>NC_136068.1:1794054976-1796939976 GCF_964261635.1 Lissotriton helveticus
CAGTGTGAGTTAGTCTTCATTTCACAAAATTGTGGCAGAATATTTTGCTTAGTTGATGTGTTTAAAAATATGGGAATACATGTACTCATAGAGTGAGTCAGGCCTTAGGACATTTATTGCTACAAAGTCCTATGCAGCATGTGTGCCAGGCCTCTGAATGCCCAAATAGTCTCCATGCTGTGTAATAAAGATTCTGGGTGTGCTGTAGAAATTGCATAGCAACTGTCTCTGTAGCATGTGGTAATCATTTCAGTGAATTATCATTTCTACATTCTCAGTCTCACCTTCACCCTCTACACTGCTTGAACACCATTGCACTGTTCTAAACCCTGAAGCAGCACTCCCAGCAAGACTCTCTTTCACTGTAGTAATCATTTTACTGAATTGCAAGGCATACTGTCACGTGTCTAAGATCACAGTGTGAGTTAGTCTTCATTTCACAAAATTGTGGCAGAATGTTTTTCTTAGTTGATGTGTTTAAAAATATGGGAATACATGTACTCATGGAGTGAGTCAGGCCTTTGGACACTTTGTGCTACAAAGTCCTATTTCAGCATATGTGCCAGGCCTCTGAATGTCCAAATAGTCTCCATGCTGTGTAATAAAGATCCTGTTTGTGCTGTAGAAATTGCATAGCAACTGTCTCTTAACCATGTTGTAATCATTTCAGTGAATTCTCATTTCTACATTCTCAATCTCACCTTCACCCTCTACACTGCTTGAACACCATTGCACTGTTCTAAACCCTAACACAGCACTCCCAGCACGACTCTCTTTCACTGTAGTAATCGTTTTACTGAATTGAAAGGCATACTGTTATGTGTCTAAGATCTCAGTGTGAGTTAGTCTTCATTTCACAAAATTGAGGCAGAATATTTTGCTTAGTTGATGTGTTTAAAAATATGGGAATACATGTACTCATGGAGTGAGTCAGGCCTTAGGACATTTAGTGCTCCAAAGTCCAATGCAGCATGTGTGCCAGGCCTCTGAATGCCCAAATAGTCTCCATGCTGTGTAATAAAGATTCTGGGTGTGCTGTAGAAATTGCATAGCAACTGTCTCTGTAGCATGTGGTAATCATTTCAGTGAATTATCATTTCTACATTCTCAATCTCACCTTCACCCTCTACACTGCTTGAACACTATTGCACTGTTCTAAACCCTAACACAGCACTCCCAGCAAGACTCTCTTTCACTGTAGCAATCATTTTACTGAATTGCAAGGCATACTGTCATGTGTCTAAGATCACAGTGTGAGTTAGTCTTCATTTCACAAAATTGTGGCAGAATATTTTGCTTAGTTGATGTGTTTAAAAATATGGGAATACATGTACTCATGGAGTGAGTCAGGCCTTAGGACACTTAGTGCTACAAAGTCCTATTTCAGCATGTGTGCCAGGCCTCTGAATGTCCAAATAGTCTACATGCTGTGTAATAAAGATCCTGGGTGTGCTGTAGAAAGAGCACAGCAACTGTCTTTGTAGCATGTAGTAATTATTTCAGTGAATTCTAATTTCTACATTCTCAGTCTCACCTTCACCCGCTACACTGCTTGAACACCATTGCAACCCTGAAACAGCACTCCTAGCAAGAATCTCCTTCACTGTAGTAATCAGTTTACTGAATTGAAAGGCATACTGTCATGTGTCTAAGACCACAGTGTGAGTTAGTCTTCATTTCACAAAATTGTGGCAGAATATGTTGCTTAGTTGATGTGTTTAAAAATATGGGAATACATGTACTCATGGAGTGAGTCAGGCCTTAGGACATTTAGTGCTACAAAGTCCTATGCAGCATGTGTGCCAGGCCTCTGAATGCCCAAATAGTCTCCATGCTGTGTAATAAAGATTCTGGGTGTTCTGTAGAAATTGCATAGCAACTGTCTCTGTAGCATGTGGTAATCATTTCAGTGAATTATCATTTCTACATTATCAGTCTCACCTTCAACCTCTACACTGCTTGAACACCATTGCACTGTTCTAAACCCTGAAACAGCACTCCCAGCAAGACTCTCTTTCACTGTAGTAATCATTTTACTGAATTGCAAGGCATACTGTCATGTGTCTAAGATCACAGTGTGAGTTAGTCTACATTTCACAAAATTGTGGCAGAATATTTTGCTTAGTTGATGTGTTTAAAAATATGGGAATACATGTACTCATGGAGTGAGTCAGACCTTAGGACACTTAGTGCTACAAAGTCCTATTTCAGCATGTGTGCCAGGCCTCTGAATGTCCAAATAGTCTCCATGCTGTGTAATAAAGATCCTGTTTGTGCTGTAGAAATTGAATAGCAACTGTCTCTTTAGCATGTTGTAATCATTTCAGTGAATTCTCATTTCTACATTCTCAATCTCACCTTCACCCTCTACACTGCTTGAACACTATTGCACTGTTCTAAACCCTAACACAGCACTCCCAGCATGACTCTCTTTCACTGTAGTAATCATTTTACTGAATTGCAAGGCATACTGTCATGTGTCTAAGATCACAGTGTGAGTTAGTCTTCATTTCACAAAATTGTGGCAGAATATTTTGCTTAGATGATGTGTTTAAAAATTAGGGAATACATGTACTCATGAAGTGAGTCAGGCCTTAGGACACTTAGTGCTACAAAGTCCTATTTCAGCATGTGTGCCAGGCCTCTGAATGTCCAAATAGTCTCCATGCTGTGTAATAATGATCCTGTTTGTGCTGTAGAAATTGCATAGCAACTGTCTCTTAATCATGTTGTAATCATTTCAGTGAATTCTCATTTCTACATTCTCAGTCTCACCTTCACCCTCTACACTGCTTGAACACTATTGCACTGTTCTAAACCCTAACACAGCACTCCCAGCACGACTCTCTTTCACTGTAGTAATCAGTTTACTGAATTGCAAGGCATACTGTCATGTGTCTAAGATCACAGTGTGAGTTAGTCTTCATTTCACAAAATTGTGGCAGAATATTTTGCTTAGTTGATGTGTTTAAAAATATCGGAATACATGTACTCATGGAGTGAGTCAGGCCTTAGGACACTTAGTGCTACAAAGTCCTATTTCAGCATGTGTGCCAGGCCTCTGAATGTCCAAATAGTCTCCATGCTGTGTAATAAAGAACCTGGGTGTGCTGTAGAAAGAGCACAGCAACTGTCTCTGTAGCATGTAGTAATCATTTCAGTGAATTCTAATTTCTACATTCTCAGTCTCACCTTCACCCACTACACTGCTTGAACACCATTGCACTGTTCTAAACCTTGAAACAGCACTCCTAGCAAGAATCTCCTTCACTGTAGTAATCAGTTTACTGAATTGCAAGGCATACTGTCATGTGTCTAAGACCACAGTGTGAGTTAGTCTTCATTTCACAAACTTGTGGCAGAATATTTTGCTTAGTGGATGTATTTAAAAATATGGGAATACATGTACTCATGGAGTGAGTCAGGCCTTAGGACATTTAGTGCTACAAAGTCCTATGCAGCATGTGTGCCAGGCCTCTGAATGCCCAAATAGTCTCCATGCTGTGTAATAAAGATTTTGGGTGTGCTGTAGAACTTGCATAGCAACTGTCTCTGTAGCATGTGGTAATCATTTCAGTGAATTAGCATTTCTACATTCTCAGTCTCACCTTCACCCTCTACACTGCTTGAACACTATTGCACTGTTCTAACCCCTAACACAGCACTCCCAGCATGACTCTCTTTCACTGTAGTAATCATTTTACTGAATTGCAAGGCATACTGTCATGTGTCTAAGATCACAGTGTGAGTTAGTCTACATTTCACAAAATTGTGGCAGAATATTTTGCTTAGTTGATGTGTTTAAAAATATGGGAATACATGTACTCATGGAGTGAGTCAGGCCTTAGGACACTTAGTGCTACAAAGTCCTATTTCAGCATGTGTGCCAGGCCTCTGAATGTCCAAATAGTCTCCATGCTGTGTAATAAAGATCCTGTTTGTGCTGTAGAAATTGCATAGCAACTGTCTCTTTAGCATGTTGTAATCATTTCAGTGAATTATCATTTCTACATTCTCAATCTCACCTTCACCCTCTACACTGCTTGAACACTATTGCACTGTTCTAAACCCTAACACAGCACTCCCAGCAAGATTCTCTTTCACTGTAGTAATCATTTTACTGAATTGCAAGGCATACTGTCATGTGTCTAAGATCACAGTGTGAGTTAGTCTTCATTCCACAAAATTGTGGCAGAATATTTTGCTTAGTTGATGTGTTTAAAAATATGGGAATACATGTACTCATGGAGTGAGTCAGGCCTTAGGACACTTAGTGCTACAAAGTCCTATTTCAGCATGTGTGCCAGGCCTCTGAATGTCCAAAAAGTCTCCATGCTGTGTAATAAAGATCCTGGGTGTGCTGTAGAAAGAGCACAGCAACTGTCTCTGTAGCATGTAGTAATCATTTCAGTGAATTCTAATTTCTACATTCTCAGTCTCACCTTCACCCGCTTCACTGCTTGAACACCATTGCACTGTTCTAAACCCTGAAACAGCACTCCTAGCAAGAATCTCCTTCACTGTAGTAATCAGTTTACTGAATTGCAAGGCATACTGTAATGTGTCTAAGACCACAGTGTGAGTTAGTCTTCATTTCACAAAATTGTGGCAGAATATTTTGCTTAGTGGATGTGTTTAAAAATATGGGAATACATGTACTCATGGAGTGAGTCAGGCCTTAGGACATTTAGTGCTACAAAGTCCTATGCAGCATGTGTGCCAGGCCTCTGAATTCCCAAATAGTCTCCATGCTGTGTAATAAAGATTCTGGGTGTGCTGTAGAAATTGCAAAGCAACTGTCTCTGTAGCATGTGGTAATCATTTCAGTGAATTATCATTTCTACATTCTCAGTCTCACCTTCACCCTCTACACTGCTTGAACACTATTGCACTGTTCTAAACCCTAACACAGCACTCCCAGCATGACTCTCTTTCACTGTAGTAATCATTTTACTGAATTGCAAGGCATACTGTCATGTGTCTAAGATCACAGTGTGAGTTAGTCTACATTTCACAAAATTGTGGCAGAATATTTTGCTTAGTTGATGTGTTTAAAAATATGGGAATACATGTACTCATGGAGTGAGTCAGGCCTTAGGACACTTAGTGCTACAAAGTCCTATTTAAGCATGTGTGCCAGGCCTCTGAATGTCCAAATAGTCTCCATGCTGTGTAATAAAGATCCTGTTTGTGCTGTAGAAATTGCATAGCAACTGTCTCTTTAGCATGTTGTAATCATTTCAGTGAATTCTCATTTCTACATTCTCAATCTCACCTTCACCCTCTACACTGCTTGAACACTATTGCACTGTTCTAAACCCTAACACAGCACTCCCAGCATGACTCTCTTTCACTGTAGTAATCATTTTAATGAATTGCAAGGCATACTGTCATGTGTCTAAGATCACAGTGTGAGTTAGTCTTCATTTCACAAAATTGTGGCAGAATATTTTGCTTAGTTGATGTGTTTAAAAATATGGGAATACATGTACTCATGGAGTGAGTCAGGCCTTAGGACACTTAGTGCTACAAAGCCTATTTCAGCATGTGTGTCAGGCCTCTGAATGTCCAAATAGTCTCCAGGCTGTGTAATAAAGATCCTGTTTGTGCTGTAGAAATTGCATAGCAACTGTCTCTTAATCATGTTGTAATCATTTCAGTGAATTCTCATTTCTACATTCTCAATCTCACCTTCACCTTCTACACTGCTTGAACACCATTGCACTGTTCTAAACCCTAACACAGCACTCCCAGCACGACTCTCTTTCACTGTAGTAATCATTTTACTGAATTGCAAGGCATACTGTCATGTGTCTAAGACCACAGTGTGAGTTAGTCTTCATTTCACAAAATTGTGGCAGAATATTTTGCTTAGTTGATGTGTTTAAAAATATGGGTATACATGTACTCATGGAGTGAGTCAGGCCTTAGGACATTTAGTGCTACAAAGTCCTATGCAGCATGTGTGCCAGGCCTCTGAATGCCCAAACAGTCTCCATGCTGTGTAATAAAGATTCTGGGTGTGCTGTAGAAATTGCATAGCAACTGTCTCTGTAGCATGTGGTAATCATTTCAGTGAATTCTCATTTCTACATTCTCAATCTCACCTTCAACCTCTACACTGCTTGAACACCATTGCACTGTTCTAAACCCTAACACAGCACTCCCAGCACAACTCTCTTTCACTGTAGTAATCATTTTACTGAATTGCAAGGCATACTGTCATGTGTCTAAGACCACAGTGTGAGTTAGTCTTCATTTCACAAAATTGTGGCAGAATATTTTGCTTAGTTGATGTGTTTAAAAATATGGGTATACATGTACTCATGGAGTGAGTCAGGCCTTAGGACATTTAGTGCTACAAAGTCCTATGCAGCATGTGTGCCAGGCCTCTGAATGCCCAAATAGTCTCCATGCTGTGTAATAAAGATCCTGTTTGTGCTGTAGAAATTGCATAGCAACTGTCTCTGTAGCATGTGGTAATCATTTCAGTGAATTATCATTTCTACATTATCAGTCTCACCTTCACCCTCTACACTGCTTGAACACCATTGCACTGTTCTAAACCCTGAAGCAGCACTCCCGGCAAGACTCTCTTTCACTGTAGTAATCATTTTACTGAATAGCAATGCATACTGTCACGTGTCTAAGATCACAGTGTGAGTTAGTCTTCATTTCACAAAATTGTGGCAGAATTTTTTGCTTAGTTGATGTGTTTAAAAAATATGGGAATACATGTACTCATGGAGTGAGTCAGGCCTTAGGACACTTAGTGCTACAAAGTCCTATTTCAGCATGTGTGACAGGCCTCTGAATGTCCAAATAGTCTCCATGCTGTGTAATAAAGATCCTGTTTGGGCTGTAGTAATTGCATAGCAACTGTCTCTTTAGCATGTTGTAATCATTTCAGTGAATTCTCATTTCTACATTCTCAATCTCACCTTCACCCTCTACACTGCTTGAACACTATTGCACTGTTCTAAACCCTAACACAGCACTCCCAGCATGACTCTCTTTCACTGTAGTAATCATTTTACTGAATTGCAAGGTATACTGTCATGTGTCTAAGACCACAGTGTGAGTTAGTCTTCATTTCACAAAATTGTGGCAGAATTTTTTGCTTAGTTGATGTGTTTAAAAATATGGGAATACATGTACTCATGGAGTGAGTCAGGCCTTAGGACACTTAGTGCTACAAAGTCCTATTTCAGCATGTGTGACAGGCCTCTGAATGTCCAAATAGTCTCCATGCTGTGTAATAAAGATCCTGTTTGGGCTGTAGTAATTGCATAGCAACTGTCTCTTTAGCATGTTGTAATCATTTCAGTGAATTCTCATTTCTACATTCTCAATCTCACCTTCACCCTCTTTACTGCTTGAACACTATTGCACTGTTCTAAACCCTAACACAGCACTCCCAGCATGACTCTCTTTCACTGTAGTAAGCATTTTACTGAATTGCAAGGCATACTGTCATGTGTCTAAGATCACAGTGTGAGTTAGTCTTCATTTCACAAAATTGTGGCAGAATATTTTGCTTAGTTGATGTGTTTAAAAATATGGGAATACATGTACTCATGGAGTGAGTCAGGCCTTAGGACACTTAGTGCTACAAAGTCCTATTTCAGCATGTGTGTCAGGCCTCTGAATGTCCAAATAGTCTCCAGGCTGTGTAATAAAGATCCTGTTTGTGCTGTAGAAATTGCATAGCAACTGTCTCTTAATCATGTTGTAATCATTTCAGTGAATTCTCATTTCTACATTCTCAATCTCACCTTCACCTTCTACAGTGCTTGAACACCATTGCACTGTTCTAAACCCTAACACAGCACTCCCAGCACGACTCTCTTTCACTGTAGTAATCAGTTTACTGAATTGCAAGGCATACTGTCATGTGTCTAAGATCACAGTGTGAGTTAGTCTTCATTTCACAAAATTGTGGCAGAATATTTTGCTTAGTTGATGTGTTTAAAAATATCGGAATACATGTACTCATGGAGTGAGTCAGGCCTTAGGACACTTAGTGCTACAAAGTCCTATTTCAGCATGTGTGCCAGGCCTCTGAATGTCCAAATAGTCTCCATGCTGTGTAATAAAGATCCTGGGTGTGCTGTAGAAAGAGCACAGCAACTGTCTCTGTAGCATGTAGTAATCATTTCAGTGAATTCTAATTTCTACATTCTCAGTCTCACCTTCACCCGCTACACTGCTTGAACACCATTGCACTGTTCTAAACCTTGAAACAGCACTCCTAGCAAGAATCTCCTTCACTGTAGTAATCAGTTTACTGAATTGCAAGGCATACTGTCATGTGTCTAAGACCACAGTGTGAGTTAGTCTTCATTTCACAAACTTGTGGCAGAATATTTTGCTTAGTGGATGTATTTAAAAATATGGGAATAAATGTACTCATGGAGTGAGTCAGGCCTTAGGACATTTAGTGCTACAAAGTCCTATGCAGCATGTGTGCCAGGCCTCTGAATGCCCAAATAGTCTCCATGCTGTGTAATAAAGATTTTGGGTGTGCTGTAGAACTTGCATAGCAACTGTCTCTGTAGCATGTGGTAATCATTTCAGTGAATTAGCATTTCTACATTCTCAGTCTCACCTTCACCTTCTACACTGCTTGAACATTATTGCACTGTTCTAACCCCTAACACAGCACTCCCAGCATGACTCTCTTTCACTGTAGTAATCATTTTACTGAATTGCAAGGCATACTGTCATGTGTCTAAGATCACAGTGTGAGTTAGTCTACATTTCACAAAATTGTGGCAGAATATTTTGCTTAGTTGATGTGTTTAAAAATATGGGAATACATGTACTCATGGAGTGAGTCAGGCCTTAGGACACTTAGTGCTACAAAGTCCTATTTCAGCATGTGTGCCAGGCCTCTGAATGTCCAAATAGTCTCCATGCTGTGTAATAAAGATCCTGTTTGTGCTGTAGAAATTGCATAGCAACTGTCTCTTTAGCATGTTGTAATCATTTCAGTGAATTATCATTTCTACATTCTCAAACTCACCTTCACCCTCTACACTGCTTGAACACTATTGCACTGTTCTAAACCCTAACACAGCACTCCCAGCAAGATTCTCTTTCACTGTAGTAATCATTTTACTGAATTGCAAGGCATACTGTCATGTGTCTAAGATCACAGTGTGAGTTAGTCTTCATTCCCCAAAATTGTGGCAGAATATTTTGCTTAGTTGATGTGTTTAAAAATATGGGAATACATGTACTCATGGAGTGAGTCAGGCCTTAGGACACTTAGTGCTACAAAGTCCTATTTCAGCATGTGTGCCAGGCCTCTGAATGTCCAAAAAGTCTCCATGCTGTGTAATAAAGATTCTGGGTGTGCTGTAGAAAGAGCACAGCAACTGTCTCTGTAGCATGTAGTAATCATTTCAGTGAATTCTAATTTCTACATTCTCAGTCTCACCTTCACCCGCTACACTGCTTGAACACCATTGCACTGTTCTAAACCCTGAAACAGCACTCCTAGCAAGAATCTCCTTCACTGTAGTAATCAGTTTACTGAATTGCAAGGCATACTGTCATGTGTCTAAGACCACAGTGTGAGTTAGTCTTCATTTCACAAAATTGTGGCAGAATATTTTGCTTAGTTGATGTGTTTAAAAATATGGGTATACATGTACTCATGGAGTGAGTCAGGCCTTAGGACATTTAGTGCTACAAAGTCCTATGCAGCATGTGTGCCAGGCCTCTGAATGCCCAAATAGTCTCCATGCTGTGTAATAAAGATCCTGTTTGTGCTGTAGAAATTGCATAGCAACTGTCTCTGTAGCATGTGGTAATCATTTCAGTGAATTATCATTTCTACATTATCAGTCTCACCTTCACCCTCTACACTGCTTGAACACCATTGCACTGTTCTAAACCCTGAAGCAGCACTCCCGGCAAGACTCTCTTTCACTGTAGTAATCATTTTACTGAATTGCAAGGCATACTGTCACGTGTCTAAGATCACAGTGTGAGTTAGTCTTCATTTCACAAAATTGTGGCAGAATTTTTTTACTTAGTTGATGTGTTTAAAAAATATGGGAATACATGTACTCATGGAGTGAGTCAGGCCTTAGGACACTTAGTGCTACAAAGTCCTATTTCAGCATGTGTGACAGGCCTCTGAATGTCCAAATAGTCTCCATGCTGTGTAATAAAGATCCTGTTTGGGCTGTAGTAATTGCATAGCAACTGTCTCTTTAGCATGTTGTAATCATTTCAGTGAATTCTCATTTCTACATTCTCAATCTCACCTTCACCCTCTACACTGCTTGAACACTATTGCACTGTTCTAAACCCTAACACAGCACTCCCAGCATGACTCTGTTTCACTGTAGTAATCATTTTACTGAATTGCAAGGCATACTGTCATGTGTCTAAGACCACAGTGTGAGTTAGTCTTCATTTCACAAAATTGTGGCAGAATTTTTTGCTTAGTTGATGTGTTTAAAAATATGGGAATACATGTACTCATGGAGTGAGTCAGGCCTTAGGACACTTAGTGCTACAAAGTCCTATTTCAGCATGTGTGACAGGCCTCTGAATGTCCAAATAGTCTCCATGCTGTGTAATAAATATCCTGTTTGGGCTGTAGTAATTGCATAGCAACTGTCTCTTTAGCATGTTGTAATCATTTCAGTGAATTCTCATTTCTACATTCTCAATCTCACCTTCACCCTCTACACTGCTTGAACACTATTGCACTGTTCTAAACCCTAACACAGCACTCCCAGCATGACTCTCTTTCACTGTAGTAAGCATTTTACTGAATTGCAAGGCATACTGTCATGTGTCTAAGATCACAGTGTGAGTTAGACTTCATTTCACAAAATTGTGGCAGAATATTTTGCTTAGTTGATGTGTTTAAAAATATGGGAATACATGTACTCATGGAGTGAGTCAGGCCTTAGGACACTTAGTGCTACAAAGTCCTATTTCAGCATGTGTGTCAGGCCTCTGAATGTCCACATAGTCTCCAGGCTGTGTAATAAAGATCCTGTTTGTGCTGTAGAAATTGCATAGCAACTGTCTCTTAATCATGTTGTAATCATTTCAGTGAATTCTCATTTCTACATTCTCAATCTCACCTTCACCTTCTACAGTGCTTGAACACCATTGCACTGTTCTAAACCCTAACACAGCACTCCCAGCACGACTCTCTTTCACTGTAGTAATCAGTTTACTGAATTGCAAGGCATAATGTCATGTGTCTAAGATCACAGTGTGAGTTAGTCTTCATTTCACAAAATTGTGCCAGAATATTTTGCTTAGTTGATGTGTTTAAAAATATCGGAATACATGTACTCATGGAGTGAGTCAGGCCTTAGGACACTTAGTGCTACAAAGTCCTATTTCAGCATGTGTGCCAGGCCTCTGAATGTCCAAATAGTCTCCATGCTGTGTAATAAAGAACCTGGGTGTGCTGTAGAAAGAGCACAGCAACTGTCTCTGTAGCATGTAGTAATCATTTCAGTGAATTCTAATTTCTACATTCTCAGTCTCACCTTCACCCACTACACTGCTTGAACACCATTGCACTGTTCTAAACCTTGAAACAGCACTCCTAGCAAGAATCTCCTTCACTGTAGTAATCAGTTTACTGAATTGCAAGGCATACTGTCATGTGTCTAAGACCACAGTGTGAGTTAGTCTTCATTTCACAAACTTGTGGCAGAATATTTTGCTTAGTGGATGTATTTAAAAATATGGGAATACATGTACTCATGGAGTGAGTCAGGCCTTAGGACATTTAGTGCTACAAAGTCCTATGCAGCATGTGTGCCAGGCCTCTGAATGCCCAAATAGTCTCCATGCTGTGTAATAAAGATTTTGGGTGTGCTGTAGAACTTGCATAGCAACTGTCTCTGTAGCATGTGGTAATCATTTCAGTGAATTAGCATTTCTACATTCTCAGTCTCACCTTCACCCTCTACACTGCTTGAACACTATTGCACTGTTCTAACCCCTAACACAGCACTCCCAGCATGACTCTCTTTCACTGTAGTAATCATTTTACTGAATTGCAAGGCATACTGTCATGTGTCTAAGATCACAGTGTGAGTTAGTCTACATTTCACAAAATTGTGGCAGAATATTTTGCTTAGTTGATGTGTTTAAAAATATGGGAATACATGTACTCATGGAGTGAGTCAGGCCTTAGGACACTTAGTGCTACAAAGTCCTATTTCAGCATGTGTGCCAGGCCTCTGAATGTCCAAATAGTCTCCATGCTGTGTAATAAAGATCCTGTTTGTGCTGTAGAAATTGCATAGCAACTGTCTCTTTAGCATGTTGTAATCATTTCAGTGAATTATCATTTCTACATTCTCAATCTCACCTTCACCCTCTACACTGCTTGAACACTATTGCACTGTTCTAAACCCTAACACAGCACTCCCAGCAAGATTCTCTTTCACTGTAGTAATCATTTTACTGAATTGCAAGGCATACTGTCATGTGTCTAAGATCACAGTGTGAGTTAGTCTTCATTCCACAAAATTGTGGCAGGATATTTTGCTTAGTTGATGTGTTTAAAAATATGGGAATACATGTACTCATGGAGTGAGTCAGGCCTTAGGACACTTAGTGCTACAAAGTCCTATTTCAGCATGTGTGCCAGGCCTCTGAATGTCCAAAAAGTCTCCATGCTGTGTAATAAAGATCCTGGGTGTGCTGTAGAAAGAGCACAGCAACTGTCTCTGTAGCATGTAGTAATCATTTCAGTGAATTCTAATTTCTACATTCTCAGTCTCACCTTCACCCGCTTCACTGCTTGAACACCATTGCACTGTTCTAAACCCTGAAACAGCACTCCTAGCAAGAATCTCCTTCACTGCAGTAATCAGTTTACTGAATTGCAAGGCATACTGTAATGTGTCTAAGACCACAGTGTGAGTTAGTCTTCATTTCACAAAATTGTGGCAGAATATTTTGCTTAGTGGATGTGTTTAAAAATATGGGAATACATGTACTCATGGAGTGAGTCAGGCCTTAGGACATTTAGTGCTACAAAGTCCTATGCAGCATGTGTGCCAGGCCTCTGAATTCCCAAATAGTCTCCATGCTGTGTAATAAAGATTCTGGGAGTGCTGTAGAAATTGCAAAGCAACTGTCTCTGTAGCATGTGGTAATCATTTCAGTGAATTATCATTTCTACATTCTCAGTCTCACCTTCACCCTCTACACTGCTTGAACACTATTGCACTGTTCTAAACCCTAACACAGCACTCCCAGCATGACTCTCTTTCACTGTAGTAATCATTTTACTGAATTGCAAGGCATACTGTCATGTGTCTAAGATCACAGTGTGAGTTAGTCTACATTTCACAAAATTGTGGAAGAATATTTTGCTTAGTTGATGTGTTTAAAAATATGGGAATACATGTACTCATGGAGTGAGTCAGGCCTTAGGACACTTAGTGCTACAAAGTCCTATTTAAGCATGTGTGCCAGGCCTCTGAATGTCCAAATAGTCTCCATGCTGTGTAATAAAGATCCTGTTTGTGCTGTAGAAATTGCATAGCAACTGTCTCTTTAGCATGTTGTAATCATTTCAGTGAATTCTCATTTCTACATTCTCAATCTCACCTTCACCCTCTACACTGCTTGAACACTATTGCACTGTTCTAAACCCTAACACAGCACTCCCAGCATGACTCTCTTTCACTGTAGTAATCATTTTAATGAATTGCAAGGCATACTGTCATGTGTCTAAGATCACAGTGTGAGTTAGTCTTCATTTCACAAAATTGTGGCAGAATATTTTGCTTAGTTGATGTGTTTAAAAATATGGGAATACATGTACTCATGGAGTGAGTCAGGCCTTAGGACACTTAGTGCTACAAAGCCTATTTCAGCATGTGTGTCAGGCCTCTGAATGTCCAAATAGTCTCCAGGCTGTGTAATAAAGATCCTGTTTGTGCTGTAGAAATTGCATAGCAACTGTCTCTTAATCATGTTGTAATCATTTCAGTGAATTCTCATTTCTACATTCTCAATCTCACCTTCACCTTCTACACTGCTTGAACACCATTGCACTGTTCTAAACCCTAACACAACACTCCCAGCACGACTCTCTTTCACTGTAGTAATAATTTTACTGAATTGCAAGGCATACTGTCATGTGTCTAAGACCACAGTGTGAGTTAGTCTTCATTTCACAAAATTGTGGCAGAATATTTTGCTTAGTTGATGTGTTTAAAAATATGGGTATACATGTACTCATGGAGTGAGTCAGGCCTTAGGACATTTAGTGCTACAAAGTCCTATGCAGCATGTGTGCCAGGCCTCTGAATGCCCAAATAGTCTCCATGCTGTGTAATAAAGATTCTGGGTGTGCTGTAGAAATTGCATAGCAACTGTCTCTGTAGCATGTGGTAATCATTTCAGTGAATTCTCATTTCTACATTCTCAATCTCACCTTCAACCTCTACACTGCTTGAACACCATTGCACTGTTCTAAACCCTAACACAGCACTCCCAGCACAACTCTCTTTCACTGTAGTAATCATTTTACTGAATTGCAAGGCATACTGTCATGTGTCTAAGACCACAGTGTGAGTTAGTCTTCATTTCACAAAATTGTGGCAGAATATTTTGCTTAGTTGATGTGTTTAAAAATATGGGTATACATGTACTCATGGAGTGAGTCAGGCCTTAGGACATTTAGTGCTACAAAGTCCTATGCAGCATGTGTGCCAGGCCTCTGAATGCCCAAATAGTCTCCATGCTGTGTAATAAAGATCCTGTTTGTGCTGTAGAAATTGCATAGCAACTGTCTCTGTAGCATGTGGTAATCATTTCAGTGAATTATCATTTCTACATTATCAGTCTCACCTTCACACTCTACACTGCTTGAACACCATTGCACTGTTCTAAACCCTGAAGCAGCACTCCCGGCAAGACTCTCTTTCACTGTAGTAATCATTTTACTGAATTGCAATGCATACTGTCACGTGTCTAAGATCACAGTGTGAGTTAGTCTTCATTTCACAAAATTGTGGCAGAATTTTTTGCTTAGTTGATGTGTTTAAAAAATATGGGAATACATGTACTCATGGAGTGAGTCAGGCCTTAGGACACTTAGTGCTACAAAGTCCTATTTCAGCATGTGTGACAGGCCTCTGAATGTCCAAATAGTCTCCATGCTGTGTAATAAAGATCCTGTTTGGGCTGTAGTAATTGCATAGCAACTGTCTCTTTAGCATGTTGTAATCATTTCAGTGAATTCTCATTTCTACATTCTCAATCTCACCTTCACCCTCTACACTGCTTGAACACTATTGCACTGTTCTAAACCCTAACACAGCACTCCCAGCATGACTCTCTTTCACTGTAGTAAGCATTTTACTGAATTGCAAGGCATACTGTCATGTGTCTAAGATCACAGTGTGAGTTAGTCTTCATTTCACAAAATTGTGGCAGAATATTTTGCTTAGTTGATGTGTTTAAAAATATGGGAATACATGTACTCATGGAGTGAGTCAGGCCTTAGGACACTTAGTGCTACAAAGTCCTATTTCAGCATGTGTGTCAGGCCTCTGAATGTCCAAATAGTCTCCAGGCTGTGTAATAAAGATTCTGTTTGTGCTGTAGAAATTGCATAGCAACTGTCTCTTAATCATGTTGTAATCATTTCAGTGAATTCTCATTTCTACATTCTCAATCTCACCTTCACCTTCTACAGTGCTTGAACACCATTGCACTGTTCTAAACCCTAACACAGCACTCCCAGCACGACTCTCTTTCACTGTAGTAATCAGTTTACTGAATTGCAAGGCATACTGTCATGTGTCTAAGAGCACAGTGTGAGTTAGTCTTCATTTCACAAAATTGTGGCAGAATATTTTGCTTAGTTGATGTGTTTAAAAATATCGGAATACATGTACTCATGGAGTGAGTCAGGCCTTAGGACACTTAGTGCTACAAAGTCCTATTTCAGCATGTGTGCCAGGCCTCTGAATGTCCAAATAGTCTCCATGCTGTGTAATAAAGATCCTGGGTGTGCTGTAGAAAGAGCACAGCAACTGTCTCTGTAGCATGTAGTAATCATTTCAGTGAATTCTAATTTCTACATTCTCAGTCTCACCTTCACCCGCTACACTGCTTGAACACCATTGCACTGTTCTAAACCTTGAAACAGCACTCCTAGCAAGAATCTCCTTCACTGTAGTAATCAGTTTACTGAATTGCAAGGCATACTGTCATGTGTCTAAGACCACAGTGTGAGTTAGTCTTCATTTCACAAACTTGTGGCAGAATATTTTGCTTAGTGGATGTATTTAAAAATATGGGAATACATGTACTCATGGAGTGAGTCAGGCCTTAGGACATTTAGTGCTACAAAGTCCTATGCAGCATGTGTGCCAGGCCTCTGAATGCCCAAATAGTCTCCATGCTGTGTAATAAAGATTTTGGGTGTGCTGTAGAACTTGCATAGCAACTGTCTCTGTAGCATGTGGTAATCATTTCAGTGAATTAGCATTTCTACATTCTCAGTCTCACCTTCACCCTCTACACTGCTTGAACATTATTGCACTGTTCTAACCCCTAACACAGCACTCCCAGCATGACTCTCTTTCACTGTAGTAATCATTTTACTGAATTGCAAGGCATACTGTCATGTGTCTAAGATCACAGTGTGAGTTAGTCTACATTTCACAAAATTGTGGCAGAATATTTTGCTTAGTTGATGTGTTTAAAAATATGGGAATACATGTACTCATGGAGTGAGTCAGGCCTTAGGACACTTAGTGCTACAAAGTCCTATTTCAGCATGTGTGCCAGGCCTCTGAATGTCCAAATAGTCTCCATGCTGTGTAATAAAGATCCTGTTTGTGCTGTAGAAATTGCATAGCAACTGTCTCTTTAGCATGTTGTAATCATTTCAGTGAATTATCATTTCTACATTCTCAATCTCACCTTCACCCTCTACACTGCTTGAACACTATTGCACTGTTCTAAACCCTAACACAGCACTCCCAGCAAGATTCTCTTTCACTGTAGTAATCATTTTACTGAATTGCAAGGCATACTGTCATGTGTCTAAGATCACAGTGTGAGTTAGTCTTCATTCCCCAAAATTGTGGCAGAATATTTTGCTTAGTTGATGTGTTTAAAAATATGGGAATACATGTACTCATGGAGTGAGTCAGGCCTTAGGACACTTAGTGCTACAAAGTCCTATTTCAGCATGTGTGCCAGGCCTCTGAATGTCTAAATAGTCTCCATGCTGTGTAATAAAGATCCTGGGTGTGCTGTAGAAAGAGCACAGCAACTGTCTCTGTAGCATGTAGTAATCATTTCAGTGAATTCTAATTTCTACATTCTCAGTCTCACCTTCACCCGCTACACTGCTTGAACACCATTGCACTGTTCTAAACCCTGAAACAGCACTCCTAGCAAGAATCTCCTTCACTGTAGTAATCAGTTTACTGAATTGCAAGGCATACTGTCATGTGTCTAAGACCACAGTGTGAGTTAGTCTTCATTTCACAAAATTGTGGCAGAATATTTTGCTTAGTTGATGTGTTTAAAAATATGGGTATACATGTACTCATGGAGTGAGTCAGGCCTTAGGACATTTAGTGCTACAAAGTCCTATGCAGCATGTGTGCCAGGCCTCTGAATGCCCAAATAGTCTCCATGCTGTGTAATAAAGATCCTGTTTGTGCTGTAGAAATTGCATAGCAACTGTCTCTGTAGCATGTGGTAATCATTTCAGTGAATTATCATTTCTACATTATCAGTCTCACCTTCACCCTCTACACTGCTTGAACACCATTGCACTGTTCTAAACCCTGAAGCAGCACTCCCGGCAAGACTCTCTTTCACTGTAGTAATCATTTTACTGAATTGCAAGGCATACTGTCACGTGTCTAAGATCACAGTGTGAGTTAGTCTTCATTTCACAAAATTGTGGCAGAATTTTTTGCTTAGTTGATGTGTTTAAAAAATATGGGAATACATGTACTCATGGAGTGAGTCAGGCCTTAGGACACTTAGTGCTACAAAGTCCTATTTCAGCATGTGTGACAGGCCTCTGAATGTCCAAATAGTCTCCATGCTGTGTAATAAAGATCCTGTTTGGGCTGTAGTAATTGCATAGCAACTGTCTCTTTAGCATGTTGTAATCATTTCAGTGAATTCTCATTTCTACATTCTCAATCTCACCTTCACCCTCTACACTGCTTGAACACTATTGCACTGTTCTAAACCCTAACACAGCACTCCCAGCATGACTCTGTTTCACTGTAGTAATCATTTTACTGAATTGCAAGGCATACTGTCATGTGTCTAAGACCACAGTGTGAGTTAGTCTTCATTTCACAAAATTGTGGCAGAATTTTTTGCTTAGTTGATGTGTTTAAAAATATGGGAATACATGTACTCATGGAGTGAGTCAGGCCTTAGGACACTTAGTGCTACAAAGTCCTATTTCAGCATGTGTGACAGGCCTCTGAATGTCCAAATAGTCTCCATGCTGTGTAATAAATATCCTGTTTGGGCTGTAGTAATTGCATATAACAACTGTCTCTTTAGCATGTTGTAATCATTTCAGTGAATTCTCATTTCTACATTCTCAATCTCACCTTCACCCTCTACACTGCTTGAACACTATTGCACTGTTCTAAACCCTAACACAGCACTCCCAGCATGACTCTCTTTCACTGTAGTAAGCATTTTACTGAATTGCAAGGCATACTGTCATGTGTCTAAGATCACAGTGTGAGTTAGTCTTCATTTCACAAAATTGTGGCAGAATATTTTGCTTAGTTGATGTGTTTAAAAATATGGGAATACATGTACTCATGGAGTGAGTCAGGCCTTAGGACACTTAGTGCTACAAAGTCCTATTTCAGCATGTGTGTCAGGCCTCTGAATGTCCAAATAGTCTCCAGGCTGTGTAATAAAGATCCTGTTTGTGCTGTAGAAATTGCATAGCAACTGTCTCTTAATCATGTTGTAATCATTTCAGTGAATTCTCATTTCTACATTCTCAATCTCACCTTCACCTTCTACAGTGCTTGAACACCATTGCACTGTTCTAAACCCTAACACAGCACTCCCAGCACGACTCTCTTTCACTGTAGTAATCAGTTTACTGAATTGCAAGGCATACTGTCATGTGTCTAAGATCACAGTGTGAGTTAGTCTTCATTTCACAAAATTGTGCCAGAATATTTTGCTTAGTTGATGTGTTTAAAAATATCGGAATACATGTACTCATGGAGTGAGTCAGGCCTTAGGACACTTAGTGCTACAAAGTCCTATTTCAGCATGTGTGCCAGGCCTCTGAATGTCCAAATAGTCTCCATGCTGTGTAATAAAGATCCTGGGTGTGCTGTAGAAAGAGCACAGCAACTGTATCTGTAGCATGTAGTAATCATTTCAGTGAATTCTAATTTCTACATTCTCAGTCTCACCTTCACCCGCTACACTGCTTGAACACCATTGCACTGTTCTAAACCTTGAAACAGCACTCATAGCAAGAATCTCCTTCACTGTAGTAATCAGTTTACTGAATTGCAAGGCATACTGTCATGTGTCTAAGACCACAGTGTGAGTTAGTCTTCATTTCACAAACTTGTGGCAGAATATTTTGCTTAGTGGATGTATTTAAAAATATGGGAATACATGTACTCATGGAGTGAGTCAGGCCTTAGGACATTTAGTGCTACAAAGTCCTATGCAGCATGTGTGCCAGGCCTCTGAATGCCCAAATAGTCTCCATGCTGTGTAATAAAGATTTTGGGTGTGCTGTAGAACTTGCATAGCAACTGTCTCTGTAGCATGTGGTAATCATTTCAGTGAATTAGCATTTCTACATTCTCAGTCTCACCTTCACCCTCTACACTGCTTGAACACTATTGCACTGTTCTAACCCCTAACACAGCACTCCCAGCATGACTCTCTTTCACTGTAGTAATCATTTTACTGAATTGCAAGGCATACTGTCATGTGTCTAAGATCACAGTGTGAGTTAGTCTACATTTCACAAAATTGTGGCAGAATATTTTGCTTAGTTGATGTGTTTAAAAATATGGGAATACATGTACTCATGGAGTGAGTCAGGCCTTAGGACACTTAGTGCTACAAAGTCCTATTTCAGCATGTGTGCCAGGCCTCTGAATGTCCAAATAGTCTCCATGCTGTGTAATAAAGATCCTGTTTGTGCTGTAGAAATTGCATAGCAACTGTCTCTTTAGCATGTTGTAATCATTTCAGTGAATTATCATTTCTACATTCTCAATCTCACCTTCACCCTCTACACTGCTTGAACACTATTGCACTGTTCTAAACCCTAACACAGCACTCCCAGCAAGATTCTCTTTCACTGTAGTAATCATTTTACTGAATTGCAAGGCATACTGTCATGTGTCTAAGATCACAGTGTGAGTTAGTCTTCATTCCACAAAATTGTGGCAGAATATTTTGCTTAGTTGATGTGTTTAAAAATATGGGAATACATGTACTCATGGAGTGAGTCAGGCCTTAGGACACTTAGTGCTACAAAGTCCTATTTCAGCATGTGTGCCAGGCCTCTGAATGTCCAAAAAGTCTCCATGCTGTGTAATAAAGATCCTGGGTGTGCTGTAGAAAGAGCACAGCAACTGTCTCTGTAGCATGTAGTAATCATTTCAGTGAATTCTAATTTCTACATTCTCAGTCTCACCTTCACCCGCTACACTGCTTGAACGCCATTGCACTGTTCTAAACCCTGAAACAGCACTCCTAGCAAGAATCTCCTTCACTGTAGTAATCAGTTTACTGAATTGCAAGGCATACTGTCATGTGTCTAAGACCACAGTGTGAGTTAGTCTTCATTTCACAAAATTGTGGCAGAATATTTTGCTTAGTGGATGTGTTTAAAAATATGGGAATACATGTACTCATGGAGTGAGTCAGGCCTTAGGACATTTAGTGCTACAAAGTCCTATGCAGCATGTGTGCCAGGCCTCTGAATGCCCAAATAGTCTCCATGCTGTGTAATAAAGATTCTGTGTGTGCTGTAGAAATTGCAAAGCAACTGTCTCTGTAGCATGTGGTAATCATTTCAGTGAATTATCATTTCTACATTCTCAGTCTCACCTTCACCCTCTACACTGCTTGAACACTATTGCACTGTTCTAAACCCTAACACAGCACTCCCAGCATGACTCTCTTTCACTGTAGTAATCATTTTACTGAATTGCAAGGCATACTGTCATGTGTCTAAGATCACAGTGTGAGTTAGTCTACATTTCACAAAATTGTGGCAGAATATTTTGCTTAGTTGATGTGTTTAAAAATATGGGAATACATGTACTCATGGAGTGAGTCAGGCCTTAGGACACTTAGTGCTACAAAGTCCTATTTAAGCATGTGTGCCAGGCCTCTGAATGTCCAAATAGTCTCCATGCTGTGTAATAAAGATCCTGTTTGTGCTGTAGAAATTGCATAGCAACTGTCTCTTTAGCATGTTGTAATCATTTCAGTGAATTCTCATTTCTACATTCTCAATCTCACCTTCACCCTCTACACTGCTTGAACACTATTGCACTGTTCTAAACCCTAACACAGCACTCCCAGCATGACTCTCTTTCACTGTAGTAATCATTTTAATGAATTGCAAGGCATACTGTCATGTGTCTAAGATCACAGTGTGAGTTAGTCTTCATTTCACAAAATTGTGGCAGAATATTTTGCTTAGTTGATGTGTTTAAAAATATGGGAATACATGTACTCATGGAGTGAGTCAGGCCTTAGGACACTTGGTGCTACAAAGCCTATTTCAGCATGTGTGTCAGGCCTCTGAATGTCCAAATAGTCTCCAGGCTGTGTAATAAAGATCCTGTTTGTGCTGTAGAAATTGCATAGCAACTGTCTCTTAATCATGTTGTAATCATTTCAGTGAATTCTCATTTCTACATTCTCAATCTCACCTTCACCTTCTACACTGCTTGAACACCATTGCACTGTTCTAAACCCTAACACAGCACTCCCAGCACGACTCTCTTTCACTGTAGTAATCATTTTACTGAATTGCAAGGCATACTGTCATGTGTCTAAGACCACAGTGTGAGTTAGTCTTCATTTCACAAAATTGTGGCAGAATATTTTGCTTAGTTGATGTGTTTAAAAATATGGGTATACATGTACTCATGGAGTGAGTCAGGCCTTAGGACATTTAGTGCTACAAAGTCCTATGCAGCATGTGTGCCAGGCCTCTGAATGCCCAAATAGTCTCCATGCTGTGTAATAAAGATTCTGGGTGTGCTGTAGAAATTGCATAGCAACTGTCTCTGTAGCATGTGGTAATCATTTCAGTGAATTCTCATTTCTACATTCTCAATCTCACCTTCAACCTCTACACTGCTTGAACACCATTGCACTGTTCTAAACCCTAACACAGCACTCCCAGCACAACTCTCTTTCACTGTAGTAATCATTTTACTGAATTGCAAGGCATACTGTCATGTGTCTAAGACCACAGTGTGAGTTAGTCTTCATTTCACAAAATTGTGGCAGAATATTTTGCTTAGTTGATGTGTTTAAAAATATGGGTATACATGTACTCATGGAGTGAGTCAGGCCTTAGGACATTTAGTGCTACAAAGTCCTATGCAGCATGTGTGCCAGGCCTCTGAATGCCCAAATAGTCTCCATGCTGTGTAATAAAGATCCTGTTTGTGCTGTAGAAATTGCATAGCAACTGTCTCTGTAGCATGTGGTAATCATTTCAGTGAATTATCATTTCTACATTATCAGTCTCACCTTCACCCTCTACACTGCTTGAACACCATTGCACTGTTCTAAACCCTGAAGCAGCACTCCCGGCAAGACTCTCTTTCACTGTAGTAATCATTTTACTGAATTGCAAGGCATACTGTCACGTGTCTAAGATCACAGTGTGAGTTAGTCTTCATTTCACAAAATTGTGGCAGAATTTTTTGCTTAGTTGATGTGTTTAAAAATATGGGAATACATGTACTCATGGAGTGAGTCAGGCCTTAGGACACTTAGTGCTACAAAGTCCTATTTCAGCATGTGTGACAGGCCTCTGAATGTCCAAATAGTCTCCATGCTGTGTAATAAAGATCCTGTTTGGGCTGTAGTAATTGCATAGCAACTGTCTCTTTAGCATGTGGTAATCATTTCAGTGAATTCTCATTTCTACATTCTCAATCTCACCTTCACCCTCTACACTGCTTGAACACTATTGCACTGTTCTAAACCCTAACACAGCACTCCCAGCATGACTCTCTTTCACTGTAGTAAGCATTTTACTGAATTGCAAGGCATACTGTCATGTGTCTAAGATCAAAGTGTGAGTTAGTCTTCATTTCACAAAATTGTGGCAGAATATTTTGCTTAGTTGATGTGTTTAAAAATATGGGAATACATGTACTCATGGAGTGAGTCAGGCCTTAGGACACTTAGTGCTACAAAGTCCTATTTCAGCATGTGTGTCAGGCCTCTGAATGTCCAAATAGTCTCCAGGCTGTGTAATAAAGATCCTGTTTGTGCTGTAGAAATTGCATAGCAACTGTCTCTTAATCATGTTGTAATCATTTCAGTGAATTCTCATTTCTACATTCTCAATCTCACCTTCACCCTCTACACTGCTTGAACACCATTGCACTGTTCTAATCCCTAACACAGCACTCCCAGCAAGATTCTCTTTCACTGTAGTAATCATTTTACTGAATTGCAAGGCATACTGTCATGTGTCTAAGATCACAGTGTGAGTTAGTCTTCATTTCACAAAATTGTGGCAAAATATTTTGCTTAGTTGATGTGTTTAAAAATATGGGAATACATGTACTCATGGAGTGAGTCAGGCCTTAGGACACTTAGTGCTACAAAGTCCTATTTCAGCATGTGTGCCAGGCCTCTGAATGTCCAAATAGTCTCCATGCTGTGTAATAAAGATCCTGGGTGTGCTGTAGAAAGAGCACAGCAACTGTCTCTGTAGCATGTAGTAATCATTTCAGTGAATTCTAATTTCTACATTCTCAGTCTCACCTTCACCCGCTACACTGCTTGAACACCATTGCACTGTTCTAAACCCCGAAACAGCACTCCTAGCAAGAATCTCCTTCACTGTAGTAATCAGTTTACTGAATTGCAAGGCATACTGTCATGTGTCTAAGACCACAGTGTGAGTTAGTCTTCATTTCACAAAATTGTGGCAGAATATTTTGCTTAGTGGATGTGTTTAAAAATATGGGAATACATGTACTCATGGAGTGAGTCAGGCCTTAGGACATTTAGTGCTACAAAGTCCTATGCAGCATGTGTGCCAGGCCTCTGAATGCCCAAATAGTCTCCATGCTGTGTAATAAAGATTCTGGGTGTGCTGTAGAAATTGCATAGCAACTGTCTCTGTAGCATGTGGTAATCATTTCAGTGAATTATCATTTCTACATTCTCAGTCTCACCTTCACCCTCTACACTGCTTGAACACTATTGCACTGTTCTAAACCCTAACACAGCACTCCCAGCATGACTCTCTTTCACTGTAGTAATCATTTTACTGAATTGCAAGGCATACTGTCATGTGTCTAAGATCACAGTGTGAGTTAGTCTACATTTCACAAAATTGTGGCAGAATATTTTGCTTAGTTGATGTGTTTAAAAATATGGGAATACATGTACTCATGGAGTGAGTCAGGCCTTAGGACATTTAGTGCTACAAAGTCCTATGCAGCATGTGTGCCAGGCCTCTGAATGCCCAAATAGTCTCCATGCTGTGTAATAAAGATTCTGGGTGTGCTGTAGAAATTGAATAGCAACTGTCTCTGTAGCATGTGGTAATCATTTCAGTGAATTATCATTTCTACATTCTCAGTCTCACCTTCACCCTCTACACTGCTTGAACACTATTGCACTGTTCTAAACCCTAACACAGCACTCCCAGCATGACTCTCTTTCACTGTAGTAGTCATTTTACTGAATTGCAAGGCATACTGTCATGTGTCTAAGATCACAGTGTGAGTTAGTCTACATTTCACAAAATTGTGGCAGAATATTTTGCTTAGTTGATGTGTTTAAAAATATGGGAATACATGTACTCATGGAGTGAGTCAGGCCTTAGGACACTTAGTGCTACAAAGTCCTATTTCAGCATGTGTGCCAGGCCTTTGAATGTCTAAATAGTCTCCATGCTGTGTAATAAAGATCCTGTTTGTGCTGTAGAAAGAGCACAGCAACTGTATCTGTAGCATGTAGTAATCATTTCAGTGAATTCTAATTTCTACATTCTCAGTCTCACCTTCACCCGCTACACTGCTTGAACACCATTGCACTGTTCTAAACCCTGAAACAGCACTCCTAGCAAGAATCTCCTTCACTGTAGTAATCAGTTTACTGAATTGCAAGGCATACTGTCATGTGTCTAAGACCACAGTGTGAGTTAGTCTTGATTTCACAAAATTGTGGCAGAATATTTTGCTTAGTGGATGTGTTTAAAAATATGGGAATACATGTACTCATGGAGTGAGTCAGGCCTTAGGACATTTAGTGCTACAAAGTCCTATGCAGCATGTGTGCCAGGCCTCTGAATGCCCAAATAGTCTCTATGCTGTAATAAAGATTCTGGGTGTGCTGTAGAATTTGCATAGCAACTGTCTCTGTAGCATGTGGTAATCATTTCAGTGAATTATCATTTCTACATTCTCAGTCTCACCTTCACCCTCAACACTGCTTGAACACTATTGCACTGTTCTAAACCCTAACACAGCACTCCCAGCATGACTCTCTTTCACTGTAGTAATCATTTTACTGAATTGCAAGGCATACTGTCATGTGTCTAAGATCACAGTGTGAGTTAGTCTACATTTCACAAAATTGTGGCAGAATATTTTGCTTAGTTGATGTGTTTAAAAATATGGGAATACATGTACTCATGGAGTGAGTCAGGCCTTAGGACACTTAGTGCTACACAGTCCTATTTCAGCATGTGTGCCAGGCCTCTGAATGTCCAAATAGTCTCCATGCTGTGTAATAAAGATCCTGTTTGTGCTGTAGAAATTGCATAGCAACTGTCTCTTTAGCATGTTGTAATCATTTCAGTGAATTCTCATTTCTACATTCTCAATCTCACCTTCACCCTCTACACTGCTTGAACAGTATCGCACTGTTCTAAACCCTAACACAGCACTCCCAGCATGACTCTCTTTCACTGTAGTAATCATTTTAATGAATTGCAAGGCATACTGTCATGTGTCTAAGATCACAGTGTGAGTTAGTCTTCATTTCACAAAATTGTGGCAGAATATTTTGCTTAGTTGATGTGTTTAAAAATATGGGAATACATGTACTCATGGAGTGAGTCAGGCCTTAGGACATTTAGTGCTACAAAGTCCTATGCAGCATGTGTGCCAGGCCTCTGAATGCCCAAATAGTCTCCATGCTGTGTAATAAAGATCCTGTTTGAGCTGTAGAAATTGCATAGCAACTGTCTCTTTAGCATGTTGTAATCATTTCAGTGAATTATCATTTCTACATTCTCAATCTCACCTTCACCCTCTACACTGCTTGAACACCATTGCACTGTTCTAATCCCTAACACAGCACTCCCAGCAAGATTCTCTTTCACTGTAGTAATCATTTTACTGAATTGCAAGGCATACTGTCATGTGTCTAAGATCACAGTGTGAGTTAGTCTTCATTTCACAAAATTGTGGCAGAATATTTTGCTTAGTTGATGTGTTTAAAAATATGGGTATACATGTACTCATGGAGTGAGTCAGGCCTTAGGACATTTAGTGCTACAAAGTCCTATGCAGCATGTGTGCCAGGCCTCTGAATGCCCAAATAGTCTCCATGCTGTGTAATAAAGATCCTGTTTGTGCTGTAGAAATTGCATAGCAACTGTCTCTGTAGCATGTGGTAATCATTTCAGTGAATTATCATTTCTACATTATCAGTCTCACCTTCACCCTCTACACTGCTTGAACACCATTGCACTGTTCTAAACCCTGAAGCAGCACTCCCGGCAAGACTCTCTTTCACTGTAGTAATCATTTTACTGAATTGCAAGGCATACTGTCACGTGTCTAAGATCACAGTGTGAGTTAGTCTTCATTTCACAAAATTGTGGCAGAATTTTTTGCTTAGTTGATGTGTTTTAAAATATGGGAATACATGTACTCATGGAGTGAGTCAGGCCTTAGGACACTTAGTGCTACAAAGTCCTATTTCAGCATGTGTGACAGGCCTCTGAATGTCCAAATAGTCTCCATGCTGTGTAATAAAGATCCTGTTTGGGCTGTAGTAATTGCATAGCAACTGTCTCTTTAGCATGTTGTAATCATTTCAGTGAATTCTCATTTCTACATTCTCAATCTCACCTTCACCCTCTACACTGCTTGAACACTATTGCACTGTTCTAAACCCTAACACAGCACTCCCAGCATGACTCTCTTTCACTGTAGTAAGCATTTTACTGAATTGCAAGGCATACTGTCATGTGTCTAAGATCAAAGTGTGAGTTAGTCTTCATTTCACAAAATTGTGGCAGAATATTTTGCTTAGTTGATGTGTTTAAAAATATGGGAATACATGTACTCATGGAGTGAGTCAGGCCTTAGGACACTTAGTGCTACAAAGTCCTATTTCAGCATGTGTGTCAGGCCTCTGAATGTCCAAATAGTCTCC
This sequence comes from Lissotriton helveticus, assembly GCF_964261635.1. Classification (NCBI taxonomy): domain Eukaryota; kingdom Metazoa; phylum Chordata; class Amphibia; order Caudata; family Salamandridae; genus Lissotriton; species Lissotriton helveticus. Next base: position 1,794,082,643 of record NC_136068.1, read on the forward strand.
AGGCTGTGTAATAAAGATCCTGTTTGTGCTGTAGAAATTGCATAGCAACTGTCTCTTAATCATGTTGTAATCATTTCAGTGAATTCTCATTTCTACATTCTCAATCTCACCTTCACCCTCTACACTGCTTGAACACCATTGCACTGTTCTAATCCCTAACACAGCACTCCCAGCAAGATTCTCTTTCACTGTAGTAATCATTTTACTGAATTGCAAGGCATACTGTCATGTGTCTAAGATCACAGTGTGAGTTAGTCTTCATTTCACAAAATTGTGGCAAAATATTTTGCTTAGTTGATGTGTTTAAAAATATGGGAATACATGTACTCATGGAGTGAGTCAGGCCTTAGGACACTTAGTGCTACAAAGTCCTATTTCAGCATGTGTGCCAGGCCTCTGAATGTCCAAATAGTCTCCATGCTGTGTAATAAAGATCCTGGGTGTGCTGTAGAAAGAGCACAGCAACTGTCTCTGTAGCATGTAGTAATCATTTCAGTGAATTCTAATTTCTACATTCTCAGTCTCACCTTCACCCGCTACACTGCTTGAACACCATTGCACTGTTCTAAACCCCGAAACAGCACTCCTAGCAAGAATCTCCTTCACTGTAGTAATCAGTTTACTGAATTGCAAGGCATACTGTCATGTGTCTAAGACCACAGTGTGAGTTAGTCTTCATTTCACAAAATTGTGGCAGAATATTTTGCTTAGTGGATGTGTTTAAAAATATGGGAATACATGTACTCATGGAGTGAGTCAGGCCTTAGGACATTTAGTGCTACAAAGTCCTATGCAGCATGTGTGCCAGGCCTCTGAATGCCCAAATAGTCTCCATGCTGTGTAATAAAGATTCTGGGTGTGCTGTAGAAATTGCATAGCAACTGTCTCTGTAGCATGTGGTAATCATTTCAGTGAATTATCATTTCTACATTCTCAGTCTCACCTTCACCCTCTACACTGCTTGAACACTATTGCACTGTTCTAAACCCTAACACAGCACTCCCAGCATGACTCTCTTTCACTGTAGTAATCATTTTACTGAATTGCAAGGCATACTGTCATGTGTCTAAGATCACAGTATGAGTTAGTCTACATTTCACAAAATTGTGGCAGAATATTTTGCTTAGTGGATGTGTTTAAAAATATGGGAATACATGTACTCATGGAGTGAGTCAGGCCTTAGGACATTTAGTGCTACAAAGTCCTATGCAGCATGTGTGCCAGGCCTCTGAATGCCCAAATAGTCTCCATGCTGTGTAATAAAGATTCTGGGTGTGCTGTAGAAATTGCATAGCAACTGTCTCTGTAGCATGTGGTAATCATTTCAGTGAATTATCATTTCTACATTCTCAGTCTCACCTTCACCCTCTACACTGCTTGAACACTATTGCACTGTTCTAAACCCTAACACAGCACTCCCAGCATGACTCTCTTTCACTGTAGTAAGCATTTTACTGAATTGCAAGGCATACTGTCATGTGTCTAAGATCAAAGTGTGAGTTAGTCTTCATTTCACAAAATTGTGGCAGAATATTTTGCTTAGTTGATGTGTTTAAAAATATGGGAATACATGTACTCATGGAGTGAGTCAGGCCTTAGGACACTTAGTGCTACAAAGTCCTATTTCAGCATGTGTGTCAGGCCTCTGAATGTCCAAATAGTCTCCAGGCTGTGTAATAAAGATCCTGTTTGTGCTGTAGAAATTGCATAGCAACTGTCTCTTAATCATGTTGTAATCATTTCAGTGAATTCTCATTTCTACATTCTCAATCTCACCTTCACCCTCTACACTGCTTGAACACCATTGCACTGTTCTAATCCCTAACACAGCACTCCCAGCAAGATTCTCTTTCACTGTAGTAATCATTTTACTGAATTGCAAGGCATACTGTCATGTGTCTAAGATCACAGTGTGAGTTAGTCTTCATTTCACAAAATTGTGGCAAAATATTTTGCTTAGTTGATGTGTTTAAAAATATGGGAATACATGTACTCATGGAGTGAGTCAGGCCTTAGGACACTTAGTGCTACAAAGTCCTATTTCAGCATGTGTGCCAGGCCTCTGAATGTCCAAATAGTCTCCATGCTGTGTAATAAAGATCCTGGGTGTGCTGTAGAAAGAGCACAGCAACTGTCTCTGTAGCATGTAGTAATCATTTCAGTGAATTCTAATTTCTACATTCTCAGTCTCACCTTCACCCGCTACACTGCTTGAACACCATTGCACTGTTCTAAACCCCGAAACAGCACTCCTAGCAAGAATCTCCTTCACTGTAGTAATCAGTTTACTGAATTGCAAGGCATACTGTCATGTGTCTAAGACCACAGTGTGAGTTAGTCTTCATTTCACAAAATTGTGGCAGAATATTTTGCTTAGTGGATGTGTTTAAAAATATGGGAATACATGTACTCATGGAGTGAGTCAGGCCTTAGGACATTTAGTGCTACAAAGTCCTATGCAGCATGTGTGCCAGGCCTCTGAATGCCCAAATAGTCTCCATGCTGTGTAATAAAGATTCTGGGTGTGCTGTAGAAATTGCATAGCAACTGTCTCTGTAGCATGTGGTAATCATTTCAGTGAATTATCATTTCTACATTCTCAGTCTAACCTTCACCCTCTACACTGCTTGAACACTATTGCACTGTTCTAAACCCTAACACAGCACTCCCAGCATGACTCTCTTTCACTGTAGTAATCATTTTACTGAATTGCAAGGCATACTGTCATGTGTCTAAGATCACAGTGTGAGTTAGTCTACATTTCACAAAATTGTGGCAGAATATTTTGCTTAGTTGATGTGTTTAAAAATATGGGAATACATGTACTCATGGAGTGAGTCAGGCCTTAGGACATTTAGTGCTACAAAGTCCTATGCAGCATGTGTGCCAGGCCTCTGAATGCCCAAATAGTCTCCATGCTGTGTAATAAAGATTCTGGGTGTGCTGTAGAAATTGAATAGCAACTGTCTCTGTAGCATGTGGTAATCATTTCAGTGAATTATCATTTCTATATTCTCAGTCTCACCTTCACCCTCTACACTGCTTGAACACTATTGCACTGTTCTAAACCCTAACACAGCACTCCCAGCATGACTCTCTTTCACTGTAGTAGTCATTTTACTGAATTGCAAGGCATACTGTCATGTGTCTAAGATCACAGTGTGAGTTAGTCTACATTTCACAAAATTGTGGCAGAATATTTTGCTTAGTTGATGTGTTTAAAAATATGGGAATACATGTACTCATGGAGTGAGTCAGGCCTTAGGACACTTTGTGCTACAAAGTCCTATTTCAGCATGTGTGACAGGCCTCTGAATGTCCGAATAGTCTCCATGCTGTGTAATAAAGATCCTGTTTGGGCTGTAGAAATTGCATAGCAACTGTCTCTTTAGCATGTTGTAATCATTTCAGTGAATTCTCATTTCTACATTCTCAATCTCACCTTCACCCACTACACTGCTTGAACACTATTGCACTGTTCTAAACCCTAACACAGCACTCCCAGAATGACTCTCTTTCACTGTAGTAATCATTTTACTGAATTGCAAGGCATACTGTCATGTGTCTAAGATCACAGTGTGAGTTAGTCTTCATTTCACAAAATTGTGGCAGAATATTTTGCTTAGTTGGTGTGTTTAAAAATATGGGAATACATGTACACATGGAGTGAGTCATGCCTTAGGACACTTAGTGCTACAAAGTCCTATTTCAGCATGTGTGCCAGGCCTCTGAATGTCCAAATAGTCTCCAGGCTGTGTAATAAAGATCCTGTTTGTGCTGTAGAAATTGCATAGCAACTGTCTCTTAATCATGTGGTAATCATTTCAGTGAATTCTCATTTCTACATTCTCAATCTCACCTTCACCCTCTACACTGCTTGAACACCATTGCACTGTTCTAAACCCTAACACAGCACTCCCAGCATGACTCTCTTTCACTGTAGTAATCATTTTACTGAATTGCAAGGCATACTGTCATGTGTCTAAGATCACAGTGTGAGTTAGTCTACATTTCACAAAATTGTGGCAGAATATTTTGCTTAGTTGATGTGTTTAAAAATATGGGAATACATGTACTCATGGAGTGAGTCAGGCCTTAGGACACTTAGTGCTACACAGTCCTATTTCAGCATGTGTGCCAGGCCTCTGAATGTCCAAATAGTCTCCATGCTGTGTAATAAAGATCCTGTTTGTGCTGTAGAAATTGCATAGCAACTGTCTCTTTAGCATGTTGTAATCATTTCAGTGAATTCTCATTTCTACATTCTCAATCTCACCTTCACCCTCTACACTGCTTGAACACTATTGCACTGTTCTAAACCCTAACACAGCACTCCCAGCATGACTCTCTTTCACTGTAGTAATCATTTTAATGAATTGCAAGGCATACTGTCATGTGTCTAAGATCACAGTGTGAGTTAGTCTTCATTTCACAAAATTGTGGCAGAATATTTTGCTTAGTTGATGTGTTTAAAAATATGGGAATACATGTACTCATGGAGTGAGTCAGGCCTTAGGACATTTAGTGCTACAAAGTCCTATGCAGCATGTGTGCCAGGCCTCTGAATGCCCAAATAGTCTCCATGCTGTGTAATAAAGATCCTGTTTGAGCTGTAGAAATTGCATAGCAACTGTCTCTTTAGCATGTTGTAATCATTTCAGTGAATTATCATTTCTACATTCTCAATCTCACCTTCACCCTCTACACTGCTTGAACACCATTGCACTGTTCTAATCCCTAACACAGCACTCCCAGCAAGATTCTCTTTCACTGTAGTAATCATTTTACTGAATTGCAAGGCATACTGTCATGTGTCTAAGATCACAGTGTGAGTTAGTCTTCATTTCACAAAATTGTGGCAGAATATTTTGCTTAGTTGATGTGTTTAAAAATATGGGAATACATGTACTCATGGAGTGAGTCAGGCCTTAGGACACTTAGTGCTACAAAGTCCTATTTCAGCATGTGTGCCAGGCCTCTGAATGTCCAAATAGTCTCCATGCTGTGTAATAAAGATCCTGGGTGTGCTGTAGAAAGAGCACAGCAACTGTCTCTGTAGCATGTAGTAATCATTTCAGTGAATTCTAATTTCTACATTCTCAGTCTCACCTTCACCCGCTACACTGCTTGAACACCATTGCACTGTTCTAAACCCCGAAACAGCACTCCTAGCAAGAATCTCCTTCACTGTAGTAATCAGTTTACTGAATTGCAAGGCATACTGTCACGTGTCTAAGATCACAGTGTGAGTTAGTCTTCATTTCACAAAATTGTGGCAGAATTTTTTGCTTAGTTGATGTGTTTAAAAATATGGGAATACATGTACTCATGGAGTGAGTCAGGCCTTAGGACACTTAGTGCTACAAAGTCCTATTTCAGCATGTGTGACAGGCCTCTGAATGTCCAAATAGTCTCCATGCTGTGTAATAAAGATCCTGTTTGGGCTGTAGTAATTGCATAGCAACGGTCTCTTTAGCATGTTGTAATCATTTCAGTGAATTCTCATTTCTACATTCTCAATCTCACCTTCACCCTCTACACTGCTTGAACACTATTGCACTGTTCTAAACCCTAACACAGCACTCCCAGCATGACTCTCTTTCACTGTAGTAAGCATTTTACTGAATTGCAAGGCATACTGTCATGTGTCTAAGATCAAAGTGTGAGTTAGTCTTCATTTCACAAAATTGTGGCAGAATATTTTGCTTAGTTGATGTGTTTAAAAATATGGGAATACATGTACTCATGGAGTGAGTCAGGCCTTAGGACACTTAGTGCTACAAAGTCCTATTTCAGCATGTGTGTCAGGCCTCTGAATGTCCAAATAGTCTCCAGGCTGTGTAATAAAGATCCTGGGTGTGCTGTAGAAAGAGCACAGCAACTGTCTCTGTAGCATGTAGTAATCATTTCAGTGAATTCTAATTTCTACATTCTCAGTCTCACCTTCACCCGCTACACTGCTTGAACACCATTGCACTGTTCTAAACCCTAACACAGCACTCCCAGCACGACTCTCTTTCACTGTAGTAATCAGTTTACTGAATTGAAAGGCATACTGTTATGTGTCTAAGATCTCAGTGTGAGTTAGTCTTCATTTCACAAAATTGAGGCAGAATATTTTGCTTAGTTGATGTGTTTAAAAATATGGGAATACATGTACTCATGGAGTGAGTCAGGCCTTAGGACATTTAGTGCTACAAAGTCCTATGCAGCATGTGTGCCAGGCCTCTGAATGTCCAAATAGTCTCCATGCTGTGTAATAAAGATCCTGTTTGTGCTGTAGAAATTGCATAGCAACTGTCTCTTTAGCATGTTGTAATCATTTCAGTGAATTATCATTTCTACATTCTCAATCTCACCTTCACCCTCTACACTGCTTGAACACCATTGCACTGTTCTAATCCCTAACACAGCACTCCCAGCAAGATTCTCTTTCACTGTAGTAATCATTTTACTGAATTGCAAGGCATACTATCATGTGTCTAAGATCACAGTGTGAGTTAGTCTTCATTTCACAAAATTGTGGCAGAATATTTTGCTTAGTTGATGTGTTTAAAAATATGGGAATACATGTACTCATGGAGTGAGTCAGGCCTTAGGACACTTAGTGCTACAAAGTCCTATTTCAGCATGTGTGCCAGGCCTCTGAATCTCCAAATAGTCTCCATGCTGTGTAATAAAGATCCTGGGTGTGCTGTAGAAAGAGCACAGCAACTGTCTCTGTAGCATGTAGTAATCATTTCAGTGAATTCTAATTTCTACATTCTCAGTCTCACCTTCACCCGCTACACTGCTTGAACACCATTGCACTGTTCTAAACCCCGAAACAGCACTCCTAGCAAGAATCTCCTTCACTGTAGTAATCAGTTTACTGAATTGCAAGGCATACTGTCATGTGTCTAAGACCACAGTGTGAGTTAGTCTTCATTTCACAAAAGTGTGGCAGAATATTTTGCTTAGTGGATGTGTTTAAAAATATGGGAATACATGTACTCATGGAGTGAGTCAGGCCTTAGGACATTTAGTGCTACAAAGTCCTATGCAGCATGTGTGCCAGGCCTCTGAATGCCCAAATAGTCTCCATGCTGTGTAATAAAGATTCTGGGTGTGCTGTAGAAATTGCATAGCAACTGTCTCTGTAGCATGTGGTAATCATTTCAGTGAATTATCATTTCTGCATTCTCAGTCTCACCTTCACCCTCTACACTGCTTGAACACTATTGCACTGTTCTAAACCCTAACACAGCACTCCCAGCATGACTCTCTTTCACTGTAGTAATCATTTTACTGAATTGCAAGGCATACTGTCATGTGTCTAAGATCACAGTGTGAGTTAGTCTACATTTCACAAAATTGTGGCAGAATATTTTGCTTAGTTGATGTGTTTAAAAATATGGGAATACATGTACTCATGGAGTGAGTCAGGCCTTAGGACATTTAGTGCTACAAAGTCCTATGCAGCATGTGTGCCAGGCCTCTGAATGCCCAAATAGTCTCCATGCTGTGTAATAAAGATTCTGGGTGTGCTGTAGAAATTGCATAGCAACTGTCTCTGTAGCATGTGGTAATCATTTCAGTGAATTATCATTTCTACATTCTCAGTCTCACCTTCACCCTCTACACTGCTTGAACACTATTGCACTGTTCTAAACCCTAACACAGCACTCCCAGCATGACTCTCTTTCACTGTAGTAATCATTTTACTGAATTGCAAGGCATACTGTCATGTGTCTAAGATCACAGTGTGAGTTAGTCTACATTTCACAAAATTGTGGCAGAATATTTTGCTTAGTTGATGTGTTTAAAAATATGGGAATACATGTACTCATGGAGTGAGTCAGGCCTTAGGACACTTAGTGCTACAAAGTCCTATTTCAGCATGTGTGCCAGGCCTTTGAATGTCTAAATAGTCTCCATGCTGTGTAATAAAGATCCTGTTTGTGCTGTAGAAAGAGCACAGCAACTGTCTCTGTAGCATGTAGTAATCATTTCAGTGAATTCTAATTTCTACATTCTCAGTCTCACCTTCACCCGCTACACTGCTTGAACACCATTGCACTGTTCTAAACCCTGAAACAGCACTCCTAGCAAGAATCTCCTTCACTGTAGTAATCAGTTTACTGAATTGCAAGGCATACTGTCATGTGTCTAAGACCACAGTGTGAGTTAGTCTTCATTTCACAAAATTGTGGCAGAATATTTTGCTTAGTGGATGTGTTTAAAAATATGGGAATACATGTACTCATGGAGTGAGTCAGGCCTTAGGACATTTAGTGCTACAAAGTCCTATGCAGCATGTGTGCCAGGCCTCTGAATGCCCAAATAGTCTCCATGCTGTAATAAAGATTCTGGGTGTGCTGTAGAATTTGCATAGCAACTGTCTCTGTAGCATGTGGTAATCATTTCAGTGAATTATCATTTCCACATTCTCAGTCTCACCTTCACCCTCTACACTGCTTGAACACTATTGCACTGTTCTAAACCCTAACACAGCACTCCCAGCATGACTCTCTTTCACTGTAGTAATCATTTTACTGAATTGCAAGGCATACTGTCATGTGTCTAAGATCACAGTGTGAGTTAGTCTACATTTCACAAAATTGTGGCAGAATATTTTGCTTAGTTGATGTGTTTAAAAATATGGGAATACATGTCATCATGGAGTGAGTCAGGCCTTAGGACACTTAGTGCTACAAAGTCCTATTTCAGCATGTGTGCCAGGCCTCTGAATGTCCAAATAGTCTCCATGCTGTGTAATAAAGATCCTGTTTGTGCTGTAGAAATTGCATAGCAACTGTCTCTTTAGCATGTTGTAATCATTTCAGTGAATTCTCATTTCTACATTCTCAATCTCACCTTCACCCTCTACACTGCTTGAACACTATTGCACTGTTCTAAACCCTAACACAGCACTCCCAGCATGACTCTCTTTCACTGTAGTAATCATTTTAATGAATTGCAAGGCATACTGTCATGTGTCTAAGATCACAGTGTGAGTTAGTCTTCATTTCACAAAATTGTGGCAGAATATTTCGCTTAGTTGATGTGTTTAAAAATATGGGAATACATGTACTCATGGAGTGAGTCAGGCCTTAGGACACTTAGTGCTAAAAAATTCCTATTTCAGCATGTGTGCCAGGCCTCTGAATCTCCAAATAGTCTCCATGCTGTGTAATAAAGATCCTGGGTGTGCTGTAGAAAGAGCACAGCAACTGTCTCTGTAGCATGTAGTAATCATTTCAGTGAATTCTAATTTCTACATTCTCAGTCTCACCTTCACCCGCTACACTGCTTGAACACCATTGCACTGTTCTAAACCCCGAAACAGCACTCCTAGCAAGAATCTCCTTCACTGTAGTAATCAGTTTACTGAATTGCAAGGCATACTGTCATGTGTCTAAGACCACAGTGTGAGTTAGTCTTCATTTCACAAAAGTGTGGCAGAATATTTTGCTTAGTGGATGTGTTTAAAAATATGGGAATACATGTACTCATGGAGTGAGTCAGGCCTTAGGACATTTAGTGCTACAAAGTCCTATGCAGCATGTGTGCCAGGCCTCTGAATGCCCAAATAGTCTCCATGCTGTGTAATAAAGATTCTGGGTGTGCTGTAGAAATTGCATAGCAACTGTCTCTGTAGCATGTGGTAATCATTTCAGTGAATTATCATTTCTACATTCTCAGTCTCACCTTCACCCTCTACACTGCTTGAACACTATTGCACTGTTCTAAACCCTAACACAGCACTCCCAGCATGACTCTCTTTCACTGTAGTAATCATTTTACTGAATTGCAAGGCATACTGTCATGTGTCTAAGATCACAGTGTGAGTTAGTCTACATTTCACAAAATTGTGGCAGAATATTTTGCTTAGTTGATGTGTTTAAAAATATGGGAATACATGTACTCATGGAGTGAGTCAGGCCTTAGGACATTTAGTGCTACAAAGTCCTATGCAGCATGTGTGCCAGGCCTCTGAATGCCCAAATAGTCTCCATGCTGTGTAATAAAGATTCTGGGTGTGCTGTAGAAATTGCATAGCAACTGTCTCTGTAGCATGTGGTAATCATTTCAGTGAATTATCATTTCTACATTCTCAGTCTCACCTTCACCCTCTACACTGCTTGAACACTATTGCACTGTTCTAAACCCTAACACAGCACTCCCAGCATGACTCTCTTTCACTGTAGTAATCATTTTACTGAATTGCAAGGCATACTGTCATGTGTCTAAGATCACAGTGTGAGTTAGTCTACATTTCACAAAATTGTGGCAGAATATTTTGCTTAGTTGATGTGTTTAAAAATATGGGAATACATGTACTCATGGAGTGAGTCAGGCCTTAGGACACTTAGTGCTACAAAGTCCTATTTCAGCATGTGTGCCAGGCCTTTGAATGTCTAAATAGTCTCCATGCTGTGTAATAAAGATCCTGTTTGTGCTGTAGAAAGAGCACAGCAACTGTCTCTGTAGCATGTAGTAATCATTTCAGTGAATTCTAATTTCTACATTCTCAGTCTCACCTTCACCCGCTACACTGCTTGAACACCATTGCACTGTTCTAAACCCTGAAACAGCACTCCTAGCAAGAATCTCCTTCACTGTAGTAATCAGTTTACTGAATTGCAAGGCATACTGTCATGTGTCTAAGACCACAGTGTGAGTTAGTCTTCATTTCACAAAATTGTGGCAGAATATTTTGCTTAGTGGATGTGTTTAAAAATATGGGAATACATGTACTCATGGAGTGAGTCAGGCCTTAGGACATTTAGTGCTACAAAGTCCTATGCAGCATGTGTGCCAGGCCTCTGAATGCCCAAATAGTCTCCATGCTGTAATAAAGATTCTGGGTGTGCTGTAGAATTTGCATAGCAACTGTCTCTGTAGCATGTGGTAATCATTTCAGTGAATTATCATTTCCACATTCTCAGTCTCACCTTCACCCTCTACACTGCTTGAACACTATTGCACTGTTCTAAACCCTAACACAGCACTCCCAGCATGACTCTCTTTCACTGTAGTAATCATTTTACTGAATTGCAAGGCATACTGTCATGTGTCTAAGATCACAGTGTGAGTTAGTCTACATTTCACAAAATTGTGGCAGAATATTTTGCTTAGTTGATGTGTTTAAAAATATGGGAATAAATGTCATCATGGAGTGAGTCAGGCCTTAGGACACTTAGTGCTACAAAGTCCTATTTCAGCATGTGTGCCAGGCCTCTGAATGTCCAAATAGTCTCCATGCTGTGTAATAAAGATCCTGTTTGTGCTGTAGAAATTGCATAGCAACTGTCTCTTTAGCATGTTGTAATCATTTCAGTGAATTCTCATTTCTACATTCTCAATCTCACCTTCACCCTCTACACTGCTTGAACACTATTGCACTGTTCTAAACCCTAACACAGCACTCCCAGCATGACTCTCTTTCACTGTAGTAATCATTTTAATGAATTGCAAGGCATACTGTCATGTGTCTAAGATCACAGTGTGAGTTAGTCTTCATTTCACAAAATTGTGGCAAAATATTTCGCTTAGTTGATGTGTTTAAAAATATGGGAATACATGTACTCATGGAGTGAGTCAGGCCTTAGGACACTTAGTGCTACAAAGTCCTATTTCAGCATGTGTGTCAGGCCTCTGAATGTCCAAATAGTCTCCAGGCTGTGTAATAAAGATCCTGTTTGTGCTGTAGAAATTGCATAGCAACTGTCTCTTAATCATGTTGTAATCATTTCAGTGAATTCTCATTTCTACATTCTCAATCTCACCTTCACCTTCTACACTGCTTGAACACCATTGCACTGTTCTAAACCCTAACACAGCACTCCCAGCACGACTCTCTCTCACTGTAGTAATCAGTTTACTGAATTGAAAGGCATACTGTTATGTGTCTAAGATCTCAGTGTGAGTTAGTCTTCATTTCACAAAATTGAGGCAGAATATTTTGCTTAGTTGATGTGTTTAAAAATATGGGAATACATGTACTCATGGAGTGAGTCAGGCCTTAGGACATTTAGTGCTACAAAGTCCTATGCAGCATGTGTGCCAGGCCTCTGAATGTCCAAATAGTCTCCATGCTGTGTAATAAAGATCCTGTTTGTGCTGTAGAAATTGCATAGCAACTGTCTCTTTAGCATGTTGTAATCATTTCAGTGAATTATCATTTCTACATTCTCAATCTCACCTTCACCCTCTACACTGCTTGAACACCATTGCACTGTTCTAATCCCTAACACAGCACTCCCAGCAAGATTCTCTTTCACTGTAGTAATCATTTTACTGAATTGCAAGGCATACTGTCATGTGTCTAAGATCACAGTGTGAGTTAGTCTTCATTTCACAAAATTGTGGCAGAATATTTTGCTTAGTTGATGTGTTTAAAAATATGGGAATACATGTACTAATGGAGTGAGTCAGGCCTTAGGACACTTAGTGCTACAAAGTCCTATTTCAGCATGTGTGCCAGGCCTCTGAATGTCCAAATAGTCTCCATGCTGTGTAATAAAGATCCTGGGTGTGCTGTAGAAAGAGCACAGCAACTGCCTCTGTAGCATGTAGTAATCATTTCAGTGAATTCTAATTTCTACATTCTCAGTCTCACCTTCACCCGCTACACTGCTTGAACACCATTGCACTGTTCTAAACCCCGAAACAGCACTCCTAGCAAGAATCTCCTTCACTGTAGTAATGAGTTTACTGAATTGCAAGGCATACTGTCATGTGTCTAAGACCACAGTGTGAGTTAGTCTTCATTTCACAAAATTGTGGCAGAATATTTTGCTTAGTGGATGTGTTTAAAAATATGGGTATACATGTACTCATGGAGTGAGTCAGGCCTTAGGACATTTAGTGCTACAAAGTCCTATGCAGCATGTGTGCCAGGCCTCTGAATGCCCAAATAGTCTCCATGCTGTGTAATAAAGATTCTGGGTGTGCTGTAGAAATTGCATAGCAACTGTCTCTGTAGCATGTGGTAATCATTTCAGTGAATTATCATTTCTACATTCTCAGTCTCACCTTCACCCTCTACACTGCTTGAACACTATTGCACTGTTCTAAACCCTAACACAGCACTCCCAGCATGACTCTCTTTCACTGTAGTAATCATTTTACTGAATTGCAAGGCATACTGTCATGTGTCTAAGATCACAGTGTGAGTTAGTCTACATTTCACAACATTGTGGCAGAATATTTTGCTTAGTTGATGTGTTTAAAAATATGGGAATACATGTACTCATGGAGTGAGTCAGGCCTTAGGACACTTAGTGCTACAAAGTCCTATTTCAGCATGTGTGCCAGGCCTTTGAATGTCTAAATAGTCTCCATGCTGTGTAATAAAGATCCTGTTTGTGCTGTAGAAAGAGCACAGCAACTGTCTCTGTAGCATGTAGTAATCATTTCAGTGAATTCTAATTTCTACATTCTCAGTCTCACCTTCACCCGCTACACTGCTTGAACACCATTGCACTGTTCTAAACCCTGAAACAGCACTCCTAGCAAGAATCTCCTTCACTGTAGTAATCAGTTTACTGAATTGCAAGGCATACTGTCATGTGTCTAAGACCACAGTGTGAATTAGTCTTCATTTCACAAAATTGTGGCAGAATATTTTGCTTAGTGGATGTGTTTAAAAATATGGGAATACATGTACTCATGGAGTGAGTCAGGCCTTAGGACATTTAGTGCTACAAAGTCCTATGCAGCATGTGTGCCAGGCCTCTGAATGCCCAAATAGTCTCCATGCTGTAATAAAGATTCTGGGTGTGCTGTAGAATTTGCATAGCAACTGTCTCTGTAGCATGTGGTAATCATTTCAGTGAATTATCATTTCTACATTCTCAGTCTCACCTTCACCCTCTACACTGCTTCAACACTATTGCACTGTTCTAAACCCTAACACAGCACTCCCAGCACGACTCTCTTTCACTGTAGTAATCAGTTTACTGAATTGAAAGGCATACTGTTATGTGTCTAAGATCTCAGTGTGAGTTAGTCTTCATTTCACAAAATTGAGGCAGAATATTTTGCTTAGTTGATGTGTTTAAAAATATGGGAATACATGTACTCATGGAGTGAGTCAGGCCTTAGGACATTTAGTGCTACAAAGTCCTATGCAGCATGTGTGCCAGGCCTCTGAATGTCCAAATAGTCTCCATGCGGTGTAATAAAGATCCTGTTTGTGCTGTAGAAATTGCATAGCAACTGTCTCTTTAGCATGTTGTAATCATTTCAGTGAATTATCATTTCTACATTCTCAATCTCACCTTCACCCTCTACACTGGTTGAACACCATTGCACTGTTCTAATCCCTAACACAGCACTCCCAGCAAGATTCTCTTTCACTGTAGTAATCATTTTACTGAATTGCAAGGCATACTGTCATGTGTCTAAGATCACAGTGTGAGTTAGTCTTCATTTCACAAAATTGTGGCAGAATATTTTGCTTAGTTGATGTGTTTAAAAATATGGGAATACATGTACTCATGGAGTGAGTCAGGCCTTAGGACACTTAGTGCTACAAAGTCCTATTTCAGCATGTGTGCCAGGCCTCTGAATGTCCAAATAGTCTTCATGCTGTGTAATAAAGATCCTGGGTGTGCTGTAGAAAGAGCACAGCAACTGCCTCTGTAGCATGTAGTAATCATTTCAGTGAATTCTAATTTCTACATTCTCAGTCTCACCTTCACCCGCTACACTGCTTGAACACCATTGCACTGTTCTAAACCCCGAAACAGCACTCCTAGCAAGAATCTCCTTCACTGTAGTAATCAGTTTACTGAATTGCAAGGCATACTGTCATGTGTCTAAGACCACAGTGTGAGTTAGTCTTCATTTCACAAAATTGTGGCAGAATATTTTGCTTAGTGGATGTGTTTAAAAATATGGGAATACATGTACTCATGGAGTGAGTCAGGCCTTAGGACATTTAGTGCTACAAAGTCCTATGCAGCATGTGTGCCAGGCCTCTGAATGCCCAAATAGTCTCCATGCTGTGTAATAAAGATTCTGGGTGTGCTGTAGAAATTGCATAGCAACTGTCTCTGTAGCATGTGGTAATCATTTCAGTGAATTATCATTTCTACATTCTCAGTCTCACCTTCACCCTCTACACTGCTTGAACACTATTGCACTGTTCTAAACCCTAACACAGCACTCCCAGCATGACTCTCTTTCACTGTAGTAATCATTTTACTGAATTGCAAGGCATACTGTCATGTGTCTAAGATCACAGTGTGAGTTAGTCTACATTTCACAAAATTGTGGCAGAATATTTTGCTTAGTTGATGTGTTTAAAAATATGGGAATACATGTACTCATGGAGTGAGTCAGGCCTTAGGACACTTAGTGCTACAAAGTCCTATTTCAGCATGTGTGCCAGGCCTCTGAATGTCCAAATAGTCTCCATGCTGTGTAATAAAGATTCTGTTTGTGCTGTAGAAATTGCATAGCAACTGTCTCTTTAGCATGTTGTAATCATTTCAGTGAATTCTCATTTCTACATTCTCAATCTCACCTTCACCCTCTACACTGCTTGAACACTATTGCACTGTTCTAAACCCTAACACAGCACTCCCAGCATGACTCTCTTTCACTGTAGTAATCATTTTAATGAATTGCAAGGCATACTGTCATGTGTCTAAGATCACAGTGTGAGTTAGTCTTCATTTCACAAAATTGTGGCAGAATATTTTGCTTAGTTGATGTGTTTAAAACTATGGGAATACATGTACTCATGGAGTGAGTCAGGCCTTAGGATACTTAGTGCTACAAAGTCCTATTTCAGCATGTGTGTCAGGCCTCTGAATGTCCAAATAGTCTCCATGCTGTGTAATAAAGATTCTGGGTGTGCTGTAGAAATTGCATAGCAACTGTCCCTTAATCATGTTTTAATCATTTCAGTGAATTCTCATTTCTACATTGTCAGTCTCACCTTCAACCTCTACACTGCTTGAACACCATTGCACTGTTCTAAACCCTGAAACAGCACTCCCAGCAAGACTCTCTTTCACTGTAGTAATCATTTTACTGACTTGTAAGGCATACTGTCATGTGTCTAAGATCACAGTGTGAGTTAGTCTTCATTTCACAAAATTGTGGCAGAATATTTTGCTTAGTTGATGTGTTTAAAAATATGGGAATACATGTACTCATGGAGTGAGTCAGGGCTTAGGACACTTAGTGCTACAAAGGCATATTTCAGCATGTGTGCCAGGCCTCTGAATGTCCAAATAGTCTCCATGCTGTGTAATAAAGATCCTGTTTGTGCTGTAGAAATTGCATAGCAACTGTCTCTTTAGCATGTTGTAATCATTTCAGTGAATTCTCATTTCTACATTCTCAATCTCACCTTCACCCTCTACACTGCTTGAACACTATTGCACTGTTCTAAACCCTAACACAGCACTCCCAGCATGACTCTCTTTCACTGTAGTAATCATTTTAATGAATTGCAAGGCATACTGTCATGTGTCTAAGATCACAGTGTGAGTTAGTCTTCATTTCACAAAATTGTGGCAGAATATTTTGCTTAGTTGATGTGTTTAAAACTATGGGAATACATGTACTCATGGAGTGAGTCAGGCCTTAGGACACTTAGTGCTACAAAGTCCTATTTCAGCATGTGTGTCAGGCCTCTGAATGTCCAAATAGTCTCCAGGCTGTGTAATAAAGATCCTGTTTGTGCTGTAGAAATTGCATAGCAACTGTCTCTTAATCATGTTGTAATCATTTCAGTGAATTCTCATTTCTACATTCTCAATCTCACCTTCACCTTCTACACTGCTTGAACACTATTGCACTGTTCTAAACCCTAACACAGCACTCCCAGCATGACTCTCTTTCACTGTAGTAATCATTTTAATGAATTGCAAGGCATACTGTCATGTGTCTAAGATCACAGTGTGAGTTAGTCTTCATTTCACAAAATTGTGGCAGAATATTTTGCTTAGTTGATGTGTTTAAAAATATGGGAATACATGTACTCATGGAGTGAGTCAGGCCTTAGGACACTTAGTGCTACAAAGCCTATTTCAGCATGTGTGTCAGGCCTCTGAATGTCCAAATAGTCTCCAGGCTGTGTAATAAAGATCCTGTTTGTGCTGTAGAAATTGCATAGCAACTGTCTCTTAATCATGTTGTAATCATTTCAGTGAATTCTCATTTCTACATTCTCAATCTCACCTTCACCTTCTACACTGCTTGAACACCATTGCACTGTTCTAAACCCTAACACAGCACTCCCAGCACGACTCTCTTTCACTGTAGTAATCATTTTACTGAATTGCAAGGCATACTGTCATGTGTCTAAGACCACAGTGTGAGTTAGTCTTCATTTCACAAAATTGTGGCAGAATATTTAGCTTAGTTGATGTGTTTAAAAATATGGGTATACATGTACTCATGGAGTGAGTCAGGCCTTAGGACATTTAGTGCTACAAAGTCCTATGCAGCATGTGTGCCAGGCCTCTGAATGCCCAAATAGTCTCCATGCTGTGTAATAAAGATTCTGGGTGTGCTGTAGAAATTGCATAGCAACTGTCTCTGTAGCATGTGGTAATCATTTCAGTGAATTCTCATTTCTACATTCTCAATCTCACCTTCAACCTCTACACTGCTTGAACACCATTGCACTGTTCTAAACCCTAACACAGCACTCCCAGCACAACTCTCTTTCACTGTAGTAATCATTTTACTGAATTGCAAGGCATACTGTCATGTGTCTAAGACCACAGTGTGAGTTAGTCTTCATTTCACAAAATTGTGGCAGAATATTTTGCTTAGTTGATGTGTTTAAAAATATGGGTATACATGTACTCATGGAGTGAGTCAGGCCTTAGGACATTTAGTGCTACAAAGTCGTATGCAGCATGTGTGCCAGGCCTCTGAATGCCCAAATAGTCTCCATGCTGTGTAATAAAGATCCTGTTTGTGCTGTAGAAATTGCATAGCAACTGTCTCTGTAGCATGTGGTAATCATTTCAGTGAATTATCATTTCTACATTATCAGTCTCACCTTCACCCTCTACACTGCTTGAACACCATTGCAGTGTTCTAAACCCTGAAGCAGCACTCCCGGCAAGACTCTCTTTCACTGTAGTAATCATTTTACTGAATTGCAAGGCATACTGTCACGTGTCTAAGATCACAGTGTGAGTTAGTCTTCATTTCACAAAATTGTGGCAGAATTTTTTGCTTAGTTGATGTGTTTAAAAATATGGGAATACATGTACTCATGGAGTGAGTCAGGCCTTAGGACACTTAGTGCTACAAAGTCCTATTTCAGCATGTGTGACAGGCCTCTGAATGTCCAAATAGTCTCCATGCTGTGTAATAAAGATCCTGTTTGGGCTGTAGTAATTGCATAGCAACTGTCTCTTTAGCATGTTGTAATCATTTCAGTGAATTCTCATTTCTACATTCTCAATCTCACCTTCACCCTCTACACTGCTTGAACACTATTGCACTGTTCTAAACCCTAACACAGCACTCCCAGCATGACTCTCTTTCACTGTAGTAAGCATTTTACTGAATTGCAAGGCATACTGTCATGTGTCTAAGATCAAAGTGTGAGTTAGTCTTCATTTCACAAAATTGTGGCAGAATATTTTGCTTAGTTGATGTGTTTAAAAATATGGGAATACATGTACTCATGGAGTGAGTCAGGCCTTAGGACACTTAGTGCTACAAAGTCCTATTTCAGCATGTGTGTCAGGCCTCTGAATGTCCAAATAGTCTCCAGGCTGTGTAATAAAGATCCTGTTTGTGCTGTAGAAATTGCATAGCAACTGTCTCTTAATCATGTTGTAATCATTTCAGTGAATTCTCATTTCTACAGTCTCAATCTCACCTTCACCTTCTACACTGCTTGAACACCATTGCACTGTTCTAAACCCTAACACAGCACTCCCAGCACGACTCTCTTTCACTGTAGTAATCAGTTTACTGAATTGAAAGGCATACTGTTATGTGTCTAAGATCTCAGTGTGAGTTAGTCTTCATTTCACAAAATTGAGGCAGAATATTTTGCTTAGTTGATGTGTTTAAAAATATGGGAATACATGTACTCATGGAGTGAGTCAGGCCTTAGGACATTTAGTGCTACAAAGTCCTATGCAGCATGTGTGCCAGGCCTCTGAATGTCCAAATAGTCTCCATGCTGTGTAATAAAGATCCTGTTTGTGCTGTAGAAATTGCATAGCAACTGTCTCTTTAGCATGTTGTAATAATTTCAGTGAATTATCATTTCTACATTCTCAATCTCACCTTCACCCTCTACACTGCTTGAACACCATTGCACTGTTCTAATCCCTAACACAGCACTCCCAGCAAGATTCTCTTTCACTGTAGTAATCATTTTACTGAATTGCAAGGCATACTGTCATGTGTCTAAGATCACAGTGTGAGTTAGTCTTCATTTCACAAAATTGTGGCAAAATATTTTGCTTAGTTGATGTGTTTAAAAATATGGGAATACATGTACTCATGGAGTGAGTCAGGCCTTAGGACACTTAGTGCTACAAAGTCCTATTTCAGCATGTGTGCCAGGCCTCTGAATGTCCAAATAGTCTCCATGCTGTGTAATAAAGATCCTGGGTGTGCTGTAGAAAGAGCACAGCAACTGTCTCTGTAGCATGTAGTAATCATTTCAGTGAATTCTAATTTCTACATTCTCAGTCTCACCTTCACCCGCTACACTGCTTGAACACCATTGCACTGTTCTAAACCCCGAAACAGCACTCCTAGCAAGAATCTCCTTCACTGTAGTAATCAGTTTACTGAATTGCAAGGCATACTGTCATGTGTCTAAGACCACAGTGTGAGTTAGTCTTCATTTCACAAAATTGTGGCAGAATATTTTGCTTAGTGGATGTGTTTAAAAATATGGGAATACATGTACTCATGGAGTGAGTCAGGCCTTAGGACATTTAGTGCTACAAAGTCCTATTTCAGCATGTGTGCCAGGCCTCTGAATGCCCAAATAGTCTCCATGCTGTGTAATAAAGATTCTGGGTGTGCTGTAGAAATTGCATAGCAACTGTCTCTGTAGCATGTGGTAATCATTTCAGTGAATTATCATTTCTACATTCTCAGTCTCACCTTCACCCTCTACACTGCTTGAACACTATTGCACTGTTCTAAACCCTAACACAGCACTCCCAGCATGACTCTCTTTCACTGTAGTAATCATTTTACTGAATTGCAAGGCATACTGTCATGTGTCTAAGATCACAGTGTGAGTTAGTCTACATTTCACAAAATTGTGGCAGAATATTTTGCTTAGTTGATGTGTTTAAAAATATGGGAATACATGTACTCATGGAGTGAGTCAGGCCTTAGGACATTTAGTGCTACAAAGTCCTATGCAGCATGTGTGCCAGACCTCTGAATGCCCAAATAGTCTCCATGCTGTGTAATAAAGATTCTGGGTGTGCTGTAGAAATTGCATAGCAACTGTCTCTGTAGCATGTGGTAATCATTTCAGTGAATTATCATTTCTACATTCTCAGTCTCACCTTCACCCTCTACACTGCTTGAACACTATTGCGCTGTTCTAAACCCTAACACAGCACTCCCAGCATGACTCTCTTTCACTGTAGTAATCATTTTACTGAATTGCAAGGCATACTGTCATGTGTCTAAGATCACAGTGTGAGTTAGTCTACATTTCACAAAATTGTGGCAGAATATTTTGCTTAGTTGATGTGTTTAAAAATATGGGAATACATGTACTCATGGTGAGTCAGGCCTTAGGACACTTAGTGCTACAAAGTCCTATTTCAGCATGTGTGCCAGGCCTTTGAATGTCTAAATAGTCTCCATGCTGTGTAATAAAGATCCTGTTTGTGCTGTAGAAAGAGCACAGCAACTGTCTCTGTAGCATGTAGTAATCATTTCAGTGAATTCTAATTTCTACATTCTCAGTCTCACCTTCACCCGCTACACTGCTTGAACACCATTGCACTGTTCTAAACCCTGAAACAGCACTCCTAGCAAGAATCTCCTCACTGTAGTAATCAGTTTACTGAATTGCAAGGCATACTGTCATGTGTCTAAGACCACAGTGTGAGTTAGTCTTCATTTCACAAAATTGTGGCAGAATATTTTGCTTAGTGGATGTGTTTAAAAATATGGGAATACATGTACTCATGGAGTGAGTCAGGCCTTAGGACATTTAGTGCTACAAAGTCCTATGCAGCATGTGTGCCAGGCCTCTGAATGCCCAAATAGTCTCCATGCTGTAATAAAGATTCTGGGTGTGCTGTAGAATTTGCATAGCAACTGTCTCTGTAGCATGTGGTAATCATTTCAGTGAATTATCATTTCTACATTCTCAGTCTCACCTTCACCCTCTACACTGCTTGAACACTATTGCACTGTTCTAAACCCTAACACAGCACTCCCAGCATGACTCTCTTTCACTGTAGTAATCATTTTACTGAATTGCAAGGCATACTGTCATGTGTCTAAGATCACAGTGTGAGTTAGTCTACATTTCACAAAATTGTGGCAGAATATTTTGCTTAGTTGATGTGTTTAAAAATATGGGAATACATGTACTCATGGAGTGAGTCAGGCCTTAGGACACTTAGTGCTACAAAGTCCTATTTCAGCATGTGTGCCAGGCCTTTGAATGTCTAAATAGTCTCCATGCTGTGTAATAAAGATCCTGTTTGTGCTGTAGAAAGAGCACAGCAACTGTCTCTGTAGCATGTAGTAATCATTTCAGTGAATTCTAATTTCTACATTCTCAGTCTCACCTTCACCCGCTACACTGCTTGAACACCATTGCACTGTTCTAAACCCTGAAACAGCACTCCTAGCAAGAATCTCCTTCACTGTAGTAATCAGTTTACTGAATTGCAAGGCATACTGTCATGTGTCTAAGACCACAGTGTGAGTTAGTCTTCATTTCACAAAATTGTGGCAGAATATTTTGCTTAGTGGATGTGTTTAAAAATATGGGAATACATGTACTCATGGAGTGAGTCAGGCCTTAGGACATTTAGTGCTACAAAGTCCTATGCAGCATGTGTGCCAGGCCTCTGAATGCCCAAATAGTCTCCATGCTGTAATAAAGATTCTGGGTGTGCTGTAGAATTTGCATAGCAACTGTCTCTGTAGCATGTGGTAATCATTTCAGTGAATTATCATTTCTACATTCTCAGTCTCACCTTCACCCTCTACACTGCTTGAACACTATTGCACTGTTCTAAACCCTAACACAGCACTCCCAGCATGACTCTCTTTCACTGTAGTAATCATTTTACTGAATTGCAAGGCATACTGTCATGTGTCTAAGATCACAGTGTGAGTTAGTCTACATTTCACAAAATTGTGGCAGAATATTTTGCTTAGTTGATGTGTTTAAAAATATGGGAATACATGTACTCATGGAGTGAGTCAGGCCTTAGGACACTTAGTGCTACAAAGTCCTATTTCAGCATGTGTGCCAGGCCTTTGAATGTCTAAATAGTCTCCATGCTGTGTAATAAAGATCCTGTTTGTGCTGTAGAAAGAGCACAGCAACTGTCTCTGTAGCATGTAGTAATCATTTCAGTGAATTCTAATTTCTACATTCTCAGTCTCACCTTCACCCGCTACACTGCTTGAACACCATTGCACTGTTCTAAACCCTGAAACAGCACTCCTAGCAAGAATCTCCTTCACTGTAGTAATCAGTTTACTGAATTGCAAGGCATACTGTCATGTGTCTAAGACCACAGTGTGAGTTAGTCTTCATTTCACAAAATTGTGGCAGAATATTTTGCTTAGTGGATGTGTTTAAAAATATGGGAATACATGTACTCATGGAGTGAGTCAGGCCTTAGGACATTTAGTGCTACAAAGTCCTATGCAGCATGTGTGCCAGGCCTCTGAATGCCCAAATAGTCTCCATGCTGTGTAATAAAGATTCTGGGTGTGCTGTAGAAATTGCATAGCAACTGTCTCTGTAGCATGTGGTAATCATTTCAGTGAATTATCATTTCTACATTCTCAGTCTCACCTTCACCCTCTACACTGCTTGAACACTATTGCACTGTTCAAAACCCTAACACAGCACTCCCAGCATGACTCTCTTTCACTGTAGTAATCATTTTACTGAATTGCAAGGCATACTGTCATGTGTCTAAGATCACAGTGTGAGTTAGTCTACATTTCACAAAATTGTGGCAGAATATTTTGCTTAGTTGATGTGTTTAAAAATATGGGAATACATGTACTCATGGAGTGAGTCAGGCCTTAGGACACTTAGTGCTACAAAGTCCTATTTCAGCATGTGTGCCAGGCCTCTGAATGTCCAAATAGTCTCCAGGCTGTGTAATAAAGATCCTGTTTGTGCTGTAGAAATTGCATAGCAACTGTCTCTTAATCATGTTGTAATCATTTCAGTGAATTCTCATTTCTACATTCTCAATCTCACCTTCACCTTCTACACTGCTTGAACACCATTGCACTGTTCTAAACCCTAACACAGCACTCCCAGCACGACTCTCTTTCACTGTAGTAATCATTTTACTGAATTGCAAGGCATACTGTCATGTGTCTAAGACCACAGTGTGAGTTAGTCTTCATTTCACAAAATTGTGGCAGAATATTTTGCTTAGTTGATGTGTTTAAAAATATGGGTATACATGTACTCATGGAGTGAGTCAGGCCTTAGGACATTTAGTGCTACAAAGTCCTATGCAGCATGTGTGCCAGGCCTCTGAATGCCCAAATAGTCTCCATGCTGTGTAATAAAGATTCTGGGTGTGCTGTAGAAATTGCATAGCAACTGTCTCTGTAGCATGTGGTAATCATTTCAGTGAATTCTCATTTCTACATTCTCAATCTCACCTTCAACCTCTACACTGCTTGAACACCATTGCACTGTTCTAAACCCTAACACAGCACTCCCAGCACAACTCTCTTTCACTGTAGTAATCATTTTACTGAATTGCAAGGCATACTGTCATGTGTCTAAGACCACAGTGTGAGTTAGTCTTCATTTCACAAAATTGTGGCAGAATATTTTGCTTAGTTGATGTGTTTAAAAATATGGGTATACATGTACTCATGGAGTGAGTCAGGCCTTAGGACATTTAGTGCTACAAAGTCCTATGCAGCATGTGTGCCAGGCCTCTGAATGCCCAAATAGTCTCCATGCTGTGTAATAAAGATCCTGTTTGTGCTGTAGAAATTGCATAGCAACTGTCTCTGTAGCATGTGGTAATCATTTCAGTGAATTATCATTTCTACATTATCAGTCTCACCTTCACCCTCTACACTGCTTGAACACCATTGCACTGTTCTAAACCCTGAAGCAGCACTCCCGGCAAGACTCTCTTTCACTGTAGTAATCATTTTACTGAATTGCAAGGCATACTGTCACGTGTCTAAGATCACAGTGTGAGTTAGTCTTCATTTCACAAAATTGTGGCAGAATTTTTTGCTTAGTTGATGTGTTTAAAAATATGGGAATACATGTACTCATGGAGTGAGTCAGGCCTTAGGACACTTAGTGCTACAAAGTCCTATTTCAGCATGTGTGACAGGCCTCTGAATGTCCAAATAGTCTCCATGCTGTGTAATAAAGATCCTGTTTGGGCTGTAGTAATTGCATAGCAACTGTCTCTTTAGCATGTTGTAATCATTTCAGTGAATTCTCATTTCTACATTCTCAATCTCACCTTCACCCTCTACACTGCTTGAACACTATTGCACTGTTCTAAACCCTAACACAGCACTCCCAGCATGACTCTCTTTCACTGTAGTAAGCATTTTACTGAATTGCAAGGCATACTGTCATGTGTCTAAGATCAAAGTGTGAGTTAGTCTTCATTTCACAAAATTGTGGCAGAATATTTTGCTTAGTTGATGTGTTTAAAAATATGGGAATACATGTACTCATGGAGTGAGTCAGGCCTTAGGACACTTAGTGCTACAAAGTCCTATTTCAGCATGTGTGTCAGGCCTCTGAATGTCCAAATAGTCTCCAGGCTGTGTAATAAAGATCCTGTTTGTGCTGTAGAAATTGCATAGCAACTGTCTCTTAATCATGTTGTAATCATTTCAGTGAATTCTCATTTCTACATTCTCAATCTCACCTTCACCTTCTACACTGCTTGAACACCATTGCACTGTTCTAAACCCTAACACAGCACTCCCAGCACGACTCTCTTTCACTGTAGTAATCAGTTTACTGAATTGAAAGGCATACTGTTATGTGTCTAAGATCTCAGTGTGAGTTAGTCTTCATTTCACAAAATTGAGGCAGAATATTTTGCTTAGTTGATGTGTTTAAAAATATGGGAATACATGTACTCATGGAGTGAGTCAGGCCTTAGGACATTTAGTGCTACAAAGTCCTATGCAGCATGTGTGCCAGGCCTCTGAATGTCCAAATAGTCTCCATGCTGTGTAATAAAGATCCTGTTTGTGCTGTAGAAATTGCATAGCAACTGTCTCTTTAGCATGTTGTAATAATTTCAGTGAATTATCATTTCTACATTCTCAATCTCACCTTCACCCTCTACACTGCTTGAACACCATTGCACTGTTCTAATCCCTAACACAGCACTCCCAGCAAGATTCTCTTTCACTGTAGTAATCATTTTACTGAATTGCAAGGCATACTGTCATGTGTCTAAGATCACAGTGTGAGTTAGTCTTCATTTCACAAAATTGTGGCAAAATATTTTGCTTAGTTGATGTGTTTAAAAATATGGGAATACATGTACTCATGGAGTGAGTCAGGCCTTAGGACACTTAGTGCTACAAAGTCCTATTTCAGCATGTGTGCCAGGCCTCTGAATGTCCAAATAGTCTCCATGCTGTGTAATAAAGATCCTGGGTGTGCTGTAGAAAGAGCACAGCAACTGTCTCTGTAGCATGTAGTAATCATTTCAGTGAATTCTAATTTCTACATTCTCAGTCTCACCTTCACCCGCTACACTGCTTGAACACCATTGCACTGTTCTAAACCCCGAAACAGCACTCCTAGCAAGAATCTCCTTCACTGTAGTAATCAGTTTACTGAATTGCAAGGCATACTGTCATGTGTCTAAGACCACAGTGTGAGTTAGTCTTCATTTCACAAAATTGTGGCAGAATATTTTGCTTAGTGGATGTGTTTAAAAATATGGGAATACATGTACTCATGGAGTGAGTCAGGCCTTAGGACATTTAGTGCTACAAAGTCCTATGCAGCATGTGTGCCAGGCCTCTGAATGCCCAAATAGTCTCCATGCTGTGTAATAAAGATTCTGGGTGTGCTGTAGAAATTGCATAGCAACTGTCTCTGTAGCATGTGGTAATCATTTCAGTGAATTATCATTTCTACATTCTCAGTCTCACCTTCACCCTCTACACTGCTTGAACACTATTGCACTGTTCTAAACCCTAACACAGCACTCCCAGCATGACTCTCTTTCACTGTAGTAATCATTTTACTGAATTGCAAGGCATACTGTCATGTGTCTAAGATCACAGTGTGAGTTAGTCTACATTTCACAAAATTGTGGCAGAATATTTTGCTTAGTTGATGTGTTTAAAAATATGGGAATACATGTACTCATGGAGTGAGTCAGGCCTTAGGACATTTAGTGCTACAAAGTCCTATGCAGCATGTGTGCCAGGCCTCTGAATGCCCAAATAGTCTCCATGCTGTGTAATAAACATTCTGGGTGTGCTGTAGAAATTGCATAGCAACTGTCTCTGTAGCATGTGGTAATCATTTCAGTGAATTATCATTTCTACATTCTCAGTCTCACCTTCACCCTCTACACTGCTTGAACACTATTGCACTGTTCTAAACCCTAACACAGCACTCCCAGCATGACTCTCTTTCACTGTACTAATCATTTTACTGAATTGCAAGGCATACTGTCATGTGTCTAAGATCACAGTGTGAGTTAGTCTACATTTCACAAAATTGTGGCAGAATATTTTGCTTAGTTGATGTGTTTAAAAATATGGGAATACATGTACTCATGGAGTGAGTCAGGCCTTAGGACACTTAGTGCTACAAAGTCCTATTTCAGCATGTGTGCCAGGCCTTTGAATGTCTAAATAGTCTCCATGCTGTGTAATAAAGATCCTGTTTGTGCTGTAGAAAGAGCACAGCAACTGTCTCTGTAGCATGTAGTAATCATTTCAGTGAATTCTAATTTCTACATTCTCAGTCTCACCTTCACCCGCTACACTGCTTGAACACCATTGCACTGTTCTAAACCCTGAAACAGCACTCCTAGCAAGAATCTCCTTCACTGTAGTAATCAGTTTACTGAATTGCAAGGCATACTGTCATGTGTCTAAGACCACAGTGTGAGTTAGTCTTCATTTCACAAAATTGTGGCAGAATATTTTGCTTAGTGGATGTGTTTAAAAATATGGGAATACATGTACTCATGGAGTGAGTCAGGCCTTAGGACATTTAGTGCTACAAAGTCCTATGCAGCATGTGTGCCAGGCCTCTGAATGCCCAAATAGTCTCCATGCTGTAATAAAGATTCTGGGTGTGCTGTAGAATTTGCATAGCAACTGTCTCTGTAGCATGTGGTAATCATTTCAGTGAATTATCATTTCTACATTCTCAGTCTCACCTTCACCCTCTACACTGCTTGAACACTATTGCACTGTTCTAAACCCTAACACAGCACTCCCAGCATGACTCTCTTTCACTGTAGTAATCATTTTACTGAATTGCAAGGCATACTGTCATGTGTCTAAGATCACAGTGTGAGTTAGTCTACATTTCACAAAATTGTGGCAGAATATTTTGCTTAGTTGATGTGTTTAAAAATATGGGAATACATGTACTCATGGAGTGAGTCAGGCCTTAGGACACTTAGTGCTACAAAGTCCTATTTCAGCATGTGTGCCAGGCCTTTGAATGTCTAAATAGTCTCCATGCTGTGTAATAAAGATCCTGTTTGTGCTGTAGAAAGAGCACAGCAACTGTCTCTGTAGCATGTAGTAATCATTTCAGTGAATTCTAATTTCTACATTCTCAGTCTCACCTTCACCCGCTACACTGCTTGAACACCATTGCACTGTTCTAAACCCTGAAACAGCACTCCTAGCAAGAATCTCCTTCACTGTAGTAATCAGTTTACTGAATTGCAAGGCATACTGTCATGTGTCTAAGACCACAGTGTGAGTTAGTCTTCATTTCACAAAATTGTGGCAGAATATTTTTCTTAGTGGATGTGTTTAAAAATATGGGAATACATGTACTCATGGAGTGAGTCAGGCCTTAGGAAATTTAGTGCTACAAAGTCCTATGCAGCATGTGTGCCAGGCCTCTGAATGCCCAAATAGTCTCCATGCTGTAATAAAGATTCTGGGTGTGCTGTAGAATTTGCATAGCAACTGTCTCTGTAGCATGTGGTAATCATTTCAGTGAATTATCATTTCTACATTCTCAGTCTCACCTTCACCCTCTACACTGCTTGAACACTATTGCACTGTTCTAAACCCTAACACAGCACTCCCAGCATGACTCTCTTTCACTGTAGTAATCATTTTACTGAATTGCAAGGCATACTGTCATGTGTCTAAGATCACAGTGTGAGTTAGTCTACATTTCACAAAATTGTGGCAGAATATTTTGCTTAGTTGATGTGTTTAAAAATATGGGAATACATGTACTCATGGAGTGAGTCAGGCCTTAGGACACTTAGTGCTACAAAGTCCTATTTCAGCATGTGTGCCAGGCCTCTGAATGTCCAAATAGTCTCCATGCTGTGTAATAAAGATCCTGTTTGTGCTGTAGAAATTGCATAGCAACTGTCTCTTTAGCATGTTGTAATCATTTCAGTGAATTCTCATTTCTACATTCTCAATCTCACCTTCACCCTCTACACTGCTTGAACACTATTGCACTGTTCTAAACCCTAACACAGCACTCCCAGCATGACTCTCTTTCACTGTAGTAATCATTTTAATGAATTGCAAGGCATACTGTCATGTGTCTAAGATCACAGTGTGAGTTAGTCTTCATTTCACAAAATTGTGGCAGAATATTTTGCTTAGTTTATGTGTTTAAAAATATGGGAATACATGTACTCATGGAGTGAGTCAGGCCTTAGGACATTTAGTGCTACAAAGTCCTATGCAGCATGTGTGCCAGGCCTCTGAATGCCCAAATAGTCTCCATGTTGTGTAATAAAGATCCTGTTTGTGCTGTAGAAATTGCATAGCAACTGTCTCTTTAGCATGTTGTAATCATTTCAGTGAATTATCATTTCTACATTCTCAATCTCACCTTCACCCTCTACACTGCTTGAACACCATTGCACTGTTCTAATCCCTAACAAAGCACTCCCAGCAAGATTCTCTTTCACTGTAGTAATCATTTTACTGAATTGCAAGGCATACTGTCATGTGTCTAAGATCACAGTGTGAGTTAGTCTTCATTTCACAAAATTGTGGCAGAATATTTTGCTTAGTTGATGTGTTTAAAAATATGGGAATACATGTACTCATGGAGTGAGTCAGGCCTTAGGACACTTAGTGCTACAAAGTCCTATTTCAGCATGTGTGCCAGGCCTCTGAATGTCCAAATAGTCTTCATGCTGTGTAATAAAGATCCTGGGTGTGCTGTAGAAAGAGCACAGCAACTGCCTCTGTAGCATGTAGTAATCATTTCAGTGAATTCTAATTTCTACATTCTCAGTCTCACCTTCACCCGCTACACTGCTTGAACACCATTGCACTGTTCTAAACCCCGAAACAGCACTCCTAGCAAGAATCTCCTTCACTGTAGTAATCAGTTTACTGAATTGCAAGGCATACTGTCATGTGTCTAAGACCACAGTGTGAGTTAGTCTTCATTTCACAAAATTGTGGCAGAATATTTTGCTTAGTGGATGTGTTTAAAAATATGGGAATACATGTACTCATGGAGTGAGTCAGGCCTTAGGACATTTAGTGCTACAAAGTCCTATGCAGCATGTGTGCCAGGCCTCTGAATGCCCAAATAGTCTCCATGCTGTGTAATAAAGATTCTGGGTGTGCTGTAGAAATTGCATAGCAACTGTCTCTGTAGCATGTGGTAATCATTTCAGTGAATTATCATTTCTACATTCTCAGTCTCACCTTCACCCTCTACACTGCTTGAACACTATTGCACTGTTCTAAACCCTAACACAGCACTCCCAGCATGACTCTCTTTCACTGTAGTAATCATTTTACTGAATTGCAAGGCATACTGTCATGTGTCTAAGATCACAGTGTGAGTTAGTCTACATTTCACAAAATTGTGGCAGAATATTTTGCTTAGTTGATGTGTTTAAAAATATGGGAATACATGTACTCATGGAGTGAGTCAGGCCTTAGGACACATAGGGCCAGATGTAGGTAGGCTTTTACCGGTCGGTAACGGCCGAATTCGGCCGTTACCGACCGGTAAAAGGCATTTGAGATGTAGGGGGCAGAATCGGTAAATTTACCGTTCTGTAAATTTACCGATAGGTAATTTTACAGAATCTGTAAATATACCGGTCGGTAAATTTACTGACCGGTATATTTACAGAATCTGTAAAATCGATATGTAGGTGGGACTCTTATGAGTCCCACAAGGCCTTAGAAATCGGTATTTTACCATCAAATTCAATTTGATGGTGAAATACCGATTCAGGTGTGCATGCAAATGTGCGCATGCACACCTGTGCCATATGACAGGCAGACCTGCCCTTAGGGCAGGTCTGCCTGCCATATGGCCCCCGAACCTTTTTTGGGGGTGCTAGAGGGTGTCAAAGTGACACCCCCTGCACCCTTGCCAAAAATCTGTATTTACCGATCGGTAAATACCGACCTGTAATGCCCCATTCATTCCTATGGGCTTCAAAGCCCATAGGAATGAATGGAGCATTACAGGTCGGTATTTACCGATTCGGTAAATACCGACTTTTACCGATTCGGTAAATAAACATCTGGATTTCCCTACATCTCCCCCCTTCATATTTACCGACTTTTAAATACCGAATCGGTAAAATTCGGTATTTAAGGGTCGGTAAATATGCTTTACCTACATCTAGCCCTTAGTGCTACAAAGTCCTATTTCAGCATGTGTGCCAGGCCTTTGAATGTCTAAATAGTCTCCATGCTGTGTAATAAAGATCCTGTTTGTGCTGTAGAAAGAGCACAGCAACTGTCTCTGTAGCATGTAGTAATCATTTCAGTGAATTCTAATTTCTACATTCTCAGTCTCACCTTCACCCGCTACACTGCTTGAACACCATTGCACTGTTCTAAACCCTGAAACAGCACTACTAGCAAGAATCTCCTCACTGTAGTAATCAGTTTACTGAATTGCAAGGCATACTGTCATGTGTCTAAGACCACAGTGTGAGTTAGTCTTCATTTCACAAAATTGTGGCAGAATATTTTGCTTAGTGGATGTGTTTAAAAATATGGGAATACATGTACTCATGGAGTGAGTCAGGCCTTAGGACATTTAGTGCTACAAAGTCCTATGCAGCATGTGTGCCAGGCCTCTGAATGCCCAAATAGTCTCCATGCTGTAATAAAGATTCTGGGTGTGCTGTAGAATTTGCATAGCAACTGTCTCTGTAGCATGTGGTAATCATTTCAGTGAATTATCATTTCTACATTCTCAGTCTCACCTTCACCCTCTACACTGCTTGAACACTATTGCACTGTTCTAAACCCTAACACAGCACTCCCAGCATGACTCTCTTTCACTGTAGTAATCATTTTACTGAATTGCAAGGCATACTGTCATGTGTCTAAGATCACAGTGTGAGTTAGTCTACATTTCACAAAATTGTGGCAGAATATTTTGCTTAGTTGATGTGTTTAAAAATATGGGAATACATGTACTCATGGAGTGAGTCAGGCCTTAGGACACTTAGTGCTACAAAGTCCTATTTCAGCATGTGTGCCAGGCCTTTGAATGTCTAAATAGTCTCCATGCTGTGTAATAAAGATCCTGTTTGTGCTGTAGAAAGAGCACAGCAACTGTCTCTGTAGCATGTAGTAATCATTTCAGTGAATTCTAATTTCTACATTCTCAGTCTCACCTTCACCCGCTACACTGCTTGAACACCATTGCACTGTTCTAAACCCTGAAACAGCACTCCTAGCAAGAATCTCCTTCACTGTAGTAATCAGTTTACTGAATTGCAAGGCATACTGTCATGTGTCTAAGACCACAGTGTGAGTTAGTCTTCATTTCACAAAATTGTGGCAGAATATTTTGCTTAGTGGATGTGTTTAAAAATATGGGAATACATGTACTCATGGAGTGAGTCAGGCCTTAGGACATTTAGTGCTACAGAGTCCTATGCAGCATGTGTGCCAGGCCTCTGAATGCCCAAATAGTCTCCATGCTGTAATAAAGATTCTGGGTGTGCTGTAGAATTTGCATAGCAACTGTCTCTTTAGCATGTTGTAATCATTTCAGTGAATTATCATTTCTACATTCTCAATCTCACCTTCACCCTCTACACTGCTTGAACACCATCGCACTGTTCTAATCCCTAACACAGCACTCCCAGCAAGATTCTCTTTCACTGTAGTAATCATTTTACTGAATTGCAAGGCATACTGTCATGTGTCTAAGATCACAGTGTGAGTTAGTCTTCATTTCACAAAATTGTGGCAGAATATTTTGCTTAGTTGATGTGTTTAAAAATATGGGAATACATGTACTCATGGAGTGAGTCAGGCCTTAGGACACTTAGTGCTACAAAGTCCTATTTCAGCATGTGTGCCAGGCCTCTGAATGTCCAAATAGTCTCCATGCTGTGTAATAAAGATCCTGGGTGTGCTGTAGAAAGAGCACAGCAACTGTCTCTGTAGCATGTAGTAATCATTTCAGTGAATTCTAATTTCTACATTCTCAGTCTCACCTTCACCCGCTACACTGCTTGAACACCATTGCACTGTTCTAAACCCCGAAACAGCACTCCTAGCAAGAATCTCCTTCACTGTAGTAATCAGTTTACTGAATTGCAAGGCATACTGTCATGTGTCTAAGACCACAGTGTGAGTTAGTCTTCATTTCACAAAATTGTGGCAGAATATTTTGCTTAGTGGATGTGTTTAAAAATATGGGAATACATGTACTCATGGAGTGAGTCAGGCCTTAGGACATTTAGTGCTACAAAGTCCTATGCAGCATGTGTGCCAGGCCTCTGAATGCCCAAATAGTCTCCAGGCTGTGTAATAAAGATCCTGTTTGTGCTGTAGAAATTGCATAGCAACTGTCTCTTAATCATGTTGTAATCATTTCAGTGAATTCTCATTTCTACATTCTCAATCTCACCTTCACCTTCTACACTGCTTGAACACCATTGCACTGTTCTAAACCCTAACACAGCACTCCCAGCACGACTCTCTTTCACTGTAGTAATCAGTTTACTGAATTGAAAGGCATACTGTTATGTGTCTAAGATCTCAGTGTGAGTTAGTCTTCATTTCACAAAATTGAGGCAGAATATTTTGCTTAGTTGATGTGTTTAAAAATATGGGAATACATGTACTCATGGAGTGAGTCAGGCCTTAGGACATTTAGTGCTACAAAGTCCTATGCAGCATGTGTGCCAGGCCTCTGAATGTCCAAATAGTCTCCATGCTGTGTAATAAAGATCCTGTTTGTGCTGTAGAAATTGCATAGCAACTGTCTCTTTAGCATGTTGTAATCATTTCAGTGAATTATCATTTCTACATTCTCAATCTCACCTTCACCCTCTACACTGCTTGAACACCATTGCACTGTTCTAATCCCTAACACAGCACTCCCAGCAAGATTCTCTTTCACTGTAGTAATCATTTTACTGAATTGCAAGGCATACTGTCATGTGTCTAAGATCACAGTGTGAGTTAGTCTTCATTTCACAAAATTGTGGCAGAATATTTTGCTTAGTTGATGTGTTTAAAAATATGGGAATACATGTACTCATGGAGTGAGTCAGGCCTTAGGACACTTAGTGCTACAAAGTCCTATTTCAGCATGTGTGCCAGGCCTCTGAATGTCCAAATAGTCTCCATGCTGTGTAATAAAGATCCTGGGTGTGCTGTAGAAAGAGCACAGCAACTGCCTCTGTAGCATGTAGTAATCATTTCAGTGAATTCTAATTTCTACATTCTCAGTCTCACCTTCACCCGCTACACTGCTTGAACACCATTGCACTGTTCTAAACCCCGAAACAGCACTCCTAGCAAGAATCTCCTTCACTGTAGTAATCAGTTTACTGAATTGCAAGGCATACTGTCATGTGTCTAAGACCACAGTGTGAGTTAGTCTTCATTTCACAAAATTGTGGCAGAATATTTTGCTTAGTGGATGTGTTTAAAAATATGGGAATACATGTACTCATGGAGTGAGTCAGGCCTTAGGACATTTAGTGCTACAAAGTCCTATGCAGCATGTGTGCCAGGCCTCTGAATGCCCAAATAGTCTCCATGCTGTGTAATAAAGATTCTGGGTGTGCTGTAGAAATTGCATAGCAACTGTCTCTGTAGCATGTGGTAATCATTTCAGTGAATTATCATTTCTACATTCTCAGTCTCACCTTCACCCTCTACACTGCTTGAACACTATTGCACTGTTCTAAACCCTAACACAGCACTCCCAGCATGACTCTCTTTCACTGTAGTAATAATTTTACTGAATTGCAAGGCATACTGTCATGTGTCTAAGATCACAGTGTGAGTTAGTCTACATTTCACAACATTGTGGCAGAATATTTTGCTTAGTTGATGTGTTTAAAAATATGGGAATACATGTACTCATGGAGTGAGTCAGGCCTTAGGACACTTAGTGCTACAAAGTCCTATTTCAGCATGTGTGCCAGGCCTTTGAATGTCTAAATAGTCTCCATGCTGTGTAATAAAGATCCTGTTTGTGCTGTAGAAAGAGCACAGCAACTGTCTCTGTAGCATGTAGTAATCATTTCAGTGAATTCTAATTTCTACATTCTCAGTCTCACCTTCACCCGCTACACTGCTTGAACACCATTGCACTGTTCTAAACCCTGAAACAGCACTCCTAGCAAGAATCTCCTTCACTGTAGTAATCAGTTTACTGAATTGCAAGGCATACTGTCATGTGTCTAAGACCACAGTGTGAATTAGTCTTCATTTCACAAAATTGTGGCAGAATATTTTGCTTAGTGGATGTGTTTAAAAATATGGGAATACATGTACTCATGGAGTGAGTCAGGCCTTAGGACATTTAGTGCTACAAAGTCCTATGCAGCATGTGTGCCAGGCCTCTGAATGCCCAAATAGTCTCCATGCTGTAATAAAGATTCTGGGTGTGCTGTAGAATTTGCATAGCAACTGTCTCTGTAGCATGTGGTAATCATTTCAGTGAATTGTCATTTCTACATTCTCAGTCTCACCTTCACCCTCTACACTGCTTGAACACTATTGCACTGTTCTAAACCCTAACACAGCACTCCCAGCACGACTCTCTTTCACTGTAGTAATCAGTTTACTGAATTGAAAGGCATACTGTTATGTGTCTAAGATCTCAGTGTGAGTTAGTCTTCATTTCACAAAATTGAGGCAGAATATTTTGCTTAGTTGATGTGTTTAAAAATATAGGAATACATGTACTCATGGAGTGAGTCAGGCCTTAGGACATTTAGTGCTACAAAGTCCTATGCAGCATGTGTGCCAGGCCTCTGAATGTCCAAATAGTCTCCATGCTGTGTAATAAAGATCCTGTTTGTGCTGTAGAAATTGCATAGCAACTGTCTCTTTAGCATGTTGTAATCATTTCAGTGAATTATCATTTCTACATTCTCAATCTCACCTTCACCCTCTACACTGGTTGAACACCATTGCACTGTTCTAATCCCTAACACAGCACTCCCAGCAAGATTCTCTTTCACTGTAGTAATCATTTTACTGAATTGCAAGGCATACTGTCATGTGTCTAAGATCACAGTGTGAGTTAGTCTTCATTTCACAAAATTGTGGCAGAATATTTTGCTTAGTTGATGTGTTTAAAAATATGGGAATACATGTACTCATGGAGTGAGTCAGGCCTTAGGACACTTAGTGCTACAAAGTCCTATTTCAGCATGTGTGCCAGGCCTCTGAATGTCCAAATAGTCTCCATGCTGTGTAATAAAGATCCTGGGTGTGCTGTAGAAAGAGCACAGCAACTGCCTCTGTAGCATGTAGTAATCATTTCAGTGAATTCTAATTTCTACATTCTCAGTCTCACCTTCACCCGCTACACTGCTTGAACACCATTGCACTGTTCTAAACCCCGAAACAGCACTCCTAGCAAGAATCTCCTTCACTGTAGTAATCAGTTTACTGAATTGCAAGGCATACTGTCATGTGTCTAAGACCACAGTGTGAGTTAGTCTTCATTTCACAAAATTGTGGCAGAATATTTTGCTTAGTGGATGTGTTTAAAAATATGGGAATACATGTACTCATGGAGTGAGTCAGGCCTTAGGACATTTAGTGCTACAAAGTCCTATGCAGCATGTGTGCCAGGCCTCTGAATGCCCAAATAGTCTCCATGCTGTGTAGTAAAGATTCTGGGTGTGCTGTAGAAATTGCATAGCAACTGTCTCTGTAGCATGTGGTAATCATTTCAGTGAATTATCATTTCTACATTCTCAGTCTCACCTTCACCCTCTACACTGCTTGAACACTATTGCACTGTTCTAAACCCTAACACAGCACTCCCAGCATGACTCTCTTTCACTGTAGTAATCATTTTACTGAATTGCAAGGCATACTGTCATGTGTCTAAGATCACAGTGTGAGTTAGTCTACATTTCACAAAATTGTGGCAGAATATTTTGCTTAGTTGATGTGTTTAAAAATATGGGAATACATGTACTCATGGAGTGAGTCAGGCCTTAGGACACTTAGTGCTACAAAGTCCTATTTCAGCATGTGTGCCAGGCCTTTGAATGTCTAAATAGTCTCCATGCTGTCTAATAAAGATCCTGTTTGTGCTGTAGAAAGAGCACAGCAACTGTCTCTGTAGCATGTAGTAATCATTTCAGTGAATTCTAATTTCTACATTCTCAGTCTCACCTTCACCCGCTACACTGCTTGAACACCATTGCACTGTTCTAAACCCTGAAACAGCACTCCTAGCAAGAATCTCCTTCACTGTAGTAATCAGTTTACTGAATTGCAAGGCATACTGTCATGTGTCTAAGACCACAGTGTGAGTTAGTCTTCATTTCACAAAATTGTGGCAGAATATTTTGCTTAGTGGATGTGTTTAAAAATATGGGAATACATGTACTCATGGAGTGAGTCAGGCCTTAGGACATTTAGTGCTACAAAGTCCTATGCAGCATGTGTGCCAGGCCTCTGAATGCTCAAATAGTCTCCATGCTGTAATAAAGATTCTGGGTGTGCTGTAGAATTTGCATAGCAACTGTCTCTGTAGCATGTGGTAATCATTTCAGTGAATTATCATTTCTACATTCTCAGTCTCACCTTCACCCTCTACACTGCTTGAACACTATTGCACTGTTCTAAACCCTAACACAGCACTCCCAGCATGACTCTCTTTCACTGTAGTAATCATTTTACTGAATTGCAAGGCATACTGTCATGTGTCTAAGATCACAGTGTGAGTTAGTCTACATTTCACAAAATTGTGGCAGAATATTTTGCTTAGTTGATGTGTTTAAAAATATGGGAATACATGTACTCATGGAGTGAGTCTGGCCTTAGGACACTTAGTGCTACAAAGTCCTATTTCAGCATGTGTGCCAGGCCTCTGAATGTCCAAATAGTCTCCATGCTGTGTAATAAAGATTCTGTTTGTGCTGTAGAAATTGCATAGCAACTGTCTCTTTAGCATGTTGTAATCATTTCAGTGAATTCTCATTTCTACATTCTCAATCTCACCTTCACCCTCTACACTGCTTGAACACTATTGCACTGTTCTAAACCCTAACACAGCACTCCCAGCATGACTCTCTTTCACTGTAGTAATCATTTTAATGAATTGCAAGGCATACTGTCATGTGTCTAAGATCACAGTGTGAGTTAGTCTTCATTTCACAAAATTGTGGCAGAATATTTTGCTTAGTTGATGTGTTTAAAACTATGGGAATACATGTACTCATGGAGTGAGTCAGGCCTTAGGACACTTAGTGCTACAAAGTCCTATTTCAGCATGTGTGTCAGGCCTCTGAATGTCCAAATAGTCTCCATGCTGTGTAATAAAGATTCTGGGTGTGCTGTAGAAATTGCATAGCAACTGTCCCTTAATCATGTTTTAATCATTTCAGTGAATTCTCATTTCTACATTGTCAGTCTCACCTTCAACCTCTACACTGCTTGAACACCATTGCACTGTTCTAAACCCTGAAACAGCACTCCCAGCAAGACTCTCTTTCACTGTAGTAATCATTTTACTGAATTGTAAGGCATACTGTCATGTGTCTAAGATCACAGTGTGAGTTAGTCTTCATTTCACAAAATTGTGGCAGAATATTTTGCTTAGTTGATGTGTTTAAAAATATGGGAATACATGTACTCATGGAGTGAGTCAGGGCTTAGGACACTTAGTGCTACAAAGGCATATTTCAGCATGTGTGCCAGGCCTCTGAATGTCCAAATAGTCTCCCTGCTGTGTAATAAAGATCCTGTTTGTGCTGTAGAAATTGCATAGCAACTGTCTCTTTAGCATGTTGTAATCATTTCAGTAAATTCTCATTTCTACATTCTCAATCTCACCTTCACCCTCTACACTGCTTGAACACTATTGCACTGTTCTAAACCCTAACACAGCACTCCCAGCATGACTCTCTTTCACTGTAGTAATCATTTTAATGAATTGCAAGGCATACTGTCATGTGTCTAAGATCACAGTGTGAGTTAGTCTTCATTTCACAAAATTGTGGCAGAATATTTTGCTTAGTTGATGTGTTTAAAACTATGGGAATACATGTACTCATGGAGTGAGTCAGGCCTTAGGACACTTAGTGCTACAAAGTCCTATTTCAGCATGTGTGTCAGGCCTCTGAATGTCCAAATAGTCTCCAGGCTGTGTAATAAAGATCCTGTTTGTGCTGTAGAAATTGCATAGCAACTGTCTCTTAATCATGTTGTAATCATTTCAGTGAATTCTCATTTCTACATTCTCAATCTCACCTTCACCTTCTACACTGCTTGAACACCATTGCACTGTTCTAAACCCTAACACAGCACTCCCAGCACGACTCTCTTTCACTGTAGTAATCATTTTACTGAATTGAAAGGCATACTGTTATGTGTCTAAGAACTCAGTGTGAGTTAGTCTTCATTTCACAAAATTGAGGCAGAATATTTTGCTTAGTTGATGTGTTTAAAAATATGGGAATACATGTACTCATGGAGTGAGTCAGGCCTTAGGACATTTAGTGCTACAAAGTCCTATGCAGCATGTGTGCCAGGCCTCTGAATGCCCAAATAGTCTTCATGCTGTGTAATAAAGATACTGGGTGTGCTGTAGAAATTGCATAGCAACTGTCTCTGTAGCATGTGGTAATCATTTCAGTGAATTATCATTTCTACATTTTCAGTCTCACCTTCACCCTCTACACTGCTTGAACACCATTGCACTGTTCTAAACCCTAACACAGCACTCCCAGCACGACTCTCTTTCACTGTAGTAATCGTTTTACTGAATTGAAAGGCATACTGTTATGTGTCTAAGATCTCAGTGAGTTAGTCTTCATTTCACAAAATTGAGGCAGAATATTTTGCTTAGTTGATGTGTTTAAAAATATGGGAATACATGTACTCATGGAGTGAGTCAGGCCTTAGGACATTTGGTGTTCCAAAGTCCTATGCAGCATGTGTGCCAGGCCTCTGAATGCCCAAATAGTCTCCATGCTGTGTAATAAAGATTCTGGGTGTGCTGTAGAAATTGCATAGCAACTGTCTCTTAATCATGTTTTAATCATTTCAGTGAATTCTCATTTCTACATTATCAGTCTCACCTTCAACCTCTACACTGCTTGAACACAATTGCACTGTTCTAAACCCTGAAACAGCACTCCCAGCAAGACTCTCTTTCACTGTAGTAATCATTTTACTGAATTGTAAGGCATACTGTCATGTGTCTAAGATCACAGTGTGAGTTAGTCTTCATTTCACAAAATTGTGGCAGAATATTTTGCTTAGTTGATGTGTTTAAAAATATGGGAATACATGTACTCATGGAGTGAGTCAGGGCTTATGACACTTAGTGCTACAAAGGCATATTTCAGCATGTGTGCCAGGCCTCTGAATGTCCAAATAGTCTCCATGCTGTGTAATAAAGATCCTGTTTTTGCTGTAGAAATTGCATAGCAACTGTCTCTTTAGCATTTTGTAATCATTTCAGTGAATTCTCATTTCTACATTCTCAATCTCACCTTCACCCTCTAAACTGCTTGAACACTATTGCACTGTTCTAAACCCTAACACAGCACTCCCAGCAAGAATCTCCTTCACTGTAGTAATCAGTTTACTGAATTGCAAGGCATACTGTCATGTGTCTAAGACCACAGTGTGAGTTAGTCTTCATTTCACAAAATTGTAGCAGAATATTTTGCTTAGTTGATGTGTTTAAAAATATGGGAATACATGTACTCATGGAGTGAGACAGGCCTTAGGACATTTAGTGTTCCAAAGTCCTATGCAGCATGTGTGCCAGGCCTCTGAATGCCCAAATAGTCTCCATGCTGTGTAATAAAGATTCTGGGTGTGCTGTAGAAATTGCATAGTAACTGTCTCTGTAGCATGTGGTAATCATTTCAGTGAATTATCATTTCTACATTCTCAATCTCACCTTCACCCTCTACACTGCTTGAACACTATTGCACTGTTCTAAACCCTAACACAGCACTCCCAGCACGACTCTCTTTCACTGTAGTAATCGTTTTACTGAATTGAAAGGCATACTGTTATGTGTCTAAGATCTCAGTGAGTTAGTCTTCATTTCACAAAATTGAGGCAGAATATTTTGCTTAGTTGATGTGTTTAAAAATATGGGAATACATGTACTCATGGAGTGAGTCAGGCCTTAGGACATTTGGTGTTCCAAAGTCCTATGCAGCATGTGTGCCAGGCCTCTGAATGCCCAAATAGTCTCCATGCTGTGTAATAAAGATTCTGGGTGTGCTGTAGAAATTGCATAGCAACTGTCTCTTAATCATGTTTTAATCATTTCAGTGAATTCTCATTTCTACATTATCAGTCTCACCTTCAACCTCTACACTGCTTGAACACAATTGCACTGTTCTAAACCCTGAAACAGCACTCCCAGCAAGACTCTCTTTCACTGTAGTAATCATTTTACTGAATTGTAAGGCATACTGTCATGTGTCTAAGATCACAGTGTGAGTTAGTCTTCATTTCACAAAATTGTGGCAGAATATTTTGCTTAGTTGATGTGTTTAAAAATATGGGAATACATGTACTCATGGAGTGAGTCAGGGCTTATGACACTTAGTGCTACAAAGGCATATTTCAGCATGTGTGCCAGGCCTCTGAATGTCCAAATAGTCTCCATGCTGTGTAATAAAGATCCTGTTTTTGCTGTAGAAATTGCATAGCAACTGTCTCTTTAGCATTTTGTAATCATTTCAGTGAATTCTCATTTCTACATTCTCAATCTCACCTTCACCCTCTACACTGCTTGAACACTATTGCACTGTTCTAAACCCTAACACAGCACTCCCAGCAAGAATCTCCTTCACTGTAGTAATCAGTTTACTGAATTGCAAGGCATACTGTCATGTGTCTAAGACCACAGTGTGAGTTAGTCTTCATTTCACAAAATTGTAGCAGAATATTTTGCTTAGTTGATGTGTTTAAAAATATGGGAATACATGTACTCATGGAGTGAGACAGGCCTTAGGACATTTAGTGTTCCAAAGTCCTATGCAGCATGTGTGCCAGGCCTCTGAATGCCCAAATAGTCTCCATGCTGTGTAATAAAGATTCTGGGTGTGCTGTAGAAATTGCATAGTAACTGTCTCTGTAGCATGTGGTAATCATTTCAGTGAATTATCATTTCTACATTCTCAATCTCACCTTCACCCTCTACACTGCTTGAACACTATTGCACTGTTCTAAACCCTAACACAGCACTCCCAGCAAGATTCTCTTTCACTGTAGTAATCATTTTACTGAATTGCAAGGCATACTGTCATGTGTCTAAGATCACAGTGTGAGTTAGTCTTCATTTCACAAAATTGTGGCAGAATATTTTGCTTAGTTGATGTGTTTAAACATATGGGAATACATGTACTCATGGAGTGAGTCAGGCCTTAGGACACTTAGTGCTACAAAGTCCTATTTCAGCATGTGTGCCAGGCCTCTGAATGTCTAAATAGTCTCCATGCTGTGTAATAAAGATCCTGGGTGTGCTGTAGAAAGAGCACAGCAACTGTCTCTGTAGCATGTAGTAATCATTTCAGTGAATTCTAATTTCTACATTCTCATTCTCACCTTCACCCGCTACACTGCTTGAACACCATTGCACTGTTCTAAACCCTGAAACAGCACTCCTAGCAAGAATCTCCTTCACTGTAGTAATCAGTTTACTGAATTGCAAGGCATACTGTCATGTGTCTAAGACCACAGTGTGAGTTAGTCTTCATTTCACAAAATTGTGGCAGAATATTTTGCTTAGTGGATGTGTTTAAAAATATGGGAATACATGTACTCATGGAGTGAGTCAGGCCTTAGGGCATTTAGTGCTACAAAGCCCTATGCAGCATGTGTGCCAGGCCTCTGAATGCCCAAATAGTCTCCATGCTGTGTAATAAAGATTCTGGGTGTGCTGTAGAATTTGCATAGCAACTGTCTCTGTAGCATGTGGTAATCATTTCAGTGAATTATCATTTCTACATTCTCAGTCTCACCTTCACCCTCTACACTGCTTGAACACTATTGCACTGTTCTAAACCCTAACACAGCACTCCCAGCATGACTCTCTTTCACTGTAGTAATCATTTTACTGAATTGCAAGGCATACTGTCATGTGTCTAAGATCACAGTGTGAGTTAGTCTACATTTCACAAAATTGTGGCAGAATATTTTGCTTAGTTGATGTGTTTAAAAATATGGGAATACATGTACTCATGGAGTGAGTCAGGCCTTAGGACACTTAGTGCTACAAAGTCCTATTTCAGCATGTGTGCCAGGCCTCTGAATGTCCAAATAGTCTCCATGCTGTGTAATAAAGATCCTGGTTGTGCTGTAGAAATTGCATAGCAACTGTCTCTTTAGCATGTGGTAATCATTTCAGTGAATTATCATTTCTACATTCTCAGTCTCACCTTCACCCTCTACACTGCTTGAACACTATTGCACTGTTCTAAACCCTAACACAGCACTCCCAGCATGACTCTCTTTCACTGTAGTAATCATTTTACTGAATTGCAAGGCATACTGTCATGTGTCTAAGATCACAGTGTGAGTTAGTCTACAGTTCACAAAATTGTGGCAGAATATTTTGCTTAGTTGATGTGTTTAAAAATATGGGAATACAGGAGGAGCTTGGCGGGCATCCGAGATGGCCGCTTGAGCACAGCGCTCTCCGGACCCTCGCCGCTCCCGGCATTTTATCCTGACTGAATCCTGATTTCTTGCAAGGATCCTTGTGGAGGACGTTTGGCTGACCAGCCTGGCACCTTTCAGAAATTGATTTGGATCCCGCATTCCTGAGATATGGTGGTCTGAACTTTTCGCCTCCGCCCTTGAGGTACCCCCGGGACGGGGTGCGGTTCTGTAGCCGTCCTGGAATTGAACAACAACGGCAGGAGATCTGGCCTTGTGGGTCCCCCTTCCTAAGTTTCAGTTTCGATTCTGTTCTGACTTGGGCCACGGGTGTGACTATCGAGT
Organism: Lissotriton helveticus; assembly: GCF_964261635.1. Lineage (NCBI taxonomy): Eukaryota > Metazoa > Chordata > Amphibia > Caudata > Salamandridae > Lissotriton > Lissotriton helveticus. Next base: position 1,794,126,473 of record NC_136068.1, read on the forward strand.
TGCGGCTGAGACCTGGAGGCAGATCGGCTGTTGGTTTTTCCTGCGGACTATTTGCTGGCTTGGCGACCTCTACCCGAGTTGTGCCCCTTATTTTTGTGTACTTTTGATCCTGTACTTTGGGAGTCGGGCCCGTCGACCCTGGTGGCTTGTCCTGTGACGCATCTTCAAAATGGCGGGCGAGGGGACAGAGAGACGCGCAAGACGAAGGCACCTCTGCGCGGAGCTCCGGTTCAATCCAATGTCATGGATCGCTATACTCATTCTAAGGGGTCCCCCGGAGCTGCCCTGCCTGGTTCTAGTACAGCGTCCGAACGAGTTTTGGAAGAGTCGGCGGAGCCCTCCCTACAAGACATCATGGGCGCCATCTCGGGCGTGAGGGAATCCACCGGCCTACAGTACGAGGCCTTGGCTCATAAACTTGACACCGTGGCTATTGAGGTTAATTTGATTCGTGCTGATCTCGGCAAGACGAATGAGAGGGTGCAATCATTGGACATTAAATCGTCCAGCCTCACGAAGGACGTCTCGGAGCTCCAGACAGAAGTCGGCAATCTCCGTCGGGTGAACGACTTCATGACCCGACGCCTGGAGGATTTTGAAAATAGGGCACGTCGCTGCAATGTTCGCCTGGTTGGTGTACCGGAGAACCCTGAACCCCACTCGGTGGATCTCCTGGTTGAGGATCTGGTCTTGAACCATCTTGCCCCTTCCGGCCTTACGAAGTTCTTCACGGTGGAACGCGCACATCGTGTTCCAGGGGGCAAAGTTCGGCCGGGAGCCCCGCCGAGACCCATTGTAGCGAAGCTTTTTCATTATAGAGACCGGGACGCTATCCTGCAGGCCTCGCGGGTGAAGGGCCCGGTGGCCTTTGAGAATGCTACAGTAAACTTTTACCCGGACTTTTCCCAACAAGTTCAGAGACAACGGATGGAGTTTCGTGGGGCCAAGAAACGTCTTCGGGATCGGGGCTTACGCTATGCTATGCTCTATCCCACCAGACTTCGGGTCGAGTACAATGAGCGTACCCTTTTCTTTGATCGCCCAGATGCTGTTAATGACTGGCTGGACTCCTTGCCTGACCGTACTCCTGAGACTGAATCCGCCGCTCACCCTGGTGGTGCCGAAGGTGGTGTGGAGATCTGACTGTTTGACTAACATGTTTTATTTTGAATACTTTTTCGGGATTGTTGCCCGGCGTTCCTCTGCAATGTGATTATTTTCTCTTTCTTTTGTTAATTTTCGTTCTTGATGTTTGTCGGGGGCGGGTGGAACGGAGACCTTTCCTCCTCCGGGGTCTTTGTGTAGACTAGGGGTTATGGGGCGACAGGCACACTGCAGGTTGGGGTGGCTCTTTAGCTTTTTGCAGGGGTGCAGGGTGGGGGGTGTTTCCTTTCAGTTTGGGGGAGGGGGGCTGGGAAGTTCTTTCTTTTTTATGTGTTGTTTTCAAGGCGAATTGCTCCTGTGTCTGCTGCTGTTTCTGATGTCTTGCTCATGGATGAGGGGTCTTGGCTCGGGTGGATGGGATGGGGGTAGAGGGTTGAAATTTGTTTCCTGGAACGTTAATGGCCTGGGAGATCGTATTAAGCGCAGTGTGGTCTTGAATTGTATACGGCGTTTGTCGCCGGACATTGTTTTCATGCAGGAAACCCATTTGATTGGTAATGTTTGTAATGCAATGAATAGATGGGGCTACCGCCTTGTGGCGCACTCGGGGTTTACCTCCGGATCTAGAGGTGTGGGTATCCTTGTTCGTTCCTCCCTCCCCCTGGCGATTGACGAGGTGATTCAAGATGACCGTGGGAGATATACTGTCTTGGTGGGTAGATATGAGGGCCGCACCCTATCTCTCTTTAATGTTTATGTTCCCCCGGGTTTACAGACTTCTACTTTCACTGATTTGGGCCGTGTTTTGTTAGATCTCCCTGATAGTACTCTCTTCCTGGCCGGTGATTTTAATTCGGTGCTTTCCGGCCTTCACGATCGCCATCCCCCTAGGGATACTCCGCAGGCTCAGCAGTGGTTGGGTGGGTTTCTAGATACCTTTGGCCTTGTGGAATGCTGGCGACTCTTGCATCCCACTCAGCTCCAATACACTTTCCATTCTGGGGCACATGGCAGTCTGTCTCGGCTGGATTATTTCCTGATGCCCGCGGCCCAGTCGTCGGCGGTTCGTGAGATTTTGCATTTGCCAAGGGGTATTTCTGACCACTCGCCGCTCTGGCTTCGTTTCGAGGTTGGGGTAGAGGCGGCGGGCAGAGTGGCTCCAATTAACCCATGGTATCTTTCCTCCCCTGAGACTCGTACCCTCTTGCTCAAGTCCATGGATGCATATTTCCTGGAAAACGAGGGGTCGGTCCCTTCGGCTGTGTCCCTGTGGGAAGCCTTTAAAACTGTGATTCGTGGACAGGCCCTTTCCTTGATTGTTGAAGCCAAGAAGGCCGGGAGGAGGGAGGTTGTGGACCTTGAGGGGGAGATCTCTGCTTTGGAGGACGAGTTGGAATCTGGTGTCACGCCTGAGAAACTCCATGCCCTGGGTCTAAAACAGTTTGCATATAAATCCCTGGTCACTGACGCTGCAAAGGTGATGTTTCGTGAGCAACGAGGCAGATTGTACGATGTGGGTGATAAGGCGGGTAAACTCCTAGCGTGGTTGGACAAGAAAGAAAGAGTTAATCGTGTGGTGCCTGTGATTCAGTCTGCGAGTGGTGAGAATGTGATTGACCCGACTGCCATTGTTGATCGTTTTGCGGAATATTTCCGAGTTGTATATGCTCCCGTGTCTGTTAGGGACGTGGCTGACTCCCGCTCCCTTTTGCGCGATATCACTTTGCCCTGTGTCACCGACCAGGACCGTATTGCTTTGGATTCCCCTTTTACGAATGATGAGATAGCGACTGCTATCCGTTCGCTCCGTTCGGGCAAAGCGTTGGGCCCGAACGGGTTGCCTATTGAGTTGTACAAGTTACGCCCCGATAAGATGGCGCCGTATCTTCGCGCCATGTTTCTAGAATCTCGTGAGCGGAACATCCTTCCCTATGATCAGCATCTGGCGACAATCGTCGTTATCCCTAAAGATGGTAAACCACGTGACCTCTGTTCCTCATATAGACCCATATCCCTGTTAAATGTTGAACCCAAGGTTTTGGCTAAACTTTTGGCGACCCGTCTCCTTTCGGTTCTCGGGGATTTGGTCCATCCGGATCAGTCTGGCTTTATCCCGCATCGCAACACTGCTTTGAATTTGCGGCGCCTTCACGGCGTGCTGGCGAGGGCGGGGCTTCTGACTGAACCGGCCATTTTGGCGTCCCTGGATGCCTCTATGGCCTTTGATACTGTGGAGTGGCCCTATCTATGGGCGACTCTTGAGAAATTCGGTTTCGGATGCGAGTTTATTAGCTGGATTCAGTTGTTGTACGCGGATCCTCTGGCACAAGTTGTGGTAAACGGTAGAGTGTCGGCTCCCTTCGCCTTGGGCAGGGGTACCCGTCAGGGTTGCCCCCTGTCCCCGCTGTTGTTTGCGCTCGCTCGTGAACCATTAGCGGCCTGGCTCCGGTGGGAACCGTCCCTTAAAGGGATTCGCTGGGCCCCGGACTTCGAAGACCGCGTCTCGCTTTATGCGGACGACATCCTTTTGTACCTTACTTCCCCTCGCAAGTCTTTGACTGTTTTATTTGACGTTCTTATGTCCTTTGGCGCTAACTCAGGCCTCGTCATCAATTGGTCTAAATCCTGTGTGTATGTTTTATCTGGTGTCTTGCCTCCGTTGCCGAGCAGACTTCCTCTTCAGGTGGCCAGGGATGGCTTCAAATACTTGGGGGTTTTTGTTACCTTGGACTCGTCAATTCGTTTTGATCGTAATCTCCTTCCCCCGTTGCTTAGGCTACGTTTGGACGTTGCCCGTTGGCGCAAACTTCCCCTCTCTCCCCTGGGTCGGGCGGCCCTGTTTAAGATGATGTCATTGCCGCGGTTTCTCTATGCTCTCCAGAATTATTATGATCCTATCCCTAAGTCCTATTTTCGGGAGATTGAGAGCCTTCAGAGGCAGCTTATTTGGGATGGGCGTCCGCGCATTGCTCTCGCGAAACTTTCCATCCCGTGGTATGATGGGGGCATGGCGCTCCCCGACATTAAGAGATATTACTGGGCTTCCCATCTGTCCGCTATCAATCACGCTATGTTTTCGCCAGGTCGTAATCCGGCGTTTGAAATGGATAAACTTCAGCTTCCGGGAGGTGACTTTAACAGGGTGCTTTATTCTCGCTCCGCTGGGCGCCATCTTGTGGGACCTACATTGACTGCTTTGACGGTGTGGCGTGCCGCGAATGTGAGCTTGGGCTGGGAGGATCGCCTGACGTTGGCGACGCCGCTTTATGCTTCGGAACGTCTGGGCGGTCTTTGGTCTTCCAAGGGTTTCGACCGTTGGGACATGATTGGGATTTCTAAGGTGGGGGATGTGTACTCTAAGGGTTCTGTGCGTTCGTTTCAGGCCCTCCAGGCTGACTATGGCCTGAGTGGTCGGAAATTCTTTCGTTATTTACAGCTCAGGCACGCCCTGGCTTCGGTATTTGCTCCTGGTGAGGTTCCGCCTGACTCTTCCCCGCTTGAGGACCGTATCCTTGATGAACATCTTCCTGATAGCACTATCTCCCTGATCTATAAAAAGTTGATTAACAATCGGACTGACTTATTGGCCCGACTTCGGGAATCGTGGATGGGAGATGGGTTAGAACTTGATGATGAAGATTGGCAATCAGCCCTCTCCTCCCCGAAGGAGGTGGCTATTCCGGCTCGTCTCCGTCTGGTCCAATTGAAGATCCTTCATCGGGTATACGTGACGGGACCGCGACTGGTGGTGATGGGCTTTTCCTCCGATGGATTGTGTAAGCGTGGGTGTGGTTTGCGTGCTACTTTCCTGCATATTCTTTGGGAGTGCCCGATGGTGGCTGCTTATTGGGCGGCCGTGCTTGAAGTGATGGCTGTGGTGACAGGGGTGTCCTTGCGTCCGGAACCTCGTCGATGCCTTTTGAATGTTTGGGAGCCCACGGACTACTCGGTGGCACAGACTAGATGGGCCACCCTGGGCTATATGGTTGCGAAGCGAGATATTGCACAACTCTGGGGGGCCTCCAGGCCCCCTGACCTCTCGAAATGGGAGGATAACATGGATTGGTCCATGTTCCGTGAGAAAACTGTCTATGTGGCCAGGGGCAGACCCGGGGCATGGGTGAAGGTGTGGGGTCAATGGAACGACTACCGTGGCGACATTTGTACTCCTCCCCTTGTGGGCACTATCGAGCTTGCTCTGACTCCTTAGGCGAGCGTTCTAGGAACCTTTCATATAGGGGTTGTGCTGGTGTCTCCGGCCCTCCCCCCCCCCTTTTTGCACTGACTTTTGTGTCCCTCCCCCCCCCCCGAGCTCCTTAGTGCTTAGAGTTTTGCTACTGTACTTCTGCTGCTGTCCCCTCCCTTACGTCCATTGAGCTGACTTTCAGTAATACACTTTCGCCTTTTTTGTGTGTGTTTGTTCTTCATATAAATAAAATCTGTTTTTGTCCTGTAAATAGTGATGAGTATTGCGTTGTTGATTGACTCTTACCTCTGCGGGCGTATATTGTATGTGTCTACTCCTCTTTAGCGGCCGGCCCGTGTGGTTGTAGGCCCATCCTTGTACTTTTTTGCTTACTCAAATAAAGGTTTTTAAAAAAAAAATAAAAATAAAAAAAAAAAAAATATGGGAATACATGTACTCATGGAGTGAGTCAGGCCTTAGGACATTTAGTGCTACAAAGTCCTATGCAGCATGTGTGCCAGGCCTCTGAATGCCCAAATAGTCTCCATGCTGTGTAATAAAGATTCTGGGTGTGCTGTAGAATTTGCATAGCAACTGTCTCTGTAGCATGTGGTAATCATTTCAGTGAATTATCATTTCTACATTCTCAGTCTCACCTTCACCCTCTACACTGCTTGAACACTATTGCACTGTTCTAAACCCTAACACAGCACTCCCAGCATGACTCTCTTTCACTGTAGTAATCATTTTACTGAATTGCAAGGCATACTGTCATGTGTCTAAGATCACAGTGTGAGTTAGTCTACATTTCACAGAATTGTGGCAGAATATTTTGCTTAGTTGATGTGTTTAAAAATATGGGAATACATGTACTCATGGAGTGAGTCAGGCCTTAGGACACTTAGTGCTACAAAGTCCTATTTCAGCATGTGTGCCAGGCCTCTGAATGTCCAAATAGTCTCCATGCTGTGTAATAAAGATCCTGTTTGTGCTGTAGAAATTGCATAGCAACTGTCTCTTTAGCATGTTGTAATCATTTCAGTGAATTCTCATTTCTACATTCTCAATCTCACCTTCACCCTCTACACTGCTTGAACACTATTGCACTGTTCTAAACCCTAACACAGCACTCCCAGCATGACTCTCTTTCACTGTAGTAATCATTTTAATGAATTGCAAGGCATACTGTCATGTGTCTGAGATCACAGTGTGAGTTAGTCTTCATTTCACAAAATTGTGGCAGAATATTTTGCTTAGTTGATGTGTTTAAAAATATGGGAATACATGTACTCATGGAGTGAGTCAGGCCTTAGGACACTTAGTGCTACAAAGTCCTATTTCAGCATGTGTGCCAGGCCTCTGAATGTCCAAATAGTCTCCATGCTGTGTAATAAAGATCCTGGGTGTGCTGTAGAAAGAGCACAGCAACTGTCTCTGTAGCATGTAGTAATCATTTCAGTGAATTCTAATTTCTACATTCTCAGTCTCACCTTCACCCGCTACACTGCTTGAACACCATTGCACTGTTCTAAACCCTGAAACAGCACTCCTAGCAAGAATCTCCTTCACTGTAGTAATCAGTTTACTGAATTGCAAGGCATACTGTCATGTGTCTAAGACCACAGTGTGAGTTAGTCTTCATTTCACAAAATTGTGGCAGAATATTTTGCTTAGTTGATGTGTTTAAAAATATGGCTATACATGTACTCATGGAGTGAGTCAGGCCTTAGGGCATTTAGTGCTACAAAGTCCTATGCAGCATGTGTGCCAGGCCTCTGAATGCCCAAATAGTCTCCATGCTGTGTAATAAAGATTCTGGGTGTGCTGTAGAAATTGCATAGCAACTGTCTCTGTAGCATGTGGTAATCATTTCAGTGAATTCTCATTTCTACATTATCAGTCTCACCTTCAACCTCTACACTGCTTGAACACCATTGCACTGTTCTAAACCCTGAAACAGCACTCCCAGCAAGACTCTCTTTCACTGTAGTAATCATTTTACTGAATTGTAAGGCATACTGTCATGTGTCTAAGATCACAGTGTGAGTTAGTCTTCATTTCACAAAATTGTGGCAGAATATTTTGCTTAGTTGATGTGTTTAAAAATATGGGAATACATGTACTCATGGAGTGAGTCAGGCCTTAGGACACTTAGTGCTACAAAGGCATATTTCAGCATGTGTGCCAGGCCTCTGAATGTCCAAATAGTCTCCATGCTGTGTAATAAAGATCCTGCTTGTGCTGTAGAAATTGCATAGCAACTGTCTCTTTAGCATTTTGTAATCATTTCAGTGAATTCTCATTTCTACATTCTCAATCTCACCTTCACCCTCTACACTGCTTGAACACTATTGCACTGTTCTAAACCCTAACACAGCACTCCCAGCAAGAATCTCCTTCACTGTAGTAATCAGTTTACTGAATTGCAAGGCATACTGTCATGTGTCTAAGACCACAGTGTGAGTTAGTCTTCATTTCACAAAATTGTAGCAGAATATTTTGCTTAGTTGATGTGTTTAAAAATATGGGAATACACGTACTCATGGAGTGAGTCAGGCCTTAGGACATTGAGTGCTACAAAGTCCTGTGCAGCATGTGTGCCAGGCCTCTGAATGCCCAAATAGTCTCCATGCTGTGTAATAAAGATTCTGGGTGTGCTGTAGAAATTGCATAGCAACTGTCTCTGTAGCATGTGGTAATCATTTCAGTGAATTATCATGTCTACATTCTCAGTCTCACCTTCACCCTCTACACTGCTTGAACACCATTGCACTGTTCTAAATCCTGAAGCAGCACTCCCAGCAAGACTCTCTTTCACTGTAGTAATCATTTTACTGAATTGCAAGGCATACTGTCACGTGTCTAAGATCACAGTGTGAGTTAGTCTTCATTTCACAAAATTGTGGCAGAATATTTTGCTTAGTTGATGTGTTTAAAAATATGGGAATACATGTACTCATGGAGTGAGTCAGGCCTTAGGACACTTAGTGCTACAAAGTCCTATTTCAGCATGTGTGACAGGCCTCTGAATGTCCAAATAGTCTCCATGCTGTGTAATAAAGATCCTGTTTGGGCTGTAGAAATTGCATAGCAACTGTCTCTTAATCATGTTGTAATCATTTCAGTGAATTCTCATTTCTACATTCTCAATCTCACCTTCACCTTCTACACTGCTTGAACACCATTGCACTGTTCTAAACCCTAACACAGCACTCCCAGCACGACTCTCTTTCACTGTAGTAATCAGTTTACTGAATTGAAAGGCATACTGTTATGTGTCTAAGATCTCAATGTGAGTTAGTCTTCATTTCACAAAAGTGAGGCAGAATATTTTGCTTAGTTGATGTGTTTAAAAATATGGGAATACACGTAATCATGGAGTGAGTCAGGCCTTAGGACATTTAGTGCTACAAAGTCCTATGCAGCATGTGTGCCAGGCCTCTGAATGCCCAAATAGTCTCCATGCTGTGTAATAAAGATACTGGGTGTGCTGTAGAAATTGCATAGCAATTGTCTCTGTAGCATGTGGTAATCATTTCAGTGAATTATCATTTCTACATTCTCAGTCTCACCTTCACCCTCTACACTGCTTGAACACTATTGCACTGTTCTAAACCCTAACACAGCACTCCCAGCAAGACTCTCTTTCACTGTAGTAATCATTTTACTGAATTGCAAGGCATACTGTCATGTGTCTAAGATCACAGTGTGAGTTAGTCTTCATTTCACAAAATTGTGGCAGAATATTTTGCTTAGTTGATGTGTTTAAAAATATGGGAATACATGTACTCATGGAGTGAGTCAGGCCTTAGGACACTTAGTGCTACAAAGTCCTATTTCAGCATGTGTGCCAGGCCTCTGAATGTCCAAATAGTCTCCATGCTGTGTAATAAAGATCCTGGGTGTGCTGTAGAAAGAGCACAGCAACTGTCTCTGTAGCATGTAGTAATCATTTCAGTGAATTCTAATTTCTACATTCTCAGTCTCACCTTCACCCGCTACACTGCTTGAACACCATTGCACTGTTCTAAACCCTGAAACAGCACTCCTAGCAAGAATCTCCTTCACTGTAGTAATCAGTTTACTGAATTGCAAGGCATACTGTCATGTGTCTAAGACCACAGTGTGAGTTAGTCTTCATTTCACAAAATTGTGGCAGAATATTTTGCTTAGTTGATGTGTTTAAAAATATGGGAATACATGTACTCATGGAGTGAGTCAGGCCTTAGAACATTTAGTGCTACAAAGTCCTATGCAGCATGTGTGCCAGGCCTCTGAATGCCCAAATAGTCTCCATGCTGTGTAATAAAGATTCTGGGTGTGCTGTAGAAATTGCATAGCAACTGTCTCTGTAGCATGTGGTAATCATTTCAGTGAATTATCATGTCTACATTCTCAGTCTCACCTTCACCCTCTACACTGCTTGAACACCATTGCACTGTTCTAAATCCTGAAGCAGCACTCCCAGCAAGACTCTCTTTCACTGTAGTAATCATTTTACTGAATTGCAAGGCATACTGTCACATGTCTAAGATCACAGTGTGAGTTAGTCTTCATTTCACAAAATTGTGGCAGAATATTTTGCTTAGTTGATGTGTTTAAAAATATGGGAATACATGTACTCATGGAGTGAGTCAGGCCTTAGGACACTTAGTGCTACAAAGTCCTATTTCAGCATGTGTGACAGGCCTCTGAATGTCCAAATAGTCTCCATGCTGTGTAATAAAGATCCTGTTTGGGCTGTAGAAATTGCATAGCAACTGTCTCTTTAGCATGTTGTAATCATTTCAGTGAATTCTCATTTCTACATTCTCAATCTCACCTTCACCCTCTACACTGCTTGAACACTATTGCACTGTTCTAAACCCTAACACAGCACTCCCAGCATGACTCTCTTTCACTGTAGTAATCATGTTACTGAATTGCAAGGCATACTGTCATGTGTCTAAGATCACAGTGTGAATTAGTCTTCATTTCACAAAAGTGTGGCAGAATATTTTGCTTAGTTGATGTGTTTAAAAATATGGGAATACATGTACTCATGGAGTGAGTCATGACTTAGGACACTTAGTGCTACAAAGTCCTATTTTAGCATGTGTGCCAGGCCTCTGAATGTCCAAATAGTCTCCATGCTGTGTAATAAAGATCCTGTTTGTGCTGTAGAAATTGCATAGCAACTGTCTCTTAATCATGTTGTAATCATTTCAGTGAATTCTCATTTCTACATTCTCAATCTCACCTTCACCCTCTACACTGCTTGAACACCATTGCACTGTTCTAAACCCTAACACAGCACTCCCAGCACGACTCTCTTTCACTGTAGTAATCGTTTTACTGAATTGAAAGGCATACTGTTATGTGTCTAAGATCTCAGTGTGAGTTAGTCTTCATTTCACAAAATTGAGGCAGAATATTTTGCGTAGTTGATGTGTTTAAAAATATGGGAATACATGTACTCATGGAGTGAGTCAGGCCTTAGGACATTTAGTGCTACAAAGTCCTATGCAGCATGTGTGCCAGGCCTCTGAATGCCCAAATAGTCTCCATGCTGTGTAATAAAGATACTGGGTGTGCTGTAGAAATTGCATAGCAACTGTCTCTGTAGCATGTGGTAATCATTTCAGTGAATTATCATTTCTACATTCTCAGTCTCACCTTCACCCTCTACACTGCTTGAACACTATTGCACTGTTCTAAACCCTAACACAGCACTCCCAGCAAGAATCTCCTTCACTGTAGTAATCAGTTTACTGAATTGCAAGGCATACTGTCATGTGTCTAAGACCACAGTGTGAGTTAGTCTTCATTTCACACAATTGTGGCAGAATATTTTGCTTAGTTGATGTGTTTAAAAATATGGGAATACATGTACTCATGGAGTGAGTCAGGCCTTAGGACATTTAGTGCTACAAAGTCCTATGCAGCATGTGTGCCAGGCCTCTGAATGCCCAAATAGTCTCCATGCTGTGTAATAAAGATTCTGGGTGTGCTGTAGAAATTGCATAGCAACTGTCTCTGTAGCATGTGGTAATCATTTCAGTGAATTATCATTTCTACATTCTCAGTCTCACCTTCACCCTCTACACTGCTTGAACACCATTGCACTGTTCTAAACCCTGAAACAGCACTCCCAGCAAGACTCTCTTTCACTGTAGTAATCATTTTATTGAATTGCAAGGCATACTGTCATGTGTCTAAGATCACAGTGTGAGTTAGTCTTCATTTCACAAAATTGTGTCAGAATATTTTGCTTAGTTGATGTGTTTAAAAATATGGGAATATCTGAAAATAAAATTTTTATAAAAAAGAAAAATATGGGAATACATGTACTCATGGAGTGAGTCAGGCCTTAGGACACTTAGTGCTACAAAGTCCTATTTCAGCATGTGTGCCAGGCCTCTGAATGTCCAAATAGTCTCCATGCTGTGTAATAAAGATACTGGGTGTGCTGTAGAAATAGCACAGCAACTGTCTCTGTAGCATGTAGTAATAATTTCAGTGAATTCTAATTTCTACATTCTCAGTCTCACCTTCACCCGCTACACTGCTTGAACACCATTGCACTGTTCTAAACCCTGAAACAGCACTCCTAGCAAGAATCTCCTTCACTGTAGTAATCAGTTTACTGAATTGCAAGGCATACTGTCATGTGTCTAGGACCACAGTGTGAGTTAGTCTTCATTTCACAAAATTGTGGCAGAATATTTTGCTTAGTTGATGTGTTTAAAAATATGGGAATACATGTACTCATGGAGTGAATCAGGCCTCAGGATACTTAGTGCTACAAAGTCCTATTTCAGCATGTGTGCCAGGCCTCTGAATGTCCAAATAGTCTCCATGCTGTGTAATAAAGATCCTGTTTGTGCTGTAGAAATTGCATAGCAACTGTCTCTTTAGCATGTTGTAATCATTTCAGTGAATTCTCATTTCTACATTCTCAATCTCACCTTCACCCTCTACACTGCTTGAACACTATTGCACTGTTCTAAACCCTAACACAGCACTCCCAGCAAGACTCTCTTTCACTGTAGTAATCATTTTACTGAATTGCAAGGCATACTGTCATGTGTCTATGATCACAGTGTGAGTTAGTCTTCATTTCACAAAATTGTGGCAGAATATTTTGCTTAGTTGATGTGTTTAAAAATATGGGAATACATGTACTCATGGAGTGAGTCAGGCCTTAGGACACGTAGTGCTACAAAGTCCTATTTCAGCATGTGTGCCAGGCCTCTGAATGTCCAAATAGTCTCCATGCTGTGTAATAAAGATCCTGGGTGTGCTGTAGAAATAGCATAGCAACTGTCTCTGTAGCATGTAGTAATCATTTCAGTGAATTCTAATTTCTACATTCTCAGTCTTACCTTCACCCGCTACACTGCTTGAACACCATTGCACTGTTCTAAACCCTGAAACAGCACTCCTAGCAAGAATCTCCTTCACTGTAGTAATCAGTTTACTGAATTGCAAGGCATACTGTCATGTGTCTAAGACCACAGTGTGAGTTAGTCTTCATTTCACAAAATTGTGGCAGAATATTTTGCTTAGTTGATGTGTTTAAAAATATGGGAATACATGTACTCATGGAGTGAGTCAGGCCTTAGGACATTTAGTGCTACAAAGTCCTATGCAGCATGTGTGCCAGGCCTCTGAATGCCCAAATAGTCTCCATGCTGTGTAATAAAGATTCTGGGGGTGCTGTAGAAATTTCATAGCAACTGTCTCTGTAGCATGTGGTAATCATTTCAGTGAATTATCATTTCTACATTCTCAATCTCACCTTCACCCTCTACACTGCTTGAACACCATTGCACTGTTCTAAACCCTGAAACAGCACTCCCAGCAAGACTCTCTTTCACTGTAGTAATCATTTTACTGAATTGCAAGGCATACTGTCATGTGTCTAAGATAACAGTGTGAGTTAGTCTTCATTTCACAAAATTGTGGCAGAATATTTTGCTTAGTTGATGTGTTTAAAAATATGGGAATACATGTACTCATGGAGTGAATCAGGCCTCAGGATACTTAGTGCTACAAAGTCCTATTTCAGCATGTGTGCCAGGCCTCTGAATGTCCAAATAGTCTCCATGCTGTGTAATAAAGATCCTGTTTGTGCTGTAGAAATTGCATAGCAACTGTCTCTTTAGCATGTTGTAATCATTTCAGTGAATTCTCATTTCTATATTCTCAATCTCACCTTCACCCTCTACACTGCTTGAACACTATTGCACTGTTCTAAACCCTAACACAGCACTCCCAGCAAGACTCTCTTTCACTGTAGTAATCATTTTACTGTATTGCAAGGCATACTGTCATGTGTCTAAGATCACAGTGTGAGTTAGTCTTCATTTCACAAAATTGTGACAGAATATTTTGCTTAGTTGATGTGTTTAAAAATATGGGAATACATCTACTCATGGAGTGAATCAGGCCTCAGAATACTTAGTGCTACAAAGTCCTATTTCAGCATGTGTGCCAGGCCTCTGAATGTCCAAATAGTCTCCATGCTGTGTAATAAAGATCCTGTTTTTGCTGTAGAAATTGCATAGCAACTGTCTCTTTAGCATGTTGTAATCATTTCAGTGAATTCTCATTTCTACATTCTCAATCTGACCTTCACCCTCTACACTGCTTGAACACTATTGCACTGTTCTAAACCCTAACACAGCACTCCCAGCAAGACTCTCTTTCACTGTAGTAATCATTTTACTGAATTGCAAGGCATACTGTCATGTGTCTAAGATCACAGTGTGAGTTAGTCTTCATTTCACAAAATTGTGGCAGAATATTTTGCTTAGTTGATGTGTTTAAAAATATGGGAATGCATGTACTCATGGAGTGAGTCAGGCCTTAGGACACGTAGTGCTACAAAGTCCTATTGCAGCATGTGTGCCAGGCCTCTGAATGTCCAAATAGTCTCCATGCTGTGTAATAACGATCCTGGGTGTGCTGTAGAAATAGCACAGCAACTGTCTCTGTAGCATGTAGTAATCATTTCAGTGAATTCTAATTTCTACATTCTCAGTCTCATCTTCACCCGCTACACTGCTTGAACACCATTGCACTGTTCTAAACCCTGAAACAGCACTCCTAGCAAGAATCTCCTTCACTGTAGTAATCAGTTTACTGAATTGCAAGGCATACTGTCATGTGTCTAAGACCACAGTGTGAGTTAGTCTTCATTTCACAAAATTGTGGCAGAATATTTTGCTTAGTTGATGTGTTTAAAAATATGGGAATACATGTACTCATGGAGTGAGTCAGGCCTTAGGACATTTAGTGCTACAAAGTCCTATGCAGCATGTGTGCCAGGCCTCTGAATGCCCAAATAGTCTCCATGCTGTGTAATAAAGATTCTGGGTGTGCTGTAGAAATTGCATAGCAACTGTCTCTGTAGCATGTGGTAATCATTTCAGTGAATTATCATTTCTACATTCTCAGTCTCACCTTCACCCTCTACACTGCTTGAACACCATTGCACTGTTCTAAACCCTGAAACAGCACTCCCAGCAAGACTCTCTTTCACTGTAGTAATCATTTTATTGAATTGCAAGGCATATTGTCATGTGTCTAATATCACAGTGTGAGTTAGTCTTCATTTCACAAAATTGTGGCAGAATATTTTGCTTAGTTGATGTGTTTAAAAATATGGGAATACATGTACTCATGGAGTGAGTCAGGCCTTAGGACACGTAGTGCTACAAAGTCCTATTTCAGCATGTGTGCCAGGCCTCTGAATGTCCAAATAGTCTCCATGCTGTGTAATAAAGATCCTGGGTGTGCTGTAGAAATAGCACAGCAACTGTCTCTGTAGCATGTAGTAATCATTTCAGTGAATTCTAATTTCTACATTCTCAGTCTCACCTTCACCCGCTACACTGCTTGAACACCATTGCACTGTTCTAAACCCTGAAACAGCACTCCTAGCAAGAATCTCCTTCACTGTAGTAATCAGTTTACTGAATTGCAAGGCATACTGTCATGTGTCTAAGACCACAGTGTGAGTTAGTCTTCATTTCACAAAATTGTGGCAGAATATTTTGCTTAGTTGATGTGTTTAAAAATATGGGAATACATGTACTCATGGAGTGAGTCAGGCCTTAGGACATTTAGTGCTACAAAGTCCTATGCAGCATGTGTGCCAGGCCTCTGAAAGCCCAAATAGTCTCCATGCTGTGTAATAAAGATTCTGGGTGTGCTGTAGAAATTGCATAGCAACTGTCTCTGTAGCATGTGGTAATCATTTCAGTGAATTATCATTTCTACATTCTCAGTCTCACCTTCACCCTCTACACTGCTTGAAGACCATTGCACTGTTCTAAACCCTGAAACAGCACTCCCAGCAAGACTCTCTTTCACTGTAGTAATCATGTTATTGAATTGCAAGGCATACTGTCATGTGTCTAAGATCACAGTGTGAGTTAGTCTTCATTTCACAAAATTGTGGCAGAATATTTTGCTTAGTTGATGTGTTTAAAAATATGGGAATACATGTACTCATGGAGTGAGTCAGGCCTTAGGACACTTAGTGCTACAAAGTCCTATTTCAGCATGTGTGCCAGGCCTCTGAATGTCCAAATAGTATCCATGCTGTGTAATAAAGATCCTGTTTGTGCTGTAGAAATTGCATAGCAACTGTCTCTTTAGCATGTTGTAATCATTTCAGTGAATTCTCATTTCTACATGCTCAATCTCACCTTCACCCTCTACACTGCTTGAACACTATTGCACTGTTCTAAACCCTAACACAGCACTCCCAGCAAGACTCTCTTTCACTGTAGTAATCATTTTACTGAATTGCAAGGCATACTGTCATGTGTCTAAGATCACAGTCTGAGTTAGTCTTCATTTCACAAAATTGTGGCAGAATATTTTGCTTAGTTGATGTGTTTAAAAATATGGGAATACATGTACTCATGGAGTGAATCAGGCCTCAGGATACTTAGTGCTACAAAGTCCTATTTCAGCATGTGTGCCAGGCCTCTGAATGTCCAAATAGTCTCCATGCTGTGTAATAAAGATCCTGTTTGTGCTTTAGAAATTGCATAGCAACTGTCTCTTTAGCATGTTGTAATCATTTCAGTGAATTCTCATTTCTACATTCTCAATCTCACCTTCACCCTCTACACTGCTTGAACACTATTGCACTGTTCTAAACCCTAACACAGCACTCCCAGCAAGACTCTCTTTCACTGTAGTAATCATTTTACTGAATTGCAAGGCATACTGTCATGTGTCTAAGATCACAGTGTGAGTTAGTCTTCATTTCACAAAATTGTGGCAGAATATTTTGCTTAGTTGATGTGTTTAAAAATATGGGAATACATGTACTCATGGAGTGAGTCAGGCCTTAGGACACGTAGTGCTACAAAGTCCTATTTCAGCATGTGTGCCAGGCCTCTGAATGTCCAAATAGTCTCCATGCTGTGTAATAAAGATCCTGGGTGTGCTGTAGAAATAGCACAGCAACTGTCTCTGTAGCATGTAGTAATCATTTCAGTGAATTCTAATTTCTACATTCTCAGTCTCACCTTCACCCGCTACACTGCTTGAACACCATTGCACTGTTCTAAACCCTGAAACAGCACTCCTAGCAAGAATCTCCTTCACTGTAGTAATCAGTTTACTGAATTGCAAGGCATACTGTCATGTGTCTAAGACCACAGTGTGAGTTAGTCTTCATTTCACAAAATTGTGGCAGAATATTTTGCTTAGTTGATGTGTTTAAAAATATGGGAATACATGTACTCATGGAGTGAGTCAGGCCTTAGGACATTTAGTGCTACAAAGTCCTATGCAGCATGTGTGCCAGGCCTCTGAAAGCCCAAATAGTCTCCATGCTGTGTAATAAAGATTCTGGGTGTGCTGTAGAAATTGCATAGCAACTGTCTCTGTAGCATGTGGTAATCATTTCAGTGAATTATCATTTCTACATTCTCAGTCTCACCTTCACCCTCTACACTGCTTGAAGACCATTGCACTGTTCTAAACCCTGAAACAGCACTCCCAGCAAGACTCTCTTTCACTGTAGTAATCATGTTATTGAATTGCAAGGCATACTGTCATGTGTCTAAGATCACAGTGTGAGTTAGTCTTCATTTCACAAAATTGTGGCAGAATATTTTGCTTAGTTGATGTGTTTAAAAATATGGGAATACATGTACTCATGGAGTGAGTCAGGCCTTAGGACACTTAGTGCTACAAAGTCCTATTTCAGCATGTGTGCCAGGCCTCTGAATGTCCAAATAGTATCCATGCTGTGTAATAAAGATCCTGTTTGTGCTGTAGAAATTGCATAGCAACTGTCTCTTTAGCATGTTGTAATCATTTCAGTGAATTCTCATTTCTACATGCTCAATCTCACCTTCACCCTCTACACTGCTTGAACACTATTGCACTGTTCTAAACCCTAACACAGCACTCCCAGCAAGACTCTCTTTCACTGTAGTAATCATTTTACTGAATTGCAAGGCATACTGTCATGTGTCTAAGATCACAGTCTGAGTTAGTCTTCATTTCACAAAATTGTGGCAGAATATTTTGCTTAGTTGATGTGTTTAAAAATATGGGAATACATGTACTCATGGAGTGAATCAGGCCTCAGGATACTTAGTGCTACAAAGTCCTATTTCAGCATGTGTGCCAGGCCTCTGAATGTCCAAATAGTCTCCATGCTGTGTAATAAAGATCCTGTTTGTGCTTTAGAAATTGCATAGCAACTGTCTCTTTAGCATGTTGTAATCATTTCAGTGAATTCTCATTTCTACATTCTCAATCTCACCTTCACCCTCTACACTGCTTGAACACTATTGCACTGTTCTAAACCCTAACACAGCACTCCCAGCAAGACTCTCTTTCACTGTAGTAATCATTTTACTGAATTGCAAGGCATACTGTCATGTGTCTAAGATCACAGTGTGAGTTAGTCTTCATTTCACAAAATTCTGACAGAATATTTTGCTTAGTTGATGTGTTTAAAAATATGGGAATACATGTACTCATGGAGTGAATCAGGCCTCAGGATACTTAGTGCTACAAAGTCCTATTTCAGCATGTGTGCCAGGCCTCTGAATGTCCAAATAGTCTCCATGCTGTGTAATAAAGATCCTGTTTGTGCTGTAGAAATTGCATAGCAACTGTCTCTTTAGCATGTTGTAATCATTTCAGTGAATTCTCATTTCTACATTCTCAATCTCACCTTCACCCTCTACACTGCTTGAACACTATTGCACTGTTCTAAACCCTAACACAGCACTCCCAGCAAGACTCTCTTTCACTATAGTAATCATTTTACTGAATTGCAAGGCATACTGTCATGTGTCTAAGATCACAGTGTGAGTTAGTCTTCATTTCACAAAATTGTGGCAGAATATTTTGCTTAGTTGATGTGTTTAAAAATATGGGAATACATGTACTCATGGAGTGAGTCAGGCCTTAGGACACATAGTGCTACAAAGTCCTATTTCAGCATGTGTGCCAGGCCTCTGAATGTCCAAATAGTCTCCATGCTATCCTGGGTGTGCTGTAGAAATAGCACAGCAACTGTCTCTGTAGCATGTAGTAATCATTTCAGTGAATTCTAATTTCTACATTCTCAGTCTCACCTTCACCCGCTACACTGCTTGTACACCATTGCACTGTTCTAAACCCTGAAACAGCACTCCTAGCAAGAATCTCCTTCACTGTAGTAATCAGTTTACTGAATTGCAAGGCATACTGTCATGTGTCTAAGACCACAGTGTGAGTAAGTCTTCATTTCACAAAATTGTGGCAGAATATTTTGCTTAGTTGATGTGTTTAAAAATATGGGAATACATGTACTCATGGAATGAGTCAGGCCTTAGGACATTTAGTGCTACAAAGTCCTATGCAGCATGTGTGCCAGGCCTCTGAATGCCCAAATAGTCTCCATGCTGTGTAATAAAGATTCTGGGTGTGCTGTAGAAATTGCATAGCAACTGTCTCTGTAGCATGTGGTAATCATTTCAGTGAATTATCATTTCTACATTCTCAGTCTCACCTTCACCCTCTACACTGCTTGAACACCATTGCACTGTTCTAAACCCTGAAACAGCACTCCCAGCAAGACTCTCTTTCACTGTAGTAATCATTTTACTGAATTGCAAGGCATACTGTCATGTGTCTAAGATCACAGTGTGAGTTAGTCTTCATTTCACAAAATTGTGGCAGAATATTTTGCTTAGTTGATGTGTTTAAAAATATGGGAATACATGTACTCATGGAGTGAATCAGGCCTCAGGATACTTAGTGCTACAAAGTCCTATTTCAGCATGTGTGCCAGGCCTCTGAATGTCCAAATAGTCTCCATGCTGTGTAATAAAGATCCTGTTTGTGCTGTAGAAATTGCATAGCAACTGTCTCTTTAGCATGTTGTAATCATTTCAGTGAATTCTCATTTCTACATTCTCAATCTCACCTTCACCCTCTACACTGCTTGAACACTATTGCACTGTTCTAAACCCTGAAACAGCACTCCTAGCAAGAATCTCCTTCACTGTAGTAATCAGTTTACTGAATTGCAAGGCATACTGTCATGTGTCTAAGACCACAGTGTGAGTTAGTCTTCATTTCACAAAATTTTGGCAGAATATTTTGCTTAGTTGATGTGTTTAAAAATATGGGAATACATGTACTCATGGAGTGAGTCAGGCCTTAGGACATTTAGTGCTACAAAGTCCTATGCAGCATGTGTGCCAGGCCTCTGAAAGCCCAAATAGTCTCCATGCTGTGTAATAAAGATTCTGGGTGTGCTGTAGAAATTGCATAGCAACTGTCTCTGTAGCATGTGGTAATCATTTCAGTGAATTATCATTTCTACATTCTCAGTCTCACCTTCACCCTCTACACTGCTTGAACACCATTGCACTGTTCTAAACCCTGAAACAGCACTCCCAGCAAGACTCTCTTTCACTGTAGTAATCATGTTATTGAATTGCAAGGCATACTGTCATGTGTCTAAGATCACAGTGTGAGTTAGTCTTCATTTCACAAAATTGTGGCAGAATATTTTGCTTAGTTGATGTGTTTAAAAATATGGGAATACATGTACTCATGGAGTGAGTCAGGCCTTAGGACACTTAGTGCTACAAAGTCCTATTTCAGCATGTGTGCCAGGCCTCTAAATGTCCAAATAGTATCCATGCTGTGTAATAAAGATCCTGTTTGTGCTGTAGAAATTGCATAGCAACTGTCTCTTTAGCATGTTGTAATCATTTCAGTGAATTCTCATTTCTACATTCTCAATCTCACCTTCACCCTCTACACTGCTTGAACACTATTGCACTGTTCTAAACCCTAACACAGCACTCCCAGCAAGACTCTCTTTCACTGTAGTAATCATTTTACTGAATTGCAAGGCATACTGTCATGTGTCTAAGATCACAGTGTGAGTTAATCTTCATTTCACAAAATTGTGGCAGAATATTTTGCTTAGTTGATGTGTTTAAAAATATGGGAATACATGTACTCATGGAGTGAATCAGGCCTCAGGATACTTAGTGCTACAAAGTCCTATTTCAGCATGTGTGCCAGGCCTCTGAATGTCCAAATATTCTCCATGCTGTGTAATAAAGATCCTGTTTGTGCTGTAGAAATTGCATAGCAACTGTCTCTTTAGCAAGTTGTAATCATTTCAGTGAATTCTCATTTCTACATTCTCAATCTCACCTTCACCCTCTACAGTGCTTGAACACTATTGCACTGTTCTAAACCCTAACACAGCACTCCCAGCAAGACTCTCTTTCACTGTAGTAATCATTTTACTGAATTGCAAGGCATACTGTCATGTGTCTAAGATCACAGTGTGAGTTAGTCTTCATTTCACAAAATTCTGACAGAATATTTTGCTTAGTTGATGTGTTTAAAAATATGGGAATACATGTACTCATGGAGTGAATCAGGCCTCAGGATACTTAGTGCTACAAAGTCCTATTTCAGCATGTGTGCCAGGCCTCTGAATGTCCAAATAGTCTCCATGCTGTGTAATAAAGATCCTGTTTGTGCTGTAGAAATTGCATAGCAACTGTCTCTTTAGCATGTTGTAATCATTTCAGTGAATTCTCATTTCTACATTCTCAATCTCACCTTCACCCTCTACACTGCTTGAACACTATTGCACTGTTCTAAACCCTAACACAGCACTCCCAGCAAGACGCTCTTTCACTATAGTAATCATTTTACTGAATTGCAAGGCATACTGTCATGTGTCTAAGATCACAGTGTGAGTTAGTCTTCATTTCACAAAATTGTGGCAGAATATTTTGCTTAGTTGATGTGTTTAAAAATATGGGAATACATGTACTCATGGAGTGAGTCAGGCCTTAGGACACATAGTGCTACAAAGTCCTATTTCAGCATGTGTGCCAGGCCTCTGAATGTTCAAATAGTCTCCATGCTGTGTAATAAAGATCCTGGGTGTGCTGTAGAAATAGCACAGCAACTGTCTCTGTAGCATGTAGTAATCATTTCAGTGAATTCTAATTTCTACATTCTCAGTCTCACCTTCACCCGCTACACTGCTTGAACACCATTGCACTGTTCTAAACCCTGAAACAGCACTCCTAGCAAGAATCTCCTTCACTGTAGTAATCAGTTTACTGAATTGCAAGGCATACTGTCATGTGTCTAAGACCACAGTGTGAGTAAGTCTTCATTTCACAAAATTGTGGCAGAATATTTTGCTTAGTTGATGTGTTTAAAAATATGGGAATACATGTACTCATGGAATGAGTCAGGCCTTAGGACATTTAGTGCTACAAAGTCCTATGCAGCATGTGTGCCAGGCCTCTGAATGCCCAAATAGTCTCCATGCTGTGTAATAAAGATTCTGGGTGTGCTGTAGAAATTGCATAGCAACTGTCTCTGTAGCATGTGGTAATCATTTCAGTGAATTAGCATTTCTACATTCTCAGTCTCACGTTCACCCTCTACACTGCTTGAACACCATTGCACTGTTCTAAACCCTGAAACAGCACTCCCAGCAAGACTCTCTTTCACTGTAGTAATCATTTTACTGAATTGCAAGGCATACTGTCATGTGTCTAAGATCACAGTGTGAGTTAGTCTTCATTTCACAAAATTGTGGCAGAATATTTTGCTTAGTTGATGTGTTTAAAAATATGGGAATACATGTACTCATGGAGTGAATCAGGCCTCAGGATACTTAGTGCTACAAAGTCCTATTTCAGCATGTGTGCCAGGCCTCTGAATGTCCAAATAGTCTCCATGCTGTGTAATAAAGATCCTGTTTGTGCTGTAGAAATTGCATAGCAACTGTCTCTTTAGCATGTTGTAATCATTTCAGTGAATTCTCATTTCTACATTCTCAATCTCACCTTCACCCTCTACACTGCTTGAACACTATTGCACTGTTCTAAACCCTAACACAGCACTCCCAGCAAGACTCTCTTTCACTGTAGTAATTATTTTACTGTATTGCAAGGCATACTGTCATGTGTCTAAGATCACAGTGTGAGTTAGTCTTCATTTCACAAAATTGTGACAGAATATTTTGCTTAGTTGATGTGTTTAAAAATATGGGAATACATGTACTCATGGAGTGAATCAGGCCTCAGAATACTTAGTGCTGCAAAGTCCTATTTCAGCATGTGTGCCAGGCCTCTGAATGTCCAAATAGTCTCCATGCTGTGTAATAAAGATCCTGTTTGTGCTGTAGAAATTGCATAGCAACTGTCTCTTTAGCATGTTGTAATCATTTCAGTGAATTCTCATTTCTACATTCTCAATCTCACCTTCACCCTCTATACTGCTTGAACACTATTGCACTGTTCTAAACCCTAACACAGCACTCCCAGCAAGACTCTCCTTCACTGTAGTAATCATTTTACTGAATTGCAAGGCATACTGTCATGTGTCTAAGATCACAGTGTGAGTTAGTCTTCATTTCACAAAATTGTGGCAGAATATTTTGCTTAGTTGATGTGTTTAAAAATATGGGAATACATGTACTCATGGAGTGAATCAGGCCTCAGGATACTTAGTGCTACAAAGTCCTATTTCAGCATGTGTGCCAGGCCTCTGAATGTCCAAATAGTCTCCATGCTGTGTAATAAAGATCCTGTTTGTGCTGTAGAAATTGCATAGCAACTGTCTCTTTAGCATGTTGTAATCATTTCAGTGAATTCTCATTTCTAAATTCTCAATCTCACCTTCACCCTCTACACTGCTTGAACACTATTGCACTGTTCTAAACCCTAACACAGCACTCCCAGCAAGACTCTCTTTCACTGTAGTAATCATTTTACTGTATTGCAAGGCATACTGTCATGTGTCTAAGATCACAGTGTGAGTTAGTCTTCATTTCACAAAATTGTGACAGAATATTTTGCTTAGTTGATGTGTTTAAAAATATGGGAATACAACTACTCATGGAGTGAATCAGGCCTCAGAATACTTAGTGCTACAAAGTCCTATTTCAGCATGTGTGCCAGGCCTCTGAATGTCCAAATAGTCTCCATGCTGTGTAATAAAGATCCTGTTTTTGCTGTAGAAATTGCATAGCAACTGTCTCTTTAGCATGTTGTAATCATTTCAGTGAATTCTCATTTCTACATTCTCAATCTCACCTTCACCCTCTACACTGCTTGAACACTATTGCACTGTTCTAAACCCTAACACAGCACTCCCAGCAAGACTCTCTTTCACTGTAGTAATCATTTTACTGAATTGCAAGGCATACTGTCATGTGTCTAAGATCACAGTGTGAGTTAGTCTTCATTTCACAAAATTGTGGCAGAATATTTTGCTTAGTTGATGTGTTTAAAAATATGGGAATGCATGTACTCATGGAGTGAGTCAGGCCTTAGGACACGTAGTGCTACAAAGTCCTATTGCAGCATGTGTGCCAGGCCTCTGAATGTCCAAATAGTCTCCATGCTGTGTAATAACGATCCTGGGTGTGCTGTAGAAATAGCACAGCAACTGTCTCTGTAGCATGTAGTAATCATTTCAGTGAATTCTAATTTCTACATTCTCAGTCTCACCTTCACCCGCTACACTGCTTGAACACCATTGCACTGTTCTAAACCCTGAAACAGCACTCCTAGCAAGAATCTCCTTCACTGTAGTAATCAGTTTACTGAATTGCAAGGCATACTGTCATGTGTCTAAGACCACAGTGTGAGTTAGTCTTCATTTCACAAAATTGTGGCAGAATATTTTGCTTAGTTGATGTGTTTAAAAATATGGGAATACATGTACTCATGGAGTGAGTCAGGCCTTAGGACATTTAGTGCTACAAAGTCCTATGCAGCATGTGTGCCAGGCCTCTGA
This sequence comes from Lissotriton helveticus, assembly GCF_964261635.1. NCBI lineage: Eukaryota > Metazoa > Chordata > Amphibia > Caudata > Salamandridae > Lissotriton > Lissotriton helveticus. The sequence goes on from NC_136068.1 coordinate 1,794,151,074, forward strand.
ATGCCCAAATAGTCTCCATGCTGTGTAATAAAGATTCTGGGTGTGCTATAGAAATTGCATAGCAACTGTCTCTGTAGCATGTGGTAATCATTTCAGTGAATTATCATTTCTACATTCTCAGTCTCACCTTCACCCTCTACACTGCTTGAACACCATTGCACTGTTCTAAACCCTGAAACAGCACTCCCAGCAAGACTCTCTTTCACTGTAGTAATCATTTTATTGAATTGCAAGGCATATTGTCATGTGTCTAATATCACAGTGTGAGTTAGTCTTCATTTCACAAAATTGTGGCAGAATATTTTGCTTAGTTGATGTGTTTAAAAATATGGGAATACATGTACTCATGGAGTGAGTCAGGCCTTAGGACACGTAGTGCTACAAAGTCCTATTTCAGCATGTGTGCCAGGCCTCTGAATGTCCAAATAGTCTCCATGCTGTGTAATAAAGATCCTGGGTGTGCTGTAGAAATAGCACAGCAACTGTCTCTGTAGCATGTAGTAATCATTTCAGTGAATTCTAATTTCTACATTCTCAGTCTCACCTTCACCCGCTACACTGCTTGAACACCATTGCACTGTTCTAAACCCTGAAACAGCACTCCTAGCAAGAATCTCCTTCACTGTAGTAATCAGTTTACTGAATTGCAAGGCATACTGTCATGTGTCTAAGACCACAGTGTGAGTTAGTCTTCATTTCACAAAATTGTGGCATAATATTTTGCTTAGTTGATGTGTTTAAAAATATGGGAATACATGTACTCATGGAGTGAGTCAGGCCTTAGGACATTTAGTACTACAAAGTCCTATGCAGCATGTGTGCCAGGCCTCTGAAAGCCCAAATAGTCTCCATGCTGTGTAATAAAGATTCTGGGTGTGCTGTAGAAATTGCATAGCAACTGTCTCTGTAGCATGTGGTAATCATTTCAGTGAATTATCATTTCTACATTCTCAGTCTCACCTTCACCCTCTACACTGCTTGAACACCATTGCACTGTTCTAAACCCTGAAACAGCACTCCCAGCAAGACTCTCTTTCACTGTAGTAATCATGTTATTGAATTGCAAGGCATACTGTCATGTGTTTAAGATCACAGTGTGAGTTAGTCTTCATTTCACAAAATTGTGGCAGAATATTTTGCTTAGTTGATGTGTTTAAAAATATGGGAATACATGTACTCATGGAGTGAGTCAGGCCTTAGGACACTTAGTGCTACAAAGTCCTATTTCAGCATGTGTGCCAGGCCTCTGAATGTCCAAATAGTATCCATGCTGTGTAATAAAGATCCTGTTTGTGCTGTAGAAATTGCATAGCAACTGTCTCTTTAGCATGTTGTAATCATTTCAGTGAATTCTCATTTCTACATGCTCAATCTCACCTTCACCCTCTACACTGCTTGAACACTATTGCACTGTTCTAAACCCTAACACAGCACTCCCAGCAAGACTCTCTTTCACTGTAGTAATCATTTTACTGAATTGCAAGGCATACTGTCATGTGTCTAAGATCACAGTGTGAGTTAGTCTTCATTTCACAAAATTGTGGCAGAATATTTTGCTTAGTTGATGTGTTTAAAAATATGGGAATACATGTACTCATGGAGTGAATCAGGCCTCAGGATACTTAGTGCTACAAAGTCCTATTTCAGCATGTGTGCCAGGCCTCTGAATGTCCAAATAGTCTCCATGCTGTGTAATAAAGATCCTGTTTGTGCTGTAGAAATTGCATAGCAACTGTCTCTTTAGCATGTTGTAATCATTTCAGTGAATTCTCATTTCTACATTCTCAATCTCACCTTCACCCTCTACAGTGCTTGAACACTATTGCACTGTTCTAAACCCTAACACAGCACTCCCAGCAAGACTCTCTTTCACTGTAGTAATCATTTTACTGAATTGCAAGGCATACTGTCATGTGTCTAAGATCACAGTGTGAGTTAGTCTTCATTTCACAAAATTCTGACAGAATATTTTGCTTAGTTGATGTTTTTAAAAATATGGGAATACATGTACTCATGGAGTGAATCAGGCCTCAGGATACTTAGTGCTACAAAGTCCTATTTCAGCATGTGTGCCAGGCCTCTGAATGTCCAAATAGTCTCCATGCTGTGTAATAAAGATCCTGTTTGTGCTGTAGAAATTGCATAGCAACTGTCTCTTTAGCATGTTGTAATCATTTCAGTGAATTCTCATTTCTACATTCTCAATCTCACCTTCACCCTCTACACTGCTTGAACACTATTGCACTGTTCTAAACCCTAACACAGCACTCCCAGCAAGACTCTCTTTCACTATAGTAATCATTTTACTGAATTGCAAGGCATACTGTCATGTGTCTAAGATCACAGTGTGAGTTAGTCTTCATTTCACAAAATTGTGGCAGAATATTTTGCTTAGTTGATGTGTTTAAAAATATGGGAATACATGTACTCATGGAGTGAGTCAGGCCTTAGGACACATAGTGCTACAAAGTCCTATTTCAGCATGTGTGCCAGGCCTCTGAATGTCCAAATAGTCTCCATGCTATCCTGGGTGTGCTGTAGAAATAGCACAGCAACTGTCTCTGTAGCATGTAGTAATCATTTCAGTGAATTCTAATTTCTACATTCTCAGTCTCACCTTCACCCGCTACACTGCTTGTACCCCATTGCACTGTTCTAAACCCTGAAACAGCACTCCTAGCAAGAATCTCCTTCACTGTAGTAATCAGTTTACTGAATTGCAAGGCATACTGTCATGTGTCTAAGACCACAGTGTGAGTAAGTCTTCATTTCACAAAATTGTGGCAGAATATTTTGCTTAGTTGATGTGTTTAAAAATATGGGAATACATGTACTCATGGAATGAGTCAGGCCTTAGGACATTTAGTGCTACAAAGTCCTATGCAGCATGTGTGCCAGGCCTCTGAATGCCCAAATAGTCTCCATGCTGTGTAATAAAGATTCTGGGTGTGCTGTAGAAATTGCATAGCAACTGTCTCTGTAGCATGTGGTAATCATTTCAGTGAATTATCATTTCTACATTCTCAGTCTCACCTTCACCCTCTACACTGCTTGAACACCATTGCACTGTTCTAAACCCTGAAACAGCACTCCCAGCAAGACTCTCTTTCACTGTAGTAATCATTTTACTGAATTGCAAGGCATACTGTCATGTGTGTAAGATCACAGTGTGAGTTAGTCTTCATTTCACAAAATTGTGGCAGAATATTTTGCTTAGTTGATGTGTTTAAAAATATGGGAATACATGTACTCATGGAGTGAATCAGGCCTCAGGATACTTAGTGCTACAAAGTCCTATTTCAGCATGTGTGCCAGGCCTCTGAATGTCCAAATAGTCTCCATGCTGTGTAATAAAGATCCTGTTTGTGCTGTAGAAATTGCATAGCAACTGTCTCTTTAGCATGTTGTAATCATTTCAGTGAATTCTCATTTCTACATTCTCAATCTCACCTTCACCCTCTACACTGCTTGAACACTATTGCACTGTTCTAAACCCTGAAACAGCACTCCTAGCAAGAATCTCCTTCACTGTAGTAATCAGTTTACTGAATTGCAAGGCATACTGTCATGTGTCTAAGACCACAGTGTGAGTTAGTCTTCATTTCACAAAATTTTGGCAGAATATTTTGCTTAGTTGATGTGTTTAAAAATATGGGAATACATGTACTCATGGAGTGAGTCAGGCCTTAGGACATTTAGTGCTACAAAGTCCTATGCAGCATGTGTGCCAGGCCTCTGAATGTCCAAATAGTATCCATGCTGTGTAATAAAGATCCTGTTTGTGCTGTAGAAATTGCATAGCAACTGTCTCTTTAGCATGTTGTAATCATTTCAGTGAATTCTCATTTCTACATTCTCAATCTCACCTTCACCCTCTACACTGCTTGAACACTATTGCACTGTTCTAAACCCTAACACAGCACTCCCAGCAAGACTCTCTTTCACTGTAGTAATCATTTTACTGAATTGCAAGGCATACTGTCATGTGTCTAAGATCACAGTGTGAGTTAGTCTTCATTTCACAAAATTGTGGCAGAATATTTTGCTTAGTTGATGTGTTTAAAAATATGGGAATACATGTACTCATGGAGTGAGTCAGGCCTTAGGACACATAGTGCTACAAAGTCCTATTTCAGCATGTGTGCCAGGCCTCTGAATGTCCAAATAGTCTCCATGCTATCCTGGGTGTGCTGTAGAAATAGCACAGCAACTGTCTCTGTAGCATGTAGTAATCATTTCAGTGAATTCTAATTTCTACATTCTCAGTCTCACCTTCACCCGCTACACTGCTTGTACCCCATTGCACTGTTCTAAACCCTGAAACAGCACTCCTAGCAAGAATCTCCTTCACTGTAGTAATCAGTTTACTGAATTGCAAGGCATACTGTCATGTGTCTAAGACCACAGTGTGAGTAAGTCTTCATTTCACAAAATTGTGGCAGAATATTTTGCTTAGTTGATGTGTTTAAAAATATGGGAATACATGTACTCATGGAATGAGTCAGGCCTTAGGACATTTAGTGCTACAAAGTCCTATGCAGCATGTGTGCCAGGCCTCTGAATGCCCAAATAGTCTCCATGCTGTGTAATAAAGATTCTGGGTGTGCTGTAGAAATTGCATAGCAACTGTCTCTGTAGCATGTGGTAATCATTTCAGTGAATTATCATTTCTACATTCTCAGTCTCACCTTCACCCTCTACACTGCTTGAACACCATTGCACTGTTCTAAACCCTGAAACAGCACTCCCAGCAAGACTCTCTTTCACTGTAGTAATCATTTTACTGAATTGCAAGGCATACTGTCATGTGTGTAAGATCACAGTGTGAGTTAGTCTTCATTTCACAAAATTGTGGCAGAATATTTTGCTTAGTTGATGTGTTTAAAAATATGGGAATACATGTACTCATGGAGTGAATCAGGCCTCAGGATACTTAGTGCTACAAAGTCCTATTTCAGCATGTGTGCCAGGCCTCTGAATGTCCAAATAGTCTCCATGCTGTGTAATAAAGATCCTGTTTGTGCTGTAGAAATTGCATAGCAACTGTCTCTTTAGCATGTTGTAATCATTTCAGTGAATTCTCATTTCTACATTCTCAATCTCACCTTCACCCTCTACACTGCTTGAACACTATTGCACTGTTCTAAACCCTGAAACAGCACTCCTAGCAAGAATCTCCTTCACTGTAGTAATCAGTTTACTGAATTGCAAGGCATACTGTCATGTGTCTAAGACCACAGTGTGAGTTAGTCTTCATTTCACAAAATGTTGGCAGAATATTTTGCTTAGTTGATGTGTTTAAAAATATGGGAATACATGTACTCATGGAGTGAGTCAGGCCTTAGGACATTTAGTGCTACAAAGTCCTATGCAGCATGTGTGCCAGGCCTCTGAATGTCCAAATAGTATCCATGCTGTGTAATAAAGATCCTGTTTGTGCTGTAGAAATTGCATAACAACTGTCTCTTTAGCATGTTGTAATCATTTCAGTGAATTCTCATTTCTACATTCTCAATCTCACCTTCACCCTCTACACTGCTTGAACACTATTGCACTGTTCTAAACCCTAACACAGCACTCCCAGCAAGACTCTCTTTCACTGTAGTAATCATTTTACTGAATTGCAAGGCATACTGTCATGTGTCTAAGATCACAGTGTGAGTTAGTCTTCATTTCACAAAATTGTGGCAGAATATTTTGCTTAGTTGATGTGTTTAAAAATATGGGAATACATGTACTCATGGAGTGAATCAGGCCTCAGGATACTTAGTGCTACAAAGTCCCATTTCAGCATGTGTGCCAGGCCTCTGAATGTCCAAATATTCTCCATGCTGTGTAATAAAGATCCTGTTTGTGCTGTAGAAATTGCATAGCAACTGTCTCTTTAGCAAGTTGTAATCATTTCAGTGAATTCTCATTTCTACATTCTCAATCTCACCTTCACCCTCTACAGTGCTTGAACACTATTGCACTGTTCTAAACCCTAACACAGCACTCCCAGCAAGACTCACTTTCACTGTAGTAATCATTTTACTGAATTGCAAGGCATACTGTCATGTGTCTAAGATCACAGTGTGAGTTAGTCTTCATTTCACAAAATTCTGACAGAATATTTTGCTTAGTTGATGTGTTTAAAAATATGGGAATACATGTACTCATGGAGTGAATCAGGCCTCAGGATACTTAGTGCTACAAAGTCCTATTTCAGCATGTGTGCCAGGCCTCTGAATGTCCAAATAGTCTCCATGCTGTGTAATAAAGATCCTGTTTGTGCTGTAGAAATTGCATAGCAACTGTCTCTTTAGCATGTTGTAATCATTTCAGTGAATTCTCATTTCTACATTCTCAATCTCACCTTCACCCTCTACACTGCTTGAACACTATTGCACTGTTCTAAACCCTAACACAGCACTCCCAGCAAGACGCTCTTTCACTATAGTAATCATTTTACTGAATTGCAAGGCATACTGTCATGTGTCTAAGATCACAGTGTGAGTTAGTCTTCATTTCACAAAATTGTGGCAGAATATTTTGCTTAGTTGATGTGTTTAAAAATATGGGAATACATGTACCCATGGAGTTTGTCAGGCCTTAGGACACATAGTGCTACAAAGTCCTATTTCAGCATGTGTGCCAGGCCTCTGAATGTCCAAATAGTCTCCATGCTGTGTAATAAAGATCCTGTTTGTGCTGTAGAAATTGCATAGCAACTGTCTCTTTAGCATGTTGTAATCATTTCAGTGAATTCTAATTTCTACATTCTCAGTCTCACCTTCACCCGCTACACTGCTTGAACACCATTGCACTGTTCTAAACCCTGAAACAGGACTCCTAGCAAGAATCTCCTTCACTGTAGTAATCAGTTTACTGAATTGCAAGGCATACTGTCATGTGTCTAAGACCACAGTGTGAGTTAGTCTTCATTTCACAAAATTGTGGCAGAATATTTTGCTTAGTTGATGTGTTTAAAAATATGGGAATACATGTACTCATGGAGTGAGTCAGGCCTTAGGACATTTAGTGCTACAAAGTCCTATGCAGCATGTGTGCCAGGCCTCTGAATGCCCAAATAGTCTCCATGCTGTGTAATAAAGATACTGGGTGTGCTGTAGAAATTGCATAGCAACTGTCTCTGTAGCATGTGGTAATCATTTCAGTGAATTCTAATTTCTACATTCTCAGTCTCACCTTCACCCGCTACACTGCTTGAACACCATTGCACTGTTCTAAACCCTGAAACAGCACTCCTAGCAAGAATCTCCTTCACTGTAGTAATCAGTTTACTGAATTGCAAGGCATACTGTCATGTGTCTAAGACCACAGTGTGAGTTAGTCTTCATTTCACAAAATTGTGGCAGAATATTTTGCTTAGTTGATGTGTTTAAAAATATGGGAATACATGTACTCATGGAGTGAGTCAGGCCTTAGGACATTTAGTGCTACAAAGTCCTATGCAGCATGTGTGCCAGGCCTCTGAATGCCCAAATAGTCTCCATGCTGTGTAATAAAGATTCTGGGTGTGCTGTAGAAATTGCATAGCAACTGTCTCTGTAGCATGTGGTAATCATTTCAGTGAATTATCATTTCTACATTCTCAGTCTCACCTTCACCCTCTACACTGCTTGAACACTATTGCACTGTTCTAAACAATAACACAGCACTGCCAGCAAGACTCTCTTTCACTGTAGTAATCATTTTACTGAATTGCAAGGCATACTGTCATGTGTCTAAGATCACAGTGTGAGTTAGTCTTCATTTCACAAAATTGTGGCAGAATATTTTGCTTAGTTGATGTGTTTAAAAATATGGGAATACATGTACTCATGGAGTGAGTCAGGCCTTAGGACACTTAGTGCTACAAAGTCCTATTTCAGCATGTGTGCCAGGCCTCTGAATGTCCAAATAGTATCCATGCTGTGTAATAAAGATCCTGTTTGTGCTGTAGAAATTGCATAGCAACTGTCTCTTTAGCATGTTGTAATCATTTCAGTGAATTCTCATTTCTACATTCTCAATCTCACCTTCACCCTCTACACTGCTTGAACACTATTGCACTGTTCTAAACCCTAACACAGCACTCCCAGCAAGACTCTCTTTCACTGTAGTAATCATTTTACTGAATTGCAAGGCATACTGTCATGTGTCTAAGATCACAGTGTGAGTTAGTCTTCATTTCACAAAATTGTGGCCGAATATTTTGCTTAGTTGATGTGTTTAAAAATATGGGAATACATGTACTCATGGAGTGAATCAGGCCTCAGGATACTTAGTGCTACAAAGTCCTATTTCAGCATGTGTGCCAGGCCTCTGAATGTCCAAATATTCTCCATGCTGTGTAATAAAGATCCTGTTTGTGCTGTAGAAATTGCATAGCAACTGTCTCTTTAGCAAGTTGTAATCATTTCAGTGAATTCTCATTTCTACATTCTCAATCTCACCTTCACCCTCTACAGTGCTTGAACACTATTGCACTGTTCTAAACCCTAACACAGCACTCCCAGCAAGACTCTCTTTCACTGTAGTAATCATTTTACTGAATTGCAAGGCATACTGTCATGTGTCTAAGATCACAGTGTGAGTTAGTCTTCATTTCACAAAATTCTGACAGAATATTTTGCTTAGTTGATGTGTTTAAAAATATGGGAATACATGTACTCATGGAGTGAATCAGGCCTCAGGATACTTAGTGCTACAAAGTCCTATTTCAGCATGTGTGCCAGGCCTCTGAATGTCCAAATAGTCTCCATGCTGTGTAATAAAGATCCTGTTTGTGCTGTAGAAATTGCATAGCAACTGTCTCTTTAGCATGTTGTAATCATTTCAGTGAATTCTCATTTCTACATTCTCAATCTCACCTTCACCCTCTACACTGCTTGAACACTATTGCACTGTTCTAAACCCTAACACAGCACTCCCAGCAAGACTCTCTTTCACTATAGTAATCATTTTACTGAATTGCAAGGCATACTGTCATGTGTCTAAGATCACAGTGTGAGTTAGTCTTCATTTCACAAAATTGTGGCAGAATATTTTGCTTAGTTGATGTGTTTAAAAATATGGGAATACATGTGCTCATGGAGTGAGTCAGGCCTTAGGACACATAGTGCTACAAAGTCCTATTTCAGCATGTGTGCCAGGCCTCTGAATGTCCAAATAGTCTCCATGCTGTGTAATAAAGATCCTGGGTGTGCTGTAGAAATAGCACAGCAACTGTCTCTGTAGCATGTAGTAATCATTTCAGTGAATTCTAATTTCTACATTCTCAGTCTCACCTTCACCCGCTACACTGCTTGAACACCATTGCACTGTTCTAAACCCTGAAACAGCACTCCTAGCAAGAATCTCCTTCACTGTAGTAATCAGTTTACTGAATTGCAAGGCATACTGTCATGTGTCTAAGACCACAGTGTGAGTAAGTCTTCATTTCACAAAATTGTGGCAGAATATTTTGCTTAGTTGATGTGTTTAAAAATATGGGAATACATGTACTCATGGAATGAGTCAGGCCTTAGGACATTTAGTGCTACAAAGTCCTATGCAGCATGTGTGCCAGGCCTCTGAATGCCCAAATAGTCTCCATGCTGTGTAATAAAGATTCTGGGTGTGCTGTAGAAATTGCATAGCAACTGTCTCTGTAGCATGTGGTAATCATTTCAGTGAATTAGCATTTCTACATTCTCAGTCTCACGTTCACCCTCTACACTGCTTGAACACCATTGCACTGTTCTAAACCCTGAAACAGCACTCCCAGCAAGACTCTCTTTCACTGTAGTAATCATTTTACTGAATTGCAAGGCATACTGTCATGTGTCTAAGATCACAGTGTGAGTTAGTCTTCATTTCACAAAATTGTGGCAGAATATTTTGCTTAGTTGATGTGTTTAAAAATATGGGAATACATGTACTCATGGAGTGAATCAGGCCTCAGTACTTAGTGCTACAAAGTCCTATTTCAGCATGTGTGCCAGGCCTCTGAATGTCCAAATAGTCTCCATGCTGTGTAATAAAGATCCTGTTTGTGCTGTAGAAATTGCATAGCAACTGTCTCTTTAGCATGTTGTAATCATTTCAGTGAATTCTCATTTCTACATTCTCAATCTCACCTTCACCCTCTACACTGCTTGAACACTATTGCACTGTTCTAAACCCTAACACAGCACTCCCAGCAAGACTCTCTTTCACTGTAGTAATCATTTTACTGTATTGCAAGGCATACTGTCATGTGTCTAAGATCACAGTGTGAGTTAGTCTTCATTTCACAAAATTGTGACAGAATATTTTGCTTAGTTGATGTGTTTAAAAATATGGGAATACATGTACTCATGGAGTGAATCAGGCCTCAGAATACTTAGTGCTGCAAAGTCCTATTTCAGCATGTGTGCCAGGCCTCTGAATGTCCAAATAGTCTCCATGCTGTGTAATAAAGATCCTGTTTGTGCTGTAGAAATTGCATAGCAACTGTCTCTTTAGCATGTTGTAATCATTTCAGTGAATTCTCATTTCTACATTCTCAATCTCACCTTCACCCTCTATACTGCTTGAACACTATTGCACTGTTCTAAACCCTAACACAGCACTCCCAGCAAGACTCTCCTTCACTGTAGTAATCATTTTACTGAATTGCAAGGCATACTGTCATGTGTCTAAGATCACAGTGTGAGTTAGTCTTCATTTCACAAAATTGTGGCAGAATATTTTGCTTAGTTGATGTGTTTAAAAATATGGGAATGCATGTACTCATGGAGTGAGACAGGCCTTAGGACACGTAGTGCTACAAAGTCCTATTTCAGCATGTGTGCTAGGCCTCTGAATGTCCAAATAGTCTCCATGCTGTGTAATAAAGATCCTGGGTGTGCTGTAGAAATAGCACAGCAACTGTCTCTGTAGCATGTAGTAATCATTTCAGTGAATTCTAATTTCTACATTCTCAGTCTCACCTTCACCCGCTACACTGCTTGAACACCATTGCACTGTTCTAAACCCTGAAACAGGACTCCTAGCAAGAATCTCCTTCACTGTAGTAATCAGTTTACTGAATTGCAAGGCATACTGTCATGTGTCTAAGACCACAGTGTGAGTTAGTCTTCATTTCACAAAATTGTGGCAGAATATTTTGCTTAGTTGATGTGTTTAAAAATATGGGAATACATGTACTCATGGAGTGAGTCAGGCCTTAGGACATTTAGTGCTACAAAGTCCTATGCAGCATGTGTGCCAGGCCTCTGAATGCCCAAATAGTCTCCATGCTGTGTAATAAAGATACTGGGTGTGCTGTAGAAATTGCATAGCAACTGTCTCTGTAGCATGTGGTAATCATTTCAGTGAATTCTAATTTCTACATTCTCAGTCTCACCTTCACCCGCTACACTGCTTGAACACCATTGCACTGTTCTAAACCCTGAAACAGCACTCCTAGCAAGAATCTCCTTCACTGTAGTAATCAGTTTACTGAATTGCAAGGCATACTGTCATGTGTCTAAGACCACAGTGTGAGTTAGTCTTCATTTCACAAAATTGTGGCAGAATCTTTTGCTTAGTTGATGTGTTTAAAAATATGGGAATACATGTACTCATGGAGTGAGTCAGGCCTTAGGACATTTAGTGCTACAAAGTCCTATGCAGCATGTGTGCCAGGCCTCTGAATGCCCAAATAGTCTCCATGCTGTGTAATAAAGATTCTGGGTGTGCTGTAGAAATTGCATAGCAACTGTCTCTGTAGCATGTGGTAATCATTTCAGTGAATTATCATTTCTACATTCTCAGTCTCACCTTCACCCTCTACACTGCTTGAACACTATTGCACTGTTCTAAACCCTAACACAGCACTCCCAGCAAGACTCTCTTTCACTGTAGTAATCATTTTACTGAATTGCAAGGCATACTGTCATGTGTCTAAGATCACAGTGTGAGTTAGTCTTCATTTCACAAAATTGTGGCAGAATATTTTGCTTAGTTGATGTGTTTAAAAATATGGGAATACATGTACTCATGGAGTGAGTCAGGCCTTAGGACACTTAGTGCTACAAAGTCCTATTTCAGCATGTGTGCCAGGCCTCTGAATGTCCAAATAGTATCCATGCTGTGTAATAAAGATCCTGTTTGTGCTGTAGAAATTGCATAGCAACTGTCTCTTTAGCATGTTGTAATCATTTCAGTGAATTCTCATTTCTACATTCTCAATCTCACCTTCACCCTCTACACTGCTTGAACACTATTGCACTGTTCTAAACCCTAACACAGCACTCCCAGCAAGACTCTCTTTCACTGTAGTAATCATTTTACTGAATTGCAAGGCATACTGTCATGTGTCTAAGATCACAGTGTGAGTTAGTCTTCATTTCACAAAATTGTGGCAGAATATTTTGCTAAGTTGATGTGTTTAAAAATATGGGAATACATGTACTCATGGAGTGAATCAGGCCTCAGGATACTTAGTGCTACAAAGTCCTATTTCAGCATGTGTGCCAGGCCTCTGAATGTCCAAATATTCTCCATGCTGTGTAATAAAGATCCTGTTTGTGCTGTAGAAATTGCATAGCAACTGTCTCTTTAGCAAGTTGTAATCATTTCAGTGAATTCTCATTTCTACATTCTCAATCTCACCTTCACCCTCTACAGTGCTTGAACACTATTGCACTGTTCTAAACCCTAACACAGCACTCCCAGCAAGACTCTCTTTCACTGTAGTAATCATTTTACTGAATTGCAAGGCATACTGTCATGTGTCTAAGATCACAGTGTGAGTTAGTCTTCATTTCACAAAATTCTGACAGAATATTTTGCTTAGTTGATGTGTTTAAAAATATGGGAATACATGTACTCATGGAGTGAATCAGGCCTCAGGATACTTAGTGCTACAAAGTCCTATTTCAGCATGTGTGCCAGGCCTCTGAATGTCCAAATAGTCTCCATGCTGTGTAATAAAGATCCTGTTTGTGCTGTAGAAATTGCATAGCAACTGTCTCTTTAGCATGTTGTAATCATTTCAGTGAATTCTCATTTCTACATTCTCAATCTCACCTTCACCCTCTACACTGCTTGAACACTATTGCACTGTTCTAAACCCTAACACAGCACTCCCAGCAAGACTCTCTTTCACTATAGTAATCATTTTACTGAATTGCAAGGCATACTGTCATGTGTCTAAGATCACAGTGTGAGTTAGTCTTCATTTCACAAAATTGTGGCAGAATATTTTGCTTAGTTGATGTGTTTAAAAATATGGGAATACATGTGCTCATGGAGTGAGTCAGGCCTTAGGACACATAGTGCTACAAAGTCCTATTTCAGCATGTGTGCCAGGCCTCTGAATGTCCAAATAGTCTCCATGCTGTGTAATAAAGATCCTGGGTGTGCTGTAGAAATAGCACAGCAACTGTCTCTGTAGCATGTAGTAATCATTTCAGTGAATTCTAATTTCTACATTCTCAGTCTCACCTTCACCCGCTACACTGCTTGAACACCATTGCACTGTTCTAAACCCTGAAACAGCACTCCTAGTAAGAATCTCCTTCACTGTAGTAATCAGTTTACTGAATTGCAAGGCATACTGTCATGTGTCTAAGACCACAGTGTGAGTAAGTCTTCATTTCACAAAATTGTGGCAGAATATTTTGCTTAGTTGATGTGTTTAAAAATATGGGAATACATGTACTCATGGAATGAGTCAGGCCTTAGGACATTTAGTGCTACAAAGTCCTATGCAGCATGTGTGCCAGGCCTCTGAATGCCCAAATAGTCTCCATGCTGTGTAATAAAGATTCTGGGTGTGCTGTAGAAATTGCATAGCAACTGTCTCTGTAGCATGTGGTAATCATTTCAGTGAATTAGCATTTCTACATTCTCAGTCTCACGTTCACCCTCTACACTGCTTGAACACCATTGCACTGTTCTAAACCCTGAAACAGCACTCCCAGCAAGACTCTCTTTCACTGTAGTAATCATTTTACTGAATTGCAAGGCATACTGTCATGTGTCTAAGATCACAGTGTGAGTTAGTCTTCATTTCACAAAATTGTGGCAGAATATTTTGCTTAGTTGATGTGTTTAAAAATATGGGAATACATGTACTCATGGAGTGAATCAGGCCTCAGTACTTAGTGCTACAAAGTCCTATTTCAGCATGTGTGACAGGCCTCTGAATGTCCAAATAGTCTCCATGCTGTGTAATAAAGATCCTGTTTGTGCTGTAGAAATTGCATAGCAACTGTCTCTTTAGCATGTTGTAATCATTTCAGTGAATTCTCATTTCTACATTCTCAATCTCACCTTCACCCTCTACACTGCTTGAACACTATTGCACTGTTCTAAACCCTAACACAGCACTCCCAGCAAGACTCTCTTTCACTGTAGTAATCATTTTACTGTATTGCAAGGCATACTGTCATGTGTCTAAGATCACAGTGTGAGTTAGTCTTCATTTCACAAAATTGTGACAGAATATTTTGCTTAGTTGATGTGTTTAAAAATATGGGAATACATGTACTCATGGAGTGAATCAGGCCTCAGAATACTTAGTGCTGCAAAGTCCTATTTCAGCATGTGTGCCAGGCCTCTGAATGTCCAAATAGTCTCCATGCTGTGTAATAAAGATCCTGTTTGTGCTGTAGAAATTGCATAGCAACTGTCTCTTTAGCATGTTGTAATCATTTCAGTGAATTCTCATTTCTACATTCTCAATCTCACCTTCACCCTCTATACTGCTTGAACACTATTGCACTGTTCTAAACCCTAACACAGCACTCCCAGCAAGACTCTCTTTCACTGTAGTAATCATTTTACTGAATTGCAAGGCATACTGTCATGTGTCTAAGATCACAGTGTGAGTTAGTCTTCATTTCACAAAATTGTGGCAGAATATTTTGCTTAGTTGATGTGTTTAAAAATATGGGAATGCATGTACTCATGGAGTGAGTCAGGCCTTAGGACACGTAGTGCTACAAAGTCCTATTTCAGCATGTGTGCTAGGCCTCTGAATGTCCAAATAGTCTCCATGCTGTGTAATAAAGATCCTGGGTGTGCTGTAGAAATAGCACAGCAACTGTCTCTGTAGCATGTAGTAATCATTTCAGTGAATTCTAATTTCTACATTCTCAGTCTCACCTTCACCCGCTACACTGCTTGAACACCATTGCACTGTTCTAAACCCTGAAACAGGACTCCTAGCAAGAATCTCCTTCACTGTAGTAATCAGTTTACTGAATTGCAAGGCATACTGTCATGTGTCTAAGACCACAGTGTGAGTTAGTCTTCATTTCACAAAATTGTGGCAGAATATTTTGCTTAGTTGATGTGTTTAAAAATATGGGAATACATGTACTCATGGAGTGAGTCAGGCCTTAGGACATTTAGTGCTACAAAGTCCTATGCAGCATGTGTGCCAGGCCTCTGAATGCCCAAATAGTCTCCATGCTGTGTAATAAAGATACTGGGTGTGCTGTAGAAATTGCATAGCAACTGTCTCTGTAGCATGTGGTAATCATTTCAGTGAATTCTAATTTCTACATTCTCAGTCTCACCTTCACCCGCTACACTGCTTGAACACCATTGCACTGTTCTAAACCCTGAAACAGCACTCCTAGCAAGAATCTCCTTCACTGTAGTAATCAGTTTACTGAATTGCAAGGCATACTGTCATGTGTCTAAGACCACAGTGTGAGTTAGTCTTCATTTCACAAAATTGTGGCAGAATATTTTGCTTAGTTGATGTGTTTAAAAATATGGGAATACATGTACTCATGGAGTGAGTCAGGCCTTAGGACATTTAGTGCTACAAAGTCCTATGCAGCATGTGTGCCAGGCCTCTGAATGCCCAAATAGTCTCCATGCTGTGTAATAAAGATTCTGGGTGTGCTGTAGAAATTGCATAGCAACTGTCTCTGTAGCATGTGGTAATCATTTCAGTGAATTATCATTTCTACATTCTCAGTCTCACCTTCACCCTCTACACTGCTTGAACACTATTGCACTGTTCTAAACCCTAACACAGCACTCCCAGCAAGACTCTCTTTCACTGTAGTAATCATTTTACTGAATTGCAAGGCATACTGTCATGTGTCTAAGATCACAGTGTGAGTTAGTCTTCATTTCACAAAATTGTGGCAGAATATTTTGCTTAGTTGATGTGTTTAAAAATATGGGAATACATGTACTCTTGGAGTGAGTCAGGCCTTAGGACACTTTGTGCTACAAAGTCCTATTTCAGCATGTGTGCCAGGCCTCTGAATGTCCAAATAGTCTCCATGCTGTGTAATAAAGATCCTGTTTGTGCTGTAGAAATTGCATAGCAACTGTCTCTTTAGCATGTTGTAATCATTTCAGTGAATTCTCATTTCTACATTCTCAATCTCACCTTCACCCTCTACACTGCTTGAACACTATTGCACTGTTCTAAACCCTAACACAGCACTCCCAGCAAGACTCTCTTTCACTGTAGTAATCATTTTACTGAATTGCAAGGCATACTGTCATGTGTCTAAGATCACAGTGTGAGTTGGTCTTCATTTCACAAAATTGTGGCAGAATATTTTGCTTAGTTGATGTGTTTAAAAATATGGGAATACATGTACTCATGGAGTGAGTCAGGCCTTAGGACATTTAGTGCTACAAAGTCCTATGCAGCATGTGTGCCAGGCCTCTGAATGCCCAAATAGTCTCCATGCTGTGTAATAAAGATTCTGGGTGTGCTGTAGAAATTGCATAGCAACTGTCTCTGTAGCATGTGGTAATCATTTCAGTGAATTATCATTTCTACATTCTCAGTCTCACCTTCACCCTCTACACTGCTTGAACACCATTGCACTGTTCTAAACCCTGAAACAGCACTCCCAGCAAGACTCTTTTCACTGTAGTAATCATTTTATTGAATTGCAAGGCATACTGTCATGTGTCTAAGATCACAGTGTGAGTTAGTCTTCATTTCACAAAATTGTGGCAGAATATTTTGCTTAGTTGATGTGTTTAAAAATATGGGAATACATGTACTCATGGAGTGAGTCAGGCCATAGGACACTTTGTGCTACAAAGTCCTATTTCAGCATGTGTGCCAGGCCTCTGAATGTCCAAATAGTCTCCATGCTGTGTAATAAAGATCCTGTTTGTGCTGTAGAAATTGCATAGCAACTGTCTCTTTAGCATGTTGTAATCATTTCATTGAATTCTCATTTCTACATTCTCAGTCTCACCTTCACCCGCTACACTGCTTGAACACTATTGCACTGTTCTAAACCCTGAAACAGCACTCCTAGCAAGAATCTCTTTCACTGTAGTAATCAGTTTACTGAATTGCAAGGCATACTGTCATGTGTCTAAGATCACAGTGTGAGTTAGTCTTCATTTCACAAAATTGTGGCAGAATATTTTGCTTAGTTGATGTGCTTAAAAATATGGGAATACATGTACTCATGGAGTGAATCAGGCCTCAGGATACTTAGTGCTACAAAGTCCTATTTCAGCATGTGTGCCAGGCCTCTGAATGTCCAAATAGTCTCCATGCTGTGTAATAAAGATCCTGTTTGTGCTGTAGAAATTGCATAGCAACTGTCTCTTTAGCATGTTGTAATCATTTCAGTGAATTCTCATTTCTACATTCTCAATCTCACCTTCACCCTCTAAACTGCTTGAACACTATTGCACAGTTCTAAACCCTAACACAGCACTCCCAGCAAGACTCTCTTTCACTGTAGTAATCATGTTACTGAATTGCAAGGCATACTGTCATGTGTCTAAGATCACAGTGTGAGTTAGTCTTCATTTCACAAAATTGTGGCAGAATATTTTGCTTAATTGATGTGTTTAAAAATATGGGAATACATGTACTCATGGAGTGAGTCAGGCCTTAGGACACTTAGTGCTACAAAGTCCTATTTCAGCATGTGTGCCAGGCCTCTGAATGTCCAAATAGTATCCATGCTGTGTAATAAAGATCCTGTTTGTGCTGTAGAAATTGCATAGCAACTGTCTCTTTAGCATGTTGTAATCATTTCAGTGAATTCTCATTTCTACATTCTCAATCTCACCTTCACCCTCTACACTGCTTGAACACTATTGCACTGTTCTAAACCCTAACACAGCACTCCCAGCAAGACTCTCTTTCACTGTAGTAATCATTTTACTGAATTGCAAGGCATACTGTCATGTGTCTAAGATCACAGTGTGAGTTAGTCTTCATTTCACAAAATTGTGGCAGAATATTTTGCTTAGTTGATGTGTTTAAAAATATGGGAATACATGTACTCATGGAGTGAATCAGGCCTCAGGATACTTAGTGCTACAAAGTCCTATTTCAGCATGTGTGCCAGGCCTCTGAATGTCCAAATATTCTCCATGCTGTGTAATAAAGATCCTGTTTGTGCTGTAGAAATTGCATAGCAACTGTCTCTTTAGCAAGTTGTAATCATTTCAGTGAATTCTCATTTCTACATTCTCAATCTCACCTTCACCCTCTACAGTGCTTGAACACTATTGCACTGTTCTAAACCCTAACACAGCACTCCCAGCAAGACTCTCTTTCACTGTAGTAATCATTTTACTGAATTGCAAGGCATACTGTCATGTGTCTAAGATCACAGTGTGAGTTAGTCTTCATTTCACAAAATTCTGACAGAATATTTTGCTTAGTTGATGTGTTTAAAAATATGGGAATACATGTACTCATGGAGTGAATCAGGCCTCAGGATACTTAGTGCTACAAAGTCCTATTTCAGCATGTGTGCCAGGCCTCTGAATGTCCAAATAGTCTCCATGCTGTGTAATAAAGATCCTGTTTGTGCTGTAGAAATTGCATAGCAACTGTCTCTTTAGCATGTTGTAATCATTTCAGTGAATTCTCATTTCTACATTCTCAATCTCACCTTCACCCTCTACACTGCTTGAACACTATTGCACTGTTCTAAACCCTAACACAGCACTCCCAGCAAGACTCTCTTTCACTATAGTAATCATTTTACTGAATTGCAAGGCATACTGTCATGTGTCTAAGATCACAGTGTGAGTTAGTCTTCATTTCACAAAATTGTGGCAGAATATTTTGCTTAGTTGATGTGTTTAAAAATATGGGAATACATGTGCTCATGGAGTGAGTCAGGCCTTAGGACACATAGTGCTACAAAGTCCTATTTCAGCATGTGTGCCAGGCCTCTGAATGTCCAAATAGTCTCCATGCTGTGTAATAAAGATCCTGGGTGTGCTGTAGAAATAGCACAGCAACTGTCTCTGTAGCATGTAGTAATCATTTCAGTGAATTCTAATTTCTACATTCTCAGTCTCACCTTCACCCGCTACACTGCTTGAACACCATTGCACTGTTCTAAACCCTGAAACAGCACTCCTAGCAAGAATCTCCTTCACTGTAGTAATCAGTTTACTGAATTGCAAGGCATACTGTCATGTGTCTAAGACCACAGTGTGAGTAAGTCTTCATTTCACAAAATTGTGGCAGAATATTTTGCTTAGTTGATGTGTTTAAAAATATGGGAATACATGTACTCATGGAATGAGTCAGGCCTTAGGACATTTAGTGCTACAAAGTCCTATGCAGCATGTGTGCCAGGCCTCTGAATGCCCAAATAGTCTCCATGCTGTGTAATAAAGATTCTGGGTGTGCTGTAGAAATTGCATAGCAACTGTCTCTGTAGCATGTGGTAATCATTTCAGTGAATTAGCATTTCTACATTCTCAGTCTCACGTTCACCCTCTACACTGCTTGAACACCATTGCACTGTTCTAAACCCTGAAACAGCACTCCCAGCAAGACTCTCTTTCACTGTAGTAATCATTTTACTGAATTGCAAGGCATACTGTCATGTGTCTAAGATCACAGTGTGAGTTAGTCTTCATTTCACAAAATTGTGGCAGAATATTTTGCTTAGTTGATGTGTTTAAAAATATGGGAATACATGTACTCATGGAGTGAATCAGGCCTCAGTACTTAGTGCTACAAAGTCCTATTTCAGCATGTGTGCCAGGCCTCTGAATGTCCAAATAGTCTCCATGCTGTGTAATAAAGATCCTGTTTGTGCTGTAGAAATTGCATAGCAACTGTCTCTTTAGCATGTTGTAATCATTTCAGTGAATTCTCATTTCTACATTCTCAATCTCACCTTCACCCTCTACACTGCTTGAACACTATTGCACTGTTCTAAACCCTAACACAGCACTCCCAGCAAGACTCTCTTTCACTGTAGTAATCATTTTACTGTATTGCAAGGCATACTGTCATGTGTCTAAGATCACAGTGTGAGTTAGTCTTCATTTCACAAAATTGTGACAGAATATTTTGCTTAGTTGATGTGTTTAAAAATATGGGAATACATGTACTCATGGAGTGAATCAGGCCTCAGAATACTTAGTGCTGCAAAGTCCTATTTCAGCATGTGTGCCAGGCCTCTGAATGTCCAAATAGTCTCCATGCTGTGTAATAAAGATCCTGTTTGTGCTGTAGAAATTGCATAGCAACTGTCTCTTTAGCATGTTGTAATCATTTCAGTGAATTCTCATTTCTACATTCTCAATCTCACCTTCACCCTCTATACTGCTTGAACACTATTGCACTGTTCTAAACCCTAACACAGCACTCCCAGCAAGACTCTCTTTCACTGTAGTAATCATTTTACTGAATTGCAAGGCATACTGTCATGTGTCTAAGATCACAGTGTGAGTTAGTCTTCATTTCACAAAATTGTGGCAGAATATTTTGCTTAGTTGATGTGTTTAAAAATATGGGAATGCATGTACTCATGGAGTGAGTCAGGCCTTAGGACACGTAGTGCTACAAAGTCCTATTTCAGCATGTGTGCTAGGCCTCTGAATGTCCAAATAGTCTCCATGCTGTGTAATAAAGATCCTGGGTGTGCTGTAGAAATAGCACAGCAACTGTCTCTGTAGCATGTAGTAATCATTTCAGTGAATTCTAATTTCTACATTCTCAGTCTCACCTTCACCCGCTACACTGCTTGAACACCATTGCACTGTTCTAAACCCTGAAACAGGACTCCTAGCAAGAATCTCCTTCACTGTAGTAATCAGTTTACTGAATTGCAAGGCATACTGTCATGTGTCTAAGACCACAGTGTGAGTTAGTCTTCATTTCACAAAATTGTGGCAGAATATTTTGCTTAGTTGATGTGTTTAAAAATATGGGAATACATGTACTCATGGAGTGAGTCAGGCCTTAGGACATTTAGTGCTACAAAGTCCTATGCAGCATGTGTGCCAGGCCTCTGAATGCCCAAATAGTCTCCATGCTGTGTAATAAAGATACTGGGTGTGCTGTAGAAATTGCATAGCAACTGTCTCTGTAGCATGTGGTAATCATTTCAGTGAATTCTAATTTCTACATTCTAAGTCTCACCTTCACC
Source organism: Lissotriton helveticus (assembly GCF_964261635.1). Taxonomy (NCBI): domain Eukaryota; kingdom Metazoa; phylum Chordata; class Amphibia; order Caudata; family Salamandridae; genus Lissotriton; species Lissotriton helveticus. The sequence goes on from NC_136068.1 coordinate 1,794,172,430, forward strand.
CGCTACACTGCTTGAACACCATTGCACTGTTCTAAACCCTGAAACAGCACTCCTAGCAAGAATCTCCTTCACTGTAGTAATCAGTTTACTGAATTGCAAGGCATACTGTCATGTGTCTAAGACCACAGTGTGAGTTAGTCTTCATTTCACAAAATTGTGGCAGAATATTTTGCTTAGTTGATGTGTTTAAAAATATGGGAATACATGTACTCATGGAGTGAGTCAGGCCTTAGGACATTTAGTGCTACAAAGTCCTATGCAGCATGTGTGCCAGGCCTCTGAATGCCCAAATAGTCTCCATGCTGTGTAATAAAGATTCTGGGTGTGCTGTAGAAATTGCATAGCAACTGTCTCTGTAGCATGTGGTAATCATTTCAGTGAATTATCATTTCTACATTCTCAGTCTCACCTTCACCCTCTACACTGATTGGACACCATTGCACTGTTCTAAACCCTGAAACAGCACTCCCAGCAAGACTCTCTTTCACTGTAGTAATCATTTTATTGAATTGCAAGGCATACTGTCATGTGTCTAACATCACAGTGTGAGTTAGTCTTCATTTCACAAAATTGTGGTAGAATATTTTGCTTAGTTGATGTGTTTAAAAATATGGGAATACATGTACTCATGGAGTGAGTCAGGCCTTAGGACACTTTGTGCTGCAAAGTCCTATTTCAGCATGTGTGCCAGGCCTCTGAATGTCCAAATAGTCTCCATGCTGTGTAATAAAGATCCTGTTTGTGCTGTAGAAATTGCATAGCAACTGTCTCTTTAGCATGTTGTAATCATTTCAGTGAATTCTCATTTCTACATTCTCAGTCTCACCTTCACCCGCTACACTGCTTGAACACTATTGCACTGTTCTAAACCCTGAAACAGCACTCCTAGCAAGAATCTCTTTCACTGTAGTAATCAGTTTACTGAATTGCAAGGCATACTGTCATGTGTCTAAGATCACAGTGTGAGTTAGTCTTCATTTCACAAAATTGTGGCAGAATATTTTGCTTAGTTGATGTGTTTAAAAATATGGGAATACATGTACTCATGGAGTGAATCAGGCCTCAGGATACTTAGTGCTACAAAGTCCTATTTCAGCATGTGTGCCAGGCCTCTGAATGTCCAAATAGTCTCCATGCTGTGTAAGAAAGATCCTGTTTGTGCTGTAGAAATTGCATAGCAACTGTCTCTTTAGCATGTTGTCATCATTTCAGTGAATTCTCATTTCTACATTCTCAATCTCACCTTCACCCTCTACACTGCTTGAACACTATTGCACTGTTCTAAACCCTAACACAGCACTCCCAGCAAGACTCTCTTTCACTGTAGTAATCATTTTACTGAATTGCAAGGCATACTGTCATGTGTCTAAGATCACAGTGTGAGTTAGTCTTCATTTCACAAAATTGTGGCAGAATATTTTGCTTAGTTGATGTGTTTAAAAATATGGGAATACATGTACTCATGGAGTGAGTCAGGCCTTAGGACACTTAGTGCTCCAAAGTCCTATTTCAGCATGTGTGCCAGGCCTCTGAATGTCCAAATAGTCTCCATGCTGTGTAATAAAGATCCTGTTTGTGCTGTAGAAATTGCATAGCAACTGTCTCTGTAGCATGCGGTAATCATTTCAGTGAATTATCATTTCTACATTCTCAGTCTCACCTTCACCCTCTACACTGCTTGAACACCATTGCACTGTTCTAAACCCTGAAACAGCACTCCCAGCAAGACTCTCTTTCACTGTAGTAATCATTTTATTGAATTGCAAGGCATACTGTCATGTGTCTAAGATCACAGTGTGAGTTAGTCTTCATTTCACAAAATTGTGGCAGAATATTTTGCTTAGTTGATGTGTTTAAAAATATGGGAATACATGTACTCTTGGAGTGAGTCAGGCCTTAGGACACTTTGTGCTACAAAGTCCTATTTCAGCATGTGTGCCAGGCCTCTGAATGTCCAAATAGTCTCCATGCTGTGTAATAAAGATCCTGTTTGTGCTGTAGAAATTGCATAGCAACTGTCTCTTTAGCATGTTGTAATCATTTCAGTGAATTCTCATTTCTACATTCTCAATCTCACCTTCACCCTCTACACTGCTTGAACACTATTGCACTGTTCTAAACCCTGAAACAGCACTCCTAGCAAGAATCTCTTTCACTGTAGTAATCACTTTACTGAATTGCAAGGCATACTGTCATGTGTCTAAGATCACAGTGTGAGTTAGTCTTCATTTCACAAAATTGTGGCAGAATATTTTGCTTAGTTGATGTGTTTAAAAATATGGGAATACATGTACTCATGGAGTGAATCAGGCCTCAGGATACTTAGTGCTACAAAGTCCTATTTCAGCATGTGTGCCAGGCCTCTGAATGCCCAAATAGTCTCCATGCTGTGTAAGAAAGATTCTGGGTGTGCTGTAGAAATTGCATAGCAACTGTCTCTTTAGCATGTTGTCATCATTTCAGTGAATTCTCATTTCTACATTCTCAATCTCACCTTCACCCTCTACACTGCTTGAACACTATTGCACTGTTCTAAACCCTAACACAGCACTCCCAGCAAGACTCTCTTTCACTGTAGTAATCATTTTACTGAATTGCAAGGCATACTGTCATGTGTCTAAGATCACAGTGTGAGTTAGTCTTCATTTCACAAAATTGTGGCAGAATATTTTGCTTAGTTGATGTGTTTAAAAATATGGGAATACATGTACTCATGGAGTGAGTCAGGCCTTAGGACACTTAGTGCTCCAAAGTCCTATTTCAGCATGTGTGCCAGGCCTCTGAATGTCCAAATAGTCTCCATGCTGTGTAATAAAGATCCTGTTTGTGCTGTAGAAATTGCATAGCAACTGTCTCTGTAGCATGTGGTAATCATTTCAGTGAATTATCATTTCTACATTCTCAGTCTCACCTTCACCCTCTACACTGCTTGAACACCATTGCACTGTTCTAAACCCTGAAACAGCACTCCCAGCAAGACTCTCTTTCACTGTAGTAATCATTTTATTGAATTGCAAGGCATACTGTCATGTGTCTAAGATCACAGTGTGAGTTAGTCTTCATTTCACAAAATTGTGGCAGAATATTTTGCTTAGTTGATGTGTTTAAAAATATGGGAATACATGTACTCTTGGAGTGAGTCAGGCCTTAGGACACTTTGTGCTACAAAGTCCTATTTCAGCATGTGTGCCAGGCCTCTGAATGTCCAAATAGTCTCCATGCTGTGTAATAAAGATCCTGTTTGTGCTGTAGAAATTGCATAGCAACTGTCTCTTTAGCATGTTGTAATCATTTCAGTGAATTCTCATTTCTACATTCTCAATCTCACCTTCACCCTCTACACTGCTTGAACACTATTGCACTGTTCTAAACCCTAACACAGCACTCCCAGCAAGACTCTCTTTCACTGTAGTAATCATTTTACTGAATTGCAAGGCATACTGTCATGTGTCTAAGATCACAGTGTGAGTTGGTCTTCATTTCACAAAATTGTGGCAGAATATTTTGCTTAGTTGATGTGTTTAAAAATATGGGAATACATGTACTCATGGAGTGAGTCAGGCCTTAGGACATTTAGTGCTACAAAGTCCTATGCAGCATGTGTGCCAGGCCTCTGAATGCCCAAATAGTCTCCATGCTGTGTAATAAAGATTCTGGGTGTGCTGTAGAAATTGCATAGCAACTGTCTCTGTAGCATGTGGTAATCATTTCAGTGAATTATCATTTCTACATTCTCAGTATCACCTTCACCCTCTACACTGCTTGAACACCATTGCACTGTTCTAAACCCTGAAACAGCACTCCCAGCAAGACTCTTTTCACTGTAGTAATCATTTTATTGAATTGCAAGGTATACTGTCATGTGTCTAAGATCACAGTGTGAGTTAGTCTTCATTTCACAAAATTGTGGCAGAATATTTTGCTTAGTTGATGTGTTTAAAAATATGGGAATACATGTACTCATGGAGTGAGTCAGGCCTTAGGACACTTTGTGCTACAAAGTCCTATTTCAGCATGTGTGCCAGGCCTCTGAATGTCCAAATAGTCTCCATGCTGTGTAATAAAGATCCTGTTTGTGCTGTAGAAATTGCATAGCAACTGTCTCTTTAGCATGTTGTAATCATTTCATTGAATTCTCATTTCTACATTCTCAGTCTCACCTTCACCCGCTACACTGCTTGAACACTATTGCACTGTTCTAAACCCTGAAACAGCACTCCTAGCAAGAATCTCTTTCACTGTAGTAATCAGTTTACTGAATTGCAAGGCATACTGTCATGTGTCTAAGATCACAGTGTGAGTTAGTCTTCATTTCACAAAATTGTGGCAGAATATTTTGCTTAGTTGATGTGCTTAAAAATATGGGAATACATGTACTCATGGAGTGAATCAGGCCTCAGGATACTTAGTGCTACAAAGTCCTATTTCAGCATGTGTGCCAGGCCTCTGAATGTCCAAATAGTCTCCATGCTGTGTAATAAAGATCCTGTTTGTGCTGTAGAAATTGCATAGCAACTGTCTCTTTAGCATGTTGTAATCATTTCAGTGAATTCTCATTTCTACATTCTCAATCTCACCTTCACCCTCTACACTGCTTGAACACTATTGCACTGTTCTAAACCCTAACACAGCACTCCCAGCAAGACTCTCTTTCACTATAGTAATCATTTTACTGAATTGAAAGGCATACTGTCATGTGTCTAAGATCACAGTGTGAGTTAGTCTTCATTTCACAAAATTGTGGCAGAATATTTTGCTTAGTTGATGTGTTTAAAAATATGGGAATACATGTACTCATGGAGTGAGTCAGGCCTTAGGACACATAGTGCTACAAAGTCCTATTTCAGCATGTGTGCCAGGCCTCTGAATGTCCAAATAGTCTCCATGCTGTGTAATAAAGATCCTGGGTGTGCTGTAGAAATAGCACAGCAACTGTCTCTGTAGCATGTAGTAATCATTTCAGTGAATTCTAATTTCTACATTCTCAGTCTCACCTTCACCCGCTACATTGCTTAAACACCATTGCACTGTTCTAAACCCTGAAACAGCACTCCTAGCAAGAATCTCCTTCACTGTAGTAATCAGTTTACTGAATTGCAAGGCATACTGTCATGTGTCTAAGACCACAGTGTGAGTAAGTCTTCATTTCACAAAATTGTGGCAGAATATTTTGCTTAGTTGATGTGTTTAAAAATATGGGAATACATGTACTCATGGAATGAGTCAGGCCTTAGGACATTTAGTGCTACAAAGTCCTATGCAGCATATGTGCCAGGCCTCTGAATGCCCAAATAGTCTCCATGCTGTGTAATAAAGATTCTGGGTGTGCTGTAGAAATTGCATAGCAACTGTCTCTGTAGCATGTGGTAATCATTTCAGTGAATTAGCATTTCTACATTCTCAGTCTCACGTTCACCCTCTACACTGCTTGAACACCATTGCACTGTTCTAAACCCTGAAACAGCACTCCCAGCAAGACTCTCTTTCACTGTAGTAATCATTTTACTGAATAGCAAGGCATACTGTCATGTGTCTAAGATCACAGTGTGAGTTAGTCTTCATTTCACAAAATTGTGGCAGAATATTTTGCTTAGTTGATGTGTTTAAAAATATGGGAATACATGTACTCATGGAGTGAATCAGGCCTCAGGATACTTTGTGCTACAAAGTCCTATTTCAGCATGTGTGCCAGGCCTCTGAATGTCCAAATAGTCTCCATGCTGTGTAATAAAGATCCTGTTTGTGCTGTAGAAATTGCATAGCAACTGTCTCTTTAGCATGTTGTAATCATTTCAGTGAATTCTCATTTCTACATTCTCAATCTCACCTTCACCCTCTACACTGCTTGAACACTATTGCACTGTTCTAAACCCTAACACAGCACTCCCAGCAAGACTCTCTTTCACTGTAGTAATCATTTTACTGTATTGCAAGGCATACTGTCATGTGTCTAAGATCACAGTGTGAGTTAGTCTTCATTTCACAAAATTGTGACAGAATATTTTGCTTAGTTGATGTGTTTAAAAATATGGGAATACATGTACTCATGGAGTGAATCAGGCCTCAGAATACTTAGTGCTGCAAAGTCCTATTTCAGCATGTGTGCCAGGCCTCTGAATGTCCAAATAGTCTCCATGCTGTGTAATAAAGATCCTGTTTGTGCTGTAGAAATTGCATAGCAACTGTCTCTTTAGCATGTTGTAATCATTTCAGTGAATTCTCATTTCTACATTCTCAATCTCACCTTCACCCTCTATACTGCTTGAACACTATTGCACTGTTCTAAACCCTAACACAGCACTCCCAGCAAGACTCTCTTTCACTGTAGTAATCATTTTACTGAATTGCAAGGCATACTGTCATGTGTCTAAGATCACAGTGTGAGTTAGTCTTCATTTCACAAAATTGTGGCAGAATATTTTGCTTAGTTGATGTGTTTAAAAATATGGGAATGCATGTACTCATGGAGTGAGTCAGGCCTTAGGACACGTAGTGCTACAAAGTCCTATTTCAGCATGTGTGCTAGGCCTCTGAATGTCCAAATAGTCTCCATGCTGTGTAATAAAGATCCTGGGTGTGCTGTAGAAATAGCACAGCAACTGTCTCTGTAGCATGTAGTAATCATTTCAGTGAATTCTAATTTCTACATTCTCAGTCTCACCTTCACCCGCTACACTGCTTGAACACCATTGCACTGTTCTAAACCCTGAAACAGGACTCCTAGCAAGAATCTCCTTCACTGTAGTAATCAGTTTACTGAATTGCAAGGCATACTGTCATGTGTCTAAGACCACAGTGTGAGTTAGTCTTCATTTCACAAAATTGTGGCAGAATATTTTGCTTAGTTGATGTGTTTAAAAATATGGGAATACATGTACTCATGGAGTGAGTCAGGCCTTAGGACATTTAGTGCTACAAAGTCCTATGCAGCATGTGTGCCAGGCCTCTGAATGCCCAAATAGTCTCCATGCTGTGTAATAAAGATACTGGGTGTGCTGTAGAAATTGCATAGCAACTGTCTCTGTAGCATGTGGTAATCATTTCAGTGAATTCTAATTTCTACATTCTCAGTCTCACCTTCACCCGCTACACTGCTTGAACACCATTGCACTGTTCTAAACCCTGAAACAGCACTCCTAGCAAGAATCTCCTTCACTGTAGTAATCAGTTTACTGAATTGCAAGGCATACTGTCATGTGTCTAAGACCACAGTGTGAGTTAGTCTTCATTTCACAAAATTGTGGCAGAATATTTTGCTTAGTTGATGTGTTTAAAAATATGGGAATATATGTACTCATGGAGTGAGTCAGGCCTTAGGACATTTAGTGCTACAAAGTCCTATGCAGCATGTGTGCCAGGCCTCTGAATGCCCAAATAGTCTCCATGCTGTGTAATAAAGATTCTGGGTGTGCTGTAGAAATTGCATAGCAACTGTCTCTGTAGCATGTGGTAATCATTTCAGTGAATTATCATTTCTACATTCTCAGTCTCACCTTCACCCTCTACACTGATTGGACACCATTGCACTGTTCTAAACCCTGAAACAGCACTCCCAGCAAGACTCTCTTTCACTGTAGTAATCATTTTATTGAATTGCAAGGCATACTGTCATGTGTCTAAGATCACAGTGTGAGTTAGTCTTCATTTCACAAAATTGTGGTAGAATATTTTGCTTAGTTGATGTGTTTAAAAATATGGGAATACATGTACTCATGGAGTGAGTCAGGCCTTAGGACACTTTGTGCTACAAAGTCCTATTTCAGCATGTGTGCCAGGCCTCTGAATGTCCAAATAGTCTCCATGCTGTGTAATAAAGATTCTGTTTGTGCTGTAGAAATTGCATAGCAACTGTCTCTTTAGCATGTTGTAATCATTTCAGTGAATTCTCATTTCTACATTCTCAGTCTCACCTTCACCCGCTACACTGCTTGAACACTATTGCACTGTTCTAAACCCTGAAACAGCACTCCTAGCAAGAATCTCTTTCACTGTAGTAATCAGTTTACTGAATTGCAAGGCATACTGTCATGTGTCTAAGATCACAGTGTGAGTTAGTCTTCATTTCACAAAATTGTGGCAGAATATTTTGCTTAGTTGATGTGTTTAAAAATATGGGAATACATGTACTCTTGGAGTGAGTCAGGCCTTAGGACACTTTGTGCTACAAAGTCCTATTTCAGCATGTGTGCCAGGCCTCTGAATGTCCAAATAGTCTCCATGCTGTGTAATAAAGATCCTGTTTGTGCTGTAGAAATTGCATAGCAACTGTCTCTTTAGCATGTTGTAATCATTTCAGTGAATTCTCATTTCTACATTCTCAATCTCACCTTCACCCTCTACACTGCTTGAACACTATTGCACTGTTCTAAACCCTAACACAGCACTCCCAGCAAGACTCTCTTTCACTGTAGTAATCATTTTACTGAATTGCAAGGCATACTGTCATGTGTCTAAGATCACAGTGTGAGTTGGTCTTCATTTCACAAAATTGTGGCAGAATATTTTGCTTAGTTGATGTGTTTAAAAATATGGGAATACATGTACTCATGGAGTGAGTCAGGCCTTAGGACATTTAGTGCTACAAAGTCCTATGCAGCATGTGTGCCAGGCCTCTGAATGCCCAAATAGTCTCCATGCTGTGTAATAAAGATTCTGGGTGTGCTGTAGAAATTGCATAGCAACTGTCTCTGTAGCATGTGGTAATCATTTCAGTGAATTATCATTTCTACATTCTCAGTCTCACCTTCACCCTCTACACTGCTTGAACACCATTGCACTGTTCTAAACCCTGAAACAGCACTCCCAGCAAGACTCTTTTCACTGTAGTAATCATTTTATTGAATTGCAAGGCATACTGTCATGTGTCTAAGATCACAGTGTGAGTTAGTCTTCATTTCACAAAATTGTGGCAGAATATTTTGCTTAGTTGATGTGTTTAAAAATATGGGAATACATGTACTCATGGAGTGAGTCAGGCCATAGGACACTTTGTGCTACAAAGTCCTATTTCAGCATGTGTGCCAGGCCTCTGAATGTCCAAATAGTCTCCATGCTGTGTAATAAAGATCCTGTTTGTGCTGTAGAAATTGCATAGCAACTGTCTCTTTAGCATGTTGTAATCATTTCATTGAATTCTCATTTCTACATTCTCAGTCTCACCTTCACCCGCTACACTGCTTGAACACTATTGCACTGTTCTAAACCCTGAAACAGCACTCCTAGCAAGAATCTCTTTCACTGTAGTAATCAGTTTACTGAATTGCAAGGCATACTGTCATGTGTCTAAGATCACAGTGTGAGTTAGTCTTCATTTCACAAAATTGTGGCAGAATATTTTGCTTAGTTGATGTGCTTAAAAATATGGGAATACATGTACTCATGGAGTGAATCAGGCCTCAGGATACTTAGTGCTACAAAGTCCTATTTCAGCATGTGTGCCAGGCCTCTGAATGTCCAAATAGTCTCCATGCTGTGTAATAAAGATCCTGTTTGTGCTGTAGAAATTGCATAGCAACTGTCTCTTTAGCATGTTGTAATCATTTCAGTGAATTCTCATTTCTACATTCTCAATCTCACCTTCACCCTCTAAACTGCTTGAACACTATTGCACAGTTCTAAACCCTAACACAGCACTCCCAGCAAGACTCTCTTTCACTGTAGTAATCATGTTACTGAATTGCAAGGCATACTGTCATGTGTCTAAGATCACAGTGTGAGTTAGTCTTCATTTCACAAAATTGTGGCAGAATATTTTGCTTAATTGATGTGTTTAAAAATATGGGAATACATGTACTCATGGAGTGAATCAGGCCTCAGGATACTTAGTGCTACAACGTCCTATTTCAGCACGTGTGCCAGGCCTCTGAATGTCCAAATAGTCTCCATGCTGTGTAATAAAGATCCTGTTTGTGCTGTAGAAATTGCATAGCAACTGTCTCTTTAGTATGTTGTAATCATTTCAGTGAATTCTCATTTCTACATTCTCAATCTCACCTTCACCCTCTACACTGCTTGAACACTATTGCACTGTTCTAAACCCTAACACAGCACTCCCAGCAAGACTCTCTTTCACTGTAGTAATCATTTTACTGAATTGCAAGGCATACTGTCATGTGTCTAAGATCACAGTTTGAGTTAGTCTTCATTTCACAAAATTGTGGCAGAATATTTTGCTTAGTTGATGTGTTTAAAAATATGGGAATACATGTACTCATGGAGTGAGTCAGGCCTTAGGACACGTTGTGCTACAAAGTCCTATTTCAGCATGTGTGCCAGGCCTCTGAATGTCCAAATAGTCTCCATGCTGTTTAATAAAGATCCTGGGTGTTCTGTAGAAATAGCACAGCAACTGTCTCTGTAGCATGTAGTAATCATTTCAGTGAATTCTAATTTCTACATTCTCAGTCTCACATTCACCCGCTACACTGCTTGAACACTATTGCACTGTTCTAAACCCTGAAACAGCACTCCTAGCAAAAATCTCCTTCACTGTAGTAATCAGTTTACTGAATTGCAAGGCATACTGTCATGTGTCTAAGACCACAGTGTGAGTTAGTCTTCATTTCACAAAATTGTGGCAGAATATTTTGCTTAGTTGATGTGTTTAAATATATGGGAATACATGTACTCATGGAGTGAGTCAGGCCTTAGGACATTTTGTGCTACAAAGTCCTATGCAGCATGTGTGCCAGGCCTCTGAATGCCCAAATAGTCTCCATGCTGTGTAATAAAGATTCTGGGTGTGCTGTAGAAATTGCATAGCAACTGTCTCTGTAGCATGTGGTAATCATTTCAGTGAATTACCATTTCTACATTCTCAGTCTCACCTTCACCCTTTACACTGCTTGAACACCATTGCACTGTTCTAAACCCTGAAACAGCACTCCCAGCAAGACTCTCTTTCACTGTAGTAATCATTTTACTGAATTGCAAGGCATACTGTCATGTGTCTCAGATCACAGTGTGAGTTAGTCTTCATTTCACAAAATTTGGGCAGAATATTTTGCTTAGTTGATGTGTTTAAAAATATGGGAATACATGTACTCATGGAGTGAGTCAGGCCTTAGGACACTTAGTGCTACAAAGTCCTATTTCAGCATGTGTGCCAGGCCTCTGAATGTCCAAATAGTCTCCATGCTGTGTAATAAAGTTCCTGGGTGTGCTGTAGAAATTGCATAGCAACTGTCTCTCTAGCATGTAGTAATCATTTCAGTGAATTCTAGTTTCTACATTCTCAGTCTCACCTTCACCCGCTACACTGCTTGAACACCATTGCACTGTTCTAAACCCTGAAACAGCACTCCTAGCAAAAATCTCCTTCACTGTAGTAATCAGTTTACTGAATTGCAAGGCATAATGTCATGTGTCTAAGACCACAGTGTGAGTTAGTCTTCATTTCACAAAATTGTGGCAGAATATTTTGCTCAGTTGATGTGTTTAAAAATATGGGAATACATGTACTCATGGAGTGAGTCAGGCCTTAGGACATTTAGTGCTACAAAGTCCTATGCAGCATGTGTGCCAGGCCTCTGAATGCCCAAATAGTCTCCATGCTGTGTAATAAAGATTCTGGGTGTGCTGTAGAAATTGCATAGCAACTGTCTCTTAATCATGTTGTAATCATTTCAGTGAATTCTCATTTCTACATTCTCAATCTCACCTTCACCCTCTACACTGCTTGAACACCATTGCACTGTTCTAAACCCTAACACAGCACTCCCAGCACGACTCTCTTTCACTGTAGTAATCATTTTACTGAATTGAAAGGCATACTGTTATGTGTCTAAGATCTCAGTGTGAGTTAGTCTTCATTTCACAAAATTGTGGCAGAATATTTTGCTTAGTTGATGTGCTTAAAAATATGGGAATACATGTACTCATGGAGTGAATCAGGCCTCAGGATACTTAGTGCTACAAAGTCCTATTTCAGCATGTGTGCCAGGCCTCTGAATGTCCAAATAGTCTCCATGCTGTGTAATAAAGATCCTGTTTGTGCTGTAGAAATTGCATAGCAACTGTCTCTTTAGCATGTTGTAATCATTTCAGTGAATTCTCATTTCTACATTCTCAATCTCACCTTCACCCTCTAAACTGCTTGAACACTATTGCACTGTTCTAAACCCTAACACAGCACTCCCAGCAAGACTCTCTTTCACTGTAGTAATCATGTTACTGAATTGCAAGGCATACTGTCATGTGTCTAAGATCACAGTGTGAGTTAGTCTTCATTTCACAAAATTGTGGCAGAATATTTTGCTTAATTGATGTGTTTAAAAATATGGGAATACATGTACTCATGGAGTGAATCAGGCCTCAGGATACTTAGTGCTACAACGTCCTATTTCAGCATGTGTGCCAGGCCTCTGAATGTCCAAATAGTCTCCATGCTGTGTAATAAAGATCCTGTTTGTGCTGTAGAAATTGCATAGCAACTGTCTCTTTAGTATGTTGTAATCATTTCAGTGAATTCTCATTTCTACATTCTCAATCTCACCTTCACCCTCTACACTGCTTGAACACTATTGCACTGTTCTAAACCCTAACACAGCACTCCCAGCAAGACTCTCTTTCACTGTAGTAATCATTTTACTGAATTGCAAGGCATACTGTCATGTGTCTAAGATCACAGTTTGAGTTAGTCTTCATTTCACAAAATTGTGGCAGAATATTTTGCTTAGTTGATGTGTTTAAAAATATGGGAATACATGTACTCATGGAGTGAGTCAGGCCTTAGGACACGTTGTGCTACAAAGTCCTATTTCAGCATGTGTGCCAGGCCTCTGAATGTCCAAATAGTCTCCATGCTGTGTAATAAAGATCCTGGGTGTGCTGTAGAAATAGCACAGCAACTGTCTCTGTAGCATGTAGTAATCATTTCAGTGAATTCTAATTTCTACATTCTCAGTCTCACATTCAACCTCTACACTGCTTGAACACTATTGCACTGTTCTAAACCCTGAAACAGCACTCCTAGCAAAAATCTCCTTCACTGTAGTAATCAGTTTACTGAATTGCAAGGCATACTGTCATGTGTCTAAGACCACAGTGTGAGTTAGTCTTCATTTCACAAAATTGTGGCAGAATATTTTGCTTAGTTGATGTGTTTAAAAATATGGGAATACATGTACTCATGGAGTGAGTCAGGCCTTAGGACATTTAGTGCTACAAAGTCCTATGCAGCATGTGTGCCAGGCCTCTGAATGCCCAAATAGTCTCCATGCTGTGTAATAAAGATTCTTGGTGTGCTGTAGAAATTGCATAGCAACTGTCTCTGTAGCATGTGGTAATCATTTCAGTGAATTACCATTTCTACATTCTCAGTCTCACCTTCACCCTTTACACTGCTTGAACACCATTGCACTGTTCTAAACCCTGAAACAGCACTCCCAGCAAGACTCTCTTTCACTGTAGTAATCATTTTACTGAATTGCAAGGCATACTGTCATGTGTCTCAGATCACAGTGTGAGTTAGTCTTCATTTCACAAAATTTGGGCAGAATATTTTGCTTAGTTGATGTGTTTAAAAATATGGGAATACATGTACTCATGGAGTGAGTCAGGCCTTAGGACACTTAGTGCTACAAAGTCCTATTTCAGCATGTGTGCCAGGCCTCTGAATGTCCAAATAGTCTCCATGCTGTGTAATAAAGTTCCTGTTTGTGCTGTAGAAATTGCATAGCAACTGTCTTCTTAGCATGTTGTAATCATTTCAGTGAATTCTCATTTCTACATTCTCAATCTCACCTTCACCCTCTACACTGCTTGAATACTATTGCACTGTTCTAAACCCTAACACAGCACTCCCAGCACGACTCTCTTTCACTGTAGTAATCATTTTACTGAATTGCAAGGCATACTGTCATGTGTCTAAGATCACAGTGTGAGTTAGTCTTCATTTCACAAAATTGTGGCAGAATATTTTGCTTAGTTGATGTGTTTAAAAATATGGGAAATACATGTACTCATGGAGTGAGTCAGGCCTTAGGACACTTAGTGCTACAAAGTCCTATTTCAGCATGTGTGCCAGGCCTCTGAATGTCCAAAATAGTCTCCATGCTGTGTAATAAAGATCCTGTTTGTGCTGTAGAAATTGCATAGCAACTGTCTCTTAATCATGTTGTAATCATTTCAGTGAATTCTCATTTCTACATTCTCAATCTCACCTTCACCCTCTACACTGCTTGAACACCATTGCACTGTTCTAAACCCTAACACAGCACTCCCAGCACGACTCTCTTTCACTGTAGTAATCATTTTACTGAATTGAAAGGCATACTGTTATGTGTCTAAGATCTCAGTGTGAGTTAGTCTTCATTTCACAAAATTGAGGCAGAATATTTTGCTTAGTTGATGTGTTTAAAAATATGGGAATACATGTACTCATGGAGTGAATCAGGCCTTAGGATACTTAGTGCTACAAAGTCCTATTTCAGCATGTGTGCCAGGCCTCTGAATGTCCAAATAGTCTCCATGCTGTGTATTAAGATCCTGTTTGTGCTGTAGAAATTGCATAGCAACTGTCTCTTTAGCATGTTGTAATCATTTCAGTGAATTCTCATTTCTACATTCTCAATCTCACCTTCACCCTCTACACTGCTTGAACACCGTTGCACTGTTCTAAACCCTGAAACAGCACTCCCAGCAAGACTCTCTTTCACTGTAGTAATCATTTTACTGAATTGCAAGGCATACTGTCATGTGTCTAAGATCACAGTGTGAGTTAGTCTTCATTTCACAAAATTGTGGCAGAATATTTTGCTTAGTTGATGTGTTTAAAAATATGGGAATACATGTACTCATGGAGTGAATCAGGCCTTAGGATACTTAGTGCTACAAAGTCCTATTTCAGCATGTGTGCCAGGCCTCTGAATGTCCAAATAGTCTCCATGCTGTGTAATAAAGATCCTGTTTGTGCTGTAGAAATTGCATAGCAACTGTCTCTTAATCATGTGGTAATCATTTCAGTGAATTCTCATTTCTACATTCTCAATCTCACCTTCACCCTCTACACTGCTTGAACACCATTGCACTGTTCTTAACCCTAACACAGCACTCCCAGCACGACTCTCTTTCACTGTAGTAATCATTTTACTGAATTGAAAGGCATACTGTTATGTGTCTAAGATCTCAGTGTGAATAAGTCTTCATTTCACAAAATTGAGGCAGAATATTTTGCTTAGTTGATGTGTTTAAAAATATGGGAATACATGTACTCATGGAGTGAATCAGGCCTTAGGATACTTAGTGCTACAAAGTCCTATTTCAGCATGTGTGCCAGGCCTCTGAATGTCCAAATAGTCTCCATGCTGTGTAATAAAGATCCTGTTTGTGCTGTAGAAATTGCATAGCAACTGTCACTTTAGCATCTTGTAATCATTTCAGTGAATTCTCATTTCTACATTCTCAATCTCACCTTCACCCTCTACACTGCTTGAACACTATTGCACTGTTCTAAACCCTAACACAGCACTCCCAGCAAGACTCTCTTTCACTGTAGTAATCAGTTTACTGAATTGCAAGGCATACTGTCATGTGTCTAAGATCACAGTGTGAGTTAGTCCTCATTTCACAAAATTGTGGCAGAATATTTTGCTTAGTTGATGTGTTTAAAAATATGGGAATACATGTACTCATGGAGTGAGTCAGGCCTTAGGACACTTAGTGCTACAAAGTCCTATTTCAGCATGTGTGCCAGGCCTCTGAATGTCCAAATAGTCTCCATGCTGTGTAATAAAGATCCTGGGTGTGCTGTAGAAATAGCACAGCAACTGTCTCTGTAGCATGTAGTATTCATTACAGTGAATTCTAGTTTCTACATTCTCAGTCTCAGCTTCACCCGCTACACTGCTTGAACACCATTGCACTGTTCTAAACCCTGAAACAGCACTCCTAGCAAAAATCTCCTTCACTGTAGTAATCAGTTTACTGAATTGCAAGGCATACTGTCATGTGTCTAAGACCACAGTGTGAGTTAGTCTTCATTTCACAAAATTGTGGCAGAATATTTTGCTTAGTTGATGTGTTTAAAAATATGGGAATACATGTACTCATGGAGTGAGTCAGGCCTTAGGACATTTAGTGCTACAAAGTCCTATTTCAGCATTTGTGACAGGCCTCTGAATGTCCAAATAGTCTCCATGCTGTGTAATAAAGATCCTGTTTGGGCTGTAGAAATTGCATAGCAACTGTCTCTTTAGCATGTGGTAATCATTTCAGTGAATTATCATTTCTACATTCTCAGTCTCACCTTCACCCTCTACACTGCTTGAACACCATTGCACTGTACTGAACCCTGAAACAGCACTCCCAGCAAGACTCTATTTCACTGTAGTAATCATTTTACTGAATTGCAAGGCATACTGTCATGTGTCTCAGATCACAGTGTGTGTTAGTCTTCATTTCACAAAATTGTGGCAGAATATTTTGCTTAGTTGATGTGTTTAAAAATATGGGAATACATGTACTCATGGAGTGAGTCAGGCATTAGGACACTTAGTGCTACAAAGTCCTATTTCAGCATGTGTGCCAGGCCTCTGAATGTCCAAATAGTCTCCATGCTGTGTAATAATGATCCTGTTTGTGCTGTAGAAATTGCATAGCAACTGTCTCTTTAGCATGTTGTAATCATTTCAGTGAATTCTCATTTCTACATTCTCAATCTCACCTTCACTTAGTGCTACAAAGTCCTATTTCAGCATGTGTGCCAGGCCTCTGAATGTCCAAATAGTCTCCATGCTGTGTAATAAAGATCCTGTTTGTGCTGTAGAAATTGCATAGCAACTGTCTCTTAATCATGTTGTAATCATTTTAGTGAATTCTGATTTCTACATTCTCAATCTCACCTTCACCCTCTACACTGCTTGAACACCATTGCACTGTTCTAAACCCTAACACAGCACTCCCAGCACGACTCTCTTTCACTGTAGTAATCATTTTACTGAATTGCAAGGCATACTGTTATGTGTCTAAGATCTCAGTGTGAGTTAGTCTTCATTTCACAAAATTGTGGCAGAATATTTTGCTTAGTTGATGTGTTTAAAAATATGGGAATACATGTACTCATGGAGTGAGTCAGGCCTTAGGACATTTAGTGCTACAAAGACCTATGCAGCATGTGTGCCAGGCCTCTGAATGCCCAAATAGTCTCCATGCTGTGTAATAAAGATTCTGGGTGTGCTGTAGAAATTGCATAGCAACTGTCTCTGTAGCATGTGGTAATCATTTCAGTGAATTATCATTTCTACATTCTCAGTCTCACCTTCACCCTCTACGCTGCTTGAACACCATTGCACTGTTCTAAACCCTGAAACAGCACTCCCAGCAAGACTCTCTTTCACTGTAGTAATCATTTTACTGAATTGCAAGGCATACTGTCATGTGTCTAAGATCACAGTGTGTAATTAGTCTTCATTTCACAAAATTGTGGCAGAATATTTTGCTTAGTTGATGTGTTTAAAAATATGGGAATACATGTACTCATGGAGTGAGTCAGGCCTTAGGACACTTAGTGCTACAAAGTCCTATTTCAGCATGTGTGCCAGGCCTCTGAATGCCCAAATAGTCTCCATGCTGTGTAATAAAGATCCTGGGTGTGCTGTAGAAATTGCATAGCATCTGTCTCTCTAGCATGTAGTAATCATTTCAGTGAATTCTAGTTTCTACATTCTCAGTCTCACCTTCACCCGCTACACTGCTTGAACACCATTGCACTGTTCTAAACCCTGAAACAGCACTCCTAGCAAAAATCTCCTTCACTGTAGTAATCAGTTTACTGAATTGCAAGGCATAATGTCATGTGTCTAAGACCACAGTGTGAGTTAGTCTTCATTTCACAAAATTGTGGCAGAATATTTTGCTCAGTTGATGTGTTTAAAAATATGGGAATACATGTACTCATGGAGTGAGTCAGGCCTTAGGACATTTAGTGCTACAAAGTCCTATGCAGCATGTGTGCCAGGCCTCTGAATGCCCAAATAGTCTCCATGCTGTGTAATAAAGATTCTGGGTGTGCTGTAGAAATTGCATAGCAACTGTCTCTTAATCATGTTGTAATCATTTCAGTGAATTCTCATTTCTACATTCTCAATCTCACCTTCACTTAGTGCTACAAAGTCCTATTTCAGCATGTGTGCCAGGCCTCTGAATGTCCAAATAGTCTCCATGCTGTGTAATAAAGATCCTGTTTGTGCTGTAGAAATTGCATAGCAACTGTCTCTTAATCATGTTGTAATCATTTTAGTGAATTCTGATTTCTACATTCTCAATCTCACCTTCACCCTCTACACTGCTTGAACACCATTGCACTGTTCTAAACCCTAACACAGCACTCCCAGCACGACTCTCTTTCACTGTAGTAATCATTTTACTGAATTGCAAGGCATACTGTTATGTGTCTAAGATCTCAGTGTGAGTTAGTCTTCATTTCACAAAATTGTGGCAGAATATTTTGCTTAGTTGATGTGTTTAAAAATATGGGAATACATGTACTCATGGAGTGAGTCAGGCCTTAGGACATTTAGTGCTACAAAGACCTATGCAGCATGTGTGCCAGGCCTCTGAATGCCCAAATAGTCTCCATGCTGTGTAATAAAGATTCTGGGTGTGCTGTAGAAATTGCATAGCAACTGTCTCTGTAGCATGTGGTAATCATTTCAGTGAATTATCATTTCTACATTCTCAGTCTAACCTTCACCCTCTACGCTGCTTGAACACCATTGCACTGTTCTAAACCCTGAAACAGCACTCCCAGCAAGACTCTCTTTCACTGTAGTAATCATTTTACTGAATTGCAAGGCATACTGTCATGTGTCTAAGATCACAGTGTGTAATTAGTCTTCATTTCACAAAATTGTGGCAGAATATTTTGCTTAGTTGATGTGTTTAAAAATATGGGAATACATGTACTCATGGAGTGAGTCAGGCCTTAGGACACTTAGTGCTACAAAGTCCTATTTCAGCATGTGTGCCAGGCCTCTGAATGCCCAAATAGTCTCCATGCTGTGTAATAAAGATCCTGGGTGTGCTGTAGAAATTGCATAGCATCTGTCTCTCTAGCATGTAGTAATCATTTCAGTGAATTCTAGTTTCTACATTCTCAGTCTCACCTTCACCCGCTACACTGCTTGAACACCATTGCACTGTTCTAAACCCTGAAACAGCACTCCTAGCAAAAATCTCCTTCACTGTAGTAATCAGTTTACTGAATTGCAAGGCATAATGTCATGTGTCTAAGACCACAGTGTGAGTTAGTCTTCATTTCACAAAATTGTGGCAGAATATTTTGCTCAGTTGATGTGTTTAAAAATATGGGAATACATGTACTCATGGAGTGAGTCAGGCCTTAGGACATTTAGTGCTACAAAGTCCTATGCAGCATGTGTGCCAGGCCTCTGAATGCCCAAATAGTCTCCATGCTGTGTAATAAAGATTCTGGGTGTGCTGTAGAAATTGCATAGCAACTGTCTCTTAATCATGTTGTAATCATTTCAGTGAATTCTCATTTCTACATTCTCAATCTCACCTTCACCCTCTACACTGCTTGAACACCATTGCACTGTTCTAAACCCTAACACAGCACTCCCAGCACGACTCTCTTTCACTGTAGTAATCATTTTACTGAGTTGAAAGGCATACTGTTATGTGTCTAAGATCTCAGTGTGAGTTAGTCTTCATTTCACAAAATTGAGGCAGAATATTTTGCTTAGTTGATGTGTTTAAAAATATGGGAATACATGTACTCATGGAGTGAATCAGGCCTTAGGATACTTAGTGCTACAAAGTCCTATTTCAGCATGTGTGCCAGGCCTCTGAATGTCCAAATAGTCTCCATGCTGTGTATTAAGATCCTGTTTGTGCTGTAGAAATTGCATAGCAACTGTCTCTTTAGCATGTTGTAATCATTTCAGTGAATTCTCATTTCTACATTCTCAATCTCACCTTCACCCTCTACACTGCTTGAACACCGTTGCACTGTTCTAAACCCTGAAACAGCACTCCCAGCAAGACTCTCTTTCACTGTAGTAATCATTTTACTGAATTGCAAGGCATACTGTCATGTGTCTAAGATCACAGTGTGTAATTAGTCTTCATTTCACAAAATTGTGGCAGAATATTTTGCTTAGTTGATGTGTTTAAAAATATGGGAATACATGTACTCATGGAGTGAGTCAGGCCTTAGGACACTTAGTGCTACAAAGTCCTATTTCAGCATGTGTGCCAGGCCTCTGAATGCCCAAATAGTCTCCATGCTGTGTAATAAAGATCCTGGGTGTGCTGTAGAAATTGCATAGCATCTGTCTCTCTAGCATGTAGTAATCATTTCAGTGAATTCTAGTTTCTACATTCTCAGTCTCACCTTCACCCGCTACACTGCTTGAACACCATTGCACTGTTCTAAACCCTGAAACAGCACTCCTAGCAAAAATCTCCTTCACTGTAGTAATCAGTTTACTGAATTGCAAGGCATAATGTCATGTGTCTAAGACCACAGTGTGAGTTAGTCTTCATTTCACAAAATTGTGGCAGAATATTTTGCTCAGTTGATGTGTTTAAAAATATGGGAATACATGTACTCATGGAGTGAGTCAGGCCTTAGGACATTTAGTGCTACAAAGTCCTATGCAGCATGTGTGCCAGGCCTCTGAATGCCCAAATAGTCTCCATGCTGTGTAATAAAGATTCTGGGTGTGCTGTAGAAATTGCATAGCAACTGTCTCTTAATCATGTTGTAATCATTTCAGTGAATTCTCATTTCTACATTCTCAATCTCACCTTCACCCTCTACACTGCTTGAACACCATTGCACTGTTCTAAACCCTAACACAGCACTCCCAGCACGACTCTCTTTCACTGTAGTAATCATTTTACTGAATTGAAAGGCATACTGTTATGTGTCTAAGATCTCAGTGTGAGTTAGTCTTCATTTCACAAAATTGTGGCAGAATATTTTGCTTAGTTGATGTGCTTAAAAATATGGGAATACATGTACTCATGGAGTGAATCAGGCCTCAGGATACTTAGTGCTACAAAGTCCTATTTCAGCATGTGTGCCAGGCCTCTGAATGTCCAAATAGTCTCCATGCTGTGTAATAAAGATCCTGTTTGTGCTGTAGAAATTGCATAGCAACTGTCTCTTTAGCATGTTGTAATCATTTCAGTGAATTCTCATTTCTACATTCTCAATCTCACCTTCACCCTCTAAACTGCTTGAACACTATTGCACTGTTCTAAACCCTAACACAGCACTCCCAGCAAGACTCTCTTTCACTGTAGTAATCATGTTACTGAATTGCAAGGCATACTGTCATGTGTCTAAGATCACAGTGTGAGTTAGTCTTCATTTCACAAAATTGTGGCAGAATATTTTGCTTAATTGATGTGTTTAAAAATATGGGAATACATGTACTCATGGAGTGAATCAGGCCTCAGGATACTTAGTGCTACAACGTCCTATTTCAGCATGTGTGCCAGGCCTCTGAATGTCCAAATAGTCTGCATGCTGTGTAATAAAGATCCTGTTTGTGCTGTAGAAATTGCATAGCAACTGTCTCTTTAGTATGTTGTAATCATTTCAGTGAATTCTCATTTCTACATTCTCAATCTCACCTTCACCCTCTACACTGCTTGAACACTATTGCACTGTTCTAAACCCTAACACAGCACTCCCAGCAAGACTCTCTTTCACTGTAGTAATCATTTTACTGAATTGCAAGGCATACTGTCATGTGTCTAAGATCACAGTTTGAGTTAGTCTTCATTTCACAAAATTGTGGCAGAATATTTTGCTTAGTTGATGTGTTTAAAAATATGGGAATACATGTACTCATGGAGTGAGTCAGGCCTTAGGACACGTTGTGCTACAAAGTCCTATTTCAGCATGTGTGCCAGGCCTCTGAATGTCCAAATAGTCTCCATGCTGTGTAATAAAGATCCTGGGTGTGCTGTAGAAATAGCACAGCAACTGTCTCTGTAGCATGTAGTAATCATTTCAGTGAATTCTAATTTCTACATTCTCAGTCTCACATTCACCCGCTACACTGCTTGAACACTATTGCACTGTTCTAAACCCTGAAACAGCACTCCTAGCAAAAATCTCCTTCACTGTAGTAATCAGTTTACTGAATTGCAAGGCATACTGTCATGTGTCTAAGACCACAGTGTGAGTTAGTCTTCATTTCACAAAATTGTGGCAGAATATTTTGCTTAGTTGATGTGTTTAAAAATATGGGAATACATGTACTCATGGAGTGAGTCAGGCCTTAGGACATTTAGTGCTACAAAGTCCTATGCAGCATGTGTGCCAGGCCTCTGAATGCCCAAATAGTCTCCATGCTGTGTAATAAAGATTCTGGGTGTGCTGTAGAAATTGCATAGCAACTGTCTCTGTAGCATGTGGTAATCATTTCAGTGAATTACCATTTCTACATTCTCAGTCTCACCTTCACCCTTTACACTGCTTGAACACCATTGCACTGTTCTAAACCCTGAAACAGCACTCCCAGCAAGACTCTCTTTCACTGTAGTAATCATTTTACTGAATTGCAAGGCATACTGTCATGTGTCTCAGATCACAGTGTGAGTTAGTCTTCATTTCACAAAATTTGGGCAGAATATTTTGCTTAGTTGATGTGTTTAAAAATATGGGAATACATGTACTCATGGAGTGAGTCAGGCCTTAGGACACTTAGTGCTACAAAGTCCTATTTCAGCATGTGTGCCAGGCCTCTGAATGTCCAAATAGTCTCCATGCTGTGTAATAAAGTTCCTGTTTGTGCTGTAGAAATTGCATAGCAACTGTCTTCTTAGCATGTTGTAATCATTTCAGTGAATTCTCATTTCTACATTCTCAATCTCACCTTCACCCTCTACACTGCTTGAATACTATTGCACTGTTCTAAACCCTAACACAGCACTCCCAGCACGACTCTCTTTCACTGTAGTAATCATTTTACTGAATTGCAAGGCATACTGTCATGTGTCTAAGATCACAGTGTGAGTTAGTCTTCATTTCACAAAATTGTGGCAGAATATTTTGCTTAGTTGATGTGTTTAAAAATATGGGAAATACATGTACTCATGGAGTGAGTCAGGCCTTAGGACACTTAGTGCTACAAAGTCCTATTTCAGCATGTGTGCCAGGCCTCTGAATGTCCAAAATAGTCTCCATGCTGTGTAATAAAGATCCTGTTTGTGCTGTAGAAATTGCATAGCAACTGTCTCTTAATCATGTTGTAATCATTTCAGTGAATTCTCATTTCTACATTCTCAATCTCACCTTCACCCTCTACACTGCTTGAACACCATTGCACTGTTCTAAACCCTAACACAGCACTCCCAGCACGACTCTCTTTCACTGTAGTAATCATTTTACTGAATTGAAAGGCATACTGTTATGTGTCTAAGATCTCAGTGTGAGTTAGTCTTCATTTCACAAAATTGAGGCAGAATATTTTGCTTAGTTGATGTGTTTAAAAATATGGGAATACATGTACTCATGGAGTGAATCAGGCCTTAGGATACTTAGTGCTACAAAGTCCTATTTCAGCATGTGTGCCAGGCCTCTGAATGTCCAAATAGTCTCCATGCTGTGTATTAAGATCCTGTTTGTGCTGTAGAAATTGCATAGCAACTGTCTCTTTAGCATGTTGTAATCATTTCAGTGAATTCTCATTTCTACATTCTCAATCTCACCTTCACCCTCTACACTGCTTGAACACCGTTGCACTGTTCTAAACCCTGAAACAGCACTCCCAGCAAGACTCTCTTTCACTGTAGTAATCATTTTACTGAATTGCAAGGCATACTGTCATGTGTCTAAGATCACAGTGTGAGTTAGTCTTCATTTCACAAAATTGTGGCAGAATATTTTGCTTAGTTGATGTGTTTAAAAATATGGGAATACATGTACTCATGGAGTGAATCAGGCCTTAGGATACTTAGTGCTACAAAGTCCTATTTCAGCATGTGTGCCAGGCCTCTGAATGTCCAAATAGTCTCCATGCTGTGTAATAAAGATCCTGTTTGTGCTGTAGAAATTGCATAGCAACTGTCTCTTAATCATGTGGTAATCATTTCAGTGAATTCTCATTTCTACATTCTCAATCTCACCTTCACCCTCTACACTGCTTGAACACCATTGCACTGTTCTTAACCCTAACACAGCACTCCCAGCACGACTCTCTTTCACTGTAGTAATCATTTTACTGAATTGAAAGGCATACTGTTATGTGTCTAAGATCTCAGTGTGAATAAGTCTTCATTTCACAAAATTGAGGCAGAATATTTTGCTTAGTTGATGTGTTTAAAAATATGGGAATACATGTACTCATGGAGTGAATCAGGCCTTAGGATACTTAGTGCTACAAAGTCCTATTTCAGCATGTGTGCCAGGCCTCTGAATGTCCAAATAGTCTCCATGCTGTGTAATAAAGATCCTGTTTGTGCTGTAGAAATTGCATAGCAACTGTCACGTTAGCATCTTGTAATCATTTCAGTGAATTCTCATTTCTACATTCTCAATCTCACCTTCACCCTCTACACTGCTTGAACACTATTGCACTGTTCTAAACCCTAACACAGCACTCCCAGCAAGACTCTCTTTCACTGTAGTAATCAGTTTACTGAATTGCAAGGCATACTGTCATGTGTCTAAGATCACAGTGTGAGTTAGTCCTCATTTCACAAAATTGTGGCAGAATATTTTGCTTAGTTGATGTGTTTAAAAATATGGGAATACATGTACTCATGGAGTGAGTCAGGCCTTAGGACACTTAGTGCTACAAAGTCCTATTTCAGCATGTGTGCCAGGCCTCTGAATGTCCAAATAGTCTCCATGCTGTGTAATAAAGATCCTGGGTGTGCTGTAGAAATAGCACAGCAACTGTCTCTGTAGCATGTAGTATTCATTACAGTGAATTCTAGTTTCTACATTCTCAGTCTCACCTTCACCCGCTACACTGCTTGAACACCATTGCACTGTTCTAAACCCTGAAACAGCACTCCTAGCAAAAATCTCCTTCACTGTAGTAATCAGTTTACTGAATTGCAAGGCATACTGTCATGTGTCTAAGACCACAGTGTGAGTTAGTCTTCATTTCACAAAATTGTGGCAGAATATTTTGCTTAGTTGATGTGTTTAAAAATATGGGAATACATGTACTCATGGAGTGAGTCAGGCCTTAGGACATTTAGTGCTACAAAGTCCTATTTCAGCATTTGTGACAGGCCTCTGAATGTCCAAATAGTCTCCATGCTGTGTAATAAAGATCCTGTTTGGGCTGTAGAAATTGCATAGCAACTGTCTCTTTAGCATGTGGTAATCATTTCAGTGAATTATCATTTCTACATTCTCAGTCTCACCTTCACCCTCTACACTGCTTGAACACCATTGCACTGTACTGAACCCTGAAACAGCACTCCCAGCAAGACTCTATTTCACTGTAGTAATCATTTTACTGAATTGCAAGGCATACTGTCATGTGTCTCAGATCACAGTGTGAGTTAGTCTTCATTTCACAAAATTGTGGCAGAATATTTTGCTTAGTTGATGTGTTTAAAAATATGGGAATACATGTACTCATGGAGTGAGTCAGGCATTAGGACACTTAGTGCTACAAAGTCCTATTTCAGCATGTGTGCCAGGCCTCTGAATGTCCAAATAGTCTCCATGCTGTGTAATAATGATCCTGTTTGTGCTGTAGAAATTGCATAGCAACTGTCTCTTTAGCATGTTGTAATCATTTCAGTGAATTCTCATTTCTACATTCTCAATCTCACCTTCACTTAGTGCTACAAAGTCCTATTTCAGCATGTGTGCCAGGCCTCTGAATGTCCAAATAGTCTCCATGCTGTGTAATAAAGATCCTGTTTGTGCTGTAGAAATTGCATAGCAACTGTCTCTTAATCATGTTGTAATCATTTTAGTGAATTCTGATTTCTACATTCTCAATCTCACCTTCACCCTCTACACTGCTTGAACACCATTGCACTGTTCTAAACCCTAACACAGCACTCCCAGCACGACTCTCTTTCACTGTAGTAATCATTTTACTGAATTGCAAGGCATACTGTTATGTGTCTAAGATCTCAGTGTGAGTTAGTCTTCATTTCACAAAATTGTGGCAGAATATTTTGCTTAGTTGATGTGTTTAAAAATATGGGAATACATGTACTCATGGA
Organism: Lissotriton helveticus; assembly: GCF_964261635.1. NCBI lineage: Eukaryota > Metazoa > Chordata > Amphibia > Caudata > Salamandridae > Lissotriton > Lissotriton helveticus. The sequence goes on from NC_136068.1 coordinate 1,794,198,605, forward strand.
GTGAGTCAGGCCTTAGGACATTTAGTGCTACAAAGACCTATGCAGCATGTGTGCCAGGCCTCTGAATGCCCAAATAGTCTCCATGCTGTGTAATAAAGATTCTGGGTGTGCTGTAGAAATTGCATAGCAACTGTCTCTGTAGCATGTGGTAATCATTTCAGTGAATTATCATTTCTACATTCTCAGTCTCACCTTCACCCTCTACGCTGCTTGAACACCATTGCACTGTTCTAAACCCTGAAACAGCACTCCCAGCAAGACTCTCTTTCACTGTAGTAATCATTTTACTGAATTGCAAGGCATACTGTCATGTGTCTAAGATCACAGTGTGTAATTAGTCTTCATTTCACAAAATTGTGGCAGAATATTTTGCTTAGTTGATGTGTTTAAAAATATGGGAATACATGTACTCATGGAGTGAGTCAGGCCTTAGGACACTTAGTGCTACAAAGTCCTATTTCAGCATGTGTGCCAGGCCTCTGAATGCCCAAATAGTCTCCATGCTGTGTAATAAAGATCCTGGGTGTGCTGTAGAAATTGCATAGCATCTGTCTCTCTAGCATGTAGTAATCATTTCAGTGAATTCTAGTTTCTACATTCTCAGTCTCACCTTCACCCGCTACACTGCTTGAACACCATTGCACTGTTCTAAACCCTGAAACAGCACTCCTAGCAAAAATCTCCTTCACTGTAGTAATCAGTTTACTGAATTGCAAGGCATAATGTCATGTGTCTAAGACCACAGTGTGAGTTAGTCTTCATTTCACAAAATTGTGGCAGAATATTTTGCTCAGTTGATGTGTTTAAAAATATGGGAATACATGTACTCATGGAGTGAGTCAGGCCTTAGGACATTTAGTGCTACAAAGTCCTATGCAGCATGTGTGCCAGGCCTCTGAATGCCCAAATAGTCTCCATGCTGTGTAATAAAGATTCTGGGTGTGCTGTAGAAATTGCATAGCAACTGTCTCTTAATCATGTTGTAATCATTTCAGTGAATTCTCATTTCTACATTCTCAATCTCACCTTCACCCTCTACACTGCTTGAACACCATTGCACTGTTCTAAACCCTAACACAGCACTCCCAGCACGACTCTCTTTCACTGTAGTAATCATTTTACTGAATTGAAAGGCATACTGTTATGTGTCTAAGATCTCAGTGTGAGTTAGTCTTCATTTCACAAAATTGAGGCAGAATATTTTGCTTAGTTGATGTGTTTAAAAATATGGGAATACATGTACTCATGGAGTGAATCAGGCCTTAGGATACTTAGTGCTACAAAGTCCTATTTCAGCATGTGTGCCAGGCCTCTGAATGTCCAAATAGTCTCCATGCTGTGTATTAAGATCCTGTTTGTGCTGTAGAAATTGCATAGCAACTGTCTCTTTAGCATGTTGTAATCATTTCAGTGAATTCTCATTTCTACATTCTCAATCTCACCTTCACCCTCTACACTGCTTGAACACCGTTGCACTGTTCTAAACCCTGAAACAGCACTCCCAGCAAGACTCTCTTTCACTGTAGTAATCATTTTACTGAATTGCAAGGCATACTGTCATGTGTCTAAGATCACAGTGTGAGTTAGTCTTCATTTCACAAAATTGTGGCAGAATATTTTGCTTAGTTGATGTGTTTAAAAATATGGGAATACATGTACTCATGGAGTGAATCAGGCCTTAGGATACTTAGTGCTACAAAGTCCTATTTCAGCATGTGTGCCAGGCCTCTGAATGTCCAAATAGTCTCCATGCTGTGTAATAAAGATCCTGTTTGTGCTGTAGAAATTGCATAGCAACTGTCTCTTAATCATGTTGTAATCATTTCAGTGAATTCTCATTTCTACATTCTCAATCTCACCTTCACCCTCTACACTGCTTGAACACCATTGCACTGTTCTTAACCCTAACACAGCACTCCCAGCACGACTCTCTTTCACTGTAGTAATCATTTTACTGAATTGAAAGGCATACTGTTATGTGTCTAAGATCTCAGTGTGAATAAGTCTTCATGTCACAAAATTGAGGCAGAATATTTTGCTTAGTTGATGTGTTTAAAAATATGGGAATACATGTACTCATGGAGTGAATCAGGCCTTAGGATACTTAGTGCTACAAAGTCCTATTTCAGCATGTGTGCCAGGCCTCTGAATGTCCAAATAGTCTCCATGCTGTGTAATAAAGATCCTGTTTGTGCTGTAGAAATTGCATAGCAACTGTCACTTTAGCATCTTGTAATCATTTCAGTGAATTCTCATTTCTACATTCTCAATCTCACCTTCACCCTCTACACTGCTTGAACACTATTGCACTGTTCTAAACCCTAACACAGCACTCCCAGCAAGACTCTCTTTCACTGTAGTAATCAGTTTACTGAATTGCAAGGCATACTGTCATGTGTCTAAGATCACAGTGTGAGTTAGTCCTCATTTCACAAAATTGTGGCAGAATATTTTGCTTAGTTGATGTGTTTAAAAATATGGGAATACATGTACTCATGGAGTGAGTCAGGCCTTAGGACACTTAGTGCTACAAAGTCCTATTTCAGCATGTGTGCCAGGCCTCTGAATGTCCAAATAGTCTCCATGCTGTGTAATAAAGATCCTGGGTGTGCTGTAGAAATAGCACAGCAACTGTCTCTGTAGCATGTAGTATTCATTACAGTGAATTCTAGTTTCTACATTCTCAGTCTCACCTTCACCCGCTACACTGCTTGAACACCATTGCACTGTTCTAAACCCTGAAACAGCACTCCTAGCAAAAATCTCCTTCACTGTAGTAATCAGTTTACTGAATTGCAAGGCATACTGTCATGTGTCTAAGACCACAGTGTGAGTTAGTCTTCATTTCACAAAATTGTGGCAGAATATTTTGCTTAGTTGATGTGTTTAAAAATATGGGAATACATGTACTCATGGAGTGAGTCAGGCCTTAGGACATTTAGTGCTACAAAGTCCTATTTCAGCATTTGTGACAGGCCTCTGAATGTCCAAATAGTCTCCATGCTGTGTAATAAAGATCCTGTTTGGGCTGTAGAAATTGCATAGCAACTGTCTCTTTAGCATGTGGTAATCATTTCAGTGAATTATCATTTCTACATTCTCAGTCTCACCTTCACCCTCTACACTGCTTGAACACCATTGCACTGTACTGAACCCTGAAACAGCACTCCCAGCAAGACTCTATTTCACTGTAGTAATCATTTTACTGAATTGCAAGGCATACTGTCATGTGTCTCAGATCACAGTGTGAGTTAGTCTTCATTTCACAAAATTGTGGCAGAATATTTTGCTTAGTTGATGTGTTTAAAAATATGGGAATACATGTACTCATGGAGTGAGTCAGGCATTAGGACACTTAGTGCTACAAAGTCCTATTTCAGCATGTGTGCCAGGCCTCTGAATGTCCAAATAGTCTCCATGCTGTGTAATAATGATCCTGTTTGTGCTGTAGAAATTGCATAGCAACTGTCTCTTTAGCATGTTGTAATCATTTCAGTGAATTCTCATTTCTACATTCTCAATCTCACCTTCACTTAGTGCTACAAAGTCCTATTTCAGCATGTGTGCCAGGCCTCTGAATGTCCAAATAGTCTCCATGCTGTGTAATAAAGATCCTGTTTGTGCTGTAGAAATTGCATAGCAACTGTCTCTTAATCATGTTGTAATCATTTTAGTGAATTCTCATTTCTACATTCTCAATCTCACCTTCACCCTCTACACTGCTTGAACACCATTGCACTGTTCTAAACCCTAACACAGCACTCCCAGCACGACTCTCTTTCACTGTAGTAATCATTTTACTGAATTGCAAGGCATACTGTTATGTGTCTAAGATCTCAGTGTGAGTTAGTCTTCATTTCACAAAATTGTGGCAGAATATTTTGCTTAGTTGATGTGTTTAAAAATATGGGAATACATGTACTCATGGAGTGAGTCAGGCCTTAGGACATTTAGTGCTACAAAGACCTATGCAGCATGTGTGCCAGGCCTCTGAATGCCCAAATAGTCTCCATGCTGTGTAATAAAGATTCTGGGTGTGCTGTAGAAATTGCATAGCAACTGTCTCTGTAGCATGTGGTAATCATTTCAGTGAATTATCATTTCTACATTCTCAGTCTCACCTTCACCCTCTACGCTGCTTGAACACCATTGCACTGTTCTAAACCCTGAAACAGCACTCCCAGCAAGACTCTCTTTCACTGTAGTAATCATTTTACTGAATTGCAAGGCATACTGTCATGTGTCTAAGATCACAGTGTGTAATTAGTCTTCATTTCACAAAATTGTGGCAGAATATTTTGCTTAGTTGATGTGTTTAAAAATATGGGAATACATGTACTCATGGAGTGAGTCAGGCCTTAGGACACTTAGTGCTACAAAGTCCTATTTCAGCATGTGTGCCAGGCCTCTGAATGCCCAAATAGTCTCCATGCTGTGTAATAAAGATCCTGGGTGTGCTGTAGAAATTGCATAGCATCTGTCTCTCTAGCATGTAGTATTCATTACAGTGAATTCTAGTTTCTACATTCTCAGTCTCACCTTCACCCGCTACACTGCTTGAACACCATTGCACTGTTCTAAACCCTGAAACAGCACTCCTAGTAAAAATCTCCTTCACTGTAGTAATCAGTTTACTGAATTGCAAGGCATAATGTCATGTGTCTAAGACCACAGTGTGAGTTAGTCTTCATTTCACAAAATTGTGGCAGAATATTTTGCTCAGTTGATGTGTTTAAAAATATGGGAATACATGTACTCATGGAGTGAGTCAGGCCTTAGGACATTTAGTGCTACAAAGTCCTATGCAGCATGTGTGCCAGGCCTCTGAATGCCCAAATAGTCTCCATGCTGTGTAATAAAGATTCTGGGTGTGCTGTAGAAATTGCATAGCAACTGTCTCTGTAGCATGTGGTAATCATTTCAGTGAATTATCATTTATACATTCTCAGTCTCACCTTCACCCTCTACACTGCTTGAACACCATTGCACTGTACTGAACCCTGAAACAGCACTCCCAGCAAGACTCTATTTCACTGTAGTAATCATTTTACTGAATTGCAAGGCATACTGTCATGTGTCTCAGATCACAGTGTGAGTTAGTCTTCATTTCACAAAATTGTGGCAGAATATTTTGCTTAGTTGATGTGGTTAAAAACATGGGAATACATGTACTCATGGAGTGAGTCAGGCCTTAGGACACTTAGTGCTACAAAGTCCTATTTCAGCATGTGTGCCAGGCCTCTGAATGTCCAAATAGTCTCCATGCTGTGTAATAAAGATCCTGTTTGTGCTGTAGAAATTGCATAGCAACTGTCTCTTTAGCATGTTGTAATCATTTCAGTGAATTCTCATTTCTACATTCTCAATCTCACCTTCACCCTCTACACTGCTTGAACACTATTGCACTGTTCTAAACCCTAACACAGCACTCCCAGCACAACTCTCTTTCACTGTAGTAATCATTTTACTGAATTGCAAGGCATACTGTCATGTGTCTAAGATCACAGTGTGAGTTAGTCTTCATTTCACAAAATTGTGGCAGAATATTTTGCTTAGTTGATGTGTTTAAAAATATGGGAATACATGTACTCATGGAGTGAGTCAGGCCTTAGGACACTTAGTGCTACAAAGTCCTATTTCAGCATGTGTGCCAGGCCTCTGAATGTCCAAATAGTCTCCATGCTGTGTAATAAAGATCCTGGGTGTGCTGTAGAAATTGCATAGCAACTGTCTCTGTAGCATGTGGTGATCATTTCAGTGAATTATCATTTCTACATTCTCAGTCTCACCTTCACCCTCTACGCTGCTTGAACACCATTGCACTGTTCTAAACCCTGAAACAGCACTCCCAGCAAGACTCTCTTTCACTGTAGTAATCATTTTACTGAATTGCAAGGCATACTGTCATGTGTCTAAGATCACAGTGTGAGTTAGGCTTCATTTCACAAAATTGTGGCAGAATATTTTGCTTAGTTGATGTGTTTAAAAATATGGGAATACATGTACTCATGGAGTGAGTCAGGCCTTAGGACACTTAGTGCTACAAAGTCCTATTTCAGCATGTGTGCCAGGCCTCTGAATGCCCAAATAGTCTCCATGCTGTGTAATAAACATCCCGGGTGTGCTGTAGAAATTGCATAGCATCTGTCTCTCTAGCATGTAGTAATCATTTCAGTGAATTCGCATTTCTACATTCTCAGTCTCAAGTTCACCCTCTACACTGCTTGAACACCATTGCACTGTTCTAAACCCTGAAACAGCACTCCGAGCAAGACTCGCTTTCAGTGTAGTAATCATTTTACTGAATTAAAAGGCATATTGTCCTGTGTCTAAGATCACAGTGTGGGTTAGTCTTCATTTCACAAAATTGTGGCAGAATATTTTGCTTAGTTGCTGTGTTTAAAAATATGGGAATACATGTACTCATGGAGTGAGTCAGGCCTTATTACATTTAGTGCTACAAAGTCCTATGCAGCATGTGTGCCAGGCCTCTGAATGCCCAAATAGTCTCCATGCTGTGTAATAAAGATCCTGGGTTTGCTGTAGAAATTGCGTAGCAACTGTCTCTGTAGCATATTGTAATTATTTCAGTGAATTCCCATTTCTACATTCTCAGTCTCACCTTCACCCTCTACACTGCTTGAACACCATTGCACTGTTCTAAACCCTGAAACAGGACTCACAGCAAGACTCTCTTTCACTGTAGTAATCATTTTACTGAATTGCAAGGCATACTGTCATGTGTCTAAGATCACAGTGTGAGTTAGTCTTCATTTCACAAAATTGTGGCAGAATATTTTGCTTAGTTGATGTGTATAAAAATATGGGAATACATGTACTCATGGAGTGAGTCAGGCCTTAGGACATTTAGTGCTAGAAAGTCCTATGCAGCATGTGTGCAAGGCCTCTGAATGCCCAAATAGTCTCCATGCTGTGTAATAAAGATCCTGGGTGTGCTGTAGAAATTGCATAGCAACTGTCTCTGTAGCATGTTGTAATCATTTCAGTGAATTCTCATTTCTATATTCTCAGTCTCACCTTCACCCTCTACACTGCTTGAACACCATTGCACTGTTATAAACCCTGAAACAGCACTCCCAGAAAGACCCCCTTTCATTGTAGTAATCATTTTACTGAATTGCAAGGCATACTGTCATGTGTCTAAGACCACAGTGTGAGTTAGTCTTCATTTCACAAAATTGTGGCAGAATATTTTGCTTAGTTGATGTGTTTAAAAATATGGGAATACATGTACTCATGGAGTGAGTCAGGCCTTGGGACATTTAGTGCTACAAAGTCCTATGGAGCATGTGTGCCAGGTCTCTGAATGCCCAAATAGTCTCCATGCTGTGTAATAAAGATCATGGGTGTGCTGTAGAAATTGAATAGCATCTGTCTCTGTAGCATGTAGTAAACATTTCAGTGAATTCTCATTTCTACATTCTCAGTCTCACCTTCACCCTCTACACTGCATGAACACCATTGCACTGTTCTAAACCCTGAAACAGCACTCCGAGCAAGACTCTCTTTCACTGTAGTAATCATTTAACTGAATTGCAAGGCATACTGTCATGTATCTAAGATCACAGTGTGAGTTAGTCTTCATTTCACAAAATTGTGGCAGAATATTTTGCTTGGTTGATGTGTTAGAAAGTCCTATGATCTTAGACCTATGACAGTATCCCTTGCAATTCAGTAAAATGATTACTACAGTGAAAGAGGGTCTTGCTAGGAGTGCTCTTTCAGGGTTTAGAAAACTACACTTGTATTCACCCAGTGTAGGGGGTATAGCAGGAGGTATTCTTTCAGACTTTAAGGCACAGCAGCAGTGTTCGGTCACTGTAGGAGATCATGCAGGGAGTGCTGTGTCAGGGTTTAGGGCAGTGCAGTGGTGTTTCAACATTATAGGGGCATTCGCTGCGGATGGTGATTCTGAATTTAAAGCAGTGCAGTAGTGTTGAAAGAGTTTAGCAGGTTTTGCTAGGGATGGTGTTTCAGGGTTTAGGACCGTGTAGTTCTGTTCAGGCAGTGTAGGGGGTCAAGTTGGGACTGAGAATGTAGAAATGAAAATTCACTGAAATGATTACTACATGTACAGAGAGAGTTGCTATGGCATTTCTACAGTACACCCAGGATCTTTATTACATGTAGTGCTACAAAGTCCTATGCAGCATGTGTGTCAGGTCTCTTAATTCTCAAATAGTCTCCATGCTGTGTAATAAATATCCTGGATGTGCTGTAGAAATGCCATTGCAACTCTCTCTGTAGCATTCCGTAATCCTTTCTGTGAATTTCAAGGGATATTTTGATTTGTCTAGAATCAGAATGTGAGTCAGTGTGTTTTGGGGAATATTGTGACAGAATCACTTGCTCAATGCATGTGTTTGCAGATATGAGAAGACATGTACTAATGGAGTGAGTCAGGCTTTAGGACATGCAGTGCTTTATACTCCTAGCCCTTACATGATACCATACACTGCCCAAGCACAACTGCATTGCTCTAAACTCAGAATTATCAGTCCCACATTGAACCTCTACAGTGCCTGAAAACCACTGCACTGTCCTAAACCCTGAAATACCATCCCTAGCAAAACCTGCTAAACTATGTCAACACGACTGCACTGCTGTAAACCCTAAAACATCATTTTCAGCAAAAGCCCCTATAATGTTCAAACACCACTGCACTGTCCTAAACCCTGAAACAGCACTCCCTGCATGATCTCCTACACTGCCCGAACACTGCTGCGCCTTAAAATTACTTATGGAGTCAACCAGACATAACAACACATAGTGCTTCTAATTGCTATGTAGTATGCTAGTAGTGGTCTACAATTGTAAAAAAAAAAGAAATTAACATTTTTTTTTCTTCACAACAGATTTTAATTATCTACAGAAAGAAAAAACAATATGCCGTCAAAGAATGAGAAAAGAAAAAGATATAAACAGGCTTACTTTTCCAAGAAAAAAGAAGTACAAGATTTATCTAAACAGCAATGTGTGGAAAAAAACAAAGAAAGCTCCTGGTAAGTCAACAAATGATTTTATAAGCAAATTAACACAAAGTCAAAAAAGTATGGAGAATCAGGGAAAAAAAATATCTGTAACTACAAAGAAAAACCAGACAAAAAAGAAAAATGATGGAAAAATATGTGGTAAAGATAGTGTGGCAGATTTATGATAACAGTTATTTTGCGCCGCAGCTCTGCCGCCCATGGTGCAAAAACGGCACAGATGCGTGACGCATCTGTGTCGTAAAGGTGGCGCATTGCTGGAGTTGCGTCTCAAGCGCGACGCAGCGCCAGCAAGGCTCGGGGGTGCCCTATCTGTCCAATGCTGCGTCAAGCCTTACACCTGCTTCAAGCAGGCGCAGGGCTTTACAACGTGACGCATCTGCCTAGATGCGCCACGTTGTAAATTGGTCGTAGGGATGCGCCACGTTTACGCCGCAGTTGCGTGACGCAAACGTGGCGCATTACCAACATAAATCTGCCCCAGGGTATATAGTAAAAGACGAAAAAATCCGTTTGTTGAGTTTCGGAAGCGAATGTTTTATATCAGAGTTGTTTTACATTTATTAAAAAATATAAAGAATTGTAAAAGAAAAACTGCTTTTTATAAGAAATAAAACATAGAGACAATTGTTGAGAAAGGTTTTGAATTAAAAAAATAAGTTGTTTCTTTTAGTAATCAGTAGGATTTGAACACTAGATAAGCCAATCAATGATGTGAAGGCCAAAAGTAAGTGGAAAAGACTAATTAACAGAACTCATTTTTGCAATGTTTTATCTGGAGAATGGAAACATAGTTCAAGTTGTGAGCCGTTTTTTAATGAAGAGAGTTACTTTCAGAGTAATGATTTGCTGCATGCAGTTGACACCAGTGGTCGAGCTTATGAGGTTAGGAATGGATGTCCGATTGAAAAAGAGAAAATTGTCCCTAGAAATGCAGAAGAGGTGTTAGCTGATTAAGTTTTGGGGAGTCGTCCTAAGGCTCCAGTCTACACTTGGAATTGTACTAGTATTTGTAGTGTACGACAGGATTCAATTGATTTTTTTTGCAATTTCTTACGTAAGTATACTAAGAAAAGTGTTAAACAAAAGATTAAGATGTTGCAAGAATTAGACCCCTGCAGAGTGAGAGAAAAACGGGTTTGCAAGGTCAAATGTACAGAATTTTAGTACAGAAAATTTTGAGCAAGAAATTACAAGGTTTAAGGTCATTTCAGGTGAAAAGCCAAACTTTTCTTGTATTTGTTGTAGACAAATTCATTATAAAAATCAGACCAGATACTTATTTGTTGGTAGATAATTGTTTTGATTTGAGTTCTGATCAACGTATTTGTAAATATTGTTATAATAAATTAGATGAGAATAAGATGCCTGCTAGAGCTGTACATAATAATCTTGAGTTGGTAAATATTCCTTCTGAACTGATGGATTTAAATACTTATGAGTCTATTCGTATTCAATGTGTGCATCCATTTCAGGCTATTGTTCGCATGGAGTCTAAAACAGGGAAATTGCCTCCTTGAGATTTACAGAGTGGATTAAAGGGAAGAGTTGTATATTTGCCTCTAAATTTAAAGACAAATATTGAAACAATTGGTGTAGAAAATGTGGAAGAGGAACCTCTAGTTATTCGAGTTAATGGCGTTCCTACGAAGAGTAAGAAAATCTGGCAAGAATTAGTGTATGTTAGGAAAGTGACAAAGGCAACGTTGTATTTGGTATAAAATAATCAATACTATAAAAATGTGTATGTAGGAGAAGAGGAAACAACTGTAGAAGAGGAGAATGATTTGCCAACTGGACAAATTGAAAAAGTGGATGGGTCCAGAACTGAAGAAATTTATGAACATTATAGTGTGCATCCACTTCACTCTAAAAAAGTGATGGGAAATACTATTGAGTTATTTCAAATGAAAGAAGCAAAAGGAAGTCCCATTAGTGTATGGGAGGAAAGCTTGGAAGCTCGTTGCTTCCCTCAGTTATTTCCAACAGGCAAAGGTGGACGATATGATGAACGACCTGTGCAGATTCCTGCATCTGAATACCGGACTTCAAGATTATATGCAGAAGATCCAAGGTTTCGCCAATGTATTCCATATTTGTTTCATCTTCTGTTTGAGAGTGACTTGTCAGGACTTTCTTATGCAGTGATCCATATACTAAAAATTGGAGTACATTTGCACAATGTTTTGGCAAAGGACTTTATGGATAAAGTCCAGCAGAAAGATACTGTTTTCGAATCTCAGCTAATTAATCTCATGGCATGTCAGCATGGTACAAATGAGTATTGGTACCATCGTCATGGGGAATTGAAATGTATGCTAAGAAACTTAGGAACTCCTACATGGTTCCTTACTCTAAGCTGTGCAGAGTATGCTTGGGAAGATTTACTTCAATTTCTTCGAGAGGCAAATGCTAACATAGAAAATATAGAATACAAGACACCTGGAGAACTGTGCTCTTTGGATCCAGTTAATGTATGCAGGTATTTCAATCATAGATTTGAAGCTATGATGTCTTTTATCACAAACAAAAACAATCCTCCTCTTGGAGAGGTTCTGGATTTCTTTTGGAGAAAGGAGTATCAAGCAAGAGGTGCTCCTCACATACATATGCTGCTATGGATCAAAGATGCCTCCAAATTTGGAACAGATTCAGATGACACAGTGATGAGTTTTATTGAACAATATTCTACATGTGCTGTACCCAAAAGTACAGTAGAAAAGAAGTTAAGACATCAAGTCTTACGGTTTCAGACCCATCATTGTGGAAAATACTGTCGTCGAAAGTACAAATCTAAGGATAAGTTCTACACAAAATGTCGATTTGCATTTTCACGCCCAGTATTATCAAAAGGAAGAGTGAACAATTTTATGTCATCTTTGCGAAATACTGTCACAAGAAAATCACCGAAAAATACCTACAACTTAAGAAGAAATGAAGAGTCAAAATACATAAATGACTATAACCCAGTCATTTTGTCCATGTGGAATGCTAACATGGATATTCAATATGTTGCAGACAACTGCATTGCTGTGGCTCGATATGTAATGTCTTACATTACTAAATCTGAAAAGACGGAACTAAAGGAAATGTGGGAAGAAATTTCTCATGAAAAGAGCCTAAGTAAGAAATTGTACAGCTACAGTTTGAAGATGTTGTCTCATCGAGAAATCAGAGCATAGGAATGTTCAAATCGTTTATCATCTGCAAGTCTATGCTCCAAATCTAGAACAATGTGAGTCATTTGCAAGAACACGAAACCGAGTTTTGAAATCTGTACAAGAAATTGATATTTAGCTGGGAGAGAACCACACAGTACAGATATTTTGAAGACAAATATGTTGGATACATACTAGCCAAATAGAAGTAATCATCTTGCAAACGTTTGTCTCTATGACGTACTGCAAAGCTATACTTTTAAGAGGAATATTACAGAAGATTTCAATAAAGGAGTATATGCTGTGATTGGATCTGTAGGATGTTTAGTGAAACAAAGAAAAGGACATTTGATTAATCACTGAAAACTGAGTTGAGAAACTGCTGACAAAAGGGAATTTTACTATTTAGCTCCTTTGCAACTCTTTAAGCCATGGCGAACAGAACTGGAACTACTTGGAGATTTTGACAGTTATGAAGATTCATTCAACGCAACTAAAAATACTATAGAATGTCCTGCTTTTACTAATTATCTGAAAATGTTGGACGACGAAATACAGCAGGAAGCTACAATTGCAGCAGAGATTGCTAGAGACAGTTCTCAAGACAGTCAAAGTTCTCCTTCGTTGAGTCAGGATCCACTAGGAGAACCAATTATTCAAAATGAAGCAGCAACTACCATGGATGATGTGGAAACAGCAATGCAACAAGCTCAAGAGGATGTAATAAACTTAGAAGAATTGGAAAAACAACTAAATGTTGAGCAAAAACAAATATATGATCAAGTGACAGAACAGATTGAGCATGGTTTATATCATGAGAAAAAAGAGTGCTCATGTACGTCAGTTAAACCTGTCCGACTGTACGTCAGAGTAGCAGGAACTGGAAAACGTTTTCTAATTAAAGGAATTGCAACTTTTCTACAGGAAAGAACTGAGTCGTCACTCTCTTGTGTTGTTACTGCTCCAACTGGGTTGGCAGCACATAACATTAAAGGGATAACTTTACATCGTTTATTGATGCTGCAGTAGATCATGAAAATAAATTAGAATACCACAAGTTATCTGGAGAAGCTTGATGTGAAGTTTCTAGAGTCTTGAAAAAAATGAAACTTCTCATTATTGATGAGGTAAGCATGGTATCAAATTTAATGCTTGCCTTTGTGCAATTAAGAATGCAACAAATCCTTAAAACAGAGTATGATGTGTTATTTGGAGGCAAACACGTCATAGTTTTTGGAGATCTACTACAACTAACTCCTGTGAAAGGACAACCAGTATTTAAAACAGTTACACATGAAGACACCAGAAAGTGCCTGGGAAGCATTGGAAATGTTAATATTTGGTCATATTTCGAATATTCAGAACTCATTACAAATATGCGTCAGGTAAAGGACGCTGATTATAAAAGTATTCTTGAAGATATAAGAATTGGAAAAGTGAGTGTACATGGCAAAGAGCTTTACAGGCACGATTACTTACAAATTTGTTTCCAAAGGAAAATATTCTCCCAGAGAATGTATATTAAAAAAATTGCAGAAAAGAAATCAGTGATATGCTTGATGCCAACTCTGCAAAAATGTTCAATATTCAATGAAAAAATGCTAAAGTTAGAAAATCAAGAAATTATAAAACTGAAAGCTATTGATAGAATAGAGCATGAAGGAGCTACTATTATTTTGGTAGAAAATTCGAAGTCAAAATTGGATTCTTTGGAGAAATCAACATCTAAAACTGCTGGTTTAAAAAAAAATCCATATGCATGTATTAATTGTCGGATAATTTTACGAAGTAATTTAAATGTGGAAAGAGGTTTATTAAATGGAGCAATGGGTAATGTTGTTGATTTAGTAAATTACCCAAATAGAGATGACATTGAATTTTTGAAAATCAAATTTGATTAAATTGAAGAAGTACAACAATTGAGTCGTTGTTCAGCTCGATTTTTGCTTGTAAAAGATTTATATGTCCGCCGAAAACAGTTTCCTGTTTGTTTGGCATATGCGGTGACTATTCATAAATCTCAAGGTTTAAGTGTAGATTGTGCTTTGGTGACTATTGGAAGTACTGTGTTTAAAGAGGGTATGGCATATGTTGCTTTATCTCGAGTCAGAACTTTATCTGGATTATACCTGATTGATTTTGATGACACAAAGATTAGTGCAGATATAAATTGTGTAAAAGAGTATAATAGGTTAAGAAGAGAACATGCTCCCAATTTACCTCAATATCCAGTATTTGAAAAGCATGTGGTAAGTCGAAAAAGAAGATATGAGAACAATTCTAGCGAGGTTGCAGAGAAAAGAAAAAAACTAGATGAACCAGTGATAGTAAGCAAAAAGAAGAAGGATTCTATTGAAGAGGTTGTTAGTTTTCAGTTTGAAAACAGTTCTGGTGTCAACTGCTATGCTAATGTAGTGGTTAATTTTTTTTTTTCTTGAAACTTTACTACAACAAATTGCTGAAAATCGGGTCAAAAGATGTTGTTGTTTGTTGAATTCTGTGTTTGAGAAATGTAGTAGTGATACCACTAAAATAGAAAGTGTTTCTGATATTCGAAATGTTTTAGACATATGTCCTGGTTTAAATCAATTTTCACAGATTATTCAGCAAGATTGTCAGGAATTTCTAATGTATATACTTGTTCTATTGCAAGATGAAGGTATAGATATTGAAAATCTTTTTGGCCTTTCTTATCAATGGCAACATGACTGTGACAATTGTTCATTTTCAAGTAGTACTACAATAGACACTGAAAGATTTTTATATTTGACTTTACCAGACTGCAAATCAGTGTCTTTTAATAATCTAGTTAGAGAAGCAAATCAAAACATGGTCTGTACCCAATGTAACTCACAAATGTTATCTACATTATTTATACAAAGATATGGCCAGCATGTCATTTTAATGCTGCAATGATGCAGACCTGATGGACGAAAACTGACAACTTTAATAAAAAATGTTGTGGCTTCTCAACTATCAATATCAGGAAAAACTTTAGTAACTGTAGCAATTATTTTCCATGATGGTCCTTCTACAACATCAGGGCATTACACAGCTTATTTAAAATGTACAAAAGGCTGGACTCATTGTAATATTACTCAATTGATTTTTAAAAAACGTTTGCCTTATGACTTACCAAATTCTTACCTAGTGTTTTTACAACCCAAATTTTAGTGAAAATAATTGGCCTGGGAAAATTACTGCTCTTAAGAAAGGGTAGTCTGGTTTTGAAAAGTACTTTGTGAATGAGGGTGTTCAGGTTAAAAAAATTCTTGTAGTTGACTTAGAGGTAGTGTAAGTGTATCAGATAGTGGGTGAATGGCTATCACAGGAGATGTTGATCATCAGTGAGGCAGAGGTGTTTTAGATTTGTTGTAGTTGTTGGTGACATTTTTTTTTCCCTTGTAGAGGTTTTGTTAAATGGTATACAGCTCTTTGGTAAGATAAAGGATGAGCAGAGTGTCATCGGCATACCAGATGGTGTTGAGATTCTAATAGCATGCTAGTTGTTTAAGGTTCTATGTACATGATAAATAGCATTGGGTGGAAGTATACCCATTGTTAGATGGTACAAAAGATGTTGGTGCTTTTGATTCAGAAGGTTGGGAAATGGACGCTTAAGAATACTATTAAGTATCTTCCAAACAAAGGAATTCACACATACTATTTGGCCATGAGGAATGGTATTTGAAACAAAAAATGACTATTTCGGGTAAATGTTGTTAGCATATGTTTGTATATAACTTTATTTAGAGCGTATAAAAAGAAGAAGTAATAATGTTTTGTTACTTTGTGATTGTTGGAGATATCCCATATTTATGTAAGAAACTGCTGTTCGAAAAAAACATTTAAGATATGTTTTTTTTCTAATTTTTACATTATTAATGAAAATGTTGAATGGGTTTTTTAAAGGCAATCTTGTTGATTGTCTTTTTTTTGCCCGCTTTTATATGATGAGTACTATTGAACCCACTGTTTTCAGTGAAATTCAATATATTCTGAGAACAGCAAAATAAAATAGATAACATATTGTACAAATTATTTTGTATTGTGAAGTATATATTATAACTCAATTTTTCTTCTCTTCCACAGATATTATATTTATAAAAAATATATTAATAACTTTTCATTACTTATAAGGTGAGTATGACAAACGAAACATATTTTCTCATCACTCTCTTACTTCTCTTTCCCTTTTTCACTTTCTTCACTCTGTCTCTTACTCTTCTTCCTTTGATCATCTTACTCTCCTTCCCTCACTCTCTTTACTCCCCTTAATTTACATTTACACTGCTTTTCTCACCATCAGTACCCTTCCCTCACCCTCACTCACCTTCTCCTGCTCCCTCTTTCCTCTCTGTGACCCTCACTTCTCTTTTCTTTCTTCCTCCATCACTACCCTTCTTTTGCTCCATCCCTCTTTTTCCTCCCCCTCCACTCACTCTCTTTCCTTCACACCATCCCTCACTCACTTTCAGTCACTCCCCTTCTCTTATTCCCTCACTTCCTTCTGCTCACTCCCCTTCCTTTATTCCTTCCCTCACTCCCCTTTCCTCCATCTGTCTCTAAGTCTCTTCCTCTGTCTCAGTCACTATAACTGCCTCACTCCCTCACAGTACCTTACTCTCCCTCTCTTTCTTTGTCTCTCTGTCTCCCTCTCTCTCCACCAATCTTCCTTTTCTTTCCTCTCTCTTTCCATAAATTCTTGTCTCTCACTCACTACTTTTTCCTCTATCTTAATAGGCTTCTTTTTCCCTCACTCCCATTCCCTTACCCTCATAGGCCTTCCCTCGCTGTCACTGCCCTTCACTCAATCTCACTCCTCTTCTCCTACTTCATATTCTCCTCTCTATGCATCACTCCCATTCCCTTTCACCTGCTCCCATTACCTCACTCCCCTCACTCTCTTTCCCTCACTCCATCCATCAGTCCCCTTCCCTTACTCCCCTTTCCTCATTCACTTTTGCTAACTCCCATTCCTTTAGTCCCTCACTCCCCTTCACTCCATTTCTCTCTCCCTCTCTCCCTCTGTCTCACTCAGGCTAACCGCCTCACTCCCTCTCAGTCACTCGCTCTCCCTCTCGTTCTCTCTCACTCTCTCTCTCTCCCTCACCCTTCCTGTCTTTCCCTTTCTGTTTCCTTCACTCCTACTTTATCCCTCAGTCCCCTTTCCTCTGTCTTAATCTCCTTCCTTCTCTCTCATTCCCCTTTTGTCACCCTCATACCCCTTCCCTAACTATCACTGCCCTTCACTCACCGTCATTCCCCTTTCCCCACTACACTTCCTCCTGTCTGTATCTCACACCCCTTCCCTTTCCCGCTCTCTTTCCCTCACTCCCCCTCATTCTCCTTCCCTCATTAAAATACTGACTCCCTTTCTCTCACTCCCCTTTCCTAGCTACTTCCATCCACTCACTCCACTTCTCTCACTTTCCCTTACCCCCCTTTTCTCATCCTCATACCCCTTCCCTCACCGTCACTCCACTTCTCTTACTTTCACTCCCTTTACCCTGCTCCACTTCTCCCTCTCCGTCTCTTACTTTCCTTCCCTGTCTCCGTCCCCCTGCTTCCCTTTTCTATCCCCCTCTATTCCTTACTGCCCTTCCCTTACTCTTTCACTCCCCTTACCTTTCTCTCCTACTCTTAGTCCCCTTGTTTCAGTCACTCTTTGACTCCCCTTTGCTCACTCACCATACTACCTTTTCCTCACTTATTTACTCAGTCCCTTCCTCCCCTTCACTCAGTCATTTCAGTCATTCATTTATACACTACACATTAATTCAAAAAAGTATGACACAGTATATAAGAGATATAGCTCTTCTTTGAGAAGTGAAGTTAGTTCTTATAAGAACTGTTTTTTTTGTTTTACATTTTTTTTAACAATTATATATATTTTTTGTTTTTTTGTAACTGATATTTAAAGAAAAAAACTAATTGCGGGGGCATGAGTGCTGCCTAATCTTTGCCTCAATCAAGTCTACACTCTGCTCTCCATAGCACAAGATCTCATTACAGAAGTTGCTTCTTATGTGGACGTTCGCAAAATCCGGCCGGATGTCAAGAGTTCTTGTTGATGGAGATGCTGCCGATGTAGACGTACTGGGGACAGCAGCTGCAGGATTGTCTCTCAAATGCTGAGTTGAAGCCCGAGCATAATTGGGATGAACGTTCTTTTGATGCCGCATCATTGTATGGATGCTAAAAGAGTAGTGCTTGGTGGGATCACCTCTTGATAGAACAGATCCACAGATGTTACAAGTCACCTTTGGGGCATTCACTTTTTTTGCCCTTGAGGGTATGAGGGTATGAAAACATTTTCCAAATAAAAGACTCTTTTGTCTTCTTTACCTTTGTTTGTTCTGGTAAGTAGTCGACTTCAGAGTCAGAAGATTCCTGTGGCTGCTGTTCTGCCATTTTGAAATGTTAGAGAAAAATCCCAGAAGATGCTTCTCTCAAATAAGTGAAACAGGTTGTGAGGGAAGTGGGTGGGGTTTTTGAAGATTTGGAAAAGAAACTACTATAAACCAATCAAAAGTGTTGTTTTCAAGTCACATGACTTTACGTGCATGCAAGGGTGCGCGCACGTCGCATATAAATGACGTTTTACCCGATTTTTGTAAATGCTTTTAAAAACATGAAAATGAGGCAGGGAAGAGACTCCCTGACCCCTTAGGCCTTCTCATGGGGTCCCTTAAGGTCCCTGAAGGGCAAAAAAACCATAAAAAAATAAAAATAAAAAAACGCCAGGTGGGTGCACGTTGCACACACCCTCAAGGCTGAAGTGAGTCAAAAACAAAAGTGGAGAACGTGAAAAGGGGGCAGGGTAGAGACTCCTTGACCCTCTAGGCCTTCTCAGGGGGTCCCTGAAGAACCTCGAAGGGCAAAAAAACATGAAAAAAAAATCACGAGGTGCGCGCACGTGCTGCGCACGTCAGAAAAAAAAAGAAAAAAAAATACAGTTAAATAACAAGTTTGAGTGTTTAGATGTTGGTTGGCTCTAAAAAGAGCTGTTGTGTCCATTGAGTATGTATATATATATATATAAAATGTATATATATTTATATTCACTTAAAAAACCATAGGTTTCACACACGTTATAGTTAGGAATTAGCATTTAAAAAACCTGGCTAATTCACTGAAAAAACCATAGGTTTCAAACACGCTATAGTTAGGAATTAACATTTAAAAAACCTTCGAAATTCCCTGAAAAAACCATAGGTTTCACACACGTTATATTTAGGAATTAGCGTTTGAAAAACCTTGCAAATTCACTGAAAAAACCATAGGTTTCACACATGTTATAGTTAGCTGGATATTTCACTAATACAAAACCTTTGATATTCCCCCTTAGTGTTAGTTCAGCTAACTATAACTCGCGCGACCGCAATGCACTGCTGATGATGTCACATATTACATCACTCATGACATGGTCAGTGACATCACTCATGACATCACTGATGACATCTCAAATGACATCACTGATGACATCATCCAGTGAATGTGTGTCTTTCTGAAAAATAATTATTTTTTATATATATATTATATGTGTGCAGCAGAAATCCTCTCAACAAAGAAAGGCGGAGGCCACGACAGGGGAGCACTTCGGAGTCTTTTAATTTCAAAATTTGGCACAAAGGGGCAAATGCAGCATTTAGGCTGTGTAGCCTCATCAGCGCCCAGGAGTAATCAGGAGGTGAGTTAGTTGCCACGGAACTAATACTCCTGCCCCACTCAAGTAAATGTGGTTTGCCCCACCCAAAATGATGATCTGTGTCACCTGCAGCCATTCCTAGATGGTCACGGGACTGCAATTCCCAGCATGCATTGGTTTGCCGGGAAAGGGCCGCCGAGTCTTGGCGCAAGCAGCGGGGAGTCGTGTAACCTTTCACCAATGTCCTGTAATGCCTGTTGAAACATCGAGGCTCCTTGGGTCCCCCAACTGCACCACCTCCGCTAGCAGGCATGAGATCCACGGGGGCAAGTGCGGGATCGCTCCTCGCCCAGGGCAGAGTGCAGTGTCTCTGACCCCGCTTCCATTCCTCCCGCAACCGAAGGTGGGCCTGGTCCTTCCGATACCTCAGAAATGAAGAATACTTTCGCCGTAGCAAAAACAGGCCAATGACGACCAGGCCACTTGTGTGCAGGGGCCTCCGTAGTACGCCGTTGGCTGGCATGACAAAAATGCAGCAGAAATCCCCTCAACAAAGAAAGGCGGAGGCCACGACAGGGGAGCCCTTCGGAGTCTTTTAATTTCAAAATTTGGCACAAAGGGGCGAATGCAGCATTTCGGCTGTGTAGCCTCATCAGCGCCCAGGAGTAATCAGGAGGTGAGTTAGTTGCCACAGAATTAATAGTCCTGCCCCACTTAAGCAAATGTGGTTTTCCCCGCCCAAAATGATGATCTGGGTCACCTGCAGCCGTTCCTTGATGGTCACTGGACTGCGATTCCCAGCATGCATAGGTTTGCCGGGAAAGGGCCGCCGAGTGTTCGCGCAAGCAGCGGGGAGTCGTGTAACCTTTCACCAATGTCCTGTAATGCCCGTTGAAACATCGAGGCTCCTTGGGTCCCTCAACTGCACCACCTCCGCTAGCAGGCATGAGATCCACGGGGGCAAGTGCGGGATCGCTCCTCGCCCAGGGCAGAGTGCAGTGACTCTGACACCGCTTCCATTCCTCCCGCAACCGAAGGTGGGCCTGGTCCTTCCGATACCTCAGAAATGAAGAATACTTTCGCCGGAGCAAAAACAGGCCAATGACGACTAGGCCACTTGTGTGCAGGGGCCTCCATAGCACGCCGCTGGCTGGCGTGACATAAATGCAGCAGAAATCCCCTCAACAAAGAAAGGCGGATGCCACGACAGGGAGCACTTCGGAGTATATATATGTGAGTGTATATATATATATATATATATATGTGTGTATATATATATATATATATATTCACTGAAAAAACCATAGGTTATAGACCATATATAGTTAGGAATTAGCATTTACAAAACCTTGAAAATTCACTGAAAAAACCATAGGT
This sequence comes from Lissotriton helveticus, assembly GCF_964261635.1. Taxonomy (NCBI): domain Eukaryota; kingdom Metazoa; phylum Chordata; class Amphibia; order Caudata; family Salamandridae; genus Lissotriton; species Lissotriton helveticus. The sequence goes on from NC_136068.1 coordinate 1,794,219,802, forward strand.
TATAGACCATATATAGTTAGGAATTAGCATTTAAAAAACCTTATTTTACTCACACAAAACCATTGAAATTCCATATATAGTTAGTTGCACTAACTATATATCGCGCACCTGCAATCCACTGCTGATGATGTCACATATTACATCATTCATGACATGGTCAGTGACATCACTGATGACATCACTGATGACATCTCAAATGACATCACTGATGACATCACTGATGACATCTCATTTGACATCATTCTTGTGCTAATACGATAAACCTCTTCAGACTCTAATATAACCTTAGATGCACTCAGTGTATACAGACACTCACACACTGTCACTCATCCATGGAGTTACTCACACACCTAGTCAGTCATGCAAAGAAACAATCTCACCTCCATTTCTTCAACTATACAGTTATACACACCTTACTTATTCAAACATATACTAACACATATTTACTCTCTTATACAATCCCTGATACAAGTTCACAATGATCCATACAACCACTCACACATTCAGTGGCTCTCATGCACAGTTATTTATATATGCCAACTCTCACATGTACTGTGTTTTACATATGTACTTACTATGACATGTAGCATTGAGATATCCATTCACTCATCAATACACTCATGCACACAGTCAACTGCCCATGTAGCTGTTTCCACATGCACTCTTGAACTCATACACCTAGTGAATCAACTGCTCACACATCTATGCACAGAGTCACACACCTCCCAGCCACCCCCACACAAACTCAATCTCCCATACAAATACTTGGGCAACCAATCAATAACACATATAGCCTCTCGTATAGCTAATGATCAACACATGCAGCAGTTTACATCACAACAGACATAATGATGCACAAATTAAGACAGTTTAGTCACTAACCCATGCATTCAGTGAGACACATTTAATCACTCACTCATACAGTCAGTCACGCACCTACTAAATCCTTCATCCAGACACTTATACATCCACTCATTCTTCAATATGTAAGACATATTTTAACTTTACAGAAACATACAGTCACTGGATGTTGTCATCAGTGATGTCATCAGTGATGTCATTTGAGATGTCATCAGTGATGTCATCAGTGATGTCACTGACCATGTCATGAATGATGTAATATGTGACATCATCAGCAGTGGATTGCAGGTGCGCGATATATAGTTAGTGCAACTAACTATATATGGAATTTCAATGGTTTTGTGTGAGTAAAATAAGGTTTTTTAAATGCTAATTCCTAACTATATATGGTCTATAACCTATGGTTTTTTCAGTGAATTTTCAAGGTTTTGTAAATGCTAATTCCTAACTATATATGGTCTATAACCTATGGTTTTTTCAGTGAATTTCAATGGTTTTTTAATAGCAAATATCATAAGCTGTCGAATGTCAAGTACGTGGTAAGTGAAAACATTTTCGTGTTTATGCACACTGATCTGCTTTGAATGGTGCCCCCCCCCCTCATTTCTATTAGGAGTACTCTCTCTTTGCAGATAGTGAAAGGTAGTTAACGCAGGTCTTTGCCCCCATTGTAATCCGTCGTGCCTGCTTCTCTCTCCATTTGATTCATTGTTATCCAAGTATTTACTGTTTTAGAATTAGTTCTCTTTGGTTCATTCTCTATTTACAAACAAACACAGAGTCGCAATACTCTGTTTAGTCTTTGCAGATAACGAAAAATCGTGTAAAAAAAAAGAAAAAGAATCGAGCAAAATCAGTAGGCCACTAATGGGATCTCTTTTTGACCTCGCAAAAATAGAAACATTAGGAACAACCCCTCATGACAAATACAAAACTAGTGAGATGAACTGAACTCCACACAATGATGGCTGCAAAACAGCTCGGCTCCGCCACCCACCCCGCCCAAAATAACGATAAAGAACGGCTGCCATGATTGGTTGCGGAATGACCACGACGGAGCTACGAAATGGTGCTGCTCTCATGCTAACCCCAGCTTCAGTCTGAAACATCCAGAAACACTGTAGACTACCAATTCGATCAGTTCCGGTAGCGCCCCAATGTAACCCGGTAGAGAAGAACTAGCCCTCCCCTCTTTGACTGATGGTTCTTGTTGCCTGTCCCTTCTGTTGTCATTTAACAGAACTATTTAGCCTGCTGAAAGGGGTTGTGTTCCGACCGCTGGTTGGTGGAGACATTTTGACTATATTCTGTACCTGCGTTGTCGCGTAATGCGTCATATGACGCGCCGCGTTAGCGCATCCGGAAGTCATCCGGGGCGCGCAGCGCGTAACGTAAGCATAACAAGTCATGTGACTTGTTAATAAAACTTTTCATTGGTTCATTTTACTTTTCTTATTGTAATGATGAAAGGCTTGATCATATGACCTAAAAATTACGCTTTTCATTACTTCCGAACATTATTTTTTCTTAAATATATGTTATAATGTTCCAGGCTAATGTACTTTCCCGGAAATTTTACAACTGTCCTGCAAGTAAAATATATTCTTTTTTCGAGAAAAAGAGCGTTTCTTCGTCCCATGACGGAGCCGTTGAGCAAAAGAGGGTCGACCTGCTGTCTTAGTCGCCGATACGCCTGAATATGAGATTCTTATCGATCACTTTATATTGCAGGAATAGAAAACACAACAGCCCTTGACCATTTATCTTTACTGCGTTCCTTCGTATTATACCTTTTACCCTTCATGTAATTGGTCTGCTTTATTTCACTTGCCTTTTAATGATTCTAAAACAGTGACTATTATTAAAAACTTTACCAATGTATATACTACTACCATGTTTTCTTTTAAAAACCTTTATTGTGAAAATTTCATTATACAAATACGAGCCTATAACCACGTGGGCCGGCCACGGAGCAAACTGTAATCGTATATGATGAATAGACATTTACACTGTAGAGGAACGTAACGGGCGGGCCATTAGGTTGCAAGAACTAAGGTGTCTAACAGTTACGGAATCGGTGGACGTACATTTTATAATTAAAATACGACAGGGCCAGTTACAATAAAATTATCTAGATATACATTTGCGGGCAAGTACCATGGGTGACGTTAATTCGAACTTTCAACAGTACAGTAATCAATAACACATCAGAACTTAATATCAATAGGGATGTCGAAATATTCAATCAATTCTCGTCCCCGCCCGCCATGTGCTTCAAAACTGCATACGTATCTCGTGATTTCAAGGTTCTGCAACCAGTACACAACAAGGAGTTACGAGTCCCATTTATTCTGGCGCCATTTTGGGCGAGGACGGGCAGGTCCAGGATATAGTCAAAATGTCTCTACCAACCATCGACTATGATGATGTTCATATGCTGTATTTATTAGAGTAACACTCAGATGTCCACATGAAATAAATTTGCCACAATCTAAACATGTCATTTTAATCTTTCCAAAGTTCTTCTAAATATTTGGGACCGTTTCCCTTGCCTCTGAAGCTCTCAGTGCCACTTCTTTGATGAATGTACTAGCAGGTCAGGGGTTCTCCTCCAAATCTCTCTTTTATGCAGCACTATAATTAATTGTTGCCACCTCTCCATATGACGATGCATGGTATAGTTACCACAACTATATTTTTTTTCGGTTCCTCTAGAGAGTTCATCGTGGCAGATGAAGCGTGTAACGTACCGGGCATTTACCTTTTTTTGCATGTACAGGAAAGGAAAAAAAAATCGAGCGTCCGAGTTCTAAGGTGTCCCAGGGCCATTTTAGTGGACCAGGCCCAAATCCAAAGAACAGGCCGCCATTTTGAGAGTCCTGTTGCAGCCGCCTGTCGCTGTAGCATCAAGAGCAGCCGAAACTCAGCTGAATGGCAACTGAAACGGTAAAGGGGCGCCCCACTACAGCAGACGAGCCAGGCCCAAATCCAAAGAACTGCTATCTCACAGGCTAATGGGGCGACCCACGCCGAGTTTCAGCATTGTAGGATGACCACACAAGTACAGCAACTTGCTAGACATCACCTCGGTGCCATCCGGATCTCGGCGCCCCACTGCAGATGAAGTGCCTCTCAACTATGAAACCACCACGGTGACATCCGGATCTTGGCGCGTTGTGCTGCCTTCGGCCTATTCGCACATCGGTCCGCTACTGACGCCATCTCACAGGCTAATGGGGTGACCCACGCCGAGTTTCAGCATTGTAGGATGACCACAGCAACTTGCTAGACATCACCTCAGTACCATCCGAATCTTGGCATCTCAACGCCTAGTGGTATCTTCCATACAAAAAATATTGTTACGCTGCCTTTGGCCCCATTCGCACACCAGTCCGCAACTTAGACATCACCTCGGTGCCATCCGGATCTTGGCATCTCAGCGCCTTGTGGTGTCAGTCAGAAAATATTGTTGTGCTGCCTTCGGCCTATTCGCAAATCCAAAGAACTGCTATCTCACAGGCTAATGGGGCGACCCACGCCGAGTTTCAGCATTGTAGGATGACCACACAAGTACAGCAACTTGCTAGACATCACCTCGGTGCCATCCGGATCTCGGCGCCCCACTGCAGATGAAGTGCCTCTCAACTATGAAACCACCACGGTGACATCCGGATCTTGGCGCGTTGTGCTGCCTTCGGCCTATTCGCACATCGGTCCGCTACTGACGCCATCTCACAGGCTAATGGGGTGACCCACGCCGAGTTTCAGCATTGTAGGATGACCACACCAACTTGCTAGACATCACCTCAGTGCCATCCGAATCTTGGCATCTCAACGCCTAGTGGTATCTTCCATACAAAAAATATTGTTACGCTGCCTTTGGCCCCATTCGCACACCAGTCCGCAACTTAGACATCACCTCGGTGCCATCCGGATCTTGGCATCTCAGCGCCTTGTGGTGTCAGTCAGAAAATATTGTTGTGCTGCCTTCGGCCTATTCGCAAATCCAAAGAACTGCTATCTCACAGGCTAATGGGGCGACCCACGCCGAGTTTCAGCATTGTAGGATGACCACACAAGTACAGCAACTTGCTAGACATCACCTCGGTGCCATCCGGATCTCGGCGCCCCACTGCAGATGAAGTGCCTCTCAACTATGAAACCACCACGGTGACATCCGGATCTTGGCGCGTTGTGCTGCCTTCGGCCTATTCGCACATCGGTCCGCTACTGACGCCATCTCACAGGCTAATGGGGTGACCCACGCCGAGTTTCAGCATTGTAGGATGACCACACCAACTTGCTAGACATCACCTCAGTGCCATCCGAATCTTGGCATCTCAACGCCTAGTGGTATCTTCCATACAAAAAATATTGTTACGCTGCCTTTGGCCCCATTCGCACACCAGTCCGCAACTTAGACATCACCTCGGTGCCATCCGGATCTTGGCATCTCAGCGCCTTGTGGTGTCAGTCAGAAAATATTGTTGTGCTGCCTTCGGCCTATTCGCACATCGGTCCGCTACTGACGCCATCTCACAGGCCAACGGGGCGCCCCACGCCGACTTTCAGCATTGTAGGATGGCCACACCAGTACCACAACTTGCAAGACACCACCTCGGTGCCATCCGGATCTTGGCATCTCAGCGCCTTGTGGTCTCTTCTACACCGGAAATATAGTAGAAAATATTGTTGCGCTGCCTTTAGCCCCATTCACACATCAGTCCGCTACTGACACCATCTCACAGGCCAACGGGGCGCCCCACGCCGACTTTCAACATTGTAGGATGGCCACAGAAGTGCGACAACTTACTAGACACCACCTCGGTGCCATCCGGATCTTGGCGCGTTGTGCTGCCTTCGGCCTATTCGCACATCGGTCCGCTACTGACGCAAACTCACAGGCCAACGGGGCGCCCCACGCCGACTTTCAGCATTGTAGGATGGCCACACCAGTGCGGCAACTTCCTACACACCACCTCGGTGCCATCCGGATCTTCGCGCGTAGTGAAGCTGCAGCAGCTGCAAATAAGCTTCAGACAGTGTTACAACCGCTGCTCAGAACTCTCAACTATGACACCACCTCGATGCCATCCGGATCTTGGCGCGTTGTGTTGCCTTCGGCCTATTCGCACATCGGTCCGCTACTGACACCGCCTCACGTGCCAACGTATTTTCTCCACATTTTATACCCTATGCCGCATAACAGGTCATGTGACTTCTTTATAAAACTTTTCATTGGTTCATTTTACTTTTGGTTTCCTAATGATGGAAGGCTTGATCATATGACCTAAAAACAACACTTTTCATTGGATGAAAACTTTTTTTTCCCCCCAAACGATGAAAGCCCCACCTTGTTTCTGGATGTTTCAGACTGAAGCTGGCGTCACCATGAGAGCACCACCATCTCGTAGCTCCGTCGTGGTCATTCCGCGAGCAATCATGGCAGCCGCTCCCCACCAGAAGCCTGCAGGAGTCGGGGCCCCCAAAACTTTTGATGAATTCTCAAGGCGGAGGGGACGCTTTCGAGAATGGGGTCCAAGACCTAGCAGACAAGCGTCCGATTTCCAAGGTGTCCCAGGGCCATTTCAGTGGACCAGGCCCAAAAAGGAAACAGCCTGCCGCCATTTTGAGAGTCCTGTGGCAGCCGCCTATCGCTGCACCGCAAGAGTGGGCGCAACTCAGCTGAATGGCGGATTTTGACACAGTGGACCAAAAGCGGACGGAATGGCAACTGAAACGGTAAAGGGGCGCCCCACTACAACAGATGACACTCCACCTGGAGAGGCCCGTTCACGCCGCCTCCCCCGGGGCGCCCCACGCCGTTATTCGGAGCAGCATTGTAGGATACCAAAACCAGTGCGGCAACTTACTGGACATCACCTTGGTGCCATCGTTCTGCTGCCTTGGAACTATTCGCACAACAGTTTGCTACTGATGACCCACCCCCCGCGACGCCCCACGCCGTTATTTGCTGGGTGGCAACTTACTAGACATCACTTTTGTGTCATCTAGATTTCGGCGCGTTCTGCTGCCTTGGAACTATTCGCACAACAGTTTGCTACTGATCACCCACCCCCCGCGACGCCCCACGCCGGAAATCTGGACGTTGTGCTGCGTTGGGACTATTCGCACAGCCGACCGCTACTTCGTTGTTTTTCTCTAAAAATGTTTATATGTTATTACTATTTTTGTTTTCTTGTATATATTTATAAATTATTAAAGTTTTATAATCTTACTACTTTGTCGGAGTGCTATATATTTTTAATGTGACACATAATTGTAAAAACTTTGATGTACAAAGAGTCATCCCTGGAATCTTCCGCTTCACGCTCGGTCCCCTCCCCAATCACAATACAGGATGGTTTTCAGATAATAGCAACGCTTCTGCTGTGACGGATCTCATCGAGTGTGGGCCTTGATCTACTATAACTCCTTTGAAGACGGGTGATTCTTTACAGCTGTGGCCATAAACTACATCTGCAGGGCTAGCTGATAGCCTAGGACCGGCCTGGACAATCGGACACAGAGGAAAAGGAGTGTCAGAGGGTGCGGTAGTGAATAGGGCGAAAGGGAGGTGTCGGGCGGGCACAGGGTGTGATTCTCAGGGAAGAACAGCGCAGATGGGGGGAGGTTTATTACCCATGCATAAAACAGAGAGCGGGGGTGACCACTGCCTGGGGGAGATGCTTGCGAGGGTGGGGAGCCATGGTAAGGATCGACAGCGTTCACAGAGTGGATCTGGTCAAGGCATCTAAAATGGCTGCCGTGCACGACAAAAGTGTGGCATTTGAAAAAAGACAAGATGGCGCACACAATGTTTTTCAACAATTCCTGATTTCCTTCGAATCGAACGTTAACAGACGTTGGGGCATATTACCAAAGTTAAGCGATATTTATCCCTAACGATGCATTGCAAAGATTTTTTTACCGTCAGAAATTATCGCAGATAAACCTTGCTATTATCAAGGTTTATCGCAAATACGATAAAAAACGAGCGCAATGCATTAATGTCGCTGAAAACTCCGCGATATTCATGCATTACCGAGCTAATGCTCTTAGCCATGTTATCCACCTCCCATTGGATAACATGGCTAAGAACTGCTCAGGGCAGCTGTTACTTTTTGGAGATATTCGCGCTTATCTCGAATATTTCCAAAAGTTGATAATAGGAGATAGCGATGTTAGCGACTGTTTCCAGTCGCTAACATCTTGGCATGCCCACTTTGCATGTCATTAGTGATAAATATCACTCACATGCAAAGTGGGACCCAAGATGGTCGCTATCTCCTACTAGCCGTCGCTAACTGGTGTTAGCAACAGCTAGGTAATACACATATAATTTTATCTCCGCGAAGCGGAGCGCTGTTACAGATATATATCTTGTTTTTGAACGTTAATTTCTCAAAATGCACTGAAGCACATATATTGAGACATAGCAAAGGCACATCGGGCTACCAGTCCCTAATATTTTACCAAGTTTCGTGCAAATCCATTCAGCCGTTCGATTATTATTATTATTATTTTTTTTTGCCCCGCGGGGCCCTTTTAAAACCTCCACATCAAACCTAGGGGGTCAGCGAGGATCTACTATGCCCCCTTATGGTCATCAGCCGTTCGATTATTATTATTATTTTTTTTTTTGCCCCGCGGGGCCCTTTTAAAACCTCCACATCAAACCTAGGGGGTCAGCGAGGATCTACTATGCCCCCTTATGGTCATTTGCCCCTTCGCTTTGGCCTCCTCTTGTCTCTCGATCCTACCGAGAGACAAGATGGCGGCCGCTACGTACTGTTTGGAATGTTTACAGACACCGGAGAGCCAATCAGCTTCGCTTCGCAAAGCTCCGTAACGCGAAAAGTACGCGAAGCGGTGCGCTGTTACAGATATAAATCTTTTTTTGAACGTTAATTTCTCAAAATCCACTGAAGCACATATATTGAGACCTAGCAAAGGCACATCGGGCTACCAGTCCCTACAATTTTGCCAAGTTTCGTGCAAATCCATTCAGCCGTTCGATTATTATTATTATTATTTTTTTTTGCCCCGCGGGGCCCTTTTAAAACCTCCACATCAAACCTAGGGGGTCAGCGAGGATCTACTATGCCCCCTTATAGTTATTTCCCCCTTTGTTTTGACCTCCTCTTGTCTCTCGATCCTACCGAGAGACAAGATGGCGGCCGCTACGGACTGTTTGGAATGTTGACAGACGCCGGAGAACCAATCAGCTTCGCTTCACAAAGCTCCGTTGCGCGAAAAGTACGCGTCCTGGGCCGCTGCCCAGTCCGCTGTTACAGATATATATCTTTTTTTAAACGTTAATTTCTCAAAATCCACTGGAGCACATATATTGAGACCTACAAAAGGCACATCGGGCTACCAGTCCCTACAATTTTGCCAAGTTTCGTGCAAATCCATTCAGCCGTTCGGGCTAAAAGTGAGGCCAACCGCCCTATGGAAAACTCAATGTTAAAAACACGTTTTGGGACCCCCCTTTTTTCTCGACCCCCCCTGGACGAAACCCCCCCCAATTTTCAGGGGCTGCTCAGAAACAAAATGTGCCATTTTCCTGAAAATTTCAGCCAATTCCGTCCACAAACGCCAAAGTTATTAGACATAGAATTTTCAAAAAACCCATAGAGAAAAAATCCTAACTATATATACCTACTGGCGACCGCCAGTAGGTAATATATATATATATCCAACGATATGGTTCCTGTTCCCTTTTCCTGGCGCTACATGGCGGTGCGTTGCTCCGGCAGGAGGACCAAACTGCTTGTAATATCAACGAAGTTTTAATCCCGAAGAAAAAAACCGAAAGAACCGCAACTCCAGCCACTGTTCCTTTGTAGACAAAGAATGTATTATTTTGTACAAAAAACACAGCTACGAACCAACGCGTTTCGGTAGCTTCTACCTTGTTCACGGTTAATTGTTACTGTGATTAACACAATATTTAAACAGGCACACATCCTCCCCCAGGGAAAACTTCCTGTTTGTCCATGCTAGGAATTCTGGACTCTTAAGTTAAGAATTCCTGTTTAAATATTGTGTTAATCACAGTAACAATTAGGAAATCCGCAACATTCTATTGGGAATAACTTTGGCGCCGGTGGACGAATCTTCGCGAATTTCTCAAATAAGATGGCCCGCTCTGCTCCGCTCCTTCCCTGAAAGTTTGGGGGGGATTCTTCACGTGGGGGCCGAGATAAAAGGGGGGTCCCAAAACATGTTTTCCCCATGTTAATTTCCGTAGGGCGGTTGGACTCACTTTTAGCCCGAACGGCTGAATGGATTTCCACCAAATTTGGCAAAATTGTAGGGACTGGTAGCCCGATGTGCCTTTGCTATGTCTCAAGATATGTGCTCCAGTGGATTTTGAGTAATTTAGGTTCAAAAAAATATATATATCTATAGGCGCGCCCCGGTACGCGCACCGGGGCGCTTACCAGCGCGCTACGCGAGTTCGGGCACCGAAAGCTGATTGGCTCTCGGGTGTCTGTAAACATTCCAAACAGTCCGGAGCGGCCGCCATCTTGTGTCTCGGTAGGATTGAGACACAAGAAGCGCAAAAACAAAGGGGGAAATGACCAAAAGGGGTCAGGGTAGACCCTCCTGACCCCCTAGGTTTGATGTGGGGGCCATAAAAGGGCCCCGCGGGACAAAAAAAAACAATTTTTTTTCGATTTTCGCGGAGGGAGCGCCCGGTACGCGCACCGGGGAGCGTACCACGGGGAAAACCCAGTGAAACAGTAAATTAATAATTGAAAGTGCTTAGAGGTAGGGTAGCTCTGCATAGAGTTGTTGTGTTGTATGGGTGATGTAAGTACCAGCATGTAGGTACCAATGTAGAGTCTTAAATTCAATGTAGACTGTCTCCTCTGTAGATACTTTGCATGTTGTTACAGAAGTTATTGTGGTATATGGAATCTATACTATAGTCTGTCAGGAAAGCAGAAACAACATGGAGGAAGGAGATGAAAAAGAGATGTCAAATACACATTGGAGATAATAAAGTGGGAGAAAGGAAGTAACTATGAGCAAAATTACTATGGAACACAAAAAAGTTGCACAGTATACTATAAGTCTCACTTTATATTATAATCATTTTGGTACTACTTCATGAATTACATCTAAAAATGAATAATATCTCTAACAATTTTTGATTATTAAATATAAATTTATTTTTCTGATTCTCCTGGCCTGGTCACCCCCACGCTCCTGTGCCTGCCTGCTCAGCCCCAGCCACCGAGGGCCGCCGAACACTCCAGCCTCCAGCCACCCGAGGGCTGCCGAGCCCACTAGCCTCCCGCCACCCGAGGCCGCGCCAGATTTTCCCGCCACCCCAGCCACCCGAGGCCCGCAAAGGCCGCGCCAGATTTTCCCGTCGCCCTAGCCCGCGGCCCCGCCCCCCCGCCAGCCGATTGGCTCCCGCCCTCCCGCAGACCCTCCCGACCGGCTCCCTTTTTAAGGGGAGCGCGACCAGAGCCAGGGAGTGACCACTGCGCCTCCTGGCCTGGTCACCCCCATGCTCCTGTGCCTGCCTGCTCAGCCCCAGCCATCGAGGGCCGCCGAACACTCCAGCCTCCAGCCACCCGAGGGCCGCCGAGCACTCCAGCCTCCAGCCACCCGAGGGCCGCCGAGCCCACCAGCCTCCCGCCACCCGAGGCCCGCCGAGGCCGCGCCAGATTTTCCCGCCACCCCAGCCACCCGAGGCCCGCCGAGGCCACGCCAGATTTTCCTGCCGCCCTAGCCCGCGGCCCCGCCCCCCCGCCAGCCGATTGGCTCCCGCTCCCGCCCTCCCGCAGACCCTCCCGACCGGCTCCCTTTTTAAGGGGAGCGCGACCAGAGCCAGGGAGTGACCACTGCGCCTCCTGGCCTGGTCACCCCCACGCTCCTGTGCCTGCCTGCTCAGCCCCAGCCACCGAGGGCCGCCGAACACTCCAGCCTCCAGCCACCCGAGGGCCGCCGAGCACTCCAGCCTCCAGCCACCCGAGGGCCGCCGAGCCCACCAGCCTCCCGCCACCCGAGGCCCGCCGAGGCCGCGCCAGATTTTCCCGCCACCCCAGCCACCCGAGGCCCGCCGAGGCCGCACCAGATTTTCCCGCCGCCCTAGCCCGCGGCCCCGCCCCCCCGCCAGCTGATTGGCTCCCGCCCTCCCGCAGACCCTCCCGACCGGCTCCCTTTTTATGACGCCCCCAGAGCGACCGCGCAGCGGACGCGTGCAGCGGGAGCACCGAATGAGCGCCGAAGGTGCGCCAAAGGTAAGCCCGTCTGCGCCCGTCCGTGCCTGGACCGCGCCCAGGGCCAAGACCCCTGGCCCCCGCCGGACGTACGACGCCGCCACCCTCAACGCACTCAACACCGGCCGAATCCCGGGATGCTACCGAGCCACCCCAAGACGAACCCACGGACCCTTCAGCTGCCACGCCTGCAAGTTCACCGGCATCCGGACCTGCCCCGCACCAGCGCCCGCCAAGCCGAACACCAGCAGCAACCACCTCAAGTGCATCCTACTCAACACCCGCTCCGTCCACAGACACGCCATCGAACTCTGGAACCTCCTCGACACCACAGCTCCTGACGTCGCCTTCCTCACGGAAACCTGGATGAACGACTCCTCAGCGCCCGACATCGCCATCGCCATCCCAGAGGGCTACAAGATCACCCGAAGAGACCGCGGCAACCAGACTGGAGGAGGCATCGCCAACATCTACAGAGACACCATCCGCATCGCGACCAACACCGACGACACCCTGACAACCGCCGAACACCTGCACTTCCAGATCCACACGGACCCCAAAACCACCCTCAGAGGCACCCTCATCTACCGACCCCCGGGACCACGCACACAATTCAGCGAAGACATCGCCGACTTCATCAGCCCGCACGCCCTCCCCTCCGCTGACTTCATCCTCCTGGGGGACATCAACTTCCACCTGGAGAACAACAACGACCGCAACACCACCACCCTGCTTGACAACCTCGCCATCCTCGGACTCAAGCAGCTGGTGACCACCCCCACCCACCTCGCCGGACACACACTCGACGCTGTCTTCTCTTCCAGAAAGGACATCGTCTTCAGCCACGCCACCGGACTCCACTGGACGGACCACAGCTGCGTCCACTTCACCTTCAGAAGATCCACGATCCACCACCACCAGCAACAGGTTGCTCGAAGAAACTGGAACAAGATCACAGCAAACCAGCTCGCCACTTCCTTGAGCCAACACCCTCCCGCCAGCTCAGCGAACCCCAGCCAGGCCGCCGACAACCTCACGAAGTGGATCAGCAACTGCGCAGACGACCTCGCCCCACTGAGGACCCCGCCTAGCAGACCCGGCAGCAAGAAGGCCCCATGGTTCACCGACGAACTCAAGAGCTCCAAGAAGAACTGCCGAGCCCTCGACAAAGCCTGGAGAAGGGAGCCAACACCGGACAACATGACCACCCTCAAGCTCGCCACCCGGAAGCACCATCAACTGATCCACGCCACCATAAAAATCAGCATTCAAGGACCGGCTGGACAACAACGCACACAACTTCAAGGAACTCTTCAACATCGTGAAAGAGCTCTCCAACCCCAACGCCGGAATCAACGACATCACCCCGTCGCAAGACCTCTTCAACTCCCTCGCCTCCTACTTCCACAACAAGATCGCTGACATACACAACAGCTTCAGCCCACAAACAACGCTCCCCACGACCGCACCAACGCCCCCCACCACCACCCTCAGCGCCTGGACCCAGATCAACACAGAAGACACCATCTGCACGATGAACTCTATCCACTCCGGATCTCCGACAGACCCCTGCCCTCACCACGTCTTCAACAAGGCCGACGCTATCATCGCACCCCACCTGCGGGACATCATCAACACCTCCTTCGACACCGCCACCTTCCCTGAGAGCTGGAAGCACGCCGAAATCAGCGCTCTACTAAAGAAACCCACAGCGGACCCCACCGAACTCAAGAATTACCGCCCCATCTCGCTCCTCCCGTTTCCAGCCAAAGTCATCGAGAAGACCGTCAACAAGCAGCTGGCCGCCTTTCTCGAGACGAATGGATCCCTCGACCCCTCACAGTCTGGCTTCCGAGCCAACCACAGCACCGAGACCGCCCTCATCGCTGCCACCGATGACATCCGAGCCCTGCTGGACAACGGCGAAACAGCAGCCCTCATCCTCCTAGACCTCTCCGCGGCGTTCGACACTGTTTGCCACCGCACCCTAGTGCAGCGCCTCAGCAACATCGGAATCCAGGAAAAGGCTCTGGAGTGGATCATCTCCTTCCTCGCTGGAAGGACACAGAGAGTACGCCTGCCACCGTTCAGATCTGCAGCCACGGAAGTCATCTGCGGCGTTCCTCAGGGCTCCTCGCTCAGCCCCACCCTCTTCAACGTCTACATGAGCCCCCTTGCGGCCATCGCACGCCAACACAACCTCAACATCATCTCCTACGGCGACGACACCCAGCTGATCCTCTCCCTGACCAACGACCCCGCCGCCGCCAGAACCAACCTCCACGAAGGGATGAAAGACGTAGCCGAGTGGATGACGAACAGCCGCCTGAAACTGAACTCAGACAAGACGGAAGTCCTCATCCTAGGCTCCTCGCCCTCCGCCTGGGATGACTCCTGGTGGCCCCCCACCCTGGGCACCGCACCCAAACCGACAGACCACGCACGCAACCTGGGCTTCATCCTGGACTCCTCCCTCTCCATGACCAGACAAGTCAACGCCGTCTCCGCGTCCTGTTTCAACATCCTGCGCATGCTACGGAAGATCTTCCGGTGGATCCCCACCGAGACCAGGAAGACGGTCACCCAGGCCCTCGTCACCAGCCGACTGGACTACGGCAACGCCCTCTACGCCGGAACCACCGCCAAGCTCCAGAAGAGACTACTCCAGCGGATCCAGAACGCCTCAGCCAGACTCATCCTCGACATCCCCCGACGCAGCCACATCTCCAGACATCTGAGAGACCTGAACTGGCTCCCCGTCAACAAGAGAATCACCTTCCGTCTCCTCACCCACGCACACAAAGCCCTACACGACCATGGCCCGAGCTACCTCAACAACCGCCTCAACTTCTACGCTCCCAAACGCCACCTCCGATCGACCAACCACGCCCTCGCCGCCGTCCCCCGCATCCGAAGAGCTACCTGGCCGCCAAGACCTGGAACACCCTCCCGACCGACCTTCGCCTGACCCAAGACCACCTCTCCTTCAGGAAGAAGCTCAAGACCTGGCTGTTCGAGCAGTAGCGCCCCCCCCCCCCAAGCGCCTTGAGACCCTCCGGGTGAGTAGTGCGCTCTATAAATGCCTTGATTGATTGATTGATTGATTCTTTTTCAAAATTTAATAAAACTTCTAACAATATATTTTCTGGAATGTCCTCATTTTCAATCTGTGCTTCTATTGCTTCCACACAATCAATCAAGTAATTCATTGTCCAGAGACTCATCCATAAAGTCAAAGTCATCATTCTCAGCAATATTTTCTTCAGGGTTGTTTTCCACAACAATTTCGAAAGAAATATTTATTTTATTCTGTTCTCCTTCCATTTTTATTCTGTAAATTGCATAAAAAATAAATATATCAGGAGAGATAGGGCACTGTTGGGTTTAAGTTCAGACATGTAGTTTTGATTTTTTAACAGTGAAGTTATCTTTGGGCAGTGTATAGTGTCAGGCTGGAAGTAGAAATATAAAAAAGTGTATGTGATAAAGCCTAAGTAAATTCATAATTATACAAGAGAAGGCTAACTCAATCCATAACTATAACAGAGAAGGCTATCTTACTCTATAACTATTACAGAGGGATAGTATATAACTATCAGAAAAGGTTTTCCCAAATTAACTTAAAGTTCACAACATACTTCACTTTCCAAAATAACAACTTACCTTTGTGAAAGCAGTTGAAGTTCTCAGTGAAATCCTTTTCAAATGTACTTCAGGAAGTAGTAGTCAAAATGGCTGTGTTTCCCTCTCTTTTTTTTATATATATTCATGTACATAACCAATCAAATGTCAGGAAATAATAGTAGAAAATGAAAGTAACTTTTTAATTGGTTGTAAATTCTAACACGTCAGATGTGTTTTTGTCATGTAATTTACCTCAGGATATTTAGACAGGGCTACAGGCCAAATGGCTCAATGAAATTCTACCAAATTTGGGAAAATGGTAGGGACTAGTATGTAGTATTGCCTATTCTATATTTGGTGAACTTCTCTACTGTCAGGAATCTAAGCCCAAGAGTGGCAGTAATCTCTCGTATGGCATGTCAGAGAATGAGACGACATGCCAACAAGAACACGTGGACAAAAAGAATTCAAAGATGGAACTCCAGAAAGGCCGCCAGGTCTATGCTGGGGTTTGCGGTCTAGTTTTCCAGCTGACGTCATTCAGCGGAGCTCTGGTGAAGCGCGCGATGATGCAGTTCTGCGCACTTCACCTGACGACGAACCATGTTAGGAGCGCCCTTGAATCCCTCTTAGGAGTTAACGTTTAATGACCAGTAATTGTTGAGTTATTTCATGTTCTTTATCCTTCTGGATGTAGAACGAGTCCGGAGAGTTTTCTTGAACGAGCCTAAGCTTTACCCGCTCGTTATTTCCTGTCACGCTGTAACCGGTGTGTCAGCGCGGGTTAGAGAACCCGTTTCTCGTTTTCTCAGTGAACGCATTAGAGTGCGTATTCAAGTATTCTAGTTCTCTTTCCCCTGCATCCTTTCAGGATTCCTTGCCAACCAACCCTAGTCCCCGTATTCAAGAGTTAAGCGCTGACGTCTGTTAGTAAGAGTCGGTGAGGAACCGGAGTTCGATACTGAAGCCGCCTACGGAGCCCTGCTGAGAGAAGAAAGACGATAAGTGGCTACAACCAAAATAATACGTAGATTGATGAACTGCTATATACTAAGTCTAATTGATTCTTACTTTGGGACACTCCAGAGCAAATATTTGTGAATGTGTATTTAAAACGGAGGTTGAATCTGAAGGCAGCATCTAAATAGAAAATGATAAAGATTCGCTAAAGATAACAGATGACACCAAAGGAAGCACAGCATAAGAGTTCAGTCTGAGTACAAAACTAGTTGGAAACAGAATTAAGAAGTAATAAGAAGAAAGAGGAGAGCAGGACAGTAATAAGTAAGTGAAGGGGGTCAGAGGGTTTTTCAGAGTAGAGGCATAGAGTATGAACACATTAATGAGAGAGGTGCTTTTTATATATTTCAGAAAATAAAGAGTAAGAAGTTCTGCCGCACACTCATTAAGAAACTAGAAGAGAAGGCCAAGTTCTTGGTAATACATGGTAGGTGAGAGTTCAGACGGGAGGGCTAAATAGAGTAGAGTAGATACAGAGTAAGGAATAATTGTGCTTTTACCTTCCAGGGTTTTTGGTGAGAGAAGGTCTGCAGGTCGGACTACACGAAGAGCCAGCCAAGAAAATCTCTTCTCTTGTTGTTTATTATTTTATCCAATTCCCCTTCCTTTTTGGGTAAAGACTTTGGAGACTAGTGATTCTAGCTCTGGGTGGTTGCTCAAGGGGGATTCGGAAAAAGGCATCTCTGTTCCTGTGCAGTACAAGACGTATCCTTTTATTAATAGACTCTGACATCTACAGAGGTTTTTATGTAAATTAACTTTTAAATCTTTTTGGGAGCGCTTACCGGTGAGCGCCCCGGTACGCGCACCGGTAAGCGCAACGGGAGTCCTCCATCTTGTGTTTTGGAAGAATTGAGACACAAGATGGAGGACAAACAACGTTGGGAATGGGTACAAGGGGGCACGGTAGACACCCCCTGACCCCCTAGGTTTTCTGAGGGGAGTTTAGGAGGTACATATATGCCCCAACATTTTTTTTTACATTTTTCCCGGCGTGAGCGCCCAGTACGCGCACCGGGGAGCGTACCAGGGAGCGTACTTTGGTGAAAAATAGTGAAAAAAGTTAGAAAAAGATAATCATTTGGAGTGATCAGAGGTAGGGTAGCCCTGAAAAGAGCTTTTGAGTTGTGTGGCTGATTTAGGTACCTACAAGTAGGTACCGATGCACAGTCTTAAATTCAGGAAGTGTCATCAATTGCCCAAAGGTGTCCTTTAAAACCATTTCCAGACCTACCCCAGTCAAAGTAATTATAAGGTCAGGGTGTGGCAGATGGTGAAAGGTTTTCACCAATGGTATCAATTGATGACATCTCAATCCTCTTTGGCCAATCCATTTGATGTGCACATTTGGTAAATCAAGGTTGTGAAAATTTCTGAGAGCTGCATACCTTTGAGCCCAGTGGATATAGCTATGTCCAATAATCCAGACAGAATACATGGTGAGAGGAGGTTCTGGTGCAGTCAGATGAAGTGTAGGAATAAAATGGCAGTTGGAACAGTAGGAGTTTGCAAAACAAAAACTGTGGAGTTTCAGTGCTATTGAATCATAAGCAATGATTGGTGGATTCAGAAAGTTGAAAACTGAAAGTTAGGGTGCATGGTTCTGTTCTGTGAAAGAAGTAATTTGAATGGTTAAGAAAAAGTCAATTAAAGAAACATTGCACCTCATAAGCTGGTGTATTGAGATGTCAAACATCCTTGTTGAGTTCATTTGCAACATTGTAGAATAAACTTTTAACCCTGAGAGCTCAGTGAGGAGGGAGTTGCTATGGTAACAGGTAGAAAGGGCTGAGGGGGGGGGTGTTGGTTTGAAAATAGAGAGGGAAGAGTTTTGATTGGTTAACAAAAAGGGATATATGTGTGTAGAATTAGAGGTTTTCTGTGCCATTAATGGTTGCAGTGCCTGGAGAACATACCTTTTGCTCTGCTAAAGAAATATTGGTGTGTGTATCTGACACTATTCTGAATCTCCCAAAGAATTTGTAAAGGTGAATTATGATTCATTTAGATAGAGAGTTCAGATTAAGAAGCACATTGATTTTCTTTGCTGTTGGTTTGTGTGATGCTTTTTGAAAATGCATGGTTTCAATATTTGCAAGATAGAGGATTTGTATTTTGTGAAATAGTGATGTTTCAGTAGTGAAGTTGAATGGTTGTACATAGGTCCTGCACTCTGTATATAAAATGTTATTTAAAAAAACAATTTTAGGGCAAATCAATGGGTTTCAGTAGTGAAAATGAATGCTTGTAAATAGGATCTGTGCTCTGTTCATAAAATGGTAATTGAAAAACGATTTTAGTGCAAATAAATGGGTTTCAGTAGTGAAAATGAATGCTTGTACATAGGACCTGTGCTCTGTTTCTAAAATGTTAATTGAAACACGATTTTAGTGCAAATCAATGGGTTTTAGTAGTGAAAATGAATGCTTGTATATAGGACCTGTGCTCTGTTCCTAAAATGTTAATTGAAAAACGATTTTAGTGCAAATCAATGGGTTTCAGTAGTGAAAAAGAATGCTTGTACATAGGACCTGTGCTCTGTTCCTAAAATGTTATTGAAAAAATGATTTTGGGGCAAATGAATGGCTTTTACATTTTTAAGAAGGAATAAATAGTGTGTGCATGATTACATAAAAATATTTGAATCTTTTACAAACATGTCACCTGTGTCACCTCAGATTAGGAAGCAGACTGAGTTTCTTTGCTGTTGGTTTGTGTAATTTTTTTGGGTAATGCTTGGTAGGAATGTTTGCAAGAGAGAGGAAATGTATTTTGTAAGATAGTGAGTTTTCAGTACTGAAATGGAATGCTTGTACATAGGATCTGCACTCTGTTTGTAAAATGTTATTCAAAAATCGATTTTCGGGCAAATCAATGGCTTTTACATTTTTGAGAAGGAATAAATAGTGTGTGCATGATTACATAAAAAAATGTGAACCTTTCACAATCATGTCACCTGTGTTACCTCAGATTAGGAAGCACACTGAGGGCCTTATTTATGAAAACAGCGATGCGTCAATTTTAACTGCGTACTCCTTGCGACATGAATGATGCGCTATATTTAATGTATGACGCATCATGTCGCAAGGACTTACAGATAAGTCAGTATTTCTGACGTATCTGTAAGCGCAAAAGTGACGCATTGCTGGAGTGTGTCACAAAAGTGATGCTACTCCAGCAATGCATCCTTTCACATAGGGAAAGCCGCATGTGAAAGGGCTTGCGTCAGTCTTACGCCTGCTGTGAGGCAGGTGCAAGATTTTGACGTTACAGCGTCCTAAAAGTGACGCAGTGAAATCTCATAGATTTCACTGCATCACTATTACGAGGCTTTTTGCGGGGAATGCCCCCTCTGCATACATTATACCTGACACAGGTATAATGTGGCGCAGGTGTTTAAAAAGTGACGCATCTACCTAGATGCATCACTTTTTAAATATGGCGCAACAAGGCACATGTTTTATGCCGCCGATCCGTCGGAAAAAGTGACGTATCAGCAGCGCAAAACTGACGCAGGGTGTCATAAATGAGGTCCTGAGCTTCTTTGCTGTTGCTTTGTGTCATGCTTTTTGATAATGCTTGGTATCTACATTTGCAAGATAGAGGATTTTTATTTTGTGAAATACTGAGGTTTCAGTAGTGAAGTTGAATGGTTGTACATAGGACCTGCGCTCTGTATCTAAAATGTTATTGAAAAAACGATTTTGAGGCCAATCAATGGGTTTCAGTAGTGAAATTGAATGCTTGTACATAGGGCCTGTGCTCTGTTTCTAAAATGTTATTTAAAAAACGGTTTTAGGGCAAAACAATGGGTTTCAGTAGTGAACTTGAATGCTTGTACATAGGACCTGTGCTCTGTTTCTAAAATATTATTGAAAAAACGATTTTGAGGTAAATCAATGGGTTTCAGTATTGAAATTGAATGCATGTACATAGGACCTGCAGTCTGTTTCTAAAATGTTTTTCAAAAAACGATTTTGGGGCAAAGCACTTGGTTTTAGATTTTTGAGAAGGAATAAATAGTGTGTGCATGATTATATAAAAATATTTGAACGTTTCACAACCTGTTTTACCTCAGATTAGGAAGCAGCCTGAGTTTCTTTGTTGTTGGTTTGTGTCATTTTTTGGGTAATGCTTGGTAGGAATGTTTGGAAGAGATAGGAAATTTATTTTGTAAAATAGTGATTTTTCAGTACTGAAATGGAATGCTTGTACATAGGACCTGCAGTCTGTTTCTAGAATGTTATTCAAAAATCGATTTTGAGGCAAATCAATTTTGAACCTTTCACAATCATGTTACCTGTGTTACCTGAGATTAGGAAGCACACCGGGGGCCTTATTTATGAAAATAGCGATGCGTCTCTTTTCACTGCGCACTCCTTGCGACACCAATGATACGTTATATTTAATGTATGACGCATCATGTCGCAAGGACTTACAGATAAGTCAATATTTCTGATGTATCTGTAAGCGCAAAAGTGACGCATTGCTGGAGTGTGTCACAAAAGTGACGCAACTTCAGCAATGCATCGTTTCACATGGGGAAAGTCCCATGTGAAAGCGTTTGCCTCAGTCTTACACCTGCTGTGAGGCAGGCGCAAGATTTTGACGTAACAGTGTCCTAAAAGTGACGCAGTGAAATCTCATAGATTTCACTGCGTCACTATTACGAGGCTTTTTTCGGGGGAACACTCCCTCTGCATACATTATACCTGACGCAGGTATAATGTGGCGCAGAGGTTTAAAAAGCGACGCATCTACCTACATATGTCACTTTTTAAATATAGCGCAACAAGGCACATATTTTATGTCGCCGATGCGTCACAAAAAGTGACGCATCAGCAGCGCAAAACTGACGCAGGGCCTCATAAATGAGGCCCATCGTTTTTTGCACACTACTCCAGTTTAGTCCTGTCCACTGCACTCTTGGACACAAGCCTCACCTTTTGTGCTCCTCTGGACAGGCTTCATCTCATCTGCACTCCTGCTTAGGCCTCACAATCTTTTATTAGAATAACATTTTAAAAACAGAGAAAAGGTCATATGTATAAGCTTTTCATTACAGTAGTGAAACATCGCTCATTGATAAAATACAATTCCTTTATGCACCAAGGTTTCTTTACCAATTATTATGAAGAATGTATAAGTCTCTGATATATTCTGTTCCTGACTTACTGTATTTTTACATTAGTCCCCTTCTAACATCCTTTCTGTGACTCATTCCTTTTTACATCCTGATTCTGTGTTATACTCTCTTATACTTTCTCTTTAACTTACTTTCTCGTACACCCTGTCTCTGATTTATTCCCTTTCTCTCATTAGTCCTTGTTACATTCTCTCTCTGATTTAGTTCCTCTTACACCCTGTCTCAAACTTAGTCTCTCTATCTACCTTTTACAGCCTCTCTGTGTTGTAGTCTCTTTTACATCCTGTCTCCTTCTAACACCGTCTCTCTGTCTTACATCCTCTTACACCCTCTCTCTGTCTTACACCCTGTTATATCCTTTTTCTAACTTATTCCCTATGTCCATTTCTTTGACTGACTCCCTCTCCTTATTACATCCTTTTTCTGTCTTATAACATATTATACATTCTTTCTGTCTTACTCCTTCTCTATGTTTTTCTTCCTCTATCTGTTTCTTTGTCTGACTCTCTCTGTCTTTTTGTGTTAGTTCCTTTAGATCTTTTTCTCTGTCTTAATCCTAGTTACATAGTTGTTGTGATATAAACTTAAATATGTTGTAAAGTAGTGTTTATATAGTTTGTTTATTGTCATTGCTTTGTTCTTTGGTAATAGTGGTCTAAAATGTGTTATCTTTTCTTTTATCACAGATTGAAATCAAGATTTGCATAGTAAGGAAATATGCAGTCAAGGCAAAGGAGAATAAAAGATGTGAAGCGGAAAAAATTAAAAACAGCAACGGAATTAAAATCTACAACAAATACTTCAAAAGAGAGGAAAAAAGCTCCTGGTAAGACAACTAAGTCTTTCTTTCGGAACATATGTAGATCAAAAAAAAATGTTGATGAAAATGTCCATAAACAGAAGGAGAGACCAAATTTGAAGAGGAAGGAGAGGTCTCCTAAAAATGTTAATACTGCAGGAGCAGAGAATAATATGTATAGGAATAGAAGGCAAAACCAATTTAGGGACATTCGTAAACGAATGTTTCGCAATAGGGTAGTTTTAAATTTGTTAAAAAACATTAAGAAACGTAAACAGAGAGCTGCTTTTTACAAGAAAAAGAAAAATGCAGAGAAAATTGTTGATCAGGCTTTTGAAGTTAAGAAAAAATTATTTATTTTAGTAATCAATAGAATTAGGACACTTAACAAGACAATTGATGTTTTCAAATCAAAGAGTAGATGCAAAAGAGTAATTAATCGGACTAATTTTTGTAAAGTTTTTTCTGGAGAATGGATGCATAGTTCAAGTTGTGAGCCATTTTTTAATGAGGAGAGTTACTTTCAGGAGAATGATTTGGTGTATGCAGTTAACACCAGTGGTCGAGCATATGAGGTGAAAGATGGTTGTCCGATTGAAAAAGAGAAACTTGTGTCTAGAGATGCAGAAGAGGTGTTAACTGATGAAGTTTTAGGTAGACGTACTAAGGGTCCAGTGTACACTTGGAAGTGTAGTAGTATTTGTAGTGTGCGACAGGAATCAATCGATTTGCTTCGTAATTTCTTACGTACTTATAGTAAGAAAAGTCTAAAACAAAAAATAAAGATGTTGCAAGACTTAGATCCTTGCAGAGTGAGAGAAAAGACAGGTTTGCAAGGCCATTCACTGGCTTGTCTTTCAAGAAAAGTATGTCAGAGTCTTTTTCATCATTTTAGGATGTTAGCAGTGCATCATAACAAAATGAGGAAATTAGTGAGAAGGTTGTATTATGCAAAAAGTCCAGCACTTAAGCTTAAACAGTTAAACAGTGCTCTTTTGCGTGGAACTGAATTAGATGTGAAGATGATTTGTGAAGACATTGAGTTTTGTTATTTTAGTGAAAAAGAGGACAGTGTAGAAATTGACACAGTAATAGAAGGTAATGTGGAAGACAGTGTACAGATTTCAAGTACAGAAAAGTTTGACCAGGAAATTACTAAGTTTAAGGTAAAATCAAGTGAAAGGCCTAATTTTACTTGTGTGTGTTGTCGACGGACTCATTATAAGTTTCAGACTAGGTTAGTTGATTTATATGCAAAAAGTGAAATGGAAAATAATAGTGAATGGAAGAATTTTGCAACTTATTTGTTGGTGGAGAATTCTTTTGATTTGAGTTCTGATCAGCGTATTTGTAAATATTGTTATAATAAATTAAATGAAAACAGAATGCCTGCTAGAGCTGTTCATAATAATCTTGAGTTGGTAGACATTCCTGCTGAATTGATGGATTTAAATACATATGAATCTATTCTGATTCAATGTGTCCATCCTTTTCAGGCTATTGTTCGCATGGAGCCTAAGATAGGGAAATTGCCTCCTTCAGATTTGCAGAGAGGATTAAAGGGAAGAGTTGTTTATTTGCCTCTAGATTTCAAGAAAAATATTGATACAATTGGTGTAGAGAAAGTGGAAGAGGAACCTTTAGGTATTCTAGTTAATGGGGTTCCGACAAAGAGTAAGAAAATCTGGCAAGATTTAGTGGATGTTAGGAAAGTCAAAAAGGCAACGTTGTATTTAGTCAAAAACAATGAGTACTACAAACATGTATGTGTTGCAGCAGAGGAAATAGCTGCAGAAGAAGACAGTGATTGTTCAGCCGGCCAAATTGAAAAAGTTGATGTGTCTAGAAATGAAGAAATATATGGACATTATACTGTTCATCCTTTGCATTCCAGAGAAGTAATGGGGAATGAAATTGAATTGTTTCAAATGAAATCAGCAAAAGGAAGTCCCATTAGTGTATGGGAAGAAAGTTTGGAAGCTCGTTGTTTTTCACATTTATTTCCAACAGGTCGAGGTGGACGATATGACGATCGACCACTTCAAATTCCTGCATCTGAATACCGGACTTTAAGATTATATGCTGAAGATCCAAGGTTTCGTCAATGCATCCCATATTTGTTTAATCTACTGTATGAAAGTGACTTGTCTGGGCTTTCCTATGCAGTAAACCAATATTCTGAAAAGTGGAGCACATCTGCAAAATGTTTCGGCGAGGGACTTTATGGAGAAAGTCAATCTGCAAGATAATATTTTGGAATCTTCACTTATCAATCTCATGGCATGTCAGCGTGGTACAACCGAGTATTGGTACCGTCGTCATGGGGAATTGAAATGTATGCTAAGAAACTTAGTAACTCCTACATGGTTCCTTACTCTTAGCTGTGCCGAGTATGCATGGGACGACTTACTTCAATTTATACGCGAGGCAAATGCAAATATACAAAATATAGAATTCAAAACACCTGGAGAACTGTGTTCTTTGGATCCAGTGAATGTATGCAGATATTTCAATCATAGATTTGAAGCTATGATGTCTTTCATTACCAAAACAAAAAATCCTCCCCTTGGAGAGGTTTTGGATTTCTTTTGGAGGAAGGAGTATCAAGCGAGAGGTGCTCCTCACATACATATGTTGTTGTGGATTAAAGATGCACACACATTTGGAACAGATTCTGATGAAACAGTGATGAGTTTCATTGAAGAGTATTCAACATGTGCTGTTCCGAAAACTACAGAGGAAAACAGTTTAAGGCAACAAGTTTTACGCTTTCAATCCCATCGTTGTGGGAAGTATTGTCGTCGAAAATTCAAAAACAAGGAAAAGTTCTACACAAAATGTCGTTTCGGCTTTCCACGACCAGTGATTTCTAAAGGAAGAGTAATTAATTTGATGTCTTTTCTACGACATACTGTGACGAGAAAATCACCAAAAAATACATACAATTTAAAAAGAAACGAAGAGTCCAAGTACATCAACGATTACAACCCAGTGATTTTGTCCATGTGGAATGCTAACATGGATATTCAATTCGTTGCTGACAACTCTATTGCTGTGGCTCGATATGTGACGTCTTACATCACAAAAAAAGAAAAGACAGAACTGAAGGAAATGTGGGAGGATATTTCACATGAAAAGAGTCTAAGCAAGAAATTATACAGTTACAGTCTGAAGATGTTGTCACATCGAGGAATTGGAGCATATGAATGTTCTGATCGATTGTCATCAGCAAGTCTATATGCCAAATCTAGAACCATCATTTGGGTGAGTCTAGGTCTTGCTGCAACAAGAAACCGAGTTTTGAAATCTGTAGAAGAAATAGAGTATTTGACGGAGAAAGAACCAGAAAGTACAGATATTTTGAAGACAAACATGTTGGATACATACTATCCAAATAGAAGTCCTCACCTTGAGAACGCTTGTCTCTATGAAGTTCTGCAAAGGTATATTTATAAGAGAAACATCAGAGAAGATATCAATAATGGAATATATGCTGTCATTGAATGTGAAGGATGTCTAGTGAAACAGAGAAAATGTCATTTGATAAATCATCGAAAATTGAGTTGCGAAAATCCAGACAAAAGGGAATTTTACTATTTGGCTCTTTTGCAACTCTTTAAACCATGGCGTACAGAAGAGGAACTACTTGGAGATTTTCTCTGTTACGAAGATTCTTTTACTGCAACCAAGAATACCATAGAATGTCCTGTTTTTTTCAAATAATCTGCAAATGTTGAACGAAGAAATAGAGCAAGAAGCCACAATTGCTGCAGAGATTGCTAGAGACAGTTCTCAAGGCAGTCAGAGTTCTACTTCTTTGAGTCAGGATCCACTAGGAGGACCAATTATTCAAAATGAGGCTGCCACTGCCATGGATGAGGTGGAAAGAGCTATGGAACAAGCTGAAGAGGATGTAATTAACTTAGAAGATTTGGTGAAACAACTACACATTGAGCAGAAATAGATATATGACGAAGTCACAGAACAGATTGAACACGGATTCAGTCATGAGAAAAAAGAGTGCTTATGTACATCATTTAAGCCTGTCCGACTGTACGTGAGTGGAGAAGCGGGAACTGGAAAAAGTTTTTTTATGAAAGCAATTGCAACTTTTTTGCAGAAAAGGACTGAATCACCGCTGTCTTGTGTTGTAACCGCTCCAACTGGGCTGGCAGCACATAACATCAAAGGGATTACATTACATCGTTTACTGATGCTACCAGTTGAGTATGATAATAAATTGCAATACCACAAGTTATCTGGAGATGTGTGTTCTGAAGTTTCGAGAATCCTGAAGAAAATGAAACTTCTTATCATTGATGAAGTAAGCATGGTCTCAAATCTAATGCTTGCTTTTGTGCATTTGAGAATGCAAGAAATTCTTAGAACAGACTATGATGTCTAATTTGGAGGAAAACACATTATTGTTTTTGGAGATCTACTGCAGTTGACTCCAGTAAAAGGACAACCTGTGTTTAATATTTCAGATGTTCTTGGAGCTTTTCTTCTAGAAAGTCGATGAAATGGATTTTTTAGTGAACAGCAGAGTACTTTCCAACGAGAAAAGGACCTTCATGATATACTATTTGGCCTAAAGGAAAAGTAAGTGAATCAAAGATTAGTGTACATTTGTCATTTGTCAGTATCTAAGTTTTTTTTTAAAACACAATCTTTTAGATTGTGTTTTTTTTCCCGCTGTCATATGATGAGTAATTTGAACTCACTGTTTTAAGTGAAATTCAATATATTCTGAAAAACAGCAAAAATAAACTATGTAACATGTTGTACAAGTTATTCTATACTTTGGATTGTGTAAATTAAATTGTATTCCTATTGCCTGACATTCACTTTCCTTTTTCCATCTCTTTCAGCTCTTTTTACTCACTTATAATGTCTTTCTCTCATTCTCTGTCACCCCCGTTCCTTTACTCCACTTCTTTCACAACCCCTCATTCTCATTTCAACTGTCTGCATCCCCTCTCTCCCTTGCATAACTTTTCAGATTTCTGTCTCTCTGCTTTACTTCCCTTTTCCGTATTTTCCTCCTTTGTTCTTTTAGTAATTCCTCTTTACTCACTCAGCAGTATTGTCGCACTCTATCGCTATAAATCACCCACTCTCCCTCGCTTATCTTTGTTTGCTCCTTTCTTTTGACCTCTTCTCTCTATTTTTCGTTCACTACCTCTATGTCCTCAGTGCCTCACTCTCCTTGTGTTATGTTTACTTGTGTTTATCTACTTTCTATCATTTCTTTTACAACAACTTCACTGCTCCTCTCTCATCGTTCTTCATCCCATTTCTTTTACTCTGGTTCCATTACTATCCCTCATTTCCTTTCTTTCAGTGTCCTTCTCTTTACTTTCATCACCGAATTATTTTCTCTCAGTACCACTGTTTTAGTCCTCTTCTCCTCTCTTTCCTTTTTTTGCTCCCTTACTCATTTCCTTTTCTCACTCATTGTACTCCACTTCACTCAGTTTTTCTCTTAGTCTGTCTGTCTACTAACTTCCTCACTCCTTTTCCCTCAATCCTTGTATATTATCCTCTCTCCCTTCATCCCTTTGCTCTATGACTGTTCTTCACTTACTCTCAGTTATCTTCTATTCCTCATTCTTCTAAATGCATCCTTAATTAGACTCTTTTCCATCTCAGTCATTATCTTTTTACTTACTACTGTTTCCTGATTTAGTTTTGCTAACTCACATTGTTTTAGTATCTTTCTTACCTTCAGTTAATTTCTCTGTTCTTCTCTTGCTCTCTGTCAGTGAATCTATATGCCTTACTCTTAGTAATTTGCTCGCCTTCTATTTCTTTTTCTCTCTCTTTGTCCTTCTACCTTACTTTATTTCCCTTTCTGTGTCCTTCACTCTTACTTTATTTCTAAATACACTGTTATGATTTTTAACCTCTTCATTTGTATCTTTTAATTTAAAATACATATTTTCCTAATTATAACTTTTTTATTTTCTCTCTTTCACAGATACAAAGTGTAGTAAAAAAATGTAATTAAAGTTATATTTATTATATGGTAAGTGTGACAAAAAAAATGTAGTTTGTCATCACCCTTTGCTTTAACCTCACTAATATTTTCTCAACCAACCTCACTCCTGTTTCTTTACTCTGCTTCCCTCACTTATTCTTATTCTTCATGTTTACTCCCCTTTCCCTATTTCCCCTCTCATATTCAACTTCTTTCAGTCCCCATTCTTTACTTCACTTACCCTCTGTTCCCTTTCTTTGCTTCCTCACTCATTCTCTTTTTCTTATTTATTTACTTTACTCCTACACACACACCTCATCCCCCTCCCAACACATACACACACTTCTGACATACACCCCACACACACACCACACACACACCTCATACACCCCCACACCCCCACACACACTCCTCACACACACACACACACACATACACGTGTTACCATCCTTGTGGGGACTATGTGTGAATACCAGCCTTGTGGGGACTAACCTTTCCCAATGTTTTTAAAACACACAACTAACAGAAAAATGTTAAGAAAAAAATCATAATACAGGATCCTGCTTCAAATTTGCAAATATATTGTTATTTATTCGTGCGCACAGCACCATCCTTGTGGGGACTTGAACACGTGCTACCATCCTTGTGGGGACCTAGTCCGTAATACTATTTGTGATTGAATACAGTCGAAGGCACATGTCTAAATGTTTATTTTAGCAACAATATACACAAAAAACATTATAATATATTCATATATGAATTGCTGCATATATAATAGGGGTATACATTAAAGACAGATTATGTTAATGTGCCAGAAAATATCATATCATGCTTAATTAAAGACACTTAAAGCTGCATTTAACCTATTTATTAGTGCTTAAAATCTTAGGAGATAAGGGAACTAACACATAAAGACATTAACATATAGAACAAAGGAAAATGGTCAAGTGGAATCCATAGCGTGTGGAGCTGCTTAAATTTTTACCAAAATAGAAGTCCCCACAGAGATACTGAAATAGTGAAATAGTGTGTACATTCAATGCTTGGAACCCATTATAAAGGGTGTGAAGCTAATGATGTTCAAGTCCACACAGGGGTTGTGTGTAATTATAGAAATGCTCAAGTCCCCACAGAGATAGTGTGTTATCATAGAGATGTTCAAGTCCCCACAGAGATGGTGTGTTATTATAGTGATGTTCAAGTCCCCACAAAGATAGTGTTTTATTACAGTGTTATCCAAGTCCCCACAAAGATAGTGTGTTATTATAGCGATGTGTAAGTCCCCACAGAGAGAGTGCATGAAGGTAATTGTCCTCATTAAAATAGGGCCCGATTCACAAAGGTAAACATAGACAAAAAGTCTAACTTTACTACTTTTCAGTATTCACAAAGGTAAATTTCGACCAAAAGTCTAATTGTACTACTTTTCAAAATTCACAAAACCCCATAAAGAGAATGTGAAGCTGATGATGTTCAAGTCGAAGCAAACAAAAGGAGATGATGGACGGAGTGGTGAAACCTTTCAGTCACTCAGCCCCAGTTACAGATCTGGGTTGAATCCATCATCGTTCTTTAGCTAACTTCGCCACCCCAGATCAGCCCAGCTATATGCAAATCAGTCTTGGCCCTATGCCTCATGGAAACAGTCCAGCCCTAACTGCCAAGCCAGGTCTTCCCTGGACCGAAAACATGCATCCTGGAACCGGTTCTGGGATAACACCCCCCTCATCAGCCAGGCTCGCTTTAATCTAGTGGCAAAATGAGCAAGGGACCCATGTCTGAGTCCCAACGTAGGGCGAACAAAACAAACAAAGAGATGAAGGACTGAGTGCCGAAACTTTTCAGTCACTCACCCCCAGTCACAGATCTGGGTTGTATCCATCATCGTCTTTAGCTCACTTTGCCACGCCAGTTGAGACCCAGCTATATGCAAATCAGTCTTGACCCTGTGCCTCATGGCACCCCCTGGTGCTTTAAGTTGAAACAGAGCTTGTGTTCAGTTACTTGAATGCTCAAGTCCCCACAGAGATAGTATGTTTTTATAGTGATGTTCAAGTCCCCACAAAGACAGTGTTTTATTATAGTTTTTTTTAAGCCCATACAAATACAGAGTGTTATTATAGTGTTGTTTAAGTCCCCACAGAGATAGTTCACAAAGATGTTTGTGTTTAAGTCCTCATTAAAATTGGGCCCGATTCACAATGATAAACTTAGACAAACAATCTAACTTTTGTACTTTTCAGTTTCAACAATGTAAACTTAGACCAAAAGTCTAACTTTACTACTTTTCAGTATTCACAAAGCCCCATACAGAGAATGCAAAGCTGGTGATGCTCAAGCCAAAACAGAGCCTGTCTGCAATTAAATGAATGCTCAAGTCTCCACAGAGATGGTGTGTGACTATAGTATTACCACGGTCACCAAATAGAATGCGTGTGATTATAGACATGCCCAGGTCCCCACAGAGATAGTGTGTGATTATAGACATGCCCAGGTCCCCACAGAGATAGTGTGTGATTATAGACATGCCCAGGTCCCCGCAGAGATAGGGTGTGATTATAGACATGCCCAGGTCCCCACAGAGATAGTGTGTGATTATAGACATGCCCAGGTCCCCACAGAGATAGTGTGTGATTATAGACATGCGCAGGTCCCCACAGAGATAGTGTGTGATTATAGACATGCCCAGGTCCCCACAGAGATAGTGTGTGATTATAAACATGATCAGGTCCCCACAGAGATAGTGTGTGATTATAGACATGCCCAGGTCCCCACAGAGATAGTGTGTGATTATAAATATGCCCAGGTCCCCACAGAGATAGTGTGTGATTATAGACATGCCCAGGTCCCCACAGAGATAGTGTGTGATTATAGAGATGTCTTGATCCCCCACAGAGATGGTGTTTGACTATAGTATTACCACGGTTGCCAAAGAGAATGTGTGTGATTATAGACATGCCCAGGTCCCCACAGAGATAGCGTGTGATTATAGACATGCCCCGGTCCCCACAGAGATAGCGTGTGATTAATGGGATGCACAGGGATAGCACACAGAGATAGTGCATGATTGCAGTCATGTACCTGTCCTCACAAATATATTTTGTGATTACAGTGACGTTTAAGTCCCCACAGTGATAATGTGTGATTACCGTCATATTCAAGTCTCCACAGTGATGTGTGTAATGATAGGTATGTTGAAGAACCCATACCGATCATAATAATACAGACCGTATTAGTCTGGTGGCTTATTAAACTGATGAATCCACTTGAGAGATATGTGTTTGACCTCTCTCTCACATGTTTGAATTCTGGTGCTACCACTCAGCCTTTATTCCTTCCAAGGTACAATAAGTACTATTTACTTGCATAAAAAAATATGGTATTCAGCAACAAGATACCCTTAGGCGTGAATGTGCACTTTATATATGCACATGAGATGATATGGTGTGATAATAGTGGTACTCAAGCCACCACTAGAGAGGGACTGGATTTAACCCATATCTATGAATCCCACATCAAATGCAGCATTAACCGATTTAAACTGTGTCCATCCAGGAAGGTTCACATTTCCGTAAAAATACAAGTATCTGAGTTCTCATTTTCTTTTCTAGCCCCTATCTTATCAACTCTAGTCTCCATTAAGAAGATAAAACTGTATTTCTGATTGCAATAAACTCCCCAAACTGATTTGTTCTGACACTTTAGGATTATTACAATAAAGATGGCAGCCGCGTAGTTGTGGGCGATCGCAGTGGAGCGGTGAGAATCAGGAAGGAGCCCTAAGGAACGATTTTGTGCATAGCCATGAGAAATCCCCTGGTACTGTAAAGTTTGGGAAAAGCCCGGACAAGGATGATTTTGGCTCTTACCTGCCATGGTTGAGCAAGACGGTGGTTACGAGCGCTGGTGCTGGCCGTGACCGCTCTCTCTCCCAGCCGCAGGCGCTTCGGGAGTGCAGTAGGGCGGAGCTTCTGCCCAAGGCAGCGGAGTGCAGCGGAGTTCGGTGCGGAGTTTGGAGGAGGAAGAGGTGACAGGAGCCGCGGTTTGCAGAGCCCGTGTTGTTGCAGGCAAAGGAGGAGTATGGCACCTAAGGCTATCTCGGGGGCAAAAGCGGCACAGCTAAAAAAGAAAACCGGGCTGGAAGGAGCAGCGCCCCTGATGGAAGACGCCCAGCGGAAACCCCAAACGCCACCGGTGGAGCAGGTGAAAAAGAGGCAGCAGGCAGCGAGGACTCGCCAGGCAGCCACATCAAACATAGCAGAGATGTTTACTAAAGGTGGTTACGAGAGGGAGAAGGGGGGTTAAAATAGTCGTATTGCCTGAACTGCTCGCTGGGGACAGTATAAATCATGAGCTGGACACCCAGGCTAAGGGGGCCATGGACAGTGCTGTCAGCGGCGTGGGGGGGGGTGCCCCCCTCAAATCCAGCTGAAACCCTCAGTTCAGCAGCATCCCCAGCAAAGGGAACTGCACAACTCCTTCAGTCGGTAGAAAGTCTTCAGGGCTTAGCTACCGGGGATACATCTATAAATCCATCCATGAGTACGACTGTTGCAAGCTCCCAAGTGCTACACATAGTGGATAAAACGGCTGCCGGTGCTCAAGCCTTTGAATCACCCGTTGTTAATAGGGCGGAACTATCGGGGGAAGGAGTAATATTCAATACTGGCTCCCTGGGGGTAGAAGCTGGTATCGCCATTGGAGGTGCAAGTAAAGATAAGGAGAAAGCCCCAAGTGAATGCTTCTTTTCTGTCTCTGAGGGGGCCGAATGGTCCGACGAGGATGAGGATCGTAGCTCCTATTTGGGGGATAGTAATCTGGAATCAGAGAGCGACCCCGAGCATGAAGGTCCAGCAACAGCAGTAAGATCTCTGGCTGTATCAAAGGTGCAAGAACATCTGCAACAAGAACTGAGCTGGGATCACTCATCCGCTATGCCTCTGCAGGGTAGTCCTTGTGTCGAAGCATCCCAAATTTCACTCTTGGAGATAATTCACCAAGAAATTATCGCACATAGGGAGGAAACTCGCCAGGACAACCGCAAATCTCAGGATGCAATGAGAAAGATGCAGGGTGTTGTGAGAAAGTTGTCTAGAGCCTGCACCAACATCGGGGATCGAGTGTCAAACCTCGAGGAGAGAGTGGTGTCAACGGAAGCCGAGGTCGCGGCTGCCACTAGTAAGGTTGATCCTCACTGTTCTCAAGTATCCGATATACAGTGGAAACTTGAAGATATTGAGAACAGGCTAAGGCGGAACAACCTTAGGATCCTAGGAATACCTGAGGGAGTTGAAGGATCAGACGTCAGAGCGTATATCATCAAGCTTTTCGAGCAGGCATTCCCGGAACTCTCCCGTTGGAATTGGCCCGCAGAAATACAGCGAGCACACCGTACCCCTTTTAAAATACGGAGATGCGCGAGAGAAGGGGACAAGCCCAGGGCAATTTTAATCTTTCTGGGCAACTTTGTTTTGAGGCAGTCTATCGCAGAGAAGGCCAGACCAGATTCAAGGAGAACCGTCGAAGGGTTGTCATTCTTCGTCCGTCCGGACTATTGTCACACAACTGTGGAGAGACGTTGGAGATTGAGGGGAATGATTAAGCCCTTCCAGGAGAAGAAGATTCAGGTTTTCCTGATAAACCCTGCCCAACTAAAAAGAATAAACGAAGGGAGAACCCTGTATTTCGCATCAAAAATTAAAGCAAAGGAGTATCTTGACTCTTTGGGCAAATAGAGACTCACTAGAAGTTTGGATATCTTTTGAGCATCTCATAAAACGATGGGGGTATCGAGTGCCTGCAGATTTTGATTTAAGGTTCTGGGGGGGGCATTGTGCTTATTTGGTTTTGGGTTGTTTCAATTGGATCCTCACTGCTTACACTGTAACTAAACTCCATCACTCATATAATACAGAAAAGCCGGTTCATCGTTTCTTGCAAGTTCACCTTCAGAGGAACGTTGACGTCCATATTCAATAACTTTTTTGGCAATGATCTTAACTGCCAGAGTAAATGCAGCAGAAACATAGTAGCTTCCAGGTTCAGCAATTAACTGAATATCACTTTCTTCAGGAAAATATACCTTCAGCAAAGTGTTGATAGCATGGTTTATCTCTTCCAACTGAAATTCAGTTCCAGTGAATCCACTTCCAATATCCAATATGTTCATTTTAAAGCCAAGCTCCTCAGCCATATCAAAGACGCATCGTGCATCAGATAAAGCATGAAAGTATGCTTGTGGTTCTTTACAGGTACTTGAAACATGAAACTTAGAACCAATGATCTCAACATTGAGCTCCTTCGCACATTCCATAAGGTGTCTACAGCCCTTCAGTGTAGTGCAAACCGTCATGTTCACCTCGTCACCTGTGAGATCTTCTGTTGCGATGTGAAGTAATAGCTTTGCACATGGATGATTACGTGCAATCTTCCTGAGCTCGCTTTCATTGTCGCATGTCATGATGTTAACCCCAACTTTTGCCGCATACTTTAACTGGGAGGCTTGTTTGCATGGATTTGAATATATAACACTTTCAGGAGATATGCCCAATTCCAGTACCATTGTCATTTCATTTTTACTAATGCACGAAAATCCAGTCCCAAGAGCTGCCATGATTTCAAGTACAACTGGAGCTGAATTGCATTTTACCGTATAGAACGGCTTTATATGTGGCGCAACATTTTGCCACTGGTTGTGTTTCTTCACAATCTTTCCAAGGTCACTCACAAAAAAAGTGTGTTTGTCAGTAATCGTATGTTCATAAATATAGTGATCAATAACATCTCGAAAAGCTGCAGCCTCATCTAGCAGGCCAATGGATGTATCTGCGTCTTCAATAAATCCTTTCATCTCAGCTGTACTCCTCACAGCTTACATACACCAAGTGAATAATCGAGAAACCCTTGACCCGGATTCTTGAAATATGCAACAAACTGGACAAGTTAGGAGATGGAACCCTACTATCATCAGCTAGGTTCCCAAGGAGGCTCAGAGTTGAAGTTGAACGGTTCTTTATAAAGCGCCTCTCCTAGTCCTTCAGGATAATTGTTAAAAACTTTGAGAGAAAATCCGCCCCGTCGTGCGTTGCTCCTCGGTTAGAGCCTCGGCTTGCTAGCATAGCGGGGGCAGAGCAGGCCCGGCTTTGGTCCGGCGGGCGCAGCCGCTCCGCTCGGTGACCCGCCTCCTGCGGAGCGCAGCTTGCTCCTGGGCTCGAGCGGCGCGCGATAAGGCGACACTATGACTTTCAATACCATTTTGCATCTATTAAATTAGCCTCTCCTTTGGACCTCCTACCCCCTAACATGATCAGGCAACTTGACTCTAACCTGTTATCTATGTTAAGAGATCTTCTCACTATCTCTCCTGGTGAGGGGCTGGTTCCCAAGAAATAGAAATATGCTATGGTCCTTCCCCTCCTGAAAAAAAACAACTTGGACCCGGCCAATATATCCAACTTTCATCCCATTTCCCTTCTTCCTTTCTGTTCCAAAGTTTTAGAAAAACATATTAATAGCCAGCTAACCTCGTTTGTGGAGGCTCAGAATTTGCGTCATAATTCTAAGTCTGGATTTAGGGCTGAACACAGTACGGGATTCGCACTCTTGGGCAATACCGAGTGCTTGAGGCAGTGCCTTTATGGCAGTACGGCTGCGCTCATTTTGTTAACTTTAGCGTAGCCTTCGATACAGTGTCTCATTCCATTTTGGAGGAGAGACTGACTGCCCTGGGCCTTGAGGGTTCAGCCTTGGCCTAGCTTAGATCATTTTTGACAGATCGTAAATTTCAAGTTTTCCCCCAATGCCAGATCTGAGACTCATGCTCTGAGGACAGGAGTTCCCAGTGTTCAGTGACTCTTCTCCTACGCAGATGACACACAGATCATCTTTATGTTGTCATCTGAACAGAAAAATTGACCCATGGATTTAAGCTCCTTATCGATGAACAAAAACTGTCTCAGGGTTCAATGGTGATAAGACTGAGGTCATGATTCTGGGGGAAAACTCACCCATCTGGGGTCCTAATCAATGTACCGATGCTCTGGGGGCTCTGCCTATTCCATACCAGAAAGTAAAAAATATGGGATTCATTCTGGATGACAAATTGTCTATGAAGCCTTGAGAGGCAAAGGTGAACGCCACTTATCTTACGGTCTTCAAATGGCTAAAAAAGATCATATGGATGATCCCTAATCCCGCTCAAAGGACTGTGATCCAGGCTTTGATTTTAGCCAGACTGAACTACAGCAATGTGTTCTATTTGGGAGCTGATGAAGCTACAACCTGCCGGCTACAATTAGTTCAGAATGCAGTTGTGAGGTTGCTTTACCAACTTCCAATAACGTCCTCAGTCTCCAGCCTTCTTGGCGAGCTTCATTGGTTGACAATTCCTAATCGTTCATGCTTCCCCCATCCCATCCTGACAACAATGCCATTAGTGATTACATCCAAGCACAGGAGATGGTTTTGAACAGTATGCATCCGGAAATTGTGTGTTTTGATTTCATCTTATGTGATAATGAATAAAATTAGGTAAATTGAAATAAACAGTTGCCTAGGTTCTCACAATTTGGTCACGTGGAGAAGCCTGGATTAATCTCAGGTTTTCTGGTTTCACATAGCGCAGTTCAGTCTAGCCACTAAATATACATGCTTTGCTTCCATTATACTGACTTTACAATCCCTGCTGGCATCAGTGCAG
The DNA here is from genome assembly GCF_964261635.1 of Lissotriton helveticus. NCBI lineage: Eukaryota > Metazoa > Chordata > Amphibia > Caudata > Salamandridae > Lissotriton > Lissotriton helveticus. Next base: position 1,794,257,173 of record NC_136068.1, read on the forward strand.
CCCTCGGTCACACCAAAGACCGGGAACTTTGCAGCCCCTGGGAAAATCTTTGTGAGTACCCATGGCTTAGAGCATGAACAATGGGTCTGCCTACTTTAGCCATTGGCTAACTTCACTCTGGGCATCTTCATTGTGCTCTTTCACAGCTGTTCCATTCAGTGCCAGGAATTGCTATGGTGATGTGTGGTTTTGAGACCCAAAAAGATTAGCTGTTAACCAATTTGGTTAATATATATTGATGATTGTCCAGCATCTACCCCAACAAAATGTTTTTTAAAAGAATGAGAAAACAAAACCAACATTTACAAAACCAAAAGGCTGCTGGACAACGCCAGACTATGTCTTGTACTTTGTTCCTGTTACAACCTCAACGTCCAAAGATTCATGATTCTTTATTGCACAGTTATGATGATTTGTGCTTTATGTAGCACTTGCTTCAACATATTTCTGCCATCCGTTCATTGATACACATTTCATAAATTTGATAGGCTGTGACTTCCCCAGTGAAATTAATAATTAATAATTGTGCTGTATAGGGTAGACACAGATTGCTGCAAAAGTCACCAGTGGACCATATACCCATATTAGAACTCGGCAAACTTTGTGTTACATAGACCAACTCTTATGAAATTCCCAAATTTTGTGTTTTAGCAATTTTGCAAAATTTCTTGGCATTTCATGAGTGCAAATTTGTTTTTAATTTGTGCCCACAGGACACTAGTCCGAGCATAAAATGTCCTACAGAGCAAAACCACAGTAGAGGTATCTTTTTCTTCAAACCAACCACCTACTGGTTTCTCGTGGGGCTCTTGTACACAAGGCATGCCCTCACGTCCAATTCTCCTTCTCCTTGCATTACTAAAAAACACATACAGACTACTATTACGTTTTTTTTTTTCTAATGGGACAGGCACTTGTCTTTGTCTTTGGAAAGCAAACCTCTTTCCAGAATGTCATCATCGGTCGCTTTGCCATAATTTCATACCGTTAGTAACTTCCATTTTCTGCTTTTGTTTTAATGGGAGCATGCAAGGCACGAAATACAGGTCAGAACCTGGATGGCTACACCTGCTGTTTGTTCTACATGTGTGATCTCTTCTATTTTAAACCAAGACTCTAGGACACATTGTGTAGCCCCATGGCTGTTTATAATTAAGAAAGTGAAAGCACGAGAAGCAATAAACCTAAAAAAAATAACTACACGGAGGCCTGTAAAATTATACATTCACTCTCCAACTTCAAGCAAGATGAGAGTGACCTTTGGTCCGTCTGCTGCAGTCCAGTTGACTACCCTTATGCATCTGACGGGAACTAGACCTGTTTCTGCCCAATGTTGCCCCCCTGTACATATTTTGATATGCCTGGTTCCTTTCAATTAAGTACATCAATCATGCACTACTGCCCCATGATGCAGACGCTTAAATAGGTCTCATAAAGTACCTTACTCGTTTTCAAAGCTTTTAAAATGCTTCTATGACTCACAAGGTGAACTGGTTTTCATGAATTCGACATTCATAATAGCATGTACCTCTTCGGCAATGAAACTGTTCTTTTTTAAAGTTCCTCAGATTTGGTAGTATGGGGAATTTAATGCAAAAGGAGCCTGTCATGGGCACATCAGGGACTGGAATGCTACAGAAAAGGCAAAACCTTCATGTCTCTCTCTCTCTGCATATGACAAAGTAGTGTTTCAAGAGACGCATACAATACAAGACAAATACATACACACTTTTATCGCTGCTCCTAAGTCTATACTGCACAATTAAAGAGACCACACAGTATTTTCCCTTCTAAAAACAAAGAAAATGTGCCTTCGGATTTACTTCTTCTAACAAACAAAATGAAATGCAAATGCACTGCGGGCTAGTTACTTTACTACTGTTCCCTCATCACCATTAAAACAAAGACGGGAACTTTTCATTTTGCGCACAGTATAAGGAAAGGCCCTGCAAAAAGCTGTCTGCAAAGTTTAGAAAGGACAACCTCCAGCGTTCTCAGGACAGGAGGGAAGAGAGCCCGGGATTAGCAACACAAAGGTTTCTAAGACACCCACCTGAAGAGGTGTGAACATATGTAAATCACGCCTTTGTTTTTCAACTCCGTGGCTGGAAGCGAAGGTCAGAGTCAAAGGGTGAGGCCAGCACTTTAGGAACACCTCTCCCTTCCCCCAGCCGGGGATCACATTTGCGGATGCAATGTCAACACTTGGAAAGGGAAGAGCTGAGAGCCGAATGCAATATGTTTTGTAATATAAGCAGAGTACTAGCAAGGAAACCACTGAAGTAACTTTGCACAAAAAAGTCTTTATTTTTTTGTCACCGTACACCAATGAGACTCCAAAAAACAGTAAATGCCTCTTATTTATCAGTGTAATGTGTTACATACCAACCTTCAAACCAACGCAAAAACGTGTCATTTGTAAAAAAAAAAAAACATAACTAATTAAACCAATTATAGTTTCCAGAATATAGGCCACAAATGTCCGGAGGAAAGACTGAAGTACAAATTACGAAATAATTTTAAAAGTGCTTATTCGATTTAAAGTATGTCATTCAGCAGGCTGCATCAAATGGTGTGATAAGGATAAATACAGATTAATGAAACCTCTTTCTGGGACATTTTGTCAGATGCAATAGTACTAAAGTGACCTCATACGCACATTGTTCCTGTTTTAGTACTAGAATTCCTAAGTAAAAATGTCGCTCATTTCTACATTAGCACTGAAAGCTACAATCAGGTTTTACAGGGTGGTTTCTGTTTCTGCTCATTCATGAACAATTACTAATATCATGTGCATTGTGGATATTAGTTCTGTTTGTGTGTATTATTACCTATTTCATTGCAAAGAAACGTTAATCAGCTGTAATTAAAAAACAAGCACTGGCAAAGCTAATTGGTCCCTCCTTTGGGACCTTTTGGATTTTATCCATGCTGTACAGCGTCTTTGATGCTGTGCAGAATGGCTAATTATTTTTTTTTAAACAATCTTTTGATGTGCACCAGTGCATCATTTTTTAGTCACGTGCATCACACATGCATGCCTACAAAATGGTGCAGGCTTTCAAAATTAGTTATGGTTAGAGATCCAAGTTAGATCAGTAACTAAAAAGAAAGATGCCAGGGAGGAGCACCAAACCAAAACAAGGATGAGAGTGGACTGGGAAGCAAAACTGGGGATGCTGGTCATGGGAAAGCAACACAGGGAACAGAAACAACACTGGAGGGGCAGAAGCAAAAAAGTGCAGACAAACCTGCATGGAGCGAGCACAGAAGCACAGGGAAGCACAGGGAAAGACAGAGCAACACAGAGGTGTGGGAAGCAACAATGGGGATGGAAACAAAAGGAAGGAGTAGACAAGCAAATGAATCATATGGTGGAATAGGCGCTCCTCAACAGTCACAATGGATCTATGCTATGCAGCCACCTCTTCCTTTGTCTTTGTTTTTCATCAGGATTTTGTATTTACGGGGGAAGAAGATGGTCATACCTTGGGAAGAGGAGTAATTGAACCAGGCCTTGTTGATGACTCAAAGATAGATATTGTAATGGAGGTCACAGGTATTCTTAACTGCTCCATGGAGAATTAATAAAAGCACACAGTAAGGCTTCGGATGGGAATTGAGATGATACAAAGTCATCAGGGGAGTAAAGAGAAGAAGGAACATGAAGTGGAGGCACTGTAGCAGGGTAGTAGTATCATTCATCACACGTTTGTGAGCAGGTGGGCTTGAGAGCCTGGTTATCGAAAGGTCACTTGAGAGTGCTTTGATGTTGTTAAAGATATCATTTGTAAGATATTATCATGCCATTGCAATAGATGTTGATGGCGGTTGTTGAACTATGAGAGTTAGAGGAAGGTGTAAGCTTCTGCCCATGAGCATGAGGGGGACATATCATATGGAAAGAGATTATTGCTCCAAGCATTGCTGTCTGTGATGCAGAACAGGAGGTTGGTAGTGATGATCTCATTTTAGGGCCTGATTATGAGTTACACAGAGTGCTTAATTTGAGCTGATGGTTGCCAGTGGGAGTCATCGGTACTCATTTTTGGGGACTGGCACTTATTTTGTCCTCATCAGACATTAATTTATAGCAAGAGGGTGAAAACAAACAAAGCCGAAAGATGGAGGAAGAGAAAGACAAATAAACCATGACAAGAGAATTTCTAGTAGTGGAGAAAAGAGCCATGAGGTAGATTTAAGAAGACATAGCCTTGGTATTTGTGCAAAGACACTTAACTGCTACATTCGCAGGTTCATGAGAAGAGCTCTGGGCACTAGCATTTATTTTTTTACAAAGGAAGCACTGATTTCAGAGTAATGGGGTGCTAAATTCACATGTAACACCACCCCAGTAATGCACAATTACTATTTGGAATCCATGGAATGGGAAATACCATTTGGAACTACATTTATCATTGTAAACCCACATGGAAATCCTATTTCTGCAGGGTTTATTTCATACATTTACCAACTGCTCCAAGCAGGAGGTAAATGTATGCAGAGGCTTCTGTATGGGGTGAGATTGGAGTGAGGTGGGTGTAGAGAGTAGAGGGAGTTTCAGAAAAGCTCTGATGGGTGAGCATTTAGTACTGACCCTGCATGAAAAACAATCGGGGGACATAGTTTGGCTGCTGCAGGCAAAGCCTAGAGTAATATTTCTTGTGGAATTACCACCCACCACCACCCTGACAAACACCTTTCCACACAAAACCCATACAAACACTACACCTAAACGATTTATTACCACCCAAAAACCCCATAACCAGCCTAAACCCTAAAAAATCCCTTACCACCCAACAATTGATACCCACCCTAAACCCTTAAAAATTCCCTTATCACCCAAAACCCATACCCAGCCCAAACCCTAACTTATCCCTTGCCCCTAAAAATCCATATGCACCCTAAACCTTAAAATTCCATTTGCCACCCAAAAATCCATACCCACCATAAACTCTAAATAAATCCCTTGCCAATCAAAAAGCCATACAAATTCCCGTGCCACCCTAACAAATCCTTTGCCACTAAAAGACCCACACCCTAAACATTCCCTTACAACCCCAAAAAATGATACCCACGCTAAACCATAAAAATTCCTTGTGACCCTAACCCCAAAAATTACCTTACCACCCAAAAACCCATACCTACCCTACCCTTAAAAACCCTCACCTCCCAAAAACCCATACCCACCCTAACCCCATAAAAATTCACTGGCCACCCAAAAGACCATACCCAACCTAAACCCTAAACGTACCTTAGCACCCAAAAACACACACCCACTCTATTCCCTAAAAATTTCCTTATCCTAAAAACCCACACTCACCCAAAGCCATGAATTTACCTTGCCCCCCAAAATTCCACACCTGCTCTAAACATGAAAAAATGTCTTCTACAGATTTAATTAAAGCCGACTCCGTGCTGTGCCCCGCCCTGAATCCATGTTGAGATGGACCCAGAGCCTGGGCAGTAGCCGGATATGCGCTTAACTGAGAGTTCATTATTCCCTCTATAATCTTGGCTTGTAGTGGCAGCCTGGCAATGGGTCGATAGCTGGTTAAATCGTCAATATCCAGGTTTGGTTTTTTTAGAAGGGGGAGGATGGATGCCTGTTTCCAGCGGGATGGAAATTCCCCGCTTTCCAGCATTTTATTAAATAATGATGTGAGCACAGAGGCTATAGGTGTAACAGCTAACTTTACTATGGTAGGCAGACAGAGATCATGAGGGGAACCCGATTTAAGCCTCAGCATCCACTTCCTTACCTCCTCCTCATTAACAGGGGCGAAGTGCAGAAGTTTGCCTTCCTGGGACTTGTTCTCTATTTGTTCAAGGTTGTCCTCTGAGGAATTGCTCTTTGTTTGACCATCCAGAGAGTTGAAGATAGTCTCCACTTTGTTTTGGAAAAATTTAGCCAGGGCTTCACACAGTTCCTGACTGGGGAGGACCGCCGCTGGTTTGGGGGCTGCCAGGGTAAGAATGGTTTGGTAGAGTTCTTTTGGGGAGTTTCTTGCCTCCCTGATACGTTTAGAGATAAAGATACTCTTTGCTTTTCCTATTAGGTCTTTGTAGACGGCTAATTCCGATTTGTATCTTTTTTTGTCGGCCTCACAATAGTTTTTCCTCCATATCCGTTCTAGTTTTTTACAGATAATTTTATGCTCCCTGATCTCCTCTGAGAACCAAGGGGCCGATGGAGACGCGCGAGTGGAGTGGCAGAGTCTGGGAGGTGCTAGCTGCCTACAGGCCGTATCCACCCAGTTAGTATATGTGGCAGCCGCCTCATCTGCATCCCCTATAAGGGGTACCATCGTAGATGTCAGAAGCTCGTCTAATGACTTGCTTTCTATGTTTTTCCATTTCCTGATGGCCCTGGCTGGTTTTTTGGCCTGTCTCAATCTCAGGGGTGTGGCTAGAGCAATGTTAAAACAGATCGCGGCATGATCGGACCACGGGACCGGGCGCGTGGCTGCGACACCTAGATCGGGGTGGTTAGAAAAGACTCCATCCAGGGTGTGTCCCGCCCTATGGGTAGGTCCCGCCACCAATTGATTTAGATCTATCCCTTCCATTAACTCCACCAGTTCCCGAGTATCTGGGTCTGACCTGCAGTCCAAGTGAAAATTAAAATCCCCTAAAATTGTGAATGTCTTGGCATAGGCTGCTTCCTCTAGAAGGCTTCCAAGTGCTGTTAAAAATGGGGCTTTAGTCCCAGGGAGTCTATAAAGTAGACAACCTCTAAGGGATTGATGATGGGACAGTAAGAAATTAAAATCGAGTGCCTCGCCAGCGGTAACAGTCACTAGCTGAAAATTGGCTTTAACTGAGTCGTGGTAGATGATCGCCAAGCCGCCCCCTCTCTTTCCCGGTCTGCTCTGAACATGACAGCCGTAGTTAGGTGGAGTGGCTTTGACAATGTCAGGGCCCGAGGCAGCATCAGTCCAAGATTCAGGGATAAATGCTATCTTTACACCAATTTCCTGTATCAGGTCCGCCAGTTCAATACTATGTTTGACAAGGGATCTGGCATTCAGCAGCATACATTTAACATCAGCACGCTCACCCTTCGCCTCCCCACTATTGATATTAGTGGTGGCATTGATAGGCAGCCAGGAAACCATGGGGAGGATTGTATGACAGCTCGGGCAACAAGGTCGAGTCAGCTGCGGGTCGTTTCGAAGTTCCAAATGTACACAGCCCGGCGTTCTGGTTTCGGCTCCTAACGCCCATAGTGTATCCCGTCTATATCTAATGTGGCATGCCGTGTCAGTGGCACTTCGACCAGGGGGTATGGCGCTAGGCGCGGACGGGCGCAGACTGGCTTGCCTTTGGCGTCCCTTCGCAGTTCTCTCTTCCCTGCCTCCTGACCTGTGAGTAATCAAGGCGCAGAGTCTATAAATCAGCCTGTCCCTTTACCCACTAGTACTTTAAAACAATTTTAAAAACGGTAATAGCACTTAAAAATAGCAGCAATCAATTAATGTGCAAATTTCAGCAAAAAGTATCAGCAGGCAGATCTAGTCATCCGCCTTGCTCCCGGCTCACGCATTAGGAGTAGCCAGGTCGAGCGCTCGCGCCAGCCCGCCTTTTGAAGGTCCCGGGAAGGAGAAAGACTGGACTGCTCAGCCCTGGCCCGCTTCAAGATGGCGGCCGTCCAGGCGAGCGTCCCTTCGCAGTTCTCTCTTCCCTGCCTCCTGACCTGTGAGTAATCAAGGGGGAAGTTTCCGTGAAAAGTCCACTTAGTCAAAAATTGATTGGAGTACTGCTCTTCCCTTTATCTGCGGTTGCTGGCGCGGAAAAAAGAACTGACAGCGCGGGCGACATCGAAGTACTCCGACGTTATCCCGGCGTCACAGCGCTGACGACGGACACGGAGCCGCAGATGATGCCTAGCAACACGCAGGGGTACTGCTGATAAACTTTCCTGATCCAGTCTGACACCTGGGGATATTCTAAGGTAAGGAATCAAACACGAACTACTGTTTCTTAAAGATATATCGTTACAGAAGGTAAGTAACTTTTGCAGTAATACTTGTGGCTCACAACTGTATTAGTCTATACCTTTGCTAATCCATCTGAGGGAGGAATACCTCTGCTTTCAATTGTTTTTGTTACCACTAAAGACATCAGGATTTTAAGGACTATGAAGATCTCCTAATGTACATATGGTTGTTTATGCGGCTGGTGTACGAAATATGTGTTTCATCGACTGTGTATTTGTTCTGGTTCGACCCATATGAGGAGTGGACTCGTTATGCCCTTATACGCCTAACGGCTAGGACGCTCGACCTCGGACCTGGGGAACACGGTTCGAGTCTCGGTAATGTCGCTAAACCTCCTCTGATTCTGGGCAAATCATTTAATCTCCCCGTGCCTAACAAAACTAATGTGTGTTCTTGTGTAACAACATAACTGGTGCTATGTAAAGCGCTCTGATACCCGGTTCAGTTCGGGTCTAGTTTGCGCTATATAAAACTCTGCAAAAAAAAAAAAATGGACAAACACTACTGAACTCGAAGTGACACATTTTGCCCAGCAGTCGAATGCCCTTGGCAAAGGTTCTCTGGTCTTCTTTTCTGTTGCATATTGCTGCATTTGGGGTTTAAACTGGTACTAATGAGATTAAACATTTGCCCAAACAGTGTTAACCTGTTTGAAAAGCATGACAAAATGAGAAAGTATACCATCACAAATGTGCCCGCGTTATGCTGCTTAATTTGCGTTCTCATCAACCCTCCCACCTTATATGATACAATGTGATAGAAATGATTTAGAAATGTTCAAAGAAAAATAAAATGGTGACGCCCAAAATGTAAATCTAAAAGTTTTTTTTCTTAATCAAATGTAGGAAATGTTGCCTTTAAACTTTCTACATTTGTGCAGGTGAATTTGGTGTGCAGCTAGAATAGATATCTATGTTTAGAGTGTGGCACACCATTAAACTCTATGGATGCCCTGGCCTTTCTCTTTTTTTCTTTACAATATTTGTCAGTAATACATAGGAATAAATGTCCCACTGCATGGGTTTCTCTTGAAAGGCAATTTATTACGTTGTGTTTTTTTATTATTGGAAGTGCAAAAGCAGATAAACAGTGTCAGGTGCTCAGCCTCATTCCGAGTGGTGCTGCTGAAGTTTCAGGCCAAGCAAACCTAGTGCTTTTTGCTGGTGCCTCTGCTCACCTAACATGCTGTTTGAAATCTGTTGCAACTGTGCCCATCCCCAGTCTGCAACAGTCACTGACATGAGGTGTCTCAGCTCTGCTAGTTAACTGGCCCTTTGTTATGCACGGAAGTGCATTTGCACATCTTTGGCTGACCTTGGCAACACCCTGGCTACCTTTACTTCTCTGCATGGAAACACACTGAGGAGAATACTTGCATTCTTGTAACAAGACTCTAAAGACACAGTTAATATTAAATTAAACCGCCTGCACATCTAAGAAATGAAATAGTAATTTTTTTATGAAAGGAACATAAGCAATAAGTATACCGCACAACAAAGTTCATCTTATGGCAAAATGCTGCTCAAATGTACATGTTGGCATTAGATGATAAAAGATAAAAAAAAGCTAGCACGCATGCAATTCGGTTGTTTGCATTTTCAGAGGTCTGGCAGTTACATATTTGAAGCATTTCTTTTTTAAATATAAAATGAAATATTCTGCTTAAGGTTTAGCTTCACTGAGTCAGGTACAAACACGACTGGGCTCAGTAAATATTTTTTCGAATTGAAAATAAAGGATCTATTCACAATAGATATGTATAATGTTTGCTATCTCTATGCTTCACAGTCGAAGTAATTATCTGGTTTCAGAGATTTAATTTTTATTTCTATACCATAGAATTGTACAAGTTCTCCCAAATAATTTAAATTTCACCCAGGCCTACTCGGAAGTTTACAGAAAGAAGCCATATGCACTTTGCTTTAGGAAAGAAATTGTCCACATAATTCACCTACCTGCTACAGTGTTTACTGATGCTATTTCCTGAAGGAACCCTTGTGTATGAAACACATTAGGCATTTCTAATGTGCAGTACATGGCCTACTAACAGGTTAAGGACAAGCAATAAAAAAAAAACAACGAGCAGATTTATGAAGGCCTTGCGCCGCCGGCGCGTCATTTTTAACATTGGAAAAAGTGACGCACCGGCGGCGCAAGGCCTTCATAAATCTGCCCCCAAGTGTTTCAGTTTGGAAGGCCTCGATTTCTGTAAATGAGCTCAAAGTCCGATAATCTGCAGACTGCTTACAAAGAATACATTGCATATTATAAAGTCATTTTTCAGGAATGTGTGCTATATCATCTTGAACTCGAAAGTGATGCATTTTAATAGCAGGTGTGAAATCAGCAGCAGCTTTTTCTCGGGCACCTGACTCCCTTCTTGGCTGCTGTCAGTCCCATGCTGAACGACAACTCTGTTTGAAGGTCTGTTGGCAGCAGCGCCAACCCCCAAATCGGACAGACTAATCAACTCCAAGAGTTTTCAGCACCCTGATCTGCAGTCGTGCTAATGTGTTTTTGTCAGGCATAAGTATGTGTTTACATGTCTGCGCTGCCCATTCTAAAGTACTGTTTTGAGTTTCCTCTTAAGGCAGATTCGGACATCTCCAACTGATGTAATGCAACAAAGGATTTTCTTTCCTTGCAGCAAAACACATTGCAGAAAATTCGAATGTGATTTAAACAGGGTGTTGAGTGATTTCATATTTTGGTACAACATTTTTTTATGTAAATGGGCTTTCATTTATATATCACATGCACTACCAGAAAAGCAGGGTCTGTTTAAAATATTGTTTTGTAAACCCAGTCATTATTTCAATAGGGTGCTTGGAATTTAGACGGATACTTTACCACTTTTTTGGACATTAAAAAAAAATGTTTGTATTGTTGTCACATCCATGAGTACTGATAAGATGATGAAGTGGACCATTTCTTAAATAGGAATTCTGTCATGTGTTGGAAATGTAAAGCAATAGTATTCAATTAAATGTGCATTTCGTAGCTTTTCAAAGAAAATAGCTACTAAAAAATAAAAGTGCAAAGTCAGTAGCCTCATTTGATCAATTTGTTGCTTCTAAAAAAAAGTTCCATAAAATAAAAAAGGCCATTGCATTCAGGTATTATGTTTTCTGATGGGTATGCTCCTTCAAAATCACTATCCTCTGTTTGCTAGATGGGATTCAATCACTGAAGTGTGTTTAATATGCTAAGTGTGTTTAAGGCTGCAGTACCACCGCCTGTCTACGGGGGCAGAGCGAGCAAACAAAATAAACACACATGGTCAAACACAGGTCCCCACAAGGCAGTTTTTTAAAAAGTTGTAAAAATTGGCACAGATGTTTATGAAGTCATTTCCAATCATTTAGAAGACTTTACCTTGTGGGGACTTGGGTTCAGGTCCCCACAGTGCAATCAAGTCCCCACAGCGTGAGTGTGTTATCATACTCAAGTCCCCACAAGGATAGTAACACAAACCCACACACACACACACATTCCATACACACACACACATCCCACACACATACCCCCCACACCGACACACCCCTCACACATATCTCACACACCCACACCTCCACCCACACCGAAACACCCCACACAGCCACACCCACAGACACACCTTACACACCCACACCCCCACCTACTCCCACTGACTCCCTATAAGTCACCCACACTGCCTTACTTACCTTTCTTTGCTGTTTCACTCAGACCCTTTCAGGCACGGTTTCCTTTACTCTCTCTTTCCTTTCTCTTTGTCACTCCCCATGTCTTATCCTAATTCAAATTTTTTCACCCTCTTTCACCCCTCTTTACTTACACTCACTGCTCTTTTCTCACCCTCCCTCACCGTTGTTCATTTATCCCGGTTCCGTCACTACCCTTCATTCCCCATTTTTTACTGTCCTTTCTTTTTCTTTCAACACCAACTCACATTCTCCCACTATCTCTACTTTAGTCTTCTTCCTCTCTCTTCCCTTCTTTCGCTCCCTTATTCATTTTACTTTTCTCACTTTCACCCTATTACACCTTCTCTGTTTTTTACTATGTAATAAACAATCCCTCTGTGTTGCTCCCTCTAGCTCTCTTTCTCTTAACATTACTCTCTCTGTGTTCTTCCCTCATGCTAACTCCTTCTTCATTTTTTTTTTCTTTTTTTTGGGTGCGCGCCCCGGTGCGCATACCCTAAGGAAAAAAATTTGACAGAGATTCTTTAAAAATATAGGTTTCTTTTTATAAATTATTCTTTTTGTTGTTTTATATTTTTTTATCGTTTTTTTGAACATTTTTTACTTATTTTGGCTTTTCTGTACGGTTTTATATATTTTTTTTATTTTTTATGGGGAGAAACGAAAAACAGGGAATTGTAAATGGCTCAACTGGAGCAAAAAAAAAATCAGGAAAAAATTAGGTGTTTTTGGGGCACTTGTGATTATCACCAGCACAGAGGATAGGTTTTAGACTTTGCTCACCATAGCAAAGTGTCTTCCCACAAAATTTGAACACGATTTTAAAATCACCAAACTTGGGTTGAATTACAGACATTGTCTCTCTTGCCTCTGCATCCAATGGAATGGGTTGCTTTCTTTGGGAGGTGCTTGGTGAAGATCGAAAAGGGTTCCTGGTCATTTCACGGACCTCTGCCCTAGCATAGTTGTTGGGATGCTTCCGCTCCATATGCCGAATCATGGTATAATTACCCAATGAATATTTTCTATTAGGGTTCCCCTTTGAAAGTTCCATGCCACAGATTAGGCAAGTCACCTTTGGTACATTGACTTTCTTTTTGCCCTCTGGAATGGAAAAAAACTCCCATACTATGTGCTCCTTTGGCCTATATGGGGTATAGTCTTCTGGGAGGAATCTCCTTCTCCCCTCCTCATCCTCCTCCTCCTCTTCTTCTTCCTGACCACCAATGTGATGTTGTGGTGGTCCTCTTGGTGGTGATGGTGGTGGTGGTGGTGCAGATGCTTCAGCTGCTGCTGCTTCTGTAGCCATTTTAAAGTAGAAAAGATTAGAGATAGATCTCCAAACAGGTCTTCCTCAGTCAAAGGACAAAGTCAGAAAAAAGAAAAAAGGTGGGGGCTTTCATCATTTGGAAAACAAAACTGTTCTGGACCAATCAAAAGTGTTATTTTCAAGTCACATGATCCAGGCTTTCATCATTTGGAAACCAAAACTGATCTGCACCAATGAAAAGTGTTATTTTCAGATCACATGACCCCGGGGCGCTTAGCGTAAGTGCGTTGAGATGTTGCGCGATCGTATGCGCTCGCGTGCTTCCGGGTGCGCTTACGCAGTGCGTGATATGACACATCACGCGCCTACGCGATACGTCACGATGTTGTTTTCGTTCACGGCAATAGCGCTAACGGGACGCTCACCGCCGTAACACTGCGCTTACCGGTGAGCGCTCTATGCAAAAAAAAAAAAAATATTACATAATTATACAATATAAAATTCGTTATAAAAAATATTACTTTTCATACCTATAGAGATTTGCTAATAAAAAACCATTGAAATTCACGCGCAAGTTATAGTGAGTCCAACTAACTATAACGTGGGAATTTCATTTGTTTTATGCAAGTAAAATTTCCAGCTAACTATAACTGGTGTGAAACCTATGGTTTTTTCAGTGATTTTAATAGGATTTTTAAATGCTAATTCCTAACTATAACTGGTGTAAAACCTATGTTTTTTTCAGTGAATATATATATAGTTAGGACCTAGTTTCCATAGGAAATCCACAACATTCTATTTGGAATAACTTTGACGCCAGTGGACGAATCTTCGCGAATTTCTATAAGAAAATCGCCTGCCCGGTTCGGCTCCTTCCCTGAAAGTTTGGGGGTGATTTTTCAAGTGGGGGCCGAGAAAAAAGGGGGGTCCCAAAACGTGTTTTCCCCATCAAATTTTACATAGGGACCTTTAGCCAGGGCTACAGCCCGAACGGCTGAACGGAATTACACCAAATTTGGCAGAGAGGTAGAGTTTGGTTCGCAGATTGTGCTTTTTGTTGAATGGTGTAAATGCGTTCAGTATTTTCTGAGAAGATTGCAAGTAAAATCATAGTGATATCTAGAGTCGGAGTTCAGTACGCGTACTGAAATCTGTTCAATTACAAGTGTGAGCTGCATGCTGATTGGCTGTGAACTGTCTGTCAACACTCGAAACCAGGAAGTGTTGGCGGCCAGCTTTTGGCTCGCTAGAACCGAGTCACAAGAAAACAGTAAAACAAAGTTGAGAAATAAGGGAAGGGGGTAGGGTAGAGCCATTCTGACCCTCTAGGCTTGCTCAGGGGGTTGTACATGGATGTTTAGGCTCTATTTTTTACTTTATTTTATTTAAAGAAAAATCATGACGCACGCACATGTAAATACCTACAATTACAAGCAGGAGCTGCATGCTAATTGACTGTCAATACTCCAAACCAGGAAGTGTTGGCAGCCATGTTGTTTGTCGAGAGAGCAGAGTCACAAGAAAACAGTAAAACAAAGTTGAGAAATAAGGAAAGAGGGCAGGGTAGAAACATTCTGAGCCTATAATCTTGGTCAGGGGGTGGTACATGGATCTTTAGGCTCAATTTTCATTTTTTTTAAAATAAAAAATGGCGGGGTACTCGTGCAGTACTTGTACGCGGTGGAAAAGGTGGGAAAAAAACTAGTAGTTCGTTTTAATTCATTAGGTTCCGGGGGGCAAATTAAAGGGGCAATTTTTTTGCATAATGGGGGCTTGTAAGGTGCCCCGAGCACTGGGGAACGGTAATCCTCTGGTTTTATTTTTTAGTATGCGGGGGGGTTACGGTCCTACTCCCCGCAGTCTCGGTGAGCAGCACCCCTCGGGTCTTTTTAAAAAAAAAATATGTTTTGAGCACTCTCTCTCTCTCTCCCTGTACACGTTGCGGGTAGTGATTTGTAAAATGACCTTCCAGCTCCGGGTACCTGCATTTGTCTAGAGTTTTTTATTAATGTTGGGAGGGTGGGCTTGATAATACGTCCTTGTTAATTCCCATAGAAGCCTATGTTCTGGTGTTAACATGGGCTTCTATGGGAAATACCAAGGCCGTATTATCAAGCTCATTATTGCCATTTTATCGGCAATTTCCTGCCAATAAAACGGCGATAATTTTATCACCGGTCCTTGATAATATGCACCTAAGTTTACTAGTCAAAAAAAAGAGCAATGGCCAATACTATCAACAAAAAGCGATACATTATCATCGCTTTTATCGGCAGGAAACTGTCGATAAAGCGGCGATAATGGGCTTGATAATATATCCTTGTGAATTGCAATAGAATCCCAGGTTAACACTAGAACCTGGGCTGCTATGGAAATTTACAAGGGCCTATTATTAAGCCCATTATCGCCGCTTTATCTGCAGTTTCCTGCCGATAAAAGCGACAATAATGTATCGCCCTTTACTGATAATCTGGCATTGACGGGCATATTATCAAGGACCGGTGTTAAAATTATCGACATTGTATGAGCAGGAAACTGACGATAAAATGACGAAAATGGTCTTGATAATATGCCCTTGTTAATTCCCAAAGAAGCCCATGTTCTGGTGTTAACATGGGCTTCTATGGGAATTAACAAGGGCGTATTATCAAGCCTAGACGTGGCCCCTGGAGGGAGTTGCAGTGAGACAGGCGGAGCGGGGGAGGGGCAGGGTGGGTGGTGAGAAACAACGGAATCTGGATGACTGTAGATAACTAAACAATTAAGTTAATGAAACGAATTTCGGGTCATATTATCAACAACATAAGGCGATACATCATTGCGGCTTTTATCGTCAGGAAACTGCTGATAAAGCGGCGATAATGTTCTTGATAATATGCCCTTGTGAATATTTATGCAAAAACAACAGTTGATGGACAGAATGCAGAACAATGTCATACATTCACAGCAGTACAGAGATCTGGGCCTAAATCCATCGTTTTTTTGCACTCCACACCACCCTAGTTCAGACATGGCCATATGCAAATCAGCCTTGACCCTGTGCCTCATGGGAACAGTCCAGCCCGAACTGCTAAGCCATGTCTTTCCTGGACCGGAATCAAGCATCCTAGGACCGGTTTCTGGCTATCAGCCGTCTTCAGGCAGGATAGCTTGGCTCCAGTGGTGTGGAGAGCATGGGACTCACGTCTGAGCATACCCGTCCCACTCGGGGTGACAAATGCAAAAACAACAGTTGATGGACAGAATGCAGAACAATGTCATACATTCACCCCAGTACAGAGAACTGGGCCTAAATCCATCGTTTTTGTGCACTCCACACCACCCCAATTCAGACATGGCCATATGCAAATCAGCCTTGACCCTGTGCCTCATGGGAACAGTCCAGCCCGAACTGCCAAGCCATGTCTTTCCTGGACCGGAATCAAGCATCCTAGGACCGGTTTCTGGCTATCAGCCGTCTTCAGGCAGGATAGCTTGGCTCCAGTGGTGTGAAGAGCATGGGACTCACGTCTGAGCATACCCATACCACTCGGGGTGACAAATGCAAAAACAACAGTTGATGGACAGAATGCAGAACAATGTCATACATTCACCCCAGTACAGAGATCTGGGCCTAAATCCATTGTTTTTTTGCACTCCACACCACCCCAGTTCAGACATGGCCATATGCAAATCAGCCTTGACCCTGTGCCTCATGGGAACAGCCCAGCACGAACTGCCAAGCCATGTCTTTCCTGGACCGTAATCAAGCATCCTAGGACCGGTTTCTGGCTATCAGCCGTCTTCAGCCAGGATAGCTTGACTCCAGTGGTGTGGAGAGCATGGGACTCACGTCTGAGCATACCCGTCCCACTCGGGGTGACAAATGCAAAAACAACAGTTGATGGACAGAATGCAGAACAATGTCATACATTCACCCCAGTACTAGACCCAGATCTCTGTACTGGGGTGAATGTATGACATTGTACAGCATTCTGTCCATCACCTGTTGTTTTTGCTTTTGTCATCCCGAGTGGGACGGGTATGCTCAGACATGAGTCCCGTGCTCTCCATGCCACTGGAATCAAGCTACCCAGGCTGATGAGAGCTGAAAGCCCGAAACCGTTCCTTGGATGCTTGTTTCCAGTCCAGGGAGGACCTAGCTTGGCAGTTCGGGCTGGACTGTTCCCATGGGGCACAGGGTCAAGACTGATTTGCATATGGCTGGGTTTAAACTGGAAAGGCATGGTGAGCAAAAAAACGATGGATTTAGGCCCAGATCTCTGTACTGGGGTGAATGTATGACATTGTTCTGCATTCTGTCCATCACCTGTTGTTTTTGCTTTTGTCACCCCGAGTGGGACGGGTACGCTCAGACGTGAGTCCTGTGCTCTCCATGCCACTGGAATCAAGCTATCCAGGCTGATGAGGGCTGAAAGCCCAAAACCGGTCCTTGGATGCTTGTTTCCAGTCCAGGGAGGACCTAGCTTGGCAGTTTGGGCTGGACTGTTCCCTTGGGGCACCGGGTCAAGACTGATTTGCATATGGCTGGGTTCAAACTGGAAAGGCATGGTGAGCAAAAAAAGATAGATTTAGGCCCAGATCTCTGTACTGGGGTGAAGGTATGACATTGTTCTGCATTCTGTCCATCACCTGTTGTTTTTGCTCTTGTGAATATTTATAGCAGCCCAGGTTAACACCAGAACCTGGGCGGCTATGAGAATTTACAAGGGCCTATTATCAAGCCCATTATTGCCGCTTTATCTGCAGTTTTCTGTGGATAAAAGCGGCGATAATGTATCGCCTTATGTTGTTCATAATATGCCGCTTCATTTCGTGCCCTGCATGGCATTTTGCGATGCAGGGCGCGTTATGAAATTCGGGGCATATTATCAAGGACCGGTGTTAAAATTATCGCCGTTTTATCGTATTCGTAGCGTATGCTGGAAATGATTAGCAGTAGAAACTATGGTGCGATCACTCTCTCGCTGTCAAATGAGGGCACAGGGCGAGCTATGAGAATAGTTAGAAGTGGTCACTTATTGGAGATCCGATTCAGCTGTGTGTCTTATTGTGAAATGTTAGGCAATGCTTACATGATTATGGTAACTGAGCGTGTGATTAGATTAAAAAAAAGTTGTGTTAACTCCTCTGTATGGGAAGCTGGATGTTTCCATCTGGCTGTCGATTTTGACCTTGAAAGCAGAGTCAACCAAATGAGTCGTATAAGAGCGCTATTGTCTCAAAAAGAGGTCGCTCTTACATCTACTAGAGAAACATTAGTCCTTCATGTAGCTAACACCCGCACAGAAGTGTATGCTTTGTTAAATACAGACGTGCCGTGGAATTTTAGGGAGATAATTTAGACTATCTTTAATGCGTCCTCGAGTAGGGGGTTATATTATTTTTTTATAATTATAACAGTTGGTCTTGTGACCTCTGTAGAAAGTATATTTGGGCTCTTGTCGGTGTTTTTTCATTGCATTTTTTACAGCATCTTTGGTGAATTGTGCTTAATGGTCACATTAGTTGCCAGTGTGCTTGTATTAATTTGTTTACTTAAAAATGGATGAATTTCTTGCATCAGACGACAATATTTCTCGGTTGTTGCTGGTCCGCAACTGAATGCTTAGTTACTATGGCGCACTGCCTCTTGCAACGTTGAGTGCAGCTTATGGATTATCATTTCGATTCTCCTTTTTCACATGTGTTCAGCCTGTCTTCCATTGCCTGAGCTGTGATTTCGACTGGGCCCTGGATTTTTGTCTCTGCAGTACGGTGTCTCCCAATGCGGATTACGACCAGTTGATGAGTCCTTTAGTAGTTCATGATGTGCTCTGTTCTGGGGGCGGGATTATGGCTTTAGCAGCGACACATGGAATAATGGAAGGTTGGAATGTTTTTGCAGCGGTGCATGAGTTATTGGCACACAGTTACATTGAAGATGACCTGAGTTTTCCTCCGATGGTGATAGAGGCTCCGGTCGTTGAGGAGCATGTATGTTCATTCTCACTATTGAATTGGATGGCTGAAATGTTTTCAGATGAGAACAATGACTTCCTGTTGGAGGCTGTCGCTACTGTGCTTACACGCTGTTGGATTAAGACTCTTTGATTTTTCTGCGTATTCTTTATTTTTAAGCTTCTGCTTTCTATCAAAGAGCGAATAACTTTTTTGGGAAATGTGAACTTGACTCTGGTTTTTAGTCTTAGAGTGTGCATTTCTAAGTGGCACACGTTTATATCATGTGCTTTGATGAAGAAAGGGTGCCGTGGGGCTGAGGCTTGCACTCACACCCTGTTAAGTTAGCATGGGTTTATTAGAAGCTTACACGCTATTTTTGCTTTCCTGCTCTGCTTTGCATGAGACACATACTTGTGATATTGTTTAGAGAAGGCTGAGTATTTTTTTTATATGAGAATAATTTGGTATGCTAGATTTGTAAAGTGCCTCGCTAGTTTTGTGTGTATAGTGAGAGCATGGAACATCAAAGTTATCTTGAATACTGTGTCTGTTCAGAATGATCCTCGGAAGTTCGCGCCATAATACATATGTAGTTGTGCCCACCTTTGATACTTGCGCTTTTCATAATGTATTGTGGAGGCAAAGTTACACACAGTTAGAGAACATTCATAACTTGATAGTTTGTGGAGCACTGAATGTGATCTATAACTGCTGAGTACCAGAGGTATGGGTCTGATAATGTAATCCTATGAGACCTTCTGTAGTTATAAACTAATCTGCTAGGTAGGGAGGGTGAAATGTAGGTATATTTTAAATTTGTTTACCTTTAGTATTATAGGATGCTTTTTCCGTTTGTATCTTATAGAATAGTAACAATGCTGACAACCTTGTTTGTGATAATATGTTTGGTTGTATTATCTAAGGTACTGTGCATAAAATGTTGGCGTTAGAAATAAACATTTCAAAGTTGCATGTTTCTTTATTTACATCTTGTATTGGACTGGTGTAAGACTAGAATGAAAGTGCGCTATTGTTATCTACGTTACTTCATGTAATCTAAGTGGCATGTTATGGGTTGACTAGTCATTGGTGTTTTTGTTGTAGGGCAGTGGTTCCCAAACTTTTGACTCCTGAGGACCCCCCATAGAGTAACCACTGGAAGCTGGGGACCCCCAAGCAATTTGTAGGATTTAAATTTCAAACATTAAAACCGTAATTCGGAAGAAATTAACACATATGTGCACACAAAACAAATACTCAAATTACTAATGATTTTAGGTGCATATTTACAAGCCCCTATTACCATGGGAACATCACTTTCTGAGAGTTTTCTGTGGCGATAGGGGCTTTGCCTTATTTACAAGGCAATGTTAAGCCACTTAATGTGGCTTAAAAGTCCCTTGTAAATAAGACTCCCTTTGACACAATGCTTAGCGTGAAAGTGGTGGGCAGTGCGTGTTGTGGTGGGCGTTTCGTCTGCGACACCCATTGATTTTGACGCTGCCGCCTATTTACAACAGCAGCGTAAATGGAAAGCAGCGCCAAAATTAAGGCCAGGGAAAACCTGGTCTTAACTTGGCAAAACAAAGAGAAATGCTTCATTTCTCCTCGTGTTTGTAAAAAGCCTTGGTTTGTTTATGTTCAGGAAGGCGACCCTTCTTGCACATAAACAATCTTAAAAAAAAAGACATTTTATAACTTCCATGTGTGATGCATTAAGCAGTACACATAGAAGTGACAAAATTACATTTCAATATTCTTTATGTGCAGGAAGGGGGACCTTCCTGAACTTAAATAATCTTCCCCTATTAAATGTAGCGCCAGTGCGGGGGAAACGCAGAGATGCACCATATTCTTGTAAATATGGTGCAGCCTTGCATTTCTGAAGTAATAGAGTGTGTTGTTGAGCCAAGGAGGCTGGTCTGGAGAAGCACAAACTTAAGGAGTGCTGGTCTGGAGAAACACAAACTCAGGATTCAGAACATAACACAGTGGTTAGCATTGACTTTAACAATAAAAATGTATTTCCACCCAAAGAAACCTTTTTAGAAGGATCAGGATACTGAAAGACTGAAAAAAGCATGTCACTAACTTGTACCTTGCAGTTTGCAAGCAGTTGTTTAACGACAGTTTTTTGGTCACCTTGCTAGATTACGATTGTCACTTATGAACTGCAGTGTAACAAAATAATCTATGTGACAAAAGCAGTAACCCACTGACCGATGCATATCAAATACTGTTTTTTAAAATGTATGGTACACTTCTTTACAGTAGGCATATTAACTATCTGTGTTACATTAGTTCAGTCACAGCTGTCCCTGGCCAAAACTCTCATGTCTCTCCATCAGGGAAATCAATAACTGTTGTTATCTTGACATTTTTATTGTTCTTTGAAAACTGCTAATTAAACAAGATACTTTTCAGTGCTTTTAAAACTGCTGCCTGGGAATTTGTGAGGGACTCATGGGGGTCCGCGGACCACAGTTTGGGGAACACTGCTCTAAGGCGAAGAACCAATGAGTCACTGATTGCTAGTCTGGCAGGTTGTTTGTGTAGTAAGGTGGGTTTTGGAACAACATAATTCACTGAGGTCCTAAGTCTTTATACATAGCTCTGTGTATGAGCAGAATTCCTGGAACAGTAGTTACAACAAAAAGGCTCGATAAAGGGCTTGCACTTTGAATATGAATATAAAATAGAAGAATTGTTGATAATCACAGTTAAGGAATGCAGCAATTAGATGTGTGCATGTGTGGATGATGTGTAGATTGAGTGGAAGATGAAAAACTTGAAAAATTAGAGAGGTTGTAGAGATGCAAACTTTCCATTTCTTTGTAAAGGAAGTGGGTGTTTAGTTTTCCGGTGCATATATATATTCACTAAAACAAACGTAGGTTTCAGGCACGTTATAGTCAGGAATTAGCATTTAAAAAACTTTAGAAATTCACTGAAAAAATCATAGGTTTCAGCCACAATATAGTTAGGAATAAGCATTTTTTTAAAATTTGAAATTCACTGAAAAAACCTTAAGTTTCACACACGTTATAGTTAGGAATTAGCATTTAAAAAACCTTAGAAATTCACTGAAAAAACCATAGTCAAGTCAAGTCAAAATTAACTTTATTTGGTTTATCACAACCATAAAGTGTACATATACAAATTACAAATAGTAAAAAAGATAAAATCGTTTTCTTAAAATATTTTTAGTTCTAAAAAAGTAAGACATTGTTTTCCTGTCCCCAGTCTTAAGCAAGTTCGACCTTTGAAAGAAGGGTCTCTACTTTCATCATGAATTTTACCCCACGGCATATCAAAATGTTCGAGCCTGCACACATCCAGCTGGTAACAGCCTGCCTGCAAGTGCGGATCTGAAGGGCATTTAGAACAGATTTCAGCAAGGTTCTTCTTTCATCTTTTATTGACTCGCATGTACACATTAGATGGCATAAGGTTTCCGTGTGGTACCCACATAGTCTACATCTTGTTTTTTGTTGTGTGTTTTTCCACGATGGTATCAAATCTTTAGAGAAGTGGTCGCCCAGTCTAAAAGCCATGAATTTATTTTTCTAAAATAGCCGGAAGTGTGCCACGAGGTAAGGTTGCGGTTTTAATCTTTTGTATGAACTTAATACGGTCCATGCGTGTCGACGTTTGGCCAAGATCATTTTGTCTTCTACCAGGGATAGAGCCTTTGCATTCAATTTACAAATTGTTTTAAAAGACGCTTCTACCAGTTGGCTGTTCCAGATTTCCTCTATTTTAAGGGTTTCTAAGGCTATACGCAAGTCAGCACCCCAAGAGTTTGGTTCATGTTGATCGTATTGTCTCTTAATTTCCAGCCAACAAAAAGGTTATTAGTGATCCTGATTTTGCTGATCTAAGCTTCCAGCACCATTTCGCTAAGACTACTCTCCTTTGGTATGTTTGGTTTTGCAGGCCAAATTCCAATCGTATTTGTGCTGGGGCTGATCCTTTATAAAGATTAAACACTGATTTATATATTTTTGTCTTGAGTTTATTTAAAATATCTGTTTCTTTCCCATGCCATATTTCTAGCCCATAGTACAGAGTTGGTAATACTTGGGCTGCCATTACTTTTAGAAGATGGTCATATGACGGGCATTGAAGTTTCTTTGGAGTGTTCTATAAGTGATTGAGCTTTAGCAACAATGTCTCTTTTTGATGCAATATGGACATATTTTTGCTTAGTGTAACCCCTAAGTATTTATATGATGTTGTCTCCTCGATATGTTTGTTCTTTGTGTACCATTTAAATGATCGTCTGCTTGAACCCGCCAATCTCACCACTTTCATTTTTTTGATGTTTAATTCCAGTCCTTCGAAGTCAAAGTACTCCGTTAATTTAGTTATGACTCTTTGGAGACCTATCGGGTTTGACTTAAAACCACGATGTCATCAGCATATTGTAATAACTGGATGCATTCGTTGGCCAATTTTGGTGGGTGTTCGATCACATTCCGCAGGTGACTTTCTAAATCTGCGAGGTATACATTGAAGAAGCTTGGAGAGAGCACATAGCCCTGTTTTAGGCCGTTTCTTATTTTTAATTCTGCGGATATTCGTCTCCCATCGCCAAGCTTTACTTTTGCCCACGTTCCGCTGTATAAAGCTATTATAATGTCAATTAATTTCTGAGGGAGACGCCATGTTTCTAGTTTTTTCCACAGACGGTCTCTTGGAATTAGGTCGAAGGCGGATTTCAAACCTATATAATATAATCTATATAATCCATCTCTGTCAGACCTGCGACAGCTTGGAACACCCTTCCCCTCCACTTGAAAACAGCCCCGTCCATCACTGTGTTTAAGAAAGGACTGAAGACCCACCTTTTTAACATTACTGTATAGGGCTCCACTCCCTCTCTTTGCTCTGGATTCTCTCTGCTCTGCCTTCTTTCCTTTCCGCGCCAGGATACTATTTTCTTAGTAATTGAGCGCGCTACAAAAGCCTTTATAATTAATAATAATTAATAATTAATAATATAACACGCTAGTAGTCCAGTCTTCTTTTTTTCTGCTCCTTCGATTAGCAGCGCCAGTGCTGAGAGATTTGTTGTGCACCCATGCCTTCCCTGAAACCCGTTTGGAATTTGGTACTATTTTGTTTTTTATTTATCCATTCCCGAAGATGAATCAGTATACAAGATGCGAAGAGCTTTGCCTCAACATCAATAAGGGCTATTAACCTGTAATTCCCAGGTTCCATTCTACACCCATTTTTGTATATTGGGTGGAAGATATTGCCCTGCCAGGACTGGGGTATCTTTTTTTCCATGAATAGTTGATTGAATAATGGTGTGAGATACTTTGCCCAGAAATCAGGGTCGTATTTGAATAAAGCATTTGGGAGCCCATTGGGGCCTGCGGCTCCTTCCGTTTTCTGTTTTTTTATCATGGTGGTTGTTTGTTTTACTGTTGTCAGCAAGGTTAGGTCTTCTAATTCACCATTGAAAGAAACTTCATACTGATCATCTTTTCCGTGTCCGGTTACTGCGTCACTCTGATCTGTTCCTTTTATTTTGTCTTTATTTATTTCTTTGTGGGGTTGATACCTGTGTGTGTTATACAGGCTTTCAATATAATGTAGCCATGTGGTTTCACTAATTCCGATGTTTTGCTGTCCGCCCGTTCCTTTTGATAATTTATTTATTATACTCCAGAATTCACTGCTACTAGGTAGTAGTAGATCTTCCCAAATTTTCTCCGTGTACAGTCTTTTCGCTTTTCTGCATTCCTCTTTATATTCTTTTCTCATTTTCGGTATTTCATTGTTTTCTGCTTCAATTCCCAACCTGTTGTCTACAACCTTTATTCTTAGTTTTTTCGCGATTTCCCTTTTTTTATCTCTTAACTTAGCAATATACCATGGGTCTTTGTTAGAATCTTGTCCATATTTTGCTGAAGTTTTTACCGGAAATTTTCCTAGCACAAGCTTGTGTAAGTTCTCCCATCTTCTTTCTAGTGATTGGTTTCCAAAGACCTCCGTGTTTTTTACATGTTCAAACACCCAATCCATTATCTCATTAATTATGGGGCCTCTCCATTTGAGTTTCTTCAGGTTGTATATTTCCATGTTATAGTTAACTGGACATTTCTCTCATACAAAACCATTGAAATTCCCTCGTTATATTTAGTTCAGCTAACTATAACTTGCGCACCCGCAATGCACTGCTGATGACATCACATATTGCATTACTCATGACATGGTAAGTGACATCACTCATGACATCACTGATGACATCTCAAATGACATCACTGATGACATGATCCTTGTGAAAGAGTGGCAGACCTCTCACACTAATATTACCTTTGATACACACATTCAAAAATAGGAACTAACATTTTCAAAAAAATTGAGATGCCAATACCAGTTAGAACAACTTATTTAGTAATTCCAGCATCTACATAGACATTCACTTATTCAGCAGTAGTTGTATTTAGTCACTCATATATGTACTCACTCATCATATGTACTCATACACGTATACATCCTGTTACACACCTACACTTATACATAGAGTTATTCACACACATACTCACTCACACATGGAAATAAACTATCAAATATCCATTTACTTACACACCACTACACTTATTTCTACAGAAACGTACACATACTCTCTTAAACAATCAGGTATAGAAACACATTTTTATTTATACAGGAACTTTTCCAATCTGTCACTGCCATATATAAACACTTATATACATCAATACTCACATATACTAGATGAAAACATATGTAGTTACTCATTAAGATACTATTGAGACAGTCATTCACTCACTAACACACCCATATACACACTCATCCACCCATACAGTGCTGCACACATGCTGTTTTCAAAACACATACAAACAGTGAGTCACTCATTGATGCATCCTATACGCTAAGTAATATCCCTTACCGAACCATACAGACACTCATACTGATACTCAAAAAACAAACTAATAACCCATATACACACTCATGTAGCTACTCACCAACCCATGAAGCCACTTATAGACAAAGTGAGACACTGATACAGATATTTACATATTTAAACATTACTCGCTAATACATGTATTCACTAAGATTTACTTAATAAGTCAGTTATGCAATCATTTTTACAAAAGAACATCCATTCAGACACTTATTTACCCATTTATTCTTCAATCGACGTTTAGATATAGATATATAAAACACATTTATTTTTCAGAAAGACACACATTCCCTGGATGATGTCATCAGTGATGTCATGAGTGATGTCACTGACCATGTCATGAGTGATGTAATATGTGATGTCATCAGCAGTGCATTGCGGGTGTGCGAGTTATAATTAGCTGAACTAACTATAACAGGGGAATTTCAATGGTTTTGTATGAGAGAAATGTCCAGCTAACTATAACATGGGTGAAGCCTATGGTTTTTTCAATGATGTCATCTCAAATGACATCACTGATGACATCATCCATGTGACAATGAAATACACCACATCACACACTAGTATAATATTTCTTCACTCACTGTAAAATAGGAAGTGCCATATTTCAAACTATTGACACACCAATAGTAATTTCTAAACACCTACTCAGTGATTCATAGATCTATACACACATCTAATCACTTACCTATAGATTCAGTGTTATATGTAGAGAATAATTAAAAGAACACTAACAAATATACTTATACACCTATTTCAACATTACACACCAGCACACATTGTATTCACTTATAAAGACATCTTATTGACTTATGCAAACAATGAATCATACTTACATTCACTCACCTACACACCTACACACTTATACAAACACCACTTCATCTATTCATCTATTCACTTAGTGTGTTATAAAATGACTATTAAAAATATACAGTTATCCATACAGTGACTCATACAATCACTAAGTCCTAGGCTCACTTAATTAGATATAACTGTAACACATACTGCTTTTTTTTTCAAATTTGATGGAGATATACTATTGAGAGATATATTTCATCACCACTACACCCATAAACATATACACTCACTGAAACAAGTGTTATAACATGTAGTACTAACCTCATTTACCTACTGAATGAATTATTCACACGTTTTTGGGCAATTACACAACCCCCACCAAACCACATAGACATTAATTTACCCATACAAAAACTCAGTTAAGAAACCAATAACAAATATAGTCTTTAATATACCAATTAAGACAAAGCAATAAAGACTTTCACACAGTTTAATAACTACACATTATATATAGTGAGACTCTACAAATTAGTCAAGGAAACAATCGATGACACTGTTACTAAATCCACCATTCATATATTTGTATTTATATTTCCACTCATTCTTCAATGCAAAGTAGTGTATTTATAATACATATTTAAATATCAAAGCAAACCACATTCACTGGATGATGTCATCAGTGATGTCATTAGTGATGTCATTTGAGATGTCATTAGTGATGTCACTGACCATGTCATGAATGATGTAATATGTGACATCATCAGCAGTGGATTGCGGGCGTGCGAGTTATAGTGAGTACAACTAACTATAACGGGGGAATTTCAAAGGTTTTGTATGAGTAATTATGAGATTCTTGGCCTTGTTGGGAAGTGTTTTGGCATCCTGAAAATGCTTAGAACTTTCCTTCCGTTCTATCTCATGACCACAGGAAAGTTACCGTACAGGCCCTGATAGGCTCCCGTTTGGATTACGCAAACGTGCTCTACCTGGGCGTGCCTGAATATCTCCTATCTCGCCTGCAGGTAGTGCAGAATTCTGCTGCCAGATCCATTACGGCCTCCACCGGAGATCCAGTGCCACGGATCTAGTAAAAAAATTGCATTGGCTCCCTATTAAAAAACGGATTGCTTTTAAGGCGCTTACGCTTGCTTTTAAAGCACTCCATGACTCAGGTGCGAAATATATCAGGAAACGACTTTCTACTTGCCATCAAGGGCACTGAGGTCTGCCTCCCTGGCCTTGGCATCTGTTCGCCAATCAAACGAGCCCAGATTGGAGGTCGCTCCTTTCGTCACCTGGCACCTCAACTTTGGAACTCCTTGCCTGTCCCTCTGAGAAAAAACTTTAATCTGCTAGCTTTCAGGAAGGAGCTGAAGTCCTGGCTGTTTGTTCAATAGTTGTTCTGCTCTGTTTCATTTGCTCCTGACTTCTGCATCGGGTTTCTTGAAGCGCCGACACACTCCTCGGAGTAGCTGAGCGCTATATAAAGCCGATTTTAACATAACATAACATAACAGTAAAATGTCCAGCTAACTATAACTGGTTTAAAACCTATGGTTTTTTCAGTGAATTTCTAAGTTTTTTTTAATGCTAATTCCTAACTATAACATGTGTCAAACCTATGGTTTTTTCAGTGAATTTCAAAGGTTTTTTTAATGTAGTTCCTAACTATAACATGTGTGAAACCTATGGTTTTTTCAGTGAATTTGAAAGGTTTTTTGAAATGCTAATTTGTAACTATGACGTGTGTGAAACCTATGTTTTTTTCAGGGAATTTACAAGGTTTTTTAAATGCTAATTCTTAACTATGACGTATGTGAAAGCTATGATTTTCTAGTGACTCGAAAACAACACTTTTGATTGGTTTATAGTAGTTTTTGGTCCAGAATCTTCAAAAACCCCACCCACTTCCCTCACTATCTGTTTCACTCTCTTGGGAGAAGGACCTTTCCAGCTTTCTTCAAGGATTGTTCCAGAGATTTGGAAAAGATGGCAGGAAGAATGCATTCCTCTTCTGATTCAGATGTCCAGGAACATCAGGCACCTGCAAAGAAGACCAAACAATCATTCATTTGGCAATTTTTTACATATCCTCAGGAGCAGAAAAAAGTAAATGCCCCAAAGATGACATGCACCATTTGTGTATGTGTCCTCTCGAGGGGAAACCCTCAAAAGAAGTATTCCTTTTCCATTCATACCATGATAAGGCACGTGAGGAATGTGCACCCTCCACAGTACTCACAGGCTTCAACCAGAGCCCTCGCATCTCAACCACCATCTGCTGTGCCCAGCACATCAACGGGAGCACCTTATGCCTCACCATCTACATAAGCATTGGATATACGCCCGTTCCTGAGCACAGTGCACTTGAGGTGCAATATGTGCAATGAGATACTCTGCTACGGGTAGCAGAGCCTCTACTTTATCGAAATTAAAATTGTGCAGCACCAATGCTCCCAGAGGAGATCATTTTTTAAAATTTCATTTACTTTGTTCCCGTTGAACAGTTTTTCATTTCCCGTTTCCTGTTCTTGAACAAAATACACAAACAAATATAAAACTTTAAAAAAAGAAAAAAATATATAAAAGAACAAAACAAAAAAAAAAGTTATTTTCAGAACTAACTTCACTTTTCCAAAAAGAGCTGTATTTCTTATACACCGTGTCAGTCTTTTTTTGAATGAATGTGTAGTGTATAAATGAATGACTGAAATGACTGAGTGAAGGGGAGGAAGGGACTGAGAGAATGAGTGAGGAAAGGGGAGTCAAAGAGTGACTGAAACAAGGGGACTAAAGGTAGGGGAGTGAAGTAAGGCGAGTTAAAGAGTAAGGGAATGGCAGTAAGGAAAGGAAAGTGAGGGAGGGGGAGTGAGAAAAGGGGAGCAGGGGACGTACACAGGGAAGGGTAGTTAGAGACGGAGAGGGAGAAGTAGACCAGGGTAAAGGGAGTAAAGGTAAGATAAGTGGAGTGATGGTAAGAGAAGGGGTGTAAGGATGAGAAAAAGGGGTAAGTGAAAGTGAGAGGTGGAGAGTGAGGGAGAGAGAAGTGGAGTGAAAGGATGGAGGGAGTTAGGAAAGCAGAGTGAGGGAAGGGGAGTCAGGATTTTAATGAGGAAAGGAGAGTGAGGGAGAGTGAGGGTAAGAGACTGGAAAAGAGAAGGGGTGTGAGATACAGACAGGAGAAAGTGAAGTGGGGTAAGGGGAGTGACGGTGAGTGAAGGGCAGTGACAGTTAGAGAAGGGGTATGAGGGTGAGGGAAGGAGAATGAGGGAGAAGAAATAAAATTAAGAGAGAAGGAAAGTGAGTGAAGGAGAGAGGAGGAGTGATATAAAGAGAGAGGAAAGGAGCTTCCTTTTCCCGACCTTCTGAATCAAAAGTTCCAACGTATTTTCTACCATCTAACATTAGTTATACCTCCACCTGATGCTATTTATCATGTACATAGAACCTTAAACAACCAGCATGCTATCACAATCTCAACATCATCTGGTATGCCGATGACATTCTGCTCATCCTTTATCTTAATAAGGAGCTGTATATCATTAAAATAATCTTCTTTAAGGGAATAAAAAAAGTCAACAACATATACAGCAACTACAACAAATTTAAAACACCTCTGCCTCACTCATGATCAACATTTCCTGTAATTCTCAAATCACTCACTATGTGATACACTTACACTACCTCTATGACAAGTACAAGTTTTTTTTAACTTGATCACCCTCACTCACAAAGTAATTCGAAACAGCAGACTATCCTTTCTTTTCAGCAGTTATCTTCTTAGGCCAATTATTTTCCTAAAATTTGGGTTGTAAAATCACCAGGTAAGAATTTGGTAAGTCAAAAGGCAAACGTTTTTTAAAAGTCAATTGAGTGTCATTACAATGTGCCCAGCCTTTTGGAGATTTTAAATAAGCTGTGTAATGTCCTGATGTTGTAGAAGTACCATCATGGAAAATAATTGCTACAGTTACAAACGTTCTTCCTGAAATTTATAATTGAGCAGCCACAATTTTTTTTAATTGAAGTAGTTAATTTTGTTCCATCAGGTCTGCATCGTTGCAGCATTAAAATGACATACTGTCCATATCTTTGTATAAATCATGTTGATAACATTTGTGAGTTACATTGGGTACAGGCCATGTTTTGATTTGCTTTTCTTACTAGATTAATAAAAG
Source organism: Lissotriton helveticus (assembly GCF_964261635.1). Classification (NCBI taxonomy): domain Eukaryota; kingdom Metazoa; phylum Chordata; class Amphibia; order Caudata; family Salamandridae; genus Lissotriton; species Lissotriton helveticus. Next base: position 1,794,287,982 of record NC_136068.1, read on the forward strand.
ACACTGATTTGCAGTCTGGTAATGTCAAATATATAAATCTTTCAGTGTCTATGTCAGTATTACTTGAAAACGAACAATTGTCACAGTCATGATGCCATTTATAGGAAAGGCCAAAAAGATTTTCAATATCTATACCTTCATCTTGCAATACAACAAGCATATACATAAGAAATTCCTGACAATCTTGCAGAATATTCTGTGAAAATTGATTTAGACCAGAACATATGTCTAAAAGATTTCGGATATCAGAAACACTTTCTGTTTTACTGTTATCACTGCTACATTTCCAAAGACTGAATTCACAAACAACAACATCTTTTGTCCCGATTTCCAACAATTTGTTGTTGTAAAGTTTCAAGAAAAAAACAACATTAACCACTACATTAGCATAGCAGTTGACACCAGAACTGTTTTCAAACTGAAATCCAACAACTTCTTCAATAGTATCCTTTTTTTTTTGCTTCCAATCACTGGTTCATCTAGTTTTTTTCTTTTCTCTACAACCTCACTACAATTCTTCTCATATCTTCTTTTTCGACCTACCACACACTTTTCAAATAAAGGATATTCAGGTAAACTTGGAACATATTCTCTTCTTAACCTATTATACTCTTTCACACAATTTAGACACTAATCTTTGTCTCTTCAAAATCAATCAAGTATAATCCAGATAAAGTTCTGACTCAAAATAAAGCAACATATGCCATACCCTCTTTGAACACAGTACTTTCAATATTCACCAAGGCACTATCTACACTTAAACCTTGAGATTTATGAATAGTCACTGCATATGCCAAACAAACATGAAACTGTTTTCGGCGGACATATAAATCTTTTACAAGCAAAAATCGCGTTGAACAAAGACTCAATTGTTGTACCTCTTCAATGTCATCAAATTTGATTTTCAAAAATTCAATGTAATCTCTATTTGGGTAATTCACAAAATCAACAACATTACCCATTGCTCCATTTACTAAACCTCTTTCCACATGTAAAGTACGTCATAAAATTATCCGACAATTTAAACATACATATAGATTCTTTTCTAAACTAGCAGTTTTAGATATTGATTTCTCTAAAGAATCCAATTTTGACGTCAACCTTTCTGACAAAATAATAGTAGCTCCTTCATTCTCTATTCTATCAATAGCTTCCAGTTTTATAATTTCTTGATTTTCCAACTTTAACATATTTATTTTCATTGAAGATTGAACATTCTTGCAAAGTTGGCATCAAGCATATCACTGATTTATTTTCTGCAATTTTACTATATATATTCTCTGCCACAACATTTTCGTTTGGAAACAAATTTGAAAGTAATTGTGTCAGTAAAGCTTTTTTTGCCATGTTCACTCAGTTTTCCAATTCGTATGTCTTGAAGAATACTTTTATAATCAGCATCCTTTGCCTGTCGCATATTTTGAATGAGTTCTGTATATTTGAAATGTGACCATATATTAACATTTCCAATGCTTCCCAGGCACCTTCTGGTATCTACATGTGTAACGGTTTTAAACACTGGTTGTCCTTTCACAGACAGTAGTAAATCTCCAAAAACGATGATGTGTTTTCCTCCAAATAACACATCATACTCTGTTTTATGAATTTGTTGCATTCTTAAATGCACAAAGGCAAGCATTAACTTTGATACCATGCTTACCTCATCAATAATGAGAAGTTTCATTTTTTTCAGGACTCTAGAAACTTAACAATAAGCTTCTCCAGATAGCTTGTGGTATTCTAATTTATTTTTATGCTCTACTGGCAGCATCAATAAACGATGTAAAGTAATCCCTTTAGTGTTATGTGCTGCCACCACAGTTGGAACGGTGACAACACAAGAGAGTGACGACTCAGTTCTTTTCTGTAGATAAGTTGCAATTCCTTTAATTAGAAAACTTTTTCCAGTTCCTGCTTCTCCACTCACGTACAGTCGAACAGGTTGAAATGACGTACATGAGCAATCTTTTTTCTCATGACATAAACCATGCTCAATCTGCTCTGTCACTTCATCATATATTTGTTTTTGCTCAACATTTAGTTGTTTTTCCAATTCTTCTAAGTTTATAACATCCTCCTGAGCTTGTTCCATTGCTCTTTCCACCACATCCATGGCAGTGGCTGCTTCATTTTGGATAATTGGTTGTCCTAGTGGATCCTGACTCAACAAAGCAGAAGTTTGACTGTCTTGAGAACTGTCTCTAGCAATCTCTCCTGCAATTGTAGCTTTTTGCTGTATTTCGTCATTCAACATTTGCAGATAATTACTAAAAACAGGACATTCTATACTATTTTTAGTTGTGTTGAATGAATCTTCATAACTGTCAAAATCTCCAAGTAGTTCCAGTTCTGTACGCCATTGCTTAAAGAGTTGCAAAAGAGCTAAATAGTAAAATTCCCTTTTGTCAGGAGTTTCGCAACTCAGTTTTCGGTGATTAATCAAATGTCCTTTTCTATGTTTCACCAGACATCCTTCAGATCCAATCACAGCATATACACCTTTATTGATATCTTCTGTAATATTCCTCTTAAAAGTATAGCTTTGCAGTACTTCATAGAGACAAACGTTTTCAAGATGATTACTTCTATTTGGATGGTATGTATCCAACATATTTGTCTTCAGAATATCTGTACTGTTTGGTTCTTTCTCTGCTGAATACTCAATTTCTTGAACAGATTTCAAAACTCGGTTTTGTGTTCTTGCAAGACCTAAACTCACCCAAATGATTGTTCTAGATTTCGCATATAGACTTGCAGATGATAAACGATCTGAACATTCATATGCTCCAATTTCTCGATGAGACAACATCTTCAAACTGTAGCTGTACAATTTCTTACTTAGGCTCTTTTCATAAGAAATTTCTTCGCATATTTCCTTTAGTTCCGTCTTTTCAGATTTGGTGATGTAAGACGTTACATATCGAGCCACAGCAATGGAGTTGTCTGTAACATATTGAATATCTATGTAAGCATTCCACATGGACAAAATGACTGGGTTATAGTCATTTATGTATTTCGACTCTTCATTTCTTCTTAAGTTGTAGGTATTTTTTGGTGATTTTCTTGTGACAGTATGTCGCAAAGACGACATAAAATTGTTCACTCTTCCATTTGATATTATTGGTCATGGAAATCCAAAACGACATTTTGTGTAGAACTTGTCCTTTGATTTGTACTTTTGACGACAGTATTTTCCACAATGATGGGTTTGAAACCATAAAACTTGATGTTTTAAATTCTTTTGTTCTGTACTTTTTGGTACAGCACATGTAGAATACTGTTCAATAAAACTCATCACTGTGTCATCTGAATCTGTTCCAAATTTTGGGGCATCTTTAATCCATAATAGCATATGTATGTGAGGAGCACCTCTCGCTTGATACTGCTTTCTCCAAAAGAAATCCAGAACCTCGCCAAGAGGAGGATTTTTTTTGCTTGTGATAAGACATCAGAGCTTCAAATCTATGATCGAAATACCTGCATACATTAACAGGATCCAAAGAGTACAGTTCTCCAGGAGTCTTGTATTCTATATTTTCTATGTTTGCATTTACCTCTCAAAGAAATTGAAGTAAATCTTCCCAAGCATACTCAGCACAGCTTAGAGTAAGGAACCATGTAGGAGTTCCTAAGTTTCTTAGCATACATTTCAAATCCCCATGACAACGGTACCAATACTCGTTAGTACCACGCTGACATGCCATGAGATTAATTAGCTGAGATTCCAAAACAGTATCTTTCTGTTGGACTTTATCCATAAAGTCCTTTGCCAAAACATTTTGCAGATGTACTCCACTTTTTAGTATATGGTTCACTGTATAAGAAAGCCCAGACAAGTCACTCTCAAACAGAAGATGAAGCAAATATGGAATACATTGGCGAAACCTTGGATCTTCTGCATATAATCTTGATGTCTGGTATTCAGATGCTGGAATCTGCACAGGTCGGTCATCATATCGTCCACCTTGACCTGTTGGAAATAACTGAGGACAACAACCAGCTTCCAAGCTTTCTTCCCATACACTAATGGGACTTCCTTTTGCTTCTTTCATCTGGAATAACTGGATAGCATTCCCCATTACTTCTTTGGAATGCAGTGGATGCACACTATAATGTTCATAAATTTGTTCACTTCTGGACACATCCACTTTTTCAATTTGTCCAGCTGACAAATCACTGTCCTCTTCTACAGTTGTTTCCTCTTCTCCTACATATAAATTTTTGTAGTATTGATTGTTTTTTACCAAATACAACGTTGCCTTTTTCACTTTCCTAACATCCACTAATTCTTGTCATATTTTCTTACTCTTCGTAGGCACGCCAGTAACTAGAATAACTAGAGGTTACTCTTCCACATTTTCAACACCAAGTGTTTCAATATTTTATTTTAAATCAAGAGGCAAATATACAACTCTTCCCTTTAAGCCTCTCTGTAAATCTTAAGGACTCAATTTCCCTGTCTTAGGCTCCATACGAACAATAGCCTGAAATGAATGAACACATTGAATCAGAATAGATTCATAAGTATTTAAATCCATCAGTTCAGAAGGAATATTTACCAATTCAAGATTATTATGTACAGCTCTAGCAGGCATTTTGTTTTCATTTAATTTAATATAACAATATTTACAAATAGGTTGATCAGAACCCTAATCAAAACAATTTTCTACCAACAAATAAGTTGCAAAATCCTTCCACTCATTATTATTTTCCTTTTCAGTTTTTACATATAAATCTACTAACCTGCCTTTGTATATTTTAATATATGCCAAAGACAAAAATGGAACTGGTCCAACCAATTTTGTCCAAGGATTGAGAAAGCAAGGAATCATGTGAATAAGTCTGTTTCTGCTTTCCTCAGAGACTATGGTATGGGTTCTATATACCACAACAATCTGCGTTTCAATATGCATGACATCTATAGGAGAGACGGTGTACATTTTACAGATGAGGGGAACAGAGTCTTTCTCTTGAACTTAAGACTCTGCATTGGTACTTACTTGTAGGTACCAACAACACTCAATGAACACAACAGCTCTTTTTAGATCCAACCAACATCTAAACACTTAAACTTTTTATTTAACTGAGAAGGCCTAGGGGTCAGGGAGACTCTACCCTGCCCCCTTTTCACGTTCTCGACTTTTGTTTTTCACTCTCTTCTGCCTCATACACAAAATGGTGGCTAAAGGGTGCGAGCACCATGCGCGCACCTCGCGATTTAAAAAAAAAAAAAGGTTTTTTTCCATTCGCGGTCCTTTAGGGACCCCCTGAGATGGCCTAGAGGGTCAGGGAGACTCTACCCTACCCCCTTTTCATGTTCTCCACTTTTAATTTTCACTCTGTTTTGCCTCGGGAGGTGCGAGCACCGTGCGCGCACCTCACGATTTAAAAAAATATATTTTGGGGGCCTTCGGGATCCTACAGGGACCCCCTGAGAAAGCCTAGGGGGTCAGGGACTCTCTACCCTGTCCCTTTTCATGTTCTTCACCTTTATTTTGCCCTCTTTGCTGCCTCGCACTGACAAAATGGCGGCCAACACTTCCTGGTTTCCACCGATTCGAATGTTGACAGACGTCTAACAGCAAATCAAAATTCCGCTAGCGCACAATGGTGCACGCTTATAGATATATACATTTTTTCAAATTCGATTTTCTCAACAACTACTGGAGGGATTTACACCATTTAAACAAAAGGGCAATCTGCGAATCAGACTCTAACATTTTGCCAAATTTCTTGTAATTCGGTTCGGCCGTTCGGGCTGTAGCTGTGTCTATCGTCCTATGGAAAATAACATGGGGAAAACACGTTTTGGGACCCCCCTTTTTTCTCAGCCCCCACTTGATGAATCACCACAAAACTTTCAGGGAAGGAGCGGATCGGAGCAGGCCATCGTCTTTGAGAAATTCACGAAGATTCATCCACGGGCGCCAAAGTTATTCCCAATAGAATGTTGCGGATTTCCTCTGGAAACTAGGTCCTAACTATAACTACCTACTGGCGACCGAAAAAACCATAGGTTTCAGGCCTGATATAGTTAAGAATTAGCATTAAAAAACCTTAGAAATTCACTGAAAAAACTGTAGATTTTAGGGGCGTTATAGTTAGCTGGACATTTCACTCATACAAAGCCATTGAAATTCCTCCGATATAGTTAGTTGTACTAACTATATTTCACGCGCCCGCAATCCACTGCTGATGATGTCACATATTACATCATTCATGACATGGTCAGTGACATCACTGATGACATCTCAAATGACATCACTGATGACATCATCCAGTGAATGTGGTTTGCTTTGTTATTTAAATATGTATTATATATATAGCAATTTGCATTGAAGAATGAATGGATATATAAATATAAATATCTGGAAAGAGGCTTTATTAGCAGTGTGATTGACTGTTTACTTGACTAATTTAAAGTGTCTCTCTAAATATATTGGATAGTGATTAAACTGTGTGAACATCTGTATCACTTTGTCAGTTGTAAAAACTACTTCTCCAGTTGGCTACTAGCTATTTGAAAGTCTATATTAGGTATTGATTAGTTAACTGAGTATTTGTGTGGGAGAGTGAATATGTGTGTGGTTCGGTGGGAGGTGTGTGACTGCCCAAAGATGTGTGAATAGTTGATTTAGTAGATATATGACATTAAGACTACATGTTATAACAGTTGTTTGGGTGAGTGAATATCTTTATGGGTGTGGTGATGACCAAATATCTTGCTTAATGGTACATGTCCAACAAAGTAGAAAATAAAAGGCAATGTATGTGTGAGTTGTTGTTTATAAATAAGTGTACATAAGACTCAGTGATTGTATGCGTGACTGTATAGATAACTGTATACTTGTAATAGTGATTTTATAACACACTAAGTATAATTTACTGTCTATATGAATAGGTAAAGTGGTGTTTGTATAGGTGTATAGCTAAGTAAATGGATTTGGATTTGGATTTGGATGTAGATTTATAGAGCGTGAATTGCTGCCCGGAGGCGTCCAAGCGCTAAGAATAACCAGAAACCTACAAGAGACCTGTAAAGAGGCTAACTTGAAGTTAGTGGGGTGGGTTAAAAAGGAAGGTCTTTAGCTGTTTGCGAAACGCAGAAATATTGGAGTTGGCTCTAAGATGCAGTGGCAGGGTGTTCCAGGTCCTAGATGTAAGTATGATCCATTGTTTGCATAAGTGAATAGGATGACTTTATAAGTGAATAGGATGTGTGCTGGTGTGTAATGTCGATATAGGTGTATAAGTATATTTGATAGTGTTCTATTGATCATTGACTGCATGTATGAGTGAATCTGTAGGTAAGTGGTTAGATAAAGTGCGGGTGATCTATGGATCCTTTTTACCTACACCTTGGTCTATCCCTTCTAGCCCGGAGCCGATTAACAAACTTACGACAATTCCTGACATATCCCAGGACGAATTTCTTAGGCTATGTGGGAAAATCAAATCTGGCTCCCCTGCGGATCCCTTAAAACCTGCCCAATTTAGAGAAGCATCCACGCTTGTACTCAATCCCCTCCGCTAGATAATAAATGATTCTTTTAAATCTGCCATGATACCAGCAAGATGGAAACAGGCTTGGGTATCCCCTATTATCAAAAAAGCCACGCTAGACCCTACCAAGCCTGAGAACTTTAGGCCTATTTCCTTGCTCCCTTGGCCGTCCAAGATGGCAGAATCACACGTCAATTACACTCTGACGAGTTTTCTCTGCTCCAATAAAATTCTGGATGCCTCACAACATGGTTTCCGAGCTGGGCAAAGTACCGAAACGGCACTTTTGAGCATGATGGAACACCTCCAGACCATCTTGGATGGGGGACAGACGGCAGCACTGATCCTGTTGGATCTAAGTCCTGCCTTCGATACAATCTCACATGAGGTTTTGCTGCATCGACTGGAGGCGGCCGGTGTCGGTGGACTGGCACTGGATTGGTTCAGGGCTTTTCTAACTGGAAGATCTTTTCGGGTCTCCATCCCCCGTTCCTATCAAAGGAACGACCTATTGAGCAAGGAGTCCCCCAGGGCTCGGCACTCAGCCCTACGTTATTTAATGTTTACGTCCAGCCACTAGCTGAGGTCGCCAAACGGTGGGAGCTATTAATGGTCACATACGCGGACGACACTCAGTTAGTGGTGGCTCTGAGTGACGACTCTGTCTTGAGCTCATCTAAGTTTAAGAGTAGCCTAACAGCAGTGGCGAACTGGATGACCTCAAACTACCTACAGCTTAAGGCCAGTAAGACTGAGGTCTTATTGGTAGGAAAAAATGCTTCTGCCTGGGGAGAAAAATGGTGGCCTGAGATTCTAAGTAACCTTCCCGACCCAAGAGCTGAAATAAAAAACCTAGGAGTCTGGGTAGATTCCTTCCTTAGTTTTACTAACCATACCAAGAAAGTTGCAGCCACCTGAATCACAAACCTATCTTAACATTTTTCAACCCTTCCACTCGTCAGCTCATGGTGCAAGCGACCATCCTCTCCCGCCTGGACTATGCGAGCTCCTTGCTGTTAGGGGTAAACCAGGCAGAGGTTGGAAGATTGCAGCGAGTGCGCTTCCATCCGGTTGCGGATACCTTGACGAAACTCCCTTGGTTGCCTGTGGCCAAACGGATTCAATTCAAAGCTCTTTGCCTTTCATTTAAAATCCTGAAGCTCGCGACTCCACCTATGCTCTGCCCTCTCCTGACCCCATATGTCCCCCAGAGATCATTGCATTCCAAAGGCCAGCACCATGTAGCGGTCCCTCAGATAAAACGCTCCCTGATGGGTGGCCGCTCATTCTGCTATCTAGCGGCGAAACTATGGAACGCCTTACCGTTTCAGCTGCATGGCTTAAATGACCTCCTGACGTTCAGGAAAGCTATTAAGACCCATCTTTTCCTCTAGACTGGAACTTCTGTTTCTGTTATATTAGGGCCGCCGCACTGTGCTTGCGGCAGCTCCCTTCTTACTGTTTGAAAAGCGCCGGGACGCCCCTTAGCTGGGGCAGCTGAGCGCTATATAATTTTTTTTTACATAACATGTGTGTATAGATCTAGGAATCACTGAGTGGATTTTTAGAAACTTGTATCGGTGTGTCAATGGATTTAAATAAGGTACTCTGTATTTTACAGTGAGTGACGAAAGGTTATACTAGTGTATGATGAGGTGTATCGTCACATGGATGATGTCATCAGTGATGTCATTTGAGATGTCATCAGTGATGTCACTGACCATGTCATGAATGATGTAATATGTGACATCATCAGCAGTAAACTGCGGGCCAGCGAAATATAGTTCGAAGGAATTTCAATGGTTTTGTATGAGTGAAATGTCCAGCTAACTATAACACCCCTAAAATCTACAGTTTTTTCAGTGAATTGCTAAGGTTTTTTAAATGCTAATTCCGAACTATATCAGGCCTGAAACCTATGGTTTTTTCAGTAAATTTCAAAGGTTTTTTAAATGCTAAGTCCTAACTATATCAGGCCTGAAACCTATGTTTTTTTCAGTGAATTTGCAAGGTTTTTTAAATGCTAATTCCTAACTATAACGTGCCTGAAACGTATGGTTTTTTCAGTGAATTTCAAAGGTTTTTTAAATGGTAATTCCCTACTATAACGTGGCTGAAACCTATGGTTTTTTCAGTGAAATTCAATGCTTTTGTAAATGATAATCTTTAAATGTATTAATTGTTATATTTTTTATACTGATTTACTACATTATTTAAATTTATTTATTTTTAGATAGTGTATTTTTTGAATTACAGTACATATTTTTAATATAAATTGAAAAGAAAATGTTTTTACACCTCTCTGCAACGCAGACCCTGGCGCGTTTGCAGGGAGCGAACTAATTCCCCTTGCATACTGGGGTTCCCTGGGGGCCAACTAGCCCACCAGGAACCTCCAGTATGCACCAGGGGGCTGCATTGCTGAGAGGTGTAATGAGGCCACCCCCTTTTTTACACCTCTCTGCAGCGCAGCCCCCGGGCACGTTTGCAGAGGGGGAACTAATTCCCCTTGCATACTAGGGGTCCCTGGGGGCCAACTAGCCCACCTGCAGCCTCTAGTATGTGCCAGGGGGCTGCATTGCAGAGAGGTGTAATGAGGCTATGCCCCTTTTTACACCTCTCTGCAACGCAGCCCCCTGGCGTGTTTGCAGAGGGGAAACTAATTCCCCTTGCATACTGGGGGTCCCTGTGGGCCAACTAGCCCACCTGGAACCTCCAGTATACGCCAGGGGACTGCATTGCAGAGAGGTGTAATGAGGTTATGCCCCTTTTTACACCTCTCTGCAAGGCAGCCTCCTGGCGCGTTTGCAGAGGGGGAACTAATTCCTTTTGCATACTGGGGGTCCCTGGGGGCCAACTAGCCCACCAGGAACCTCCAGTATGCACCAGGGGGCTGCATTGCAGAGAGGTGTAACAAGGCTATGCCCCTTTTTACACCTCTGCAACGCAGCCCGCTGGCGCATTTGCAGAGGGGGAACTAATTCCCCTTGCATACTGGGGGTCTCTGGGGGCCAACTAGCCCACCTGGAACCTCCAGTATGCACCAGGAGGCTGCATTGCAGAGAGGTGTAATGAGGCCACACCCTTTTTTACACCTCTCTACAACGCAGTCCCCGGGCGCGTTTGCAGAGGGGGAACTAGTTCCCCTTGCATACAGGGGGTCCCTGGGGGCCAACTAGCCCACCTGGAACCTCCAGTATGCACCAGGGGGTTGCATTGCAGAGAGGTGTAATAAGGCTATGCCCCTTTCTACACCTCTCTGCAACGCAGCCCACTGGCGCGTTTGCAGAAGGGAAACTAATTTCCCTTGCATACTGAGGGTCCCTGGGAGCCAACTAGTCCACCTGGAACCTCCAGTATGCGCCAGGGGGCTGCATTGCAGAGAGGTGTAATGAGGCCACACCCTTTTTTACACCTCTCTGCAACGCAGCCCCCGGGCACGTTTGCAGAGGGGCAGCTAATTTCCTTTGCATACTGGGGGTCCCTGCGGACCAACTAGCCCACCTGGAACCTCCAGTATGCGCAAGGGTGCAGTGCAGAGAGGTGTAATGAGGCTATGCCCCTTTTTACACCTCTCTGCAATGCAGCCCCCTGGTGCGTTTGTAAAGGGGGAACTAATTCCCCTTGCATACTGGGGGTCCCTGGGGGCCAATTAGCCCACCAGGAGCCTCCAGTATGCTCCAGGGGGCTGCGTTGCTTTGCCCCTGGGGACGGCGGTCCCCGGGGCAGTGTGGGGGGATTGAAGCCCCCCCACACTTCTTTATCACTATGCCCCCGCGATTTGGTCCCCCCGGGGTAATTTTAAAAAAAATAGACCGGGTTTTAAAAAAAAACATTTTATAGGCCTAGGGGGTCCTTGTGGGACCACCTGGGCAGGCCTAGGGGGTCAGGGTGTTTCTACCTTGCCCCCTTTTTGTGTTCTACATGTTTGTTTTTCTGATTTCTTGTGCCTCGGTCTACCGAGCACAAGATGGCTGCCAACACTTCCAGGTTTGAAGTGTTGAAAGCCAATGAGCATGCAGCTCGTGCTGATTGGCTGCCACTGTCTGTCAACACTCCAAAACAGAAATTGTTGGTAGCCATCTTGTGCCTCGGTAGACTGAGGCACAAGAAAGCAGAAAAACAAACGTGTAGAACTCAAAAAGGGGGCAGGGTAGAAGCACCCTGATCCCCTAGGCCTGCAGGGGGTCCCACAAGGACCCCCCAAGGCCCCCCAACATTTTTTTAAAAATCACGGGGTGCGCGTACCATACGCATACCGTACGTGCACCCCGCGATTTTTGAAAATCCTTCCGGAGCGGGCCATCTTCTTTGAGAAATTCGCGAAGGTTCATCAACCGGCGCCAAAGTTATTCCCAATAGAATGTTGCGGATTTCCTATGGAAACTAGGTCCTACCTAATGGCGACCGTAGGTAATATATATAAATATATATATATATATATATATATATATATATCCTGAATTCCGTTCCTCACAAGCACCCGCAGTTCCCTCTGCTGGCATGTATATATACACCAAACCCCGGGGCTTTATGTTTTATGGGAGGGGGACTGTATGACCCTCCTCCTGGAGCACTTGAGGGCCCCATTAACCCCCGGGGCTACAAAAAACATGGCTGGGCGGGGGCTGCAAGGTCTCCAAAGCCCCGGGGACCACTGCTCCCCGGGGCTTTATGTATTGTGGGAGGGCCGGCTCCCTCAGTGTCCCGGGGTGTCCATCCCGCCCTCCCATAGCAAGAAAATCTGTTCTCTCTTCCAAAATCTAAATGAGATTGTTTTTCCACATGGGGAGCTGCGTGTTAGTAGCTCTCCATGTGGAAAAGTTATCCTGGCTCCCCAACGCATAGAAGTTGTGGACCAAAGGCGCTGGAGTCACGTACCCTACAGATTATGAGTCGTGCATCCCGCGCATGCACACCAGGTGGCCACACTGAGCGCTGCGCTGGGTGCGCGACTTTTACTTTTACCGTAAAAAAATAGCCCCTATCAGTAATTTCTAATATTACTGGGGACCGTATCCTCCGGGTCTTATAAAAAATTTGGTGCCTTGGGGGGAGCCACAATGCCCCCATGGTGTCGCCGGCTTTCCACGTCCTTTGGGAACCAGCATTGGTTTTCCACATGGGGAGATGCTAACTTGCATGTGGAAAAGTTATCTGGTTTGGATTTTGAAAGTGAGAACAGATTTCAGTGCTCTGTCTTTCAAAATGCAAACCAAGTTTGCTATGGGAGGGTGGGAGCCGCAAGACTCCCGCCCTCTCATAGCAAACAGCAGTGTCCCAGGGCTAGGCACAACGGGACACTGCAGGAGCTGGCCCAGGGGGGTGGAGGTACCCACAGGGCCCTCGAGGGCTCCAGGCAGAGGGCTACACAGCCTCCCTCCCACAATACACAAAGCCCTGGTGGGTGGTGGTTCCCGGCGCTTGAGGGGGTCGTTGAGGCCCTTCCACTTCTAATTTTGCTGGGGGGGCTTGGAGCCCACTCCAACCATTTATTTTATAGGTCTGAGGGGTGGGTCTCACTGTTGCATAGCAAACAGCAATGTTGAGAAAATCTTCTGGTAAGATAACAAAGGATTTTGAAGTCCATTTTCGTAATGTCGACAATCTTGTCTCCCATTTAAACAGGCACAAAGTATTTTTTGAAGTGCATTGTGAATCATGAAGCAATACTGTCTAATTGTGATGGATAAAGAATTGAAAGAGTTGTGTAATTCTTTTGCTCGTAATGTGCATAGGGGCAGATTTAAAACTTCATTGCGTTACTGTTGCATCATTTTTAAGATAGGAAAAGTGATGCGAAAGTGGCTCAAGGGGCTTGTAAATCTACTACACAGTGTTCTGTCTTACTTTGCTTTCCTTTCTGTCATGTAGATGATCCTGGGTAAATATAATGGTTTCTGTGCAGCCAGTACCTTTCAACCCTACCCCCAAACTGCTTACTGCCTGTTACCATAGTAACAGTTCAAGGAACACTTAAGTGAGCACAGAAGTTAGAAGCTCACCACACTATGTTGCTAATCGAAACAGTTACTGTGCTGGAGTTTTAAACGTTTTCCATAGGAACCGTTAGTCGTAGAAGAAGTCAGCGGAAAATATAATAAAAATAATAGCGGGGGTTCGCTAGGGCCCCCACAGTCCCGGGGCTTCACTTATGTTGGGAGGGGGTGCAGTAGTCTGTGTAAATTATATCGGGAAAACAACAATGCAGCTTATTGCGGCTTTTCTTTGATATAATGTGGAAGAATGTTTATTTATTAGGCAGTGTTCACTTGTGTTATGGATAGAGTCACTTTGTTACAGGATATTTATTAATATGTAGGACGGCGTGTTCTGTATGTGTGCGTGGAACAAATTTAACGTTTAATTGGCTAAGGTGTTCCAACAACAAGCTTAATGTTCATTGGGTGCAAACTATTGAAAGTAGAAGTGTTTTCTGCATTTTACTTTTGCTCCGGAGAGTAGCAAGGACATCTAATTGGCTTACATGTTGTAAGGAGGACTTTCCTGAGCTTTATGTTGGTTTGTTGCGAGCTATTGAAACTAGAAGTGTTACCAGCCAGTCACTTCCGCTCTGCAGAGTAGGAGGGACATCTGATTTGGTGCTCCAAGGAGGACTGTTCCAAGCTTAATGTTGATTGGCTGGAAACTATTGAAAGTAGAAGTGTTGTCAGCGATTTCTTCCCTCTTCGCGGAGTATTAAGGACATTTCATTGGGTAACGTGTTCCAAGCGGGACCTTACAAAGCTTAATGTTCATTGGCTATGAAGCATTAAAAGTAGAAGTTTTGGCAGTCATTCCTTCCTCCTCTGCGGAACAACATGGACATTTTATTTGCTAAAGTATTTCAAGCACAAGTTTGCTCCTTATTGGGTGGGAACGCTTCACTGTTGTCAGTGATTTTGTGACGCACTTCCAAAGGAGTATGGGAAAAGAAAATAGTAGAGGGGAGGTTAGGAACACTATCAACTCTGTTCAGTCATCACAAGGAGGTGGACAGGGATTACGAAGGAAAAAATATTTTTTATATGTTTTAAGGACCATTTATATAATTGCTGTGTGCTGCACAAATCACGGCGGAATCAAGTTTGCAGATGGGATACTTCCCAGGAGCACTATTTACCTATAATGTGGTGTTTACTTTTCTGATGTGGAGGTGTGGTTGCGCAGCAAAACTTTCAGTCTAGGGTTGAAACAGTTTTTATTTAGCAACTACAAATAAACTTTCTTCAGAAACTGACGCTGTATATATGAAAGGGGTGACAATTTAAATGCAATTTCAGAAAATATCAGTTAAGCGTGGCCATACCCTCCTTTCCTCTGCTATAGTTTGTAAACGTGTTGCCCCATATACTTGATAATGTAAGAGGGCATCAGTTACTTTTAGATAAAGCAGAATAGAAGTGCTACAACAAACACTCCCGCACTACATTATCTGAGGTCAGGAGAACTGGTAAAAAACAGTTAAATGCAAGTGACTTTATATTACATAGAAATGTATGCATTATCATTTTACAAATTTGTATTCTGTAGAATTCAGGAACGTTCTGTCTTAGTGTTTAGAGGTCGCACACTGTTCCGCTAACAAATCACATACTCACTTAAGAATGTATAGGATGAAACTATTATAATATACAGAACTGGTCCTATATATTCTTTAGGGAGAAGGTGAATAGGAACCGCAAATGAGTAGAATTGAAATTAGAAAATAACTTTCAGAAATGTAGGGTTTATCATTATCATATATTTAAAGTAACAAAGTATGTATGAAAGCTATATTTTGTATTCTTTAATTTCGTAAAATATGCTCCCTGAAAAAAATATCTGATCAAGTACGTTCTAATGTTTTCTAATGTGGATTCCAGATGGAGCCGAAAAATCTCCTATTTCTCTTCTGTAACAATAGGACAATCTATTACAATATAATGATTGATACCATTATAACAGTAAAAAGAAAAGGAAAATAAAGTTATCTATTTAACAGAACATCCATAACGAAATACTTTCGAGCGGTAATTATTTTCTGAGCTTCTTTTCTCCGGGAGGTCAAGAAGTTTGATCTTCTTGGCGACGGGTCATAAACTCCTCTCAGATCATGACTGTGAAAATTATAATATATATATATATAGAAGAGGTGTGGCGCCACGGCTAGGGCGACTGACTCTGGAATCTGGGGATCACGGTTCGATCCCCGGCACCGGCAGCAGATTAGCCCAGCACCATGTGACTCTGTGCAATAGCTTGCTTAATCTTCCCGACGGCCCCCAGTGCCTAGAGACCCTTACGGGTGA
Organism: Lissotriton helveticus; assembly: GCF_964261635.1. Taxonomy (NCBI): domain Eukaryota; kingdom Metazoa; phylum Chordata; class Amphibia; order Caudata; family Salamandridae; genus Lissotriton; species Lissotriton helveticus. The sequence continues at coordinate 1,794,303,776 of NC_136068.1, forward strand.
TTGTGCGCTTTACAAATGTGGATTATTATTATTATTAAATATATATATGTATATATATATAAATATAAATATATATATTACCTACTGGCGGTCGCCAGTAGGTATATATAGTTAGGATTTTTTCTCTATGGGTTTTTTGAAAATTCTATGTCTAATAACTTTGGCGTTTGTGGACGGAATCGGCTGAAATTTTCAGGAAAATGGCACATTTTGTTTCTGAGCAGCCCTTGAAAATTTGGGGGGGGTTCGTCCAGTGGGGGCCGAGAAAAAAGGGGGGTCCCAAAACGTGTTTTTAACATTGAGTTTTCCATAGGGCGGTTGGCCTCACTTTTAGCCCGAACGGCTGAATGGATTTGCACGAAACTTGGCAAAATTGTAGGGACTGGTAGCCCGATGTGCCTTTTGTAGGTCTCAATATATGTGCTCCAGTGGATTTTGAGAAATTAACGTTTAAAAAAAGATATATATCTGTAACAGCGGACCGGTTAGCGCTCTGGTTCGCGGACTTTTCGCGCAACGGAGCTTTGTGAAGCGAAGCTGATTGGTTCTCCGGCGTCTGTCAACATTCCAAACAGTCCGTAGCGGCCGCCATCTTGTCTCTCGGTAGGATCGAGAGACAAGAGGAGGTCAAAACAAAGGGGGAAATAACTATAAGGGGGCATAGTAGATCCTCGCTGACCCCCTAGGTTTGATGTGGAGGTTTTAAAAGGGCCCCGCGGGGCAAAAAAAAATAATAATAATAATAATCGAACGGCTGAATGGATTTGCACGAAACTTGGCAAAATTGTAGGGACTGGTAGCCCGATGTGCCTTTGCTAGGTCTCAATATATGTGCTTCAGTGGATTTTGAGAAATTAACGTTCAAAAAAAGATATATATCTGTAACAGCGCACCGCTTCGCGTACTTTTCGCGTTACGGAGCTTTGCGAAGCGAAGCTGATTGGCTCTCCGGTGTCTGTAAACATTCCAAACAGTACGTAGCGGCCGCCATCTTGTCTCTCGGTAGGATCGAGAGACAAGAGGAGGCCAAAGCGAAGGGGCAAATGACCATAAGGGGGCATAGTAGATCCTCGCTGACCCCCTACGTTTGATGTGGAGGTTTTAAAAGGGCCCCGCGGGGCAAAAAAAAAAATAATAATAATAATCGAACGGCTGAATGGATTTGCACGAAACTTGGTAAAATATTAGGGACTGGTAGCCCGATGTGCCTTTGCTATGTCTCAATATATGTGCTTCAGTGCATTTTGAGAAATTAACGTTCAAAAACAAGATATATATCTGTAACAGCGCTCCGCTTCGCGGAGATAAAATTATATGTGTATTACCTAGCTGTTGCTAACACCAGTTAGCGACGGCTAGTAGGAGATAGCGACCATCTTGGGTCCCACTTTGCATGTGAGTGATATTTATCACTAATGACATGCAAAGTGGGCATGCCAAGATGTTAGCGACTGGAAACAGTCGCTAACATCGCTATCTCCTATTATCAACTTTTGGAAATATTCGAGATAAGCGCGAATATCTCCAAAAAGTAACAGCTGCCCTGAGCAGTTCTTAGCCATGTTATCCAATGGGAGGTGGATAACATGGCTAAGAGCATTAGCTCGGTAATGCATGAATATCGCGGAGTTTTCAGCGACATTAATGCATTGCGCTCGTTTTTTATCGTATTTGCGATAAACCTTGATAATAGCAAGGTTTATCTGCGATAATTTCTGACGGTAAAAAAATCTTTGCAATGCATCGTTAGGGATAAATATCGCTTAACTTTGGTAATATGCCCCAACGTCTGTTAACGTTCGATTCGAAGGAAATCAGGAATTGTTGAAAAACATTGTGTGCGCCATCTTGTCTTTTTTCAAATGCCACACTTTTGTCGTGCACGGCAGCCATTTTAGATGCCTTGACCAGATCCACTCTGTGAACGCTGTCGATCCTTAGCATGGCTCCCCACCCTCGCAAGCATCTCCCCCAGGCAGTGGTCACCCCCGCTCTCTGTTTTATGCATGGGTAATAAACCTCCCCCCATCTGCGCTGTTCTTCCCTGAGAATCACACCCTGTGCCCGCCCGACACCTCCCTTTCGCCCTATTCACTACCGCACCCTCTGACACTCCTTTTCCTCTGTGTCCGATTGTCCAGGCCGGTCCTAGGCTATCAGCTAGCCCTGCAGATGTAGTTTATGGCCACAGCTGTAAAGAATCACCCGTCTTCAAAGGAGTTATAGTAGATCAAGGCCCACACTCGATGAGATCCGTCACAGCAGAAGCGTTGCTATTATCTGAAAACCATTCTGTATTGTGATTGGGGAGGGGACCGAGCGTGAAGCGGAAGATTCCAGGGATGACTCTTTGTACATCAAAGTTTTTACAATTATGTGTCACATTAAAAATATATAGCACTCCGACAAAGTAGTAAGATTATAAAACTTTAATAATTTATAAATATATACAAGAAAACAAAAATAGTAATAACATATAAACATTTTTAGAGAAAAACAACGAAGTAGCGGTCGGCTGTGCGAATAGTCCCAACGCAGCACAACGTCCAGATTTCCGGCGTGGGGCGTCGCGGGGGGTGGGTGATCAGTAGCAAACTGTTGTGCGAATAGTTCCAAGGCAGCAGAACGCGCCGAAATCTAGATGACACAAAAGTGATGTCTAGTAAGTTGCCACCCAGCAAATAACGGCGTGGGGCGTCGCGGGGGGTGGGTCATCAGTAGCAAACTGTTGTGCGAATAGTTCCAAGGCAGCAGAACGATGGCACCAAGGTGATGTCCAGTAAGTTGCCGCACTGGTTTTGGTATCCTACAATGCTGCTCCGAATAACGGCGTGGAGCGCCCCGGGGGAGGCGGCGTGAACGGGCCTCTCCAGGTGGAGTCTCGTCTGTTGTAGTGGGGCGCCCCTTTACCGTTTCAGTTGCCATTCCGTCCGCTTTTGGTCCACTGTGTCAAAATCCGCCATTCAGCTGAGTTGCGCCCACTCTTGCGGTGCAGCGATAGGCGGCTGTCACAGGACTCTCAAAATGGCGGCAGGCTGTTTCCTTTTTGGGCCTGGTCCACTGAAATGGCCCTGGGACACCTTGGAAATCGGACGCTTGTCTGCTAGGTCTTGGACCCCATTCTCGAAAGCGTCCCCTCCGCCTTGAGAATTCATCAAAAGTTTTGGGGGCCCCGACTCCTGCAGGCTTCTGGTGGGGAGCGGCTGCCATGATTGCTCGCGGAATGACCACGACGGAGCTACGAGATGGTGGTGCTCTCATGGTGACGCCAGCTTCAGTCTGAAACATCCAGAAACAAGGTGGGGCTTTCATCGTTTGGGGGAAAAAAAAAGTTTTCATCCAATGAAAAGTGTTGTTTTTAGGTCATATGATCAAGCCTTCCATCATTAGGAAACCAAAAGTAAAATGAACCAATGAAAAGTTTTATAAACAAGTCACATGACCTGTTATGCGGCATAGGGTATAAAATGCGGAGAAAATACGTTGGCACGTGAGGCGGCGTCAGTAGCGGACCGATGTGCGAATAGGCCGAAGGCAATACAACGCGCCAAGATCCGGATGGCATCGAGGTGGTGTCATAGTTGAGAGTTCTGAGCAGCGGTTGTAACACTGTCTGAAGCTTATTTGCAGCTGCTGCAGCTTCACTACGCGCCAAGATCCGGATGGCACCGAGGTGGTGTGTAGGAAGTTGCCGCACTGGTGTGGCCATCCTACAATGCTGAAAGTCGGCGTGGGGCGCCCCGTTGGCCTGTGAGTTTGCGTCAGTAGCGGACCGATGTGCGAATAGGCCGAAGGCAGCACAACGCGCCAAGATCCGGATGGCACCGAGGTGGTGTCTAGTAAGTTGTCGCACTTCTGTGGCCATCCTACAATGTTGAAAGTCGGCGTGGGGCGCCCCGTTGGCCTGTGAGATGGTGTCAGTAGCGGACTGATGTGTGAATGGGGCCAAAGGCAGCGCAACAATATTTTCTACTATATTTCCGGTGTAGAAGAGACCACAAGGCGCTGAGATGCCAAGATCCGGATGGCACCGAGGTGGTGTGTAGCAAGTTGCCGCACTGGTGTGGCCATCCTACAATGCTGAAAGTCGGCGTGGGGCGCCCCGTTGGCCTGTGAGATGGCGTCAGTAGCGGACCGATGTGCGAATAGGCCGAAGGCAGCACAACAATATTTTCTGACTGACACCACAAGGCGCTGAGATGCCAAGATCCGGATGGCACCGAGGTGATGTCTAAGTTGCGGACTGATGTGCGAATGGGGCCAAAGGCAGCGTAACAATATTTTTTGTATGGAAGATACCACTAGGCGTTGAGATGCCAAGATTCGGATGGCACTGAGGTGATGTCTAGCAAGTTGGTGTGGTCATCCTACAATGCTGAAACTCGGCGTGGGTCACCCCATTAGCCTGTGAGATGGCGTCAGTAGCGGACCGATGTGCGAATAGGCCGAAGGCAGCACAACGCGCCAAGATCCGGATGTCACCGTGGTGGTTTCATAGTTGAGAGGCACTTCATCTGCAGTGGGGCGCCGAGATCCGGATGGCACCGAGGTGATGTCTAGCAAGTTGCTGTACTGGTGTGGTCATCCTACAATGCTGAAACTCGGCGTGGGTCGCCCCATTAGCCTGTGAGATGGCGTCAGTAGCGGACCGATGTGCGAATAGGCCGAAGGCAGCACAACGCGCCAAGATCCGGATGTCACCGTGGTGGTTTCATAGTTGAGAGGCACTTCATCTGCAGTGGGGCGCCGAGATCCGGATGGCACCGAGGTGATGTCTAGCAAGTTGCTGTACTGGTGTGGTCATCCTACAATGCTGAAACTCGGCGTGGGTCGCCCCATTAGCCTGTGAGATGGCGTCAGTAGCGGACCGATGTGCGAATAGGCCGAAGGCAGCACAACGCGCCAAGATCCGGATGTCACCGTGGTGGTTTCATAGTTGAGAGGCACTTCATCTGCAGTGGGGCGCCGAGATCCGGATGGCACCGAGGTGATGTCTAGCAAGTTGCTGTACTTGTGTGGTCATCCTACAATGCTGAAACTCGGCGTGGGTCGCCCCATTAGCCTGTGAGATAGCAGTTCTTTGGATTTGGGCCTGGCTCGTCTGCTGTAGTGGGGCGCCCCTTTACCGTTTCAGTTGCCATTCAGCTGAGTTTCGGCTGCTCTTGATGCTACAGCGACAGGCGGCTGCAACAGGACTCTCAAAATGGCGGCCTGTTCTTTGGATTTGGGCCTGGTCCACTAAAATGGCCCTGGGACACCTTAGAACTCGGACGCTCGATTTTTTTTTCCTTTCCTGTACATGCAAAAAAAGGTAAATGCCCGGTACGTTACACGCTTCATCTGCCACGATGAACTCTCTAGAGGAACCGAAAAAAAATATAGTTGTGGTAACTATACCATGCATCGTCATATGGAGAGGTGGCACCAATTAATTATAGTGCTGCATAAAAGAGAGATTTGGAGGAGAACCCCTGACCTGCTAGTACATTCATCAAAGAAGTGGCACTGAGAGCTTCAGAGGCAAGGGAAACGGTCCCAAATATTTAGAAGAACTTTGGAAAGATTAAAATGACATGTTTAGATTGTGGCAAATTTATTTCATGTGGACATCTGAGTGTTACTCTAATAAATACAGCATATGAACATCATCATAGTCGATGGTTGGTAGAGACATTTTGACTATATCCTGGACCTGCCCGTCCTCGCCCAAAATGGCGCCAGAATAAATGGGACTCGTAACTCCTTGTTGTGTACTGGTTGCAGAACCTTGAAATCACGAGATACGTATGCAGTTTTGAAGCACATGGCGGGCGGGGACGAGAATTGATTGAATATTTCGACATCCCTATTGATATTAAGTTCTGATGTGTTATTGATTACTGTACTGTTGAAAGTTCGAATTAACGTCACCCATGGTACTTGCCCGCAAATGTATATCTAGATAATTTTATTGTAACTGGCCCTGTCGTATTTTAATTATAAAATGTACGTCCACCGATTCCGTAACTGTTAGACACCTTAGTTCTTGCAACCTAATGGCCCGCCCGTTACGTTCCTCTACAGTGTAAATGTCTATTCATCATATACGATTACAGTTTGCTCCGTGGCCGGCCCACGTGGTTATAGGCTCGTATTTGTATAATGAAATTTTCACAATAAAGGTTTTTAAAAGAAAACATGGTAGTAGTATATACATTGGTAAAGTTTTTAATAATAGTCACTGTTTTAGAATCATTAAAAGGCAAGTGAAATAAAGCAGACCAATTACATGAAGGGTAAAAGGTATAATACGAAGGAACGCAGTAAAGATAAATGGTCAAGGGCTGTTGTGTTTTCTATTCCTGCAACATAAAGTGATCGATAAGAATCTCATATTCAGGCGTATCGGCGACTAAGACAGCAGGTCGACCCTCTTTTGCTCAACGGCTCCGTCATGGGACGAAGAAACGCTCTTTTTCTCGAAAAAAGAATATATTTTACTTGCAGGACAGTTGTAAAATTTCCGGGAAAGTACATTAGCCTGGAACATTATAACATATATTTAAGAAAAAATAATGTTCGGAAGTAATGAAAAGCGTAATTTTTAGGTCATATGACCAAGCCTTTCATCATTACAATAAGAAAAGTAAAATGAACCAATGAAAAGTTTTATTAACAAGTCACATGACTTGTTATGCTTACGTTACGCGCTGCGCGCCCCGGATGACTTCCGGATGCGCTAACGCGGCGCGTCATATGACGCATTACGCGACAACGCAGGTACAGAATATAGTCAAAATGTCTCCACCAACCAGCGGTCGGAACACAACCCCTTTCAGCAGGCTAAATAGTTCTGTTAAATGACAACAGAAGGGACAGGCAACAAGAACCATCAGTCAAAGAGGGGAGGGCTAGTTCTTCTCTACCGGGTTACATTGGGGCGCTACCGGAACTGATCGAATTGGTAGTCTACAGTGTTTCTGGATGTTTCAGACTGAAGCTGGGGTTAGCATGAGAGCAGCACCATTTCGTAGCTCCGTCGTGGTCATTCCGCAACCAATCATGGCAGCCGTTCTTTATCGTTATTTTGGGCGGGGTGGGTGGCGGAGCAGAGCTGTTTTGCAGCCATCATTGTGTGGAGTTCAGTTCATCTCACTAGTTTTGTATTTGTCATGAGGGGTTGTTCCTAATGTTTCTATTTTAGCGAGGTCAAAAAGAGATCCCATTAGTGGCCTACTGATTTTGCTCGATTCCTTTTCTTTTTTTTTACACGATTTTTCGTTATCTGCAAAGACTAAACAGAGTATTGCGACTCTGTGTTTGTTTGTAAATAGAGAATGAACCAAAGAGAACTAATTCTAAAACAGTAAATACTTGGATAACAATGAATCAAATGGAGAGAGAAGCAGGCACGACGGATTACAATGGGGGCAAAGACCTGCGTTAACTACCTTTCACTATCTGCAAAGAGAGAGTACTCCTAATAGAAATGAGGGGGGGGGGCACCATTCAAAGCAGATCAGTGTGCATAAACACGAAAATGTTTTCACTTACCACGTACTTGACATTCGACAGCTTATGATATTTGCTATTAAAAAACCATTGAAATTCACTGAAAAAACCATAGGTTATAGACCATATATAGTTAGGAATTAGCATTTACAAAACCTTGAAAATTCACTGAAAAAACCATAGGTTATAGACCATATATAGTTAGGAATTAGCATTTAAAAAACCTTATTTTACTCACACAAAACCATTGAAATTCCATATATAGTTAGTTGCACTAACTATATATCGCGCACCTGCAATCCACTGCTGATGATGTCACATATTACATCATTCATGACATGGTCAGTGACATCACTGATGACATCACTGATGACATCTCAAATGACATCACTGATGACATCACTGATGACAACATCCAGTGACTGTATGTTTCTGTAAAGTTAAAATGTGTCTTACATATTGAAGAATGAGTGGAAGTATAAGTGTCTGGACAAAGGATTTAGTAGGTGCATGACTGAATGCATGAGTGAGTGATTAAATGTGTCTCACTGAGTGCATGGGTTAGTGACTAAAGTGTCTTAATTTGTGCATCATTATGTCTGTTGTTCTGTAAACTGCTGCATGTTTTGATCAGTAGCTATATGATTAACTATATGGGTTACTGATTGATTGTCCAAGTATTTGTATGGGAGACTGAGTGTGTGTGTGGCTGGCTGGGAGGTGTGTGACTCTGTGCAGATCAATGTGTACTTGTATCAATGATTGTATAACAAGGTAAGTATGTGTTAGTATATGTTTGAAAATGTAAGGTGCTCTATGTTTAACTGTATAGACAAGAAAATGGAAGTGTCATTGATTCTTTACAGGACTGACTAGGTGTGTGAGTAACTCCATGGATGAGTGGCAGACTGTGAGTGTCTGTATAGGTGTATGAGTGCATATGATAGTGTTGTAAAGATGAGTGATTGTATGTATGAATGATAGTATGGGTGAATGAGTGAAGGTGTGTGTAGACGTAGGAATCAGTGAGTGCGTATGTAGTAACTAGTATTGGTGTGTCAATGGTTTCAAAAATTATATTCTGTATTTAACACTGGGTGAAACAGAGGTTATATTAAAATGTGAGGAGATGCATTGTATTGTCACATGAATGATATCATCAGTGATGTGGTCATTGATGTCAAATGAGATGTCATCAGTGATGTCATCAGTGATGTCATTTGAGATGTCATCAGTGATGTCATCAGTGATGTCACTGACCATGTCATGAATGATGTAATATGTGACATCATCAGCAGTGGATTGCAGGTGCGCGATATATAGTTAGTGCAACTAACTATATATGGAATTTCAATGGTTTTGTGTGAGTAAAATAAGGTTTTTTAAATGCTAATTCCTAACTATATATGGTCTATAACCTATGGTTTTTTCAGTGAATATATATATATATATATATATATATATATATATATATATATATATATATATATATATATATATATATATATATATATATATTCACAGTATAGGGGGGAACAGACTAAAAACTAGAAGCTGGTGACGTTGCTTATATACCTTTACTCTTTGTGACAACGGGTCATTAACTCCACTGAGATTAGAAGGAGCATTGTTTGTTGTAACCTAATTGTTTCTGAAAACAAGCTGCTGACTTTACAGATAAAAAGGGAAATTGACTTTACTATGACTGGGAATGTTTCTTGAATGGTTTTTTGAATATATATAATTCGTCAATTTCGGAAAATAGTGAAAATTACTTCTCGATGTTATTACGAGTAAAGTATACTTAAGCAAGATGGCGACTAACATAGACGCCAGCGACTCGAATACGGAAGGACTGTGCCGAAATACTGGGTAAGCTGTACTGTGGTTGAATTTAAAATTGGGCAAAGTAATATTTGTGGCATCGACTTATTTAGATGTTTCTTTGATAGATACTGGTAGAGCTGATACTAGAAATACGATTATACTGAGAAGTGAGAGAGGAGGTTGACAAACAAGGAAAGTTGATAACTTGGGTAGACATAGACGCCAGCGACTCGAATACGGAAGAACTGTGCCGTAAGACTGGGTAAGCGGTAATTTGGTTAAATACAAGATTTGGTAAAGTAATATCTGTGGCACCGACTTATTAAGATGTTTTTTGATAGATATTGGTAGTGCTGATATTAGAAGTACGAGTATACTGAGAAGTGAGAGTGGAGGTTGACAATTAAGGCAAGTCGATATCTTGGGTAGGTAATTTCTACTTCTTGAGCGAGATGATACTATGATACTATTTCAAATAGTAGAATTCGTTTGAATAATTACATAGGGTATTTCCTAATGATGCGGTCATGATGTCAACATTATGTTTGTGTTTCTATACCGTACACTAATTTACCTCAGAAAGTGTATTATACTATGTTCCTATTATTTTCTTGGCTTGCAGCCCTGAGGAAGTTGATTAGGCATATGATTGATGCCCAACGAAACACGTGTTGGCTGCAGAGTGTGTTATGAACTGTGGAAATTCGGAGCCTTTATTAAAGAGGATCAGCATCACGTTTACTTGAGAATTCTGGTGTCTTACTTGGAAATGGACTAAAAATGGACTTGTAATAATAATTACAGTGGATTGAACTCTGAAAAAAGGATATTTTATTTGAGTGATCAGCGAGAAATTTTGATTTTAAAAAGGGAAAAACATGCAATAACACTTTTTTCTAGATATAAATGTTTAAATATTGACAAATAGCCACAAATTATAACTATCTACTATGGCATAATGAAGCAACTTACATCTCCGGAGTATGTTTGTTGACGCAAAAGAAGAATCCGATGCTAGAAAAGGGAACCTGCATCAGAGATTGGCAACGCAGAAATAACTCGTGAAAATGACACTAATCGCACAATAGGTGCGGTTTATATAGTTTTTGGTTTTTTAGTAGTCTATGGAAGGAAGATTTGGCTATGCCTATGTAGATATCACGTTTTACAGTTTACACGTTCTCACGTTTTACTTGTGGACATGTTGGGAAAAGTTACAAACTGTGAAGCTGTAAAGGTTTCGATTTCCATAGTAACCCGTATAAGGTCCTTATTATCTACATACGTTGGAGAGTTTAAAAAGTGTTACCCGGTAAACTGTGTCCACCGGCATTGTCATGATTAAAAACATCTAAATAGAAGATATAAAAAAAATATTGTTTACAATAGAAGAAAAAAAAGAGTGTATTAATATTTGTTATCACTATGTTTTTAATTTAAAAAAATGCAGCATTTGTAAAGCGTAAAGCTAACCCCGGAAAGGTGTGCCGGCGTTTGTGGCGTTGGTAAGATTAAGCAACATGTTACCTACAGTGAGATAGTGGTGTGCTAAGATGGTGATGGACTTTGCAATCGAACTGTGAATGTGGTTCTTGAAAGTCAGGTATTATAGGTGCTGCCTCATACTTTTACCACTTTTATATGTTAATTACTGCTAATTAAGTTGAAAATATTCTTACATTATAAGTAGGGCTCCTTGCTTTATGTTATTAATGATGTGTACAGATAAATACAGACAGAAAAGTATTTTACGCTCTGTATTTATTTTAAAGTGTGGATAAATACGGAAATTAGGTTATTTTTTGAGCGTTTTTAAATGCTGTCAAAGATGAGTAGTAGGCCTATAGGTCTGTTGTTCTAAAAGTAAAAGGTTAAAACAATAAAAAAGACTTTTAGTAAACAGCCTTAAAGAGCAATATATATCCTCGTATAAGAAAAATTGCACATTTTAATATGAAGGTTCTGTATAGTTTATTATCTAAGAGTGTTTACATGAGGGAAAACAGTCAGTCTTTCAGCCATGAGTGCATATTTATCAGTAAAATAAATGTGGAAATATACTAATTTCAGATTCATTTTTTTACAAACTCAAAATATATATTGGTAAATACACACACAATTATTAAGTTATACTAAGGAATTATCTTTTAAAAAACCTTTGAAATTCACTGAAAACCCATGAGTTTCAGGCAGGTTATAGTTAGGAATTATCATTTAAAAAACCTTAGAAATTCACTGACAAAACCATAGGTTTCAGGGGTGTTATAGTTAGCTGGACATTTCACTCATACAAAACCATTAAAATTCCTCCGTATAGTTAGTGGTACTAACTGTAACTCTCATGTCCGCAATCCACTGGTGATGATCTCACATATTACATCATTCATGACATGGTCAGTGACATCACTGATGACATCTCAAATGACATCAGTGATGACATCACTGATGACATCATCCATTGAATGTGGTTTGGTTCCATATGTCAATTTGCAATATATATATATATAGCAATCTGCATTGAAGAATGAGTGGATGTATAAGTGTATGGATGGACGATTTAGTAGCAGTGTGATTGACTAATTTATAGTGTCTCACTAAATATATTGAATAGTGACTAAACTGTGAATATCTAAATTACTTTCTCAGTTGTTGTATAAACTGCTGCACCATTTGGTTACTAGCTACATGAAAGTCTATATTAGTTATTGATTAGTTAGCTGATTATTTGTATGGGAGAGTGAATGTGTGTGTGGTTGGGTGGTAAGTGTGAAACTGCGCAAAGATGTGTCAATAGTTGATTCGGTAGATATCTGACGTTAAGACTACATGTTATAATAGTTGTTTGGGTGAGTGAATATGTATATGGATGTGCTGATGAGCAAATATATCTCTCAATGGTACATGTCCAACAAACTAGAATAATAAAAGGTAGTGTATGTGACATTTGCTGTTTATAAATAAGTATACATAAGACTCAGTGATTGCATGAGTGACTGTATGGATAACTGTATACTTGTAATCGTGATTTTATAACACACTAAGTATGAGTTACCATCTATATGAATAAATGAAGTGGTGTTTGTATAAGTGTGTAGCTGAGTAAATATAAGTATGATCCATTGTTTGCATAAGTGAGTAGGATGACTGCATAAGTAAATAGGATGCGTGATGGTGTGTAATGTCAATATAGGTGTATAAGTATATTTGATAGTGTTCTATTGATCATTGACAGCACGTATGAGTGAATCTATAGGTAATTGATTAGATGTGTGTGTAGATCGAGGAATCGAAGGGCTTTTAGATACTTGTATTGATGTGTCAATGGATTCAAATATGATACTCTGTATTTTACGGTGAGTGATTAAAAAATATAGTAGTGTAGGATGAGGTGTATCTGATTGTAACATGGATGATGTCATCAGTGATGTCATCAGTGATGTCATTTGAGATGTCATCAGTGATGTCATCAGGGATGTCACTGACCATGACATGAATGATGTAATATGTGATATCATCACCAGTGGATTGCGGTAGCAAGAGTTACAGTTAGTACAACTAGCTATAACGGAGGAATTTCAATGGTTTTGTATCAGTGAAATGTCCAGCTAACTATAACACCCCTGAAACCTATGATTTTTTTCAGTGAATATATATATATATTCACTGAAAAAACCATAGGTTATAGATCATATATAGTTAGGAATTAGCATTTACAAAACCTTGAAAATTCACTGAAAAAACCATAGGTTATAGACCATATATAGTTAGGAATTAGCATTTAAAAAACCTTATTTTACTCACACAAAACCATTGAAATTCCATATATAGTTAGTTGCACTAACTATATATCGCGCACCCGCAATCCACTGCTGATGATGTCACATATTACATCATTCATGACATGGTCAGTGACATCACTGATGACATCACTGATGACATCTCAAATGACATCACTGATGACATCACTGATAACAACATCCAGTGATTTTATGTTTCTGTAAAGTTTAAATATGTCTTACATATTGAAGAATGAGTGGATGTATAAGTGTCTGGACGAAGGATTTAGTAGGTGCATGACTGACTGTATGAGTGAGTGATTAAATGTGTCTCACTGAGTGCATGGGTTAGTGACTAAACTGTCTTAATTTGTGCATCATTATGTCTGTTGTTCTGTAAACTGTTGCATGGGTTGATCAATAGCTATATGAGTAACTATATGGGTTATTGATTGATTGTCCAAGTATTTGTATGGGAGACTGAGTGTGTGTGTGGCTGGCTGGGAGGTGTGTGACTCTGTGCAGATCAATGTGTACTTATATCAATGATTGTATAACAAGGTAAGTATGTGTTAGTATATGTTTGAAAATATAAGGTGCTCTATGTTTAACTGTATAGACAAGAAAATGGAAGTGTGATTGATTCTTTACAGGACTGACTAGGTGTGTGAGTAACTCCATGGATGAGTGGCAGAGTGTGAGTGTCTGTATAGGTGTATGAGTGCATATGATAGTGTTGTAAAGATGAGTGATTGTATGTATGAATGATTGTATGGGTGAATGAGTGAATGTGTGTGTAGACGTAGGAATCAGTGAGTACATATGTAGTAACTAGTATTGGTGTGTCAATGGTTTCAAAAATTATACTCTGTATTTAACACTGGGTGAAACAGAGGTTATATTAAAATATGAGGAGATGCATTGTATTGTCACATGAATGATATCATCAGTGATGTGGTCATTGATGTCAAATGAGATGTCATCAGTGATGTCATCAGTGATGTCATTTGAGATGTCATCAGTGATGTCATCAGTGATGTCACTGACCATGTCATGAATGATGTAATATGTGACATCATCAGCAGTGGATTGCGGGTGCGCGATATATAGTTAGTGCAACTAACTATATATGGAATTTCAATGGTTTTGTGTGAGTAAAATAAGGTTTTTTAAATGCTAATTCCTAACTATATATAGTCTATAACCTATGGTTTTTTCAGTGAATTTTCAAGGTTTTGTAAATGCTAATTCCTAACTATATATGATCTATAACCTATGGTTTTTTCAGTGAATTTCAATGGTTTTTTAATAGCAAATATCATAAGCTGTCGAATGTCAAGTACGTGGTAAGTGAAAACATTTTCGTGTTTATGCACACTGATCTGCTTTGAATGGTGCCCCCCCCCTCATTTCTATTAGGAGTACTCTCTCTTTGCACATAGTTAAGGGTAGTTAACGCAGGCCTTTGCCCCCGTTGTAATACGTCGTGCCTGCTTCTCTCTCCATTTGATTGATTGTTATCCAAGTATTTACTGTTTTAGAATTGGTTCTCTTTGGTTCATTCTCTATTTACAAACAAACACAGAGTCGCAATACTCTGTTTAGTCTTTGCAGATAACGAAAAATCGTGTAAAAAAAAAAGAAAAGGAATCGAGCAAAATCAGTAGGCCACTAACGGGATCTCTTTTTGACCTCGCTAAAATAGAAACATTAGGAACAACCCCTCATGACAAATACAAAACTAGTGAAATGAACTGAACTCCACACAATGATGGCTGCAAAACAGCTCGGCTCCGCCACCCACCCCGCCCAAAATAACGATAAAGAGCGGCTGCCATGATTGGTTGCGGAATGGCCACGACAGAGCTACGAAATGGTACTGCTCTCATGCTAACCCCAGCTTCAGTCTGAAACATCCAGAAACACTGTAGACTACCAATTCGATCAGTTCCGGTAGCGCCCCAATGTAACCCCGTAGAGAAGAACTAGCCCTCCCCTCTTTGACTGATGGTTCTTGTTGCCTGTCCCTTCTGTTGTCATTTAACAGAACTATTTAGCCTGCTGAAAGGGGTTGTGTTCCGACCGCTGGTTGGTGGAGACATTTTGACTATATTCTGGACCTGCGTTGTCGCGTAATGCGTCATATGACGCGCCGCGTTAGCGCATCCGGAAGTCATCCGGGGCGCGCAGCGTGTAACGTAAGCATAACAAGTCATGTGACTTGTTAATAAAACTTTTCATTGGTTCATTTTACTTTTCTTATTCTAATGATGAAAGGCTTGGTCATATGACCTAAAAATTACGCTTTTTATTACTTCCGAACATTATTTTTTCTTAAATATATGTTATAATGTTCCAGGCTAATGTACTTTCCCGGAAAATTTACAACTGTCCTGCAAGTAAAATATATTCTTTTTTCGAGAAAAAGAGCGTTTCTTCGTCCCATGACGGAGCCGTTGAGCAAAAGAGGGTCGACCTGCTGTCTTAGTCGCCGATACGCCTGAATATGAGATTCTTATCGATCACTTTATGTTGCAGGAATAGAAAACACAACAGCCCTTGACCATTTATCTTTACTGCGTTCCTTCGTATTATACCTTTTACCCTTCATGTAATTGGTCTGCTTTATTTCACTTGCCTTTTAATGATTCTAAAACAGTGACTATTATTAAAAACTTTACCAATGTATATACTACTACCATGTTTTCTTTTAAAAACCTTTATTGTGAAAATTTCATTATACAAATACGAGCCTATAACCACGTGGGCCGGCCACGGAGCAAACTGTAATCGTATATGATGAGTAGACATTTACACTGTAGAGGAACGTAACGGGCGGGCCATTAGGTTGCAAGAACTAAGGTGTCTAACAGTTACGGAATCGGTGGACGTACATTTTATAATTAAAATACGACAGGGCCAGTTACAATAAAATTATCTAGATATACATTTGCGGGCAAGTACCATGGGTGACGTTAATTCGAACTTTCAATAGTACAGTAATCAATAACACATCAGAACTTAATATCAATAGGGATGTCGAAATATTCAATCAATTCTCGTCCCCGCCCGCCATGTGCTTCAAAACTGCATACGTATCTCGTGATTTCAAGGTTCTGCAACCAGTACACAACAAGGAGTTACGAGTCCCATTTATTCCGGCGCCATTTTGGGCGAGGACGGGCAGGTCCAGGATATAAAAATTAATCAAAAAAAGGTTGGAATGGACACTAGTGTCTACAGAACCATTGGTTCGAAATTGACAACCCTCATAGGCAGCCTGATTTTACGATGCGGTATATCTGTTTTTCCGCCCCATCAGGTGTCGTGGCATATTCATAGGGTAGTCAAAAAGTGTGGTATGCCTGCCTCACCCGAGGCCACCTCTGGTCCAAGTAGAAGTATCCAGAAATAATGGGGAGGGTGTAGAAAATATAAAAGCAGTGTTTCTCCGAAAATATTTTAATGGAAAGGGAGATAACACTGTTAATTAAAAATAGGGCAATATAAATGTAATCGAGTAACTAGATTACCATATATCTATGTATATATGGATGCGTCGTCAACATGTTTCAGCTCTCTGGGCCCAGCCGGGTCTGTGGAGCTTTCGTCAGGACAATAAAACAAACAGAAAACATACATAGGGTACTCACACCATTAGTGTAGCTTCCTTTCGCTATTTATAGCGTTTCTTTTTTTGCCACCTGAAATATAGGAGCACAAACATATACAATCCCAAACATTGTGGTCTTGTAATTATGGTGATTAGGCAACGTGATTCAAAGAACCACACACACACAAACTAGAATTGCTAGCGAATTTATGCGCATTACTTATAGTCACATAAACGTTTAATTGCGAGAAAAAGGTTGAATGGAGAACAAGTGTGAATGGATTACAGGAAACATGTTATACATGTATATATATGCTACTGCACAACTAGTTGGTGCTGCGTGCAGTGGTTTCATACAAAGGTCGAGTGAGGCAAGCATTTGCCAAGAGACTAGAAACACTGTATTATGCTGCTTGAACACTTCCAGGCGTATGCGGATCGTTCGTAGGTAGAGGCAGTGTATTTACATTATCTATAAGCAAGTGCAGTAAGAGCGTGTTAGCGCGCTGCTGTTAAATCGGATTATGGTGCAAGAAAACATCGCGCTCACTATTTTCTAAATACCGCGTTCTTTTATTCATGCGCAATGGCTCATACCTTATTGGCTTTTTTTCAATGCTTCAGCAAGGGTGCAGAAGTAGCTTTTCGGGGTCTCTACTGGAGAGATAGTGTTGGAAGTTAAGGGGTCGCAAAGACCAGACTTACCGGTGTTTCTCCGTCTCTTCGTTTTTAGCACTCATTCTTACCCTCGTGGACCGCGTTATGGGCCCTGTGCTGACTCTGCCCTTGGTTGCAGGCGGGGCACAGTTGCTGGGTTTTTCTTCAGTGTAGGCAGTGACACAAAGATAGGACTATAAACTCTCTTCAATATGGCCACTCGTGTGTCTTTTGTTGTATCATCCTCAATACAATTTTACATCAGTGCTATACACTATTGTGGGCGTGATAGGTACACTGGGGGGATTGATTTTCAGATTAATCCCGGTATAAGGTCTCAATTAATTTAAAATGCATTGTAGTCCCAAGGGGATGTATGTATCAGGGGATGTAGAAGGTTGATATTGTACAAAATGGCAATTCTGATGGAGTTAATTAAACTGACTCCATGGAATATTATCGTTCATTCCAGAAATATGGGTGCCAAGACGGTCCACCCATCTTTGCTCTTTTTCAAAGAGAACTCGTTCTGCATTGTTATTTTTATCTTGCAGGATCTCGAGGACTGTCCAGGTTAAATCGTCGCAAGTGTGGCCAGCCTCCACAAAGTGTGTACACAGTTTTGTGTTGTTTTTCTTCAGTCGTACATTACTCCTATGTTCCCCGATTCGCAACTTCACTTTTCTACATGTCATGCCTATATATTGGCGTTTGCAAGGACATGTGATCATGTAGATAAGATGGGAAGAATTACAATTCGTGTGGTGTTTTTGGGTCCATTTGATGGTGCTCGTGAGTTGTAGAGTTTTAGTTGGCCTCGTGAACTTGCACACCCCACAGGTGCCACATGGGTAATGTCCAGAGACAGGTTGCATTCTGGCATCTCTTGTAATTGTGAGTACTGGTTTTATTTTAGGTCGCGTATGGACCAAGACGTCCTTAATGTTCTTAGTTCTCCGATTCGCAAAGCGTGGTTTTGGCCAGTCGAGTTGTCCAGAGTTGATTATTTGCCAGTTCTTTCTGATTAGCTTTTGTACCCCATAAGTGGAGGGACAGAAAGTAGTGACACATGTTACCAGATCTTTTATCGGTTCCTTCACATTTGTCTGCAATACAAACCTTCGAACAGGCACTCATGAAAGGCATTGATAACCTAGGACCAAAAAAGACATTCCAAAATCTCAATAAAAAGGAACGCCTAGCCCTTAAGGACCTGAAGGAGAATAACGAAATCGTTATAAAACCAGCAGACAAGGGGGGAGGGATAGTGATCCTGTCAAAAGAAGGATATAACCAACAATGCCTATCCCTCCTCTCCAACGAAACCTTCTACAAGAAGATTGAGGAAGACCCTACAGACAGACTGACCAATACCATCGCCATCATGGTCCATGAGGCAGAGGTGAGCGGTTGGATATCCAAAAAAGAAGCAGAGTTCTTGACACCTAAGAGCCCTAAAACACCGTTCTTCTACTCTCTGCCGAAAACTCACAAGAACAGGTCTCCGCCACCAGGACGCCCCATAGTTTCGGGCATCGGTTCCCTGCTGGAGCCCCTATCGAAATTTGTAGATGAGTATTTCAAAAAGATGGTTCAACGAACCCCTACTTATCTAAAAGACACGAGAGACCTTTTGACACAAATCACAGATTTCAAATACAACCCGAATACAATGACATTGGTGGGCCTCGATGTCGAGGCATTGTATACAAGCCTGCCACAGGAAGACACGCTACAAATGCTTGAGGACCTACTGTTCAATCAAGACTGGCCATACAGAACCCCACGCCATTTTATTATGGAATGCTGTCGTCTGGTTTTAAAAGAAAACTACTTCGAGTATGACGGACAACTCTTCCTTCAAAGCCATGGGACCTCCATGGGGAGCGCCTGCGCTCCTTCGGTGGCAGGTCTCTATGTGAGCCAATTGGAAGAAAACAGGGTACTTAACACAACCAACCCTTTCGTTTCCAGTATTTTATACTGGAAACGGTACATCGATGATGTGCTTTTAATATGGGACACAAAAGAAGATCTGCACAAATTCATCGAATGGCTGAATGCGAGAGATCAATGGCTCAATTTCACTTTTACTGAAAATAAGGAAAGTATAGCGTTCTTAGATCTAACAATCTTCCATGAGAATGGGAAACTTGAAACTAAGACTTTCACGAAGCCTACAGCAAAAAACAGCCTGCTGTCATACTACAGTTACCATCCACGGCCATTGCGGGATAATCTCCCCTTTAGTCAGTATCTACGGCACAAGAGAAACTGTAGTAAAGACAGCGATTACAAGAAACAGGCGATGGAACTGAGTCTAAAATTGCAACAAAGGGACTACACACCAGCGGTGATTAATAAATGCATGAAAAGGGCGAAACATCAGCCACGCGAATGCCTCCTGCAGACAAATGTGAAGGAACCGATAAAAGATCTGGTAACATGTGTCACTACTTTCTGTCCCTCCACTTATGGGGTACAAAAGCTAATCAGAAAGAACTGGCAAATAATCAACTCTGGACAACTCGACTGGCCAAAACCACGCTTTGCGAATCGGAGAACTAAGAACATTAAGGACGTCTTGGTCCATACGCAACCTAAAATAAAACCAGTACTCACAATTACAAGAGATGCCAGAATGCAACCTGTCTCTGGACATTACCCATGTGGCACCTGTGGGGTGTGCAAGTTCACGAGGCCAACTAAAACTCTACAACTCACGAGCACCATCAAATGGACCCAAAAACACCACACGAATTGTAATTCTTCCCATCTTATCTACATGATCACATGTCCTTGCAAACGCCAATATATAGGCATGACATGTAGAAAAGTGAAGTTGCGAATCGGGGAACATAGGAGTAATGTACGACTGAAGAAAAACAACACAAAACTGTGTACACACTTTGTGGAGGCTGGCCACACTTGCGACGATTTAACCTGGACAGTCCTCGAGATCCTGCAAGATAAAAATAACAATGCAGAACGAGTTCTCTTTGAAAAAGAGCAAAGATGGGTGGACCGTCTTGGCACCCATATTTCTGGAATGAACGATAATATTCCATGGAGTCAGTTTAATTAACTCCATCAGAATTGCCATTTTGTACAATATCAACCTTCTACATCCCCTGATACATACATCCCCTTGGGACTACAATGCATTTTAAATTAATTGAGACCTTATACCGGGATTAATCTGAAAATCAATCCCCCCAGTGTACCTATCACGCCCACAATAGTGTATAGCACTGATGTAAAATTGTATTGAGGATGATACAACAAAAGACACACGAGTGGCCATATTGAAGAGAGTTTATAGTCCTATCTTTGTGTCACTGCCTACACTGAAGAAAAACCCAGCAACTGTGCCCCGCCTGCAACCAAGGGCAGAGTCAGCACAGGGCCCATAACGCGGTCCACGAGGGTAAGAATGAGTGCTAAAAACGAAGAGACGGAGAAACACCGGTAAGTCTGGTCTTTGCGACCCCTTAACTTCCAACACTATCTCTCCAGTAGAGACCCCGAAAAGCTACTTCTGCACCCTTGCTGAAGCATTGAAAAAAAGCCAATAAGGTATGAGCCATTGCGCATGAATAAAAGAACGCGGTATTTAGAAAATAGTGAGCGCGATGTTTTCTTGCACCATAATCCGATTTAACAGCAGCGCGCTAACACGCTCTTACTGCACTTGCTTATAGATAATGTAAATACACTGCCTCTACCTACGAACGATCCGCATACGCCTGGAAGTGTTCAAGCAGCATAATACAGTGTTTCTAGTCTCTTGGCAAATGCATGCCTCACTCGACCTTTGTATGAAACCACCGCACTTGCTTATAGATAATGTAAACACATTGCCTCTACCTACGAACGATCCGCATACGCCTGGAAGTGTTCAAGCAGCATAATACAGTGTTTCTAGTCTCTTGGCAAATGCTTGCCTCACTCGACCTTTGTATGAAACCACTGCACGCAGCACCAACTAGTTGTGCAGTAGCATATATATACATGTATAACATGTTTCCTGTAATCCATTCACACTTGTTCTCCATTCAACCTTTTTCTCGCAATTAAACGTTTATGTGACTATAAGTAATGCGCATAAATTCGCTAGCAATTCTAGTTTGTGTGTGTGTGGTTCTTTGAATCACGTTGCCTAATCACCATAATTACAAGACCACAATGTTTGGGATTGTATATGTTTGTGCTCCTATATTTCAGGTGGCAAAAAAAGAAACGCTATAAATAGCGAAAGGAAGCTACACTAATGGTGTGAGTACCCTATGTATGTTTTCTGTTTGTTTTATTGTCCTGACGAAAGCTCCACAGACCCGGCTGGGCCCAGAGAGCTGAAACATGTTGACGACGCATCCATATATACATAGATATATGGTACTCTAGTTGCTCGATTACATTTATATCGCCCTATTTTTAATTAACAGTGTTATCTCCCTTTCCATTAAAATATTTTCGGAGAAACACTGCTTTTATATTTTCTACACCCTCCCCATTATTTCTGGATACTTCTACTTGGACCAGAGGTGGCCTCGGGTGAGGCAGGCATACCACACTTTTTGACTACCCTATGAATATGCCACGACACCTGATGGGGCGGAAAAACAGATATACCGCATCGTAAAATCAGGCTGCCTATGAGGGTTGTCAATTTCGAACCAATGGTTCTGTAGACACTAGTGTCCATTCCAACCTTTTTTTGATTAATTTTGGATCTGATCAGGGGAACTGAATGGACCGATTATCCTCCTCCCTCCTTTTTGATTGAAGGTCCAGGATATAGTCAAAATGTCTCTACCAACCATCGACTATGATGATGTTCATATGCTGTATTTATTAGAGTAACACTCATCTGTCCACATGAAATTAATTTGCCCCAATCTAATCATGTCATTTTAATCTTTCCAAAGTTCTTCTAAATATTTGGGACCGTTTCCCTTGCCTCTGATGCTGTCAGTGCCACTTCTTTGATGAATGTACTAGCAGGTCAGGGGTTCTCCTCCAAATCTCTCTTTTATGCAGCACTATAATTAATTGGTGCCACCTCTCCATATGACGATGCATGGTATAGTTACCATAACTATATTTTTTTTCGGTTCCTCTGGAGAGTTCATCGTGGCAGATGAAGCGTGTAACGTACCGGGCATTTACCTTTTTTTGCATGTACAGGAAAGGAAAAAAAAAATCGAGCGTCCGAGTTCTAAGGTGTCCCAGGGCCATTTTAGTGGACCAGGCCCAAATCCAAAGAACAGGCCGCCATTTTGAGAGTCCTGTTGCAGCCGCCTGTCGCTGTAGCATCAAGAGCAGCCGAAACTCAGCTGAATGGCAACTGAAACGGTAAAGGGGCGCCCCACTACAGCAGACGAGCCTCCACCTAGGAAGGCCCGTTCACACCGCCTCCCCCCCCCCTTCGGGCACCCCACGCCGTTATTCGGAGCAGTATTGTAGGATGGCCACACCAGTGCAGCAACTTGCTAGACATCACCTCGGTGGTAACCGAATCTCAACGCCTTGTGGTGTCTTCTATTCAGAAAACATTGTTATGCTGCCTTCGACCTATTCGCCGCAAGTGCGCACACAACTCAACTGCATAGCTTGCTAGACACCACTTCGGTGCCATCCGGATCTTGGAATCTCAGCGCCTTTTGGTGTCTTCTCTTCAGAAAATATTGTTGCGCTGCCTTTGGCCCCATTCGCACATCGGTCCGCTACTGACGCCATCTCACAGGCTAATGGGGCGCCCCACGCCGACTTTCAGCATTGTAGGATGACCACACCAGTACAGCAACTTGCTAGACATCACCTCGGTGCCATCCGGATCTCGGCACCCCACTGCAGATGAAGTGCCTCTCAACTATGAAACCACCACGGTGACATCCGGATCTTGGCGCGTTGTGCTGCCTTCGGCCTATTCGCACATCGGTCCGCTACTGACGCCATCTCACAGGCTAATGGGGCGCCCCACGCCGACTTTCAGCATTGTAGGATGACCACACCAGTACAGCAACTTGCTAGACATCACCTCGGTGCCATCCGGATCTTGGCATCTCAACGCCTAGTGGTATCTTCTGTGGAAAAGTAAATTTTGCCATGTTCTGTGTCCCTACGCCTCCTCCATCATATGTTATGTGTGCATGATTAAATATGCATATGTACTCCCCATGTTCGATTAATGACGCAATTACAGTTGTGTCCACCTCTAGTATGCCAGTTTCCAGTCCTCGTGAATACTACGAATATCAGGCCTATGTAAAGCTACGTTGCCACGTTTCTCAGTGTGCACGTTATTCTATTATAAAGTTCCCGTTTCTAGGCCTCAAAAAGGGCCTGGACACCAGATTCAGCTCCTGTCTCCAGAAACCTCGCTGAGGAGCGATACAGCCCCCACCTGTATCCTCGACCCTTCACTTACTTCCTGCCTCGCAGTGCCCGGTTCAGCTGGCTCTGCCTCTGAGTCTACCAAAAGTATGTTATGATTCCAGTTATCAGTTCAGTCCTCCTTCTCTGCATTCCTAAGTTACTGAACTGCATCAATAGTTTCCGTCATTGTCTAGCCTTCTCGGCTCCACGTTAGAGAAATACTGTATTAATGGTCATTTAATATTCTTCATCACGCACTACATGTAGAATAATGCATGGTCCAGTCTTAGAATCAAGTTAGCCTTTCCCCTCCTAACTTCTAGTTTATATCAACATGTTCTCTAAACATCAGATACTAGATACTGTTTAGGTACATGTCGCCCTGACTCTCCAGATTTCAGTCTCTGCTCCTAGCACAGAGTTCATAGCCCCCAGCTTCTCCTAGTAACACGTCATTGCCAGTTTGCGCGCACCATCAGGTTAGAGGTCCCGGCTCCTCAGGTAGCCCCCTCCATGGTTTCCGCCCCATTCATGACATATTCTGTTACGTTTGCATCACATGTCTATGTATACGCCCTGTTACACCTACTTTTACCCTTATCTTTCGCGACTGCTACGCGTCACACCTTCTGCTCCACCCACTGCTACGCCTATTGCAATGTAATGCTATGTGTTTGCGTTATGTATATATGTTCATGCACTGTTATTAAAAAAGCCATCCGTTCCCCTTGTCCCGATCCTGACACCAGCAGCGCTGCTGGGCCCTGTCATCCTATTCCTATGCAGGTTGTCCTGTTCCTGTCCTTATGCTGTATTAAACCTGCAAAAACTCCTACTACCTCGAATCTTGACTCTTATTTATTGAGCTATCTGTTATGATATATGTCTAGTCAAAAAGAGAGGTATTATTTATTTATTTACCACATAATGGCGTCCGAATAGGGACTTGCCCTTTCCCCACGCGTCGGTGAAGCCACGCCGGCCCCCTGACCCTCTGCAGTCGTGACGGAACTCTTCTGCGCACCGGCAGATATTTCTGCTCCAAGTATCCCTCAGGCCCACGGAGGAGACGGAGGAGGCGGTCCAGCATCCAAGCGAGACGGTGGAGGAACGCGGCGAGTCCCGACCAGAGCCCAAGCCGAGAGTTCAAGGTCCGAGGTATCCGGAGGCCCACCCGTAACAGAAGTCCGAAGTTCGTCGTCCGTCGTCGTAAGCAGTTCAGTCCGATCCGAGGCCTTCCGTTCTTGCTGCCCGGTGAGTACCATTACTGGGGTAGTATCTAGACAGGGTCAATTTAAATTGACTCTGGTCCGTGGGTTGGTGGTACACAGACTCACAAACGAAGTGTTCACCTAGGTGGATACGGGTCTTGATGCGTCCCTTTATGGGACCGGTATGTTCCGTACTGTTTCAGCAGTGCATCCAGTAACTCTAGTCTGTTCCGTTCTCGAGAAATTCTTGTGTTTCTGTTTTCAGTATTCCAGGTAATATTCTGTCCAAACTGTTAGGTTATGATGTTGTTCAATGTATTTCCAATGTCGTGGTATGCCTGAATTGTTCTCCCAATTGTTATTGTTCCTCGTGTATTGTATTGTGTTCCGATTCAAGTTTACAATGTCCCTCTTTTCGAGATTACGTCAGCTAAAAACTAGAAAGGGTTTGTTAGAAGAAGCAGTTCCTGTTCCGCCGAGGGACAGCCCAGGTCACTTTATGTATCAGAAGCATGGCATAAGCGCCATATTGTATCTAGATTTATGGGTAGAGTATACCAAACGATTAGAAGAAAAGTATAGGTGGCCCGTATCGGGTACATGGGATGCCGAATGCATCATGCGAGTAGAAGAAGCATTATGGAAAAAGAAAGCCAGACAATCACAGAAAGATGCCATTGAGTTATGGCGTAAAGAATCTCATAAAAGAACTGAAAAGGAAATCAGAAAGTCAGAATTAAGTAGAGAATCCTTAGAACGAGCACAAGAAAAAGAACTAATCGAGATTGGTGAACAAGTCAAAGCCGAACAGTCAGACAGACAGAGGCATGCCCTTAATAGGGGTATGTATCCTCTCCTTGCCGAGGGCTTGCCAAAAGCGACCCCAGAGGCATCCAGTAATTTCCCGCCACCATTAGTTCCGACCAAGCTACGTCACAAACAGACCGCAGCTGATATTTTTATTTCGTCCTATTTGGACGACACAGTCCCAGAATATGCAAATCCTGTTCGCGCTCCGCCAGTCCCTGTAAATCAGGCACTTCCCGCTTCTCCAGACACCGGAGTACCTGTCACGGTACCCCCGGTCCAGCCCGCCATACAAGTCCAGCCTACATTTCCATTTCCCACTCTGCCAGGACGAAGAGCCTCAGTAGACGACTCTAGTTTAGGGGCCGCAGGGGGAGGTACTCCTCAAACCCCGCCGCCACACAAGCGTTTAACGACAGCCGAATTACATGCACAAGCGTCACAGCGTACGCCCAGACATCAGACTGTAGCAGAAATAAGAAAATCCCTTGCCGAATGCTGCTATGATCCAGTCCCAGGCGAGGATAATATGGTTTTATATTCATTCCGCGTAAGAAAGGTGGCCGAGTATCTAGTCACCTTACCGAATATGAAAGAAGATCTAGACAGAATATATCGTTTCATCCGTACAGGGGATGATCCAGAAAGCATTAGCGAGGCCATGTCTCAAAGGAAAGCCGAGATCCAGCTCATGATATTAAAGTTTCTGATCAATTGTCTAATAAGAGAACAAGATTATCCGTCTAAAGATCAAGCCGAAATGAAAATCCTGACAAGGTGGAGTGATAATATAGCCGAGGGTAAGCACAAGACCGTCGGTGCTATGGAGAGTATGTACAAGAAAATCCGTAGAGAAATAATAAAGATACACGAACAACGTAAAGCAGCACAAGTAAGCGAGAAAGAAAGTAACTCTGATACTGAAGAGGTAGAGGACGAGAATCCCGCCAGAATAGCGTATGTAGGAAAATCTAGATTTCCAGATCGCCATTTACGCCTAGAACACAAGTCTATTTTTCATTCTCCAGCACCAGAACAAGGTTCATTAGAACAAGTGTTTCAAGCTACCGATCACATTCTGAAATCACGAATCGGTTACAGTGAGTTAAGTACCATGCATGAACAAGAACTAGCCCGATCAGCAGTCCGATGGATTACTGATTCTACCACTTTTCCAGACGAAATAGTGGCACAAATGTTTCTGAAACTGCCCCCAGCCGAACAACGACTGGTGGGTATGTATATGATTCAGCACCTCATTACTCTGTATGAGGGTCAACATTCTGATCCAGGTCCGCTACATGATGTCCTGAACGAGTTACTCCAGTATAGATGGAAAGGTTTAGGTACCAATTTAATTAGTGTCATTCTAGAACAGCGTCACAAATATAGAACGTTTTTGAATCCGCATTTTGTTCATGCCTCGCCCCCAGAAAGTAAACCATTTTACATGGAGAGACAGAATCCGTTACGAGAAGTCCACCCAGTTAGAGGAACGGGTGGCGAACTAGAACGAGTGTTTGTTTACACTCCGATTACAAAGATGGAACTCCTCGAGATGAAGAAATTAATTCCCTGTCATGACAAAGATCCAGCAGGGTTCCATAGAGAATTAAAAGACATGCTCCGTATGGGAGAATACACATATCCAGATATAATTAAAATGTTAAAGGTTCTGCTGCCCGCAGGGGTGTATGAAAAGCTCAAGGAAAAAGAATGGGAGGTGGGAGAGAAAAAGATCGATTGGGCAGTTCTAGAAGCTGAAGACAAGGCACGAGTACCAGGTACCGGTCTTGGAGATAAATGTAAAGAATTACCGGAATTATTAATACAAGTTTTACCCAGATTATTGACAACTAGAAAAGAAGACTGGGATGCAATCTCAGCCTGTAAACAGAAGCAAGACGAAGATATTAGTGATTTTTATTCTAGATTTGAAAAATGTTTTAGTATCAACAGTGGCCTCAAGACAAGTAGTGAGTCATACCCTCACCTTTTTGTTACCAAATTAGTCGAGAATTCAAGTCCACAAATTAAAAATCGAGTTTTGAAAGTCGAAAGTACCTGGCAAGCTAATACCCCGTCCCAGATGTTGCAAATGCTTCAATACCACCAGAATAGAATCAGGGAAGAGCAAGAACACGAGAGAAAACGTATGAAAGACACGAAAATGAAAGTACTAGTTGCACAATCTGTTCCTCAAGACAGTCAGAAGAGGGGTCCGAATCAAGCCAGTCATCCTGCAGCTCCCGTTAAAGGGAACTGCAATTATTGTAAACAGCCAGGTCATTTTATAAATGAGTGTGCAGTTCTGAAACACAACATAGCTACCGGTAAGACTAAAGAAAGACCACGTCCGCCTAGACAAGAACAAGTTTCACAGATTCCTCAGCCACAGAATGCGCCACAGACAGTTACAGCTCCGCAGCCTATCGCTGCAACACAGCATGTTACATCGCAGATGTACCAGTATGCACAGTCTGAGTATCCAGAGTACCAGCAGTATTCATGAAACAGCCTAGAGAGGGAGGTAGGCTTGCCTCTCATCGAGATACCTGTAGATCAAGAAGGTCCCTATGTTCACAGCCAAGTATTAGGGAAAGACAGAAAGTTTTTGATTGATACAGGGGCAAGTAGGACCACAATTAGTCACGCCGAAGTTCCAGGGGCTCCGCTCTCAGGCTCAAGAAATATTTCCCTTGGATTTTCAGGAAAACCTATCGTAAATGAGATTTCAAAGCCAGTTACTCTAGAAGTAGGTCCATTGTCCCGCACTACTGACCTGTTACTTACTAAGTCATGTCCAGAAAACCTATTAGGCATTAAGACACTGAAAGAGTTAGGTGCAGTTATATGCTGTTCCCCAGAGGGAATACGATTGTTCCTACGTGACTTTAAGGGTCACTATGTATTACGAGATTTTGATTCAAGACTGTCTAATGTTCCGCAGCACTTATGGGCGCAAGGTCCAACTGATGTAGGTTACATGCAAATCACACCCTATCGTGTGACTCTCAAGCCAGGTGTAGTGTTACCACGAATCAGACAGTACAGATTGCCACCTGAGGCTGTAGCAGCCTTATCCAAAATTATTGACGAGCTTATTGCTCAAGGAGTGGTTGTAGAAACTGACTCCAATGTATGTAATTCTCCGATCATTCCAGTCATGAAACGTACTGATCCAAATGCACCCCCAGTATATCGATTAGTGATTGACCTACGAGAACTTAATAAATGTATTATTCCTCAGTACCCAGTTGTCCCAGACATCTCTTCCCTATTGACAGCCATTGATTCCGAAGCCACGTTCTTTACTGTAATCGACCTCAAGAACGCGTTTTTCAGTGTCCCTATTCATCCAGACAGCCAGTTCCTTTTCGGATTTTGTTTAAATGGAAGGAGCTATATGTTTACACGAGCTCCTCAAGGTTTCACAGAAAGTCCTAGTATTTATAGTCAAGCACTTAAAAGACAACTAGACAACATTCACATGCCAACTGACACTGCCCTGCTCCAGTATGTCGATGATCTACTGATCACAGCCCGTTCTGAACGTGCTTGCGAGCGAGCATCACTTACAGTCTTGTATTTCCTAGCCGAGATGGGGCACAAGGTGTCCCCTTCTAAGCTTCAATTCTGTGTCCAGCAAGTGGTCTACTTAGGACACTTACTGTCCAAGAGGGGTAGGCAGTTGACACCAGACCGTATCCAGTTAATAGCGAGTCTTCCTCAGCCCAAGACCCAGAAGGAGGTACGTGCTTTTATTGGCCTTACTTCTTACTGCAGACAATGGATTCCTCAGTATGCATTTCTAGCTAAACCACTGATACAGTTAACGACACAGGAGGCAGCCGTATCGACTGTTCTCCCTTGGACATCTGAACATACACTTAGTTTCAATGAGTTAAAGAAAGCCCTATGCCAAGCTCCAGTTCTAGCGACACCGAACTACAGTAAGCCTTTTACACTTTTCGTCACTGAACGCGAAGGTACAGCATTATCTGTTCTCACACAAGATCAAGCAGGACAATACAAGCCCTGTGCTTATTTTTCGAGCACATTAGATCCTGTAGCCCAGGCTCTGCCTGCGTGCCTCAAGTCAGTTGCAGCCACAGCACTAGCTATCAGACAAAGTGATTCCATAGTCTTAGGACACTCCTTGACAGTACAAGTTCCACATTCCGTGGAAGTTCTTTTGAACCGAACACAAACTCAGCACTTGACAATTGCACGTTTAACAGGTTATGAATTGACACTGTTCCAGCCACATATAGACATCAGACGCTGCAACATCCTGAATCCTGCTACACTGTTACCATCAGTTACTTCGAATTCTGCCACACATGACTGTGTGGAAGTAGTTAACATTACGACAAAGCCAAGACAAGATCTGACAGATATTCCGCTACCAGATCCCGACCTGACACTTTATGTGGACGGTTCATGTATGAGAACTAGTACAGGAGAACTAGTCGCCGCATATGCAGTGACTACTGACACTGAAGTTATTGAAACACACCGTATTGACACCCTGTCCGCTCAAGCAGCAGAGCTAGTTGCTCTGACACAAGCCTGCATACACGCCAAGAACTTGAAAGTTAATGTTTACACAGATTCACGTTACGCATTCGGAGTCGTACACGACTTCGGAGTGCTCTGGCAGGAGAGAGGTTTCATGACTTCTCATGGAACCAAGATTCAGCATGGTCTCCTTATTCAAGCTCTGTTAGATGCCATACATTTACCGACATCTATCGCTATCATGAAGTGCAAAGCACATACGAAAGTTACTGACATTATTTCCCAAGGTAATGATCTAGCAGACCGCACAGCCAAGCTTACAGCACAGACTCCAGACATTCCAGTTAATCAGACACATACTCCAGATCCGACTACATGTATGACAGTTAAAGACCCTACACAAGATGTCATAGACATACAGTTACATGCTACTCCTGAAGAAATCAAGAAATGGTCCGAACAAGGAGGGGTCCAGACAGATCAAGGATGGTTAACGAAGGGTAGAGCCACATGGTTTCTCCCCGACTCTATGGTTCAAGTCATTATCAATACCGCACATAGTCCAGCACATCTAGGAGAAAAAGCCATGTTAGACAGTATCCAGAACATTTGGTTCAACAAGCATTTACGAGCTGCAGCCAAGCAGAAAGTCCGTACCTGTATGATATGTTGTCAGTTTAATCCAGGTAAAAGTGTCCCGGTGGAACAAGGTGGATTCCAGCCCCCTGACCACCCTTTTGAAGTCCTCCAGATGGATTATATTCAGATGGAGCGATGTCGAGGTTTCAAGTATGTCCTTGTAGTTGTATGCGCTTTGTCCAGGTGGACAGAAGCATATCCAGTCCCAGATTACACAGCCGCGACCACTGCCAAGCAGTTGGTTCGTGAGTTCTTCCCTCGTTATGGACTCCCTAGAGTCGTATATTCTGACAACGGCCAGCCATTCTCATCTGAACTCATGAAGCATGTTTCCCTTTTGTTAGGGTACCAGTGGAAGTTTCATTGTGTACGCCATCCTGAAGCAGCCGGTCTCGTAGAGAGACATAATCAGACTCTAAAAATCCGTATTGCAAAAGTGTGTAAAGAAAAAGGTGTGGACTGGCTAGTAGCTCTACCAGTCGCTTTATTTTATATGCGCATGGTCGCACATTCCAGATCAGGTCTGTCCCCGTATGAGGTCGTTTTCGGCCGCCCCCCAAATATGTGGGGTACTCCTAGACCCCGAAGTATTACCGATGTTTCAAGTAATATGCTGACAGATTACCTAGCTTCCTTGATGTCTGCCCTCAACTCATGTCGTTCACAGGTTGCCGCCGCATTTCCAGACAATACCGAGGTGGCACCGCACGAAATCGTTCCAGGATCCATGGTGTTGGTGAGGAATTTTGACAGATCAAGTCCGCTGGAGCCTCGCTGGAAAGAGCCCCGACAGGTCCTCCTCACCACCCGTACAGCCGTGAAGTTGGAAGGACGCAAAGGCTGGGTGCACCTTTCTCATATTAAACAATTTAATGGACTGAAACCCGTCTTAAAGAACATTTCCCAGGATTTGAAGGATTGCCAAAATATTATTCTCAAGGACTGTCCCGCAAAAGACATTGCTACAACCCCTCCCCTGTTAGAGAAAACTCCGCAACAGGAGTATAAGTTAAAACTCCGGTCTAGTAAAATAAGTCAGTCAGTTTGATTGTCTAAGTCCTCCCCTAGGTGAAACGGTTAGACTGTTTCTGACATGTATAAAATAGACCCCCATAGTGAGAGAGTTAGTCAAAACTCAATTCGATGTATCGTTTTTCTATGTTTCATATTATTTCTCAGCATTATGATTTCCTGTACCAGTTATGCATTTTTCTTGTATTTCCCAGTTCTTCATGTAAATAAGTCTGCTAATGCTACAGTAGAGCACACGTTTAGTGATCTGCCTCCTCATGAACTCTCTTACCGCCTCGCTATGCGAAATAACTCATTCATCCGTATGTTACATTATTCACACCAGTCCAGCAATACCACTAATTGTTGGGTGTGTGGTCGACTCCCCCCTTTCCAGATGCCGAAGGGAGTTCTGCCACTTTTTCCTTATCCTTTCTCACATAATGGTTCGTGTGGAGCATGGTCCACGTTAACGTCATCCTCAACAGATATGTCTTTTCTTAACAGTACATGTTTCCCAGACAAGCAAGGTCTTCCCCACAGAACCGGGTTAGATCTAGAAAATGAAGTGTATAATTTAGGTAATTATTCGTCGAATTTCATGGTCCTGAATGTTCAGTCTGATACTACTCCAGACTTACCTGCTATTTCAGTACTACCAGTCAAAGGCGAATTATGTGTCCGAAATTATGGTTCTGTACATGTAGGACACAGTGATTGTACTACTATTGTCAAGTATAGTGACAGTGGGAAATCTATTTTTAAAGCTTCACGTCATTCCTATTTTATTTGTGGTCAAACTGCATATGTTCGTCTGCCCCTCGATTGGGAGGGAACCTGTTACATTGCCTTCCTACTGCCACCTGTTTTTCTAGCCCCACCTGATTATCATAGAAACACACATCTAGTACACATTAGACATAGAAGGGAGTCCCCAATTGTCGATTATACTGAAACTGCTCTAGAACAGTATACAGATTTCAACAGAGGTTTCTTTTTCTTTATAGGACCTATCCAGAATAGTAAGCTAATCCGTAGGTTAACCAGAACCCTTGAAGCTGTAGTAAATGAGACTGCCTCTGCTCTAGGTAACTTAACCGAAGAGCAATCTGCTATGAGATTTGTCGTTTTACAGAATCGTCTCGTCCTTGACGTCATACTGGCCGATAGGGGCGGGGCCTGTAGAGTCATCGGATCTAGTTGCTGCATTTTCATTCCAAATAACGCGCCGTCTGTTTATTCAGCTATAACCAGACTCCATAAAATTGCCCATCTGATACACCAAGACCCAGGCACCTGGACATGGTCCGGTTGGTTCTGGAATATAATTTCCGCATGGGGATGGAAAATATTGTCCTTCCTATGTATTGCAGTAGCGATCATATTCAGCTGCTGTCTCTGTATACAATGTGGCCCTGCGATTTGCGGCATTTGTGCTACCTCTTGTATTCCTAGTCCCAAGCCCCGTTCTAAATCCCGTTCCAAGAAAATTCGAGACGAGCAAATGATACTGTATGAAATGATGGACGGTATCATGAAAATTGATGTTTCCTGATGGAAACGTAGTGACAAGGAGGGAATGTGGAAAAGTAAATTTTGCCATGTTCTGTGTCCCTACGCCTCCTCCATCATATGTTATGTGTGCATGATTAAATATGCATATGTACTCCCCATGTTCGATTAATGACGCAATTACAGTTGTGTCCACCTCTAGTATGCCAGTTTCCAGTCCTCGTGAATACTACGAATATCAGGCCTATGTAAAGCTACGTTGCCACGTTTCTCAGTGTGCACGTTATTCTATTATAAAGTTCCCGTTTCTAGGCCTCAAAAAGGGCCTGGACACCAGATTCAGCTCCTGTCTCCAGAAACCTCGCTGAGGAGCGATACAGCCCCCACCTGTATCCTCGACCCTTCACTTACTTCCTGCCTCGCAGTGCCCGGTTCAGCTGGCTCTGCCTCTGAGTCTACCAAAAGTATGTTATGATTCCAGTTATCAGTTCAGTCCTCCTTCTCTGCATTCCTAAGTTACTGAACTGCATCAATAGTTTCCGTCATTGTCTAGCCTTCTCGGCTCCACGTTAGAGAAATACTGTATTAATGGTCATTTAATATTCTTCATCACGCACTACATGTAGAATAATGCATGGTCCAGTCTTAGAATCAAGTTAGCCTTTCCCCTCCTAACTTCTAGTTTATATTAACATGTTCTCTAAACATCAGATACTAGATACTGTTTAGGTACATGTCGCCCTGACTCTCCAGATTTCAGTCTCTGCTCCTAGCACAGAGTTCATAGCCCCCAGCTTCTCCTAGTAACACGTCATTGCCAGTTTGCGCGCACCATCAGGTTAGAGGTCCCGGCTCCTCAGGTAGCCCCCTCCATGGTTTCCGCCCCATTCATGACATATTCTGTTACGTTTGCATCACATGTCTATGTATACGCCCTGTTACACCTACTTTTACCCTTATCTTTCGCGACTGCTACGCGTCACACCTTCTGCTCCACCCACTGCTACGCCTATTGCAATGTAATGCTATGTGTTTGCGTTATGTATATATGTTCATGCACTGTTATTAAAAAAGCCATCCGTTCCCCTTGTCCCGATCCTGACACCAGCAGCGCTGCTGGGCCCTGTCATCCTATTCCTATGCAGGTTGTCCTGTTCCTGTCCTTATGCTGTATTAAACCTGCAAAAACTCCTACTACCTCGAATCTTGACTCTTATTTATTGAGCTATCTGTTATGATATATGTCTAGTCAAAAAGAGAGGTATTATTTATTTATTTACCACACTTCCATACAGAAAATATTGTTGCGCTGCCTTTGACCCCATTCGCACATCGGTCCGCAACTTAGACATCACCTCGGTGCCATCCGGATCTTGGCATCTCAGCGCCTTGTGGTGTCAGTCAGAAAATATTGTTGCGCTGCCTTTGGCCCCATTCGCACATCAGTCCACTACTGACACCATCTCACAGGCCAACAGGGCGCCCCACGCCGACTTTTACCATTGTAGGATGGCCACACCAGTGCCACAACTTGCTAGACACCACCTCGGTGCCATCCGGATCTTGGCATCTCAGCGCCTTGTGGTGTCTTCTATTCCGAAAATATTGTTGCGCTGCCTTTGGCCCCATTCGCACATCGGTCCGCTACTGCCGCCATCTCACAGGCCAACGGGGCGCCCCACGCCGACTTTCAACATTGTAGGATGGCCACACCAGTGCGGCAACTTACTAGACACCACCTCGGTGCCATCCGGATCTTGGCGCGTTGTGCTGCCTTCGGCCTATTCGCACATCGGTCCGCTACTGACGCAAACTCACAGGCCAACGGGGCACCCCACGCCGACTTTCAGCATTGTAGGATGGCCACACCAGTGCTGCAACTTGCTGGACACCACCTCGGTGCCATCCGGATCTTGGCGCGTTGTATTGCCTTCGGCCTATTCGCACATCGGTCCGCTACTGACGCCGCCTCACGTGCCAACGTATTTTCTCCGCATTTTATACCCTATGCCGCATAACAGGTCATGTGACTTGTTTATAAAACTTTTCATTGGTTCATTTTACTTTTGGTTTCCTAATGATGGAAGGCTTGATCATATGACCTAAAAACAACACTTTTCATTGGATGAAAACTTTTTTTTTTTCCCAAACGATGAAAGCCCCACCTTGTTTCTGGATGTTTCAGACTGAAGCTGGCTTCAGCATGAGTATTTACAACAAGGGGTGGTGATGGACAGAGTCTCTGAATTAAGCAGAGTACTCTCACCCAGTCAAGAGATCAGGGCTAGATCCAACACCGTTTTTTAGCTCATTGCACCATCCCAGTTTCAGAACCTGGCTGTATGCAAATTAGTCTGTCCCTGGCCCAGTGCATCATGGGAACAGGGCAGACCAGACTACAAAAGCCAATTCTTACACTGGGAAGGAAACAAGCTTCCGGGGACCGGTTTCTGCCATTTCAGGCGTCTTCGGCCCGGCTTGCTTGAATCCTGATGGTGCAATGAGCAAGGGACTCACATCTGAGTATACACTTCCACGCTTAGGGTGGACAAAATTATTTACAACAAGGGGTGGTGATGGACAGAGTCTCTGAATTAAGCAGAGTACTCTCACCCAGTCAAGAGATCAGGGCTAGATCCAACACCGTTTTTTAGCTCATTGCACCATCCCAGTTTCAGAACCTGGCTGTATGCAAATTAGTCTGTCCCTGGCTATAGGTGTGGCAGGGTATACTCAGACATGAGTCCCTTTCTCACTGCTCCATCAGGATTCAAGCAAGCCGGGCCGAAGAGGCTGAAATGCCAGAAACCGGTCCCCGGTAGCTTGTCTCCTTTCTGGTGAAGAATTGGCTTGGTAGTTTGGTCTGCCCTGTTCCCATGATGCACTGGGCCAGGGACAGACTAATTTGCATATAGCCAGGTTCTGAGCTGGGATGGGGCAGTGAGATAAATAACGGTGATGGATCAAGCCCTGATCTTTGGACTGGGTAAGAGTGGTCTGCTTAATTCAGACACTCTGTTCATCACCACCCCCCTTTCTGAATCGGCTTCAGCATGAGAGCACCACCATCTCGTAGCTCCGTCGTGGTCATTCCGCGAGCAATCATGGCAACCGCTCCCCACCAGAAGCCTACAGGAGTCGGGGGCCCCCAAAACTTTTGATAAATCCTCAAGGCGGAGGGGACGCTTTCGAGAATGGGGTTCAAGACCTAGCAGACAAGCGTCCGATTTCCAAGGTGTCCCAGGGCCATTTCAGTGGACCAGGCCCAAAAAGGAAAGAGCCTGCCGCCATTTTGAGAGTCCTGTGACAGCCGCCTATCGCTGCACCGCAAGAGTGGGCGCAACTCAGCTGAATTGCGGCTTTTGACACAGTGGACCAAAAACGGACGGAATGGCAACTGAAACGGTAAAGGGGCGCCCCACTACAACAGATGACACTCCACCTGGAGAGGCCCGTTCACGCCGCCTCCCCCGGGGCGCCCCACGCCGTTATTCGGAGCAGCATTGTAGGATACCAAAACCAGTGCGGCAACTTACTGGACATCACCTTGGTGCCATCGTTCTGCTGCCTTGGAACTATTCGCACAACAGTTTGCTACTGATGACCCACCCCCCGCGATGCCCCACGCCAGAAATATGGACGTTGTGCTGCGTTGGGACTATTCGCACAGCCGACCGCTACTTCGTTGTTTTTCCCTAAAAATGTTTATATGTTATTACTGTTTTTGTTTTCTTGTATATATTTATAAGTTATTAAAGTTTTATAATCTTACTACTTTTTTGGAGTGCTATATATTTTTAATGTGACACATAATTGTAAAAACTTTGATGTACAAAGAGTCATCCCTGGAATCTTCCGCTTCAGGCTCGGTCCCCTCCCCAATCACAATACAGGATGGTTTTCAGATAATAGGAACGCGTCTGCTGTGACGGATCTCATCGAGTGTGGGCCTTGATCTACTATAACTCCTTTGAAGAGGGGTGATTCTTTACAGCTGGGGCCAGTCGCTAACATCTTGGCATGCCCACTTTGCATGTCATTAGTGATAAATATCACTCACATGCAAAGTGGGGCCCAAGATGGTCGCTATCTCCTACTAGCCGTCGCTAACTGGTGTTAGCAACAGCTAGATAATACAGATATAATTTTATCTCCGCGAAGCGGAGCGCTGTTACAGATATATATCTTTTTTTGAACGTTAATTTCTCAAAATCCACTGGAGCACATATATTGAGACCTAGCAAAGGCACATCGGACTACCAGTCCCTACAATTTTGCCAAGTTTCGTGCAAATCCATTCAGCCGTTCGATTATTATTATTTTTATTTTTTTTGCCTCGCGGGGCCCTTTTAAAAACTCCACATCAAACCTAAGAGGTCAAGGAGGATCTACTATGCCCCCTTATGGTCATTTGCCCCTTCGCTTTGGCCTCCTCTTGTCTCTCGATCCTACCGAGAGACAAGATAGCGGCCGCTACGGACTGTTTGCAATGTTTACAGACGCCGGAGAACCAATCAGCTTCGCAAACCTCCGTTACGCGAAGCGGAGCGCTGTTACAGATATATATCTTTTTTTGAACGTTAATTTCTCAAAATCCACTGGAGCACATATATTGAGACCTAGCAAAGGCACATCGGGCTACCAGTCCCTAATATTTTACCAAGTTTCGTGCAAATCCATTCAGCCGTTCGATTATTATTATTATATTTTTTTTTTGGCCTCCTCTTGTCTCTCGATCCTACCGAGAGACAAGATGGCGGCCGCTACGGACTGTTTGGAATGTTTACAGACGCCGGAGAACCAATCGCCTCCTCTTGTCTCTCGATCCTACCGAGAGACAAGATGGCGGCCGCTACGGACTGTTTGGAATGTTTACAGACGCCGGAGAACCAATCAGCTTCGCTTCACAAAGCTCCGTTGCGCGAAAAGTACGTGAACTGGAGCGATGCCCGGTCCGCTGTTACAGATATATATCTTTTTTGAACGTTAATTTCTCAAAATCCACTGAAGCACATATATTGAGACTTACAAAAGGCACATCGGGCTACCAGTCCCTACAATTTTGCCAAGTTTCGTGCAAATCCATTCAGCCGTTCGGGCTAAAAGTGAGGCCAACCGCCCTGTGGAAAACTCAATGTTAAAAACACGTTTTGGGACCCCCCTTTTTTCTCGGCCCCCCCTTGACGAACCCCCCCCCCAAATTTTCAAGGGCTGCTCAGAAACAAAATGTGCCATTTTCCTGAAAATTTCAGCCAATTCCGTCCACAAACGCCAAAGTTATTAGACATAGAATTTTCAAAAATCCCATAGAGAAAAAATCCTAACTATATATACCTACTGGCGACCGCCAGTAGGTAATAAATCATGCCCCAGTGGGCTCGTGTACCAAATCGCAATGCCTGAACTGATTCACTCCACAATTTACAAAAAGTCTTGCCCCAGTGGGCTGATCATGAGTGGCTCTCCTTGTCTCCAAAGTAATGTTACGTTTGTCCTCCAGATCTTATTGCACGTTCCTGCATGAAAAAGATGTAATCATTTTAAATGGGGCAAGACTTTTTGTAAATTGTGCCAGATCAGGCGATAAACTTTTGGACTGTATGATTTGTGGAAACACAACTATTAATAGTGTGTATACTTTGTTATAAATGCCCAAATAGGCGTTATAAAATTCCAAGTGTTAGGAATTATTGATAAATTTATCAGTGTATCAATTAAATTGATTTGCCCACTTGGGCGATATGAAGTAAACGCAATGCAAATATGTATAAACTGTTAAACTGCTGCAAATTTAATTTGTGTATATTGTGGTGGCAAAAACGACATTAAGACACACTCCAAGATGGCGACTATAAGTTAGTCTGTGTAAACCAACACGAAAAGTCCTTTCTTTGTGTTAATGATTTAAGATGTAAATAGAAGCTTGTAACTGATCACATTTACCGTGACCAAGCCTTAAGTGGCGAAACGCGTCGGTAGGGAGCTGCTGACTTCGTGTGAATAAAATCATTGAAGCATCATGAGTAGTCTGTGCAATTTTCTTCGAAGTGGGAGGAAATAGTCGTTTTCATATATATATATATATATATATATATATATATATATATATATTAATTGAAAAAACCATAGGTTTCACACACGTTATAGTTAGGAATTAGCATTTAAAACAGCTTAGAAATTCCTCCGTTATAGTTAGCTCAGCTAACTACAACTTGCGCGCCCGCAATGCACTGCTGATGACGTCACATATTACATCACTCATGACATGGTCAATGACATCACTCATGACATCACTGATGACATCTCAAATGACATCTCTGATGACATCAATGATGACATCATCTAGTGAATGTGTGTCTTTCTGAAAAATAAATATTTTTTATATATGTATATCTAAACGTCGATGGAAGAATAAATGGGTAAATAAGTATCTAAATGGATCTTTCTTTTTGTAAAATTGATTGTATAACTGACTTATTAAGTATATTTAAGTGAATAGGTGTATTAGCAAGTAATCTTTAAATATTTAAATATCTGTATCAGTGTCTCACTTTGTATATAAGTGG
This sequence comes from Lissotriton helveticus, assembly GCF_964261635.1. NCBI lineage: Eukaryota > Metazoa > Chordata > Amphibia > Caudata > Salamandridae > Lissotriton > Lissotriton helveticus. The sequence goes on from NC_136068.1 coordinate 1,794,343,785, forward strand.
CTGCATGGGTGGTCGAGTAGCTACATCAATGTGTATATGGGTTATTAGTTGCTTTTTTGAGTACCAAAATGAGCGTCTGTATGGTTCGGTGGGGAGTATTACTTAGCGCACAGATGCATGAATGACTGACTCACTGTTTGTATGTGTTTTGAAGACAGCATGTGTGTAGGACTGTATGGGTGGATGAGTGTGTGTATGGGCGTGTTAGTGAGTGAATGACTGTCTCAATATTATCTTTATGATTTACTACATATGTTTTATACTAGTAGATGTGAGTATTGATGTATATAAGTGTGTATATGTCAGAGCGAGAGATTCTAAGACTTCATGTATAAATAAGTATGAGTTTCTATAAGTGATTGTATAAGAGAGTAAGTATGTGTACGAATCTGTAGAAGTTAGTGTAGTGGTGGGTGTATAGCTGTATATGCAAGGAAATGGATATTTGATAGTTTTTTTGCATGTGTGAGTATGTGTGTGAGTAACTCTATAGATGAGTGTCGGTGTATAACAGGATGTATAGGTGTATGAGTACATATGATCAGTGAGTACATGTATGAGTGACTACATAGAATTGTTGGTGAATGAGTGGATGTGTAGATTTTGGAATTACTGAATATGTTATTCTAACTGGAATTGATATCTCCATTTTTTGGAAAATTTTTGTTTCTATTTTTGATTGTGCGTATGAAAGGTTATATTACAGTGAGAGGAGGTTTGCCACAAGGATGATGTCATCAGTGATGTCATCAGGGATGTCATTTGAGATGTCATCAGTGATGTCACTGACCATGTCATGAGTGATGTAATATGTGACGTCATCAGCAGTGCATTGCGGTCGCGCAAATTATAGTTAGCTGAGCTAACTATAACGGAGGAATTTTAAAGGTTTTGTATGAGAGAAATGTTTAGCTAACTGCTTTTTTAAATGCTAATTCCTAACTATGACGTGTGTGAAACCTATGGTTTTTTGAATGAATTTACAAGGTTTTTTAAATGCTAATTCCTAATTATATTGTGTGTGAAACATATGTTTTTTCAGTGAATTTCAAAGGTTTTGTAAATGATAATTTATAAATGTATTAATTGTTATGTCTTTCTTTTTATACAAATTTCTTATATTTTTAATATGAATATTTATATTTATTTTATTTTTTAGATTATATTTCATATTTGTATTATAAAATAATAACAAAACTTAATTGCAAAGGAATTTTTGGATTAATAATTGCTTGACGTCGGTTGCAAGTATAACACAGCTCGACCAATGCTCTTGGGGCCCTATGCTCACAATGCTGTATCAATCCTTACACCTGATTCAAGCATGTGCAAGGTTTTGACGCACCATAAGCTCAAAAGTGACTTAATGAAATGTTATACATTTCGCTCAGTCACTTTTAGGAGGCATTGCTGCACCCCCTTCTGCACAAGAAAGCCTCTTCTGGCGCAGCGCTTTACAATGTAATACACCCTCCAGATGTGTCACATTGTTAGTAGCACACCGTGGCACATCTTTTGCACCACCACTGTGTCAGAAAAGTGACGCAACGGCTGTGTAAAAGAGGCACAAGGGGATTGTAAATCCGGCCCTAACACATACAAATTCACCTAGGCAGTTTCATCAGCAGCGCAAATTGAAGCATAGACTTGTAACATATTTATGTAAATATGTTACATTCAAGTGCTTCTGACATACTATAGTATGCTATAGATAAACACCTTATAGATTTATGCTGTAGCACTTCCTTATAGTTCTGCACTTTCACATTCTCCATACATTAGTAAGATATTCATTCATTCATTTATGAACTACACATTCATTCTGACAAACGTTTACACACTAACATAGAAATATAGTTCTTTCTTTGCCCAGTGAAGGTAGTTCTAAAAATAACTGGTTTTTTTTGTTTTTTTTGTTTTGTAGTTTTTTTTGTGCGGCATGAGGCCGTCCCAGGCCTGTATTAAGTTCAATCAACCAATCAATCATCACATTTGTATAGCGCGCTACTCACCCGGAAGGGTCTCAAGGCGCTTATGGGGAGGGGTCCGCTACTGCTCGAACAGCCAGGTCTTGAGTTGTTTCCTGAAGGCGAGATGGTCCTGTGTCAGCCGGAGGTGGATGGGGAGGGAGTTCCATGTCTTGGCTGCGAGGTAGGAGAAGGATATTCCTCCCGCGGTGGCTCTTCGGATGCGTGGTACGGCGGCGAGGGCGAGGTTTGTAGAACGTAGCTCACGGGTGGGCGTGTAGAAGGTCAGGCGGTCGTTGAGGTACTTGGGGCCCAGGTCATGGAGAGACTTGTGTGCGTGGGTAAGGAGCCTGAACGTGATCCTTTTGCTGACGGAGAGCCACTGCAGGTCCCTCAGGTAAACCGGAGATGTGGCTGCGTCGGGGGATGTCCAGGATGAGTTGGGCAGAGGCGTTCAGTATGGGCGGGAGTCTTTTCTGTAGTTTGGCTGTGGTTCCCACGTAGAGGGTGTTCCCGTAGTCCAGTCGGCTGGTGACGAGTGCCGGGGTGACCGTCTTCCTGGTTTCGGTGGGGATCCATCGGAAGATCTTACGGAGCATGCGCAGGGTGTTGAAGCACGATGAGGAGACGGCGTTGACTTGTCTGGTCATCGAGAGGGAAGAGTCCAGGATGAAACCCAGGTTGCGTGCGTGGTCTGTTGGCTTGGGAGCGGTGCCCAGGGCGGGGGGCCACCAGGAGTCATCCCACGATGAGGACTTCCGTCTTGTCTGAGTTCAGTTTCAGGCAGCTGTTCTTCATCCACTCGGTGACGTCTTTCATCCCTTCGTGCAGGCTCGTTCTGGCGGTGGCGGGGTCTCTGGTGAGGGAGAGGATCAGTAGGGTGTCGTCGGCGTAGGAGATGATGCTTAGGTTGTGCTGGCGTGCGATGGTTGCAAGAGGTCTCATGTAGACGTTGAAGAGGGTGGGGCTGAGTGATGATCCTTGCGGTACGCCGCAGATGACTTCGGTGGCCTCGGATCGGAACGGGGGGAGGCGGACTCTCTGTGTTCTTCCGGTGAGGAACGAGATGATCCACTCCAGTGCCTTCTCTTGGATCCCGATGTTGCAGAGGCGTTGGACTAGAGTGCGGTGGCAGACGGTGTCGAACGCTGCAGAGAGGTCCAGGAGGATGAGGGCCACTGTTTCCCCGTTGTCGAGCAGGGATCTGATGTCGTCGGTGGCTGCGATGAGGGCGGTCTCGGTGCTGTGGTTGGCTCGGAAACCGGACTGCCAGGGGTCGAGGGATCCGTTCGTCTCGAAGAAGGCGGCAAGCTGTCTGTTGACGGTCTTCTCGATGACTTTGGCAGGAAAAGGGAGGAGCGAGATGGGGCGGAAGTTCTTGAGGTCGGTGGGGTCCGCTGTTGGTTTCTTCAGTAGGGCGTTGAGCTCGGCATGCTTCCAGCTCTCCGGGAAGGTGGCGGTGTTGAAGGAGGTGTTGATGACGTCCCGGAGTTGGGGTGTGATCATGGAGTCGGCCTTGTTGAAGATGTGGTGGGGGCAGGGGTAGGTGAGAGATCCGGAGTGGATGGTGTTCATCGTGAGGGCTGTGTCTTCGGTGGTCACCGTGGTCCAGGTGCGGAGGGTGGTGGTGGGGGGCATTGGTTCGACGGTTGGGTGCGTGGATGGTGCGTCAAAGCTGTTGTGGATGTCGGCGATCTTGCGGTGGAAGAACGAGGCGAGCGAGTCGCAGAGATCTTGTGAAGGAGTGATGTCGTTGTTGCCGGTGCTGGGGTTGGATAACTCCTTAACGATGCTGAAGAGTTCCTTGCTGTCTTGGGCGTTGTTGTCCAGTCGTTATTTCAGTGATTTCTTCTTGGTGGTGCGGATAAGCTGGTGGCGTCTTTGTCTGTGGTCTGGTCGAGGAGGAGCCAGGCTTTCTCGAGGGTGCAGCAGTTCTTCTTGGAGTCCTTGAGTTCGTCGGTGAACCAGGAGGCTTTCTTGCTTCTTGGTCTGCTGGGAGGGTTCTTTAGTGGCGCGAGATCGTCGGCGCAGGCGGTCAGCCACTGTGTCAGGTTGCGGGCTGCTTTGTTGGGGTTCGTTGTGCTGGCGGGTGGGTTCTGGCTGAGGGAGGTGGTGAGTTGCTCGGCGGTGATCTTGCTCCAGCTTCTGTGAGGAACCTGTTGCGGGTGGCAGTGGGTCGTAGTTCTTCTGAAGCTGAAGTGGAGGCAGCTGTGGTCGGTCCAGTGAAGTCCGGTGGAGTGGCTGAAGGTGATGTGCTTGCTGGATGAGAAGACGGGGTCAAGCGTGTGGCCGGCGTAGTGGGTGGGGGTATTGACCAGTTGCTTGAGTCCGAGGTTGGCGAGGTTGTCCAGCAGGGCCGCGGTGTTGCGGTCCTTGTTGTTCTCCAGGTGGAAGTTGAGGTCCCCTAGGAGGATGTAGTCAGTGGAGCGGAGGGCTTGCGGGCTGATGAAGTCCGTGATGTCTTCGCTGAATTGTGTACGTGGTCCAGTGGGTCTGTAGACGAGGGTGCCTCTGAGGGTCGTCTTTGGGCCGGTGTGTATCTGGAAGTGGAGATATTCGGCGGCGGTGAAGGTGTCATTGGAGTCGGTCGTGATGCGGATGGTGTTCTTGTGTACGATGGCGATGCCTCCTCCAGTCTGGTTGACGCGGTCTCTCCGGTTGATCTTGTATCCGTCTGGGATGGCGATGGCGATGTCGGGCGCTGAGGAGGCGTTCATCCAGGTTTCTGTGAGGAAGGCGACGTCTGGTGAGGTTGTGTCGAGCAGGTTCCAGAGTTCGATGGCATGTCTGTGGATGGAGCGGGTGTTGAGCAGGATGCACTTGAGGTGGCTGTTGATGGTGCTCGGCTTGGTAGCTGTGGTGCAGGTCCGGAGGCAGGTGAACTTGCAGGCTTGACAGGTGAAGGGTCCTAGGGTGCGTCTCGGGGTGGCTCGGTGGCAGGCTCTTGTTCGGTCGGGTTTGAGTGCAATGAGGGTGGCGGCGTCGTAGGTCCATCGGGGGCCAGGGGTCCTGGCGCTGGGCGCGGTCTAGGCGCGACCGGGCGCAGACAGGCTTGCCTTTTGAGCGTCTTCGGTGAACAATCGGCGTGCCCGCTGCGCGTCAACGCTGCGCGTGCATGGGGTCGTCATAAGTAGGCAGCCGGGAGGAGGGTCAGCGGCGGGGCGGCAAATGGGCTGGCGGGGGGCGGGGCCGCAGGTAGGCACCGGCGGGAAAGTCTGGTGCGGGCGGGCGGCTCAGCGACAGCTGGGTCGCCCTGGCAGCAGCAGGAAAAAAGGTGGCAACAGCGGGGCTCAGGAGCAGCGGCAGGAGGAGCGTGGGGGCGACCAGGCCACAGGAGCAGGCACAGTGGTCGCTCCCTGGAAGAGGACGTGGCTCCTTAAGTAGGCAGCCGGGAGGAGGGTCAGGGGCGGGGTGGCGAATGGGCTGTCAGGGGCAGGGCCGCAGGTAGGCAGCGGCGGGAAAGTCTGGTGCGGGCAGGCGGCTCAGGGACGGCATTTGTTTGCTGAAGCTGCAACAGTCTAACTACGGAATATTAAGAACCCACATTAAAATTAACTTTTGATAGTAGTTACGCAACTCAGTTTACGATGACTAATCAAAATATCCTTTTGTTTCCTTCACCAAACATCGTTCAGAAACAACCACGGCCTATCGAGCAACAGCAATGGAATTGTCTCCAACGTATTGAATATACTTTGACGTATAGAAGCAGAGTTCAAGTCGAGTGGTGAACTCCGGTGGCCGCACTGTTTATACAAGGTAAGCACAGCAGCCTAGATCTACAAAGCCTTCATAGCAATGCATTAGAAATAAGTCGGTATAACGGGCGTTAGTAATGCAGTAGGCACTTCCATGTAGACTCCACTTGAACGCGGCACTATAACAACTAAAATGTACCAGGTATACTGCACTCGTAAAACTGAAGTGTTAGCTTTATTTGTGAAACGAGAGAGGGCCATATTATCAAGCCTTGGTGACAAAATTATCACCACTTTATCGGCAGCAAAGTACCGCTAAAGTGGCGATAATGGGTTTGATAATATGCTCTATGCAATTCCAATCGAAGCTCATGTTAGATGTGAAGGACTAATTGCATGGGGAAAACATGTTTTGGGACCCCCTTTTTTCTCGGCCCCCACTTGACGAATCACCCCCAAACTTTCAGGGAAGGAGCAGAACCGAGCAGGCCATTTTCTTGGAGAAATTCACGAAGATTCGTCCACCGGCGCCAAAGTTATTCCAAATAGAATGTTGTGGATTTTCTCCAACAAATCGGCTCTAGACGCCGATTCAACCACGTAGGTACAGACCACAGCAACGCAGGAAAATTAGTTCAGGGTAGTTTTATTGCTCCCAGATCCCCAGCATGGCGCGTTTCGGCTACAACACTGTTTCCTTTCCAGTAAAGAATTGGCTTGGTAGTTTGGTCTGCCCTGTTCCCATGATGCACTGGGCCAGGGACAGACTCATTTGCATGTAGCCAGGTTCTGAACTGCGATGGTGCAGTGAGCTAAAAAACTGTGATGGATCAAGCCCTGATCTTTTGACTTGGTAGGAGTGTTCTGCTTAATTCAGATGCTCTGTCCATCACCACCCCCTTTTATGAATCGTTTTGGCCACTATAGGAGTGGAAGGGTATGCTCAGACATGAGTCCCTTGCTCACTGCACTATCAGGATTCAAGCAAGCCGGGCCGAAGACGGCTGCAATGCCAGAAACCGGTCCCCGGAAGCTTGTTTCCTTTCCATTAAAGAATTGGCTTGGTAGTTTGGTCTGCCCTGTTCCCATGATGCACTGGGCCAGGGACAGACTAATTTGCATGTAGCCAGGTTCTGAACTGGGATGGTGCAGTGAGCTAAAAAATGGTGATGGATCAAGCCCTGTTCTTTTGACTGGGTAGGAGTGTTCTGCTTAATTCAGATGCTCTGTCCATCACCACCCCCTTTTATGAATTGTTAGAACCAAGGCACAAGAAAGCAGTGAAACAAAGGTGTGAAACTCGCAAAGGGGCTAGAGTAGAAGCACCCTGACCCCTAGGCCTGCTCAGGGGGTCCCACAAGGACCCCCTAGGCCTGCTCAGGGGGTCCCACAAGGACCCCCAGGGCAAAAAAAAAATGTTATTTAAAAAGTTGCGGGGTACGCGTACCGTGCGCGTACGGTACGCGTACCCCGCGACTTTAAAAACATTTTTTTTTTGCCTTGGGGGTCCTTGTGGGACCCCCTGAGCAGGCCTAGGGGGTCAGGGTGCTTCTACCCTGCCCCCTTTTTGAGTTCTACACGTTTGTTTTTCTGCTTTCCTGTGCCTCAGTCTACTGAGGCACAAGATGGCTGCCAACAGTTTCTGTTTTGGAGTGTTGACAGACATTGGCAGCCAATCAGAATTCAGCTCGCGCACTAGAGGTACGCGTACCGTACGCACACGTACACGTACCGTAAGCGTACGGGTAAGCTCACGGGTAAGCTGCCATAGATATATATATTTTTTTAACCTAAATTACTCAAAATCCACTGGAGCACATATCTTGAGACATAGCAAAGGCACATCGGGCTACCAGTCCCTACAATTTTGCCAAGTTTTGTGGAAAACCATTCAGCCGTTCGGACTAAAAGTGAGTCCAACCGCCCTATGGAAATTAACATGGGGAAAACATGTTTTGGGACCCCCCTTTTATCTCAGCCCCCGCTTGACGAATCCCCCCGAAACTTTCAGGGAAGGAGCAGAGCACAGCGAGGCAAAGTTAAGGTAAGTTACAGGCAGGTCCCTCAACCGGCGCCAAAGTTATTCCCAATAGAATGTTGCGATTTCCCTATGGAAAACAATCCTAACTATATATACCTACTGGCTATCGCCAGTAGGTAATATATGTATGTATATATATATATATATATATATATATATATATATATATATATATATATATATATATATATATATATATATATATATATATATTACCTACTGGCGGTCGCCAGTAGGTATATATAGTTAGGATTTTTTCTCTATGGGATTTTTGAAAATTCTATGTCTAATAACTTTGGCGTTTGTGGACGGAATTGGCTGAAATTTTCAGGAAAATGGCACATTTTGTTTCTGAGCAGCCCTTGAAAATTTGGGGGGGGGGTTCGTCAAGGGGGGGCCGAGAAAAAAGGGGGGTCCCAAAACGTGTTTTTAACATTGAGTTTTCCATAGGGCGGTTGGCCTCACTTTTAGCCCGAACGGCTGAATGGATTTGCACGAAACTTGGCAAAATTGTAGGGACTGGTAGCCCGATGTGCCTTTTGTAGGTCTCAATATATGTGCTACAGTGGATTTTGAGAAATTAACGTTTAAAAAAAGATATATATCTGTAACAGCGGACCGGGCAGCGCTCCAGGACGCGTACTTTTCGCGCAACGGAGCTTTGTGAAGCGAAGCTGATTGCTTCTCCGGCGTCTGTCAACATTCCAAACAGTCCGTAGCGGCCGCCATCTTGTCTCTCGGTAGGATCGAGAGACAAGAGGAGGCGAAAGCGAAGGGGCAAATGACCATAAGGGGGAATAGTAGATCCTCGCTGACCCCCTAGGTTTGATGTGGAGGTTTTAAAAGGGCCCCGCGGGGCAAAAAAAAAAAATAATAATAATAATCGAACGGCTGAATGGATTTGCACGAAACTTGGTAAAATATTAGGGACTGGTAGCCCGATGTGCCTTTGCTAGGTCTCAATATATGTGCTCCAGTGGATTTTGAGAAATTAACGTTGAAAAAAAGATATATATCTGTAACAGCGCTCCGCTTCGCGTAACGGAGGTTTGCGAAGCTGATTGGTCATTCTGTCACTGGGCTATAGTTGGGCTACATCTGGCTGATATTTGGGCTACATTTGTTTTTTTTCGTCTCTGGCGGCCATCTTTGGGCTACATTGGGCTACATTGGGCTTCATTGGGCTTCATTGGGCTACATTGGGCTACATTTGGGCTCCAACATATATATAGGCCAATGTAGCCCAATATATATTTTTCAAAGTTAATTTTCGTAAAAACCACTGGAGCATATATCTTGAGACATAGCAAAGGCACATCGGGCTACCAGTCCCTACAATTTTGCCAAGTTTCGTGGAAATCCATTCAGCCGTTCGAGCTAAAAGTGAGTCCAACCGCCCTATGGAAATGAAGGAAATGAATGGGTAATTTGTAATTAGCAAATAGCTCATCGCAAACTAGGAATGGTAAAGAATCGCTATTTATTCCTTAAAGTTCGCTATTTAGGAAATGCAAAAAACTTTGATGATACATATGGCGGTTCATCTCTAACAAGATAAGAAGCATAGGGATAGATTTATGATGACTGGCGCATCACCAGGGATGTGTTAGTCATTCTGTGCCGCTGTTCCGTCACCTATGGTGTGCTGCATTTACAATGCGGCGCATCATGGGGCAAAAACAGCACAGATGCGTGATGTATCTGTGCCGTAAAGGTGGCGCATTGCTGGAGTTGTATCGCAAGTGTGATGAAGCTCCAGCAAGGGTCGGGGGTGCCCCTGTCGCAGGGTTTCTGTTCTCACACAGAACTGTGGACAGAGGATTGGAACCTCGGCGAATTAGGGTGTCCCAAAACTCACCTTAGTAATCAAAAACCCCTTAGCAAGCTAGGTACAGTGTCACATTGGATATAACAAACTCTCAATGTTTAGACAATCCAGAATATGAACTTATAGTACCTCAGGATACGTGGAACTCATGAACAGTCGGTCGTTATATATTTCTTAGAAACCAGAACATGGAGTTAAGAAGAACACATGTGTATTTGAAATGTTTATTTACTAATGCCGTCTTCTCAGGCGTAGTATCTTAGATAATACAAGTACACATATTATCAGTAGCAAAATTACCAGCATAGTTACTAGTACATAAAAAGCGAATGGTGACAGTACGTTAACATGCTGTAAATGAATAAGAGTTAGCAACACTTATAAGCAGCCGCGGGCCGTGGAGGGAGTTACGGTGGGGCAGGGAGGCGGGGAGGGGGAGGGGCAGGGTGGAGAGGGCTCCACCCTGCTTCTCCCCCTCCCCGCCTCCCTGCCTCACCGTAACTCCCTCCACGGCCCGCGGCTGCTTATATCTCACCCTCCCTAATACACATATTATATTATTTGCTAAGAAGGTCTCTTTGTGTTGGTTTAGGGCGTGCCCATACTTTAGTGTCTTAGATTTGAAGGAATCACATCAGCATACACCAGCTCTCTCTTCATGTGAACCGCATCAAGTGTTGTGTATGTGTGTTCGGCAAAGCAATATAAAACCCGCCTCATGCCCAGAATTGGCAGAAGTTGCACTTATGTTATGAGTATGAAGTCGTGGAGATCAGACCTCATAACAATTCTGTATCGTGTTGTTCTTGAAACTTTAGCACTCGCTGTACAGATATAGTTTAACAAGCAAAGCAGATAGTAGAGCAATAACATATTATTCTCATGTAAACCACGATGAACTACTAGGTTGAAAGCTAAAGCAACAACTAAGTGTCGTGTGCAGAAGTTGCAAAAAAGGAAAAATGGCGTTTAAACCGGTAATGAGCCCATGCTAACTTAACACGGTGTAAAGATATCCAGGACCTAGATGACACCTCCCCATGATCCGGAAACGAACTGAATAAGATAATAGAAGTGCCATCTCATGAGAGCAGATTGCAAGTTTATATGTGGACGGTCCGCAAGGTAAAGCATTAAAAACTAGGAAAATTTAATGCTAAAGAAAAATAAAACAGCCAAGTACTTTATCGAGTCTTAAGCCAATAGGCAAGGTAAATAATAAAAACTTGACAAATAAGTCAATGAATTGTCAATGAAATGCTAGTACTCAGCATATCAAACATGAAAAAGGTCTATGACATAACTGTGTATGCAAAATAAGCTGCAACAGCCTCCAATAGGAAGTCACCGTCTTCATCCGAAAACAGTTCAGCCATCCAATTTAAAAGCGGAAAAGAACATACGTGCTCTCCCAGCACCGGATCCTCTATCACCATCAGAGGACAGCTCGGTGGGTTTTCAAGAAAGCTCTGTTCCAAGAAAGACTGTGTTGCCGCCAGTAAATTCCAGGGACCAATTAGTCCATGCATCAATGCCACAGCCATAATCCTTTCGCCAGGACAAACCAACTCGTGAGTAATGATAGGAGTCATCAGCTGATTAAAGTCGACGTCAGGAGAAACCGGTCCGCAGAGACACAAATCAATGGCCCAATCGAAATCACAGGTCAGGCAGTGAAATACAGGCTGGACACAGGTGAAGTAGGAGAATCGAAAAGATAATCCATATGCCGTGCTTAATATCGCCAACGGCATTGTGCCATAATATTCTAGCATGCGATTGCGGAACAGTGTCAGCAGCTGCAGGGCGGGAGGTTGCATAGGAGGGACATCCATATTTAAAAATGTAAAAAAGCACAAGAGCGTCCGCTGGTAATGCAAGTAAAAATGGCAATCCACGAAGCAGAGTGGAAAAAATAGAATGAAAGAAAGCAGGGATGACTCCAAAGATTTTCTCAAATGAAGTCACGAGACCACTGGTAACAACTTTAAAAAAGTGCGCCAGGGCCTTTGTGGAGGATGCGTTAAAGATAGTCCGAACCATCTTGCTGAAATGGAAAGGCAAATCTGAATTGAAAAGGGTCTGCACCTCTGTACGGGTGTTCGCTATGTGAAGCACGAAAGTTTCACGGGCCGAACTCAAGGCCACCTCTCTCTGAGACAAAAGAGCTCTTATTCTTGCCATGCCGTTGAAATCTGCTCCCAAGGTTGGTATTTGTGGCGAGATTGAAAACTCCCTATGTTCATGTGTGGGAGGAAATAGAACATTTCTGCAGCAAATAACCCGTTCACTTACTGTTACGATAAAAGGAATACTTTTAATTAACCCAGAACAATCTTCATTATTGAGCATCAAATAACTACCATTTTCCAACAACTTGAACGTGGGGATGATAGCAGGAACTGGCGTGCCTTGCAACACGCAAGCCATATTTGGTCGGTGTTTGTTGCATGAACCGTGTAACTGTATGTGCCTACACATTAGTGAATGATCTGGCGTCTCAGTGCATTCCTCTCCATTCAGATAAACTTCTTGATCATCTTTGAAACATCTGTATGTGTATGGAAGCGACCAGACCTCATGAAGAAAAGCACTACCTAAAGGTTCATAACGACCTATTGGTATATATTTCATACAATTTGAAAACTTATATAAAGCAAAAGGCAGCGTTATTAAACCGTGGATAAGGCACGTTGCCAAAAAACCCGCAATCCTCTGCTGATGATGTCACTGAGCATGTCATGAATGATGTAATATGTGACATCATCAGCAGTGGATTACGGGTAATAGTATCTCTAGTTTACTCCCCTATAGCTGTCTTTCTTTTAACATAAGTGTCTGTTTCCTTCCCTTATACTTACTGTTTTTGGTTCGCTTCCGGTTCGCGTACCGGCGAGCGAACTGGGAAGCGAACTAAGAGAAATAGAGGTTGGCACAGTTCCAAATATTGTACCAATTTTTTAATAACGGGGAGGTAGTTCTGAAAAGAACTTTTTTTTTAATTGTTTTTGTTGTTTTATATTTTTTTTATTATTTTTCGGAACATTTTTTTACTTTTTTTGAATTTTTCTGAACAGTTTTATATTTTTTGGGGTTTTTCTTGGAGGGGCAATGAAAACGATTCATTGTAAAGGGCTCAACAGGAGCAACAAAACAAAAAAAAAGTATTTATTATTTTGGGCGTTTCGTACAAACTTGCATATGATAGTCAATAGCTCTGTTGATCAGAGTGATGCTTCTTTCTCCGTAGCAAATGAATCCATCGCAAAATACGCAGATGTGTTTTACTTCACCAAATCTCATTTGTATAGTTTAACAAGCAAAGCAGATAGTAGAGCAATAACATATTATTCTCATGTAAACCACGATGAACTACTAGGTTGAAAGCTAAAGCAACAACTAAGTGTCGTGTGCAGAAGTTGCAAAAAAGGAAAAATGGCGTTTAAACCGGTAATGAGCCCATGCTAACTTAACACGGTGTAAAGATATCCAGGACCTAGATGACACCTCCCCATGATCCGGAAACGAACTGAATAAGATAATAGAAGTGCCATCTCATGAGAGCAGATTGCAAGTTTATATGTGGACGGTCCGCAAGGTAAAGCATTAAAAACTAGGAAAATTTAATGCTAAAGAAAAATAAAACAGCCAAGTACTTTATCGAGTCTTAAGCCAATAGGCAAGGTAAATAATAAAAACTTGACAAATAAGTCAATGAATTGTCAATGAAATGCTAGTACTCAGCATATCAAACATGAAAAAGGTCTATGACATAACTGTGTATGCAAAATAAGCTGCAACAGCCTCCAATAGGAAGTCACCGTCTTCATCCGAAAACAGTTCAGCCATCCAATTTAAAAGCGGAAAAGAACATACGTGCTCTCCCAGCACCGGATCCTCTATCACCATCAGAGGACAGCTCGGTGGGTTTTCAAGAAAGCTCTGTTCCAAGAAAGACTGTGTTGCCGCCAGTAAATTCCAGGGACCAATTAGTCCATGCATCAATGCCACAGCCATAATCCTTTCGCCAGGACAAACCAACTCGTGAGTAATGATAGGAGTCATCAGCTGATTAAAGTCGACGTCAGGAGAAACCGGTCCGCAGAGACACAAATCAATGGCCCAATCGAAATCACAGGTCAGGCAGTGAAATACAGGCTGGACACAGGTGAAGTAGGAGAATCGAAAAGATAATCCATATGCCGTGCTTAATATCGCCAACGGCATTGTGCCATAATATTCTAGCATGCGATTGCGGAACAGTGTCAGCAGCTGCAGGGCGGGAGGTTGCATAGGAGGGACATCCATATTTAAAAATGTAAAAAAGCACAAGAGCGTCCGCTGGTAATGCAAGTAAAAATGGCAATCCACGAAGCAGAGTGGAAAAAATAGAATGAAAGAAAGCAGGGATGACTCCAAAGATTTTCTCAAATGAAGTCACGAGACCACTGGTAACAACTTTAAAAAAGTGCGCCAGGGCCTTTGTGGAGGATGCGTTAAAGATAGTCCGAACCATCTTGCTGAAATGGAAAGGCAAATCTGAATTGAAAAGGGTCTGCACCTCTGTACGGGTGTTCGCTATGTGAAGCACGAAAGTTTCACGGGCCGAACTCAAGGCCACCTCTCTCTGAGACAAAAGAGCTCTTATTCTTGCCATGCCGTTGAAATCTGCTCCCAAGGTTGGTATTTGTGGCGAGATTGAAAACTCCCTATGTTCATGTGTGGGAGGAAATAGAACATTTCTGCAGCAAATAACCCGTTCACTTACTGTTACGATAAAAGGAATACTTTTAATTAACCCAGAACAATCTTCATTATTGAGCATCAAATAACTACCATTTTCCAACAACTTGAACGTGGGGATGATAGCAGGAACTGGCGTGCCTTGCAACACGCAAGCCATATTTGGTCGGTGTTTGTTGCATGAACCGTGTAACTGTATGTGCCTACACATTAGTGAATGATCTGGCGTCTCAGTGCATTCCTCTCCATTCAGATAAACTTCTTGATCATCTTTGAAACATCTGTATGTGTATGGAAGCGACCAGACCTCATGAAGAAAAGCACTACCTAAAGGTTCATAACGACCTATTGGTATATATTTCATACAATTTGAAAACTTATATAAAGCAAAAGGCAGCGTTATTAAACCGTGGATAAGGCACGTTGCCAAAAAACCCGCAATCCTCTGCTGATGATGTCACTGAGCATGTCATGAATGATGTAATATGTGACATCATCAGCAGTGGATTACGGGTAATAGTATCTCTAGTTTACTCCCCTATAGCTGTCTTTCTTTTAACATAAGTGTCTGTTTCCTTCCCTTATACTTACTGTTTTTGGTTCGCTTCCGGTTCGCGTACCGGCGAGCGAACTGGGAAGCGAACTAAGAGAAATAGAGGTTGGCACAGTTCCAAATATTGTACCAATTTTTTAATAACGGGGAGGTAGTTCTGAAAAGAACTTTTTTTTTAATTGTTTTTGTTGTTTTATATTTTTTTTATTATTTTTCGGAACATTTTTTTACTTTTTTTGAATTTTTCTGAACAGTTTTATATTTTTTGGGGTTTTTCTTGGAGGGGCAATGAAAACGATTCATTGTAAAGGGCTCAACAGGAGCAACAAAACAAAAAAAAAGTATTTATTATTTTGGGCGTTTCGTACAAACTTGCATATGATAGTCAATAGCTCTGTTGATCAGCGTGATGCTTCTTTCTCCGTAGCAAATGAATCCATCGCAAAATACGCAGATGTGTTTTACTTCACCAAATCTCATTTGTATAGTTTAACAAGCAAAGCAGATAGTAGAGCAATAACATATTATTCTCATGTAAACCACGATGAACTACTAGGTTGAAAGCTAAAGCAACAACTAAGTGTCGTGTGCAGAAGTTGCAAAAAAGGAAAAATGGCGTTTAAACCGGTAATGAGCCCATGCTAACTTAACACGGTGTAAAGATATCCAGGACCTAGATGACACCTCCCCATGATCCGGAAACGAACTGAATAAGATAATAGAAGTGCCATCTCATGAGAGCAGATTGCAAGTTTATATGTGGACGGTCCGCAAGGTAAAGCATTAAAAACTAGGAAAATTTAATGCTAAAGAAAAATAAAACAGCCAAGTACTTTATCGAGTCTTAAGCCAATAGGCAAGGTAAATAATAAAAACTTGACAAATAAGTCAATGAATTGTCAATGAAATGCTAGTACTCAGCATATCAAACATGAAAAAGGTCTATGACATAACTGTGTATGCAAAATAAGCTGCAACAGCCTCCAATAGGAAGTCACCGTCTTCATCCGAAAACAGTTCAGCCATCCAATTTAAAAGCGGAAAAGAACATACGTGCTCTCCCAGCACCGGATCCTCTATCACCATCAGAGGACAGCTCGGTGGGTTTTCAAGAAAGCTCTGTTCCAAGAAAGACTGTGTTGCCGCCAGTAAATTCCAGGGACCAATTAGTCCATGCATCAATGCCACAGCCATAATCCTTTCGCCAGGACAAACCAACTCGTGAGTAATGATAGGAGTCATCAGCTGATTAAAGTCGACGTCAGGAGAAACCGGTCCGCAGAGACACAAATCAATGGCCCAATCGAAATCACAGGTCAGGCAGTGAAATACAGGCTGGACACAGGTGAAGTAGGAGAATCGAAAAGATAATCCATATGCTGTGCTTAATATCGCCAACGGCATTGTGCCATAATATTCTAGCATGCGATTGCGGAACAGTGTCAGCAGCTGCAGGGCGGGAGGTTGCATAGGAGGGACATCCATATTTAAAAATGTAAAAAAGCACAAGAGCGTCCGCTGGTAATGCAAGTAAAAATGGCAATCCACGAAGCAGAGTGGAAAAAATAGAATGAAAGAAAGCAGGGATGACTCCAAAGATTTTCTCAAATGAAGTCACGAGACCACTGGTAACAACTTTAAAAAAGTGCGCCAGGGCCTTTGTGGAGGATGCGTTAAAGATAGTCCGAACCATCTTGCTGAAATGGAAAGGCAAATCTGAATTGAAAAGGGTCTGCACCTCTGTACGGGTGTTCGCTATGTGAAGCACGAAAGTTTCACGGGCCGAACTCAAGGCCACCTCTCTCTGAGACAAAAGAGCTCTTATTCTTGCCATGCCGTTGAAATCTGCTCCCAAGGTTGGTATTTGTGGCGAGATTGAAAACTCCCTATGTTCATGTGTGGGAGGAAATAGAACATTTCTGCAGCAAATAACCCGTTCACTTACTGTTACGATAAAAGGAATACTTTTAATTAACCCAGAACAATCTTCATTATTGAGCATCAAATAACTACCATTTTCCAACAACTTGAACGTGGGGATGATAGCAGGAACTGGCGTGCCTTGCAACACGCAAGCCATATTTGGTCGGTGTTTGTTGCATGAACCGTGTAACTGTATGTGCCTACACATTAGTGAATGATCTGGCGTCTCAGTGCATTCCTCTCCATTCAGATAAACTTCTTGATCATCTTTGAAACATCTGTATGTGTATGGAAGCGACCAGACCTCATGAAGAAAAGCACTACCTAAAGGTTCATAACGACCTATTGGTATATATTTCATACAATTTGAAAACTTATATAAAGCAAAAGGCAGCGTTATTAAACCGTGGATAAGGCACGTTGCCAAAAAACCCGCAATCCTCTGCTGATGATGTCACTGAGCATGTCATGAATGATGTAATATGTGACATCATCAGCAGTGGATTACGGGTAATAGTATCTCTAGTTTACTCCCCTATAGCTGTCTTTCTTTTAACATAAGTGTCTGTTTCCTTCCCTTATACTTACTGTTTTTGGTTCGCTTCCGGTTCGCGTACCGGCGAGCGAACTGGGAAGCGAACTAAGAGAAATAGAGGTTGGCACAGTTCCAAATATTGTACCAATTTTTTAATAACGGGGAGGTAGTTCTGAAAAGAACTTTTTTTTTAATTGTTTTTGTTGTTTTATATTTTTTTTATTATTTTTCGGAACATTTTTTTACTTTTTTTGAATTTTTCTGAACAGTTTTATATTTTTTGGGGTTTTTCTTGGAGGGGCAATGAAACCGATTCATTGTAAAGGGCTCAACAGGAGCAACAAAACAAAAAAAAAGTATTTATTATTTTGGGCGTTTCGTACAAACTTGCATATGATAGTCAATAGCTCTGTTGATCAGAGTGATGCTTCTTTCTCCGTAGCAAATGAATCCATCGCAAAATACGCAGATGTGTTTTACTTCACCAAATCTCATTTGTATATTTGGCACCATCTCCCTGCCCTCTGGTCCCGTTACTTCCGGTACAACAGATCTTCTGGCCATAATAGGGAGATTATCTAGGTCGTTCCGAAACTGTGCAGCACTGTAGTTGTTAGGATGCCACCTAGTCATATGGCGATGCATTGTGTAGTTTCCGAAACTGTATTTTTTCTCGGTTCCTCTGGACAGTCTATCTTGACATATAAGGCAAGTTACGTATCTTGCATTTACTTTTTTCTGACCTTTGGGAATTTAAAAAAATTCCCAAATGAAGTTTTCTTTCCGGTGAGACGTCCTGGGCTCCTCAGGCAAAAACTGCCTCTCTTCGTGCTCGTCGTCCTGTTCCTCTTCTTCCTCTTCTTGTTGAATTATAACTTGAGCAGGTGGTCCACTCTTCCTTGGATGTGGTGGAGGTGGTGGGGAAGCACCAGCTGAAGCTACTAAAGAAGCCATTGCTCAGTGATCACACAGGGTCTTTCTCTCACAATGATGAAAGTCAGAGTGAGGAAAGAAGGAGGGATTTTCATCATTTGGGAAAAACAAGAGTTCTCAACCAATGAAAAGTGTTCATTTTAGATTATATGACCTAGTCTTACATCATTAGGAAACCAAAAGTGAAATGAACCAATGAAAAGTGTTATTACCAAGTCACATGACCTGCTGTGTTTACGTTAAGCGCTTTGCAGGGCCTCCCGGTTTGCTTCCAGAAACCTGCGCTTTGCGACTCGCTTCGCGTACCAGTTCGCTAACGTAGCACGTCATATGACGTATCACGCGACAACGTGAAACGTCATGCGGACGGGAGGCGTCACGATGTTGTTTTGTAACGCGGCAGTTGCGGTAAAGAAACGTTTACCGGATCGCGGTCTATTTCGCGGCATCAAGGTCAGCTAACGGGAAGCTTCCCGATTCGCGAAGCGGGAACGAAGAAAAAAAAATATTTAAAAAAAAAATTATTCATAAACATATAAAATATATTTTTGGATTTAAAGAAGAATACATTTTACAGCTACAGATATTAGCTGTTAAAAAACCAATGAAATTCACTGAAAAAACCATAGGTTATAGACCATATATAGTTAGGAATTAGCATTTACAAAACCTTGAAAATTCACTGAAAAAACCATAGGTTATAGACCATATATAGTTAGGAATTAGCATTTACAAAACCTTATTTTACTCACACAAAACCATTGAAATTCCATATATAGTTAGTTGCACTAACTATATATCGCGCACCCGCAATCCACTGCTGATGATGTCACATATTACATCATTCATGACATGGTCAGTGACATCACTGATGACATCACTGATGACATCTCAAATGACATCACTGATGACATCACTGATGGCATGTGATTTGACATCAATGACCACATCACTGATGATATCATTCATGTGACAATACAATGCATCTCCTCACATTTTAATATAACCTCTGTTTCACCCAGTGTTAAATACAGAGTATAATTTTTGAAACCATTGACACACCAATACTAGTTACTACATACCCACTCACTGATTCCTATGTCTACAAACACATTCACTCATTCACCCATACAATCATTCATACATACAATCACTCATCTTTACAACACTATCATATGCACTCATACACCTATACAGACACTCACAGTCTGCCACTCATCCATGGAGTTACTCACACACGTAGTCAGTCCTGTTAAAGAATCAATGACACTTCCATTTTCTTGTCTATACAGTTAAACATAGAGCACCTTACATTTTCAAACATATACTAACACATACTTACCTTCTTATAGAATCATTGATACAAGTACACATTGATCTGCACAGAGTCACACACCTCCCAGCCAGCCAGCCACACACACACTCAGTCTCCCATACAAATACTTGGACAATCAATCAGTAACCCATATAGTTAATCATATAGCTACTGATCAACACGTGCAGCAGTTTACAGAACAACAGACATAATGATGCTCAAATTAAGATAGTTTAGTCACTAACCCATGCACTCAGTGAGACACATTTAATCACTCACTCATACATTCAGTCATGCACCTACTAAATCCTTTGTCCAGACACTTATACTTCCACTCATTCTTCAATATGTAAGACACATTTTAACTTTACAGAATCACACAGTCACTGGATGATGTCATCAGTGATGTCATCAGTGATGTCATTTGAGATGTCATCAGTGATGTCATCAGTGATGTCATTTGAGATGTTATCAGTGATGTCATTTGAGATGTCATCAGTGATGTCATCAGTGATGTCATTTGAGATGTCATCAGTGATGTCACTGACCATGTCATGAATGATGTAATATGTGACATCATCAGCAGTGGATTGCGGGTGCACGATATATAGTTAGTGCAACTAACTATATATGGAATTTCAATGGTTTTGTGTGAGTAAAATAAGGTTTTGTAAATGCTAATTCCTAACTATATATGGTCTATAACCTATGTTTTTTTCAGTGAATTTTCAAGGTTTTGTAAATGCTAATTCCTAACTATATATGGTCTATAACCTATGGTTTTTTCAGTGAATATATATATATATATTATGCAAATCCTTCAAACCTCCACATGCAGCGGTGACAGCAGCGGCGAGAGAAGAGACAGACCCCACGTAGTCCAGGCAAGATGTTATTTATTCCAAGTGCCTTCCAAAATGTAACGTTTCGAGTACTGACGTACTCTTGTTCACACACCACATTTTAAACATTGGAAAGTTCTTTTATCTGCATAGTGAAAGCCCACCCCATTGGGCCACACCTTCCACACATGAGTCACATGGTTGTGCTTGATATCAGATAGCAGAAATTTAAAGGCATAGTGCATCTATTCACAAAGACTATGTACATTGGTTGCATCCAAAGAAAACAAACACTAATTTCTAAAACATGCTGGAATAAATATTACTGGTAATCCAGATTGGTTACTGTTTGCAAATAAATAACAAACATTTGGTAAGTGGCAAAATAACTGCTTGAATGCACTGTTGTCATTACACATAACAAGTAAGGAAAAATGTATCATATGCATGAATGCATAGCATACCTCGTATTGCCAGAACACCCAATCTAGACTATTAACCAAAAAACAAGCATAAAAAGTATTGTAAAAATGCAAATCATAGTCGTATAATACTCAATTGCTACATGGCCAAGCACAACTTTAACGTGAAAGAACTGTTTTTTATAAATACATATGTGCATAAGTGTCACCAAAAGAGTAGCACCTTAGTGTAAAGAAACACATTCTCAAGTTTTAGTCCTCTGTCATTATATTAAAAAATGTATACAATTATACATTTTGTATATTCAAAATACCGTTTCAGAACTATTTACAAGACAATTATGTTTGTGAGAAAAAAGTGCTATAACAAATTTACAGTGACAAAGAAAATCACCAAAAAAAAAAAAAAACATTTTCCAAATATAGTTAAAAGACTGCACTGCTCAGAAACCTGGACAGCTAGCTCTGGGTTAAGTATATATGTATATATATTTTTTTTCCCACTGGAAAAAACATAATTTCCAGGGACGTTATAGTTAGTTGGACATTTCACTCATACAAAACCAAAGAACTTCCGCCGTTATATTAAGTTGAGCTAACTATAACAAGCGCCCCCGTAATGCACTGATGACATCACTGATGATATCTCAAATGACATCACTGATGACATTATCCTGTGAATGTGTTTTTCTGTGAAGTTTAAATATGTTTTATATATATATATCTATATGCCAAGGTGTATTGAAGCATAAGTGTGTGTATAAGTATCTGGATGAAGGATTTAATAGGTGGGTGACTGACTGTATAAGTGCGTGATTAAATGTGTCCTACCGAATGCATTGGTTAGTGACTAAACTGTCTGAATGTCTGTATCAGAATGTCTGTTGGTGTGTAAGCTGCTGCATGTGTTGGTCAGGAGCTACATGAGTGTCAATATGGTTTATTGATTGGTTGCCTGAGTATTTCTATGAGAGACTGAGTGTTTTTGTGGGTGGGTGGGAAGTGGGTGACTCTGTGCATAGGTGTTGGAGTGGTTGAATCACTGGGTGTATAAGTTTAAGAGTGCATGTGGAAACAGCTGTATGGGTGGGTGAATGTGTATATGGATGTGCTGGTGAGAGATTGGATGTCTCAGTGGTACATGTCCAAGTAACTACATATGTAAAAGGCAGTGTATATGAGAGTTGGAGTATATAAATCACTACATGTGAGAGTCAGTGATTGTGAGAGTGGCTGCATGGATGAGTGTACAGCAAGGACATAGCCTAACCTGTACATTAGCGGCTTGGTTAGGACTTAGAGGCTGCTGCTGTTCGAAATCTTCCTTTTTTATAAAAAATACTGATTTTATTGTGCTGCTTGGAACTGTTTTAATCTTGTTAACTTGTTTTGCGTATTTGCACAGTCATTGGGAACTTGGAGAAGGAGCTGTGTGCAATGCTCCGGAGGGACCTTTAGGCATCACTAACGTAGGTCAGCGTTCCAGCTGCGTTGGCACCGATGTTTACCACTCCTCTTAAGGGACGCATGACGCGGCCATGCAGCAAAGACATAGCCTAACTTGTGCATTAGCGGCTCGGTTAGGAGATAGAGGCTGCTGCTGTTTGAAATCTGCCTTTAAAAAAAATAATGATTCTATTGTGCTGCTTGGAACTGTTTTTATCTTGTTACCTTGCACTTGTGTTTTTTGCGTGTTTCACAGATCTTGTGAACTTGGGGAAGGAGCTGTGTGCAATGCTCCAGGGGGACCTTTGGGCGTGCATCACTAACGTAGGTCAGCGGTCGAGCTGCGTCACCACCTTAGTTCACCACTCCTCTTAAGGGGCGGATGATGCAGCCGCGCTGCAAAGACATAGCCTAACCCGTGCATTAGCGGCCCATTTAGGACATAGAGGGTGCTGCTGTTCGAAAGCTGTCTTTTAAAACAAAATACAGTTTTTATTGTGCTGCTTGGAACTGTTTTTATCTTGCTACCTTGCACTTGTGTTTTTTGCGTGTTTGCACAGATTTTGGGAACTTGGGGAAGGCGCTGTGTGCAACTCTCTGGGGGATCTTTGGGTGGGCATCACTAACTTAGGTCAGAGTTCCAGCTGCGTCGGCACCGACGTTCACCACTCCACTTATGGGGCGGATGACGCAGCCAAGCAGTGGACGCGCGCAGCCAGTGCGCCACAGGTGTGCTGAAGGCGCGCCTAAGGCAAGCCCGTCTGCGCCCATCCACAACCGACCGGGCTCAGGGGCCAAGTCCCCTGGCTCCCTCATGAGAGGTAGGCTCTCCTACTCTTCTAATCAACTATTCCAGCTCAGAGAGATTGTTCCCCTGACATGTTGTCACTTTATGGTGTCAGACAACTGCTACAATAAGCGTCCTCAATAAGACCTCAGCGCGGCCTTGGACATGGTTAATCATCAACTATTGTTAGCAAGACTTACAGAGATTGGGGTGACTGGTATGCTATTCAAATGGCTTGAGCCCTTCCAATCAGATTGCTTCTATTTAGTCTTTGAGAGCAATGCCGCCTCTAAATGGATGCTGTTGCAGTGTGGGGTGCCTCAGGGCTCCTCTCTGAGTCCCACTTTTTAATGTTTACATGCGCCCCCTGGCAGAGATTGTCGAGCCTTTTGAGGTTAAGATCATTACGTACACTGACGACACTCAGCTTATTGTGTCCCTCAATGTTTTAGACAACAATAAGTCCATGTTGGCTAATTGTCTGGAAAAGGTTTCGGCAAGGATGAACTCTTCTTTCCTAAAGCTGAATGCTGCTAAAAAAGAATTGATGTTTCTAGGAAAGACCACCAACTTGGAAATCGGCGCTCTCTGGCCTAAATGTCTGGGGGCCATGCTATCCCCAAAGACCAAATAAAAAGTCTCAGAGTCTTGTTGGACCATAACCTGAACTTTAAGACACAGGCGACCAGGGTAGCAGGCACCTGTTATGGCATTCTCAAAATGATCATGAGGATGTTGCCTGTCCTGCCTTTTATTGCCAGGAAACTGCTGGGGCAAGAACTAATTCTTTTGAGCTTTGATTATGCCAATGTGCTCTACCATGGTTACCCTTGCTCAACCATAAAAAAACTTCAAACAGTACAAAATTGTGCGGCACAACTTCTTATGCAGGCTCATAACAGGGAATCTGCTAAACCACATATTAACACTTTGCATTGGCTGCCATTGGCCAAAAAAAGTATTCAATTTAAGGCCTTGTGTATTGCCCATAAATCGTTGGCAGCTAGTGCTCCACCGATTCTCCAATCTATCATTTCTCATTACGTCCCTATAAAACCACTTTGCTCTGAGAAGAAACATCTTGCTATCATTCCTATAGTCAATCGAGCTCGGAGCGGGGGCCGTTTATTTTCTGCTATTACTGCAAAATGCTGGAATCAGCTGCCAGATTCTATTCGGCTCGAGGCTAATGATCTCTTATTCTGCAAACATCTTAAGACTTTGCTGTTTTCTTGATTTTTCCTACGTATGAAGTTTAGGCTTTGTCTTTAGCACTGGGAGGCCTTTGGTAGCCATGCGCTTCACATTGCTTTTTCAAACTTGGGTCCTCACGTAAGCCTAACGCTGTTATTTCGGATCACTGACTAAATATCGACGGACACAATATAGACTACCCAAAATATCAACGCCAAAACATCGACGGACAAAATATCGAATTCCTATCTACAAACAGGTAAGTACCAAAATATCGAGTCCAAAATATCGTTTATATATATATATATACATTGTAAAAATATCGAATTTGTTAAAAATAATGTAAAATAAAAAAATTATTAAAAATAAATAGCTAAAATATACTTTAAAATACTTAACTTACCTTAAAATTATTAAATTATTATTTTAACTTATATAAAAAAAAAATACAATCATATCTGTTGAAACATATATATATATATAAACATAATATTAATAAAAAATACACAATATTATTACCATAGGATAGCGTAGGGGTAAAAATTACTATTCCCACTCCTGGAAGTGCAACAGTAGGGAAAGCGTTGGATAGCGTAGAGGTAAAAATTACTATTCCCACTCCAGAGAGCGCAACAGTAGGGAAGGCGTTGGATAGCGTAGGGGTAAAAATGACTATTCCCACTCCAGAGAGTGCAACAGTAGGGAAAGCGTTGGATAGCGTAGGGGTAAAAATGACTATTACCACTCCAGAGAGTGCAACAGTAGGGAAAGTGTTGGATAGCGTAGGGGTAAAAATTACTATTCCCACTCCAGCGAGTGCAACAGTAGAGAAAGAGTTGGATAGCGTAGGGGTAAAAATGACTATTCCAACTCCAGAGAGTGCAACAGTAGAGAATGCGTTGGATAGCGTAGGGGTAAAAATTACTATTCCCACTCCAGCGAGTGCAACAGTAGAGAAAGCGTTGGATAGCGTAGGGGTAAAAATTACTATTACTATTGTGTGCAAACACACTCCCTGGTGCGTTTTAAGTTGGGGGATTATTTCCCCTTGAGTCCTGTTGGTCCCTGGGGGCCAACTAGCCCACCAGGTACCTCCAGTTAGCACCACAGAGCTGCCTTGCAGAGAGGTGTAAAAAGGGGCATAGCCTCTGAACATCTCTCTGCAACGCAGCTCCCTGGCGCATACTGGAGGTACCTGGTGTGTTAGTTGACCCACAGAGACCCTCAAGATTCAAGGAGACATAACCCCCCAACTTAAAATGTGCCACAGGGTGCATTTGTACACTTGTCATATCAGGCCACACACCCTCCCTGCACAACTGCACAAACACACCCGCGGTGCATTGTACATTGGGTAATTAAGCCCCCTTGAGTCCTGAGGGTCCCTGAAGGCCAACTAGCCCACCAGCTACCTCCAGTAAGCACCACAGAGCTCTTTTGCAGAGAGCTGTAAAAAGGGGCACGGCCTTGGACCACCTCTCTGCAACACAGCTCCCTGGCACATACTGGAAGTCCATGGTGGGTTGCTTGGCCCCCAGGGACCCTGAGGATGGAAGGGGACTTAATCCCCCTATGTACAATGTGCCAGGGAATGCTTTTGCACACTTGCTATGTCAGGCCCCGCCCCATCCCTTCACCACTGTGCAAACACACTGCCTGTCACATTTTAAGTTGGGGGATTAATTCCCCTTGAGTCCTGATGATCCCTGGGGGCCAACTAGCCCACCAGGTACCTCCGGTAGGCGCCACAGAGCTGTGTTGCGTTGAGGTGTAAAAAAGGGTGTGGCCTCCAAACACCTCTCTGCAACACAGCTCCCTGGCGCGTACCTGGTGGACTAGTTGGTCCCAGGGACACTCAGGATTCAAGGGGACTTAATCTCCCAATGTAAAAAGCACCATAGGGCGTATTTGCACACTTGTCCCATCAGGCCACGCCCCTTCCTGGCACCACTGTGCAAATGCACCCCCTGGTGCGTTGTAAATTGGGGGATTAAATCCCCTTGAGTCCTTAGGGTCCCTGGGGGCCAACTAGCCCACCAGCTACCTCCAGAGAGTGCCACAGAGCTGCGTTGCAGAGTGGTGTAAAAAGGGGGCGTGGCCTTGGACTACCTCTCTGCAATGCAGCTCCAAGGCGCATACCGGAAGTAACTGGTGGGCTAGTTGGCCCCCATGGACCCTCAGGATTCAAGGGGACTTAATCCCCCAACTCAAAATGCGCCACAGGGTGCGTTTGCACATTTGGCACATCAGACAATGCCCCCTCCCTGCACCACTGTACAAACGCGGACCCTGTAGCATCCCAAATTAGGGGATTACATCTTCTTGAGTCCTGAGGGTCCCTGAGGGCCAACTAGCCCACCAGCTACCTCCAGTAAGCGCCACAGAGCTGCTTTGCAAAAAGGTGTAAAAAGGGGCGTGGCCTCTGAACACCTCTCTGCAACGCAGCTCACTGGCGCACACTGGAGGTACCTGGTGGGCTAGTTGGCCCCAAGGGACCCTCAGGATTCAAGGGGACTTAATCCACCAATTTAAAACGTGCCTCAGTGCTCGTTTGCACACTTGTCACATCAGGCCATGCCCCCTCCCTGCACCACATTGTAAATCCCCCATTTTACAATGTGCCAGGGGGTGTGTTTGCACACTTGCTATGTCAGGCCCCGCCCACTCCCTTCACCATTGCTCAAACGTGCCCCCTGGCGTGTTCTAAGTTGGAAGATTAATTCCCCTTGAGTCCTGATGGTCCCTGGGGCCAACTAGCCCACCAGGTACTTCCAGTAAGCGCCACAGAGTTGCATGGTAGAGTGGTGTAAAAAGGGGCATGGCCTCTGAACACCTCTATGCAATGCAGCTCCCTGGCACATACTGGAGGTACCTGGTGGACTAGTTGCCCCCAGGGACCCTCAGGATTGAAGGGGACTTAAACTCTCAATATACAATGTGCCAGTGGATGTGTTTGCACACTTGCTATGTCAGGCCCCACCCCCTCCCGCAATCACTGGACAATCGTGCCGAAATTCAAAAGATATATATATTTTTCGTGCCCTGGGGGTTCTTCTGGGACCCCCTGAGTAGGCCTAGGGGGTCAGGGTGTTTCTACACTGCCCCCTTCTCTTGTTTTATACCTTTCTTTATCTGTTTTCTAGTGACTCGCTTTTACCAAGCCACAAGATGGCTGCCAATACTTCCTGGTTTGGAGTGTTGGCAGCCAATCACAGTGAAGCTCGTGCATGGAACTTAGGCTCCGCCCAGATATCAAAACTTTTATTTTTCAAATTTTTCAGCAACTACTGAACAGATTTACACCATTTAAAACAAGCATTTGCAATGCAATCGGTCTCGCCTTTGAGACCTCGTATGTATTTAGCTATGCAGCACATTAGCCTAGATGCTGAAACATCTACCGTTCTTAAACATGGAGGAAAGTAAGACTGCGTGACACGCCAGGTATGGGAACACATGGAGAGAAATATTGCCTTTCAACAGGAAATGGTATAGTCCATAGCTCTGATTTTAATATGAAATCAGGGCCTTCGGTGGTTATATCACTGAAAATACAAGATCTGAAAAAAATATTATTGCCTACGGGTGCTTGTGGAAGACAATTTCTATGGACTGGAATCTAGAGTATGCTAAAGTGATTCTGGTATTTTACTGACCTCTGCTGGTCGTTTTCTTTTAAGAAAGTTAAATGGAGGCAGTTTGCCAGAAATATTAAAAATACAAAGTCCCTCAGCAGAAAGCAATCCTGGTAATTTACTGACCTTTACTGGTCCCTATTTATTAAGACAGTTAAATAGAGGCAGTTGAACAGAAAAAAAAGTCCTTCAGCGGAAGCAGGCAAGTCCTAGGGCTGCTAGTGATGTGCGAAGGCGGCTCTGAAACACTGCAATAGAAAACAAGAAGATTATGACCTGGCAAACAGTGCAGTTAAGAGGTGGGATAGGGGAAAGCAACATAACATGGGAGGAGTGTGAGGCAACAACGGAGGATGGCAGGCAGGATCAAGTGCTGAACAGAGGTTTAGCACTCGGACTCTAAAGTTCAAATAGCTGTCATGTTGCATTTATTGTGCATCATTTTATTTTATAATGTACAAATGTTACACCACTGTAGTGTTGCACCAGGCGAATGCAAACAACAAAACACAGGCAGTATATTCATACCAGCCGAGAAAAGTGTGACAACAGAAGTAATGCCAGAGTAGTTTGCACAAAAATAAAGCGACATGAACATAACTACCAGCATTAGACACAGAAAAATGGGTGAAAGGTGCAGTGTTACCTGCAGCAACAGTGTGACAGTGCCAGCATTAACTTTATCTAGCATGCAGAGCACTGCTGCTATAGGAGTATTACCTGTGCCCTGTGTGCAGAACAGTGCAGCAACGACAACACTATGAGACAAAGCAGCATAAGTAATGTAATACAAACCAGAAGAAGTAACATAATCTACCCTATGGATTTAGAGACCCGTCCCAGCCATGCTCCATTTTAGGAAGTACATGGTGATGCACTTTTTTAAAGACAATGCATCAGGATGAAATAGTCACTTCCACCCTCAAAACTCAGCTACTCTTCCATTCACTTGCTGGCGGCATCTCTGCCTTTGCCCCTGTACCGCGCTCCAGTGGCTTTTGTCTAGGTTGGTGCTTTACAAATCACATATACGCACAGAGCTAGCAGACAAGGAGGAAAGTGCTCCCCACCAGTAAAACATTTGAATGAGTTTTGGCGTGCTTATATTTACAGCACATCTAATGTGCATTACAGGTTACCTGCAACAAGAGCAGCTCTTGACAACGAAAGTTAAAGGGACCAAGGATCTCACAAGGGACAGGGACTTGGTTAAAGGTGTGATTCAGTGGTATAGTAAATAAAATACAGCCACCTTAAGTTGAAAAGTATTACAAGTTGCCTTGAAGTTCCATGCCCTAAGAAAGGAAACAATTCTTTGAAGGCTTGCAAAATCTTTATAATGTACGGTATGGGTTACATCTTCTCGCATAATATGACATATCACAGGGCAGACTCAAAACCTTGTTGGTCCTGTATCCATCATAGGACAAGCACTGGCTCTAACGCTAGTTAATTTACAACCTTAGAATGATACATGGCTGAGGAAGGAATATGAACTTCGCCAAAGACAAGGTGTCCAGTCGCCACGTATACATGGCCTCTTCACCTACACATAGCTTTTTTCCAAGATATGCTGCATCGTGGAACTTGTGACACTGTAAACATGGCCTCAAGAACACAGCATGTCTACTGATGTTGGATACATTGTTACCAATGGCTGCAAATACCAGTAGACATGGAGCCACTTGAGGCTCTGGAGATGGTCCCAGATGTGTCACTATTGCAGAATCATTATCCCACTGCATATTGTAATAGAGTATAGGGCCTACATTAATGCATGTATTGCAATCTCACACATGGACAGTTAAATCTGATACACCAACTGCCATGGAGGAATTGTTTACCAACCTGATTTTGCACACCGGGACTTCTAAACCCAAACTTCTAGTACGTAAACACTAACTACAACACCCAGAAAGCAAACTTATGCTGGCTAGAAAAATATTGCTGGCTAGGAGGGGCCATTTGTCAGAATTGTAGGGCAGGCCGCGTCACTACTCACCTTCACTGTTGAGTGCCAAGCCATAATTTCTTTTCTGAATGCTGGTTTTCCCACTGGTGGGGTGTGGTGCCCTGTGAAGGAAGGATATCACAGAGCCCTCCCTGCGCAGAGGCGGAAGTGGAGATGATTAATGAGGCTCCTGTCAGCCCTCAGGAGTCGCTGGCGCCCAAAGTGAGCATTTCTCTCACAATCACTATACTCACATTTAGACATGTTTTCAGTGAAATGTCTAATGAGGTGATAGTTATTTAAATATTATCAGATCGGCAGACCAAAGCTGCGGACTGTGGAAGTGAGGAAGCAGGCTTAAGTCTCGGCGTCGGCTCAGTATCATGTATTCTGGGTAAATTGCTTCATCTCCTCATGCCTACCAAGAATGAATGTGTCCTTGGGCAATGTAATGTAATGTAACTTGTGCTCAGCTAAAGCGCTCCAATACCTTAGGGGAGAGTTCGGGCTATATGAAACTGCAAAAAAACTATACTTAAGAAAAGATAGGGGTTTCTTTAAATTGGGATTCTTTGTAAAGATGCAGGGGAAAACAGTTATATGCATTTTTAATTGAAACCTATATGTTAAATACAATTGTTACCAGTAAACATGGACGGTGTGGTTGCAGTGCTTCAAGGACGTCTGTGGCCTATGGGCGGCCAAATTTTGAGACTTTGAAACTAGGAAACGGATTGTCTCGGCATCCTGTGGTGTAGCTAGAGCTTCTGACGCCCGGGGCTATCCCTCAGAATGCCGCCCATGGCAGGTAGCTGGAGTGGGGGGGAATGTGCTGGGGAAAAGGTCGCGAGCACTTGAAAGAGGTCCGAGAGACATATGGCTTCAACCATGCAAGTTACAGGCACATACATGGCATGGTCCAAGGCTACACAGTTCAATACACCGGCAGTATAAAGGAGAACACATAGATTGCATGTGCTGCAAGAAAGTCCATAGCTTCAAAGCAGCCCATTTTAGAATAGGAATGTGATGAAATGCAAGTTCTAGTTGCACTTGAGATGGATTATAAAAGTGCTTATAACATAAAATAACAACTCATACACAGAGAACAAGGAGTGCAGGAGGCTGTGTTGAGATTAAAGGCCATGCTTGGGCGGAAATGCAATGGTCCATTCTGCTGAATTCTTGTACTTTTGACATCAAGTCAGAACTTTTACAGAAAGTTCTGGGGAGTATATGAGCTGTTTCCCCTGCATGCTAAAATTATTCACAATGTGGAGCTGTAGACTTGTAGGGTGTGTTATCACGCTTCTAGGCGCATCCTTTCCCAGAGCCTGCCGTGATGTTTGAACATATAGTCCCAGACAGGTTTGGCAGATGCATAGGCCAGACCCAGCAAATGGAATGGGCATACAGAGGGTCGCATTAAATGAAAGCGGACTGATAGACGCTTAGAATGCATGGCACTTGCAGAGACGGGGTTCATAGCATTGAGACAGAATGAGGCATAGCAATGGGACAGACAGGGGAAGCTTTGTACTGCAACAGACAGAGACATGCTCCATAGACTCAGTAGGGACACTATCAGGGAGACATTATATTGAAACAACAGATTCATAGTACTGAGAACAACAGAAGACATTATATTGAAACAAAAGATTCATAGTACTGAGAACAACAGGGAGACAGTAAACTGGTCAGTCATGCTACTGACAAAAACAGAGACAATACTAAGACAGGGGAGTCATAGTACCAAGAACAACAAAGAGCCAAAATACTGAGACTTGGGAGTTATAGTATTGAGAACAAAAGGGTGTACAGAGACACAGATGAGTGGGAAAAATAACACTGAGACCAACAGGGAGACATAGTAGAGAGAGACTAGGAAGCGGGGAGACATAGCACTAAAACCAATAGGAAGGTGTACTACAGAGACCAATAGGGAGATAGAACACAGAAACAGGTGAGTCATGGTACAGAGACCAACATGTCATAAATAGTGCAGATAGGCAAGTGAGAGATCAGAGACTTTGCACTGATATCAACAGACTGGAGTCCAATGAAGTCAACAGTGTAGCTTGGCTCTATCGCGCCAAAGAACAGAGTCCAGCTGATTATTGATATATAGAAGCTCATTTCATACAAGGCCTAGTGACTTAGTGAAATCCCACACTGCTTTTGTGCTCTGACATTCTTGGCATGCTTATTTCACACAATAGGTCACTTGTGCTGTGTACAATTTAGAAACATTTGTCTGGGGTGCTGTCTCAGTTTCATTTATGCTGTGCAAAGTCTGGAATCACTGCCTTCTGCACTGTTTCTACTCTAGAGGTCCCGTGTGTGTTCGCTTCTGGAATCATTGTCTTCTGTATTGTCTTTGTCCTGAGGTCACTGAAGCTGTGTGCAGTTTGTAATCATTGTCTTCGGGCGGTCTCTGTTCTGGGAACAATTGTGCTGTGTGCAGTTTGTCTTCAGTACTGTCTCTTATTTTGTTTACAGTTTGAAATCATTGCTTGTCCCTCGGATTCCTGCCGTTACAAGCCGCCTGCTGATTGGACCATCCCCAGAGGGAGAAAGAGCGCGAGTAAGGTACTCTACTAAAAGAATAGAGCCCGTCTACAAGTGAACGCGCATTATCAGCCTCAATTGGTCCCCGCAGTGAAAAGGGAACGAACGAGGAAACCCGCCTTTCATGCAGCGCTATCTCTAACAGCGGGAACCCCTAACGGTCCACGTGTAGGAAACAAGATTCTTTCAAGTTGCCGCTCTACGCTGGAAGCTTGAATTTCCTAGAGAAGGGAACGAACGAGGAAACCCGCCTTTCATGCAGCGCTACCTCTAATAGCGGGAACCCCTAACGGTCCGCATGTAAGAAACAAGATTCTTTCAAGTTGCCGCTCTACGCTGGAAGCTCGAATTTCCTAAAGGCATTACGGATCTGGGCTGTAAATTACCTAGCAACTGCCCGATGGGTTTTTAATTGCACTTTCGATGCTTCTATTTCACTAATAAGTTTCGAGGAAACTCGTTTTAACGAAGATAACCACAGTGTGGTAGAAATACAGCCTGATTGAGATGGAAGCAGTGAACCCTTAAAATTAAGGTTACACATGCCGATTTTAGGAAATGATAATAACGGTGCCTCAATCAGTCTGGTTTTAAATGAAGGTTTTGACTGACAAATCTTGAAGAAAGCTCACAGTCAGACATATTGGCTGAACATATAACTGTCCTGAGGAAGACACCACGACGTGTCGAAACGCGTTGACTCAAACCCAACAGCCACAATAACTGTAGAAAGGATATGTATCAGTGTCTGTCTAACATGTTTTAAATTTATGTTTTCTTTAACTAGGAAATTCATCACTTTTGTATCAATAATCCATTATAATTGTATATTTACATTGTATAAATTTATCTTTGTTTTTATTAAAAAATACTATTTTTGATATCATTATGTTTGTTTGTGTTATGGTTTAAGTTTCTAACTTTGGGAATTATGCAGTCGAATACATAGCTGGTTTTTGTTTAACTGATAGCCTGGGTGTTTACCTTCACATTGTATGTTTTCCCTGACCCAGGATTCTTATCCTTATCAGGGGGCCCTTGTTACTTCACAAAAAAAAAAAATTGTCAGTCTTGGAGGCCATATTTGTTCCTATGTGCAGTATTATATCCCTTTGAGGTAGGGATTTAGTTGTAAACCTCTCCCCACTCTGACCTGTTTGCTTCAGACTGACCACCGCTCCCTCCCACCGCTTGCACCCAATTGGA
Source organism: Lissotriton helveticus (assembly GCF_964261635.1). Classification (NCBI taxonomy): domain Eukaryota; kingdom Metazoa; phylum Chordata; class Amphibia; order Caudata; family Salamandridae; genus Lissotriton; species Lissotriton helveticus. The sequence continues at coordinate 1,794,377,372 of NC_136068.1, forward strand.
TCATTCAAGTGCAGGAATGACCATCACTATGTCCAGAATCCTGTCCAGATTGTACTTTTCTAGAGAGAGCTTATGTGCGTTGTATCACATGCACCTATTTCAGATATATTAAATAAGGCGTGCTATGTCACATGAGTGCAAATTTACATCCAGTGACAACCAGAGGGCTGTGATGTCTATTTTTTTTCAGAAGACAGAGCCTTGGAGAGCACGAGGTAAAAGGTTCCCTTCTTGTGTCTTTTTATCTCTCAGTTAGACAGACATCTGTGCCATCATGCAATCTACATAATAATTACATTCTCACGGTGTTCCGAGGAAGCTATTTAGTTTGCAGAGTCCAAAGGACAGGTGGACCGGCTCCAGAGTATGCACAGTTCATGCCAGGAGGCTGCCCCAACCGCAGGTCCTATGCTAGTCTGAGCCCTAGGGCACATCAATTAGTCATATAGTTGCTTGCTCCCCGGCAGTGGAAACATTTCTTTTACACATCTAAATACAAAAAAAATGCTATTTTCATTTGTTCTGCAAAATACCTTCCTTACTTCCTCATTTTCCTCCTGCTGACATATTTGTCATCTTTTTTAACAATTGTCTTTTCTTCTAGTGCCTTACCAATACTTGTGTCTGAAATGGGAACGATATTTTTATCGTTCCCATTTCATCCGCGCAGTATCTGAGGATTTTCTATACAAATAAATTGTGTTGTTGACACAACCGCAAAGGTTACTGAGGTGTGATGAAGGAGGTGCTGGTGGACACTACAGTATTCATCAACAGCGCTAATAGTATGTACAGACTATGACGTGGCTTACTTACAAGAGTATCATGGCCCAGGAGAAGCTGAGCGGATGGGTTACTGTTTACTACAGACGGTGAGAAAAATAAAAGTGACTAGTCAAGATAGCACACATATGTGCTGTGTAATAATGTGGAATATACACAGTATTGTGTCCAATAGGTTATATTTATTCAGCCCCAACCAACAGTCAGCTCACAACTGACAATCCTGGAATGACCAGTTATGGGAACCTTGGTGTCATGTGGTTCCAAGCACTAGGTTCCAACATGGAACCAGAATACACAGGAAGACAGGTCATCACACTTCTCCCTCTTAAACATTAAACAGGTTTACATGTCCAGCAATGAAGTAGACAACAAAAAGATAAGAAAAACAAAGCAGAAACTACCTAGACATAATCACGTAAGTGAACAGGAGGCTTGCATACTCTCACACTCTTGCGAGAATGATTAGAACGCAGATCAGGAACAGCAACAATATCATCACATTTCCCTTTTCCCCCAAAATGAGAAACACGACTATTGTTCCAGATACGACCATCCTCCGTCTTTACAGCATTTTTGAAAATGTTTACAATGGTTCTAGGAACAGAAAACTTCGACCAGTTTTGACAGCCCACAGGAGCCCTGATCTTAACAACCTCCCCCACCACGAATTTGGAATCCTTTGCAGAATTTCTCCTATCCACATATATTTTCCTTTTCCTCTGTAGTTCCAATTCCCTTTCTCTCCATGCACCCACCTCATTATTTTTTACACCCTTGTCTGCAGCCATCCAGGCAGGACATAAACAAGTGTTAGGTGCCCTACCCTTGAAAAGTTCAAACTGAGTTTTTCGTGTAGTTGAGTGAGGAGAGAATCGATATGCTGAAATTCTATTCTGTAACTCCTTTCTCCAGTCCAAATTGTTGACCCTAGCCAACTGAATGCTTTCCTTCAAAGTTTTGTTGAGTCTCTCCAAAGCACCATTTGCCTCAGGATGATACAAAGAAATCTTCTTGTGAATAATGCCGCACTTACTGAGATACTCCTCAACTTTCCCTGAACAAAATTGTGGCCCATTGTCAGAAAGCATGGAGTTCGGAAAACTCTCACGTTTAAATACAGACTCCAAAAAGGAAATAACAGATTCACTTGTAATCTCCCTTACCAAACTAACCTCAACCCATCTAGAATACAAATACAATAAAACCAACATAAAAGGAGTTTGATGCTCACCATGTAAAGGCCCCACAATATCAATTGCGATTTCATCCCAGGGGGACCTAGGCAACCTCCTGCAAACCATTGGAGAAGACCTAGTCCTCAAAACGTTATCACTCGCCTGACAAGAAGAACAATCTCTAACAGTGCGTTCCACCAACAAATCGATACCAGGCCACCAGAAATCCATACGTATGCGCTCTTTCGTCTTAGAAATACCCAAATGTCCCTCATGAGACATGTCCACCAGCACACTTCTGAGATTAACTGGAGGGACTAACCTAGTACCTCTCATGAGTAAACCATCTACCACTGCCAACTCATCAGCAATCAAAGACCAAGGTTTCTTTAAAGAACGAGACCTACCACCTTCCAACAATTTAATGACTTCCTTCAAATCCTCATCCTTACTCAGCTCATCTCTCCAAGCATCTTCCTTCACCGCCCCCAAGGTAACATCACACACCTTTAATTCACTCTCAAAATCGTCTGTTAAAGCTTCCTCAACATTGTCTACAACATCCACCAGCCTAGACAGGCAATCTGCTGAGACATTAGTTTTTCCTGGGATATACTCGAACCTGAACACAAACTCCTGCAAAGAAATTACCCATCTCCTTATTCTTGCCGAGATGGAGTCTAACCCCTTTTTTTCAAACACTTCCTTTAGTGGTTTGTGATCAGACCTGACGGTAAAAGAGGAACAACAAACAAACTTCCTGAATTTATTCACAGCCCAATATATACCTAGCGCCTCTTTCTCTATGACAGAGTAATTCAACTCTGCTCCCTTCAAACATCTCGAAGCACAAGCTATCAAGACCTCCTTGTCTTTCCTCACCTGTAACAACAAAGCACCCAGACCCTTACTGCTAGCATCTGTTACAATAAACGTCAGATCCCCTGGAACAAACGCCTGTAAATTTGGTGCATTCCTCAGATCCATCTTCACCTGATCAAACTCTCTGCTGCACTCCTCAGTCCAATTAAACATAACATTTTTACACATGATTTTCCTCAGATTGACAGTCTTATCTGCGAAATTTCTGACAAACTTATTGTAAAATTCTGCCATGCCCAAAAATGATGAAACCTCTTCTTTTGAACATGGTTCCTTCAATTTTCCAATGGTTTCCACAAGATCCTTCTTTGGAGATATGCCCTTCCTTGAAATGTGGTGGCCCAAATAATCTAGCTCATTGACACCAAACTTGCATTTGCTTTGACGCAGAGTTAAACCAACGTCCAACATTTTCTTCAACACCAGGCAAACCCTCTCATCATGTTCCTGTTCATTCTTACCAGAAATGAGAACATCATCCTGATAACATCTTACCCCCGGTATTCCTTTGAACAGATCTTCCATAATTCTCTGGAATACCGAGGCAGCTGAAACCAGCCCAAAAGGCATTCTTAAGAACTTGAATGCACCCATAGGTGTAATGAAACTAGTAAGCTCTTGACACTCCTTTTTTAACGGAACTTGGTGATAGGCCGAAGCCATATCTAAGGTGGTGAAATAGCATGCACCATCTAATGTAGAAACCAACTCCTCTATGTTTGGCAAAGGGTACTTGTCAACTATCACCTCTTTATTTAAAGCACGAAGGTCAACACACAGCCGAATCTCATTATTAGGCTTTCTCGCGACCACAATTGGTGCGAGCCACTCAGTAGCTTCTACTGGTTGTATAACCCCAGTCGCCAACAACTTCTCAATTTCTTTACCCACGGCATCCTTTACACAAATTGGAATGCGTCTTACTTTAGCAGCCACAGGCACCGCACCCAACTTCAGTTTGATGTTGTGATTGTACCCCTTTATACATCCCAGTTTGTCACTGAATAACTCTTTGAAGTTCTTTATGAACTTGTTCTCCACATTGTCTACAGCCTGTACTTGAATAACAGGATGAGCATTTGGATTGAGGCTTACACCCAACCTTGCCTGATGAGACCAACTCAACAAGTTGTCTCCCCTGTTTACCACATAAACTTTTGCTTCTGTGTACCTCCCCTTATATTCAATGCAGTCAAAAAAGTAACCCATTATTTTTATGGGATGTTCTTGATAACCTGTTGGTCTTATATCTGGTTTACACAAAGACTTTTCCTTTCCAAACACATTTTCAAACACCTCGTTTGAAATAAAAGTAACATGTGAGCATGAATCAAATTTCATCAACACACTTGCTTTCCCAATCAACACATAATCAGAAGGATGTTCAACAACATCATCATTAATCTGAAAGCTAACTAATTTAGTCTCAGTCTTCGTATCTCTCCCAACTCTTGTTCTGCAATTTCTACCAATGTGTCCCTTTCTACCACACACATTGCAATTGAATTTAAGAGCAGGACACTCTCTCGCATTAGCCATATGTCCATATCTCCCACATCTATAACAAGTTCCTTGAAAAGGAGTTGTGAACTTCCTACTTGTCTGTATTTTAGAAGCACCACCATCAACCTCCCCTTTCAACTTTTCCTCCACACACACTTCTTTTTTTTCTTCTCATCCTCTCTCTTCACAGCCTGACACACCACTTCCTGCGTTGAAGAACTACTTGACTTTTCCTCCTTTTTTTCCTTGCTTAGTTCTCCAAAGCATTTTAACATGTGTTCAACCCTTTTTGCAATACCTACCACCTCTTCCAATGCAGGTTCATCCTTTAGCCACAACTCTTCCCTTATCTTATCACTCACACATCTCAAAACAAACTGATCTCTAATTCGTTCTTCCACCAAACCCCCAAACTTGCAACTTGAAGCTAACTTTCTTAGTGCAGTAATGTACTCCTCAACACTCTCTTCCTTACCCTGCTCCCGTAACCCGAAATAGTACCTTTCCATAATTGTACTCACTTTAGGAAGATAATGTAAATCCAACTGCCTAGCACACACCTCATACTCATTCAATCCTTTTTGTTCTGCTTGAGGAATGACTGGAAGAGTCTCCAAAATCTCCTGGCTTTCTCCGCCCAAACAATGCATCAATAAAGCATGCTTCCTTTCACCACTCAAATTTGCACCACACACCCTTGCGTAATTTTCAAATATTTTTTTCCATTTTTTCCACCTAATCAGTGGTTCTCCTGGTTCCATCAGAAAGAAGGGGGGTGCAGTTACATTCTGCATTTTACTGCCCAAGCTCCACTCAACACTGTTACTCTTATTCTACTTTTTAACCTCAAACAACAAAGATCCACTACCCTTCCCTCAAAGGTGTGCCTATCACCGTCGACAGGCTTCAAGTTCCACAATGTAGAACTTAAAAAAAATGAGTCTGGTTTTCCTTTTCGGCAGTTCTCAGTACTACTCCAAGTTCGAGTCACTTACTCCATCCACCTTGCTCTCACAACTTTTCTCTTCTTCCAATTTTCATTCGTTTTCCTTGCAACAGGTCCTTCTGTCCTCCGTCACCATTGAGATTGTTACCCTTTTAATGTCTCACTCCAAACTGTTGTTTCACCGGATGCAATCCTCTTGAAATATCAGAAAAACGAAAAAAAAACGATAAAAAAAATCCAAGATGGCCGCCACTAATCCATCATCCAAGTGAATTGGGCTTTCTTTTCCTCTTTTTCCCAAACCAAGTCAAAATGGCCGACACAACATTAAATGTTTCTTTCTTTGGCTATTCGAGCTTGTTTTTTTTTTCCCGACCTAAAATGGCCGCTAAGAAACAATTGCTCCACTTTCTATGGCCAATATCGCTTGTTTTTTCATTCTTGAAACTCGCCCATTCCAAGATGTCCGCCAACTTTTCTTCAAACCAATAGACTTTTTTCTAAGGGAAATCACCTTAGAAAACTGGTGTCAGTTACAAACTTTATTTTTTTTTAAATTTCTTCCAAAAATCATTGTAAAAGTCTACCTTTGCTTATTTTCGTCGCGTTTTCGATGTTCTCCACCTCCTTCAGCGCGTTTTCTTCGCTGGTTGACAGCTGTACCATGGAGATGTTGATCAATCTTCCTTCATCGACATACCAGTCACGTGAGGTTTTCTCTTAGTATTTAGCTAATCTCCTGTTGTTGAGGCTGTCCTGCACGAGTAGATCCCATCCACAAGCGTCGCCAGTGTAATAGTGTGGAATATACACAGTATTGTGTCCAATAGGTTATATTTATTCAGCCCCAACCAACAGTCAGCTCACAACTGACAATCCTGGAATGACCAGTTATGGGAACCTTGGTGTCATGTGGTTCCAAGCACTAGGTTCCAACATGGAACCAGAATACACAGGAAAACTGGTCATCACATGCTGTTATATAGTTATTCAAGAAAGGGGGGAGTGGGAAAACCCAATCAACCCTTGCGGGCTTGGGCGTCTATGAAACATAGGTAACAATGCCAGCAAGGGATTTATTTCTAATAATTGCTTTCCAGTTCAGGATAAGAAAAAAACAATTCCCAATAATCCTGACTGACTAATCAGAAACTGCAATAATAAATGAATATCAAGAGGTGGTCAGAGTTAATGAACTATCTTAAACCAATTAATCATAAAGCTTGAAAGAGACACGGAGTAATAGAACTTTTTGTTAAAAATGGTTGATTTAGATATTGCTTATTAAATTCAGAAAACAGGGTAAAGATCAACAATTACAGGTCATTGACACAGTTCAAAATAAATGGAATAAAGAATTGCAAAATCGACCTATATTTCATTCATAAAGAGTCCAGTCCATTATAATATAAAGGGATATGAGTATTATCACAATATCATAAATACATCATCTTTTTGTTTTAATCACAATCACAGGAATGGGACTCAGTAGTCGACGTTTCGGTCACCAGTAGAATAAATCAGTGAGACCTTCTTCAGGACAAAACAGTAGATCAGCAGTTGTGACCCCTGTTTGCGTACGTTGTCAAATTTGTCACCCAATAGACGGTTAGAAAGTAGTAGTCGTGCACTTTTTGGAACTTGCAATTTGTAAAAAAGTATTTCAATCTGTCTCGACGATCAGAGAAGCACAGCTGTCAGTATCGGCGTCGATACGGACTGCTGGAGACCGAAACTTCGACTACTGAGTCACGCCAAACCACTCAATATCATTGTGCCTTACGTGTGGCTTCTAGTTCTATTATAACGCGCTTTAATGCTGATGTTAAATTCGCACAATTAAATAAATATTTTTTTTAAAAACAGCACAGCCCTATAGGCAGGCACATGACTGGCTCTTTGAGTTTGAACAACTTCAGTTTCATCAAAGAATGTTCTATATTTTGGATACCGGCGTCTTCATTGTACTAAAATGCTAATATTTGTTAAACATACTTCACAAACCTACAATAAACACGTATTTCACAATTATACACAATTCATGTAGGTAACAAGGACTCCCTGTAAGTGATCTAGAGCTCCTAGGACAGGGTATAACAACAATTGTAAACAAAATTCCTAGGCAGTTCAATCGATTAACATTACATCAACATTTTTTCATCAGAAATAGAGCAACTGATAATGAAGAACTCAGTGTAAAGAGAACGAATTTGTTAAAATGTACAAAGTTTCATTTTATTCATATATTTGTTAAAAGGGGGAGAAAATGCATTTTGATAATACGTTTGTATATTAAATCTGTTCCACAGTTAGTGTTATACATTCATGGTTGATAATTTCATTACAAGACCGGAGGCTACATTGTGCATTATCCTTTAATAGCAACTCACACAGCCGCACTACATCATAAAGGATAAAGTTCTAGAGTTACCAACACTCAACAAAGGATGTATCCAGGAGATGATCTGCCTCTTTTAAAAGCGGCTCGCCAGCAGATAAGTCACTACTTCTTATCTCTCCTTACTTTTGACAATTTTGGATTATATTTCATTTATAATGATAATTCTAAATGTTTTATTGTCAATATGATGCATATATTTCACATGTAATGATAATTCTAAAGGTTTTATTGCCAATATGATGCTAATGATAATTTCTAAATGTTTTACTGCCAATATGATGCTTTACTTGCTTCTTTCTTCGTCCCTTGAAGATTTGACTCTGCCTTTTTCGAAGTTTTCACACTTCCCTGGTTTCTATCCCTGGCCTGTGCCTCATCGGCTTGATTCTCTACTGGTGGGTGGTGCTGGTTCCTTGTTTCCACTCCAACCACCCTCCCATGGACTTCCAATTTTCGGTTGTCCCTCACCTTCCCAACGATCTCCATTTCCCCAGCGTGATCGCGCAGCAACCTCGTCATTGTCCGCCGCTTTTCTGTCTTGTTCCACGCTCGTATCTATTTCCTCGCATTGCCCCACAATACACCTCGCTTCAAAGGAAAGGGCATTAGCAACACCCGCGTTGCGTGTCTCCTTTCCTAAGCGACTTTCCTTTTCTCCGGTGGCTGAGCTCGAGCACTCCTCGGTAATTTGTCAGTTGCTCTGCTTCAGCCGCCGGAGACACTCTACCATTGCGTTTTTCATTGATTCTTTCCCATATAAGCACACTTATTACATTAAACATGCTATTTAGCCGATAATACTGACAAGCTTTTAACCAATAATTTTAATAAGGATTTAAATAAGTATATTAATTCCCCAATAGATACTATAGTAATACCCCAACTTCCCTTACCCTTTCATGCTAATGAGAATTTTATAACCTACCCACCCTTACCTTATATAAAAAAAGGGTAGTTTTAGATTCTAAACCCCCCCCAAAAAAAGAGAGGAGAAGTTTTTTATTACCTTACCTTTTAATATCTTTTTCATCTCCTCTTACTACACCGTGTCTGACATGGATTCTGATGACGCCACTGCTAGCTCACCTGCCCCTATCGACGATTCACTTAAAAAATTCCTGTATGATGTCCTTTCTCAGAGAAGTCATGCTCTCTAAAAGACCGTGTGATTCCCAGGATCTCCCCTTACACGGTAAGAGACCCAAAAAGACCAAACATTGCGAAAGCACTACAGGCCCTAGCGCCTTTCATGGTACGGGAGGTCCTAGCACCTCACTTTGGATGGGAGGCCACTGCGCCCCACTTGAACCTGATGTCCCTCGGGACACTCCCTTGACCGGTGCCCATGGCGGCACAAATATGTACGGTGTCCCTCGTGGCACACTTTGGAATAGTGCTAATCAAAAAAAGAATATTGGTCTTGACTCCTCTTCCTCCTCCTTTGATGACAACTCCTCCAAAGACCCCTCAGACGAATTCGTCTTTGACCTGGATGAGGTCCAACATGACCTTAACTCCCAACCTTATCCGGAACCTACCTCAAAAAATACTATTTTGAACCCTATTGGAGAAGAGATGTTTTCTCCCCTAAACATCTCTCACCCTAATAGTTCGAAGTGGTTCCCACAGGATCATGTTTCCCAATTTGTGACACGCTGGTTGAGAAACCTTTTGGATAGAAACACTAGAAACACAATGAGATCTGAGTCCCCCAGACCTACCATTGATGAGAGGGTCTGTCAAACTCCAAACCTGGATCCAGACCTTATCAAATTCCTATTTAAATTAGGGCAAGACCCCAGAAAAGGATTGGAGAGAGCCCTTAAAGGCTGCCAAGACCGCCTTTTAGACGTCTTAGGACCCCTTGTTAGAATCCTGGATATGGCCGAACAATCCCACCTCTCCTCTACCCCCTTGAATGTTGATCACATTCGAGGATGGAGCCAAAGGGCCATCGTTCTCCTTGGCAACGCTAATTCAAGTTTGAACGTTGAAAGGAGGAGGTCCATTCTAAACAAAATCAATCCCAAATTAGGTGACATGGCGGAGAAGGAACCCTCCCAGAATCCCAAAGGCCTTCTTTTCGGGAGGATATAATCAAGGAGATTGGTAAATATGTATCCACCTTCACTGCTCTTGATAGAGCTCAAAATAACCTGAGACGGGTATTCAACACCAACCTTTTTGGTCAGGCCGGTAGAAGGGGTCGCTCTTCCGGCCGAGGCAACCAACAACCCTATTCCTCCTTCAGAGGAACAGGAAGGGGCTTCTACCCCCCTAGACAACCCTTCTTCCCCCAAAGAGGAAGAGGTCCAAGAAACCGTGGTTCGACAGGTCGGGGTACTCCCAACACCTCCAATTCTACAAGTAAGTACTACTCCTTCTTCTTCTTTCCCTCCCATAGTAGGGGGCAGACTAAAACAGTTTTATCATGTTTGGGATTCAATTACCCAAGATCCATGGGTTTTAGAAACCGTCATGGGCTTCAAGATAGACTTCTTACAGATTCCCCTCCAATTACGCTTACCCCAGCCCTTTGTCCTTTCAGAAGATCAAGAAAAGATCGTGGAGGAAGAAATTATTTCTATGCTCAAAAAAGACGCAATAGTGGAGGTTCCCTGGTCCGATGCAAGATTCATAAGCACACTGTTTCTTGTTCAGAAAAAGGACAAGGGGTGGAGACCCGTAATAAACCTTTGAGAAGTCAACAAATTTTTGGTTTATCGTCACTTCAAAATGGAGGGTATCCACCTCCTGAGGGATCTCCTTCTCAAAGGAGATTGGATGGTCAAGTTAGACCTGAAGGACGCCTACTTCACCATCCCTATGTACAAGGAACATCAACCTTTCCTTCAATTTGCTTGGAAAGAACGTCTTTACCAGTTCCAAGCTCTTCCCTTCGGCCTCTCTTCTGCCCCTTGGTGTTTTACCAAGATCATGAAGTGTGTCGTTACAATTCTAAGAGAGAGAGGTATCCGCCTCATCATTTACCTGGACGATATTCTTATCATGTCCCAATCCCATTCAGACCTCCTAAGAGATCTAGAAACTTCCATGAACTTAATAGAGAGCCTAGGATTCATCATCAACAGAGAGAAATACATTCTCTCTCCCTGCCAAATTATAGAATTCCTCGGTTTCACCCTAGACACCTTGAAATGCCTTCTCCTTCTTCCTGCCAAGAAGATTGCCAAGATCCGGAAGGAGATCAGGTCCATCTTGAAACAAGAGTCTTTAACTCTCCGCGAACTAGCCAGACTTCTTGGGCTCCTTTCTTCTTCCATCCAGGCTATTTTTCCCGGCCCTCTGAACTACCGCGCGCTTCAGAGAATAAAGAAAAATGCCCTCAATTCAGGTCTGTGGTATGGGGATCTTGTGCCTCTGGATCCAGATGCGAGAGCAGAGCTCTTTTGGTGGCTGGAGAACTTAGACGCCTGGAACGACAAAGCTATCTTCGGCTCATCCCCGGATTTTGTCCTAGAATCAGAGGCCAGTCTTCATGGCTGGGGTGCTCGTTTGGAAGACCAGAACACCGGTGGGGTTTGGACCCTGTCGGAATCTTCTCAACACATACATTTTCTGGAATTGACGGCTAGTTTGTACGCTCTTATGAGCTTCAAACACTCCATTCAAGGGAGGTCCGTTGTTCTGAAAATGGACAACGTTTCCGCTGTGGCCTATATCAATCGCCTTGGAGGGATGAGATCTGCAGACCTCTCCAATCTTGCCAGGAAACTTTGGATGTTCTGTCTGGAACACAAAATTTCCCTCAGGGCGGAATATCTTCCCGGGAAATCGAACATTTCTGCAGATTGGAATTCAAGATTCCTTATAGACTTCTCGGACTGGAAACTCGATGTGAACGTCTTCAATACCCTCTTCCACTTTTGGGGTCCCATAGACGTGGACTTGTTTGCCAGCAGGCTTACCTTCCAACTTCCCAACTACTTCAGTTGGATGCCAGACCCGGGCGCTCTTGCTGTGAACGCGTTTCTCCAACCTTGGTCTCACTTCCTGGGTTATGCCTTCCCTCCTTTCGCCATGATTCAGAGGGTCCTTCAGAAAGTCAGATCGGAACAATGCCTTCTAATCCTAATAACTCCTTTTTGGCCGTCCCAAGCTTGGCTCCCGACAGCCCTGGAACTAGCATGCGACATTCCCTTTCTGATCCCAGCCTCTCCAGGCCTGGTCTCAAACGCAGACGGGGAAGATCATCATCTTATTCTCGAGGGGAATTTGAACCTTATTGCCTGGAAAATGTCAGGCAATCTAACGAGTTGTCTGGACTTTCGTCGACAGCTCTCTCTCTTCTCGGAGAATCTTGGGCTCCCGGAACACACCTTAGATATAACAACATTTGGAAGAAATGGTTTCATTGGTGCCTGGAAAGGAGTCTGGATCCCGTGGAGACTCCTGTCGTGAATATCGTAAATTTTCTGGTCGAACAATTTGACAGAGGCCTTTCCTATCGTTCTATTAATTGCTTTAGATCCGCAATCTCCGCGGGTCATTCTCCTATCAACGGTAAATCGGTAGGTAAAAATCCTATCATTTGTAGAGTCCTCAAGAGTATAAGGCTAAGAAGACCCCCTAGACCTAAATATCAGACCTTTTGGGATGTCAAGTGCATTCTAGACCTTTTTTGTTCTTGGCCAGATAATTCTTCCCTTAATAGAAAGTTTCTCTCCTTTAAACTCGCCACACTCTTATGTTTAGTCTCCTGTAGCAGAGTATCTGACATCAGAAGCTTAGACATTTCAAATAGATGTTATGATATTTTTGGTGTCAAGTTTGAATTACTAAGAAGAACTAAAACCATGTCAGATTTTATCTTTTATCCTCGTTTTGACAGTTTGCCTAAACTTTGTGTGGTTGCTTGTATGAAAGAATATGACACTAGGATGTCTCTCCTACGCCCTAATGATGCAAATCAACTTTTAGTTTCTTTTGTGAAACCTTTTAAACCTGTTTCTTCCACCTCCATAGCTAGATGGGTTAAGTCTACCATGAACCTTGCTGGTATCGACCTCTCTAAGTTTCAAGCACATTCTATTAGAGGAGCTATGGCCAGTAAATCCTTCTGGTCAGGTGGTAAGTTGGATGATATCCTGAAAGCTGCTGACTGGTCAAATGCTAACACCTTTGCTCGTCATTATTGCAAGCCTATCGAGCATATGTCTGATGTTGTCCTTCGGGGCTACGAACATGCATAATGTAGCCTCCGGTCTTGTAATGAAATTGCGATTCTCCTATTAACATGACCAGAGAATCTGGATTTCATTAAAGACACGGAGGCTGACATTATCCCTCCCTCCTCCCTTATACAATTTTTGGGATGTCTTTTATGAACGTATTACATCTTTTGATATATTGTTCATGATCTTATTGATTGCTTCAATTGTTTTTAATCTATTATTATGCCTATGTGATGCAATAGCTCTTTAGGCTCTTGGTTCTTAATAATTTCTTTCTTTCAGGCAATTCCGTTTAACCGTCTGGCCTTTGACTTGCCGAAGTTTCTTCCATGATGTTTTCAAGCTCTACCTGGATCTCTCAGTTTATGAAGTTCTTTCCTGTTACCCGGATCTCTCAGTTTATGAAGTTCTTTCCTGCTGCGATTCTTTTAAAAGAGGCAGATCATCTCCTGGATACATCCTTTGTTGAGTGTTGTTAACTCTAGAACTTTATCCTTTATGATGTAGTGCGGATGTGTGAGTTGCTATTAAAGGATAATGCATAATGTCAGCCTGCGTGTCTTTAATGAAATCCAGATTCTCTGGTCATGTTAATAGGAGAATCGCAATTGTGGTTTGGAAAACAGTATAATATCAACAATCAAAAATACATAATTATAATACTGGAAACATTAAAACAAGGACTAGTGCAAAAGTGGCTGTGAGATGTCAATGTCAATTTTGTTCTTTCGTTAGCTCCATTCTATAGATCAACATAAAAACTGCAATAAGTACTAACAACGAGAGTTTGTGGCCTTGCAGCCAGAGCTGTTAACTGGGTTTGAGTCTCGGCAATGATGCTGAACACATCCTGTGATTGTGGGCAAACCCCTTTATCTCCCCGTGCCTACCAAAAATGATTGCGTGTCTTTATGTTACGTAACTGGTGCTCATGTAAAGCTCTCCAATCTATATTGGTCGAGTACCTGCAATATAAGACTAAAAAAATAAAAATTGACGTTACGAAAAATTTCTGTGATCGTATTTTAAGGTTATATTTCTAAAAAGTTCCAGCTCATAAGCATATTTTGAGGGCCACTGGAACAATAACTATGGGTCGAGTTCACACTATATAAATCTGCAAAAATAAAAATGATGTTACAAAAGACGTCAAATTAAACTGTATTGTGGACTTTGAAAACACATCCAAACATTCAAAAACTGTACCTGAAATATGAACCCTAGATAACGTCATAAACTCTTCTATAGTACTTCAAAGGGTTTTGGATTATCTGTAGCTTTTTGTTTATAAAAGCTCGGAGCAAATGCACCATAAATCGAAACAGCTTTGCCATCGAATCCAGAATTTTTATTGACTATTATTTTTTTAAATAAATACTTGTGTGTCTTTACATAATAATTATAGCACAGAGCACGCACATGCGTGTGGTCTTTCAGGCACATACGAACGTGCCATGCAGGTGACGCCTTTTTTGGGCTGGTAGCCAGCACTCATCTGACTCTCATGCCCAGCCCTCTGGGCTTTTCCCAAATGTCTGGGGAGCACTGAAGAACACTTATTGTGTGCTGAAATACAACCAGAGTACGCATGCACACTGAGATGACTACCAACCTGCCTTCCACAGGTCACTCGATCCCTCGAGTGTCAAACTTCCATATCTGCTTATTATGACTCTTCTCTGCCTAGCAGCCCTTTTATTTTCAATTTCTTTTTGCAATGCCGACCGTTTCTGGGGTCTAGAATTACCCCGGCATTGCAGAATCAGCCCTAATTGCAGCTTTTCAGGAACTGCAGCGGGGGAGGGCAGTGCATGCTGTAAGGGTACCCTGAGGACAGCGATTCGAACGCATCCTGGTGGGAGCCCTGGGTGCTCTGGGAGCGTGGCTTTGCGCGGGTCACATGAGCAGCTGTTTGCTTAAAGGAGATGCTGAGACTCGGCACAGGCACAACGTGAGACAGTCCACAGACAAGACACCTCGATGGACTAACCGAAAACTCTGGGACACAAGAACAATTACCTCTTCTAATACACAGCACCGTGCATGGATGTTGTGAGGCATGGCAGGGAGTGGCTCTGGAAGAGATTCAAGCTTGGAGGCTGTTTACATTGAAAGTGAATGCACTTCTACACTTCTGTGTAATGAAGGGAACACACTTCCCATGCGCTTGAGGGGGAGCTCAGAGAAAGCAAGAGGGAGGAAGAAGTGACAGGTGCATGGTGGGAGGGTGACTCAGTGAGGGAGACAGCAATAAAGCCCTTTAAGGGGCTTGTCTTTAAGAAAGGAGATGGCTCAACATATAACAATGCCGACTTTGCCTCCTGAGCCTCCGCATGGCCTGTATCACTTAATGATAATCACTTAATGATAAATAAATAAACAGAGATGAGGGGGATGGGAAGAGACAAATAAAATAACCACAACAAACGACAAAGAGGGTAGAGAGAAATAAAAACACAGAGCAATTCAATGCACTAAACCAGCCAGGGGAGGTCGGCGCATCAGACTGTGGGAGGGGTGTGGGGGTTGTGGGCATGGGAAGAAATTCGTCTGCACAGAAAAGGGACCGTGGAAGGACACAAATGATTGACATAGCTATCATGGGGTGGGACTAACAAGCTTAAACACAATCGGAAGGCAGCATTTATAACCTAAGCCAATGAAGAAGATGAGCTGGGCAGTGGGGGGAGCTTCCACAAAGCTTCCGCACTACAGTGTATACTGTATGCCCCGCAAAGCGATGGCAGCACATTCGCGCTGCAATGCTAGCGAGACCTAAAAAAAGGTCGCTTTTTGACCCACGCACTACCTTTGTGCCAAACTTAGGGTTATTCTGTTCAGTAGTTTCGGCTGTAGCCTTTCACAAAGTTTCCCATAGGAAATTGATTTACACCATTTAAAAAAGAAAAAGGTCGCTTTCTGAACCAAGCTCTATCTCTCTGCCAAATGTGGGGTAATTCCGTTCAGCAGCTCGGGCTGTAGCTCATCGCAAAATTTCCTACAGAAATTAACATGGGAAAAATTTGTTTTTAGACCCCCCTTTTTCTCAGCCCCGCCTGACAAATCACCCCTTTTGAGATAGCAGGTGACCTAAGAAGTGCAACTTTTTGGAAAATGTCATAAAGATTCATTAAACAACACCAAAGTTATAAGTAAATTAAAAAATACTTTTCCTATGGAAACTAGGTTGTTACTATAACTACCTACTGCGGGTAGCCAGTAGGTAAATATATATATATATATATATATATATATATATATATATATATATATATATATATATATATATATATATATATATATATATATATTACCTACTGGCGGTCGCCAGTAGGTATATATAGTTAGGATTTTTTCTCTATGGGATTTTTGAAAATTCTATGTCTAATAACTTTGGCGTTTGTGGACGGAATTGGCTGAAATGTTCAGGAAAATGGAACATTTTGTTTCTGAGCAGCCACTGAAATTTTGGGGGGGGGTCGTCAAAGGGGGGCCGAGAAAAAAGGGGGGTCCCAAAACGCGTTTTTCCCATGTTAATTTCCATAGGGCGGTTGGCCTCACTTTTAGCTCGAACGGCTGAATGGATTTGCACGAAACTTGGCAAAATTGTAGGGACTGGTAGCCCGATGTGCCTTTGCTAGGTCTCAATATATGTGCTCCAGTGGATTTTGAGAAATTAACGTTCAAAAAAACATATATATCTGTAAGCGCGCTCCGGGCAGCGCCCCGGTTCGCGTACCTGACGCGTAACGGAACTTCGCGAAGCGAAGCTGATTGGCTCTCAGGTGTCTGTCAACATTCTAAACAGTCCGGTGCGGCCGCCATCTTGTCTCTCGGTATGATCGAGAGACAAGAGGAGGCCAAAACAAAGGGGGAAATGACCATAAGGGGGCATAGTAGATCCTCCCTGACCCCCTAGGTTTGATGTGGAGGCTTTAAAAGGGCCCCGCGGGGCAAAAAAAATAAATACATTTTTTTTGTTTTTTTTGCGTGGGGAGCGCCCGGTACGCGCACCGGGAAGCGGTCCGGGGAGCGTACTATAAGGAAAAAAGAATGATAGACTATGATATTTTGAAATATTGTATGTTTATTGATTGTTTTTTTTTTTTTATTTTTTTTTATTGAAGTAGCAGTATTAATGATTATTAAATATAAATGTATTTTTGGAATTGTGAACAGTATACTATAAGTATGAATTTACATTATAATCAATTTGGTACTAGTTTATGAATTACATATAAAAATGATTAAAGACTCAAACAATTTTTTAATATTAAATATAATTTTATTTTTCGGATTGTTTTCTCAGAATTTAATAGAACGTCTAACATGTGACTGTCCGATATGTCCTCTTGTTGAGTGAACATAACTTCCCACATTTGACCGTCATCATAATGAAGTAAACAATCCACAGATTCTACACATTGTAGAAGTTCATGGTCTCGTGATTCATCCATGAATTCCAAGTCAATGGGTTCAATTATTTCCTCATTGTTCATGTCTAGGACAATTTCAAAGGAAACGTTCTGTTCTCCTTGCATTTTTGTGCTGAAATTTGAATAAAAAATAAATATATCAGTAGAGATAGGGCACTGTTGAGTTTAAGTTCAGACAGGTACTTTTGAGGCATGAAGTAGTACTATTAAAAAGTGCCTGTTAAAAAGCCTATGTAAATTCATAATTATACCACAGAAACCTAAATCAATCCATAATTATAATAAACAAGCCTTTCTCAATGTCTAACTGTTACAGAGGGATAGTATATAACTATCTGAAAATGTTTTCAAATTTATAAAATAACATCTTACCTTTTAAAAACAAGTTTAAGTTGTGAGTGAAAATGATCTTGCAATGTAGTTCAGGAAGTAGTAGTCAAAATGGCTGTGTTTTTCTCTCTTTTTTTATATATATTCAGGTACATAACCAATCAAATGTCAGGTAAAAAAAGTAGAAATTGAAAGTAACATTTTAATTGGTTGTCAATTCCAACACTTCAGATGTGTTTTGTGAAGTAATTTACCTCAGGGTATTTAGAGAGGTCTACAGGCTAAATGGCTAAATGGAATTCCAACCAAATTTGTGAAAATGGTAGGGATTGGTATGTAGTATGAGTTAATCTATATTTGGTGACATTGTCTCCAGGGTTTCTTCTGTAAATTACTTTCCCACCTTTTTTAATGGAGCGCTTCCCGGTGAGCGCCCCGGTACGCGAACCGGCAGCGTTACGGGAGTCCACCATTTTGTGTTTCGGTCGAATTAAGATACAAGATGGAGGGCAAATAATGTTCAGAATGGGTAGAAGGGGGCACGGTAGACGTATCTTGACCCCCTAGGTTTTCTGAGGGTGGCTGAAGAGGCCCATATGTGCGAAAAAAAAAATAAAAAAATTTTAATTTCGCACGGTTAGCGTCCGGTGCGCGTACCGGGTAGCGCTCCGGGGAGCGTACTTTGGTGAAAATTAGTGAAAAAAGTTAGAGTAAAATAATAATTGTGAGTGATCAGATGTAGGGTAGCTCTGAAAAGAGCTTTTGGGTCCTGTGGCTGATGTAGGTACCTACAAGTAGGTACCAATGCACAGTCTTAAATTGAGGATGAAAATTCTGTTCCCCTCATCTGAGAAGTGAACTCCATCTCCTCTGTAGATATCTTGCATGTAGTAACGCAAGTTATTGTTGTAGATGGAGCCCATTCCATGGTCTCTCATGTAAGCTGAAACAGACTTATTTACATGCTTCCTCGATTTCTCAATTTGTGGACAAAATTGGTTTGACCACCTCCATTTCTGTCTTTGGCATATATTTGAATATACCAAGGCAGTTTGAGTAAAAAGTGCCATCAATTGCTCAAAGGTGTCCTTTAAAAGCATTTCCAGACCTACCCCAGTCAAAGTGCCCAAGTCATTTCCTCCACAGTGCACAATTAACAGGTCAGGTTTTGGCAAATGCAAAAAGGTTTTCACCAATGGTATCAATTGGTGACATTATAATCCTCTGTGGGCAATCCACTTGATTTCCACATTTTGTAAATTGAGGTTAGGTTAATTTCTGTTATCAGCAAACCTTTGAGCCCAGTGGATATAACTATGTCCAACAATCCAGACAGAAAACATGGTGAGAGGAGGTTCTGCTGCAGTCAGATGAAGTGTGGCAATTGAATGGGAGTTGAAAAATTAAGAGTTTAAAATGAAAAAAACTGTGGAGTTTCTGTGTTAATGAAGCAGTAGCAGTGATTGGTGGATTTTGATTGCTGAAAACAGAAAGTTAGGGTGCATGGATGAGTTCTTTGAAAGATGTAATTTAAATGGTAAAAAAAAAATCATTTTATGAAAGATTGCACTGGATATGCAGGTGTACTGAGAGTTCAGAGTTAAATTGAAACATTGTTGTGTGAACTTGCAAACATGAGAGGTCTTTCAGGAGGTGGTTGCTATGCAAAAAAGGCAGAAAGGCCAGAGGGGGGAAGGGTGTTGATTTGAAAAAAGTGAGGGAAGAGTTTTGATTGGGTAACATGAGAGATATGTGTGATGAATTACAGCTTTTCTGTGCTTTTTATAGCTGCAGACTCTGGAGTTCATACCTTTTGCTCTGCTAAAGACAATTTGGTGTGTTTCTGAGACTGTTTTGAAACTCATAAAGTATTTGCTACGGTGAGAAAATATTCATTTAATTTAGATAGAGAATAGTATGGTTTAGGGAGAAAATTATGAAGAAAGTTGTGTATTTAAAATGTTGCTTTGTGTCAAGTGTTTTACAAATAGATTTTGTTTCTTTGTGTTACATAGCCATGTTAAAAGTGACGCAAAAAAAGTGCAAGGGTTTTACAAAAATGCTTTCATGTGTCTTAGGGTATTTTAACTCACTTCCCCATGAATGTATGAATATAATTGCTTTACAAGATGTGTTTAAAAACGTTTTTGAAATCAATTAGGTTTCTTGATATGTACTGCTAGAGTTTCATAGGTTGCTTGGGGCATATTTTCAAGGCTTTTGAGTTCCTTTGATGTAATTTTTCCCATTTTAATTTAAGACCTTTCCCCGTGGTGCAAGGTCCTTGTAAATATGCCCCCATCTGTGCTTGGCAAATTTAGATTTTAATTCTTTGACTAACATAGCCATGTTAAAAGTGACCCAAAAATGTTGCAAGGGCCATAAAAAAAACGCTTTCATGTGTCTTAGGCCATTTTAAGTCATTTTCCCTTGAATGTAGGTATATAATTGATTTAGATGATGTGTTTAAAAACGATTTTTGAAAACAATTAGGTTTCTTGATATGTACTGCTAGAGCTTCATAGGTTGCTTGGGGCATATTTATAAGGCCTTTGAGTCTCTCTGATGTTATTTTTCCCATTTTAATTTAAGACCTTTCCCTGTGGTGCAAGGTCCTTGTAAATACGCCCCCATCTGTGCTTGGCAAATTTAGATCTTGATTATTTGACTTACATAGCCATGTTAAAAGTGATCCAAAAATGGAGCAAGGGCTTAAAAAAAACGCTTTCATGTGTCTTAGGGCATTTTAAGTCACTTCCCGATGAATGTAGGTATATAATTGATTTAGATGATGTGTTTTAAAACGTTTTTTGACATCAATTAGGTTTCTGGATATGTAGTGCTAGAGTTTCATAGGTTGCTTGGGGCATATTTATAAGGCATTTGAGTCTCTCTGATGTTATTTTTCCCATTTTAATTTAAGACCTTTCCCCGTGGTGCAAGTTCCTTGTAAATATGCCCCCATCTGTGCTTGGCAAATTTAGATTTTAATTCTTTGACTAACATAGCCATGTTAAAAACGACCCAAAAATGGTGCAAGGGCCTTAAAAAAACGCTTTCATGTGTCTTAGGCCATTTTAAGTCATTTCCCCTTGAATGTAGGTATATAATTGATTTAGATGATGTGTTTAAAAACGATTTTTGAAATCAATTAGGTTTCTTGATATGCAGTGCTAGAGTTTCATAGGTTGCTTGGGGTATATTTAAAAGGCATTTGAGTCCCTTTGATGTTATTTTTCCCATTTTAATTAAAGACATTTCCCCGTGGTGGAAGATCCTTGTAAATACACCCCGATGTGTGCTTGGCAAATTTAGATTTTGATTATTTGACTTATATATCCATGTTCCATACAGTTCTCACCTTCTGCGTAGTCTTTCATATGCTAGACTCCATCTGCACTATGAGATACCTAAGCAAAGGAAACACAGGTGATGTGATTGTGACATGAGAAAAAGAATCTCCACATTTTTCAATTACATCACCTGTGTTTCCTAAGTTTACGAATGACATTGTGCAGATGAGGTTTAGGCCTGTCCACGGACACAGAAGAGGTCTGGCCTTTGTTCAAGAGTGAAGTGGACATTACTTACTTCATTGGTAGGCCTTCACATGTATTATCTCCTCTGTACTCTTCAACAAGCGTAAATTTCATCTGCAACCCTGAGTAGGCCTCACCTTAAACAAACCTCTGGATAGGCCACACCTTATCGTCATCCTGAATCAATCAATTAAAATGTTAGGGACAGATTTATGATAGATGTATGCCTCTTTTGCGTCACTGTGCGTCACTTTTGTGACGCAGCGGCGGTGCAAAGGATTTGCTATGTGGCGACATATTTACAACTTGATGCATCTAGGCAGATGTGTCATGCTGTAAAGTTCCGTGCCACATGAAACCGATGCAGCAGTGATGCAAAAGATGCACCATGTTGTAAGACAGGCCTCACTTCATCTCCAACAAGATAAGAAGCTGAATCTTCTGTAAATGTCAAAATTGTTTTATACACTGCTGAACTTCTGTGTACTCTTTGATATGCTAGACTCCATCTGCACTATGAGATACCTAAGCAAAGGAAACACAGGTGATGTGATTGTGAAATGAGGAAAAGAAACTCCACATTTTTCAATTACATCACCTGTGTTTCCTAAGTTTACGAATGACATTGTGCAGATGAGGTTTAGGCCTGTCCACGGACACAGAAGAGGTCTGGCCTTTGTTCAAGAGTGAAGTGGACATGACTTACTTCATTGGTAGTCATTCACATGTATTATCTCCTCTGTACTCTTCAACAAGCGTAAATTTCATCTGCAACCCTGAGTAGGGCTCACCTTAAACAAACCTCTGGATAGGCCACACCTTATCGTCATCCTGAATCAATCATTTAAAATGTTAGGGACAGATTTATGATAGGTGTATGCCTCTTTTGCGTCAATGTGCATCACTTTTGTGACGCAGCGGCGGTGCAAAAGATTTGCTATGTGGTGACATATTTACAACTTGATGCATCTAGGCAGATGTGTCATGCTGTAAAGTCCCGTGCCACATGAAACCGATGCAGCAGTGATGCAAAAGATGCACCATGTTGCAAGACAGGCCTCACTTCATCTCCAACAAGATAAGAAGCTGAATATTCTGTAAATGTCAAAATTGTTGTATACACTGCTGAACTTCTGTGTACTCTTTCATATGCTAGACTCCATGTGCACTATGAGATACCTAACCAAAGGAAACACAGGTAATGTAATTGTGAAATGAGGAAAAGAAACTCCACATTTTTCAATTACATCACCTGTGTTTTCTAACTTTACGCATGACATTGTGCAGATGAGCTTTAGGCCTGTCCACGGACACAGAAGAGGTCTGGCCTTTGTTCAAGAGTGAAGTGGACATGACTTACTTCATTGGTAGGCCTTCACATGTATTATCTCCTCTGTACTCTTCAACAAGCGTAAATTTTATCTGCAACCCTGAGTAGGGCTCACCTTAAACAAACCTCTGGATAGGCCACACCTTATCGTCATCCTGAATTAATCATTTAAAACGTTAGGGACAGATTTATGATAGGTGTATGCCTCTTTTGCATCACTGTGCGTCACTTTTGTGACGCAGCGGCGGTGCAAAAGATTTGCTATGTGGTGACATATTTACAACTTGATGCATCTAGGCAATTGCGGAAAAGCATGTGCATACCACCTTAACCAGCTTTCTAGAGGTCAATTCCTTATTACATCAGTCTCAGTCAGGGTTTAGATCTAACCTGAGTACTGAAACCGCGTTACTTGAGGTAACGGAGGTTGTAAAGGAAACTCTTGACAGGGGTGGAAAGGCCTTGCTTGTCATGCTTGATCTGTCGGCGGCCTTCGACACCGTTCCCCACGACCTTCTCCTAATTAGACTCTGGGAGATTGGCCTGAGGGGAACGGTGTTCGAATGGTTTCAATCCTTTCTGGCCGACCGCAGACAAACAATCTGGGCCCCCCCATTCGCCGCCCCTATGCCGCAGCTGGAGGTTGGGGTTCCGCAGGGCTCCATACTCAGTCCCTCCCTTTTTAACATCTTTATGTCACCTTTGGCGGCTCAAGCGGAGGAGCTAGGGGCCGAGATTGTGTCTTATGCGGACGATACGCAGCTCCTGTTCACATGCGACAGGGGCTGTGATTTTGATGGAAAGGCCATCCGGAAATGTCTGGAGTTTGTGTTTGATTGGTTCGGAAAAAGCGGCCTCAAATGCAACTCGGACAAATCCGAGATATTGTTTTTTGGTTGTCCTGCAGACTCAAGATGGAGGCACTGGTGGCCTGCGAACATGTTCCCCCCTGCCAGCGATTCTGTTACAGCTAAGAACCTGGGCATGTTGATTGATAACACTCTCTCCTTCACGGCCCAGGTAGCTGGCTTGACGGGGAAGTGTTTTGCCATATTAAGGATGTTAAGAAAGTTTTTGCAGTATCTATCTTTGGAACATAAGAAGATTACGGTGCAGGCCCTGATAGGGTCACACTTGGACTATGCTAACATCCTTTACCTTGGCCTTCCTGAATATCTGTTAACCCGGCTACAGGTAGTCCAAAATTCGGCAGCCAGGGCAATCTTTGATCTTGCCAGAAGAGCTAGGGCAAGCAATCTCCTTGTGACTCTGCACTGGCTGCCGATTCGGAAGCGCATTGCGTTTAAGGCCTTAACTATAACCTTTAAGGCGCTCCACAATTTCGGCGCTGGTTATTTGCAGAAAAGGGTCAATTTCTATCTACCATCTAGACCCTTGAGGTCGGCTGCCCTGGCCAATGCCATCGTGCCGTCAGTGAGACGTGTGCGGTGTGGAGGCCGCTCTTTTAGCTACCTTGTCCCCCGTCTCTGGAACACTCTGCCCTTGACGCTGCGAACGTGCTCGAATCTGTTTGCTTTTAGAAAGGGACTCAAAACCTATCTCTTCGCTCTGTAAGCCGCCTGTGTTGTTTGGTGCCGTATGGCTGTTGTTGTTAGTTGCTGGTATTTGTGTGAGGATCTATAGCGCCGGGACGCTCTATGAGCAGCTGAGCGCTTTACAAAACCCCCAGTAACATAACATAACATAACATAACATGTGTCATGCTGTAAAGTCCCGTGCCACATGAAACCGATGCAGCAGTGATGCAAAAGATGCACCATGTTGCAAGACAGGCCTCACTTCATCTCCAACAAGATAAGAAGCTGAATCTTCTGTAAATGTCAAAATTGTTGTATACACTGCTGAACTTTTGTGTACTCTTTCATATGCTACACTCCATCTGCACTATGAGATACCTAACCAAAGGAAACACAGGTGATGTGATTGTGAAATGAGGAAAAGAAACTCCACATTTTTCAATTACATCACCTGTGTTTTCTAACTTTACGAATGACATTGTGCAGATGAGCTTTAGGCCTGTCCACAGACACAGAAGAGGTCTGGCCTTTGTTCAAGAGTGAAGTGGACATGACTCACTTCATTGGTAGGCCTGGACATGTATTATCTCCTCTGTATTCTTCAACAAACCTAAATTTCATCTGCAACCCTGAGTAGGCCTCACCTCAAACAAACCTCTGGATAGCCACACCTTATCGTCATCCTGAATCAATCATTTAAAATGTTAGGGACAGATTTATGATAGGTGTGTGCCTCTTTTCCGCTGCTGTGCGTCACTTTTGTGATGTAACGGCGGTGCAAAAGATTTGCTATGTTGTGACATATTTACAACTTGATGCATCTCGGCAGATGTGTCATGCTGTAAAGTCCTGTGGGGTAACTACAAACACAACAATGATGGACAGAATGTGGATCAATGTCACACATTCACCCCAGTCAAAAGATCTGGGCCCAAATCCATCGTTTTTCCACTCCACACCACCCTGGGTTAGACAATGGCGATATGCAAATCAGCACTGACCCTGTTGCCCCATGGGAACAGTCCAGTCCAAACTACAAAAGCCATGTCCTTCCCAGAACGGAAACAAGCATCCGAGGACCGGCCCGGTTTCGAGGTAACACCTCTCATCAGCCCGGCTAGCTTGATTCCAGTGGTGTGGAGTGTCTGGGACTCACGTCTGAGCATCCCCAGTACACTTAGAGCGGTAACTACAAACACAACAATGATGGACAGAATGTGGATCAATGTCACACATTCACCCCAGTCAAAAGATCTGGGCCCAAATCCATCGTTTTTCCACTCCACACCACCCTGGGTTAGACAATGGCGATATGCAAATCAGCACTGACCCTGTTGCCCCATGGGAACAGTCCAGTCCGAACTACAAAAGCCATGTCCTTCCCAGAACGGAAACAAGCATCCGAGGACCGGCCCGGTTTCGAGGTAACACCTCTCATCAGCCCGGCTAGCTTGATTCCAGTGGTGTGGAGTGTCTGGGACTCACGTCTGAGCATCCCCAGTACACTTAGAGCGGTAACTACAAACACAACAATGATGGACAGAATGTGGATCAATGTCACACATTCACCCCAGTCAAAAGATCTGGGCCCAAATCCATCGTTTTTCCACTCCACACCACCCTGGGTTAGACAATGGCGATATGCAAATCAGCGCTGACCCTGTTGCCCCATGGGAACAGTCCAGTCCGAACTACAAAAGCCATGTCCTTCCCAGAACGGAAACAAGCATCCGAGGACCGGCCCGGTTTCGAGGTAACACCTCTCATCAGCCCGGCTAGCTTGATTCCAGTGGTGTGGAGTGTCTGGGACTCACGTCTGAGCATCCCCAGTACACTTAGAGCGGTAACTACAAACACAACAATGATGGACAGAATGTGGATCAATGTCACACATTCACCCCAGTCAAAAGATCTGGGCCCAAATCCATAGTTTTTCCACTCCACACCACCCTGGGTTAGACAATGGCGATATGCAAATCAGCGCTGACCCTGTTGCCCCATGGGAACAGTCCAGTCCGAACTACAAAAGCCATGTCCTTCCCAGAACGGAAACAAGCATCCGAGGACCGGCCCGGTTTCCAGGTAACACCTCTCATCAGCCCGGCTAGCTTGATTCCAGTGGTGTGGAGTGTCTGGGACTCACGTCTGAGCATCCCCAGTACACTTAGAGGGGTAACTACAAACACAACAATGATGGACAGAATGTGGATCAATGTCACACATTCACCCCAGTCAAAAGATCTGGGCCCAAATCCATCGTTTTTCCACTCCACACCACCCTGGGTTAGACAATGGCGATATGCAAATCAGCGCTGACCCTTTTGCCCCATGGGAACAGTCCAGTCCGAACTACTAAAGCCATGTCCTTCCCAGAACGGAAACAAGCATCCGAGGACCGGCCCGGTTTCGAGGAAACACCTCTCATCAGCCCAGCTAGCTTGATTCCAGTGGTGTGGAGTGTCTGGGACTCACGTCTGAGCATCCCCAGTACACTTAGAGCGGTAACTACAAACACAACAATGATAGACAGAATGTGGATCAATGTCACACATTCACCCCAGTCAAAAGATCTGGGCCCAAATCCATCGTTTTTCCACTCCACACCACCCTGGGTTAGACAATGGCGATATGCAAATCAGCGCTGACCCTGTTGCCCCATGGGAACAGTCCAGTCCGTATTACCAAAGCCATGTCCTTCCCAGAACGGAAACAAGCATCCGAGGACCGGCCCGGTTTCGAGGTAACACCTCTCATCAGCCCGGCTAGCTTGATTCCAGTGGTGTGGAGTGTCTGGGACTCACGTCTGAGCATCCCCAGTACACTTAGAGCGGTAACTACAAACACAACAATGATGGACAGAATGTGGATCAATGTCACACATTCACCCCAGTCAAAAGATCTGGGCCCAAATCCATCGTTTTTCCACTCCACACCACCCTGGGTTAGACAATGGCGATATGCAAATCAGCGCTGACCCTGTTGCCCCATGGGAACAGTCCAGTCCGAACTACAAAAGCCATGTCCTTCCCAGAACGGAAACAAGCATCCGAGGACCGGCCCGGTTTCGAGGTAACACCTCTCATCAGCCCGGCTAGCTTGATTCCAGTGGTGTGGAGTGTCTGGGACTCACGTCTGAGCATCCCCAGTACACTTAGAGCGGTAACTACAAACACAACAATGATGGACAGAATGTGGATCAATGTCACACATTCACCCCAGTCAAAAGATCTGGGCCCAAATCCATCGTTTTTCCACTCCACACCACCCTGGGTTAGACAATGGCGATATGCAAATCAGCGCTGACCCTGTTGCCCCATGGGAACAGTCCAGTCCGAACTACAAAAGCCATGTCCTTCCCAGAACGGAAACAAGCATCCGAGGACCGGCCCGGTTTCGAGGTAACACCTCTCATCAGCCCGGCTAGCTTGATTCCAGTGGTGTGGAGTGTCTGGGACTCACGTCTGAGCATCCCCAGTACACTTAGAGCGGTAACTACAAACACAACAATGATGGACAGAATGTGGATCAATGTCACACATTCACCCCAGTCAAAAGATCTGGGCCCAAATCCATCGTTTTTCCACTCCACACCACCCTGGGTTAGACAATGGCGATATGCAAATCAGCGCTGACCCTGTTGCCCCATGGGAACAGTCCAGTCCGAACTACAAAAGCCATGTCCTTCCCAGAACGGAAACAAGCATCCGAGGACCGGCCCGGTTTCGAGGTAACACCTCTCATCAGCCCGGCTAAGTCCTGTGCCACATGAAACCTGCGTCAGATTTCATATAGGTGTTTTGTTGCAGGGTATGCATTTATTTGCATGAAAGCCCTGTAAAACTAACACAGTGAAATTTAGAAGATTTCACTGAGTCAGCTTTATAGCATTGCTGAATCAAATCCTTACGCCTGTTTGAAACAGGCATAAGGAGTGATGCACCATGCAATGTGAGGCTTCCTCCTGTGCATTGCAGTAGACATGTCGCGCTTACGACGTGATTCCTGCAATGTGCTGCTTTTGCAGCACAGATGCGTGACGCATCTGTGCTGTTTTTGCTCAATGGTGCTCCACATTGTAAATGCGGCACACCATGGGTGGCAGAGCAGCGGTGCACATTAACTGGTGCATCCGTGGGGATGCGCCAGTTAACATAAATCTGCCCCTTTACATTTAAGTATGAGCAGGGGACACAGAGTCGGTGAGGCTTAACCAAGGTTAAGAAGAGATGAGTCCTGTTCACTGAAAACTTGGACATAGGCCTCACCTCCTCAGCATCGCTGGACATGGCTAAATAATAGCTGCAAAATGTTACTCTTGTTAAACAATTTCACTATTATAATCTCTGAGATTTGTCTCTTACTCTGCAACATCTCATTGTTGTTCTCTTTCTTTAAAGATAACGACAACATCAAGCATGAGTGATAATGAGCAATCTGTTGATCTCGATATTATCATTGAAATTGTGATTGAAACATCAGTGGAAGTAGATTCCTTGGATGATTTAAATCCTGAGGATGATGAAGAACATGATGAGGATGCCGATTTGTCAGAATTGTATGACATAGGGTGGGAAGCTAAACATTTATTTTTAAAATGTACTTGAAATGAAAAGTAAAAATGTAAACTGTTTCATTTAAAATTAAATACAACTTCAAAAACAGGTTATGTGTAGTGTCTTTAATGAAATAGTAAAATATGCTCATAAAATTAGATCAGATTCACATATAAAACAGAACAGGTAAAATGTAGAAGCATTCCATTTCTTTGCTACTATTTGTGATTTCTAAATTTGCCAATGCACTAAAAATTATTCTATGTAAAAATAACAAGTAGTGTGTTAAATTTTTGATGACTGTTATTGATTTACTGTTTGCTAATAATGGTTAATAAATGTTTTTATTATATTTTACCACAGATTCAACTGCAGATCATTTCAAAATTAAAGAATGCCTTCGAAAGACAGAAGGCGAAAGGCTACCAAACATCAAAGACAGCAGCTCCAAAAAATATTGCAGCAGACCTCTACAATAAAAACTTGTCAAGTCACCAAGAAAGGTCCGGGTAAGATAAAGAAATCATTCATAAGAAATATTTGTAAAAAAAAAAGTAGTACTACAGAAAATGTTTTAGTCCAGAAAAAGAGAAGCAATTTAAACGGAAAGGGAAGGCCAATCAAAAATGTTACTGCTAGAGCAGGAGATAACTCTGTGCATGGTAGTAGAAGGAAAAATCAGTTTAGGGACATTCGTAGACGAATGTTCCGCAACAGGGTAATTGGCAATTTGTTAAAAAATATTAAGAAAGGTCAGCAGAAAGTGGTTTTTTATAAGAGAAAAAAAAATTGAGAAAGTTATTGATCAGGCATTTGAAATTAAGCGAAAGTTATTTATTTTGATAATCAATAGAATTAGGAAGCTAAACAAGGCAATTTATGATTTCAAAAGAAATAGTAGATGGAAGAGAACAGTTAATCGTAGTAATTTTTGTGAAGTTTTTTCAGGAGAATGGATGCATAGTTTAAGTTGTGAGGCATTTTTTAATGAGGAGAGTTATTTCCAGGATAATGATTTGGTGCATGCAGTTGACATCAGTGGTCGAGCTTATGAGGTGAAAGATGGTTGTCCAGTTGAAAAAGAAAAACTTGTGACAACAGAGGCAGAAGAGGTGTTAGGTAATGAGGTTTTAGGAAGACGTCCTAAGGGACCTGTGTACACCTGGAAGTGTAGTAGTATTTGCAGTGTGCGACAGGATTCCATCAATTTGCTTTGTGATTTTGTACGGACATTTAATAAGAAAAGTTTGAAGCAGAAAATGAAGTTGTTGCAAGAATTAGATCCTTGCAGAGTGAGAGAAGTGACAGGTTTGCATGGTCATTCACTGGCTTGTCTTTCCAGGAGAGTATGCCAGAGTGTTTTTCATCATTTCAGGATCCTAGCAGTGCATCATAATAAAGTGAGGAAATTAGTTAGAATGTTGTATTATGCTAAGAGTCCAGCAGTTATGCTTAAACAATTATGCACTGCTCTTTTGCATGGTTCTGAAATAGATGTGAAGAATATTTGTGAAGAAATGGAGTTTTGTTACTTTGGAAGTAAAGAGGAGAATGTTGAAATTGACCCAGAAGAAGAGGGTAATGTGGAAGATAGTGAACAGGTTTCCAGTACAGATAATTTTCAGAAGGAAATTGCCACGTTTCAGGTGAAATCAAGTGAGAGGCCTAATTTCACTTGTGTGTGTTGTCGACGCACTTATTATAAGAATCAGACTAAGTTAGTGGATTTATATGCAAAAAGTGAAAGGGAAAATAATAGTGAATGGAAGGATTTTGCAACATACTTGATGGTAGAAAATTGTTTTGATTTGGGATTGGATCAACGTGTGTGTACTTATTGTTGTAACAAATTAAATCAAAACCAGATGCCTGCTAGAGCGGTTCATAATAATCTGGAATTGGTTGAGGTTCCTTCTGAATTGAAGGATTTAAATACTTATGAATCTATTTTGATTCAAAGTATCCATCCCTTTCAGGCTATTGTAAGAATGGAGCCAAAGACAGGGAAATTGCCTCCATCAGATTTACAGAGAGGATTAAAGGGAAGAGTTGTTTATTTGCCTCTAGATTTGAAGAAAAACATTAACACAATTGGAGTAGAAAAAGTGGAAGAGGAACCTCTGGTTATCTTAGTTAATGGGGTTCCGACAAAGAGTAAGAAAATATGGCAAGATTTAGTGGATGTTAGGAAAGTCAAAAAGGCAACATTGTATTTGAAAAAAAACAATAAGTACTATAAGAATGTATATGTTGCAGAAGAGGAAGTAAGTGAAGAAGAGGATAGCGATTTGTGTGCTGGTCAAATTGAGAAAGTAGAACCCTCTAAAAGTGAAGAAATATATGAACATTATAGTGTTCATACTTTGCATTCCAAGGAAGTCATGGGGAATGCTATTGAGTTGTTTCAAATGAAACAAGCCAAAGGGAGTCCCATTAGTGTTTGGGAGGAAAGTTTGGAAGCTCGGTGTTTCCCACAGCTATTTCCAACAGGTCAAGGAGGAAGATATGATGAGCGACCGCATCAAATTCCTGCTTCTGAATACCGGACTTTACGATTGTATGCAGAAGATCCTAGGTTTCGACAATGCATTCCCTATTTGTTTCATCTCCTGTTTGAAAGCGATCTGTCTGGACTGTCATATGCAGTGAACCACATCTTGAAAAGTGGTATACAGATGCAAAACATCTCGGCAAGTGACTTTATGGATAAAGTCAATGTGCAAGACAGTATTTTGGATTCTCACCTGATTAATCTCATGGCGTGTCAGCGTGGTACTAATGAGTACTGGTACCGTCGTCATGGTGATTTAAAATGTATGCTGAGGAACTTAGGAACTCCCACATGGTTCCTCACTCTCAGCTGTGCCGAGTATGGCTGGGAAGACTTACTTGAATTTCTACGAGAGGCAAATGGAAACATTGAAAATATCGAATTCAAGACACCCGGAGAACTGTGCTCTTTGGATCCAGTGAATGTATGCAGGTACTTTAATCATAGATTTGAAGCTATGATGTCTTTCATCATGAACAAGAGAAATCCACCTCTTGGAGAGGTGTTGGATTTCTTCTGGAGAAAGGAGTACCAAGCAAGAGGTGCTCCTCATATACATATGCTGCTGTGGATCAAGGATGCACCTAAATTTGGAACGGATCCAGAAGACTTAGTGATGAGTTTCATAGAACAGTATTCTACATGTGCTGTTCCAAACGCAAAGGAGGACAAAAGCCTAAGAGAACAAGTTCTACGCTTCCAAAGCCATCGTTGCGGAAAGTACTGTCATCGTAAATTCAGAAACAAGGACAAGTTCTACACCAAATGTCGTTTCGCCTTTCCATGACCGGGGATTTCTAAAGGAAGAGTGAACAGTTTGATGTCTTCGCTGCGACATAATGTGATGAAGAAATCACCTAAAAACACATACAATTTGAAAAGGAACGAAGAGTCCAAGTATATCAACGACTACAACCCAGTGATTTTGTCCATGTGGAATGCTAACATGGATATACAGTTTGTGGCTGATAACTGTATGGCTGTGGCTTGGTATGTGACATCTTACATCACCAAAAAAGAAAAGACAGAATTGAAGGATATGTGGGAGGACATTTCCCATGAAAAGAGCCTCAGTAAGAAGTTGTACAGTTTCAGTCTGAAGATGTTGTCACATCGAGAAATCGGAGCTTACGAATGTTCTGACCGGTTGTCTTCAGCAAGTCTCTATGCCAAATCCAGGAGTATCGTTTGGGCGAGTCTTGGTCTTGCTGCAACGCGTAATCGAGTTCTGAAACCTGTGAGGGAAATTGAGTATTTGGCGGAAAAGGAGCCAAACAGTACTGATATTTTGAAGACCAACATGTTGGATACATATTATCCAAATAGAAGCAGACACCTCGAGAATGTTTGTCTGTATGAGGTTCTACAAAATTACATATTCAAGAGGAACATCAAAGAAGATATTGATAAAGGAGTGTATGCTGTAATTGGAAGTGAGGGATGTCTCTTCAAGCAAAGAAAATGCCACTTGGTAAACCATCGAAAATTGAGTGGCGAATCTCCTGAAAAAAAAGAGTTTTTCTATTTAGCACTTTTGCAACTTTTCAAGCCTTGGCGTGCAGAAGAGGAACTGCTTGGAGATTTCCTCTGTTACGAAGACTCTTTCAATGCCGCCAAGGAGACCATAGAATGTCCTGTTTTTCTCAAATATCTAGAAATGTTGAATGCGGAAATTGAGCAGGAAGCAACGATTGCAGCCGAGATTGCTAGAGACAGTTCTCAGGACAGTCAGAGTTCTGTTTCATTGAGTCAGGATCCACTAGGAGGACCAGTTATCGAAAATGAAGCAGCCACTGCCATGATTGAAGTTGAAAGAGCCATGGCACATGCTCAGGAGGATGCGGTTAACTTAGAAGACTTGGAAAGACAACTTAACGTTGAGCAGAGGAAAATATATGACGAAGTTACCAACCAAATTGATCATGGATTAAGTCATGAGAAGAAGGAGTGCTCATGTACGTCGTTGAAACCTGTCCGACTGTACGTGAGTGGAGAAGCGGGAACTGGAAAAAGTTTCCTCATTAAAGCAATTTCATGTTATTTGCAGAAAAGGACTGAGTCATCGCTGTCTTGTGTTGTCACCGCTCCAACTGGACTGGCAGCTCATAACATTAAAGGTATTACTTTGCATTGTCTACTGATGCTGCCAGTGGAGCATGATAACAAATTACAATACCACAAGTTATCTGGAGATGCTTGTTGTGAAGTTTCAAGAGTCTTGAAGAAAATGAAACTTCTTATCATTGACGAAGTAAGCATGGTTTCCAATGTCATGCTTGCCTTTGTGCATTTGAGAATGCAAGAAGTTCTCAAAACAGAGTATGATGTGTTATTTGGTGGCAAACACATCATTGTTTTCGGTGATCTTCTGCAGCTGACACCAGTGAAAGGACAACCTGTGTTCAAAATGCTCACGCATGAAGATACCAGGAAGTGCCTAGGGAGCATTGGCAACGTTAATATATGGTTAAACTTCAATTATGCTGAACTGCATGAAAATATGCGTCAGGCGAAGGATGAAGATTACAAGAATATTCTACAAGATGTTAGAATCGGAAAAGTGACCGAGCATGGAAAAGAAGCTTTACATGCACGATTACTGTCAAATTTGTATCCAGAACAAGACGTTGTGCCTGAGAATATTTTTCCGAAAATTACTGAGAAGAAATCTGGAATATGTTTGATGCCAACTCTTGCAGAATGTGCCATCTTCAACAACAAAATGTTGTATTTAGAAAACCAAGAAATTGTGAAACTGGAAGCTATTGACAGAGTAGAGCATATGGGATCAACAATTATTTTGTCTGAGAATTTGAAATCAAAATTGGATTCATTAGAAAAGAGTATATCGAAAACTGCGGGTTTTGAAAAGACTCTGAATGTGTGCTTAAATTGCCGTATAATTTTAAGAAGGGATTTACATGTTGAAAGAGTTCTGGTAAATGGATCAATGGGTAATGTTGTTGATTTTGTGAAATACAGAAATAGGGATGAAATTGAATTTTTAAAAATTAAATTTGATGGCATTGAGGAAGTACAGCTAATTGGTCGTTGCTCTGCTAGGTTTTTGCTTGTGAAAGACTTATATGTTCGCCGTAAGCAGTTTCCTGTTTGCTTGGCATATGCGGTGACAATCCATAAATCACAAGGTTTGAGTGTAGACAGTGCATTGGTGAATATTGGCAGTTCCGTGTTCAAGGAGGGTATGGCATATGTGGCATTGTCACGAGTCAGAACTTTATCGGGATTGTACTTGATTGAGTGTGATGTCACAAACATTTGTGCGGATCTAGACTGTGTTAAGGAATACAATAGGTTAAGAAGAGAGTATGCGCCACATTTGCCTCAATATCCTTTGTTTGAGAAACGTGTGGTAGGCCGGAAACGAAGAAATGTGACCAATAGTAGGGAGGTTGTAGCAAAAAGACGAAAAGTCGATGAACCAGAAATTATAAGCAGAAAGGAAAAGGATTTTGTTGAAGATGTTGTTGGTTTTCAATTTGAAAACAGTTCTGGTGTCAACTGCTATGCTAATGTAGTGGTTAATGTTTTGTTTTCTCTAGAAACTTTAAAACAAGAAATTGTGGTCAATTCGGATCAGAGATTTTGCAGTTTGTTGAATTCTGTGTTAGAGAAATGTAGCACTGATAGAACAAAAATAGAAAGTGTGTCTGAAATTCGAAATCTGATAGACAGATGTTCAGGTCAAACACAATTCTCTCAAAATATTCAGCAAGATTGTCAGGAGTTTTTAATGTATATGCTTGATGTATTGCATGATGAAGGTGTAGATGTAGATCACCTGTTTGGGCTTTCTTATCAATGGCAGCATGACTGCGAGAACTGTATGGTATCAAGTACTACTAGTGTAGACTCAGAAAAATTTATATATTTAACTTTGCCAGACAGTAAATCAGTGTCCTTTAGTAAGCTAGTAAAAGCAGCTGATCACAACATGGAGTGTAGCCAATGTAAGTCTGAAATGTTGTCAACATTATTTATACGAACATATGGCCAGTATGTCATTTTAATGTTCCAACGATGTAGGCCTGATGGAACAAAATTGACAACTTTGATTAAAAATGTTGTGGCTTCACAGTTGTCAATATCAGGAAGGACTTTTATAACTGCAGCAATTATATATCACGACGGTCCTTCAATAACATCAGGACATTACACAGCTTATTTAAAGTCTAGAAATGGCTGGTCATTCTGCAATGATTCTGTTTTAACTTTAAAAAAAATTGCCTTATGACCTTAAAAATTCTTACCTGGTGTTTTTAAAACCAAAATTTTAGGGAAAGAATCTCGGGATGTGCTCTGAGGAAATTAAAGAGGTTCTAATGGCTCCTACACAATTTGGCCTTGAGGATAAGTGTAGTACAGAGTCAAAAGTTATTTTTGAGTTTTAAATAGTTCTTGGAAAAAAATAAGGTTTTCTTACAGAAAGTGGTGGGCACGGATTAGTTAAAGGACAACAGAGTATTTCCCAAAACAAACGGTGTTCTTACCATAACACTTGACGTCATGGAAAAATAACTGCACTTTGAATGAGTTCAGAACAACTGTTTCTTTTTATAAGCTAATTCAAGCAGCCAATAAAAACATGGAGTAGAGGTAATGTAAGTCTGCAATGCTGTCTAGATTATTTGACCAAACTTTTGGTTATAATGTCATTTTAAAATTCCAACTATATAAACCTGATGAAAGTAAGTCTTCAACTTTAATTACAAATGTTGTGGCTACATAGTCGTTTATTTTAGGAAGAACATTTTTAACTGCAGCTATTATATGACATGATGGTCCTTTGACAAGATCCGCTTATTACACAGCTTATTGAAAATGTAAAAAAAGCTGCTGTTTCGTAAATGATTCCTATTTGACGACGATACAATGTTGCTTTTTAACTTAAAAATATTCTTACTTTCTGTTTTCAGAAAAGAGAATTTAGGGTAGGTAACCGGCCTATAATGATTCTAGGGGTTGATATA
Organism: Lissotriton helveticus; assembly: GCF_964261635.1. Classification (NCBI taxonomy): domain Eukaryota; kingdom Metazoa; phylum Chordata; class Amphibia; order Caudata; family Salamandridae; genus Lissotriton; species Lissotriton helveticus. The sequence continues at coordinate 1,794,413,528 of NC_136068.1, forward strand.
ATTGTATCTACTGTTTTAAATTGCTTTGTCATTAAAAGTGATGTAGAGAATTAAATAATTGTAGTAGTCATAGAGGTAGTGTAAGTCTGCTTCATAGTAAGCAGTATCAGTGTCATAGGAAATGTGGAACATGAGTGAGCAAGAAGGGTGAGATATTACTAGTACAGGATTGTGAAAGTGATCTTGAACGTTTTCTTTCTGAAAGTTGCGGAAATACAAAATGACGGGATTTGCTTAGAAGAATTCCAAGAGTTATAAATGGCTCTTACACGATTTGGCCTTGTGGAAACGTGCGGTAGAGAGCGAGAAGTCATTTATTGTATGTAACATATTTTTCAAAACGATGGAGCTTTTCTTTCAGAAAGTGGCGGGCTGAAAATAATAGCAGCACAACAGAGTGTAAGCTGTTCATAGGATATCCTTCGACGTCATGGAAAGTAAGTTACTTTTCAGGAGTTCTGATTTCTGATTGGTTATGTTATATGGGTTTTTTAAACACAATCATTTTGATTGTGTTTTTTTTCCCCGCTGTTATATGATGAATACCTTCAAGTCACTATTTTTAGTGAAATTTGATAAATTCTGAGAACAGCAAAAATAAACCATTTAACATGTATAATTAATTCTGTACTTTTTGTATTTATGATATACATTTAGAACTGTGTAGTAGGCATTGAAAAGCTGAGGCTTCTATAAGTGTCAAAGTTGTTGCATACAGTGCTCATATTCTACGTAGTCTTTCATATGATAGACTACATCTAAACAGTGAGATACCTAAGCAAAGGAAACACAGGTGATGTGACTGTGGAATGAGCAAAAAAAATTGCACGTTTTTCAATTAAATTACCTGTGTTTCCTAACATTACACATCACATTGTGTAGATGAGGTTTAGGCCTGTTCCAGGAGACAGAGGGGGTCTCACATTTGTTCAAGAGTGCAGTGGACATGACTCACTCCGTTGGTAGGCCTGCACATGTATTATCTCCTCTATACTCTTCAACAAGCCTAAATTTCATCTGCAACCCTGAGTAGGACTTACCTGAAACAAATCTCTGGATAGGCCACACCTTATCAGCATCTAGAAACAATCATTTAAAATGTTAAGTGCAGATTTATGATGGCCATACGCCTCTTTTGCGTCGCTGTTCCGTCACTTTTGTGACGCAGCAGCAGTGTAAAAGATGCACCATGTTGCAAGATAGGCCTCAGTTCATCTCCAGCAAGATACCGTCAGTTTAAAATGTATATAATTAGGACTGTGTAGGGGGCATGCAGAAGCTGAGGCTTCAGTAAGTGTCAAAGTTGTTGCATGCAGTGCTGCATTTCTGGGTACTCTTTCATATGCTGGACTACATCTGCACAATGAGATACCTAAGCAAAGGAAACACAATTGATGTGATTGTGAAATGAGCAAAAGAAATTGCACGTTTTTCAATTACATCACCTGTGTTTCCTAACATTACACATCACATTGTGCAGATCAAGTTTAGGCCTGTCCAAGGAAACAGAGGAGGTCTGGCCTTTGTTCAAGAGTGAAGTGGACATGACTCACTTCATTGGTAGACATGGACATGTATTATCTCCTCTGTACTCTTCAACGAGCCTAAATTTCATCTGCAACCCTGAGTAGGCCTCACCTCAAACAAACCTCTGGATAGGACACACCTTATTGTCATCCTGAAACAATCATTTAAAATGTTAGGGACAGTTTTATGATGGCTGTGCACCTCTTTTGCGCTGCCGTTGCATCACTTTTGTGAGACAGCAGCAGTGCAAAAGATGCACCATGTTGCAAGATAGGCCTCACTTCATCTGCATCAAGATACTGTTAGTTTAAAATGTATATTTTTAGGACTGTGTAGGGGCATGGAGAAGCAGAGGCTTCTGTAAGTGTCAAAGTTGTTGAAAAACTGTTTGTCCTTCAATCTTTTCCCTTGTCTTTTCTAATTTTTAAATACATGTTTTAATATTTTTCAAATGTTTGTTCTCTCTTTCACAGATTGAAAGTATACCAATAACAAGTGACTAAGTTAACGACAATTATAAGGTAAATGTTTTGTACTCTTTTCGTTACATTTCTATCACATTTAACTTCTATTAGTTTCACTACTTCATTTCTTTAACCCTCACTTTCCTGCCTTTGCTACTTTCCTCATTCCTTTCTCTATTACTTACTTACTCTACTCCTTCCACTATTTTTCTCAGTCCCTCTCTTCTCATACTTCCTCACTCTTGTTCACTCACTCCGTCTCTATTACTCTCACTGTCTCTGACTGATCACTCTTTCACTACTTGTTCATTATGCTTTCTCCCTGTAGTTCAAGCACACTAAGGGGCATATTATCAACACAGGCAATAAAATTATTGCTGCTTTTATCAGCAGAAAACTGCTGCAAAAGTAGCTTTAGCGGCAGTTTTCTTCCGCAAAAGCGGCTTTAGCACCAGTTTTCTGCCAATAAAAGCAGTCATTATCGGCAGAAAACTGCTGCAAATCGCCTTTAGCTTCAGATTTCTGCCGATAAAAGCAGCAAAACTTTTATCGCCTATGTTGATAGTATGCCCCTATGTTATTTACATTTCTTTGCTGTTTCAATCATTCCTTTTCTGTTACTTCTTCTTTTCTGCATTGTGTTTTTTCTCTCTGTTATTCCAATGTTTTAATCTTAATTGAATCATTCAGTCACATTCTCTACTCTTCTTTTTTTCTTTCACTTCCTTATCTATTTTGTTTTTCTCAATTATACCCTCTTCCATCTTTTCTTCGGTAAATAGATCTATTAAACAGTATCTTTGGTTTAGTCCCTATAGCTGTCTTTCTTTTAACATTACTCTCTGTTTCCTTCCCTTATACTTACTCTTCTTCTTTTTTTTTTTTTTTGGTTCGCTCCCGGTTCGCGTACCGGCGAGCAAACCGGGAAGCGAACCAAAAGAAATAGAGGTTGGCAGAGTGCTAAATATTCTACCTTTTTTTTTATAAAGGGGAGGTAGTTCTGATAAGAACTTTTTTTTTATTGTTTTTGCTGTTTTATATTTTTTTTATTATTTTTCTGAACATTTTTTTACTTTTTTGGTATTTTTTGAACGGTTTTATATATTTTTTTGGGTTTTTTTGGGTGGGGGAAACGAAAACGATTCATTGTAAAGGGCTCAACAGGAGCAACAAAAAAAAAAGAATTTATTCTCTGGGGCGTTTCGGACAATCATGATTGTCGATAGCTCTGTTGATCAGAGTGATGCTACTTTCTCTGTAGCAAATGAATTGGTTACAACGCACGCACACTTGTTTCACTTCCCCGAACCTCATTTGTATATTTGGGACCATCTCCCTCGCCTCTGGTCCCGTCACTTCCTGTACAACTGATCTTCTGGCCATAGAAGGGGGATTATCTTGCTGGTCACGTAACTGCGCAGCACTGTAGTTGATAGGGTGCCACCTCTGCATATGGCGATGCATTGTATAATTCCCGTAACTATATTTTTTATCTGTCCCTCTGGATAGACTTTCTTTACATATAAGGCAAGTTACGTACCGGGCATTGACTTTTTTTTGGCCCCGGGGATATTTAAAAAATTGCCAAATATAATTTTCTTTGACATGAGACCTCCTGGGCTCCTCACGCAAAAACTGCCTCTCTTCCTGCTCTTCCTCTTCTTCCTCTTCTTCCTCCTCTTGCTGAATGATAACTTCAGCAGGTGGTCCTCTCTTCCTTGGAGGTGGTGGAGGTGGTGGGGAAGCACCAGCTGAAGCTACTAATGAAGCCATTGCTCAGTGATCACAAAAGGTCTTCCTCTCACAAAGATGAAAGTCAGAGTGAGGAAAGAAGGAGGGGTTTTCATCATTTGGGAAAAACAATAGTTCTAAACCAATGAAAAGTGTTACTTTTAGGTCACATGACCTAGTCTTACATCATTATGAAACGAAAAGTGAAATGAACCAATGAAAAGTGTTATTAACAAGTCACATGACCTGTTGTGTTTACGTTACGCGCTTTGGGCCGCGTCCCGGATCGCTTCCGGGAAGCTGCGCTTCGCGCCTCGTTCGCATACCGGTTCACTTCCGGGTACGCTAACGCGGCGCGTCATATGACGTTTCACGCGACAACGCGATACGTCACGCTGACGCGACGCGTCACAATGTTGTTTTCTAACGCGGCAGTTGCGCAAACGGAACGTTTACCGGTTTGCGGACCGGGTCGCGGCACCATTTTGAGCTAACGGGAAGCGACCCGGTTCGCGGACCGGGAGCGAAACAAAAAAAATAATAAAAAAAATACATACATTTTTTTATTAATAAACATATAAAATATATTTTTTGATTTAAAGAAGAATACATTTTAAAGCTTTTGATATTTGCTATTAAAAAACCATTGAAATTCACAGAAAAAACCATAGGTTATAGACCATATATAGTTAGGAATTAGCATTTACAAAACCTTGAAAATTCACTGAAAAAACCATAGGTTATAGACCATATATAGTTAGGAATTAGCATTTAAGAAACCTTTTTTTTACTCACACAAAACCATTGAAATTCCATATATAGTTAGTTGTACTAACTATATATCGCGCACCCGCAATCCACTGCTGATCATGTCACATATTACATCATTCATGACATGGTCAGTGACATCACTGATGACATCACTGATGACATCTCAAATGACATCACTGATGACATCACTGATGACATCTCAAATGACATCACTGATGACATCACTGATGACAACATCCAGTGACTGTATGTTTCTGTATGTTTCTTTTCCTCATTTCACAATCACATCATCTGTGTTGCCTAGGCTTAGGTATCTCATAGTGCATATGTAGTGCAGCATATTAAACAGTACCCAGAAGTGCAGCACTGCATGCAACAACTTTGACACTTACAAAAGCTTCAGCTACAGTGCTAATTATATACATTTAAACTGATGGTATCTTGCTGGAGATGAACTGAAACCTATCTTGCAACATGGTGCATCTTTTACACAAAAGTGACCCACAATGGAGCAAAAGAGGCGCACGGCCACCATAAATCTGACCCTAACATTTTAAATGATTGTTTCAAGATGCCAATAAGGTGTAACCTATGCACAGATTTGTTTCAGGTAAGTCCTACTCAGTGTTGCAGATGGAATTTAGGTTTGTTGAAGAATACAGAGGAGATAATACATGTGGAGGCCTACCAACGAAGTGAGTCATGTCCACTGCACTCTTGAACAAATGTCAGACGTCCTCTGTCTCCAGGAACAGGCCTAAACCTCATCTACACAATGTGATGTGTAATGTTAGGAAACACAGGTAATATAATTGAAAAACGTGCAATTTTTTTTGCTCATTCCACAATCATATCACCTGTGTTTCCTTTGCTTAGGTATCTCATTGTGGAAATGTAGTCTATCATATGAAAGACTACGTAGAATATGAGCACTGTATGCAACAACTTTGATACTTACAGAAGCCTCTCCTTCTCCATGCCTCCGACACAGTTCTAAATGTACATCATAAATGCAAACAGTACAGAATTAATTATACATGTTAAATGGTTTATTTTTGCTGTTCTCAGAATGTATCAAATTTCACTAAAAACAGTGACTTGAAGGTATTCATCATATAACAGCGGGGAAAAAAAACACAATCAACATGATTGTGTTTAAAAAACCCATACAACATAACAAATCAGAATTCAGAATTCCTTAAAGTTAACTTACTTTCCATGACGTCGAAGTATGTCCTATGAACAGCTTACACTCTGTTGTGCTGTTATTACTTTCAGACCGCCACTTTCTGAAAGAAAACCTCCATCGTTTTGAAAAACATGTTACATACAATAAATGACTTCTTGCTCTCTACCACACGTTTCCACAAGGCCAAATCATGTCAGAGCCATTTATAACTCTTAGAATTCTTGTAAGCCAATCCCGTCATGTTGTATTTCCGCAACTTTCACAATTAAAATGTTGAAGATCATTTTCACAATCCTGGACTAGTAATATCTTCCCCTTCTTGCTCAGTCATGTTCTACATTTCCTATGACACTGATACTGCTTACTATGAAGCAGACTTACACTATCTCTATGACTACTACAATTATTTAATTCTCTACATCACTTTTAATCACAAAGCAATATAAAACAGTAGACAGCATTGCAGACTTACATTCCCTCTACTCCATGTTTTGATTGGCTGCTTCAATTTGCTTATAAAAAGAAACAGTTTTTCTGAATTCATTCAAAGTGCAGTTTTTTCTCCATGACGTCCAGTGTTATGGTAAGAAGTTATGTCTCTGTACTACACTTATCCTCAAGGCCAAATCGTGTAGGAGCCATTAGAACTTCTTGAAATTCCTCAGAGCACATCCCGAGATTCTTTCCCTAAAATTTTGGTTTTAAAAACACCAGGTAAGAGTTTTTAAGGTCATACGGCAATTTTTTGGGGAAAATTAAAACAGAATCATTGCAGAATGACCAGCCATTTCTAGACTTTAAATAAGCTGTGTAATGTCCTGATGTTATTGAAGGACCGTCATGATATATAATTGCTGCAGTTACAAAAGTCCTTCCTGATATTGACAACTGTGAAGCCACAAAATTTTTAATTAAAGTTGTCAATTTTGTTCCATCAGGCCTACATCGTTGGAACATTAAAATAACATACTGGCCATATGTTCGTATAAATAATGTGGACATCATTTCAGATTTACATTGGCTACACTCCATGTTGTGATCAGCTGCTTTTACTAGTTTATTAAAAGAGACTGATTTACTGTCTGGCAAAGTTAAATATATAAATCTTTCTGAGTCTACACTAGTAGTACTTGATACCCTACAGTTCTCGCAGTCATGCTGCCATTGAGAAGAAAGCCCAAACAGGTGATCTACATCTACACCTTCAGCATGCAATACATCAAGCATATACATTAAAAACTCCTGACAATCTTGCTGAATATTTTGAGAGAATTGTGTTTGGCCTGAACATCTGTCTAACAGATTTCGAATTTCAGACACACTTTCTATTTTTGTTCTATCAGTGCTACATTTCTCTAACACAGAATTTAACAAACTGCAAAATCTTTGATCAGAATTGACCACAATCTCTTCTTTTACATTTTGTAGAGAAAACAAAACATTAACCACTACATTAGCATAGCAGTTGACACCAGAACTGTTTTCAAATTGAAAACCAACAACATCTTCAACAGAATCCTTTTTGTTTCTGCTTATAATTTCAGGTTCATCAACTTTTCGTCTTTTTGCTACAACCTCCCCAGTATTGGTTACATTTCTTCATTTCCGGCCTACCACACGTATCTCAAACAAAGGATATTGAGGCAAATGTGGCGCATACTCTCTTCTTAACCTATTGTATTCCTTAACACAATCTAGATCCGCACAAATGTTTGTGACATCACACTCAATCAAGTACAATCCCGATAAAGTTCTAACTCGTGACAATGCCACATATGCCATACCCTCCTTGAACACAGAACTGCCAATATTCACCAATGCACTGTCTACACTTAAACCTTGCGATTTATGGATTGTCACCGCATATGCCAAGCAAACAGGAAACTGCTTACGGCGAACATATAAGTCTTTTACAAGCAAAAATCTAGCAGAACAACGACCAATTAGCTGTACTTCCTCAATGCCATCAAATTTAATTTTTACAAATTCAATTCCATCTCTATTTCTGTATTTTACAAAATCAACAACATTACCCATTGATCCATTTACCAGACCTCTTTCAACATGTAAATTCCTTCTTAAAATTATACGGCAGTTCAAGCACACATTCAGAGTCTTTTCAAAACCTGCAGTTTTAGATATAGTCTTCTCTAATGAATCCAATTTTGTTTTCAAATTCTCAGACAAAATAATTGTTGATCCCATATGCTCTACTCTGTCAATAGCTTCCAGTTTCACAATCTCTTGCTTTTCTAAATGCAACATTTTGTTGTTGAATTTGGCACATTCTGCAAGAGTTGGCATCAAACATATTCCAGATTTCTTCTCAGTAATTTTCTGAAAAATATTCTCAGGCACAACATCTTGTTCTGGATATAAATTTGACAGTAATCGTGCATGTAAAGCTTCTTTCCCATGCTCGGTCACTTTTCCAATTCTAACATCTTGTAGAATAGTCTTGTAAACTTCATCCTTCGCCTGATGCATATTTTCATGCAGTTCAGCATAATTGAAGTTTAACCATATATTGACGTTGCCAATGCTCCCTAGGCACTTCCTGGTATCTTCATGCGTGAGCATTTTGAACACAGGTTGCCCTTTCACTGGTGTCAGCTGCAGAAGATCTCCGAAAACAATGATGTGTTTGCCACCAAATAACACATCATACTCTGTTTTGAGAACTTCTTGCATTCTCAAATGCACAAAGGCAAGCATGACATTGGAAACCATGCTTACTTCGTCAATGATAAGAAGTTTCATTTTCCTCAAGATTCTTGAAACTTCACAACAAGCATCTCCAGATAGCTTGTGATATTGTAATTTGTTGTCATGCTCCACTGGCAGCATCAGTAAACGATGTAAAGTAATCCCTTTAATGTTATGTGCTGCCAGTCCAGTTGGAGCGGTGACAACACAAGACAGCGATGACTCTGTCCTTTCCTGCAAATAACATGAAATTGCTTTAATAAGGAAACTTTTTCCAGTTCCCGCTTCTCCACTCACGTACAGTCGGACAGGCTTCAACGACGTACATGAGCACTCTTTCTTGTCATGACTTAATCCATGATCAATTTGCATGGTAACTTCGTCATATATTTTCCTCTGCTCAACGTTGAGTTGTCTTTCCAACTCTTCTAAGTTAAACGCATCCTCCTGAGCATGTGCCATGGCTCTTTCCACTTCATTCATAGCAGTGGCAGCTTCATTTTCGATAACAGGTCCTCCTAGTGGATCCTGACTCAATGAAGCAGAACTCTGACTGTCCTGAGAACTGTCTCTGGCAATCTCGGCTGCAATCGTTGCTTCCTGCTCAATTTCCGCATTCAACATTTCTACATATTTGGGAAAAGCAGGACATTCTATGGTCTCCTTGGCAGCATTGAAAGAGTCTTCGTAACAGAGGAAATCTCCAAGCAGTTCCTCTTCTGCACGCCAAGGCTTGAAAAGTTGCAAAAGTGCTAAATAGAAAAGCTCCTTTTTTTCAGGAGATTCGCCACTCAATTTTTGATGGTTTACCAAGTGGCATTTTCTTTGCTTGACCAGACATCCCTCACGTCCTATTACAGCATACACTCCTTTCTCAGTATCTTCTATGATGTTCCTCTTGAATATGTAATTTTGAAGAACCTCATACAGACAAACATTCTCGAGGTGACTGCTTCGATTTGGATAATATGTATCCAACATGTTGGTCTTCAAAATGTCGGTACTGTTTGGCTCCTTTTCCGCCAAATACTCAATTTCCCGCACAGGTTTCAGAACTCGATTACGCGTTGCAGCAAGACCAAGACTCGCCCAAACGATACTCCTGGACTTGGCATAGAGACTTGCTGAAGACAACCGGTCAGAACATTCGTAAGCTCCGATTTCTCGATGCGACAACATCTTCAGACTGAAACTGTACAACTTCTTACTGAGGCTCTTTTCATGGGAAATGTCCTCCCACATATCCTTCAATTCTGTCTTCTCTTTTTTGGTGATGTAAGATGTCACATACCGAGCCACAGCCATACAGTTATCAGCCACAAACTGTATATCCATGTTAGCATTCCACATGGACAAAATCACCGGGTTGTAGTCGTTGATGTACTTAGACTCTTCGTTCCTCTTCAAATTGTATGTGTTTTTAGGTGATTTCTTCATCACATTATGTCGCAGCGAAGACATCAAACTATTTACTCTTCCTTTAGAAATCACCGGTCGTGGAAAGCCGAAACGACATTTGGTGTAGAACTTGTCCTTGTTTCGGAATTTACGACGACAGTACTTTCCACATCGATGGCTTTGGAAACGTAGAACTTTTTCTCTTAGGCTTTTCTTCTCCTTTGCGTTTGGAACAGCACACGTAGAATACTGTTGTATGAAACTCATCACTGAGTCTTCTGGATCCGTTCCAAATTTAGGTGCATCCTTGATCCACAGCAGCATATGTATATGAGGAGCACCTCTTGCTTGGTACTCCTTTCTCCAGAAGAAATCCAACACCTCTCCAAGAGGTGGATTCTTCTTATTCATGATGAAAGACATCATAGCTTCAAATCTATGATTGAAGTACCTGCATACATTGACTGGATCCAAAGAGCACAGTTCTCCGGGTGTCTTGAATTCGATGTTTTCGATGTTTCCATTTGCCTCTCGTAGAAATTCAAGTAAGTCTTCCCAGCCATACTCGGCACAGCTCAGAGTGAGGAACCATGTGGGAGTTCCTAAGTTCCTCAGCATACATTTTAAATCACCATGACGACGGTACCAGTACTCATTAGTACCACGCTGACACGCCATGAGATTAATCAGGTGAGAATCCAAAATACTGTCTTGGACATTGACTTTATCCATAAAGTCACTTGCCGAGATGTTTTGCATGTGTATACCACTTCTCAAGATGTGGTTCACTGCATATGACAGTCCAGACAGATCGCTTTCAAACAGGAGATGAAATAAATAGGGAATGCATTGTCGAAACCTAGCATCTCCTGCATACAATCACAAAGTCCGGTATTCAGAAGCAGGAATTTGATGAGGTCGCTCATCATATCTTCCTCCCTGACCTGTTGGAAAAAGCTGTGGGAAACACCGAGCTTCCAAACTTTCCTCCCAAACACTAATGGGACTCCCTTTGGCTTGTTTCATTTGAAACAACTCAATAGCATTCCCCATGACTTCCTTGGAATGCAAAGGATGAACACTATAAAGTTCATATATTTCTTCAATAGTACAGGGTTCTACTTTCTCAATTTGACCAGCACACAAATCGCTATCCTCTTCCTCACTTACTTCCTCTTCTGCAACATATACATTCTTATAGTATTTATTATTTTTTTTCAAATACAATGTTGCCTTTTTAACTTTCCTAACATCCACTAAATCTTGCCATATTTTCTTATTCTTTGTCGGAACCCCATTAACTAAGATAACCAGAGGTTCCTCTTCCACTTTTTCTACTCCAATTGTGTTAATGTTTTTCTTCAAATCTAGAGGCAAATAAACAACTCTTCCCTTTAATCCTCTCTGTAAATCTGATGGAGGCAATTTCACAGTCTTTGGCTCCATTCTTACAATAGCCTGAAAGGGATGGATACTTTGAATCAAAATAGATTCATAAGTATTTAAATCCTTCAATTCAGAGGGAATCTCAACCAATTCCAGATTATTATGAACTGCTCTAGCAGGCATCTGGTTTTGATTTAATTTGTTACAACAATAAGTACACACACGTTGATCCAATCCCAAATCAAAACAATTTTCTACCATCAAGTATGTTGTGAAATCCTTCCATTTACTATTATTTTCCCTTTCACTTTTTGCATATAAATCCACTAACTTAGTCTGATTCTTATAATAAGTGCGTCGACAACACACACAAGTGAAATTTGGCCTCTCACTTGATTTCACCTCAAACGTCGCAATTTCCCTCTGGAAATTATCTGTACTGGAAACCTGTACACTATCTTCCACATTACCCTCTTCTTCTTGGTCAATTTCAACATTCTCCTCTTTACTTCCAAAGTAACAAAACTCAATTTCTTCACATATATTCTTCACATCTATTTCAGAACCATGCAAAAGAGCAGCGCATAATTGTTTAAGCATAATTGCTGGACTCTTAGCATAATACAACATTCTAACTAATTTCCTCACTTTATTATGATGCACTGCTAGCATCCTGAAATGATGAAAAACACTCTGGCATACTCTCCTGGAAAGACAAGCCAGTGAATGACCATGCAAACCTGTCACTTCTCTCACTCTGAAAGGATCTAATTCTTGCAACAACTTCATTTTCTGCTTCAAACTTTTCTTATTAAATGACCGTACAAAATCACAAAGCAAATTGATGGAATCCTGTCGCACACTGCAAATACTACTACACTTCCAGGTGTACACAGGACCCTTAGGACGTCTTCCTAAAACCTCATTACCTAACACCTCTTCTATCTCTGTTGTCACAAGTTTTTCTTTTTCAACTGGACAACCATCTTTCACTTCATAAGCTCGACCACTGGTGTCAACTGCATGCACCAAATCATTATCCTGGAAATAACTCTCCTCATTAAAAAATGCCTCACAGCTTGAACTATGCATCCATTCTCCAGAAAAAACTTCACAAAAATTACTACGATTAACTATTCTCTTCCATCTACTATTTCTTTTGAAATCATAAATTGCCTTGTTTAGCTTCCTAATTCTATTGATTATCAAAATAAATAACTTACGTTTAATTTCAAATGCCTGATCAATAACTTTCTCAACTATTTTTTTTCTCTTATAAAAAACCACTTTCTGTTGACCTTTCTTAATATTTTTTAACAAATTGCCAATTATCCTGTTGCGGAACATTCGTTTACGAATGTCCCTAAACTGTTGTTTCCTTCTACTATCATGCACAGAGTTATCTCTTGCTCTAGCAGTAACATTTTTCATTGGCCTTTCCTTTCCGTTTGAATTGCTTCTCTTTTTCTGGACTGAAACATTTTCTGTAGTAATATTTTTTTTACTACAGATATTTCTTATGAATGTTTTTGTACTCTTACCCGGTGCTTTCTTGGTGACTTGACAAATCTTTTTGTTAGAGGACTGCTGCATTTTTTCATTGACCTGCTGTCTTTGACATTTTGCAGCCTTTCTCAGTCTTTCTTTGGTTGGCATGCTGAAATCTTGAAATGATCTGCAGTTGAATCTGTGGTAAAATATAATAAAAAATGTTATTAACCACTATTACCCAACAGTAAATCAATAACAGTCATCAAAAACTTAACACACTACTTGACATTTTTACATAGAAGATTTTTTAGTGCTTGGCAAATTTAGAATACAGAAATAGCAGAAAAGAAATGGAATTTATATTCATTTTACCTGTGCTGTTTTATATGTGAATCTGATCTAATTTTATGAGCATATTTTAATATTTTATTGAAGACACTACACATAACCTGTTTTTGAAGGTGTCTTTATTTTTAAATTAAACGGTTTACATTTTTACTTTTTATTTATTATAAATTTTTAAAATAAATGTTTATAGTTCCATAGGCTCAAGCACGTCAGCTTCCCATCCTATGTCATACAATTCTGACAAATCTGCATCCTCATCACGTTCTTCTTCATCCTCAGGATTTAAATCATCCAAAGGATCAACATCCACTGATGTTTCAATTACGAGTTCAATGATGAGGTCGAAATCAACTGATTGCTGATTGTCGCTCATGTTGATGTTGTCTTTATCTTTAAAGAAAGATAACAACAATGAGATGTTGCAGAGTAAGAGACAAATCTCAGAGATTATAATAGTAAAATTGTTTAACAAGAGTAACATTTTGCAGCTATTATTTAGCCATGTCCAGTGATGCTGAGGAGGTGAAGCCTATGTCCAATTTTTCAGTGAACAGGACTCATCTCTTCTTAACCTTGGATAATCCTCACCGACTCTGTGTCCCCTGCACATACTTAAATGTAAAGGGGCAGATTTATGTTAACTGGCACATCCCCAGGGATGCACCAGTTAACGTGCACCGCTGCTCTGCCACCCATGGTGTGCCGCATTTACAATCAGATAGGACAAAGCTGCGTCAAAACCCTGCGCCTGCTTGAAGCAGGCATAGGTCTTGATGCAGCATTGTGGAGATGGGGCACCCCTGAGCCTTGCTGGAGCTGCATCGCACTTGCGATAAAACTCCAGCAATGCGCCACCTTTACGGCACAGATGCGTCACGCATCTGTGCCGTTTTTGCCCCATGGTGCGCCGCATTGTAAATGCAGCACACCATGGGTGGCGGAACAGCGGCGCAGGATGTCATCATAAATCTATCCCTAAGCTTCTTATCTTGTTAGAGATGAACCGCCATATGTATCATCAAACTATTTTGCATTTCCTAAATAGCAAATTTTAAGGAATAAATAGCGATTCTTTACCATTCCTAATTTGCGATGAGCAAATTGCTAATTGCAAATTACCCATTCATTTCCATGGGCCAGGAGGCCCATAGGAATGAAGGTGCAATTTGCGATTAGCAATTAGCTAATCGCAAATTAGGAATTTTTGCAAGGGTGCAGGGGTGTCTCAAGAAGACCCTGCTGCACCCCTGAAAAAGAAATTTGGGGCCATATGGAGCACATACATGCCCTAAGGCACCTTTTGTTTTTTGGAAAAAAAGCTTTTTGAAAAGAATTTGCAAATTACCACCAACTAGAAGTTGGTGGTAATTTGCAAATCTTTAATGGCATTTTTTGCATATTTTTTGTTTGATACATTGCATTTAAGGAATCGCAAAATTTGCAAATCCTTAAGTGCAATCGCAAAATAAGGAATAGCAAATTTTGCTATTCCTTATTTTGCATCAAACTTGTTTGATACATACCATTTGTCTAATTAGCATTCACAAAGGCCGAAATTCGCAGAATTTCGGCCTTTGCGAATGCTAATTAGCTTGATACATATGGCCCCAAGTGAGGCCTGTCTTGGAACATGGTGCATCTTTTGCATCACTGCTGCATCAGTTTCATGTGGCACGGTTTTTTACAGCATGACACATCTGCCTAAATGCATCAATTTGTAATTTTGTCGCCTCATAGCAAATCTTTTGCACCGCCGCTGCATCACAAAAGTGACGCACAGTGGCGCAAAAGAGGCATACACCTATCATAAATCTGTCCCTAGCATTTTAAATGATTAATTCAGGATGACGATAAGGTGTGGTCTATCCAGAGGATTGTTTAAGGTGAGGCCTACTCAGGGTTGCAGATCAATAATAAATAATTGCTTAAAAAATAAAGAAATTAAAAAATAATCAACAAAACCAACAATCAATTAACATACAGTATTTGAAAAGTCTATCATTCTTTTTTCCTTATAGTACGCTCCCCAGAACGCTTTTTTTTTTTGCCCTGCGGGGCCCTTTTAAAGCCTCCACATCAAACCTAGGGGGTCAGGGAGGATCTACTATGCCCCCTTATGGTCATTTCCCCCATTGTTTTGGCCTCCTCTTGTCTCTCGATCCTACCGAGAGACAAGATGGTGGCCGCACCGGACTGTTTAGAATGTTGACAGACACCGGAGAGCCAATCAGCTTCGCTTCGCGAAGTTCCGTTACGCGTAAAGTACGCGAACCGGAGCGCTGCCCAGAGCGCGCTTACAGATATATATATTTTTTTTAACGTTAATTTCTCAAAATCCACTGGAGCACATATATTGAGACCTAGCAAAGGCACATCGGGCTAACAGTCCCTACAATTTTGCCAAGTTTCGTGCAAATCCATTCAGCCGTTCGGGCTAAAAGTGAGGCCAACCGCCCTATGGAAATTAACATTGGAAAAACATGTTTTGGGACCCCCCTTTTTTCTCGGCCCCCCCTTGACGAACCCCCCCAAAATTTTCAGGGGCTGCTCAGAAACAAAATGTGCCATTTTCCTGAAAATTTCAGCCAATTCCGTCCACAAACGCCAAAGTTATTAGACATAGAATTTTCAAAAATCCCATAGGGAAAAAATCCTAACTATATTCACTGAAAAAACCATAGGTTATAGACCATATATAGTTAGGAATTAGCATTTAAAAAACCTTATTTTACTCACACAAAACCATTGAAATTCCATATATAGTTAGTTGCACTAACTATATATTGCGCACCCGCAATCCACTGCTGATCATGTCACATATTACATCATTCATGACATGGTCAGTGACATCACTGATGACATCACTGATGACATCTCAAATGACATCACTGATGACATCACTGATGACAACATCCAGTGACTATGTTTCTGTAAAGTTAAAATATGTCTTACATATTGAAGAATGAGTGGATGTATAAGTGTCTGGACGAAGGATTTAGTAGGTGCATGACTGAATGTATGAGTGAGTGATTAAATGTGTCTCACTGAGTGCATGGGTTAGTGACTAAACTGTCTTAATTTGTGCATCATTATGTCTGTTGTTCTGTAAACTGCTGCATGTGTTGATCAGTAGCTATATGAGTAACTATATGGGTTATTGATTGATTGCCCAAGTATTTGCATGGGAGACTGAGTGTGTGTGTGGCTGGATGGGAGGTGTGTGACTCTGTACAGATCAATGTGTACTTGGATCAATGATTGTATAAGAGAGTAAGTATGTGTTAGTATATGGTTGAAAACGTAAGGTGCTCTATGTTTAACTGTATAGAGTAGAAAATGGAAGTGTGATTGATTCTTTACAGGACTGACTAGGTGTGTGAGTAACTCCATGGATGAGTGGCAGAGTGTGAGTGTCTGTATAGGTGTATGAGTGCATATGATTGTGTTGTAAACATGAGTGATTGTATGTATGAATGATTGTATGGGTGAATGAGTGAATGTGTGTGTAGACGTAGGAATCAGTGAGTACGTATGTAGTAACTAGTATTGGTGTGTCAATGGTTTCAAAAATTATACTCTGTTTTTAACACTGGGTGAAACAGAGGTTATATTAAAATGTGAAGAGATGCATTGTATTGTCACATGAATAATATCATCAGTGATGTGGTCATTGATGTCAAATGAGATGTCATCAGTGATGTCATCAGTGATGTCATTTGAGATGTCATCAGTGATGTCATCAGTGATGTCACTGACCATGTCATGAATGATGTAATATGTGACATGATCAGCAGTGGATTGCGGGTGCGCAATATATAGTTAGTGCAACTAACTATATATGGAATTTCAATGGTTTTGTGTGAGTAAAATAAGGTTTTTTAAATGCTAATTCCTAACTATATATGGTCTATAACCTATGGTTTTTTCAGTGAATTTTCAAGGTTTTGTAAATGCTAATTCCTAACTATATATGGTCTATAACCTATGGTTTTTTCAGTGAATTTCAATGGTTTTTTAATAGCAAATATCATAAGCTATCGAATGTCAAGTACGTGGTAAGTGAAAACATTTTCGTGTTTATGCACACTGATCTGCTTTGAATGGTGCCCCCCCCCTCATTTCTATTAGGAGTACTCTCTCTTTGCAGATAGTGAAAGGTAGTTAACGCAGGCCTTTGCCCCCGTTGTAATCCGTCGTGCCTGCTTCTCTCTCCATTTGATTGATTGTTATCCAAGTATTTACTGTTTTAGAATTAGTTCTCTTTGGTTCATTCTCTATTTACAAACAAACACAGAGTCGCAATACTCTGTTTAGTCTTTGCAGATAACGAAAAATCGTGTAAAAAAAAGAAAAGGAATCGAGCAAAATCAGTAGGCCACTAATGGGATCTCTTTTTGACCTCGCTAAAATAGAAACATTAGGAACAACCCCTCATGACAAATACAAAACTAGTGAGATGAACTGAACTCCACACAATGATGGCTGCAAAACAGCTCGGCTCCGCCACCCACCCCGCCCAAAATAACGATAAAGAGCGGCTGCCATGATTGGTTGCGGAATGGCCACGACGGAGCTACGAAATGATGCTGCTCTCATGCTAACCCCAGCTTCAGTCTGAAACATCCAGAAACACTGTAGACTACCAATTCGATCAGTTCCGGTAGCGCCCCAATGTAACCCGGTAGAGAAGAACTAGCCCTCCCCTCTTTGACTGATGGTTCTTGTTGCCTGTCCCTTCTGTTGTCATTTAACAGAACTATTTAGCCTGCTGAAAGGGGTTGTGTTCCGACCGCTGGTTGGTGGAGACATTTTGACTATATTCTGGACCTGCGTTGTCGCGTAATGCGTCATATGACGCGCCGCGTTAGCGCATCCGGAAGTCATCCGGGGCGCGCAGCGCGTAACGTAAGCATAACAAGTCATGTGACTTGTTAATAAAACTTTTCATTGGTTCATTTTACTTTTCTTATTGTAATGATGAAAGGCTTGGTCATATGACCTAAAAATTACGCTTTTCATTACTTCCGAACATTATTTTTTCTTAAATATATGTTATAATGTTCCAGACTAATGTACTTTCCCGGAAATTTTACAACTGTCCTGCAAGTAAAATATATTCTTTTTTCGAGAAAAAGAGCGTTTCTTCGTCCCGTGATGGAGCCGTTGAGCAAAAGAGAGTCGACCTGCTGTCTTAGTCGCCGATACGCCTGAATATGAGATTCTTATCGATCACTTTATGTTGCAGGAATAGAAAACACAACAGCCCTTGACCATTTATCTTTACTGCGTTCCTTCGTATTATACCTTTTACCCTTCATGTAATTGGTCTGCTTTATTTCACTTGCCTTTTAATGATTCTAAAACAGTGACTATTATTACAAACTTTACCAATGTATATACTACTACCATGTTTTCTTTTAAAAACCTTTATTGTGAAAATTTCATTATACAAATACGAGCCTATAACCACGTGGGCCGGCCACGGAGCAAACTGTAATCGTATGTGATGAGTAGACATTTACACTGTAGAGGAACGTAACGGGCGGGCCATTAGGTTGCAAGAACTAAGGTGTCTAACAGTTACGGAATCGGTGGACGTACATTTTATAATTAAAATACGACAGGGCCAGTTACAATAAAATTATCTAGATATACATTTGCGGGCAAGTACCATGGGTGACGTTAATTCGAACTTTCAATAGTACAGTAATCAATAACACATCAGAACTTAATATCAATAGGGATGTCGAAATATTCAATCAATTCTCGTCCCCGCCCGCCATGTGCTTCAAAACTGCATACGTATCTCGTGATTTCAAGGTTCTGCAACCAGTACACAACAAGGAGTTACGAGTCCCATTTATTCCGGCGCCATTTTGGGCGAGGACGGGCAGGTCCAGGATATAGTCAAAATGTCTCTACCAACCATCGACTATGATGATGTTCATATGCTGTATTTATTAGAGTAACACTCATCTGTCCACATGAAATTAATTTGCCACAATCTAAACATGTCATTTTAATCTTTCCAAAGTTCTTCTAAAAATTTGGGACCGTTTCCCTTGCCTCTGAAGCTCTCAGTGCCACTTCTTTGATGAATGTACTAGCAGGTCAGGGGTTCTCCTCCAAATCTCTCTTTTATGCAGCACTATAATTAATTGGTGCCACCTCTCCATATGACGATGCATGGTATAGTTACCACAACTATATTTTTTTTCGGTTCCTCTGGAGAGTTCATCGTGGCAGATGAAGCGTGTAACGTACCGGGCATTTACCTTTTTTTGCATGTACAGGAAAGGAAAAAAAAATCGAGCGTCCGAGTTCTAAGGTGTCCCAGGGCCATTTTAGTGGAGGACATGATACAGCGATAATGCCCTGGATAAGGACACTTCCTTCGGGCACCCCACGCCGTCTTTCGGCGCAGCATTGTAGGATGGCCACACCAGTGCGGCAACTTGCTAGACACCACCTCGGTGCCATCCGGATCTCGGCGCCCCACTGCAGATGAACTGCCTCCACATGGAGAAGCGGGAGAGGCTCGTTTGCGCCGCCTCCCCCCCCCCCTTCGGGCACCCCACGCCGACTTTCGGCGCAGCATTGTAGGATGGCCACACCAGTGCGGCAACTTGCTGGACACCACCTCGGTGCCAACCGAATCTCAGCGCCTTGTGTTGTCTTCCATTCCGAAAATATTGTTGGCAGCATTTTGAAAGGAAAGACAAACAGCCGTTTGTGGCCCTCACTACACCGTTCTCCTAGTGAGTCTCACATTGTTACATTTAGGAAGAATGTTGAAGAGTAGTATGTTGAAAATCTGAAGCCATTGTTATACAAACTCTCAACCAGCCTTGGATGGAAAAATCCTGAAGAATGTACAAACTGAAAACCAGTTTTTCTCTGTATAGCATCAGCAGCAACGCTTGAGTCAGCTTTGTGTGAAGCCGCCATTTTGATTCAATCAATAGCGTCCCCCTGCACACATTCAGGGACCTGGTCGTGTCTTCAGGTCAAACGGATTGTGGGACAAGATGCACAAAGGAAAAGGAAAAAAGTTCCGCCGGACCCCGGGAGGTGGCCGCCTATGTCATGGGCGATCTTAGGCCACACCAGGGCAATAGTGAAGCTGCAGCAGGTGCAAATAAGCTTCAGACAGTGTTACAAGCGCTGCTCAGAACTCTCAACTATGACACCACCTCGGTGCCATCCGGATCTTGGCGCCTTGTGCTGGTTCCGGCCTATTCACACATCGGTCCGCTACTGACGCCACCTCACAGGCCAACGGGGCACCCCACGCCGACTTTCGGCGCAGCATTGTAGGATGGCCACACCAGTGCGGCAAATTGCTGGACACCACCTCGGTGCCATCCAGATCTCGGCGCGTTGTGCTGCCTTCGGCCTATTCGCCACAAGTGCGCACGCAACTCAGCTGCATAGCGAGTGAAACACCAAGGGGCGCCCCACTGCAGCCGAGGAACCTCCATCTTGGGGGCGACGCACAGCATCACATTGCTTTCCAATGCAGTCAGATCCTCAAACAGCCCCCACTGACTGACGCGAACTCACAGGCCAACGGGGCGCCCCACGCCGACTTTCGGCGCAGCATTGTAGGATGGCCACACCAGTGCGGCAAGTTGCTGGACACCACCTCGGTGCCATCCGGATCTTGGCGCGTTGTGCTGCCTTTGGCCCCATTCGCACATCAGTCCGCTACTGACGCCATCTCACAGGCTAATGGGGCGCCCCACGCCGACTTTCAGCATTGTAGGATGACCACACCAGTACAGCAACTTGCTAGACATCACCTCGGTGCCATCCGGATCTCGGCGCCCCACTGCAGATGAAGTGCCTCTCAACTATGAAACCACCACTGTGACATCCGGATCTTGGCGCGTTGTGCTGCCTTCGGCCTATTCGCACATCGGTCCGCTACTGACGCCATCTCACAGGCTAATGGGGCGACCCACGCCGAGTTTCAGCATTGTAGGATGACCACACCAGTGCAGCAACTTGCTAGACATCACCTCGGTGCCATCCGAATCTTGGCATCTCAACGCCTAGTGGTATCTTCCATACAGAAAATATTGTTACGCTACCTTTGGCCCCATTCGCACATCAGTCCGCAACTTAGACATCACCTCGGTGCCATCCGGATCTTGGCATCTCAGCGCCTTGTGGTGTCAGTCAGAAAATATTGTTGCGCTGCCTTTGGCCCCATTCGCACATCAGTCCGCTACTGACACCATCTCACAGGCCAACAGGGCGCCCCACGCCGACTTTCAGCATTGTAGGATGGCCACACCAGTGCGGCAACTTACTAGACACCACCTCGGTGCCATCCGGATCTTGGCGCGTTGTGCTGCCTTCGGCCTATTCGCACATCGGTCCGCTACTGACGCAAACTCACAGGCCAACGGGGCGCCCCACGCCGACTTTCAACATTGTAGGATGGCCACACCAGTGCTGCAACTTGCTGGACACCACCTCGGTGCCATCCGGATCTTGGCGCGCTGTGTTGCCTTCGGCCTATTCGCACATCGGTCCGCTACTGACGCCGCCTCACGTGCCAACGTATTTTCTCCGCATTTTATACCCTATGCCGCATAACAGGTCATGTGACTTGTTTATAAAACTTTTCATTGGTTCATTTTACTTTTGGTTTCCTAATGATGGAAGGCTTGATCATATGACCTAAAAACAACACTTTTCATTGGATGAAAACTTTTTTTTTTTCCAAACGATGAAAGCCCCACCTTGTTTCTGGATGTTTCAGACTGAAGCTGGCGTCAGCATGAGAGCACCACCATCTCGTAGCTCCGTCGTAGTCATTCCGCGAGCAATCATGGCAGCCGCTCCCCACCAGAAGCCTGCAGGAGTCGGGGCCCCCAAAACTTTTGATGAATTCTCAAGGCGGAGGGGACGCTTTCGAGAATGGGGTCCAAGACCTAGCAGACAAGCGTCCGATTTCCAAGGTGTCCCAGGGCCATTTCAGTGGACCAGGCCCAAAAAGGAAAGAGCCTGCCGCCATTTTGAGAGTCCTGTGACAGCCGCCTATCGCTGCACCGCAAGAGTGGGCGCAACTCAGCTGAATTGCGGCTTTTGACACAGTGGACCAAAAACGGACGGAATGGCAACTGAAACGGTAAAGGGGCGCCCCACTACAACAGATGACACTCCACCTGGAGAGGCCCGTTCACGCCGCCTCCCCCGGGGCGCCCCACGCCGTTATTCGGAGCAGCATTGTAGGATACCAAAACCAGTGCGGCAACTTACTGGACATCACCTTGGTGCCATCGTTCTGCTGCCTTGGAACTATTCGCACAACAGTTTGCTACTGAAGACCCACCCCCCGCGACGCCCCACGCCGTTATTTGCTGGGTGGCAACTTACTAGACATCACTTTCGTGTCATCTAGATTTCAGCGCGTTCTGCTGCCTTGGAACTATTCGCACAACAGTTTGCTACTGATGACCCGCCCCACGCCGGAAATCTGGACGTTGTGCTGCGTTGGGACTATTCGCACAGCCGACCGCTACTTCGTTGTTTTTCCCTAAAAATGTTTATATGTTATTACTATTTTTGTTTTCTTGTATATATTTATAAATTATTAAAGTTTTATAATCTTACTACTTTGTCGGAGTGCTATATATTTTTAATGTGACACATAATTGTAAAAACTTTGATGTACAAAGAGTCATCCCTGGAATCTTCCGCTTCACGCTCGGTCCCCTCCCCAATCACAATACAGGATGGTTTTCAGATAATAGCAACGCTTCTGCTGTGACGGATCTCATCGAGTGTGGGCCTTGATCTACTATAACTCCTTTGAAGAGGGGTGAATCTTTACAGCTGTGGCCATAAACTACATCTGCAGGGCTAGCTGATACCCTAGGACCAGCCTGGACAATCGGACACAGAGGAAAAGGAGTGTCAGAGGGTGCAGTAGTGAATAGGGCGAAAGGGAGGTGTCGGGCGGGCACAGGGTGTGATTCTCAGGAAAGAGCAGCGCAGATGGGGGGAGGTTTATTACCCATGCATAAGACAGAGAGCGGGGGTGACCACTGCCTGGGGGAGATGCTTGCGAGGGTGGGGAGCCATGCTAAGGATCGACAGCGTGCACAGAGTGGGTCTGGTCAAGGCATCTAAAATGGCTGCCGTGCACGACAAAAGTGTGGCATTTGAAAAAAGACAAGATGGCGCAGACAATGTTTTTCAACACTTCCTGATTTCCTTCGAATCGAACGTTAACAGACGTTGGGGCATATTACCAAAGTTAAGCGATATTTATCCCTAACGATACATTGCAAAGATTTTTTTACCGTCAGAAATTATCGCAGATAAACCTTGCTATTATCAAAGTTTATCGCAAATACGATAAAAACCGACCGCAATGCATTAATATCGCTGAAAACTCAGCGATATTCATGCATTACCGAGCTAATCCTCTTAGCCATGTTATCCACCTCCCATAGGATAACATGGCTAAGAACTGCTCAGGGCAGCTGTTACTTTTTGGAGATATTCGCGCTTATCTCGAATATTTCCAAAAGTTGATAATAGGAGATAGCGATGTTAGCGACTGTTTCCAGTCGCTAACATCTTGGCATGCCCACTTTGCATGTCATTAGTGATAAATATCACTCACATGCAAAGTGGGGCCCAAGATGGTCGCTATCTCCTACTAGCCGTCGCTAACTGGTGTTAGCAACAGCTAGGTAATACAGATATAATTTTATCTCCGCGAAGCGGAGCGCTGTTACAGATATATATCTTGTTTTTGAACGTTAATTTCTCAAAATGCACTGAAGCACATATATTGAGACCTAGCAAAGGCACATCGGGCTACCAGTCCCTAATATTTTACCAAGTTTCGTGCAAATCCATTCAGCCGTTCGATTATTATTATTATTTATTTTTTTTGCCCCGCGGGGCCCTTTTAAAACCTCCACATCAAACCTAGGGGATCAGCGAGGATCTACTATGCCCCCTTATGGTCATTTGCCCCTTCGCTTTGGCCTCCTCTTGTCTCTCGATCCTACCGAGAGACAAGATGGCGGCCGCTACGGACTGTTTGGAATGTTTACAGACACCGGAGAGCCAATCAGCTTCGCTTCGCAAAGCTCCGTAACGCGAAAAGTACGCGAAGCGGTGCGCTGTTACAGATATATATCTTTTTTTGAACGTTAATTTCTCAAAATCCACTGAAGCACATATATTGAGACCTAGCAAAGGCACATCGGGCTACCAGTCCCTACAATTTTGCCAAGTTTCGTGCAAATCCATTCAGCCGTAAGATTATTATTATAATTTTTTTTTTTTGCCCCGCGGGGCCCTTTTAAAACCTCCACATCAAACCTAGGGGGTCAGCGAGGATCTACTATTCCCCCTTATGGTCATTTGCCCCTTCGCTTTGGCCTCCTCTTGTCTCTCGATCCTACCGAGAGACAAGATGGCGGCCACTACGGACTGTTTGCGGCCACTACGGACTGTTTGGAATGTTGACAGACGCCGGAGAACCAATCAGCTTCGCTTCACAAAGCTCCGTTGCGCGAAAAGTACGCGTCCTAGGCCGCTGCCCGGTCCGCGCTTACAGATATATATCTTTTTTTAAACGTTAATTTCTCAAAATCCACTGGAGCACATATATTGAGACCTACAAAAGGCACATCGGGCTACCAGTCCCTACAATTTTGCCAAGTTTCGTGCAAATCCATTCAGCCGTTCGGGCTAAAAGTGAGGCCAACCGCCCTATGGAAATTAACATGGGAAAAACGCGTTTTGGGACCCCCCTTTTTTCTCGGCCCCCCCTTGACGAACCCCCCCCAAATTTTCAAAGGCTGCTCAGAAACAAAATGTGCCATTTTCCTGAAAATTTCAGCCAATTCCGTCCACAAACGGCAAAGTTATTAGACATAGAATTTTCAAAAATCCCATAGAGAAAAAATCCTAACTATATATACCTACTGGCGACCGCCAGTAGGTAATATACCTACTGGCGACCGCCAGTAGGTAATATATAGTTAGGATTTTTTCTCTATGGGTTTTTTGAAAATTCTATATCTAATAACTTTGGCGTTTGTGGACGGAATTGGCTGAAATTTTCAGGAAAATGGCACATTTTGTTTCTGAGCAGCCCCTGAAAATTTTGGGGGGGTTCGTCAAGGGGGGGCCGAGAAAAAAGGGGGGTCCCAAAACGTGTTTTTAACATTGAGTTTTCCATAGGGCGGTTGGCCTCACTTTTAGCCCGAACGGCTGAATGGATTTGCACGAAACTTGGCAAAATTGTAGGGACTGGTAGCCCGATGTGCCTTTTGTAGGTCTCAATATATGTGCTCCAGTGGATTTTGAGAAATTAACGTTTAAAAAAAGATATATATCTGTAACAGCGGACCGGGCAGCGCTCTGGTTCGCGGACTTTTCGCGCAACGGAGCTTTGTGAAGCGAAGCTGATTGGTTCTCCGGCGTCTGTCAACATTCCAAACAGTCCGTAGCGGCCGCCATCTTGTCTCTCGGTAGGATCGAGACAAGAGGAGGCCGAAGCGAAGGGGCAAATGACCATAAGGGGGCATAGTACATTGTCGCTCACCCCCTAGGTTTGATGTGGAGGTTTTAAAAGGGCCCCGCGGGGCAAAAAAAAATAAAAATAATAATAATCGAACAGCTGAATGGATTTGCACGAAAGTTGGCAAAATTGTAGGGACTGGTAGCCCGATGTGCCTTTGCTAGATCTCAATATATGTGCTCCAGTGGATTTTGAGAAATTAACGTTCAAAAAAAGATATATATCTGTAACAGCGCACCGCTTCGCGTACTTTTCGCGTTACGGAGCTTTGCGAAGCGAAGCTGATTGGCTCTCCGGCGTCTGTAAACATTCCAAACAGTCCGTAGCGGCCGCCATCTTGTCTCTCGGTAGGATCAAGAGACAAGAGGAGGCCAAAGCGAAGGGGCAAATGACCATAAGGGGGAATAGTAGATCGTCGGTGACCCCCTACGTTTGATGTGGAGGTTTTAAAAGGGCCCCGCGGGGCAAAAAAAATAATAATAATAATAATCGAACGGCTGAATGGATTTGCACGAAACTTGGCAAAATTGTAGGGACTGGTAGCCCGATGTGCCTTTGCTAGGTCTCAATATATGTGCTCTAGTGGATTTTGAGAAATTAACGTTCAAAAAAAGATATATATCTGTAACAGCGCTCCGCTTCTCGTACTTTTCGCGTTACGGAGGTTTGCGAAGCTGATTGGTTTTTCGGCGTCTGTAAACATTCCAAACAGTCCGTAGCGGCCGCCATCTTGTCTCTCGGTAGGATCGAGAGACAAGAGGAGGCCAAAGCGAAGGGGCAAATGACCATAAGGGGGCATAGTAGATCCTCCCTGACCCCCTAGGTTTGATGTGGAGGCTTTGAAAGGGTCTCGCAGGGCAAAAAAAAAATATACCGTTTTTTTAGTTTTTTTGCGTGGAGTGCGCCCGGTTCGCGAACCGGGAAGCGGTCTGGGGAGCGTACTTTCTTGAAAATTAGTGAAAAAAGTTAGAGTAAAATAATAATTGTGAGTGATCAGATGTAGGGTAGCTCTGAGAAGAGCTTTTGGGTTTATGGTACATTTAGGTACTTATAAGTAGGTACCAATGCACAGTCTTAAATTCAGAGTGAAAACTCTGTTGCCCTCATCTGAGAAGTGAACTCCATCTGCTCTGTAGATATCTTGCATGTAGTAACGCAAGTTATTGTTGTACAGGGAGCCCATTCCATGGTCTCTCATGTAAGCTGAAACAGATTTGTTTACATGCTTCCTCGATTTCTCAATTTGTGGACAAAATTGGTTCGACCACCTCCATTTCTGTCTTTGGCATATATTTGAATATACCAAGGCAGTCTGAGGAAAAAGTGCCATCAATTGCTCAAAGGTGTCCTTTAAAAGCATTTCCAGACCTACCCCAGTCAAAGTGCCCAAATCATTACCTCCACAGTGCACAATTAACAGGTCAGGTTTTGGCAAATGCAGAAAGGTTTTCACCAATGGTATCAATTGGTGACATTTTAATCCTCTGTGGCCAAACCACTTAATTTCCACATCTTGTAAATTGAGGTTAGGTAAATTCCTGTTTTCAGCGTACCTTTGAGCCCAATAGATGTAGCTATGTCCAACAATCCAGACAGAAAACATGGCGAGAGAAGGTTCTCCTGCAGTCAGATGAAGTGTGGCAATGAAATGGCAGTTGAAAAAATGAGAGTGTAAAATGAAAAAAACTGAGGAGTTTCTGTATTAATGAAGCAGTAAGAGTGATTGGTGGATTTTGATTGCTGAAAACAGAAAGTTAGTGTGCATGGATGAGTTCGTTGAAAGATGTATTTTGAGTGGCGAAGAAAAAATCATTAAATGAAAGAATGCTTTGGATATGCAGGTGCACTGAGAGTTCAGAGTTCAATTGCAACATTGTTGTGTGAGAGGTCTTGCAAGAGGTGGTTGCTATGCAGAAAAAGCAGAGAGGGGGCAGAGGGGGGAAGGGTTTTGCTTTGAAAAAAAGTGAGGGAAGAGTTTTGATTGGGTGACATGAGAGATCTGTGTGAGGAATTACAGCATTTCTGTGCTTTTGATAGCTGCAGACTCTGGAGTGCATACCTTTTGCTCTGCTGAAGACAAATTGGTGTGTTTCTGAGACTGTTTTGAAACTCAAAGTATTTGCTAAGGTGAGAAAAAATTTCTTTAATTTAGATAGAAAATAGTGTGCTTTAAGGAGAAAATTATGAAGAAAGTTGTGTTTTTCAAATGTTGCTTTGTCTCAAGTGTTTCACAAATAGATTTTGTTTCTTTGAGAAATTGTAATTGGAGAAAATGTGAAGTATTAGTACTGACAGGGCTTTTATGTGCATAGGAGCTGTGGAGTGTTTTCAAATTATGACTTGTAAATCGTTTTTGAGAAAAAGCAATGGTTTTAATATTGATGAGAAGGACATAATGGTGTCTGCTTCTTTATAAGGTAATTGAGAGTCTCTGATGTTATTTTTCCCATTTCAATGTAAGAAGTTTGTCTGTGGAGCAAATTGCTTGTAAATATGCTCCCACCTGTGCATGGCAAATTTAGATTTTGAATGTTTCCGTTACATAGGCATGTTAAAGGTGACTGAAACATGCTGCAAAGGCAATCAAAAAATGCTTTTATGTGTCTTAAGGACATTTTAAGTCATTTCCCCATGTGCAGTGTTTTCAAATTATGAGTTGAAAATCGTTTTTGAGGTAAAGGAATGTTTTCAAAATTTATGTGCGCCATATGACCCCAAATTTTTTTTTCAGGGGTGCAGCAGGGTGTTCTTGAGACACCCCTGCACCGTCGGAAAAATTCGTAATTTGCGATGAGGTAATTGCTAATCGCAAAGTGCACCTTCATTCCTATGGGCCTCCTGCTGCATGGAAATGAATGGGTAATCTTGCTGAAATGCAAAGTCGAATCTGTATTTAAAAGGGTCTGCACCTCTGTACTGGTGTTCGCTATGTGAAGCACGAAAGTTTCACGGGCCGAACTCAAGGCCACCTCTCTCTGAGACAAAAGAGCTCTTATTCTTGCCATGCTGTTGAAATGTGCTCCCAAGGTTGGTATTTGTGGCCAGATTGAAAACTCCCTATGTTCATGTGTGGGAGGAAATAGAACATTTCTGCAGCAAATAACCCGTTCATTTACTGTTACGATAAAATGAATACTTTTAATTAACCCAGAACAATCTTCATTATTGAGCATCAAATAACTACCATTTTCCAAGAACTTGAACGTGGGGATGATAGCAGGAACTGGCGTGCCTTGCAACACGCAAGCCATATTTGGTCGGTGTTTGTTGCATGAACCGTGTAACTGTATGTGCCTACACATTAGTGAATGATCTGGCGTCTCAGTGCATTCCTCTCCATTCAGATAAAGGTCTTGATCATCTTTGAAAATCTGTATGTGTATGGAAGCGACCAGACCTCATGAAGAAAACCACTACCTAAAGGTTAATAACGACCTATTGGTATATATTTCATACAATTTGAAAACTTATATAAAGCAAAAGGCAGCGTTATTAAACCGTGGATAAGGCACGTTGCCAAAGCAGTGAACCTTTTGGATTTATACTGGAAATGTTAAAGGAAGAATTACGGAGTAGGGCCTGTAAATCTTTAATGGACAACGAGTAAAATTACTCCAACCATCATATTCCTCTAACTCCGGGATAGTAGGGGTGTTTAATTTTTTAGAAGTAGCCAATCCAAAGCATTTGGTCTGGGAAATTGTTTCATTCACAAACAACATATGATTTGGGATGAGACATGCACGGTGGAAAGCCTCAGTGCCTTGTACCTGCCAGGTTCGTGAACCCCAAACTGATGTAGATCCTGGATATTTTTACACTGTGTTACGTTAGCATGGGCTCATTACTGGTTTAAACGCCATTTTTCCTTTTTTGTAACTTCTGCACACGATACTTAGTTGTTGCTTTAGCTTTCAGCCTACCTGCGTCAAGATCTATGCCTGCTTCAAGCAGGCGCAGGGTTTTGATGTAGCTTTGTCCTATCTGATTGTAAATGCGGCACACCGTGGGTGGCAGAGCAGCGGTGCACGTTAACTGGTGCATCCCTGGGGATGTGCTAGTTAATATAAATCTGCCCCTTTACATTTAATTATGTGCAGGGGACACAGAGTAGGTGAGGTTTATCCAAGGTTAAGAAGAGATGAGTCCTGTTCAGTGAAAAATTGGAGATAGGCTTCAGTATATTATATACTTAAGTAGTGTGTTAAGTTTTTGATGACTGTTATTAATTTACTGTTGGGTAATAGTGGTTAATAACATTTTTTATTATATTTTACCACAGATTCAACTGCAGATTATTTCAAGATTTTAGGATGCCTAGCAAAGAAAGAGTAAGAAAGGCTGCAAAACGTCAAAGACAGCAGGACCATGGAAGAATGCAGCAGTCCTCTAACAAAAAGATTTGTCAAGTCACCAAGAAAGCACCGGGTAAGAGTCGAAAAACAGTCATAAGAAATATGTGTAGTAAAAAAAATATTACTACAGAAAATGTTTCAGTCCAGAAAAGGAGACAGAATTCAAATGGTAAGGAAAGGCCAATGAGAAATGTTACTGCTAGAGTAAGAGATAACTCTATGCATGAAAGTAGAAGGAAACAAGAGTTTAGGGATATTCGTAAACGAATGTTCCGCAACAGGATAATTGGGAATTTGTTAAAAAATATTAAGAAAGGTCAGCAGAAAGTGGTTTTTTATAAGAGAAAAAAAATTGTTGAGAAAGTTATTGATCAGGCATTTGAAATTAAACGCAAGTTATTTATTTTGACAATCAATAGAATTCGGAAGCTAAACAAGGTAATTTATGATTTCAAAAGAAATAGTAGATGGAAGAGAATAGTTAATCGTAGTAATTTTTGTGAAGTTTTTTCTGGAGAATGGATGCATAGTTCAAGCTCTGAGGCATTTTTTAATGAGGAGAGTTATTTCCAGGATAATGATTTGGTGCATGCAGTTGACACCAGTGGTCGAGCTTATGAAGTGAAAGATGGTTGTCCAGTTGAAAAAGAAAAACTTGTGACAACAGAGATAGAAGAGGTGTTAGGTAATGAGGTTTTAGGGAGACGTCCTAAGGGTCCTGTGTACACCTGGAAGTGTAGTAGTATTTGCAGTGTACGACAGGATTCCATCAATTTGCTTTGTGATTTTATACGGTCATTTAGTAAGAACAGTTTGAAGCAGAAAATGAAGTTGTTGCAAGAATTAGATCCTTGCAGAGTGAGAGAAGTGATAGGTTTGCATGGTCATTCACTGGCTTGTCTTTCCAGGAGAGTATGCCAGAGTGTTTTTCATCATTTCAGGATGCTAGCAGTGCATCATAATAAAGTGAGGAAATTAGTTAGAATGTTGTATTATGCTAAGAGTCCAGCAATTATGCTTAAACAATTATGCGCTGCTCTTTTGCATGGTTCTGAAATAGATGTGAAGAATATATGTGAAGAAATTGAGTTTTGTTACTTTGGAAGTAAAGAGGAGAATGTTGAAATTGACCAAGAAGAAGAGAGTAATGTGGAAGATAGTGTACAGGTTTCCAGTACAGATAATTTCCAGAGGGAAATTGCGACGTTTGAGGTGAAATCAAGTGAGAGGCCAAATTTCACTTGTGTGTGTTGTCGACGCACTTATTATAAGAATCAGACTAAGTTAGTGGATTTATATGGAAAAAGTGAAAGGGAAAATAATAGTGAATGGAAGGATTTTACAACATACTTGATGGTAGAAAATTGTTTTGATTTGGGATTGGATCAACGTGTGTGTACTTATTGTTGGAACAAATTAAATCAAAACCAGATGCCTGCTAGAGCAGTTCATAATAATCTGGAATTGGTTGAGATTCCTTCTGAATTGAAGGATTTAAATACTTATGAATCTATTTTGATTCAAAGTATCCATCCCTTTCAGGCTATTGTAAGAATGGAGCCAAAGACAGGGAAATTGCCTCCATCAGATTTACAGAGAGGATTAAAGGGAAGAGTTGTTTATTTGCCTCTAGATTTGAAGAAAAACATTAACACAATTGGAGTAGAAAAAGTGGAAGAGGAACCTCTTGTTATCTTAGTTAATGGGGTTCCGACAAAGAATAAGAAAATATGGCAAGATTTAGTAGATGTTAGGAAAGTCAAAAGGGCAACATTGTATTTGAAAAAATATAATAAGTACTATAAAAATGTATATGTTGCAGAAGAGGAAGTAAGTGAGGAAGAGGATAACGATTTGTGTGCTGGTCAAATTGAGAAAGTAGAACCCTGTACTAGTGAAGAAATATATGAACATTATAGTGTTCATCCTTTGCATTCCAAGGAAGTCATGGGGAATGCTATTGAGTTGTTTCAAATGAAACAAGCGAAAGGGAGTCCCATTAGTGTTTGGGAGGAAAGTTTGGAAGCTCGGTGTTTCCCACAGCTTTTTCCAACAGGTCTGGGAGGAAGATATGATGAGCGACCTCATCAAATTCCTGCTTCTGAATACCGGACTTTGCGATTGTATGCAGGAGATCCTAGGTTTCGACAATGCATTCCTTATTTGTTTCATCTCCTGTTTGAAAGCGATCTGTCTGGACTGTCATATGCAGTGAACCACATCTTGAAAAGTGGTATACACATGCAAAACATCTCGGCAAGTGACTTTATGGATAAAGTCAATGTCCAAGACAGTATTTTGGATTCTCACCTGATTAATCTCATGGCGTGTCAGCGTGGTACTAATGAGTACTGGTACCGTCGTCATGGTGATTTAAAATGTATGCTAAGGAACTTAGGAACTCCCACATGGTTCCTCACTTTGAGCTGTGCTGAGTATGGCTGGGAAGACTTACTTGAATTTCTACGAGAGGCAAATGCTAACGTAGAAAACATCGAATTCAAGACACCCGGAGAACTGTGCTCTTTGGATCCAGTCAATGTATCTAGGTACTTCAATCATAGATTTGAAGGTATGATGTCTTTCATCATGAATAAGAAGAATCCACCTCTTGGAGAGGTGTTGGATTTCTTCTGGAGGAAGGAGTACCAAGCAAGAGGTGCTCCTCATATACATATGTTGCTGTGGATCAAGGATGCACCTAAATTTGGAACGGATGCAGAAGACTCAGTGATGAGTTTCATAGAACAGTATTCTACGTGTGCTGTTCCAAACGCAAAGGAGAAAAAAAGCCTACGAGAAAAATTTCTACGTTTCCAAAGCCATCGATGTGGAAAGTACTGTCGTCGTAAATTCCGGAACAAAGACAAGTTCTACACCAAATGTCGTTTCGGCTTTCCACGACCGGTGATTTCTAAAGGAAGAGTGAACAGTTTGATGTCTTCGCTGCGACATAATGTGATGAAGAAATCACCTAAAAACACATACAATTTGAAGAGGAACGAAGAGTCTAAGTACATTAACGACTACAACCCGGTGATTTTGTCCATGTGGAATGCTAACATGGATATACAGTTTGTGGCTGATAACTGTATGGCTGTGGCTCGGTATGTGACATCTTACATCACCAAAAAAGAGAAGACAGAATTGAAGGATATGTGGGAGGACATTTCCCATGAAAAGAGCCTCAGCAAGAAGTTGTACAGTTTCAGTCTGAAGATGTTGTCGCATCGAGAAATCGGAGCTTACGAATGTTCTGACCGGTTGTCTTCAGCAAGTCTCTATGCCAAGTCCAGGAGTATCGTTTGGGCGAGTGTTGGTCTTGCTGCAACGCGTAATCGAGTTCTGAAACCTGTGCGGGAAATTGAGTATTTGGCGGAAAAGGAGCCAAACAGTACCGACATTTTGAAGAGCAACATGTTGGATACATATTATCCAAATCGAAGCAGTCACCTCGAGAATGTTTGTCTGTATGAGGTTCTGCAAAATGACATATTCAAGAGGAACATCAAAGAAGATACTGAGAAAGGAGTGTATGCTGTAATAGGAAGTGAGGGATGTCTGGTCAAGCAAAGAAAATGCCACTTGATAAACCATCGAAAATTGAGTGGCGAATCTCCTGAAAAAAAGGAGTTTTTCTATTTAGCACTTTTGCAACTTTTTAAGCCTTGGCGTGCAGAAGAGGAACTGCTTGGAGATTTCCTTTGTTACGAAGACTCATTCAATGCTGCCAAGGAGACCATAGAATGTCCTGCTTTTCCCAAATATGTAGAAATGTTGAATGTGGAAATTGAGCAGGAAGCAACGATTGCAGCCGAGATTGCCAGAGACAGTTCTCAGGACAGTCAGAGTTCTGCTTCATTGAGTCAGGATCCACTAGGAGGACCTCTTATCGAAAATGAAGCTGCCACTGCTATGAATGAAGTGGAAAGAGCCATGGCACATGCTCAGGAGGATGCGGTTAACTTAGAAGAGTTGGAAAGACAACTCAACGTTGAGCAGAGGAAAATATATGACGAACTTACCATGCAAATTGATCATGGATTAAGTCATGACAAGAAAGAGTGCTCATGTACGTCGTTGAAGCCTGTCCGACTGTACGTGAGTGGAGAAGCGGGAACTGGAAAAAGTTTCCTTATTAAAGCAATTTCATGTTATTTGCAGGAAAGGACAGAGTCATCGCTGTCTTGTGTTGTCACCGCTCCAACTGGACTGGCAGCACATAACATTAAAGGGATTACTTTACATCGTTTACTGATGCTGCCAGTGGAGCATGACAACAAATTAGAATATCACAAGCTATCTGGAGATGCTTGTTTTGAAGTTTCAAGAGTCTTGAGGAAAATGAAACTTCTTATCATTGACGAAGTAAGCATGGTTTCCAATGTCATGCTTGCCTTTGTGCATTTGAGAATGCAAGAAGTTCTCAAAACAGAGTATGATGTGTTATTTGGTGGCAAACACATCATTGTTTTCGGAGATCTTCTGCAGCTGACACCAGTGAAAGGGCAACCTGTGTTCAAAATGCTCACGCATGAAGATACCAGGAAGTGCTTAGGGAGTATTGGCAACGTCAATATATGGTTAAACTTCAATTATGCTGAACTGCATGAAAATATGCGTCAGGCAAAGGATGAA
The DNA here is from genome assembly GCF_964261635.1 of Lissotriton helveticus. Lineage (NCBI taxonomy): Eukaryota > Metazoa > Chordata > Amphibia > Caudata > Salamandridae > Lissotriton > Lissotriton helveticus. The sequence continues at coordinate 1,794,448,091 of NC_136068.1, forward strand.
GTTTACAAGACTATTCTACAAGATGTTAGAATTGGAAAAGTGACCGAGCATGGGAAAGAAGCTTTACATGCACGATTACTGACAAATTTATATCCAGACGAAGATGTTGTGCCTGAGAATATTTTTCAGAAAGTTACTGAGAAAAAATCTGGAATATGTTTGATGCCAACTCTTGCAGAATGTGCCAAATTCAACAACAAAATGTTGCATTTAGAAAAGCAAGAGATTGTGAAATTGGAAGCTATTGACAGAGTAGAGCATATGGGATCAACAATTATTTTGTCTGAGAATCTGAAAACAAAATTGGATTCATTAGAGAAGAGTATATCTAAAACTGCGGGTTTTGAAAAGACTCTGAATGTGTGCTTGAACTGCCGTATAATTTTAAGAAGGAATTTACATGTTGAAAGAGGTCTGGTAAATGGATCAATGGGTAATGTTGTTGATTTTGTGAAATACAGAAATAGAGATGGAATTGAATTTTTAAAAATTAAATTTGATGGCATTGAGGAAGTACAGCTAATTGCTCGTTGTTCTGCTAGATTTTTGCTTGTAAAAGTCTTATATGTTCGTCGTAAGCAGTTTCCTGTTTGCTTGGCATATGCGGTGACAATTCATAAATCGCAAGGTTTAAGTGTAGACTGTGCATTGGTGAATATTGGCAGTTCTGTGTTCAAGGAGGGTATGGCATATGTGGCATTGTCACGAGTTAGGACTTTATCGGGATTGTACTTGATTGAGTGTGATGTCACAAACATTTGTGCGGATCTAGATTGTGTTAAGGAATACAATAGGTTGAGAAGAGAGTATGCGCCACATTTGCCTCAGTATCCTTTGTTTGAGAAACGTGTGGTAGGCCGGAAACGAAGAAATGTGACCAATACTGGGGAGGTTGTAGCAAAAAGACGAAAAGTCGATGAACCTGAAATTACAAGCAGAAACAAAAAGGATTCTGTTGAAGATGTTGTTGGTTTTCAATTTGAAAACAGTTCTGGTGTCAACTGCTATGCTAATGTAGTAGTTAATGTTTTGTTTTCTCTAGAAAATGTAAAAGAAGAGATTGTGGTCAATTCTGATCAAAGATTTTGCAGTTTGTTAAATTCTGTGTTAGAGAAATGTAGCACTGATAGAACAAACATAGAAAGTGTGTCTGAAATTCGAAATCTGTTAGACAGATGTTCAGGCCAAACACAATTCTCTCAAAATAGTCAGCAAGATTGTCAGGAGTTTTTAATGTACATGCTTGATGTATTGCATGATGAAGGTGTAGATGTAGATCACCTGTTTGGCCTTTCTTATCAATGGCAGCATGACTGCGAGAACTGTAGGGTATCAAGTACTACTAGTGTAGACTCAGAAAGATTTATATATTTAACTTTGCCAGACAGTAAATCAGTCTCTTTTAATAAGCTAGTAAAAGCAGCTGATCACAACATGGAGTGTAGCCAATGTAAATCCGAAATGATGTCCACATTATTTATACGAAAATTCACAGAAACCTGTGGTATGGGGAGCACTGTTCACACATACACAATTACGTGCTAAATTTTTTCAATTTCCTATCTCTATGTCTCTTTCATCAATCTAAAGCATTCTGTGCAAAAGCAAATAATGTCCATATAGTATTCACAAGCTGTATTGACAGTCATACAGATCAAACTGAAAACATGAAAAAAACACAAACAACAACAAAATGAATCCTTTTCAAACAATGCTTTGTGTTTCCTTTCTTCAAAATGGTTTTATTCTTCTTTTTCATCAATGAAAATTAGAATTCCTCAAACATCTTATGAAGCCATGTCCCAATGCATTTCGGTATGCACCTTCTTCAGGGGAATATGCTACAAATAACATAAGAGTCTATCACATATGTATCCAAGAAAATAAAGAAAATAAAGAAAATAATTACAGTTTTCATACAACATCTAATTTACATGAACAGAAACCAGAAGATCTTAATAAATTGTGCCTGCGTTTCTTGTGTAATAAAACCATGCTCAACAAAGTTCACATGCCACCTGTTAATCAAAACCCGGTGTACAACCAATCCTACCACCACCTTCTGTTCACTACATGCAACTGTGGACAAACGTGTATCATAAATAGAACCACGTGTGCTGCCTTATACTTCAAAATATGAGAAGTGCCACAGACGTGCACTCTTACCTTCACTAACAGCTGCACGAAATGAAATGTAATACAATGACGAACTCTCCTTGTTCTAAAAAATAACGACAGCACCGAAAACCTCATTAAACTATCCCTAAACTCAAAAGTGTAAGTAGACTAGTGCAAAACAGCCAGTACTCACTCGGTCCTCTTTCGACCCCACGTCTTATTTCTTTCCAAAATGTTCTAATATACTCTCGTCGTTCCTCTAAAATGTAAACACAGGAGGACTCCTTAGTGTTCCATTCAATTTTACACAAGTGTTGCTCGAGTCAACATACCTAATATATCTCACCTCTTATTTGAAATATGCTGCGTGGTTCTGGGGCTCTTCCGTGTAACTTTCCCTGCTCAATCCGAACTGTGTCGAAACCGCCGGTACCTGGCGTCTAACGTCATAACGTGTTGGACATAGAAAACGGACTACGCACTACCTGATCCTCATCCAAAATGGCGGGTGCATTAATGTTACTCGACCTGACTTAAACAAGAACCTCTCTTCCTCTATGTACAATCTGGTGCCTCCTCTACTTAATAAGACATAACTAACGTAATAGGTGTCTATAGTGACCATAATCACATATTGCTAGTGAGATTTATTGAGCATGGGTAACATTTGATATTTATGAACAGGTACGTCAAAAATACATAAAAATTCAAAATTACAAATAACAGCACTCACATTACAATACTCAATTTACAAAAAGTGAATCATTTTAAGTTGATAAAACAGGAGTGCTTGTCGCATAAAATTGTTTGAACACATTATTTATACGAACATATGGCCAGTATGTCATTTTAATGTTCCAACGATGTAGGCCTGATGGAACAAAATTGACAACTTTAATTAAAAATTTTGTGGCTTCACAGTTGTCAATATCAGGAAGGACTTTTGTAACTGTAGCAATTATATATCATGATGGTCCTTCAATAACATCAGGACATTATACAGCTTATTTAAAGTGTAGAAATGGCTGGTCATTCTGCAATGATTCTGTTTTAATTTAAAAAAAAAATTGCCGTTTGACCTTAAAAACTCTTACCTGGTGTTTTTAAAACCAAAATTTTAGGGAAAGAATCTCGGGATGTGCTCAGAGGAATTTCAAGAAGTTCTCATGGCTCCTACACGATTTGGCCTTGAGGATAAGTGTAGTACAGAGACATAACTTCTTACCATAACACTGGACTTTATGGAGAAATACGTGCACTTTGAATGAGTTCAGAAAAACTGTTTCTTTTTATAAGCTAATTGAAGCAGCCAATCAAAACATGGAGTAGAGGGAATGTAAGTCTGCAATGCTGTCTACTGTTTTACATTGCTTTGTGATTAAAAGTGATGTAGAGAATTAAATAATTGTACTAGTCATAAAGGTAGTGTAAGTCTGCTTCATAGTAAGCAGTATCAGTGTGATAGGAAATGTAGAACATGATTGAGGAAGAAGGGGAAGATATTACTAGTCCAGGATTGTGTAAATGATCTTCAACATTTTAATTCTGAAAGTTGTGGAAATGCGAAAAGACGGGATTGGCTAACAAGAAATCCAAGAGTTATACATGGCTCTGACAAGATTTGGCCTTGTGGAATCTTGTGGTAGAGAGCAAGAAGTCATTTATTGTATGTAACATGTTTTTGAAAACGATGGAGGTTTTCTTTCAGAAAGTGGCGGGTTGAAAGTAATAACAGCACAACAGAGTGTAAGCTGTTCATAGGACATCCTTGGCCGTCATGGAAAGTAAGTTAACTTTAAGGAGTTCTGAATTCTGATTTCTAATGTTGTATGGGTTTTTTAAACACAATCATTTTGATTGTGTTTTTTTTTCCCCGCTGTTATATGATGAATACCTTCAAGTCACTGTTTTAGTGAAATTTGATACATTCTGAGAACAGCAAAAATAAACCATTTAACATGTATAATTAATTCTGTTCTGTTTGCATTTATGATGTACATGTAGAACTGTGTAGGAGGCATGGAGAAGGTGAGGCTTCTGTAAATGTCAAAGTTGTTGCATACAGTCCTCATATTCTACGTAGTCTTTTATATTTCATTACTTTCACTGTTTCTGACTGATCTAAAAATTTTTTTTTAAAAAGAACAGTAAGTATAAGGGAAGGAAACAGACAGTTATGTTAAAAGAAACACAGCTATAGGGAATAAACTAGGGATACTGTTACCCGCAATCCTCTGCTGATGATGTCACTGAGCATGTCATGAATGATGTAATATGTGACATCATCAGCAGTGGATTACGGGTAATAGTATCTCTAGTTTACTCCCTTATAGCTGTCTTTCTTTTAACATAAGTGTCTGTTTCCTTCCCTTATACTTACTGTTGTTTTTTAAAAAAAAAATTTTTGGGTTCGCTTCCGGTTCGCGTACCGGGGAGCGAACTGGGAAGCGAACTAAGAGAAATAGAGGTTGGCACAGTTGCAAATATTGTACCAATTTTTTAATAACGAGGAGGTAGTTCTGAAAAGAACTTTTTTTTAAATTGTTTTTGTTGTTTTATATTTTTTTTATTATTTTTCTGAACATTTTTTTACTTTTTTTTGAATTTTTCTGAACAGTTTTATAATTTTTTTGGTTTTTTTTCGGAGGGGGCAACGAAAACGATTCATTGTAAAGGGCTCAACAGGAGCAAGAAAACAAAAAAAAAGAATTTATTGTTTGGGGAGTTTCGGACAAACATGAGCATGATTGTCAATAGCTCTGTTGATCAGAGTGATGCTACTTTCTGCGTAGCAAATGAATCCACTGCAATGTAGGCAGACTTGTTTTACTTCACGAAATCTCGTTTGTATATTTGGCACCATCTCCCTGCCCTCTGGTCCCGTTACTTCCGGTACAACAGATCTTCTGGCCATAATAGGGAGATTATCTAGGTCGTCCTGTTCCTCTTCTTCGTCTTCTTGCTGAATTATAACTTTAGCAGGTGGTCCACTCTTCCTTGGATGTGGTGGAGGTGGTGGGGAAGCACCAGCTGAAGCTAGTAAAGAAGCCATTGCTCACTGGTAACAAAGGGTCTTTCTCTCACAATGATGAAAGTCAGAGTGAGGAAAGAAGGAGGGATTTTCACCATTTGGGAAAAAAAATAGTTCTCAACCAATGAAAAGTGTTCATTTTAGATCATATGACCTAGTCTTACATCATTAGGAAACCGAAAGTGAAATGAACCAATGAAAAGTGTTATTACCAAGTCACATGACCTGCTGTGTGTGTGTTACGCGCTTTGCAGGGCCTCCCGGTTTGCTTCCAGAAACCTGTGCTTTGCGACTCGGTAAGCGTACGAGTTCGCTAACGTAGCACGTCATATGACGTATCACGCGACAACGCGAAACGTCATGCGGACGGGAGGCGTCACGATGTTGTTTTCTAACGCGGCAGTTGCGGTAAAGAAACGTTTACCGGCTCGCGGTCTATTTCGCGGCATCAAGGTCAGCTAACGGGAAGCTTCCCGATTCGCGAAGCGGGAACGAAGAAAAAAAAATATTTAAAAAAAAAGTTATTAATAAACATATAAAATATATTTTTGGATTTAAAGAAGAATACATTTTACAGCTACAGATATTAGCTGTTAAAAAACCAATGAAATTCACTGAAAAAACCATAGGTTATAGACCATATATAGTTAGGAATTAGCATTTACAAAACCTTGAAAATTCACTGAAAAAACCATAGGTTATAGACCATATATAGTTAGGAATTAGCATTTAAAAAACCTTATTTTACTCACACAAAACCATTGAAATTCCATATATAGTTAGTTGCACTAACTATATATCGCGCACCCGCAATCCACTGCTGATGATGTCACATATTACATCATTCATGACATGGTCAGTGACATCACTGATGACATCACTGATGACATCTCAAATGACATCATAGGGCGGTTAGCCTCACTTTTAGCCCGAACGGCTGAATGGATTTGCACGAAACTTGGCAAAATTGTAGGGACTGGTAGCCCGATGTGCCTTTTGTAGGTCTTAATATATGTGCTGCAGTGGATTTTGAGAAAATAACGTTCAAAAAAAGATATATATCTGTAAGCGCGGACCAGGCAGCGCCCCGGTACGCGTACTTGACGCGTAACGGAACTTCGCGTAGCGAAGTTGATTGGCTCTCCGGTGTCTGTCAACATTCTAAACAGTCCGGAGCGGCCGCCATCTTGTCTCTCGGTAGGATCGAGAGACAAGAGGAGGTCAAAAGCGAAGGGGCAAATGACCTTAAGGGGGCATAGTAGATACTCCCTGACCCCCTAGGTTTGATGTGGAGGCTTTAAAGGGGCCCCGCTAAGCAAAAAAAAAAAAAATTTTTTTTTGTTTTTTTTCGTGGTTAGCGCCCGGTACGCGAACCGGGAAGCGTACTGGGGAGCGTATCACAATAAAAAATGAATGATAGACTTTTCAAATGCTGTATGTTAATGTTAATTGATTGTTGGCTTTGTTGATTATTATTTTTTTTTTTTAAACTTTTTTTATTGTGTTTCATAATTTATTAAACTTTCTAACATTTCATTGTCAGAAATTTCATAATCATGGAATATAGATTGTAGTCTCTGAGGTTGTAAAATGTCCTCATTTGCAAGGAGGTTATCTACTGCTTGCACACATTGCAGTAGTTCTTGGTCCCATGTTTCATCCATAAATTCAATCTCATTTGGATCAATGATTTCTGTGTTGGACTCTGGAAGGACAATTTCAAATGAAATGTTTTGTTCACTTTCCATTTTTCCTGAAATTTGCATAAAAAAAATATATATTAGTAGAGGTAGGGCACTGTTGGGATTAATTTTAGATAGGCAGTTTTTATCAGAGAATTTATCTTTGGGCAGTGTATAGTATCAGAGTGGAAGTAGGAATATAAAAAAGTGTATCTAAATTTATAAGTACTACAGAGGGATAGTATATAACTAACAGAAAAAGTTTGCCATATTAACTTAAAGTGCACAATATACTTCAGTTTTAAAAATAACAACTTACCTTTAAAAAGAAGTTGAAGTTATTAATGAAAATCCAAATGAAATGTACACCAGGAAGTAGTAGTCAAAATGGCTGTGTTTCCTTCTCTTCCTTTATATATATTCGGGTACATAACCAATCAAATATCATGTAAAAAAAGTAGAAAATGATAGTAACATTTTAATTGGTTGTCAATTCCAACACTTCAGATGTGTTTTGTGAAGTAATTTACCTCACGGTATTTAGAGAGGACTACAGGCTAAATGGCTAAATGGAATTCCAATCAAATTTGTGAAAATGGTAGGGATTGGTATGTAGTATGAGCTATTCTATATTTGGTGAAATTGTCTCCAGTGGCTTTTCTGTTAACTACTTTCCCACCTTTTTTGATGGTGCGCTTCCCAGGAAGCGACCCGGTACGCGGACCGGTGAGCGCCCTGGTACGCGAACCTTAAGCGTAACGGGAGTCCACCATTTTGTGTTTCGGTCGAATTATGATACAAGATGGAGGGCAAATAATGTTCAGAATAGGTAGAAGGGGGCATGGTAGACTTATCTTGACCCCCTAGGTTTTGTGAGGGTGGCTGAGGAGGCCCATATGTGCGAAAAAAAAACATTTTTTTTTTAAATTTCGCGAGGTTAGCTCCCGGTACGCGTACCGGGTAGCGCCCCAGGGAGCGTACTTTGTTCAAAATTAGTAAAAAAAGTTAGAGTAAAATAATAATTGTGAGTGATTAGATGTAGGGTAGCTCTGAGAAGAGCTTTTGGGTTTATGGTACATTTTGGTACTTATAAGTAGGTACCAATGCACATTTTTAAATTCAGAGTGAAAACTCTGTTGCCCTCATCTGAGAAGTGAACTCCATCTCCTCTGTAGATATCTTGCATGTAGTAACGCAAGTTATTGTTGTACAGGGAGCCCATTCCATGGTCTCTCATGTAAGCTGAAACAGATTTGTTTACATGCTTCCTCGACTTCTCAATTTGTGGACAAAATTGGTTTGACCACCTCCATTTCTGTCTTTGGCATATATTTGAATATACCAAGGCAGTCTGAGGAAAAAGTGCCATTAATTGCTCAAAGGTGTCCTTTAAAAGCATTTCCAGACCTACACCAGTCAAAGTGCCCAAGTCATTACCTCCACAGTGCACAATTAACAGGTCAGGTTTGGGCAAATGCATAAAGGTTTTCACCAATGGTATCAATTGGTGACATTTTAATCCTCTGTGGCCAAACCACTTAATTTCCACATCTTGTAAATTGAGGTTAGGTAAATTCCTGCTTTCAACGTACCTTTGAGCCCAGTGAATATAACTATGACCAACAATCCAGACAGAAAACATGGTGAGAGAAGGTTCTCCTGCAGTCAGATGAAGTGTGGCAATGAAATGGCAGTTGAAAAAATGTGAGTTTGAAATGAAAAAAACTGTGGAGTTTCTGTGTTCATGAAGTAGTAACAGTGATTGGTGGATTTTGATTGATGAAAACAGAAAGTTAGGGTGTAGAGATGTGTTCTTTGAAAGATGTATTTTGAGTGGTCAATAAAAAATCATTAAATGAAAGAAAGCACTGGATATGCAGGTGCACTGAGAGTTCAGAGTTCAATTGCAACATTGTTGTGTGAATTTGCAAACACCAGAGTTTCTCCAAGAGGTGGTTGCTATGGAAAATAGGCAGAAAGGGCAGAGGGGGAAGGGTTTTCATTTGAAAAAAAGTGAGGGAAGAGTTTTGATTGGGTGACATGAGAAATATGTGTGAAGAATTACACCATTTCTGTGCTTTTCATAGCTGCAGACTCTGGAGTGCATACCTTTTGCTCTGCTGAAGACAAATTGGTGTGTTTCTGAGACTGTTTTCAAACTCAAAGTATTTGCTAAGGTGAGAAAATATTTCTTTACTTTAGATAGAGAATAGTGTGCTTTAAGGAGAAAATTATGATTTATGTGGCGCAAATTGCTTGTAAATATGCTCTCACATGTGCATGGAAAATTTAGATTTTGAATGTTTGTGTTAAATAGCTATGTTAAAAGTGACCAAACCATGCTGGGAAGGCAATCAAAAAACGCTTTCATGTGTTTTAATGACATTTTAAGTCATTTTCTGATGTGCAGTGTTTAGAAATTATGATTTTAAAATCGTTTTTGGGGAAAAGGAATTGTTTATAAAATCATGACAAGGACATAATGGTGTATGGTTCTTTATAAGGCAATTGACTGTTCCTGATGTTATTTTTCTCATTTTAGTGTAAGACCTTTCTCTGTGGCGCAAATTGCTTGTAAATATGCTCTTACATGTGCATGAAAATTTTAATTATCAATGTTTGTGTTACATAGCCATGATAAAAATGAATCAACAATGCAGGAAAACCAATCAAAAAATGCTTTAATGTGTTTCAATGACATTTTAAGTCATTTTCTCATGTGCAGTTTTTTGAAATTATGTTTTGAAAATCGTTTTTGGGAAAAAGGAATTGTTTTTAAATGCATGAGAAGGACATAATGGTGTATGGTTTTTTATAAGGCAATTGACTGTCCCTGATGTTATTTTTGACATTTTAATGTCAGACCTTTCTTTGTGGCGCAAATTGCTTGTAAATATGCTCCCACCTGTACATGGAAAATTTTGATTTTGAATGTTTATGTTACATAGCCATGTTAAAAGTGACCCTACCATGCAGGAAAGCCAATCAAAAAACGCTTTTATGTGTCTTAAGGACAATTTAAGTAAGGTTATGGATACATTTATGATGACTGGTGCAATGAAGTAGAAATCACTTACTTCATTGGTAGGCATTTACAATAAAATGTTCTCCTCTGTTTTGTTCATCAAGCGTAACTTTAATCTGCAATCCTGAGTAGGCCTCACCTTAAACAAACCTCTGGATAGGCCACATATTATTGTCATCCTGATTTAATCATTTATAATGCTAGGGATAGATTTATGATAGGTGTATACCTCTTTTGTGCCACTTAGAAAACATTCTCCATGGGGAAATGACTTAAAATGTCATTAAGACACATGAATGTTTTTTTTTTAAACGTTTGCAAATTTTTTGGGTCACTTTCAACATGGCTATGTGTCTGCAACAGTCAAAATCTAAATTTGCAATGTACAGGTGGGAGCATATTTACAAGGAATGTGCTTCATGGGGAGACGTTTGCAATTTTTTTGGGTCACTTTCAACATGGCTATGTGTCTGAAACAGTGAAAATCTAAATTTGCAATGCACAGGTGGGAGCATATTTACAAGGAATGTGCTTCATGGGGAAAGGTCTTATAATGTAATATGGGAAAAATGACATTAGAGATACTGAAATGCTTTATAGAGAAGCATACACCATTATGTAATTGTCATAATTTTGCAAACCATTACTTTTCCCCAAAAACGATTTTCAAATTATATTTTGAAAACACTGCACATGTGGAAATTACTTAAAATGTCATGTACATATGGTGGTTCATCTGTAACAAGATAAGAAGCTTAGGGATACATTTATGATGACTGGTGCAATAAAGTGGACATTACTTACTTCATTGGTAGGCCTTTACATGTATTATCTCCTCTGTATTCTTCATCAAGCGTAACTTTGATCTGCAACCCTGAGTAGGCCTCACCTTAAACAAAGCTCTGCATAGGCCACACCTTATCGTCATCCTGAATTAATCATTTAAAATGCTAGGGACAGATTTATGATAGGTGTATGCATCTTTTGCGCCACTGTGCGTCACTTTTGTGACGCAGTGGCGGTGCAAAAGATTTGCTATGAGGCGAGAAAATTACAAATTGATGCATTTAGGCAGATGTGTCATGGTGTAAAAAAAACGTGCCACATGAAACCGATGCAGCAGTGGATGTGCCAGTCATTTTGCGCCGCTGTTCCGCCACCCATGGTGTGCTGTATTTACAATGCGGCGCAGCATGGGGCAAAAATGGCACAGATGCGTGACGTATCTGTGCTGTAAAGGTGGCGCATTGCTGGAGTTGTATCGTAAGTGCGATGCAGCTCCAGCAAGGCTCAGGGGTGCCCCATCTATACAATGCTGCGTCAAGACCTATGCAAGCTTCAAGCAGGCGCAGGGTTTTGAAGCAGCTTTCTCCTATCTGATTGTAAATGCGGCACACCATGGGTGGTAAAACAGTGGTGCACATTAACTGGTGCATGCCTGGGGATCTGCCATTTAATATAAATCTGCACTTTAACATTTGAGTATGTGCAGGGGACACAGAGTCGTTGAGGCTTATCCAAGGTTAAGAACAGATGAGTCCTGTTCAGTGAAAAATTAGACATAGGCTTCACCTGCTCAGCATCGCTGGACATGGTTAAATAATAGCTGCAAAATGTTACTCTTGTTAAATAATTTTACTATTATAATCTGTGAGATTTGTCTCTTACTCTGCAACATCTCATTGTTGTTATCTTTCTTTAAAGATAAAGACAACCTCAACATGAGCGACAATCTGCAATCAGTTGATTTTGACCTCATCATTGAACTTGTAATTGAAACATCAGTGGATGTTGATCCATTGGATGATTTAAATCCTGAGGATGAAGAAGAGCGTGATGAGGATGCAGATTTGTCTGAATTATATGATATCGGATGGGAAGCTGACTTGCTTCAGCCTTTGGAATTATAAACATTTATTTTTAAAATTTATAATCAATAAAAAGTAAAAAGGTAAACCGTTTAATTTAAAAATAAAAACACCTTCAAAAACAGGTTATGTGTAGTGTTTTCAATAAAATATTAAAATATGCTCATAAAATTAGATCAGATTCACATATAAAATAGCATAGGTAACATAAATATAAATGCCATTTCTTTTCTGGTATTTCTGTATTGTAAAAATGGCAATGACTAAAAAATCTTCAAAATAAAATGTCAAGTAGTGTGTTATATTTTTGATCACTATTAATGATTTACTGTTTGATAATAATGTTTAATGACATTTTTTATTATCTTTTTCCTCAGATTCAACTGCAGATCATTTCAAGATGCCTACAAAAATAAGAGAGATGAAGGCTGCAAAAAGTCAAAGACAGCAGGAGAAAAAAAAAATGCAGCAGTCCTCTAACAAAAAGATTTCTCAAGCCATGAAGAAAGCACCGGGTAAGAGCTCTAAATATTTCATAAGAAATATTTGTAATAAAAAAAATATTAGTACAGAAAATGTTTCAATCCATAAAATGACAAGTAAATCAAATGGAAAGAAAAGGACAAATGAAAATGTTACTGCTAGAGCAAGAGATAAATCTGTGCATGATAGTAGAAGGAAACAACAGTTTACGGAGATTCGTAAACGAATGTTCCGTAACAGGATAATTGGCAATTTGTTAAAAAATATTAAGAAAGGTCAACAGAAATTAGTTTTTTATAGGAGAAAAAAAAAAGTTGAGAAAGTTATTGATCAGGCTTTTGAAATTAAACGTAAGTTATTTATTTTGATAATCAATAGAATTAGGAAGCTAAACAAGGCAATTTTTGATTTCAAAAGAAATAGTAGATGGAAGAGAATAGTTAATCGTAGTAATTTTTGTGAAGTTTTTTCTGGAGAATGGATACATAGTTCAAGCTGTGAGGCATTTTTTAATGAAGAGAGTTATTTCCAGGATAATGATTTGGTGCATGCAGTTGACATCAGTGGTCGTGCTTATGAAGTGAAAGATGGTTGTCCAGTTGAAAAAGAAAAACTTGTGACAACAGAGGCAGAAGAGTTGTTAGGTAATGAGGTTTTAGGAAGACGTGCTAAGGGTCCTGTGTACACCTGGAAGTGTAGTAGTATTTGCAGTGTGCGACAGGATTCCATCAATTTGCTTTGTGATTTTGTACGGACATTTAACAAGAAAAGTTTGAAGCAGAAAATAAGGTTGTTGCAAGAATTAGATCCTTGCAGAGTGAGAGAAGTGACAGGTTTGCATGGTCATTCACTGGCTTGTCTTTCCAGGAGAGTATGCCAGAGTGTTTTTCATCATTTCAGGATGCTAGCAGTGCATCATAACAAAGTGAGGAAGTTAGTTAGACTGTTGTATTATGCTAAGAGTCCAGCAATTATGCTGAAACAATTATGCGCTGCTCTTTTGCATGGTTCTGAAATAGATGTGAAGAATATATGTGAAGAAATTGAGTTTTGTTACTTTGGAAGTAAAGAGGAGAATGTTGAAATTGAGCAAGAAGTAGAGGGTCATTTGGAAGATAGTGTACAGGTTTCCAGTACAGATAATTTCCAGAGGGAAATTGCGACGTTTGACATGAAATCAAGTGAGAGGCCTAATTTCACTTGTGTGTGTTGTAGACGCACTTATTATAAGAATCAGACTAAGTTAGTGGATTTATATGCAAAAAGTGAAAGGGAAAATAATAGTGAATGGAAGGATTTTGCAACATACTTGATGGTAGAAAATTGTTTTGATTTGGGATTGGATCAACGTGTGTGTACTTATTGTTGTAACAAATTAAAACAAAACCAGATGCCTGCTAGAGCAGTTCATAATAATCTGGAATTGGTTGAGATTCCTTCTGAATTGAAGGATTTAAATACTTATGAATCTATTTTGATTCAAAGTATCCATCCCTTTCAGGCTATTGTAAGAATGGAGCCAAAGACAGGGAAATTGCCTCCATCAGATTTACAGAGAGGATTAAAGGGAAGAGTTGTTTATTTGCCTCTAGATTTGAAGAAAAACATTAACACAATTGGAGTAGAAAAAGTGGAAGAGGAACCTCTGGTTATCTTAGTTAATGGGGTTCCGACAAAGAATAAGAAAATATGGCAAGATTTAGTAGATGTTAGGAAAGTTAAAAAGGCAACATTGTATTTGAAAAAAAATAATAAATACTATAAGAATGTATATGTTGAAGAAGAGGAAGTAAGTGAGGAAGAGGATAGCGATTTGTGTGCTGGTCAAATTGAGAAAGTAGAACCCTCTACTAGTGAGGAAATATATGAACATTATAGTGTTCATCCTTTGCATTCAAAGGAAGTCATGGGGAATGCTATTGAGTTGTTTCAAATGAAACAAGCCAAAGGGAGTCCCATTAGTGTTTGGGAGGAAAGTTTGGAAGCTCGGTGTTTCCCACAGCTTTTTCCAACAGGTCAGGGAGGAAGATATGATGAGCGACCTCATCAAATTCCTGCTTCTGAATACCGGACTTTGCGATTGTATGCAGGAGATGCTAGGTTTCGACAATGCATTCCTTATTTGTTTCATCTCCTGTTTGAAAGCGATCTGTCTGGACTGTCATATGCAGTGAACCACATCTTGAAAAGTGGTATACACATGCAAAACATCTCGGCAAGTGATTTTATGGATAAAGTGAATGTCCAAGATAGTATTTTGGATTCTAACCTGATTAATCTCATGGCGTGTCAGCGTGGTACTAATGAGTACTGGTACCGTCGTCATGGTGATTTAAAATGTATGCTGAGGAACTTAGGTACTCCCACATGGTTCCTCACTCTGAGCTGTGCCGAGTATGGCTGGGAAGACTTACTTGAATTTCTACGAGAGGCAAATGCTAACGTAGAAAACATCGAATTCAAGACACCCGGAGAACTGTGCTCTTTGGATCCAGTCAATGTATGTAGGTACTTCAATCATAGATTTGAAGCTATGATGTCTTTCATCATGAATAAGAAGAATCCACCTCTTGGAGAGGTGTTGGATTTCTTCTGGAGAAAGGAGTACCAAGCAAGAGGTGCTCCTCATATACATATGTTGCTGTGGATCAAGGATGCACCTAAATTTGGAACGGATCCAGATGACTCAGTGATGAGTTTCATCCAACAGTATTCTACGTGTGCTGTTCCAAACGCAAAGGAGAAGAAAAGCCTAAGAGAAAAAGTTCTGCGTTTCCAAAGCCATCGATGTGGAAAGTACTGCCGTCGTAAATTCTGAAACAAGGACAAGTTCTACACTAAATGTCGTTTCGGCTTTCCACGACCGGTGATTTCTAAAGGAAGAGTAAACAGTTTGATGTCTTCGCTGCGACACAATGTCATGAAGAAATCACCTAAAAACACTTACAATTTGAAGAGGAACGAAGAGTCCAAGTACATCAACGACTACAACCCGGTGATTTTGTCCATGTGGAATGCTAACATGGATATACAGTTTGTGGCTGATAACTGTATGGCTGTGGCTCGGTATGTGACGTCTTACATCACCAAAAAAGAGAAGACAGAATTGAAGGATATGTGGGAGGACATTTCCCATGAAAAGAGCCTCAGCAAGAAGTTGTACAGTTTCAGTCTGAAGATGTTGTCGCATCGAGAAATCGGAGCGTACGAATGTTCTGACCGGTTGTCTTCAGCAAGTCTCTATGCCAAGTCCAGGAGTATCGTTTGGGCGAGTCTTGGTCTTGCTGCAACGCGTAATCGAGTTCTCAAACCTGTGCGGGAAATTGAGTATTTGGCGGAAAAGGAGCCAAACAGTACCGACATTTTGAAGACAAACATGTTGGATACATATTATCCAAATCGAAGCAGTCACCTAGAGAATGTTTGTCTGTATGAGGTTCTGCAAAATTACATGTTCAAGAGGAACATCAAAGAAGATACTGAGAAAGGAGTGTATGCTGTAATAGGAAGTGAGGGATGTCTGGTGAAGCAAAGAAAATGCCACTTGATAAACCATCGAAAATTGAGTGGCGAATCTCCTGAAAAAAAGGAGTTTTTCTATTTAGCACTTTTGCAACTTTTCAAGCCTTGGCGTGCAGAAGAGGAACTGCTTGGAGATTTCCTCTGTTATGAAGACTCTTTCAATGCCGCCAAGGAGACCATAGAATGTCCTGCTTTTCCCAAATATGTAGAAATGTTGAATGCGGAAATTGAGCAGGAAGCAACGATTGCAGCCGAGATTGCCAGAGACAGTTCTCAGGACAGTCAGAGTTCTGCTTCATTGAGTCAGGATCCACTAGGAGGACCTCTTATTGAAAATGAAGCTGCCACTGCTATGAATGAGGTGGAAAGAGCCATGGCACATGCTCAAGAGGATGCGGTTAACTTAGAAGAGTTGGAAAGGCAACTCAACGTTGAGCAGAGGAAAATATATGACGAAGTTACCATGCAAATTGATCATGGATTAAGTCATGATAAGAAAGAGTGCTCATGTACGTCGTTGAAGCCTGTCCGACTGTACGTGAGTGGAGAAGCGGGAACTGGAAAAAGTTTCCTCATTAAAGCAATTTCATGCTATTTGCAGGAAAGGACAGAGTCATCGCTGTCTTGTGTTGTCACTGCTCCAACTGGACTGGCAGCACATAATATTAAAGGGATTACTTTACATCGTTTACTGATGCTGCCAGTGGAGCATGACAACAAATTAGAATATCACAAGCTATCTGGAGATGCTTGTTTTGAAGTTTCAAGACTCTTGAGGAAAATGAAACTTCTTATCATTGACGAAGTAAGCATGGTTTCCAATGTCATGCTTGCCTTTGTGCATTTGAGGATGCAAGAAGTTCTCAAAACAGAGTATGATGTGTTATTTGGTGGCAAACACATCATTGTTTTCGGAGATCTTCTGCAGCTGACACCAGTGAAAGGGCAACCTGTGTTCAAAATGCTCACGCATGAAGATACCAGGAAGTGCCTAGGCAGCATTGGCAACGTCAATATATGGTTAAACTTCAATTATGCTGAACTGCATGAAAATATGCGTCAGGCAAAGGATGAAGTTTACAAGACTATTCTACAAGATGTTAGAATTGGAAAAGTGACCGAGCATGGGAAAGAAGCTTTACATGCACGATTACTGTCAAATTTATATCCAGAACAAGATGTTGTGCCTGAGAATATTTTT
Source organism: Lissotriton helveticus (assembly GCF_964261635.1). Classification (NCBI taxonomy): domain Eukaryota; kingdom Metazoa; phylum Chordata; class Amphibia; order Caudata; family Salamandridae; genus Lissotriton; species Lissotriton helveticus. Next base: position 1,794,465,021 of record NC_136068.1, read on the forward strand.
CAGAAAATTACTGATAAGAAATCTGGAATATGTTTGATGCCAACTCTTGCAGAATGTGCCAAATTTAACAACAAAATGTTGCATTTAGAAAAGCAAGAGATTGTGAAAGTGGAAGCTATTGATAGAGTAGAGCATATGGGATCAACAATTATTTTGTCTGAGAATCTGAAATCAAAATTGGATTCATTAGAGAAGACTATATCTAAAACTGCAGGTTTTGAAAAGACTCTGAATGTGTGCTTGAACTGCCGTATAATTTTAAGAAGGAATTTACATGTTGAAAGAGGTCTGGTAAATGGATCAATGGGTAATGTTGTTGATTTTGTGAAATACAGAAATAGAGATGGAATTGAATTTTTAAAAATTAAATTTGATGGCATTGAGGAAGTACAGCTAATTGCTCGTTGTTCTGCTAGATTTTTGCTTGTAAAAGACTTATATGTTCGCCGTAAGCAGTTCCCTGTTTGCTTGGCATATGCGGTGACAATTCATAAATCGCAAGGTTTAAGTGTAGACACTGCATTGGTGAATATTGGCAGTTCTGTGTTCAAGGAGGGTATGGCATATGTGGCATTGTCACGAGTTAGAACTTTATCGGGATTGTACTTGATTGAGTGTGATGTCAGAAACATTTGTGCAGATCTAGATTGTGTTAAGGAATACAATAGGTTAAGAAGAGAGTATGCGCCACATTTGCCTCAGTTTCCTTTGTTTGAGAAACGTCTGGTAGGCCGGAAACGAAGAAATGAGAACAATACTGGGGAGGTTGTAGCAAAAAGACAAAAAGTGAATGAACCTAAAATTACAAGCAGAAACAAAGAGGATTCTGTTGAAGATGTTGTTGGTTTTCAGTTTGAAAACAGTTCTGGTGTCAACTGCTATGCTAATGTAGTAATGAATGTTTTGTTTTCTCTAAAAAATGTAAAAGAAGAGATTGTGGTCAATTCTGATCAAAGATTTTGCAGTTTGTTGAATTCTGTGTTAGAGAAATGTAGCACAGATAGAACAAAAATAGAAAGTGTGTCTGAAATTCGAAACCTGTTAGACAGATGTTCAGGGCAAACACAATTCTCTCAAAATATTCAGCAAGATTGTCAGGAGTTTTTAATGTATATGCTTGATGTATTACATGCTGAAGGTGTAGATGTAGATCAGCTGTTTGGGCTTTCTTATCAATGGCAGCATGACTGCGAGAACTGTATGGTATCAAGTACTACTAGTGTAGACTCAGAAAGATTTATATATTTAACTTTGCCAGACAGTAAATCAGTCTCCTTTAATAAGCTAGTAAAAGCTGCTAATCACAGCATGGAGTGTAGCCAATGTAAATCTGAAATGATGTCCACATTATTTATACGAACATATGGCCAGTACGTCATTTTAATGTTCCAACGATGTAGGCCTGATGGAACAAAATTGACAACTTTAATAAAAAATTTTGTAGCTTCGCAGTTGTCAATATCAGGAAGGACTTTTGTAACTACAGCAATTATATATCATGACGGCCCTTCAATATCATCAGGACATTACACAGCTTATTTAAAGTCTAGAAATGGCTGGTCATTCTGCAATGATTCTGTTTTAATTTTCAAAAAAAAATTGCCGTATGACCTTAAAAACTCTTACCTGGTGTTTTTAAAACCAAAATTTTAGGAAAATAATCTCGGGATATGATCTGTGGAATTTCAAGAAGTTCTAATGGCTCCTACACAATTTGGCCTTGAGGATAAGTGTAGTTCAGAGACATAACTTCTAATCAAAGGATTGGACATCATGGAGATGTATGTGCACTTTAAATGAGTTCAGAAAAACTGTTTCTTTTCATAAGCTAATTGAAGCAGCCAATCAAAACATGGAGTAGAGGGAATGTAAGTCTGCAATGCTGTCTACTGTTTTACATTGCTTTGTGATTAAAAGTGATGTAGAGAATTAAATAATTGTAGTACTCATAGAGGTAGTGTAAGTCTGCTTCATATTAAGCAGTATCAGTGTCATAGGAAATGTAGAACATGACTGACCAAGAAGGGGAAGATATTACTATTCCAGGATTGTGAAAATGATCTTCAACATTTTAATTCTGAAAGTTGCGGAAATGCCAAATGATGGGATTGGCTTACAAGAAATCCAAGAGTTATAAATATCTCTGACTAGATTTGGCCTTGTGGAAAATAGTGGTAGAGAGCAAGAAGTCATTTATTGCATGTAACGTGTTTTTAAAAACGATGGAGGTTTTCTTTCAGAAAGTGGCGGGCTGAAAGTAATAACAGCACAAAAGAGTGTAAGCTGTTCATAGGACATCCTTGGACGTCATGGAAAGTAAGTTAACTTTAAGGAGTTCTGAATTTTATTTTCTGATGTTGTATGGGTTTTTTAAACACAATCATTTTGATTGTGTTTTTTTTTCCCCGCTGTTACATGATGAATACCTTCAAGTCACTGTTTTTAGTGAATTTTGATACATTCTGAGAACAGCAAAAATAAACCATTTAACATGTATAATTAATTCTGTACTGTTTGCATTTATGATGTATATGTAGAACTGTGTAGGAGGCATGGAGAAGGTGAGTTTTCTGTAAGTGTTAAATTTATTGTATGCAGTGCTGCACTTCTACGTATTCTTTCATATGCTGGACTACATCTGCACAATGAGATACCTAAGCAAAGGAAACACAAGTGATGTGATTGTGAAATGAGCAAATTAAATTGCACATATTTCAATTACATCACTTGAGTTTCCTATCATTACGAATCACATTGTGCAGATCAAGTTTAGGTCTGTCCAGGGAAACATAGGAGGTTTCTACTTTGTTGAAGAGTGCAGTGGACATGACTCACTTCATTAGTAGACTTTCACAGATATTATCTCCTCTGTACACTTCAACAAGTGTAAATCTCATCTTGAACTCTGAGTAGGCCTTACCTCAAACAAATCTCTGGATAGGAGACATGTTATTGGCATACTGAAGCGACACTTTTCTGAAACAAGAGCAATGCAAAAGATGCACCATGTTTTAAGATAGGCCTCACTTCATCTGCATCAAGATACTGTTAGTTTAAAATGTATATCTTTAGCATTGTGTAGAGGACCTGGAGAAGCAGAAGCTTCTGTCAGTGTCAAAGTTGTTGAAAAACTATTTGTCCTTCAATATTTTCCCTTGTCTTTTGTAATTTTTAAATACATATTTTAATTTTTTTTCAAATGTTGGTTCTCTCTTTCACAGATTGAAAGTATAGAAATAAAATGTGATTAATTTAACGGCAATTACAAGGTAAATAGTTGTACTCTTTTCGTTACATTTCTATCACATTCACCTACTATTAGATCCACTGCTTCACTTCTTTAATCCTCAGTTTCCTGCCTTTGCTACTTTCCTCATTCCTTTCTCTATTACCTATTTACTCAACTCCTTCCACTCTTTTTCTCAGTCCCTCTGTTCTCATAGTTCCTCAGTCTTGTTCACTCACTCCATCTCTATTACTCTTAGTGTCTGTGAATTACTTTCCCAACTTTTTTTTTTTTGGGACCGCTTCCTGGGAAGTTGCCCGGTTCGCAAACCAGCAGCGTTATGGCAGTCCACCATTTTGTGTTTCGTTCGAATCAAGATACAAGATGGAGGGCAAATAATGTTCAGAATAGGTAGAAGGGGGCACGGTAGATGTATCTTGACCCCCTTGGTTTTCTGAGGGTGGCTTTGGAGGACCATAGTTCTTCACTCTTGTTCACTCTCTCTGTTTCTATTAATGTCACTGTTTATGACTGATCAAAAAAATGTTTTTTAAAAAAGAACAGTAACTATAAGGGAAGGAAATAGACAGTTATGTTAAAAGAAAGACAGCTATAGGGAGTAAACTAACGATACTGTTACCTACAATCCACTGCTGTTGATGTTACTGACCATGTCATGAATGATGTAATATGTGAAATCATCAACAGTGGATTGTAGGTAACAGTATCCTTAGTTTACTCCCTAGAGCTGTCTTTCTTTTAACATAACTGTGTATTTCCTTCTCTTATAGTTACTGTTCTTTTTTAAAAAATATTTTTTTGGTTAGCTTCCGGTACGCGTACCGGGTAGCGCTCCGGGAGCGAACTAAGAGAAATACAGGTTGGCAGAGTTCCAAATATTCTACCAATTTTTTTATAATGGGGAGTTAGTTCTGAAAAGAACTTTTTTTTTTATGTTTTTGTTGTTTTATATTTTTTTTAGTATTTTTTGAACATTTTTTTACTTTTTTTGTATTTTCTGAACGTTTTAAAATTTTTTTTGGTTTTTTTGGGGGGGGGGGAAACAAAAACGATCCATTATAAAGGGCTCAACAGGAGCAAAAAAAAAAAAAGAATTTATTTTTTGGTGCGTTTTGTGCAAACATTAATATGATTTTGAATTGCTCGCAAAATCAAAGTGATGCTACTTTCTCTGTAGCAGATGAAAGCGCCACATTCCACGCACACTTGTTTTACGTGCCCAAACAACATTTGGATGTTTGCAATCACCTCCCTCGCCTCTGGTCCCGACACCTCTGGAACCACCGATCTTCTTGCCATTTGGAGGGGATTTTGTTGTTGGTCACGTAGCTGGGCAGCACTATAGTTATTTGGGTGCCACCTACTCATATGCCGATGCATAGTATGATTCCCATAACTATATTTTTTATCAGTGCCCCTTGACAATCTGTCACCGCATATGCGGCAAAACACGTAACGAGCATTCACTTTCTTTTGCCCCTCAGGAATTCTGTAGAATTGCCAGATATAATTCTCCTGTCGATTGTACCTCCTGGGCTCCTCTGGCAAAAACTCATGCTCTTCCTCCTCTTCCTCCTCTTCCTGTTCTTCCTCTTCTTGCAGAATTACTTCTGCAGGTGGTCCTCTCTTTCTTGGATTTGGTGGAGGTGGTGGGCTAGCACCAGCTGAAGCTACTAATGAAGCCATCACAAAGTCTCAATAAAGGGTCTTTCTCTCACCAAGATGAAAGTCAGAGTGATGAAAGAAGGAGGGGTTTTCATCATTTGGGAAAAACAAAAGTTCTAAACCAATGAAAAGTGTCCATTTTAGATCACATGACCTTGTATTACATCATTAGGAAACCAAAAGTGAAATGAACCAATGAAAAGTGTTATTATCGAGTCACATGACCTGCTATGTTTACATTACGCGGTCGGCGCCGCGCCGCGGATCGCTTCCGGTTCGCGTACCGCTGCGCTTCCGGGTACGCGAACGTAGCACGTAATATGACGTATTACGCGAGAACGCGAAACGTCATGCTGACGCGAAGCGTCGCGATGTTGTTTTGTAACGCGAGAGGTGCGCTAAAGGAACGTTTACCAGTTCGCGTACCGGGTCGCGCCTCCGGATTGAGCTAACGGGAAGCTAACCGGTACGCGTACTGGGAGCGAAACAAAAAAAAATAAAAAAAAAATTGTATAAAAAACATGTAAAAAATATTTTTCTTTTTAAAGAATAATACATTGTAAAGGTTTTGATATTAGCTATTAAAAAACCAATGAAATTCACTGAAAAAACCATAGGTTATAGACCATATATAGTTAGGAATTAGCATTTACAAAACCTTAAAAATTCACTGAAAAAACCATAGGTTATAGACCATATATAGTTAGGGATTAGCATTTAAAAAACCTTATTTTACTCACACAAAACCATTGAAATTCCATATATAGTTAGTTGTACTAACTATATATCACGCACCCGCAATCCACTGCTGATGATGTCACATATTACATCATTCATGACATGGTCAGTGACATCACTGATGACATCACTGATGACATCTCAAATGACATCACTGATGACATCACTGATGACATCTCAAATGACATCACTGATGACATCACTGATGACATCTCAAATGACATTACTGATGACATCACTGTTGTGATAATACGATGAACCTCTTCAGACTCTAATATAACCTTAGATACACTCAGTGTAAACACAGACTCACAGATTGTCACTCATCCATGAAGTTACACACACACCTAGACAGTCATGCAAACAATCAATCACACCTCCATTTCCTTAACTATACAGTTAAACACACCTTACTTACTTATTCAAACAAATACTAAAACATATTTACTCACTTATACAATCCTGGATACAAGTTCACAATGATCCATACAGCCACTCACACATTCACTGGCTCTTATGCACAGTTATTTATATATGTCAACTCTCACATGTACTGTATTTTACATATGTACTTAATTTGACATGTAGCACTGAGATATCTATTCACTCACCAATACAGTCATGCACACAGTCAACTGCCCATACAGCTGTTTCCAACATGCACTTTTGAACCCATACATCTATGCACAGAGTCATACACTTCCCAGCCACTCACACACACACTCAGTCTCCTATACAAATGCTTGGGCAACCAATCAATAACCTATATAGTTACTCATATAGCTACTGATCAACACATGCAGCAGTTTACAGAACAACAGACATAATGATGCACAAATTAAGACAGTTTAGTCACTAACCCATGCACTCAGTGAGACACATTTAATCACTCACTCATACAGTCAGTCACGCACCTACTAAATCCTTCATCCAGACACTTCTACATCTACTCATTCTTCAATATGTAAAACATATTTAAACTTTACAGAAACACACAGTCACTGGATGATGTCATCAGTGATGTCATCAGTGATGTCATTTGAGATGTCATCAGTGATGTCATCAGTGATGTCACTGACCATGTCATGAATGATGTAATATGTGACATCATCAGCAGTGGATTGCGGGTGCGTGATATATAGTTAGTACAACTAACTATATATGGAATTTCAATGGTTTTGTGTGAGTAAAATAAGGTTTTTTAAATGCTAATCCCTAACTATATATGGTCTATAACCTATGGTTTTTTCAGTGAATATATATATATATATATATATATATATATATATATATATATATATATATATATATATATATATATATATATTTTCAGTTGGATATATACTATAAAAAATACTTATACACCTATATCGACATTAAACAACAGCACACATCCTATTCACATATGAAGTCATCCTACTCACTTATTCAAACAATGGATCATACTTACATATTTACTTAGCAAAACACTTATACAAACACCACTTCATCTATTCATTTAGATAGTAAGTCATACTTAGTGAATTATAAAATCATTATAACAAGTATTCAGTTATCCATACAGTCACTCACACAATCATTGAGTCTTATGTATACTTATTTATATACAACAACTGACACATACACTGCCTTTTATTTTTCTAGTTTGTTGGACGTGTACCATTGAGAAATATATTTGCTCATCACCACACCCATAAAGAGATTCACTCACCCAAACTGTTAGAACATGTAGTTTTAACTTCATATATCTACTGAATTAACTATTCACACATCTTTGGACAGTCACACACCCCCCACCGAACCACACACACTTTCACACTCCCATACAAATACTCAGTTAACTAATCAATAACTAATATAGACTTTCACATAGCTAGTAACCAACTGTAGAATCAGTTTACACAACAACTGACAACGTGATACAGATATTCACACAGTTTAGTCACTATCCACTATATTTAGTGAGACATTATAAATTGGTCAAGTAAACAGCCAATTACACTGCTACTAAATCCTCCATCCAAATATTTATTTATATATATCCACTCATTCTTCAATGCAAATTGCTATATATATAATGCATATTTAAATAACGAAGCAAACCACATTCACTGGATGATGTCATCAGTGATGTCATTTGAGATGTCATCAGTGATATCACTGACCATGTTATGAATGATCTAATATGTGACATCATCAGCAGTGGATTGCGGGTGCGCGAAATATAGTTAGTACAACTAACTATATAGGAGAAATTTCAATGGTTTTGTATGAGTGAAATGTCCAGCTAACTATAACACCCCTAAAACTTATAGTTTTTTTAGTGAATTTCAAAGGTTTTTTAAAAGCTAATTCCTAACTATATAAGGCCTGGAACCTATGTTTTTTTCAGTGAATATATATATATCAGTGATGTCATTTGAGATGTCATCAGTGATGTCATCAGTGATGTCACTGACCATGTCATGAATGATGTAATATGTGACATGATCAGCAGTGGATTGCGGGTGCGCGATATATAGTTAGTACAACTAACTATATATGGAATTTCAATGGTTTTGTGTGAGTAAAAAAAGGTTTTTTAAATGCTAATTCCTAACTATATATGGTCTATAACCTATGGTTTTTTCAGTGAATTTCAATGGTTTTTTAATAGCAAATAACAAAAGCTTTAAAATGTATTTTTCTTTAAATCAAAAAATATATTTTACATGTTTTGAATACTTTTTTTTTTTTAATTATATTTTTTGTTTCGCTCCCGGTACGCGAACCAGTTAGCTTCCCGTTAGCGCAATTTGGTGCCGCGACCCGGTCCGCGAACCGGTAAACGTTCCATTTGCGCAACTGCTGCGTTAGAAAACAACATCGTGACGCGTCGCGTCAGCGTGACGTATCGCGTTGTCGCGTAATACATCATATGACGCGCCAAGGTAGCGTACCCGGAAGCGAACTGGTACGCGAACCGAGGCGCGAAGCGCTGCTTCCCGGAAGCGATCCGGGACGCGGCCCAAAGCGCGTAACGTAAACACAACAAGTCATGTGACTCGGTAATAACACTTTTCATTGGTTCATTTCACTTTTGGTTTCCTAATGATGTAAGACTAGGTCATGTGACCTAAAAGTAACACTTTTCATTGGTTTAGAACTATTGTTTTTCCCAAATGATGAAAACCCCTCCTTCTTTCCTCACTCTGACTTTCATCTTTGTGAGAGAAAGACCCTTTGTGATTAGTGAGCAATGGCTTCATTAGTAGCTTCAGCTGGTGCTTTCCCACCACCTCCACCACATCCAAAGAAGAGAGGACCACCTGCTGAAGTTATTATTCAGCAAGAGGAGGAAGAAGAGGAAGAAGAGGAAGAGCAGCAAGAGAGGCAATTTTTGCGTGAGGAGCCCAGGAGGTCTCATGTGAAAGTAAATTATATTTGGCAATTTTTTAGTTATCCCCAGGGCCAAAAAAAGTCAATGCACGGCACGTAACTTGCCTTATATGTAAAGAAAGCCTGTCCAGAGGCACCGAGAAGAAGTACAGTTACGGCAATTACACGATGCATCGCCATATGAGTAGGTGGCATCCTAACAACTACAGTGCTGCGCAGTTACGTGACCAGCAAGATAATCCCCCTTCTATGGCCAGAAGATCAGTTGTGCCGGAAGTGACGGGACCAGAGGCGAGGGAGTTGGTCCCAAATATTCAGATGAAATTCGGGGAAGTGAAACAAGTGTGCGTGCATTGCAATGGGTTCATTTGCTACAGAGAAAGTAGCATCACTCTGATCAACAGAGCTATCGACAATCATGATTGTCCGAAACGCCCCAGACAATAAATTCTTTTTTTTTGTTGCTCCTGTTGAGCCCTTTACAATGAATCGTTTTCGTTTTCCCCCCCCAAAAAAAACCAAAAAAATATAAAACGGTTCAGAAAATACAAAAAAGTAAAAAAATGTTCAGAAAAATAATAAAAAAAATATAAAACAACAAAAACAATAAAAAAAAAGTTCTTTTCAGAACTACCTCCCTGTTATAAAAAAATTGGTAGAACTCTGCCAACCTCTATTTCTTTTGGTTCGCTTCCCCGTTCGCTCTCCGGTACGCGAACCGGGAGCAAACCAAAAAAAAAAAAAAGAAGAGTAATTATAAGGGAAGGAAACAGACAGTTATGTTAAAAGAAAGACAGCTATAGGGAGTAAAGTAGAGATACTGTTTAATAGATATATTTACTGAAGAATAGATTTAAGAGAGTATAATTGTGAAAAACAAAATAGATAAGGAAGTGAGAAAAAAAAGAGAGTAGAAGAATAACAAACAAGAGTTTCTTAGAGAATGTGAATGAATAATCAAATTAAGATTAAAACATCGGAATAACAGAGAGAAAAAACACAATGCAGAAAAGAAGAAGTAACAGAAAAGGAATGATTGAAACAGCAAAGAAATGTAAATAACATAGGGGCATATTATCAACATAGGCGATAAAAATGTTGCTGCTTTTTTCAGCAGAAATCTGACACTAAAGACGCTTTTGCGGCAGTTTTCTGCCAATAATTACTGCTTTTATCGGCAGAAAACTGCCGCTAAAGCCGCTTTTCCGGAAGAAAACTGCTGCTAAAGCCACTTTTGCAGCAGTTTTCTGCCGATAAAAACACTGATAAATGTATTGCCTGTGTTGATAATATGCCCCTTACTGTGCTTGAACTACAGAGAGAAAGCATAATGAACCAGTAGTGAAAGAGTGATCAGTCAGAAACAGTGAGAGTAATAGAGACAGAGTGAGTGAACAAGAGTGACGAAGTATGAGAAGAGAGGGACTGACAAAAATAGTGGAAGGAGTAGAGTAAGTAAGTAATAGAGAAAGGATTGAGGGAAGTAGCAAAGGCAGGAAAGTGAGGGTTAAAGAAATGAAGTAGTGAAACTAATAGAAGTTAAATGTGATAGAAATGTAACGAAAAGAGTACAAAACATTTACCTTATAATTGTCGTTAACTTAGTCACTTGTAATTTTTATACTTTCAATCTGTGAGAGAGAGAACAAACATTTGAAAAATATTAAAACATGTATTTAAAAATTAGAAAAGACAAGGGAAAAGATTGAAGGACAAACAGTTTTTCAATAACTTTGACACTTACAGAAGCCTCTGCTTCTCCATGCCCCTACACAGTCCTAAAAATATACATTTTAAACTAACAGTATCTTGATGCAGATGAAGTGAGGCCTATCTTGCAATATGGTGCATCTTTTGCACTGCTGCTGTCTCACAACAGTGATGCAATGGCAGCGCAAAAGAGGTGCAAAGCCATCATAAAATTGCCCTTAACATTTTAAATAATTGTTTCAGGATGCCAATAAGATGTGTCCTATCCAGAGGTTTGTTTCAGGTGAGGCCTACTCAGGGTTCCAAATGAAATTTCGAGTTGTTGAAGAGTACAGAGGAGATAATACATGTGAAGGCCTACCAATGAAGTAAGTCATGTACACTTCACTCTTGAACAAAGGCCAGACCTCTTTTGTGTCTGTGGACAGACCTAAACTTAATCTGCACAATGTCATTCGTAAACTTAGGAAACACAGGTGATGTAATTGAAAAATGTGGAGTTTCTTTTCCTCATTTCACAATCACATCACCTGTGTTTCCTTTGCTTAGGTATCTCATAGTGCAGATGGAGTCTAGCATATCAAAGAGTACACAGAAGTTGAGCAGTGTATACAACAATTTTGACATTTACAGAAGACTCAGCTTCTTATCTTGTTGGAGATGAAGTGAGGCCTGTCTTGCAACATGGTGCATCTTTTGCATCACTGCTGCATCGTTTCATGTGGCACGGGTTTTTTACAGCATGACACATCTGCCTAGATGCATCAATTTGTAATTTTGTCGCCTCATAGCAAATCTTTTCCATCGCCAATGCGTCACAAAAGTGACGCACAGTGTCGCAAAAGAGGCATACACCTATCATAAATCTGTCCCTAACATTTTAAATGATTACTTCAGGATGATGATAAGGTGTGGCCTCTCCAGAAGTTTGTTTAAGGTGAGGCCTACTCAGGGTTGCAGATCAAATTTACGCTTGTTGAAGAATACAAAGGACATAATACATGTGAAAGCCTACCAATGAAGTAAGTCATGTCCACTTCACTCTTGAACAAAGGCCAGACCTCTTCTGTGTCCGTGGACAGACCTAAACTTCATCTGCACAATGTCATTCGTAAACTTAGGAAACACAGGTGATGTAATTGAAAAATGTGGAGTTTCTTTTCCTCATTTCACAATCACATCACCTGTGTTGCCTTTGCTTAGGTATCTCATAGTGCAGATGTAGTCCAGCATATGAAACAGTACCCAGAAATGCACACTGCATGCAAGAACTTTGACACTTACAAAAGCTTCAGCTTCTGCATGCCCCCTACACAGTGCTAATTATATACATTTCAAACTGATGGTATCTTGCTGGAGATGAACTGAAACCTATCTTGCAACATGGTGCATCTTTTACACAAAACTGACCCACAGCGGCGCAAAAGAGGCGCACGGCCATCATAAATCTGATCCTAACATTTTAAATGATTGTTTCAAGATGCCGATAAGGTGTAACCTATCCACAGATTTGTTTCAGGTAAGTCCTACTCAGGGTTGCAGATGAAATTTAGGTTTGTTGAAGAATACAGAGGAGATAATACATGTGCAGACCTACCAACGAATTGAGTCATGTCCACTGCACTGTTGAACAAATGTCAGACCTCCTCTGTCTCCTGGAACAGGCCTAAACCTCATGTACACAATGTGATGTGTAATGTTAGGAAACACAGGTAATATAATTGAAAAACGTGCAATTTTTTTTGCTCATTCCACAATCATATCACCTGTGTTTCCTTTGCTTAAGTATCTCATTGTGGGAATGTAGTCTATCATATGAAAGACTACGTAGAATGTGAGCACTGTATGCAACAACTTTGACACTTACAGAAGCCTCTCCTTGTCCATGCCTCCTACACAGTTCTAAATGTACATCATAAATGCAAACAGTACAGAATTAATTATACATGTTAAATGGTTTATTTTTGCTGTTCTCAGAATGTATCAAATTTCACTAAAAACAGTGACTTGAAGGTATTCATCATATAACAGCGGGGAAAAAAAAACACAATCAAAATGATTGTGTTTAAAAAACCCATACAACATAACAAATCAGAATTCAGAACTCCTTAAAGTTAACTTACTTTCCATGACGTCGAAGGATGTCCTATGAACAGCTTACACTCTGTTGTGCTGTTATTACTTTCAGCCCGCCACTTTCTGAAAGAAAACCTCCATCGTTTTGAAAAATATGTTACATACAATAAATGACTTCTCGCTCTCTACCACACGTTTCCACAAGGCCAAATCGTGTAAGAGCCATTTATAACTCTTGGAATTCTTGTAAGCCAATCCCGTCATTTTATATTTCCGCAACTTTCAGAATTAAAATGTTGAAGATCATTTTCACAATCCTGGACTACTAATATCTTACCCTTCTTGCTCACTCATGTTCTACATTTCCTATGACACTGATACTGCTTACTATGAAGCAGACTTACACTACCTCTATGACTACTACAATTATTTAATTCTCTACATCACTTTTAATCACAAAGCAATATAAAACAGTAGACAGCATTGCAGACTTACATTCCCTCTACTCCATGTTTTGATTGGCTGCTTGAATTAGCTTATAAAAAGAAATAGTTTTTCTGAACTCATTCAAAGTGCAGTTATTTTTCCATGACGTCCAGTGTTATGGTAAGAAGTTATGTCTCTGTACTACACTTATCCTCAAGGCCATATCGTGTAGGAGCCATTAGAACTTCTTGAAATTCCTCAGAGCACATCCCGAGATTCTTTCCCTAAAATTTTGGTTTTAAAAACACCAGGTAACAATTTTTAAGGTCAAACGGCATTTTTTTTTGAAAATTAAAACAGAATCGTTGCAGAATGACCAGCCATTTCTAGACTTTAAATAAGCTGTGTAATGTCCTGATGTTATTGAAGGACCGTCATGATATATAATTGCTGCAGTTACAAAAGTCCTTCCTGATATTGACAACTGTGAAGCCACAAAATTTTTAATTAAAGTTGTCAATTTTGTTCCATCAGGCCTACATCGTTGGAACATTAAAATGACATACTGGCCATATGTTCGTATAAATAATGTTGACATCAATTCAGATTTACATTGGCTACACTCCATGTTGTGATCAGCTGCTTTTACTAGCTTATTAAAGGAGACTGATTTACTGTCTGGCAAAGTTAAATATATAAATCGTTCTGAGTCTACACTAGTAGTACTTGATACCCTACAGTTCTCGCAGTCATGCTGCCATTGATAAGAAAGCCCAAACAGGTGATCTACATCTACACCTTCAGCATGCAATACATCAAGCATATACATTAAAAACTCCTGACAATCTTGCTGAATATTTTGAGAGAATTGTGTTTGGCCTGAACATCTGTCTAACAGATTTCGAATTTCAGACACACTTTCTATTTTTGTTCTATCAGTGCTACATTTCTCTAACACAGAATTTAACAAACTGCAAAATCTTTGATCAGAATTGACCACAATCTCTTCTTTTACATTTTCTAGAGAAAACAAAACATTAACCACTACATTAGCATAGCAGTTGACACCAGAACTGTTTTCAAATTGAAAACCAACAACATCTTCAACAGAATCCTTTTTGTTTCTGCTTATAATTTCAGGTTCATCGACTTTTCGTCTTTTTGCTACAACCTCCCTAGTATTGGTCACATTTCTTCGTTTCCGGCCTACCACACGTTTCTCAAACAAAGGATATTGAGGCAAATGTGGCGCATACTCTCTTCTCAACCTATTGTATTCCTTAACACAATCTAGATCCGCACAAATGTTTGTGACATCACACTCAATCAAGTACAATCCCGATAAAGTTCTAACTCTTGACAATGCCACATATGCCATACCCTCCTTGAACACAGAACTGCCAATATTCACCAATGCACTGTCTACACTTAAACCTTGCGATTTATGGATTGTCACCGCATATGCCAAGCAAACAGGAAACTGCTTACGGCGAACATATAAGTCTTTTACAAGCAAAAATCTAGCAGAACAACGACCAATTAGCTGTACTTCCTCAATGCCATCAAATTTAATTTTAAAAAATTCAATTCCATCTCTATTTCTGTATTTCACAAAATCAACAACATTACCCATTGATCCATTTACCAGACCTCTTTCAACATGTAAATTCCTTCTTAAAATTATACGGCAGTTTAAGCACACATTCAGAGTCTTTTCAAAACCTGCTGTTTTAGATATAGTCTTTTCTAATGAATCCAATTTGGATTTCAAATTCTCAGACAAAATAATTGTTGATCCCATATGCTCTACTCTGTCAATAGCTTCCAGTTTCACAATCTCTTGCTTTTCTAAATGCAACATTTTGTTGTTGAAGATGGCACATTCTGCAAGAGTTGGCATCAAACATATTCCAGATTTCTTCTCAGTAATTTTCTGAAAAATATTCTCAGGCACAACATCTTGTTCTGGATATAAATTTGACAGTAATCGTGCATGTAAAGCTTCTTTCCCATGCTCGGTCACTTTTCCAATTCTAACATCTTGTAGAATATTCTTGTAAACTTCATCCTTCGCCTGACGCATATTTTCATGCAGTTCAGCATAATTGAAGTTTAACCATATATTGACGTTGCCAATGCTCCCTAGGCACTTCCTGGTATCTTCATGCGTGAGCATTTTGAACACAGGTTGCCCTTTCACTGGTGTCAGCTGCAGAAGATCTCCGAAAACAATGATGTGTTTGCCACCAAATAACACATCATACTCTGTTTTGAGAACTTCTTGCATTCTCAAATGCACGAAGGCAAGCATGACATTGGAAACCATGCTTACTTCGTCAATGATAAGAAGTTTCATTTTCCTCAAGATTCTTGAAACTTCACAACAAGCATCTCCAGATAGCTTGTGATATTGTAATTTGTTGTCATGCTCCACTGGCAGCATCAGTAAACGATGTAAAGTAATCCCTTTAATGTTATGTGCTGCCAGTCCAGTTGGAGCGGTGACAACACAAGACAGCGATGACTCAGTCCTTTCCTGCAAATAACATGAAATTGCTTTAATGAGGAAACTTTTTCCAGTTCCCGCTTCTCCACTCACGTACAGCCGGACAGGCTTCAATGACGTACATGAGCACTCTTTCTTCTCATGACTTAATCCATGATCAATTTGCATGGTAATTTCGTCATATATTTTCCTCTGCTCAACGTTGAGTTGTCTTTCCAAGTCTTCTAAGTTAACCGCATCCTCCTGAGCATGTGCCATGGCTCTTTCCACTTCATTCATGGCAGTGGCAGCTTCATTTTCGATAACAGGTCCTCCTAGTGGATCCTGACTCAATGAAGCAGAACTCTGACTGTCCTGAGAACTGTCTCTGGCAATCTCGGCTGCAATCGTTGCTTCCTGCTCGATTTCCGCATTCAACATTTCTACATATTTGGGAAAAGCAGGACATTCTATGGTCTGCTTGGCGGCAGTGAAAGAGTCTTCGTAACAGAGGAAATCTCCAAGCAGTTCCTCTTCTGCACGCCAAGGCTTGAAAAGTTGCAAAAGTGCTAAATAGAAAAACTCCTTTTTTTCAGGAGATTCGCCACTCAATTTTCGATGGTTTACCAAGTGGCATTTTCTTTGCTTGACCAGACATCCCTCACTTCCAATTACAGCATACACTCCTTTCTCAGTATCTTCTTTGATGTTCCTCTTGAATATGTAATTTTGAAGAACCTCATACAGACAAACATTCTCGAGGTGACTGCTTCGATTTGGATAATATGTATCCAACATGTTGGTCTTCAAAATGTCGGTACTGTTTGGCTCCTTTTCCGCCAAATACTCAATTTCCCGCACAGGTTTCAGAACTCGATTACGCGTTGCAGCAAGACCAAGACTCGCCCAAACGATACTCCTAGATTTGGCATAGAGACTTGCTGAAGACAAGCGGTCAGAACATTCGTAAGCTCCGATTTCTCGATGCGACAACATCTTCAGACTGAAACTGTACAACTTCTTACTGAGGCTCTTTTCATGGGAAATGTCCTCCCACATATCCTTCAATTCTGTCTTCTCTTTTTTGGTGATGTAAGATGTCACATACCGAGCCACAGCCATACAGTTATCAGCCACAAACTGTATATCCATGTTAGCATTCCACATGGACAAAATCACTGGGTTGTAGTCGTTGATGTACTTGGACTCTTCGTTCCTCTTCAAATTGTATGTGTTTTTCGGTGATTTCTTCATCACATTATGTCGCAGCGAAGACATCAAACTGTTTACTCTTCCTTTAGAAATCACCGGTCGTGGAAACCCGAAACGACATTTGGTGTAGAACTTGTCCTTGTTTCGGAATTTACGACGACAGTACTTTCCACAACGATGGCTTTGGAAACGTAGAACTTTTTCTCCTAGGCTTTTCTTCTCCTTTGCGTTTGGAACAGCACACGTAGAATACTGTTGTATGAAACTCATCACTGAGTCTTCTGGATCCGTTCCAAATTTAGGTGCATCCTTGATCCACAACAGCATATGTATGTGAGGAGCACCTCTTGCTTGGTACTCCTTTCTCCAGAAGAAATCCAACACCTCTCCAAGAGGTGGATTCTTCTTATTCATGATGAAACACATCATAGCTTCAAATCTATGATTGAAGTACCGGCATACATTGACTGGATCCAAAGAACACAGTTCTCCGGGTGTCTTGAATTCGATGTTTTCGATGTTTCCATTTGCCTCTCGTAGAAATTCAAGTAAGTCTTCCCAGCCATACTCGGCACAGCTCAGAGTGAGGAACCATGTGGGAGTTCCTAAGTTCCTCAGCATACATTTTAAATCACCATGACGACGGTACCAGTACTCATTAGTACCACGCTGACACGCCATGAAATTAGTCAGGTGAGAATCCAAAATACTGTCTTGGACATTGACTTTATCCATAAAGTCACTTGCCGAGATGTTTTGCATGTGTATACCACTTTTCAAGATGTGGTTCACTGCATATGACAGTCCAGACAGATCGCTTTCAAACAGGAGATGAAACAAATAGGGAATACATTGTCGAAACCTAGCATCTCCTGCATACAATCGCAAAGTCCGGTATTCAGAAGCAGGAATTTGATGAGGTCGCTCATCATATCTACCTCCCTGACCTGTTGGAAAAAGCTGTGGGAAACACCGAGCTTCCAAACTTTCCTCCCAAACACTAATGGGACTCCCTTTGGCTTGTTTCATTTGAAACAACTCAATAGCATTCCCCATGACTTCCTTGGAATGCAAAGGATGAACACTATAATGTTCATATATTTCTTCACTAGTAGAGGGTTCTAATTTCTCAATTTGACCAGCACACAAATCGCTATCCTCTTCCTCACTTACTTCCTCTTCTGCAACATATATATTCTTATAGTACTTATTATTTTTTTTCAAATACAATGTTGCCTTTTTGACTGTCCTAACATCCACTAAATCTTGCCATATTTTCTTATTCTTTGTCGGAACCCCATTAACTAAGATAACCAGAGGGTCCTCTTCCACTTTTTCTACTCCAATTGTGTTAATGTTTTTCTTCAAATATAGAGGCAAATAAACAACTCTTCCCTTTAATCCTCTCTGTAAATCTGATGGAGGCAATTTCCCTGTCTTTGGCTCCATTCTTACAATAGCCTGAAAGGGATGGATACTTTGAATCAAAATAGATTCATAAGTATTTAAATCCTTCAATTCAGAAGGAATCTCAACCAATTCCAGATTATTATGAACTGCTCTAGCAGGCATCTGGTTTTGATTTAATTTGTTATAACAATAAGTACACACACGTTGATCCGATCCCAAATCAAAACAATTTTCTACCATCAAGTATGTTGTGAAATCATTCCATTCACTATTATTTTCCCTTTCACTTTTTGCATATAAATCCACTAACTTAGTCTGATTCTTATAATAAGTGCGTCGACAACACACACAAGTGAAATTAGGCCTCTCACTTGATTTCACCTGAAACGTCGCAATTTCCCTCTGAAAATTATCTGTACTGGAAACCTGTACACTATCTTCCACATTACCTTCTTCTTCTTGGTCAATTTCAACATTCTCCTCTTTACTTCCAAAGTAACAAAACTCAATTTCTTCACAAATATTCTTCACATCTATTTCAGAACCATGCAAAAGAGCAGCGCATAATTGTTTAAGCATAATTGCTGGACTCTTAGCATAATACAACATTCTAACTAATTTCCTCACTTTATTATGATGCACTGCTAGCATCCTGAAATGATGAAAAACACTCTGGCATACTCTCCTGGAAAGACAAGCCAGTGAATGACCATGCAAACCTGTCACTTCTCTCACTCTGCAAGGATCTAATTCTTGCAACAACTTTATTTTCTGCTTCAAACTTTTCTTATTAAAAGTCCGTACAAAATCACAAAGCAAATTGATGGAATCCTGTCGCACACTGCAAATACTACTACACTTCCAGGTGTACACAGGACCCTTAGGACGTCTTCCTAAAACCTCATTACCTAACACCTCTTCTGTCTCTGTTGTCACAAGTTTTTCTTTTTCAACTGGACAACCATCTTTCACTTCATAAGCTCGACCACTGGTGTCAACTGCATGCACCAAATAATTATTCTGGAAATAACTCTCCTCATTAAAAAATGCCTCACAACTTGAACTATGCATCCATTCTCCGGAAAAAACTTCACAAAAATTACTACGATTAACTATTCTCTTCCATCTACTATTTCTTTTGAAATCATAAATTGCCTTGTTTAGCTTCCTAATTCTATTGATTATCAAAATAAATAACTTACGTTTAATTTCAAATGCCTGATCAATAACTTTCTCAACTTTTTTTTTTCTCTTATAAAAAACCACTTTCTGTTGACCTTTCTTAATATTTTTTAACAAATTGACAATTATCCTGTTGCGGAACATTCGTTTACGAATGTCCCTAAACTGTTGTTTCCTTCTACTATCATGCACAGAGGTATCTCTTGCTCTAGCAGTAACATTTTTGATTGGCCTTTCCTTTCCGTTTAAAATGCTTCTCTTTTTCTGGACTGAAACATTTTCTGTAGTAATATTTTTTTTACTACAAATATTTCTTATGAATGTTTTTGTGCTATTACCCGGTGCTTTCTTGGTGACTTGACAAGTTTTTTTGGTAGAGGACTGCTGCATTATTTCATGTACCTGCTGTCTTTGACGTTTTGCAGCCTTTTTAAGTCTATCCTTGGTTGGCATGCTGAAATCTTGAAATGATATGCAGTTGAATCTGTGGTAAAATATAATAAAAAATGTTATTAACCACTATTACCAAACAGTAAATCAATAACAGTCATCAAAAACTTAACACACTACTTGACATTTTTACATAGAACATTTTTTAGTGCTTTGGCAAATATATAATACACAAATAGCAGAAAAGAAATAGAATTCTTCTTCATTTTACCTCTACTATTTTATATGTGATTCTGATCTAATTTTATGAGCATATTTTAATATTTTATTGAAGACACTAGACATAACCTGTTTTTAAAGGTGTTTTTAATTATAAATCAAACGGTTTACATTTTTACTTTTCATTCATTATAAATTTTAAAAATAAATGTTTATAGTTCCATAGGCTCAAGCACGTCAGCTTCCCAACCTATGTCATACAATTCTGACAAATCGGCATCCTCATCATGTTCTTCATCATCCTGAGAATTTAAATCATCCAATGGATCTACTTCCACTGACGTTTCAATTACAAGTTCAATGATAATGTCATAATCAACTGATTGCTGATTGTCACTCATGGTTGATGTTGTCGTTATCTTTAAAGAAAGAGAACACCAATGAGATGTTGCAGAGTAAGAGACAAATCTCAGAGATTATAATAGTAAAATTGTTTAACAAGAGTAACATTTTGCAGCTAATATTTAGCCATGGCCAGCGATGCTGAGGAGGTAAGGCCTATGTCCAAGTTTTCAGTGAACAGGACTCATCTCTTCTTAACCTTGGATAAGCCTCACCAACTCTGTGTCCCCTGCTCATACTTAAATGTAAAGGGGCTGATTTATGTTCACTGACGCATTCCCAGGGATGCACCAGTTAATGTGCACCGCTGCTCTGCCACCCATGGTGTGCCGCATTTACAATGTGGAGCACCATTGAGTGAAAACAGCACAGATGCGTCACGCATCTGTGCCGCAAAAGCAGCACATTGCAGGAATCACGTCGTAAGCGCAACATGTCTACTGCAATGCACAGGAGCAAGCCACACATTGCATGGTGCATCACTCCTTATGCCTGTTTCAAACAGGCGTAATGATTTGATTCAGCAATGCTATAAAGCTGAGTCAGTGAAATCTTCTAAATTTCACTGTGTTAGTTTTACAGGGCTTTCTTGCAAATTAATGCATACCTTGCAACAAAACACCTGTATGAAAACTGACGCAGGTTTCATGTGGCACAGGACTTTACAGCATGACACATCTGCCTAGATGCATCAATTTTTAAATATGTCGCCACATAGCCAATCTTTTGCACCGCCGCTGCGTCACAAAAGTGACGCACAGCGGCACAAAAGAGGCACACGGCTATCATAAATCTGTCCCTAACATGTTAAATGATTGATTCAGGATGACGATAAGGTGTGGCCTATCCAGAGGTTTGTTTAAGGTGAGGCCTACTCAGGGTTGCAGATTAAATGGAGATGGGGCACCCCTGAGCCTTGCTGGAGCTGCATCGCACTTGCGATGCAGCTCCAGCAATGCGCCACCTTTACGGCACAGATGCGTCACGCATCTGTGCCGTTTTTGCCCCATGGTGCGCCGCATTGTAAATGCAGCGCACCATGGGTGGCGGAACAGCGGCGCAGGATGACTGGCACATCCCTGGGGATGCACCAGTCATCATAAATCTATCCCTAAGCTTCTTATCTTGTTGGAGATGAAGTGAGGCCTGTCTTGCAACATGGTGCATCTTTTGCATCACTGCTGCATCGGTTTCATGTGGCACGGTTTTTTTACAGCATGACACATCTTCCTAGATGCATCAATTTGTAATTTTGTCGCCACATAGCAAATCTTTTGCACCGCCACTGCGTCACAAAAGTGACGCACAGAGGCGCAAAAGAGGCATACACCTATCATAAAACTGTCCCTAGCATTTTAAATGATTAATTCAGGATGACGATAAGGTGTGGCCTATCCAGAGGTTTGTTTAAGGTGAGGCCTACCTACATTCATGGGGAAATGACTTAAAATGTCCTTAAGACACATGAAAGCGTTTTTTTAAAGCCTTTGCAGCATTTTTGGGTCACTTTTAACATGGCTATGTAACTCAAACAATCAAAATCTAAATTTGCCAAGCACAGGTGGGAGCATATTTACAAGGAATTTGCACCACGGGGAAAGGTCTTTTAATTTAAAATGGGAAAAATAATATCAGAGACACTCAAATGCCTTATAAAGAAGCAGACACCATTATGTCCTTGTCATAAATTTTAAAAGCATTCCTTTACCTCAAAAACGATTTTCAAGTCATAATTTGAAAACACTGCACATGGGGAAATGACTGAAAATGTCCTTAAGACACATGAAAGCGTTTTTTGATTGCCTTTGCAGCATTTTTGGGTCACTTTTAACATGGCGATGTAACTCAAACAATCAAAATCTAAATTTTCCAATCACAGGTGTGAGCATATTTACAAGGAATTTGCACCACGGGGAAAGGTCTTACATTAAAATGGGAAAAATAACATCAGAGACACTCAAATGCCTTATAAAGAAGCATACACCATTATGTCCTTGTCATAAATTTTAAAAGCATCCCTTTTCCTCAAAAACGATTTTCAAGTCTTAATTTGAAAACACTGCACATGGGTAAATGACTTAAAATGTCCTTAAGACACATGAAAGCATTTTTTTGATTGCTTTTGCAGCATTTTTGGGTCACTTTTAACATGGCTATGTAACTCAAACAATCAAAATCTAAATTTGCCAAGCACAGGTGGAAGCATATTTACAAGGAATTTGCACCACGGGGAAAGGTCTTACATTAAAATGGAAAAAAAAAACATCAGAGACACTCAAATGCCTTATAAAGAAGCAGACACCATTATGTCCTTGTCATAAATTTTAAAAGCATTCCTTTACCTCAAAAACGATTTTCAAGTCATAATTTGAAAACACTGCACATTTGGAAATGACTTAAAATGTCCTTAAGACACATGAAAGCGTTTTTTTAAAGCCTTTGCAGCATTTTTGGGTCACTTTTAACATGGCTATGTAACTCAAACAATCAAAATCTAAATTTGCCAAGCACAGGTGGGAGCATATTTACAAGGAATTTGCACCACGGGGAAAGGTCTTTTAATTTAAAATGGGAAAAATAACATCAGAGACACTCAAATGCCTTATAAAGAAGCAGACACCATTATGTCCTTGTCATAAATTTTAAAAGCATTCCTTTACCTCAAAAACGATTTTCAAGTCATAATTTGAAAACACTGCACATGGGGAAATGACTGAAAATGTCCTTAAGACACATGAAAGCGTTTTTTGATTGCCTTTGCAGCATTTTTGGGTCACTTTTAACATGGCTATGTAACTCAAACAATCAAAATCTAAATTTTCCAAGCACAGGTGCGAGCATATTTACAAGGAATTTACACCACGGGGAAAGGTCTTAAATTAAAATGGGAAAAATAACATCAGAGACACTCAAATGCCTTATAAAGAAGCAGACACCATTATGTCCTTGTCATAAATTTTGAAAGCATTCCTTTTCCTCAAAAACGATTTTCAAGTCATAATTTGAAAACACTGCACAGCTCCTATGCACAAAAACACCCTGTCAGTACTAATACTTCACATTTTCTCCAATTACAATTTCTCAAAGAAACAAAATCTATTTGTAAAACACTTGAGACAAAGCAACATTTTAAAAACACAACTTTCTTCATAATTTTCTCCTTAAAGCACACTATTCTCTATCTAAATTAAATAAATCTTTTCTCACCTTGGCAAATACTTTATGAGTTTCAAAACAGTCTCATAAACACACCAATTTGTCTTTAGCAGAGCAAAAGGTATGCACACCAGAGGCTGGAACCAACAATGGCACAGAAATGCTGTAATTCATCACACATATCTCTCATGTCACCCAATCAAAACTCTTCCCTCACTTTTTTCAAATCAAAACCCTTCCCCCCTCTGCCCTCTCTGCCTTTTTTTGCATAGCAACCACCTCTTGGAAGACCTCTGGTGTTTGCAAGTTCACACAACAATGTTTCAATTGAACTCTGAACTCTCAGTGCACCTGCGTATCCAGTGCAATCTTTCATTACATGATTTTTGCTTGACCATTCAAATTACATCTTTCAAAGAACTCATCCATGCACCCTAACTTTCTGTTTTCAGCAATCAAAATCCACCAATCACTGTTACTGCTTCATTAACACAGAAACTCCACAGTTTTTTTCATTTTAAACTCTTATTTTTTCAACTGCCATTTCATTGCCACACTTCATCTGACTGCAGCAGAACCTTCTCTCACCATGTTTTCTGTCTGGATTGTTGGACATAGTTACATCTATTGGGCTCAGAGGTATGCTGAGAACAGAAATTTACCTAACCTCAATTTACAAGATGTGGAAATTAAGTGGTTTGGCCACAGAGGATTAAAATGTCACCAATTGATACCATTGGTGAAAACCTTTATGCATTTGCCAAAACCTGACCTGTTAATTGTGCACTGTGGAGGTAATGATTTGGGCACTTTGACTGGGGTAGGTCTGGAAATGCTTTTAAAGGACACCTTTGAGCAATTGATGGCACTTTTTCCTCAAACTGCCTTGGTATATTCAAATATATGCCAAAGACAGAAATGGAGGTGGTCGAACCAATTTGGTCCACAAATTGAGAAGTCGAGGAAGCATGTAAACAAATCTGTTTCAGCTTACATGAGAGACCATGGAATGGGCTCCATGTACAACAATAACTTGCGTTACTACATGCAAGATATCTACAGAGGAGATGGAGTTCACTTCTCAGATGAGGGCAACAGAATTTTCATTCTGAATTTAAGACTGTGCATTGGTACCTACTTATAAGTACCTAAATGTACCATAAACCCAAAAGCTCTTCTCAGAGCTACCCTACATCTGATCACTCACAATTATTATTTTACTCTAACTTTTTTCACTAATTTTCAACAAAGTACGCTCCCCGGGGCGCTACCCGGTACGCGAACCGGAAGCTAACCTCGCGAAATTTTTTTAAAAAATGTTTTTTTTCGCACATATGGGCCTCCTCAGCCACCCTCAGAAAACCTAGGGGGTCAAGATAAGTCTACCGTGCCCCCTTCTACCCATTCTGAACATTATTTGCCCTCCATCTTGTATCTTAATTCGACCGAAACACAAAATGGTGGACTCCCGTAACGCTTCAGGTTCGCGTACCGGGGCGCTCGCCAGTTCGCGTACCGGGGCGTTCCCCGGGAAGCGCTCCATCAAAAAAAGGTGGGAAATTAATTTACAGAAAAACGACTGGAGACACTTTCACCAAATATAGATTAGCTCATACTACATACCAATCCCTACCCTTTTCACAAATTTGATTGAAATTCCATTTAGCCATTTAGCCTGTAGACCTTTCTAAATACCGTGATGTAAATTACTTCACAGAACACATCTGAAGTGTTGGAATTGACAACCAATGAAAATGTTACTTTCATTTTCTACTTTTTTTACCTGACATTTGATTCGTTATATACCTGAATATATTTAAAGGAAGAGAAGGGAACACAGCCATTTTGACTACTACTTCCTGGTGTACATTTCAATTGGATTTTCACTAATCACTTCAACTTCTTTCTAAAGGTAAGTTGTTATTTTAAAAACTGAAGTATATTGTGCACTATAAGTTAATATGGTAAACTTTTTCTGATAGTTATATACTATCCCTCTGTAGTAGTTATAGATTTATATAGACTTCTCTGTTATAGTTATGGATGGAGTTAGGTTTCTCTTGTATAATTATGAATTTACTTACGTTAAATCACATACACTTTTTTATATTCCTACTTCCACTCTGATACTATACACTGCCCAAAGATAAATTCACTGATAAAAACTGCCTATCTAAAATTAATCCCAACAGTGCCCTATCTCTACTAATATATATATTTTTTATCCAAATTTCAGGCCAAATGGAAGGCGAACACAAAGTTTCATTTCAAATTGTCCTGCAAGAGAGCAGCCAAGAAATAATTGATCCAAATTATATAGAATTTATGGATGAAACTTGGGACCAAGAACTACTGCAATGTGTGCAAGCAGTAGATGACCTCCTTCAAAATGAGGACATTTTACACACTTAGAGATTACAAGCTATGTTCAATGAAAATAACGACATTTCAGACAGTGAAATTTTAGAAAGTTTATTAAATTTTTAAACACAATCACAATAATAAATAATTGCTTAAAAAATAAAGAAATTAAAAAATAATCAACAAGACCAACAATCAATTAACATACAGTATTTGAAAAGTCTATCATTCTTTTTTCCTTATAGTACGCTCCCCAGAACGCTTCCCGGTTCGCGGACCGGGCGCTCCCCACACAAAAAAAAAAAAAATGTTGTTTTTTTTTTGCCCTGCGGGGCCCTTTTAAAGCCTCCACATCAAACCTAGGGGGTCAGGGAGGATCTACTATGCCCCCTTATGGTCATTTCATCCTTTGTTTTGGCCTCCTCTTGTCTCTCGATCCTACCGAGAGACAAGATGGCGGCCGCTCCGGACTATTTAGAATGTTGACAGACACCGGAGAGCCAATCAGCTTCGCTTCGCGAAGTTCCGTTACGCGTCAAGTACGCGAACCGGAGCGCTGCCCGG
The DNA here is from genome assembly GCF_964261635.1 of Lissotriton helveticus. NCBI lineage: Eukaryota > Metazoa > Chordata > Amphibia > Caudata > Salamandridae > Lissotriton > Lissotriton helveticus. The sequence continues at coordinate 1,794,491,642 of NC_136068.1, forward strand.
AGCGCGCTTACAGATATATATCTTTTTTTGAACGTTAATTTCTCAAAATCCACTGGAGCACATATATTGAGACCTAGCAAAGGCACATCGGGCTAACAGTCCCTACAATTTTGCCAAGTTTCGTGCAAATCCATTCAGCCGTTCGAGCTAAAAGTGAGGCCAACCGCCCTATGGAAATTAACATGGGAAAAACGCGTTTTGGGACCCCCCTTTTTTCTCGGCCCCCCCTTGACAAACACCCCCCAAATTTCCAGTGGCTGCTCAGAAACAAAATGTTCCATTTTCCTGAAAATTTCAGCCAATTCCGTCCACAAACGCCAAAGTTATTAGACATAGAATTTTCAAAAATCCCATAGAGAAAAAATCCTAACTATATATACCTACTGGCGACCGCCAGTATATATATATATATATGTATATATTACCTACTGGCGGTCGCCAGTAGGTATATATAGTTAGGATTTTTTCTCTATGGGATTTTTGAAAATTCTATGTCTAATAACTTTGGCGTTTGTGGACGGAATTGGCTGAAATTATCAGGAAAATGGAACATTTTGTTTCTGAGCAGCCCCTGAAAATTTGGGGGGGTTTCGTCAAGGGGGGGCCGAGAAAAAAGGGGGGTCCCAAAACGTGTTTTTAACATTGAGTTTTCCATAGGGCGGTTGGCCTCACTTTTAGCCCGAACGGCTGAATGGATTTGCACGAAACTTGGCAAAATTGTAGGGACTGGTAGCCCGATGTGCCTTTTGTAGGTCTCAATATATGTGCTCCAGTGGATTTTGAGAAATTAACGTTCAAAAAAAGATATATATCTGTAACAGCGGACCGGGCAGCGCTCCGGTTCGCGGACTTTTCGCGTTATGGAGCTTTGTGAAGCGAAGCTGATTGGTTCTCCGGCGTCTGTAAACATTCCAAACAGTCCGTAGCGGCCGCCATCTTGTCTCTCGGTAGGATCGAGAGACAAGAGGAGGCCAAAGCGAAGGGGCAAATGACCATAAGAGGGTATAGTAGATCCTCCCTGACCCCCTAGGTTTGATGTGGAGGTTTTAAAAGGGCCCCGCGGGGCAAAAAAAAAAAAAAATAATAATAATCGAACGGCTGAATGGATTTGCACGAAACTTGGGGAAATTGTAGGTACTGGTAGCCCGATGTGCCTTTGCTAGGTCTCAATATATGTGCTCCAGTGGATTTTGAGAAATTAACGTTCAAAAAAAGATATATATCTGTAACAGCGCTCCGCTTCGCGTACTTTTTGCGTTACGGAGCTTTGCGAAGCTGATTGGTTCTTCGGTGTCTGTAAACATTGCAAACAGTCCGTAGCGGCCGCCATCTTGTCTCTCGGTAGGATCGAGAGAGAAGAGGAGGCCAAAGCGAAGGGGCAAATGACCATAAGGGGGCATAGTAGGTCCTCCCTGACCCCCTAGGTTTGATGTGGAGGCTTTAAAAGGGCCTCGCAGGGCAAAAAAAAATATATCGTTTTTTTAGTTCTTTTGCGTGGGGAGCGCCCGGTTCGCGAACCGGGAAGCGTTCTGGGGAGTGTACTTTCTTGAAAATTTGTGAAAAAAGTTAGAGTAAAATAATAATTGTGAGTGATCAGATGTAGGGTAGCTCTGAGAAGAGCTTTTGGGTTTATGGTACATTTAGGTACTTATAAGTAGGTACCAATGCACAGTCTTAAATTCAGAATGAAAATTCTGTTGCCCTCATCTGAGAAGTGAACTCCATCTCCTCTGTAGATATCTTGCATGTAGTAACGCAAGTTATTGTTGTACAAGGAGCCCATTCCATGGTCTCTCATGTAAGCTGAAACAGATTTGTTTACATGCTTCCTCGACTTCTCAATTTGTGGACAAAATTGGTTCGACCACCTCCATTTCTGTCTTTGGCATATATTTGAATATACCAAGGCAGTCTGAGGAAAAAGTGCCATCAATTGCTCAAAGGTGTCCTTTAAAAGCATTTCCAGACCTACACCAGTCAAAGTGCCCAAGTCATTACCTCCACAGTGCACAATTAACAGGTCAGGTTTTGGCAAATGCATAAAGGTTTTCACCAATGGTATCAATTGGTGACATTTTAATCCCCTGTGGCCAAACCACTTAATTTCCACATCTTGTAAATTGAGGTTAGGTAAATTCCTGTTTTCAGCGTACCTCTGAGCCCAATAGATGTAACTATGTCCAACAATCCAGACAGAAAACATGGCGAGAGAAGGTTCTGCTGCAGTCAGATGAAGTGTGGCAATGAAATGGCAGTTGAAAAAATAAGAGTTTAAAATGAAAAAAACTGTGGAGTTTCTGTGTTAATGAAGCAGTAACAGTGATTGGTGGATTTTGATTGCTGAAAACAGAAAGTTAGGGTGCATGGATGAGTTCGTTGAAAGATGTATTTTGAGTGGCGAAGAAAAAATCATTAAATGGAAGAATGCACTGGATATGCAGGTGCACTGAGAGTTCAGAGTTCAATTGCAACATTGTTGTGTGAACTTGCAAACACCAGAGGTCTTGCAAGAGGTGGTTGCTATGCAAAAAAGCAGAGAGGGCAGAGGGGGGTAGGGTTTTGATTTGAAAAAAAGTGAGGGAAGAGTTTTGATTGGGTGACATGAGAGATATGTGTGAAGAATTACAGCATTTCTGTGCTTTTGATAGCTGCAGACTCTGGAGTGCATACCTTTTGCTCTGCTGAAGACAAATTGGTGTGTTTCTGAGACTGTTTTGAAACTCAAAGTATTTGCTAAGGTGAGAAAAGATTTCTTTAATTTAGATAGAAAATAGTGTGCTTTAAGGAGAAAATTATGAAGAAAGTTGTGTTTTTCAAATGTTGCTTTGTCTCAAGTGTTTTACAAATAGATTTTGTTTCTTTGAGAAATTGTAATTAGAGAAAATGTGAAGTATTAGTACTGACAGGGTTTTTATGTGCATAGGAGCTGTGGAGTGTTTTCAAATTATGACTTGTAAATCGTTTTTGAGGAAAAGGAATGGTTTTAATATTTATGACAAGGACATAATGGTGTATGCTTCTTTATAAGGCAATTGAGTGCCTCTGATGTTATTTTTCCCATTTTAATGTAAGACGTTTCCCTGTGGAGCAAATTGCTTGTAAATATGCTCCCACCTGTGCATGGCAAATTTAGATTTTGAATGTTTGCGTTACATAGGCATGTTAAAGGTGACCGAAACATGCTGCAAAGGCAATGAAAAAACGCTTTCATGTGTCTTAAGGACATTTTAAGTCATTTCCCCATGTGGAGTGTTTTTAAATTATGACTTGAAAATCGTTTTTGGGGAAAATGAATGCTTTTAAAATTTATGACAAGGACATAATGGTGTATGCTTCTTTATAAAGCATTTCAGTGTCTCTGATGTTATTTTTGCAATATTAAATTAAAAGACCTTTCTCCGTGGAGCAAATTCCTTGTAAATATGCTCCCACCTGTGCATGGTAAATTTAGATTTTGACTGTTTGAGTTACTTAGCCATGTTAAAAGTGACCCAAAAAAGTTGCAAAGGCTTTAAAAAAACATTTTCATGTGTCTTGAGGACATTTTAAGTCATTTCCCCGTGGGCAGTGTTTTCAAATTATGAGTTGAAAATCGTTTTTGAGGTAAAGGAATGTTTTCAAAATTTATGTGCGCCATATGCCCCCATATTTCTTTTTCAGGGGTGCAGCAGGGTGTTCTTGAGACACCCCTGCACCCTCGGAAAAATTCGTAATTTGCGATGAGCTAATTGCTAATCGCAAATTGCACGTTCATTCCTATGGGCCTCCTGCTCCATGGAAATGAATGGGTAATTTGTAATTAGCAAATAGCTCATCGCAAACTAGGAATGGTAAAGAATCGCTATTTATTCCTTAAAGTTCGCTATTTAGGAAATGTAAAAAACTTTGATGATACATATGGCGGTTCATCTCTAACAAGATAAGAAGCTTAGGGAAAGATTTATGATGACTGGCGTATCATCAGGGATGTGCCAGTCATCCAATCGCGGGCCGTGGAGGGAGTTACGGTGGGGCAGGGAGGCGGGGAGGGGGAGGGGCAGGGTGGAGGGACCTAAAAACTGGCATATGGATAATTGCAGGTAAGTACACAATTTAATTATTCAAACGAAATTCGTAGCGTGCACAGCATCCCATTTTGTGATGCAGTGCGCGCTACGAAATTCGTTTGAATAATTAAATTGTGTACTTACCTGCAATTATCCATATGCCAGTTTTTAGGTCCCTCCACCCTGCCCCTCCCCCTTCCCGTCTCCCTGCCCCACCGTAACTTCCTCCACGGCCCGCGGCTGCAGTCATCCTGTGCCGCTGTTCCGCCACCCATGGTGTGCTGCATTTACAATGCGGCGCATCATGGGGCAAAAACAGAATAGATGCGTGACGCATCTGTGCCGTAAAGGTGGCGCATTGCTGGAGTTGTATCGCAAGTGTGATCAAGCTCCAGCAAGGCTCAGGGGTGCCCCTGTCGCAGGGTTTCTGTTCTCACACAGAACTGTGCACAGAGGATTGGAACCTCGGCGAATTAGGGTGCCCCAAAACTCACCTTAGTACCCAAAAACCCCTTAGCAAGCTAGCTACAGTGTCACATTGGATATAACAAACTCTCAATGTTTAGACAATCCAGAATATGAACTTACAGTACCTCAGGATACGTGGAACTCATGAACACTCGGTCGTTATATATTCATTACAAACCAGAACATGGAGTTAAGAAGAACACATGTGTATTTGAAATGTTTATTTACTAATGCCGTCTTCTCAGGCGTAGTATCTTAGATAATACAAGTACACATCTTCGTCGCCATTGTAATAATGTGAGAACGTACGTCTTTAAATGCTTTTTAGTTATCTTTATTCCGGAGCACCGGGGCTAAGCTGTTGCTCAACGGTCGGCGCCAAGCAAACAATATGGCCGCCTTTCGCTTTCTGTTTCCCCAAATCCTGTTCCTGTGCAGGAACACTAGAACGCTACCACAATTATCAGTAGCAAAATTACCAGCATAGTTACTAGTACATAAAAAGCGAATGGTGACAGTATGTTAACATGCTGTAAATGAATAAGAGTTAGCAACACTTATATCTCACCCTGCCTAATACACATATTATATTATTTGCTAAGAAGGTCTCTTTGGGTTAGTTTAGGGCGTGCCTATACTTTAGTGTCCTAGATTTGAAGGAATCACATCAGCATACACCAGCTCTCTCTTCATGTGAACCGCATCAATTGTTGTGTATGTGTGTGTTCGGCAAAGCAATATAAAACCCGCCTCATGCCCAGAATTGGCAGAAGCTGCACTTATGTTATGACTATGAAGTCGTGGAGATCAGACCTCATAACAATTCTGTATCGTGTTGTTCTTGAAACTTCAGCACTCGCTGTACAGATATAGTTTAAGAAGCAAAGCAGATAGTAGAGCAATAACATATTATTCTCATGTAAACCATGATGAACTACTAGGTTGAAAGCTAAAGCAACAACTAAGTGTCGTGTGCAGAAGTTGCAAAAAAGGAAAAATGGCGTTTAAACCGGTAATGAGCCCATGCTAACTTAACACGGTGTAAAGATATCCAGGATCTACATGACACCCCTCCATGATCCGGAAACGAACAAAATAAGGTAATAGAAGTGCCATCTCATGAGAGCAGATTGCAACTTTATATGTGCACGGTCCGCAAGGTAAAACATTAAAAACTAGCAAAATTTAATGCTAAGAAAAAATAAAACAGTCAACTAGTTTATCGAGGCTTAAGCCAATAGGCAAGCTAAATAATAAAAACTTGACAAATAAGTCAATGAATTGTCAATGAAATGCTAGTACTCAGCATATCAAACATGAAAAAGGTCTATGACATAATTGTGTATGCAAAATAAGCTGCAACAGCCTTCAATAGGAAGTCATCGTCTTCATCCGAAAAGAGTTCAGCCATCCAATTTAAAAGCGGAAAAGAACATACGTGCTCTCCCAGCACCGGATCCTCTATCACCATCAGAGGACAGCTCGGTGGGTTTTCAAGAAAGCTCTGTTCCAAGAAAGACTGTGTTGCCACCAGTAAATTCCAGGGACCAATTAGTCCATGCATCAATGCCACAGCCATAATCCTTTCGCCAGGACAAACCAACTCGTGAGCAATGATAGGACTCATCAGCTGATTAAAGTCGACGTCAGGAGAAACCGGTCCGCAGAGACACAAATTAATGGCCCAATTGAAATCACAGGTCAGGCAGTGAAATACAGGCTGGACACAGGTGAAGTAGGAGAATCGAAAAGATAATCCATATGCCGTGCTTAATATCGCCAACGGCATTGTGCCATAATATTCAAGCATGCGATTGCGGAACAGCGTTAGCAGCTGCAGGGCGGGACCTTGCACAGGAGGGACATCCATATTTAAAAATGTAAAAAAGCACAAGAGCGTCCGGTGCTAATGCAAGTAAAACTGGGAATCCACCAAACAAAGTGGAAAAAATAGAATGAAAGAAAGCAGGGATGACTACAAAGATTTTCTCAAATGAAGTCACGAGACCACTGCTAACAACTTTAAAAAAATGCGCCAGGGCCTTTGTGGAGGACGCGTTAAAGATAGTCCGAACCATCTCGCTGAAATGCAAAGGCGAATCAGTATTTAAAAGGGTCTGCACCTCTGTACGGGTGTTCGCTATGTGAAGCACGAAAGTTTCACGGGCCGAACTCAAGGCCACCTCTGTCTGAGACAAAAGAGCCCTTATTCTTGCCATGCCGTTGAAATCTGCTCCCAAGGTTGGTATTTGTGGCCAGATTGAAAACTCCCTATGTTCATGTGTGGGAGGAAATAGAACATTTCTGCAGCAAATAACCCGTTCACTTACTGTTACGATAAAAGGAATACTTTTAATTAACCCAGAACAATCTTCATTATTGAGCATCAAATAACTACCATTTTCCAACAACTTGAACGTGGGGATGATAGCAGGAACTGGCGTGCCTTGCAACACGCAAGCCATATTTGGTCGGTCTTTGTTGCATGAACCGTGTAACTGTATGTGCGTACACATTAGTGAATGATCTGGCGTCTCAGTGCATTCCTCTCCATTCAGATAAACTTCTTGATCATCTTTGAAACATCTGTATGTGTATGGAAGCGACCAGACCTCATGAAGAAAACCACTACCTAAAGGTTCATAACGACCTATTGGTATATATTTCATACAATTTGAAAACTTATATAAAGCAAAAGGCAGCGTTATTAAACCGTGGATAAGGCACGTTGCCAAAGCAGCCAACCTTTTGGATTTATACTGGAAATGTTAAAGGAAGAATTACGGAGTAGGGCCTGTAAATCACTAATGGACAACCGAGTAAAATGACTCCAACCATCATATTCCTCTAACTCCGGGATAGTAGGGGTGTTTAATTTTTTAGAAGTAGCCAATCCAAAGCATTTGGTCTGGGAAATTGTTTCATTCACAAACAACATATGATTTGGGATGAGACATGCACGGTGCAAAGCCTCAGTGCCTTGTACCTGCCAGGTTCGTGAACCCCAAACTGATTTAGATCCTGGATATCTTTACACTGTGTTAAGTTAGCATGGGCTCATTACCGGTTTAAACGCCATTTTTCCTTTTTTGCAACTTCTGCACACAACACTTAGTTGTTGCTTTAGCTTTCAGCCTACCTGCGTCAAGATCTATGCCTGCTTCAAGCAGGCGCAGGGTTTTGACGCAGCTTTGTCCTATCTGATTGTAAATGCGGCACACCATGGGTGGCAGAGCAGCGGTGCACGTTAACTGGTGCATCCCTGGGGATGTGCTAGTTAACATAAATCTGCCCCTTTTATTATTAATTATGTGCAGGGGACACAGAGTCGGTGAGGTTTATCCAAGGTTAAGAAGAGATGAGTCGTGTTCACTGAAAAATTGGACATAGGCTTCACTTCCTCACAGCCGCGGGCCGTGGAGGGAGTTACGGTGGGGCAGGGAGGCGGGGAGGGGGAGGGGCAGGGTGGAGGGACCTAAAAACTGGCATATGGATAATTGCAGGTAAGTACACAATTTAATTATTCAAACGAAATTCGTAGCGCGCACAGCATCGCATTTTGCGATGCAGTGCGCGCTACGAAATTCGTTTGAATAATTAAATTGTGTACTTACCTGCAATTATCCATATGCCAGTTTTTAGGTCCCTCCACCCTGCCCCTCCCCCTTCCCGCCTCCCTGCCCCACCGTAACTTCCTCCACAGCCCGCGGCTGCCTCCTCAGCATCGCTGGACATGGTTAAATAATAGCTGCAAAATGTTACTCTTGTTAAACAATTTTACTATTATAATCTCTGAGATTTGTCTCTTACTCTGCAACATCTCATTGTTGTTATCTTTCTTTAAAGATAAAGACAATATCAACATGAGCGACAATCAGCAATTAATTGATTTCGACCTCATCATTGAACTCGTAATTGAAACATCAGTGGATGTTGATCCTTTGGGTGATTTAAATCCTGAGGATGAAGAAGAACGTGATGAGGATGCAGATTTGTCAGAATTGTATGACATAGGATGGGAAGCTGACGTGCTTGAGCCTATGGAACTATAAACATTTATTTTATAAATTTATAATAAATAAAAAGTAAAAATGTAAACCGTTTAATTTAAAAATAAAGACACCTTCAAAAACAGGTTATGTGTAGTGTCTTCAATAAAATATTAAAATATGCTCATAAAATTAGATCAGATTCACATATAAAACAGCACAGGTAAAATGAATATAAATTCCATTTCTTTTCTGCTATTTCTGTATTCTAAATTTGCCATGCACAAAAAAATCTTCTATGTAAAAATGTTAAGTAATGTGTTAAGTTTTTGATGACTGTTATTGATTTACTGTTGGGTAATAGTGGTTAATAACATTTTTTATTATATTTTACCACAGATTCAACTGCAGATCATTTCAAGATTTCAGCATGCCAACCAAAGAAAGAGTGAGAAAGGCTGCAAAACGTCAAAGACAGCAGGTGAATGAAAAAAAGCAGCAGTCCTCTAACAAAAAGATTTGTCAAGTCACCAAGAAAGCACCGGGTAAGAGTACAAAAACATTCATAAGAAATATCTGTGGTAAAAAAAATATTACTACAGAAAATGTTTCAGTCCAGAAAAGGAGAAGCAATTCAAACGGAAAGGAAAGGCCAATGAAAAATGTTACTGCTAGAGTAAGAGATAACTCTATGCATGAAAGTAGAAGGAAACAACAGTTTAGGGACATTCGTAAACGAATGTTCCGCAACAGGATAATTGGCAATTTGTTAAAAAATATTAAGAAAGGTCAACAGAAAGTGGTTTTTTATAAGAGAAAAAAAATAGTTGAGAAAGTTATTGATCAGGCATTTGAAATTAAACGTAAGTTATTTATTTTGACAATCAATAGAATTAGGAAGCTAAACAAGGCAATTTATGATTTCAAAAGAAATAGTAGATGGAAGAGAATAGTTAATCGTAGTAATTTTTGTGAAGTTTTTTCTGGAGAATGGATGCATAGTTCAAGCTCTGAGGCATTTTTTAATGAGGAGAGTTATTTCCAGGATAATGATTTGCTGCATGCAGTTGACACCAGTGGTCGAGCTTATGAAGTGAAAGATGGTTGTCCAGTTGAAAAAGAAAAACTTGTGACAACAGAGATAGAAGAGGTGTTAGGTAATGAGGTTTTAGGGAGACGTCCTAAGGGTCCTGTGTACACCTGGAAGTGTAGTAGTATTTGCAGTGTACGACAGGATTCCATCAATTTGCTTTGTGATTTTATACGGTCATTTAATAAGAAAAGTTTGAAGCAGAAAATGAAGTTGTTGCAAGAATTAGATCCTTGCAGAGTGAGAGAAGTGATAGGTTTGCATGGTCATTCACTGGCTTGTCTTTCCAGGAGAGTATGCCAGAGTGTTTTTCATCATTTCAGGATGCTAGCAGTGCATCATAATAAAGTGAGGAAATTAGTTAGAATGTTGTATTATGCTAAGAGTCCAGCAATTATGCTTAAACAATTATGCGCTGCTCTTTTGCATGGTTCTGAAATAGATGTGAAGAATATATGTGAAGAAATTGAGTTTTGTTACTTTGGAAGTAAAGAGGAGAATGTTGAAATTGACCAAGAAGAAGAGAGTAATGTGGAAGATAGTGTACAGGTTTCCAGTACAGATAATTTCCAGAGGGAAATTGCGACGTTTGAGGTGAAATCAAGTGAGAGGCCAAATTTCACTTGTGTGTGTTGTCGACGCACTTATTATAAGAATCAGACTAAGTTAGTGGATTTATATGCAAAAAGTGAAAGGGAAAATAATAGTGAATGGAAGGATTTTACAACATACTTGATGGTAGAAAATTGTTTTGATTTGGGATTGGATCAACGTGTGTGTACTTATTGTTGTAACAAATTAAATCAAAACCAGATGCCTGCTAGAGCAGTTCATAATAATCTGGAATTGGTTGAGATTCCTTCTGAATTGAAGGATTTAAATACTTATGAATCTATTTTGATTCAAAGTATCCATCCCTTTCAGGCTATTGTAAGAATGGAGCCAAAGACAGGGAAATTGCCTCCATCAGATTTACAGAGAGGATTAAAGGGAAGAGTTGTTTATTTGCCTCTAGATTTCAAGAAAAACATGAACACAATTGGAGTAGAAAAAGTGGAAGAGGAACCTCTGGTTATCTTAGTTAATGGGGTTCCGACAAAGAATAAGAAAATATGGCAAGATTTAGTAGATGTTAGGAAAGTCAAAAGGGCAACATTGTATTTGAAAAAAAATAATAAATACTATAAAAATGTATATGTTGCAGAAGAGGAAGTAAGTGAGGAAGAGGATAGCGATTTGTGTGCTGGTCAAATTGAGAAAGTAGAACCCTGTACTAGTGAAGAAATATATGAACATTATAGTGTTCATCCTTTGCATTCCAAGGAAGTCATGGGGAATGCTATTGAGTTGTTTCAAATGAAACAAGCCAAAGGGAGTCCCATTAGTGTTTGGGAGGAAAGTTTGGAAGCTCGGTGTTTCCCACAGCTTTTTCCAACAGGTCAGGGAGGAAGATATGATGAGCGACCTCATCAAATTCCTGCTTCTGAATACCGGACTTTGCGATTGTATGCAGGAGATGCTAGGTTTCGACAATGCATTCCTTATTTGTTTCATCTCCTGTTTGAAAGCGACCTGTCTGGACTGTCATATGCAGTGAACCACATCTTGAAAAGTGGTATACACATGCAAAACATCTCGGCAAGTGACTTTATGGATAAAGTCAATGTCCAAGACAGTATTTTGGATTCTCACCTGATTAATCTCATGGCGTGTCAGCGTGGTACTAATGAGTACTGGTACCGTCGTCATGGTGATTTAAAATGTATGCTGAGGAACTTAGGAACTCCCACATGGTTCCTCACTTTGAGCTGTGCTGAGTATGGCTGGGAAGACTTACTTGAATTTGTACGAGAGGCAAATGCTAACGTAGAAAACATCAAATTCAAGACACCCGGAGAACTGTACTCTTTGGATCCAGTCAATGTATGTAGGTACTTCAATCATAGATTTGAAGGTATGATGTCTTTCATCATGAATAAGAAGAATCCACCTCTTGGGGAGGTGTTGGATTTCTTCTGGAGAAAGGAGTACCAAGCAAGAGGTGCTCCTCATATACATATGTTGCTGTGGATCAAGGATGCACCTAAATTTGGAACGGATCCAGAAGACTCAGTGATGAGTTTCATAGAACAGTATTCTACGTGTGCTGTTCCAAACGCAAAGGAGAAAAAAAGCCTAAGAGAAAAAGTTCTACGTTTCCAAAGCCATCGATGTGGAAAGTACTGTCGTCGTAAATTCCGAAACAAAGACAAGTTCTACACCAAATGTCGTTTCGGCTTTCCACGACCGGTGATTTCTAAAGGAAGAGTGAACAGTTTGATGTCTTCGCTGCGACATAATGTGATGAAGAAATCACCTAAAAACACATACAATTTGAAGAGGAACGAAGAGTCTAAGTACATCAACGACTACAACCCGGTGATTTTGTCCATGTGCAATGCTAACATGGATATACAGTTTGTGGCTGATAACTGTATGGCTGTGGCTTGGTATGTGACATCTTACATCACCAAAAAAGAGAAGACAGAATTGAAGGATATGTGGGAGGACATTTCCCATGAAAAGAGCCTCAGCAAGAAGTTGTACAGTTTCAGTCTGAAGATGTTGTCGCATCGAGAAATCGGAGCTTACGAATGTTCTGACCGGTTGTCTTCAGCAAGTCTCTATGCCAAGTCCAGGAGTATCGTTTGGGCGAGTCTTGGTCTTGCTGCAACGCGTAATCGAGTTCTCAAACCTGTGCGGGAAATTGAGTATTTGGCGGAAAAGGAGCCAAACAGTACCGACATTTTGAAGAGCAACATGTTGGATACATAATATCCAAATCGAAGCAGTCACCTCGAGAATGTTTGTCTGTATGAGGTTCTGCAAAATTACATATTCAAGAGGAACATCAAAGAAGATACTGAGAAAGGAGTGTATGCTGTAATAGGAAGTGAGGGATGTCTGGTGAAGCAAAGAAAATGCCACTTGATAAACCATCGAAAATTGAGTGGCGAATCTCCTGAAAAAAAGGAGTTTTTCTATTTAGCACTTTTGCAACTTTTTAAGCCTTGGCGTGCAGAAGAGGAACTGCTTGGATATTTCCTCTGTTATGAAGACTCTTTCAATGCTGCCAAGGAGACCATAGAATGTCCTGCTTTTCCCAAATATGTAGAAATGTTGAATGTGGAAATTGAGCAGGAAGCAACGATTGCAGCGGAGATTGCCAGAGACAGTTCTCAGGACAGTCAGAGTTCTGCTTCATTGAGTCAGGATCCACTAGGAGGACCTGTTATCGAAAATGAAGCTGCCACTGCTATGAATGAAGTGGAAAGAGCAATGGCACATGCTCAGGAGGATGCGGTTAACTTAGAAGAGTTGGAAAGACAACTCAACGTTGAGTAGAGGAAAATATATGACGAAGTTACCATGCAAATTGATCATGGATTAAGTCATGACAAGAAAGAGTGCTCATGTACGTCGTTGAAGCCTGTTCGACTGTACGTGAGTGGAGAAGGGGGAACTGGAAAAAGTTTCCTTATTAAAGCAATTTCATGTTATTTGCAGGAAAGGACAGAGTCATCGCTGTCTTGTGTTGTCACCGCTCCAACTGGACTGGCAGCACATAACATTAAAGGGATTACTTTACATCATTTACTGATGCTGCCAGTGGAGCATGACAACAAATTACAATATCACAAGCTATCGGGAGATGCTTGTTTTGAAGTTTCAAGAGTCTTGAGGAAAATGAAACTTCTTATCATTGACGAAGTAAGCATGGTTTCCAATGTCATGCTTGCCTTTGTGCATTTGAGAATGCAAGAAGTTCTCAAAACAGAGTATGATGTGTTATTTGGTGGCAAACACATCATTGTTTTCGGAGATCTTCTGCAGCTGACACCAGTGAAAGGGCAACCTGTGTTCAAAATGCTCACGCATGAAGATACCAGGAAGTGCCTAGGGAGCATTGGCAACGTCAATATATGGTTAAACTTCAATTATGCTGAACTGCATGAAAATATGCGTCAGGCGAAGGATGAAGTTTACAAGACTATTCTACAAGATGTTAGAATTGGAAAAGTGACCGAGCATGGGAAAGAAGCTTTACATGCACGATTACTGACAAATTTATGTCCAGACCAAGATGTTGTGCCTGAGAATATTTTTCAGAAAATTACTGAGAAGAAATCTGGAATATGTTTGATGCCAACTCTTGCAGAATGTGCCAAATTCAACAACAAAATGTTGCATTTAGAAAAGCAAGAGATTGTGAAACTGGAAGCTATTGACAGAGTAGAGCATATGGGATCAACAATTATTTTGTCTGAGAATCTGAAAACAAAATTGGATTCATTAGAGAAGAGTATATCTAAAACTGCAGGTTTTGAAAAGACTCTGAATGTGTGCTTGAACTGCCGTATAATTTTAAGAAGGAATTTACATGTTGAAAGAGGTCTGGTAAATGGATCAATGGGTAATGTTGTTGATTTTGTGAAATACAGAAATAGAGATGGAATTGAATTTTTAAAAATTAAATTTGATGGCATTGAGGAAGTACAGCTAATTGGTCGTTGTTCTGCTAGATTTTTGCTTGTAAAAGACTTATATGTTCGTCGTAAACAGTTTCCTGTTTGCTTGGCATATGCGGTGACAATCCATAAATCGCAAGGTTTAAGTGTAGACAGTGCATTGGTGAATATTGGCAGTTCTGTGTTCAAGGAGGGTATGGCATATGTGGCATTGTCACGAGTTAGAACTTTATCGGGATTGTACTTGATTGAGTGTGATGTCACAAACATTTGTGCCGATCTAGATTGTGTTAAGGAATATAATAGGTTAAGAAGAGAGTATGCGCCACATTTGCCTCAGTATCCTTTGTTTGAGAAACGTGTGGTAGGCCGGAAACGAAGAAATGTGACCAATATTGGGGAGGTTGTAGCAAAAAGACGAAAAGTCGATGAACCTGAAATTATAAGCAGAAACAAAAAGGATTCTGTTGAAGATGTTGTTGGTTTTCAATTTGAAAACAGTTCTGGTGTCAACTGCTATGCTAATGTAGTGGTTAATGTTTTGTTTTCTCTAGAAAATGTAAAAGAAGAGATTGTGGTCAATTCTGATCAAAGATTTTGCAGTTTGTTAAATTCTGTGTTAGAGAAATGTAGCACTGATAGAACAAACATAGAAAGTGTGTCTGAAATTCGAAATCTGTTAGACAGATGTTCAGGCCAAACACAATTCTCTCAAAATAGTCAGCAAGATTGTCAGGAGTTTTTAATGTATATGCTTGATGTATTGCATGATGAAGGTGTAGATGTAGATCACCTGTTTGGGCTTTCTAATCAATGGCAGCATGACTGCGAGAACTGTAGGGTATCAAGTACTACTAGTGTAGACTCAGAAAGATTTATATATTTAACTTTGCCAGACAGTAAATCAGTCTCTTTTAATAAGCTAGTAAAAGGAGCTGATCACAACATGGAGTGTAGCCAATGTAAATCTGAAATGATGTCCACATTATTTATACGAACATATGGCCAGTATGTAATTTTAATGTTCCAACGATGTAGGCCTGATGGAACAAAATTGACAACTTTAATTAAAAATGTTGTGGCTTCACAGTTGTCAATATCAGGAAGGACTTTTGTAACTGTAGCAATTATATATCATGACGGTCCTTCAATAACATCAGGACATGACACAGCTTATTTAAAGTCTAGAAATGGCTGGTCATTCTGCAATGATTCTGTTTTAATTTTCACAAAAAAATTGCCGTATGACCTTAAAAACTCTTACCTGGTGTTTTTAAAACCAAAATTTTAGGGAAAGAATCTCGGGATGTGCTCTGAGGAATTTCAAGAAGTTCTAATGGCTCCTACATGATTTGGCCTTGAGGATAAGTGTAGTACAGAGACATAACTTCTTACCATAACACTGGACGTCATGGAGAAATACGTGCACTTTGAATGAGTTCAGAAAAACGGTTTCTTTTTATAAGCTAATTGAAGCAGCCAATCAAAACATGGAGTAGAGGGAATGTAAGTCTGCAATGCTGTCTACTGTTTTACATTGCTTTGTGATTAAAAGTGATGTAGAGAATTAAATAATTGTAGTAGTCATAAAGGTAGTGTAAGTCTGCTTCATAGTAAGCAGTATCAGTGTCATAGGAAATGTAGAACATGATTGAGCAAGAAGGGGAAGATATTACTAGTCCAGGATTGTGAAAATGATCTTGAACATTTTAATTGTGAAAGTTGCGGAAATACAACATGACGGGATTGGCTTACAAGAATTCTAAGAGTTATAAATGGCTCAGACACGATTTGGCCTTGTGGAAACGTGTGGTAGAGAGCGAGAAGTCATTTATTGTATGTAACATGTTTTTGAAAACAATGGAGGTTTTCTTTCAGAAAGTGGCGGGTTGAAAGTAATAACAGCACAACAGAGTGTAAGCTGTTCATAGGACATCCTTCGCCGTCATGGAAAGTAAGTTAACTTTAAGGAGTTCTGAATTCTGATTTGTTATGTTGTATGGGTTTTTTAAACACAATCATTTTGATTGTGTTTTTTTTTCCCCGCTGTTATATGATGAATACCTTCAAGTCACTGTTTTTAGTGAAATTTGATACATTCTGAGAACTGCAAAAATAAACCATTTAATATGTATAATTATTTCTGTTCTGTTTGCATTCATGATGTACATGTAGAACTGTGTAGGAGGCATGGAGAAGGTGAGGCTTCTGTAAGTGTCAAAGTTGTTGCATACAGTGCTCATATTCTACGTAGTCTTTCATATGATAGACTACATTTCCACAATGAGATACCTAAGCAAAGGAAACACAGGTGATATGATTGTGGAATGAGGAAAAAAAATTGCCCGTTTTTCAATTATATTACCTGTGTTTCTTAACATTACACATCACATTGTGTAGATGAGGTTTAGGCCTGTTCCTGGAGACAGAGGAGGTCTAACATTTGTCCAAGAGTGCAGTCGACATGACACACTTGGTTGGTAGGCCTGCACATGTATTTTCTTCTCTGTATTCTTCAATAAGTGTAAATTTGATCTGCAACCCTGAGTAGGCCTCACCTTAAACAAACCTCTGGATAGGCCACACCTTATTTTCATCCTGAATCAATTATTTAACATGTTAGGGACAGATTTATGATAGGTGTATGCCTCTTTTGCGCCACTGTGCGTCACTTTTGTGACGCAGTCGCGGTTGAAAAGATTTGGTATGAGGCGACAAAATTATAAAATGATGAATCTAGGCAGATGTGTCATGCTGTAAAAAAACAATGCCACATGAAACCGATGCAGCAGTCATGCAAAAGATGTACAATGTTGCAAGATAGGACTCACTTCATCTGCATCAAGATACTATTAGTTTAAAATGTATATTTTTAGGACTGTGTAGGGGCATGGAGAAGCAGAGGCTTCTGTAAGTGTCAAAGTTCTTGAAAAACTATTTGTCCTTTAATTTTTTTCCCTTGTTTTTTCTAATTTATTAAAAACATGTTTTAATATTTTTCAAATGTTTGTTCTCGCTTTCACAGATTTTTTAGTATAAAAAGAACAAATGAGTAACTTAACGACAATTATAAGGTTAAATGTTTTGTACTCTTTTTGTTATATTTCTATCACATTTAACTTCTATTAGTTCCACTGCTTTATTTCTTTAAGAATCACTTTCCTGCCTTTGCTACTTCGCTCATTCCTTTGTCTATTACTTAATTACTCTACTCCTTTACTATTTTTCTTAGTCCCTCTCTTCTCATACTTCTTCACTCTTGGTCACTCACTCTGTCTCTATTACTTTCACTGTTTCTGACTGATCTAAAAATTTTTTTTTTAAAAAGAACAGTAAGTATAAGGGAAGGAAACAGACAGTTATGTTAAAAGAAAGACAGCTATAGGGAGTAAACTAGGGATACTGTTACCCGCAATCCTCTGCTGATGATGTCACTGACCATGTCATGAATGATGTAATATGTGACATCATCAGCAGTGGATTACGGGTAATAGTATCTATAGTTTACTCCCCTATAGCTGTCTTTCTTTTAACATAACTGTCTGTTTCCTTCCCTTATACTTACTGTTCTTTTTAAAAAAAAAAAATAAATTTGGTTCGCTTCCGGTTTGCGTACCGGCGAGCGAACTGGGAAGCGAACTAAGAGAAATAGAGTTTGGCAGAGTTCCAAATATTCTACCAATTTTTTAATAACGGGGAGGTAGTTCTGAAAAGAACTTTTTTTTTATTGTTTTTGTTGTTTTATATTTTTTTTATTTTTTTCTGAACATTTTTTTACTTTTTTTGAATTTTTCTGAACGGTTTTATATTTTTTTGGTTTTTTTTGGGGGGGGGGAAACGAAAACGATTCATTGTAAAGGGCTCAACAGGAGCAACAAAAAAAAAAGAATTTATTGTTTGCGGCGTTTCGGACAAATTGGAAGATGATTGTCAATAGCTCTGTTGATCAGAGTGATGCTACTTTCTCTGTAGCAAATGAATCCATTGCAAAGTACGCAGACTTGTTTTACTTCCCCAAATCTCAGTTGTATATTTGGCACCATCTCCCTGCCCTCTGCTCCCGTCACTTCGGGTACATCAGATCTTCTGGCCATATTAGGGGGATTATCTAGTTCGTTACGAAACTGTGCAGCACTGTAGTTGTTAGGATGCCACCTAGTCATATGGCGATGCATTGTGTAGTTTCCGTAACTGTATTTCTTCTCGGTCCCTCTGGACAGTCTATCTTGACATATAAGGCAAGTTACGTATCTTGCATTTACTTTTTTCTCGCATTTGGGAAATTAAAAAAATTGCCAAATGAAGTTTTCTTTCCGGTGAGACCTCCTGGGCTCCTCAGGCAAAAACTGCCTCTCTTCCTGCTCTTCCTCCTCTTCCTCTTCTTCCTCTTCTTGCTGAATTATAACTTCAGCAGGTGGTCCTCTCTTCCTTGGATGTGGTGGAGGTGGTGGGGAAGCACCAGCTGAAGCTACTAAAGAAGCCATTGCTCACTGGTAACAAAGGGTCTTTCTCTCACAAAGATGAAAGTCAGAGTGAGGAAAGAAGGAGGGGTTTTCATCATTTGGGAAAAACAATAGTTCTCAACCAATGAAAAGTGTTAATTTTACATTACATGACCTAGTGTTACATCATTAGGAAAGCAAAAGTGAAATGAACCAATGAAAAGTGTTATTACCAAGTCACATGACCTGCTGTGTTTACGTTACGCGCTTTGTACGCGCTTTGCGCCGCCTCCCGGTTTGCTTCCGGGAACCTGCGCTTCGCGCCTCGCTTCGCGTACCAGTTCGCTAACGTAGCACGTCCTATGACGTATCACGCGACAACGTGAAACGTCATGCGGACGCGAGGCGTCACAATGTTTTCTAACGCGGCAGTTGCGTTAAAGGAACGTTTACCGGTTTGCGGACTATTTCGCGCCATCAAGGCCAGCTAACGGGAAGCTTCCCGATTCGCGAAGCGGGAGGGAAGAAAAAAAAATATTTAAAAAAAAAATATTAATAAACATATAAAATATATTTTTGGATTTAAAGAAGAATACATTTTACAGCTACAGATATTAGCTTTTAAAAAACCAATGAAATTCACTGAAAAAAACATAGGTTATAGACCATATATAGTTAGGAATTAGCATTTACAAAACCTTGAAAATTCACTGAAAAAACCATAGGTTGTAGACCATATATAGTTAGGAATTAGCATTTAAAAAACCTTATTTTACTCACACAAAACCATTGAAATTCCATATATAGTTAGTTGCACTAACTATATATCGCCCACCCGCAATCCACTGCTGATCATGTCACATATTACATCATTCATTACATGGTCAGTGACATCACTGATGACATCACTGATGACATCTCAAATGACATCACTGATGACATCACTGATGACATCTCAAATGACATCACTGATGACATCACTGATGACATCTCATTTGACATCATTCTTGTGCTAATACGATAAACCTCTTCAGACTCCAATAAAACCTTAGATACACTCAGTGTATACAGACACTCACACACTGTCACTCATCCATGGAGTTACTCACACACCTAGTCAGTCATGCAAAGAATCAATCACACCTCCATTTCCTCAACTATACAGTTATACACACCTTACTTATTCAAACATATACTAACACATATTTACTCTCTTATACAATCCCTGATACAAGTTCACAATGATCCATACAGCCACTCACACATTCAGTGGCTCTCATGCACAGTTATTTATATATGCCAACTCTCACATGTACTGTGTTTTACATATGTACTTACTATGACATGTAGCATTGACATATCCATTCACTCATCAATACACTCATGCACACAGTCAACCGCCCATGTAGCTGTTTCCACATGCACTCTTGAACTCATACACCTAGTGAATCAACTGCTCACACATCTATGCACAGAGTCACACACCTCCCAGCCACCCCCACACAAACTCGATCTCCCATACAAATACTTGGGCAACCAATCAATAACATATATAGCCTCTCGTATAGCTAATGATCCACACATGCAGCAGTTTACATCACAACAGACATACTGAAGCAAACATTCAGACAGTTTAGTCACTAACCCATGCATTTAGTACGACACATTTATTCACTCACTCATGCAGTCAGTCACGCACCTACTAAATCCTTCATCCAGACACTTATACATCCACTCATTCTTCAATATATCTAACATATTTAAACTTTACAGAAACACACAGTCACTGGATGATGTCATCAGTGATGTCATCAGTGATGTCATCAGTGATGTCATTTGAGATGTCATCAGTGATGTCATCAGTGATGTCACTGATCATGTAATGAATGATGTAATATGTGACATGATCAGCAGTGGATTGCGGGTGCGCGATATATAGTTAGTGCAACTAACTATATATAGAATTTCAATGGTTTTGTGTGAGTAAAATAAGGTTTTTTAAATGCTAATTCCTAACTATATATGGTCTATAACCTATGGTTTTTTCAGTGAATATATTACCTACTGGCGATAGCCAGTAGGTATATATAGTTAGGATTTTTTCCCTATGGGATTTTTGAAAATTCTATGTCGAATAACTTTGGCATTTGAGGACAGGATTGGCTGAAATTTTCAGGAAAATGGAACATTTTGTTTCTGAGCAGCCCCTGAAAATTTGGGGGGGTTTCGTCAAGGGGGGGCCGAGAAAAAAGGGGGGTCCCAAAACGTGTTTTTTCCATGCAATTTTCCATAGGGCGGTTGGCCTCACTTTTAGCCTGAACGGCTGAATGGATTTACACCAAACTTGGCAAAATTGTAGGGACTGGTAGCCCGATGTGCCTTTGCTATGTCTCAAGATATAGGCTCCAGTGGTTTTTACGAAAATTAACTTTGAAAAATATATATTGGGCTACATTGGGCTATATATATGTTGGAGCCCAAATGTAGCCCAATGTAGCCCAATGTAGCCCAATGTAGCCCAAAGATGGCCACCAGAGACAAAAAAAACAAATGTAGCCCAAATATCAGCCGGATGTAGCCCAACTATAGCCCAATGACAGAATGTCCCAGAGTGTTCTAAAGAACAACTAGAGTTCTAACAGTCCTACTTATTACAAAGGTATGGCACACCTGAAGCCATCTTGATTGGAATAAAGTGGTAACTCTTAAAACATTTAATTTAAAAAGGAACAAAATGAGGGGGTTCATTTTGCCATAGAAAGTATGATTAGCGAATATATGACGAAATCCCGCATACCATCAGTCCGCAAAAAAAATCCCGCATGTACTATTAGGCCGCAAATTAAAATAACGAAAACTTTTAGAACGAATATGCCTTTAGCATACACTAAACAACTAAACTACCCTAAACCCTAATACACTACCCCCAGCATGACCCTACACTACACAAACAGTACAACACTACCCTAAACCCTAAAACAATACCCCCAGCATGACCCTACACTACACAAACACTACAACACTACCCTAAACCCTAAAACACTACCCCCAGCATGACCCTACACTACGCAAACACTACAACACTACCCAAAACCCTAAAACACTACACCCCAGCATGACCCTACACTACGCAAACACTACAACACTACCCTAAACCCTAAAACACTACCCCCAGCATGACCCTACACTACACAAACACTACAACACAACCCTAAACCCTAAAACACTACCCCCAGCATGACCCTACACTACGCAAACACTACAACACAACCCTAAACCCTAAAAAACTACCCCCAGCATGACCCTACACTACGCAAACACTACAACACTACCCTAAACTCTAAAACACTACCCCCAGCATGACCCTACACTACGCAAACACTACACTACCCAAAACCCTAAAACACTACACCCCAGCATGACCCTACACTACGCAACCCCTACAACACTACCCTAAACCCTAAAACACTACCCCCAGCATGACCCTACACTACGCAAACACTACAACACTACCTAAAACCCTAAAACACTACACCCCAGCATGACCCTACACTACGCAAACACTACAACACTACCCTAAACCCTAAAACACTACCCCCAGCATGACCCTACACTACGCAAACACTACAACACTACCCTAAACCCTAAAACACTACCCCCAGCATGACCCTACACTACGCAAACACTACAACACTACCCTAAACCCTAAAACACTACCCCCAGCATGACCCTACACTACGCAAACACTACAACACTACCCTAAACCCTAAAACACTACCCCCAGCATGACCCTACACTACGCAAACACTACAACACTACCCTAAACCCTAAAACACTACCCCCAGCATGACCCTACACTACGCAAACACTACAACACTACCCAAAACCCTAAAACACTACCCCCAGCATGACCCTACACTACGCAAACACTACAACACTACCCAAAACCCTAAAACACTACCCCCCAGCATGACTCTACACTACGCAAACACTACAACACTACCCAAAACCCTAAAACACTACCCCCAGCATGACCCTACACTACGCAAACACTACAACACTACCCAAAACCCTAAAACACTACACCCCAGCATGACCCTACACTACGCAAACACTACAACACTACCCAAAACCCTAAAACACTACACCCCAGCATGACCCTACACTACGCAAACACTACAACACTACCCAAAACCCTAAGACACTACCCCCAGCATGACCCTACACTACGCAAAGACTACAACACTACCCTAAACCCTAAAACACTACACCCCAGCATGACCCTACACTACGCAAACACTACAACACTACCCAAAACCCTAAAACACTACCCCCAGCATGACCCTACACTACGCAAACACTACAACACTATCCTAAACCCTAAAACACTACGCCCAGCATGACCCTACACTACGCAAACACTGCAACACTACCCTAAACCCTAAAACACTAGCCCCAGCATGACCCTACACTACGCAAACACTACAACACAACCCTAAACCCTAAAACACTACCCCCAGCATGACCCTACACTACGCAAACACTACAACACTACCCTAAACCCTAAAACACTACCCCCAGCATGACCCTACACTACGCAAACACTACAACACAACCCTAAACCCTAAAACACTACCCCCAGCATGACCCTACACTAAACAACCACCACAACTCTACACTACACTAACACAACACTACACTACACAACACTACACTACACTACACAATCACTAACCCACGAAAAAATTAACACAAACCCACTTACCTCTCTCGTCATCGTGGTTTTCACAACGCAAATGCATTTACCATACATGCCTTTAAAACGTAATTCTTTGTAAAGGCATGCGCGATAAATGCACATGCGTTTTGAAAAAATGCGGGATAATGGTATGCGAGGTCAATGACCTTGCGGGATAATGGTATGCGGACTGAAAGTCTGCGGGATAAAAAATGCGGGAAAATGGCTGCAAACCATGATTAGCAGCAGACTTCCCTGGTGAGCACTAGCTTTACTACAGTGATCTAATGAGCAACTAGAGTGCTAACATTCAGAATTTATGGCAAATGTGTGACACATCTGAATGCCTTCTTGATAGAACCAAAGTAAACAAGCATTGAAAATGCAATAGATCTCGCCCTCGTTTAAGTTAAAGCCATTCTGTTTGTAATGAGGTGGCTTTTTAGCTTTGCTTTTATTAGTGTTTTTAAAACTTTCATGTAAATAACATGCATATGTATGCATATATGTATATGTATGCATGCATTTATATTTATATAGATATGCAGATTATATATGTTTATATATGTATATTACCTACTGGCGATAGCCAGTGGGTATATATAGTTAGGATTTTTTCTCTATGGGATTTCTGAAAATTCTATGTCTAATAACTTTGGCGTTTGTGGACGGAATTGGCTGAAATTTTCAGGAAAATGGCACATTTTGTTTCTGAGCAGCCCCTGAAAAATTTGGGGGGGTTTCGTCAAGGGGGGGCCGAGAAAAAAGGGGGGTCCCAAAACGCATTTTTCCCATAGGGCGGTTGAACTCACTTTTAGCTCGAACGGCTGAATAGATTTACATGAAACTTGGCAAAATTGTAGATATGGTTTGCCCGACGTGCCTTTGCTATGTCTCAATATATGTGCCCCAGTGGATTTCGAGAAATTAACGTTTAAAAAAATAAATATATATCTGTGACAGCGTTCCGGTTAGCGCCCCGGTTCGCGTACCTGACGCGTAACGGAACTTCGCGAAGCGAAGCTGATTGGCTCTCCGGTGTCTGTCAACATTCTAAACAGTCCGGAGCGGCCGCCATCTTGTCTCTCGGTAGGTTCGAGAGACAAGATGTGGTGAAATATGAGTGCATATGATAGTGTTGTAATAATGAGTGACTGTATGTATGAGTGATTGTATGGGTGAATGAGTGAATGTGTGTGTAGACGTAGGAATCAGTGAGTGCGTATGCAGTAACTGGTATTGGTGTGTCATGATGTCATCAGTGATGTCATTTGAGATGTCATCAGTGATGTCATCAGTCATGAATGATGTAATATGTGACATCATCAGCAGTGGATTGCGGGTGCGCGATATATAGTTAGTACAACTAACTATATATGGAATTTCATTGGTTTTATGTCAATAAAATGTCCAGCTAACTATATATGGTCTCTAACCTATGGTTTTTTCAGTGAATATATATATATATATATATGTGTGTGTGTGTGTGTGTTAGACCTGGCACCTTCGAGTGGTCTCCCTTCCATTTTTTGCTATATCCTCATGTGTTTTTGCTCGTTATAGATGTTTTGGGCACTGTGCCACTGCTGTCCAGTGCCACAGTGCAAATGCTCCCTATGGTAAATTGATGTATGGATTAGTGATTCCATGATTGATTGATTTGGTTTACTTGTCAGACCCTAGTACAGTGCATTAAGTGTGCCCAGGGCTTGTAAACCAAATGCTGCTGGTGGGCTTGCAGCACTGGTTGTGCCACCCACAGAAGCAGCCTGCAAAAGTGTGTCTCAGGTCTGCCATTGCAGAGCCTGTGTGTAGTCTGGTACTGCCATGTTGACTGGGCAAGTGCACCCACTTGCCAGTCCCTAAACCTTCAATTTTCTGCATATTAGTCACCCCTATGGTAGGGCCAAGGGCAGGGTGTATTGTAAGTAAACAGTAGGACAAGCCCTGATGTGTGTGGCATGTCCTAATAGTGAATTACAGCCATTTTCATTTTTCACTATGACAAGGCTACCTGTTCCCTATAGGCCAGAATGAGCAGTTTGATTATTACATCTTATAATCCTAACTGACTCAGGGAACTAGGTAGAAATTCGAGTTTAGTATGCCTGAACTCAGCATGATAAAATGCATCTTTTAGTAAAGTTGGTTTTAACATTCTGTGTTTGAAAATACCACTTTTAGAAAGTAGGTATTTTCTTGTCTAACTATCCAAGCCTGCCTCTGCTAGGTTGTGTATTCCTTGTCTGGAGTTTGAGTGACAGGGGTTGGGGGATTCCAAGAGACAGGGTGAGTCAGCACAGGGCTGAATAGAGAGATCCAAATGCAGATGGCAGGGAGGAGTTACACCTGGGATCTGAATAGGGCTGTTCCTTTCCTCCACAATGCTGGCTCCACCAGTCATGTAAACAGAGTGCTCCAGGACTGACCAGAACGGTTTGGACTAGGCAAAGGCCTCTCTGCCTTCAGAGAACAAAGATAAACTGTGTATAAAAGAGGGAACTCAGACCCCAGACTTTAGATCACTTTTGGGAAACAAGAAGAAACCGTTGCTTGGAGGATTGGCCTGCAGTGGTTGCCTGATTGGCAAAGAAAAGAGAGAGGAACTTTGTGTGTACTTTCATAAACTTTTGAAGGATATCCAAGGGCTTGAGAAAGAGCTTCCCTCCTGCTGAAGTCTCAGGGACTACATACTTCAACCACCTGCTCCCCAAGAGTTCTTTCGAAGTGCCTGCAGTTGTGTTGGGCTTTCTGCAGAACTGCGTGTCGCGGGGAGCTGGAAGCGTGACTCACGAAGGAGAAGCGTGTTTCTGAACTGCAGCAGTTGCTTCACAACGCGAAAGCACCTTGTTTCACCGGAGACGATGATCGACCTCGCACCAGATGCCGCTGCATCATCGGAGAAGTGTGTTGCAGCCGTTGTTGTTGCATCGCTGGGAAAGCGTGTCGCCGCTGCAAGCTGTCGCATCATTGCTGAAGCGCCTCGCAATGCCGGAGAAGACGATCAACGTCGCATCAGACACCGCCACATCACCGTGAAGTGTGTCACAGGGCCTGTCGCGGCTCAGATGAATTGTCGCAAGGCCATCAGGCATGCACGCATTGTGTAGCATCCAAGAGAAGATGCCATCTTTGTTTCATTGGACCGGATCTTCATCGCATCACAGCGTTGCGGGCTGCATCGCCTCAGAAGCGCAGTAAGAAACCGACGCATCACCTCCCCTCGCAGAGAAGAACGAACGCTTCCCCTAGGCATCAGTAGGGACCATACGCACCACCGTTCTTGCGTGTAAGGAACCGACGCATCACCTCTGCTGCAACACTTTCGTTGTATAACGTTACGCATCTTAAGGTACATTGACTCAAAGTTTCGCATTGTAACATCTAAAGAGAACTAAGCTAATTCTACCATTTTTAAAGTACAGTATTGTGGATTTTTGTTGTTTGTGGTTTTGTATTAAATCTATATAAAGAATACTTTTTTTTAATATACCACTTGTGTGGTGTCAATCTGTAGTGTTGTCACTGCCTCTGAGATAAGCCTGTCTGCTTGTGCCAAGCTACCATGGGTGTGAGCAGGGATTATTTTAGGAGTGTACCCCCTTACCCTGACTAAACACAAGGGTCCCTATTTGGTCAAATGTACCTACCTCTGCCAACTAGAGACCACCCCATCTAACACTGGTGGGCAGCGGTGAGGATTTGGACTTGCATTTGTGACTCATATACAGTGATTGGTTAACACTACTAGTGAGTGCAGACCAAAACGCGACCACATACTTTTGGTAGATTTTGTTTCCTGGAATTTTCTATTTTTGCAAAGAACTGCCAAGTTTAACCACCAAGGAGAAAGCAGCATCCATAACATCTGTTGATTGTGATTGGGAAGAGGAGAAACTAGAATCCTACAATGTAAAACAGCTAAAGCACTTCTGCAGGAAATTTAAAGTTGCAATGACCGGTCTCTCCAAGAAGAATGAGTGCCAAAAGGCGCTGAGGGCCTGAGTCGCAGCAAGGAGTACCCCTGAGAATGAGGAAGGGATTGAGAATGCAGATGAGAAGCAGGAAGGGCCATTGGGTCCAGGGGGGAGGAGAGCAACCTCCCCAACAGTTAGAAGTGTTTCTGCCAAAGGCTGGTCCCCAGAGGAGCTGGAGGGCAGGGAAAGGAATAGGATGCATGCGTTGGAGCTAGCCAAAATGAATGGGCAGTTAGAAATTAAGAAATTGTCCCTAGAGGAAAAATGATGCACTGGATCATGAGAGAAGTTTGAGGGAGTTGGAATTGAAAGCAAAGAGATTAGAGATTACTCCCTCAAAAATGATTGTCCTTATACTTTGAGATTGTATATTATTTCCCTGTGAACTGTGTATTGTGTGTTACCATTTTCACTTACGTTTTCCCTTTTCAAGATGGCCGACCCAAGTTGTACTTTAGTTAATTTGTGCTTCGTGTTTACCGTAGACTATCTGTGTTCGTTATTTCCAACCCAGATTGTCGTTTGCCCCCAACATTTACAAACATTCAGGAGCCTTAAGGACATGTGACATGCAGTACTTCCCATTCAGTGCACGTCACTGAATTCACCACACTTGTTTTACACATTGGGTGTATTTACTTGGTCCGTCTTTTATCTCGCACTACATGTTTCCTTAAACACACCTCTTTTCCGTACACCTACGCTTTCCCGCTGAGACCCGTCGTTTGAGCGAGGCTACCTGACTGTTTGGGTAAGATTCACGTTTTCAAACTTTGTTTTATATTTGTTGTTTCACTCTTCTCAGTCACTAGAGTAACGCGCACAAACCGGGTGTTGTCCTCCGGCGATCCCCATGGTTAAGTTCTCGAAATTGCTTGCTCCTAGGCTATACCGTATTCCTCACATATTTTTTCCTTCAACACTTTCGACTTTCGTTTTTACTTGGTACATCTATTTTGCACCCACTTTTTTTTTGGTCTCCGATTTCACTTCGGTCTGCCCGCGCATTTAATGTTTTTTACTCTATCTTTCAACCCCATTTAATTTAACTTAATTCCAACTTGAATCATTTTAGAGGATAATGTTCCCCCCCCGAAACAGTGTTTGGTTTCCTTACAGATAATCTACATTTCCCTGATGAAGGGACATCTGTCCCGAAATGCATTGGGATTTGGGACAATAAAAAGTTTGTGATGAATCACTTATTGAATATCATTTGAGTCTATATGATTGGAATATACGACCCCTTGGATTAAAACAATTCTTGAACTACTATTTGGTTTTTCGTACCTGATTGATAGCTGGCTGACTAACCCTAGGAAGCTTGCTGAGGAGGCAGACTGTTGGGTGAGCACCGGGGTCCATAGGGGTCACCTGGGAGACCCAGCCAAGAGTGGGCAGGGTCCCCAGAAGAAGAGTGGGGGGAAAGGGTTATTAGAGGGAGTTCCAGAGAGGGCCCCAAAGTAATTCCCAAGAGAACCAGGGGAAAGATTCCCAGCCTCCCCTGAGAAAAAGCCTGGGGCCCAACAGGTAACCCTGTTCCTAGGGGACCCCTGAGGTGCTACAAGTGTGGGGACCTGGGTCATAACTGGAATGATACCCTGTGCCCCCAGTTTGGAAAGACAGCACACCCTGATATTCCATCCCAGCAGATGGTGAGTGTAGACCTGGGGGAGGAGAGGGGTGTCCAAGGTGGGTGGGGTCCCGCAGAGCTGTCCCTTGTCTCTTTAGGAGACTGTGAGGTGGTCCCCAGGACCCAACTGCCTGATAACACTAAGAACTACAGGCAGTGGGTGATCATCAATGGCCATAGATTGGAGGCTCTTAGAGACACAGGAGCCAGTGTGACAGCTGTCAAGCATCACCTAGTGTCTCAAGAGCAGGTTGTCCCCAATGCATTTTACCCAGTTGTTGCCGCTGACAACCCAGAGAGCCACTGCAAGGTGGCTCAGATTCCCTTTCAGTGGGTACTCTTCAGGTAGCTGTGAGGCCCTCCATGCCTGTTGACTGTTTGTTAGGGAACGATTTGGAGAGCTCACCTTGAACAAAGGTAGAGCAAAGTGCTCATTTGGAGATGTTGGGTCTGCCTGACAAGGCGTGTGTAACCACATGGTCCATGGCAGCCAGTAAGGGTGTTCAAGAGGACCTGGAGCCTGAGAGGGAGACCCAGGTACCGGCATTAAAGAGAAGTGGCAGAGGGTGTTGGAAACTGGCACCCGAAATTCCCATGGTCTAGGAGGAGATAGACCCTGAGGGGATGCCCTGACGCCTACAGCGGAACAGGTAGCTGAACTGGGGGATCTGTCTGAGCTGACCCATTGGCAGCAGGAAGGAGGACCCTCCAGGGAGGAGTTCTGTGAGGTGCAGAACAAGTACCCTTGTCTTGTGGGTTTGCGGCAGCAGGCTGCAAGCCAGGCAGAAGGTGATCAGTCTAGATCACATTGGATCTACCGAGAGAATGGTCTCCTTTATAGTGAGCCTAAGGTTTCTGAGCCTGGGTCAGCTCGTGTACTGGTGGTACCCCACCGCTTCAGAGCCTTCCTACTGGGGCTGGCTCATGATGTGCCATTGGCAGGACATTCAGGTCAGCACAAGACCTTTGAGAGGCTTGTCACCCACTTTTACTGGCCCAAAAAGCGCAAGATTTGGCGACCCTTGACCCTGCTTGCAGGTCAGGACGCCCCCCACACCGCACAGCTTCGCCTGTGTGTTCCTACCTTTGAGCCAGCTGCTGCCACCTCATGAGTTCGCCGCTCCCCCGCCCTCCACTGGTAAAACTGTTTTGTTCCTGTTCTGTTGTTTGCTCTAAAACTGTACTGTGCCATTTTTATTTTTTCACTGTTTACTGGTTCTGTTGCCCTGCGTTGTTGTATAGCTCCCCCTGCACCGCCCCCTTTTGCCTTCTGTATCCCTCTGTCCCGTCCCTTCCCATCGCTGCCTCCCTCCGGCCCCACCCCCCTGCTCTCCCATTCGGCGCTCCCACCTCCCAGCTGCTCCTCGCTCCCACATCCCCTTATATGGCGGCTGCTGCACGGTAGAGGGAGCGACCCTTGACCCTGCTTGCAGGTCAGGCCGCCCCCACACCGCACAGCTTCGCCTGTGGGTTCCTACCTTTGAGCCAGCTGCTGCCGCCTCATGAGTTCGCCGCTCCCACACTCCATTGCTATAACTGTACTGTGTCATTTTGTTCCTGTTCTGTTTTTTGCTCTAAAACTGTACTGTGCCTTTTTTATTTTTTCACTGTTTACTGGTTCTGTCGCCCTGCGTTGTTGTATAGCGCCCCTGCTCCGCCCCCTTTTGTCTTCTGTATCCCTCTGTCCCGTCCCTTCCCGCCGCTTGCTCCCTGTGGCCCCGCCCTCTGCTCTCCCATTCGCCGCCCCGCTCCCACCTCCCAGCTGCTCCTCCCTCCCACATCCCATTATAAAGCGGCCGCTGTGCAGCTGTGCAGCGGGCGCGCCTTAGGCAAGCCTGTCTGTGCCTGTCCACGCCTGGACTGCGCACAGCGCCTGAATCCCTGGACCCCGAAGACACCACGACACCTGACTACCCTACGACTCCAGCACCCTCCACGCACTCAACCCCGGGCAAGAACACACATGCTACCGGGTCACCCCGAAGCGCACCCTAGGGCCCTTCACCTGGAGGAACTGCAGCTTCACCAGTATCCGACCAGTGAAACCACCAACTAACAAACCCAACCATCTGAGGGGCATCCTCCTCAACACCCGCTCCGCCGGCAAACATGCCGTCGAAATCTGGGACCTCCTCGACTCAACCGCCCCAGACGTCATCTTCCTGACGGAGACCTGGTTGACCCCCGCCTCAGAACCGGACATCGCCATAGCCATCCCGGAAGGATACAAGATCGCCCGCAGAGGCCGCACCAACGGAACAGGAGGTGGAATTGCCATCATCCACAAGAACACCCTCAGCGTCTCGACCAGCTCCGACGACCCCCTCAGTACCGCCGAACACCTGCACTTCCAGATTCACATCGACCTGAACACCACCCTCAGAGGAACCCTCATCTACAGACCCCCTGGACCCAGACCACAGTTCAGCTACTCCATCACCGACCTCATCACCTCCACTGACTACATCCTCCTCGGGGACCTGAATTTCCACCTCGAGAACAACAACGACGTCAACTCCACCATCCTGATCGACAACCTCGCCAACCTCGGACTCAGACAGCTTGTGACAACACACACCCACGCTGCCGGTCACACGCTAGACCCCATCTTCTCCGCAAGCCCCAACAACCACACTGGACCGACCACCGCTGCGTCCACTTCATCTTCAGGAAGCCCACCGCATATCGCCGCACCCAACAGATGCCCCGTCGCTGCTGGGGAAAAGTCACCGAAGAGCAGCTAGCCACCGCCCTCGCCCAGAGCCCACCAGCCGACCCCACCAAACCCGACACCGCCTCCCTCAACTTCCGACAGTGGATCAACGACTGCGCCAACACCCTCGCCCCACTCAAGACACCCTCCAACAGCCACACCAGCAAGAAAGCCACCTGGTTCACTGAAGACCTCCAAGCCTCCAAGCGTACCTGCAGGAAACACAAGAAGAACTGGCTCCATGAACAATCAGCAGAAAACTAAACGGCCCTCTAGAACGCCACCCGCAGACACCATCAACTCATCAGTACCGCCAAGAGGACCGCATTCAAGGACCGCCTGGATAACAAAGCACACAACAGCAAAGAGCTCTCCAGCATCGTGAAGGAACTCTCTAACCCGAGCTCCAACACCAATGACATCCCCCCTTCGCAGGACCTGTGCGACTCACTGGCCACCTATTTCCACGGTAGGATCGCAGACATCCACGACAGCTTCAACGCCACGACCGCCCCGCCAACCACCGAGACCCCACCGCAGCGACCACCTACCGCCTGATCGCATGGTCCAACGTCAACGACGATAACTCCATTAAAACCATGAACTTCGTCCACTCTGGATCACCGTCTGACCCATGCCCACACCACGTCTTCAACAAAGCCAGCACAATCATCGCACCCAATCTCTGGAAAGTCATCAACACCTCCTTCGAGACAGCAACCTTTCCAGAGAGCTGGAAGCACGCCCAGATCAACGCCTTACTCAAGAAACCCAAGGCGGAACCCAAGGACCTCAAGAACTTCCGTCCCATCTCCCTGCTCCCGTTCACTGCAAAGGTCACTGAGAAAATCGTCAACAAGTAACTGACCTGCTACCTCGAGGACAACAACATCCTGGACCCATACCAATCAGGTTTCCACAGCAACCACAGCACCGAAACCGCCCTCATCGCCGCCACCGACGACATCAGGACCCTGCTCGACAATGGAGAAACAGCAGCCATCATACTTCTGCACCTGACACGGTCTGCCACCACACACTACGAACACGCCTACACGACGCCAGGATCCAAAAGAAAGCCCTGGACTGGACCACATCCTTCCTCTCCGGCAGAACACAGAGCGTCCGCCTCCCCGCCTTCAGCTCCACCGCCACCAAGATCATCTGGGGTGTACCCCAGGGCTCCTCCCTCAGCCCAATGCTGTTCAACATATACATGGCACACCTCGCCTTCGTTGCCCGTCAGCACAACCGCAACATCATCTCCTACGCCGACGACACCCAGCTGATCATCTCCATCACCAAAGACCCTCACACCGCAAAACCAACCTCCATGAAGGAATGAAGGCTGTCGCCGAATGGATGAGGAAGAGCCGACTGAAACTGAACTCAGACAAGATGGAGGTCCTCATCCTCGGCTCTAACCCCTCAGCCTGGGATGACTCCTGGTGGCCGACATCACAAGGAAAAGCCCGACAACCACTGACCACGCACACAACCTGGGGGTCTCCTCATCCTGCTTCAACACCCTACGAATTCTCCGCAGGATCTTCAAATGGATCCCCACCGAAACGAGAAGAACAGTAACCCAGACCCTCATCTCTAGCAGGCTGGACTACGGAAATGCCCTCTACGCAGGAACATCAAACAAGCTCCTGAGATGGCTGCAACGCATCCAGAACACCTCGACACGACTGATCCTCGACAGCCCCCGCCGCAACCACATCACTTTACCACCTTAGAGACCTACACTGGCTCCCCGTCAACAAGAGGATAACCTTCAAACTCATCATCCACTCACACAAGGCCCTCCACAACGCCGGCACAGCGTACCTCAACAAACGACTCAGCTTATACGCCCCTACCCGCAAGCTCTGCTCCACCGCCCTCGCCCTCGCCAGAGCGCCGGGGGCAGATCCTTCTTCCACCTCGCCGCCAAAACCTGTAATACCCTCCCCACCAACTTACGGCAGACTCAGGATCTCCTGGCCTTCAGACGTCTTCTCAAGACCTGGCTCTTCCATCAGTAGCAGCACCCCCCAGCACCTTGAGACCCTCACTGGTATGTAGCGCGCTTAACAAATGTCCTGATTGATTGATTGAAGAGTTCAGACACTCATTGCAGGACATGTCAACTTGCCAGGCTAGTGGAAAGAGTGGGAGGAAGCAGAAGGCTTCTCTCCAGCCATTCCTTTGGTCAGCACCCCCTTTGAACGGGTGGGAATTGACATTGTGGGGCCACTGGACCCCAAGACAGCCGTGGGCAACAGGTTCATCCTGGTCTTGGTGGACTATGCCACCCAGTACCCGGAAGCCATACCTCTGAGGACAGTGACGGCCCCAGTGGTGAGACGGGCACTGATGGGAATTTTCTCACGAGTAGGATTCCTTAGAAAGGTAGTGTCTGACCAAGATACGAACTTTGGGCTAGATGTAGGTAAATCATTTTTACCGATTCTAAAATACCGAATTTTACCGATTCGGTATTTTAGAATTGGTAAATCTGATGTAGGTAATAATTCGGTATTTTTTATCGAATCAGTAAAATTCGGTAATTACCGAATCGGTATTTACCGATTCGGTATTTGCCATTGATTCCTATGGGCCTGAATGCCCATTGGAATGAATGTCAATTACCGTATCGGTAATTACCGATTCGGTAAATACCGAAAAATTCAAGGGTGGCAGGGTGTCACTTTGACACCCTGTTGCACCCCTGATTAGTGCTTGTGTGCCATGGGGCACACATACATGCCCTAAGGGCATGTATGTCTGTCACATGGCACAGGTGTACATGCACAGATTTGCATATAAACAGGTATTCCTTATTTACCACCAACTAATAGTTGGTGGTAAATAACGAATCCTTAAAGCCCTGTGGTACAGTGCCACCTACATTTCAACATACAGATTCGGTAATTACGGAATCGGTAATTTTACCGATTCTGTAAACTTACCGATTCAGTAAATTTACCGAATCGGTAAATTTACCGAATCTGTATGTTTTTGGATGCCCTACATCTCAGTATCCAAATTCCGGTCGGTAACCGCCAAAAATCTGTATTTTCGGCCGTTACCGACCGGTATTTGGATACCTACATCTGGCCCCTAATTTCCAAGTGTATGAAGTCCCTGTGGCAGGAGTGTGGGGTAACCTACAACTTTACTACCCCCAAGGAAATGGGTTGGTTAAGAGATTCAACCGAACCCTATAAGGCATGATTATGGGTCTTGAGGAACCTATGAGGCATAAGTGGGACGTCCTCTTACCATGCCTGCTATTTGCATACCGTGAGGTGCCACAGAAATCTCTAGGGTTCAGTCCATTTTAGCTTCTCTATGGTAACTATGTGAGAGGACCTCTGAGTCTGGTCAAGGAAGGCTGGGAGCAATCTCCCAGGAAACCTCCCCAGGATATATATAGCTACATGCTGGCCTTCAGGAACCTGACTAGGCAATTCAGACAACTGGCTGAGGCGAATCTGGAAGCCAGACAGGAGGAGATGAGGTGGTGGTATGACCAGAATGCCACTCTGGCAGAGCTTCAGCCTGGACAGAAAGTAGGGGCCATGGCCCCCGTGGAGACCTGCGTTCTCCAGAATAAGTGGACCGGACCATTTGAGGTTGTGGAGCGCAAAAGTCCTGTTACCTACTTGGTGGACTTGCGGTCTCCCAGGAACCCCTTGCGGGTCCTGCATGTCAACCGCCTGAAGCTCCACTTGGAGAGGTCCAAAGTGGACATGCTCTTAGCGACAGATAATGGAATGGAGGAGGAGACTGAGCCACTTCCTGACCTTCTGTCGGCAACAGAGCAAGATGGGACTGTGGATGGTGTGCACCTCTCTTCCACCATGACCCCTGAGCAACAGAATGACTGCCACAGTTGCTTGGACAATTTTCTGATCTGTTCTCCCTGATTCCCAGTATCACAGATTGGTGTATCCATGATGTGTCCTCCTGTGAAGCACAAAACTTACAGGGTGACTGACAGGGTGTGAGCTTGCATCAAAGAGGAGGTCTCAAAGATGCTTGCGTTAGGGGTAATTGAGTCTTCTAACAGTCCTTAGGCAAGCCCAGTGGTTTTGGTTCCAAGGGCTGCCACACCGGGTGCCACACCAGAACTCTGGTTCTGTGTGGACTACTGAGGGCTCAATTCAGTCAGGAGGACTGACACGCACCCCATCCCCTGAGCTGATGAGCTCATCGATTGGTTAGGAGCTGCACGGTACCTCGGAACGTTTGACCTAACTTCTGGGTATTGGCAGATTGCCTTACCCAATGAGGCAAGAAAGAGAGGCCAGCATCCTCCACACCAGATGGGCACTACCAGTTCCGGGTGATGCCATTTGGGATAAGGAATGCCCCTACCACCTTTCAGAGGTTGGTCAACCAGGTGTTGGCTAGACTGGAAGAGTTCAGTGCCGCCTACCTGGGTGACATTGCAGTGTTTAGCGTCAGTTGGGAAGAACATCTGCGCCACCTCTGGGAAGTGTTGATGGCGCTGCAGAGAGCAGGCCTCACAATCAAGGCAAGTAAGTTCCAGATCGGGCAGGGTTCTGTGGTGTACTTGGGACACTAGGTTGTGAGCGGCCAGGTGGCGCCCCTCCAGCCCAAGATTGAAACCATCCTGGCTTGGGTACCCACCAAGACCCAGACAGAGGTGAGAGCCTTTTTAGAACTCACTGGGTATTACAAGAGGTTTGTGAATAGGTATGGTAGCATTGTTGCACCCTTGACAGAGCTGACTTCCAAGAAGCAGCTCAAGAGAGTGATTTGGACTGATAACTGTCAGAAAGCTTTTGAGGTCCTGAAAACTTCCATGTGCACGGTGCCCATGCGCCTGGCACCCAACTTCTCCAGAGAGTTTATCATTCAGACAGATGCTTCAGAGCATGGTGTGAGGGCTGTTTTGTCATAGATATATGAGGAGGGCCTAGATCAACCTGTAGCCTTCATCAGTAGAAGGCAACTTCCACGGGAACAGAGGTGGAGTGCGCTTTTGCATGAGGCATTTCCTGTGGTCTGGGCACTGAAGAAGCTGAGACCATACCTGTTTGGGACTCACTTCCGGGTTCAGACAGACGACAGGCCCCTCAGATGGCTTATGCAGATGAGGCGTGAGAATCCAAAGCTGTTGAGGTGGTCCATTTCCATACAGGGAATGGATTTCACGGTGGAACACCGTCCTGGTACAGAACACGCCAATGCTGATGGTCTGTCCAGATTTTTCCACCTTCGTGATGAGAACTCCCAGGAGGTAGGGTAGTTCTTCCCACATTTCAGCTGGAGGGTACACATGTTAGACCTGGCACCATGGCATCGGTCTCCCTTCCATTTTTTGCTGTTGCGTCATGTGTTTTTGCTGGTTATAGATGCTGTGGGCACTGTGCCACTGCTGTCAAGTGCTACAGTGCATATACTCTCCCTATTGTAAATTGATGTATGGATTAGTGATTCCATGATTGGTTGATTTGGTTTACTTGTCAGACGCTAGTACAGTGCACTGAGTGTGCCCAGGGCTTGTAAACCAAATGCTGCTGGTGGGCTTGCAGCACAGGTTGTGCCACCCACAGGAGCAACCTGTAAAAGTGTGTCTCATGTCTGCCATTGCAGAGCCTGTGTGCAGTCTGGTACTGCCATGTTGACTGGGCAAGTGCACTCACTTGCCGGTCCCTAAACCTTCCATTTTATGCATATTAGTCACCCCTATGGTAGGCCCAAGGGCAGGGTGCATTGTAGGTAAAAGGTAGGACAAGCCCTGATGTGTGTGGCATGTCCTAATAGTGAATTACAGCCATTTTTGTTTTCACCATTGCAAGGCTACCTGTTCCTCATAGGCCAGAATGGGCATGTTTGATTATTACATCTTATAATCCTAACTGACTCAGAGAACTAGGTAGAAATTCGAGTTTAGTATGCCTGTACTCAGAATGAGTTGACAAAGGTGGATCAGCAGTCCTGATACTGCTTCATCTGTCAGCAGCCTTTGATAAGGTAGATCACGGCATTTTAATAGATCGACTCGGTGAGGCTGGTGTTGGTGGCACAGCCCTTGCACTACTGAAATCCTGCAGGGTAGAGAGAAATGTGTTGAATCGGGTGGCTTTAAATCGAAATCTTTTAGACTTCCCCGCAGAGTCCCTCAGGGCTCTTCGTAGAGCCACACCCTTTTCACCATTTATGTTGCTCTCCTGGCTCATTTGATAAAAAGCATGGGTTCAAATTGGTGTCATACGCAGATGACACACAGATAATCATTACAATCTCAAGTAATAAGCAGGACACGCCATTAAATCTAAGGGTTGCATGAGAAGTGTCAGTGAATGGATGGCCAAAAACTGCCTCAAATTAAAGTGATACTTTTTGGTAAAGGTCTGCGGATTGGTGGCCTTCAGAACTGGGAGCAGCTCCCTCGCCAGCGACCCAAGTTAAAAATTGCGGAGTTATAATGGACTCCACTCTCTCCTTCTCCCTGCACATAGAGAGGCTCACCTCTTCTATTTTTTTCATCTTAAGGAAATCTTAAAGAAAGTGCTCCCTTTCATTCCAGGAAATTTACATAAAACAGTGATGTCAGCCTTAGTCCTATCAAAACTTGACTATTGTAATGGGCT
Organism: Lissotriton helveticus; assembly: GCF_964261635.1. Classification (NCBI taxonomy): domain Eukaryota; kingdom Metazoa; phylum Chordata; class Amphibia; order Caudata; family Salamandridae; genus Lissotriton; species Lissotriton helveticus. The sequence continues at coordinate 1,794,529,860 of NC_136068.1, forward strand.
TTTGGTAGGAGTAAACAAATCCGTGTTGGTTAAGCTTCAGGTACTTCAGAACTCTGCAGCAAGACTGCTATTTGGTTTAACCAAATTTACATCAGTAAAACATGCTCTCAAAACTTTACACTGGTTACCCATGGAAAAACGCATAATGTTCAAGGCCTTGTGTATTGCCTTTAAGTCATTACAAGGCTCTGGACCCTGTTATGTGAGGAAGTGTTTTAAATGGTATACCCCCTGTCGAACCTTGTGTTCGACCTCATTGAAGCTAATGTCTTCAAAGCTGGGGTGGAAAAAGCTTTTTTAGCATGTCCACTAGATGGTGGAACAAGTTACCATTTAACCTGAGAAATGCCCCTGATGAGCTATCTTTTAGGAGAGGCCTAAAGACCTGACTCTTTACACTGTAACCTGGAGATGTAGCTTCCTCAAGCGCCTTGACGCCTTCGGGTATATGTTGCGCTATATAAATACTTAAATAAATAAATAAATGATAAAATGCATATTTTTGTGAAGTTGATTTTAACATTCTGTGTTTGTCTAACCATCCAAGCCTGCCTCTAGTAGGCTGTGTATTCCTTGTCTAGAGTTTGAGTGACAGTGGCTAGGGGGTTCCTGGAGACAGGTTGAGTGAGTCAGCACAGGGCTGAATAGAGAGATCTGCATGCCGATGGGAGGGAGGAGTTTCACCTGGGACCTGAATAGTCTGTGCCTTCCCTCCACAATGGTGGCTCCACCTCCTGTGGTGCATCTGATGTCCCTCCCCTGCACTGTGAAAGGAAAGAAGTAGTCATGTAAACAGAGTGCTCCAGGACTGACCAGAACTGGTTTGGACTAGGCAAAGGCCTCCCTGCCTTCAGAGAACAAAGATAAACTGTGTATAAAAGAGGGGACCCAGACCCCAGAACTTTAGATCACTTTTGGGAAACAAGAAGAAACCTTTGCTGAGGAGAGGAACCAGAGAGACTGAGGAGAGACTATCCCTAAGCTGAAGTGCTGCTTGGGGGATTGGCCTGCAGTGGTTGCCTGACTGCCAAAGAAAGGAGAGAGGAATTTTGTGGGTACTTTCATCAACTTGTGAAGGATCTCCAAGGGCTTGAGAAATAGTTTGCCTCCTGCTGAAGTCTCAGGGACATCATACTTTAACGACCAGCTCCCAAAGTGTTCTTTTGAAGTGCCTGCAGTTGTGTTGGGCTTTCTGAGGGACTGTGTGACGCAAGGAGCTGGAAGTGCGACTCACGAAGGAAAAGAGTGTCGACGAATTGCCGCAGTCGCTTCACAACACGAAAGCGCCTTGCATCGCCGGAGAAGAGGCTCAACGTTGCACCAGACGCCGCCGCATCATTGGAGAAGCGTGTTGCTGCTGCAGCCGCTGTCGTTGCATCGGTGGGAAAGCGTGTCGACGCTGCAAGCTGTCGCATCATTGCGGAAGCATCTGGCATCGCCGGAGAAGCGGATCAACGTTGCATCAGACACCGCCGCATCACCAGGAAGCATGTCGCAGGGCTTGTCGCGGCTCGGAAGAATCGTTGAGTTCCTGCACGGCTGTTGGGCGTGCACGCATCGTCTTGCATTCAAGAGAAGAAGTCATCTTTGTTTTATTGCACCGGATCTTCAGCGCATCACGGCGTTACAGGCCTCATCGCCACCGAAGCGCTGTAAGAAACCAATGCATCACCTCCCCTCGCAGAGAAGAACCGACGCATCCCCTACACATCAGTAGGGACCAGACGCATCACCGTTCTGGCGTGTAAGGAACCGACGCATCACCTTCCCTGCAACACTTTCATTGTATAGCGTTACGCATCCTAAGGTACATTGACTCAAAGTGTTGCATTTTAATATCTAAAGAGAACTAAGCTAATTCTACCATTGTTAAAGTACAGTATTATGGATTTTTGTTGTTTGTGGTCTTGTGTTAAATCTATATAAAGAATACTTCTTTTAATATACAACTTGTGTGGGGTCCATCTGAAGTGTTGTCACTGGATTACTGTATGTGTTCACAAATGCTTCACACACTGTCTCAGAGATACGCCTGTATGCTCATGCCAAGCTTTTGTTTGATTGTTGCCGCGCTGTCCTCGCTAGCTTGCGCCTGACTGAATGAAAGCTCGCGCCTGTACTTGAACTAAATAGAATTCTTGCACTGCTTTTAGAAATTGTTTTTTAAAAATGTATCACTTACTCGAATCGCAGAGAAATCACTCGCTTGGGAATTGCACTGTTGTCACTGACGCACTCCTAGCTCCCCTCCCATAGGCCTCAGCCAATCGGCCAGTACTGGTTGGAGCGTGGAGGTGGGACCAGGCAGTCAAAACCAGACTCAACGCGGGAAGCGGGCAATTGTTTGTGTGTTGCCGCACTGACCTCGCAAGCTTGCGCCTGACTGAATGAAAACTCGCGCTTGTACTTGTATTAAATAGAATTGTTGCACTGCTTTTAGAAATTGTTTTTTAAAAATGTATCACTTACTCGAATCGCCGAGAAATCACTCGCTTGGGAATTGCACTGTTGTCCCTGACGCACTCCTAGCTCCCCTCCCAAAGGCCTCAGCCAATCGTCCGTTACGGGGTGGAGCCTGGAGGCCAACATGCAGGAGCGCAGTGGACGCAAGCAGCGGGTGCGGCATGCCAAAGGCAAGCCCGTCTGCGCCCGTCCGCGTCCGGTCGGGCCCAGGGGCCATGAGCCCTGGCCAAAGCACCATAAATACTTCTAAGGCACATAGAACACTTGAACAACCACCATTCTCGCTAGCAGCGGATGTTCTTGATCGCGTCTCAGCTTATTGTATTCTACGAGATCAAATGGGCCATTCTACTCATCCCTCTTCTACCCCACTCCCCCCTCTCTATCAGCACCATTACAGCTAACTCGACCGCTCTTCAGGTCCTATACCTCAATACGCGCTCCCTTGTGAAGCACCAATTAGATATATTTATGTTGTTAACATCAGAGAAACCGGATGTACTACTAATCACTGAGACCTGGCTTACCCAGGACTCTACACCCGATATTTTAGCGGCTCTCCCCTCAGATTATTACATCCTTAATGTCAACCGGCCCCCGAGGAAATCAGGCGGGGGGTTAGCTGCCCTTCTACACAAAAACCACAAGTTCATCACCACAACCTCTCTAGTTCTACCTGAAGTCGAGAATATTGTCATCAATCTCGAAACTATCACGGGATCTTTAGCACTGGTGCTCATCTACCGCCCCCCTCAGTCCATGCCCTCCTTCCCCCTCTCCCTTAGTGAACAGATGGCAAATCTCATCATCAACCACGCCAGAGACCTACTTATTGGAGACACTAACTATTGGTTCAACGATGCATGCGGTGGGCCATATGCGGCACAACTCTCTGAACTGCTCTCTAACTTAAACATGACCCAGCAGTTATCTGTCCCTACCCATATCAAGGGTCACGCCCTTGATCAAATTTGGTCTCAAAATGTCACACTGTCAACTCCACTAATCTCCCCCTGCAATTGGTCTGATCACCCCCGATCGAATTCACAATTACCATCAAAGGCAGGGCTTAGTCTCCCAAGGTGGCAGGAGGTCTGACTCGCAAGTGGAGAACACTTGACTCTCAGGGATTTAGCAACTCCTTAGCCAGAACCCTTCCCACCATCGATTCCAACTCCAATGTTGACTCTATGGAAAAAGACATCGCAAACTGGCTATTGGTGGCCAGTGACAAGCACGCCCCTCTCATTAAATACTCCCGTGCCAGACACTCCAACGCCCACAAATGGTTCACCAGTGAACTAAAGGACCAAAAACTTAAACTCCGTCAACTAGAGAGGAAATGGAGCCGTGGTTACTCCAGGGAAGATACACTGTTGTATTTGTCAGCTCGTAAGGACTACAAGGTATCCATTGTAACCGCCAAAGCCGCGCATTTCTCAGAGAAAATACTTATTTCTCACAACAAATCGAGGGAAATCTTTAAGATTGTAAATGATATGAGCAGTGATGATAGAATTCTACCTAGTCAGGTCCCCACTCAAGAGCTGTGCAGCTCCTTGAACAACTTCTTAGTGGAAAGAATCGCGATTATTAGGGCCAGCATTCCCCCTCCCGCCCACACGGAATCTCTTGATGATATCTCCAGTAACTCATCGACTTTGAATCACTTTACAGATATATGCTACAATACACTTTCAGAACTCATGACCCATGTCAAGTCGGGCTCTCCGAATGATTGCTGCCCTCCCTTTGTTCTCAGGGACATTTTCTCGGCCTTACCCCAAAGTATCCTCCCTTTTCTCAATAAATCGCTCGGCAAGGGCCTAGTACCTAGCGCCCTCAAGGATGCAAAGTTAGTTCGTCTTTTGAAGAAACCCGGGGCAGATCCCTCGAACTCCTCCAACTACCACCCTATTTCCCTTCTTCCCTATTTGGCTAAAATTATCGAGGTCCACGTGGCAAGGTGCCTCTCTAATTTCATAAAAAAATCGGGTTTCTTAGAGCCTGACCTAGCTGGCTTTCGGCCAGCTGACTCAATGGAGTCAGTTATTCTGGCAGTACTGGATACACTGAGAGCAAACGCAGACATGGGGGTCCCTCAGACCCTCGTGCTCCTGGATTTGTCGGCTACGTTCTACACGGTCGACCACAACATCTTGCTGCACCGTGTCGAACAAGCAGGCATACACGGTCCTCCCGCTAAATGGATAAAGTCATTTCTCACAGGCAGAACCCAAGCAGTACGTCTTGGTACCTTCACTGCCCCTAAACTATCTACCTCATGTGGGGTCCCGCAGGGTTCGTCCCTTTCCCCACTGCTGTTCAATCTTTATATCTGGCCATTGATTCACTCACTCAAAGCCAGGAGAATAACGGTCTTTAATGATGACCTTCAGATTGTTTTCCCCTTGGACTCCCCCAACGCCGCCACAGAATTCCAATCGGTGATGCTCCACATCCAGCATTGGATGGATCTCAATCAGCTAAAACTCAACCCGGGCAAGACGGAACTGATGCTGCCTGAGAACAGTGTAGCTTATTGGGGACCACACTTTTGGCCGAGCGAATTAGGACCTCCTCCCACCCCTTCACTCTCAGTGAAAAGTTTAGGGGTAGTCATCGACTCTGATCTCTCACTTAGAGGACATGTGGGGGCGTGATAGCCACTAGCCTCTTCCAACTATGCAAAATCAGGAAGATTTCTCATCTGCTTTCTCACGCAGCCCTTGTAGAGGTAGTGATTGCGTTCGTGCTCTCACGCCTAGAATTCTCTAATTCCCTGTATATTGGGCTACCTCAAGGCTTGCTTTCAATGGAAAAAAGGGGGCCCCTACAATGTACTCAGTTAGCTACTCGTAGGGAAAATAAACTATGTAGAGAAAAAGTGTAGCAAACTCCAAGGGCATAGATAATCCCTAGATCAAAATCTAAACATAATAATAGACCCTCCACAACATTCAAATAAATATGTGCTGAAACAGTGAGTTATACAAAAATTCTTCAATCTTTTTATTTTGATTCTAGTATATTTTCATGTTATTTTTGTCTTTTGTTTAAACTTCTTTTACTTATTCATTTCATTTTTCACACTAAAAAACATTTATATATAATAAATAACGTTCAAACACAGGAAAGAAATTGGTTATTTACAACTAGAGACGTACAAACACAATAAGTGTAGACAGAAAAATTACATAACCACAATGTCAAAAGCAAATTACACCAGTGATATACGAGATATTCAGTCGTTGGAACAATTGATGAAAGCAATGCGGTTGAATAGAACTACGCGTGTTTCGGCCCAAGGCCTTCGTCAGGTGACCGTCATTCGTACATTATATATAAACAAAAAAAGTGATATGACCTAAACAAACAAAACAAAGACAGAAAAAATATAAATATATCAACAGCTCGTACGTACAAGTCAATTTCAGCAATTTACAGTACAATTTCTGTTTCTGTATTCGAGGGTCTATAACATTTAAAATACACATGCATATATATATACAGTGTTAACATTTTAGTGCAACCACTCAATTTAAATTATAACCAGACCATCTAATTATTTAATTTAAACATGCCAGGTTACCTTGTAGATGATCGTTTTTCACTTTTAGCTATATTTAGTATACTTTTACTGAAAAGTCACATAAAGTTTAAACATTTTTCTTTTACTCCTAACTGTGATAGTTTTTCTAAAGGGTTCACAGACCAACAGTTCCATAGTAGAGACAGATGCTTCGAAAGAGAAGAATCAAGAAAACAAGATAGATCTAGATGTGAATGAAGTACCTATTCAATCGACCTAAAGTTGCCCTTACGAGTGAATAGGGATACAACCATTTTTACTTACATAATAATTATCACGTTGTCGAATCAACACAGAAACTTTGCTTCCTATGTCGACAGCTACTATTTCTTTAGTATCAAGTCTGATATGCTGAAAAATACACATGCGATCTTGTTTAGACACTAATGTTTTACCATATACTATTAGACACTATCTTGGCTGCTCTACATTGAAGATGTACCTGATTTATTTCTGCAAAATGACTTTCAGCGCACTTAGTCACGTGTTGATTTTAGTGAATCAGGTCAATTGGCGATAAAAACGTGTCCATAGGGTCTTTGTTCCAGTAGCCTGACTCTAAATTAATAAGGGCAAAAAAGATTACTGTTTATATGTCACTTCACCCTTCTTTTTTTCATTTAGAGGCTGTTCACAATATATAGAATTGACTAGATAAGGGCCTATGGCGAATTATTATTTTTTTACCGCAAAACCCTTCTTTGTCAAATAAGGTCTAGTCCAAACAACAGTGTACACATAATTACAAGTTGCGTACCAAAGGAATATCCTTGCAATATATATCCTTATTGCCTCACAATGGTCGCAGTTATGACAGGGCGGTAATCTACGCAAAAATTGTATTCTGATTTTGTATTTAAAAAGGGAAACATAACATACATATAGATGACGCTTATATTAGATCATCGTAAATACGGCTAAGTAAACGCACGCATTGCACCCAAAAAGGTCCCATGAGGACACTTTAAAGGAAGTGAATTCCTACCTCAAATATCCGACGATTATTATTTGCAATCTTTCAGGGCAACATCCTATTTTTCTAATCGTGTTCCAGCAAAAATGTCAAATGCCGTGATCAGTTTCTTTGTAGTAAATATGCACTAGAAGATAGAACGACACTATTGTACTGAACATAATAATAGTGTAGATAGCCTCTCTAATCATATCTCTTACTGCCATTACCTTGACGCAGTGACGCCGGTACATATGCTGGATGGGAGTTTTTTGTTGTAAAAACGCTGCAGAAAAAATCAATAAAAAAACACCACTATTGTAATAGGCATAACCATAATGTAAATAGCCTCTCTTATCGTATCATTATATCCCATTACCTTAGCGCGTTGATGTCAGTGCATCCGCCGGATATAGGTTCGCGTAGTTCAGGCTTCCTACAACCTGAACATAAAATAGATACAATAGAATCACTCCCAATCCATTATCCGAAGCTGAACTATTATAAATCCAAAAAGGTTCCGCTTGGATTTAAAACATACCTTCGTCTCTAAAATGTCGTGCGCTCGGTCGGGGGTTCTGATCGTTCGGTGCTTCTGATGTCCGAGATCTAAACGAATTGGGCGATTTCCGGCTATATATGCAAAAATGCGCGCTCTCATTAGCCCGCACTCCGTACCTGACAGCTGTTGCCAATTACAAAAGGCGCGGCTCGATGACGTCTAACAACCAAGTCGCGAGTCGCAGTACCTAACACACGATTGAAGACAGACTACTCAGGGGTTTAAACTATAACGATTGAAACCACCGGAGCAGCTGAAAAAAAGACTTTTGTTCATCTTATGGTGATGATCACACGGAAAAAAATATAAGTTCATTTTAATGCAAATAATATCTGGAAACCACATATTTTAACTGACAAAATATTAAACTCGTTTTATTGCAGAAAAACGAATTGAAAAAGATATGTTTATAACCAGACGGTATTTAATGTCTGGATGAAGTGGCATATGCACTCCATACACATATTTAATCCGTGATGGACATTATCGTCACTAGTTCAAAAGGTATGTAATATTACCCACCATGTACATGACACCAGATCGTCAAACAGGTCACACAGTGAAACTCAGTGATTTTAAGTACATGTCTATGTTTAAGATCATACCCTGATACTATTGTTAGAGGATTGCTTGCTGCCATGGAATTTCGGAATTAAGGCCTGATTTAAAAGTGTCCAAAGTGAAAATCCAAAACACTTCACGTTTGCGACGAATTTTGTCTATGTTAATGCCTGATTTTGCCACAATTTTTTCTAAAACTACCCACTGGATATCTTCAGGTTTGTGGTCCTTATCTAGATAATGTGACACTAGAGGGGCATTTAGTTTTCCTGTACGAATCGCTGATTTGTGTTCCGTGATTCTTGTACATACAGAACGCGAGGATTCACCAACATATCCTTTGTTGCATGGACAGATTAAAAGGTAAACAATGTTGGTAGTTTTACAATTTGTCATGGTCAACAAGGGAATAGTTATATTGTTGAAGGTGAATTCTGCAGTTTCAATAGTTAGTGGGCAAATTTTACAGATTCCACACCTGTGATTTCCGATCACTGGAGCCCCAGTGATAATATCTCTTTGGCTCTTGGCCTTCAGAGTTGGCATCCTTGATCTGACCACTATATCCTTAATATTTTTGTTTTTCTTGTAAGCAAAAAGAGGTTTATTTATAATCTCCTTTCCGCTTTTGTTGACATTAAGGATATGCCAATTAGCGTACAGAATTTGTTGGATTTGTTTATTCAACATGGAGTGCCTAGTTACGAATACTAAACTGGCATCCCGTTTGTCATTGGTGCCTGTAAGGAGATGTTGACGGTCGTAATACCTGGCTCTTTTGTAAGAGTCCCGTATCAATCTATGCGGATAACCGCGTTCTAGAAACTTCTCCTTCATTACAGTAGCCATCTGGTCATAGTCAGTCAGTCTGGTACAATTCCTCCTCAGTCTAAGAAATTGACTGAAGGGAATGCTATCTTTCTGTGACGAGGGGTGGAAACTACTGTAATGAAGGAGAGTGTTACGTGCTGTCGGTTTAGTAAAAAGGTCCATGATTAGCTTTCCTTCATGATGTTTAATATTCAAATCTAGGAACTCAATTTCTGAGTTACTCATTTTCTCCGTGAATTTTAAATTGGGATCACAGGCATTCAACCAAGATACAAATTCTTGTAGAACATCCTCATTATCGTCCCAAATGAAAATAATATCATCAATAAAACGTGACCAATAAAAAATTGATTAAAAAAAAGGTGCAACCTCATTAAAAATAAACTTTTCCTCAAATAAAGCCACATAAATGTTAGCGATTGTGGGTGCACACGAAGCACCCATACTGACTCCTCTGATTTGCTTATAGAGTTGCCCCGCAAATTCAAAAATGTTATTATCCAAAATAATTTGGAGACAGTCCAAGATAAATGACATATTACAGTCAATGTTAAAGGACTCAATGAACCACTTAGTGGCTTCCATCGCCCCTTCACAGGGAATATTAGAATAAAGGCTCTCTACGTCCAGTGTTACCATCCACTGACGGTGAGCATTGAACGTGGTACCTTCAAACTGAGTAATTACATGTCTGGTATCTTTGATGTGTCCTAGAATTTTCTCTATGTGTGGACGCAAGATAGCATCTATGTACTTTGAGATGGGTTCTGTCACACTTCCGATGGTGGTAACTATCGGACGAAGGGGGGGATCATGTTCGTTCTTGTGAACTTTGGGGATCCCATATATACTAGCCATTTTTGGGTTTCCTATATTCATATAGTCATGCTCTTTCTGACAAATATCTCCATTACCTAAAGCTTTGGAGATTAATCTGGTGATCTTATTTTTGATGGTACTAGTTGGGTCTTTAGTAATTCTAGAATAGTATTTTGTATCGCTAAGCATGTTTACCATTTTCTCGATATAGTTGGTGGTATCAAAAATGGCTATTCCCCCTCCCTTATCACAACTTTTCACAATTGTTTGAGTTGATTCTTTCAGTTGTAATAATGCATTGTGTTCATCAATAGAGATATTATAGGGGGTATGTGGTATATACTTGGTGATGTTTTGTAATTTAGAGGTGACAATCTTTTCAAAAATTCCTATTTCCGGATCAACTTGATCCAGAGACGGAGTAAAAATCGATTTCAGTGACAAACCAGATCTATTAGGTTCTGGTAACTCGCATTCTTGATGGAAGGGTGAAGTGACATATAAACAGTAATCTTTTTTGCCCTTATTAATTTAGAGTCAGGCTACTGGAACAAAGACCCTATGGACACGTTTTTATCGCCAATTGACCTGATTCACTAAAATCAACACGTGACTAAGTGCGCTGAAAGTCATTTTGCAGAAATAAATCAGGTACATCTTCAATGTAGAGCAGCCAAGATAGTGTCTAATAGTATATGGTAAAACATTAGTGTCTAAACAAGATCGCATGTGTATTTTTCAGCATATCAGACTTGATACTAAAGAAATAGTAGCTGTCGACATAGGAAGCAAAGTTTCTGTGTTGATTCGACAACGTGATAATTATTATGTAAGTAAAAATGGTTGTATCCCTATTCACTCGTAAGGGCAACTTTAGGTCGATTGAATAGGTACTTCATTCACATCTAGATCTATCTTGTTTTCTTGATTCTTCTCTTTCGAAGCATCTGTCTCTACTATGGAACTGTTGGTCTGTGAACCCTTTAGAAAAACTATCACAGTTAGGAGTAAAAGAAAAATGTTTAAACTTTATGTGACTTTTCAATAAAAGTATACTAAATATAGCTAAAAGTGAAAAACGATCATCTACAAGGTAACCTGGCATGTTTAAATCAAATAATTAGATGGTCTGGTTATAATTTAAATTGAGTGGTTGCACTAAAATGTTAACACTGTATATATATATGCATGTGTATTTTAAATGTTATAGACCCTCGAATACAGAAACAGAAATTGTACTGTAAATTGCTGAAATTGACTTGTACGTACGAGCTGTTGATATATTTATATTTTTTCTGTCTTTGTTTTGTTTGTTTAGGTCATATCACTTTTTTTGTTTATATATAATGTACGAATGACGGTCACCTGACGAAGGCCTTGGGCCGAAACGCGCGTAGTTCTATTCAACCGCATTGCCTTCATCAATTGTTCCAACGACTGAATATCTCGTATATCACTGGTGTAATTTGCTTTTGACATTGTGGTTATGTAATTTTTCTGTCTACACTTATTGTGTTTGTACGTCTCTAGTTGTAAATAACCAATTTCTTTCCTGTGTTTGAACATTATTTATTATATATAAATGTTTTTTAGTGTGAAAAATGAAATGAATAAGTAAAAGAAGTTTAAACAAAAGACAAAAATAACATGAAAATATACTAGAATCAAAATAAAAAGATTGAAGAATTTTTGTATAACTCACTGTTTCAGCACATATTTATTTGAATGTTGTGGAGGGTCTATTATTATGTTTAGATTTTGATCTAGGGATTATCTATGCCCTTGGAGTTTGCTACACTTTTTCTCTACATACCTCAAGGCTTGCTCAACCGTTTGCAAATGGTTCAGAATCATGCGGCAAGATTAATTCACAAACAGCCGAGATGGCAATCGGCCAGGCCCTCGTTGCAAAAACTCCACTGGCTGCCCATAGTGCAACGAGCTGCCTTCAAGACAGGCTGCCTGGTCTTCAAAGCACTGCATTGTAACAGCCCAAAATTTCTTAGTAGATTGTTCACAAAGCACGTCCCTACTCGTAATCTCCGTTCAGCTCACCTTCACTTACTCACCACTCCGACCATAAAGTTGAAAAGGCAGGGAGGCCGCAGGTTTTTGTTCCAGGAACTCCCTCCCTCTCACTATTAAGACCTGTGACAACTTATTGGGCTTTAGAAAAGCCTTGAAAACTTGGCTATTCGTGCAATCCTGCTAACCCGGTCTACCGCAACAACATCATACATTATCAGCGCCATGAACCTTTTGGTGACAGTGCGCTTTACAAGCTCCTATTAACATAACATAACAACATAACAGGCTACCAAGGGGGCGAGCAGGGGTTATTTTAGGAGTGTACCCCTTTACCCAGACTAGACGCAAGGGTCCCTATTTGGTCAAAGGTACCTACCTCTGCCAACTAGAGACCCCCAAATCTAACAATATATATAAATATGTTGTTCATTTGACATCTGGGAAAACCTTTCTGTTCGAGAGCATTGCAGAAATAAAACCCCAAGCCTTATTCTGAAAAGAGAGTCTTTGATGTGCTTCCCCTTTCTAGGTGAATATGTGTAATGTTTATTGCTTCGTCATGTTTGAGCCACGGTGTGGGAGATTGGTATTCTGTATTATCTGACTAACTGCGAAGCAAGACAGAGGGGAAGTGTACTGTCAAGGTGGCTGAAACTGGTGCATTGTGTTGAACTTGAAGCCAACTCCCATCAAGGCCCTGTGTCCCAACACCATGCAACAGTTTCAGCCATCTTGCTAGTACACTTCTGTTCACTGACAAATAGGCATTGGCCTCGATGAGCTGTCTGTGCTGGTTGGGAGAAGCAGTGTTTGCTGTCACTACAACTCCCATCAGGCTCTGTCAGACACACACCTTCCTACCCATTCCAAATAGCTTACCTGGGACTCTGCTTTCCCACAGTGACTGCGAATATGCTGCCAAGATGGCTGACAATGGGCACTAGTGTCTGAAGAAGAAGGCCCTGATGGGATTTGTGGTCAACTCTGACAACAGGCACCAGTGTCAGACATATTGACAGTACATTTACACTCACTGTCAGGTAAACAGAGATCCTGGTGGGCTGTTTGGGCTGGGTGGGAGGAGGAGTGCTAGCCCTGACTATATCTCCCAGCAGGCCCTGTTTTACACACACTCTTCCCACCCAGCACACACAGCCCCCCTGGAACTCTGCTTATCTGACAGTGAGAGGAAATGTACTGACAAAATGGCTGACACTGGAGACTGGTGTTTGGAGCACAAGGCCATGATTGGATTTGTGGTCAACTCTGACAACACCTACCAGTGTCAGACATCTTGATAGTACATTGCCACTCACTGTGAGATAGGCATAGGACCAGGTGTGCTGTTTGGGCTGGCTGGGAAGGTGTGTGGAGTCCAGGGCCTAATGGAGGATATACTCAGTGCAAACACTACTCATTCCAAACAGCACAACAATCCCATCTCAAAGTATGCTTATCTGACAGTGAGTGGGAATGTACTAGCAAGATGGCTGACACTGGGGACTGATGTGTGGACAACAAGGCACTTTTGAGATTTGTGGCCAACTCAGATACCAGGCATAAATGTCACACATCCTATAATACATTTCCAACACTATCAGGAAACCATACTGCTATGTGGTCAGTTTTCTCAGGGTGGAAAGTGGGTGTGTAGGACAAAGCCTGACGGGAGTTGGCAAACACTCCTACCCCCCCAGCACAACCACTTCTTCTGGGCCTAAGGCGACCTGACAATGAATAAAATCCTCTAGCAAGATGGCTGACGTTGCTGCATGGTGTTTGAGGCCCAAGGTCTTGTTGGAAATGTGGATTCAAGTTTAACACCATGCACCCATGTCAGCCTCCTTGCTGCTACACTTCCCCTCACTGCCAGCAAACAGTTTCAGAGGAGTGTTAGGGGTTTATGTTATGTTAGGGGTTTTTGTATAGCGCTTGAATCACCGGAGGCATCTCGGCGCTTCAACCTAGCAAATACAGTGAGGGCATGAAGATAACCATGAGTCAAGAGCAGTTAAAACAGGAACGTTTTCAGGAGTTTTCTGAAAATCAGGTAGGAGGTACATTTTCGCAGGGGTAAGGGGAGCTGATTCCAGTATTTGGGGGCGACATAGGAAAATGCTCTGCCACCGGTGCGCACACGATGAATGCGTGGAATTTTGAGTAGTGCTAGGGAGTTGGACCTAAGATTGCGACCCGAGATCTGTTGGACAAGCAGCTTTTGAAGATATTTAGGACCCCTGCCTTCCAAGGCATTGAACATCAGACAGCAAATTTTAAAGAACAAACGTTTCTTTATGGGAAGCCAATGTAATTTCTTCAGTAGGGGGAGTGATGGAGAGCCAGGGGGACAATTTATTGTCATCCTGGCGGCCGTGTTCAGAATGACTTGTAGTCTGGCCAGTGCGGTCTCACCCACTACCGCCAATAAAGCATTACCATAATCGAGGCGTATGATGACCAGCGCCTGTACCACGTTTCTGTGATGGCATTCTGGCAGAAATGATATTATTCTGCACAGAAGACGTAGGCTGTAGTAACAGGAGCTCAGTGTAGCTGAGATGTGGTCTTTCATTGTTAAGGCTTGGTCTAATTTTAGGCCCAGATTTTTTACTGATAATGATGGAACAGGGTTATTTTTCCAAAAGCTCTGGCCACCATTTCTCATTCCAGAAGGATGATGCTTTGCTCATGAGCATTAGCTCAGTTTTTCCTGGGTTCAGCTGTAAGCGATTTTCGGTCATGAATTGGGAGATGGCCAGCATGCCCTCTGAGAAACGCACTTTCTCTTCTTCTGGTTTAGAACCGATTGGGAACAATAGCTGAGTGTCATCAGCATATGAAATACTTTGGAACCCAAACGGTTCTATGATGGAAGCCAGTGGGGCCATATAAATGTTAAATAGCGTGGGGTTCAGGCACGAGCCCTGGGGTACCCCTTTGTCTAACCGATATTTTTTTGACAGATAAGGCCCTAACATGATGGTTTGCCATCCGTCTGTCAGTAAATCGTTGAGCCATTTTAAGGCCTTACCTCGTATGCCGCATGCATGTGATCTCTCCGCGAGCATTCTATGCAAGATGGTATCGAATGCAATATTTCTGCAATGTCCTGTGCACAGCTTGCGGAAAGGAGGGCCATGATTTTTGGAGGGCAAAGGTCCCCTGTCGAGCCTGATTTTCCTGATAGCAGAAGATTCTCTATCTCATCTGGTGAGATGATGTTGAACTGGTCAAGACACCCAGGGGGAGATTTTGCCCTCTCCGCCTCTGGGCTGGGGGTATTAGCTGTAGTGTCTGGCCGCAAGGGAGAGAAGTTAGCATAGATCAGTTCGATTTTATTATGAAAGAATTCCGCTATTGAGTTGCAGAGTATCTGCGACTCCGCTGGTGTCTCCTTACATACCTGAGGCGCTACAAAGTCTTTGATTATGTTGAATAAGGCTTTAGAGGAATTAGTTGCAAGTTCAATTTGGTTCAGGATATACGAACGTCTAGCTATCTTAATATTTTGATGATAATTGGCAAGTGCCAATTTATAGACTAGTCGGTCTTGATGACTTTTTGTGCTTCTCCAGCGTCTTTCCAGGTGCTTGCACCTGGCTTTTCAATTTTTAGTTCCCCTGAATATCAGGTGGCAGAAGGTCGTTTCTGAATCGTGCTATGATTTGATTGGGGGATCGCTAGGTCAAATGTGGTCGTCAGTGTTGCGTTAATGTAGGCCAACTTATCCGTGACACTTTCATAGGTATTGTCTTTATTATTTGTATTCTTGTTTTCTTCCCTGTTTCGCGACACAGCCATGTTAAAGGCCTCCAGAGTGAGTTTATGCCACGGTCTGCCTCGACGTTTCTTTTCCTGTTGTAAATAATCAGGATAAGACGGAGCGGGCTGAATTTCGTTTGTGAATCCATCCATACTAATATTATAAAGAGAGAGCCGAAACCTTTGAGGCGGGTAATCTCAGTAACCACAGCACCAATTACAACACCCAATACAGCGTTGGAAAGGGCAGTTGCAGCAGAAGGACATAGGCTATGCAGACGGCCACCATTTATATAGCGCTTTACATAGCACCAGTTACGTTACATGAGGACACACATTCATTTTTTTTAGGCACGGGGAGATTAAGTGATTTGCCCAGAATCAAAGGATATTTGGCGTCGTTACCAAGACTCGAACCCAGATCCCCACGTCCGAGGTCAAGCACCTTAGCCTTTAGGCCAACTCCTCTATACATTTAAAAGGTAAAAGAACCATGCCAGCAAAGTAGTCCCTTGTGGGCGTGTCTGCGCTGTGCTGTGGGCGTGGGCTGGGGGTGTGACTAACGCTGGGGGCGCGTGGTACGGCCGCACATTGTGGGCTGTGGGCGTGCGCTGGGGGCGTGACAAACACTGGGGGCGTGACACACGCTGGGGGCGTGTGTCCGCCCTTCATGCAATGTGAGTCGTAAATACAAACGCCAATTACGTTGCTGCGGGGTGGCAGAGTGGGCTAAAGAACGGTGATGGATTAAACCCAGATCTTTTGACTGGGTGTGAGTGTTTGATTGATTCAGATACTCCGTCCATCACCATCCCCTTTTGTACCGCTTTTGGCCGCCATAAGTGTGGCAGGGTATGCTCAGACTTGAGTCCCTTGCTCACTTTGCCACTGGATTCAAGTAAGCCGGGCTAAAGACGGCTGGAATGCCAGAAACCGGTCCTCGGAAGCTTGTTTACGGTCCAGTGAAGACATGGCTTGGCAGTTCGGGCTGGACTGTTCCCATGAGGCACAGGGTCAGACTGATTTGCATATAGCCATGTCTGAACTGGGGTGGCAGAGTGGGCTAAAGAACGGTGATGGATTAAACCCAGATCTTCTGACTGGGTGTGAGTGTTTGATTGATTCAGATACTCCGTCCATCACCACCCCCTTTTGTACCACTTTTGGCCGCCATAAGTGTGGCAGGGTATGCTCAGACGTGAGTCCCTTGCTCACTTTACCACTGGATTCAAGCAAGCCGGGCTGAAGACGGCTGGAATGCCAGAAACCGGTCCTCGGAAGCTTGTTTCCGGTCCAGGGATGACATGGTTTGGCAGTTCGGGCTGGACTGTTCCCATGAGTCACAGGGTCAGACTGATTTGCATATAGCCATGTCTGAACTGGGGTGGCAGAGTGGGCTAAAGAACGGTGATGGATTAAACCCAGATCTTTTGACTGGGTGTGAGTGTTTGATTGATTCAGATACTCCGTCCATCACCACCCCCTTTTGTACCGCTTTTGGCCGCCATAAGTGTGGCAGGGTATGCTCAGATGTGAGTCCCTTGCTCACTTTGCCACTGGATTCTAGCAAGCCGGGCTGAAGACGGCTGGAATGCCAGAAACCGGTCCTCGGAAGCTTGTTTCCGGTCCAGGGAAGACATGGCTTGGCAGTTCGGGCTGGACTGTTCCCATGAGGCACAGAGTCAGACTGATTAACATATAGCCATGTCTGAACTGGGGTGGCAGAGTGGGCTAAAGAACGGTGATGGAATAAAACCAGATCTTTTGACTGGGTGTGAGTGTTTGATTGATTCAGATACTCCGTCCATCACCACTCCCTTTTGTACCGCTTTTAGCCGCAATAAGTGTGGCTGGGTATGCTCAGACGGGAGTCCCTTGCTCACTTTGCCACTGGATTCAAGCAAGTCGGGCTGAAGACGGCTGGAATGCCAGAAACCAGTCCTCTGAAGCTTGTTTCCGGTCCAGGGAAGACATGGCTTGGCAGTTCGGGCTGGACTGTTCCCATGAGGCACAGGGTCAGACTGATTTGCATATAGCCATGTCTGAACTGGGGTGGCAGAGTGGGCTAAAGAACGGTGATGGATTAAACCCAGATCTTTTGACTGGGTGTGAGTGTTTGATTGATTCAGATACTTCGGCCATCACCACCCCCTTTTGTACCGCTTGTAGCCGCCATAAGTGTGACAGGGTATGCTCAGACAGGAGTCCCTTGCTCACTTTGCCACTGGATTCAAGCAAGCCGGGCTGAAGACGGCTGGAATGCCAGAAACCGGTCCTCGGAAGCTTGTTTCTGGTCCAGGGAAGATATGGCTTGGCAGTTAGGGCTGGACTGTTCCCATGAGGCACAGGGTCAGACTGATTTGCATATAGCCATGTCTGAACTGGGGTGGCAGAGTAGGCTAAAGAACGGTGATGGATTAAACCCAGATCTTTTGACTGGGTGTGAGTGTTTGATTGATTCAGATACTTCGTCCATCACCACCCCCTTTTGTACCGCTTTTGGCCGCCATAAGTGTGGCAGGGTATGCTCAGACGTGAGTCCCTTGCTCACTTTACCACTGGATTCGAGCAAGCCGGGCTGAAGACGGCTGGAATGCCAGAAACCGGTCCTCAGAAGCTTGTTTCCGGTCCAGGGAAGACATGGCTTGGCAGTTGGGGCTGGACTGTTCCCATGAGGCACAGGGTCAGACTGATTTGCATATAGCCATGTCTGAACTGGGGTGGCAGAGTGGGCTAAAGAACGGTGATGGATTAA
Source organism: Lissotriton helveticus (assembly GCF_964261635.1). Taxonomy (NCBI): domain Eukaryota; kingdom Metazoa; phylum Chordata; class Amphibia; order Caudata; family Salamandridae; genus Lissotriton; species Lissotriton helveticus. The sequence goes on from NC_136068.1 coordinate 1,794,548,185, forward strand.
ACCCAGATCTTTTGACTGGGTGTGAGTGTTTGATTGATTCAGATACTCCGTCCATCACCACCCCCTTTTGTACCTCTTTTGGCCGCCATAAGTGTGGCAGGGTATGCTCAGACGTGAGTCCCTTGCTCACTTTGCCACTGGATTCAAGCAAGCCGGGCTGAAGACGGCTGGAATGCCAGAAACCGGTCCTCGGAAGCTTGTTTCCGGTCCAGGGAAGACATTGCTTGGCAGTTCGGGCTGGACTGTTCCCATGAGGCACAGGGTCAGACTGATTTGCATATAGCCATGTCTGAACAAGGGTGGTAGAGTGGGCTAAAGAACGGTGATGGATTAAACCCAGATCTTTTGACTGGGTGTGAATGTTTGATTGATTAAGATACTCCGTCCATCACCACCCCCTTTTGTACCGCTTTTGGCCGCCGTAAGTGTGGCAGGGTATGCTCAGACGTGAGTCCCTTGCTCACTTTGCCACTGGATTCAAGCAAGCCGGGCTGAAGACGGCTGGAATGCCAGAAACCGGTCCTCGGAAGCTTGTTTCCGGTCCAGGGAAGACATGGCTTGGCAGTTCGGGCTGGACTGTTCCCATGAGGCACAGGGTCAGACTGATTTGCATATAGCCATGTCTGAACTGGGGTGGCAGAGTGGGCTAAAGAACGGTGATGGATTAAACCCAGATCTTTTGACTGGGTGTGAGTGTTTGATTGATTCAGATACTCCGTCCATCACCACCCCGTTTTGTACCGCTTTTGGCCGCCATAAGTGTGGCAGGGTATGCTCAGACGTGAGTCCCTTGCTCACTTTGCCACTGGATTCAAGCAAGCCGGGCTGAAGACGGCTGGAATGCCAGAAACCGGTCCTCGGAAGCTTGTTTCCGGTCCAGGGAAGACATGGCTTGGCAGTTCGGGCAGGACTGTTCCCATGAGGCACAGGGTCAGACTGATTTGCAAATAGCCATGTCTGAACTGGGGTGGCAGAGTGGGCTAAAGAATGGTGATGGATTAAACCCAGATCTTTTGACTGGGTGTGAGTGTATGATTGATTCAGATACTTCGTCCATCACCACCCCCTTTTGTACCGCTTGTAGCCGCCATAAGTGTGCAGGGTATGCTCAGACGGGAGTCCCTTGCTCACTTTGCCACTGGATTCAAGCAAGCCGGGCTGAAGACGGCTGGAATGCCAAAAACCGGTCCTCGGAAGCTTGTTTCTGGTCCAGGGAAGACATGGCTTGGCAGTTAGGGCTGGACTGTTCCCATGAGGCACAGGGTCAGACTGATTTGTATATAGCCATGTCTGAACTGGGGTGGCAGAGTAGGCTAAAGAACGGTGATGGATTAAACCCAGATCTTTTGACTGGGTGTGAGTGTTTGATTGATTCAGATACTCCGTCCATCACCACCCCCTTTTGTACCGCTTTTGGCCGCCATAAGTGTGGCAGGGTATGCTCAGACGTGAGTCCCTTGCTCACTTTACCACTGGATTCAAGCAAGCCGGGCTGAAGACGGCTGGAATGCCAGAAACCGGTCCTCGGAAGTTTGTTTCCGGTCCAGGGAAGACATTGCTTGGCAGTTCAGGCTGGACTGTTCCCATGAGGCACAGGGTCAGACTGATTTGCATATAGCCATGTCTGAACAAGGGTGGCAGAGTGAGCTAAAGAACGGTGATGGATTAAACCCAGATCTTTTGACTGGGTGTGAGTGTTTGATTGATTCAGATACTCCGTCCATCACCACCCCCTTTTGTACCGCTTTTGGCCGCCATAAGTTTTGCAGGGTATGCTCAGACGTGAGTCCCTTGCTCACTTTGCCACTGGATTCAAGCAAGCCGGGCTGAAGACGGCTGGAATGCCAGAAACCGGTCCACGTAATCTTGTTTCCGGTCCAGGGAAGACATGGCTTGGCAGTTCGGGCTGGACTGTTCCCATGAGGCACAGGGTCAGACTGATTTGCATATAGCCATGTCTGAACTGGGGTGGCAGAGTGGGCTAAAGAACGGTGATGGATTAAACCCAGATCTTTTGACTGGGTGTGAGTGTTTGATTGATTCAGATACTCCGTCCATCACCACCCCCTTTTGTACCGCTTTTGGCCGCCATAAGTGTGGCAGGGTATGCTCAGACGTAAGTCCCTTGCTCATTTTGCCACTGGATTCAAGCAAGCCGGGCTGAAGACGGCTTGAATGCCAGAAACCAGTCCTCGGAAGCTTGTTTCCGGTCCAGGGAAGACATGGCTTGGCAGTTCGGTCTGGACTGTTCCCATGAGGCACAGGGTCAGACTGATTTGCATATAGCCATGTCTGAACTGGGGTGGCAGAGTAGACTAAAGAACGGTGATGGATTAAACCCAGATCTTTTGACTGGGTGTGAGTGTTTGATTGATTCAGATACTCCGTCCATCACCACCCCCTTTTGTACCGCTTTTAGCCGCCATAAGTGTGGCAGGGTATGCTCAGACGTGAGTCCCTTGCTCACCTTGCCACTGGATTCAAGCAAGCCGGGCTGAAGACGGCTGGAATGCCAGAAACCGGTCCTCGGAAGCTTGTTTCTGGTCCAGGGAAGACATGGCTTGGCAGTTCGGGCTGGACTGTTCCCATGAGGCACAGGGTCAGACTGATTTGCATATAGCCATGTCTGAACTGGGGTGGCAGAGTGGGCTAAAGAACGGTGATGGATTAAACCCAGATCTTTTGACTGGGTGTGAGTGTTTGATTGATTCAGATACTCCGTCCATCACCACCCCCTTTTGTACCGCTTTTGGCCGCCATAAGTGTGGCAGGGTATGCTCAGACGTGAGTCCCTTGCTCACCTTTCCACTGGATTCAAGCAAGCCGGGCTGAAGACGGCTGGAATGCCAGAAACCAGTCCTCGGAAGCCTGTTTCCGGTCCAGGGAAGACATGGCTTGGCAGTTCGGGCTGGACTGTTCCCATGAGGCACAGGGTCAGACTGATTTGCATATAGCCATGTCTGAACTGGGGTGGCAGAGTAGGCTAAAGAATGGTGATGGATTAAACCCAGATCTTTTGACTGGGTGTGAGTGTTTGATTGATTCAGATACTCCATCCATCACCACCCACTTTTGTACCGCTTTTGGCCGCCATAAGTGTGGCAGGGTATGCTCAGACGTGAGTCCCTTGCTAACTTTGCCACTGGATTCATGCAAGCCGGGCTGAAGACGGCTGGAATGCCAGAAACCGGTCCTTGGAAGATTGTTTCCGGTCCAGGGAAGACATGGCTTGGCAGTTCGGGCTGGACTGTTCCCATGAGGCACAGGGTCAGACTGGTTTGCATATAGCCATGTCTGAACTGGGGTGGCAGAGTAGGCTAAAGAACGGTGATGGATTAAACCCAGATCTTTTGACTGGGTGTGAGTGTTTCATCGATTCAGATACTCCGTCCATCACCACCCCTTTTTGTACCGCTTTTGGCCGCCATAAGTGTGGCAGGGTATGCTCAGACGTGAGTCCCTTGCTCACTTTGCCACTGGATTCAAGCAAGCCGGACTGAAGACGGCTGAAATGCCAGAAACCGGTCCTCGGAAGCTTGTTTCCGGTCCAGGGAAGACATGGCTTGGCAGTTCGGGCTGGACTGTTCCCATGAGGCACAGGGCAGACTGATTTGCAAATAGCCATGTCTGTACTGGGGTGGCAGAGTGGGCTAAAGAACGGTGATGGATTAAACCCAGATCTTTTGACTGGGTGTGAGTGTTTGATTGATTCAGATACTCCGTCCATCACCACCCCCTTTTGTACCACGCAGCATCAAGGGGCACGCTGGGGGCGTGTGTCCAGCCTTCATGCCATGTGAAAGCAATTGCGCCACATCAAGGGGCACGCTGGGGGCGTGAGAAACGCTGGGGGCGTGTGCTATGTTCCGCCCTTCATGCCATGTGGGTCGTACATTAATCAGAAGATCGTCTGCTGTGGCCGTGTGCTGGCAGCGTGACAAACGCGTTCACCTGGAGGCCTGGTAAGTAACATTACTGCAGCCTCTCCTGCGCACTGTTACTGAACGCTCTCATTCAACGAAATTACACGCGCCTGCTACCATCAACCAGGGCTCTAGCCAAGCTGAGGCGGCGGATCAGTACACTAATTACACGCACCTGATAACATCAAACAGGCCTGCATCTGGGCCTCAAGCAGGGAAATACGCAAATGAGCGTGTCTGCGGGGACAATTACTGCAGTCTCTCCTACTCGCTGTCACTCAACTCTCTCATTAAACGGATTTACCCGTGGCTGATAACTCTCTCATTCAACGACATTACCCGCGCCTTTTAACATCAACCAAGGCTGTAGCCGGGCTCAGGCGGCGGATCACTACACCAATTGTTGTGAACGTATCTAGGACCCTGATTAAATATTCCCAAATGATGCCCTTGTGTGGTTATAACAAATCATATACTTATAAAGGCATAAGAATCATATCCATATTTAGTCATAGCCAATGCAGTCCAAATACGCCAAGGCTACTCCCATAGACTCCTAGAAAGTACAACGCGTTCTTTCAACAAACCAAGCCTCCAGCAGCCCGGGAATTCCCCCTGCTTCTGTTTTGATTTGTCCAAGAACTTCTGGAGTCCTGAAAGAACAGCAAGTTCTTAGTGCCGTCTTATGTCCAACCTTACGTCAAACTCGGCACCTTCCAGGTATATATATACCAGCAGTTGCCCTAACAAACACACGGTGGTTTGGAGCAGATCGGCTATCTACTTACTCAAAGCCCAGCTGTAACGAAAGCCGAAGGAAGCCGACCCTCCCATTTACGCACTGAGAGAGACGCTGTCTTTTCTCCTGCCGAGAAATCCAGCTCCAGTGTTTCCAGTCACCCTTGCGGGTTGCTGGGAGATCGAGTCCTGAGAAAGAGATACAAGACCTCCTACATTCTATTACCAAGGTACAGAGCTGATTAGATCCTCAGATAATTCTTGATTCAGATTCTTGGCAAAAACTATCTTAACTTAAACTGCAACTTACTTACTCCTTCCCACGTATTAGGCTTAGGTTAGGTACACCGGGGTAGGCGTATCTTAAAAGCACCAGTTGAGCACATTTAGTCAATGATTTTATGTATGTATATATTTTATCCGTTTTAAGCATCATATGGCTCAGAAACCATATCAATGCTTTTACAGTATTATATTATAATACTCCTTTTACTGTACGCACTTTACTTTATAACATGTATTGCAATTGTGGCAATTCACTTCTCTTGCACGAGAAAGAGGACTGCAAAATAAATAACAACTTTTATTGAAAACGCCCGTCTCTCTATTTCTCTGCACTCCTGGTGAAACTAAGCATGCACGATTGACCGAGTGAAATAGCTGTCTATTGTTTTCCGCGACTCTGGAGATATACTCCTTATTCTGGGGGAAGCAAAGTTGTCATGTTTATGCGGTTGTCAGAAACTAATCCCTTCTTGTCTATTCAGGAAAGTTAACCCCTTCCTGTTCACTCGAGAAAGTTTCTAGTGACCTCTGAGCTAGATGGCAAACCTAATTAAGTCTAACATATTCAGTAGAGACCTAGATGACCTCAGTCCTAAGTCTAAACTATCGTTTATGTTATTCCAATGTGCAGAGCCTATTGGGAATATAGGAACTACACTACATGGCGCCCAACGTTTGGTAAGTAGATAATCTAACGCTAGATACCAGAGTAACTCAGTCGTGCTTTTCACACAGACCCCTTTTTCCCGTAAAAACTCTAATAGACGTTTGGAGTGGGTGAAAGGTTAATATCCGCCAGAATTTAGTAGGATGAGAATCCTATGTATTAGTTTTTGGTTTAGTCAACGTTGAAGGATACAGTGTTCCAAAATATTGTGCACCTAATCTTTGTTTCCTTGAAATTTGCTCTGCAACAAAAAACTTTCTGTCAGAAAGTGACGACAAAAGGGAGAGAGCTAAATTAGCAGCTAAACTCTTAGCGGATGACACAACTCTCCAAAATGATGACCCGAATGCTATAATCATCCCGGTCAATATAAGAAAGACTATAACTATGAAACTTATAAAAAATTGAGTATCACCAAGAGGTGTTACAGTCATATTTGTGGTAGAGGCCCATGTATATCGGCAGACAGAGGTATTCTATTCCTGGATACACTTTCCAGCAGCACATGCTGTGACACGCAAGTTTCACTACTACAAAATAGATGAATCTCCAGAGGAATACGCCCCTTTCAAGGACGTTGAAATTCCACTAACATACCAAGAGCACCAGCTCTTGTTTAATGGCGCCCTAAAACATCAAAATCACATTACCAGGCTCGGTCCACTAGGTAGACCAGGAGGCACATGGCCAGTTCTAGCCGGCTATACACCACATCCTGACATTAAAAAAATGTCAGACCGAGAACTTTTAGTTAAGCTAAAAGAATTAACAAAAGCATATAGAGAATTAGTTCAATTGACAATTGACGGTACAACGTGCCACCAGAAATTGAAAGAAACAGATATAGCAGAACAACCTTTTGAACTTGCCAGAATAATTGAAAAATCCTATGAAGAACTAGGTAGAGATAGTTTGGGTGGGAAACCACTAAAACCCCAACTAACTGAAAATACTGAAAAAACCTTTATCAAGAATAATCTCAATACTCCAAAAAAGAGGTGGGAGGATAATAAACAAACCACTCCCAGAGAAAAATAGTTTCAGTCCAGAGGAAGGTCTCCTCAACGGAGAGATAGATCTCCAGAAACTAGGAGGCAAGTCTCCACAAAGGGAGCCCTCTGAAAATAGATACAACCTTAGAAATAGGGACAATTTGAGAAAACCTGACAGATATCAAGATATTGATACACGTCCCTCTCGATCTTTTCAGACTTCCTCACAGAAATCGGAAAGAAGAGGACGGTCAGAACACAAAGAAGAGCACGTCAAGTCCAAAGACAAGGAACCTGCTCATCAAAGTAAAAAATTACAATTTCCAAAAAAGAAGGTAGCTAGTATTAAAATAAAACATGCCGAGGATTCTGAGGACACAACTGAAAAACGGAGAATGGGCCCAGACAATGCTAGACAGCGCAGCAGAAGTAATATTAACCCGCAAGATCCTGATGAATCTTCTGGAGACAGAGGACACGAATGAATACATTCAAGTGGAAACTGCAGACACCAGAGTTAGCGTGCCCCATACATTATACGAAATAACATTGGGGGGACAAAACTAGGAAAATAAGAGGTCTCTTTTGGGATAACCTATCGAAAGGCTATGACATCCTTCTAGCAGAGAAAGACTGGCCACCAGAGTTTGTCAGGGAGTGCCCACATGGCGCAGAAATGATTATGCCTGCCTTCTCAAATCACATCCCAATTCATAAAAAATACACATTTGCTAGAAAATGGACAGTAGCTCAAGCCCCTGCATTATATAAAAATCATGTAGGATGGGATGAGGATTCTCCTCACCACAAAATTCAGTTAAAAAATCAACCTACTGCACAGAGGCAGTATCCTGTAAAGCAAGAAGCTAAAAAACAAGTCAGGGAGATCTTAGATCAACTTGAATATCAGGGGGTAATTGAAACATGCACCTCACAAATGAACAATCCTTTGTTTCCTGTCTCCAAGCCAGATGATTCATATTGTCTAGTTTTGGATTACAGACACCTAAACTCTTGTTGCAAAACATTTGCAGTACAAAACTCACACAGTGCAGCACTAATAAATAACATTGTGCGCAAAAAATATAAAACAACATTAGATATTTCAAATGGTTTCTTCTGCCAAAACATTGCACCAGAAAGCAGGTATTTGACCGCTTTCTCCAGTATGGGGGCACAAAAGCGATTTTGTCGTCTCCCACAGGAATTCAAGAATAGCCCAGGATTCTTCAAAGCCAGGGTAACAGAGTTACTACAAATGTATGATGATGAGGCATTATCTTATGTCGATGACATCTATCTTACAGACGATGACCTGGAGACACACTTGAAAAGAGTGAACACCATCATAGTTCGCATCTGAAGAGTACAAATTCAACTTTAAAAAGTCACGAATTGCCCACCTAACTGTCCTGTTTTCAGGATATAAATTATCAAGTGAAGGCAAATGCCTAGCAGACAACTTCTTAGAGAAGTGTGCTGTACTCCAAGCACCAAAAATGCTGAAGAACTTACAATCAATACTAGGTTTCCTGAATTTCGGAAGAACATACATTCTAAATTATGCAGAAAGGGTTAAACCTCTCTACGAATTAATGAAATCAGATTTCAAACCAATTAATTGGACTCAGAAACACACAGAAATTTTACGTTCATTACAAACAGACATCTTAACTAAAACAAAACTGCAAACACGCGCAAACGAACGCAACCTTGTAATCCGAGTCATCCCAGGAAGATGCGGATTCACATACCTGACCTCTAATGAGGGAGAAACGGTACCAATAGCTTACAAATCACATTTGTACACACAAGCTGAAATGAAGTTCAGTTCCACTGAAAAAAATTCTGACTGCGGTTCAAACTGCTGTAGCAAAAGAAAGAGCCCTCGCACAAGGTAAACGTATAATATTCGTTACACCGGTACCTGCCCTAGAAGCGGTAACAAGAGCAAGCATTCCGAATGCTGAAGCTTTACATCCGAGATGGATACAATGGGTTAATTCTCTTGCTGCATCAGACGTAGTATACGAATTTGATCCTAACTTAAAAACACAAGAATTTCTCCAATACGAATACGAATGTCCTCTGCCGACCGAAATCCTGCCTCTCGAACATTACGGCTGTATAATATATACAGACGGTTCAGCACAACCCGCAGTTGGGGGTAAACAACCATATAGTGCTGCGTGCGCGATTGTTAAATGTCATTGGTACGAACGAAAATTTTGACCATTGGTCACTAAAACTCAATCACTCGGAGACTGTACAGCTCAGCGAGCTGAACTACAGGCTTTTAAGATGGCGCTTGAAAATACCGATCACGGATTCCCCACACTAATAGTGTGCGATTCATATTACTGCGTCCAGTCTTACAATGAATACTTGTAGAACTGGGTTCAAAACGGCTTCAAAGATGCAAAAGGTGGCACAATCAACCATAAAATGCTTTGGGAACAAGTAGTTCTTTTACAGAAAGAACTACAAAAGACTCACGTGATAAATACACTGAGCCATCAACGTGATGGCGTTCACGTTGCAGGGAATTCATTGGCTGACAGAGCCACAGCGGCAGCTGTTCACTCGGCTTCTGTAGCTACAAAAAAGCATTCTAAAAAACAAATAGATGGAGAAACCATGCTGGCAGTAAAAGCCTCATTAAAAGGCAACTATGCAGCATTACCTCTCAACTATCCACTCGGAAATACATACACAATTGATGCGAACTCCGTTCCTTTTGCTCAAATCCCTGGAGTGGGGGATAGAGTAATTCCAAACACGAACCGGAGGGCTTACTTGACTCAAGAAGCGCACATGGGAATGGGTCTGAGGCACCAAGAGATCTTGAAATCTCTGATAGAATTACAATCACAATACTGGTGGCTGGGGATGAGCGTGCAAATGTATAACTTTGCCATGAATTGTCAGAACTGCAATAGAGATCGCAGTTGTGAACCGGACCAGCTACGAGCCCAGACACCTCTATTAGACGCAGACATCCAGACGGAAAAATGCGATCCCATAATTATTAAGACGAGATTTATTTAGATGTGGCCCCAGCGCTCGGCTGACGCCAAAACTGTTATAAAAGATTTGCGAGTCTTTATCAGCACATACGCAATTGGCATGCTACATTCTGACCAGGGTCCTGCGTTAAGCTCTCAAACTTACAAAGAGGCCATGACCAGCATGGGCATTGCATTGCGGTACTCTAGTCCATTCCATCCACGGGAAATGCGGTAGTGGAGAGAAAAAAACGTGACATAAAGCAATCTATGACACCGAGGGTATTAGGTTCGGGTGACGGGTGGGTCAAACATCTAATAAGTGTCCAACGTAGTCTTAATAATCTGCCAAGAAATTCTCTAGGAGGTATCACTCCGTACGAACTTTTGTTTGGTACTAGAATGATCATACATGATCTCGATTGTCAGACTTCAGTGGTGAAACAAAAAACCTTTGATATCAAAGATCGTTTGGCTTTTTTACAGGACTTAAATGAAACAAGAAGAAGTCTAAGTAACACAAAGCTAAAGCCAATGGCCACTGAAGAAAAACCACCTGTCCCAGCAAGACCTGTCTGAATTCCAAAGATTGGGGATCTGGTCAGAGAAAATATCGGGGTGAAGAAGGAATTTGGGCCTTCTTACACAAAAGCAGTACCTGTCTTAGCTGTCAGCGGAACAAGATCAGCAGTACTACCGCCCCTTGCTGGTAAAAAGGAGAACAGAGTTGTATCAATCGACATGGTAAACCCACAATCATGTGTCCAATAATAAGTAGTAGGCCCAGTGGACTCCCAAGAAGTAGCAGAAGACCAAACCTTGCTACAATCCAAGAGGTTCAAACTGAAAGACTAATCACTTTTGATAAACCTGCAGTGAATAAAAAAGGACTATGCAACAAAGCCATGGAACTTGTGCCTCTTGAAACCCAAATTGCAACAGATCGTCAAGAAACACCTGTCTACAATGATGTAGCCTCTGAACATACAGAATCAAAGATGAATAACAATCCGGAAGCAATTCCAACAATTGTATTTGTATTTGTGTATTTTGTAAAGCGCGCAGCTACCCCAACGGGTTGTCCCGGCGCTAATGCTCAGAATACTAGATCTTGACAGAGGGGGCGATTAACCAAAAAGAAAAGTTTTAATGCCTAGATGCATCAAACAGAATTGCATTCGCAAACGGTGCGAATCGCATTTTTCGGCCGTTTGCGAATGCAATTGACTAATTTGGAATGCATCATGCATTTCGCAATTTTAGGAATCGCACCCATGTTGCGATTTCTAAAATTGCGAATGCATGTAAGAAATCGCAATTAGAGATTTCTTAAATGCAATGCATGATTATTTTTCAATTGCGAATTCGCAGCTTGGAAGGGGTAAAATAGCATGAAATTGAACTTCATGCTATTTTACCTAAAACTATCAAATATGCACAAATTGCATTTTTGGAAGTTTAAATTTACACACACATGTGTAAATTGCATTTAAAGTTACATTTCAGGGGTGCAGGGAGGGGTTCTTTGGACCCCCCCCCCTGCACCCTTGAAATTGCATTCACATTTTGTGAATCGCAATTTGAAATTCGCAAAATATGATTGCCTTCCCATTCATTCCTATGGGCCTTTTGGCCCATATGAATCAATGGGAAGGGTTTTCCTTAATTACCGAATCGCAAAAAAAAATGCGAATTGTTCATGCATTGCCGTTTGCGATTTCTAAATTGCGATTCATTAATTTTCGCAATTTAGGAATCGCAAACGGCAACAATGATGCATCTAGGGGTAAGCGGTTTACGAAATGGCAGTTCTTCTTGGATCATGTTTATTCCACTGAGAGGAAGCGCATACTTGGAAAGTTCTGTCACCGGAGCAAACTTTTTTAAATCTAGGAATTACAAGTAGGAGCTTGGAATTGGAACAAAGATTTCCGAAATTATTATAGGGGCGAAGACAGGATGAGAGATAGGCCGAGCCACGTCCTTTTGTGGCACGATGAGCCAAAGTCAGTGCTTTGAACTCAACCCTTTTGTGGACTTGCAGCCAGTGTAGCTTACGCAGATAGAGTGTGATATGTTCTCGGAGAGAAATGCCACAGACTAGCAGGGCAGCGGCAGTTTGGACTATTTGCAGTCTGTGGCAAAGGCCTGTGGATAATCCAAGGTATAAACCATTAGCATAATCCAGATGGGAAGTAATTAAAGCCTGGAGGATTGTTTTTCTGGTATCGCTGGGTAAGTAATTGATGACTTTTTTTTCATCCTGATTTTTGAGAAACGGGCTGCAGAGACTGAGTGGACTTGGCTGTGGAAAGAAAGACACGTGTCCCATCTGATGCCCAGATTTGTTACTGATTCCTTGGGAAGGGGAGCGGGGCTTAAATCCACTGGCCACCAGAGGTTCGAATCCAAAGGAGAGGGTTGATTAAAAAAATAGAACCTCGGTCTTTCCAGCATTCAGTCTCAGAAAGTTATCATCCATCCAACGAGCAATGTCTCGGAGACAGTTTTTCAGGGGATCGAAGGTAGTCGGGTTGGAGTCATCATAGGAGAAGAGGAGCTGGATGTCATCTGCGTAAGATGTCATCCTAATTCCTGTCTGGGAGATTAGTGCAGCCAAAGGGGAAAAATAAACATTAAATAGGAGGGAACTCAGTGAGGAGCCCTGCGGCACTCCCCATTTAAGTGGGCGTCTGATAGAGGTATAGGGCGGGGTATGCACTTGTTGTGTACGATTGGACAGAAAAGAAGCAATCCAATTAAGTACTGTGCCCTGAAAGCCCAAGGCTCGGAGACGATTGAGCAGAATTGGGTGAGAGATGGTGTCGAATGCTGCGGAAAGATCCAGCAGCACCAACACCGCCCTAGAGCCCCTATCCAGCGCCCACCGCACGGAGTCGGCCATCTCAATCAGGGCCGACTCAGTGCTGTAGCCGGATCGGAACCCGTGTTGGGAGTTATGAAGTAGGCCATTAGATTCAATGAAGCCAGCAAGCTGTTGATGCGCCAGTTTTTCAAGAATCTTGGAAATAGGCCTATAGTTCGCAGGGTTATCAGGATCAGCATTGATCTTCTTCAGGATGGGAACCAGGAGGGCATGTTTCCATGAATCCGGATATATGCCGGTGCGCAGAGAGACATTCCAGATGCTATTCAGGTGGGGATTAAGAAATGTTGCAAGGGCTTTATATTGCTTAGCCGGCCACGGGTCATTAGGCGACCCTGACTTACATTTGAGAAGTTCTTGAAGGGAGCGATCTTCGGTAATCTCCTGAAATTCAGTGAAGAGTAGGGTGGGGACAGAGGGAGCTGGTGACATATCTCTAATGTCATGACTATCAGTAGTGGGAAAGGAATCATAGATTAAGGCTATTTTCGCTTCAAAGTAATCGGAGAGCCGGGTGCATAGGGTCTGAGACACTGGAAGTCGGCGATTGACAGCCCGAGGATCAGTGAAAGATTTGACCGTATTAAAAATCTCCCTAGAGGAGCCATGGGCCATATTGATTTTTTCCGATAAGTGGCTTCGTTTATGTTTTATAATCATTTTCCGGCTCTATATTTGAATTTGCTGTCCGCTGAGTAAGAATGTCTCCAGCTGCGTTCAAGAGATTTGCAGACAGATTTATATTTTCGAAGTTCCTCCGAATACCAGGGTGCGGCAGGAGCAGAGCGATAAATTTTTATAGGCCGAAGAGGGGCAATAGAGTCGATGGCAGAGGACACCCAGTTGTTAAAATTATCTAATTGCGAATCCAGATCCAAGGCTCCTAGGGGCTCAGCAGAGGGAAGGTGGTCCAATAGCCGTTCCAAAGAGACCTTGCTCCAGTTTCTGCCAAACTCCTTAGCCAATATCCTAGGTTTGTTCTGATGGAACATAAGAATAGAGAAAGGAATGAAGTAGTGGTCGGACCAGATCACTGGACTGGGGTCACTAACTATAATATCAGAAAGGTTTGAACAAATGAGGTCTAACATATGTCCAGCCCTATGTGTAGGAAGCGTAACCAGTTGAATTAATCTGCAGTTAGTCAAGGTGGAGAGAAAGTTATTGCTGGAAGGACAGAATGCATCCTCAGCATGCAGATTGACATCTCCGAGTAAGGTGAAATTAGCATAACGAGAGCTAGCTTGAAGAACAAAGTCTAAGAGGCTAGGTAAGTGCGACAAATTGGATTTAGGAGGTCGGTAAACCAGTAGGCCTGAGCATGTGATAAGAGGGGTTAATTTAATACAGAAGGGGAGAGCTTCTATGGAGTCAATTTGTATATAGGGAAATGACAAGCTCGTCAAATGCGATTTATAAATGATGGCGACTCCGCCACCATGTCTGCCACTTTGCCGGTTAGCACACAAGATGTTATAGCCCTCCGGGATGGCCAGACACAATGCTGGGTTAGTTTCATTCCCTGGCCACGTTTCCGTCAGAAAGAGTAGATCCCAATTGTTATCACTGAGAGTCAGAAAAATGTCGAGGGAGTGTTTCACTAGGGAACGACAGTTAATGAGTCCAGCCTTGAGACTGACGGCATTTTGGCGGATCTGTGGTAGGGGGGAGATCATCAATAATGGGCATTGAAGCACTGAGGAGCTTTTGTCCCTTCTAAAATCACATGCCTTACAAGGGTAATTCCTAACAGACAAATCCGGAGGGATAGAATGTAGGTAAAGGCACTCCTGGGGTCTGGGAGATAGCAATTTCTGCTGGCTATACGTAATGGTATCATGGGGGCCAAAACCAGCAGCATCTCTGGCCCTGGCCGCGGAGAGGTCGCGGACGGGCGCAGACGGGCTTGCCTTAGGCACGCCTTCGGCGCGCCCACTGTGCTCGTCCGCTGCGCGGCCGATTGGTAGTGGTCATTTAAAGCGATTGAGGGTGGGAGGGAGCAGGCTGCTGCACCGCTACCCGTCAACTTCCCCCAAGATGGCGGCTATAGTGATGAAGAACCCCGTGGCAGCACCTAAATCAGCAGCGGGGGGGCCAAAAGAGAGGTAGTCACCCAAATACTCCAGCGAGTGTAATGGGTACAAGTAAAGTGCAATTTAAAATTAAACAAAGTTACAAAGTTAAAATCGTCCTCTGGGCTTCCTGGCTTTTTGCCTCAGGAAGGGAGTAACAAGCAAGTGTGGCGCGCTGTGTGATGCGCTTTTTATGCGCGTCTGAGGGCGGGAGGGAGCAGGCTGCTGCACCACTACCCGTCAATTTCCCTAAGATTGCGGCTATAGTGATGAAGAACCCCGTGGCAGCACCTAAATCGGCTGCGGGGGTGCCAGAAGAGAGGTAGTCACCCAAATACTCCAGCGAGTGCAATGGGTTAAAGTAAAGTGCAATTTAAAATTAAACGAAGTTACAAAGTTAAAATCATCCTCTGTGCTTCCCGGCTTTTCGCCTCAGGAAGGGAGTAACAAGCAAGTGACAATTGACAGAACTGCATCTGGCTACTTCATCAATTTCGATGACTTTTCTGATGATCCAAGTGAACATGAAGAAACGCCAGCAACAAAAACTTTCAAAGAAAAAAGGACTGAACTCTTTCATCAACTAAAGGAAACATATCTGATTTCACCATGGATTGAATTATGGATTGTGTTAGGTGTACTTTTCCTCCTACTTTAGCTCATCTTGGTTTTAAGTTTGGGTAGATTTATTGATGGAAAATATAGTACAATGGACACAGCAAGTCAGAACATCAACTTGGTCCTAAAGCCTCACAGATCTTCTCACATCGAAAAAATAGAACTGTCATCAGTGAACATCACATCCAATCCTATACCAGGTGGTGTAACATGGGACACAACGGATTACAAAATCTATGGCCTGATTGAACTCTTGAAATATCCACATCAGTTCAAGGTTTCATTAAGTGACTTTGTAACACCAAGTACTTTCTCTGATGATTGGGACTATTATGATGTCAGATTTAAAAACTGTCAGCAAAACCTACAGAACATGATTACATACAGGGTTCATCAAATTATGAAGAAATGTACTGTTTTAATCATTATGTTCATCACTATTTGCATAAATCTGCTAATCCTAGAAATGTTTTTACTTATAATCAATGGGAACATTGTCCAACACCGCCAAAAGGCAGCTCGAAAACATTTTATGAGAAATTCCCATACTTCTCAGGGTTTAACATCACAGATCCAGAAGCGTTTTATTTTAGAATGTTAAATAAGACAGGAATGAAAAACATGTTGACAAATACTAAATTGATTTATTCTGAAAAAGTTTATGAAAAAATGTCTACATTTGGTTTTGAATTTTGGAAAACAACATTGAGACAAAAACCATCTGGGGTACAAAAGACTGGCAGGTACAAGGTTTAGAAGCATTATTCAGAGCCTGCATGATCCCAGAACACATAATATTCCTGAATGACACCATTCAACAAACAACATGTCTTGGCTTAGCCAAGATAAAAGACTTAAACTAACCTTCTATTCCAAAGCCCATACCTGATAGTAATAGCACTACAGATGTGGAGATAGACGTATCCCATATTTTACACCAAAACAGAACAAAATCTGATTGGAAAAAATGGTTGATCTGGCCCACAGACACTAATAACTGTCAAGATAGATTCCTGAAGAAAACACAGGGGTTCAAACAGACCAGGCCAGACCCAAGATATTCCCAGAGACAACATCCAGGGATAGTTACAACATACAGTGTAGGAAAGCTATGTCTCGAATGGCTACAGAAATCCACACTGCCTGAAATTCAGCAACACTTAACTTTACTTAAAGAAGGTGCTGACTTGCGAGATTTCATAATGGGACCTCGCAAACAGCGTAAAAACGTTTCATATACGCCAGTATATACACTGCTTACAACGAAGCTTGGAAAGTAATGCAAATTGAAACTGCTGAAAAAATACGAGAAATTGATCCAGTGATTTATTCACTGAACAGCATTGTATCATCTGCTATTGATACAATAGAGCAGGACTTGCTAATGTTACAACATGGCCAGTCCCAATTGCGTTCTATTGTGCAGTTAGGCTGGACGTTACAAAACCTCTGTTCAGGCTACGTGCCATGGCGTCTAATCAACACAACGTCATTATTTTCTGTCTTTAACCTTACTGATAAACAAATCTCTTTGGCACAAAAAGGAGCAGACTATACAGTGCTGAGCATTGAAAAACTAGAAAAATTACCATTGATAATGTCAGAACGACCTGTCATTGACTGAATAATACATGGTACAATTACAATTCCGATAACAACTTTTCAGTTTCAATATTGCCAAAAGTATATACCAGCAGGCCTGTATGAAAGGTTGGGTAAAGGATACATCAAGTCAACCTGGAATTTACCTTATACACAAAGATGTTATATTGAAGGGAAAAAAGAGGTATTTCTTAGTGGTAACAACTGTAAAAATTCACTAAGCGGTACACTTCTGTGTCAAGGTATTAACTTGCATGGAGCCTGCGAAGGTTCATCAAATAACCTTTCATGTCACCTGCACGGCACCCCTGCAACACAGATAGAGCCTTTTTTCAGACAGCTTTCTAACGGCAGCTACGTTATAATAAGTGACCACAGCTGTTGTGGCATTGTGCCAGGAATAGCCTATTTCGTGAGCCTTACTTCCAGGGTCATTTGCTGTATGCAAGTATTGTATCCAAACAGCAAACCAGACAAGGAGGCAGCAATATGGCCTTCTCTGAATATCTCTTCTATTCAAATTGATACTTTAAGCAGAATGAAGTCTATTCTTTTACAGACAACTGTGCCTTTAACCTCGTCCAAAGAGACGTATGATCTGCAAGTTGCAAGGACAGCGGCAGGGATACAAACACTATTATCGACAAATTGCATTGGACCCTATGAAGCAGTCCTGAACATCTTCCCGAATTTCGTGCACTCTGTGTTCGGTGGCCTGCCTCTTCTCTTGGGACTCGTAGCAGGAATTTTATTTTTGCTCCTTCTGCTCCGATATGGCAAGTCAAGTCACAGACAAAACCCAGGCAACTATGGAAGAAACGATCCTAGCGATGAGATACCGAGAAAGGATTAATAAAGTACTCGATTGGCTCGGCTAAGAGATCTGAATACTACCTGGTTTCTTTCATTCAGACCAGTCTGGCAAGATTGCATCTTACCTGTTTTACGATGCCTGCTATGCGGAGAAGAATGCGTGTAGGACGTCTGTCTTACACTACCATCAGCAGTACCAATGGATAACGATACTTTGCTTGGTTCGGTAACGGCTCATGCAACGTGTTGTCCCCAGCAGCTACCTATTCTGATGACGGCATTCGTTGAGACCTCACCATTACAATTAGGTGGCGATGAGGTACGAGATGAAAGCGGCACACAGGTACAACCTTCTGTGAACATTGCTGATCCAGACATCGATGATGGCAATGAATCTCACATCTGCACTATTTCTACTTTTTCGGACTTGGTCCAACTTTCACCTACTGTTGTAGACGAATTCTTTGCCAGCCTATCTGAACTTATTTTCTCCCCTAAAAACGAGAATAACTTTTGAAACAAAACATGAGCACACAGCGTTACCTGAACTCTGAATTCGGCCTTCAGTTTTTGATAAACAAAACTTCTGAAAACATTTTGAACTATTTTTCTTCCCTGAAAGCGAAATTATTTTTTTCCTGTTCCCAAAATATTTACCTTTTTTGGCACATGGTACTCAGCTTAAAGTAGAACTATTCTTAGGGAACAGAAGTTTCTATTTTTAGAATATCTAGAGGCAATATTTTGCCGTAGCCCCTAGCACATGTACAGTCTTGTATAAATATTTGATGAAATGGTCTCGACCTTCTTTTCTGTATTAAGAGCCATTTCATAAATGTAATTTTCGTAAATCATTCAGCCAACGTACCATATATGCATTATCTGAATGATACCACTGCTTGAAAACGTACAGTATGATACTCATCTTTCGAGTATATACCATATACCATTTCAAATGCATTTTTTTGTATTTTGGGGTCACATGCATCGTTATATGTTTAGCATTGCTTAGTATTTAGTAATGATGGACATTATACGTGGAGTGGGTGTTGTGAACGTATCTAGGACCCTAATTAAATATTCCCGATTTATGCCCTTGTGTGGTTATAACAAATGATATCCTTATAAAGGCATAAGAATCATATCCATATTTAGTCATAGCCAATGCAGTCCAAATACGGCAAGGCTACTCCCATAGACTCCTAGAAAGTACAACGCATTCTTTAAACAAACCAAGCCTCCAGCAGCCCGGGAATTCCCCCTGCTTCTGTTTTGATTTGTCCAAGAACTTCTGGAGTCCTGAAAGAACTGCAAGTTCTTAGTGACGTCTTATGTCCAACATTACGTCAAACTCGGCACCTTCCAGGAATAAATATACCAGCAGCTGCCCTAACAAACACACGGTGGTTTGGAGCAGATCGGCTATCTACTTACCCGAAGCCCAGCTGTAACGAGAGCCGAAGGAAGCCGACTCTCCCATTGACGCACTGAGAGAGACGCTGTCTTTTCTCCTGACGAGAAATTCAGCTCCAGTGTTTCCAGTCACCCTTGCGGGTTGCTGGGAGATCGAGTCCTGAGAAAGAGATACAAGACCTCCTTCATTCTATAACCAAGGTACGGAGCTGATTAGATCCTTAGAGAATTCTTGAATCAGATTCTTGGCACAACTATCTTAACTCAAACTATATCTCACTTACTCCTTCCCACGTACTAGGCTTAGGTTAGGTACACCGGGGTAGGCGTATTTTAGAAACACCAGTTGAGCACGTTTAGTCAACTTTTATCATTGTATGTATTTTATCCGTTTTAAGTATCATATGGCTCAGAAAAGATATAAATGCTTTTACAGTATTATTTCATAATACTCCTTTTACTGTACGCACTTTACTTTATGACAAGTATTGCAATTGTGGCAATTCACTTCCCGTCTCTCTATTTCTCTCCATTCCTGGTAAAACTAAGCATGCACGATTGACTGAGTGAAATAGCCATCAATTGTTTTCCGTGACTCTGAAGATATACGCCTTATTCTGGGGGGAGCAAAGTTGTCATGTTTATGCGGTTGTCAGAAAATAATCCCTTCCTGTCTATTCAGGAAAGTTAACACCTTCCTGTTCACTCGAGAAAGTTTCTAGTGACCTCTGAGCTAGCTGGCATTTATAATTAAGTCTAACATATTCAGTAGAGACCTAGTAGACCTCAGTCCTACGTCTAAACTATCGTTTATGTTATTCCAATGCGCAGAGCCTATTGGGAATATAGGAACTACACTACACAATTACATGCGCCTGCTAACATCAACCAGGGCTGCAGCTGGGCCTTCTCCGTCCCTCTTCTAATGAAACATAAAATGTTGTCTACCGTGAGATTTTAAAATAAATTGCCCTTGCCAAATACACACATTACACACATTCTATTTCATACCCGGACAACGTCGGGACGGGCTGCTAGTACAATCATAAAGTGATCCGTCCAGGTAAGAGGGGAGATGGAGAGGCAACTGAGACCTTCCATATTGGTAAAGATAAGGTCCAGCGTGTGGCCTGCCTGGTGTGTGGGGTCTTCCACCTTTTGGACTAGTCCCATTTCGTTTAACTGAAGACTAATTTATTAACCTCTGGGTTTGCAGTGTCGTCAGCATGAAAATTAAAATCGCCAAGTAGAAGAGAATTTGTGGAGGCCAGGACTTGCATGGCTATAAGTTTGATCAAATGATTTGCAAAGTTTGATTTTAGGCCAGGTGGACGGTAAACTAAGGCGCCATTCCAGACCTCCGAGGGGGACCAGGTGATTTTAAAGATCCCTAGTTCTAAGGTGTCATTGGTAATGGAGGACATCCATTGAGCCTTTAGATGGTTTTTAAAGGCAATGGCTAGTCCGCCGCACATTTTACCCACTCTATCTAAATGGATAATTTTGTATCCTTGGGGAATAGCAAGGTAGATTGCAAGGAGACTCGTCGCTGTCATCCAGGTTTCCTTGATAAAACAAACATCCGGGGAATGGGAGACAATCATGTTCCATACCTCTATAGAATGTTGAACAAGTGAGCGTGTGTTGCATAAAATATATTTAGGGAAGTTCGAGCTTCGGGGGGATTTGTTAAAATGGCCGTACCGTGCTGTAGTATCAGCGAGTTTTTTATGAAAACAAGGGGGACCCAAAAGGTTGCAAAGGACCATGGGTATAGATTATTTAACGGGAACAGAGGTCCTGAGCTTAATTAGCCATATGAGTAATTTTTAAATATAGAACACCATAGGGACTATATATTTGACCTGTCCAGCCGGACCAGGATTTTTATTGCAATCAAAAACAATCAATGAAATACAAAAGGGGATTACTTGTGGTAGGGCACAATCCTGTACCCAAACATTAAGAGAGAAAGAAAATAGAAATAAGAATTGGAGCAGAAAAATTCACAGGCAAGGAGAAGAGCAAACTGGACACTTATAAATCAGTGTAAGCAGTGTTCTCCAGAGTGGAGCATACAAACAGATACACAATGGTTACATGTATGTCCACTATAAGAAGTCAATGTTTCGATCCTAGTGCTCAATTAAATAAGGATCATCATCAGGACTGTAAAAACAATTAAATTGCCTGAGAGAATTATTACACCTGTTTGTGGGAGGAACAGGGAGAAAAAAGAGAAATAAAGTTTTACAATATAGTTTCAAGAAGTCAAAAACTGAGAAGTCAGCATTTAGAGGAGCATGCCCACAATTACAGTCCTCGAAACCGCAGTGAAATCTTCATGTGCACATGTGGATTAAAAACGTATGAAGTTTCAAAACCATGAGAGGTCAGCATTTAGAAAATTTATGCAATTATTTACAGTTTTTGAAATCGCAGTGAACTCTTCAAGAGTGCCGGTGATTTACGGGCGCGAGAAGTGTTTTCTAGTGCGTTCCGTGGGGCGTCAGCCACGTGAGTGTGTTGCTGGACTGACCCCGAGTTGTTGTGTCCTAAGGTGGCATCCGTGCATATATGGCTGTGAACGGTATCTAAATAAAAGGGACCTTGGTGTGAAGGCATGCGAGCTAAGGGCGGATCGATTAGAACAAATAGTGAGGCTTACCTCGGGTGGGGCGGCTAACCGTACCGATATTAATGCCAGGAACGTGTGAGGTCGACGGGGCTGGAGTTTTAGGGCTTAAGCTGCAAATGGAAATTCGGAGTCAAATCACCTAATAGCGGTATTGTGATTACCATGCATTAAATAACGGCGACGCGAGTGAAGTAGAACCTACCAGGGAGATTGCCCTCTGAGCCGTGGTTTGGGGAACACCGGCCGATTGATAACGGGAGCCCAGGCCCATTTTTTAGGCAGAGGCCAACAAAACACCCCACAGAGGGGCAGGGTAAAGAAACCACAAAGATGGGTCAACCCTCCCGGGGAGCGCAAAACACGGAAAAACTTTTACCAATGGTAGTCCCCAATGAGATCCAAAACATTGCAGTCGCCTTCCCCCTAGACTCCACATTAGAAATGATTCCCATCTTTAATCTCTCTAAACATAATTTACTGAACCCCGAGTTGGAACTCCTCAAAAAAGGCTTATCCTTTGTTCCTACAATTCGACCCAACTTCATGGAACTCCAGACTGAGCTATTGAGATTCTTCAGGCTAATCCGCCTCAAAGCCTTTTTCCAATTACACCCGTCTCCTACCATCAACTCGAGTACACCTTTCCGTCCACCCTTGACCTTTTTGCCATCTGCGGGCATGATCCCTCCTGAAATTGTCACGTTTGAAAAGTTAGTACAAAAGGACCTCGAGAGCTTGGAAAAGAAAAAACTTTTCATTCCTTATAATATCTCCCGCCAAGAGAAGGAAGCCATAAGTACCCTTAAAAATGAACCTTCCCTAATAATAAAAAGTGCAGACAAGGGAGGTGGGATTGTCCTTCAAGACATTGCTTCCTACAAAGATGAAATCCTGCGCCGACTAGCAAACTTAGACCACTATCAAAGGCTACCAGGGAACCCCACCAAAAGCATTCAGGATACCATACTCAGACTCACGTCTGATGCTTGCGCCGAAGGGTTTCTTAGCAAGGAGGAATTTAATTTCCTCAATGTAAAAACTCCACGCCTACCGGTCATATACACTCTCCCTAAAGTACATAAAAACATCAACAATCCCCCTGGCAGACCAATCGTCTCTGCTTGTGGCTCAGTCCTTGAACCACTGGGCGCTTTTGTGGATTTCTTCATCAAAGAGTTTGTGCCAGGCACCCTATGTTATGTAAGAGACACTATGTCCATGATAAACCTAGTTGAGCATTGTCCCTATGATCCATTGATTAACACACTATGCACGATGGACGTAGAGTCGCTGTACACCAACATCCCCCAGACAGCGGCTCTACTAGTCATCCAAAAAAGACTAGACCCTCGGCCACGCCCACACAAAATACCTACTCTCTTCATTCTACAATTACTGGAGCTATGCCTTACGAGGAACTTCTTCATCTTTGATAATGTCTATTATCAACAGATCAAGGGGACCTCCATGGGGGCTATTTTTGCCCCCAACCTAGCCATTCTTTTTATGGATGAATTGGAGACTAGTGTCATTCTGTCAGAAGGTAACCCTTTCCATTCAGGGATTGGTCTATGGCGTCGATATATTGACGATATCTTTCTAATATGGAACCTTGACACCAATGCACTAAACCAGTTCTTACACTGGCTTAATAATAACTGTGCTGATTTGAAATTTACACTTGCTCATGACAAAGCAGAAATAGCGTTCCTGGACCTCACAGTTTACCATAAAGAAGGTGAACTGCTCACAAGCCTTTTCAGAAAGCCCACAGAGCGCAATACGCTTTTGAGCTATGACAGCAATCATCCTAGGGCGCTAAAAGATTCTTTGCCTTACTCTCAATTTTTGCGGATAAGGCGTAACTGTTCTTGCAAAACAGATTACTTCAGGGAGGCCAAAATCCTATCTGACAAACTCAAAAACCGCGGCTCCCCTAGGAGGCTAGTAAAAACGGCTTCCAAAAGGGCTTGGTATTGCCCTAGAGACGCTTTGTTGACACCCAAAGTACGTGATAAAACAGAGAGGTTAGCCTGTGTCACGACTTTCTCACCAGTGTCACACAAAATTAGGAAATCTATCCTCAAACATTGGCCCATAATTAATGCTGGCTCCATCACTCTAGAAAGACCCCGTTTTGCTTTCCGTAAGAGTAAAAATCTTAAGGACCACCTGGTTAGAGCGGCCCTTCCAGCTCCCACACCTAGATCCACCATTGAGACCAATTGGAATCTGCCACCAATATTGGGTCATAAAAAGTGCGGGGGCTGTAATGTATGTGGTTATGCAATTGAGACACGCAATTTCTGTCACAATGATGTCACTGTCGAATTGAAATCTTTCTCCAATTGTAATACCAATAATGTTATCTATACAGTACTGTGCCCTTGTCCGAAAATGTATGTAGGTCAGACGACTCAGAAAGCAAAAACGAGAATCTGCCAACATAGGAGCCGCATTAGGTGCAGGACTCCTAATGCACCTTTGGTTGAACATTTCACTGAAAAGAACCACACTGAGGATGACATTCGTTGGACAATCTTAAAAGTTGTCAAATTGCCACAAAGGGGTGGCAACCTGGCACAAATCCTGAATCGGGAGGAACTAAAAAGCATAATCCAGTTTGATACAATACGGACTGGCCTGAACAGGAGTGAGGACTGGACCACCTTGCTCTAATCTGCTACCCTCAGTTGAACTTGACTGCACCTGAATGAACAGTTTTGGAATACTAATTTGCTCTGGCTTCACCCTCTGGGATGACATCGGAAATTAATTATCTCCTAATCTGTGAATTTTTGATAGGCCCACTATGTGAACCCTTACTTGTTTATTGATGGTCACTATTAGTTGCACATCACTTGCGCCGTATTTTAATGCACAACTGCTGTTTTTAAGACCCAGCCACCCTCACCATTCACCACTCCAATATGGCCCCCATAGCTACACGGTTCCACTCCACCCACTCCTAGAGATATGAGACCGCCGGCCGTGATCCCATGACCACCCTCCCGGGACTTATCCACAGAGCCGTGTGGAATTTTAGTTCGTGAACTGAACATCATCTGCGCCGTCTTGCCCATTCCTCCGACTCACGTATGAACATACACAACAGCCATTTTAGGTACCATGGTCTCCCTGTTCATCATCAGCGCACTTCCCTGACCCTGCAAGCATCCCCCATGCACCCTGGCTGCCCCCGCTCTCACATGCACAAGTCACGAGCCCTCCTCTTCCGCATGACTCTGTCTCTGGGAATCACACCCCGCGCCTGACCAACACCTCCTTTCCTTCCATGAATACCCCTCTTTTGATAAACCCTTCCTCTACGCTCGATTGTCCACACCGATCCTTCCTTTCATGAATATCTCTCCTTTGATGACCCCTTCCTCTGAGCCCGATTGTCTGCACGGACCGCTGGTCATCCCTTAGCCTGAGGATACAGTTTATTGCCCACTACTGTATGCACTCGCCCCTCTTCAAAGGAGCTACTATTGATCATGACCTCCCTACCCCCAGAGATTCGATCAGGCGCACACATTCCAAAGGAATCGGCGGAACACTCAGCTGCGTGATAGCACCCTCCTATTGTATGGGGGGTGAGGACCTCTACTGTAGCCACGTGTTGGAATGAGCCGGAACTGGGGGGGTACCGGGGATGTCATTTTCCATTACTTCACAATGTCTTTATTGTAATAAAGAGCGGTCACATGCCGTAAACCAGTGTATAAAAGGCCAGGTCTCAGAGAGGCTGTTAGAGAGCACCTCGAGACGATACCTTGTTGTCCGATCTGATGTGTTCTGCTCCGTTGGAATAAAACTTGTTTCCTGTCTTCCTGTCTCCAGCGCCTGCCTCTTTATTTGATAAACTTCGTATGGTATTAGAGGCGTTTAACGCCGGGCAACATTACTTAAGAAACATCGACTAAATCGCCTGACCATTTTTTCTGACTTTCCTCAGCCGCGCCCCTCCCACTAGGTTCGCCGGCTGGCAAGACCGCATCGTCGCCTTCCCGCCGCCTCACTGCCGTGTTTCCTGACATTGTTCAAACACATTGGTAAGAGATATATGAATGTGGCCCCATGATCCTTCCTCCCATTTTCACTCCTTCTAACTCCCACCCCTTCCTTTTAAATAGCGTATCTTCTAACTACGAAGACCGCCAACTGCTCTGAAGGCTCCCGTTATCAATCGGCCGGTGTTCCCCAAACCACGGCTCACAGGGCAATCTCCCTGGTAGGTTCTACTTCACTCGCGTCGCCGTTATTTAATGCAAGGTAATCACAATACCGCTATTAAGTGATTTGACTCCGAATTTCCATTTGCAGCTTGAGCCCAAAACTCCAGCCCCGTCGACCTCACACGGTCCTGGCATTAATATCGGTACGGTTAGCCGCCCCACCCGAGGTAAGCCTCACTATTTGTTCTAATCGATCCGCCCTTAGCTCGCATACCTTCACACCAAGGTCCCTTTTATGTAGATACCGTTCACAGCCATATATGCACGGATGCCACCTTAGGACGCAACAACTCGGGGTCAGTCCAGCAACACACTCACGTGGCTGACGCCCCACGGAACGCACTAGAAAACACTTCTCGCGCCCGTAAATCACCGGCACTCTTGAAGAGTTCACTGCGATTCCGAAAACTGTAAATAATTGCATAAATTTTCTAAATGCTGACCTCTCATGGTTTTGAAACTTCATACGTTTTTAATCCACATGTGCACATGAAGATTTCACTGCGGTTTCGAGGACTGTAATTGTGTGCATGCTCCTCTAAATGCTGACTTCTCAGTTTTTGACTTCTTGAAACTATATTGTAAAACTTTATTTCTCTTTTTTCTCCCTGTTCCTCCCACAAACAGGCGTAATAATTCTCTCAGGCAACCTAATTGTTTTTACAGTCCTGATGATGATCCTTATTTAATTGAGCACTAGGATCGAAACGTCGACTTCTTATAGTGGACATACATGTAACCATTGTGTATCTGTTTGTATGCTCCACTCTGGAGAACACTGCTTACACTGATTTATAAGTGTCCAGTTTGCTCTTCTCCTTGCCTGTGAATTTTTCTGCTCCAATTCTTATTTCTATTTTCTTTCTCTCTTAATGTTTGGGTACAGGATTGTGCCCTATCACAAGTAATCCCCTTTTGTATTTCATTGATTGTTTTTGATTGCAATAAAAATCCTGGTCCGGCTGGACAGGTCAAATATATAGTCCCTATGGTGTTCTATATTTAAAATTTACTCATATGGCTAATTAAGCTCAGGACCTCTGTTCACGTTAAGTAGTATCAGCGAGAGTATGAAAGTTGCAAGAGCTACAAGCTACTGGGCCTTTAAGGGCTGCCGGGAGCTTTAGCGGGCAACAGATACTACCCATGGATTCATTAATTGCTCTGGCTCTGAGGTCCAATAAAGCAGGGCCAGAGTAAGTTAACCAGGTGGTATCAGGGGCATAAAGACAGTTTTGTGTGGCACCTCTGGGCTCTGGGCCTGTCGTAGCGCGGACGGGCGAAGACGAACTTACCTTTGGCACGCCATTGGTGCACCCGCTGCGCATACATGCTGACATCGTAGTTTTATGCACCGAGGAGGCAACAACTAGAGCGCTGTGTCCCAGTACCTGCCCAATATGGCCACCGCTTCTGCAGCTGCTCTGTGTGTCAAGGTGATTCCCTCAGCGCCTAACTCAGCTGACTGGAAATGAGGGGTGATGCATTTTAAAATAAGCAAAGTAAGTAGCAAATGTGGTGCAAATCAAATTTTAAAACAGAGTACTATTTAAAACAGCTCCCGGCTTCCCACTCAGGAGTAAAAGTTGCTAGGTCTGAAAGGCTCATGCTGGCTGCCTCGTTTTATGCACCCGAGGAGGCAACAACTAGAGCGCTGAGTCCCAGTACCTGCCCAATATGGCCTTCGCCTCTGCAGCTGCTCCGTGTGTCACGGTGATTCCATCAGCGCCTAATTCGGCTGAGTGGAAATGAGGGGTGATGCGTTTTAGAATAAGCAAAGTAAGTAGCAAATGCGGCGCAAATCAAATTTGAAAACATAGTACAATTTAAAACAGCTCCCGGCTTCCGCCTTTCGTTGCTAGGTCTGGAGTTCACTGGACTGGGTGGGAGAAGGAATATTTGCAATGGCTACAACTCACATCAGGCCCTGTCCAACATACACCTTCCCAACCAGCACAAACAGCCTAACAGGAACTAAGTGTACCCACAGTTTTTAAAAATATACTAGCAAGATGCATGGCACTGGCCATTGGTCTCTGACCTTTCCTCAACTACCAACAGGGCCTTGTGCTACAAACACCTGGCACCAGTGTCATCTAGCTATGTCAGTGCATATCCACTTACTCTCAGGAAAGCATAGTTCCAGGGGTGCTGTTGTGCACGGTAGAAAGAGTGTGTGTAGTACAGAGCATGATGGGAGATCGGGTCATTGAAAACACTCCTCCTCCCACCCAGCTCTGCAGGCCCACTATGAAGCATGCTTACCTGACAATGAGTGAAACTGTAACAACAAAATTCCTGAGACTGGAGACTGTTGTGTGGAGCACAAGGCCATGAGTGGACTTGTTGTAAAGTCAGAGGGGATGTATACTAGCAAGATAGCAGAAACTGGGGACTGATATCTGAACCTCTCACAACTACCACATTTGCCCCTGGGCTACAAACACCAGCCACCAGTAACAAATATCTTGCAAGTACCCTTACCAACATTGTTTGGACAACACGCTTCCTGGTGGCATGTTGGGGCTGAGTAGGAGGAAGGGTGTAAGTTTCACAATTAGAGCACAAGCACACAAAAAACAGTTTTTCAAAGTTCTTTGCCACAAAATGGCAGAAATCAGAGTGAACTCATCTGACTATGGGGCCAATGTACAAAATACACGATCTGTGCAGGCACAAAGCTAATCAGTCACACATTTTGATACTCACTGACAATTATCATGTGTATAATAATATGAGAACTTGAAGCACCTCACTCACACCATTCCATAAAATATCTGGGAAGATTAACAGACTGTGAATGTGTAGGCAGCAACACCAATGTGACTGCCAAAGACATGCACTAAGCCCAGAACACAGTACTCAAAAATGCCTACATTGAGAGAGAAAGAGTACTTATGTCACTGTGAAAGGAAAGATGTGGACAACACCAGCCCACCTTTCCATTCACAGGGTATCACAAACCTGCCAATGTCTTTGGACACGTAATGTCAACTAAATACAACATGTCCATTTATGTACACACCTGGACATGTCCATCAATCCACAACTTTTCCGAAATACATTGTACTAAAAAAAACCTAGGCCATGGATGAAGGAGGCCAATCTACCTACATAAACTCATCATTAGGTTCAGTAGCCTATGTAATGGCTATGATTCCAGGGGCAGTGGACATTCACATCAATCACTGTGTCATTTATGTACCCACAGGGCGTGCTGGGAACAACACTGGAAGCAACCAGGAAAGCCAGTCCCAGACTCTGGTTCACCCGGAGCTCTCTGGCATAGAGGTCTCTCAACCACCTTCGGATGATAAGGAACGACATGGCCCATCAGGTTTGGGTCAGCCCACAGCACCAACAGCGGATACAGCAGGATCCTCTGCGACCACTCCTGCCTCAGCTGACAATACCCAACTGACCCCTACCCTCATGCACACAGCATCCCAGGACACAACCAACAGCACAACAACACAGAGCACTGTGGAGTTGGCAGATAACAACATACCTGCCAATGAGGAAGGAGGTTCAGTGTTGACTGTGCCAACAACAACTGGTCCTGGTTGGGTGGGTAGGGGTGGTGGGAGGAGCGGTGGGGACTTGGGCCATCATGCAGCTGATGCTGCTGATGAGGGGCATCCAAACCTCTACAGATTCCTCCATGCCTATGAGGGTTGCCAAGGAGATTTTGGCCAGGTCGTTGGGATCCTCAGGACTATTCAACAGCAGCAGGTGGCCCAAAATGACGAACTGGACATGTTCATGAGCAAAATTAATGACATGACTGCAGTGCACAGGGACATTGTCACCTGCCTCTACCAGATTTCTAACAACAAGTCCACACCTCTCTGTGTGCCCACAACGTCCAGTGCATCAACATCTGCGCAAGCCACAAGGAGTGACGTGGACTCTGGTGGAGTCCCCAGCACTGCCACTGCCTGCACTTCAGTGTGCCCCAAAAAATGTAAAGAGGGTAATCGGAAGAAGAATCCTTGATGGCTATGCATCACCCCCAGGAAGTGACAAATTACTCCTGATATACTCCATTGTGTGCCAAGTGGTCACTTTGTTCGCTGTCATTGAAATGTTCCACATTGACTGGAGGGTCAATGTTGGACTTTGGACTCAAGTAATGTGGATTTACTTTTGGAGACTTCATCTACAAACACTACCAACTCCTCTCTGCACTTTGTTTTTTGTAGATTGTTATCATTAAGTCATGCACTAAAAGAATTCACTTTGCACAAAAATACTTGCTCATGTCCTGACTTTTAATCCCAAATGTACAGATTGAAATGACGTACAAAATCACAACGATTAGAGTATCAACAACATCGAAGGGACAGCTGTGATAACATAAATAGTAAACTGGGCATCATGTGTAGAAGGATAGAAGAATGTCCAAACAAACTTGACCTTACAGTGACATATTGACAGTGTATTCTAATATAGCAATTATACACACACACAGTGATATGTCATACACACAGACTTAGCATGCTGATGCATCCGTGACCAGATTGATACACTCATTCATTGAGTATTGGGGTCTGGTGATCTAATTTCTGTAAGGTGTCAATATAATTGTATTGTTCTCAATCATTCCTAGCCAGGAACAACGGCGTAGATTAACTCTGTGATTAAAAACCAAAAAAGAACAAGTCTGAGCCTGTTTTTTCATTAATGATTCGACACAGTGAAAATGGAGGTATTGTTTAAAAAAACTTGTAGTTATACAATCTAAAATAGAAACGATCAGGAAAAAACGGGATATCACGGAAAGAGAGAAAAAAACTACTCTTCTCATTAGGCAATGGTGGATCAACGCACCCGCACGGAGGGATGGCGTCAAACGCGGACCACCTCTGGTACATAGAGTCTCATGCTGCTGACTCTGCTCACTCGACGGCGGGCAGGGATAGACAGACAGGTACCCTTATGGTGACTGTACTTTTATGAAGTAAGTGGTATGTGTGAGTCGACTGCTGGGTGCTGAGACACGAGCATGAGTGCAAGAATGTTCAAGGAAAAGAGAGGCTGTGAATACGGATTTGAGACACTGATTACGGGTGACATGATAGCATAGCGCATGAAAATATTGATCCACCCCATACTAAACAATATAACTTGATGTGATGCAATTGAGTAAATGGCAAAGGCACAATGTAAATAAAGGTATGACCAAAAAGGAACAATGAGTAAGAATATATAACCCCGGTTTCGGGTATTTCACTGTTAGTTGGGCAAATGATATCAGGAGACTGTGTATCATTGATTTGCACTCCTCTTTGGAGAATAGACAGACAAGCAACAGCATGAGAGCGCATAGAGGAGATGTCATTTCTAGTACATTATTTTAAACTCGTGATTATAGAGAACAAACACGATCTCCTTCTAAATGTCACTTGCGATATACTTTGTTTTATCCTCTAGTGTGTGACAATAAGACAGCACCAACTGCCTGACCCGCATGGTGTGAATTACACATCCCAGTAGGTAAGCATATCAACCAACAAAATAGTGAAAGCCACTGTCACGAATGTGGTCACACTTGATATTCAGGGACATGTGTTAGACGACCACTGTGCCTGCACCTGTGGCCTGGTCGCCCCCACTCTCCTCCTACTGCTGCTCCTGAGCCCCACTGTTTTGCCGCCTTATTTTCCTGCTGCTGCCCGGGAGACCCAGCCGTCGCTGAGCCACCCGCCCGCCCGCACCAGACTTTCCCGCTGCTGCCTCCCTGCGGCCCCGCCCCCCGCCAGCCCATTCGCCGCCCCGCCGCTGACCCTCCTCCCGGCTGCCTACTTATGACAACCCCATGCACGCGCAGCGGCGCGCCGATTGTGCGCGAAGGTGCGCCAAAGGCAAGCCCGTCTGCGCCTGTCCGTGCCTGGACCGCGCCCAGGGCCAGGACCCGTGGCCCCCGACGATGCCAGCCCACACGACGGACCTACGACGCCGCCACCCTCATCGCACTCAAACCGGACCGAACAAGAGCCTGCCACCGAACCACCCCGAGACGCACCCACGGACCCTTCACCTGTCAAGCCTGCAAGTTCACCTGTCTCCAGACCTGCACCACAGCTACCAAGCCGAGCACCCACAACAGCCACCTCAAGTCATCCTGCTCAACACCTGCTCCATCCACAGACACGCCATCGAACTTTGGAACCTGCTCGACACAACCTCACCAGACGTCGCCTTCCTCACAGAAACCTGGATGAACGCCTCATCAGCACCCGACATCGCCATCGCCATCCCAGACGGATACAAGATCATCCGGAGAGACCGCGTCAACCAGACTGGAGGAGGCATCACCATCGTACACAAGAACACCATCCGCATCACGACCGACGCCAACGACACCTTCGCCGCCGCCGAGTATCTCCACTTCCAGATACACACCGACCCAAAGACGACCCTCAGAGGCACCCTCGTCTACAGACCCCCGGGACCACGTACACAATTCAGCAAAGACATCACGGACTTCGTCAGCCCGCACGCCCTCCGCTTCGCTGACTACATCCTCCTAGGGGACCTCAACTTCCACCCGGAGAACAACAAGGACCGCAACACCGCCGCCCTGCTGGACAACCTCGCCAACCTCGGACTCAAGCATCTGGTCAACACCCCAACCCACTACGCCGGCCACACGCTTGATGCCGTCTTCTCATCCAGCAAACACATCACCTTCAGCCACTCCACCGGACTTCACTGGACCGACCACAGCTGTGTCCACTTCAGCTTCAGAAAAACCACGACCCACCACCACCCGCAACAGGTTCCTCGCAGGAGCTGGAGCAAGATCACCGCCGAGCAGCTCACCACCTCCCTCAGCCAGAACCCACCCGCCAGCACAACAAACCCCAACGTAGCAGCACGCAACCTCACGCAGTGGCTGACCGCCTGCGCCGACGACCTCGTGCCACTAAAGAACCCGCCCAGCAGACCCAGAAGCAAGAAAGCCTCCTGGTTCACCGACGAACTCAAGGACTCCAAGAAGAACTGCCGCACCCTCGAGAAAGCCTGGCTCCTCGACCAGACCACAGACAACATGACCGCCCTCAAAGACGCCACCCGCAAGCACCACCAGCTCATCCGCACCACCAAGAAGAAATCACTGACGGAACGACTGCACAACAACGCCCACGACAGCAAGGAACTCTTCAGCATCGTCAAGGAGTTCTCCAATCCCAGCACCAGCAACAACGACATCACTCCTTCACAAGATCTCTGCGACTCTCTCGCCTCGTACTTCCACCGCAAGATCGCCGACATATACAACAGCTTCGGCGCACCTTCCACTCACTCGACCGTCGAACCAATGCCCCCTACCGCCATCCTCCGCACCTGGACCACAGTGACCACCGAAGACACAGCCTGCACGATGAACACCATCCACTCCGGATCTCCGACCAACCCCTGCCCCCACCACGTCTTCAACAAGGCCGACTCCATCATCGCACCCCAACTCCGGGACGTCATCAACTCCTCCTTCAACACCGCCACCTTCCCGGAGAGCTGAAAGCATGCCGAGCTCAACGCCCTACTGAAGAAACCAACAGTGGACCCCACCGACCTCAAGAACTTCCGCCCCATCTCGCTTCTCCCTTTTCCTGCCAAAGTCATTGAGAAGACCGTCAACAGACAGCTCGCAGCCTTCCTCAAGACGAACGGATCCCTCGACCCCTCGCAGTCCGGTTTCCAAGCCAACCACAGCACCGAGACAGCCCTCATCGCAGCCACCGACGACATCCGAGCCCTGCTCGACAACAGGGAAACAGTGGCCCTCATCCTCCTGGACCTCTCTGCAGCGTTCGACACCGTCTGCCACCGCACCCTAGTTCAACGCCTCAGCAACATCGGTATCCAAGAAAAGGCACTGGAGTGGATCATCTCGTTCCTCGCCGGAAGAACACAAAGAGTCCGCCTCCCCCCGTTCCGATCCGAGTCCACCGAAGTCATCTGCAGCGTACCGCAAGGATCATCGCTCAGCCCAACCCTCTTCAACGTCTACATGAGCCCTCTCGCAGCCATCGCACGCCAACACAGCCTCAACATCATCTCCTACACCGACGACACCCAGCTGATCCTCTCCCTCACCAACGACCCCGCCACTGCCAGAACGAGCCTACACAAAGGGATGAAAGACGTCGCCGAGTGGATGAAGAACAGCCGCCTGAAACTGAACTCAGACAAGACGGAAGTCCTCATCCTGGGACCATCGCCCTCCGCCTGGGACGACTCCTGGTGGCCTCCCGCCCTGGGCACCACTCCCAAGCCAACAGATCACGCACGCAACCTGGGCTTCATCCTGGACTCTTCCCTCTTGATGACCAGACAAGTCAACGCCGTCTCCTCATCGTGCTTCAACACCCTGCGTATGCTCCGCTGGATCCCGACCGAAACCAGGAAGACGGTCACCCAGGCACTCGTCACCAGCCGACTGGACTACGGGAACACCCTCTACGCAGGAACCACAGCCAAACTACAGAAAAGACTCCAGCGCATACAGAACGCCTCCGCCCGACTCATCTTGGACATCTCCCGACGCAGCCACATCTCTGGTCACCTGAGGGACCTGCACTGGCTCCCCGTCAGCAAAAGGATCACGTTCAGGATCCTTACCCACGCACACAAGTCTCTCCCCAAGTACCTCAACGACCGCCTGACCTTCTATACGCCCACCCGCCAGCTACGTTCTACAAGCCTCGCCCCCGCCGCCGTACCACGCATCCGAAGAGCCACCGCCGGAGGAAGATCCTTCTCCTACCTGGCAGCCAAGACATGGAACTCCCTCCCCATCCACCTCCGGCTGACACAGGACTATCTCGCCTTCAGGAAACAACTCAAGACCTGGCTGTTCGAGCAGTAGCGGACCCCTCCCCCAAGCACCTTGAGACCCTTCCCGGTGAGTAGCGCGCTATACAAATGCTATGATTGATTGATTGATTGATTATCTCACGTTATTTAAAGGTGACTGGCATGGGAACACACATTGAAGAGATCCTCATTGAAGCACAAATTATTATAGTGCACAGAATTTTTTTTAATGTGTCAAACCAACACCATAGTTCTTTATAAAATTTCACGGATATCACCACGGTATAGATATAGTATGGCGGAATTCCACACACTTTATCACATTATGTAGGATAACTGGAGTTATTAGTATACAAAATATTTTCCAGTATACAATAGTGAAGAAAATCACAATGAGAGGAGCTTGCCTATCCACAAACCTGGTTTAATGTCCCAGCAATATGTGTTTTCTTATTTCTCCTTTCCATAGAAAAACTACTAGAGAACAGAGAAACACAGGTGAGCGCATTAGGCTTCATATTTGTTGCATGGAATTTGTGGTACTTTTTAGAGCAGGGATACATAAGAGTAGATATTTGAGCCCTGAAGAAGGCCCCAGACCCAGAAGGGCTAAGCTTGTGGGCCAAAACATGTTGGCACTTTGAGGGTACAGCTGAATCCAAATATTCAGATACCATCTGTTTTTTTCATATTTTTATCCCATACCCCAGGTAACCACCAAATAAACATACTGTTTGGGTATAACAGTAGGTATTTTTAAGATCACTAATCTGGTTCTCTGCATGGCCAGTTTTTGCTTTATATAAGAACTCCCATACCATCTTTGGTTAAGTCCGCCCAGTTAGTACCATCTTACCTGGGTGTGGAAAGACTCCGATGATGAAGCATGGCACGATAAGTGAGTAAAGCGTCTTCTCCAATATCTTTGGATATACCAGCACCCAAAGATTGAGTGGAGGGAAAGCATACTACCCTGACAAAACCACTTTCTCTTTTTCTTTTCTTCTCCTTCTTGATAGTCTGGATATCATTAGGGATAGAAAGACAGCAGCAGTTGCCTTTTTGTGATGCAATTGAACCCGGGAGATTGCAACTGAACTGCTTCTGTCACTCTCTCTTGTGAATAAGATGCTAAGGGAAGTGACAGTAGTGTAATGTTCATACGATCAGCACAAATTACAACAACATGTGCATGGAGGTAACCTTTTAGAGTAATGCAATTGCCAAACATGTGCCAGCACATTGACTAATGCATCACCTGTTCTTGGTGTGGTTTAAACAATTCTGCGAAGTATGTTGTTCTTGGAGCACACAAGTGTAAAGAGGCCATGCTATACATCCCGCAGCAAGTGACATCAATAAAGAGGCCTTGGTGAGGTTTTTTTGCTCATTGTGCCAATTGTAGGTTCCAGCTGTGGTGCTCAAGGTAATCAAATGTATCCCATGGGCCAATTACAGGTATGCTAACTCTGGTCATCTGTCACGCTGTTCCGTCACATGATTGTGTAGAAGAATCCATTCTCTCCATTCAAAAGAGTGAGTCCATGAGTCTGACTCTGTGATAGTGACAACACATGCCATTAATTGACAAACACAAGTGGTCACTGGTTGGAACATGGCTGAAAATGTGAGGTATGATGTTAGATCCACATTCCCAACAGTTGATATGTGTGTAAATGCTGTTGACTATACATACTTGGGGCTTTGTAAACCATGTGTATGATGCATCACTGTCAGCCTGAGAGGTGTACAATATACCAGAATAGTAAAAAAAATAAGATGGGAAAGAAGAGCAATGTAAGCTGTTGAAAGTGTGCAATATGTCTGATAGAAGTGAGGGACATTTAGACTTGGGCCATACAAATGTGGACCTCGGTAGTCGAGACAGGTTTGGGACACAGTGTTGACTGGACTCATGTAGAATGGCGGTTCAGTACTGATAGTCTGTACAGACAATGCACCCTGACGGGCCTGTGGCAAGGTGTTCCACCAGAATCATTGTGAAGATGCAGTTATCGAACTTGGAAGTGTGTTGACCATTGTTCACATGTGAAAATGGTGAGCTGTTTACAATGTGCACAACATTCTGATTCATCTTCATGATACTGTGCATAGATGACACAAGACAGTGGGCCACGTGTCTCCCACACTAGCTATGCCTATTACCTTGGTGTGAGAAGTTCGCCTGGTATATGCTCTCCACTAATTGGTTAAATGAAAGGAGAACCACAGAGTAGTTATAACAAGCATTTGCAATGCAATCGGTCTCTCCTTTGGGACCTTATATGTATTTAGCTTTGCAGCACATTAGCCTGAGTGCTGAAACATCTACTGTTGTTTAACATGGAGGGAAAGTAAGCCCAAACTGCGTGATACGCCAGGTATGGGAACACATGGAGAGAAATATTGCCTTTCAGTGGGAATTGGTATAGTCCAAAGCTCTGTTTTTAATATAAAATCAGGGCCTTCAGTGGTCGTATCACTGAAAATGCAAAATTTGGAAAAAATGTTGTCTATGGGTGCTCATGGAAGACAATTCTATGGACTGGAATCTAGAGAATGCTAAAGTGATTCTGGTAATTTACTGACCTCTGCTGGTCGTCTTCTATCAAGAAAGTTAAATAGAGGCAGTTGCCAGAAAAAAAAAGTCCCTCAAAAGAAAGCAATTCTGGTATTTTACTGACCTTTACTGCTCATTTTCTATCAAGACAGTTAAATAGAGGCAGTTGAACAGAAAAAAGTCCCTAAGCGGAAGCAGGCAAGTCTTAGGGCTGATCTCCATAGCCCACAAATTGCATACACATATAAGTATATACTAAAGTATATACAAGAGGTCTGAAATGCTCAACCTAAAAAGGGAAGAAAAAAAGCAATACTGAAACGCAGAAGACCAATCAATGTGCAATCAAGTCTACAAAGTCTGAATCTATAGACGGCTTGCAGAAAACTTGTCAATGCAAAGAGTGTGAGTTCATTTGGCAACAGTGTAGGAAAGCTATGTCTCGAATGGCTACAGAAATCCACACTGCCTGAAATTCAGCAACACTTAACTTTACTTAAAGAAGGTGCTGCCTTGCGAGATTTCATAATGGGACCTCGCAAACAGCGTAAAAAACGTTTCATATACGCCAGTATATACGCTGCTTACAACGAAGCTTGGAAAGTAATGCAAATTGAAACTGCTGAAAAAATACGAGAAATTGATCCAGTGATTTATTCACTGAACAGCATTGTATCATCTGCTATTGATACAATAGAGCAGGACTTGCTAATGTTACAACATGGCCAGTCCCAATTGCGTTCTATTGTGCAGTTAGGCTGGACGTTACAAAACCCCTGTTCAGGCTACGTGCCATGGCGTCTAATCAACACAACGTCATTATTTTCTGTCTTTAACCTTACTGATAAACAAATCTCTTTGGCACAAAAAGGAGCAGACTATACAGTGCTGAGCATTGAAAAACTAGAAAAATTACCATTGATAATGTCTGAACGACCTGTCATTGAATGGATAATACATGGTACAATTACAATTCCGATAACAACTTTTCAGTTTCAATATTGCCAAAAGTATATACCAGCAGGCCTGTATGAAAGGTTGGGTAAAGGATACATCAAGTCAACCTGGAATTTACCTTATACACAAAGATGTTATATTGAAGGGAAAAAAGAGGTATTTCTTAGTGCTAACAACTGTAAAAATTCATTAAGCGGTACACTTCTGTGTCAAGGTATTAACTTGCATGGAGCCTGCGAAGGTTCATCAAATAACCTTTCATGTCACCTGCACGGCACCTCTGCAACACAGATAGAGCATTTTTTCAGACAGCTTTCCAACGGCAGCTACATTATAATAAGTGACCACAGCTGTTGTGGCATTGTGCCAGGAATAGCCTATCTCGTGAACCTTACTTCCAGGGTCATTTGCTGTATGCAAGTATTGTATCCAAACAGCAAACCAGACAAGGAGGCAGCAATATGGCCTTCTCTGAATATCTCTTCTATTTGAATTGATACTTTAAGCAGAATGAAGTCTATTCTTTTACAGACAACTGTGCCTTTAACCTCGTCCAAAGAGACGTATGATCTGCAAGTTGCAAGGACAGCGGCAGAGATACAAACACTATTATCGACAAATTGCATTGAACCCTTTGAAGCAGTCCTGAACATCTTCCCGAATTTCATGCACTCTGTGTTCGGTGGCCTGCCTCTTCTCTTGGGACTCGTAGCAGGAATTTTATTTTTGCTCCTTCTGCTCCGATATGGCAAGTCAAGTCACAGACAAAACCCAGGCAACTATGGAAGAAACGATCCTAGCGATGAGATACTGAGAAAGGATTAATAAAGTACTCGATTGGCTCGGCTAAGAGATCTGAATACTACCTGGTTTCTTTCATTCAGACCAATCTGGCAAGATTGCATCTTACCTGTTTTACGATGCCTGCCATGCGGAAAAGAATGCGTATTGGACGTCTGTCTTACACTACCATCAGCCGTACCAATGGATATCGATACTTTGCTTGGTTCTGTAACGGCTCATGCAACGTGTTGTCCCCAGCGGCTACCTATTCTGATGACGGCATTCGTTGAGACCTCACCATTACAATTAGGTGGCGGTGAGGTACGAGATGAAAGCGGCACACAGGTACAACCTTCTGTGAACATTGCTGAGCCAGACATCGATGATGGCAATGAATATCACATCTGCACTATTTCTACTTTTTCGGACTTGGTCCAACTTTCACCTACTGTTGTAGACGAATTCTTTGCCAGCCTATCTGAACTTATTTTCTCCCCTAACAACGAGAATAACTTTTGAAACAAAACATGAGCACACAGCGTTCCCTGAACTCTGAATTCGGCCTTCAGTTTTTGATAAACAAAACTTCTGAAAACATTTTGAACTATTTTTCTTCCCTGAAAGCGAAATTATTTTTTTCCCGTTCCCAAAATATTTACCTTTTTTGGCACATGGTACTCAGCTTAAAGTACAACTATTCTTAGAGAACAGAAGTTTCTATTTTTAGAATATCTAGAGGCAATATTTTGCCTTAGCCCCTAGCACATGTACAGTCTTGTATAAATATTTGATGAAATGGTCTCGACCTTCTTTTCTGTATTAAGAGCCATTTCATAAATGTAATTTTCGTAAATCATTCAGCCAACGTACCATATATGCATTATCTGAATGATACCACTGCTTGAAAACGTACAGTATGATACTCATCTTTCGTGTGTATACCATATACCATTTCAAATGCATTTTTTTGTATTTTGGGGTCACATGCATCATTATATGTTTAGTATTGCTTAGTATTTAGTAATGATGAACAAGTTACTTACCTTCGGTAACGATATATCTGTAAGAAACAGTAGTTAGTATTAGATTCCTTACCTTAGAATATCCCCAGGCGTCAGTCTGGATCCGGAAACTTTTGCGTAGCAGTACCCCTGCGCGTCGGTAGGCGTCGTCTGCAGGCGTCCCCTGCGGCTCCGCGTCATCGGCGTCGTGCGCCGTGATGACGTCGCTGGAGTATATAGACGCCGCCTCCGCGCGCTGACGTCAGTTCTTTGCACACAGCTTTTCCGCGCCAGAACACGCAGAGCCATGTGAGAACTAACACTGGTGCCATTTGAAACTAGGGCCCTGAAAGGGATGTCCTTAACCCTAGGTATCAGTTCGCAGAACGGGGAGGATTGGTGGGGCGGTAAGGAATCTAATACTAACTACTGTTTCTTACAGATATATCGTTACCGAAGGTAAGTAACTTGTTCATCTGAAAGAAACAGGTTAGTATTAGATTCCTTACCTTAGAATAGATACCCCAGCAATACCAACCCCGGTGGTGGGTCTGCGAACCAATACAAACCTACACCAGAAAGTCCTGGAGGACCGAACGGCCAAAGAAGCCATCCCTCCGGACTTGACTGTCCAGGCAGTAGTGCCTCGCAAAGGTGTGCAGCGAGGCCCACGTGGCCGCCTGGCAAATGTCCTGCAAAGGGACTCCCCGGCCCAGGGCAGTAGTAGCCGCCGTGGCCCGAGTGGAATGGGCCCTCAGCCCAACAGGAGGCTCCTTCCGAGCCAAAGAGTAGCATGCTTTGATGCACAGGACGACCCACCGAGAGATGGTTCGTTTCTGCACCGCCCTTCCCTTCTTCTCGCCCACGTAGCCAACAAACAGTTGGTCATCCACCCGGAACTGGCGTGTGCGATCCATGTAAAACGAAAGCGCACGTTTTGGGTCCAGACGATGGAGCCGCTCTTCATCCTTTGAAGGATGCGGAGGTGGGAAGAAGGAGGGTAAGGTGATGGACTGCCCAATGTGAAAAGCAGAGACTACCTTGGGCAGGAAAGAAGGTCTAGTCCGAAGGACCACCTTATCAGGATGAACAGACAAGAAAGGAGGTTTAACAGAAAGAGCCTGGAGCTCACTCACTCTCCTGGCAGAGGTGATGGCCACCAGGAAGGCCGTCTTTAAAGTGAGAAGACGGAGAGGACAGGAATGAAGGGGCTCAAAGGGAGCGCACATCAGGAAAGTCAAGACCAGGTTCAAGTCCCACTGAGGCATCACGAACGGAGTTGGAGGATACATGTGCGTGATGCCCTTCAAGAATCTTAACACAATAGGGGACTTGAATAAAGATGGCTGATCAGGTAGCCTCAAGAAGGCGGAAAGGGCAGAAAGATAGCCCTTGATAGTGCCCAAAGCAGAGCCCTGCTGGGCAAGGGAAAGGAGGAAGAGGAGAACCTCAGACAGAGGGGCAGAAAGGGGATCCACAGCCTTTGCTGTGCACCATGCCACAAATCTGTTCCACCGGCAGGCGTATACCGACTTCGTGGAGGGACGCCTGGCTGCCAGAATTACATCACAGACTTCAGGAGGCAAGTCAAATGGCCTCAACTGCCGCCGCTCAATCTCCAAGCATGGAGGTGGAGACTGGACAGGTTCGGGTGGAGGACCGTCCCCTGCTGCTGCGACAGAAGGTCCTCCTGAAGGGGCAGGCGGATCGAGGGACCGACTGTCATGCTGAGTAGCTCGGGATACCAGTATCTTCGAGCCCAGTCCGGAGCCACAAGGATAACTTGGGCCCGGTCGCGCCTGATCTTCTTCAGCACTCTGGGCAGAAGTGGTATAGGCGGAAAGGCGTACAACAGACCGCAACTCCACTCGCGCCGAAAGGCGTCGCCGAGCGAGTGCCGTCTTGGAAACTCCAACGTGCAGAACTGATGACATTGCGCGTTCTCTTCTGTGGCGAATAGATCTAACCAAGGCTCTCCCCATTGCTGAAAGAGGCCTCTCGCCACGTCCGAGTTCAGACGCCATTCGTGATCCACCGAGCACCGACGGCTGAGTTCGTCCGCCCTGGCGTTCAGAGAACCTGCCAGGTGTTGAACCGTCAGAGTCACGCCCTGACGTTCCAGCCATTGCCAGAGACGCAGAGCCTCCTGGCAAAGGGTCCACGACCCCACACCGCCCTGTTTGTTGCAGTACCACATGGCGGTGGTGTTGTCCGTGAACACCTGCACTACACTCCCGTTGACAAAGGGGAGGAATGCCTTCAGTGCTAGGCGAATCGCCCGCAGCTCCAACAGGTTGATATGGAGCCGGGACTCCGCCGGAGACCAGATGCCTCTGATCTCCGCCTCTCCCAAGTGGCCACCCCAGCCCTGGAGGGACGCGTCCGTCACAACCACGTGCTCCGGTTGGGGAAGGGA
The DNA here is from genome assembly GCF_964261635.1 of Lissotriton helveticus. Classification (NCBI taxonomy): domain Eukaryota; kingdom Metazoa; phylum Chordata; class Amphibia; order Caudata; family Salamandridae; genus Lissotriton; species Lissotriton helveticus. The sequence continues at coordinate 1,794,590,619 of NC_136068.1, forward strand.
GAGGGATCTGCCTCTGACCCAATCGCGGTCCGTAAGCCACCACTGCAACTGTCTCGCAGTGCCCTCCGAGATCAGGACATGGTCGGATAGGTTGCCCTGATGCTGGGCCCACTGAAACTTCAGGTCCCACTGCAGAGCCCGCATCCGCCACCTGGCGTGATGCACCAGTAGGATGCAGGAGGCCATCAGCCCCAGAAGCCGCAGCGTCAACCTGACCGAAACCCGGGATAACGGCTGAAAGATGGGAATCAGAGCCTGAATATCCCGGACCCGCCGTTCCGGGGGATAAACCCGAAACTGCGCCGAGTCGAGAACCGCTCCGATGAAAAGGAGCTTTTGAGAGGGACACAGGTGTGATTTCGGCACATTGATGGAAAACCCCAGCTCGTGCAGGAGGTCTGCCGTCATCTGAAGGTGGTGGACGACTGTCTGGGGCGAGCCCGCCTTCAACAACCAGTCGTCGAGGTAGGGGAAGACTGAAACCCCTAACCGGCGCAGATGAGCTGCGACCACCGCCATCACTTTCGTGAACACCCGTGGGGCGCTGGTAAGGCCGAAGGGGAGCACGATAAACTGAAAGTGCTCGTGGCCTACCGTGAACCGCAGGTAACGCCGGTGGGCCGGCAGGACGGGGATGTGAAAATACGCATCCTGCAAGTCCAACGCTACCATCCAGTCTTGTGGGTCTAGAGCAGCCAAGACCTGAGCCAAAGTCAACATCTTGAACTTCTCCTTCCGGAGGAAGCCGTTGACGTTCCGTAGGTCCAAGATAGGACGCAGGCCTCCTTTGTCCTTCTTGGGCACCAGAAAGTAGTGGGAGTAGCAACCACACCCTACTTCTGGCCCAGGAACGCGCTCGATGGCCCCCTTGGCCAAGAGGGCCGTAACTTCCTCCTGCAGAAGTGTCAAGTGGTCCCCCGACACACGGTGGTTCTGCGGTGGCATGGCTGGAGGAGTGGACTCGAAGGGGAGGGCGTAGCCCCTTCGAACGAGCTGCAGCACCCACCTGTCCGATGTTATCGCGCGCCAGCGGGAGTGGTGATGGCGAACCCTGCCACCCACTGGCGTCACGTGAGCCCGAAAGCTCGGACTAGGAAGGCTTGGATGCAGCAGCGGGGGGAGGCGTGGACTGACCTCGCCGCTGGCCTCTACCGCCACCACGGCGGAAACCACGGCCGCCACCGCGCTGGGGAGCGTTCTGCGGCGCGTGGCTGGCAGCACGTGTGGGACCGCCCCTCCCTTGGCCACGAAAGGGGCGAAACGAACCCGTCTGCTGGCGCTGGGTCGAAAGACCCAAGGACTTGGCCGTGACCCTGGAGTCCTTGAAGCGCTCCAGCGCGTGGTCCGCTTTGTCACCAAACAGGCGACTGCCTTCAAATGGCATGTCCATGAGTGTATTTTGGACGTCTGGCGAGAAGTTGGCAGATCTCAGCCAAGCATGGCGACGAATCGCCACCGTCGTGGACATAGCCCGTCCCAGCGAGTCGGTCGTGTCCAGACCACAACGGATCGAGTACCGCGCCGCATCCCGGCCTTCAACGAAGGCCCGGGTGAGCTTGTCCCGCACTTCCTGGGGGCATTGCGGCAAACACTCCTCGACCGTATCCCACAGGGAGTGGGTGTAGCGGCCCAAGAGGCACGCGGTATTACAAGACCGCAGTCCAGCGCTCAAAGAGGAAAAGACCTTTTTACCAAATTGGTCATACCGCTTTGATTCCCGATCGGGCGGAGCCGACGGGAACGCGGACTGCGAAGTGGAGGCCTGGATCACCAGACTCTCCGGGGAGGGATGGGTGGATAGGAAGGCAGGGTCGTCCGAGCACGGACGGTGACGCCTGGCAACGTTCCGGTCAACCGGTGCACCGGAAGCGGGCCTGGACCAGGTGCCCAAAAGGACATCCGTCAGGGCCTCATTAAACGGCAGCAGAGGCTCCTGGGGGCATGACTGCGGTTTAAACACTTCGGTCAGAATGTTCGGCTTGACCTTCGCGACAGGGAGCTCAAGGCTCAAGGCCTTGGCAGCCCTCATCAGGACCACCGAATAGGCAGCACCTGCCTCAGACGCCACAGGGGTCGGGGAGACAAACCCAGGGTTGGGCGACTCGTCCAGACCACTGGCATCACCCAGATCACCTACCCAGTCCACATCATACTGGCAGGCACGGGATAAAGGGTCCTCAGACCCCTCCCAACCCTCTCCATACTCGTCCTCATCGCCGTATTCTGGATCGACGATATAGACCTCGGGGTTAATGGGCCCCATCGGCGCCGGATCCGGCGTCGGACGACGCCGGTCCGACTCCGCGTCAGGAGTCAGAGGGGGAATGGGGGTGGCGCCGCGTGGCGTCAGTGCCGGGGACCCGACGCCGGCCGGAACCGACGGCGGAGTCGCTGCACCGCGCGGAGGCGGTACCACGGGTTGGCCCAAAGGAACCGACGCCGGAGAGGCCGGTAGACCAGCCGGCGACGAACCTGAGGGGCCCAGCGGCGCCGAGGCCGGAGCCACCGGCGGCGTCGAGGCAGGAGCACCCGAACCGCTCGGGCCCCCAGACGGGACCGACGGGCCCGCAGGCGCCGTAGGCCCCGCCGGAGGAGACCTCGCCCTCATAGCGATGAGGAAGGCCTCGATCTCCTCACGCGACGCGCCTTCCCCAGGGACCGACGGGTATGGGGCAGACGGCGTCGGCAACCCACGCGGGGCCGCGGGGGTGGGGCCACCCGAGCCCCCGGCCGCATCACGCGGGCGTCGGGGGGAGTCGGGGGTACGATGACGACGCCCCGACTTCTTACGCTTACCTGACGAACCGGAGGAATGGTGGCGACTCCCGGAGCGCTCATGGCGGCTCCGCGATCGTTCCTTCGACCGCTCCCTCGACCTCCGACCGGACCGGGACCGCTCTCGACGCGGGGCCGACACACGGAGCTCGAGAAGCTTGCGGGACCGCTCCCGCCTAGCTTTACCAGTCAAGGCCCGACAGTCGACGCAGGACTCCACATCGTGGTCCGCGCCCAGACACCGGAGGCAGAGTCGATGGTGGTCGGTGACCGACATCAGGCGGTCGCACTCGTCGCAACCCTTGAAACCGGGCATCCTACCGGCACCGTAGAAGATTAAGTAGTTAACAATAAACTTGGTCAAAAGACCGGAGTACTGCTCTTCGGATCTGCGCTAACTGGCGTGGAAAAAAGAAGAACTGACGTCAGCGCGCGGAGGCGGCGTCTATATACTCCAGCGACGTCATCACGGCGCACGACGCCGACGACGCGGAGCCGCAGGGGACGCCTGCAGACGACGCCTACCGACGCGCAGGGGTACTGCTACGCAAAAGTTTCCGGATCCAGACTGACGCCTGGGGATATTCTAAGGTAAGGAATCTAATACTAACCTGTTTCTTTCAGATGGACATTATACGTGGAGTGGGTGTTGTGAACGTATCTAGGACCCTAAATAAATATTCCCGATTTGTGCCCTTGTGTGGTTATAACAAATCATATCCTTATAAAGGCATAAGAATCATATCCATATTTAGTCATAGCCAATGCAGTCCAAATACGGCAAGGCTACTCCCATAGACTCCTAGAAAGTACAACGCATTCTTAAAACAAACCAAGCCTCCAGCAGCCCGGGAATTGCCCCTGCTTCTGTTTTGATTTGTCCAAGAACTTCTGGAGTCCTGAAAGAACTGCAAGTTCTTAGTGACGTCTTATGTCCAACATTACGTCAAACTTGGCACCTTCCAGGTATAAATATACCAGCAGCTGCCCTAACAAACATACGGTGGTTTGGAGCAGATCTGCTATCTACTTACCCGAAGCCCAGCTGTAACGAGAGCCGAAGGAAGCCGACTCTCCCATTGACGCACTGAGAGAGACGCTGTCTTTTCTCCTGCCGAGAAATTCAGCTCCAGTGTTTCCAGTCACCCTTGCGGGTTGCTGGGAGATCGAGTCCTGAGAAAGAGATACAAGACCTCCTACATTCTATAACCAAGGTAGCTGATTAGATCCTTAGAGAATTCTTGAATCAGATTCTTGGCAAAACTATCTCAACTCAAACTATATCTCACTTACTCCTTCCCACGTACTAGGCTTAGGTTAGGTACACCGGGGTAGGCGTATTTTAGAAACACCAGTTGAGCACGTTTAGTCAACTTTTATCATTGTATATATTTTATCCGTTTTAAGTATCATATGGCTCAGAAACTATATAAATGCTTTTACAGTATTATTTCATAATACTCCTTTTACTGTACGCACTTTACTTTATGACAAGTATTGCAATTGTGGCAATTCACTTACCGTCTCTCTATTTCTCTGCATTCCTGGTAAAACTAAGCATGCACGATTGACTGAGTGAAATAGCCATCAATTGTTTTCCGTGACTCTGAAGATATACGCCTTATTCTGGGGGGAGCAAAGTTGTCATGTTTATGCGGTTGTCAGAAAATCCCTTCCTGTCTATTCAGGAAAGTTAACACCTTCCTGTTCACTCGAGAAAGTTTCTAGTGACCTCTAAGCTAGCTGGCATTCATAATTAAGTCTAACATATTCAGTAGAAACCTAGTTGACCTCAGTCCTACGTCTAAACTATCGTTTATGTTATTCCAATGCGCAGAGCCTATTGGGAATATAGGAACTACACTACACAATTACATGCGCCTGCTAACATCAACCAGGGCTGCAGCTGGGCCTTCTCCGTCCCTCTTCTAATTAAACAAAAAATGTTGTCTACCGCGAGATTTTAAAATAAATTGCCCTTGCCAAATACACACATTACACACATTCTATTTCATACCCGGACAACGTCGGGACGGGCTGCTAGTACAATCATAAAGTGATCCGTCCAGGTAAGAGGGGAGATGGAGAGGCAACTGAGACCTTCCATATTGGTAAAGATAAGGTCCAGCGTGTGGCCTGCCTGGTGTGTGGGGTCTTCCACCTTTTGGACTAGTCCCATTTGGTTTAACTGAAGACTAATTTATTAACCTCTGGGTTTGCAGTGTCGTCAGCATGAAAATTAAAATCGCCAAGTAGAAGAGAATTTGTGGAGGCCAGGACTTGCATGGCTATAAGTTTGATCAAATGATTTTCAAAGTTTGATTTTAGGCCAGGTGGACGGTAAACTAAGGCGCCATTCCAGACCTCCGAGGGGGACCAGGTGATTTTAAAGATCCCTAGTTCTAAGGTGTCATTGGTAATGGAGGACATCCATTGAGCCTTTAGATGGTTTTTAATGTCAATGGCTATTCCGCCGCACATTTTACCCACTCTATCTAAATGGATAATTTTGTATCCCTCGGGAATAGCCAGGTAGATTGCAAGGAGACTCGACGCTGTCATCCAGGTTTCCTTGATAAAACAAACATCCGGGGAGTGGGAGACAATCATGTCCCATACCTCTATAGAATGTTGAACAACTGAGCGTGTGTTGCATAAAATATATTTAGGGAAGTTCGAGCTTCGTGGGGATTTGTTAAAATGGCCGTACCGTGCTGAAGTATCAGCGAGAGTATGAAAGTTGCAAGAGCTACAAGCTACTGGGCCTTCAAGGGCTGCCGGGAGCTTTAGCGGGCAACAGATACTACCCATGGATTCATTAATTGCTCTGGCTCTGAGGTCCAGTAAAGCAGGGCCAGAGTAAGTTAACCAGGTGGTATCAGGGGCATAAAGACAGTTTTGTGTGGCACCTCTGGGCTCTGGGCCTGTCGTAGCGCGGACGGGCGAAGACGAACTTACCTTTGGCGCGCCATCGGTGCACCCGCTGCGCATACATGCTGACATCGTAGTTTTATGCACCCGAGGAGGCAACAACTAGAGCGCTGTGTCCCAGTACCTGCCCAATATGGCCACCGCCTCTGCAGCTGCTCTGTGTGTCAAGGTGATTCCCTCAGCGCCTAACTCAGCTGAGTGGAAATGAGGGGTGATGCGTTTTAGAATAAGCAAAGTAAGTAGAAAATGCGGCGCAAATCAAATTTGAAAACAGAGTATAATTTAAAACAGCTCCCGGCTTCCGCCTTTCGTTGCTAGGTCTGGAGTCCACTGGACTGGGTGGGAGAAGGAATATTTGTAATGGCTACAACTCACATCAGGCCCTGTCCAACATACACCTTCCCAACCAGCACAAACAGCCTAACAGGAACTAAGTGTACCCACAGTTTTTAAAAATATACTAGCAAGATGCATGGCACTGGCCATTGGTCTCTGACTTTTCCTCAACTACCAACAGGGCCTTGTGCTACAAACACCTGGCACCAGTGTCATCCAGCTATGTCAGTGCATATCCACTTACTCTCAGGAAAGCATAGTTCCAGGGGTGCTGTTGTGCACGGTAGAAAGAGTGTGTGTAGTACAGAGCATGATGGGAGATCGGGTCATTGAAAACACTCCTCCTCCCACCCAGCTCTGCAGGCCCACTATGAAGCATGCTTACCTGACAATGAGTGAAACTGTAACAACAAAATTCCTGAGACTGGAGACTGTTGTGTGGAGCACAAGGCCATGAGTGGACTTGTTGTAAAGTCAGAGGGGATGTATACTAGCAAGATAGCAGAAACTGGGGACTGATATCTGAACCTCTCACAACTACCACATTTGCCCCTGGGCTACAAACACCAGCCACCAGTAACAAATATCTTGCAAGTACCCTTACCAACATTGTTTGGACAACACGCTTCCTGGTGGCATGTTGGGGCTGAGTAGGAGGAAGGGTGTAAGTTTCACAATTAGAGCACACGCATACAAAAAACTGTTTTTCAAAGTTCTTTGCCACAAAATGGCAGAAATCCGAGTGAACTCATCTGACTATGGGACCAATGTACAAAATACACGATCTGTGCAGGCACAAAGCTAATCAGTCACACATTTTGATACTCACTGACAATTATCATGTGTATAATAAGATGAGAACTTGAAGCACCTCACTCACACCATTCCATAAAGCACTGCTTAGAGGGACCTCTTGGGATTGCTCCAGGCTTTAGTTGAACCTCGTGCATGTTTTGCACGGTTTCCTATTAGTACTGCATGTATGGCGTTTACCTCGCGGGAGCCAGCAACAGCGCCATCTGTTAGTAATTATCGCGCTGGCTCCCGCGAGGTAAACGCCATACATGGACTTCGGGCTGCGCGTGCCACTTACAATCCTTGCCGTCTGTGGTATCCGGGTCATCTTTACACCCTCATCGTCGCTTTAACTTTCGCAGCTGCGGGCCACCCTTGGTCTTAAAATGTTCTCTCATCCTTAAATCGCTTAAGCTTTTCGCTAAAAAACATGCTTGTTTTGATTGAATTTCCTCTACTCCAGCTGGCATTGCATGCTGTTTTGATAGCCATTGCCTCCTTTCTCGCTGTACTGCAGATTGACAATATTTTATGTCTGTTTACTTTGGGCCTAAATTCATCACTAAAACTAAAAACGTCAAATGAAAGCGATAACACGAGAGTGAAGACAAACGCACAGGAGTATAGATACAGAGCAAGAAAAGCAAACCAACACTCTGTAGAGCTGCGTAGGATCTGCTGCATTAGTTTGTCGGCGCCCAGATTTTCACGCTGGTTTGTCGGCGCCCAGGTTTTCACATGAACAGTTGTCTGTTCTGACCATTACAACCTGTAACTCTTCTGTCATATGGAGAACGGATTCGCACCCAAGGGCCTCCTGATTGCTTGACCAGTCAGTCCATGTATTTACAACAGACCACCCTCCTCTCTATTCATCACAGGAGCATGTCTGCAAGACATGGAAATTCCAGTGAACTTCAGTTGATTTTGAACATAAAAGAACAGAATCCGCCGAGTTTAATACACATACTCTGTTTGGTGAAGATGAAAAATGTCTATGCTTAACTGCAGACTGTAGAATAAAACACAGGGAGGCCACAAGTCTGGCTTGCGTTTTTGCAAAAATAGCGAGCAGCTAACAAAAATAGGAAACTACTTTTATCAATGCAGTAGACCCGAGCAGCCACTGAAAATCAGTTTGGAGCTTGTAATGCTATTTTTTATTCCATTTAGATTTAATTCAGTTTAGGTTTCTGCACACTTCACTCCCATACAAGTCAAATGTAGCTTGAACATGTTACATCACCTCTCGCTGCCTGGCCCAGCCTACTTCTCCATCATTGGTCACAGTCTGGCTCATCCTGCCTCTCTATTACTGCCTGGCACATTATGCCTCTCCATCACTGCCTCGCCCATCCTGCCTCACCGTCACTGGCCACTGTCTGTCCCATCCTACCTCTCCGTCACTGGCCACTGCCTGTCCCATCCTACCTATCCGTCACTGGCCACTGCCTGGTCCAACCTGTCTCTCCATCACTGGCCACTGCCTGACTCACCCTACCTCTCCATCACTCTCCATTACTGGTCACAGTCTGGCCTCTCCGTCACTCTCTGGCCCATCCTGCCTCTCAGTCACCAGTCACTGCCTGGCCCATCCTGCCTCTACTTCACTAGTCACTGCCTGACTCATCTTCTTCTCTGTGTCTCTGCTTGGCCCATCCTGCCTTTCCATCAATAACTGGCACGCTATGCCTCTCTGTCACCAGTCCCTGCCTGGCCCATCCTGCCTCTACATCACTGCCTGGCCCATCCTGCCTCTCAGGCACCAGTCACTGCCTGGCTCATCCTGCCTCTCAGTCACCAGGCACTGCCTGGCCCATCCTGCCTCTCCTTGACTAGTCACTGCCTGACTCATCTGCCTCTCTGTGTCTCTGCTTGGCCCATCCTGCCTTTCACAACGTCCACCACCACCCCGACCACCACCATGTCCACCACCACCACCATGTCCACCACTACCACGTCCACCACCACCACATCCACCACCACCGCATCCACCACCACCACGTCCACCACCACCACCATGTCCACCACCAACACCACCACATCCACCATCAAATCCACCACATCCACCACCCACACCACGTCCATCACCACTGTGTCCACCACCACCAACACCACGTCCACCACCACCACCCCCACCACATGCACCACCCCACCACGTCCATCAACCCACCACCATCACGTCCACCACCACATCCACCACCATGTCCACCACCACCATGTCCACCACCACATCTACCACCACCACGTCCACCAACACATCCACCACCACTACGTCCACCACCACCACCACATTCACCACCACCACCATGTCCACCACCCCCATGACCACCACCACCACCACCCATGGCGTGGGTAAACTGTCACTGGTGGGCAGGGGTAATAGGAGTGTCAACCCCGGCTGTACATGGGACATTTAAGGATGCATTAGGTGCCACCACATCCACCACCACCATGACCACCACCACCATGTCCACCACCATGTCCACCACAAGGCCACCACCACGTCCACCCCCACCACCACGTCCACCACCACCACTTCCACTACCACCACCACGTCCACCACCACGTCCACCACCACACCCACCACCACCACGTCCACCACCATCACATCCACCACCACCATGTCCACCACCACCACCACGTCCACCACTGCGTCCAACACCACCGCGTCCAACACCACCACGTCCAACGCCAACACCACCACGTCCACAACCACCACGTCCACAACCACCACGTCCACCACCACCATGTCCACCACCACAACGTCCACCACCACAACGTCCACCACCATGTCCATCACTACCACATCCACCACCACCACCATGTCCACCACTACCACTACCACCACGTCCACCACCACCACCATGTCCACCACCACCATGTCCACCACCATCACGTCCACCACCACCACCACGTCCACCACTACCATGTCCACCACCACCACTACCATGTCCACCACCAACACCACACCATCCACCACCACCACATCCTCCACATGCACCATCACCATGTCCACCACCACAGTGTCCAGCACCACCACGACCACCACCCCCACCACGTCCACCATCACGTCCACCATCACGTCCACCACCATGTCCACCACCACATCCACCACCACCACATCCACCACCACCACATCCAACAATACGTCCACCACCATGTCCACCACCACCGCGTCCACCACGTCCACCACATCCACCACCACCACCACATCCACCACCACCACATCCACCACCACCACATCCACCACCACCACATCCACCACCACCACATCCACCACCACGTTCACCACCAACACCACGTCCACCACCACCAGCATGTCCACAACCACCACCCGTGATGGGTAAACTGTCTCTGGTGGGCAGGGGTAATAGGAGTGTCAACTCTGGCTGTATATGGGACATTTAAGGATGCATTATGTGCTAGAAGGTGGGAATAGGGGCTAGAAGTATTACACCAGCCCCAAGATACATTTTGAAGAGGCACAATGTCACATGGGCTCCTGTAAAAGCACTCACAGCATCTCTACCTCACAGTGACATACCTGCATGAGCCACTCACTCAAAACAAGCATTGACATAGCCAATAGGTATGCCTGGGGCCCAGGAGCCATGGATTGGATTGAGAACATTATGTTCTACACAAGATACATTGATGACCTCTTTTTAATATGGAAGGGGACCATGGAAGAACTAAATGCCTATTTCCTTTATCTAAATAACAACAGAAGGAATGTCAAGTTGACAATGAACAGCTCAACCAAAGAGATTGTATATCTAGATTTGAAGTTGTACATCAACAACCAAAAAATCCATAGTGATCTTTTTAAAAAACCAACTGCATGCAACAGTGTGCTGCATGCGTCCAGCTGTCATCCCAAATCTACACTCAGTGCAATACCATAGGGCGAAATGGTCAGAACCCGTCGTAATTGCAGTGAGGAACATAATTTTGAGTCAAATATTGACAAACTTAGAAAAGATTTTAAAGATAGAGGCTATGATGAAGTATGTCTCAACAAAGCTGAAAACAAGATCAGGAAACGTAAAAGACAAGATACTCTAGAACATCAAAACAAGAAATCTGTGAAAGACAAAAAAGTTCAAGACCAGTGTATGTTCATTACTGAGTATGGGATCTACAGTAATCATATCTACAACATTCTAAGAAAGAACTGGCACTTACTTAGATCTGAAACTCTGTCATCTGATCTAGTATCTCCTAAACCTAAGGTTGTGTATCGAAAGGGATGCACTATAAAAAACCTATTATGTCCTAGCTATGTCACTAAACCCAAATCTAAATCATCCAACTGGTTCCCTGAAAAGCCAAATGGTTTTTATGTCTGTGGAACGTGTTCAGTCTGTCAATTTGGACAGAACAAAAAGAAGACCTTTCAGTATAATGGTCCAATGGAACATTGTATTAAAACGTTCATCAACTGCAACACCACACACACTGTATATGTTATCCAGTGTGCATGCAATAAAATCTATGTTGGCAGTAGCACTAGATGTCTCAAGGTACGAATACAGGAACATCTAAGAAATATCAGACACAGTGATATGTCTAATCCAATAGTACAACATATATTGGAGACCCATCCGGAAAATCAGAACATTACTTTTCATGCAATTGACCATGTCAAGAATAATGTTAGGGGTGGTAATAGAACTGTACACCTGAGGAAGATTGAATCTCTATGGATTTGTAAACTTAGATGTGTGATTTCAGGTCTCAACATCAATAATGAATTTCATCATTTCCTTTAGAGACCACAGGTCCATCTGTTACTGTCTAAGTTGGTCTAAGACTATATTCATCTATTTATGTATCTTGCTGTTTTGAAAATACGATAAATTGTAACCAAAATCGAACTACAGTAGTAACACATTTTTTCTAAGGACATTGTCCAGGTGGTAGTAAAAGATTCACCTCTGTATTTACTTTTATCTTGAGAATATGACCATTTATGTATGTATCTTGTAGGTTTAATAATATGACTAATTTTAACCAACATCGAATGAGAGTAGAAGCATACTTTCCATATGAGACAACCACCCATATGTGAGAAAAAGATTTACTTTTATCTTACTCCAAATAATTGGTTCTGTAGCAAATAGCGGCAACTATTGGCGGCTAATCCAAGTTGAAGAAGTCAGATACTTTTGCCCATTTACAATGCCAATGTTTTACTTTGGAGCGATTACTTCTTCTGACTAGCTTGCCGTTTTTTCGGTCGGATATCTTTAAACACTGAAAATACCAATGTGTTTTTGGAACGATTATTTGGTTTCCAAAAAACAACCGGTCTAACTGATATCCAATGTATTGTCAGGATAGTAATAGCGGGACTGTCATTTAGTCAATGCAGTAAATCGAATAAATACATGTACCATTAGAATCATAACACTCTAAAATGGCGCTGACTTTTTACCATAGGCTTTGGACAAATGTCCTGTGATCTAAAGAGCGCACGTCACGTTGGGAAAAGACATGAATTTAGAAGTGTTTTCCTGCACTAAGATGGCGGGACCGTAATAACCATGCTCACGCCCCCCCATAAACACTCGTGTATCTTGAATAAGATTAAAATGCTAACCTTACATCTTTTGGGTAATTTTTGCCGTTTTTTTGTTTAAACACTATTACACATTCGCTATAACAATGTGTTTTATTTGGGAATGATTATGACTAGAAGTAACATCTCATTATATGTTCTGTCTAATTTTAAAACAGACTGTCTCATCAAGAACCGTTGTCTTTGTTGTGAATATAACAGCGACTTTGTTCATTGAGCCAATGTTATAAATCGTAAACAGATATGTTTTACGAGAATTACAACACTCCAAGATGGCGCCCACACTTTCTCTTTTAAACTTTGGACTATTGCCCGGAGTTTTAAAAGAGCGCGCCATTTCGGAGTAATTAGCGATTAATCAACTATGATTAGCTCCAATTAGTCCCAGTATATAAGACGCTGGGTTTAGCCCTTTCTGTCTCGTGGTGATCCCTGGTTGGAGCTGAGACGATCGAAGGACCCTTTTCCGGACCCGCACTATCATATCCGGGTGAGTCAGGATTGAAAAACTGCCCATGTTATGCATATGCAAACCGGGTATTCCTCTCGGACTGCAGTATAGTCCTTAAAGTTTATCATATCGGCTCGTTTTAAATTTAAATAGACACATAGGACATTGTGCAACTATATCTCTATGTGGATGAGAATGTATCATTTTTTAACCTCGTCATTTATGCTGCTCGAGTCTAAACGATAGAATTATGCTTCAACAAAATTGTTTGCAATATGCTATTATCTCTCTCTGCTTTTGACTAAGTGCAGTAAATGTTTACCTTATGCACACGAGTCAAGCAAGGAGAATAGCGGGATAATGTCCTATAACCATCGTGTTACATTAATAATCGACACCATTTCGTCTAAAAAAAAATACATATACAATGGATTGAACTTGATCTAGAATATTTTGTCTGCATATATTAAGCCTTTACTATTTTTGACTAAAATAAAGGTTTGGAATATCTGTCTAGCCTCTCTAGGTTTAGCTAAATGACCCTTAAGAGGTTCCATCTATTGGAATTATAGATAAATATGGGCTTTTTTCTTGATAAATAGCTGGTAACGATTATTGTTTGCCCTAGGTCGTTACTCTTTCAAATTGACCATCCCACGAATAAATGTGATGTCCCATACTACATGAATTAAGGACCAAAAAGTGAAATTTAACGTAAGTAGCCGACAACCTAGTTAGGTTAACTAATCTAACCATTATACAATAGTTCTTACAAAAAAATCCCTGTTACTATACTTTACAGAAACAGCAACTGTGAATATATAAAGGGTCTCTGACTAGAAATTTATCTTCTAGATGTAAGTATAAACACCACCAAAATAAAACTTTAGCTGTTCCTGCAGTGCAATTGTGTTGATAAAGCCATCTTCTTAATATTTTTAGTGTCCTCATTAAGGATTTACAAGACAACATCAACTAGTGTAGATCATACGAATTGTTCAAGGTATGTCCTTAGACTGTATATACTGATATTTCTTGTCATTATAAATAGAACGTCGTTCTCTCCCCCTTGCTGTTCCTCCCCTCTGTTCCTCTTGCGAAAAACGTACTGTGTAAAAAATACTAGTATGATAGTGTTAGAAGACTTAGTCTTATAAATTGTGTTGAAGTCGATGTATGATGTTTTAAATTATTTTTTGTATATAATTGTAAATAGTTCCTTTTTATATGTACTTTTGTAGCCCTGAAGAAGTCCCTGGATGGGACGAAACACGTTGGCGGTTCCAAAAGTGATGCTGTCCAAAGGCTTTTAAAAGATTGAACAATAAAGAATTACTGCAAACTGAAAACATCGACTTTTTCGTGAAATTGAAAAAACTGTTATTGATTTATCTATTTGTAACAAACGTTTTTGAAGTGTGCTGGGCAAATGTGTATTGTTTGGATTGTTGAGGGTTGGTTTTTTGAATCCGCCCTTAATTTAAGGGAGTATAGGGAATTGTACTCTCAGCCCCTTGCACCTTCTCTATTTTATCAATACTGATAGGGTACCTTTTAGACTGGTGCTGACATTCTATGCTTTGATTCCCTTTTTTGCTTGTACATAGCCAATAGGTCTAGCCTTTGAGACCTTATAAGTGTTTAGCCATGCAACACTTGTTATGAACTGGAATGATAGTGGTGGTAGACCAGGAGGGCAACGTCCCTTTCAATGCTGCAGCGTTCAATATCAGTGGCAGTACCGGAGCCCAGACTTCAATGTTGTCCTGGAAGAGATCTGGGGGAATCCCATCAGGGCCCTGGGCCTTGTTTCGAGACAAGGACTCAATGCTCCTGTAAACATCCTACAACGAGCAGGTAACTGGTGTGGCTGCTGGACTAGGTACTATATCTATTCGAGACCCTTCAAGAAGGGCAGCATTATATACCCTTTCAAAATGGGAAACCCACTGATCTGGGGTGATGTGATTACACAGGATAGGTTTCGATGGCAAGAAAGTTAGGACAGACTAGAGTAACTAAAGTGTTTCGGAACTTGGGAAAAATGTACTGTAGAGATGCTGTAACAATTAATACCAATTTTCTATCTGTAAATAAAAGTGTCAACCTCAATACATAGATAATGAAAAACAATCACCTCTTCATAAACAACTTAAACAGTACCATGCACTCAGGCTTTTGCATGCTACTCTCTACCAAGCCTGATCTCGCTTGCGACCAGTATTCTTACCACTGTCCACCAGAACAGTCTGTCCTCTAGTCTCATCCTCTTCTTGGACGCCTTTTAGTCCAAATAACAATAACATATGCCTTCTTAATATATCTATGAGTCAGCGGTACAAGCAACTCAACTCATTTATACAGTTCTGGACTGAATCACTGACACGCTCTGTTCGTCCATGGTCTCCAGCTTGGTACAGAGCATGCATTCTTGATCAGCCACAGCCACCACCCTGACCAGTCTCGCCTCTCTTCAGGGTAGGAAAATCGCTCGGGTAACGTAGGGTGCCGCAGAAACAGGTGAAAAGCTGGTCTGTCAGGTCACCCCGCCCAGACCTGCAGCAACCCAGCTCTGCCGCAGTCAGGGTGTCAGTAATGCTCTTTCTCAACGGCTCACCAACGTTCTCTTAGAGTATGTCGCCATGTTACTGGACCGCTACTTGTATTAGAAACTTGGGAATGTACCCAAGAGTGCAATGGGTATTCTTGGAGGAACTTCAACAGATCAATGTCGGTTCCATTTCTGGTGGACACTGGGCTCCCCCCTCACCTAACATGGCTGAATCTGCTCTACCCATAGCGCCATCTATCACTCTCTCTGCCTCTCTCTCTCTCTCTCTCGCTCTGTTCTCACCCCTCCTCTCTCCAGTTATGGGTTAAAATTTACGTCCTCACTAAGGCAGAGCCACCACCGAAATCTCTCATATAGGAGCCATATTGAAGTGAGTGAGTTACCCGTTTAGCGCAGCACAAAGTACTTACAATAAAAGGCTATTGCACGTTATCGATTGAGAACCAATATAACTACTGTGCCACTGTCAGGAATAAATTAGTTTCACAGTGATAAGCATCACTACACAAAACAACGCTACTAATTCTTAGGCTGTGCTTTCAATGTTTCGACCTTTCAATATTAAATAACACGCTGGAATAATTTTTTATTATGTTAGTATATTTGGATTGAATCCATTCTACAATCCTTTCAAATCCATCTAACGAATGTGGACCGGGAGCTCAAATCACTGCGGACAGACTGTGTTTAATTTCAAACAATGAGTCTATTTGTCACCATGGAAACGGTTCACTCGGTTCTGTGCCTGCCTAACTGACACAATTACAGCCATGCAAAGGTTACAACCTGTCCCTCACTGTGTGTGCGGTGTCCATTATGGTATTACAGCGAGACTCACATGCTTAAAGTAAACCACAAGCCACACTGAAGTTAAGTAAAAAAGCAAATGTTATCGTAGGTCAATATTTGCTGTCCTGCAATGTTTCTTAAATTGATAGAAACACCATCTGAAACACTGTGATGTAAAGGGCTGTACAAACCATAATAAACAAAGGTCTCACTAGGGACCAGCAACAGGACACTATAAATGCTGGAGCTGTCTTATTTTAACATATTTTATTTACATTCTATATAGCGTGGAGGGTTGTTGCCCCCTGGCTGGTTTTATATTCGGCATGACCAGTATCTAAGTGTCCCTTCTTGTACAAAAAAAATCATTTGCAATGCAACAGGACTCATATTTATGTGAGACCTCTTGCATTGCAAACAGGAGTGCGGGGAGAGGGGGAGAAGGCACAGGCAACTGGAGTGTGGTCGTGGGCGAGAAGGCACTGACAATGGGAGTGCAGGAAAAGGGAGAAGGTACATTAAAGAAAATAGAGTTCACAATCTAAATAACACTCGAAGTAAAGGGGCCAGTTACCATGGAAGGATACAAATGACGACATGGCCATCATAAGGAGGGACTAACAAGCCTATAAACCAATTGGAAGGCAGCAATTACGAAGGACAAAGACACAAGCCAATGAGAACTAGGGGCGGGGGAGTGGGCTGGGCTACACTCACGTACTGAACTACCAAAGATCTTCCCTAGAGCAGCGCTTGCACGCTGACTCTAGGCTTGACCTAAAAATATGTAGTTATTAATATAACACTATCTAGTATGACACAGTATCTCCTACATGGAGATAATCACAAAGCACAAAATACTTAAGGACAGAAATGGCAGTAAATAGCACTAATACACAGTGGGCCGGGGGGGGCAAACCATATACTAAAATAGTGGTATAAGTACTACAACTCGAGTCAGGATAGTGTCGAGATGACGTAGAATTGCTGGGACCCCAAGAAACCAGTGAGTAAGTAGGGACCCCAAGGTGAGTAAGTAGGGACCCCACGGAGGACGGGTGCAGTGTGGGAGCACAACCGCATGCTCCGTACAATTCTATTTGGAAGTGGCAGTTGATGTTTTAGAGTTTAAGGACCCTTCACAGTGGACTCCGAAGAAACCCAATGAAAGATAAGAGGTTGGAGAGCCACACCACCTGTGGATACTGAGGTACCTGGTTTACTAATCCCAGGGAAGCCGGGTGCATAGATCTAAAGTGGCATCAGAAACCGCTGCCGAACTCAATGGAGGACTTTGAAGAAGAGCTGCTGAGGAAGGAAGAAAAGTGTCAGTTGGAACCCAAAGGTGGATTCTTGTAGAAGAGTACCTGAAAACAGAGAAGACAGAGTCTGGGTCACACAGGAGTGACCATGGGCTCAGTAGATGAATGCCCACCGATGTCGGGTGCTTCAGGTGCATTGATGGAGTCCTTGACTCTGCAGCTACTGGGACCAGGAGGCATCAAGGACAGCCAGGAGCCACATGCTAGCTGTCCCACAAAGGAAGTCAAGTGCTGAGGGGTCGGTGTCTGGTGGGAGCACCAACAAGCCTTGGTAACGGCAACCCATGCAGAAGGTCAAAGATGTGTACGGTTTAAACATGCAAGATCCAGGAGACTCACCACAGCAGGGGAGTCAAGGCAGTTCTGGACCAACCAGGGGCACCCAAGAAAAGTAAAGTTCACCCTCAAGTGGACTCACAGGCCAGAGGCACAGGAGTTGTGAGAGGACCTTGAGCAATTTTACCAAACAACAGCCCACAGGGCCCTTAGTGTGAGG
Organism: Lissotriton helveticus; assembly: GCF_964261635.1. Classification (NCBI taxonomy): domain Eukaryota; kingdom Metazoa; phylum Chordata; class Amphibia; order Caudata; family Salamandridae; genus Lissotriton; species Lissotriton helveticus. The sequence goes on from NC_136068.1 coordinate 1,794,608,670, forward strand.
AGGCCAAAGTTCTTGGTAGGAAATGATCCCAGAGGTTGGGGCTACTCAGAGCCCAATGCACTTGTTCGGGAAATACCAACAAGTATATGCACTTGCAAATGTTTTCTGTGCACAGTGGTTCTGACCTCAAACTTGGTGAGAGGGCAGCTCAAACATTGAGAGACATATAAACCTACCTCCTGTGTTGTTGATGCCTTCAGAGTCCGTAGGAGCTCAGGGTCAGCAGACCAGACAGCACTGTTGTAGTGAATCCGAATGCAGGGGAGTGACTGCACTCCAAGGGAGATATCTACGGTTGTCCTTAATGCTCCACAGGTTCTAAACGGATCCTGTTCAGTGCACGGGCACAGACAATGCTTCAGACTGAGAGGGAGACGAAGTCAAGCCCAAACAAAGTCCAGCATAGTCCAGAGTGTCCAGGCGGTCGAAGTTCAGTGGTTTCTGGTTCAGAATCTTGTCCAAGTCGAATCAAAATGTCCTACAGCCAGGTAAGCCCTTAAGTACCCAAGGAAGAAGGTTGACAAGATTCAGGGAACCTTCCCAGGGGAGGGTCTCGACAGTGGGTAGGTTACTCCCATCTCTTTTGTCCAGTTTCGCGCCAACGAACTGGTTTGAACTGGACTATGCACAGGGACACCAAATGTGACCCTCTGCAGACTTTCAGTCACTGGCAAGCACACCCACCCAGCCCTAATATACTAAATCCTGTCTGGGAACTGCTCCGCAGCGGGAGGGCAGAAATGTGCCTCTGGTCGGCAGCTACCATTTAGTGCTGTCCGGAGTTAGAAGGCTGGTACCGAAAACACAAGGGACCCCTCAAAGCTTGCTTCTGAGGGGTGGAATCATACCTCCCACACCGGTTACTGGTGAGGGGGTATGATTCCAACATGTTAGACACCAAACACAATAGGGTTTGTTTCAGCCGTTTTAGAGTTGGTCATCACGCGGTCATATAATGCCACTCTATATGTCGTAAATGGCGGCTTCACTGACAATCCGGGAGCATGGACTCCGTAGGCTGCAGGGGTGTCCTTCTCATACAATGGCACCGTCTCACTTAGAACCAAGCACCCTGCCTTCAGGATTGTTAAGGCCTGTCATAGGGGTGACTTATAGGTTTTTAGTGCAGTGACCCTTAGATATAGTAAACCTATATCTCAAGTAGGTGGTGCATGCACCAACTAACACAAGCTGCAATGGCAGGCCTGTAGTTCTCTATTTTGCATGGCTTCTCATGGGTGGCATAATACATACTTGAGCCCATGGGAGGCCTCCTGCGTGCCTATGCCCTGGGTACATGTGTACCATTTTTTTTTTTTTAAATAACATGTGTACCATATACTAGGGACTAACAAGGGTACCCCAGTATCCAATCTGGAGTGTACCTGAGTACATGGCATAACCATTTAGGGAGAAAGCAGATAGACTGGGGTCCTGATTAGCAGGATCCCAGTCAGACAAGTCAAAAACAGTATTACATTTATCAAAAAGTGGGGGTAACCATAAGAAGGAGATCCTACTTTCCTACACTTGGTGAATTCACAATAAGAGTCAGATGTGTGATATGACAGTAGAGAACCTGAGTTACAGGACACATGAGCAGCATCACTGTTATCTGTGTGACATGACTCATGCAAAGACTACACCAGCTTAACGTTTGACAAGGAAGTTATTTTACCTGTGCGTTAGAGCCAATGGTTCCCAATTTGATGACTAAGGATTGCAGAATGGATACCATGTCTCAATTTAATTGTATGAATCCTATTCCCAAGGTGATCTCTAAAATCCCTTGCAGGAGATGAGACAGGTATGTCATGACACAAGACCGTAAAGTGCCAAAGACGATACTTCACCTGCTACATAGTGAAGTAGTTGACATTGTGGTTGTGGTATTTGATGTTAATACACCCAATGTTGCAGTGAACATCATGTTTGAGGGCTCAATGGTTAACCTGCAGACTGACAAGTGCCATGTATGTAAATGTATCAAAAGATAATAGCACTAGTCAAAATGATGTAGTTGTTTGAACTGTGAGGATTTGTGATGTTACCTATGCTTCAAGTACGTACAGATGACTTACATGACTGTTTTTCATTTTTGTTCACAGCATCAGCCCCGCCAGGGGAGGAGGCCGTGCCACGGATGTAGAGTGAGTAGTTGACCAGTCTGAGTCCAGTGCGGAGTCGGACGTGGAGGGATCAAGTGGCATTGAGGGTGAGGGGAGCCACACTGAGGCCAGGTCTGCAACATTTGCAGCATCTGAAGACCAGTGCCGCTCCAGTGATGACTCCCATGTGGTGGTGGAAGAGACAGGAAATTATTCTTCTACATCAGAGTCCACCACCACCCCTCCCATCTCCACCCTACCAACTGCTCCCAGGCCCAGTGTCTGTGGCCGCTCCTGTGGCAGGGGACCTGTCTCCTTCACGCCAGGCACCTCACCCCTGCCCCTGTCTTTCCTGCTGCCCTTAGTGCGGAGGCCATCAATATCCTGAGGCAGATCTCTCTGTGGCAGACAGCAGTGCTGAATGTCCTCCAGGTGCATACCAATCATTTGACTCATATGGTATAATTCCTGGAGGGAAGTCACTCGGACATGTCTGCCCTACAGAGATCCAATCTGGCTCTGGCCCGCACACTGACAGCAGCAGTGTCCCAGCTCCAGCAGTGCCTCCCCCTCCTGCCTCTTCACAATCCACAGTCCCAACTAATCCTCCCTGACCCAAGCACATGCAAACATATATTTGAACATACCTCAACAGCTACACACAGCACACAAACACACAGACACAAGGACAACCCCTCACACACACTCAAGAGACAGACCACACTTTCAACACCACGGACATACCAGTAGAAGACACACATGAATCTACAGGCACTCCAGAGACCAGGGAACCCTCTTCCTCCTCAACACCTACCCTTGCCCCTTCTGTCCCCCCCTCTGCCCAGAACCTCCTTCTGTGAACTTGCCCTCTTCCCCACCGACCATCCATCCAATCCCCTCCAAAGAAGAAGAGGCAACCCACCCCCCGGCCCTGACATCTAAACTTGCCTCCCCCCCTTGAAAAATAAAAGCCCAAACCCCCCTGCAAATCCTCCCGGTCAAAACCCCCTCTACCAACCCATACTTGCCCAGTCCATCCCAGTACCTCCCGCACCAAAAAAAACTCCCAAAAAACCTGAGTCCCACCATATTCCTGTACATACCATTAAGGATCATACCATCCACAAAATGGTAAATAAAACCAAGCCCACCCCCCCTCCATTGAGCCCTCACACTACAGCTGTACCCCCCTTAGTCTGAGCCTACCACTGCAGTGGACCACTAAACCCCTCAATCTGACACATCCATTGCAGTGGACCCCCCCACCCCGCCGATCCCATCCCTCCCAAAACCCAACTCACTCCCTTTGGTGCCTGGCATGCCCCCTAGATGATCCTCCCAAGGGAAATGACCCCTTGCAGTATCAGTGCAGGCAAGAGTCGATGGGCAGGATGTTTAGGCCCATTGAGCATATGGATATTTAGGAACTGGCCATTGGCCTTGTGTTACTTATCAATTTTGATTTCACATGCAGAATAAAGCATGTTTCCAGTTTTTTAGTGCTGATTTCTGTGTCCCACAAATTGGTTATTAGTTAACTGTAAATCATGTACGATTAGTAGAGTAAATATACAATGATGTTAGGATGTCATGGATTGCATGTGGTCCATGGATGTCTCCATTGTCAGTATGTATTCAAGATTTTGTTGTCTACATTTGCTGGGTGTCATCAGTTTTAGCTTTGAGGGTGACATGAAGTCACCAACCTTTTCTTTTTTACATCACAATTGCACATAGGTCATGCTTTCATATGTCAACATAGTGAAAGTGTTTAAAGTGCAACAGTTTAGGAGGAGCATGCTGCATATGATTGTGATGTGCAGAGAGTGACACCTGTCTCATCAATGCACCTAGATACATATGGAGTTTGACTACATGGTAGTGACTTTGGACACACCCATGTACACAACATTATGGTACTGTAGGCAAATTCCCTTCATGGCTGTTTATTCAACTGATACATTTCCTGAGCCCATGATGAGTGGTATTCTCACAGTCTTCAGATCCTGTTGCCTCCAAGGACTACACTTTCTGCAGATATTCCTGTTCAGCAAGGTGTTTGTGGTCTTAATACTCCAGTGCTTTCCTATTCATATGTGAGTCATGCCATCCTACTTTTCTTTGGCTACATCATGGTGATGTTGTGTTTTGTCTGTCCACGCTTGAATTTCATATTTACAACCACACATACGTCGTAGTTGAGCATAAGATTTGTGTGTAGTTTGTCATTTGTGCATGACTGACATTGGTGTCCTTTTGAGCTATGCTTGATGCTGTTCCAGATCACATAGAGCTGGACTAAGGGCGATGTAATATTGTTACATTTCTCTTTTACATGTATTGCCCTTTTAATATTAGAATCTGTATTCTTTCAATTAGTGGCACATGCCATGCAGTTTATGTGATGTAATTTTGGAATCTGTGCAAGGCATACAGAACTGCTTTTCTGCCTGGATGGATGTACTGTGCTCCCTTTAATAAACAAAGGATTTTTTCTAAAATAATCTTCTATTTCTTGGATTCTTACATTGGCGACGAGGGAAACTGGTACTTGCGACACATTGGAGCACAGGAGCAGTACCAATTCTTGAATTTTATGGATTTCGTTTTAATGTTGTTGGAGATTTTCTTCATGATTTTGAATTTTTCGCAAATCTAACAAGGAATTCCTCATTTACTGATTTCATGGAACAGAACAATAAGGCACAGAACTGAACAGTAAGGTATTTTCGTTATTTTGCATTATTTTATGTGCATCGGGCTTAGTTAACTTTTACAGAAAATACTTTGGGGCATTGGAGGAAGTATCGACCAGTTTGTTTACTTTACGAACATTGAATGATATTTTTCTGCCCAAAAATACAAAAGCAAAACTTGTATATTCTGTTGTTACCGCCCGCAACGTTTTAGCCTTACTGCAACGTCTACATTTTAAAAGACGCGCTGCGTTGTGCCATTGTAGAACTTACGGTGAACAAGCTTCTTCCCCGACGACATCGCACTCTGGAGAGACGACGATGGTTATGTCATCGCGCTGACGCAAACGGAGCGTGCGCGATGACGATTTGACGTTGGCAGCCATTTTAGTTTGGGAAATACAATCGTTTTTCGATTTCTCTTGAGAAGTTCGTTTTCAACATCGGACTTTGTTTCTTCTTCAATCGTTTTTAAAGATTTGTTCGGCGATTAACATTAATTAACATTTGGAATCGTTTTGAACTGGGATACACCTGATTCATCTTCATTATTCATCTTTCAAGAATAAGAAGAAGGATTAACTATGGCAACATCATTTTCACCTCATTTTCACCTATCTTCATGGTCAAGCTTAGGCAATTAATACATTATTAAGTTTTATTTGTTTTGTAATTTATATCAAAAGATTTATAATGCAGTTTGATCCACCAAGTAAATTTTTGCAATCTAAAGGCGAACCCCCTATCTCATGGTCTAGATGGAAGGAAGAATTTATAACATATTTAAAAGCTATAGATGGTGAGCGGATGGGAAATGAGAGGAAAAAGAATATTTTATTGCATTGCCTGGGTTCTGAGGGTCAACCAGTATTTAGAACTTTACCTACTGCCAGTGGTGATTTGGGCACTTTTGATGAAGCTTTAATGCGAATGGAGACTCGTTTTAAACCAACCACTAGCATAGCACTTAATAGGTATAAGTTTTATACAAGAGCACAAAGAGAATCAGAAAATTTTTATGATTTTCTTACTGCTCTTAGAAGTTTAGTAATTTCTTGTAATTTTTGGTAATTTAGCAGATAAAATGATTAGGGACCAGATTATTGTTAATGTAAGAAGTAAGAAAACTCAGGAACAGTTATGGATTTTAGGAAATCCTAATCTGCATTACACAATTGCAACAGCTAAAGCTTTTGAGCAAACTGACAAGTGGAGGAAAACTATTGAGGATGTGAGTTCAAAGGGTGATAGTAGTAAGTGTATAGATGAAGTGTGTACTGTTAAAAGATACGTTCCGCCAAGGCCCATACAACAATTTAACAAAAATGTTGTTTGTTTTAGATGTGGTAGCTCCAACCATGTAGCGTCTTTCAAATTTTGTCCCGCTATAGGAAAAGAATGTATCAAGTGTGGGCAGATTGGACATTTCGCAAAGGCGTGCAAGGATGATAGGAGAAAAACTTTTGATTCTCAGAGAAATGTACTAAGTAAGGGAAGTGGAGTTTCCTGTGTGAGAGAGTTGGGAGAAAACCATGGTGAAGAGAAGGGTTTGATAGTCTCTAACATTGATGTGTGTGCTGTGGAAGATAGTCTTGGATCTCCAAAATGTGTGGTGACATTCCTCAATGAAACACTTGAACTGATGGCAGATTCTGGTTCTCCCTGCACCATCATAACTGAGGTGTATTTTAATGAAAAGTATGGGAATGTCATGTCCTTGAATGATTTGAATCCTCCTGATATTTTAGCACGATGTTTCAATGGTTCTGCAATAGATTTTATTGGGTATGTTTCTTCAGATGTTGTATTCGAGGGAAGGATGGCCTTTTTTAAATTATATGTTGTGAAGGAAGGTGTGAATGTGCTGGGATGGCGTGATCAGTGGAAATTAGGGATTATGCTCAATCCCCGCAACAAAGAACCTGTCATGATGATACAAGAGAATGAGTTTGAGGAAGATGATTTTGTTGGTATTAAAAAAAAAATTCCTGAAGTGTTCTCAGATTCATTGAGAAGACTTAAGGGTTTCCGTCATTTGATAAAATTAAAAAAAGATGCTGTTCCAGTAAAACAAAAACTTAGGAATGTTCCTTTAAATGTAAGAGAAGAACTAGGGAAACTGTTAAAAGACATGCTTCAGGAAGGAGTGATTGAGGAAGTGGAGTCGTCGGAGTGGGTTTCTCCGATTGTTTTAGCACGGAAATCCGATAATTCTTTAAGGTTATGTGTTGATCTTCGTGCTTTGAATGCTAATATCCTCATGGATTGTCATCCTCTACCCAATATAAATGAAGTTGTTAGCATCCTGGGTGGGGCAATGATTTTCTCCACTTTAGACCTAAGATCAGCCTATCATCAGGTGGAGTTATCTGAAGAATCTCATCATATGACAGCGTTTATCATACCTTTTGGGCTTTTCCAATTTAAGAGAATGCCGTTCGGACTAGCATCCGCGGCCTCTGTTTTTCAAGGATCTATGTGTCATTTGTTTGATGGGGTAGGATCTTTTGTGAAATGTTTTCAGGACGATATATTGATTTTTTCTCCAGACAAACTGCTGCACTCAGGACATCTTGAAAAAGTGTGTGAAATTCTGAAAGATCATGGACTGACTTTAAAGGGAAAAAAATGTAAATTATTTCAGAATTCAGTTGAATATTTGGGGCATACATTGTCTAAGGAAGGAGTAATTCCTAAGAAATCGTTAGTAGATGCCATACTTAAAGCACCATCACCTGATTCCAAAGAGAAACTACTTTCATTCTCAGGGTTATGTGCATATTACAGTAAATTTATAAAACATTTTGCCGAGAAAATGGAACCTTTGAGAGAATTGTCGAGGAAAAATGTAGAATTTGTTTGGAGTACAAGGCAGCAGGTTGCTTTTGAGAATATTAAAAAAGATATGGTGGAGGCTCCATCTCTCAAACCGTTTTGTATTGGTAAAATTTGTGTGCTTACGGTTGATGCTAGTCAGTATGGTCTGGGTTGTGTTTTGTCTCAAGTACCTGGCAAAGAAACGTGGAATGTAGCATTTGCTTCACGAACTTTGAATGCCACAGGAGTTGTTTGCGTGTGTGTGGAGTGTAGAACATTTCAGAAACTATATTTGGGGTGCGAGATTTGTTATCAAAAGTGATCATAAACCTTTGATTAGCATATTATCACCAGGAGGAGGATTACATGCTACAGCCAGGATAGCAAGGTTAATGTCAAGGTTGCAGGAATATTCTTTTACTATTGAATATGTTCCGGGGAAGTGTAATGTTGTTGCGGACTGCTTGTCAAGACTACCTTGCGTGGCTCATGAGGAACCGTGTCCTAAAGAGATTATTTCCAATATCACTGAAGTGTTGTCTGAGAATTTTGGGTCTATTTCTGAGGATCTCTGGATTAGAGCAATGAATGATGATGGGTTGTTACAAGATGTCATTAGATTTACTTTGGAAGGTTGGCCACAAAAGAATGAAATTTCAGAGGAATTACATCCATTTTGGAAAATTTCTGAAGAGATTGTAGTGGAAGGTGACATAGTATATAGGGATGGTAAATGTATTCCTCCTAGTTCTTTACGTGAAACTATTTTGTCTCTGAGTCATGAGACACATTTGCGTATGTCATCTATGAAGAGACTTATCAGATCTACTTTTTGGTGGCCAGGGATTGATAGATTTGTGGATAGAGTTGTGAGAGAATGCGCTGAGTGTGTGAATAGTGAGAAATCTCTTAAGTGTTTCCCTGCTCCTCTAGTTCCAGTTAAATGGCCTAGTTTTCCTTGGCAAAAAGTAGGGTTGGACATTGCTGGTCCGTTCAATTTCTTGCCACATGATTGTAGGTTTGCCATTGTTATGGTAGATTATCATTCAAAATGGCCAGAAGTAAAATTGGTTCCACGTGTTGATACATGTAGTGTTATTTTGTTTCTAAAAGAAGTTTTTGCTCGAGAAGGAACACCAGAGGTAATTATATCTGATAATGGGGTACAACTGAAATCTTATGAAATGGAAGAATTCTTAAAGTGTCATAGTATTACTCATGTCACTACTCCTCTTTATGAACCACAAGGTAATGGCCAGGTAGAGAGGTTTAACAGGGTGCTCAAACAGGATATTTTGTGGGCACGAGGTTTTAGAGCTGAGTGGAAAGATAAATTGAGGGAAAGGTTATGGATGTACCGCATAACACCACATTCAACAACGGGGGTCTCGCCTTTCCATTTACTTAAGGGGCGAGATCCAATTTCTAAATTGTGTCCATGGTGGTTGAAGAAGAATGTGGGGCCTCATTCTTCTGTTGTTGACAATGAAGTGTTGACTGGCAGTATTGAGAAAAAACAACAAAAAAGTAAGGATTTATATGATATCCGTATGAAAGTCAGGACACCTGACTTTAAGGTTGGTGAGTTTGTTAGAATTAAAAAAAACGGGATTTATTCTTAAGGGAAACAACACATTTGGTAAACCGGTGAATGTTGTTAAAGTTAATCGCAATAGTATTGTTACACAAGATGGTCATGTTTGGAATGTTAGACGTGTTTCCAAATGTGGAAATGTAGTTTCTTTAATTGTTTCTTAATATAGTAATGTATTTCCTTTATTTTCTAAGAGGGAAAATGTGTTACATTTCTCTTTTACATGTATTGCCCTTTTAATATTAGAATCTGTATTCTTTCAATTAGTGGCACATGCCATGCAGTTTATGTGATGTCATTTTGGAATCTGCGCAAGGCATACAGAACTGCTTTTCTGCCTGGATGCATGTACTGTGCTCCCTTTAATAAACTAAGGATTTTTTCTAAAATAATCTTCTATTTCTTGGATTCTTACAAATATCTGTTGGGTTGCTCTTTGCTACATGTGGTAAGCCGAGTGGGCAGTGAGTGCACAGTAGTGCTGTGTCGGTCTGCCATGCAGATGACACTGGAGCCAGTGTAACATCCATGCTCTTTGTTGCCACATAGGGGAGAATGAGGAAATATGAATATGAGGCCTAACTGCAGGTGTGTTTTGCAAGGTTAATGTTGCATGTGCTAAGCTAGCTCAGACAATGGTAGAGGTGAGAACGACTAGTGAGTGGAGAAACCTACGTGATGGGGCAGGACACATTTAGATATTGTCAGAGAGTATACAGTATGAGTTTAATTCATAGGCAGTTCTTGTGTAGGAGACATGAATTATACATTGTCCCAATGTGAGTGGTTTTAAGATGCGGGGTGTGAATCAGAGTATGCCAGCTCAATAGACTGGTTATATCCTGTGCAAGGTATGGTAGGAATAGGTAGATGTGATAGGGGTATAACCAGCTAGGCAAGGTTTGATTTTGGAAGGTGATGAGAGCTCTAGTCTGTGGCACTATTGTGAGAAATTACTGTAACAGGGCATTTTCAATGTGTGAGGATAGTTGTTAATGTGCATAAGTCAATGGGGTTATTGAGCATGGAAGTCAAATGTGGATGTGACAGGGCCACAGTGAGACAAGGTTAAACTTGTCATATGTAACAAAGTGAATAAATGTATGTAAAGAGTATACATCAGTTGTGCAATTTAGGGTGCTGAACAGTGAAATATCAGGTGTTGTCTAGTTGATGTATGTTGTGTTTGAATCTGTGGATGCATCTGTTTTAGAAATGACAATCTGTAGAACTTGAGCAGAGTAAGGTGGGTATATGGTGATATGCAAATGACTGAGTGCATGTTCACTGAGCAATGTAAGCATCTTGTTGTGAGATGTAGTGATGTGTACATGTCAGAGTGGACTGTGATGCTTCACGTTGTGACATGAGTGCAGTCCGAGACATTACTGAGGGTGCAACTGGTAATGAGAGTGGTTCATTTGACATGTTACGTTTGACGTCTGCTGAGGAGGGGATGAGTACAGTACATTGTGTGCATGTCATGTATGCAAGAGGTGTTGTGTACATAGTGATGAGTGTTGCTGTGAATGTAGGTGTGGATGAGAGAAGGGCAGCGCCAAAGTGAGATTGTTGGAAAAGTTTGCTACCAAGGCTGGAGCTTGTGGGACAGATATGCTTTTCAAGCTCGCTGCACCAGAGGGGGCTTATACGTGCTTGTATGTATGATAATTTTGAGAGATGATCATGTATTTTGAAGTGGATGTGAGAGGGGTCATACCCGCCAAGTAGAGTTCATGCAGGGCATGTGGTTATGTTGAAATTTACATATGTGTAGATTATGTGTATGTAAGTGGACATACAGAGTAGCCAGAGTAAATATGAAGATGTGAAATGTGTTTGCTTCAGCTTGCTGTCTGCCAATGGATGTGCATGACTGATTGCTGTAATGGCCACTTTGAGTACACAGTCATGAGCAAGTCCTATTGACATCACAGGACAAGTAGCCTCCACCTAGCCTAGCCTTATCTTGTCTGAGTTGTGTGGGCATATGTGGCCTGTCACCCTTTGATGGTAGTTGTAGTCAGTTATTGGTCATTCTTGTCCTTGGATACTGTCCTGGAATGGTGCTGGTGATTGTGTATATTGTAATGTCATGATATGGGAACATTGGATAGCTGTCCATTGCTTAGAGGGCTATAGCCCTGTCATGTGAAAAGTTAAGGATGTGTGTTGTTGTGCTGCATGGGGTCCAACTACTCCAGAAACGCTTCCCCATACATCCCACGCATGGGTATTCATGGCATTCTGACTTTGAAAGTCCAAGGAATGGGGGCACCAAGGGACTGGATTAATTGTGATGACATCACTGGTTGTGCTGAGGACAACACATTGCACTGTAAGCAAACTCACATGTGAAACTGGAACAGTACACCCAGTTCCATAAGTGTGAGCATTGTCAATATTTTGGAAACTCTAATCTGGTTTGGCAAGGGTAGCCCTTGTGTATATCCATGAGGGCTCCCATTTTGCCAATTAAACACTGCCTTAGAGCCTGAGGGCAATATGTCTTGGTCTCCTTGATGTTTTCATAGATTTTGAGACAGTATCTCAGTGCCAAATGTGGACACAGCACACTTCATTCTGCATATATCCCTCCTCCTCACAAGATGTACCCCTATCCACAGTCTTGAGGATGGCTATGTTGATTTTGTGTTTGGGAGCCACAAATTGAGCCACCCCCCTGGCATCCTCACCAGTGCTGGAAGCTTATCTCACACAATAGGCTGTGCACTAGAGCCTCCAACAGTTGTTCGTGGATCCTAAGCTCTGAGACTCATGCATAATCTTACTACTCTGCAGGACACAATTAGCACATTCAAAATGGGATTATGATTTTACGGCACACACTACCGCCTGAGGAGCTAGATGCAGATTTGCTGTGAATGACATTCTCCGAAGATGACCGTGTATACGTACAGATTGGGAGTTGTGTTCAGCGCCCCCAGTCCGCACATGGTGACTGCATCCTACATTGCTGTTGGTCCATGCTTCTCTCCAAGCCAAGATGGATTTTGTCCACAAATGTTTAGATGACGACTATGACACACCCACTTCTAGGTTTTTGTAGTGGAAGGCCAAGCAAACAGTACTGAGTAGCTGGGTCTGTGGAATAGTGTGTAGTCTGGGCCAATATCCTCTGGGCTTCACTGTACACTGACTCATCACAATGTCATACTTTTGTGAGTACATTGGAGTTCTGTTGCCCTGCAGTGTTTCAGTGTGTGTTGTGGTGGACTCATGCATTCACTTTGTGATACATACATATGTGTGGTTATGGCAATTCCTGTTCCACCGTCAAATGTGTGTTTCTCCTAGTGTTTAGCGGGCTAAGTGTACTTACCTGATGATGTCATTCCCTCATTGGTCAGAAACAACATGCTATGGACCCATGGTGGGATTGGGATCACAATAATGGCTCGGCACTCTGAGAGTAATTGTCACACATTCTGTAACCATCGCTTTCATTGTTGCCTCTGTGTTTTTACCTTTACCTTTAAAGGGAGGTTTAAAAAAGGTACACTGCTGCTGATCATGGGGGGGTCAAGAGGGGAGGGGGTAGTATAGACTTGCCAAATGAGACTTGCCTCCTGCAAGGGACCTACATGCTAGGCAACCTCCCGGCACTTGCCATACCCTGAAAGTCATGGCGGGTATGGGAGAGTGAGGCAGCGAGCCAGCCTCGATTTGCAGCACAGCTGGTGAGCAGACAAAATACTGCAGTACCCCTTCTTCCTAACAAGCGGTATACTGCAAGTCACTCTGCCTTCGATGCTCTCTTAGTGTAGCACATAGAAGTAGATGTTAGGGGGTTAGGTTCTAGATGACATTTTAGCCATCTTAGAAATGTACATTTTTTTCTCATTATTTGTAATATGCCTTCTTACTGTTTTTATAATATTTTGTGTAGCTGTTTTAGACCTACCGAGAAACAGGTTGTTCCTGTAGTAATACACACTTTCACTTAAAAGTGTGCATTATATATTTAAAAAATTTTTTTGTAGAGCAGAGCAGGAAGGCAATACAAACATTATAATATAATTGATCGTCAAGAGTAAAAATCGACAATATACAATAAAACACATTCTTATTCATTTGTCAGATGGAACCTATATTTTCTTAAAAAGACAAAAGGAGTCTGGCTGAACCATACAATGATTTAAAAATACAACATGATCCTACTACCTAGATTTTTTCTAAAGTGTTAAAGTGTAAAAAAATATCTCCGAGTGAGCATGGCTACAAACATTATGTACATTATTACATAACGTCAAGATAGTCAATATTTGATTACCTTTGTTCGCTTCTACCCTTGATTTTAAAGTGCTAGCAAGCAAACAATCAGATAGATCCCTAAATGAGTGGTGAAAACCTTATATCCATGCTCAAACAGGGACATTAAAGTACAAACGTGCCTTCCCTTAAATATGGAAACATAAAGTGCAGTGTTCTAAAGTGCTTAGTTTCTATCACGGTTTCTATCAAAGTGCGCATTTTTCTCGTGCAGTGTGTGTGTGATATAAATAAAATAATAGGTTTGTTACTGTTACCACAATTTCCCTAATAAATTCATATGGATTGTTAGCAACCCAAAAAGCAATAACTCTATGTCAATCCCACATTGAGTACTTTTCTACGGACTGTATGAACCTGTGTTTTACATTAATTGTTGGTGCATTAAACCCAGTTCCCCTGTGTCACCTGTGGGTGGGGAAACACACCTTGTAGAACTATACCAGAGTCGTAGTTTACGCAACGGAGTCTGACTTGGGAGCTCATGACACACCAGATGAGCTTTCCTGTATTGAAGGGTCCGTGACAAATATTCAATGAAAAATAATTCAATGGCATTACCATAACAGACGCAGCTGTGAACAAGGTCAGGACTGGTAGCTGGCTGGACCATAGAACTGAATCTGCTGGTTTGTCATGTGGACCTGGAAGCTATTTTGAGTCCTGCAATTGGACTTGAGGCTGAGCAAGGGTGAACTCTAAACTTCAATTTTTCACCTAAAGCATACTGAAAGCTGCCACTGAGGCAAAAAAGTAGCCTAATCAGAGAGGCGCATGGAGGTGATTATAGATGCTTGAATCCAATCTGTATGCAGGTAAGTCTACAATTCTTGTGGTAGCATTTTTAGCAGGACTCCTGAGTGGATAGACCATGGTAATTAGACAGGCTGTGACAAAACAAATGGTACCTACTTCTAGGATGAGAAACAACAGAGAAGGAAGAATGGCACATATCCCTTTGTGTTGTCATGTGTTCAGTGTGGCAAGCACAGTTATCAATAGTGTATATCAGCTTCTACTTTTGCCTGTAGGAAAGGCTGGATTAAAGGCTGATATGCATAAGTGCTGGAAAAGGGCTATCACCTCTTTTTTTCTTTTGCTAATGCTCTGGGACTGCAGACTGTGTGACACTCTCTTCCTCAACTTCCACCTTCACAGTGTGAGTGGTGGACTGAAGCCCATGAGTGGAACAATCAGGACAGGGCCTGATGAGACTGGAAATGCAGCACAGGCTGCCCACAGGAGGAGATGCTGAGCTCAGCTCCCCAGTGCTACTCTTGGGTGTAACTGACGTGTACTGTGACCTTACATGCTGACCTGCACCAGGAATGGAGCTATTCTACAATGCCATTTCCATAAGAAGAAACTTGCAGTTCACATTCTATCCTTGGACTGTGAGAATAGGATCACACATCAGGTTTTCTGACAATGGGAAAATAGTCTTGCAAATAGGTTTCTTCCCTATTCTGTTGTATTCCGTTTTAGGAGCCTAGTGTAATTTTCCCGATTCATGTCCTAATATAGCTATAACATATTGTATCCTTATATAGTCATAGAAATCATAACCATATTAAGACATAAATCAAGTAGTCCTAATACGGCTTGGCTACTTCCACCAATTCCAAAAATCTACAACGATTTCTTGGAATAAATCGCCTTCACTAGTCAGGGACTTCCCCCTGCATGAATATTAATTTATCCAAGAAATCATGGAGTTTTCAGAGAATTAAGTCTCTAATGACGTTATTATGTCCACTCTTACGTCAAACTTCAAGCACTTCAAGGTATAAATATTTCCGCACTTATCCAAACAAACACACGGTGGTTTGGAGCAGTTCGACTATCTTCTTGCCCGACGCGCCCTGCTGCTGCAAGTCCCAAAGGAAGCCAACCCTCCGACTGACGTACTGAGAGAGGCTGTACTTTTCTCCTACCGAGAAATGCAGCTCCAGTGTTTCCAGGCTACCCTTGCGAGTTGCTGGGAAATCGAGTCCTGATAGAGAGATACCAGACCTCCTGCATTCTAAAACCAAAGTACAGTGCTGATTAGACCCAAAGAGAATTCTTGGATTAGATTCTTGGCAAACAAATACTAAAACTAGGCTACAACTTACTTACTCCCTCCCTTGTGCTAAGCCTAGGTTAGGTACACTGGGGTAGGCGTATTTTAGAAGCACCAGTTGAGTACTTTAAGTCATTATTTATCACTGTATGTATTTTATGCATTTTAGATATCTTATGGCTTAAAAACCATATCATGCTTTTTCAATATTATTTTATAATACTCTTCGTACTGTACGCTTTGTACTTTACCGCAAGTATTACAATTGCAGCAGTTCATTTCTTATGCTTGAGAAAGAAGACTGTTCAATAAATATTTTATTGAAAACGCCTGTCTCTTTATTTCTCTGCACCTCTGGTGAAACGAAGCATGCACGATTGACTGAGTGAAATAACTATCAATTGTTTCCGCGACTCTAGAGATATATTTCTTATTCTTGGGAAACAAAGTTGTCATGTTTTAAGCGGTTGTCAGAAACTAAGGGGTATATTATCAACAACTAGCGATAATTTTTGTCTCTAACTTGTTTAGAGACAAAAATTATCGCCGCACATCGGCGATTTTTATCGCAGATAAACCTTGCTATTAGCAAGGTTTATCGCAAATGCGATAAAAAACGCCCGCAATGCATGAATATCGCTGAAAAGTCAGCGATATTCATGCATTATCGAGCAAATGCTCTTAGCCATGTTATCCACCTCCCATTGGATAACATGGCTAAGAACTGCTCAGGGCAGGTGTTAGCTTTTGGAGATATTCGCCCTTAGCGCAAATATCTCCAAAAGTTGGTAATAGGAGATAGCGATGTTAGAGACTGTTTCCAGTCGCTAACATCTTGGCACGCCCACTTTGCATATCATTAGTGATAAATATCACTGACATGCAAAGTGGGGCCCATGATGGTCGCTATCTCCTATTAGCTGTCGCTAACTGGTGTTAGCGACAGCTTGGTAATAGGGAGATAATTTTATCTCCGCTTTCTTGGCTTTTAAAGCCAAAAAAGCGGAGATAAAACCCCTTGATAATATACCCCTAAATCCCTTCTTGTTTATTCGAGAAATTTTCCAGTGACCTCTGAGCTAGCTGGCATACACACATTTAAGTTTAGTATATTCTGTGTAGACTTAGTAAACCTCAGTCCTACGTCTAAACTACAGGATACACTAGTCCAATGCGCAGAGCCTATTGGAAATATAGGAACTACACTACATGGCGCCCAACGTTTGGTAAGGTGATAATTTAACGCTAGATACTAGAGTAACTCATTTGTGCTTTTCACACAGACCCCTTTTTCCCATAAAATACTCCAATAGACGTCTGGAGTGGGTTAAAGGATAAAATATCCGCTTTAAACTGAGTAGGATGAAAAAATCCTATGCATTAATTTTCAGTTTGTTCAACGTTGAAGGATACAGTGTTCCAAAATATTGTGCACCTAATCTTTGTTTCCTTGAAACTTGCTCTGCACACTTTCGATCAACAAAAATGACGGATAGTGAAGAAGTGAGAGTTGCACTAGCAGCTCAGGCAGTTTTGGATGACACAAATCTCCAACAAAATTACCGGGATGCAATACTCATTCCGGCAAATATAAGGAAAATAGTTACTATAAACCTTATAGAAAATGGAATATCACCAAGAGGTGGTAAAGTAATATTTGTTATAGAGGCACATGAATATCGTCAGACAGAGGTATTCTATTCATGGATTCTGTTTCCTGCAGCAAATTCAGCAACACACGAGTTCCAGTTCTATAAATTAGAGGAACCACCAGCGGAATACGTTCCTTTCGAGGACGTTAAAATCACATTACCAGGCTCGGTCCACTAGGTAGACCAGGAGCCACATGGCCGGTATTAGCCAGCTATACACCACATCCTGATATTGAAAGAATGACAGCTCCTGAACTGTTTGCTCAGCTAAAACAGCTGATTAAAATACACAGGCAGTTGGTTCAATATGTCATGCGGACTTTAACAGTCCAACCAGCTGTAAGAATTTCATAGCACATCCCATATCAAGGGAACACAAACAAAATTACACCACAGACTATACAGCCAGTAATTGGTAAATTACCCGCAAAACGTGAACAAATTCCGTTCTGGTTAGCTCAAAAGATTACTCAAACAGAGGCAGTATTCCCTTATAGTACACCTCATCAGAAACACAGGATTCTAACAGCCTGTTTACCAATGGGGATTGTACCACACGTAGAGGACTGCGACACATGGGGTACAGTCTTTGCTTCAATCTACACAAAAACACATGGTGTTCCGTCAGATGTTCTGAGACAGATTCAAAATGAATATGGTCCAGAGACGGCTTTAAATCTAGTTATGACATTACTGAAAGATTTCAAACAGGTCTCGGCTATACTTTTAGCCAACATAAAAGGTGAAGCAGCTACAGTGGCAATCCGCCAAAAATTAAAAGAAGCAGACATAACAGAGCAACCATTTGAACTTGCAAGAATTATTGAAAAATCATATGAAGAACTAGGTAGAGATAATTTGAGTGGTAAACCGGTAAAGCCCCAACTAACTGACAATTCTGAAAAAGTTTTTATTAAAAATAATCTGACCACTACCAAAAAGAAGTGGTAACAGACACTTCCAAGAGAGAAGCGTTCTGAGTCCAGAGGAAGGTCTCCTCAACAGGAGCCCTCTGAAAAAAGATACAACCTTAGAAATAGGGATAATTTGAGAAAAACAGATATATATTAAGATAATGATACACGTTCCTCTCGTACCTTTCAGACTTCATCGCAGAAATCTGAAAGAAGAGGACGATCAGAACAAAAAGTAAAAGAGAAAGATGGCCGCGGAACAGGAGCTCTAGGGAAGAGCTCCGGGATTGGGGATCACCAAATCTGGTAATAATCCCTGAAAAATCCCCCTGCTAAAACCATCTCTACGACCCGGAACCGAGCGTGTGCATTGCTGAACGGGAGAGGGAAAGAGAATTGCAAGATACAGCATTCTGAAGACTGGGTCTCCATGACGGACTGCAGGACAGAGTGGTATGGACGAGAACTGGACACGAAGAGTCCACAACCGGCAATGGACATGAGAGAGACATCGGCAGCACCAGCGGTACAGCGCTAGGCACAGTGAGCTGCGCTGGTCCGCCCCACTGCAGGAGGAGCTGGAAGCAGCGGGAGCTTCGGGAGGACGACGGGCACGGTCTGGACACAGCAGACGGGGAGGGCAGATCGAGGCAGGAAGAGCGGGCTTACGCAAATAAAGGTAGGGGCATCCTTACCCCTCCAGCATACCCCCTCCTTTGGATCATCCAAGCATAAGCATAAGTAAACGGGAAATAGAAAAGACTGATCCGATCCGTCCCGCCTGATTTAACAATGGCGGCGAAAACGGACAAATAAACTTTACACTGACCGCAATCACGGATTAGGCGCGAGGGACTAGATGCTGCCAACCCCAGCCAAGCAGCGCATGATTGGATGTTCTGAAAAGGATAGATTCACCGGTTAGATAAACGGAGGAAAGTAAGGTCCGGCTTGCCTGACCTTAAAATGGCGGCCGTTTCTGACACCGTCAGTCATGGAACAATGACTGCACCCAAATAAACACATCAGGCATAAGGAAAACACAAGAGGGCACAGAGGTGAAAGTGAAGAAGGACTTTGATTGCAACAACAACAAAGAAAGGCAATTGAGAAAGGACCTCAAGCAAGTGAAAGAGAGAAGAGACTTCAGCTCTCACTCAGACAGAGAAACAAACGGCCATCTTGGAACGGGGAGCAACTTCGTTAATAACAAAACATCCTCACACAAGATTCACATGCAAACAAGGAAAGAAAAAGAGGACAAAGTGTGGGAAGAAAGAAAAAAAAAGGGCTAAGATAGTAGCAATTTACAAAGTGAAATGAAAGAGGTCAGGCAAGACACTGGAAAGAGTAAAGAGATCACAGCTATAATTTAAGAAAGATAATAATGTGGTCTCAGTGAAACCTGGAAGGATAGAAACGTGAAACACTTACAGATCTACACGAACTAAAGAACCATTATGGCGGTCAGGTACACAGAGCGTGAAGACATGAACGCGCAAGTCATAACATACCCACCCAAGATTTCTAAGAACGCGGCAAAAAAGGTCAAACACAACTTATTGAAGAAAAATCCGGAACATCTGTTCTTGGACCCCTCGTTTAACACAGATAGGGGCATTATCATAAATGACCTGATATTCTTCACCAGAAGAACGGCGATCTGGCGTAATGTCGTGACAAAAAGGCTAAATATTGAAAATATAACCAACATCCCACACGGCACAAAAATTAGGAGCAAACCTTCAGCATGGTGCAGAGCTGTCCTAAACATAACTATATACAAAAATGGAATTGTACTCATCCAAGCAGCTGACAGAGAGTTAGTAAAATTTGACAAAGTATTCTCAACCTTAAAAATAGAAGTAGAAAACACAAGACCCCAGACACCTCGAACCCAACAAGTAGTCAATATAGTCCAGAACAGTTCTTCCAATACTGATGGCATACCAAACATAAACCTTCAAGATCCACCTCAACCAACACGCCAAGGAAACAGACCTAATCATCAACAAAACATGACCCCAACAGATATCACAAATGACATAAACAACTCTGTCACCAGAGAAGCCAACCAAACGGGCTGCCGGAACGATCATATCCCTAACGCCGGAGATTTACTTGAAACTGTGATGGCCATACCGGAGAAGGAGATTAAAAGGATAACGGTATCTCCGAACCCTCGAAACAAAGAGAAGAACCAGGCACCAAAAGAAATGCCGTTGCCGATACCGCACGACGCCACAACGCCTGGAGAGGGTGGCTCAGCTCCGAATGAGACCGCCTATGAAGATAACTACAAAAAGAACAGGGTAGAGGGTATCGACCTTCCCCAATCTCCCTCGACTGCGAGTCCGGAGTCCCTTAGATCTGTATCCACAAAAACACCCTCTGCACCTAATAACATAGGAAGCAATGGAGACACCCCTAATAAAATCGAGAATCATAACAAAACTAAGGATACAACGGTAAGCAATGAGAACAGACCTTTCACGGAGGGGGGAAAAACGTAGAACGCAGACAGCCAGGTCTATCTCACACAAGAAATCAACCCGAACATTGAAAGAAGTCAATAAGCTCAAGAAACTAATAGGCAACCTGGCACAAGACTCGATGAATGTCGCAAAGACAATTGAGAAAATCTGGGAGATGACGATAAATACGCACACGAAGGTCGCACAAATCCAGAATCTTGTACTCCGACCCAACAGACCAAACAGGACCAATCCCTTAACAAATGAAGAAGCCCTGGCCTTACTCCGATCTTATGAACAACCGGCTCAGGGAAAGGAGGAGTATATCGAAATTGTACCTATTGACTCTAATAGAACGTCCAGAAAGAATGACAGGAAAGCAATCCACCACAACTTACAACATATTCAGGTAACTACAACTGACACTGAAAATGAAAACCCCGTTAACTCACAGAAAGCCCTGAAATGCCTACTTCTTAACTGTCGTTCGGCAACTAAACATGCGTCAGATATAGCCGCCCTCATCATCAACAAGGAAATTGACTTGGCCATCCTCACGGAAACATGGCTCAGTGAATCATCATCTCCTACCATTGATCTCCTAGTACCACCTCAATATAACATTGTCAGGTTAGACAGACCAAGGAAAGTGGGAGGAGGTATAGCGTGCATTCACCGTTCCGAGATTAAGGTCAACCAATTCCAATCTGACCCCATAGAATCCTGTGAATACCTTGGTCTTAACATAAGATCAATAAATAATCAAAGCTATAACCTGCACGCGTTCTACCACCCACCGGGAGAGAACACAAAGTTCACAGAGCAACTAATAGAGATCATAACGGCCAACTCTAACTCGGATGCCAACAACATATTCCTAGGGGACTTTAACCTCCACTGGGACGACGGCAATGACAAAATGGTTAACTCGATTAAAGACTTCCTAAATGAACTAAACCTTACGCAAGCATGCACCCAGCCCACTCACTCACAAGGAGCGACTCTAGACTGGATTATTTCAAGAAACAAAGAGACTTCAATCCTTGCTATAGACCCGTGTGATTGGTCTGACCATCACGCCATAACATTCGCGATACCCACAATGAAAAAGGGCAGGACCGTGCAACCCCGCAAGTGCAAAAAACTGATTCGAGATACTAAAGAAGCCAATATTGAATTACTGGTGGAAAGATGTGAGAAAGACTTGAAGCCTCGTAACAACAGGCAGAATGTCAATGTCAATGAGCTGACGGATCACTACATAACCGCGATCGGTAATATAGTCAATGACACCCTGCCTCAAAAACTGAAAAATGTCTCAGAAAAGCCAAAAAATCCTTGGTTTAATGAGGCATTGAACGAAGACAGGCGAAAACTGAGAATGGCAGAAAGGAAATGGAGACAACATCCCTCCTCCCCTGAGCTGAAAGACCTCAGAAAAACTAGGAAACAATATAACAAAAAGATAATCAACACCAAAAAAGAATATATAAGGGCTGAACTCGACAATGCCACAAACAGACCAAGAAAACTCTTCGAGATCTTAAAACAACAGTCAAATAAACTAGCCAAAACGACTCAAGAGAGCTCGAAAACTCCCATAAGCTGCGAGGAATTCTCTTCATTTTTCACGGAAAAAAACAAACTACTAGAAGTTGAGCTCACAAGTGCAGCAGCTAACCTCATGACCCTAAACGAGGCTAAGGCGACATCTGAAGGTCTTCAAACAAAAAATAAGGCAAATTGGGACACATTAGAACTATTTGACCAGGGAAAGATCGCCAAAACGCTAGCAGAACTTAGACCGAACAACCACTATCAAGACCCTCTACCGGCAAAGTGTGTAAGAGAAATCAGCCACACCCTAATTCCTATCTGGACTGAGATAATAAATGCTTCACTTGCACAAGGAACCCTCCCTGACTGCCTAAAAACTGGGCAGGTAGTTCCCATCATCAAAAAACCGACAGCGGATGCAACAGACCCGAAGAACTATCGACCTGTGACCAACATCCCTCTACTTGCCAAACTTATTGAGAAATGCGTGCAGGGCCAACTGAGTCAGCACATCGCTAAGTTCTCACTACTAGATGACTGCCAATCAGGCTTCAGAACTGGACATAGTACTGAAACGGCGATCCTGCATATTGTTGATGATGCCTTACAAGCCCTCGACCAAAATCATGCGTGCCTACTGATCCTACTAGACTTGTCATAAGCATTTGACACTGTAAATCACGAAGTACTGTTGACCAGGCTACGAGACAGGATGGGTTTATCTGGAAACGTACTGAAATGGTTTAACTCCTTCCTACAGAACAGGACACAACTATTCCTGGTCAACCAAGTAATCTCCTCCCCGTGCCCTAACACATTAGGAGTCCCACAAGGCTCGACGTTATCCCCAGATCTATTCAACTTGTATGTAGAACCCCTCACGGAGATTCTTCGAAAATCACAGATCTCCTATCACATGTACGCAGACGACACGCAAATATATATGAAGATCACCTGTCGGGATGACATTGACCTAATGAATGAAACACTAAAGCGAGCGCTACAATGGCTAACAGCCAATCATCTAAAACTTAATGCCGACAAAACAGAATTCCTATTAATATCACCAGCAAGGAGTCAACCAGAGGTAAAAGAATGGACTAAATTGGTGACGGCGCTAAACTGTACTCCGACCCTAATTAACTCAGCTAAATCACTAGGAATTACGTTAGATGAGAACCTCGACATGAAAGACCACATCAACACAATGGCCAAGAGCGCCCGTTTCCACCTGAACTAGCTAAGAAAATTGAAACCCTTTATCTCAGAAGCAGATCTAAAACTGGCTATCCAATCACTAGTGATCTCGAGAATTGAATATGGCTGCACCACGTTAGCTGGCCTACCGAAGACATCCACTGCACCACTAAAAGCCTGTCTCAACGCTGCGGCAAGACTCATCACGGGAACGAGGAAATTCGATCACATATCTCCCCACCTAAAGGCACTAAACTGGCTACCCTACGAAGCTAGAATTAAAATGAAGATGGCCTGCATTACCCACAAAGCGGTTCACCAAAACACGCCTATATATCTAGCCAAGAAAATTAAGCTATCGGGAGGTAACAGACCAACTAGAAGCGCGAAGGAGTTGCTATTACGACCGGCCTTCTTCCGGAAGAAAAAGACCTATGACCGAGCATTCTCCGGAGCCGCCCCCAGAGTCTGGAATTCCCTCCCCCCTAACATCAGGGTGATTCAAAATGCTGTAAAATTCAAACGGGAACTGAAGAAGCACTTGATGAGTAAATACCCTACATAGAGATCCCCACCGACCATTAGTATGAACACTCAAGACAAAGAAGGTCGGACTCATCTTGAATAATTTGAAGATCAATTAGACAATGACTGATTCCCGATCAAACAGCGGCTATACACTTCAAGGCTACCTCATATATATGTGATCTCTACGCTGCATCTCACACCCTTAATGATATAATTCCCTACCCTACTTGGTTTATCTATTTAATCCTTGCCACAAGCTAAACCTATTCAACTCTTATTGCTAATTACTCATGGAATTGCACTGATAATACTATGTAACCTACCTCACCGAGCCTGACGATATGACTATGACTCAAGCCAAGTCTATGCACCTCCTAAGGCTAATGTTACAGGCGTTAGGAATATATTTATCTAATCACCCCTGATAGCATATCGCCTACTACCTCATATATGTTTGTTGTTATAATTGCTACTATAATGTCAATCTGTAATTTGTAATCTTTTTTATGTTAAGCGCTCTGATACCCACGGGTCTTGTCCGCGCTATATAAAACTCTATAAATAAATAAATAAATAAATAAAAAGAAGAACGAGTGAAGTCCAAGGACGAACAACACGTTCCAAAAAATAAGAAAGCTCAATTTACCAAAAAGAAGGTAGCAAGTCTAAAAACCTGACATGCCGAGGATCTTGAGGACACAACTCAAGAACGGCGAGTGGGCCCAAACAATGCTACAAGTGCAGCAGAGGTAACCATAGCTCCCAAGATCCTGAAGGATCATCTGGAGACAGTGGACTTGAATGAAAGCATCCAAGTTGAAACTGCAGATACCAGGGTTAGTGTACCACTTAAGTTATATGAAGTAACACTCCGGATGGAGGGGGACAAACCAAGAAAAATTAGAGCACTCTCTTGGGAGAAGCTCTCTAAGGGTTATGACATCCTACTAGCTGAACAAGACTGGCCACCTGAATTTGTCAGGAAGTGCCCACATGGCGAAGATATAATTATCAACTATCCCAAACAGAACCTGTTTGCAGAGAGACGCACTTTACACTTGCCCCGAAGGTGCTAAATTTTAAATATTTTCTAACGTGTAATCCAAATGAATTTTACCAACGTAATCCAACATGTGAAATTGTTGTATCACTTTTGTGTAAACATGTTATTCAATGACAAACAATATTTTTCCACAAACAATATGCGAATGATTCTTCATAATTTCTTCTTTATTTTTCTTTTCTTTTCTTTTGCATGTGGTTCTTTTCTTGATTCATGACATCATGAATTGCATGCAAGCTGATTCCCAATGCATTTCGGTAATTGTACCTTCTTCAGGGGGATACTACAATAAAGTACATAATAAATCTCATCAATTTGTATGTAAAGCTACCTTATGCTTACATCATGACAAACCAGTGCCAATTCCATTTATATCTTGGGATTAGTGTAGTGAGCTTATGCCAAACTTGTGAGTCAAATAGTGAACCTATTTAACCATCCAGAAAGAAACATTACAAAATAATAAAGTGAATTAGTCCTTGCCTACCAACACCCTTGTGGTATATCAACAGATCATCAACCAACATGCCTCACTGACCTGTTGCGCACTCGTTAAGACATCTGCCAAAAAATAAACACGTAGTCAGACTCACGGTAATACTTGATATGCCATCTCACCTCCATCTGCTGATTCCTACACATACCTTGCGCTTATGAAACGTGGCTCACTGTTGAATGCTGATTTCGATATCGTTCTAGTTTAGCCTTTGTGAAAAGACTCATCCAGCCCTGATGAGAGTCCCGCAATACAAAAAACCAGGACTTTAAACGCGTCGGCAACTATATTAAGTATAGTTTGATCTTTGGCTAATAGGAGTCTTTGTATAAATTCGTCATTACACTTCAGGAACATGATGTATCGTTCACATACCACAACTGTTTGTTTTTTATCTTTGTGATTGATTGTCATTATACTTGCTTTTTTGTCAGTATTGTAAATGATTTATTTGATGAAATGTTTGTTGCATTACTATGTTTATTGTTTATGAGATTGCACATAATGTGATTGTCTGTTCAGTAGATTATGTGTTCTTTTTTGGAATTTATTGCAATATGAAGAATAATTAAAATTAATCAGCCAAAATTGACGGCTCATAATAGTAATAACTTCTTAAAAAATTGGAGGAGAGGGTACACATTCAGTTTTGTTCTCGTTAATAGGCCCTACCTTCCCTCCCTTATCCTGTTGGGCCAAACCCCTTCTTTGTATAAACATGTCTATATAAGGGCATGAATCGGGAAAATTACACTAGGCTCCTAAAACGGAATACAACACCCACTCCACGTATTATGTCTAATATTACTAAAATAATACATAAAAAACATAACTAAAGCATGTGTGTCGTAAGCTCACCCAAAATACATGAAATGCATCAAAATTGGTCTATACACATACATGAGTATTCGTCCTGCACGCATTACACCAGCAATAGCTTGTCATTAAATAATGCTATCTGTCGGTAGGTAAATCACACGTCGAGAACCGTGAATGGTATTGACCAGTCAGGGAAGATCCTGTCCTTGAGATTCAGAACAAGATTGACAAACTGACTAAGGTGGCTCTTGAACAAGGTTTCCTAGGTCCAAAAGAGTTCGAGTTCTTAAATAAAAAACAACCGAGAACACCGGTTTTGTATTTTTTACCCAAAATACATAAGAACAACCTGGAACCACCCGGAAGACCCATAGTCTCGGGTTGTGATTCAATATTAGAACCAGCCTCTAAGTATATTGATTTCTTTTTTAAACCGTTTCTCCAAAATGTAACATCATATCTTAGAGACACACCTGATTTCATAACGAAGGTGGAGAGCCTCGATTTTAATAAGGATACACAGATTATGGCCACACTGGACGTAACATCACTGTATACCCAAATCCCTCAGGACGAAGCTCTTGAGGTGATTGAAGTATACTTAGAGTCTAGGCAAAGACCACATAGGGTCCCCACATCCTTCATAATTTCATTGGCTGAAATTTCACTTCGAATGAACTATTTCAAGTTTGAAAATGAATTTTTTGTACAGGTCAAGGGTACGGCCATGGGCTGTCCTTATGCACCAGAAATGGCTGTATTGTATATGGCTCAATATGAGGAAAGATTTATTTTCAACAATAATCCCTTTTCAGGTAACATACTACAATGGTGGAGGTACATAGACGACGTCTGGCTCCTGTGGCAGGGGAGCCAGACCGAGTTGGATCAATTCCATGATTGGGTTAATTCACGACACACTGATATAAAATTTTCCATACAATCAAGCAAAAGCAAAATGACATTTTTAGATGTCTCAATCAGTTGTCAAGATGATAAACTTGTTACATCACTGTACAAAAAAGAGACAGACAGAAATACTATTCTGCACTATAAGAGTTCGCACCCACAGTGTTTAAAAGAAAATCTGCCGTATGGACAACTATTACGGATCAGGAGGAATTGCACTGAGTTGGTGGACTTTGACATGCATGCTGATTCTTTCTGTAAGGAAATGGAAGGGAGGGGGTACCCTAGAAAACTATTAAAACATTCTAAGAAAAGAGCGAGGTTCACCCCTAGGGAGACTTTATTGGAGAAGAAGATTAAATCTGATTTGGAAAAACTTGTTTGCGTGACAACCTTTGGGCATCACACAAACAAGTTTAGACAAATTGTTTTAAAAAACTGGCATTTATTGGAAAACCTTGACTGCCCCATGTCAAAACCTATTTTCGCAATGAAAAAGAACATGAGTGTTGGTCAGCAGCTAATACGCGCTGATAGCTACATTCCGAAACCAATAAGCAATTTGACAACACAATGGAACCTACCACCTATTACTGGACACCACAGATGTGGTAATTGTATTGCCTGTCCATCAACGCTGGAGGGAGAGGTTTTTGACCAAAATGGAATTACATGGAAGCACACAATTTTTACAAATTGTAAAACAAAAAATTTAGTTTATGCAGTGCTCTGCCCTTGTAATAAAGTTTATATCGGCAAAACAAGTCAACAAATAAATATAAGAATAACACAACACAGATCGAGAATAAAGAAAAAGGTTCAATATGCACCCATGGTCGAACACTTTTTGACCTTAAATCACAATGAGAACCAATTTAAATGGACCATCTTGTCCGCAATTGATGCGAAACACCGTTCTCCCAGTGTCGAAAGTGCCTTGTTACGCAAAGAAGCGTATTTGATTATGAAATTTGACAGCATAAATCGAGGACTAAACTGCATGAGTGAGCTTAATAGAGTTTAACTTTCAGTTTAACTCTATGTCTTCATAATACTGTGGATAATCAATATGGGTTCCATTGGTGCAGACCAAATGCGTGAACCTCAGATATTGTTTCTGGGCGAGGAACAACTTTGTTCATTAAAATACAAATCCCATAATTCATTTCTTTGAATAGTTGGGTAGCTCCGCCCCTTCACGATCACGTGTTGTTTCAACTCGGTAAAGAAGACAGGAGAATGGAGGCAAGCTCTCGCTCCTACCGAGTTTGAGTTATTCACTTTAAACGGACATGAGGCGTTGATAAATGGTAAGCGTGACTCCGTGTTTCAAGAAGAGGTTCGCGCACACGCATAACTTTAAAGCATGTTAGGTTCATTATTGGTAACGTACTGCATTTGTCCTCCGTTTTCAGAACTTGAAATCGGCAGAGAATTGAACACTTTAAAGTCGTGGCTCCCTGCCTGAATTGAAATCGACCTTAGTGTAAGTACAAGCAACGCGATCGCCGGTTGCGTTCGTGTAATATCAAAGGGACAAGTGATTGATGTATTCTTTCGAACCGCTTTCACTCGTTTAGATTTTATGAACCCATGCGCCACGACCTCAGTCATTGAACTTGAAGTCTTGAGACCAGTACGCCCCAAAGAATATTTCAAAGGTAATTCCTTCATCTTGAGAAATAAGAATACAAGTGGTTGTTAGTTTTTTTTATATATAAAACGACTTAGCCTTTGCTACTTTGTTGCAGAGTGGCGAGCACTGCATGAATTTACATCGCAAAGCCTTAAATTGCGCTGGTGAAGGCCAGGTAGCCAGGTATGTTGGTATTTACTTAGGAAAATGTGTAATCATTTTGAAGATTAAGTGGGAAGCGCGTAACAATTCAGCTTTTGTTTTTTATCATAAACAGTTGGCCTTTATGAAAAGACTCATCCAGCCCTGATGAGAGTCCGGCAATACAAAAAAACAGGACTTGAAACGCGTCAGCCACTATATTAAGTATAGTTTGATCTTTGGATAATAGGAGTCTTTGTATAAATTCGTCATTGCACTTCAGGAACATGATGTATCGTTTATATGTGTAAAAGTGATTCTAGTTCACATACCACAACTGTTTGTTTTTTATCTTTGTGATTGATTGTCATTATACTTGCTTTTTTGTCAGTATTGTAAATGATTTATTTGATGAAATGTTTGTTGCATTACTATGTTTATTGTTTATGAGATTGCACATAATGTGATTGTCTGTTCAGTAGATTATGTGTTCTTTTTTGGAATTTATTGCAATATGAAGAATAATTAAAATTAATCAGCCAAAATTGACGGCTAGGATAAACGCATTTATTTTCGTTTATTTCCTCATAATAGTAATAACTTCTTAAAAAATTGGAGGAGAGGGTACACATTCAGTTTTGTTCTTATATAGACATAACATATTGTATCCTTATATCGGCATAGAAATCATAACCATATTAAGACAGAAATCAAGTATTCCTAATATGGCTTGGCTACTTCCACTAGTTCCGAAAATCTACAACGATTTCTTAGAATAACCCGCCTTCAGCAGTCAGGGACTTCCCCCTGCATGAATATTAATTTATCCAAGAAATAATGGAGTTTTCAGAGAATTAAGTCTCTAATGACGTTATTATGTCCACTCTTACGTCAAACTCGGCACCTTCAAGGTATAAATAATTCCGCACTTATCCAATCAAACACACGATGGTTTGGAGCAGTTCGACTATCTACTTGCTGGATGCACCCTGCTGCTGCAAGTGCCGAAGGAAGCCGACCCTCCGACTGACGCACTGAGAGAGGCTGTACTTTTCTCCTGTCGAGAAATCCAGCTCCAGTGTTTCCAGGCTACCCTTGCGGGTTACTGGGAAATCGAGTCCTGAGAGAGAGATACCAGACCTCCTGCATTCTAAAACCAAGGTACGGAGCTGTTTAGACCCTAAGAGAGTTCTAGGATTAGATTCTTGGCAAACAAATACTAAAACTAGGCTACAACTTACTTACTCCCTCCCTTGTACTAAGCCTAGGTTAGGTACCCTGGGGTAGGCGCATTTTAGAAGCACCAGTTGAGTACTTTTAGTCATTATTTATCACTGTATGTATTTAATACATTTTAGATATCTTATGGCTTAAAAACCATATCATGATTTTGCAATATTATTTTATAATACTCTTCGTACTGTACCCTTTGTACTTTACCGCAAGTATTACAATTGCAGCAGTTCATTTCTTATGCTTGAGAAAGACGACTGTTCAATCAATATTTTATTGAAATCGCCCGTCTCTCTATTTCCCTGTACCTCTGGTGAAACTAAGCATGCATGATTGACTGAGTGAAATAACTATTTATTGTTTCTGCGACTCTAGAGATATATTTCTTATTCTTGGGATACAAAGTTGTCATGTTTTGAGCGGTTGTCAGAAACTGAATCCCTTCTTGTTTATTTGAGAACATTTCTAGTGACCTCTGAGCTCGCTGGCACACACACAATTAAGTTTAGTATATTCTGTAGAGACTTAGTAGACCTCAGTCCTACGTCTAAACTACAGGATACACTATTCCAATGCTCAGAGTCTATTGAGAATATAGGAACTACACTACAATCCTTATGTTAGCACCTCACTTGCATAGGGCCAAAGATGGAAATTGGTGCATGCGATAAGGAAAGTCACTAGGTGCCAACGCCCAATATTTATCACCTGATTTTCCAAATGCTCTCTATAGCAATCACCACAGCCTTACCCCTTATGTAATTTAAGTGGTTCAGGAGAAACCTTTTACCAATGATAGCATACAGGGCACATTTCACTGGAGTATTTTTCCCCAAGCATAAGATTATATGAACTACATGTGGCAATAGCCAATGACAATGCCCATGGCCTAAAGCATGTAACACTCTACCTCTCCACCTCCGTCAGACACCTTCACTCGCCATGTTTATGAGGGGAGTCAACACCTGGCTCTTCGACGAAGCACCGTAACATCCTAGAGCCGCACATCTGCCTCCGCCTCCCGTGCTTTGGGACCCTTTCGGGTGAGCAGTTGCACTTTACCAACCCTTGATTGATTGATTGATTGATTGATTGATTGATTGAAAGCCTGCCTGGTGAAACATAAGCTATCTTAGCAAGAAGAGGATGAAGGGAACATATTTTACAAAAAGAATCCTACAATTATAGGAAATAGGTCTGACAAACTAAATTTGCTCATGAGAAGCAAGTTTTGAACTTCACCATCCAGTGGCAAAAAGGAGGCTATTGAAGGCTGGAGTGCGTAGAGGCAATAATGGGGTGTGCTGTATATTAGCAATGCATCCATGCCAATGCTCTGTATTTAACAGCTTTATAAGTAGGTTAGCGGGGCGTGGCTGAGCAGCTCATGGAATAGAACGCACCTTGCGGTGTCTTCGCTTCCCCGCCGCCGGCCTATACTTGTCTGATGGAATCGGGACCTGGGAGTAGATAGCGGACCAAGTGCTGACGAGCTGCTTGTTGCCTGCTGCGCCTTGTGAGTACCCAGGACCCCTGGGGGGAATCACCTAAATGTAGCACCGAGGGCTGGGAGCATGAAACAGCTGGGTTCGCCATCTTGTAACCAGGAGAAGGCAGAGGCGACAAGTTCCCGAGGGCCGGGAGCTGATCTTGGAAGTGCATTGGACCCTCCACCCAGAGCGTAGATATCTGTCCGGGCTTGGATAGGGCCTGTACTGCTGCTGCCATCCTGAGATGCAGATGCGGCCCACGTGGCAGAGAGTGAGACCGCCATTTTGGGGGCCTATTGCTTGATGGTAACCTCGGCTGCCTGGCTCCAAGGGGGCTGGGAGTCTCATTCCCCTGGCCTTGGCAGGATATTGCGGGCTGGGTCGGGCCCAGGAGGCGCCACTATGGCCTGAATCAGACCGTACATCAGACCCCCTGTTGCTTGCCTACGTGCACCCTGGGGGGGTGGTCCATACTCTGCGTCCCCCGCGGTGTCCTGGCCTAGCTGCATGGTGCGGCAGGGGAGTGTCAGTGAGCCTGCAGGCCTCCTGAGGGTGCCTGTGTCAGGGTCTGTGGATGGCCTACATACCCCACCTCTGAGGCTGATACTGGGACCAAGGGGGTTCGGCATAACGATGAGAGACCCTATTGGCATTTCAAGTCTGTCACTGTTTGCAGCATGGGAATGCCGGTGCCTGGGGGTATCAGATGCATTATCAGGCGGTGAGTGTTCCCCCGGCCACCCACTGATTGACTGAGGGTGCTGAGGTCTGCTACTTGGGCCAATATGCCACTCTCGATGATCGGGCCTACCCTGGGCTGCCACCCATTGGAGAGACTGTCTTGCTTCTTCTTTGTCTCTACCCCTGCGCCGTAACTGGTAATTCTCTGCCTTGTCTTGTTGTTGGGCCCTCCTGGATTGACTTGGCAGTCAGCAAAGGCGAGCACTTTGTGGAGGATTCTTTGCAGTTTGGCTGCTGGTGGGGGTTACCTGGAGTGGGGCGGGGTTGATTAGCCATGCTGTCATGTGGCAAATGCTCACCCCCACTGCCTAGACGCAGATGGAGGACCACTTCTTGACCCCTGAACCGTAGTGGAGAGACAGGTCTTCTCGTAGCCCACACACATGTACCGAAAAGACCAACCTGGAGCCTGTCTCTCACTTTCATCCCTCATCTGGCCAGTGGTTCTAGCTGCTCTGCTTCCCCTTTCGAGGAGCCCTTGGCATACTAGTCTATCCTTTGGCCAGACCTGGACCACCCGGTGAGACCTCTCACCTACCTTCCACCCACCTTGATACCTGGGGTGCAGCTGGGACTCACTCTTGGACTGCTTTTGGGTGCTCCAAGACTTCTCGCTCCTGAGGAGAGTGACCTCTGGGAAGTGGTGGACCCCCCTACTCCTTGGCTCCAAGATAGGATCTGTCGCCTCCTGGCACTCCGGTGGTGGAATGGTGACACCTGCCCCGGCCCCTGCCACTCATCGCTGGTGTCTCTGTGTGGGAGGGGATATCCCATAGGAACATGCCCCGCACCAAGGCCAGAAAGGAGACATCTGCTGCTTCCTCCTGAGCTGCTACTGTTCCATCCTTGTGGATGATATCTGGCCCCTCTAACTCAGCTCTGCTGTACCCCCTGCTGGCCTCCTCCCTGGGGACCCAGGTTTGAATCCTCTCACACAGGCCTTGATGACTAACTTTCTACAGGAAAGAAAGACGGAGATTGTCTTACTTAAGTCAGACTTTCAAGCCTTCCTTCATGGCCCTCAAGCATGATGTGGTGGAAATCAGGGGCAGGGTTGAGGATCTCAAATGTACTCTGGACTCACAGTCGTAGGACCAAAAGGACCTTCAGCGCAGGATGAATGCCTTGGAGGGGCAACATATAGAGCAAATCAAGCAGGAAGACCTGGAAAACAGGAGCAGGAGGAACAACCTTAATATCCGGGGATCCCAAGGGGTGCGGAGGGGTCAGATATTATGACGTGCACGGTGGACCTCCTCCAGGCAATTAGGGGAGATGCGCCGCCTAGCCACCAGCCCTAGACAGGACCCACAGGGTTGCGGCTCCATGGGGCAACCCGGACCTCATGCGGGACATTCTCACCCAGTTGCACTTCTTCATGGAGAAGGAGGCAATCTGTGCTGCCAGAGACAAGGCAGAGCTGACCTACAACGGGCATCGTATTTAGATCTCAATGCAGTAAACAAAATGAAATCACCCTGCCAGAGACAGCTAAAAGCGGTCAGGCTTGCTCTTCAATGGGACAAATGTTCCCACACGTAGGCCAAACCACCCTAGTGCTTGAAAAATAAACTAATATGCGTAGATATATAAAAATATGCTGAATTAATACAAAATATTTTCAATACATATAATATCCTTTAAATAAATACAATATAGTCTAATGCTAATACTGAATCAATAATATGAAAAGAAAACAAAAGAAACAACAATTTTTAACCTCTACTCAAACAACATTTATACCTCCTCAGTCATTCCTACACGTGTATTTAATCTTTCACACCATGCATAACCACGCGCGGCTGGCCAGGCAAGCTGGGTGATATCACTTCTTAGTGCAGAGCACTCTTGTGACTTTACTTTTTTTTAGAAATACTTTTAACCTTTTTCTAAAATATCTTGTGTGTACCTGCTAATTTGCACTTCTTGTCGGACACAGCTCCCCGGTCCACCGCGATTTATCCCCTTTGTAGTGGAGGGAGTACCGGCAACTTTCACTTCCCTCTTCCTGGTTGCAGACCGGAGGGGGGGGAGCTTACGAAATATTTAAACCCATGCCCATTCTCCCGCGCAGTGGACGCACGCGGCTGGCCAGGCAAGCTAGGTGATATCACTCCTTAGTGCAGAACACCCTTGTGACTTTAATTTAAAAAAAATATTTTTAACCTTTTTAAAAATATCCTGTGTGTACCTGCTAATTTGCACTTCTTGTCCAGCACTGCTTCCCGGTCCTCCGCGGGTTATCCCGTTTGTAGTGGAGGGAGTACCGGCAACTTTCACTTCCCTCTTCCAGATTGCAGACCAAAGTGGGAGGGGCTCTAGAAATATTTCAACCCATGCCAATTCTTCAGTGCAGCGGGCGCACCTGCGGCGCGCCAAAGGCAAGCCTGTTTTCTCCCATCCGCACCCGGCCTGGACCAGGGGCCATGACCCCTGCTAATTTTCAGATAAAGTCTATAACTTACAGCGCCCAGTAACTTTTCTCACTTAGTAAAGAACCCAAT
This sequence comes from Lissotriton helveticus, assembly GCF_964261635.1. Classification (NCBI taxonomy): domain Eukaryota; kingdom Metazoa; phylum Chordata; class Amphibia; order Caudata; family Salamandridae; genus Lissotriton; species Lissotriton helveticus. The sequence goes on from NC_136068.1 coordinate 1,794,643,594, forward strand.
AATCCATGCCGGCACTCTTTAAATCCTATCAAGGGCGACTCCCACTGCCACTACTGCGGTTTCTTGCTGCAGCCATATGCAAAAACGGCAACCTCTTCAGACACATCATCGCCACTAAAATGTTTCTTTTAAACTGCAGATCGCTTTCAAAACATTCAACAGAATTGTCAATATTATTGCAATATTTAAAACCTGATGCACTGTTTTTGACGGAAACGTGGCTCCACAACGATTCTGACCCTATTCTTATCCAAACTCTCCCACCCGACTATCTAAAACACAGGGTAGATCAAAAAAGGGTAGTGGTGGAGGAATAGCTGTTATTGTCAATAATAAAGTCAATTGCGGTATCACAGCAGACCGTTTCCCGGACTGCGAACGTCTCATTTTTGCGATTGATGTCTCACTGACTAGCACCTTTTCAAGCCTCCTAATCTACCGCCCTTCAGGCGCTCCTAAACATTTCCTTGATGCCCTCCCTATCACCGTCGCTAATCTAGCCTTTGATCCTTCCAATTTCACGATGCTTGGAGACCTTAATCTCCATCTAGATGACCCATCTAATAAAACGGCCAATGAACTGTCCGAGAACCTCCTGGCATTTCTGTTTAGTGAGAAAGTGAGAAAACACACTCATGCTAAAGGCCACTTATTGGACCCTGTTTTCAGACACTGTAACAAACTAATCGCTGGTATTTCTGTCCCTCTCATTTTTTGATCCTGTTAATCTGGGAAATGCCCGGACCATCTCCTCCCCTTAGTACAATCTTCGTTCAGGAACGGAACTGGCCCAAACTTCCCACGGATCAGTGGAAACACGTCCTGGAAGTCACTAGACCAGCCAATGACCCTAATCTCCACCAGGCCATCGAGAAGTTTAACCACTGGATTCAGAGCTCATTGGATGCAGTTCTTCTAAAAACGCCATAAAATTAATTAAGCAGGCAGAATGTTGCACCATGGTTCTCCCCTGAGTTGAGAGATGTGAAACAATACTTCAGAAGGCTTGAAAGGAAATGGAGAAGAGACTATTCAGACCTCGCTAAATCAGAATACAGGGAGGCAATTAGATCCTATCAACTTGAAATAAAAATTGCCCAAGCTGTCTTTTATCAAGGAAAGATTAACCTAGTCGGTAACTCTCCCAAAGAAATTTTCCTTTTTGCCAAAATCCTCAACAAAATGCCCAAGAAACAGCCCTCGCCGGATGGTGCTCTCTAACGTTGTAATAGCCTGGCTGAATTCTTTTCTCAGAAAGTCCAAAACATTTATTCATCATTTCCAACCTCAAAGAACCCTCCTGCTGTGCTATCTATGAAAGATCCACAACCTGGACAGATCCACAACCAAATTTCTCTTGAACAATTCCCTCCCCTTGATCTTGCACTGCTGAGACCCTGCCCCCCGCAGATCCTTACTTTAGCCACCGATATCGTTTGGCCGGTTATTCTTGACCTTGTGAATGCCTCCATCTCATCGGGCATAGTTCCCCCAGCCTGAAAATGTGCCATGGTCAAAGTCCTCCCAAAGAAACCTAATTTAAATAAGGAATATCTTTCCAACTACCGGCCCAGTTCTTTGCTCCCCTGGGTGAGCAAGATTCTCGAGAAACACATTAATACTACCTTTGTGGACTTCCTTGAATCAAACAATCTACTCCATTCCTCCCAGACCGGCTTTCGCCCCCAATTTGGGACTGAAACCGCCCTTCTCGCAGCAACTGAAGAGGCCAGGAAGATCTTGGATGGCATAGGTAATGCTTCGATTATCCTCCTCAACCTCAGTGCCGCTGTTGACACTGTAAATTATAACACCCTCATCCTCCGACTCAAAAACCAGGGAGTACCCAGCACTGCTCTGACCTGGGTACAATCCTTTTTGAACGAGCGATCATTTAAGGTCTTCGAAGGTGATGTTGTCTCCAATCAATAGCCCCTTAGTTGTGGGGTGCCTCAGGGCTCCTCCTTGAGCCCTACATTGTTTAACGTGTATATGAGGCCCCTGGCAGAGATTGTCCATCCATTTGGCATGAAAATCATCAACTATGCAGATGACACTCAGCTCGTGGTGGCGCTAAACCACAACGAGTAGTCAGCTATCACCCTAGGCTGCTGCCTAGAGGAGGTTGCCAGATGGATGGAGCTCTCTTGCCTTAAACTTAATGGGGATAAGATGGCGCTCATGCTCCTGGAAAATTCCTCCTCATTCAACTCTGCCTTGCTTTGGCCCAACTGCCTTGGACCCGCACCAGCCCCAAAAGACCAGATTAAAAGCCTGGGCATATGGCTTGACTGTTCCCTTACATTCAATCATCAGGCAGCGAAACTTTCAGCCACATGCTTTGGCCTACTTAGGATGCTGCGAAACATACTTCCACTCCTCTGTTTTTAGCCAGAAGAATCATGATCCAGGCTCTCATTCTCTCCCGCCTGGACTATGGGAATGCTCTCTATATGGGTGCCCAACAATATAACATCAGGATACTCCAGATTATCCAAAATTGTGCCGGCTGTCTCCTCTTGCAGATCCCCCACCAACAGTCTGCAAACCCAGCCTTGGAGATCCTGCACTGGCTGCTGATTAGGGAAAGGATCCAGTTTAAAGCCATGTGTCTGGCCCACAAAGCTTTGTTGGAGAATGGTCCTGCCGTTATCCAATCCCTTATCACCCCCATACCAACCTGGGAGGAATCTCCGCTCAACTACTGCCTATCTTCTCCTACCACCTAAAATAAGAAGAGCCAGATGTGGCGGACGATCCTTCACCTATAACTCGGCCACCCTCTGGAACATTCTCCCACTTTCTCTTCACCAGGAGCCCAATCTGCTGGCTTTCCGAAGACTTCTGAAAACATGGCTCTTTAGGAACCACATCTAATCCCTCTTGCTGACCACTGCTTGTTGCCATCAGCAGCACTTGGAAGCCTCAGGGTAGCCATCACGCTTTATACATTTAATTTAATTAATTCATTCATTCATAACCAACTATCATCACTTACATCCTTCATAATATTCTTTTAAGTGTCCACAGTGTAAATACAAAGAAACAAGTAACATACAGCCGGAGCAGCATGAAGATAGTAAATCCAAGTATTATAGTGTAGTGAAGACTATGTACATCAGTATACATTCTCCAATACAGTCAAAATATTTATATTAATCCAGGCGCCTTAATAAGTCACTATAATGTCCATAATTATAACCATTTGGCAAAGGTTTCTTAGTACATCATTGGCATCCTGATGCTCCTGTTGTGATCTGCGCCAACATGTGTTTAAGTTACTCCATGAAGAGGGGCTACACCTTCATCAGGGTGCCCAGATAAGATGATCCCCAAAAACAATGGCGGAATAAGGTGCGGGTAAAGCTGAAAGCACGTATATATAAGCTCAAGAGGGAACCGCAAAAATATCAATGAGCATGGGGATGGCACACCCCTTTGGTCCTTCTGGGTGAAGGCACCCACCCTCTCAGGACTAACACTTGCTTTCCTAGTCCACAGGGGCGATGTTAGCAACATTGAAGAGGGACATTATGGCCCTAGGCCTGGTAAATGCATTGCGCTATAAGTCCCCTGATGCACAGGACTACCCTTTCTTATCCCATGTCCCCCACTTGTATGCACGCTTTGACTAGATTCTTCTATTTCATTCACTTGTCCGATCCCTTGAAGCGGTGAGCATTCACGATATCCTTATCTCTGACCATGCACACCTTGAGATCACCCTGTCAGGTGCTGGGGTGGCACGCCATTTTGCACAGCACTGGCGGCTCCCCCCCACATTCTAAACGACCGGGTAAATATCATAGAAATCCAGCAAGAGATCCAAACTTATTTTGAGACAAATGATCTCCCTGACACTGATGGGTATGCCTTATGGGATGCCTTTAAAGGTGGCCATCTGCTGCACTATCACCTCAATCGTAATCGCCAGTACCTGGGAGGCCCAGCTGGTAGAAACCAGGCTATCTAGGGAGATCTGGGCCCTGTAATGCTGGGAACATGCCGTACCTTTGCAAAGGCACAAGAAGCAGCTGGTCTTGCTACGTGGCCAGTTTCAGGCATTGAGGGTAAACAAAGCGGAGAGCTCACTCCTGGCACGTTGGTAGCCTCCAAAAATGACAAACAGTGGGCATTCCATGGATTCTATTCTGCCCTATATAGCTAAGAGGATACCTCCCAGGGAAAGGCGAGCTCCTTCTTGCTTTGTGTCCATGGCTGCCTCTGGACCGGGCCCACACTTCCAGTCTCGAGGAAATGTTTACACTGAAAGACCTTCCGGTGGGCAGAGTCCCAGGCCCAGATGGTCTTATGGTGTCTTTCTACTGCTTGTTTCTGCCCCAAATACAAAACCACCTCCTTAACATCTACAAATCCTTCTCCGATACCAGTAGCCTGATGCCTACAATGACCATGGCTGAGATAGTTCTAATACACAAGCCGGGGAAGGACCCGTTGATCTGCGCGTCATACAGCTCTATCTCCCTCCTTAATACGGTTGCCAAAATATACACCAAGCTGGAGCCATATCTACTGGGTTTAGTCGACCCGGACCATGTCAGGTTCATTCGGCAGCGCCAGGTGGCATAGAACATCCGGCGCCTGGCCCACTTGATGGAAAAGGTCCAGTAACGAGACATCCTGACATGCCTCCTCTCCCTGGATGCTGAGAAAGCTTTTGATAGGGTGAAATGGGCCTTTCTCAGAGCGGTCCTGATGAAAATTGGGCTCTGACCTATCATGATATCCCGCATAATGGCAGCCTATTTTGCTACTACAGTGCAGATCCAGGTCAACAGTCTTCTCTCCCCCATAGTGCACATCTGTAGAGGCACCTGACAGGGATGCCCACTATCCCCCCTACTCTTTGCCCTAGCAGTGGAACCCCTGGCGATAGCCATTCGTTGGGTGCCCAACATTAAAGGCATCCCTTTAGGAGGCGACGTGCCCAAAGTCGCGTTATTTGCGGATGATATTTTGCTCACTTTGACCAACCCCAGTGATTCATTTACTGTCCTGCTCTTGATCCTTCTTACATTCAAACAAATCTCCGGCCTCAAGATCAACACAAACAAATAGCAAGCACTGAATTTAACACTTCTGTGACAGGGGGCTCTGCAGTTGCAGTCACTCACCCCGTTCCAATGGCCAATCCACTTGATCCGATATCTGGGCATTAACGTGACTCCTAAGTTAGGCAATTTGTCCCAAGCTAACTGGCCGAAAATGTTGGCGCTCTGTCTTAGAGAACCTGAGACAATGGAGAACCTCCCCTATGTCGTGTCTTAACACAGTAAAGATGTCACTACCGGCGAAAGTGCTTTCTCTTTTTCAAACACTTCCTATGCCCATTCCCCAAACAGCTATCACAGGCCTCCAGAGGGAAGTGGACATCTTTATTTGGGGAAAAAGGTCATCCACGGTTCTCCATCAAGATACTCATGCTACTAAAAGATCGCGGGGACTTGCGCGCCCCAATCTACTTGTTTACTACTGGGTGGTACACCTTTGCTATATCTCGGAATGGGTGGTTCATGAAAGCGAAAAACATTGGTTTCATATGGACAGGGCGGTGGCATGCAGCCCTCTGGCCAGATCTTGCCTGGTTCCCGAAAAGGCTAGGACAATGCAGTGCTTACATTGCCACCCACACAAAAATTGTTCTGGACATATGAGACAAACTTGATTTTGCCAGGGGCCTCACTTCTTTATCTCCCCGCAACAGCCAGTTGCTTCAGAATACTGACTTCCCTCTGGCGTTGCAACCCCACTCCTTCTTAGACTGGGGGAATGGGGAATGTTGCATAATCAGCGATCTTTTTGAGGGAGAAACCTTTAAGACTTTCAGCCAATGCACATGAAACTTCCACCTCCCCGCCACAATAGGGCTACAATTTCTCCAGCTCAGACATTGGCTGTACAAACCCAATAATACACAAGGGGCCATCTTACAGTTCACCTCCTGTGATACACTTGTGCGTTCCTTTGATGGCTTGCGAGGGCTTATTTCGTGTACGTATCAGGCCTTACAACACTCCAACCCTGCGCCCCTCCATACTTACCAGACGCAGTGGCATTCAGACATTCCAGATACCATCACCATGGAGCAGCCAGTGGGAACAGCTCTGGCGCGAAATCTCTAGGATCTATCGAAGTATTTCTCAGCGTGAAACTGCCTATAAAGTTATGACCCGCTGGGACTATAGGCTTGTCTGGTTGCAGATAATGTTTCCTACATCCTCACCTTTGTGATGGCGATGCAGCTCTGCTACAGGCCCCTTCCTCCATATTTGGTGGTCCTGTCTACTTGTTACTCTTTTTTGGAAGGAGGTACTGAGTAACATCAAAAACATAATGGGGTTTCCCATATCAAGTATGCCACAGGTATCCATTCTAGAGACCCGGCCTCAATCTCTCAAAGCTATGACACACATTAACTGGGGCCTGATCCTACAAATGCTGGGGGCAGCAAAACAAACTATTGAATTGCAGTGGAAAAAGCCCCCAACCCTACCTACCTCACTATGGTTCACCCATCTATGGCACATTATGGCAATGGAGCTCCTAACCTGTTGTATCATGCACTCTGAAATCAAATTTACACATGTACGGAAACCACTGCTTGACCACCTTTCCAAACTAGAAAACTGCCACGTTATCCCCCGGCCTCCGAGCTCACTAGCTATTTATTTGAAGATATCCTCCTGCCACGAGGGTTCGATCCCTCATAATGCACCGGCCCTCCCTAACAGAAAAAAGGATCCTCTTTCTTTAAGTGATAACCTCCTTGGGCCCCTCCCCTTATTTTCCCTCTTTCCCCCTTTTCTTCTCCCTAGTTTTCTGTATTATTCTGTTCTATGTGACACAATCAGAATGCGATCTCTAGATTGCAGCCCCCTCTTTAGCCAAGGTGGTGCGACCACAATATATGATGTATACTGTGTAACGCTTTGATTTATATTCAGCGGTACAAAAGGGGGTGGTGATGGACGGAGCATCCGAACCAATCAAACACTCACACCCAGTCAACAGATCTGGGTTTAATCCATCACCGTTCTTTAGCCCACTCTGCCACCCCAGTTCAGATATGGCCATATGCAGTCTGACCCTGTGCCTCATGGGAACAGTCCAGCCCGAACTGCTAAGCCATGCTTTCCCTGGACCGGAGTCAAGCTGTAGTGTAGTTCCTATTATCCCAATAGGCTCTGCGCATTGGAATAATATCTTCAATAGTATAGACGTAGGACAGAGGTTAACTAGGTCTTCTACTGACGATATTAGACTTAAAGTTTAGTGTTTGCCAGCTAGCTCAGAGTTCACTAGAAACTTTCTCGAATAGACAAGGAGGAGTTTAACCTCCCTGGATAGACAAGAAGGGATTTAGTTTCTGACAACCATAGAACATGACAACTTTGCTCTCCCCTAATCAAGAGTGTATCTCTAGAGTCGTGTGAAAACAAAAGACAACTTATTTTACTCAGTCAGTTCAGTGCATTCTTAGTTTCACCAGATTGTAGAGAAAAGGAAGATACGGGCGTGTTCAATAAAAAGATGTTATTTATTGATCAGTCTCTTTTCTCATACAAGAGAAATGTATTGCTATTATTGCAATACTTATCGTGAAGTAAAGTGCATACAGTAATAACAGAATTATAAAATAATACTGTAAAAGCATTGATATGGTTTCTTAGCCATATGATACTTAAAATGGATAAAATAGATACATACATATATACATTGACTAATCGTACTCAACTGGTGCTTCTAACTACGCCTACCCCAATGTACCTGACCTAAGCCTAATACGTGGGCGGGAGTAGATAAGTAGCAGTTTAAGTTAAGTTTGCTTTGCCAAGGGTCTGCTTCAAGAATTCTCTGCAAAGGGTTATTCAGTTCAGTACCTGGGATTTAGAAGGCTGGAGGGCTGGTATCTCTATCTCAGGGCTTGATATCCCAGCTGCCTGCAAGGGCGGCTGGAAGCGCCGGAGCTGGATTTCTCGGCAGGAGAAAAGGCAGCGTCTCTCTCTCAGCGTGTCAGAAAGGAGGGGCAGCGTCTGTGGGCTTCGCTGTCAGCTGGGCTCCTCGGAAAGTCTCGCTGTTCCAATCTTGTCACCACCTCGTGTGTTTGCTTAAGACAATGTCGGTATTATTTATACCTGAAAGGTGCCGAGATTGACGTAAGGATGGACATAAATACGTCAATAAGGATGTCATACGAACTGGTCGTTCGCACATTCTTTACTGAAGTTCTCGGCTAAATCAAAACAATGGCTGCGGGGATTTCCCAGGTCGTGGTAGGTTTGATTTGTTTTGAGAACACCGTATGCCTATTAGGGGGATGGAGAAATAGTGCTTGCCTAATGAGATGGCATGCGCTATGACCTAATCAGATAACGGGCTTCTTTGCCGTTGTATGGCTAATCAGATAACGGCTTTCTGTGCAGTTGAATGGCTGCTAGTTAATTATTAACCAGACAAGGGTCAGAAATAGGGGGATCGATACAGTACCCATAGTAAATACATCACACCCACTCCACGTAATCTATGTCCATATTTACAAATCTAGGCATAGTAAACAAAACTAGTAGTGCATGTGTATACCGAACCACCCCAAAATACAATCAAATGCATTCTGTAAATTGGAAATGCGAAATACACGAAAAGATGAGTATAGTTACTATATGCACTGTAAGCAGTATAATAATGCTAAATCTAATACGCATATTTTGAAATCAGCATGAAATTACACATGAAATGGCTCTTAATACAGAAGAAAAAAATTCGAGACCATCTCATCACAAAATCATAAATACTTGTGAACATGCTAGAGGGTAGCTAATGTCTCTAGAGTAGTTAAAAATAGAAATTTTGTTCTCTAGGAATAGTTTTACTTTAAGCAGAAGATAAGTGTCCCAAAAAATCGTAAATATTTATGGAAATGGATGGGAAAAAAAAAATGTCTCGCTCTCCGTAAAAACTGGTGAGAAAATGTCTTATTGCTTTATTTTCAAAGTGGAAGGCCAAATTCAGGGTGTAGGGAAAGCCGTGTGCTAGTTTCCTCAAAGTCATTCTTTCTGCTCTGGTGAAAACATCATATTGTTGAGACTTTCGAAAAAACTGTCAACTGCTTCTTGCGAAAATTCCACTAACTCGGAAAATTTTTGTAACATGCATTCATGAGCATGATTGCCTTCATTGATGTTTCGATCAGCATAGCTGACAGAAGGTCGTACCTGATCGATGCTTTGATCTTGTACTTCACTACTCTTCAATCGTAGTGGTGAAGTCTCCACGAATGCCGTCATCAGGATTGGTAGCCGCTGGGGACAGTACAATGCATGAGCCGTTACCGGACCCAACAAAGTCTCTGCGTCCATTGGCACATCCGATTGTAGTGTCAGACAGGTGTCCAACACGCATTCTTCGCCGCATAGCAAGCACCTTAATACAGGCATAACACAACTTTGCCACATCGGTCTAAATGTAAGAAACCAAGTCATGTTCAGGTCTCTAAGCCGGGCTATTCCAAGGACTTTAGTTATGCGGTCCCTGTAGCGTATGGCTAGGATCGTTTCTTCCATTGTCGCTTGTGTCTTTTCTGTGACGTGGTTTGCCATAGCGAAGTAACAGGATCAAAAATAGGATGCCTGCCACTAGTCCCAAAAGGAGAGGAAGTCCGCCAAAGATGGAATGGACAAAATCAGGAAAAATACCCAGGATGGCTTTGAATGGGGTTAAAGCTCCCGAAAACACTGTCTTAAATACACTCGAGATTCCACTTGTATCAGAAATATTTAAGATTTCGCTCAGTATTTCTGCGAAATGTATGGGGGAATTGGTTGATAACAGTGAATGAATTTCTGCAGTTGTCCTTGCAACTTGGAGATCATACGTTTCTTTTGATGACGTTAACCGGGTTGGCGTCTGTAGGAGCACAGTCTTCATTCTGCTTAAAGTATCAATTCGAATAGAAGAAATTTTCAAACTGGGCCATAACCTTGCCTCCCTGTCTCGAGCATCGTTTGGGAACAATACTCGTTCACAGCACATGACCTTCGTAGTCACGGTTATGAGATAAGGTTTTCCGGGCAGCAGACTGCAACATCTGCGATCTACAATTAGAATGTAACTCCCGTTCGAGAGTCTCCTAAAGAATGGTTCTATTTGTGTTGCAGGTGTGCCTAGCTGGTGACATGAAAGGTTATTTGTAGTCCCTTCACAGGCTCCATGCAAATTAATACCCTGACACAGAAGTGTACCGCTTAGTGATCTTGCACAATTATTGCCACTGAGAAACACATTCTGACCTTTATTACTAACACATGTGTGTGTATAGGGCAGGTTCCATGTTGACTTAATGTACCCTTTACCCAAACTTTCATACTGGCCTGCCTGTATATATTTTTGGCAGTATTGAAACTGGAAAGTTGTTATCGGAATATTTATTATTCCATGTATTATCCATTCAATGACAGGTCGTTCTGACATTGTCAATGGTAATCTCTCAAGTTTTTCAATGCTCAGAATTGTATAGTCAGCACCCTTCTGTGCCAAACTGATTTGTTTATCAGTAAGGTTAAAGATATTAAATAGTGACGTTGTGTTGATTAAACGCCAAGGCACATAGCCTGAACGCAGATTCTGTAACGTCCAGCCAAGTTGTACAATAGAACGCAATTGGGACTGACCGTGTTGTAACATCAGTAAGTCTTGCGATATTATATCGATTGCTGAAGACACAATACTGTCCAGTGAATATATTCTGGAGGACAGAGTCATTAACCCATTGTCCACAACAGAAAGTAATTTTTCCAAATGAATACGGTCAATTTCCCGTATTTTTTCTGCTGTCTCAATTTGAGTTACTTTCCAAGCTTCATTGTAAGCTGCATATATAGAGGCCGCTATGAAACGTTTTTGACGCTGTTTGCGTGGTCCCATAATGAAATCACGCAAGTCAGCACCCTCTTGAAGTAAAGTTAGGTGTTGCTTAATTTCTGCCAGTGTGGATGTTTGTAGCCATTGAAGGCAGAGCTTGCCCACAATGTAAGTAGTTACTATCCCTGGATGTTGTCTTTGGGAATATCTAGGGTCTGGCCTGGTCAATTTGAACCCATGTATTTTGTTCAGGAATCTGTCTTGACAGTTATTTGTGTCTGTGGGCCAGATCAACCATTGTTTCCAATCAGGATGTGTTCTGTTTTGGTTTAAAATATGGTTCACGTCTATCTCAACATCTATAGAGCTATTACTGTTCGTTGTTGGCTTTGGAATAGACGGTTTGTTTAAGTCTTTGATTTTGGCTAAGCCAAGACAGGTAGTTTGTTGAATAGTGTCATTCAAAAATATAATTTGTTCTGGGATCATGCAGGCTCTGAACAATGATTCTATACCTTGTACTTGCCAATCTTTTGTACCCCAAACAGTTTTTGTTTCAATGTTATTGTTCCAGAAATCAAAACCAAATGTATTCATTTGCTCAAAAAATGAATCTGAATATATCAATTTCGTGTTTGTAAGCATGGTCTTCATACCTGTCTTATTCAACAATTTAAAATAAAATGTTTCTGCATTACTTGTGTTAAACCCTGAAAAATATGAATATTTATCAGAAAATGTTTTAGAACTACCCTTTGGAGGAGTAGCACAATGTTCCCATTGGTTATAATTTAAAACATTTCTAGGTTGTGCAGATTTATGGAGATAATGGTTACCATAGTGGTTGTAGCAGAACATTTGATCATAATTAGACGAACCCTGCAAATAATCATGTTCTGTAAATTTAGCAGACATTACTAGGTCAGACATATCATTAATACTTTCAAAGTCCCAATCATCAGCAAATGTACTTGGTTTTACAAAGTCACTTAACGAGATCTTAAATTGATGTGGATACTTCAGGATTTCAACCGGGCCATAGATTTCATAATCAGTATTGTCCCATGCTACACCGCCTGGTATAGGATTGGCTGTGAAGTTTACTGAAGAAAGTCCTCTTTTCTTGACGTGTGAAGATGTGTGTGGTTTAAGGACCAAGTTGATTTTCTGGCTTTCTGTGTCCATTTTAGCATATTTTCCCTCAATGAAATGTCCCAAGCATAGTACCATGATGAGCCAAAGTATGAGGACAAATGCACCTAATGTCACCCAAATTTCAATCCATGGAGAGGTCAGATAGGTCCCCTTTAGTTGATGAAAAAGTTCCTTTGCTTTGTCTTTAAAAGTTTTTGTTGATGGCTGTACTTCTGGTTCACTTGGATCTTCAGAAAAATCATCGAAGTTGATGAAGTAGCCGGATGCCGTTCTGTCAATTGTTCCAATTGCTTCTGGATTACTTTTTGCTTTTGGCTTTTGCTTTGTTTCATTAGAAAAGTCTGTAGTTACATCATCGTAGGTCGGTGTTTCTTGATGAAAAGCTTTGATTTGGGTTTTAAGAGGTTTAAGTTCCATTGCTTCATTGCATAGTCCTTGCTGTTTCACTATAGATTGTTCAAATGTGATCAGTCTTTCAGTTTGAACCTCTGTTGATGTAGCAAACGTTGGTGTTCTGCTACTTCTTGGGAGTCCACTTGGCCTACTATTTGATTGTGGTTTAACCAGGTCGATGGATATGACTCGGTTCTCCTTTTTACCAGCAAGGGGCGGTAGTACTACTGATCTTGTCCCGTTGATAGACAAGACAGGAACTGCTTTTCTGTAAGAAGGCCCAAATTCCTTCTTTACCGCGATCTTCTCTCTGACCAGATCCCCGACTTTTGAAATCCAGACAGGCCTTGCTGGGACAGGTGGTTTTTCTTCAGTGGTTGTTGGCTGCTGTTTCAACTTTATGTTGCTCAGGTCTTTTCTTGTTTCATTTAAGTCCTGTAAAATAGCCAAGCGATCTTTGATATCAAAGCATTTTTCTTTAACCACTGAAGTCTGACTATCTAAGTCCTGGATTAACATTCTAGTCCCAAACAATAGTTCGTACGGACTGAGTCCTTTCAGAGAATGTCTTGGCAGGTTATTTAGACTACGTTGGACACTTATTAAATGTTTGACCCACCCAGCTCCTGAACCTAATACCTTTCCTGTTATAGATTGCTTTATGCCTTGGTTTTTTCTTTACACCATCCCGTTTCCCTCAGGAAGGAAGTGAGAAGAGTCCCGCAATGCTATGTTCATTCTGGCCAGGCACCCCCCATAAGCTGTTTTAGAGCTAAAGGAAAGATTTTGGTCAGAACGTAACATGCTTCTAGCGTATATGCCATTCTAGACTCGCAAATCTTTGTATAACAGTTCCGACGTCAGCGGAAAGTTGGGGTCTACTATATAAGTGAAAATAGTCTTTACATGTTAATGTGACGCATTATTCATACTGCGTTTTTATTCTTTTTGTTGATTTGATACATTCTGGAGTGAAACGCCATGGTATTAAACCGTTTCTCTCGCCACTGCGATCTCTATTGCAGTCTGGGCAGTTTTTTACAAAAATGTGATGATGCAGGCTCATGCCTGGCCACCAGTACACTGATTGTAATTCTTCCAGAGAATCTTTTAGCTTAAGGTGTCTGAGACCCTCACCCATATGTGCGTCTGCTATTAACAAGCCTCTCCTGTTCATGTTTGGAATTACTCTATCCCCCACTCCAGGGATTCGAGCAAAAGGAACGGAGTTTGCATCGATTATGTATGTATAATTGAGTGGATAATTGATCGGTAGCGCTGAGCAGTCGCCTTTTGATGACGTTTTTACTGCCAGCACAGTTTCACCGTCAATGTATTTTACTGCACGCTTTTTTGTAGCTACGGAAGCCGATTTAGTTGCTACCGCTGTGGCTGTCTCAGCCAATGAATTCCCTGCAACGTGAACGCCATCACGCTGATGACTCAGTGAGTGTATCACATGAGTTTTTGGTAGTTCTTTCTGTAAAAGAACTACTTGTTCCCAAAGCACTTTTTGCTTTATTGTTGCACCTGTGTCATCTTTGTAACCGTTTTGAATCCATTTCTGTAAATCGTTATTGTATGATTTGACGCAGTAATACGAATCGCACACTTTAAGTTTCGGGAATTCGCGATCGGTATTATCTAGCGCCATTTTTAATGCTATTATTTCAGTTTGTTGTTCTGAATTATTTTCCACTGAGTGTGTTTTTGTAAGTAGAGGTCTTAATTTACCTCCGCGCCATACGTCTTTTACAATTTCGCATGTGGCGTTGTAAGCCAGTTCTCCCCAAACTGAGGGTTGAGCATGACCGTCTGTATATATTACACAGGCGTACTGTCGTAAAGGCAGAATGTCGATTGGCAGAGGGTATTCTTTCTCATATTCTAGATATTTTAATTCTTTCATTTCCGGGTCAAAATAGTATTTTACTTTGTCTGTAGCAACAGAATTTACCCATTGTATCCATTCTGGATTCAGTGCCGTTGTCGGTAAATTACATGGTGTTGTTAATGCCTCAAAAGCTGATTCTGCTGTTCTGACTGTAACCTGTCTACCGTCGGCTTGGTATTTTTCTTTTGCTACGGCTGTTTGAACCGCATGAACAATGTTTTCCTTAATGCTGAACCTTTTTTCAGCTTCTGTGTACAAATGTGATTTGTATGCTATCGGTACCTTTTCTCCCTCATTAGAGGTCAGGTATGTCAACCCGTATCTTCCTGCGATGACTCGAATCACAAGGTTGCGTGTGTTGTCACGTGTTTGTAATTTTGTTTTAACTAACATATCTGTTTGTAAAGATCTCAAAATTTCTGTGTGTTTTTGAGTCCAATTGATTCTTTTAAAATCTGGTTTGATAAGATCATAGAGAGGTTTAACTCTCTCCGCATAATTTATAATTTAAGTTCTTCCGAAATTTAGGAAACCTATAATTGATTGTAAGTTTTTTAGTGTTCTAGGTGCTTGGATTACAGCACATTTCTCTAGGAAATTGTCAGCCAGGCTTTTGCCTTCACTTGATAGTTCATATCCTAAAAACAGGACAGTTAGATGGGCAATTCTTGACTTTTTAAAGTTGAATTTGTAACCCTCTGTTGCGAACCCAAGTATTATGGTGTTCACTCTCTTCAAGTGAGTATCCAAGTCATCATCTGTTAGATAGATGTCATCGACATAAGATAATGCCTCATCATCATATATTTGTAGTAACTCTGTTACTCTTGCTGAGAATAATCCTGGGCTGTTCTTGAACCCCTGGAGCAAACAACAGAATTTTTTTTGCGCGCCATTTATTGAGAACGCGGTCAAATATCTGCTCTCTGGTGCTATATTTTGACAGAAGAATCCATTAGAGATGTCTAATGTTGTTTTGTATTTTTTGCGCACCATGTTATTCATCAGTGCAGCACTATGCGAGTTTTGTACTGCAAAGGTTTTGCAACATGAGTTAAGGTGTCTGTAGTCCAAAACAAGACGATATGAATTGTCTGGTTTGGAGACAGGAAACAAAGGATTATTCATTTGTGAGGTGCAAGTTTCAATCACCCCCTGGTATTCAAGTTGATCTAGGAACTCTTTTACCCGTTTTTTTGCTTCTTGCTTAATTGGGTACTGCCTCTGAGCAGTAGGTTGTGATTTTAACTGGATTTTGTGAGGAGGAGAGTCCTCATCCCATCCCACATGGTTTTTATATAATGCAGGAGCTTGGGCTACTGCCCACTTTCTTGCAAGTGTATATTTTTTATGAATTGGAATATGATTTGAGAAGGCAGGCATAATTATTTCTTCACCATGAGGGCACTCCCTGACAAACTCTGGTGGCCAGTCTCTTTCAGCTAGAAGGATGTCATAGCCCTTGGAGAGATTATCCCAAAAGAGACCCCTTATTTTCCTAGTCTTATCCCCCTCTATACGCAATGTTATTTCATATATTTTATGAGGTTTGCTAACTCTGGCATCTGCAGTTTCCACCTGAATGTATTCATTCGTGTCCACTGCAAGTTTCAATCACCCCCTGGTATTCAAGTTGATCTAGGATCTCTTTTACCCGTGTTTTTTTGCTTCTTGCTTAATTGGGTACTGCCTCTGAGCAGTAGGTTGTGATTTTAACTGGATTTTGTGAGGAGGAGAGTCCTCATCCCATCCCACATGGTTTTTATATAATGCAGGAGCTTGGGCTACTGCCCACTTTCTTGCAAGTGTATATTTTTTATGAATTGGAATATGATTTGAGAAGGCAGGCATAATTATTTCTTCACCATGAGGGCACTCCCTGACAAACTCTGGTGGCCAGTCTCTTTCAGCTAGAAGGATGTCATAGCCCTTGGAGAGATTATCCCAAAAGAGACCCCTTATTTTCCTAGTCTTATCCCCCTCTATACGCAATGTTATTTCATATATTTTATGAGGTTTGCTAACTCTGGTATCTGCAGTTTCCACCTGAATGTATTCATTCGTGTCCACTGCAAGTTTCAATCACCCCCTGGTATTCAAGTTGATCTAGGATCTCTTTTACCCGTGTTTTTTTGCTTCTTGCTTAATTGGGTACTGCCTCTGAGCAGTAGGTTGTGATTTTAACTGGATTTTGTGAGGAGGAGAGTCCTCATCCCATCCCACATGGTTTTTATATAATGCAGGAGCTTGGGCTACTGCCCTCTTTCTTGCAAGTGTATATTTTTTATGAATTGGAATATGATTTGAGAAGGCAGGCATAATTATTTCTTCACCATGAGGGCACTCCCTGACAAACTCTGGTGGCCAGTCTCTTTCAGCTAGAAGGATGTCATAGCCCTGGGAGAGATTATCCCAAAAGAGACCCCTTATTTTCCTAGTCTTATCCCCCTCTATACGCAATGTTATTTCATATATTTTATGAGGTTTGCTAACTCTGGTATCTGCAGTTTCCACCTGAATGTATTCATTCGTGTCCACTGTCTCCAGATGATTCATAAGGATCTTGCGAGCTATGCTCACTTCTGCTGCGCTGTCTAGCATTGTCTGAGACCATTCTCCGTTTTTCAGCTGTGTCCTCAGTATTCTCGGCATGGTTGATTACTTTAATACTGGCTACCTTCTTTTTTGGAAACTGTAATTTTTTATTTTGATGAGCAGGTTCCTTGTCTTTGGACTTGACGTGCTCTTCCCTGTGTTCTGATCGTCCTCTTCTTTCCGATTTCTGCGAGGAAGTCTGAAAAGATTGAGAGGGACGTGTATCAATATCTTGATATCTATCAGGTTTCTTCAGATTATCCCTATTTCTAAGGTTGTATTTTTTCTCAGAGGGCTCTCTTTGGGGAGACTTGTGTCCTTGGTCCGGAGATCTTTCTCTCCGCCGAGGAGACCTTCCTCTGGACTGGAATCTTTTTTCTTTAGGAGTGGATTGTTTATTTCCATCCCAGATCTTCTTTGAAGTGTTTAGATTATTTTTAATAAATACCTTTTCAGGTTTTCTCAATAAGTTGGGGTTTCACCGGTTTTCCGCCCAAACTATCTCTTCCTAGTTCTTCATAGGATTTTTCTATGATTCTGGCAATTTCAAATGGTTGGTCTGCTATATCTGTCTCTTTTAACCTCTGGCGGATCGCCACATTTGCTGCTTCTCCCTTTATATTGGCTAATAATATTGCCGAGACCTGCTTGAAGTCTTTTAGTAATTTCATACCAAGAGTTAAAGCAGGTTCTGGACCGTATTCATCTTGAATTTGTTTTAGCACATCTGGTATTACTGACATGGATGGAACACCATGTGTTTTTGTGTAAATGGAAGCAAAGACTGTACCCCAAGTGTCACAGTCCTCCACATGTGGTGTGATTCCCATTGGAAGACAGATAGTCAGAATCCTGTGTTTCTCAACCGGGGTGGTATCTGGAAACACCGCCTCTATTTGAGTGATTTTTTGTGCTAACCAGAATGGAATTTGTTCCCGTTTTGCGGGTACTTTACCTAGACATGACTGTATGTTCTGTGGTGTAATTTTATTTGTGTTCCCCTGATGAGGGATCAGCTGTGGAATTTTAATAGCTGGTTGGACTGTTGAAGTCCGCATTACATATTGGACTAATTGTCTATGTATTTTAATTAATTGTTTTAGCTGTGCTAAAAGATCTGGTGCAGACATTTCTTCAATGTCTGGATGTGGTGTGTATCCCGATAGGACCGGCCACGTTGCTCCTGGTCTACCTAGTGGACCGAGCCTGGTGATGTGATTATTATGTTTTAGGGCGCCATTAAACCAGAGCAGGTGCTCTTGGTATTTGAGTGGTATTTCTTCCTCCTCGAAAGGAGTGTACTCATTTGGAGGTTCCTCTATTTTGTAATAGTGGAAGTCCTTTGTTACAGCGTTTGCTGCTGGAAAGTTTATCCATGAATAGAATACCTCTGTCTGCCAATATTCGTGTGCCTCAATTACGAATATGACTGTACCACCTCTCGGTGTCAGACCATTTTCTATAAGTTTTAAAGTTATAGATTTCCTTATGTTGACCGGGATGACTATTGCATCCGGGTCTTGCTGTAGGAGACTATTGTCAGCCGCTAGGAGTTGAGCTGCTATTCTAGCTGTCTCCCTTTCCACTTCATTGTCTGACATTTTATTGACAAGAAGATTTTGTTTATTTGCAGATCAGGTTTCTATGGAAACAAAGATTAGATACACAATATTTTGGAACAGTGTATCCTTCAACGTTGAATAAACCAAGAACCATACATAGGAGTCTCCTCCTACTAAGTTTGGCGGATTTAACCTTTCACCCACTCCAGACGTCTTTGGAGTATTATGGGGAAAAAGGGGTCTGTGTGAAAAAGCACGACTGAGTTACTCTAATGTCTTACGTTAGATTTATCGCCTATCCAAACAGTTGGGCGCCATGTAGTGTAGTTCCTATTATCCCAATAGGCTCTGCGCATTGGAATAATATCTTCAATAGTATAGACGTAGGACAGAGGTTAACTAGGTCTTCTACTGACGATATTAGACTTAAAGTTTAGTGTTTGCCAGCTAGCTCAGAGTTCACTAGAAACTTTCACAAATAGACAAGGAGGAGTTTAACCTCCCTGGATAGACAAGAAGGGATTTAGTTTCTGACAACCATAGAACATGACAACTTTGCTCTCCCCTAATCAAGAGTGTATCTCTAGAGTCGTGTGAAAACAAAAGATAACTTATTTTACTCAGTCAGTTCAGTGCATTCTTAGTTTCACCAGATTGTAGAGAAAAGGAAGAGACGGGCGTGTTCAATAAAAAGATGTTATTTATTGATCAGTCTCTTTTCTCATACAAGAGAAATGAATTGCTATTATTGCAATACTTATCGTGAAGTAAAGTGCATACTGTAATAACAGAATTATAAAATAATACTGTAAAAGCATTGATATGGTTTCTTAGCCATATGATACTTAAAATGGATAAAATAGATACATACATATATACATTGACTAATCGTACTCAACTGGTGCTTCTAACTACGCCTACCCCAATGTACCTGACCTAAGCCTAATACGTGGGCGGGAGTAGATAAGTAGCAGTTTAAGTTAAGTTTGCTTTGCCAAGGGTCTGCTTCAGGAATTCTCTGCAAAGGGTTATTCAGTTCAGTACCTGGGATTTAGAAGGCTGGAGGGCTGGTATCTCTATCTCAGGGCTTGATATCCCAGCTGCCTGCAAGGGCGGCTGGAAGCGCCGGAGCTGGATTTCTCGGCAGGAGAAAAGGCAGCGTCTCTCTCTCAGCGCGTCAGAAAGGAGGGGCAGCGTCTGTGGGCTTCGCTGTCAGCTGGGCTCCTCGGCAAGTCTCGCTGCTCCAATCTTGTCACCACCTCGTGTGTTTGCTTAAGGCAATGTCGGTATTATTTATACCTGAAAGGTGCCGAGATTGACGTAAGGATGGACATAAATACGTCAATAAGGATGTCATACGAACTGGTCGTTCGCACATTCTTTACTGAAGTTCTCGGCTAAATCAAAACAATGGCTGCGGGGATTTCCCAGGTCGTGGTAGGTTTGATTTGTTTTGAGAACACCGTATGCCTATTAGGGGGCTGGAGAAATAGTGCTTGCCTAATGAGATGGCATGCGCTATGACCTAATCAGATAACGGGCTTCTGTGCCGTTGTATGGCTAATCAGATAACGGGTTTCTGTGCAGTTGAATGGCTGCTAGTTAATTATTAACCAGACGAGGGTCAGAAATAGGGGGATCGATACAGTACCCATAGTAAATACATCACAAAGCTTCCTAGGATCGGTTTCTGGCATTCCAGCCGTCTTCAGCCAGGCTTGCTTGCCATTCAGTACAAAAAGATATGGCTATACATATCAGTATGGAAGTAGAAGTAACAAAGTAAAAGCAATGATAATTAGGAACTATTTAAAAATTAATTCAGTGGTGTTGTGCTGCCGCCTGGTCTTCCACGATTGACTTAAAAAGGACGCCACTGATAAGCAAACCAAGGGGTTAGGCAGGGATTGTAAAAAGAACATTGCTACACGACATTGTTTGAAACGAAATTTGCACATCAGGGGGAGAATACATCTTTTAGGGTCCCTATAAAATATGCAGAAGAAAAAAAAATGTAAATGTGATTGTGCAGAAGAACTGTCACAGGGACAGAAGGGCAAGTCATTTATAGAATAGATACCTGCAGGGTGTGCCAAAATGCACAGTATAAGATTCAGTCGGAATCTAATTAGAAAGAATATATGACACACGTTTGGCACAGTAAATAGGTATGACTTTATCCCTTCCTGGGGCTTCGGACCTTCGAGATACAGTTTTACCAATACCTTTGACAGTGATGGCCTCCCCTTCTTTTCCCTGTTTCCCCTTTTCTTCTACCTAGTTTTCTTTATTATTCTGTTCTATGTAGCACAGTCAGAATCCTATCTCTAGATTGCAGCCCCCTCTTTAGCCAAGGTGGTGCGACCACAATATATCCTGTATACTGTGTAACGCTTTGATTTATATTCATAACTCTTTGTAACATGGAGCACTTGTATGAGTCCAAGAGAAAATATTATATATCTATAAGCACTGCACTGTGATAAGACCACTCCGGGGCATTTGGGGCAGCCAGAGGCATGTTAATAGGATCCGCCAAGTTATTAAATTACTGCACAATTATTAAAAATGTATGTGTGAAAAAAGTGCTCATGGTCATTTGATGATAATAAAACAGATTTCAACACAAACGCAGGTTACCGTCCTGACAGCAGGTGAGAGGGATACCCAGAGGTTAAGAAAGAATAGAAAAGTGTCAGAAAAAAAGAGTAAGAAGGCTCCTTTGTTATGTAATTATAAAACAAAAGGGATGGTATATTGCGAGGTGGAGACAAAGATAAACAAGTTACTTTCAGGTGGATACTCTGTCTAGCTGCAGGTGCCTCATCTCCAGAATCGCTTAGATGTGCCAAACTAGATCTAGAGAATAATAATAGCTAAAAACAGGACTAGGAACATCTTTCTTGGGAACAAGTAAGCAGTGGAAGTAGAGACCCTGCTTGAGCTTGTTCTCTGTGACCAATTCCATGTCTCCTTTGCTCCACAAAGTGATAACGTCCTACTACAAAATGTGGCAAGGTGGTCTGATGTGACCAAGCTAAAAGGGAGGGAGTTTGAGGAAGAAAGTCCTGGAAGGGAAGGGCTCAGCCTTGCTCAATAATCTGAAGGATCACACTTTCCTATGTGATGGACTGCTAGCGTTTCAAGTGAAAAGCCATCCTCCCCTAAAAGACCTACATGTTCTCCCCTGGATGAATTAGAGCAATGTTATAGAGGGGTTTGGAAGAAGAAGAGGAAGACTGTGGCTCTAGTTGATGACACCTCAGGAACAATCTCAACCTCCATAGTTGCAAAAGAGCTTGTTCTGCTGCTGAACAGAGTGTGAGGGTTGGGGAGGGTAAGGGGGTAAAAAGGCAGTCCCTTGGAATAGCTCAAGCAATACTGCTGATGAGGATGGTGATGGAAAGGATGTACATGGGTAATCAGTCCCAAGGATTAGGTGCAACAGGGCTGAAAAGATAAACTCTGCCAAAGGCCATATCTTCACAGCTGCAAACAAACAAATGTATGTCTAAAACAGCTACACAGAAGATTATAAAAACAATAGGAAGGCATGTTAGAATTAATGAGAGAAAATGAGCATTTCTAACATGGTTGAAATGTAATCTAAAACCTAACATCTACACATCTACTTCTATGTGCTACGCTAAGAGAGCATGGAAGGCAGAGCAACTTGGAGTGCAGAGTTTCTTAAAGAGAAGGGGTACTGCATAACTTGTTGATAATAAAGGCTGTGTTTATCAGCGGGGGTGTGGAGACAGTGCTTCCTGCGGAGGGCAAGCACACTCTGGAGTAGCAGTCTCCTTCCAGGACTCAGCTTTATCTACTTGAGTCGAGATGTAGCATCTGCGAAGTGTGTTGTCAGTAGGTCAGACATCCCTGGCAGAATCTTGCACAATAATCACCACACACAGCAACACAATACAATGACATTATTAATGACATTTTTAATTATGCATGCACTCTACACTGCACTCTATTAATATTTCCTCCACATCCGCTGTGTAAGAATACAACACAGTATTAAATCACAAACATAGTGAAAGAGCAGTACTCCAAGGAAGGCATAAACAGTGGAGCGACAAACAAGCAACACATGGTAAGCAGAGGATTCCAAATACATCGACAACGCAGCCAGCCAATAGGAAATGAGAATGTGGCTGGCAAAGTATAAAATACATTGAAGCCTGCAACGGTGAACAAAAAGCTGTCTGTGACAAAATCTTCATAAAATGGGGTCTGCTGGGCAGGTTTTTCCATACATTTCTACTGAGTATCGCTCCCAAACCAGGGAAGGATACTCAGCAAGTCTGTTGCAGTAGAACTATGGAGGTGGTGTTTTTCCATATGCAAACAAGCGACCACTCATAAGTCTTCTTCTGTGCTTTCTATATCACTAAAAG
Organism: Lissotriton helveticus; assembly: GCF_964261635.1. Lineage (NCBI taxonomy): Eukaryota > Metazoa > Chordata > Amphibia > Caudata > Salamandridae > Lissotriton > Lissotriton helveticus. The sequence goes on from NC_136068.1 coordinate 1,794,666,474, forward strand.
GTTCATCTCTCTCCACTGAATGTGACTTGACATCAGTTTTCAAACAATTTATTTAAGTACAGATATGGACATAACTAAAGGAATTCACAGTACTAAGCCCGCTGTAGCAAAACAAAACCTATACAACTGGGTACAAATGGAAAAATTGAAAAGTACTTTACAAAGGTAAGACTCTAAAATTCTAAAATGAGGGACCATCATCAGTTGTATACAATCCAATTTAAAAGATACAATTGCAGTAGGCTTGAGACTTATATGAGGGTGTACACAAGAAGGTGAGTGGAGGCTCGAGGATGCATGGCCAAGGTAGAGTGTTTGACAACCCCCGGCACAACATTGGGTATATTTCTGAGGCTTATTTATATAATACAACAATGACACTACAGCAGTCTTCTGGATCTGGTGTAATTCTCGCTGCTTCGTTTAGTTCTCTTGATAGAACGGATTTAAGTCAATCACTGTCACTCTACCACAGCAACGCCCGCCACAAGAAGTTAATGGAACAGCCAAAAACACGTTGTGTAATGGTTTTTTCTTTACTATCCGATTATCTTGAGCATCTTGAAGTCAGATTTTCGGGAGGCTGTTTTTTGGCATACAGTTCAGTGTGTTCTTGACTCCAGTTGACTCTTCTATGGCAGTCATGCTCTGACTGGCGGTGGTCAGGATAGACTACCACATTCCGACTGCAGAAACTCTTCTCTAGTTCATGCACAGGCAGGGATTAAGAGTAGAGGAGTGAACATATGATTATCAGGGTCAATCACAGCAGGGCCGGCCTTAGGCATGTGCAAGCTGTGCACCTGCACAGGGCCGCCCAACCCCAGGGTCCGCTACGCCAATATATATCCTTAATATAATAATCCTCTGAAAATGGATACATATTTACGTGGCGGCCCCAGTGGCAGGGATTTGGCGGCCTCCAGCTCTGTTCCACTTCCAAACACCCTGACCCCTTTCCTGACCTCCGGGGGACTCCGCCCCGCCATGACCCCCTCTTCCAGGGCCCCCTACCTATGCTCCCTGCCCAGGGCCGCCATGAGCCTAGAGCCACCCCAGATCACAGTATGGCTGAGTTACAGGAACAACATAAGCTAGGTATGCTCCTTCCTTTCTCTGAGCAATACCAGTGGTTAATTTACTCTGCTTAGAGTTGGTGGAAGGGCTGTTCTTCCAACAGTGGCGCCTTAGCTGGATCTGCTATATGAAACCTCTGACGTTGCAGGCCCGTCTGCAAATGGGCTGCCTGGTCACAGTTATCGTTGTCTCCCCTATAAATAGACGTGCAGCTGTCACGCGTTTTACATGCCCATATCTGTCATAAGAAGTCTGATGGAATGTTTTACTTGTATATAAACTTGCCTCACAAGCAGGGAAAAAACTCATTGCACGTCAGGGCCATTTACTTTTTGTACTAAAGAAAGACACTCCCACTTCAGGAGTTTGATTTCTCAATACAAAAATGTTTTCAGAGTGGATGCTGAACATGGCATCTACAGCGCAAACCTTCACTGCTGTCTACTGCAGCAGTGACTCTCTTCACTGCCCAGGGATACCATGCCAGACAGGCAGGCAGGCAGGGACCTCTCACAAGGGCGGACGGTCCTCCGCCAGGGTCACGAAAGCCACAGTCTCCACCACCCTAGTGGGCCGTCAGGCCTCTGGCCCAAATGCATGCTGCTGGATATGGAATCACTTGGCCACTTGCACACTATGTGATCCTGAACAAATCTGTCTCTGGTTATACTTTACTTTCTCCACAGAAAGCAGTGAGAAGGCTTTGAAACCTTCAAATAAGAGCTGTACTGACAAACAAACTGCATCACTATGTAAACTTTCTTCAATTTATCTGAAGTTTTTTATTTGGCACAACTATGCCTTGCCAGAGATACTGGAACAACTATGTTCCCCCCACAGGAACTACTGCTGAAGAAAAATCAATGGGCCTGATTCACAAAGGTAACCTGAGATGAAAGTCTAACTTTACGACGTTCAGTGTTCACAAAGGGCATTTACGAGTAGTAAAGTTAGACTTTAGTCTCAGTTTACCTTACATTTGGGTCTTAAGTCTAACTGAGTGCAAATTTAAGTTACACTGAGACAAAAGCCTTACTTTACTACTCGTAAATGCCCTTTGTGCATTCCAAAAGTGGTAAAGTTAGACTTTTGTCGTAGTGTAACTTTGGTTTTGGTCTTAAGTCTAACTGAGACCAAAACTTAAGTTAAACTGAATGAAACTGAGACAAAAGTCTAGGGGCCTCATTTATGAGAAGTGACTCTTTGCTGCGTGAAAGCAGCGACGCATCACTTCTCAGTGCGCTCTCCTTGCGACATGATTGATGCGTCATATTTAGAATATGACGCATCATGTCGCAAGGAGCTACAGACTCGTCAGTATTTCTGATGTATCTGTATGGCACAAAATTGACGCATTGCTGGAGTGTGTCACAAATGTGATGCAACTCCAGCAATGTGGCCTGCGTCAGCCTTACGCCTGCTGTGAGGCAGGCGTAAGATATTGACGCATTTGCATCCTAGAAGTGGCGCAATCTTATAGATGTCACTGAGTCACTTTTATGATCCTTTCTGGCCCCGGAACGCTATCCTGCATACATCATACCTAGAGCAGGTATAATGTGGCGCAGGGGTTTCCTCAGTGATGCATCTACCTAGATGCGTCACTTTGTAAATATGGTGCAACAAGGCACATTTTTTACGCCGCTGGTGCGTCACAAAAAGTGACGCACCGGTGGTGTAAAAGTGATGCACGGCCTCATAAATAGGGCCCTAAATTTAAATGAAACTAGTAGGAGATCTTCAACAGAATTAGTGTGATAAATGTGTGGCTAAGGCAGTAGACCAAGCGGAGGGCACAGGATTTAGCGAGTAATATCTCTGTAACAACACTCAAGTGGGGCTGTTTAGTAGGAGTGTGTAGACCATTAATGCTGCACTCCATGGAAATGGTACTGGGTATTGATAGTTCGGCCACTTTGTCTATTGTCAACGTTTTAGAAGAAGGAGAGCTACATTGGAATACGTTTATGGACCCAGGGATAGAGCTGACTGAGGTGACCTCTATCACTATCACTGGATTATAATGAAGGAGTTTTAACAGGAAGAGTCTGAAGACTATGATGAACAGCTGCGGATGCAAATGGTTCTGACCATGATGAGTTTGTTGCAAGATTCAACTTAGGAAGTTTCAGAGTGGGTATGAGTATTTTGAGGATAATGCTCCATGTGAATGATGCTGAGAATGGGGGGGTCCTGGCACCATCGCAAGAGTGTAGTGACGGAGTGTCAGCAGGAGGAGGGAGAGGACTATGAAACAATAGCTGTTTTCAAGATGGTTGGCTTTATCACTGCAGGACCTGCTGATCTCCTTGACTGCGTCACTTAAATACACTGTGATGACTTCATTTAAACACATATCTGGACTCCCACAGCCGCGATAGGCGAATGTAATATCTGGTTTATCTGCAAATAAAAAAATACATGTTATATGTTTAGTTATATACTGTATGCTGCCTCAGTAGCCTACAAATTGCAAAGTCTATTTAATTAGTTTGGTGGCAAAAATAATGTTAAAATTCACGTTTCTGTTTGTCAAGAAGCTCAATATGTATTTTTAAAAACTCATTAATTTTTATACCGATATTAATATTCTAGATACAAACAATTTCAAATATGCATATTCGTAAAAATATTTTAAAAAGAGAAAAAAGAGCAGAGGGCTCTTTGGAACTAGTAAAGTAGAGCTATGTAGATATGAGTAGATTGGAAGCAGTTTGTACACTGATATTGCTGGTAACATTAAATGTATCTTAGAAATAAAATGACTGAAGGAGTTTTACTCTTGAGTTATTAACTTGAGTTCACTTCTATACTGTGTTTGCGGTACAGTTATCTGCCAAAAATGAAGGTGCTTTTTAATATCCATCTGGCCTCAAGTAACAATTCATTGTAATCCCCAACAAGAACCCGGTGAACGCATAGTCGTAAAGGCTGCGATGACACTCCAGATGCTATATCTCCCTTCGTCATGATGCCTCTAATCCCTGTTTTTTTTATTATTAAAGGAGTATCAAGCCAGATCCAATACATATAAAGCAAGCATCATTACATGTAAAAGTTTACATACACATCTCAGTTCATCTAAACATTGGAAACTGAGTCATTTGCCCAAAAGGAACTTCATTGATTGTTGCATTCGCATTCTAAAGTAGTACCTTAATATAGTTACCCTATCAAACACATCTTCAAAGGCAACTGACACCTCCAAAGTCCATTCTCGCAATCCATTCGACTACTGGTGCCAAAACCCGAGCCCCATGCTTTCTTGGTTTCCCCCCTTTGCATAGAACATGTTTTCCACATGGTGCATGGAAAGGCCAAGGCAATACATATGCGAGCCGCTGCCGTAGCCACAACATATTGTTTTCCCTTGTCTTTTAATGATCTCTTGGCGGTGCCGAACAACATCAGCTGTGGCGTCAGCAAAACGTTATATTAAACAACGATCCCAGGCAGAGCCGCACTAGGAACAGAAACCAGCCCTGGCAATTCCACTTGACTGGCCCCGGTGGTGCTGGGGTGCTACTGAGAGAAGTGCCTTCCATGGGGGCAGAGGTTTGGGGGGGCTAGTGTCAAGCACCGCTGCTGCTTTTGTTACAGGGGGCGATGCTGCAGCATTGCTGCAAAACTGCCCTAAGTAGCAAAACTGTGCCACACCCTACTGGCCTATCGGGACAACGCCTGGTACCCGCTAAGGCCAGTCCGGCCCTGATCACAGGTACTGGTGGATTAAATCCTTGAAGGCATCCAACTTTACCCAATTACAAAGCATATGTAATAAGTCAACATCGTGACTACAGTGACAAAGGCAGCTAGGTTCTGGTCCTTTCCCTAGAGATTTTAGTTGGTCTATAACAGAAGCTAAATAGAGTTTTGTAAAGTTGGGCCAACAATTCTGCAGCAAATAGCACCTCCTGGCCCATCTACAACGATTTCCAAAGGCCACTATTCGCCCATTTCAGTTTACTACTTGCCTATCGGGAAAACTTTATAAATGTGCCTTATCTTTGACTCCCCATTCAGCCCAGCTGATCCAGTAACAGTACCCGCTCTATAGTCATTTTATCTCTGCCTATTTTCAATACAAAATCCCTTACATGGAAATTCTTAAAGAAGTCTCATTTTGTCAGCCCAAATTTACCTTGCAATTCCTCAAATGAATACAATTGATCTAGCTTAAAGAGATCCCCTAGTCACTCTAGTCCTACTTTTTTCCCAGGTGGAGCATCTTTTATCCTGGAATACAAGGAAAATCGATGAGTGCACAGAGACGGGTATATTAACTATACCGCCCTATTTTCAACTTCTGTTTTACCTTCAGCCAAATCCTATGTACAACCTTTAACACTTGAAACTGCGCCTCGGATTCCTATCACCAATGCTTGTAGAGATTGAAAAGGAGTGAGGCCACCACATAGCCTTGCCATACTTCAGTCGCTGAAGTACATAGATGACTCAGCTAGTCTTAGATAACAAAAGGGCAATGGTCATGAAGGCACGGCCTAACTATTCTTCAGAAGACACCCCTAAATAGACAGAGGCACTGGAACAAAGACTTGCTTATATACAGGTGAAAAGAGACCATCATCAGGGAGCCTAAGTTAGCAAGACACTGTTCCACCATAGCAATGACTTTATTGAAGCCCGTTCAAGTCACCTGTGTCACCCACCTGTGAAACTTTTTCAATATAACCTTACTGTGGATACAGAATGGGTATCCATCAGTGAGATCGAGAGGTGGAGGGTGTGATCAGCCCTACAAGCTTTTTAAATATATTGATGATAATAGGCAATTGACGGACAAAGTCATTCAGTATAAGACTGATGGTGCCATAATGACTTTAATGCTGCTTCATGTCCCTTTGAAGGTGAGTCCCTCTGTACCATGCTTGATGAACTCTTCTGCATTATTATTCATGAAGCGCAGAACCAAAGTGAGCAGAACAGCAGAGTGTTAAGTCCTCTTTTAAAAGCAGAGCTATTATGCTGGCCGAGGAGAGACAGAGAAGGCTGTTCCAAAGCTTACGACCTAGGAATCAAAAGGATCAGCAACATATGAAGTCTATCTTTTATTTTCAATTACTTGATATCATGAGAATACAAAAAGTTCCCTTTCTTATTTTTTTCTTCGCGAAAATTTGACACAAAATTCTTTGATTGGCCTTACTTAAAGCAGGACCCTCTCCCCCCTTTTTGGTACCTACAGAGGTCTATGCTAGAGGACCAAGCCGTCTGCTGTAGCCTCACAGATAGAATCAGAGGATATTTCTGAGAAAGCGAGGGCCCCATTTCTTCTCGGACGTCCGATTGGGAAGCTTTCAATAAAGGAACTAGGGAGAATTGTGTCAATAAAGGAACTAGGGAGAATTGTGTAAATGAGGTCGGGCCCGATTCACAGAACTAACTTAATACAAAATCCTAAACTTACTACTTTTGGTATTCACAGAAGTTAGGATTTTGTCTTAAGTTTGTCTTAAGACAGACTTAAGACAGACTTAAGACGAAATCCTAACTTAAGTTTGTCTTAAGTCTGTCTTAAGACAAACTTAAGACAAAATCCTAACTTCTGTGAATAACAAAAGTAGTAAGTTTTGGATTTTGTCTTAAGTTAGTTCTGTGAATCAGGCCCGTTGCCTCCAAGTGTAAAACTCTGGAGAGGAAACTGATCAGAGTTGAGGTCTCCTGCCTTACACTCCTTACACTCAATAGTCAGCTAATTCCATAAAAACGTCTGGAATCACTGGAGCTTAAGGCCTCCCTCACTGAGAAACAGCAATGCCTTGACCATTTTGCCTACATAGTCAGAACTCACAGAGAGGAGTACACGGCTGGGTGCCTTTTGGCTTGGCTAGCATTCTGTGACATGTGACACGTCCCATGGAGTCATGGCTCTGAGGGTCAATGGGGAACCTGGTCTACACTCAGCATGAGATATTCACGAGGTTCCAATATTAGTGCCAGCAATTATGTGAGGGCCACAACCCTCCCTCATAGGCTAAAGCCCCTTTCTTGGCCAATATCTCCCTACCTCTGCATCCCGCAAGAATTGTAGGAAGAGACAAGGCATCCCATCACTCTCCAGACCTCAAAGAAGCAGTTCGAGAGGTATCTGCAGGGAAAAACCTAGGCACAGGTGGCTTACTTGTAGAATTCTACTTAACGTACACAGACTCTCTGCCCACCAGACATTCCTCCCTATACAAGGCAGCTACCCTTCCATGTTCCCTTAGTGAAGCACTGAGCATTGCACTGCTTTACTCATGCCAGTCCTTCTTCGTGAATTCAAGCCTCTTACAGGCCAGTGTCCATCCTCAATTCATACTATAAAATCCTACGGAAAATGTTACGATCCCATATCTTTGGGGTCTTACCTCTGTTGATCCACACTAATCAGAACGGCTTTATCTCACCACAGAATACTTTGTTGAACCTGCTGTGACTTTATTGACTGCTGTAGACAGCCTGACACCGCTGCCTTGCTCCACTGCCCCGGGGGGGGGCTTGCTGCTGCCTGTTGTTGCTGCGGGCGGGCTCTTGCGTCGGTGCTGGGGTGAAACTACAACTCACAGCACCCAGAGCGCTGCCACTACTGACGCCAGACACCGCGCCAGGAGGCGCATAAGTAGAGGCGAGGGCCTGCGTCACGCTGGACGCACATGGGAGAAGCCCGGGACAAGGACGGGCCGTCTTAGGCCGGAGGAGGCCACGCTGGGCCACACCCCCCCTTAACTTTTTCACTTGAAAGCCCCAGTGCATTGCTGAATTGAAAGTCAGCGAGAAGAAGATTGACGGACCAGCCTAATACCACCAACCAGCTGCCCGGTACCATATTTAACGACAGGAGGAGGCCAAAAACAACAAGAGTCACCCCCGATTGCAAGAACCCAGGACATTACAGTGTACACGGGAGCAAGTCATTTAAGAACCTTGCCAGCCCTAAGATATAGATCGCTGCTGTTTACAATTGGTCCTTTTTGTAACATCCTCATCAAATCAACCACATACTCCGACTTTCGCATGATGAGTAAGCGGAAGGCCACAAGTTCGGCGGTGGGGAGGAGTGACTCTGGACGCATTTCTATCAAGGGCAGAGTCTCTCCTAAAACACGAAATCCAGCTAACGGAGAAGAGGCTCTTGCTGGACACGATCATAGACCATAAACTATCCTCCATGGGCGCTTTAGCTAGTTGTAAATCACCTGATGTGGGGATCCCCCTAGGCCAAATGAATAAAACAACTGGCAACACCACCAAGGTTATAATTCATACTCATTCATTCATTATTCCTTTATTTCGATCAATTAGATCATAAAAGGTAGCACCAAAACAGTACGAAAGGTTATTACAGTTCTATCATCAATGATTAAAAAAGAATTTACAATTTCCATCCTGACGGACAAAACAGACAATAGCAGAAGTTTACCTATCGTACATCACACATTGAGTATTTTTTTTTTTAAATGACAAAGAATTGCATATACTAAGTGTCAATTTAAAAATCAGAAATACATATTACAATTTTTAAAACTGTAGCAATTCTATATCAATGCATACAGCGGGTACGAATATGCCACATCGCAGTTAAAAATGTTGCTACCGCAAACACAATTGGGGGCGATAGGTCCGTTATTAGTATTCTGTAGGCAGACAAGTAGTGCCGGAACCCCAGATTTTTAAGTAGGGGTACAAGCCAATACTTTCTTGGTTTGTGGTAAGCCTTACAGAAGAAGATGACATGCAAGTCAGTTTCCTGTTGAAGCGAGCATGCTGGACATAAGTCTGAGGTGGGGGGGTGGGACCAGGTACAGCTAAATACTTTGAGGGGAAGTGTGCCATACCTCCACTGTAAAAATAATTTCCTTGTCTGAGCAGAACTAATTTTGTCAAGGACAAGTTCCCGTTGATAGGAGTCTTTAATTTTGATGAATGAATGTGTTAGGGACCCCATACGTGAATTCTGTAATAACGATGTTATTTTGAAATTCATACTACTCCATCATCACAGGGGGTGGGTGTGGCTCCAGAAGATCCATAATTAATCATTGTTGATCGGAGTCAGATGTAGATTTCTACAGTTGAAACGGAGTGCCACGCAGGGTGTACTTCTATGACACCTGACCTGATAGGGCGAGGGGAAGGCGAGAATGAGACATCTATAGATGTGTCAGAAACAGGGATCTCCCCAGGGGATGGAGTGAGGTGGTCACCCGCTCAAAAAAGGCCCTGAAAGCCAAGGCCACACCACCCATGGCCCCTTCTTTAATCGATTCCAAGGCCCCAGGCAATTGATCGAGGGGTGTAGGGCATCATATGCCGAAATCAAAATCAAAACAGATGGTGTCAAAACTGCAAGGACGCAGAGACTAACCAGGGGGTGGACAAAGTACAGTGGTCAAAGCTGGAAACAATGTTAATCACCCAGCTGGGGCCCCTGTACGAGAGACTGAATGTGATAGAGGGGAAGTTTTCTTTGCTACTCGCACAGGGTAGCCCCGTATCCTCCACGACCAGGGGGTTAATGCCCAATGGGGCAGGCGATTCTGAGATCACCGAAGGCCACAAGCTAGCCCACATGAAAGAAAGTTTAGGGGGAACTAACCATGGGGGGAACATCCTTTACAACGCAACTTTTACAATGAAGTACCTTTACGACGCAACCATTACAACACAACTTTTACAATGACTTGCGCTGGGGGCGCTCTAGGATAGGGAATAGTTTCCAACAGCTTCCCTACTATCCACGGGGACTGGAGTTGGAATAGTAAATTAAACTATTCACTATCCAGCGCCCCCCAACGCAAGTCGTTGTAACGACTTGCATTGTAAAACATGCGTCGTAAAGGCATGCGTTGTAATAGCATGCGTTGTAACGTCATACATCCAACCATGGGCATGATCTGCCTAATGGAAGAAAGGAGGCTGCAACTAAGGGCCCAATGGGGGGAAATAACAAAGTTAATGCCCCAGGACCATCAAGTATTAGGGGAGACATTGGGAAGACAAGGGAGGATAGGGTATAACATTAACCCAACACAAATGTAGCCCCCAGAACCACTGAGGGTAGACTGCTTACACCCAAAAACGTAGGGCTACCCAGCGTAGACCATGCACAGAATACCCGGGGTCTCCCGATACTTGACCTACCACCAGCATCAAGCCCCTACACGGTGGTCCTGACAGGGGTCCCTTCATGTAGTGACAAGAGGGAAGAAACCCCGCACACCCTGATAAATAAGGCGGCCCACTGGTTGGTGAATAATGCAGGTTTTATTATCACACACCACAGGCATATCCCAATGGCAAGAAGGGGTTCCTGGATTGGAAACAGTAGGACGGGTTTCCCGGGAGACTGTGTCATTTTAAATTCTAGGTACCTAGAGCTGGTAAGAGAACTTCTTGATAATCAATGGAAGGGGTCGAATCAGGGAGGGGGTGGTACAAGTATTAGAATGCTCCCTCTTAGTTTTTTCTACAGGGTTTCGAAGCACTAAACAAACTGCGACGATCCCAGACGACATCTAGCCAGACCAGAGTGGGGTGGGGGGCAGGTTAGTCCCATTAATGAATAGGTACACCCCACTTCTTAGTGTCTCTGCCCTAAGCGAGTTGGACTGACTGACTGGGGGATCATTGCCAGGTCATGGGGTTGCAAGGGAGTGCGTGCCCCCTGCTAGAGTGAATGGAGGGATAGCTATGCCTAAGTTCAACGCACTTACCCCCTCTATAGGACAGGAAGATCTCAGTGGGTCAGGTCTAGTGGAGAATACCGTTGTACCCCTTGCACCCTCAAGTACGTATATCTGTCACAGGTCTGAACTCCTAGTTGCAGTAAGGCACGGAAACATTGATATAATCTCCAGGAATGTAGCCGGACTGTCCAATAAATTAGAAAATCATGACTGGCTTGCCCACATAAAGAGATTTCATATCATATGCCTGCAGGAAATGTGGGAGGAAAGCAGCAGTCCAACAGCTCTGGAAGGCTACAAAATGAATTGTGTTCCGCCACGCAAGTCCACATCAGAACGAGCTAAGGGCGGACTGATTACTTATGTAGACCTGAAGCTTCAAGGGAGATGGGAGGATCTAGGCTGGAACTTAGACTGTATGCAGGGGATTCCGTACCAGAATAAGGGTTTAAAATTAATTAATCTTCATTAACTTTTACAATGTCATCACAGTGGGACAGACCTTAAAAAGATTGGTTGAGTTGGAACAAAGGCTGGCAGGAATAGAAGTGTCTGGGGCATTGAGCGCTCCAGTTGATATTATTGAGAGACTTTAATTGCCACTTGTGCCCTCACCTGATCACTAGCAAGGGGGAATGGTCGCCGTGCCCACTGGAAGATGGCTTGCATATGGAACACACCAGGGAGGGAAACGAGCAAAGTAAGGTCCTAGGTACATACACTTTTGTATATACCATGGACCTGATTTGTGTGGGCAAGGGAAACCTAATTCACCCACCTTTTAAAGAGAGAGGAAGGGGCACTTTCATTGATTTTATCGTTGTTCCCAACACACTAAAGTGTTGGATCACAAGTTTTACTATAGAACCCAGTGTTTTTAGCGACCATAACACCCTAGTATTGACCCTTACCCAGTCAAGCACCCACCCCGAATGCAGCCCGGGGGCACAATTACAGCCGTTGATCAGGGAAGGAGACTGAGATGGGTCAATATTAATGGTGAAACTTTTTATAGGGAGTTACTTACAGAGAACGAACAGCAGGTTTGGAAGTTCCTAGACCCAGCAGTGGAGGGGGCAGACCTAATTATAGCATTTGAAGGTGTTGCACAATGCATTGATGGTCTGCTCAGGTGCAGAACACCAAGAAAAGAACAGGATGTCATGCCCGAGTTTTCCCTACACACTGCCCCTTTAATTGAGACCGCTATTTAAGTCACTAAGACTCTTGGAGCGACGCTTTACGTTCTTGCGTCTAGCTCCATTGGTTCTGGTGTTCCGTCCTGCTCCTGTTTGCCTGACTTCCTGTTTTGCTTTTCCGATTCGTTACCTCGGTGGGAGTGTTTCCGGCCCTCGCGCTCGTGTGCGGGCTCCGGCTTTCCTTCCCCCCACTGAGTCTCAGAGGTTAACGGACGTCTCTGTCCCTGACGTCCACTTGTGTCTCGGTGCTATTGTCCGGTAACGAGTACGCTACCCTATTCCTGGAGTTCCGCCCGGCGGCCGGGTTCTTCCCCGCCATCCGGCTGGGCTCAGCCTTTGTCCCTCTTCATTTGTATTGCTTCGCCCGGCGGCCGGGCTTAGTCTCCGCTGCCCGGCTGGGCTCCTTACTCATTCTTCCCTCCTTACCTGTGTTGCTACGCCCGGCGGCCGGGCTTGTTCTCCGCCGTCCGGCTGGGCACACTGGGGCCTCCTAGTTAGTTAGGTTCCCTCCCTGCTCCGTTTTATTTCTCCTTAAATCAGGTTATTATTATTATTATTATTATTTAAGGATTTGTAAAGCGCCTGGTGACCCGAAGGCATCCCCGCGCTGTGAGAGCTTGAAATGGCCAAGAGGGGAGAAACAAGATTTTATTTAGGGAAAAGCAGAGTTTTAAGCTGCTTGCGGAAGCGCAGGTAGCAGGGTTCTAACCGCACACTGCGGGGAAGCGAGTTCCAGCGAGTGGCTGCCTTTACGGAGAAGCGACGGCCTCCAGTACGTACCCTCCTATACTTGGGGACATTAGCCAGCCGCTCATTGTCCGAGCGCAGAGATCTAGGGGCTTTGTATGGGGTAACCATATCTCCTAGGATCGAAGGGCCTTGTCCATTAAGGAGCTTGTGAGTGATGCACATTGCCTTAAACTCGATCCTCTCTCGCACTGGCAACCAGTGGAGAGTCTTAAGCGCTGGTCTGGCAGAGGATCTGGAGGGAAGACCCATCAGCATCCGGGCAGCCGCATTTTGGGTTCGTTGTAGCTTGCTCAGAGTAGCTTCAGGGGCTCCTAAATAGACAGCATTGCTGTAGTCCAAACGTGCAAGGACCAGTCCTTGAACCAGGAGTTTCCTAGATTGAGGGGGAAGGAGAGGAAGGATCTTGCGGACTGACCGCATAAGTCCAAAGCAGGTTCCAGCTGTTTTAGTAGCCTGGGTTTTCATTGACAAGTCCGGTTCGAGCCAGACCCCCAGACTCTTAATTTCTTTCTTGGGGGCGGGCACCTCACCCATAGTATCGGGCCAAACAGATGATGGAATTGCTGACCACTTCTTGCCCATCAGCATAACTTCCATTTTGGACCCATTGAGTTTGAGTGAGGACTCGCACATCCAGAGATGGATTTTCTGGAGGCAGTGCAGGAGATTATCTGGGCATTGATAGAGATGTGAGAGAGAGACGATCAATTGCGTGTCGTCTGCATAACTCACAATCTTGATGCCGAAGGGGGCAACTACATCCTCCAGGGGGGCCATATAGGCATTAAAAAGAGTGGGACTAAGTGAGGAACCCTGGGGGACCCCACTTGTCAAAGGAAAAGAGTCAGAACGGGAGTTGCCATCCCAGACCTGGAACGAACGGCCCGTCAGGAATGACTCTATCCAGGCCAATGCAGTGACCCCTAGTCCCGCCCTGGCCAGCCGGTGGAGCAGGACACGGTGATTCACCGTGTCAAAGGCTGCACTAAGGTCCAGGAGGATCACTGCCACTGACCCCCCCAAATCCAAAATGCACCTTGCCTCCTCGATGACGGCGAGGAGGGCAGTGTCCGTGCCTTGGCCAGGGCGAAACCCCGTTTGGGAGCGTCGCAGCAGGTTGTTAGATTCCAGGAACTGGGACAGCTGGACGTTAACCAGTTTTTCAGCAATTTTGCTGATGCCCGGGAGGAGCGAGATCGGCCTGTAGTTGGCCAGATCAGCGGGGTCCAATTGGGGTTTTTTGAGGAGGGCTTTAACTACCGCCCCCTTCCAGCTAGGAGGGACGGAGCCTGGGACAGTGAGGCATTGATTAGCTCCAGAATTGGAGGGACAATCGCAGAGGCGACTGCTTTCAAAAACCTCATGGGAGCAGGGTCACGGGGAGAGCCACTTTTCATCTTGGCCAGAGTCTTTTCAACTTCATCCGGTGAGACCGCCCTAAAGGCATTAAGCTGCGGGCGAGGGTCGCCTACTGGACAAGTGTCAGGCGTCACTTTGTCCCAGCAGGGTAGCTGGCTAGGCTGCGGAAGTGAAGCTAAGATGTGGAAGATTTTGGAGTCAAAGTATTTTGCAAGCTCATTACTCCTGTCCGGTAGGGCCCTGGTCAGTGAAGGGGGTTGTGGTACCTTTAGGAGTTCTTTGACGATGAGATATGATTCTCTCGCGGAGTTTGTGGCCTTTTTTATCCTATTATCATAGTAAGAGGCCTTAGAGAGCTTTAAAGCAGTTTTGTATTCTCTCACAGTCCTCCGGTAGGAATCTTTATCAGAGTGGAGCCAGTCCTTCCTCCACAGTCGCTCCGCTTTTTTACATTCCTTGCGGAGGGCTGTGAGTTCCAGGCTAAACCAGGGGGCCGAGCCAGTCTTTCCGCTCTTGTCTTCGCAGGTTTTTATAGGTATAATAGAGTCGAGTGAGTCGGAAATCCACTTCCTGAAATTGCTATCAGCTACGACGGGGTCCCCCGAGGGAGCGGGGGTCATCGATTCTAGTGCTCTGGCCCAGTCCTCAGTTGAGAGTCTGGACCATGCCCTGTCTATGGTGTACGAGACGGGCTTGGGGGGCTTCCTGAATTCTCCTGGCCAGAAAAGAGGAACCAAAAAATGGTCTGTCCAGGGAAGGGGGCAGGAAGGTTTGGCCTGGAGGGTATGGACATTTGTAAAGACTGGGTCTAGCATGTTGCCCTTGATATGGGTGGCTCCGGTATTGACCAGTTGGAGGCCATAGGCAGCCAAGTCTAGTATCAGGTCAGCAGCCCCTGTGTCTAAGGGATCATCAAAGTGAATATTGAGGTCCCCTAGTACAGTGAAGTTAGGTGTCGAGTGGGCAAGTGTTGAAATAGATTCTAGTAGGGCGCTAGCAAAGGGACCAACATGGCCGGGGGGGCGATACACCAGAAGACCTGCCAGAGAGGTTGTCGGGGCCAGATGGATGGTAAAATGGCAGCTCTCTGAGTCCGTGATGTGAGCATCGCTAATTCTGCATGAGAAGTGATCTCTGTGTAAAATGGCCAGCCCGCCCCCTCTTCCAGAGGGACGTACTTGGGACTGGATAAGAAAGCCCGGGGCCAGAGCCAAGACCACATCCGAGTCCGAGTGTGTTGTGAGCCACGTTTCCGTAAGAAACAGGATGTCTAGCTCATGGTCCACGAGCAGGTGGTTAATAAGCAGGGCGTGCATGGGGAGCGACCTACAGTTCAATTCTGCTAGTTTCAGGCCAGAGTGTGAAATAGGTGCCTGAGTCAGATGTAAATTGACCGGGTGACAGAGTACACAGTTTATGAAATGTCCGTCTGAATCGTGTACATAGTTACACTGTGGGTTCTTTGTGGGTCTGAGACTTAGTAGGTCGCGACGCGAATAACTCACCCTATCGGTTCCCACGCCCGGCATGGGTTCTGGCCCTACGCCCGTTCGTGCGCGGACGGGCGCAGACGGGCTTGCCTTAGGCGCGCCTTCGGCGCGCAATCGTCGCGCCCGCTGCGCGCGCCCGCTGCGCGCGCCCGCTGCGCGTTTGTGGAGGGCACATTTCTAATGAGGTGGGAGGGAGCGTGGCCTGCGTCGGGGGCCGGGCTTGGTCTCCGCCATCCGGCTGGGCATCTATTTCCCTCCATGTCATCCTTCACTTTATGCTAAATCCCCCATTGAGCATATCATCGTTTTTGCTTATTCCTTGGCAAGCCTCACATGTGTTCTGGGGTTCTTGCGTGGACCAGAGTGGGGTGCAGAATTCAGCCTTCACGACTTAGAATCACGGTAACAGCGCTATGCGCTGCCTACATATATGTTGACTAATGTTATGATCCTAATAGAAACCTGAGTGTGTGTTTTGTTTCATAGATTTCCATGCAACGATCATTGGTGTTGGCATCATCTCATTGTTATCAGAATAGTGGATGTTGTCCAGTAGTCTTCTACCACACACAGAGTGAGAATTTAACAAGTCAGATATTTAACACTTATGTGTACAAGGTCAGAAGACAGTGCTTACTGTAATTTTCTTTGTAACAGCTCAAGACGAATTCCTACCATCATCCCACATATCAGTTCTGCGACATAGACAAAACAAATGTGGTATGTAGTAGTCATATACATAATATAGACAGGGTGTATTTGTGTATTGTGTTTAACCTAGATAGATTGTATATTTACCTTTCTTTACAGCCCACCTGTTGCCAAGTATCCATTCTGAGTTGCCACGCATCCACTCTGAAGACTTCCATCAAGCTCTTGTTTTTTCCCCCAACCTTTCCTTGTTTTGTCTCCCTGTTTTCCACTGGAGAGCCTTTTGTTACTCTAGTGTTTGATAGAGTCGGAAGGCCGTAGGGGAAGGCTGTGGAATATTCTTCGGATTCCTGACGCTCCTGTGGAATCTGCTTGGAAATCATTACACAGGACACCCCACGGTGGTTTGACCGGCATTGTTCCACTGCTTTGAGAGAACTGAAGTCAGCTTTAAAGGCAGTCCCTAAAGGTAAAACAAGGGTGTCCACTTGTAGAGCACGGTATAAACAGGCAGTTAAACTTCACAAAACATCCTTACAGCACCAGGCATGGGAGCATTTAAGAGAAGCAACCGAGGCAAAGGACTCGACTGCTTTCTGGAAAATTATTAACGATCGCTATTTCCAGGATACAAATAAACCCAAACTTGCATGTCACGTTCTACCAGAGTCTTGGTTGGAGCATTTTCAAGGCCTTTATAATCATGGTAGTACTAGTGACCCAGTCATACTAGCAGAGGAGGGAAATCTGAGCCCATCCTAGATACTTTTTTCCTTGGGAGAGATAAAAGCGAGCTTTGAGGGACTGTCACGGAATAAGGCCCCAGGCCCTGACAGGATTCCTCCAGATCTTCTAATGAGCCAGGTTGAACTTTGAGCGCCCATTCTAACAAGAGTTATAAATGCAGCAGTGGAGTCAGGTATGCCTGCGTCCTGGTCCTCTGTGACAATAGTGCTGATTTTTAATAAGGGTAACAGGTAACCATGGGCGAATTTTGCGAATTCGCAACCTGCGAAATTGCGTATTTACGGATTCGCAATCCGCAAAATTCGCGAACTCACACAAATTTTTTTTGTGTTCGCAAGTGTTTCTGCCATTTCGCAAGGGTTTTTTACCAGTTCGCAAACGCGAACTTACTTGTCGGGTAGCAACGGTCGTGACCATGTTGTTTCTACGTCTGGTTCATCACAGCACCCTCTGTTTTCACCACTGCCACCCTCTGTTTCACCACTGCCACCCTCTGGCTCACCCATACCACCCTCTGGTTCATCACTGTAGATTATGGGGGGAAAAGCACACCTGCCCTGCCTCAACTGACATGAATTAATTTGGGGCTGATGAATATGTCACTGAATTTGAGCTGGCACCTGCTTCCTTAGCTGTAAGTGCTTCCTCATTAATGATGAGCTTGAACTTTTGCACCTGCTAAGTGCTTTCAGTTTTGTAAAATTCGTTAGCACACCTGCTCTGCCTCAACTGACATGAATGAATTAGGGGCTGATTAATGTGTCACTGAATTTGAACTTCCAGTCTGGCACCTGCTTCCTTATCTGTAATTGCTTTCTGTTGCAGTGTAATTTTTTTAACAGGACCTTTGTGGCATACTTGTAGCTATTCTCTGAGCCTGCTATGAGTAGGCAACTGAACTCTGGAGGGGCCCCTCAGGAAGCACTACAGGGAATGGTTACTAATGATAAGATTGAACTTTTGCACCTCCTGAGTGCTTTCAGTTTTGCAAAAATCGTTTTTCTGCAATTTCGTGCGATTTGCGGGGCGCAAATTCGCACGAGATCGAATTCGGAAGCCGCAAATTCGTGCGAATATACGATTTGTTTCTTTTGCGGCATTTTAGTTCGCGTGATGTTTTGCGTTTTCGCAAGCCGCTTGTAGCGCAACGTTGCGAAGTTACCCTAGGGGTCGTAATGGGGCGCGGCCATCTTGTTTGCGTGACGTATTTCCGTTTCCGGCGCTATGTGTAATCTCGCAAAGTGTGCGACTCGCTAGTACAAGTTCGCGTGTGATCGCGAGGGAAATCTCGCGCAAACTTACCCACGCGGTCGTGAACGGGTGCGGCCATCTTGTTTTTCATTCATTGCTATGGTTCTGGGCATGTTTTCTGTATCCTCTGTCAATCTCTGCCATCCTTTGCTTGTTTGAAGTTTTGTTTGATCTATTTTACGTATTATCTATCCCTCTATTTTTCTAGCTCTATATTTTTGTGTTTTCTGCTACTTTTGGTTAATTTTAAACTACTTTTTTAAACTCTTTTCTTTTCTTCTTCCCTATTCTATTTCTTTTTTATTATTTACCTTCCTTTCTGCCCAGACCATGGTAAAGGGAGACGGGAAGCAGCCGGAGAAGGGGAAGGGTCCCGCACCCCCTGCCCGGCTCCCGTGCGGGCGTTTGAGGGGGGAGCTAGTGATGCCACGGGAGATTTTTAGCGCAGAGGAGGTGGCCGCACTAGTGTTTTATGTCCAGCGCCGCCTCCCCAGGGCCATCATGGCAGGAGGCAAGATCGCAAGCGGCTACGGGCTCCGGGAGCACCGGAAGCGGTGGGAGAAGGTGTGCCGGGCCATGCATCAACACTCTCGGGTCCGGCGCACCTACAACCAGGCCACCCACCGTTGAACGGATCTTCTGGACCGGGAATGCGACTTGCTCGACCTGCTCGGCATCGAGATCCCCGGGCTTGGTGAGTAGTTGTAGCTATTTCATCACTACTCTGTTTTCTCCTGCTCTGTGTGTTATTATATTGCAAATTTTAGTTTTTTACCAAGAGCAATAATGCTGCCGATTACATTGTAGGTAAATTATATTTCAAAATCTTCTGTGCATTTCAGGTGCACTGCTCTCCTTCTCAGGAGCATTGCTACTATGCTTATTTGTTTTCGATTTTGTGTTCATTTCATTGTAGTTTAAAGAACTGCGCAATGCTAGACACTAAGGGTCAGATTTTCAATTACCGGCGCATCCCTGCAAAGTAGCAGGGATGCGCCAGTAATTGTGCGCCACAATGCGGCGCACCATGGTCCCAAAACATCACCGAAGCGTTACGCATCTGAGCTGTAAAGGCGGCGCATTGCTGGAGTTGCGTCGCAACGATGGCGCAGCTCCAGCAATGCTCTGGGGTGCCCTATCTCCCCAATGCTGCGTCAAGCCGTACGTCTGCTTCAAGCAGGCGCAGGGTTTGAGTCACGCATCATTGTCCTTAAAGTGACTGATTGAAATCTTGTAGATTTCCCTCAGCCACTTTTAGGATGCGTTCCTGCGCAGGAACGCCCTCCCTTGCGCCGGAACGCCCCCTGATGGCGTAGGGTTTTACAACGTGAGGCATCTCCCATATGCGTCATGTTGTTAATATACGCCGCACCATGGCGCCACTTTTGTTCTGCCGCTGCGTCACAAAAGTCACGCAACAATGGAGCAAAAGAGCCGCAAGGGGCTTGTAAATCTGTCCAGTCCTTCCTTTGTACACCTGGCAATAAGGAGAAATAGTGGTGGTGGATTGATAGTTTGAGTATTGTAATGACTGGTTATTGTAGTAGGAAACTTTTTAGTGTTGTCGCTGATCTGCAATCACGATGGAGTTTGTCTGTCACTTCGCGTGCTGCGGACTGCTGCCTGCCAGTCCTAGGCGAACCTTTTTAGTAGTTTGTTTAGTGAGCTACATAACTTTCCAAGTCGACGGTCCGCAAATCAAGCAATACTAATATCGTAGTAGACCACATGAGATAGGTCAATATATCCCGTGGAATAGTTGTCTATTTGCTATTTCGCCAAAATATTTTGTTCTTTTGAAATGTTTGATTTGGTTGACAACAATCATCCATGTTTTCGGGTCTTTCTTTCTTTCATGTTGTACATCAGCTCCCCCCAGGGGCAAGAGGACAGAGGAGGAGGGGTTATCGGCTGCTGCTGCTGTTCAAGGCCAGGATCGGTCAGGCGAGGGCTCCTTTGCTGGCCCCGGTAAGTTTTAATTTTAATATAGAGTACCTATTTTTTCCTAGCATTCCTCATTCTATTTTTTCTAAATCGTCTTTGATCTTCTTGTAGACTGTATCTAAATTCTCATCCTGCCTCTACTATGACTCCCTGTGGTATTACTAGATTATTCTTAGTTATTAGTCTGTGTGTGTAGCTAACTAAGATTGCACATTTGACAAAAGGTGTTAAACAAAACTCCCATTCTAGTCAGCAATCGCCCTATGCAGTCCTCTGGGATTGTCCATAATGTCTTTTCAAGTCTTCTAAATGTTTATGCTTTGACAATTACCAACAATAAAAAGGTGAATGACCACCAAGAAAGAATAAGATACTACTTTACTTTTGGTTTGGATAGGAGGACAATCCATACTACTACTGTTTCAGCGACAAATCTGCACAAACAGAACTATGGACACTAAATAGTGCATTGTTTATCAATTATAATAGGCGCAGGTAGACTTTCCACATACCTCAGTGATATCACACTTTGAAGAACCCCCAATCTCCTTACTGACTAGATAGTGTGGCAGAGTCATTTAGCTCCTGAATTCATCGATGATTGATCCCCAATGATGATTATCCAACGCTGGACAAGAGTACGGAGTCAGAGTCCAGAAGTGTCAGAGGCACGGACTCATGCTTGAAAATTGCAAAACCTTTTGCTAATTCACTCTTGACCAAAAACCACAGAGTCTATTTAAGTTTTAAAGCTTTATGAAATGTAAAAATATTTATTAAAATCAAGCTTGTCATGAAACATAAACGGTTGATTAAAAATGGAAAAGTGCTTAGTGATTTATTTCACACATTTATTGTGGGCGAGCCGAGCCCTCACCTGGTTTGAACTTTAATTTTTCTTTTTGGTGCTGAATCGTTGGTCACTCCGTCCTAGTGATGATGATTTGTTCTTAGAAGTGAAGCTTCTGTCTGTTATGAGAAAAATGATGCGTGTTAAAAAGCAAGCATTCATCAGTTGTGCCAAAAAGTGCAGCAAGACAACACCCTTCCCTGGAGAAAGGGACATTTTTACTTTAGAGTAGACAGTCACAAATTATTAGATTGGTTTCTGTATTCACATTTCTTCATTCCTAGACAAAATACTAGTGAGTGGTGTATGTCTATGACATCTAACATTCTTAAATGTACTTTGTAGGTGGAACATCTGGTGCTGGGCCCAGCGCGGAGGTGGAGGAGGACACTTCTGGGGAGGAGGTGGTGCAAGTGCCGGACGAAACTGCTGTGCGGGTTGCCACGGTAGTGGCGGGCTGTATTAAGCTCTTATATTCCTTACTTATTGAGATTGCAGACTGCATAGTGTGGTCTCTGCACGGGTATAGTATATATGTTCTACAGTTAAGTTACTATACTGTTAAGCAGACTTTCAAATTTAGAACAAAGTTTTTATCAACCAGGTAGTAGCCTCCTCTAAATTTACTTCAACTCAGCGGCGAATTTTTTTTCGAGAGTCCAAATCAGATCTGAGATGAACTTGATGGATGGGATGAACAAAAAGCGAAAGAAGGGTGTAAGTAAGTGTGGAAGGACGAGCAAGTTAAAAGCAATGATGACTGACAAAGAAGATGATACGTGTTTGATTGGTGCCCGAGGTGGCTGGGAAGGAATATGATGCATGGCTGGGTGAAGGATGAAGCAAGGATGAGTGCAAGGAGAACAGCCTGGGTGGGTGAAACAGAAACTGTATGTGTGCGCAATATATGCTTTGGTTGAAATTCAAATGCAAATCAAGCACGGATGTATGGCTTGCGGTTTCCCAAATAAAATGAAAAGGTTGTTTTCCCGTGAGAAAACGTAAGGTTTGTCCAGATGAGAGACATGAAGAAGAATGATTGACATATAGTTTGAATGGATGGATGCCTGGATCATGGTACTATCTGACTCTTAGATAGCATATGTGTATCTAGAGAGAGTAGACGGTCACTGGATGAACTAAGTGTTACTTTGAAGAGCATGTAACACCGCACCCGCACGTCCGTCCCAGTGTAGGAAAGGCAAGGAAAAGAAGTTGTAATTTTGTCCGAATACTACCATGAATAGTAGCAGTAGTTTGTATTGCAAGCACAGCATATATCCGGCTATTACGATGGCCAGTCACTACCTCTGTTAATAAGTTTAGTAGAACTCGGTCATTCATGTGTGGATGTATCTCTGTTCACTCAATAAAAAGGAAAGCACCTAAAGTCATCCCATATGTAAGCAAATACAAACCATGTGCAGTGATAGACAATCAGATTATTTATCTTCTTCATTTTCCTTTTCTAGTATTCATTGGCACTGTAGGGTGAAAGTTAAATTAATTAAGCAGTAGCCCTTGTAACAGAGTATTCTCAGTGCCACCCGTAATAGAAAAATAAGAGCATCACCACCTGCATGTACTGGACTGGTACAGTAATGCAAGTCTGTCTCACTCATCATGGCGGGCGTCTGTTTTTCTCGGGTGCAAGTTGACTGCGCTGGCATTATGCCGGCTTGCAGAAGTTAACGTACCAATTTTGCTAACCAAGAGAGAAGAAGAAGAATAAGACTGGTGTACTGTCATAGTCGACACTAATGGAGTGAGTCCATAGTGCTCGTAGAATTGATTCCTTAAACTCCCACTAATGTTAGAGCAAGGATGAAGAAGTGGGAGGTTAGATAGATACTGGCCACAATAGTTATGTACTGCGCTTGCAAGTTGCTAGTTCTACTGTGACACAACTTTCTGCTGAATCATTTTGTGTTAATCTTAAAGAGCATTGGTTACAGACTATGTCTTTCTTTCTTCATATAGATGCTCCTTCCAAACCAACACTGAAGGAGCTGGCTAAAAGGGCCCGGCAACGGAGGCTGGAGGCCACTGTCGCTGAATATCGGCGGCTGGTGGCCCAGGAGGAGGGGGACACGCAGAGTACGTCGACAACATCCACGGCGACACCTGCATCCTCCTCCGCACTCCCTGGGTCAGCCAGTCAGCGCAGTAGGTCTCCAGCGGTACGGAGCCGGGGTACCGCAGCCACCCCCCACCGCCGAGTAGCAAAGAAATCAGCTGCCCCCCACAGCAGGTGCAAGGCACGTGTGCACCGCCTTTCACTTAGGGTGTCCTACCTCGAGCAGGAGCTCCTCAACACCAAAACCCTGCTCGAGACCCTCCGCAAGGAGCATGCCGACCTGGCCCAAAAAGTCAACAGCAGCCAGCAGTAGGAGGAGACTGTCTCTTGTCCCTTTTTTAAAGACTTCTGGGGGGGTGAGAATTGGGAGTTGGGTTTTCTTCTTTTTTGGACTTAGTTTTCATGGACATTCGTTGGGGTTCGGGAGGGGGGTGGGTTGGGTCTTGCGGGAGATTATTTATGTTAGGGATATATAAATATACTTTAAACTTTATCTTAGCATACGTGTTTTTTACTGCTTTTGAGGCTGGTGGGTGGGGGTTTAACAGTAAGTTTGTTTTCCTGAAACTTAAGTGGCATCATGATTCAAGATGTGTAAGTACTAGTAATTGCCCAAATGTTTTCAAAACTAAGTGCCTGTCACAGCTTAATTGAATTCAATAGTCCTAGGACCGTCAGTCTCTCGTCTCTCCTAATACTCCATTATACTACCTCCCCCCAAACGCTTATCTTACCTGTAATTTGTGTTTGGAAATAGGGCTAGGCACAGGGCTGGCTGCACGGGAAATGGCGATTAAGGTTGGCAATCCTGGGCGGATGAAATGTCATCATTGCGGTGGTACTTGTGGTGTTACACAGTGGCAGTTGCAGCATCTGAAAAAAAAGAAAATGAAACCTTGTTTGTCCTTACCGTAGCGTTAGAACGGTACGATAGAGAATATAGCAGGTGACATTACACTAGAACAGTGCCACAATGTAGCCGAACAAATGGTAAAGTATTGAAAGTATAACTAGTACTTGCGTTGAATTTCTTTGACATTGGCTATTACTACAAGAAATAGTACTGAAGGTGAAGGACACAGCAGCGTAATAATTTGCCACGTCTAGGAGGAGGATGTTCTTGATGACCAATCAAGTTGATGGCGCACATGAAAATCTGCTTTCATTTGCCAATAGTGACTCAGTGTCAAGCTGAGTAGGAATATATCCTCGGATTCCTTCACCAGCCTGTTGCTATGATCCTATCCTCCCCAGCAAGTGTGTGGAATTATTGCTGTCATTTAGTCACACATCAATAAAAACCACACAGCCCGGGGGAAGAGGGTTAGGGTTTGGAAAATGGATGGGAATGGGGGTTTTTGGGAAAGTTTTGTTGAGAGAAGAAAAAAAAGCACAGCATGGACAAACAATAATGGAAGATAAACAAATCTTTGGGTACAAAACTATCCATAAATCTTTTAAGTGACATAAAGGAAGTGCATGCACTACTGCATGCATGGTTACTGAAAAGTAAGTGGTACTTTCGACAACCGTGAATGACAGAATGCGACAGTACAGGGCTGCAGTAATAATTATGCGTTTTCACTTGCCTATCTCTGGACTCAGAGAAACACTTCTTACATTAAATTAGGTTTAAAAATAGCAGAAGTAAAACCTATAGAATGGCTGTAGGGATGAATTTAGAAGCAGAGATCAAAGAAATGCAGAGTCATACTCATAGAAGTTCACAGCAATCATATTACTTAAAAGATAATTAGAAAAGAACGGATACTGTATCTGTATGTTGTTGTAGTTGTCCTATTGAATTTGGTAAGTTGCATGCATCCAACCATTCCTCTTATTAGCGGGACTCCTCCATTCCATCTGACGCTCGGTCCATCAATGTTGGTGACCAGAAGACACCCTGTCCACTGCCTGCCTGGCGGATGCTGAATTGCGGCTCGCTAATGTGAAGCCTGACTTCATCCTTTTTTTCCCATTGCACAGGCTGAAACCCGGCCTGTAATTATTGATGGAAAAACAGGAAGTGTTATTAGAACACCACTGACAAATAAATATAAGGTATGTACGCTGTGTAGTGCAAAAAGTCACACTTTGAGTTGTCCTAATAGACAGTACAATATTTTTGAAAGTGCCTACTCTGTCTGAGTCTCCTTTTGAAGGATAAATAAGTATGGGTGAATTAATTTAGCGGATCTTTCCCCTCAAGCTAGGTGTACTGTAAACTGTGTTTTAGAACAAAATTAGACCTTCCCAGCAGTGCTCCCAGACCCTTACTAAACACAGTTGCAAAAATGTAGAAGACCCCCAATCAGATCTCCAAAAACGAGGCCTAGTAGAAAATGGTGACAAAACGTACTTTGAAAGTAAAGTATGCCCAAATCCCCCCTTACAAGCAAAAGTATCCATACCCAGCATTGCTCCAAGACTCGCAAACCCCCCCACAAACACCAGGAACACCCACAAACAGCCCCCTGAAAACTGTAGAGTGAGCGAAATCTCAGAAAATGCAAAAACTTTTTCCCCAGGGATTGTCTCCAAAACACTTTCTTTCGGGTATTAGACCTTCCCAGCAATGGCCCCAGAACTGTCAACCCGGGCGAAAACAAGTTTAACCCCGCCAACAAGCCAAAAGGCAAAACCCGGGAAAAGCCACACTTAAAAAACTTTGGGCCTACCTTGAATTCAGTCCAAATGTGCTCTGCAGCTAGGCCCCAACTCCCCTTTTCCACCATGGATTTCCCGAAAAAACAAATGCAATCAACATTAGACTGTGCCACCTGTGAGCACCTTAAAGACTAGCAAGTCAGAAAAAACGCAAAAATATTTTCACCTCCGATTTTGTCCAAACCACTTTTATCCAGTATTAGACATTCCCAGCAATGGCCCCAGACCCCTGCAGCCACCCGCAAAAAAGCAGAACACCCCCAAACAGGCAAAAAGCTAAAATGGGCCTACTACCTTCAATTCTGTCCAAATACGCTGTGCAGCTAGGCCCCAACTCCCCTTTTCCTGAAAAACAAATGCAATCAACATTAGACTGTGCCAGCAGTGCTCCCAGACCACAAAACCCACCCACAAACACCCGGAACACCCCCAAAAAGCACCTCAAAGACAAGCAAGTCAGCAAAAACGAAAAAAAAAAATTCACCTCCGATTTTGTCCAAACCACTTTTATCCTGTATTAGACATTCCCAGCAATGGCCCCAGACCAGTCAACCCAGGCGGAAAGAAGTAGAAGACCCCCAAACAGCCAAAAAGCAAAACTACAAAAATGGGGACTTAGACATTTTCAGGCAAATTTCCCAAATAACTCCGCGCGCGCTCTGCAGCTAGGCCCTAACTCCCCTTTGCCACCATGGATTTGCTTCAAACCTCTTGCAATCAAAAGTATCCATACCCAGCAGTGCTCCCAGACCCCAAAACACACCCACAAACACCCAGAACCCCCGCAAACAGCGCCTCAAAGACAAGCAAGTCAGCAAAAACGCAAAAAAAATTCACCTCCGATTTTGTCCAAACCACTTTTATCCGGTATTAGACATTCCCAGCAATTGCCCCAGACCCCTGCAGCCACCCGCAAAAAAGCAGAACACCCCCAAACAGGCAAAAAGCAAAAATGGGCCTACTACCTTCAATTCTGTCCAAATACGCTGTGCAGCAAGGCCCTAACTCCCCTTTTCCACCATGGATTTCCTGAAAAACAAATGCAATCAACATTAGACTGTGCCAGCAGTGTTCCCAGACCAAAAAACCCACCCACAACAACCTAAAAGCCCGCCAAACAGCACCCCAAAGACAGGCAAGTGATCAAAAGCGCAAAATCTTTTTCTGCTCCGATTTTCTCCAAACGACTTTTATCCGGTATTAGACCTTCACAGCAATATCCCAGACCCATCAACTCACCCGCAAAGAAGTAGAACACCCCCATAAGTGCTTCTTCATTGGGCGTAATCCAGCCAACTGCTTTGAGGGAAATAGGAGTCTGGATGAGGAGGATAGAGGAGCATGTTCTTGTGAACTTGTGAACCTGAGGAATGCAGACTGCGGCACCTTCAAATCAATAAGCAAATAAGTGAAGACAGTTCTGCTGATGGGCTCGTTCTTGTGATTAGGTGATTAAAGTTTTTTTTTATATAGATTTTGCAAAACAAAGAAAGACAGACACACAGGAATAAAAGTGAATAAGGACGAAAAAGAAAGTTAGTGATTCATTGACTCATTTTCAGGGCTCTGTGTCAGGGAAGAAGAGCTCGTCCTCAAACTCAGCTAATTCAGACGGGAGTAGGTCAGTTAACAGGGAAGAACTTCCCTCATCTAAGTTGGTGTCCTCCTCGTCTTCTTCCTGCGTGCATTCCCGTATTTTGTAATTTGGTGGTATGAAGTGCTGATTCATCTTGATCATTGTTAACCTCTTCACATTTTTGGGCGAGAGGCGGGTCCTTTTGGAAGTTACAATGCCACCAGCAGCACTGAAAACACGTTCAGAAGACACGCTTGTGAGTGGGCAAGACAAGTAATTTATAGCCAGGTTGGTGATCTTTGGCCACACTTCTGTTTTCCCATGCCAATACTCCAATGGGTCATGAGAAAGATGGACCTCTGTTGAGTCATTCAGATAGGCCTGCACCATCGACTCAAGGTTCTCCAGGGTTCCTCCACTTTTCTTACTTTTTTCTGGGACCCTTTGAGAAGCAAACCCAAGCTGAGTTAACCAATCCTCTTCTTCACACAATATTACTGTTGTGTCTGGTGCAGATGATACGGTTGCTGGTGTCGTTAACGGCTGATAGGGAAAATCACTCACTTCTGCCCCAGCCACAGCTGCAGAAGTGGATTTTTTTGACTGCGGATGGCCTGCTGATGCTGATGTACTACCTTTTTCTTCAATTTCCTGCCGTTCTCTTTCAAACCGAGTGGCTGACACAGCTAGCCAATGTTTGTACTTTGTAACATCTGTGTCATCAAAAGGAAAGAATACTCTGCCTGCCACTGCCTTTTTGTACCGTGGATCCAGAATAGCAGCACAAATGTAATGCTGTTCTGTGTGGATCTTTTCAAGACGATCATCGCAAAGTAGGCGGTGTAATAACTTGTCTGCCAACTCAAATGCTTCTTCCTTTCCATCTTTTTCAAACTTAGAACACACCGCCTTCTGTCGGTGCTCTAGCATGCGCAACAATGGGATAGCTTTTCCCAAATTACAGTCCTCCCTGCTGACTGCACGCGTGAAGACCTCAAAAGGACGAAGCATGTCTGTCAGGCTTTTAACTAGCTCCCATTGCTCCACCTGTATCCTCATGTCTATCATAGGTGTACCCAGTTTAAATAAATACTGATCGACTACCGCATACTGCTCATACAGACGCTCAAGCATGTAGAAGGTTGAGTTCCAACGTGTTGCCACCTCCTGGATGAGCGCTTTCACTGGCAATTTACGTTCATGTTGCAGGCACCTCAGCTGCTTCCGGGCCTTAAAAGAATGGTTGAAATGTGTGCACATTCTTCGGCAGGTGGTCAGTAACTCGGAGACTAGACTTACTTCACTCAAGAATTTTTTAACAACCAGGTTTATACAGTGCACCAAACACGGCACTCTGAAATAGTTACCCATATCCATGGCCTTAACTACATTGGCGCCATTATCCGTGGAAACATAACCAATTGTGCGTTTTCTTGGGGACAGCCATTCAAAGACCCTTGTGTTAAACTTTTTGCAACATGTTTTCTCCTGTATGACTTTTCTCCATGGCAAACATGGCTATTGTTGCATGTTTCCGAGCAGCTTTATAAACTTTGTCCGAGTCAACACCTGCGTGTATCTTTGCTTTAACCCCTGAAAAAGAGACCCAGTGTGCAGTGATGCACATGTAATCAGTGGCTGCGCAACTGGTCCACATGTCTTTTTGCAGATGTATAGTGTGAACAGCACTCTTCTGCAAAGCTGCCCCAATCACCTCCAGCACATCTTCATGTAGTGCTGGAACCGCAACTCTGGCAAAATAGAACTGGCTAGGAACCTTCCATTTAGGGCAGAGCGTTGCCACCATTTCAAGAAAAACCCACCCCTTCCACAAAAGAAAAAGGGAGAAGGTCCAGCGCTAGCATTTTAGCCAGCTTAGTGTTATACAGACACGCCGTTGGGTGGTTGCGTTCAAATGGCGCATCTGAAAACAACATGCTTCTAATGGTGGGCTGGACCATTGTACGGAATGATGACTTCTTCGACCCAGTTACGCTCAGTGATGATGAACGTTTTCGCATTGGTGTCTCACTCTCTCCCACACTCTTAGTTTGGCTCATATATCTTTCAGGGGGTGTGCTGTTGACAGGGGTACTGGGTGTAACTGAAGAAATGTTTGACGCTTCTTCCTCCTCGTCATCAGCAGATGAAACATCAACGGATACAATTTGTTGACTTGCAATTCGCTCATCCTTGATCTCCCTTAGGTGCGCATGTCATTTGATAGTTGGTACCAAGCTTACCACGACTAACTCGAAGCTTAATAATGGTACAAAGGGCTATGTTTTCCCTTGTTGGGCTAACACTAAAGAAGTCCCAAACTGCAGACTTCAAATGTGTGTGGGGGCGGAGGAGGCAATACTGGGAATGCTGCTTATGCCAGATGAACTGGAGGATGTGTGTTGCCGAAATTTAGTACGTTGTGCACTTACAGCACCACTAATTGAGGAAATGGAGGTCGAGGTGGAAGGAGGTCACTTGTGGCGAGAAAATATGTAAGCTGTAGGCGGTGGTGTACTAGTTAACTGCATTCGTGGTGGTCCCATTCCCACGTCGCCATCATCACGCTCAGCAGCATTTCGGGATAGGGTATAAATGTTTGTTTGCTGCATGCCTGCTGAGGCTGGAGTGGCGTGTATGATGACTGCGTCGTCGTCGTGAGAGTCTTCATCAGCAGGAGTATACGCCAAGTCTTGTTCAGCGTCATCATCACACTCCATAACTCTGAGACTTTCGGGGACCTTCCTTTTACGCTCAGCTACCTTTGTCAGATCATGGTGTGCCTCACTCTCAGGCAGCACTGGTGGTTCCCAATTGTCATCCATATCATCAGAAGCAAGGGGGCTTGAAGAAGAAGTAGACACCATCCTTGATCTTTTCCTTGCTGGGGATCTGGAAGACAATGAATCATCAGGAGTGGCTTCCTCATCTGATACCTCGGCTTGAATGTCAATTTCCTGATGTGCCCCTACTTCGGGAGGAACAACTATTGTGGGCACTTGTGCCGCTCCATGCACCTCTGCTTGCGCCTCTCCTTGCGCCGCCTCTCCTTCCACATGTACTTGGGCTTGTATTGCACATGTGGTTGTTGTTGCGGCTGTGGTTGTTGAACACTCGTCAGATGAGTTACAACAGGCAAAAAAGAAAGAGAAACCCTGCCCCTGAAATAAGTATAGGTCCAACACAAGGATCCTGTTAATACAAGGCGACCATCGCGTAGGAGTTGGAGCTACACATACACATCACTAGTTTTTATGATTTCAAGATTTCATTTTAACTTGTTAAACAATTGGTTATTTTTTGGGATATTTTGAAGGGGATAAAAACACATCACATATATTTAAACATTAGAAAAAAGATTAAATAAATCACATTAAGGGTCCCACACATATCATACCTATCAACACTCAAAACCCATTCATTACATGCAACAAACATTCATACCCTCCACAATGCAGTACATCAATGCCAGTTGGTATACAGGGCGGTGGTTTTTGACCGAGGGGACACAAGTTCAAACTGGTCCAAATGTCACAGTCAGGTGGAATTTCATCCCTCCCTAGGATCACGCCGACGCGCGTTTCGGTGTATGGTCCGAAAGGACCACACCTTCATCATGGCAGAGAGGTACCAATATGTGGGGGACACACCGCTGTGGATATAAAACACAGACATATATATATACATATACATTCATATGTTTATACATGAATCCTCAAATGTGCCTTACATTGTTATACTTTATACGTAGTACATCTGATGTAGCACTATACATATTACATTTCTCTCTCATAGTGTAGCTATATATTTTTTTAAAAGAAACAAAACAGTTGTATGACCTTGCTGAGTGACAACAACCTTTGTTGATTGAGGGATGCTGCTACTTTCTTGCGATGAGCCAACATCACTGCTCGATGGTGATTGAACAACTATACTGGCTGCCTCTGCAGCACTCAAGGGCTTGGAACTAAGTTGGCGTGGTGGTGGTGGCACTGAGCCCAATGGAGCGGAGGCGCTGCTCCCAGCTTGGTCCCCGGCAGACCCCGCTGCTGCTGCAGGCGTACTTTTTTCCCCCAAAAAATGCGTTGGTCGGCACACCAGTCTCCTTGGTAAGTGGCGCCACTTGCTTCTTCTGCTCCTTACTGGCAAATTTCTTGCTAGAGGAGTAACGGGCAACTTTTTTTGGGGCCATCTTCTTCAGATGTCAGAACAGCAGGACGCAGTTGCACAAGTTGCAGAGTTGTCTGTGGCCACACGTGACGTTGTGCTGCACACACCGCAGCAGGACTTCTTCCTGGCACTGATGAGGAACGATGAGGCTGATGATTCGTCTTTCTGCACCTAAAAGCAAACAAAGCCAGAGGAACAACAGTCAAATAAATGTTGCATATTTAGCGCTTCAATTAATAGTTTGCAAGTAAGCATTTTTATTATACCCACCCCCCCAAAATGGAAAGACCAATAAAATGCACCAGTGACAGAGTACCCCATGGCATAATGGATGAAAGCATGTCAGACTGGGTGCAGGCCTATGGCACAACAAAGCATACTGCCTGGCTTCAAAATGGCCCCTAGACCCCCACCACATGGCCATGCCCTGCCTGTACCAGTCCTCAAAATGGCCCCCACCCACATGGCCATGCCCCACCAACACCCCAAAAAAATAAAAAAACACATAAAAATCACCACAATCCAATGCCATCCATGCCCTCAATGATGTTTACATTCAAGACACCACACAGAAAGACTAGGCCCATGCACCACTGAGTAACCCTGGGCATAGTGGATGAAAGCAAGGCACATTGGATGCAGGCCTATGGCACAAAGCACACTGCCTGGATTCAAAATGGCCCCTTGACCCCCACCACATGGCCAGGCCCTGCCTGTACCAGTCCTCAAAATGGTCCCCACCCACATGGCCATGCCCCACCAACACCCCAAAAAATCGAAAAACACAAAAATATCACCACAATCCAATGCCATCCATGCCCTCCATGATGTTTACATTAAAGAGACCACACAGAAAGACTCAGTCCATGCACCACTGAGTACCTCTGGGCAAAAGGCCCCAACAACAGCCCAAAATTCGAAAAACACACAAAAATCACCACAATCCCATGCCATCCATGCCCTCAATGATGTTTACATTCAAGACACCCCACAGAAAGACTAGGCCCATGCACCCCTGAGTAACCCTGGGAATAATGGATGAAAGCAAGGCACATTGGATGCAGGCCTATGGCACAAAGCACACTGCCTGGATTCAAAATGGCCCCTAGACCCCCACCACATGGCCAGACCCTGCCTGTACCAGTCTTCAAAATGGCCCCCACCCACATGGCCATGCCCCACCAACACCCCAAAAAATCAAAAAACACACAAAAATCATCACAATCCAATGCCATCCATGCCCTCCATGATGTTTACATTAAAGAGACCCCACAGAAAGACTCAGTCCATGCACCACTGAGTACCTCTGGGCAAAAGGCCCCAACAACAGCCCAAAATTCGAAAAACACACAAAAATCACCACAATCCCATGCCATTTATGCCCTCAATGATGTTTACATTCAAGACACCCCACAGAAAGACTAGGCCCATGCACCCCTGAGTAACCCTGGGCATAATGGATGAAAGCAAGGCACATTGGATGAAGGCCTATGGCACAAAGCACACTGCCTGGATTCAAAATGGCCCCTAGACCCCCACCAAATGGCCAGGCCCTGCCTGTACCAGTCCTAAAAATGGCCCCCACCCACATGGCCATGCCCCACCAACACCCCAATAAATGGAAAAACACACAAAAATCACCACAATCCAATGCCATCCATGCCCTCCATGATGTTTACATTAAAGAGACCCCACAGAAAGACTCAGTCCATGCACCACTGAGTACCTCTGGGCAAAAGGCCCCAACAAAAGCCCAAAATTCGAAAAACACACAAAGATCACCACAATCCCATGCCATCCATGCCCTCAATGATGTTTACATTCAAGGCACCCCACAGAAAGACTAGGCCCATGCATCCCTGAGTAACCATGGGCATAATGGAAGAAAACAAGGCACATTGGATGCAGGCCTATGGCACAAAGCACACTGCCTGGATTCAAAATGGCCCCTAGACCCCCACCAAATGGCCAGGCCCTGCCTGTACCAGTCCTCACAATGGCCCCCACCCACATGGCCATGCCCCACCAATACCCCAAAAAATCGAAAAACACACATAAATCACCACAATCAAATGCCATCCATGCCCTCCATGATGTTCACATTAAAGAGACCCCACAGAAAGACTCAGTCCATGCACCACTGAGTACCCCTGGGCAAAAGGCCCCAACAACAGCCCAACATTCACAAAACACATAAAAATCACCACAATCCAATGCCATCCATGCCCTCCATGATGTTTACATTAAAGAGACCCCACAGAAAAACTCAGTCCATGCACCACTGAGTACCCCTGGGCAAAAGGCCCCAACAACAGCCAAAAAATCGAAAAACACACAAAAATCACCACAATCCAATGCCATCCATGCCCTAAATGATGTTGAAATTCAACAAAACAGTTGTATCATGCACCCATAACTAACCCTGGTCCTACTGGATACTGTGGCTACCCACAATATATTTTATTTAATGTTCTGAAAAAGTTCCAAAATTGTAGTTGCAGCAACTGTAATGCCCCAAACAAACTTACTTGTGAAATTTCTAATCCAAAAGTGATCCAAAGAAAGTCAAAAGGCCTCAAATTCCAATATCCAGCAGCATCCACAGAAAGTAATCCTTTCCAGGTCAAGATCCAAATCAAAGTGACCAGGACATGAACAAAGCACTGGGAGGAGCCTGCTGGACAGGAACAGGAAGTTGGAGACTGTGGGGCACTTCCTTCCTCCCACCCCCCCCCCCCCAAAATGGACTCCTTGCAAAAAAAAGTGCAGGCAAATGTCAACCTGAGGAGTTATTCTGATAAAAAATAATTTTCAAGAGGTTTATGCTGACTGCTGGTGTATTTCTTGTGCGAAATTGAAAATTTTGCAATTTCGCAATAGCGAGATTGTCGCTGCCCGCCGCATCTACGTGTTCGCAAGTGTTTACTCCCGCGATGCGTGATCACGGGCCTTTATGACGTACTCGCATTGACAAACTCTCGCTGAGCAAGGTGGCAAGCCGCGATGACGTAATTGCGGTCGACAAACTCCCGCGGGATCCCGCAGCAAGATCCAAAATGGCGCAGCACACGCAAACATGGAGAAAAACAACTCTTCAAACGCTGAATGACGGTAAGTGAACGCCGCGCGCCGCAAAATTGTATAGTATTCTATTTGGCAAGTGCGACCAAGCAAAAAAATCCGTTTCGTGCGAACTTGCGAATTTTCGGGAAATTCGCGAGAGTTCGCGGATTGCGAATTTGCCAAAAATCCATAAAATCCGCGAGCGGAACGGATTTTACGCCCATGCTTAGTAACAGGCATATTCCACAATGTTACAGGCCAATCTCTCTTATTGATGTAACCGTGAAAGTTTTAGGAAGGGCCATTCTTAATCGGCTAATATACTGGGCGGAAGAACATGATATAATCTCTGATACCCAGTATGGGTTCAGGCCTGGCCGCTCAACCTCAGATCAAAGCGGTACAAAAGCGGGTGGTGATGGACGAAGCATCTGAACCATTCAAACACTCACAGCCAGTCAAAATATCTGGGTTTAATCCATCACCATTCTTTAGCCCACTCTGCCACCCCAGTTCAGACATGGCCATATGCAAATCAGTCTGACCCTGTGCCTCATGGGAACAGTCCAGCCCGAACTGCCAAGCCATGCCTTCCCTGGACCGGAAACAAGCTTCCTAAGACCGGTTTCTGGCATTTGCTTGAATCCAGTGGCAAAGTGAGCAAGGGACTCACGTTTGAGCATACCCTGCCAACTTATGGCGAACAAAGCGGTACAAAAGGGGGTGGTGATGGACAGAGCATTTGAACCAATCAAACACTCACACCCAGTCAAAAGATCTGGGTTTAATCCATCACCGTTCTTTAGCCCACTCTGCCACCCCAGTTCAGACATGGCCATTTGCAAATCAGTCTGACCCTGTGCCTCATGGCAGTTCGGGCTGGACTGTTCCCATGAGGCACATAGACAACAATAGCAGAACACTAATCAGCTCTACTGGTTCAATTATGAGTTTTGCACATAGGCTGGGTCGCTAGTCCCTTGAACACATACTGAAATTATACAGTTCCATATGTAATGCCAAAGCTCTATATGGTAGCGAGGTCTGGGGCTTCATTGATCCTCAGAAGATCCAAATTGAAGTAAATAAATACCTGTGGCGGCTGCTTAGAGTCCCCAGAGTGCACCCTCTTATATCATCCATGAGGAAGTGGGTCTTACTCACATCAGTGACAGGTTCCAACTAAAACACCTCACCTGTTGGATTAAAATATGGACAAACCTTGAAGCTGTATTAACCCAACAGCAAAACATGGACTGTATTACCCGGGAGCGAGGGGGGAACATCCCCTGGCTTAAATATGTGAGGGAGACTCTCGCAGGCCTGGGCTATGTTGATTACTTGAATCATCCTACAAAACTGTTAGCCCGGGACAAGGTCCTCATCAAGATGGAATTTTTAAAGAAAATGGCATCCATTAGGGAAGATAGCGAGTTGATTAAACCATCAGTGAGAGCCCACCTTTTGACCAAATCCTGTATGGTCATGGAACCTTATCTTTCCTATTTTTGTAACGCACAGGACAGATTTCTAATGACCCGGTTCAGGTTGAACCTATTGCATCACACACTGGGTGATCCTGCAGAGTACTTAACATCTACAGAGTTGAGGGGTCCGTGCGGCTGCGACCAACGGTCTCCGCAGGACACACTTCACTTTGTTCTGTTGTGCCCCTATTACGCACATCCCAGGAAGTTATTTTTAAAACACGTCCTAAAAATTGCTAGGTTCAAACAGGCAAAGGTGGCCCTACTGTTTCTAAAATTGTCTGCAGAGGTTTTTACACTTTTTTGTACTGTTAATTTGCTAAGGATGGCAGCGAGACTCAGAAACACAAAAGGAGATGGATGACTGAACCTGATGTTATCTCCCTTGCACTAGCCCACATGCTGATTAAAGAATGTGCTATGTGGGAGGTGGGTTCACTTTTATTATGTTGGTATTATATATCATTGCCCCTATTTTGACAGATTTTAAATGTAACTGTTCATAAGCGTTTGATCGCCCACTGTTATTGAGGATAATTTATATAAGTCTAAGGATGAATTTTATAGATATTTGTTAAATATTTCTGAAGTGTGTGTACATGTATTTTGAACAAGGCCAAAATTATTGTTGTTTTTTAACCTTATTCTACTTTTATGGTATTTTTGTATACCGAATAAAGTAATTTTGATGATGATGATGATGACTGCTGTAGACAGCGCTACTGTTCAGGCAGAGATCGGCTTCTCTAGGTCGGGATCTAGAGAAAGTGTTTGACATTCTATCCTGGGGTTACCTATTTAAGGTCTTGCGGTGATTTGGATTTTGGGAACACACCATCATTACATTAATCTATATAGATCCAAGCACACAGGTTAGGTTTGACAAGCTCATCTGTCCTCCATTCTTGATCGCAGAGGGGCCCATTAGGGTTGTCCCCTCTCTCCCTGCTCTTTGACTGAGACCAAGATGGAACTCATACAGTTCATTTTTATGTGGATAATTTTCTGCTCCATGCAAAAGACCTCCTGGAAGACCACTCAGAAAGTGCCCAGTTTCTGAGAGACTTTGCAGCAATCTCCAGCCTGCAGGTCGGCCTGCAGAAATCAGGCAGCTTACCCTCACCCTCTCTCCAAGATGCCGCTGAGGCTTGTTTAGACCTAGGAGATGCAACTAAAATGGAAAAGGACTTCCTTTTCATCGTAATCTCTATGGAAAACTTATCAGATCAACATCAGCTCTCAAACCTTTGGTTACATTCTGATGGCAACTTCACCTAGCGCTTACACAGTGATTTGCCCTCTCCTATATGGTGGGCGGTCTGCCCTGGCTGAGATAAAACGTAAACAATCTACCACAATGCTGCCCTGTAATATTTTGTGTGGCTTTGATAAGCTATTGGGTGAACTGTTTTGGATTACTGAAAAGGCTATCCTCTATACCCCAGCTATTCCCGTTTCTGTTTCCCAAGACAATTGACCCCATCTGTGCTGGGTATTTGAGGCAATTGAACAACATTAATCTTTCCATGGCTGGCAAACTGTTTCAAGATGGCACCCTTTTACCCTTTAGCCTATTACAAAATAACTTCACTATCCACGAGGGTCAAATCCTACTACATCACGTCCTCCATCAAATTTTACTGGCTAGAGACTGTGAGGAAATGTGGTTAATTATATGGTGTGATTGTGCACCCTCATCATGGAATACACTCAGGAAACCACCTTGGGTCCAAGCACATTTATTTGCTGAACATTATGGTAGTTGTGGCTTTCAGCAGTAAGGTGTAAATCAATGAGAGGTACAAAAAAATTAACTAAGAAAGTCACGCAATACTAAATAAATAGATGCCAATTGATAAAAAGAGATCTTATTTTCATCAATTCATGGTCTCCAAAATGAACAAATTCCACCACTGGGTTCCAGCGATATAAATCTAAGCTTTTCATTTTAAATCATGAACAAGCATTAATGACCGCAAAATTTGGAAACTTTGTAAAACTTTTAAAGATTTATGTTCCGCTACTAAGGCCCACTTTTGGTGATGAAATCTGACAGGTGGAAGGCAGGGGGTCCAATGAGAAGTAGTAAGCGAGTTACCTTGGCACCAAAGCAGTCTCAAGGCCGGTTCCAGGCTCTATGGGTGACCTGCCATGAACTTTACAGGAGTGGTCCTGATGCAAGGAATATAAGGATGCAGAAGATGCTGAGGATTCTGTGTGGTCGACTGGGTTCTTCCTGGGGCTACTGCTTTGTTCTTGGTCTATGGTCGATGTCCCTAAAATTTCTTATCGGTCCAGCAAAAGTGCAGTGGACAGTAGCTTCTTTTTTTGAAGGCTAGTGTCGGTCTTAGGTGATCAGAAGGCATCCCGATGACTCTCCCAGGTTTGGCATACACAGGTGCAACTTTGTGAGCATCGTAAACTGGTTGTCTGGGCTGTGTCATTCGGGCAATTGTGCCACTAACTGGCCAGAATAAGCTTCTTCAGCCTTTGTGGTCCTGCTGGCTTAACAAGAAGTCAATCAACTGATTCTTGGGGTTCACCTCTTCTGTCTGTGGCTTGGGGTGACATTTTAATGTGCCAGGCACCACAGGCACAGGTTTCTCTTTGCTAGCCTGAGGATTCGTTCACTAGATACACCCCCATAATATTGTGATACAAAACTATCGCAACCAAAATATCGATGACAAAAATATCATAATCATATCTCTATAATGGTAAGTACAAAAATATCAACAACAAAAAATATCAATGTAATTAATATTGTATTAAATATTGTTTGTTTGATATATATATAACATACATATTAAATATTACATAATATCAATAATCACATTAATTCAAACAATAAAATACATATAATAAATATTTCAACAATTAAAACAAGTTAACTCAATTTTAAAATGGTTAAACACACATATATAACAATGTTATATATAAATGTATATATATCTACTTAAAAAGGAGTGTTAAACTATTAATTTAATTTATTTTACAATTTCATAATTGTTAAATAATGTAATATTATTAAAATATATATATATATATATATATATATATATATATATATATATATATATATATATATATATATATTCCAACAACATCCCCCAAGAGAGACAGGTGAGTCGCACAAAAACTTTACTTCCTTGCCTTTAATGCGTGCAGAGGAACAACGGGAAACCGGCATTTAAAACCAACATGTTTCGTTTCTGTTTGAAACTTCCTCAGGGTATGCCTGCTCCAACCGCAAACGTCAATGAACCACAGGTACGCTTCCAATGTACTTTTTAATTCTTTTCCTGCTGGTCCCGCCTCCTTGAGGGTAACTCCCTTCTGAGTGTCTTGCTTTGTGGGACCTGTAGTTCATTGGCGCTAATTGCAGCTCGGATTTTTCAATAGATGGTACAAGGTTCGTCTCGTTGTGGTCACAGACCGCTTCTACAACTGCACGTTTTGCTACAAGTTTCCTCCGCGCTGGCCAACTTTCAGGACCAACATGAGGGCCACAACCGGAGTCCAGTCCCCGGAGAGCACCGCAGTCCCCTAATCCGCTATCACGGCTCCAACACAAACTGGTTCAGTGCGGGGATGCCTGGCGCTCTTTTCGTGGCTGTGCGTGTACTCCTCGTCAGAACCAAGCCGATTCTTATTCCAACAACATCCCCCAAGAGAGACAGGTGAGTCGCACAAAAACTTTACTTCCTTGCCTTTAATGCGTTCAGAGGAACAACGGGAAACCGGCATTTAAAACCAACATGTTTCGTTTCTGTTTGAAACTTCCTCAGGGTATGCCTGCTCCAACCGCAAACGTCAATGAACCAGAGGTACGCTTCCAATGTACTTTTTAATTCTTTTCCTGCTGGTCCCGCCTCCTTGAGGGTAACTCCCTTCTGAGTGTCTTGCTTTGTGGGACCTGTAGTTCATTGGCGCTAATTGCAGCTCGGATTTTTCAATAGATGGTACAAGGTTCGTCTCGTTGTGGTCACAGACCGCTTCTACAACTGCACGTTTTGCTACAAGTTTCCTCCGCGCTGGCCAACTTTCAGGACCAACATGAGGGCCACAACCGGAGTCCAGTCCCCGGAGAGCACCGCAGTCCCCTAATCCGCTATCACGGCTCCAACACAAACTGGTTCAGTGCGGGGATGCCTGGCGCTCTTTTCGTGGCTGTGCGTGTACTCCTCGGCAGAACCAAGCCGATTCTTATTCCAACAACATCCCCCAAGAGAGACAGGTGAGTCGCACAAAAACTTTACTTCCTTGCCTTTAATGCGTGCAGAGGAACAACGGGAAACCGGCATTTAAAACCAACATGTTTCGTTTCTGTTTGAAACTTCCTCAGGGTATGCCTGCTCCAACCGCAAACGTCAATGAACCACAGGTACGCTTCCAATGTACTTTTTAATTCTTTTCCTGCTGGTCCCGCCTCCTTGAGGGCAACTCCCTTCTGAGTGTCTTGCTTTGTGGGACCTGTAGTTCATTGGCGCTAATTGCAGCTCGGATTTTTCAATAGATGGTACAAGGTTCGTCTCGTTGTGGTCACAGACCGCTTCTACAACTGCACGTTTTGCTACAAGTTTCCTCCGCGCTGGCCAACTTTCAGGACCAACATGAGGGCCACAACCGGAGTCCAGTCCCCGGAGAGCACCGCAGTCCCCTAATCCGCTATCACGGCTCCAACACAAACTGGTTCAGTGCGGGGATGCCTGGCGCTCTTTTCGTGGCTGTGCGTGTACTCCTCGGCAGAACCAAGCCGATTCTTATTCCAACAACATCCCCCAAGAGAGACAGGTGAGTCGCACAAAAACTTTACTTCCTTGCCTTTAATGCGTGCAGAGGAACAACGGGAAACCGGCATTTAAAACCAACATGTTTCGTTTCTGTTTGAAACTTCCTCAGGGTATGCCTGCTCCAACCGCAAACGTCAATGAACCACAGGTACGCTTCCAATGTACTTTTTAATTCTTTTCCTGCTGGTCCCGCCTCCTTGAGGGTAACTCCCTTCTGAGTGTCTTGCTTTGTGGGACCTGTAGTTCATTGGCGCTAATTGCAGCTCGGATTTTTCAATAGATGGTACAAGGTTCGTCTCGTTGTGGTCACAGACCGCTTCTACAACTGCACGTTTCGCTACAAGTTTCCTCCGCGCTGGCCAACTTTCAGGACCAACATGAGGGCCACAACCGGAGTCCAGTCCCCGGAGAGCACCGCAGTCCCCTAATCCGCTATCACGGCTCCAACACAAACTGGTTCAGTGCGGGGATGCCTGGCGCTCTTTTCGTGGCTGTGCGTGTACTCCTCGGCAGAACCAAGCCGATTCTTATTCCAACAACATCCCCCAAGAGAGACAGGTGAGTCGCACAAAAACTTTACTTCCTTGCCTTTAATGCGTGCAGAGGAACAACGGGAAACCGGCATTTAAAACCAACATGTTTCGTTTCTGTTTGAAACTTCCTCAGGGTATGCCTGCTCCAACCGCAAACGTCAATGAACCACAGGTACGCTTCCAATGTACTTTTTAATTCTTTTCCTGCTGGTCCCGCCTCCTTGAGGGTAACTCCCTTCTGAGTGTCTTGCTTTGTGGGACCTGTAGTTCATTGGCGCTAATTGCAGCTCGGATTTTTCAATAGATGGTACAAGGTTCGTCTCGTTGTGGTCACAGACCGCTTCTACAACTGCACGTTTTGCTACAAGTTTCCTCCGCGCTGGCCAACTTTCAGGACCAACATGAGGGCCACAACCGGAGTCCAGTCCCCGGAGAGCACCGCAGTCCCCTAATCCGCTATCACGGCTCCAACACAAACTGGTTCAGTGCGGGGATGCCTGGCGCTCTTTTCGTGGCTGTGCGTGTACTCCTCGGCAGAACCAAGCCGATTCTTATTCCAACAACATCCCCCAAGAGAGACAGGTGAGTCGCACAAAAACTTTACTTCCTTGCCTTTAATGCGTGCAGAGGAACAACGGGAAACCGGCATTTAAAACCAACATGTTTCGTTTCTGTTTGAAACTTCCTCAGGGTATGCCTGCTCCAACCGC
Organism: Lissotriton helveticus; assembly: GCF_964261635.1. NCBI lineage: Eukaryota > Metazoa > Chordata > Amphibia > Caudata > Salamandridae > Lissotriton > Lissotriton helveticus. Next base: position 1,794,708,557 of record NC_136068.1, read on the forward strand.
AAACGTCAATGAACCACAGGTACGCTTCCAATGTACTTTTTAATTCTTTTCCTGCTGGTCCCGCCTCCTTGAGGGTAACTCCCTTCTGAGTGTCTTGCTTTGTGGGACCTGTAGTTCATTGGCGCTAATTGCAGCTCGGATTTTTCAATAGATGGTACAAGGTTCGTCTCGTTGTGGTCACAGACCGCTTCTACAACTGCACGTTTTGCTACAAGTTTCCTCCGCGCTGGCCAACTTTCAGGACCAACATGAGGGCCACAACCGGAGTCCAGTCCCCGGAGAGCACCGCAGTCCCCTAATCCGCTATCACGGCTCCAACACAAACTGGTTCAGTGCGGGGATGCCTGGCGCTCTTTTCGTGGCTGTGCGTGTACTCCTCGGCAGAACCAAGCCGATTCTTATTCCAACAACATCCCCCAAGAGAGACAGGTGAGTCGCACAAAAACTTTACTTCCTTGCCTTTAATGCGTGCAGAGGAACAACGGGAAACCGGCATTTAAAACCAACATGTTTCGTTTCTGTTTGAAACTTCCTCAGGGTATGCCTGCTCCAACCGCAAACGTCAATGAACCACAGGTACGCTTCCAATGTACTTTTTAATTCTTTTCCTGCTGGTCCCGCCTCTTGAGGGTAACTCCCTTCTGAGTGTCTTGCTTTGTGGGACCTGTAGTTCATTGGCGCTAATTGCAGCTCGGATTTTTCAATAGATGGTACAAGGTTCGTCTCGTTGTGGTCACAGACCGCTTCTACAACTGCACGTTTTGCTACAAGTTTCCTCCGCACTGGCCAACTTTCAGGACCAACATGAGGGCCACAACCGGAGTCCAGTCCCCGGAGAGCACCGCAGTCCCCTAATCCGCTATCACGGCTCCAACACAAACTGGTTCAGTGCGGGGATGCCTGGCGCTCTTTTCGTGGCTGTGCGTGTACTCCTCGGCAGAACCAAGCCGATTCTTATTCCAACAACATTCCCCAAGAGAGACAGGTGAGTCGCACAAAAACTTTACTTCCTTGCCTTTAATGCGTGCAGAGGAACAACGGGAAACCGGCATTTAAAACCAACATGTTTCGTTTCTGTTTGAAACTTCCTCAGGGTATGCCTGCTCCAACCGCAAACGTCAATGAACCACAGGTACGCTTCCAATGTACTTTTTAATTCTTTTCCTGCTGGTCCCGCCTCCTTGAGGGTAACTCCTTTCTGAGTGTCTTGCTTTGTGGGACCTGTAGTTCATTGGCGCTAATTGCAGCTCGGATTTTTCAATAGATGGTACAAGGTTCGTCTCGTTGTGGTCACAGACCGCTTCTACAACTGCACGTTTTGCTACAAGTTTCCTCCGCGCTGGCCAACTTTCAGGACCAACATGAGGGCCACAACCGGAGTCCAGTCCCCGGAGAGCACCGCAGTCCCCTAATCCGCTATCACGGCTCCAACACAAACTGGTTCAGTGCGGGGATGCCTGGCGCTCTTTTCGTGGCTGTGCGTGTACTCCTCGGCAGAACCAAGCCGATTCTTATTCCAACAACATCCCCCAAGAGAGACAGGTGAGTCGCACAAAAACTTTACTTCCTTGCCTTTAATGCGTGCAGAGGAACAACGGGAAACCGGCATTTAAAACCAACATGTTTTGTTTCTGTTTGAAACTTCCTCAGGGTATGCCTGCTCCAACCGCAAACGTCAATGAACCACAGGTACGCTTCCAATGTACTTTTTAATTCTTTTCCTGCTGGTCCCGCCTCCTTGAGGGTAACTCCCTTCTGAGTGTCTTGCTTTGTGGGACCTGTAGTTCATTGGCGCTAATTGCAGCTCGGATTTTTCAATAGATGGTACAAGGTTCGTCTCGTTGTGGTCACAGACCGCTTCTACAACTGCACGTTTTGCTACAAGTTTCCTCCGCGCTGGCCAACTTTCAGGACCAACATGAGGGCCACAACCGGAGTCCAGTCCCCGGAGAGCACCGCAGTCCCCTAATCCGCTATCACGGCTCCAACACAAACTGGTTCAGTGCGGGGATGCCTGGCGCTCTTTTCGTGGCTGTGCGTGTACTCCTCGGCAGAACCAAGCCGATTCTTATTCCAACAAAATCCCCCAAGAGAGACAGGTGAGTCGCACAAAAACTTTACTTCCTTGCCTTTAATGCGTGCAGAGGAACAACGGGAAACCGGCATTTAAAACCAACATGTTTCGTATATATATATATATATATATATATTCACTGAAAAAACCATAGGTTATAGACCATATATAGTTAGGAATTAGCATTTAAAAAACCTTATTTTACTCACACAAAACCATTGAAATTCCATATATAGTTAGTTGCACTAACTATATATCGCGCACCTGCAATCCACTGCTGATGATGTCACATATTACATCATTCATGACATGGTCAGTGACATCACTGATGACATCACTGATGACATCTCAAATGACATCACTGATGACATCACTGATGACAACATCCAGTGACTGTATGTTTCTGTAAAGTTAAAATGTGTCTTACATATTGAAGAATGAGTGGAAGTATAAGTGTCTGGACAAAGGATTTAGTAGGTGCATGACTGAATGCATGAGTGAGTGATTAAATGTGTCTCACTGAGTGCATGGGTTAGTGACTAAAGTGTCTTAATTTGTGCATCATTATGTCTGTTGTTCTGTAAACTGCTGCATGTTTTGATCAGTAGCTATATAATTAACTATATGGGTTACTGATTGATTGTCCAAGTATTTGTATGGGAGACTGAGTGTGTGTGTGGCTGGCTGGGAGGTGTGTGACTCTGTGCAGATCAATGTGTACTTGTATCAATGATTGTATAACAAGGTAAGTATGTGTTAGTATATGTTTGAAAATGTAAGGTGCTCTATGTTTAACTGTATAGACAAGAAAATGGAAGTGTCATTGATTCTTTACAGGACTGACTAGGTGTGTGAGTAACTCCATGGATGAGTGGCAGACTGTGAGTGTCTGTATAGGTGTATGAGTGCATATGATAGTGTTGTAAAGATGAGTGATTGTATGTATGAATGATAGTATGGGTGAATGAGTGAAGGTGTGTGTAGACGTAGGAATCAGTGAGTGCGTATGTAGTAACTAGTATTGGTGTGTCAATGGTTTCAAAAATTATATTCTGTATTTAACACTGGGTGAAACAGAGGTTATATTAAAATGTGAGGAGATGCATTGTATTGTCACATGAATGATATCATCAGTGATGTGGTCATTGATGTCAAATGAGATGTCATCAGTGATGTCATCAGTGATGTCATTTGAGATGTCATCAGTGATGTCATCAGTGATGTCACTGACCATGTCATGAATGATGTAATATGTGACATCATCAGCAGTGGATTGCAGGTGCGCGATATATAGTTAGTGCAACTAACTATATATGGAATTTCAATGGTTTTGTGTGAGTAAAATAAGGTTTTTTAAATGCTAATTCCTAACTATATATGGTCTATAACCTATGGTTTTTTCAGTGAATTTTCAAGGTTTTGTAAATGCTAATTCCTAACTATATATGGTCTATAACCTATGGTTTTTTCAGTGAATTTCATTGGTTTTTTAAAAACTAATATCTATAGCTGTAAAATGTATTCTTCTTTAAATCCAAAAATATATTTTATATGTTTATTAATAAATTTTTTTTAATATTTTTTTTGTTTCGCTCCCGGTCCGCGAACCGGGAAGCTTCCCGTTAGCTCAATTCGATTCCGCGATCCGGTCCGCGAACCGGTAACAAATCAACATAGTTACGGTATCGCGTTGCCGCGTAATGCGTCTTATGACGTACGGCGTTAGCGCACCCGTAAGTGCCCCGGGGCGCGGACCGAGGCGCGAAACGCAACTCCCCGGAAGCGATCCGCGGCGCGAAAGCGCGACGTATCGCGTTGCCGCGAAATGCGTCTTGTGACGTACTGCGTTAGCGCACCCGGAAGTGTCCCCGGGCGCGGACCGAGGCGCGAAGCGCAGCGAACCGGAAGCTAACCGGGGAGCGTTCCGCAGCGCGTAACATGAAAGTTAGAGTCATGTGACTTGTTAATAAAGCTTTTCATTGGTTCATTTCACTTTTAGTTTCATAATTATGGAAGGCTAGGTCAGGTGACCTAAAAATAACACTTTTCATTGGTTGAGAAGTATTGTTTTTTCCAAATGATGAAAACCCCTCCTTCTTTCCTCACTCTGACTTTCATCATTGTGAGAGGAAGACCTTTATTAATACTTGAGAAATGACTTCAGTACTTGCTTCAGCTGGTGCACCCCCACCACCACCTCCACCTCCTCATGGGAAGAGAGGACCACCTCCCCAGGTGATCACCAACACAGAGGAGGAAGAGGAAGACCTAGAGGAAGAGGAGAGAGAAGAACCACAGTTCTTGGAAGAGGTGCCCCGGGTTTCCCATAGGAAAGCCAGTTTCATCTGGCAGTTTTATTCAATCCCTCCAGGGCAAAAGAAAGTGAATGCGAGGTATGTGACCTGCCTCATCTGCAAAGAGAAATTATCAAGAGGGACTGATAAAAAGTATAGCTATGGGAACTATACCATGCATCGGCACATGACCAGGAAGCATCCACTTAATTACAGCCGGGCGGAAATACGGGATATGGAACAAAACCCAACAGCAACTCCTGTGGCCAGGTCAACATCGTCAATATCATTGACACCAGCAGAGGCACGGGAAACTGTGCCAAACATCCAAGAGAATTTTGGGCACATGAAACATACTTGTATGCACTGTGGTGCGTTGATATCATGTGGTAACATGAGTATTAATGCCATCAACCTGGCTTATGACAATCATAATTGCCCTAACCGCCCCCAGTAATTTTTTTTTGCTCCTGTTGAGCCCTTTTCAACGCCTGTTTTTTGTTGTTCCCCCCCCCCAAAAAAACCCCAAAAAAATATAAAATCGTTCAAAAAATACAAAAAAAAACAAAAAATGTTCAAAAAATACAAAAAAAATATAAAACAACAAAAATATAAAAAAAAAAGTTCTTTTCAGAACTACCTTCCCTTTCCAAAAAAATTGCTAGAATGTTTAGCACTCTGGCAAGCTCTATTTCTTTTGGTTCGCTTCCGGTTTAGCTTCCCGGTACGCGTACCGGGAGCTAACCAAAAAAAAAACTTTTTAAAAAAAAAGAGTAAGTATAAGGAAAGTAAACAGAGAGTGATGTTTCAAGAAAGACAGCTATAGGGAGTAAAGAAGAGATACTATTTAATAGATCTATTTACCAAAGAACAGACAGAAGATGGTATAATTGTGAAAAACAAAATAGATAACGAAGTGAAAGAAAAACAAGCATTGGCATAGCCAATAGGTATCGACTTTTGGACCTTCTAAGTCTTTAGTTATGCAGCATAATATCCTTGGTGCAGCAACATCAACTGTTGCATGGCTAAACACGTATAAGGTCCCAAAGGCAAGACCTATTGTCTATGCCAATGCTTGTTTCTTAAGTAGAATTGCAATACGTATGGCTCTTCCATGTAAAAAAATCTTATCTTGTGCTCTAAAGATTGCTAAAGTCTCGACAGAGAACAGGCTAGATTGTAAGTAGGGTAAATTGCGCTTGGTGATCTGTTTGAGGGAGCGTCTGCTTTGCCTGGTGTCTTTGGAGAGCAATTTTGATTGTTATACTGGACAATATAGCCCTAATGTAAATAACATAGGGGCATATTATCAACATAGGCAATAAAAGTTTTGCAGCTTTTATAGGCAGAAATGTGTCGCTAAAGCTGCTTTTGCGGCAGAAAACTGCCGCTAAAGCCGCTTTTGCACCAGTTTTCTGCCAATAAAAAGAGCAATAATTTTATTGGCTGCATTCATAATATGCCCCTTAGTGTGCTTCAACTACACAGAGAAAGCATTATGAACAAATAGTGATACAGTGATCAGTCTAAGACACTAAGAGTAATAGAGACGGAGTGAGTGAACAAGAGTGAGGAACTATGAGAAGAGAGGGACTGAGAAAAAAAGTGGAAGGAGTTGAGTAAGTAGGTAATAGAGAAAGGAATGAGGGAAGTAGCAAAGGCAGGAAACTGAGGATTAAAGAAATGAAGCAGTGGAACTAATAGTAGTTCAATGTGATAGAAATGTAACGAAAAGAGTACAAAATACTTACCTTATAATTGTCGTTAAATTCCTCACTTTTTATTTTTATACTTTCAATCTGTGAAAGAGAGAACAAACATTTGAAAAATATAAAAACATGTATTGAAAAATTACAAAAGACAAGGGCAAAGATTGAAGGACAAACAGTTTTTCAATAACTTTGACACTTACAGAAGCTACACAGTCCTAAAGATATACATTTTAAAGTAACACTATCTTGATGGAGATGAAGTGAGACCTATCTTAAAACATGGTGCATCTTTTGCATTGCTGTTGTCTCAGAAAAGTGTCGCAAGACACTAAAATTTAAAATAATTGCTTCAGGATGCCAATAAGATGTCTACTATCCAGAGTTTTGTTTCAGGTGAGGCCTACTCAGGGTTGCAGATGAAATTTCGAGTTGTTGAAGATAATAGAAGACATAATACATGTGAAGGTCTACCAATGAAGTGAGTCATGTCCACTGCAATGTTCAACAAAGTCCAAACCTCCTATGTTTCCCTGGACAGACCTAAACTTGATCTGCACAATGTGATTCGTAATGATAGGAAACACAGGTGATGTAATTGAAATACATGCAATTTATTTTGCTCATTTCACAATCACATCACTTCTGTTTCCTTTGCTTAGGTATCTCATTGTGCAGATGTAGTCTAGCATATCAAAGAATACGCAGAAGTGCAGCACTGCATGCAACAACTTTGACACTTACAGAAGCCTCACCTTCTCCATGCCTTCTACACAGTTCTACATATACATCATAAATGGAAACATTACAGAATTAATTATACATGTTAAATGGTTTATTTTTGCTGTTCTCAGAATGTATCAAAATTCACTAAAAACAGTGACTTGAAGGTATTCATCATGTAACAGCGGGGAAAAAAAAACACAATCAAAATGATTGTGTTTAAAAAACCCATACAAGATCAGAAATCAAAAATCAGAACTCCTTAAAGTTAACTTACTTTCCATGACGTCCAAGGATGTCCTATGAATAGCTTATACTCTTTTGTGCTGTTATTACTTTCAGCCCACCAGTTTCTGAAAGAAAATCTCCATCGTTTTTAAAAACATGTTACATACAATAAATTACTTCTTGCTCTCTACCACAAGATTCCACAAGGCCAAATTTTGTCAGAGCCATGTATAACTCTTGGATTTCTTGTTAGCCAATCCCATCATTTGGTATTCCCGCAACTTTCAGAATTAAAATGTTGAAGATCATTTTCACAATCCTGGAATAGTAATATCTTCCCCTTCTTGCTCAGTCATGTTCTACATTTCGTATGACACTGATACTGCTTAATATGAAGCAGACTTACACTACCTCTATGAGTACTACAATTATTTAATTCTCTACATCACTTTTAATCACAAAGTAATGTAAAACAGTAGACAGCATTGCAGACTTACATTCCCTCTACTCCATGTTTTGATTGGCTGCTTTAATTAGCTTATGAAAAGAAACAGTTTTTCTGAACTCATTTAAACTGCACATACATGTCCATGATGTCCAATCCTATGATTAGAAGTTATGTCTCTGAACTACACTTATCCTCAAGGCCAAATTGTGTAGGAGCCATTAGAACTTCTTGAAATTCCACAGATCATATCCCGAGATTATTTTCCTAAAATTTTGGTTTTAAAAACACCAGGTAAGAGTTTTTAAGGTCATACGGCAATTTTTTTTTGAAAATTACAACAGAATCATTACAGAATGACCAGCCATTTCTAGACTTTAAATAAGCTGTGTAATGTCCTGATGATATTGAAGGGCCGTCATGATATATAATTGCTGTAGTTACAAAAGTCCTTCCTGATATTGACAACTGCGAAGCTACAAAATTTTTTATTAAAGCTGTCAATTTTGTTCCATCAGGCCTACATCGTTGGAACATTAAAATGATGTACTGGCCATATGTTCGTATAAATAATGTGGACATCATTTCAGATTTACATTGGCTACACTCCATGTTGTGATTAGCTCCTTTTACTAGCTTATTAAAGGAGACTGATTTACTGTCTGGCAAAGTTAAATATACAAATCTTTCTGAGTCTACACTAGTAGTACTTGATACCATACAGTTCTCGCAGTCATGCTGCCATTGATAAGAAAGCCCAAACAGCTGATCTACATCTACACCTTCAGCATGTAATACATGAAGCATATACATTAAAAACTCCTGACAATCTTGCTGAATATTTTGAGAGAATTGTGTTTGGCCTGAACATCTATCTAACAGATTTCTAATTTCAGACACACTTTCTATGTTTCTTCTATCAGTGGTACATTTCTCTAACACAGAATTTAACAAACTGCAAAATCTTTGATCAGAATTGACCACAATCTCTTCTTTTACATTTTTTAGAGAAAACAAAACATTAATTACTACATTAGCATAGCAGTTGACACCAGAACTGTTTTCAAACTGAAAACCAACAACATCTTCAACAGAATCCTCTTTGTTTCTGCTTGTAATTTTAGGTTCATTCACTTTTTGTCTTTTTGCTACAACCTCTCCAGTATTGTTCTCATTTCTTCGTTTCCGGCCTACCAGACGTTTCTCAAACAAAGGAAACTGAGGCAAATGTGGCGCATACTCTCTTCTTAACCTATTGTATTCCTTAACACAATCTAGATCTGCACAAATGTTTCTGACATCACAGTCAATCAAGTACAATCCCGATAAAGTTCTAACTCGTGACAATGCCACATATGCCATACCCTCCTTGAACACAGAACTGCCAATATTCACCAATGCAGTGTCTACACTTAAACCTTGCGATTTATGAATTGTCACCGCATATGCCAAGCAAACAGGGAACTGCTTACGGCGAACATATAAGTCTTTTACAAGCAAAAATCTAGCAGAACAACGAGCAATTAGCTGTACTTCCTCAATGCCATCAAATTTAATTTTTAAAAATTCAATTCCATCTCTATTTCTGTATTTCACAAAATCAACAACATTACCCATTGATCCATTTACCAGACCTCTTTCAACATGTAAATTCCTTCTTAAAATTATACGGCAGTTCAAGCACACATTCAGAGTCTTTTCAAAACCTGCAGTTTTAGATATACTCTTCTCTAATGAATCCAATTTTGTTTTCAGATTCTCAGACAAAATAATTGTTGATCCCATATGCTCTACTCTATCAATAGCTTCCACTTTCACAATCTCTTGCTTTTCTAAATGCAACATTTTGTTGTTAAATTTTGCACATTCTGCAAGAGTTGGCATCAAACATATTCCAGATTTCTTATCAGTAATTTTCTGAAAAATATTCTCAGGCACAACATCTTGTTCTGGATATAAATTTGTCAGTAATCGTGCATGTAAAGCTTCTTTCCCATGCTCGGTCACTTTTCCAATTCTAACATCTTGTAGAATAGTCTTGTAAACTTCATCCTTTGCCTGACGCATATTTTCATGCAGTTCAGCATAATTGAAGTTTAACCATATATTGACGTTGCCAATGCTGCCTAGGCACTTCCTGGTATCTTCATGCGTGAGCATTTTGAACACAGGTTGCCCTTTCACTGGTGTCAGCTGCAGAAGATCTCCAAAAACAATGATGTGTTTGCCACCGAATAACACATCATACTCTGTTTTGAGAACTTCTTGCATCCTCAAATGCACAAAGGCAAGCATGACATTGGAAACCATGCTTACTTCGTCAATGATAAGAAGTTTCATTTTCCTCAAGACTCTTGAAACTTCAAAACAAGCATCTCCAGATAGCTTGTGATATTCTAATTTGTTGTCATGCTCCACTGGCAGCATCAGTAAACGATGTAAAGTAATCCCTTTAATATTATGTGCTGCCAGTCCAGTTGGAGCAGTGACAACACAAGACAGTGATGACTCTGTCCTTTCCTGCAAATAGCATGAAATTTCTTTAATGAGGAAACTTTTTCCAGTTCCCGCTTCTCCACTAACGTACAGTCGGACAGGCTTCAACGACGTACATGAGCACTCTTTCTTATCATGACTTAATCCATGATCAATTTGCATGGTAACTTCGTCATATATTTTCCTCTGCTCAACGTTGAGTTGCCTTTCCAACTCTTCTAAGTTAACCGCATCCTCTTGAGCATGTGCCATGGCTCTTTCCACCTCATTCATAGCAGTGGCAGCTTCATTTTCAATAAGAGGTCCTCCTAGTGGATCCTGACTCAATGAAGCAGAACTCTGACTGTCCTGAGAACTGTCTCTGGCAATCTCGGCTGCAATCGTTGCTTCCTGCTCAATTTCCGCATTCAACATTTCTACATATTTGGGAAAAGCAGGACATTCTATGGTCTCCTTGGCGGCATTGAAAGAGTCTTCGTAACAGAGGAAATCTCCAAGCAGTTCCTCTTCTGCACGCCAAGGCTTGAAAAGTTGCAAAAGTGCTAAATAGAAAAACTCCTTTTTTTCAGGAGATTCGCCACTCAATTTTCGATGGTTTATCAAGTGGCATTTTCTTTGCTTGACCAGACATCCCTCACTTCCTATTACAGCATACACTCCTTTCTCAGTATCTTCTTTGATGTTCCTCTTGAACATGTAATTTTGCAGAACCTCATACAGACAAACATTCTCTAGGTGACTGCTTCGATTTGGATAATATGTATCCAACATGTTTGTCTTCAAAATGTCGGTACTGTTTGGCTCCTTTTCCGCCAAATACTCAATTTCCCGCACAGGTTTGAGAACTCGATTACGCGTTGCAGCAAGACCAAGACTCGCCCAAACGATACTCCTGGACTTGGCATAGAGACTTGCTGAAGACAACCGGTCAGAACATTCGTACGCTCCGATTTCTCGATGCGACAACATCTTCAGACTGAAACTGTACAACTTCTTGCTGAGGCTCTTTTCATGGGAAATGTCCTCCCACATATCCTTCAATTCTGTCTTCTCTTTTTTGGTGATATACGACGTCACATACCGAGCCACAGCCATACAGTTATCAGCCACAAACTGTATATCCATGTTAGCATTCCACATGGACAAAATCACCGGGTTGTAGTCGTTGATATACTTGGACTCTTCGTTCCTCTTCAAATTGTAAGTGTTTTTAGGTGATTTCTTCATCACATTATGTCGCAGCGAAGACATCAAACTGTTTACTCTTCCTTTAGAAATCACCGGTCGTGGGAAGCCGAAACGACATTTGGTGTAGAACTTGTCTTTGTTTCGGAATTTACGACGGCAGTACTTTCCACATCGATGGCTTTGGAAACGCAGAACTTTTTCTCTTAGGCTTTTCTTCTCCTTTGCGTTTGGAACAGCACACGTAGAATACTGTTGGATGAAACTCATCACTGAGTCTTCTGGATCCGTTCCAAATTTAGGTGCATCCTTGATCCACAGCAACATATGTATATGAGGAGCTCCTCTTGCTTGGTACTCCTTTCTCCAGAAGAAATCCAACACCTCTCCAAGAGGTGGATTCTTCTTATTCATGATGAAAGACATCATAGCTTCAAATCTATGATTGAAGTACCTACATACATTGACTGGATCCAAAGAGCACAGTTCTCCGGGTGTCTTGAATTCGATGTTTTCTACGTTAGCATTTGCCTCTCGTAGAAATTGAAGTAAGTCTTACCAGCCATACTCGGCACAACTCAGAGTGAGGAACCATGTGGGAGTACCTAAGTTCCTCAGCATACATTTTAAATCACCATGACGACGGTACCAGTACTCATTAGTACCACGCTGACACGCCATGAGATTAATCAGGTGAGATTCCAAAATACTATCTTGGACATTCACTTTATCCATAAAATCACTTGCTGAGATGTTTTGCATGTGTATACCACTTTTCAAGATGTGGTTCACTGCATATGACAGTCCAGACAGATCACTTTCAAACAGGAGATGAAACAAATAAGGAATGCATTGTCGAAACCTAGCATCTCCTGCATACAATCGCAAAGTCCGGTATTCAGAAGCAGGAATTTGATGAGGTCGCTCATCATATCTTCCTCCCTGACCTGTTGGAAAAAGCTGTGGGAAACACCGAGCTTCCAAACTTTCCTCCCAAACACTAATGGGACTCCCTTTGGCTTGTTTCATTTGAAACAACTCAATAGCATTCCCCATGACTTCCTTTGAATGCAAAGGATGAACACTATAATGTTCATATATTTCCTCACTAGTAGAGGGTTCTACTTTCTCAATTTGACCAGCACACAAATCGCTATCCTCTTCCTCACTTACTTCCTCTTCTGCAACATATACATTCTTATAGTATTTATTATTTTTTTTCAAATACAATGTTGCCTTTTTAACTTTCCTAACATCTACTAAATCTTGCCATATTTTCTTATTCTTTGTCGGAACCCCATTAACTAAGATAACCAGAGGTTCCTCTTCCACTTTTTCTACTCCAATTGTGTTAATGTTTTTCTTCAAATCTAGAGGCAAATAAACAACTCTTCCCTTTAATCCTCTCTGTAAATCTGATGGAGGCAATTTCCCTGTCTTTGGCTCCATTCTTACAATAGCCTGAAAGGGATGGATACTTTGAATCAAAATAGATTCATAAGTATTTAAATCCTTCAATTCAGAAGGAATCTCAACCAATTCCAGATTATTATGAACTGCTCTAGCAGGCATCTGGTTTTGTTTTAATTTGTTACAACAATAAGTACACACACGTTGATCCAATCCCAAATCAAAACAATTTTCTACCATCAAGTATGTTGCAAAATCCTTCCATTCACTATTATTTTCCCTTTCACTTTTTGCATATAAATCCACTAACTTAGTCTGATTCTTATAATAAGTGCGTCTACAACACACACAAGTGAAATTAGGCCTCTCACTTGATTTCATGTCAAACGTCGCAATTTCCCTCTGGAAATTATCTGTACTGGAAACCTGTACACTATCTTCCAAATGACCCTCTACTTCTTGCTCAATTTCAACATTCTCCTCTTTACTTCCAAAGTAACAAAACTCAATTTCTTCACATATATTCTTCACATCTATTTCAGAACCATGCAAAAGAGCAGCGCATAATTGTTTCAGCATAATTGCTGGACTCTTAGCATAATACAACAGTCTAACTAACTTCCTCACTTTGTTATGATGCACTGCTAGCATCCTGAAATGATGAAAAACACTCTGGCATACTCTCCTGGAAAGACAAGCCAGTGAATGACCATGCAAACCTGTCACTTCTCTCACTCTGCAAGGATCTAATTCTTGCAACAACCTTATTTTCTGCTTCAAACTTTTCTTGTTAAATGTCCGTACAAAATCACAAAGCAAATTGATGGAATCCTGTCGCACACTGCAAATACTACTACACTTCCAGGTGTACACAGGACCCTTAGCACGTCTTCCTAAAACCTCATTACCTAACAACTCTTCTGCCTCTGTTGTCACAAGTTTTTCTTTTTCAACTGGACAACCATCTTTCACTTCATAAGCACGACCACTGATGTCAACTGCATGCACCAAATCATTATCCTGGAAATAACTCTCTTCATTAAAAAATGCCTCACAGCTTGAACTATGTATCCATTCTCCAGAAAAAACTTCACAAAAATTACTACGATTAACTATTCTCTTCCATCTACTATTTCTTTTGAAATCAAAAATTGCCTTGTTTAGCTTCCTAATTCTATTGATTATCAAAATAAATAACTTACGTTTAATTTCAAAAGCCTGATCAATAACTTTCTCAACTTTTTTTTTTCTCCTATAAAAAACTAATTTCTGTTGACCTTTCTTAATATTTTTTAACAAATTGCCAATTATCCTGTTACGGAACATTCGTTTACGAATCTCCGTAAACTGTTGTTTCCTTCTACTATCATGCACAGATTTATCTCTTGCTCTAGCAGTAACATTTTCATTTGTCCTTTTCTTTCCATTTGATTTACTTGTCATTTTATGGATTGAAACATTTTCTGTACTAATATTTTTTTTATTACAAATATTTCTTATGAAATATTTAGAGCTCTTACCCGGTGCTTTCTTCATGGCTTGAGAAATCTTTTTGTTAGAGGACTGCTGCATTTTTTTTTTCTCCTGCTGTCTTTGACGTTTTGCAGCCTTCATCTCTCTTATTTTTGTAGGCATCTTGAAATGATCTGCAGTTGAATCTGAGGAAAAAGATAATAAAAAATGTTATTAAACATTATTATCAAACAGTAAATCATTAATAGTGATCAAAAATATAACACACTACTTGACATTTTATTTTGAAGATTTTTTAGTCATTGCCATTTTTACAATACAGAAATACCAGAAAAGAAATGACATTTATATTTATGTTACCTATGCTATTTTATATGTGAATCTGATCTAATTTTATGAGCATATTTTAATATTTTATTGAAAACACTACACATAACCTGTTTTTGAAGGTGTTTTTATTTTTAAATTAAACGGTTTACCTTTTTACTTTTTATTGATTATAAATTTTAAAAATAAATGTTTATAATTCCAAAGGCTGAAGCAAGTCAGCTTCCCATCCGATATCATATAATTCAGACAAATCTGCATCCTCATCACGCTCTTCTTCATCCTCAGGATTTAAATCATCCAATGGATCAACATCCACTGATGTTTCAATTACAAGTTCAATGATGAGGTCAAAATCAACTGATTGCAGATTGTCGCTCATGTTGAGGTTGTCTTTATCTTTAAAGAAAGATAACAACAATGAGATGTTGCAGAGTAAGAGACAAATCTCACAGATTATAATAGTAAAATTATTTAACAAGAGTAACATTTTGCAGCTATTATTTAACCATGTCCAGCGATGCTGAGCAGGTGAAGCCTATGTCTAATTTTTCACTGAACAGGACTCATCTGTTCTTAACCTTGGATAAGCCTCAACGACTCTGTGTCCCCTGCACATACTCAAATGTTAAAGTGCAGATTTATATTAAATGGCAGATCCCCAGGCATGCACCAGTTAATGTGCACCACTGTTTTACCACCCATGGTGTGCCGCATTTACAATCAGATAGGAGAAAGCTGCTTCAAAACCCTGCGCCTGCTTGAAGCTTGCATAGGTCTTGACGCAGCATTGTATAGATGGGGCACCCCTGAGCCTTGCTGGAGCTGCATCGCACTTACGATACAACTCCAGCAATGCGCCACCTTTACAGCACAGATACGTCACGCATCTGTGCCATTTTTGCCCCATGCTGCGCCGCATTGTAAATACAGCACACCATGGGTGGCGGAACAGCGGCGCAAAATGACTGGCACATCCACTGCTGCATCGGTTTCATGTGGCACGTTTTTTTTACACCATGACACATCTGCCTAAATGCATCAATTTGTAATTTTCTCGCCTCATAGCAAATCTTTTGCACCGCCACTGCGTCACAAAAGTGACGCACAGTGGCGCAAAAGATGCATACACCTATCATAAATCTGTCCCTAGCATTTTAAATGATTAATTCAGGATGACGATAAGGTGTGGCCTATGCAGAGCTTTGTTTAAGGTGAGGCCTACTCAGGGTTGCAGATCAAAGTTACGCTTGATGAAGAATACAGAGGAGATAATACATGTAAAGGCCTACCAATGAAGTAAGTAATGTCCACTTTATTGCACCAGTCATCATAAATGTATCCCTAAGCTTCTTATCTTGTTACAGATGAACCACCATATGTACATGACATTTTAAGTAATTTCCACATGTGCAGTGTTTTCAAAATATAATTTGAAAATCGTTTTTGGGGAAAAGTAATGGTTTGCAAAATTATGACAATTACATAATGGTGTATGCTTCTCTATAAAGCATTTCAGTATCTCTAATGTCATTTTTCCCATATTACATTATAAGACCTTTCCCCATGAAGCACATTCCTTGTAAATATGCTCCCACCTGTGCATTGCACATTTAGATTTTCACTGTTTCAGACACATAGCCATGTTGAAAGTGACCCAAAAAAATTGCAAACGTTTCCCCATGAAGCACATTCCTTGTAAATATGCTCCCACCTGTACATTGCAAATTTAGATTTTGACTGTTGCAGACACATAGCCATGTTGAAAGTGACCCAAAAAATTTGCAAACGTTTAAAAAAAAAAAACATTCATGTGTCTTAATGACATTTTAAGTCATTTCCCCATGGAGAATGTTTTCTAAGTGGCACAAAAGAGGTATACACCTATCATAAATCTATCCCTAGCATTATAAATGATTAAATCAGGATGACAATAATATGTGGCCTATCCAGAGGTTTGTTTAAGGTGAGGCCTACTCAGGATTGCAGATTAAAGTTACGCTTGATGAACAAAACAGAGGAGAACATTTTATTGTAAATGCCTACCAATGAAGTAAGTGATTTCTACTTCATTGCACCAGTCATCATAAATGTATCCATAACCTTACTTAAATTGTCCTTAAGACACATAAAAGCGTTTTTTGATTGGCTTTCCTGCATGGTAGGGTCACTTTTAACATGGCTATGTAACATAAACATTCAAAATCAAAATTTTCCATGTACAGGTGGGAGCATATTTACAAGCAATTTGCGCCACAAAGAAAGGTCTGACATTAAAATGGCAAAAATAACATCAGGGACAGTCAATTGCCTTATAAAAAACCATACACCATTATGTCCTTCTCATGCATTTAAAAACAATTCCTTTTTCCCAAAAACGATTTTCAAATCATAATTTCAAAAAACTGCACATGAGAAAATGACTTAAAATGTCATTGAAACACATTAAAGCATTTTTTGATTGGTTTTCCTGCATTGTTGATTCATTTTTATCATGGCTATGTAACACAAACATTGATAATTAAAATTTTCATGCACATGTAAGAGCATATTTACAAGCAATTTGCGCCACAGAGAAAGGTCTTACACTAAAATGAGAAAAATAACATCAGGAACAGTCAATTGCCTTATAAAGAACCATACACCATTATGTCCTTGTCATGATTTTATAAACAATTCCTTTTCCCCAAAAACGATTTTAAAATCATAATTTCTAAACACTGCACATCAGAAAATGACTTAAAATGTCATTAAAACACATGAAAGCGTTTTTTGATTGCCTTCCCAGCATGGTTTGGTCACTTTTAACATAGCTATTTAACACAAACATTCAAAATCTAAATTTTCCATGCACATGTGAGAGCATATTTACAAGCAATTTGCGCCACATAAATCATAATTTTCTCCTTAAAGCACACTATTCTCTATCTAAAGTAAAGAAATATTTTCTCACCTTAGCAAATACTTTGAGTTTGAAAACAGTCTCAGAAACACACCAATTTGTCTTCAGCAGAGCAAAAGGTATGCACTCCAGAGTCTGCAGCTATGAAAAGCACAGAAATGGTGTAATTCTTCACACATATTTCTCATGTCACCCAATCAAAACTCTTCCCTCACTTTTTTTCAAATGAAAACCCTTCCCCCTCTGCCCTTTCTGCCTATTTTCCATAGCAACCACCTCTTGGAGAAACTCTGGTGTTTGCAAATTCACACAACAATGTTGCAATTGAACTCTGAACTCTCAGTGCACCTGCATATCCAGTGCTTTCTTTCATTTAATGATTTTTTATTGACCACTCAAAATACATCTTTCAAAGAACACATCTCTACACCCTAACTTTCTGTTTTCATCAATCAAAATCCACCAATCACTGTTACTACTTCATGAACACAGAAACTCCACAGTTTTTTTCATTTCAAACTCACATTTTTTCAACTGCCATTTCATTGCCACACTTCATCTGACTGCAGGAGAACCTTCTCTCACCATGTTTTCTGTCTGGATTGTTGGTCATAGTTATATTCACTGGGCTCAAAGGTACGTTGAAAGCAGGAATTTACCTAACCTCAATTTACAAGATGTGGAAATTAAGTGGTTTGGCCACAGAGGATTAAAATGTCACCAATTGATACCATTGGTGAAAACCTTTATGCATTTGCCCAAACCTGACCTGTTAATTGTGCACTGTGGAGGTAATGACTTGGGCACTTTGACTGGTGTAGGTCTGGAAATGCTTTTAAAGGACACCTTTGAGCAATTAATGGCACTTTTTCCTCAGACTGCCTTGGTATATTCAAATATATGCCAAAGACAGAAATGGAGGTGGTCAAACCAATTTTGTCCACAAATTGAAAAGTCGAGGAAGCATGTAAACAAATCTGTTTCAGCTTACATGAGAGACCATGGAATGGGCTCCCTGTACAACAATAACTTGCGTTACTACATGCAAGATATCTACAGAGGAGATGGAGTTCACTTCTCAGATGAGGGCAACAGAGTTTTCACTCTGAATTTAAAAATGTGCATTGGTACCTACTTATAAGTACCAAAATGTACCATAAACCCAAAAGCTCTTCTCAGAGCTACCCTACATCTAATCACTCACAATTATTATTTTACTCTAACTTTTTTTACAAATTTTCAACAAAGTACGCTCCCTGGGGCGCTACCCGGTACGCGTACCGGGAGCTAACCTCGCGAAATTTTAAAAAAAAATGTTTTTTTTTCGCACATATGGGCCTCCTCAGCCACCCTCACAAAACCTAGGGGGTCAAGATAAGTCTACCATGCCCCCTTCTACCTATTCTGAACATTATTTGCCCTCCATCTTGTATCATAATTCGACCAAAACACAAAATGGTGGACTCCCGTTACGCTTAAGGTTCGCGTACCAGGGCGCTCACCGGTTCGCGTACCGGGTCGCTTCCTGGGAAGCGCACCATCAAAAAAGGTTGGAAAGTAGTTCACACAAAAGCCACTTGAGACAATTTCACCAAATATAGATTAGCTCATACTACATACCAATCCCTACCATTTTCACAAATTTGATTGGAATTCCATTTAGCCATTTAGCCTATAGAACTCACTAAATACCGTGAGGTAAATTACTTCACAAAACACATCTGAAGTGTTGGAATTGACAACCAATTAAAATGTTACTTTCATTTTCTACTTTTTTTACCTGACATTTAATTGGTTATGTACCCGAATATATATAAAGGAAGAGAAGGAAACACAGCCATTTTGACTACTACTTCCTGGTGTACATTTCTATTAGAATTTTCATTAATAACTTCAACTTCTTTTTAAAGGTAAGTTGTTATTTTTAAAACTGAAGTATATTGAGCACTTTAAGTTAATATGGCAAACTTTTTCTGTTAGTTATATACTATCCCTCTGTAGTACTTATAAATTTAGATACACTTTTTTATATTCCTACTTCCACTCTGATACTATACACTGCCCAAAGATAAATTCTCTGTTAAAAACTGCCTATCTAAAATTAATCCCAACTGTGCCCTACCTCTACTAATATATATTTTTTTTATGCAAATTTCAGGAAAAATGGAAAGTGAACAAAACATTTCATTTGAAATTGTCCTTCCAGAGTCCAACACAGAAATCATTGATCCAAATGAGATTGAATTTATGGATGAATCTTGGGACCAAGAACTACTGCAATGTGTACAAGCAGTAGATAACCTCCTTGCAAATGAGGACATTTTACAACCTCAGAGACTACAATCTATATTCCATGATTATGAAATTTCTGACAATGAAATGTTAGAAAGTTTAATAAATTATGAAACACAATAAAAAAAACTTTAAAAAAAAAAAAAAATAATCAACAAAACCAACAATCAATTAACATACAGCATTTGAAAAGTCTATCATTCATTTTTCATTGTGATACGCTCCCCAGAACGCTTCCCGGTTCGCGTACCGGGCGCTAACCACGAAAAAAAATAAAAAATTTTTTTATTTTTTTTGCTTAGCGGGGCCCCTTTAAAGCCTCCACATCAAACCTAGGGGGTCAGGGAGGAGCTAGTATGCCCCCTTATGGTTATTTCCCCCTTTGTTTTGGCCTCCTCTTGTCTCTCAATCCTACCGAGAGACAAGATGGCGGCCGCTCCGGACTGTTTAGAATGTTGACAGACACCGGAGAGCCAATCAGCTTAGCTACGCGAAGTTCCGGTACGCTTAAGGTCCGCGGACCGGAGCGCTGCCCAGAGCGCGCTTACAGATATATATCTTTTTTTAAACGTTAATTTCTCAAAATCCACTGGAGCACATATATTGAGACCTACAAAAGGCACATCGGGCTACCAGTCCCTACAATTTTGCCAAGTTTCGTGCAAATCCATTCAGCCGTTCGGGCTAAAAGTGAGGCTAACCGCCCTATGGAAAACTCAATGTTAAAAACACGTTTTGGGACCCCCCTTTTTTCTCGGCCCCCCCTGGACGAACCCCCCCAAAATTTTCAGGGGCTGCTCAGAAACAAAATGTTCCATTTTCCTGAAAATTTCAGCCAATTCCGTCCACAAACGCCAAAGTTATTAGACATAGAATTTTCAAAAATCCCATAGGGAAAAAATCCTAACTATATATACCTACTGGCGACCGCCAGTAGGTAATATATATATATATATATACTTAAATTAAAAATGTTTACAAAACACACCATTTTAATTAAATAAAAAAACGAAACAACTTAAAATTCTTAAAATGTAGTAGAAAATATTCAACACATAAAAAATATCAATAATTAAAAATCTTTTAATTTTAAATAAACAAAAACAAGAATATAAATTGTAACAATTCAAAATAAAATATAAACTTTTATACATAGATATACTATTCCCACTACAATTTATTTAAAACTACTCAAACTATTATAATAAATATATTTAAAAATTGTACAATTCCCACTTCACACAACGCAAATCTCCTCTATAATTCAAAAATTCAAATCCCTCTAATACATACAATAGTGCCAGAATATGTAATTACAAATAGATTTTATTTATAATAAAACATTTGAGCCACTACAACACAAAGAGAATTGTTGCAATACAGAAGGGTACTACACCCACACAAATCAAAACAACAGTTGGAAGAGTGTTGGATTGAGGAACAGTAAAATTTACCATTTCGACTTCAGTGAGTACAACAGTAGGGAAACTGTTGGATAGCAGAGGGGCATCATTTACAATTGCCACAACAACCAATACATTAGGAGGGAAAGTATTGGATTGCAGAGAGGTTACATTTGTTATTCCACTCTTGTTGGAAGAACAGTAGTTTAAGCGTTGTATTGCGGAGAGGTAAAATCTACTATTCCCTCTCCAGTCAGTACAAAATTTAGGGGACGTGTTATATAATGGTTGGGTAAAATGTACTATTCCCACTCCAACATGTGCAACAGTTGGGCAAGCGTTGGATTGCAGAGGGGAAAAATCTACTATGACCACTCCAGTCAATGCAACTGCAGAAAAAGTATTGGATAGAGGAGGGGTAAAATTTACTATTCCCACTCCAGCAAGTACAACAATATGGAAAGAATTGGATTACGAAGGAGTAAAATTTACTATTCCCACTCCAATAAGTGCTACAGAAGGGTAATGGATGGATAGAGGAGGGATAAAATTTACTATTACCACTCCAGTCAGTACAACTTTAGAGAAAGTGTTGAATAATGGAGGGGTAAAATGTACTATTTCTACTCCCGTCAGTACAACAGTAGGGAAAGTGTTGGTTTGCGGAGGAGTAAAATGTACTATTCCCACTCCAATTAGTACAACCAAAACAAAAAACAAAATATCCTTAACATAATTAAATTACTTCAAAATAAATTAAATTAAAAAATATAATTATATATAAAAAATAATTATTTATTTGAAAACATTTAAAAACATATTACAATGTTATATACAGAACACAAATACCTACAAATAAAATTAAAAATACAATTCAAAAATAATTTGTATACAAATAAACTTTAAAAAACAACATGTTACCAAAAAATAAATAGTATATATAACCTCACAAAACTCTCAACCTGCACCCAAACATTATCATTTTGGAATAAAATATTTACATTATTAATCTAAATATTTACCAACAAGCCAATTATCATTATTTAATTTATAAATTAATTATAATGAATGTACTTCCCACTATATACCACCACAAAACACACAATACACTCATGAAATGTATCAACTATGATTTACACAATAAGCATAAAGAATTATCAAATTATTAATTATTAATTAAAAAAGTGTTATAAATTACTTTAAATTAATTTATTCTTCACCCCGTACCCCTTTAAAACACACAACCAACATGTACAATATATAACAAATAATCTAATAACACAGTTAACATAATGAATTATCAAGTAATCAAATATCATTACTTAAAACCTGAATATAAATTTATTAAAATTGAATAACTTCTCACCCTTTACCCCTACAAACCACATAACCCAAACCAAAAATCAAACTAAAAAAGTTATATTTACACAATCAAAACAATTGTCAATTAAATCATTTATAGAATTTAAAAAAACATTTTATTTAATTTACTACCATCCTTTACCCCTATGAAGCCCCTAATCTCACACCCAAAAATAAATTAATCAAACAATTAAACATCATTAATTATCAATTAATTACCTAATTAATTGTAGTTAATCATTAATAATTATTTAAAAATAAGGGGCGGATGACGATGGCGGACAGACTTCAGTCCGTTTGCCATTGTTTTGTATTTGGGACCACCCACCTACAAGGAGGCAACCCCACAGTAAAAATTACAATGCCACTGCCACCAAGGCAGTCACATTGCATATGATTTGCATTGTGGCGGGTGCTGCTGGCTGCAGTACCCACAACAATGCAAAAAAGGGACAGTTTACATTTCCCTGCACTACGTGGCAGGCACCATGCAGTGCCTGCCATATGGTGCAGGGATATCCCCCCAGGTCCCATCTCTGGCCCCGGCGGTAAGGGGGGCCGGCTATGGGCCTCCAATGTCCCTTTCTGCCTGCCTGTTCATGGGGGTTAACCGCTAAGACCAGGCAGGAGGAAAGGGACGTCGTAATCCCTATAGCACCGCCACCATTGTAGGGGCCACAAGCACCTCCACCGTACCGGCCGGCTAGAGGAGCCTGTCAGATGCATGACGGTTGGTCTGTCCAACCATTAACACCCCGCTCGCCATTGTAAAATAGCAAGTGGGAAACATGTTTCAGATGGCGGGGACACCGCCACGGTTCCCTGCCATAACCCCACAAATCACAACCATAAAAAATGTAACAATTGTGGAATTAATTAATAATAATTTGCAAAAAATATTAATTAATTAAAAATAAAATACTTCCCAGCCTTTACCCCTATATACCCACAATCCACACCCCAATTGTTTTTACAGATTTGCCATGTTTAATTTGTAATTAATTAATTAATTAATTAATATTAATCAACATTTAATTAATAATGAATTAAAAATAAATTACTTCCCATCCTTCACCCCTATATACACTACAACCTGCATATAAAATGTGCTTAAAAATATATACAAACACAATTAACAATCAAATATCAATAATATAAATAATTTTAAAAAAACATACATTTATTATAATTAAATTACTTCCCATCCTATACCTGCATAAAACCCACAAACCACTATGGGACTATACAGCACAAAATGAAATTTAATATATTAACTACTAAAAACGTAACAAAAATATAAAAAAAACATAAGCAATGAGTGTACAAAAAAATTACATCATATACATTTAAAATATAAACTAAAATACATAAGAAAAATTAAATAAAGATTATTTTAAACTATATATTTGCAAACGATATTAAAAACTTCCATATTTTAAAACTCGCTGTTGCTTAACTACAATTTTATATTCCTGATATCAATATTCTTAGCATCGATATTTCCATGTCACGATATTTTAGACCCGATATTCTTGTGCATCGATATTTTAAACTCAATATTTTGTCTGAATACCCCGAGGTGCAGTTCAGCCGTTGGTGCACCTCCTCTTACCAGGTCCCAGATACAGCACAGCAGTTCTTCCTCAGCCCTCTCTCCAGTTCATATGTGATCTGAGGTATGGGTGCCAGGGGTGCAACACTTAATCCCAGAAAGTGAGCTCAGGGGAAGGAACAGTTACTATTAAGGGGCCGATTCCGATGCCGGACGGACTCGGTCCGGAGCAGTTACCCACCAACCTGCTTTCGTGGGTTACTGCCCTGGGAGTACGGTGCGACCGAATAGGGTTCGGTCGCATCCGTATACCAGACAATGCAAGCATGCTTTCCGACCGGAAAGCATGCTTGCATTGCTGAAAGCAGGGGTGCAGTTCATCCCTGCACCCTGTGGCCGGCACCCCAAGGTGCCTGCCAACGGGTGCGGGGATCAACGGAAGGGAACCATGGTTGCCCCCCAGGCCGCTATCCGACAGTCTCACACCCATGGGGACCCTGCTGGGGGCCCCCAGAGACAGCTTCCGACTGCCTTTTCGTGCCAGACAGACAAACACGAAAAGGCAGTGAGAAGCTGTCATCGTACTCCCTCGGTCAGAAAGAGGCGACCGGGGGAGTACTGGAGGATGCCCGGACTGCGGACTGGCTCTCCGAGCCTGTCGTCTCCAATCTGGGTATCCGAGTTGGATTCCTTCCCGACCGAGCCCATCGGAATGGCTCGGTTGGGAACGAATACAGCCGGCAATTACCAATTTGGTCAGAAGGGCTATGAACATGGTTCGGAACCCTTCCGGCCGAAATTGGAATTGGCCCCTAAATGACCACTTCCTGCAATGCGTGGCATTCAGATATTCCAATGTGCACTATTCTGCCTGCTCCCAAAATAGCAGAACCTCTCTCTTAGTTTGTAGAGCTTGGTAGCCCAACCTAGAGGTAGGGCTGCACGACCATAGAAAAAACTGTTTGGCAAATGGTCTGCCCTCGCTGTCTCCGATGCCAACTCTTCTACCTCAACAAAAGAGCAACCCTTCTCCTGTGTGTTCACCATTTCACCTCTTGGGTGCACACCCTGTTCGACTTCCTGCCAGAGCCAAGTGACACTTCCTACTGCAGGAAGATTTGGGCAACAGAGTGACAACTTTCTAAAAGTTGCATTTCTTAAAAAGTTACATTAAATTCGACTTAGACATCAAGTCGAGTTTGATGCAATGATCATTTTGATACCTTGAAGTATCAACTTTAGTAGTCTACCCTGTACTCACCAATGGGACCAGTAACATTTGCCTAGTAAAAATAGCATTTTTGGTTTTTTACTGTTATAACACATAAAAATACATGCCCTAAACTTTACAACACTCTGGGCCTAATTATAATGTCGGTCTAAGTTGCCTCCAACTGACACCTTTTTGTGTCAGTTGGAGGCACAAAAGGTAGGTCGGCGGTTCCTACTGCGCTATTAGGATGTGATCGTACATGCGGGCCGATAATGATGTGGTTGGAAAAGGCTACGACTGTCGGTGGGAAGCTTTCTGACTGCATCGTAATATGGTGGCCGGATTCCTTTTCGATTGCCTCATTATGAAGGAGGCAGTCGGAAAGTAATCCCATCGGTCATTCCGAATGACTTCCGACGGGCTCGACGAGCCCTCCTGCCAATCGGAATGTGGCCAGTAATCCCAAGGGCGGCTCTTTCCACCCAAGGGATTACGATATCGGCTTTCGGTAGCTTTTCGGTGCCAGCCTTTCCGACACAGAAAGGCTGACCGACCTCAATTTTAGGGGCCCCCAGCAGGCCCCCTTTGGTGTCCCCCGTTGATCCCTGCACCTTGTGGTGCCTGCCGGGGGTTGCAGGGATAGATTTAATCTCCTATCAGCTAGAATACATGCTCCCATTGTAAAGTATAGGAATTCAATGAACAGTGTTCGGTCGCATCCTAATTAGTCGGTCGGGACCGCCGAACAGGTGATGTTGGGCAGAGGAAACTCCGCCGACTTCGTAATTGGGCCCATGGTGCGGTGGCAAACTTCCATTATTCAATGGGAGCTTGTGCAGCAGACTGGAAGTTTTTAAACACAGTGCCTGTTGCACGGTGTAGGGTTGGAGCCCCTGCTAGGGGCCCCAAAGTCAGTTTCGACAGCCAATCCATGTCGGAAGGCAGGCATGGATTGGCAGTCAGAAACCGACATCATAATGTCAACGGCAGAAACGCCATTTTTTTTTAACAACAAATCTTATTTGTTTTTTCATTGAAAGGATGGGTGATAACCCTACAATGACGTTTAGGGAGAAAAACATTTGATATCACGAAAAATCCAGCATTTTGACCAATTTTCAACACCTGCCAAACATGCAGGTGGTACAACTGAAACAAATTGCAGACATTACTAAATTATTTTTATTGAATTTTCAGACAGTTAAACATAGAAAACATTCCGGACCTTTACACTACTGCATTCTGAATCCCAGTATGCAAAACATAGTATAATCGAGACTACTACAACACCCAGAATGTGTGTAGAGGGTACAGTAATCATGGTTAACTTCACTTGTCCGAAAGGATGTTCATATAAATAAGTCGTGAGATATTGCCAATAGTCTTTAGGACGCGATCGTGCTGGTAACTACTCATCATACGTCTGCAATGTATCACGACAATAAGTCATGTCACAAATCCATTGTTTGCTGGTTGGCACCTGTTTGCTCTCCCAACACAAGGAAGCTCTACGCTTGGCAAGTAGCAGTGCTATCAAACAGAATTTCCGCTTCAAAGCTCGCACGTTTTCTATAATACCCAATAGACAGGTTCGAGCATCACATATAATGTCAACCTCCACCATTTCTGTCAACAAAGAGGTGATCTCCACCCAATAAACTTGTATGTTCAAACATCTCCATGCAAGGTGCATGAAGTCCATGTCAGCACCACACCTCTTACAGTACGCTTCATTTCGAAGCCCAAATTTATACAGTTTCACAGGTGTGCATTATGTTTGGTGTATATATTTAAAGCGTAGGATTCGGAGATTGCCGTTGGGGGTTAGCATTGGAGTCAGGGCACACGTTATTCGCCATTCGTCCTCCATGAGCGGGTCATCAAGGACTTTATCCCATCTTTCCAGCGCCTTATCAGTCGTGTACTTAATCTCATTCTGCGCTGTAGTGTATAGTCATGATACCATATGTGTAGTATTTGTTGAGGTCACAATTAATTGCAGCATGTCTAGTTGAGGTGGTTCAGCAGGAAAACAAGGGTATATTTTCTTAATTGCCCCCTGCAGTATGTGGTAGGTGAATTGGAACAGTAGTGTTTGATTTGACCCATCGCTATAGAGGTCTCCCATGGTGTCTATCCCAACCTGGCTTAATAGTTTCATGCCCACCTTTTTATTGGTAACAGAGAGCTCAGGATGATGACTCAGTGGCAAGGGCGGTGCATATAGGGCAGCTTATCTGCCAGGTATCCCAGTTTTTGCCATGCCTTATTAGTGGTGTCTATCGTGTTGATATCTTTGGCGTGTAAAGGAGGGCGTGCATGTGTTATTATAGATGACAAAGGAATAGGTAAGGCGTCCCCTTCCTCCACTGCCGTGTGTGTCAGGTATTGGATGGGATGGTACCAATATGTCGCGTATTGGGCCTGGGCACAAAGATAATACAGGAAAAATTCAGGGACACAGAGTCCACCTTTGGAGTATGTTAACGTTAAGGTACGTAACGCTTTAGTACAGCCGCTGTTATGTGTTTGAATACCTTTCTTGGGGCAGGTATCGGGATATTGTTAAAAAGATATAGGAGCTTGGGAAGTACCACCATCTTAACAATAGCAATTCTGTCTGCAAGTGATAGTGGCAATTGTATCCAGCGGTTTATTTTATCATCCAAGGAAGACAGTACTCTTCCATAATTCGTGCGTATGACAATTTCAGGGTCTCTGTGAAACCATACCCCTAAATATTTGATGGGATCTACTTGTCATTCGAGAGGGAATTCTGTGGCATGCAGCAAGGTGGTGTCAGTCAGGGGGAGGATAGATGATTTTGACCAGTTTATCTGGAGTCCAGAGTGTCTTCCAAATTTGATATATTGACGGAGGAGTGGGTCTAGGTTTTGTTCGGGTTTTTGCACGTAGAGCAGCATATCATCCGCATATAACGAGATATGCAATGTCTGCCAGGGAATTGTAATGCTGAGTGTTTATGCCGTTGTCTAACCTTGCAAGCTAGTGGTTCAAGGGCGATGGTGAATAGCAAAGGGGATAAAGGACATCCTTGTCGCGTACCATGCTCTATATGGATAGGATCAGATATATAACCGTTCACTCGAATTTTAGCTATAGGGCGTGTGTATAACAATTGTACCCATTGAAGGAATATGGGAAACCCATCCTCCGAAGCACCATCAATAAATACGACCATTCAATGGAATCAAAAGCCTTAGAGGCATCTAGCATGATCGCCACTGCCTTAGTTTTAGGTATCAGATAATGAGAGAGTGCAAAAAGTGCCCTGGTATTATGTGTAGTTGTTCTAGTTGGTATGAAACCTGACTGGTCCGGAAGGACTAGCATTGTCATGAGTGGTTGTAACCTGCACGCTAATAGTTTCGCTAGAATTTTAGAATCTACGTTTATTAAGGACAAGTGTCTGTATGAATCACAGAGTGCTGGATTCTTAGCAGCCTTCAGTAGCGCTATCACCATTGCCTCCCGTAGCATTGGTGGTAATTCTGATCTCTCAAAAGCTTCGCCGTACATCTCTACCAATCGTGGGGCAAGAAGGTCAGCATAGGTTTTATAGAACTCACCCGTAAACCCGTCCGGGCCAGGGGCCTTGCCATTAGGTAGTGTTTTTGTGATCTCCATTACTTCATCTATCGGGATAGGTCGTGCAAGATATGCTCTTTGTGCATCGGAAAGCCATGCAATGGCCACGTCCTCGAGGTATTCCATTACCTCCATCGATGAGGCTGGGGGATGCGATTTATACAACATGCCATATGTCTGAGCAAATACTGCCATCCTCCGTATTTGTAATACCGTTTGGGGACTACGATTTTCGCATATTTTAGTTGCCAATACTCTCCCTGCTCTTCCACCCTCCCCGAAAGCTCTGGCTGTGGGTCGCTTGGTAATATATTTAAGCTTGTCATTAGCAAAAGACTGGTATTCCGTTAAAACCTGTCTTATCTCCCCTAAGATAGAGCGATTCAGAGTGTGTTCATAGCGTTTCTCAAGAGACTTCAGCTGTGATTCGCAGCGTGTCAATTGCGCGCGGATATCTTCGAGTATCCCAGCGTTTGTGCTAATGCACACTCCCCTTATGGTAGCTTTAAATGCCTCCCAAAGGAGACACAGATCTTGCGTAGCTGGTGCATTTAGTTGGAAGTAGTCAGTGATGACCCTGGCTATAGTCTTTGTGTAAACCGAGTTGGCAAGGGCTTTAGCGTTAAATTGCCAACTATATGGGGGTGGAGCGTAGTGTGGTATTTGGAGGGTCAGTAGTATAGGATTATGATCTGAAAGGGTCTTAGGCATATTTTTGATCGCCTCGGGCCAGAGTAGGGTGTTGTCTGAGCCGAGCCAATAATCGATACGGAACCAGCTGCTAAATGCAGTTGAGGAATGAGTTGCCTCTCTAGAGGACGGGTATTTCATCCTCCATATGTCATGTAGGGGAACATCCTTTTCAACGCGGATGTTACCCCGCAGTGCTTTTACGACGCGTCCTTTACAATGCAAGTCGTAACCACGACTTGCGCTGGAGGGCGCTAATGGATAAAGAATAGTATATTTACTATTCCAACACCTTCCCTACTATCCACGGGGACTGGTGTTAGAATAGTAAATTATACTATTCACTATCCGTGCTCAACAACGCAAGTCGTTGTAAAGACTTACGTTGTTAAAGACGCGTTGTAAAGGCACGCGTTGAAACGGTACGCGTTGTACCATCATACATTCGTCATGTAAGATCAGGTCAGACATGATGTCCAGCACTTTAGCTCTAGCTCTGCGATGTGGCTCTATCGTCAGTCCTGATCTGTCTAGCTTATCATTCAACGTCACATTCAGATCGCCACCTCAAATCAATGTGATATCTTGCACAGCATGTAGATGATGCCACACCTCGTGGAAGAAGTCCGGTGCATCCACTTTGGGACCTTATGTGTTTATGATTGTTACCCTCTGTCCTCTTAGTTTCCCCGTTAGGATGAGGTATCTGCACTGATTGTCCACTATCAAGCTTTCTTTGGTGAAATTGGTGCATTTTTTTGTCAAAATCGTGAGTAGGAAGAATATGTGGAGTGGTATACAGACTCTGCCCATCTCTTGCCTATGTTACACTATGTGGATGGATTCATGTGAGTTTCCTGCACAAGCAGGATGTCTATCTGCCATCTATCGAAACAGGCAAATATCTGTCTAACTTCTTTGGGTTCGCGAAACCTCATATATTCCATGTTATAAGATTCAAATGTACCTTTCTAGGTACGTTATGTGGTTTAGCCATCAGTGTTAATTACGCGCCCCGTAGACTCGTGGTGATCCCTGTCCTCCTCGATAGTAATAAAATACATCTCAGTGCTAGAGTCTCAATTCCATTAATGCTAGTGCATGGGGTTTCAGCAATGCATCTCAAGTGATCAGGCCCTGTGAACTTAAACAATCTAAAGAAGTCGTGTACGCATGAAGCATGCAAGTACATCCCAGGGAGGCACTCCGGGGTGGCTCAAAAACAATGATTCCACTGTTGGTTTTAAAGTGTTTATTTCTTCATTTCAATGATATTGGAATTCATATCAAAGTATTTTTAGGATACTGAAGTACATGTCATTTCACGCATATGGCTCCGATGCATTTCGGGCTCAAAAATGCCCTTTTTCAAGGAGCGCTGAAAGAAGAAGAAATTGGCGCGAATTAGGAATGTGAAAAACGGGACACACGATGTGTATAAAGCGAAGTGTATAAAGTGAACTGAGTGAAATAAAACGAATACGTGGCCAGTGTGGGAGTTGGTGAAATTATCGTGCTTAAAGGGTGAAGGTCATAAGTAGCAAGAGGTGTACGAGTCGCTTTAAATGGGGTGCATAGTCAAAAGTAAAACTTTCGTGCGTTTCGTGTCGAAATTACCAAGTGCTGTGTGATTAAAGGTATGTCCGTCTATATCGACTGGTTCATGCACAACATATACAACATATAGTAAGTTCAAAACCGGAGCGCGACGTGCTTCCGTGGACAAGTGCCTAAGGTCTGAGATTAAACAAGCATGCAGGCTAGCGGGGTGGGTTACTCACTGTTATGCGGAGGGAAACATGCTTCTCACTGTCAGCGTGCTGGATGCATTAGGGTCGGCGGATGAAGCCGGGTTAAGTGAAGCGGAAGGTGCAAGCGACATAAAGGAAGGGTTAAGACGCGGGCAGTGATGGCCATCTTGGAGTGGGGAACGTGAAAGGTGGGACAATGAGTACAAAGGGTAAAAAAAGTAAAACAGTATGCGGGAAGTTTTACTTTTGACTATGCACCCCATTTAAAGCGACTCGTACACCTCTTGCTACTTATGACCTTCACCCTTTAAGCACGATAATTTCACCAACTCCCACACTGGCCACGTATTCGTTTTATTTCACTCAGTTCACTTTATACACTTCGCTTTATACACATCGCGTGTCCCGTTTTTCACATTCCTAATTCGCGCCAATTTCTTCTTCTTTCAGCGCTCCTTGAAAAAGGGCATTTTTGAGCCCGAAATGCATCGGAGCCATATGCGTGAAATGACATGTACTTCAGTATCCTAAAAATACTTTGATATGAATTCCAATATCATTGAAATGAAGAAATAAACACTTTAAAACCAACAGTGGAATCATTGTTTTTGAGCCACCCCGGAGTGCCTCCCTGGGATGTACTTGCATGCTTCATGCGTACACGACTTCTTTAGTTATCCATTGGGCGTTTTGAGACGGAAACGACACCAAGGAGTGCACCCTTCCCAGAACTATCCTTTCATCGAACGACTTGCTGTGCATCCTCTACACATATTGTAGTCAACTTAAACAATCTCCCATTCAAACTCCCCCCACCCACTTTAGCAACCCAATTTTGCCAAAGTCACACCCTAGTATAAACAGTTTTCAAATACAAGTACATTTTGGGGAACACCCATATGAAGGCCTGACGAGGGCACACTACACCATCCAATCTAATGGATGTGGGCAGACCATAATAACATATGAATAACATATAATTTTTTAGACATTACAATCAATATTGGTAGTACCATCTGTGTCATAGTCATCAACCCTGTAAACAATCCGACATTCAGTAGTCACAGAGTATGTAGCATCGTGTATGCGGTTTAAGAACCATGCCTCTAAAAGGAAGTATCAGTGACTCATTACTGTGAGTTCGCAGTAGATAAGAGAGGTCCGCCATGCACAAGACTACTATTGTCACTGTCTATGGCTCTCTCTGTGCATCAAAGGTTTGGATGCCCGTGGCATGTACTGTAATACATAGAAATTTCCTGAAACACAAAAGTCAGGTTGATGCGTTTGATGGGGTAGTAATTGTACCCCTGGCCATTGGTCTGTCATTTGTGTGCAACTGTTCCTCGACTTCGTAGCACTGCCTTTAAGTCCTTCCGTTATCACATTAGGCATCACTACAGTCCCTCGCACCCATCGCCCACAGTGTCTCAGGGGCTCAGCCAGTGTGATCTGCAGAGTTCGGAAGTAGCAGTAAAGGCACTGTATATCACCGGACTCAATGTTATCAGAAGTGTCACACGGCAGTCACCCCAGAATCCTATATCGTATGGTGCGCACTTGAGTGGAGGGGTCTGCACGTCTCCTTCATAATGTACCTTCTGCATCTTGCAAGTCTTTTACTATTGTGTGTAGAGTTTAGTCATATTGCAGTGTACAAACACTTACCAACTCAGATGTGGGCAGCTCCCATCCCCGCATTCTTATCCAGCTTATTGACAATAGGGATTCCGATCCTCCCGTCCGCTGCTGCCATATCTCTCCTAACTTAGCGTCAGCTTGCAGTAAACCATTTATTCCGAGTCACGCTGTTGATCCGCTTGTTTCTGCTCCTTACGTTTATTAGTGATTCATTTGTTGAACTCTTGGGCTGCTTTAGGAGTGGTGAGGAGTGTTGTTTTACCTTCCCATGTGACTTTCAGGCGTGGTGGGTATAACATAGCGTAATTCACCTGTAGGTCTCTCAGTTTCGCCTTTGTAGTTGTAAACTCCCTTCGTGCTTGTTGCAACACAATAGTGTAGTCCGGATAGAATTCTAGTTGGTTTCCTTGGCGGTTCACTTGTCCTTTTTCTTGTGCCATCCTCAGTATGCTGTCTCCATCCCGGTAATTCAGCACGCGAGCCAAGATAGGCCGTGGTGGGGCACCCGGTGGTGGTCTGGGCACGAGTGACTGGTGTGCTCTTTCAACTTTGAAGCATGACAGCTGTTCCACCCCCAAACACCTGTCGGCATAGATTTTCTACATATGTCTCCATACTGCCTGTGTTTGTCATCTCCGGTATTCCTGCGATACGTACGTTGTTTCGTAGTGATCTGGCTTCCAATTCCTCCGCCTTGGCTTTGATCACCTCCAGGACCTTTTTCATACCTTCACAATTACCTGCAGTGACATGTGCCTCGTCCTCCACTGCCGAAAAGCGATTTTCCGCCGTATCTAGCCATTCCCCCTGCTTGTCCAATTTAGCCGCCATGTTATCAACACGGCACGTCAGGTGATCTAGCTTTTATGTCTTGTGAGTTGGTTTGTATTGCTTTCAGGATAGTTGTCATATTAGGTTCTGCAGCCATATCCCCTCAGTTTCCGTGTCTGAGTGAGCTGTCGGTCCTCTCGGCATTCTCCGGGATTCAAAGTTTAATTTTGGCTGTTGTTTGTCAGGTTTTCCCATCTTGGCGTCACTTGGTATTCTTTTGTGTCTCCGTTCTATACCCCGTTAGCTGGCACCGTCTCTCCAGTCACCAATCTATCAAAATATCGTTCATTTTGCAATGGTGCAGTTCGGACTGCAAACATCACCGTAGAAGGTGCAGTACCTTTGCCAGGGTATTAAGTATGCAGGACATCTTCACCTTCAATTAGCTAGTTCCAGCGAATCCTCATTGCTTCACAATGAAAATAGTGGTCACGTAACTCCAATCACGCAATTTTTGGTGAGGTTTGGGTAGAATCGGTAGCGTGATTGATGCAGCGAATCTCCAGGTTTTTCAGGAATTCCACTTCCCTCTTGAGTGAGCAGCAGTGCCTCACCTCATATACTTTGGCCGCGTGATATTATTGCATACAGCTGTAACGTTGGGCCCCCTCCGCATCTGTGGTTCGTGAGCAGGAGTGCAGTACTAGCCCTTTCCATGCGCTGGTAGGTTACATCAGTATCCACAAAATAGCCGCTAGCAATTTGTTTATGACTTGTTTGAGAAGATCACTTAGTGCTTATGTCTGGACTTCTGTCGTGCTTAGAAGAGGCCATAATGTTTCATAGCGGTTGTCCTGGGTTTGATAGTGCCGCTACTTACTTGTCATACATTATACAAATTCGTCGCAATGCCGAGACAGTGTCTGCGCCATTACCGCGCTTGCTGAGTATCTCCGGTTTGCGCCATACATATTAGCCGATGTCCATATTCGCCCTCAATAACAGGATCAGCAGCGTCAATTAGTTTACAGAGATAACCTTCTCCAGATTGTCGGGGCTATGCACATGTGGTAGTGGCAGAGCGACAGTTATATAATATCAGGTATGCACTCCTACCATGTCGGGAGGCTCGGTCCTCGGCTGGTCATGGACGCCGCCATCTTAGGTCCTCCAGTATCGCGGTGCGCGAGCCTTGCGATAAACATATCGGCGGGATCCCGATGGTTCGCAAGCGTTTATCAGCTCTTCGGTCTTGCTGATTCCACTCCCACTCTCCGCTGACCCTCTCCATCCCAGGTTTCGTGTTCACTTTCGCGTATCGCCCACTTCAAGCACTCGATTCATTTGCAGTCCCCATTTTGCGCTTCTCTCACCGCGTAGACAAAATAGTAATTTCACCGTAATCCGCCCAGCAAAGTGTCAGCCAAGGTGCTTCACCGCTGCCCCGCACATTCCCAAGTTTGCGAATCCTCTTGTGGTACTAGTTTGGGGGCTTTTGAGATGTTATTTCCTACTGGAACGAGGTCTGCCTGGCGGAGCCGACTTTTCAGGCAGCCATCCCGCTGTGCGCCCTCTAGCGCCCTCCAATTGCAGACATTACTAGATCTCAAAACATGAGAATATAATAAATTAGCATCTGGATCCATTATCAAACAGTGCAGGAAACTCCGGGCTATGAGCATTGGAGAAATAGAGGCACCAATCAGGGGTCTGCAGGTCGAAAAGGGAAAAGCTCAATTCCTCGATATGACGCCCACCGTGTCCAAATCTTTCTGTGTTTAACAGGGCAACCCCGAGCTAGGAATACTGCCATTTACGCCCCATACATCTATCTAGTTCAGTCTTCCATCTGCCCAGTTTCGGGGGAGATGTCCCGTTCCACAATTGTACTATGTCTCTCTTGGCGATACTCTTTCAAGAATAGATTAACTATTTACATTGGAAGCAGGACTGGAAAAGGCTCCCTCTCCAACAACGCTGTGGGAGGCATGTAAAACTGTATTACGTGGCCAGGCAATCTCACTAGTTACAAGGCATAAAAAGTTACAAAAACAGCAGATTGAGACACTAGAACATGAGCTAACCCAGACAGAGGCCGACCATGCCACTGACACCAACGATAACACGACACATAGGTTAAATTTAGTGGAACAGGAATACAGGGCCTTCGCATGGGAGGAGGCGAAATCCAAATTCACCAGCACACACGATACTACTTGATAAAGCATGCAAGCTCCTAGCCTGGCTGGATAGAAAGGAACGTTTTTGAGTCAGGGCCCGGTGAGCACGTTCCACCACAAAGCATGATGACAGTAAGTTCCTTGGCATGAGGGCGGTGAGCCACTGAGTAATGAAGTGGGTGATGGAGGCACCCTCACACCCCTATAGCAGGCCCACAAAGCGCAGATTGTTGCGTCGTGCTCGACCCTCTGCATCTTCCACCCTGGAGGCCAGCTCCTGCGACACCACAGTAACTGTATTGACTTTTTCTGGAGGGTGGAAACCGTGTCTTCTACAGTCGAGACCCTCGTCTCCGCCTCCGTGACGCGATCAACAGCCTTATGGAGATCCTGGCGCAGGAATGAAACTTCTGACCCCACTGCACCAATCTTTGCTTCCAGTATGTCCCTGGCCCTATTAATCACCGCTAGGAGGGCCGCATTTTCGGATGCTGAGCCTGCTGCCTCACCACCCGAGGAGCCCCCAGTGGGCGCGGTGAACTGATCCAGGGTACCCTGTTTGGGGCCAGCTCCGCCAGGCTTGCCCCTGCCCATCATGGAGGAGGTCAAAATGGTTATATGGGAAAACGAGAACTAGCACTGGGTAGAGGTGCTGCTTATATCTCTGTTCTGCAGTTATGTCACAATTACATATTCAACTAATCATAAACCACACATATTTAATATAAAAAAATAAATCTTTTTTTATTATATTTTGCTTTTATCAAAAAATACTTTTTTTCCTCTTAGAGATAGTTAATTCTCTTGAAAATTTCTTGTCTCACATGATTGACTTTTTATAATCATAACAGTATATCAAACCACAGTCAAATATCAATATATAAAACTGGTCTCCTTCTATTCAATAGTGAATTTGTCATATGTAAGAATATGGCCACTAAAAAGAACAGGTCTTGATCACCTGCTTGTTAAATATACAACAGAAGTGAAACAATTTCCACAGTAATGCAAGAAAAGAAATGAAAAAAACAGTATTAATACAAAATATAGAAGAAAAGGGGCCAGAACACTGGTTTCAGACAACAATTATCACCAACGCGTTTCAGTGTTGAACCTTCCTCAGGGTGATTATACCAGTGGCATACTACAAGACGGAAAGAGAAAACAAAGTAAACACGTGTGTGTGACACAAATGCAATAACACTTAATTATGTATAACAAATACAAGACCTTTGTAATGTCACCCCCACCACCCCATATTAAAAAATGGACTTTGCAGACGTAGGGATACACGCGGTATGGCCAACACAGAGCAACCTGCCACCTCCACAATCACCATTCATACATACTGCACGCCTGCTTCTTGTACATGAATCTTCTCCAATCTTAGTCCATGGTGGAATATCCCGATGCTTATTAGCGAGTAGTATATAAATATACACTCTTTCTTTATTGTGATAAACTAACAAATGTGACAAGAACACAAAAAGCACTCTATACGATATGTTTGCTTGTAACTAGGACCTGATCCCTCACTTATTTCTAATCTATATTTGGACTTACCCACACAGCAGCTTGGAATAAGATGATATGCTGATCTCATGTGCTAGTCAAAGCAGTTATCCCTCTAAAAACTTCTCACTGTAAAATTGAAAAAAATGGGAATAAACTTGGCTATGGGGTTCTAATACAAGAAGGGGGTCAATATTCAAATCGCACTACAAGAACAAACTTACCTAATGGTGTCTAAAATCGAGGTATAGGGATTTTCCTGAGAGTAAGCGCGGCTGCTGACTCTTCTCTTACGGTTATGCGTGTTACTACTTCAAAGGAAATCCTATTGTAAACGAGAAAACAATGGGTTTAGGAGTGGCATCCTACAGCCTTGTTACTGAAGAGGCCTAGGTGGAACTTCACCCTACTCTTACCTTTTATCTTTAGCATCTGAAGGTGCATGATTTAGGAGCAGCTCAATCTATTCATTGCTGGAAGTTATGATGCTTCCCAAGCACTGATGCCGCTGTCCAATAATTATATGATGGCGACATTAGAATCACGATCCTTCCATGTTGCGACCTATGGGACCAGACAATAAAAAAGAACTTAAAACTAGATAGTGATCAGCTCCCACAAGGTTTTTGCATCGGGAGTGATGCCTCGTATAATTTTAATGGAGCTTCATATCAAACCCTGCAGATATTTGAAGCTACTAAAGACACACAAAACTATGGTCTCAACGAGTGGGCTTCATTGGAAGATGGAACTAATTCATGAATAGCTACAATAGCCGTATTGCCGATGGACATAGAACACCCGAAAGTAAGAAACGATTGATGGCACACAAGAATTGCAAGAATTGTCCTACAAAAGGCCACACAATCAATTATGTGGGGAGTCACGATAATGTGGGTAAAGATTGACAACATCCACAATAAACATGATGTAGATCTGAAGAGACTACAAAAATGTGCAGACCATAGCCTATAGGATTAGGCTTAAATCTTAATTACGATTGGTACATAAACAAATATATATACACATTGTCCGCATAACTGCAAGATACCGAAGCCCACAAAGGTCAAGACAACAACATTCAGAAATGACAAGAAGTATTTTTAACAGAGACTGAGCAGTCAAAATGTTTAAACAAACATGCATATGGTTAATGCGTAAATAGGTGCACATGGCCTGCGTTACTAGGTGAAAACTGAGATGTCAAAAGATGTGTTAGAGCAACCTATCATGTGGTTAATGTAAAGTTATATGCTCAACGCCCGCATTACTAAAAGAAACCTGAGCTAATGACAACTGAAACCAATAATGCGCAATTATGACAAGAGGTCATGTTGAAGGAAACTGAGCCAAAAAGATTAATTTAAACACACAATGATGCAAGTCTTTTACTTGCGATTTAAAAAGAAAAGAAACGCTAACGTATGGATACATGTGACGTGCACCCACCTGTGATCAGAAAAACGGAAGAGACTTCATGGAGGCCTCTTGCCGGTATACGCAAAGCCTGTCAACTGAGCTGGGCTGACAAGCTCAGTTTTTATATCATCTAAAGATTGGTTACGGTATGTCAATCCCACTTCTGAGGTACGTGATGACCTCATTTCAATGCGACTATGGGAGTGAGAGGTAGTGCGGCCTGGCGGCCATATATAAATATATAGTGCTCCGAATCTGACCATTGTAATTATATGTGTAATGTAAGTTGAATAATTCTAAATAGAGGCAACATGGTCAATACGCCAGCGAGTCTGCTTATGTCGCATCTATTATAATGATATCTGCTATATGGTTTGCTTATCAAGAGGAAATCTCTCATTTTCGCGGTGTATATGTAAAAATAGAAGAGGAGTATTCTAATGTGCTACAGATAAGAAAGAAACTGCGACGGCCATCTTTGAACGTACCTGGTTCCAAAGTGCTCATTCGAGATAAATCAGCGTGATTATAAATTCCTAAGGGAGTCGAGATAAATCAACGTAATTACAAATTCCTAGGGTCACTTGAACTGAAATACTCAAGTATAGTATATTAACCACAATGACAAAAGATGACTATGGAGATCAAAATAGAGCAATAATACAAGAACATAGATATAAGAGATCAAAGTGAGATTCACGGGCATCCTATTGCATGTGAAAAAATATCAAATATTCCAGCATAATGAATAAGTACTGTAGTGTAGTTCCTGTATTTCCAATAGGCTCTGCGCATTGGAATAACATAAACGATAGTTTAGACGTAGGACTGAAGTCGACTAGGTCTCTATTGAATATGTTAGAGTTAATTATGAAATGCCAGCTAGCTCAGAGGTCACTAGAAACTTTCTTGAGTAAACAGGAAGGGGTTAGCTTTCCTGTATAGACAAGAAGGGATTAGTTTCTGGCAACCGCATAAACATGACAACTTTGCTCCCTCCAGAATAAGGAGTATACCTCCAGAGCAGCGGAAACAATAGATAACTATTTTACTCAGTCAATCGTGCATACTTAGTTTCACCAGAAGTGCAGAGAAACAGAGAGACAGGTGTTTTCAATAAAAAAGTTTATTTATTGAAAAGTCTGCTTTCTTATGCAAGAGAAGTGAATTGCTACAATTGCAATACTTGTCATAAAGTAGAGTGCGTACAGTAAAAAGAGTATTACAAAGTAATACTGTAAAAGCATGGTATGGTTTCTAAGCCATGCGGTTTTTAACCCCTTCCATGCTCATGACAAGGTCAGCTCGTCATGCAGTGCACTGATCCTGTGCTAATGACGAGCTGACCTTGTCATGAACAATGGGAATTAGAAAATATCAGCACCCAGCGGGAATTGCCTTAGCACCAATGTGGATAAAATAGATAAAATACATACAATGATAAAATAATGACTAACAGTACTCAACTGGTGCTTCTAAGATACGCCTACCCCGGTGTACCTAACCTAAGCCTAGTACGTGGGAATGAGTAAGTGAACTACAGTTTTAGTTAAGATAGTTTCTGCCAAGAATCTAAATCAAGAATTCTCTAAGGGTCTAATCAGCTCCGTACCTTGGTTTATAGAATGAAGGAGGTCTTGTATCTCTCTCTCAGGACTCGATCTCCCAGCAACCCGCGAGAGTGACCGGGAAACACTGGAGCTGGATTTCTCGGCAAGAGAAAAGACAGCGTCTCTCTCAGTGCGTCAATGGGAGGGTCGGTTTCCTTCGGCACTCGCTACAGCAGGGCATCGGGCAAGTAGATAGCCGATCTGCTCCAATACACCATGTGTCTTGCTAAGGCAGATGCTGGTATATTTATACCTGGAAGGTGCCGAGTTTGACGTAAGGTTGGACATAAGACGTCACTAAGAACTCGCAGTTCTTTCAGGACTCCAGGAGTTCTAGGACAAATCAATACAGAAGCAAGGGGAATTCCCGGGCTGCTGGAGGCTTGGTTTGTTTAAGAACACGTTGTGCTTTCTAGGAGTCTATGGGAGTAGCCTTGCCGTATTTGGACTGCATTGGCTATGACTTAATATGGATATGATTCTTATGCCTTTATAAGGATATGATTTGATATAACCACACAAGGGCATAAATCGGGAATATTTAAATAGGGTCCTAGATTTGTTTACAACAGTACATTGACAATAACTTTGCCAATGTAAATACCAGCAAGTTCTGAATAGAATATAGCAAAGAGTTTGAAAAAAGGGTATAATTCGGACACAACTACTTAATTAAATTTGATTGCCTGTTCCCAAGGGATTTCCATATTTAAACCCCTTGTAGCAGTGCCTAACAGGAAAATCCAATAGACCTCTCTCATTTTGCGTGTGGCTTCTTGTGACCTGCCCTCCTTCGCATGAATACGTTCTAAGATGTACCAGCGTATCACATCTGGGGTGTGGCCTTTTGTTATGTAATGCTTGACTATGGGTGCAGTTATCTTGTTAGTCCTCACTGCAGATCTGTGTTCTGTTAGTCTCATGTTTAAAGATCTCCCTGTCTCTCCTACATAGCCTAAATTGCAGGGGAAAAGCAATAAATATACCACACTGGATGTTCTGCAGTTGTTTAATTCTGAGGGTACTATTGTGTGACTGTTGAAGGTTAATGTGGGAGCTTCAATAGCAGTTTCGCATGACTTGCATCTGGTGCATCTGAAATTACCTGTTACTGCCGTGAGGACTGCAATGCTCCTTTGTTTGGGTTCACATTTAGTACTCATGCAGGAGCGGACCATGTAATCTTTCAAGTTTTTATTACGTTTGTAGGCAGTCCCGTCCAATTTTATGACTATACAATCAGTCATTGGCAAATCGGGAACAAATTCCGTTTTGGTTAACTCAAAAAATTACTCAAATGGAGGCAGTATTTCCTGATACTACACCTCATGAAAAACACAGAATTCTGACATTCTGTCTACCAATGGGGATCGCACCACATGTGGAGGAAGGTGGCACTTGGGGAACAGTATTTGCTTACATATACACAAAAAGACATGGTGTTCCGTCCATGGCGGTTATACCAGACATACTAAGACAGATTCAAAATGAATATGGTCCAGAGCCTGCTTTAAATCTAGGTATGAAATTACTGAAAGACTTTAAGCAAGTCCCGGCTATACTACTAGCCAACATAAAAGGAGAAGCAGCATCTATGGCGATCCACCAGAAGTTAAAAGAAACAGAAGTAACAGAACAACCTTTTGAACTTGCCAGAATAATTGAAAAGTGCTATGAAGAATTAGGTAGAGATATTTTGGGTGGGAAACCACTAAAACCCCAACTAACTGAAGAACCTTAAAAAAAACTTTATTAAAAATAATCTCAATACTCCAAAAAAGAAGTGGGAGGGTAACAAACAAACCACTCCCAGAGAAAAACAGTTTCAGTCCAGAGGAAAGTCTCCACAACGGGAGCCCTCTGAAAAAAAGATGCGACCTTAGAGATAGGGAGAAATTAAGAAAACCTAACAGATATCAAGAGAATGATAGACGTCCCTCTCGATCTTTTCAGGCTTCCTCACAGAAATCGGAAAGAAGAGGACGGTCAGAACATAAAGAAGAGTGCGTCAAGTCCAAAGACAACGAACCAGCTCATCAAAGTAAAAAATTACAATTTCCCAAAAAGAAGGTAGCCAGTATTAAAATAAAACATGCCGAGGATTCTGAGAACACAACTCAAGAACGGAGAATGGGCCCAGACAATGCTAGACAGCGCAGCAGAAGTGACCATAGCTCGCAAGATCCTGATGAATCTTCTAGAGACAGTGGACACAAAGGAATACATTCAGGTGGAAACTGCAGACACCAGAGTTAGCGTACCCCATAAATTACATGAAATACCATTACGTATAGAAGGGGACAAAACTAGGAAAATAAGAGGTCTCTTTTGGGAGAATCTATCTAAAGGCTATGATATCCTTCTAGCAGAAAAAGACTGGCCACCAGAGTTTGTCAGGGAGTGCCCACATGGCAAAGAAATGATTATGCCTGCCTTCTCAAATCACATTCCAATTCATTAAAAATATACATATGCTAGAAAATGGGCAGTAGCCCAAGCCCCTGCATTTAAAAAAAAATAATGTAGGATGGGATGAGGATTCTCCTCACCATAAAATTCAGTTAAAAAATCAACCTACTGCACAGAGGCAGTATCCTGTTAAGCAAGAAGCTAAAAAACAAGTCAGGGAGATCTTAGATCAACTTGAATACCAGGGGGTGATTGAAACATGCACCTCACAAATGAACAACCCTTTGTTTCCTGTCTCTAAACCAGACAATTCATATCGTCTAGTTCTGTATTACAGACACCTAAACTCTTGCTGCAAAACATTTGCAGTACGAAACTCACACAGTGCAGCACTAATGAATAACATTGTGCGCAAAAAATATAAAACGACATTAGATATTTCAAATGGTTTCTTCTGTCAAAACATTGCACCAGAAAGCAGGTATTTGACCGCTTTCTCTTTTATGGGGGCTCATAAGCACTTTTGCCGTCTCCCCCAGGGATTTAAGAACAGCCCAGGATTATTTTCAGCCAGGGTAACCGAATTACTAGAAATGTATGATGATGAGGCATTATCTTATGTCGATGGCATCTATCTTACAGACAATGACCTGGAGACTCCCTTAAAAAGAGTAAACACCATTATACTTGGGTTCGCATCTGA
This sequence comes from Lissotriton helveticus, assembly GCF_964261635.1. NCBI lineage: Eukaryota > Metazoa > Chordata > Amphibia > Caudata > Salamandridae > Lissotriton > Lissotriton helveticus. The sequence continues at coordinate 1,794,751,943 of NC_136068.1, forward strand.
AGGGTACAAATTCAACTTTAAAAAATCACGAATTGCCCACCTCACAGTCCTATTTCTAGGATATGAGTTATCAAGTGAAGGCAAAAGCCTAGCAGACAACTTCTTAGAGAAGTGTGCAGTACTCCAAGCTCCAAAAACAGTGAAAAACTTACAATCAATTCTAGGCTTCCTGATTTTCGGAAGAACTTACATACTAAACTACGCAGATAGGGTTAAACCCCTCTACGAATTAATAAAACCTGATTTCAAACCAATTAATTGGACACAGGAACACACAAAGATTTTACGATCAATACAAACTGAAATGTTAACTAAAACAAAACTGCAAACACGCTCAAACGAACGCAATCTAGTAATCCGAGTCATCCCAGGAAGATGAGGATTTACCTACCTGACCTCTAATGTGGGAGAAATTGTACCAATAGCTTATAAATCACACTTGCACAAACAAGCTGAAATTAAATTCAGTTCTACTGAAAAAACTCTGACTGCGATCCAAACTTCTGTAGCAAAAAAAAGAGCCCTCGCACAAGGTAAACGTATAATAATCGTTACACCGATACCAGCCCTTGAGGCAGTAACAAAAGCCATCATTCCGAATGCTAAAGCTTTACATCCGAGATGGATACAATGGGTTAATTCTCTTGCTGCACCAGACGTAGTATACAAATTTGATCCTAACTTAAAAACGTAAGAATTTCTCCAATACGAATACGAATGTCCTCTGCCGACTGAAATCATGCATCTAGAACTCTACGGCTGTATAATATATACAGACGGTTCAGCACAATCCGCCGTTGGGGGTAAACAATCTTATAGTGCTGCGTGAGCGATTATGAAAGGTCGTTGGCACGAATGAAAATTTAGACCTCTGGTCACTAACACTCAATCACTCGGAGACTGTACAGCTCAGCGAGCTGAACTACAGGCTTTTAAGATGGCGCTTGAAAATACCGATCGCGAATTCCCCACACTAATAGTGTGCGATTAGTATTATTGCGTCCAGTCTTACAATGAATACTTGCCGAACTGTGTTCAAAATGGTTTAAAAGATGCAAAAGGTGGCACAATCAGGCATAAAATGCTTTGGGAACAAGTAGTTCTTTTTACAGAAAGAACTACAAAAGACTCACGTGATCCATACACTGAGTCATCAACGTGACGGCGTTCACGTTGCGGGGAATTCATTGGCTGATGAGGCCGCGAAGGCAGCTGTGCAAACGGCTTCCGTAGCTGCCATTACCAGGTCAAAAACAAAAATAGACAGCGAAATAATGCAAGCTGTCAGTGCTTCAGTAAAAAACAGTGGTAAGACACTCCCGAAAGGCTTTCCGGTAAAGTACTCATACAGAACTGATGCAAATAATGTTCCTTTTGCTGTAATCCCTGGAGTGGGGGATAGGGCAATTCCAAACATGGAACATAGGTTAGGACTAATTTTAGTGGCACATGAAGGGCTCGCTTCTGCACCTGCAGGTGTTTCTGCCACAGTATCATTATTAAAACAGAGATACTGGTGGCCACGCATGAGAAAACAGGCTAGGAACTATGTTTTAGAATGTGAAATATGCCAAAAAATGAAGGTATCAACAGTGAAACAACCAGCACAGACGCCCCTTCTAATCTCAGATAAACCATTAGCATGTGTTTACCTGGACCACTGTGGTCCCTTACAAAGGGATGGTAACTATAAATATATCATGGTCGCAGTGGATTCCTGCACGAGATTCATTTGGATGTGGCCCCAGCGCTCGGCTGACGCCAGAACTGTTATAAAAGATTTGCGAGTCTTTATCGGCACATACGCAATTGGCATGCTACATTCTGACCTGGGTCCTGCGTTTAGCTCTCGAGCTCACAAGGAGGCCATGGCAAGCTTGGGCATTGCATTGCGGTACTCTAGTCCATTCCATCCTGAGGGAAATGCGGTAGTGGAGAGAAAAAACCATGACATAAAGCAATCTATAACAGCGAGGGTATTAGGTTCGGGTGATGGGTGGGTCAAACATCTAATAGGTGTCCAACGTAGTCTTAATAATCTGCCAATAAATTCTATGGGTGGAATCACTCCATATGAACTTTTGTTTGGTACTAGAATGATCATCAGAGATCTCGATAGTCAGACTTCAGTGGTGGAACAAAAAACCTTTGATATCAAAGATCGTTTGGCTGTTTTACAGGACTTAAATGACACAAGATGAAGTCTGAGTAACACAAAGCTAAAGCCAACGGCCACTGAAGAAAAACCACCTGTCCCAGCAAGACCTGTCTGGATTCCAAAGATTGGGGATCTGGTCAGAGAAAAGATCGCGGTAAAGATGGAATTTGGGCCTTCTTACAGAAAAGCAGTACCTGTCTTAGCAATCAGTGGAACAAGATCAGTAGTACTACCGCCCCTTGCTGGTAAAAAGGAGAACAGAGTTGTATCAATCGACCTGGTAAAACCACAATCATGTGGCCAATAATAAGTAGTAGGCCCCGTGGACTCCCAAGATGTAGCAGAAGACCAAACCTTGCTACAATTCAAGGGGTTCAAACTGAGAAACTAATCACATTTGTTACACATGCAGTGAATAAAGAAGGACTATGCAACAAAGCCATGGAACTTGTGCCTCTTGAACCCCAAATTGCTACAGCTCATCTTGAAACACCTATCTACAATGATGTAGCCTCTGCATATAATAAAATGACAAAAGAAGAAGCTAATGCAAAGATTAAGAAGAATCCTGAAGCAATTCCAACAATTGACAGAACCGCATCTTGCTACTTCATCAATTTTGATTACTTTTCTGTAGATCCAAGTGAACATGAAGAAAAGCCAGCAAATAAAACTTTCAAAGAAAAAACAGCTGAACTCTTTCACCAACTTGGAGAAACATATCTGATTTCACCATGGATTGAACTGTGGATTGTGTTAGGTGTACTTTTCCTCCTACTCTGGCTCATTTTGTTTTTAAGCTTGGGCAGATTTAGTGATGGAAAATACAGTACAATGGACACAGCAAGTCAGAACATCAACTTGGTCCTAAAGCCACACGGATCTTCTCACATTGAAAAAAGAGAACTATTATCGGTGAACATCACAGCCATTCCTATACCTGGTGGTGTAGCATGGGATGCTACTGATTACGACATTTATGGCCCGGTTGAACTCTTGAAATATCCACACCAGTTCAAGGTTTCTTTAAGTGACTTTGTATCACCTAGCACATTCTCTGATGATTGGGACTTTGAATCGATTAACAATATGATGTCAGACTTAGAAATGTCAGCAAAATTTACAGAACATAATTATTAAGAAGGTTCATCAGATTATGAAGAAATGTATTGCTATAATCATTATGGTAATCACTATTTGCATAAATCTGCTAATCCTAGAAATGTTTTTGCTTATAATCAATGGGAACATTGTCCAACACCGCCAAAAGGCAGCTCGAAAACATTTTATGAGAAATTCCAATACTTCTCAGGGTTTAATTCACACTGATCCAGAAACGTTTTATTTTAAAAGTGTAAATAAGACAGGAATGAAAAACATGTTGACAAATACTAAAATGATATATTCTGCAAAATTTTATGAAACATTGTCTACATTTGGTTTTGAATTTTGGAAAAACAACATTGAGACAAAAACCATCTGGGTACAAAAGATTGGCAGGTACAAGGTTTAGAATCTTTATTTAGAGCCTGCATGATCCCAGAACAAATAATATTCCTGAATGACACCATTCAACAAACAACCTGTCTTGGCCTAGCCAGGATAAAAGACTTAAACAAACCGTCTATACCAAAGCCCATACCTGATAGTAATAGCACTACAGATGTGGAGATAGACGTATCCCATATTATACACCAAAACAGAACTAATCCTGATTGGAGAAAATGGTTGATCTGGCCTACAGAACCTAATAACTGTCAAGAAACATTCCTGAACATAACACAGGGGTTCAAACAGAACAGGCCAGACCCGTGATATTCCCAGAGACAACATCCAGGGATAATAACAACTTACAGTGTAGGAAAACTATGCCTCGAATGGCTACAGAAATCCACACTACCGGAAATTAAGCAGCACTTGACTTTACTTATAGAAGGTGCTGACTTGCGAGATTTTTTAATGGGACCTCGCAAACAGCGTCAAAAACGTTTCATATACGCCGGTATATAAGCTGCTTACAATGAAAATTGGAAAGTAAAGCAAATTGAAACTGCTGAAAAAATACGAGAAATTGATCATATTAATTTGGAAAAAACAATGTCTGTAGTGGACAATGGGTTAACGACTCTGTCCTCCAGAATTTATTCACTGGACAGCATTGTATCATCTGCTATTGATATAATAGAACAGGATATGCTAATGTTACAAAATGGCCAGTCCCAATTACGTTCTATTGTACAGTTAGGCTGGAAGTTACAAAATCTACGTTCAGGCTACGTGCCTTAGTGTCTAATCAATACAACGTCATTGTTTTCTGTATTTAACCTTACAGATAAACAAATCTCTTTGGCACAAAGAGGGGCAGACTATACGGTGCTGAGCATTGAAAAAATTGAGAAATTACCATTGACAATCTCTGAACGACCTGTCATTGAATGGATAATACATGGCACCATTACAATTCCAACAACAACTTTTCAGTTTCAATATTGCCAAAAGCACATACCAGTGGGCCTGTATGAAAGGTTGGGTAAGGGGTACATCAAGTAAACCTGGAATTTACCTTACAAACATAGATGTTGGAGTGGGGGGAAGAAAGAGGTATTTCTTAGTGGTAAAAACTGCAAACATTCACTGAGCGGTACACTTCTGTGTCAAGGAATTAACTTGCATGGAGCCTGCGAAGGTTCATCAAATAACCTTTCATGTCATCTGCACGGCACCCCTGCTACACAAATAGAGCCTTTTTTCAGGCAACTTTCCAACGGCAGTTACGTTACGTTAAGTGACCGCAGCTGTGGCATGATGCCAGGAATGCCCTATCTTGTGAGTGTTACATCCAGGGTCACTTGCTTTATGCAAGTATTGTATCCAAACAGCAAACCAGACAAGGAGGCAACAATATGGCCTTCTCTGAATATCTCTCCTATCCGAATTGATACTTTAAGCAGAATTAAGTCTATTCTTTTACAGACAACTGTGCCTTTAACCTCGTCTAGAGAAACGTATGATCTGCAAGTCGCAAGGACAGCAGCAGAGATACATGCATTATTATCAACAAATTGCCCGTGCATTTCGTAGAAATATTAAGTCAAATCTTAAACATGTCTGATACCAGTGGCATAGCACATGTATTTAAGATGATTTTTCAGGGACTGTTAGCACCCTTTGAAGCAGTCCTGAGCATCTTCCCGAATTTCGTGCACTCTGGGTTCAGCGGCCTGCCTCTCATCTTGGGACTCGTAGCAGGAATTTTATTTTTGTTCTTTCTGCTCCGATATGGCTAGTCCAGTCACGGACAAAACTCAGGCTGCAATGGAAGAAACACTCCTGGCAATGCGATACCGAGATCGGATTACTAAAGTCCTCGGCTTGGCTCGGCTAAGAGATCTGAATACTACCTGGTTTCTTTCATTCAGACCAATCTGGCAAGATTGCATCTTACCTGTGCTACGATGCCTGCTCGGTGGAGAAGAATGCATGTTAGACGTCTGTCTCACACTCCCATCATCAGTGACTATGGATATCGATACTTTGCTTGGTTCGGTAACGGCTCATGCAACGTGTTGTCCCCAGCGGCTACCTATTCTGATGACGGCATTCTTTGAGACCTCACCATTACGAATAGGTGGCAGTGAGGTACGAGATGAAAGCGACACACAGGTACAACCTTCTGTGACCATTGCTGATCTAGACACCGATGACGGCAATGCATTTCACATATGCACTATTTCTACTTCTTCGGACATGGCCCAATTTTCACCTACTGTTGTAGACAAATTCTTTGCCAGCCTATCTGAGTTAATGTTCTCTCCTAACAACGAGAATAACTTTTGAAAACACGAGCAAACAGCGTTCCCTGAACTCTGAATTCGGCCTTCAGTTTTGATAAACAGAACCTCTGAAAAACTATTGGAACTCTTTTTTCTGTAAAAACGAAATTATTTTTTTCCCGTTCCCAAAATATTTACTTTTTTGGCACATGATACTCTGCTTAAAGTAGAACTGTTCTTAGAGAACAAGATTCTATTTTTTAAACTCTAGAGACAATATTATGACTTAGCCTCTAGCACATGTACAGTCTTGTATAAATATGTGATGGAATGGTCTCGACCTTCTTTTCTGTATTAAGAGCCATTTCATAAATGTAAATTTCATAATTTATTCGGCCAACATTCCAATGTACAATATATGCATTATCTGAATGATACCACTGCTTGAAAACGTACAGTATAATACTCATTTTTCGTGTATATACCGTTTTAAATGCATTTTATGTATTTTGGGGTTGGATGGAAAACACATCCTATACTATAGATATGTTTAAAATTGCTTCGTATTTAGTAATGATGGACATTATACGTGGAGTGGGGGTTGTAGACGATTCTAGGACTCTAGTTAAATATTCCCGATTTATGCCCTAATGTGGTTTTATCAAATCATATCCTTATATAGGCATAAGAATCATACCCATATTAAGTCATAGCCAATGCAGTCCAAATACGGCAAGGCTACTCCCATAGACTCCTAGAAAGCACAACATGTTCTTAAACAAACCAAGCCTCCAGCAGCCCGGGAATTCCCCCTGCTTCTGTTTTGATTTTTCCTAGAACTCCTGAAGTCCTGAAAGAACTGCGAGTTCTTAGTGACGTCGTATGTCCACCCTTACGTCAAACACGGCACCTTCCAGGTATAAATATACTAGCATCTGCCCTAACAAAACACACGATTGTTATGGAGCAGATCGACTATCTACTTGCCCCACGCCCTGCTGTAGCAAGTGCCGAAGGAACCCAACCCTCCCGCTGACGCACTGAGAGAGACGCTGTCTTTTCTCCAGCCGAGAAGTCCAGCTCCAGTGTTTCACTGTCACCCTTGCGGGTTGCTGGGAGATCGAGTCCTGAGAGAGAGATACAAGACCTCCTTCATTCTATCACCAAGGTACGGAGCTGATTAGACCCTTAGAGAATTCTTGATTCAGATTCTTGGCAGAAAACTATCTTAACTCAAACTACATCTCACTTACTCTTTCCCTGTACTAAGCTTAGGTTAGGTACACCGGTGTAGGCGTATCTTAGAAGCACCAGTTGAGTACTGTTAGTCATTCTTTTATCATTGTATGTATTTTAACCATTTTAAACCATACCATGCTTTTACAGTATTACTTTGTAGAATTCTTTTTACTGTACGCACTTTACTTTACGACAAGTATTGCAATTGTAGCAATTCACTTCTCTTGCATGAGAAAGAAGACTGTTCAATAAATAACCTCTTTTATTGAAAACGCATGTCTCTCTGTTTCTCTGCACTTCTCGTGAAACTAAGCATGCACGATTGACTGAGTAAAATAGCTATCTATTGTTTCCGCGACTCTGGAGATATACTCCTTATTCTGGAGTGAGCAAAGTTGTCATGTTTATGTGGTTGTCAGAAACTAATCCCTTCTTGTCTATTCAAGAAAGTTAACACCTTCTTGTTTACTCGAGAAAGTTTCTATTGACCTCTGAGCTAGCTGGCATTCATAATTAAGTCTAACATATTCAATAGAGACCTAGTCGACCTCAATGCGCAGAGCCTATTGGGAATATAGGAACTACACTATAATCTCACTTTGATCTCTTATATCTATGTTCTTGTATTATTGCTCTATTTTGATCTCCATAGTCATCTTTTGTCATTGTGGTTAATAAACTATACTTGATTATTTCAGTTCAAGTGACCATAAGAATTTCTAATTACGTTGATTTATCTCAACTGCCTTAGGAATTTATAATCATGCTGATTTATCTCGAATGAGCACTTTGGAACCGGGTACGTTCAAAGATGGCCGCCACAGTTTCTTTCTTATCTGTAGCACATTAGAATTCTCCATCTTCTATTTTTACATATACACAGCGGAAATGGGAGTTTTCCTCTTGATAAGCAAACCATAGAGCAGATATCGTTATAATAGACGCGACATAAGCTGACTCGCTGGCGTATTGACCATATTGCCTCTATTTAGAATTATTCAACTTAAATTACACATATAATTACAATGGTCAGATTCGGAGCCCTACATATTTATATATGGCCACCAGGCCGCACTACCTCTCACTCCCATAGTCGCATTGAAATGAGGTCATCACGTACCTCAGAAGTGGGATTCACGTACCGTAACCAATCTTTAGATGATATAAAAACTGAGCTTGTCAGCCCAGCTCAGTTGACAGGCTTTGCGTATACCGGCAAGAGGCCTCCATGAAGTTTCTTCCGTTTTTTTGATCACAGGTGGGTGCACGTCACATGTAGCCATACGTTAGTGTTTCTTTTCTTTTTAAATCGCAAGTAAAAGACTTGCATCATTGTGTGTTTAAATTAATCTTTTGGCTCAGTTTCCTTCAACATGACCTCTTGTCATATTTGTGCATTATTGGTTTGGGTTTTCATTAGCTCAGATTTCTTTTAGTAATGCGGGCGTTGAGCATATATCTTTACGTTAACCACATGATAGGTTGCTCTAAGACATCTTTTGACAGCTCAGTTTTTGCCTAGTAACGCAGGCCATGTGCACTTATTTACGCATTAACCATATGCATGTTTGTTTAAACATTTTGGCTGCTCAGTCTCTGTTAAAAATTACTTCTTGTCATTTCTGAACGTTATTGTCTTGACCTTTGTGGGCTCCAGTATCTTGCAGTTATGCGGACAATGTGTGTTTATATTTTTTTATGTACCAATCATAATTAAGATTTAAGCCTAATCCCATAGGCTATGGTCTGCACATTTTTGTAGTCTCTTCACATCTACATCATGTTTATTGTGGATGTTGTCAATCTTTACCCACATTATCGTGACTCCCCACATAATTGATTGTGTATACTTTTGTAGGACAATTCTTGCAATTCTTGTGTGCCATCAATCGTTTCTTACTCTCGTGTGTTCTATGTCCATCGGCAACACGACTGTAGTAGCTATTCATGAATTAGTTCCATCTTCCAATGAAGCTCACTCGTTGAGACCATAGTTTTGTGTGTCTTTAGTAGCTTCAAATATCTACAGGGTTTGATATGAAGCTCCATTAAAATTATTCGAGGCATCACTCACGAAGCAATAACTGTAGGAAGGTGGATATCTGACTATGGTTACCCCCAAACTTTTTGCCTAGTGTTTAGCTGGTTTTTTACTTAGTTGGCCTGGGATCCTGCTATTCAGGGCCCCAGGCTAATTGCTCTTTCCTTAAAATGGACTCCATGTACCTTAGGTACATACACAATTGGAACTGGTTCACCTTATAGGCCCGTGTAACAGTGTACCCTAGGTACCCAGGGCATAGGTGTAACCAAGGCCTACCAGAAGCTGCAGCATGTATTATGCCACCCCTGGCCTGGCCTCCATATTTGACACAACTGGCTGAGGGCAAGTTGGTGTAATCACCTCTTACTTAGATATAGTATATCTATATCTAACATATATGGACACATGGTAACCTATAAGTCACTCCTATGGCAGGCCTTAACAATCCTGGAGGCAGAGTGCTTGGTTTCATGTGAGATGGTGCTCTGGCATGAGCTGAGCCTGTCTGCAGTTTTCGGCACAACGTCCTTCAGCTGTTTCATGATATTGCCATACCATATACTCTTAAGTGCATTATGAACCTCGCGGCTAAATGCTATCTTTGGTTTGGCTTTATCAAAACATGTCGAGTAAGGTGTCATACGAATTGGAATACTACCCCCTCGCCAATTCTGGCGACGGGGGTAGCATTCCACCCTTCTAGAGGGACACGACATGTACCTAATCTGAAACCCGGGTAAAGTTAAACATGAGCCTCAGCATCACAAAATGGATGCTGCCACCATAGACAATAGTCTGACCTCCTGCTGCTGGGAGTCCTTCCAGCTTGGGAGGCTTGGACAAAGGGTTTCCTGTCAGGGGAGGTGCTTGCACCACCCCAGACAGGATTTTGTGTAGTGGGTTTGGGAGGGCTGAATAGAATGAGACATGCCTGGGGCACACAAGGTGTCACTGTGGATATGCCAGTTCAAACCGGTGCTGGGGCTCTCCAGCCCCAGTCCTGGTGCAAACCTGGACAAAGGAAAGGGGGTGTAACCACCCCCCTTCCTGGTCCCACCCAGAGGAGGGACCTAGTAGATGATCCGGCCCCTAGATTTGGTTTAAGAGTAGGAGCTGTGTCCTAAGACTTCAGATCATCCTGAACTCGACTTGCAACTAAAAAGAAAACTGGACGTCGACATTCTGATGCACAGAAGACTGAAGAGCATCTCCCTTGTGGCCAAGGAGTGACCACCCTGTGAATACAGGCACCGTCCAGCAACTCGACATCTGCTTTGCCGCTGCCTCCCGCCGGAGCCCGAGCCCAGAGCCCAACAAGACCTGGATTCCCAGACATCTCCAAGCCCGATTCACAGTCCCTGAAAAGAAGAGACCCGTGGAGGCATCGAGAGACGTGGGACCGGCCATCTTGAAAGACCCCCGAGAAGCTGACTGCGCAGCACCCGAGGCATCCTCAATGCTGTGCTTTTGGGTTTGAGAAGCCCCACCACCGAGCAGCATCTGCACCGAAGATCAGCCCCCCAGCATCTCCACGATCTGGCTGGGGCTCTTTTGCATTTTGCCACTCGATGCGTCATCCCGGTTACTGGCCCGTTGGCAAGTGGCCATCTTGGCGACGAAATCTACAAACAACACCACTGGTCTGGTTGCTCCAGACTGGCCCTTGCCCCTGTAAAAAGGAGCAGCCCCTCTGACCTTGCTGGTCAGAGTAAGAAGCTTGCATCTTTTCCAGCGTGGCCTGCATTAGTCAAGGCCTGTTTGCTTCAATCAAGAAGCCGACATCGCCATCAGCTAGAGCCTTTGTGGGACAGCTCGTGATCGACTCCTGGACATCACTGACCTCTTCGTGTCCACGTGGCTGCAGAGACAATCTTCACTTCTTCACCTATTGGCACCCGACTTTGCTTGGTTCCCTCCTGGTTTCACGGTAGTCACTGGCTAGTGATTTTGAACATTGTCCCCTCTGCTTTCAGGTCTTCACTTCTTCAGATCCACCCTTGGATCCACCTGAACTTTTCTCGACTGGCCGCCTGCAGCATCATCATCTTCAGGCTCCATTGAACTACACGACGAAACCCGACGCACTTTGAACCCTATGCACCCGCTTCCTGTGGGTGAGGTAACGCTGGCACTCCGGTGCTCCTGTTGAGAGAAACATCTCTAGTGTCTAGGTTGTAAGTTGTTAGGGTCTGGTCCATCCGGAAGGTTCCCTTTGCAGTAACTTTGTACTTTTTACGCACCCATTGAAAGTCTATGGGCGCCCGCGTGTAACTTCCAACACTGCACACGCACTCCGTGGGCCTCCTGGTCACTAACTCTTGTTAGCTCCTTGTAGTCCCAGCGATTCCCAAGGCCCTAGGCCTTCTTCCCTTAAGATACGTGGTTCTTATACCACTATTTTAGTATATGGTTTGAGCGGCCACCAGGGCCTATCGATATATTGTGCAACTTTTGTATATTTAAACACTGTTTTGTTTTAACGCATTTGCTTCTGTGCTCATAAAGAGTATAGGGGATACTTGTAGTAAATAAATATATATATATTTTCAATATATATCTGTGTGGTGTCCTTTCATTTGGTATTCAAGTAAAGTGTATAAGGTAAAACAGCTTTCTTCACATGCCTAAAGAGTTTAGCCTAAAGACTGCACAGTCCACGTTACCACTAGGATAGCTGGTTTATCTGGGTTGACTTACAACCACCACCATAAGGGTTGCTTGGCATGGTACAAGGTGATCACTAGAACTAGTGAGCATCATATACCAGGCCAACTTCTCACATTGGTGAGCAGCGGTTGGGATTTGAGCTTGCTGTTATTTTACCATTGCAATCTTTGAAAATATAATTTGAAAGATCATACAGGTACCTGTTAGGTACATATAAAACAAGACTAGTATACTTAAGTTCTACTGAACTTAGTTGTTGTAGAGCAAATGGATTAGCACACCCTGACTACAACTACTAGATAGGTATAGTTGGTAAACACCAGTGTAGGTAGTCTGCAACACATCCACCCACACAAGAGCAATGTCTGGAACAGAGGGGTCCACTGGACCTGTCCCTGTTGAGAGTGACTCTCCAAGGGCACCTTCCAAATTTGCTATGTTAAACTTTAAAGAGATGAGGCAGCTGTGTACCTTAAGAGGTCTCAAGCCGGGTCAGAACCCTACCACAGCCCACCTCAGAGAGCTTTTAGACCAGTCTAAAGCCCTAAAGACCTCCAATCCTGACCCCAAAGGGTCTGGAGAAGGAGGCTCTCCCTCTGAAGATGATAACACTGATGCCCCTGTACCTATTGTCCAGATAGATGAGGAAGACCAGAACACTGGAGATACTCACCCTGAGGATGAGGAGGAGGAGGAGGAAGAAGAAAGTGATTCTGATGATGAGAAACTTAGTCAAGTGCCAGTCAGGAGACTTAGCCAGGCTAACTTAAGCCAATTTGGGACTGAGACAGGGTCAAACCCACTCAGACCCCCAGGTGGACTTAACCAGGAGCCTAGGAGGAGAAGGAATCACTCAGGTGAATCTAACACTTCCCATGCTTCTAGAGGTTCTTATGGTCACTCCAGAAGGAGAATGACAACCCCTCAGAATGGAATGGAATGGAATGGAATGAGAATTTGTAGAGCGCGATGGCTACCCAGGGGCGTCCCAGCGCTGTAGAAAAAACTGATGAGTTGAGCTGAAGGGGTGGGAGTGTGGGGAGCAGAGGAATGGTTTAGGTCGAAGTTTTATTAAAAAGCCAAGTTTTTAAAAGTTTTCGGAAGGTAAGCAGATTGGGTTCTGATCTGATTAAGAGGGGGAGAGAGTTCCAGGTCTTAGCCAGGTTGTAGGAGAGGAAGGAACATGAGGCCAACATGAGAGAAGCTGAGCTTAGGATCCAGAAGCGAGAGCTAGAAGTAGCCCTGATCCAAGAGAAACTTGCTAAAGCAAGACAGCCTAGAGAGAGTGGATTAGGATCCACTGGTGGCAGCACTATCCCTAAGGATAAAGACAGGTCCTATGGCAATAGACGCCTGAGTAAGATTGTGCCCCCCTACAAAGCTGGGGATGACATCCACAAATGGATAACTGCACTTGAGAGGGCCTGCAGAGTACAGCAGATCCCTCAGGAGCAGTGGGCAGCAATCTTGTGGCTCTCCTTTGAAGGTAGAGGCAGAGACAGACTCCTCACAGTTAGTGATGAGGATTCTAGAAACTACCTGGTCCTGAATAATGCTCTGGTTTATGGGTTAGGCTTAACCACTGAACAGTACAGGTTGATGTTCAGAGAGACCCAGAAGACACAGACTCAGGACTGGTCTGAATTTGTTGAATCTGCCACTAAGGCTCTGGATGGCTGGTTGCTGGGAAGTAAGGTTACAGACTATACAGGATTGTATAATTTGATGATGAGAGAGCAAATCTTAAATAATTGTCAAAACCAGCTTCTACATCAGCACCTGGTGGGCTCTGATCTGACCTCTCCACAAGAATTGGGTAAGAGGGCAGACAAATTGGTCAGAACCAGGATCAGGCCTAAGAACCAGGGTGGTGACCAAAAGAAAGAGACTACCAAGCCTCATGAGAAAGGCGGGGATAAATCCAAAGAGAAGACTTCCCCAGGGTCCCAAAACTCCAATGAGGGGGTGGGTCCCAAAACACTTCCTCTAACCAGAAGAAACCTTATTGCCATACCTGCAAACAGGTAGGCCATTGGAAAACTGACAGCAGTTGCCCAAAGGCCAACAATAAGGAGAACATAGTCCCCAGTAATACTCCCAAACCTCCTGTTACTATTAGTAGTAATCCCCCAGGTAGTGGGAGTGCCCCCAAGAATGTGGTTGGGTTTACTTTGGGTCTTGGGAGCACAGGGGAACTCTGGCCTAACCAGATCCCCTACCACAGCAACTCTTGTCTGTGAAGATGGCATGGGGTTTGCCAACTTCACTGCTTGTCCCAACACTTTGGGCAGGTACAGACAGGAGCCCCACATCAATGGCCAGAAAGTTGAGGCCTACAGAGACACAGGAGCTAGTGTCACCATGGTGATTGACCACCTAGTCCCCTCTGCTCAACTTATACCTGGATTCACTTACCAGGTGACCAACATTGATGGAGTGCAGAGAAGTCATCCCATGGCAGTAGTCAATCTTAGTTGGGGGGATGTCACTGGCCCCAAGAGAGTGGCAGTGTCTAACCTGTAGATTGCTTACTGGGGAATGACCTAGAGATCTCAGCCTGGGCTGAGGTAGAACAGGAAACCCATTCTAGAATGATAGGCATTCCCAAAAAGGTTAGTGGGGCTGTAACAGTTGCAGCCCCAGTCCAAGCAGATTTCCTCCCTGAGAAGGTTGGAAGGGTTGTGGTAGCCACAGCCCAGGCTCAGACAGACTTCCCTGAAAAGGTTGGCAGGGCTGTGACAGTCACAGCCCAAACACAGACTGAGTGCCTCCCTGAAAAGGTTGGAAGGGCTGTAATGGTCACAGCCCACACTCAAACAGATTTCAGTGTTGTGAAGCCTGAAACTATGGATCACTCCACTTAGACAGAGAGCATTGGAGAGGAGGAAAAGTCTCCCTCCCACCAGACATTAGGTGAGAGTCAGCCTCCTCAGGGAACTCTCCCTACCCCTTGTGAAGGAACTGCCCCAGAGGTAGTCAGGCCTAGCCTGGCCGAACCTCTGATGTCAGTGGACCCTTCCAAGGTGGGACCCAGTCTGGGGCAGGTAACCTGCCCCTCTCTACCCTGCCTCACTCAGCCCAGGGCTGTGGAGGACAGGGAGGCCGGTGGACCCCACAGGGCCCACTGCCCCCAGGAACCTCCCCATAAGCAGATTAGGGACACCAATACAAGCAACCCTAGCCAGGTGGAAATTCCTGAAAGTCCTGAGGGATCCCCATTAAAATTAGTTAGGGACCTCCCCCAGAGGGACTCTGTTGGGCAAAGCCAAACCTGGGACTTAAAAACCCCAAACCTGACGTGTCCCTCCAGTAAGCCCACAAAAGGGACCCAACCTCCAGCTTTAGGTAGCCAGAGGTTGACCCTGAGAGCACAGTGCAACTCAGTCAAGGAAAGAAAGGCCTACATGGTGGAGAGTGATTGGAGGAAGCTGAGTCCTACAGAGGAATCTCACTTCAGTACTCCATCTCCACACCAGCCTTTGACTTTGCCAAAACACACCACAGGTAGAGATTCCCTATGGTGGAGACCCTCAGATACCCTTAGGGTGAGGGATTGCTTAGTGGACCATGAGACAGGGGGTAACCAAGCCAGTGCTGGTATTTCCTTATATGGCCACTTAGGCAATATAGGCTTACCTGGTTAAGGATAGCCTTATCTCTTTTCGTTTGGGGGGGGGGTTGTGTAGGAAGGTGGATATCTGACTATGGTTACCCCCAAACTTTTTGCCTAGTGTTTAGCTGGTTTTTGACTTAGTTGGCCTGGGATCCTGCTATTCAGGGCCCCAGGCTATTTTCTCTTTCCTTAAAATGGACTCCATGTACCTTAGGTACATACACAATTGGAACTGGTTCACCTTATAGTCCCCTGTAACAGTGTACCCTAGGTACCCAGGGCATAGGTGTAACCAAGGCCTACCAGGGGCTGCAGCATGTATTATGCCACCCCTGGCCTGGCCTCCATATTTGACACAACTGGCTGATCAATCAGCTGGGGTAAGTTGGTGTAATCACCTCTTACTTAGATATAGTACATCTATATCTAACATATATGGACACATGGTAACCTATAAGTCACTCCTATGGCAGGCCTTAACAATCCTGGAGGCAGAGTGCTTGGTTTCATGTGAGATGGGGCTCTGGCATGAGCTGAGCACCGTCCTTCAGCTGTTTCATGATATTGCCATACCATATACTCTTAAGTGCATTATGAACCTCGCGGTTAAATGCTATCTTTGGTTTGGCTTTATCAAAATATGTCGAGTAAGGTGTCATACGAATTGGAATACTACCCCCTCGCCA
Organism: Lissotriton helveticus; assembly: GCF_964261635.1. Taxonomy (NCBI): domain Eukaryota; kingdom Metazoa; phylum Chordata; class Amphibia; order Caudata; family Salamandridae; genus Lissotriton; species Lissotriton helveticus. The sequence continues at coordinate 1,794,768,123 of NC_136068.1, forward strand.
ATTCCGGCGACGGGGGTAGCATTCCACCCTTCTAGAGGGACACGACATGTACCTAACCTGAAACCCGGGTAAAGTTAAACACGAGCCTCAGCATCACAAAATGGATGCTGCCACCAGAGACACAAGTCTAACCTCCTGCTGCTAGGAGTTCTTCCAGCTTGGGAGGCTTGGACAAAGGGTTTCCTGTCAGGGGAGGTGCTTGCACCACCCCAGACAGGATTTTGTGTAGTGGGTTAGGGAGGGCTAAATAGAATGAGACATGCCTGGGGTACGGGAAACATCCTTTACAACGCAACTTTTACCACGGACTGCCTTAACGACGCAAATTTTACAACGCATTGCGCTGGGGGGGGCGCTCTAGGATAGGGAATAAGTTTAATTTACTATCCAACACCTTCCCTAGTGTCCACGGGGACTGGAGTTGGAATAATAAATTAAACTATTCACTATCCAGCATCCCAAAGCGCTATGCGTTGTAAAGGTTTGCGTTGCAAAAACCGCTTTGTAAAGGCATGCGATGTAAAAGCATGCATTGTAATGTCATACATCCCTGGGGCACACAAGGTGTCACTGTACATATGCCAGTTCAGACCGGTACTGGGGCTCTCCAGCCTCAGTCCTGGCTCGAAACTGGACAAAGGAAAGGGGGTGTAACCACCCCCCTTCCTGGTCCCACCCAGAGGAGGGACCTAGTAGATGATCCGGCCCCTAGATTTGGTTTAAGAGTAGGAGCTGTGTCCTAAGACTTCAGATCATCCTGAACTCAACTTGCAACTAAGAAAAAAACTGGACTTCGACATTCTGCTGCACAGAAGACTGAAGAGCATCTCCCTTGTGGCCAAGGAGTGACCACCCTGTGAATACAGGCACCATCCAGCAACTCGATGTCTGCTTTGCCACCGCCTCCCGCCGGAGCCGGAGCCCAGAGCCCAACAAGACCTGGATTCCCAGATATCTCTAAGCCCGATCCACAGTCCCTGAAAAGAAGAGACCCGTGGAGGCATCGAGAGACGTGGGACCGGCCATCTTGAAAGACCCCCGAGAAGCTGACTGTGCAGCACCCAAGGCATCTTCAATGCTGTGCTTTGGAGTTTGAGAAGCCCCACCACCGAGCAGCATCTGCATCGAAGATCAGCCCCCCAGCATCTCCACGATCTGCGTGGGGCCCTCTTGCATTTTGCCACTCAATGCGTCATCCAGGTTACTGGCCTGTTGGCTAGTGGCCATCTTGGTGACGAAATCTACAAACAACACAGCTGGTCTGGTTGCTCCAGACTGGCCCTTGCCCCTGTAAAAAGGAGCAGCCCCTCTGACCTTGCTGGTCAGAGTAAGAAGCTTGCATCGTTTCCTGCGTGTCTTGCATTAGCGAAGGCCTGTTTGCTCCAATCAAGAAGCCGACACCGCCATCAGCTAGAGCCTTCGTGGGACAGCTCGTGATCGACTCCTGGACGTCACTGACCTCTTCGTGTCCACGTGGCTGCAGAGACAATCTTCACTTCTTCACCTGTTGGCACCCGACATCGCTTAGTTCCCTCCTGGTCCCATCGTAGTCACTGGCTAGTGACTTTGAACATTGTCCCCTCTGCTTTCAGGTCTTCACTTCTTCAGATCCACCCTTGGATCCACTGGAACTCTTCTCGACTGGCCGCCTGCAGCATCATCATCTTCAGGCTCCATTGAACTACACGATGAAACCTGATGCACTTTGAACCCTATGCACCCGCTATCTGTGGGTGAGGTAACGCTGGCACTCCGGTGCTCCTGTTGAGAGAAACATCTCTAGTGTCTAGGTTTTAAGTTGTTAGGGTCTGGTCCATCCGGAAGGTTCCCTTTGCAGTAACTTTGTACATTTAACGCACCCATTGAAAGTCAATGGGGCCCGTGTGTAACTTCCAACACTGCACACGCACTCCGTGGGCCTCCTGGTCACTAACTCTTGTTAGCTCCTTGTAGTCCCAGCGATTCCCAAGGCCCTAGGCCATCTTCCCTTAAGATACGTGGTTCTTATACCACAATTTTAGTATATGGTTTGAGCAGCCACCAGGGCCTATCCATATTGTGCAAATTTGTATATTTAAACACTGTTTTGTTTTAACGCATTTGCTTCTGTGCTCATAAAGAGTATAGGGGATACTTGTAGTAAATAAATATATATTTTTAATATATATCTGTGTGGTGTCCTTTCATTTGGTATTCAAGGAGAGCGTATATGGTAAAACAGCTTGCTTCACATGCCTAAAGAGTTTAGCCTAAAGACTGCACAGTCCATGGTACCACTAGGATATCTGGTCTATCTGGGTTGAGTTCCAACCACCACCATAAGGGTTGCTTGGCATGGTACAAGGTGATCACTAGAACTAGTGAGCATCATATACCAGGCCAACTTCTCACAATAACCTTGTGGGAGCTGATCACTATCTAGTTTTAAAATCTTTTTTATTGTCTGGTCCCATAGGTTGCAACATGAAGGACCGTGATTCTAATGTCGCCATCATATAATTATTAGACAGCGGCATCAGTGCTTGGGAAGCATCATAACTTCCAGCAATGAATAGATTGAGGGGCTCCTAAATCATGCACCTTTATATGCTAAAGAGAAAAGGTAAGAGTAGGGTGAAGTTCCATTCTTGGCCTCTTCAGTAACAAGACTGTAGGATGCCACTCCTAAACCCATTGTTTTCTCGCTTACAATAGGATTTACTTTGAAGTAGTAACACGCATAACCGTAAGAGAAGAGTCAGCAGCCGCGCTTACTCTCAGGAAAATCCCTATACCTCGATTTTAGACACCATTAGGTAAGTTTGTTCTTGTACTGCGATTTGAATATTGACCCCCTTCTTGTATTAGAACCCCATAGCCAAGTTTATTCCCCTTTTTTTCAATTTTACAGTGAGACGTTTTTAGAGGGACAACTGCTTTGACTAGCACATAAGATCAGCATATCATCTTATTCCAAGCAGCTGTGTGGGTAAGCCCAAATATAGATTATAAATAAGTGAGGGATCAGGTCCTAGTTCCAAGCAAACATATCGTATAGAGTGGTTTTTGTGTTCTTGTCACATTTGTTAGTTTATCCCAATAAAGGAAGGGTGTTATTTATATACTACTCGCTAGTAAGCATCGGGATATTCCACCATGGACTAAGATTGGAGAAGATTCATGTACAAGAAGCAGGCGTGCAGTATGTATGAATGTTGATTGTGGAGATGGGAGGTTCCTCTGTGTTGGCCATGCCTCGTGTATCCCTACGTCTGCAAAGTCCATTTTTTAATATGGGGTGGTGGGGTGACATTACAAATGTCTTGTATTTGTTATAAATAATTAAGTGTTATTGCATTTGTGTCACACACACATGTTTACTTTGTTTTCTCTTTCCGTCTTGTAGTATGCCACTGCTATAATCACTCTGAGGAAGGTTCAACACCGAAACGCGTTGGTGATAATTGTTGTCTGAAACCAGTGTTCTAGCCCCTTTTCTTCTATATTTTGTATTGATACTGTTTTTTCATTTCTTTTCTTGCATTACTGTGGAAATTGTTTCACTTTTGTTGTATAATTAACAAGCAGGTGATCAAGACCTATTCTTTTTAGTGGCCATATTCTTACATATGACAAATTCACTATTGAATAGAAGGAGACCATTTTCATATATTCATATTTGACTGTGGTTTGATATACTGTTATGATTATCAATTGTCAATCATGTGAGACAAGAAAATTTCAAGAGGAAAAAAAGTGTTTTTTGATAAAAGCAAAATATAATAAAAAAAGATGTATTTTTTGATAATAAATATGTGTGGTTTATGATTAGTTGAATATGTAATTGTGACATAACTGCAGCACAGAGATATAAGCAGCACCTCTGCCCAGTGCTAGTTCTCGTTTTCCCATATAGTTGTTTCCCTGTCTTCGGTATTATCTAATTTGACAAGGGGCCCGTTTCTTTGCCAGAAAAAAAGGAGGTCAAAATGGTTACAGCCGCTCAAGGAGGATAAGCTGTTGTCACAGGGTTGTATACGCACCGTGGGAGGCGTTGCACAATGGGGTAGAAAATCTTTTGGATCGTGAAATGCCACAAACAAATGCCTTAGGACGAAAGTGTCTTAAGATAGAAGGCCACCAGCCCGACCAGTTATGATCCGCGAGACGCACGCCAGCTCACACTTACACCTACCTCGAAGTGCGCCGACCGGCAGAGGTTCCGGTCACGCCCCGCCATGTGGGTCGCAGTCGCTTCACCAAGGTAATCATGACTTGTGGAGGGGCCACAAGCCAGGCGGCGCAGTGTGCCACGGTGTTAAGGCGGGCCACAGGATGACCACGCTATCCTATCGCAAAGGCTCTGGATGGGCCTTCCTGTCAGGACCCCCTCCAGGCCACTAGAGGCCGGGCAAAGCAAAAGGGAGAGCTAAAGAAGGTTGAGGCCACATCGGCCAATCAATGAGCAGTAGGGCCGTAAAGTATGACCTCCAGGCTCCACCCAAAGGTTGACGGGAGCATGCAGCTGCTGTGCCAGGGGCCCCAGGAGCAGGAATCAGAAGAGAGACCCCGGCTCAGGCCCACCCGCAATCACAATGTCACTTTCTGGCTCGGGTGGTGCACTGCCTGTAGGGTATGGACGGGAGGGCCATTGGCAGCTATGCGGAGGGCAGCAGGCAAGACGTGGACCAGCGCCACCTGGAGCGCTCACCTCATGGGCCGCGGCCCAGCCCCGATTCCCTCCGATGTGTCTCACTATGATGGCCAAGGCTGGATGGATATCAGCGGGCCTATACACCATATGCGGCCTGCGCAAGGAGGCGCCGCCTGGATCTGATCACCGGGAACCCTTACAGCGATGATAGCCCAGCAACCGTTGAGTGATCAGGGTCCTGGCCGTGTTGCCTTTCAGGAAGATCCCGGCCGCACCGTTTCTCAGGCATTTGTGGCTGATGGTGGATTCTCGGGTGGGGGAGGGTGTGGAAAAGTAAATTTTGCCATGTTCTGTGTCCCTACGTGTTCCCCATCTTATGTTGTATGTGCATGATTAATATGCATATGTATTCCCCATGATCGATTAAAGACGCAATTACAGTTGTGTCCATCTCTAGTATGCCAGTTCCCAGTTCTCGTGAAAGCTACGAGTATTAGGCCTATGTAAAGCTACGTTGCCACGTTTCTCAGTGTGCACGTTATTTTATTGTAAAGTCCCCGTTTCTAGGCCTCAAAAGGGCCCGGACTCAGATTCAGCTCCTGTCTCCTGAACCCTCGCTGAGGAGCGATACAGCCCCCACCTGTATCCCTGACCCTTCACTTACTTCCTGCCTCACAGTGCCCGGCTCGGCCTGGCTCTGCCTGCCAGTCTGCCAAGAGTATGTTATGATTCCAGTTATCAGTCCAGCTCTCCTTCTCTGCATTCCTAAGCTACTGAATCGCATCAATAGTTTCAGTCATCGTCTAGCCTTTACGTCTCCATGTAAGAGAAATACTGTATTTATGGTCATTTAATATTCCTCAACACACACTACATGTAGAATAATGCATGCACCAGTCTTAGTGTCTGTTAGCCTGTACCCTGATAACTTTTGGATTCTATCAACATGTTCTCTAAACATCAGATACTAGATAGTGTTTAGGTACATGTCGCTCTGACTCTCCAGACTTTAGTCTCTCCTTCTAGCTCAGAAGTCATAGCCCCCAGCTTCTCCCTGGTAACACGTCATTGCCAGTTTGCGCGCACCACTAGGTTAGAGGTCCCGGCTCCTTAGGTAGCCCCCTCCATGTTTCCGCCCCGTTTATGACATATTCTGTTACGTCTACATCACATGTCTATGTTCACGCCTCTTGTTACACCTACTTTCACCCTTATCTTTCGCGACTGTTACAAGCCCCACCCACTGTTACACCTACTGTATGTATTGTAATGCAATTGTTTTAACTATATATACTTGTGCATTGTTATTAAAAAAGTTATCCCTTTAGCGCGCTCATTCCAGCTCCTGCCCGACAGCTGTCGGGGCCCCCCTGTTGGCTAGCCATCCCAGATCTTCCCCGTGCAGGTTGTCCTGTTCCTGTCCTTTATGCTGTATTAAAACCTGCAAACTCCTACTACCTCGAATCTTGACTCTTATTTATTGAGCTATCTGTTATTGTTATATCCAGTCAAAAATAGAGGTATTATTTATTTATTTACCACATAATGGCGCCCGAACAGGGACTTGCCCTTTCCCCACGCGCCGGTGAAGCCACGCAAGCCCCCTGATCCTCTGCAGCCGTGACGGAACCATACCGTGCACGTGCAGATATTTCTGCTTCAAGTATCCCTCAGGCCCACGGAGGAGACGGAGGTTGCGGTCCAGCATCCAGACGAGGCGGTGGAGGAACGCGGCGAGTCCCGACCAGAGCCCAAGCCGAGAGTCCAAGGTCCGAGGTATCCGGAGGCCCACCCGTAACAGAAGTCCGAAGTTCGTCCGTCCGGCGTCGTAGCAGTCCAGTCCAGTCCGAGGCCTTCCGTTCTTGCTGCCCGGTGAGTACCGTTGCTGGGGTAGTATCTAGACAGGGTCAATTGCATTGTCTCTGGTTCGTGGGTTTGGGTACGCAGATCCAACACGAAGTGTCCACTTAGGTGGATGCGGGTCCTGACGTGTCTCTTTATGAGACCGGTAAGTTTCGTACTGTTTCAGCAGTGCATCTAGTTTCTGTTCTAGTCCGTTCTGTTCTCGAGAAATTCATGTATTCTGTTTTCAGTATTCCAGGTAGTATTCTGTCCGAACTGTTATTTTAAATGTCATTCATGTATTTCAATGTCGTGGTATGAAAGTAGTGTAATTATCGTGTTCATTGTGTATTGTATTGTGTCTAGACTACAGTTCAGTCATGCCTTTGTTTTCCAAACTACGTCAGTTAAAAACTAGAAAAGGTCTGTTAGAAGAAGCAGTTCCTGTCCCGCCTAGGGACAGTCCAGGTCATTTTATGTATCAAAAGCATGGCATAAGTGCCATATTATATCTAGATTTATGGGTGGAGTACACCAAACAGTTAGAAGAAAAGTACAGATGGCCCGTATCGGGTACATGGGATGCCGAGTGCATCATGCGAGTAGAAGAAGCATTATGGAAAAAGAAAGCCAGACAGTCACAGAAAGATGCCATTGAGTTATGGCGCAAAGAATCTCATAAAAGAACCGAAAAAGAAATCAGAAAGTCAGAATTAAGTAGAGAAACCTCAGAAAGAGCCCAAGAAAGGGAATTAATCGAAATAGGTGAACGAGTTAAAACCGAACAGTCAGACAGACAGAGGAATGCCCTTATTAAGGGTATGTATCCTCTTCTTGCCGAGGGCTTGCCAAAAGCAACCCCGGAAGCATCCAGTAATTTTCCGCCACCTTTAGTTCCGACCAATCTGCGTCACAAACCGACCGCAGCTGATATTTTTCTCTCGTCCTATTTGGACGACACAGTCCCAGAATATGCAAATCCTGTTCCAGCCGCTCCTGTAAATAATGTAATTCATGGTCCTCCAGCCACCGGGGCACCTGTTACAACACCTGTTACGGTACCCCCGGTCCAGCCCGTAGTACAAATTCCCGCCACATCAGTCACTCTGCCAGCACGAAGAGTATCAGTCGACGATTCCAGTTTAGGGGCCGTGGGAGGAGGTCCTCCTGGTACCCCGCCGCCAAGTAGACGTTTAGGAGCAGTCGAGTTACATGAACGTGCGTTACAGCGTACGCCCAAATACAAGTCTATTGCAGAAATCAGGCGACTTCTTACTGAATGCTGTTATGATCCAGTCCCAGGCGAGGATAGTATGGTTATATATTCCGTACGTATAAGGCAGGTGTCCGAGTATTTGGTCACCCTACCGAATATGAAAGAAGATCTAGACAGAATGTATCGTTTCATTCGTACAGGACAAGATCCAGAAAGTATTGCTGAAGTCATGTCTCTCAGGAAATCTGAGATCCAGTTTATGCTATTAAAGTTTCTGATCAATTGTTTAATACGGGAACAAGATTCCCCGACTAAAGATCCGACCGAAATGAAAGTTCTGACAAGGTGGAGTGATAATATAGCCGAGGGTAAGCACAAGACACTCAATAGTATAGAGAGTATGTACAAGAAAATACGTAAAGAAATAATAAGGTTACACGAACAACGCAAAGAAGCACAAGTAAGCGAGAAAGAAAATGACTCTTCTACTGAAGAGGTAGACGACGAGAATACCGCCAGAATAGCGTATGTAGGTAAATCTAGAATTCCAGACCGACATTTACGCCTAGAACACAAGAAAGTCTTTCATCTTCCAGCACCGGAACAAGGTTCCCTAGAACAAGTATTTCAAGCTACCGATCAAATTCTGAAATCACGAATCGGTTATAGTGAATTAAGTACTATGCATGAACAAGAACTAGCCCGATCAGCAGTCCGATGGATTACTGATTCTACCACTTTTCCAGACGAAATAGTGGCACAAATGTTTCTGAAACTGCCCCCAGCCGAGCAATGACTGGTGGGTATGTATATGATCCAGCACCTCATTACATTGTATGAGGGTCAGCATTCTGATCCAGGTCCGTTACATGATATCCTGAACGAGCTACTCCAGTATAGATGGAAAGGTTTAGGTACCGATTTAATTAGTGTCATTCTAGAACAGCGCCACAAATACAGAACGTTTTTGAACCCGCATTTTGTTCATGTCTCACCTCCAGAAAGTAAACCGTTTTACATAGACAGACAGCATCCGTTACGAGAAGTACACCCAGTTAGGACACCAGATGGTGAAATGCAACGAGTATTTGTTTACACCCCAGTTACAAAGATGGAACTCTTAGAGATGAAGAAATTAATTCCCTGTCACGACAAAGATCCAGCAGGGTTCCACCGTGAATTAAAAGACATGCTCCGTATGGGAGAATACACGTATCCAGATATTATTAAAATGCTAAAAGTCCTGTTGCCCGCGGGCATATACGAAAAACTCAAGGAAAAGGATTGGGAGGTGGGAGAGAAAAAGATCGATTGGACAGCTCTAGAAGCTGAAGATAAAATACGAGTACCAGGTACCGGTCTTGGAGACAAATGTTAAGAATTACCAGAATTATTAATACAAGTTTTACCTAGATTATTAGCCACTAAAAAGGAAGACTGGGATGCAATCTCAGCCTGTAAACAGAAACAAGACGAAGACACTAGTGATTTTTATTCTAGATTTGAGAAATGTTTTAGCATCAACAGTGGTTTGAAGACGAGTAGCGAGTCATACCCTCATCTTTTTGTTACTAAATTAGTCGAGAATTCAAGTCCACAAGTTAAAAATCGAGTTTTGAAAGTCGAAAGTACATGGCAAGCTAATACTCCGTCCCAAATGCTCCAGATGCTCCAGTACCACCAGAATAGAATCAGAGAAGAGCAAGAACACGAAAGGAGACGTATGAAAGACACGAAAATGAAAGTACTAGTTGCACAATCTGTTCCACAAGACAGTCAGAAGAGGGGTCCGAATCAAGCCAGTCATCCTGCAGCTCCCGTTAAAGGGACATGCAATTATTGTAAACAGCCAGGTCATTTTATAAACGAGTGTGCAGTTCTGAAACACAACATAGCCACTGGTAAAACTAAAGAAAGACCACGTCCGCCTAGACAAGAACAAGTTTCACAGACTTCTCAGCCACAGAATGCACAACAGACAGTTCCAGCACCGCAGCCTATTGCTGCAACACAGCATGTTACACAGCAGTTGTACCAGTATGCACAGACAGAGTATCCAGAGTATCAAGCGTATTCATGAAACAGCCTAGAGAGGGAGATAGGCTTGCCTCTCATCGAGATTCCTGTAGATCAAGAAGGTCCCTATGTTCATAGTCAAGTATTAGGGAAAGACAGAAAGTTTCTGATTGATACAGGGGCAAGTAGGACGACTATTAGTCACGACGAGGTTCCAGGGGCTCCGCTCTCAGGCTCTAGAAATGTTTCCCTTGGATTTTCAGGAAAGCCAATTGTTAACGAGATTTCCAAACCAGTTACTCTAGAAGTAGGTCCATTGTCCCGAACTACTGATCTATTGCTTACGAAGTCATGTCCAGAAAATTTGTTAGGTATTAAGACACTGAAAGAATTAGGTGCAGTTATTTGCTGTTCCCCAGAGGGGATACGTTTGTTTTTACGTGACTTCAAGGGTCACTATGTATTACGAGATTTTGATCCGAGATTGTCTAATGTTCCGCAGCATCTATGGGCGCAAGGTCCAACTGATGTTGGCTTCATGCAAATCACACCCCATCGTGTGACTCTCAAGCAAGGTATAGTCCTGCCAAGAATCAGACAGTACAGATTGCCACCTGAGGCTGTAGCAGCCTTATCCAAAATTATTGACGAGCTCATGGCTCAAGGAGTAGTTGTAGAAACTGACTCCAATGTATGTAATTCTCCTATCATTCCAGTCATGAAACGTACTGATCCAAATGCACCCCCAGTATATCGATTAGTGATTGATCTTCGAGAACTCAATAAATGTATCATTCCCCAGTATCCAGTTGTTCCAGATATCTCATCTCTATTGACAGCCATTGATTCTGAGGCTACATTTTTCACAGTCATAGACCTCAAAAACGCATTTTTCAGTGTCCCCATTCATCCAGACAGCCAGTACCTTTTCGGATTCTGTTTAAATGGAAGGAGCTATAAATTCACACGAGCTCCTCAAGGTTTCACAGAAAGTCCTAGCATCTACAGTCAAGCACTTAAGAGACAACTAGACAACATTCACATGCCAACTGACACTGCCCTGCTCCAGTATGTCGATGATCTACTGATCACAGCCCGTTCTGAACGTGCTTGCGAGCGAGCATCACTTACAGTCCTGTATTTTCTAGCCGAGATGGGGCACAAGGTGTCCCCTTCGAAGCTTCAATTCTGTGTCCAGCAAGTGATCTACTTAGGCCACTTACTGTCCAAGTGGGGTAGGCAGTTGACACCCGATCGTATCCAGTTAATAGCGAGTCTTCCTCAGCCCAAGACACAGAAGGAGGTACGTGCTTTTATCGGCCTCACTTCTTATTGTCGACAATGGATTCCTCAGTATGCATTTCTAGCCAAACCACTGATACAGTTAACGACACAGGAGGCAGCCGTATCGACTGTCCTCCCTTGGACATCTGAACATACACTTAGTTTCAATGAGTTAAAGAAAGCCTTATGCCAAGCTCCTGTCCTAGCTACACCGAACTACAATAAGCCTTTTACACTTTTTGTCACAGAACGTAATGGTACTGCATTATCTGTTCTCACACAAGATCAAGCCGGACAGTACAAGCCCTGTGCTTATTTTTCGAGCACACTAGATCCAGTAGCCCAGGCGCTGCCTGCGTGCCTCAAGTCAGTTGCAGCCACAGCACTAGCTATCAGACAAAGTGATTCCATAGTATTAGGACACTCCCTGACAGTACAAGTTCCACACTCCGTGGAAGTTCTTTTAAACCGAACACGGACCCAGCACTTGACAATTGCACGTTTGACAGGTTATGAATTGACACTGTTCCAGCCACACATAGAAATCAGACGCTGCAACGTTCTAAATCCTGCTACACTGTTACCGTCAGTTACTTCAAATCCTGCCACACATGACTGTGTGGAAGTTGTTAACACTATGACTAAGCCAAGACAAGATCTGACAGATATTCCATTACCATATCCTGACCTGACACTTTATGTGGATGGTTCATGTATGAGAACGAGTACAGGAGAACTAGTAGCCGCGTATGCAGTGACTACTGACACTGAAGTTATTGAAACACATCGTATTGACACCCTGTCTGCTCAAGCAGCAGAGCTAGTTGCTCTGACTCAAGCCTGCATACACGCCAAGAACCTGAAAGTTAATATTTACACAGATTCACGCTACGCATTCGGAGTTGTACACGACTTCGGAGTGCTCTGGCAGGAGAGAGGTTTCATGACTTCTCATGGAACCAAGATTCAGCATGGTCTCCTTATTCAAGCTCTGTTAGATGCAATACATTTACCAACAGCTATCGCTATCATGAAATGCAAAGCACATACGAAAGTTACGGACATTATTTCCCAAGGAAATGATCTAGCAGATCGAACAGCCAAGCTTACAGCACAGACACCAGACATACCAGTTAACAAGACACCGACATCCACTCTAGAACAGACTACTTGTATGACAGTTAAGGACCCTACTCAAGATGTCATAGATATCCAGTTACATGCTACTCCCGAAGAAATCAAGAAATGGTCCGAACAAGGAGGGGTCCAGACAGATCAGGGATGGGTGACGAAGGGTAGAGCCACATGGTTTCTCCCCGACTCAATGGTTCAAGTCATTATCAATACCGCACATAGTCCTGCACATTTAGGAGAAAAAGCCATGTTAGACAGTATCCAGAACATTTGGTTTAACAAGCATTTACGAGCTGCAGCCAAGCAGAAAGTCCGTACTTGTATGATATGTTGCCAGTTCAATCCAGGTAAAAGTGTCCCGGTGGAACAAGGTGGATTCCAGCCCCCTGACCACCCTTTTGAAGTCCTCCAGATGGATTATATTCAGATGGAGCGATGTCGAGGTTTCAAGTATGTCCTTGTAGTTGTATGCGCTTTGTCCAGGTGGACAGAAGCATATCCAGTCCCAGATTACACAGCCGCGACCACTGCCAAGCAGTTGGTTCGTGAATATTTCCCCCGTTATGGACTCCCTAGGGTCGTGTATTCTGATAACGGCCAGCCATTCTCATCTGAATTAATGAAGCACGTTTCCCTTTTGTTAGGGTACCAGTGGAAGTTCCATTGTGTACGCCATCCAGAAGCAGCCGGTCTCGTACAGAGACATAATCAAACCTTGAAAATCCGCATTGCCAAAATCTGTCAAGAAAAAGGTGTAGACTGGTTAGTAGCCCTGCCAGTCGCTTTGTTCTATATGCGCATGGTCGCACACTCCAGATCAGGTCTGTCCCCTTATGAGGTCGTATTCGGCCGCCCCCCGAACGTGTGGGGTACACCCAGACCCCGAAGTATTACAGATGTTTCCAGTAATATGCTGACAGATTACCTAGCTTCCTTGATGTCTGCCCTACACTCTTGTCGTTCACAGGTTGCCGCCGCATTTCCAGACAATACCGAGGTGAAACCGCATGAAATTGTTCCAGGAAGCTTGGTTCTCGTCCGGAATTTTGATCGTTCAAGTCCGCTGGAGCCTCGCTGGAAGGAGCCGAAGTTAGTCCTCCTGACCACCTGTACTGCCGTCAAGTTGGAAGGCAGGAAGGGGTGGGTACACCTGTCACACGTCAAGAAATTTCACGGACTAAAAACTGTTTCCAAGAACTTTTCCAAGGATTGTCAAGATTTTAAAGACTGCCAAGAAACTATTCTTAAGGACTGTCCCGCAAATGACATTGATACCAAGCCTCCCCTGTTAGAGAAAACTCCACAGCAGGAGTATAAAAGTAAGCTACGGTCTAGTAAAATAAGTCAGCCAGTTTAATTGTCTAAGTCCTCCCCTAGGTGAAACGGTTATACAGGTATCTGACATGTATGAAATAGACCCCCATAGTGAGAGAGTTAGTCAAAACTCAATCCGATGTATCGTTTTTCTAAGTTTTATATTGTTTCTCAGCTTGATGGTTACCTGCACGAGCTATGCATTTCATTTATGTTTTCCAATTTCTCATGTAAATAAGTCTTCTAATGCTACAGTAGAGCACACGTTTAGTGATCTGCCTCCTCACGAACTATCCTATCGTCTTGCTATGCACAACAATTCATTTATCCGTATGTTACACTATTCACACCAGACCAGCAATGCCACTAATTGTTGGGTGTGTGGTCGACTCCCCCCTTTCCAGACACCGAAGGGAGTTCTGCCACTCTTTCCTTATCCGTTCTCACATAATGGCTCATGTGGAGCCTGGTCCATGTTAACGTCATCTTCAAATGATATGTCCCTTCTGAACAGTACATGTTTTCCAGACAAGCAAGGTCTTCCCCACAGAACAGGGTTAGATCTAGAAAATGAAGTTTATAATTTAGGTAATTATTCTTCGAAATTCATGGTCCTGAATGTTCAGTCTGATCCTACTCCAGACTTACCTGCTATTTCAGTACTACCAGTCAAAGGCGAATTATGTGTCAGAAATAATGGTTCCGTACATGTAGGACACAGTGATTGTACTACTATTGTCAAGTATAGTGACAGTGGGAAATCTATTTTCAAAGCTTCACGTCATTCTTATTTTGTTTGTGGTCAGACCGCATATGTTCGTCTGCCCCTCGATTGGGAGGGAACCTGTTACATTGCCTTCCTACTGCCACCAGTTTTTCTAGCCCCATCTGATTATCATAGAAACACACATCTAGTACACATTAGACATAGAAGGGAGATTGAGTCCCCGATTGTCGATCAAACTGAAACTGCTCTAGAACAGTATACAGATTTCAATAGAGGTTTCTTCTTCTTTATAGGACCTATCCAGAATAGTAAGTTAATCCGTAGGTTAACCAGAACCCTTGAAGCAGTAGTGAATGAGACTACCTCTGCTCTAGGTAACTTAACCGAAGAGCAATCTGCTATGAGATTTGTCGTGCTCCAAAATCGTCTCGTTCTTGACGTCATACTGGCCGATAGAGGAGGAGCATGTAGAGTCATCGGATCTAGTTGCTGCATTTTCATTCCTAATAACGCGCCGTCTGTTTATTCAGCTATAACCAGACTTCATAAAATTGCCCATCAGTTACACCAGAATCCAGGCACCTGGACATGGTCCGGTTGGTTTTGGAGTATAATTTCTGCCTGGGGATGGAAAGTATTGTCATTTCTAGGTATTGCAGTAACGATCATATTCAGTTGCTGCCTCTGTATACAATGTGGCCCTGCGATTTGCGGCATTTGTGCTACCTCTTGTATTCCTAGTCCCAAGTCCCGTCCTAAGTCCCGTTCCAAGAAAATTCGAGACGAGCAAATGATACTGTATGAAATGATAGATGGTATCATGAATATTGATGTTTCCTGATGGAAACGTAGTGACAAGGAGGGAATGTGGAAAAGTAAATTTTGCCATGTTCTGTGTCCCTACGTGTTCCCCATCTTATGTTGTATGTGCATGATTAATATGCATATGTATTCCCCATGATCGATTAAAGACGCAATTACAGTTGTGTCCATCTCTAGTATGCCAGTTCCCAGTCCTCGTGAAAGCTACGAGTATTAGGCCTATGTAAAGCTACGTTGCCACGTTTCTCAGTGTGCACGTTATTTTATTGTAAAGTCCCCGTTTCTAGGCCTCAAAAGGGCCCGGACTCAGATTCAGCTCCTGTCTCCTGAACCCTCGCTGAGGAGCGATACAGCCCCCACCTGTATCCCTGACCCTTCACTTACTTCCTGCCTCACAGTGCCCGGCTCGGCCTGGCTCTGCCTGCCAGTCTGCCAAGAGTATGTTATGATTCCAGTTATCAGTCCAGCTCTCCTTCTCTGCATTCCTAAGCTACTGAATCGCATCAATAGTTTCAGTCATCGTCTAGCCTTTACGTCTCCATGTAAGAGAAATACTGTATTTATGGTCATTTAATATTCCTCAACACACACTACATGTAGAATAATGCATGCACCAGTCTTAGTGTCTGTTAGCCTGTACCCTGATAACTTTTGGATTCTATCAACATGTTCTCTAAACATCAGATACTAGATAGTGTTTAGGTACATGTCGCTCTGACTCTCCAGACTTTAGTCTCTCCTTCTAGCTCAGAAGTCATAGCCCCCAGCTTCTCCCTGGTAACACGTCATTGCCAGTTTGCGCGCACCACTAGGTTAGAGGTCCCGGCTCCTTAGGTAGCCCCCTCCATGTTTCCGCCCCGTTTATGACATATTCTGTTACGTCTACATCACATGTCTATGTTCACGCCTCTTGTTACACCTACTTTCACCCTTATCTTTCGCGACTGTTACAAGCCCCACCCACTGTTACACCTACTGTATGTATTGTAATGCAATTGTTTTAACTATATATACTTGTGCACTGTTATTAAAAAAGTTATCCCTTTAGCGCGCTCATTCCAGCTCCTGCCCGACAGCTGTCGGGGCCCCCCTGTTGGCTAGCCATCCCAGATCTTCCCCGTGCAGGTTGTCCTGTTCCTGTCCTTTATGCTGTATTAAAACCTGCAAACTCCTACTACCTCGAATCTTGACTCTTATTTATTGAGCTATCTGTTATTGTTATATCCAGTCAAAAATAGAGGTATTATTTATTTATTTACCACAAGGGGCCGGCTCCCATCATTGCTGGGCCAAGTCTACTGCCGTCTCACCCGTGCAGGGGTACAGGGTGTCAGGTCACCCCCTGCTTCACTGTATCGATCACATTCGGGCCAGGTCCCGGCCTCCAGCTCCACCAAGATGGCTCTGCACTGCACCCTGGACACCGGAAGGGAGACTCGGCCGGCACCCTGCCTGCGTTTGCTCGCCGGACACCACTCCCTCTGTAGCTCGGCCGCCGCTGGCAACGAAAAGCAAGGCTCCCTACTCGGTCAGGGGCACAAGCCTTGCTGATGAAGCACATCTATGCAGGATTTTGGCAGAATTTCAATCAGATAACCCGGTTAGGCTGCGTCTGCCATGATGGCTCTCCAGGCCAAGCCCCGGAAAAGCTATCTTTAAGGGATTATGAGGACTCTATGAGCCCATCGGACCCACTTCAGCTTCCCCGGTTGGTTTAAACTCTGACCGCTATCATCATAATTAGGGGTGGGCGGCATTGGCGTAGCGCCACTACGTAAATCTTTTGAAAAATGTGTGGAAAACGAGCGAACGGACAGGCTCCCTGATTTCCCTGGCCTGGCTGGGTTGGGAAGCAGGTACTGGCCCCGTTGCCTGGGTTTCCATCATGGCCTGGGGTTTGGAAGCCCCCGTCCTGCGGCCTGCCAAGTCTCCATCTGCCCGGGACAAGGGTCCCTGGTGCAGAGCCCAGGAGATGGCTCCGCTCGGGGCGGGCAGATGGGAGTCCTTTTGGTCCCGGCCATCTGGTCGCACCTTTACCCTCGGCCATGTGGTCGCACGCAATGCTTTCCAATGGGGCAACCAGATGGCCGGGCTGCCCAGGAAGTCCCAATGAGGGCTCATTTGCCTCCCCGATCCCAGCCAGGGCTCCAGGAGGTGGGGTGCATCCGGCCTGGGGTCCCCTGAGTCTCTCAGTGCACACGGGTACCCAGAAAGAGGGGTGGATTTCCTCCGGATTAGTAGGGGCAGGGTATGCCAGAACACCACCCCCTGGGCTGGAGGTTCTTTGCCGGGGACCAGATGTCTATGCCTGGACAACACCTCCCCTCCGTCTGGGGGCTCCCTCCTCCGGCCCGCGGCGTGGCAAAGTGCCCGGGAAGGGCTCCATAAGTTCCGGGCAGTCCTCCCCGGGTGACTGGGCCCGAGAGCTCTGGTGGTCCTCCCTGGGTCTGAGGCCCAGCCGGGGTCCCCGAGCCCTCCTGCACGCGGATCCTCCGAGCCCTGCATGGGCAGGCAGGAACCCTATCGCAAAGGCTCTGGATGGGCAGCTGGGAGTCCTTTTGGTCCTGTATGCCCAGATAACATGTTCCCTCCATCCGGGGGGGCTCCCTCCTCTGGCCCACAGCATGGCAAAGTGCCCGGGACGGGCTCCATGGGTCCTGGGCAGCCCTTCCCCAGGTGTCTGGGCTCCGTGGGGCTCTCGCTTCTGGCTCCAATCGCCCGGTGCCTGCCGGGCGCGACCTGCTCCACGGACAGTGGCAGGTGGGGAGTTTGTCTGGGGTGGTACACATGTCACACGATAATGCAGGTGTCCTAAGGCGAGCTCAGGGAGGACAGAAACCTCCCGCGCAGCATAAGGGCAAAAGCTCGCTTGACCTCAATTTTCATTATGAATATAGACCGTGAAAGCGAGGCCTCACAACCCCTCTGACTTTCTGGGTTTCAAGCAGGAGGTGTCAGGAAAGTTACAACAGGGATAACTGGCTTGTGGTGGCCACACGTTCATAGCAACGTCGCTTTTTGTTCCTTCGATGTCGGCTCTTCCTCTTATTGTGAAGCAGAATTCACCAAGCGTTTGATTTACTAGGGAACGTGAGCTGGTTTTAGACCGTTGTGAGATAGGTTAGTTTTACCCTACTGATGATGTGTTGTTGCAATTGTAATCCTACTCAGTATGAGAGGAACCAAAGGTTCAGACATTTGGTGTATGTGCTTGGCTGTGGAGCCAATGGGGAGAAGCTACCATCTGTGGGATTATGACTGAACCCCTCTAAGTCAGAATCCCCCCTAAACCATAACGATACCGCAGTGCCGTGTAGCCTCGGTTGGCCTGGGATTGCCGGCCTCTCTCGGGGGGGCGGTGCGTAGAGCCGCTCGCTTGGGGACCGGAGCCCAGACGGAAGTGGGCCACCTCCATGGCCCTTAGTGCACTGCATGTTGGTGGGGCACCCGGTGCTAAATCATTCGTAGATGACCTGATTCTGGGTCAGGGTTTCGTAAGTAGCAGAGCAGCTACCTCGCTGCGATCTATTGAAAGTCATCCTCCAAGCCAAGCTTTTGTCTCTCCGTGGGTGGGTTCCCACGGACACCCTCGTCCACCACACCCAGGGGTGGGTCGCTCTGCTACCAGGCCGGCGGGTGGGATGTGGAGGGGGTAACGCGGGTTTCGCGAAGGCTGCCTCCACCACGTGCCCTCCGGCACGGGGCCTCCCTGTCCTGTCCCTGCCTCACCAGGATGCTGGGACAGGGGCCCCCATCCCTTGCGGGTCGGCACAGTGACCAGATGGCCTGGGCCGGCCGGGCCTCTACTTCCTGCTGCGCCTGCCCCAATCAGGCAGGGAGGTGAGCAGCATCCCCGGGGAAGGAGCCTCTCGAGCCACCCATAGCCGGACTGCAACGGTGAATGGGTACGGCACCCTCCGACCATCTGGGCGCTGGGTCATCCCGGGCCATCTGGTCGCCTGGCTGAGTAACCAGATGGCCCTGCGGGCCGGGAGACCAGCTTGCCCTGCAGGCCGGGTGACTAGATGGCCCTGCGGGCTGGGTGACTAGTTGACTCCAACTTTTGTCCTTCCCCAAAGTTCTGTAAGCCCTCACTATGTGGGGGCTTAATAGTTGAGAAAAATGGGCTCCTCTGGCAGGCTGTCAGGGAGCGGACGTGGCCTGGGCTTAACCCTCCTTGGTTCCATCAAGGGTCCGGTGTGCTAGGGACAGTGAGGTCCCACGGGGCCCAGGGAGGCTCTCCCTGGCTTGGCTAGAGTTCAGAAGTTGGGACCGGGCCCGGGGCTTGAGTTCTGTTCGGCAGGCACTGGGGTGAGGGAGCCCCCATCCTGCAATCCAGACGAGGGTCCGGGTGCTGCAGATTGGGGTCCACTGGGGCCTGGGGAGGTTCTCCCCAGCCTGGGTAGGGTTCTGAAGGTGGGACAGGGCCTGGAGCTCGAGCTCAAGCTCTGTCTGGTGGGCCCGGGGTATGGGAGCCCCTGCCCTGCAAGCCATCAGAGGGTCTGGGCGCTGGGGACTTGGGTTCACTGGGGCCCCGGGAGACTCTCCCCAGCCTGGCTAGGGATCTGAAGCTGGGACAGGGCCTGAGGCTCGAGCTCCATCTTGTTGGCCCAGGGGTGCGGGAGCCTTCCGTCCTGCAAGCCAGCCAAGGGTCTGGGCGCTGGGGACCGGGCTCCACCGGGGCCCAGGGAGACTCTCCCTGGCCTGACTAGGGTTCGGAAGCTGAAACTAGCTACGGTTCGGAAGCTTGGACCGGGGCTCATGCTCCGTCCGGTGGACCCTGGGGTGCGGTAGCCTGCAAGCCAGCAGAGGGTCTGGGCGCTAGGGACAGAGGTCCACCGGGGCCGGGGAGGCTCTTCCCAGCCTGGATGCTTTCAGAAGCAGGGACCGGGACGAGGAGCAGGGGTGGCTGGCTTTATCAGCTAACCTGGCGGAGCAGAGTTTTCTGCCCACCCCTAATCATAATACGGAGTTCGGACATTAAACCTACAATGTCGGTCGGAAAGCCTCTGACCAGCGATCAAAGCCTTTCTGACTGATATTGTAATTAGGACCTCGTCCTTAGGACTTAATAGGCCTGCTGTAGTGGTGAGATTTATATATTAAAGAAGGAGGTTTGGGCTTTGCTATTAGTTAAAACAACAAAGTTGAATCAACAGTTTAAAACTGCTCTGCCAGTCTGCAGTGACAGACTGGGAGGCATATTGCCACGTTGTCACATATAGTGTGGCACAATAGTTGCTGCAGCCTTCATGGGGGCATTTAGACAAAATGCAGGATGCGCCTGCCTCTGTGGCGGGCGAATCCTAATGCCACCATCGGGACCCCCGCCCTTATGGCGGGCGGTCCCTTTTTCCGATGGGATGGCGGGTAGACAAAGTCTGCCCATCATCCTAATGGGGGCCCAAGTCGGGAAAAAATAAAGTGATACAAAAGTATCATGTCAAAAATATGGACAGGAATATGGAAGGGAAAAATATTGTCCTTAATTTGTTTTTAATATTGATGTAGATAATATTGTTGCATGTAATATTGTTTGTAAGTGTTAATTAGTATATGGTTTATTGTAGTTTGAATGTAAATGTTTATTATTTTTATGTATTTGTGTTTTAGTAATATAAATGTTTAGATATAAAAGTTTTGGAATTTGTATTTTTAGTTGTAGTTATGTATAAAAAAAATGGTAGTGCCTGATCAGTGACAGAAACCAAGGACAAAGTACTAAGATCACCCAGTATCACATCATTAGGCGTAGTTGCTGGAGTAATAGGGCTTATAGGGGTCCCCAGAATACCAGTCTCATCAGGAATTAAACAGTTCTTGCCCTCAGTTCCTCTTTTATCCTGTTCTCTCTTATTTGTATATGTATTTATAGCCTCGCTCCCCCCACAGCTTGAAATCACATCGCCTTCGCCATCACCTTCACCGTCCTTGACCTCCCTGGGCATACCAGACGAGTCCAGAGTAATAGTTGATTCAACAGAGCTAACAGCAAGGCTCCCGCACCCCGGTTCCAAGCAACAGTTTGTAAGACAGCATCGGATAAGGGAGGTCATTGGGCTATCTGTGAAGTAGTGTGGCTCACTGGTTAGAGGCGGCAGACCCAGGCGGCAGACCCGAGAGCAGAGGACGGCCCGGGACCAGGGTTCGATTCCCGGCGCGGCAGGTTTCTGGACCAGGGTCAGTGGACTCGATAATTCTCTCGCCTCGGTGCCCACTCTGATCAGCGATCACACTCGGCAACTCTGGGCATTAGCTTGCCTCATCTTCACTAACGGCCCCACCAGACCGCCGGGGATGCCTGGTCTCACCCTGGAGATACCCATTAAGGGACCATCTCTCAGGGAAGCCAGGAAGGGTTTCGCAGCGGTCGAAGCGCCTTGGGACCCTACGGGTAAGTAGTGCGCTATATAAATGCCTATACATTACATTACATCTCGCAGCTTATGTTTAAAGAGAAGAAATATGTGTTCTGTGTAGCGTATGGCCCTAATAACGATGATCCTACAGTGGTGGATAACATAAATATGGAGCTGCTGAATTGGGAGGGTGAACAAGTGGTGATGGGTGATTTTAATTGTATCATGGATTATGGGATTGATACTACAAGAAGAGGGGCTTTCCATAGGATGTGGAGAAAATGAAGGGCAATCTGGGAACTGGACCGACTACAGGCTATTAGTGATGCTTGGAGAACATTTCACCCAAATATACTGGGGTACACCTAATTTTCTGCCCCACATAAATCATATTCTAGAATTGATATGGCTTGGATATCTGAACAAATATCATGGTTAGCAGAAATAGACATATGTCCAAAAGTAACATCAGATCATAATCCTATTCTCCTTACTTTTAAGATCAATGAAGAGAATAGGCTACCTAGATCATTTACATTCCCTAGGTATCTTTTAACAGATGCGCAATACATCGCTAGGACCCAGGAACAAATCAAAAGGTTTTTGAGGAGAACATAGGGTCAGCTTCTCCCATCATGGTGTGGGAAACATTTAAAGCAGTTATTAAGGGGCATACTCAACAGTGTATTTGCATCAAAATAAACTACTCAAAAAGATAACTTCCACAATACGCAGGGCAGATGATTTACATGCGGAGCCTGTCTTCAAGGGGCGGGCAACTCAGAACAACTGGGGTTTGAGGTAATTAATCTTACATTGGGGTTGAGGAAAACACTTAAAGAGTATGGTCAAATATCATAAATATAATCATATACAGTATGAGTATGGGGAAAAAAATCAGGTAAATCCTGGCTTATAAAGTAGCCGACGATAGAGCCAAATCTCATATTAAATCCCTCAGGGGACCAGCTGGTAGACTTTATGAGCATCCACAACAGATTTTAGAGCAATTTGTGAGATACTACCAAGCACTATATACATCTACGATACAGCCACGGCTGGCAGATATTGTTAATTATATTCAAGGATGCTCCCTGCCAAGAATGGGAGAGAAGATAGCTGAGTCTTTGGATGCAGAGATACTGTGGGAGGAGATATAGATGGCAATTACGGCTTTACCATCGGTCAAGGCAGTGGGGGAAGATTCTGTACCCCTAGAATTCTATAAAATCTTTAAGGATGATTTGAGGCTGCCCTTTATTCAGATGATAGGGTCTATCGGTGTTGCGGGCAAGT
The DNA here is from genome assembly GCF_964261635.1 of Lissotriton helveticus. NCBI lineage: Eukaryota > Metazoa > Chordata > Amphibia > Caudata > Salamandridae > Lissotriton > Lissotriton helveticus. The sequence goes on from NC_136068.1 coordinate 1,794,790,766, forward strand.
GCCTGATTCTTGGAATATGACACAAATTGTTTTCTTCCTTAAAAAGGATAAACCAGCGGAGGAATGTGGGTCATGCAGACCAATCTCGCTTATAAATACCGATGCCAATATTTTTGCAAAAGTACTGTCTAATCGGCTTACCCCTGTGATGCCTAGCCTAGTTTCTCCTCAACAACATGGGTTTATTCAAAATAGAGACACTAGTACCCATGTAAATACGGCACTGACAGGTTTTGCTGTGGCTAAAATAACACCTACCCCACTCGGTATGATTCTATTAGATGCTAAAACAGCGTTTGACCAAGTGGTGTGGGAGTTTCTCTGAGCTGTAATTGTTGCTTTTGGGATTAGGAGCCGATTTAAGAAGTGGGAACAGGCCCTATATGACAAGCCCAGGGTTAAATTGGCATATTCAGGCTTATTGTCATCTGCATTTTTGGTGTTTTGTGGTACGCTTCAGGGGTGCCCTCTTTCACCCCTATTATTTGCCCTATTTATAGAGCCATTCATTTGTGCCTTACAAAATAATCCCCAAATCAGTGCTTTTAGTAATGGAACAACCTCCTTAAAGGTCCTCGCATATGCGGACAACTTGGCGGTATTTTCTACAGACCCAGGGCGAGCATTAAGGGAATAACAGAGGCGGCTACTGGGTTTGGTTTGATCTCAGGGTATAAATTAAATATTAATGAGACCCAAATTTTAATTAATCATAAACAGCTAAACTGCATACGGGGTGTTTACCCAGTTGTTACCTACTTGGGGGTGCGACTTTCAGCACAAATAGAGAAAATTATTCCCTTGAATTATGAGGAGTTGCTGAACGACACAGCTAAATCTCTTAAAAATTGGCATAAGCTACCGCTAGGCATTATAGGCCGCATTAATATAATTAAAATGAAAAAGTTGCCTAAGTTTTTATATATTTTTCATTCTATCCCACTAAGAGTTCCTAATTCCTTCTTCAAACGACTAGAAGGAGTAATAGGCAGCTTCATATGGGGATATAGGAAATCTAGACGAGCGATAGAACAACTTAAGTTACCGTTTGGTCAAGGAGGCTTGGAGCTACTGGATTTTAAGATGTATTTGTGGGCAGCCTTTTTTGGCCGCTTTTGTAGCCTGAATAATCCTGCAAGCACCTTATTTTTTCATACATTTATGTTGGGTGAAGAGAGCAAAATGTTTCTGTATAGAATAAGGGATCCAAACTATTTTAAAAGAGTAAAATTCAAGACTACTCGGGACATCATATTTATTTGGCGACGATCTTGCATAAGGGTAATATATCTTCATATCATGAAAAATGTCCTCTCTATTCTAAGCCTGCTTTACCGGGCATATTTCAAGACTGGGTGGGGAAAATTTGGGCCAGGTTGGGAGTAGGATGCGTGGGTGACCTTTTTGATTATAATGGTATTGTTTCTTTTGAGAGACGACAGATCATTTACAAATTGCCAAATCATACGCTGCTAAAATATTATCAGATCCCAGATTACTTTTCAAGGCACTTGAAGTTGACTAATATAACTGGTTCTGAGGTCTGGGACTTCATTCACGATGAAGTAGTGAAGTCTATGATCAGTAAGATGTATAAATGGTTGGGCAGTTATAGAGCAGATGACTGAAAAATTGGCTAATCAATGGAGTAAGGGATTGGAGATCCCCGTAGGGGCTAGCACCATAACACAAGCACTTTATACTATTAAAGAAGTGGTGCATTCTACTAATCTGAGATTGCAACAACATCGAACGATATGTCTCTCTTATTATACTCCGGAGATAATAGCTAAGTGGGTGGCTAATAATATAATTACGGATAGGATGAAGGGCCCAAGATGCGATCTATAAAATGCAGCTATTAAACTTATGTTTTGTAACATGCCCAGAGCTAAGAATATTTTGGCAGGATGTCCAGAATGTCCTTCATCAGAAATTGGGGCTGGAAATGCCTCTGACAGTAGGAGAAATTATGCTGGGTCGTAGTAGTCTAAAAGTAATGGTTTATTAACTATTTTGTTAGTTTCATCAAGGTTGACTATTGCCCTAGAATGGATTTCGTCAAAGCCCCCAAATAGTATGGAACAGGCATTGGCCACGTCAAGAGGCATCCGCTCAGTTGCTTAATGTAATGCAATTTGGGGGTCTTGGTTTTAGATAAATCCCCTGAAGTACCAGAATATCCATTTCAGTGGGGTCCAATAATTATATTTTTAATAATAATTTCTGCTTTATTTCCCCCCTTTTTAATTATCTATTGTTATTTGTTTTTTCTTTATTCCCTCCACTTGTGATACTATGTTTGATATTGGTTTACATTTAGTATAGATACTTTTTGATTTATTTGTTGGTATCATGTATCATCCAATCGTTGACAAATAAAACATATTTAAAAAAAATAAAAAAAAATATTTGTAGCTGAATATTAGGTTTCCTTCAAAATGTATATTTTAAATTAAATGTTAAGTTAATAATTTTAAAGATATGCAAAGTATTTAAATTGTTTAATATTAATTAACAATGTATATAGCAAAACCTTTAATAAAGTTAAGTATTCAGAAATATTTTATGTAAAGTATTTTAATTAAAAACACATTGTTTGAAATTATAGAAATATTTTCATAATTCTTTTTGTTTTACAATTTCAAATTTTAATTTTTCAATTATAAAATTCATTTAAATATTTTCTTAGGATTGCTATTTGAGTATCATGATGTTATTTCTCACTTTATGGTTTAATGTTTAGGAATGGTACAAAGACCCTGATTACGATGTCGGGTAAACCATGGTTTGGCGGTTCCGCAATCCCAATGACATTATGGAGTCAGAAACTTAAATTTTTCAAAGGCAGCTAAACACCTGCAGCACAAGCTCCCATTGAAAAAATTGACTTTTGTAAATACCCCTGCAACCTGTGGCAGGCACCACATGGTCTGCATCGACTAAGTGTTTCTCGCTGTCATCGCTGAACACCGCCCATAATGCAGCCATCTTCAATGCTGACAAATACTTCTCTGTCGAGCAGACTAAGATCGCATAGTTGTGCTGGCAGTCAGCTAGCCACTGTTCCCATGGGTAGTGAGGCATGCCTCCGCGCAGCGGACGCTTGCAGCGGACGCGCCGGACCTGTGCCGGATCGTGCCAGAGTCCTGCCCGTCTGCGCCCGTCCACGCCAGCACGTCGCCTCTTGCCAGGAATTATGGTGACTCAAGAGAAGAGGTAATATCTTACTCTAGGCAATCTATATTAGCACTAAAAGGCTCGACCAGTGAGTGTGCTAAAGTAAATCCCTCATGTAGGCGAGTTTTTTTCTTATGCCCCTGTGGCTTCTCTCTCCCGAGTCCCTCACGGTTACCATCCCTGAATAAAGTCATGCCCCATCGAATTAGAATAGGCCAGCTGAATGTAAGATCCATGCAGAAACACTGCTTGGAAATCCACGAGTTACTTTCCAATTATTCATTAGATATTCTATTTTTAACCGAGACTTGGCTCCAAGACGATATGAACTCAATCATCAATCTTGCCACCCCCGTGGGATATACCACGCATACGCTGAATAGACACTCCATGGGAGGGGGGATAGCAATAATGGCTAAATCGGACTTCATTTGCCACATATCAAGATTAGAAATCAAGGATAGTGAATGTGCACGATTCACCATCAAGATAAACTCTCAACTTAGTCAATCAATCAATCAATCATAGACATTTATAGAGCGCTCTACTTACCCGGAGGGTCTCAAGGCGCTAGGGGGGGGTGCTGCTACTGCCCGAACAGCCAGGTCTTGAGCTTCTTCCTGAAGGCAAGGTGGTCTTGGGTCAGGCGCAGGTCGGTCGGGAGGGAGTTCCAGGTCTTGGCAGCCAGGTAGGAGAAGGACCTTCCTCCTGTTGTCGTTCTTCGGATGCGGGGGACGGCGGCGAGGGCGTGACTGGCTGATCGGAGGTGTCGTTTGGGAGCGTAGAAGTTGATGCGGTTGTTGAGGTAGCTCGGGCCTTGATCGTGTAGGGCTTTGTGTGCGTGGGTGAGGAGACGGAAGGTGATTCTCTTGTTGACCGGGAGCCAGTGCAGGTCTCTTAGGTGTCCGGAGATGTGGCTGTGTCGTGGGATGTCGAGGATGAGTCTGGCTGAGGCGTTCTGGATCCGTTGGAGTCTCTTCTGGAGCTTGGCGGTGGTTCCGGCGTAGAGGGCGTTGCCGTAGTCCAGTCGGCTGGTGACGAGGGCCTGGGTGACAGTCTTCCTGGTCTCGGTGGGGATCCACCGGAAGATTTTCCGTAGCATGCGCAGGATGTTGAAGCACGACGAGGAGACTGCGTTGACTTGCTTGGTCATGGAGAGGGAGGAGTCCAGGATGAAGCCCAGGTTGCGTGCGTGGTCTGTCGGTTTGGGTGCAGTTCCCAGGGCGGGGGGCCACCAGGAGTCGTCCCAGGCGGAGGGCGAGGATCCCAGGATGAGGACTTCCGTCTTGTCCGAGTTCAGCTTCAGGCGGCTGGTCGACATCCACTCGGCTACTTCTTTCATTCCTTCGTGGAGGTTGGCTCTGGCGGCGGCGGGGTCGTTGGTAAGGGAGAGGATCAGCTGGGTATCGTCGGCGTAGGAGATGATGTTCAGGTTGTGTTGGCGTGCGATGGCCGCGAGGGGGCTCATGTAGACGTTGAAGAGGGTTGGGCTCAGCGAGGATCCTTGGGGTACGCCGCAGATGACTTCGGTGGCCTTTGATTTGTACGGAGGTAGGCGGACTCTCTGGGTTCTTCCGTCGAGGAAGGAGATGATCCATTCCAGTGCCTTCTCCTGGATTCCGACGTCGTAGAGGCGCTGCACTAGGGTGCGGTGGCAGACGGTGTCGAAGGCCGCAGAGAGGTCTAGGAGGATGAGCGCCGCTGTTTCTCCGTTATCCATCAGGGTTCGGATGTCATCGGTGGCAGCGATGAGGGCGGTCTCGGTGCTGTGGTTGGCTCGGAAGCCAGACTGTGAGGGGTCGAGGGATCCGTTCGTCTCAAGGAAGGCGGCCAGCTGCTTGTTGACGGTCTTCTCGATGACTTTGGCTGGAAACGGGAGGAGCGAGATGGGGCGGTAATTCTTCAGTTCGGTGGGGTCCGCTGTTGGTTTCTTGAGTAGAGCGCTGAGTTCGGCGTGCTTCCAGCTCTCAGGGAAGGTGGCGGTGTCGAATGAGGTGTTGATGATGTCCCGCAGGTGGGGTGCGATGACAGCGTCGGCCTTGTTGAAGACGTGGTGAGGGCAAGTGTCGGTCAGAGATCCGGAGTGGATGGAGTTCATCGTGCGGACGGTGTCTTCGGTGCTGATAGGAGTCCAGGCGCGGAGGGTGGTGGTGGGGGGCGGTGGTTCGGTTGAGTCGGGCGTGGCGTTCGTCGGTTGGGTGTTGAAGCTGTTGTGTATGTCCGCGATCTTGTTGTGGAAGTAGGAGGCGAGGGAGTTGCAGAGTTCTTGCGATGGGGTGATGTCGTTGTTTCCGGCGTTGGGGTTGGAGAGCTCTTTCACGATGTTGAAGAGTTCCTTGCAGTTGTGTGCGTTGTTGTCCAGTCGGTCCTTGAATGCAGTTTTCTTGGTGTCGCGGATCAGCTGGTGGTGCTTCCGGGTGGCAAGCTTGAGGGTGGTCATGTTGTCCGGTGTTGGCTCCCTTCTCCAGGCTTTCTCGAGGGCTCGGCAGTTCTTCTTGGAGCTCTTGAGTTCGTCGGTGAACCATGGGGCCTTCTTGCTGCCGGGTCTGCTGGGCGGGGTCTTCAGTGGGGCGAGTACGTCCGCGCAGTTGCTGATCCACTTCGTGAGGTTGTCGGCGGCCTGGCTGGGGTTCGCTGAGCTGGCGGGAGGGTGCTGGCTCAGGGCAGCGGCGAGCTGGTCGGCTGTGATCTTGCTCCAGCTTCTTCGGGCAACCTGTTGCTGGTGGTGGTGGGTCGTCGTTCTTCTGAAGGTGAAGTGGACGCAGCTGTGGTCCGTCCAGTGGCGTGGCTGAAGGTGATGTCTTTGCTGGATGAGAAGACGGCGTCGAGTGTGTGTCCGGCGAGGTGGGTGGGGGTGGTCACCAGCTGCTTGAGTCCGAGGTTGGCGAGGTTGTCCAGCAGGGTGGTGGTGTTGCGGTCGTTGTTGTTCTCCAGGTGGAAGTTGATGTCCCCCAGGAGGATGTAGTCAGCGGAGGGGAGGGCATGCGGGCTGACGAAGTCGGCGATGTCCTCGCTGAATCGTGTGCGTGGTCCAGGGGGTCGGTAGATCAGGGTGCCTCTGAGGGTGGTCTTCGGGTCGGTGTGGATCTGGAAGTGTAGGTGTTCGGCGGTGGTCAGGATGTCGTCTGTGCTGGTCGTGATGCGGATGGTGTCCCTGTGGATGATGGCGATGCCTCCTCCTATCTGGTTGGCAGTGCGGTCCCTCCGGGTGATCTTGTAGCCCTCTGGGATGGCGATGGCGATGTCGGGAGCTGAAGAGGCGTTCATCCAGGTCTCCGTGAGGAAGGCAATGTCTGGTGCTGTGGTGTCGATGAGGTTCCAGAGTTCGATGGCGTGTCTGTGGACTGAGCGGGTGTTGAGCAGGATGCACTTCAGGTGGTTGGTGCTGGTGTTCGTCTTGGCGGGTGCTGGTGCGAGGCAGGTCCGGATGCAGGTGAACTTGCAGGACTGGCAGATGAAGGGTCCGTGGGTGCGTCTCGGGGTGGCACGGTAGCATCCCGGGGCTCGTCCGTCGTTGAGTGCGATGAGGGTGGCGGCGTCGTACATCCGGCGGGTGGGCTGGGGTCTGCGGAGGCCAGGGGTCCTGGCGCTGGGCGGGGCCAGGCGCGGACGGGCGCAGACGGGCTTACCTTTGGCGCACCTTCGGCGCTCAGTCGGTGCTCCCGCTGCGCGCGTCCGCTGCGCGGTCGCTGAGGGGGCGTCATAAGAAGGGATCCTGGAGGGCGGGTCAGGCGGGAGGCGGGGAGCGCGTGGGCCTATCGGTAGGCGGGGGGGCGGGGTCGCGTCAAAACCGGCGCGAAATCCAGGCGGCCGGCCCTGCGGCGGCTGGGGCGCCGGGCTGGATCGGCGATCAGGCGGGCGGCCCTGCGGCGGCTGGGGCGCCGGGATGGATCGGCAGCAGGCAGCAGGTAAGTGGCAGGCAGCAGGCGGGGAGCGAGGGGGCAACCAGGCCGAGGGCACAGTGGTCGCTGCAAGAGTGGGGTCGGGGTCCCCTTAAGAAGGGATCCTGGAGGGCGGGTCAGGCGGGAGGCGGGGAGCGCGTGGGCCTATCGGTAGGCGGGGGGGCGGGGTCGCGTCAAAACCGGCGCGAAATCCAGGCGGCCGGCCCTTCGGCGGCTGGGGCGCCGGGCTGGATCGGCGATCAGGCGGGCGGCCCTGCGGCGGCTGGGGCGCCGGGATGGATCGGCAGCAGGCAGCAGGTAAGTGGCAGGCAGCAGGCGGGGAGCGAGGGGGCAACCAGGCCGAGGGCACAGTGGTCGCTTAGTCTTATAGGTCTTCTGATATATAGGCCCCCGGGAGTAAGCACGAATTTCACTATCTCGCTCCTAGAGCATTTATGCTCCCTGATCACCGACACCGCTAATTTCAACATTATAGGTGACTTAAACATTCATTTTGATCTCACTTCTGATACCAAGATCAACACCTTGCTAGCTGATCTGGATGCCCTCCAGCTCCACCAGCTAGTGAGTGGCTCAACACACAATGGTGGGCATATTTTGGACCCCATCTTTTCAAATTTAAGCAATGCGAGTATTGAACCCCCTATCCCCATAGTGTGGTCTGATCACTGTTTGGTGATAATGACTATTTCTCTTGATATTGACATTAACTCAAAGCCCACTCAGCAAGTGCTGAAAAGACCTTGGAGGAAGCTACGGCTTGAAGACTTCCATGCACTCCTTATAAAGAATCCCCCTCAACCAAGTGAAGACCCTGATCAAAACTATGATCAGTTTTGTGAGTGGATCAGCAAGGCCTTAGACTCCCTGATACCAGCTAAATGGATCAAGGCTCGTACCCATGAATCTAGTCCCTGGTTCAATGAAGCACTTTTCCTGCAAAAGAAAGAATGCAAAAAAGCCGAACGGAGATGGAGGAGAGAATATGATCCCACACTTAAAGCCCTCTATATTCAAGTACAAAAAAGCTATCATCGCAATATTTGCAGGACTCGAACGGAGTACTACACCACTGAAATTGAGAATAGTGATAATGCTTCGCAGACTATCTTTAGGATACTGAAAGAGCTTAGTGCTAAGAAATCGATAAACAACTCCAATATATCCTCTGCATTCTGTGACAACATGGCGTCTTTTTTATCGATAAAATTAAGAAAATTTATAGCACTTTCCCAACTAATACTCACCTCACTCCTCAAGCTGACCTGAATAGGCCTAATCTTTCCGATATTCCAAGCACTCGGCCAAGAGGACTTTCTTAAACTATGTAATAAAATTAAGTCAGGCTCACCTACAGATCCCCTGAAACCGGAACTATTTGGAAATTCTGACTGGACGATCCTAGGCCCCCTTAGAGACATGATAAATCTATCCTTCTCGACAGCCAGTGTACCCATGAGATGGAAGCAAGCTTGGGTGACTCCCATCATAAAAAAACCCACGTTAGACCCCGCCCTACCCGAAAACTTTAGACCTATATCTCTCCTCCCCTGGCCGGCAAAAGTAGCAGAAGCCCATGTCAACTCCATCCTGACCAATCATCTGATATCCAATGCCATCCTGGATAGGTCTCAACACGGCTTCCGCGCTGGCCACAGCACTGAGACAGCTCTTTTTAGTGTGACAGAACATCTCCGTACCATATTAGACTCTGGGGGGACGGCAGCACTGATTCTTTTAGATCTCAGTACTGCCTTCGATACGGTGTCACATGAGATTTTGCTGTCGAAGCTGGAGGGGATAGGAATAACAGGGCATGCCCTCAAATGGTTCAAAGCTTTCCTTTCGGGCAGATCCTTTAGAGTTTCTACCCCTCCTTTTTTATCTAAAGAACACCCCATTGAACAGGGTGTGCCCCAAGGGTCAGCTCTGAGCCCTACCCTGTTCAATGTCTACGTCCAACCCCTGGCAGAAATAGCCAGGAAACATGGTCTCTCACTAGTGACATACGCCGACGATACCCAGCTGGTGGTGACACTGGACAACGAAAGCGGTCTTAGTGCACAAAATTTCAAGCAGACGCTTATCGACATCACCAGCTGGATGGCAACGAACTGTCTCCAGCTGAACGCTGGAAAAACGGAAGTGTTACTGGTGGGAAAAGAAACAACGACCTGGGGTAACAACTGGTGGCCAGAGACACTTGGCCAACGTCCCGAATGCAAAGGACATGTAAGAAACCTGGGAGTCTGGGTGGACACCGATCTGTCTTTTACCCATCATACCAAAAAGGTGGCAGCTACCTGTTTTGGTATTTTACGCAATCTTAGACCGATTTTAAAACTTTTTGACTACCAAACCCGCCAAATTGTGGTGCAGTCAGCAATCTTGTCAAGACTGGACTATGCCAGCTCTCTCTTGTTAGGGGCAAATGTAGCAGAGAAAGCTAGACTCCAGCGAGTCCAGAACGCCGCAGCAAGAGCGTTAACCGGTCTCCCACGCTATAAGTCAGTGTCCACTGTCCTCAAGAAACTCCATTGGCTCCCCGTAGAAAAAAGGATCCACTATAAAACCCTCTGTCTTGCATTCAAAATCCTTAAAACTGCCTCCCCCCCATGCTATGTCCTCTACTCACATCGTACGTCCCCCGACATGCGCTGCTTTCAGAAGGACAGAACTTGGCAGTAGTGCCCCACTTCAAACTAGCAAGAATGGGCGGGCGGTCATTCAGACACCTCGCTGCAAGACTCTGAAATGAACTCCCTATTCATATTCGAAAAATTGAGGAGCTACTATCCTTCAGGAAAGCGATAAAAACCCATCTCTTCTGTTAACGTACAATCGCCTCACTGTGACAGAACAAACACTCACTACTGGTACACCTCCCTACAGCAAGCGCCGGGACGCCCCTTGGCTGGGGCAGCCGTGCGCGTTATAAGTTCATTTAACATTAACATTTATTTTGCTATAATTTAGTTGCACAGTGCCAGGACACAAGAATCCCCATTTCACTAAGGGCGAGTTGTCAGTCAAACATAGATGAAATCATAAGATTAGAGTCATACTTGTTTGGAGCCCAAGTCCAATTTACTCTCCTGTCACAGAAAAGGCAAATGTGGACCAGGATAGTTGACAGAGTGAATGCAGTAGCTAACAACATGCGAACACAGGAGGAAACTAGGAAGAAGTGAAACGACGTGCGAGGGAGGGTGCATTTCCTGGCCCTCAAAAGGACTGGTGGTGGTGCACCCAGGCCCCCTTTGCAACTCATGCCCTGGTACGAGAATGTCTTGCAGATCCTACATACTGATGGCTTGACAGAAATACCTGGTGGAGTGGAGTCTTGTAAGTTACACATTACAAACTCACAATCAACCTCAATGTAATGTTTGCTTAGAAGTTAGTTGTTACTAATGTGTCTTGCATATATTTTCTTAACATTGAAATAAAAAAATATCACTTACATATAATTGTTATTGTTTGTGTGAATGTATTAAGTTGCATCTAAAATCACACGTGTAAATCTTCATTACATGTCACATGATTGTAGGGTCCCTGTAACTGTTCCAGCACCAAACAAGACACTTACTAGATGTGTATCATATAGTATGTTTCTGGCCCATTTCTACTGCACATTTTTTACAGGTATGCACAGCTAACCCTTTTCCAAGTGTTGGGAACTTGTGTATGAAATTACTACCACAATGCCCTGTTTCTGTTTTTCAAAAGCAGATTGCTATGTAATGTTGCTCATTCTCTCTGACTAACATATTTCAACAAATAATGAAGTGTCATATACTGATTAATCCGTATTCAATGCTACCTTCTGAAAATAGTTTGTGTCCATGCACTTCTCTAATGCTGTTCCGCAAACTTTTAAAACATGGCTATTTTAATTATGATGTCTTTAGGACCCTCTTGCTTATGCTTAGCACAGAGAAACCCAAAGGGTAGCCGTGCTTTCTACAAATAAAAATTAATAACAAAAATATTTTTTTACCCGAATGTTGTCCTATTCTCCTCAAACAATTGTACTAAATGATGTCATGAGATTGTCAGGTGTACTATAGATATGCAAATCACAATGGTGAATAGAGGTGGGACATACAAATGTTACACTGCAATGTTCACATGATGACTAGTGCCAAACATCCATCCAAAAAGTCTGTTTTGCAGTCAGCAAGTCCTTGGTATTGCCAAATGCAAAGTTCACCTCTAAACTGTGTTGGCCTGAACGTTTGGGAGATGGTAGGTATATCCACTAACCACTTCTTGGATATTTCATGCAGTACTTCTCTGAAAGAGACAGAAGTTAGGGGAATATGTGCCATTCCATTGGAAACCCTCCTTACAATAATCTCTATCTATTATGTCTTCTAGGTATCAACATTGTCTGTCTCCAAAGATTTAAATGTACAATACACACTTTTACTAATACAAATTTTCTCCATTTCTCAATAGGTCACACTGTCAGACCACGTGGGCATGTTCCTACTACTGAAGACATCTCCACTCCAGCCCAGGGTCAAGCAGTCAGCGAAGGGAGCACTCCTTAAAATATGCAAGAGCTTGAGGAGCCTGGCACATCTGGTCAGACGGCTCCAGTGACAGGCCCTGCGGACACATCAATACCTCTCACCCCAGTCACAACACCTCAGCAACCCAAATTCTCCACTTCCTGTGTTCCTCCCAATATGAGACCGATAGTCTGCCCCAGTCCTGGGTGATACTGAGACCACACAACCACCTTCAGCTTGCTCAGGAACCAGTCGGATGAGGCAGACTGGGCATGGGCACAGGGTAGTGGGGGTGGGGGTCATTGGAGGGTCTTTGTGGGCCAGCAGGCTGAGCCCACTGGGGTCACTGATACCCAGACCGCCATTACGAAAATCTTTGGAGCCTACCATTATTCCCAAGACATGACAGGCCAGGTATGCACCAAGCTCTAGGAGATAAGGCAACTGCAGAGGGGGCATAGCCAGCAGATTAAGGCCCAACACTTTAATATGGCCTCCAATGTTGGGGTGATGCAGGAAATGTATGTATGTGCAGGAGTTTTCCACCACCATCTACCCCTTCCTGTAATCCAACAGCACCTGAAGCATCAACATCGGCCACAGGAGGGGAGGCCCTGGCAATGGATGAACCAAGTCACCAGGAGGTAATGATGGCAAGACCTCTGACACCACCAGCAAGAAACCTCAAATCGATTTTCCTCCAGTGTGTACTTACCATTCACTCTGTGGACTATTTCTGATCACATTTGCCTTTCTGATGCCAGTTGCATTTTGGATAATGAACTACAAACAACTCCGGCTCTACATCTATGGTTTTATTCACCACAAATTACTTCTTCACTTTTTTATTTGTTTTTGATATGTTCAATTGAAATTTAGTTGAATTGAATTGATATGGTCACGCCCTTTCATTTTTTTCACATTTGGCACAATAAATGTAAAAGTCATAAATTCATACACTGGTGTCTTATGATTTAACTCTGTCAATGCATTTAATTTCTTCCATCATAACTCGAGAATTACACAACATTTTGTAGTAACATAGATGATTTTGAAGTATGTAATGTTTATTTCAAGTTCACAAACATTACTCGAAATATTTTCATACCATTCAATACTCCACTACTATGTTCATTCCATTTTAACAAATCCTGTCTCTCAACTTTGTACTTTACAATTCATACATGCCACTTTGCACATTTCCAGTTCAAGACCTTCCCAACAAGGAAGAAGGGAATATGTCCAAATCAATATGAATGCATTGGCAAATTATCATTGATTCGTGTAACCAGATGTAGTCAGATCTCCTGCCTCTTATAAGAAATTCTACCTGAAAAATCCCAAGAGACAGAACCATGTCAGCCCAATATTTTGTAGACACTAAATACATCCAAAACATGGTTCCAGTATCTGGTGGAATGTCACAACCAAGTTTCAGTGGTGTGCCACAAGAAGTATGTCCCGCAATGATGTGACACATCAACATCTACATACAATGAGCATTTTAGCATGTGAAGGGAGATTGTCATAAATTGGCTTCACTACCAGATGTGTTTTGAGCAAATGATGGCACACGTAGTGCTTTAGTGCAATGTTATTTCCTAAACTTCCATTCAATCACAGTGCAAGTTGCTTTGGTATAAGATTTGAACATCCAAAGTCTGTGTCTGTCTTCCCCAGTATCAACAGAGGGCTCTTTTGTACTCAGAAGCACCACCATATACCAACTAAAATCACTACTCTGAAATGTCCAAATAAAGTCGATATGGCAAAGGAACCTAAACAGATAAAAAAAGCATACATTACCTATCACACAGAACATGCTGGCTACATTACAAAGGCAACTTATGAAGAACACAGTTTCACAACACAATCCGTGGAAAACAATGTAACTAAAGACAGTAGTCTATGTGTTCACACTTTGATAAGCAAACAACTTTGGCCTGTTTTTCCTAAACTTGCCCTTCCCCAGCAAGTACCACCAAATACTGCTCTCACCAACACATCAATAGATGGTTAAATGGTGAAAGACATAACATGCAAAGATAGACTTACACTCATGTGAAGAAGTTGTGAATGACATCTCGACGTAAGTTAACTCCTTTCTCTTCACAATTATCTTCATTTGGCAGATCACGATCTTCACCCAGTGGCTCTTCAGGGTTTCCATCTGCTGTGATGTAAGGGGTGTTCCGTCACAGGGTGATGTGGAGCGTGCAGCAGGAAATGGTGATCTGGTACACCTTAGCGATGTATGACATTACAACGCATGCTTTTACCACGCATGCTTTTACGACGCAACTTTTACAACGCATACCATTACAACGCATGGTGCATTGGGGTGCTGGATAGTGAATAGTTAAATTTACTATTCCAACTCCAGTCCCCGTGGATAGTAGGGAAGGTGTTGGATAGTAAATTAAATCTATTCCCTATCCTAGAGTGCCCCCCAGCGCAATGTGTTGTATTGGTTTGCGTTGTAAAAGTTGCGATGTAAAAGCACTGCGTGGTAAAAGTTGCGTTGTAAAGGATGTTTCCCACCTTAGCAGGTGGAAAGAGGAGGGCTCCACCAGTTTTGTCCAGACATCTAAATCTGTCCTTCAAGAGCCCAAAAGCCCATTTCATTCCCAGCCGTGTCCTGCCACAGGCCTGATTGAAGTTGACTTCCACAGGCATTGTTGGAATCCTCAGCTGAGTCAACAACCAGGGTCGGTTGGGATAAGCTGAGTCCCCTAGGTCGGAGATAAAAAACAGAACAAAAATATGTAACACCATTTCTGATTACTCTAATAAACCAATACCATAACAGATTGTACGGACAAACAAGCCAGGCCCTCTCAAGTCCAAAAAGTCTGGGAAATGGGGATGTTCCACAGTACAAAGGAATCATGAGCAGAGCAAGGGAAAGGGGCACAGATGCTTGTGATGTACAAATCCTGAAATGAGACAAATTGCACGTTGATTGAATGGAAGTGTTTCTGTTACGGTAGACCTGTTCTCTAGCAAGGCAATATGGGTGCCAGCAATTGCTCTAACCACATGGGGTATGTGACCCAAACCGTAAAAGTCCCCTGTCATATGGGCTAAATCCTGCTGGCGTGGAAAATGGATAAAAGCATTAATGTGTCTCACCATTGCAAAAATAACATCTAGAAGCACACCACACAAACCGTTGGCCTAACGGCTAAGGTGCTCGACCTCGGACCTGGGGATCTGGTCTCGGTAAGGACGCCAAAAAACCCCCTTTGTTTCTGGGCAAATCACTTAATCTCCCCGTGCCTAAAAAAAAAATGAAAGTATGTCCTCATGTAACGTAACTGGTGCTATGTAAAGCGCTCTGATAACTGATTCGGTTCGGTTCTAGTTCGCGCTATATAAAACTCCCCAAAAAAAAAAAAAACCTGGTTGTGACATGGCCCCAGATGCTGCCACAGTGTATTGGCCAGAAAATGAAGTACTGCCATGAGTTTGACAATTGGTTCCTTTTGTGAAGCTAAAGATCTGGCTTCAGCTGATGACATAAATCCAGTATGGTTTGCCTATTCAGCCTGAGCTTCTTGATCTTATCTTATCTTATCTTAAGTGAGATTTATAAAGTGCACTGACACCATAAGTTTCCTGGCGCTAGAGTACAGAGTGCGTGGAATGTGAAGAGGCAGACTAACCGGTTTGAGTGAAGAGACGGGTTTTGAAGAGCTTCCTAAAATTAAGTAGAGAGCAGCTAGACTTAATGGACAAGGGAAGAGGATTCCATAGTTTGCGTGCCAGGTGGGCAAATCTGCGGCCACCGAACTTATTTGTTTTGATTTTGGGGGCGACCAGCAGGTGGAGGTGGGCCGACTGGAGATTGCGCGCTGGTCGGTGCTGCTTAATCAGTGTTTTGAGGAAGACAGGGCTGGTACAGTGAGAAGACTTGAAAGTCAGGCAGCCAATCTTGAAGGCCGCCCTTTGTTCAACTGGTAACCAATGCAATTTGCGTAGTAGGGGTTTCGCAGACTGCCACTTTGGCGTTTTGTGGATAAGTCTGGCCGCCTGGTTCTGCACGGTTTGAAGACGGCGGAGCAATGATTGTGGGAGTTCATGGTATAAAGAGTTCGAGAAGTCGAGGCCGGATAGTACCAGGGAGATGACAACCTGGACCAGTGCTGCATGCGGCAATAGATGGACTATTTTACGAATTTTTCGAAGCTGGAACATGCACGCGGAAATCACAGCCCCTATTTGAGCCTTAAGAGAGAGCTCAGCGTCAATGACCACCCCTAGACTCTTCACCGAGCTGACAGGGGCGGGAGGGGGTCCAACTCGGTGGGCCAGAACTGAGGACCCCAGTGTACTAAACTATACCCCGGAAGCAGAAGCTCCGTTTTTCCGGGATTTAATTTCAGTTGATTGTGGTTCATCCACTGCTGGATGTGGATCATGACTGAATGGAAGCTGTTGACAGCATCAGGAGAGTCAAGAGGGAAGATGATCTGCAAATCATCGGCGTAATTAAACACTGTGATATTCCACCTCTTGAGCGAATGAATCAGTGGCCGAAGGTATAAGTTAAACAAGAGGGGAGAGAGGGATGAGCCCTGAGGGACTCCACAAGTCGTGGGAGTCTTGGCAGCCGTAAAAAAGCCCAGGCGCACGGCTTGTGTTCTGCCGACGAGGAAGGACTCAATCCACTTGAGGGCAGGGCCCTGGATGCCGGCCTGTCCGACACGGTGGAGAAGGATGTCATGGTCCACCATGTCGAACGTGGCCGACAGATCCAGGAGCACGAGGGCCTGGGAGGTCCTTACATCAGAGTTCCCCCTCAGGGCGTCCAATACTGCCAAGATGACGGCCTCGGTAGAGTGGGCCGGTCTAAAGCCGGCCTGATTGGGCTCAAGATAGCAGGAGCTCTCGACAAAGTTTGAGAGGCACCGAGTGACGTGGGCCTCGAGAAGCTTGGACAAATAGGGCAAGAGGGATATAGGACGATAGTTGGTGAGGTCGGCAGGGTCCGCACCAGGTTTCTTCAATAGAGGCACTAAGATGGCCTCCGTGAAGGAACTGGGAACCGTGGCAGTATTGAGGGAAGCATTCAGCAGGGGTAGTATTTGATCCGGTAGTTTGAGGCAGACGTCCCGGAGGACCGAGTTGGGGAACCTGATTTGACCCGGGCCACGAGCTCAGCTAAGGTGTTGGGGTCAATGGCAGGAAACTGGGTGAGAGGTAGTAGGTTATTGAGAGAGGTGTCTGAGGGCAGCATATGGGTGAGAGGGGGAATGGAGTCCTTAATTTTGACAATTTTCTTGATAAAGAAGGAATTAAGGGCGTCGCAAGACTCTTGAGTTGGAGTCTGAGCAGGTAGAGTTCTATCATCCTTGGTAAATTCATTCATAATCTTGAAGACTTCCTTCGATTTATTATGAGGGGACAGAATTCGGTCGGAGACATGTGCCGATTTAGCCGAAGAAATCGCATTTTTATATTCTTTACAAGCTGCCATGAAGAGCAGTCTATCTGAGTCGGCATAGATGCGTCTCCAGATCCGTTCCAGCTGACGTACCTTCAGTTTGTGTTCTTTAAGATCGCTGGAGAACCATCTGTGTGAGTTACTATGTCTGGTACGTGGGAATTTAGTTAAGGGGGCGAATTGGTCACTGGCCGTCTTTAGCCAGTTACAGATGTCGCCTTCCATTGCATCAATATTGGCATGGGTGTTGGTGGCGGGTAGAGTATTGGCCAGGGCCGTGAGGAAGCCTTGGGAGTCGTAGGAACTCCATTTACGCGATAATCCACCTGCCATGATGGGGGCCATGACCCTGCCGTTGACAGTAATGGTGGTATCAATTAAATAATGATCCGACCAGACACATGGGGAGATGAGTGGCTGGGATAGCACTAGGTCATGGATCCAGATGTGATCAAGGGTATGACCCTTGATATGGGTGGGCGCGGAAATTTGGTGAGTCAGGTTGAGGCTGGTAAGAGCTTCAAACAATTCCGAAGCATGGGGGCCAGCTTTGTCGTCATTGAACTAATAATTGAAATCGCCAAAGAGAGCGATTCAGGCGCGGTGTGTCAGCATGTTAGACAGCTGTTCACTCATGGTGGTAGAGAAAGAGGGCATGGAGTGAGGGGGCCGGTATAAGAGTATGAGTGTGAGGGCGCCAGCCTCCGTTTCCAGGCTGATGACCAGATTATCTACCTCTGGCAGAACAAGAGATGCCGTGGTAATGAATTTGAATTGCTTTGATATGATGGCTGCCACCGCCCCCCCCCAGGGCAACCTGAAGGGCGGTCAGCATGAAGGATGTAGTAGTCTGGTGGGAGGGCCGCCAAGATATCAGGGTGGGAATCAGCAGTAAGCCATGCCTCTGTAAGTAATAATATATCTGGTTTTTCATTGGAGAGGAGAATGAAGATGTCAGATTGGTGCTTGACCAGGGAGCGTGTGTTCAGATACATCACCCAGACGGAAGTCTCACTCCTTGCCAGCACCGCAGTATGCTTGCGGCAGCTGGGAGAGTTGAGTGCCCTGCAAGCGAGGCCAGCGGCATTAATCCGCCTCACTGTCTCAGGAGAGGGCGGCGGGTAGGAGAGCTGTAGCTGTCTAAGGGTGTTGGCAGGGTAGGAGATGAGTCGGCCAGCGTCCCAGGCCCCTGGGCCCGACCTGGCACGGACGGGCGCAGACGGGCTTGCCTTTGGCGCGCCTTCGGCTGCGGCAGGAGGGGACCATTTTATAGTAACGGGGGCGGGAGGGGCCAAGCACTAGACTGCTCGCCCGATTCACACCCAAGATGGCAGGCGCAATGAAATCAAAGCCCAGGCAGCATTTAATCGGCTGCAGTGGGGCTAGGAGCAAAGACTGGGGGATGTATGACGTTACATCGCGGCCACACTGATCGCGCGCTGTAACATCGCGTCTATCACATCGCCCCGTCCATTACATCGTGAAGAAAGACATCGCCGACTTTTGCAACGCGACTGCATTGCTTCCCATTGGCCCGAACATCACCCCGCAGAACATCACGTCGCAGGGCAAAAGAACGCATTTTTTTTGTATTTGCCGAGTGAACCTGCTTCTACCCCAGCTCATTCGGCAGTCTTCAATTCAACAGAAAAGTGAAATCAGGAAAAGTACAGGACGAAACATGGTGCCGCATATCACATTATACTGCATGTATATGCGCTACAATATGACAGTAGTGCTCAAACTGTGATCAGGTTGTGCATTCCACTAACGATTAGACGAGGTTCCCCTCTTTTTCAGAGTTCCACATGCCTTTCTGTTTGGATATTACCTCGTTACCCCAGTCCCGTATACTTCTAGGGTTGCCCTGGAGGAGTATATGTAGATCCCAATTCTAGCGGTCTATGGCGTAGTGGCCAGAGCTGCCGACTCGGGAGCTTGAAATCCGGGCTCGAGTCTCGGCGCCGGCTCAACATCTTGTGATTCTGGGCAAGTCACTTAATCTCCCTCTGCCAATGGACGGGCCTTGGATACTCTCACTGGTCTGGCTGAGGGGCCACTGTTTCTTTTTTTTTTGTATTAGGGCCTTTGGCGTCATTGCTATGCCATAGCTTTTCGTCTGTTACAGGTTAAGGGTGAAAGCAGTGATTGATTGGAGGTGAAGAGAATACCTGTATTTAATTTAAATGATAAGGTGTTACAAATACAATAACAGACGACATTAAATCATGTGAGGTAGCACGATCACATTTCATGTAGTGCACTCCTAATAAAATTGTAAATGGCCTGCCGCAATAATGATGCGAAGGCGACAGCTCTTAGACTGACTAATAACATTTTAAATGGCAGATATTGCGTAATCTCTGCTTATAACATTGTTCCGGTGACATGGGGGTAATTCATGCTGCTGTTTACATTGTACAGGGAAGGCAACCTTTTTAAGGGAGATTAACTGCTTTGCATAAATAAAAGTACATCTGGAGGCTGATTTGGATTTGGGTGGGGTGTACAGCAGGGAAATAAGTGAAATAGATGCAAAATGCAGGCCCCGCCCTAAGGGAGAGAATGTGGCCACACAGATAGCGCTGCCGACTTTGGTGCTGGGAACTAATGTTCGAGCCTCGCCTAATCCACAAAAATACTAGAAACTTACAAGTGCTTTTTTTATGTTTCTGATTAAAATGAATAAAAAAAACATAAATCATAAATCAGCAACATAAAAAAGAAGCACTTGTAAGTTTCTTTCATTTTACTGTGTCAGGCGAGGCTCGAACCTTGGTTCTCAGCACCAAAGTCGGCAGCGTTAGTTGTGTGGCCACATCCTCTCCCTTTGCATGGGGGCCTGCATTTTGCACGTATTTTACGTATTCCCCTGTTGTCCACCCACATAAATCATTAATCAGCAACATAAAAATGAAGCACTTGTAAGTTTCTTTTATTTTAGTGGGTCAGGCGACTTACTTATTTGACGCGATGTTATAGCGTGCGTCCACCCATCATCCATCCATCCTTCATGCAAGCATCCAGCCACTCATAAACCCACCCATCGGCTAGCAACCACCCAGCCATACATTCAGCCACCATCACCCATCCATTCTGCAACACCCACCATCACCCATCCATTCACTCATCCATCCATGCAGTATGCAACACATCCACCCATCCCCTAGCAACCACCCCTAATAATGTTCCTTGTAGCTCCGCCCATATTAATGCCACCCATCCATCCATTCATCCACCAATATCCTTCCATTCATCCACCAATATCCTTCCACCCATCCATCCATCCTTCATGCACGCATCCAGCCACACCCAGCCATACATTCAGCCACCATCACCCATCCATTCTGCAACATCCACCATCACCCATCCATTCACTCATCCATCCATGCAGTATGCCACACATCCACCCATCCCCAGCAACCACCCATAATAATGTTCCTTGTAGCTCCGCCCATATTAATGTTCCTTTTTGCTCCATTTTGTTGACACATTTGCCAAATTGTCATGTTTTTCAACATTTTGTGTTGTCATGTTTTTCAACGTTCGCATCGCGCTGTGATTTATTAAACGTTTTGTGACACATTTGCCAATTTGTCATGTTTTTCAACATTTGCATCGCACTGTCATTTATTACACATTTTGTGACACAGTTGGCAATGTGTCATGTTTTGCATCGCGCTGTGATTTATTAAACATTTTCTGACACATTTGCCAATTTGTCATGTGCAATTTGTCATGTGCAATTTGTCATGTTTTTCACCATTCGCGTGATTTCTGAAACATTTTCTGACACATTTGCCAATTTGTCATGTTTTTCACCATGTATTCCGACATCGCATCGCACTGTCATGTCTAACATCGCGTTGTAGTTGCATGCGATGTTAATGACATCGCGCCGTCGTTGCATGCGATGTGAACGAAGATGCGATGTAAAAATCGCGCTGCGATGGCACCGCGAGGTTTTGACTCCGATGCTGTGGGCGCTTCCCAAGCCTGGGTAAGCGCTAGGATTACTGACAGTCTAACATGTGCCACAAGTATTAAAAACGAATTTAGGTGAAAAACGAAATCAAAGTGCAGTTTTAAAATGTGCAGGCAAGGAATACACTCGGAGCATACAAGTCCCGGCTTCCGCCTCAGGACAATCACACACACACACACTATTAATCAGTGATTAGTGTGAGAAGAGGTCTTTTTGTAGTTACTGGGGCGGGAGGGGCCGAGCACTAGACTGCTCGCCCGATTCACACCCAAGATGGCGGGCGCAATGAAATCAAAGCCCCGGCAGCGTTTAATCGGCTGCAGTGGGGCTAGGAGCAAAGACTGGGTAAGCGCGAGGATTACAGACAGTCTAACATGTGCCACAAGTATTAAAAACTAATTTAGGTGAAAAACTAAATCAAAGTGCAGTTTTAAAATGTGCAGGCAAGGAATACACTCGGAGCATACAAGTCCCGGCTTCCGCCTCAGGACAATCACACACACACTATTAATCAGTGATTAGTGTGAGAAGAGGTCTTTTTGTAGTTACTGGGGCGGGAGGGGCCGAACACTAGACTGCTCGCCCGATTCACACCCAAGATGGCGGGCGCAATGAAATCAAAGCCCCGGCAGCGTTTAATCGGCTGCAGTGGGGCTAGAAGCAAAGACTGGGTAAGCGCTAGGATTACTGACAGTCTAATATGTGCCACAAGTATTAAAAACGAATTTAGGTGAAAAACGAAATTAAAGTGCAGTTTTAAAATGTGCAGGCAAGGAATACACTCTGAGCATACAAGTCCCGGCTTCCGCCTCAGGACACTCACACACACACTATTAATCCCTCTCTTCCATGGTGGCCAAGTCTAGAAATGGGAAGTACTCCAGAGGCTGTCATCTCCTCACTCATCCAGGGTTCCTATATCTGCTTATAACAGAAACCCGGACAGTGGTATTAGATATAGGTATAGCCCTCCACAGGGCTTGGTCACCCCACTCACTGCTGCCGCTCCTGCCTGCCTTTGCCGCCTCCTGCCTGTAGATTCCTTCGCTCGCTGCCCGCTGCTCCTGGGAATTTCCCGCTGCTCCTGGGAATTTCCCGCTGCCCGCTGCTTCTTGGAATTTACCGCCGCTGCCTCCCTGCGGCCCCACCCCCCTGTGATTCCATTCGCCGCCCCGCTCCCGCCACCCAGCTGCTCCTCCCTCCCGGCTCCTTACTTAAGGGGACCGTAGGGGACCACAGAGTGTGACCGCTCAGCCCTCCACAGGGCTTGGTCGCCCCACTCACTGCTGCCGCTCCTGCCTGCCTTTGCCGCCTCCTGCCTGCAGATTCCTTCGCTCGCTGCCCGCTGCTCCTGGGAATTTCCCGCTGCTCCTGGGAATTTCCCGCTGCCCGCTGCTTCTTGGAATTTCCCGCCGCTGCCTCCCTGCGGCCCCGCCCCCCTGTGATTCCATTCGCCGCCCCGCTCCCACCACCCAGCTGCTCCTCCCTCCCGGCTCCTTACTTATGACGCCCCCAGAGCGACCGTGCACCGGACGCGCTCAGCGGGAGCGCCGATTGAGCGCCGAAGGTGCGTCAAAGGTAAGCCCGTCTGCGCCCGTCCGCGCCTGGCCCGCGCCCAGCGCCAGGACCCCTGGCCCTCCCCGCCAAGGCAAGACGACCCGACTGACCTACGACGCCGCCACTCTCAACGCACTCAATGCCGGCCGGACCCACGCCTGCTGCCGAGCCACCCCGAGACGCACCCAAGGACCCTTCACCTGCTGCACCTGCAAGTTCACCTGCCTCTGAACCTGCCCCGCACCCGCCAAGACAAACACCAGCAGCAACCACCTCAAGTGCATCCTGATCAACACCTGCTCCGTCCACAGACACGCCGTGGAACTCTGGAACCTCCTCGACGCTACATCACCGGACGTCGCCTTCCTCACGGAAACCTGGATGAACGCCTCCTCTGCACCCGACATCACCATCGCCATCCCGGACGGGTACAAGATCATCAGGAGGGACCGCATCAACCAGACCGGAGGTGGCATCGCCATCGTCCACAGGAACACCATCCTCATCATGACCGACGCCAACGACTCCTTCGCCGCAGCCGAACATCTCCACTTCCAGATTCACACCGACCCTAAGACGACCCTCCGAGGCACCCTCGTCTACAGACCCCCGGGACCACGCACACAATTCAGCGAAGACATCACAGACTTCATCAGCCCGCACGCCCTCCCCTCCACTGACTACATCCTCCTCGGGGACCTCAACTTCCACCTGGAGAACAACAAGGACCGCAACACCACCGCCCTGCTGGAAAACCTCGCCAACCTCGGACTCAAGCAACTGGTCAACACCCCCACCCACTACGCCGGCCACACGCTTGATCCCGTCTTCTCTTCCAGCAAGTACATCACCTTCAGCCACGCCACCGGACTCCACTGGACCGACCACAGCAGCGTCCACTTCGGCTTCAAAAGATCCACGACCCACCACCACCCGCAACAGGTACCTCACAGGAATTGGAGCAAGATCACCGCAGACCAGCTCACCACCTCCCTCAGCCAGAGCCCACCCGCCAACACAACGGACCCCAACGAAGCAGCCCGCAACTTCACACAGTGGCTGACCGCCTGCGCCGACGACCTCGCGCCACTAAAGAACCCTCCCAGCAGACCCAGAAGCAAGAAGGCATCCTGGTTCACGTACGACCTCAAGGACTCCAAGAAGACCTGCCGCACCCTTGAGAAAGCCTGGCTCCTCGACCAGACCACCGACAACATGACCGCCCTCAAACACGCTACCCGCAAGCACCACCAGCTCATCCGCACCACCAAGAAGAAATCCCTGAAGGAACGACTGGACAACAACGCCCACGACAGCAAAGAGCTCTTCACTATCGTCAAGGAGTTCTCCAACCCCAGCACCGGCACCAACGACATCACTCCGTCACAAGACCTCTGCGACTCCCTCGGCTCGTTCTTCCACCGCAAGATTGCCGACATCCACAACAGCTTCGGCGCCCCACCCACGCACCCAACCGTCGAACCAATGCCCCCCACCGCCACCCTTCGCACCTGGACCACGGTGACCACCGAAGACACAGCCCGCACGATGAACACCATCCACTCCGGATCACCGACCGACCCCTGCCCACACCACGTCTTCAACAAGGCCGACTCCACCATCGCACCCCAACTCCGGAACATCATCAATGCCTCCTTCAACACGCCACCTTCCCGGAGAGCTGGAAGCACGCCGAGATCAGCGCCCTCCTGAAGAAACCTACAGCGGACCCCACCGATCTCAAAAACTTCCGCCCCATCTCGCTCCTCCCTTTTCCTGCTAAAGTCATCGAGAAGATCGTCAACAGACAGCTGACCGCCTTCCTCGAGACGAACGGATCCCTCGACCCCTCGCTGTCCGGCTTCAGAGCCAACCACAGCACCGAGACCGCCCTCATCGCAGCCACCGACGACATCCGGACCCTGCTCGACAAGGGGGAAACAGTGGCCCTCATCCTCCTGGACCTCTCCGCTGCGTTTGACACGGTCTGCCACCGCACCCTAGTCCAGCGCCTCAGCAACATCGGTATCCAAGAGAAGGCACTGGAGTGGATCATCTGGTTCCTTGCCGGAAGAACACAAAGAGTCCGCCTCCCCCCGTTTCGCTCCGAGGCCACCGAAGTCATCTGCGGCGTCCCGCAAGGATCTTCACTTGGCCCCACCCTCTTCAACATCTACATGAAACCTCTCGCAGCCATCGCACGCCAGCACAACCTCAACATCATCTCTTACGCCGACGACACCCAGCTGATCCTCTCCCTCACCAGAGACACCGACACCGCCAGAACCTGCCTACACGTAGGGATGAAAGACGTCGCCGAGTGGATGAAGGACAGCCGCCTGAAACTGAACTCGGTCAAGACGGAAGTCCTCATCCTGGGATCTTCGCCCTCCGCCTGGTACGACTCCTGGTGGCCCCCAGCCCTGGGCACCGCACCCAAGCCAACCGACCACGCACGCAACCTGGGCTTCATCCTGGACCCCTCCCTCTCGATGACCAGACAAGTCAACGCCGTCTCCTCATCGTGCTTCAACACCCTGCGTATGCTTCGCAAGATCTTCCGCTGGATCCCGACCGAGACCAGGAAGACTGTCACCCAGGCACTCGTCACCAGCTGACTGGACTACGGAAACGCCCTCTACGCCGGAACCACAGCCAAGCTACAGAAAAGACTCCAGCGCATTCAGAACGCCTCCGCCCGACTCATCCTGGATGTCCCCCGATGCAGCCACATCTCCAGCCACCTGAGGAACCTGCACTGGCTCCCCGTCGACAAGAGGATCACGTTCCGGCTCCTCACCCACGCACACAAGTCTCTCCACGACCTGGGCCCCAAGTACCTCAACGACCGCCTGACCTTCTACACGCCCACCCACCAGCTATGGTCCACCAGCCTCGCCCTCGCAGCCGTACCACGTATCCGAAGAGCCACCGCCGGAGGAAGATCCTTCTCTTACCTGGCTGCCAAGACTTGGAACTCCCTCCCCATCCACCTTCGGCTGACCCAGGACCATCTCGCCTTCAGGAAACAACTCAAGACCTGGCTGTTCAAGCAGTAGCATACCCCTCCCCCCAAGTGCCTTGAGACCCTCCCGGGTGAGTAGTGCGCTATACAAATGGCATGATTGATTGATTGATTGATTGATTGTATAACGGCGCCACATAGAAGAATTACACAAAGTATTTGAAATAAGCAAAATTCAAGTAACGGTGCTAAAAGGATAGGAGAACCACAAGTCTCCCCAGGATAGGCCTTAGCCAACAAGAAAGATTAGCACTCCTTAGCACTCATTTATCAAACATGCACAGTAAATAAAAACAGCTCTATTTTCTTTCTTCTTAGTTGTTCAGTTTAATTTACATAGATGTTCCAAACTGCTCCCAACAGCCAATATCTGTTTCATCGCAACCGTGAGGTTGTCCCACGACTTCCTCAAGGCTGTGTAATTACATACACATAAAACCAGTGTATGTATTGGGAAAACTTTCTCACTCATTACAGTAACCAAAAACTTGAATGTTTTAGGAACAAGTATAAGCAAAGTATAGCTATGCAAATGGTGAGACTATAAGCAATTTAATCTACTTTCAGGTGATTTAACAACACACAAAGTACCAGTGTATAAAAGACACTTGGTCTATGACCCAAATATAGATGGAGAGATCAAGTCAGGGTGCCACATAGAATCCGTGCCTCCCAATATCGTGTTGTGAAAAGTCCTGTATCTGTAAATCTATAGGCGTGACTTGGTGTTGAAAAGAAGGAAATTTCTAAAACACCATGCTAATCCGGTGATTATATAAGCTTCAAACCTTTCCATAATGAAGGTGACGTGAGGGTGAGAAAAGGGCAAAATGTCGCCCCAAAGCCAGAGTGTGTTCAAACTTCATGAGTACATATTTCTTTCATGTAAAATGATCTGTAAATAAATCAGAAGTATATAAACCGTAGAAGTAAGTGTATTGTCCAAAAATTAAAAACCTGACAATGTCTTCATGTGTCTGTACAGATTAACTACTTTTCTTGTGCTGATATTTCCAACCCACAAGGGGTTTTCTGTTATGGCGGCCTCAACGTTCAGTAAATTAATTGGTATCTCAAGTCCTTTCTGTAGTTGTTCTTCAAAAAGTTGTAAGAAGTCAAATGTATATAAGCTGACCTATATTTTATCAATCAGAATTGATGACATAATACTCAAGTTTTAGCCCTGATTTCGTTTTATATACTACTTTTTATAAGAAATGCCCTGTTTAAGTAATGTTGCATCATAAATAATGTCTGTTTGTTTCTGAAAGAAATAAAACACTTATGGGTACTAATCCAGCATCCACCTTTCTTGTTCCAAGTTGTCAACAAAGCATTAATTCAGGTGTGCAGCACACCAAGTCAATTTTAGCACATTCACAATAAACCTCTCAGTTGACTTTAAAACCTATCTAAACTTAGCTGTAATTAAGCACTGGTAGGTGACCTCTACTGCTTTCTGAATGCCGGGATATATGAACCAAAAATCCTAAATTATGCTTTTATATTATATATGTGCCTAGCACCCGTTATTCAGGATACCTGCATTCTTCTAACCTTACTCGTTGATGTAAGGACTTCAGGGGGGCACTCGTTCACTTAGCGCGCATGGGCCTGCCGCAGCGCCGCATAAATAACGGACCAGACACATTGGTTAGCTGGTACCGACCGGAAGCCCAGTACGACCCCGGCCCCTTTATTTATCTTCTCTGGCCAGGCGTGGCCAGAGAGTGATACTTTGTTCGTAGGTGCTTCATGGGCTTCACCCAACAGTGGGTGAAGAACTAGACCATTACATCCCTTTCCAAATTGGTTTGAAAAGACAAAAGATGAAACATGTTTTTAACATACAAAATCAGCTAGTCTCTTGCAAGGCCGGGGGTTCGGCCTAAGATTATACGAGTGCCGGCGGTCCTCTTTCTCTTTTCGGGGACTCCTTGCTTCAGATGATCTGGCTGGACTGGGAGACAGATCTTCACCAAGGTTACTCTCAACTGGATCCACCTGTGGCTCGGCTGGACCTGACTGGTCTGTGATCGGCTGGATTCTGTCCGACGACGGAACTCTCTTGAACCATGAAATGTTACGTGTTATCACCTCTCCGTCTCGTTCCACTGTGACTGCCGTGCCGTTGGTCGACTTTACGGTCCACAGCTCTGGCTCATAGGGGGTACGGAATTTCCCCCCACTCCACCGATTTTGTAACACTACAGAACAACCAGCGGTCACTGTTTGGACACGCATCCTCCGGCGCTGATTTCCTTTGTCATTGGTTTGTCGCCTCCGCGCCTGGGCATCTGTCGTGTTATACGGCTCCTGCTGCCAGTTGTCATCCATGGGCAAATAGTCTCGTCGAGGTCCGGTCAACATAAGCGACCAGGGGGACCGCAGTGTTGTGAAATGAGGCGTGCCACGGTATTCTCTGAGAAAGTGTTGGAGAGCGATTTCTGGGTCGTTGTGTTCGGCCATGGCTTTGCGCAGGACTTTGTTGGTGGTGCGCATAAATCGTTCAACTTTGCCATTCGCTTGCGGCAAATGGGGTGTTTCGTCGATGCTTGATGCCTGGCTGTGTCAGGAACTTTCTGAATTCACTGCCCTGGAATGGTTGTTCAGTGTCCGTATTGATGACGTGTAGCAGACCAAACAGGGCAAATGACTTTTCTAGCACTCTTTGCAAATTGGAAAATGCTGTTGACGGCAGGACCTCAACGATGGGATACTTGGTGTAACTGTCAGTTCAGACAAGCGTTATTCGATGATTGTCATAAAAGCAGACAGTACAAATAAATATAAATTTAAAACATATAACAAAGTTAAAATTTGTATGTACATTACATATAACAATTATATATCCATTTCATTATTGCACATTGAATTAAAATTTCAGTTTGGCACCATGAATACATGTTAATCATTTGACATTCTACTTCTAATGGTCCAGGCCCAGCCCAAGAATTTTGCCACAGTTATATAAACTGTCATATCAGTGCAGGAACGAATAATTCTAACTGCCACCGACACCCTGTCGGTGCCCATCAACCTACACATTGGGCGAAGCCATATTCTCCGGGGCACCGCATACACTGGGCATTTAAATAGCAGATGGCCTATGGTTTCCGAGGGCGCTGAACAAGATGGACAAGCAGCGTTGGCTCCCGCAGACCAACTGCTAGTAAATGCCCCAACCGGTAGACTCCCAATTTCAATTGGAAATATAATTTAGGGTCCAGGGGTTTTAGGATGACATCCCAAAAAGTTTCCAGCTTTGGCGCATCTTTAATATCCAAAAACAGTCCAGTCAAAGACCCTGGGTCAATAGACCCAAAGGACCTGGAAGCCACAAACTGCCAGTACAAATTCTTTAGTACCTTCTTGGGAGGGAACCTGGTGTTTGTAGGATCTTCCCACAGATCCCGTAAACCCAAATCAATCAAGAGGCACCTAATGTGTCTTAACCACTTGATTTTGTGATAAATATCACTGCTGATTATATCAAGTAGGCCTTTTGTGTAGGTTTCGAGTTCCGGGGTGGTCCAAATCCCCCTCCAATAGAAGACTGGGCGTAAGGATGCTATAAGGGCTATTGGGAAAATCCCTAAATCATAGAGGGTTCAGGGGGGTACTCCGAGGTAGTTTTATTAAATTCCTTAAGAATGAATTTTCAGAGATTGACATCCCCCTGAGATTTTCAGTTCCCCACATTTCAACCCCGTATAGAGTGGAACTAACCACTTTACCAATGTAAACCGCTAATACCGGAGATATCGGTTTAGTAAGGGATTTAGAATGTTCCAAACTCAGGGCCCCCGATAACTGCCTATGTTTTAGGGTAGCCAGTTCAAGTTGTTGTTTCCAGCACAAAATATGCGGAATACAGACACCCAAATTAGTAAAGGCTTGGACCCTTTCCAAAGGCCGTTTGTTCATGATCACAGTACCCTTAAAAGATTTAGAAGCATTAAAAGTCATACATTTCGATTTCTGTACAATTACTTCTAAACCCCGTGTTGTACAGAAGTCTTCAAAGAGCCTTAGGCCCTTTTGAAGCCCACTTGGGGTTTTTGCAACTAAAAGACAATCGTCAGCGAACATTAAAATGGGAACTTTGGCTCCAGCAATGATCGGCGCGTCAATATTGGAGTCAATTAAGATTTTAGCCACGTCGTTGATATATAGGGAAAATAGGGTTGGCGCCAGGACACAGCCCTGGCGTACTCCCGTTTCCACTGGGAACTGTGGGGTAACATTCCCAGGACTCCCCCACCTGATCTGTGCATTGTTTTGTTCGTGCAGTCTTTTTACCAGAGATAAAAGAGTCCATTGCATACCCATGCCATTAAGGACATTCCATAGCGTAGTGCGTGGGACCAGGTCGAATGCCACTCTTAAATCTATAAAAGCGGCATAAAGGCTTCCATGACCAATTATCACTGTCTTCCAGTAGAGCATTGCAAAATGCAGCACCTGGTTGACAGTGCTAATTGAGTTTCTAAACCCGGCCTGCAAGTGGGATAAGATCTTGTTGTCGCGCTCCCAGTCAAGAATTTTGTTTAAAACCAGCCTGCCAAATATTTTTTGGGATGTATCAATCAGGCTGATTGGGCGATAATTACCTGGCTGGGACTTGTCCCCTTTTTCGTAAACGGGTATGATCTCTGCCCCGTTCCAAGAACTTGGTATAGGGGCTCCCCTAGCTATCATATTTGATAAGAGAAGTAAATAAAGACCCCAGGAGTTCTTATCTTGCAGAAATAGGTCAGCGGGTATGCCATTAATGCCTGGCGCTCTACCAGGAACCACTAGATCTAGAGCACACTGAACATCTTTCAGGGTAAAGAAATCTTCCAATAGGGGTTTCAAAAATACTTCCACTACCGGTTGCGAGCCCTCGCCCTTAGAATACTGCGGCTGGAAATGTTCTACCCACTTTTCTTGGGGGACCCAGTTCTGCGGCTTATCCGGGTTAGTATCCACACCCCACTTGTAGACATTCCAGAATCTTCGCGAATCTTTACAAGATCCTGCCTCCTTAAGGTCATTCCACCTTTTCTCATCCCAATCTCGTTTGGCACTTGAGACAGTATTTTTATAAGTCAGCCTGGCCGCTCTGATATTCTCAGTCATCTCTGTTTTAATTGCTTTTCCCAGGTTAAGGCGGGCCTTCCTGCATTCACTAGAGTACCACCATGATACCTCTGGAACGCGGGAGACATTCCGCCGACAGGGCTTAATAAAAAGACTCTTTAGTTCCCCAAAAATAACCTCATGAATCCTGGTCCCTGCTCCTAGTTTTAAAAGATTATTGTCCATTTCAGATAGCAACAATAAATCTAGTTTCGCCTGTTCAAGCTTGCTGATTATAAAATCCACATTCTCTTTGTGAAGTGAAACTTTGGACCATCGGACGTGACACATATCATTAGATATTACAATGTCACTGGAGGGGGTGGAAACCATCATAGCCCCGGGATGATCAGGAGATTCCCAGTAAGTGAGACTCATAGACAGGGGATTGTGGTCACTCTCTACCCTATCTATGATCATCATGTCCTGAAGGTTTCTCGACAGGCCCAGGTTTGATCAAAATGTAGTCTATTCTACTCTTACGAATACCACTTTTGAATGTAAATGCACCAGACTTGTCGCCTGTGGTCCTACCATTGATTGCTCTTAAGCCTTTATTTAATCAGATAGAGTTCATTTGGACCACTATATCTGTCCATTTGCTAACTGGGTCAAGATCCAATTTGGGAATCCCCCACTCCCTATCCTCCTCATCCGACACATTCCAACTTCCTTTCAAAAGAGGTTCAAAATTTACATTAAAATCTCCCCCGATGATTACGTTTGAGGGCAAATATCGACTTTCCAATAGGTCTTCCAGGAGTAATAGAACCTCAGATTTTCTACCCCCCGTACTTCTCGCATATATGTTATAAACATAGACTGGTACATCGTTCGGGAACTTAAGACTTAATAACTGCAGATCCCTGTGATTAGTCGGTATAGTTTTTATCATTGCCCCAAGATCCAGTCTTATCCAGATCTTTAGCCCTCCGGCTGGTCTCCCTCTCCCTTCCTTTACTGCAGGGATACTATAAATTAAATAACCTGGAAAATGCAGTTCTTCCATTGTCCAGGTTTCCTGAAATAGGCATATTTCATGTTCTCCAATAAGTAGTGCCCACTCAGGTGACTCCAATTTAGACTTTACGCCAGCTATATTCCAGGAAAGGACGGACCCCGGTTTGCCGGCACTGGACATGGGACTAGCTTGCACTGCAAGCTCCAGGGTATTATCTGGGTGAATAACCTCAACAGAGGAACAAGCTGGTGAGATTTGTTTTTTTGTGAAGCTTACTACGATACCATTGGGTTCCTGTCCAGTTATTTCTACATCATTGGTTGCTTGTGTTGAGGCTTGTGATTGAAGTCAATCATTGCAATCCAGTCTCGAACTTTCCCCATGCGAGGTATCGGCCTGCTTCTCTCTTATGGACTTCCAAAATTGCGGGGAAGTAGCTCTCATCTGGATCCTAGAATGATCCGGGGAGCAAGATCTAAATTCTAAGTTTAGTAATTCTCCGGCTACCATTGGATTTTTTAAAATACGTTCTATACAATCGTAGGCATCACCCTGGAGAGTAAGCCTACTTGCACGGAGAATATCTTCCCTAATCACCGACCTGCAACCCCTTACGTGTCTAATCCAATGAATAGCTTTGTTGGTTAGAGTGTTAGGTGATTCACGATCTCTGACAACAGGGAGCTTGGGTATAATAATCAGATATACTGGAGGTGACTTAGTAATATTTGGACTGCGTTTAATGGGCCCAGAGTTTGATGGAATAGGGCCCGTGTTCTGCCGACTGGGTGGGGGATTGTAGTCAGCTTGTTTTAGCCTAGGAGGTGGTTTGCCTCCCAATTGTCCTGATATGCTACTTATTGGAGTTGTGACAGGGGGCTGGGATAGCTGGTTATCTTCGGACACTTGGTTCCCTGTTCTAATCCCCTCACTAGTTCTACAACTTCTAGATGCAACTGCATATGTTTTAGGTTTTTCACCTAACTTAGGGGGAGCGTTTCCTGTCTGACCTGATACGCCTCCCTGATTAGTTCTAGGGGCTTTAGACGCTACAGGGACTTTGTTATGTTCCACATTTAGGTTGCTAACTACAGTAGTTAGGTGATCAATCTTAACTTGCATCCCTTTTATTAAATCACATAGGTGGGTTACAAGTTTAAACAAAGGGTTATCAGTTTGATCATCTACCCCAGAATCCGCCTGAAGAGTACTTCCAACTTGACTTAAACCAGGGCTTATCATATCCAATTCCTTTTCTAGATGGAGATTTTCAATTTGGGCTAAAATAGCGAATTTGTTAGTGCAAGGTAGATTTAGAACATTTTCAGTGCTCTGGTCGGTATTCGCTCTACTTTCCTCGGGTTTGTCAGGTAATGGTGATTTATCCCGATTGTGGTTTACACATAAGCATTTCAGGTATAACTACTGGCTCCCTTGTTTTACTCTTTCCATCCTCAACAATCCCTTAACCAATTAGCACACAATCATCAACTCCTGGATTAGGGGTGGCTGCTAACAGGTCAGTGCAATCTGAGAGCAGGTCATCAATTCTGTCCATTACACAATTCCCCGCTGCATGGAGCTGGCGCTTTTTGACAGTCTTACACTTTTGCCTCTTAGGATGCTTCCCTCCCTTAGTAACCCCTCCAGCGTCAGTAAGTTCCTCCGGATTTTTCCTTTTCCCCATTGTACCAGATGCAGTTAGCCAATGATAAGTGTACAGTACCTTCGCTGGTGCGAGTAAGGGGGGGCCCATCCCAGCCTCCTCCGGCCCCCGACGGCCACAGACGGCCCGCCCTTTGCCCTTACCATTCACTCTGTGGACTATTTCTGATCACATTTGCCTTTCTGATGCCAGTTGCCTTTTGGATAATGAACTACAAACAACTCCGGCTCTACATCTATGGTTTTATTCACCACAAATTACTTCTTCACTTTTTTATTTGTTTTTGATATGTTCAATTGAAATTTAGTTGAATTGAATTGATATGGTCACGCCCTTTCATTTTTTTCACATTTGGCACAATAAATGTAAAAGTCATAAATTCATACACTGGTGTCTTATGATTTAACTCTGTCAATGCATTTATTTTCTTCCATCATAACTCGAGAATTACAAAACATTTTGTAGTAACATAGACGATTTTGAAGTAGGTAATGTTTATTTCAAGTTCACAAACATTACTCGAAATATTTTCATACCATTCAATACTCCACTACTATGTTCATTCCATTTTAACAAATCCTGTCTCTCAACTTTGTACTTTACAATTCATACATGCCACTTTGCACATTTCCAGTTCAAGACCTTCCCAACAAGGAAGAAGAGAATATGTCCAAATCAATATGAATGCATTGGCAAATTATCATTGATTCGTGTAACCAGATGTAGTCAGATCTCCTGCCTCATATAAAAAATTCTACCTGAAAAATCCCAAGAGACAGAACCATGTCAGCCCAACATTTTGTAGACACTGGGTACATCCAAAACATGGTTCCAGTATCTGGTGGAATGTCACAACCAAGTTTCAGTGGTGTGCCACAAGAAGTATGTCCCACAATGATGTGATACATCAACATCTACATACAATGAGCATTTTAGCATGTGAAGGGAGATTGTCATAAATTGGCTTCACTACCAGATGTGTTTTGAGCAAATGATGGCACACATAGTGCTTTAGTGCAATGTTACTTCCTAAACTTCCATTCAATCACAGTGCAAGTTGCTTTGGTATAAGATTTGAACATCCAAACTCTGTGTCTGTCTTCCCCAGTATCAACAGAGGTTTCGTTTGTACTCAGAAGCACCACCATATACCAACTAAAATCACTACTCTGAAAAGTCCAAATAAAGTTGATATGGCGAAGGAACCTAAACAGAAAAAAAAGCATACATTACCTATCGCACAGAACATGCTGGCTACATTACAAAGGCAACTTATGAAGAACACAGTTTCACAAAACAATCTGTGGAAAACAATGTAACTAAATACAGTAGTCTATGTGTTCATACTTTGATAAGCAAACACCTTTGGCCTGTTTTTCCTGAACTTGCCCTTCCCCAACAAGTACCACTAAATACTGCTCTCACCAACACATCAATAGATGGTTAAATGGTGAAAGACATAACATGCAAAGATAGACTTACACTCATGCGAAGAAGTTGTGAATGACATCTCGACGTAAGTTAACTCCTTTCTCTTCACAAATATCTTCATTTGGCAGATCACGATCTTCACCCAGTGGCTCTTCAGGGTTTCCATCTGCTGTGATGTAAGGGGTGTTCCGTCACAGGGTGATGTGGAGCGTGCAGCAGGAAATGGTGATCTGGTACACCTTAGCGGATGTATGACATTACAACGCATGCTTTTACCACGCATGCTTTTACGACGCAACTTTTACAACGCATACCATTACAACACATAGCGCATTGGGGTGCTGGATAGTGAATAGTTTAATTTACTATTCCAACTCCAGTCCCCGTGGATAGTATGGAAGGTGTTGGATAGTAAATTAAATCTATTCCCTATCCTAGAGCGCCCCCCAGCGCAATGCGTTGTAATGGTTTGCATTGTAAAAGCTGCGATGTAAAAGCACTGCGTGGTAAAAGTTGCGTTGTAAAGGATGTTTCCCACCTTAGCAGGTGGAAAGAGGAGGGCTCCACCAGTTTTGTCCAGACAGCTAAATCTGGCCTTCAGGAGCCCAAAAGCCCATTTCACTCCCAGCCGTGTCCTACCACAGGCCTGATTGAAGTTGACTTCCACAGGCATTGTTGGAATCCTCAGCTGTGTCAACAACCAGGGTCGGTTGGGATAAGCTGAGTCGCCTGGATCGGAGATAAAAAACAGAACAAAAATATGTAACACCATTTCTGATTACTCTAATAAACCAATACCATGACACATTGTACGGACCAACAAGCCAGGCCTTCTCAAGTCCAAAAAGTCTGGGAAATGGGGATGTTCCACAGTACAAAGGAATCATGAGCAGAGCAAGGGAAAGGGGCACAGATGCTTGTGATGTACAAATCCTGAAATGAGACAAATTGCACGTTGATTGAATGGAAGTGTTTCTGTTACGGTAGACCTGTTCTCTAGCAAGGCAATATGGGTGCCAGCAATTGCTCTAACCACATGGGGTATGTGACCCAAA
This sequence comes from Lissotriton helveticus, assembly GCF_964261635.1. NCBI lineage: Eukaryota > Metazoa > Chordata > Amphibia > Caudata > Salamandridae > Lissotriton > Lissotriton helveticus. The sequence goes on from NC_136068.1 coordinate 1,794,826,615, forward strand.
CCGTAATAGTCCCCTGTCATATTGGCTAAATCCTGCTGGCGTGGAAAATGGATAAAAGCATTATTGTGTCTCACCATTGCAAAAATAACATCTAGAAGCACACCACACAAACCTGGTTGTGACATGGCCCCAGATGCTGCCACAGTGTATTGGCCAGAAAATAAGTACTGCCATGAGTTTGACAATTGGTTCCTTTTGTGAAGCTAAAGATCTGGCTTCAGCTGATGACATGAATCCAGTATGGTTTGCCTATTCAGCCTGAGCTTCTTGATCTTATCTTATCTTATCTTAAGTGAGATTTATAAAGCGCACTGACACCATAAGTTTCCTGGCGCTAGAGTACAGAGTGCGTGGAATGTGAAGAGGCAGAGTAACCGGTTTGAGTGAAGAGACTGGTTTTGAGGAGCTTCCTAAAATTAAGTAGAGAGCAGCTAGACTTAATGGACAAGGGAAGAGGATTCCATAGTTTGGGGGCCAGGTGGGCAAATCTGCGGCCACCGCACTTATTTGTTTTGATTTTGGGGGCGACCAGCAGGTGGAGGTGGGCCGACCAGAGATTGCGCGATGGTCGGTGCTGCTTAATCAGTGTTTTGAGGAAGACAGGGCTGGTACAGTGAAAAGACTTGAAAGTCAGGCAGCCAATCTTGAAGGCCGCCCTTTGTTCAACTGGTAACCAATGCAATTTGCGTAGTAGGGTTTTCGCAGACTGTCACTTTGGCGTTTTGTGGATAAGTCTGGCCGCCTGGTTCTGCACGGTTTGAAGACGGCGGAGCAATGATTGTGGGAGTTCATGGTATAAAGAGTTCGAGAAGTCGAGGCCGGATAGTACCAGGGAGATGACAACCTTGACCAGTGCTGCATGCGGAAATAGATGGACTATTTTACGAATTTTTCGAAGCTGGAACATGCATGCGGAAATCACAGCCCCTACTTGAGCCTTAAGAGAGAGCTCAGCGTCAATTACCACCCCTAGACTCTTCACCGAGCTGACATGGGTGGGAGGGGGGCCAACTCGGTGGGCCAGAACTGAGGCCCCCAGTGTACTAAACTATACCCCGGAAGCAGAAGCTCTGTTTTTCCGGGATTTCATTTTAAATTGATTGTGGTTCATCCACTGCTGGATGTGGATCATGACTGAATGGAAGCTGTTGACAGCATCAGGAGAGTCAAGAGGGAAGATGATCTGCAAATCATCGGCGTAATTAAACACTGTGATATTCCACCTCTTGAGCGAATGGATCAGTGGCCGAAGGTATAAGTTAAACAAGAGGGGAGAGAGGGATGAGCCCTGAGGGACTCCACAAGTGGTGGGAGTCTTGGCAGCCGTAAAAGGGCCCAGGTGCACGGCTTGTGTTCTGCCGACGAGGAAGGACTCAATCCACTTGAGGGCAGGGCCCTGGATGCCGGCCTGTCCGACACGGTGGAGAAGGATGTCATGGTCCACCGTGTCGAACGCGGCCGACAGATCCAGGAGCACGAGGGCCTTGGGGGTCCCTACGTCAGCGTTCCCCCTCAGGGTGTCCAATAATGCCAAGATGACGGCCTCGGTGGAGTGGGCCGCTCTAAAGCCGGCCTGATTGGGCTCAAGATAGCAGGAGCTCTCGACAAAGTTTGAGAGGCACCGAGTGACGTGGGCCTCGAGAATCTTGGACAAATAGGGCAGGAGGGATATAGGACGATAGTTGGTGAGGTCGGCAGGGTCCGCACCAGGTTTCTTCAATAGAGGCACTAAGATGGCCTCCTTGAAGGAACTGGGAACCGTGGCAGTATTGAGGGAAGCATTCAGCAGGGGTAGTATTTGATCCGGTAGTTTGAGGCAGACGTCCCGGAGGACCGAGGTGGGGAACCTGATTTGACCCGGGCCACGAGCTCAGCTAAGGTGTTGGGGTCAAGGGCAGGAAACTGGGTGAGAGGTAGTAGGTTATTGAGAGAGGTGTCTGAGGGCAGCGTATGGGTGAGAGGGGGAATGGAGTCCTTAATTTTGACAATTTTCTCGATAAAGAAGGAATTAAGGGCGTCGCAAGACTCTTGAGTTGGAGTCTGAGCAGGTAGAGTTCTATCATCCGTGGTAAGTTCATTCATAATCTTGAAGACTTCCTTCGATTTATTATGAGGGGACAGAATTCGGTCGGAGACGTGTGCCGATTTAGCCGAAGAAATCACATTTTTATATTCTTTATGAGCTGCCATGAAGAGCAGTCTATCTGAGTCAGCATAGATGCGTCTCCAGATCCGTTCCAGCTGACGTACCTTCAGTTTGTGTTCTTTAAGATCGCTGGAGAACCATCTGTGTGAGTTACTATGTCTGGTACGTGAGAATTTAGTTAAGGGGGCGAATTGGTCACTGGCCATCTTTAGCCAGTTACAGATGTCGCCTTCCATTGCATCAATATTGGCATGGGTGTGGGTGGCGGGTTGAGTATTGGCCAGGGCTGTGAGGAAGCCTAGGGAGTCGTAGGAACTCCATTTACGCGATAATCCACCTGCCATGATGGGGGCCATGACCCTGCCGTTGACAGTAATGGTGGTATCAATTAAATAATGATCCGACCAGACACATGGGGAGATGAGTGGCTGGGATAGCACTAGGTCATTAATCCAGATGTGATCAAGGGTATGACCCTTTATATGGGTGGGCGCGGAAATTTGTTGAGTCAGGTTGAGGCTGGTAAGAGCTTCAAACAATTCCGAAGCATGGGGGCCAGCTTTGTCGTCATTTAACCAATAATTGAAATCGCTAAAGAGAGCGATTCAGGCATGGTGTGTCAGCAGGTTAGACAGCTGTTCACTCATGGTGGTCGAGAAAGAGGGCATGGAGTGAGGGGGCCGGTATAAGAGTATGAGTGTGAGGGCGCCAGCCTTCGTTTCCAGGCTGATGACCAGATTATCTACCTCTGGCAGAACAAGAGATGCCGTGGTAATAAATTTGAATTGCTTTGATATGATGGCTGCCACCCCACCCCCAGGGCGACCTGAAGTGCGGTCAGCATGAAGGATGTAGTAGTCAGATGGGAGGGCCGCCAAGATATCAGGGTGGGAATCAGCAGTAAGCCATGCCTCTGTAAGTAATAATATATCTGGTTTTTCATTGGAGAGGAGAATGAAGATGTCAGATTGGTGCTTGACCAGGCAGCGTGAGTTCAGATACATCACCCGGACGGATGTCTCACTCCTTGCCAGCACCGCAGTATGCTTGCGGCAGCTGGGAGAGTTGAGTGCCCTGCAAGCGAGGCCAGCGGCATTAATCCGCCTCACTGTCTCAGGAGAGGGCGGCGGGTAGGAGAGCTGTAGCTGTCTAAGGGTGTTGGCAGGGTAGGAGATGAGTCGGCCAACGTCCCCGGCCCCTGGGCCTGACCTGGCGCGGACAGGCGCAGACGGGCTTGCCTTTGGCGCACCTTCGGCGCGCAGCCGGCGCGCCCGCTGCGCCCGGCCGCTGCGCTTCCGGTAGGAGGGGACCATTTTATAGTAACTGAGGCGGGAGGGGCCGAGCACTAGACCGCTCGCCCGATTCACATCCAAGATGGCGGGCGCAATGAAATCAAAGCCCAGGCACAAGTATTAAAAACGAATTTAGGTGGAAAACGAAATCAAAGTGAAGTTTTAAAATGTGCAGGCAAGGAATACACTCGGAGCATACAAGTCCCGGCTTCCGCCTCAGGACAATCACACACACACTATTAATCAGTGATTAGTGTGAGAAGAGGTCTTTTTGTAGTTACTGGGGCGGGAGGGGCCGAACACTAGACTGCTCGCCCGATTCACAACCAAGATGGCGGGCGCAATGAAATCAAAGCCCAGGCAGCGTTTAATCGGCTGCAGTGGGGCTAGGAGCAAAGACTGGGTAAGCGCTAGGATTACTGACAGTCTAACATGTGCCACAAGTATTAAAAACGAATTTAGGTGAAAAACGAAATCAAAGTGCAGTTTTAAAATGTGCAGGCAAGGAATACACTCGGAGCATACAAGTCCCGGCTTCCCCCTCAGGACAATCACACACACACTATTAATCAGTGATTAGTGTGAGAAGAGGTCTTTTTGTAGTTACTGGGGCGGGAGGGGCCGAGCACTAGACTGCTCGCCCGATTCACACCCACGATGGCGGGCGCAATGAAATCAAAGCCCAGGCAGCGTTTAATCGACTGCAGTGGGGCTAGGAGCAAAGACTGGGTAAGCACTAGGAATACTGACAGTCTAACATTTGCCACAATTATTAAAAACGAATTTAGGTGAAAAACGAAATTAAAGTGCAGTTTTAAAATGTGCAGGCAAGGCATACACTCAGAGCATACAAGTCCCGGCTTCCGCCTCAGGGCAATCACACACACACTATTAATCCGTGATTAGTGTGAGAAGAGGTCTTTTTGTAGTTACTGGGGCGGGAGGGGCCGAGCACTAGACTGCTCGCACGATTCACACCCAAGATGGCGGGCGCAATGAAATCAAAGCCCAGGCAGCGTTTAATCGTCTGCAGTGGGGCTAGGAGCAAAGACTGGGTAAGCGCTAGGATTACTGACAGTCTAACATGTGCCACAAGTATTAAAAACGAATTTAGGGGAAAAACGAAATCAAAGTGCAGTTTTAAAATGTGCAGGCAAGGAATACACTCGGAGCATACAAGTCCCGGCTTCCGCCTCAGGACAATCACACACACACTATTAATCAGTGATTAGTGTGAGAAGAGGTCTTTTTGTAGTTACTGGGGAGGGAGGGGCCGAACACTAGACTGCTCGTCCGATTCACACCCAAGATGGCGGGCGCAATGAAATCAAAGCCCAGGCAGCGTTTAATCGGCTGCAGTGGGGCTAGGAGCAAAGACTGGGTAAGCGCTAGGATTACTGACAGTCTAACATGTGCCACAAGTATTAAAAACGAATTTAGGTGAAAAACGAAATCAAAGTGCAGTTTTAAAATGTGCAGGCAAGGAATACACTCGGAGCATACAAGTCCCGGCTTCCGCCTCAGGACAATCACACACACACTATTAATCAGTGATTAGTGTGAGAAGAGGTCTTTTTGTAGTTACTGGGGCGGGAGGGGCCGAGCACTAGACTGCTCGCCCGATTCATACCCAAGATGGCGGGCGCAATGAAATCAAAGCCCAGGCAGCGTCCCACGACTTCCTCAAGGCTGTGTAATTACATACACATAAAACCAGTGTGTGTATTGGGAAAACTTTCTCACTCATTACAGTAACCAAAAACTTGAATGTTTTAGGAACAAATATAAGCAAAGTATAGCTATGCAAAAGGTGAGACTATAAGCAATTTAACCTACTTTCAAGTGATTTAAGAACACAGAAAGTACCAGTGTATAAAAGACACTTGGTCTATGACCCAAATATAGATGGAGAGATCAAGTCAGGGTGCCACATAGAATCCGTGCCTCCCAATATCGTGTTGTGAAAAGTCCTATATCTGTAAAACTATAGGCGTGACTTGGTGTTGAAAAGAAGGAAATTTCTAAAACACCATGCTAATCCGGTGATTATATAAGCTTCAAACCTTTCCATAATGAAGGTGACGTGAGGGTGAGAAAAGGGCAAAATGTCGCCCCAAAGCCAGACTGTGTTCAAACTTCATGAGTACATATTTCTTTCATGTGAAATGATCTGTAAATCAAGCAGAAGTATATAAACCGTAAGAGTAAGTGTATTGTCCAAAAATTAAAAACCTGACAATGCCTGCGTGTGTCTGTACAGATTAACTACTTTTCTTGTGCTGATATTTCCAACCCACAAGGGGTTTTCTGTTATGGCGGCCTCAACGTTCAGTAAATTAATTGGTATCTCAAGTCCTTTCTGTAGTTGTTCTTCAAAAAGCTGTAAGAAGTCAAATGTATATAAGCTGACCTATATTTTATCAATCAGAATTGATAACATAATACTCAAGTTTTAGCCCTGATTTCGTTTTATATACAACTGTTTATAAGAAATGCCCTGTTTAAGTAATGTTGCAACATAAATGATGTCTGTTTGTTTCTGAAAGAAATAAAACACTTATGGGTACTAATCCAGCATCCACCTTGTTACATTCTTGCTTTTCCTATGCTTGTTTTCTTTCTCTGTGTATTACCTCATTGTTACTGGAGCCTAGAATGTATGATGCATGCCTGCATCTTACATGCTTGGTTCCAGATTCTTCTCCAACTGTATTATTCTCTGGATCTACTTCTTAACGGATGTGCTGTGCTCCTTCTGTTCAATCTTCAAATAAATCTCCTCATTTTTATATATATGAGCCTCCTTCTTTTTTATACTGGCGACGAAGGACTCACATAAAGTTTCTGCCACATTTCCTGGGAGCACAGGAGCAGAAATTTGAAGAATCCACGTTTTCGACGAAGAAAATCATTCTACTTACTCAAGAAGATAAGCGGAATGTTTCCTGGCTGTTTATCACTTACTCCGGTGAATCTGAGTAAAGTATTCAAATTTTTATTGATTTCTTCGTATTTTTCATATTTTCTTCGTGATCTGACTCCAGTACTTCACGTCATGAGTGCCGAAGCTTAAGCCAATCAGCAACGTCGTTTACATCATTGAAAGCCGACGTGTCAGCCAATCAGCTTCATTCTCTACATCGTAATCCTGATTTGCTGCTGAGCTCCAGCCTCTGTGAATCATCGCGCATCACGGGTTGCATCAGTCTTAGCGCGTCATCGCGCATTACACCCACGTGATTGCGCATCACGCTAAGCAGCCATCTTCGTTGCCATAGCGACTGGATTCACCGAGTGGATTCAACTCGAAGCACTTGTTATACGCTCACCGGACAAGGGTATTTCAGCTGTTTTGTTTTTATTTACTGGAAAAGATATACTGTATTACACGCTCTTCCATTGTATGCGTATTTTCTGTCATTTCGCCTGTGATGAATATACAAACAGCCTGTGATGAATATACAAACAGTATTATAAGCTTGACAGTTTAATTTCTCGCCACTTCAACAATTCATTTTTCCGGATGCTTTTCTACAGAAAACTTTTACTGGAAACCTGTGCATTGTATTACTAGACTGCCATCTACTGGATATATTCATAATTTTTTTTCGTTACTAAACTGCCATACACTAGATGCCTTGATAATTAATTTTGTTTTGAATTTGATTTTAGTTTTGTTTCTTACTAGTTTAATTGACATTCAATTTACATTCAAAATCTAACATGCAATTTGATCCACCGTCCAAGTTTTTACAATCTAAAGGTGATCCACCCATACCATGGACAAGATGGAAGGAGGAATTTTTTACATATCTAAAGGCTATGGATGGAGAACGTATGTCTGCAGAGAGGAAAAAGAACATATTTTTACACTGCCTTGGCTCGGAAGGGCAATTAGTGTTTAGAACTTTACCTCATGTAAGATCTGAGGGTGATAGCAATGTTTATGATGAAGCTGTTTCCAGAATTGAAGGAAGATTCAAACCTGTTACTAGTATTGCACTAAATAGATTTAAGTTCTATACTAGGGTTCAAGATGAAAAAGAGTGTTTTGATGATTTCCTTACAGCTTTACGTGCATTATCTTTACATTGTAATTTCGGTCTTATGATAGAGGAAATGATTAGGGATCAAATTATTGTACATGTAAAGAGTAAGAAAGTTCAAGAGCAGTTGTGGATTTTAGGTGACCCTAGTTTAGAAATAGCGATCAGTACTGCTAAAGCCCTGGAGCAGTCTGATAAATGGATAAAATCGTTAGATAAAGTGTCTGCTCCCAGTACTTCTACATCTACTAGTGAAGTTAGTGTAGTTAAGCCACAGGAGCAAAGAAATGCCTTGTATTCAAATAAGAATGATGGTAGAGCTAAACATTTCTTTTGTTTTAGATGCGGTAATCCCGACCATATTGCATCATTTCCGCAGTGTCCTGCTATTAGTAGACAGTGTAATAAGTGTGGACGCTCTGGACATTTTTCTAAAATGTGTAGGACTCCCACAAGACCATTCCAAGACACTAAAAAGTCTTCCTTTTCTACTTATAAACGTACTGGTAATGTATCATATGTTAATGATGAAGCTTATAATGATCCTGACATTAAGGAATTCGGAATAGTTGTTTCTGTGCAGGAGTCAATTGACATGTCACAAACAGATACACTATCTTCTCCTAAGAGTTGCGTTACCATTTTGGGTAAAGTATTAGAACTTATGGTGGACTCTTGTTCCCCTTGGACCATTATCACACATGAGTATTGTGTAAAGTCATTTGGAGACCTAATTGATTTAGATGCATTGTCCAAACCTGATATCTGTGCCTACAACTTTGATGGATCTAAAATCAATTTCATTGGTTTTAAAGAAGTTTTACTTAAAATCAAAAATAATTCTGCAAATGTGAAACTATATGTTGCCTGGAAAGGAGTGAATGTTTTGGGGTGGAGAGACCAAGCGAAGCTAGGTGTTACATTGAACCCTAGACTTAAAGATCCTGTATTAATTCTGGCTATATCTAATGGTGAGTCTACTGAATCACCTGAGTTCACAGAGATCTCTAGTACCTTTCCTAAAGTGTTTTCTGACAAATTAGGCAAATTGAACGGGTTTAGTCACAGGATCAAAGTCAAACCCAATTCTGTCCCTGTTAAACAGAAATTAAGGGGAGTGCCGATTAGTATTAGGGACGAACTTAGAGACATGCTTGACTCCATGGTGAAAGATGATATAATTGAGGAAGTGGAATCGTCCGAATGGGTTTCCCCCATTGTTTTGACCATTAAACATGACAAAAGTATTAGGCTATGTGCGGATTTAAGGGCACTTAATAAGAGCTTGGTTACGGATTGTCACCCACTTCCAAACATAAATGAAATGCTTTGCATGTTAGATAGAGCCAGTGTATTCTCAACATTAGACCTTAGATCTGCATATCACCAGATCGAACTCACTGAAGACTCTAAACAATTTACTGCATTCATCACCCCTCATGGGTTATTTCAGTTCAAGAGAATGCCATTCGGTCTGGCGTCAGCTGCTTCAGTGTTTCAAAGGGCAATGTATCACATTTTTAAAGACCTAACATTTGTCAAATGCTTTCAAGACGATATTCTTGTATTTTCCAAAAATAACTGTGAACATCATCTTAAGGAAGTCTGTTCAAAGTTAGAACTGTTTGGTTTAACTATTAAAACCAGCAAATGTAAATTCTTCTGTAAATGGGTAGAATATTTGGGACATACCCTCTCTGGAGAAGGTGTGGTACCAAAGAAAAATCTTGTAGATGCCATTATGAAAGCGCCAGCCCCTGATACTAAAGAAAAATTAATCTCTTTTGCGGGGTTATGCGAATATTACAGTAAATTCATTCAAAATTTCGCAAACAAGATGGAACCCTTAAGAGAACTAACTAGGAGTTCTGCCAAATTTGTGTGGACGGACAGGCAAGATATTGCCTTCAAGCAAATTAAGAGTGAGATTGTTAATGCCCCTACACTCAAATCATTTTGTATGAATAAGAGATGTATCATCACTGTTGACGCTAGTTTGTATGGCATTGGTGCGGTATTGAGTCAGAGTGCTGGGAAGGATGAATGGTGCGTAGCTTTTGCTTCTAGAACCTTATCTTCCACCGAAAGAAGATACTCTGTTATCGAAAAGGAATTACTAGCCTGCATTTGGGCTGTGGAACATTTTAGAAATTATGTGTGGGGGAACAGATTTATTTTGAGAACGGACCACAAACCGTTACTAGGAATTTTGTCCCCTGGTGGTGGTTGGAACTCGACTGCAAGGATTGCTCGTTTGTCTTCACGTCTTCAGGAATACGACTTTGAGATCACGTATGTTCCTGGAAAAAGCAATGTCACGGCAGATTTTCTTTCCAGGTTACCATGTAGTGTTGATAACGTTTCTACCTTTGACTTGGATGTAGATGTAGTTGCTTCCATTGAGGATTGTATATCTCAGGAGTTCTTAACTTTAACTGAGGAAGAATGGTTTAAAGAAATGGGAAAAGATTCTGTGTGTCGACAAATTTTGGACTTTGTAAAAAGTGGATGGCCAAATAGTAAGTCCATTCCTTCTGATTTGGCTTCCTTTTCCCAGGTTGCTTCGGAGATTGAAGAGTTTGGTGGTCTTCTCTTCAAGACTGGTAAATTAATTCCTCCTGCCTCTTTACAAGATAAGATTTTGTTGTTGGCCCACCAAGGTCATATTGGTATGTCATCTATGAAACGTCTGGTTAGAGAAAACTTCTGGTGGCCGGGCATTGACAAAATGATTGATAGAATGGTAAGGGAATGTTCTCAGTGTATTAGCAGCGATAAAATGCTTCATTTGTCTTCTGCTCCTCTTAAACCTGTAGCTTGGCCTAAATTGCCTTGGCAAAAGGTGGCTTTTGACATATCCGGCCCTTTTAAACAGTTGCCTTTAAATGCCCGTTTTGCTTTAGTTTTGGTAGATTACCATTCGAAATGGCCTGAAGTTAAATTTGTAAGTAATGTTTCTTCTCAGGCTGTTTTACTTTTCTTGAAAGAGACCTTTGCTAGGGAAGGTTTTCCTGAGACCTTTGTCACTGATAATGGTGCACAGCTGATTTCTTCTGAAGTAGAACAGTTTCTTGACAGCTGTGGCATTAAACATCATACTGTTTCTTTATATGAGCCTAGGGAGAATGGTCAGGTAGAACGTTTTAATCGTGTCCTCAAGGATTGCATTACTGGGATGGGCTCTTCTGACGATTCTTGGTTAAATGTGGTCAGGAATAGACTCTGGGTCTATCGCATCACTCCACATTCCGTCACAGGTGTGAGTCCTTTCAAACTTCTAAAAGGTAGGGAACCCACTTCTGTCATTTGCCCCTGGTGGGTTAAAAAGTTTAATAGGAATATTTCTAAAGTTGATGTTGAGAGTGTTGCTAAACGTGTTGAAGATAAGCAACAATGTATGAAAGTTGTGTTTGATTCAAAAATGAATGTCAAACTCCATGATTTTGTTGTAGGTGAGTGGGTGAGAGTAAAAAAACCTGGATTTCTGGTTAAAGGATCTTCTAAATTCTTCCCTCCCATTAAAGTGGTCAAAGTGTTCAAAAACAGTGTTGCCACACAAGATGGTAGAGTTTGGAATGTTCGTAGGGTGGCCAGATGTCCCAATTCCTCTAATTTGTCCAGTTCTCTTAGTTCTCCTGACTCTTTTCCATCACCATCACGTGCGCAGGTTAATGTGTCTCCTCATATGAAAGTTAATGGATCTCCCCAAAGTTTTCCCCATAAAGATTTGTCCGTTGCTTCTAGAGTCAAATCTGAAGTTAGACCTAAAAGAATACCTAGTAGGTACCTGTATTAATTTTCTTTTATAGGGATAAGATGTGTTACATTCTTGCTTTTCCTATGCTTGTTTTCTTTCTCTGTGTATTACCTCATTGTTACTGGAGCCTAGAATGTATGATGCATGCCTGCATCTTACATGCTTGGTTCCAGATTCTTCTCCAACTGTATTATTCTCTGGATCTACTTCTTAACGGATGTGCTGTGCTCCTTCTGTTCAATCTTCAAATAAATCTCCTCATTTTTATATATATGAGCCTCCTTCTTTTTTATACACCTTTCCTGTTCCAAGTTGTCAACAAAGCATTAATTCAGGTGTGCAGCACACCAAGTCAATTTTAGCACATTCACAATAAACCTCTCAGTTGACTTTAAAACCTATCTAAACTTAGCTGTAATTAAGCACTGGTAGGTGACCTCTACTGCTTTCTGAATGCCGGGATATATGAACCAAAAATCCTAAATAATGCTTTTATATTATATATGTGCCTAGCACCCGTTACTCAGGATACCTGCATTCTTCTAACCTTGCTCGTTGATGTAAGAACTTCAGGGGGGCACTCGTTCACTTAGCGCGCATGGGCCTGCCGCAGCGCCGCATAAATAACGGACCAGACACATTGGTTAGCTGGTACGGACCGGAAGCCCAGTACGACCCCGGCCCCTTTATTTATCCTCTCTGGCCAGGCGTGGCCAGAGAGTGATACTTTGTTCGTAGGTGCTTCATGGGCTTCACCCAACACTGGGTGAAGAACTAGACCATTACATCCTTTTCCAAATTGGTTTGAAAAGACAAAAGATGTAAAATGTTTTTAACATACAAAATCAGCTAGTCTCTTGCAAGGCCGGGGGTTCGGCCTAAGATTATACGAGTGCCAGCGGTCCTCTTGCTCTTGTCGGGGACTCCTTGCTTCAGATGATCTGGCTGGACTGGGAGACAGATCCTCACCAAGGTTACTCTCAACTGGATCCACCTGTGGCTCGGCTGGACCTGACTGGTCTGTGATCGGCTGGATTCTGTCCGACGACGGAACTCTCTCGAACCATGAAATATTACGTGTTATCACCTCTCTGTCTCGTTCCACTGTGACTGCCGTGCCGTTGGTCGACTTTACGGTCCACAGCCCTGGCTCATAGGGGGTACGGAATTTCCCCCCACTCCACCGATTTCGTAACACTACAGCACAACCAGGGGTCACTGTTTGGACACGCGCCCTCCGGCGCTGATTTCCTTTGTCATTGGTTTGTCGCCTCTGCGCCTGGGCATCTGTCGGGTCATACGGCTCCTGCTGCCAGTTGTCATCCATGGGCAAATAGTCTCGTCGAGGTCCGATCAACATAAGCGACCAAGGGGACCGCAGTGTTGTGCAATGAGGCGTGCCACAGTATTCTCTGAGAAACTGTTGGAGAGCAATTTCTGGGTCGTTGTGTTCGGCCATGGCTATGCGCAGGACTTTGTTGGTGGTGCGCATAAATCGTTCAACTTTGCCATTCGCTTGCGGCTATTGGGGTGTTTCGTAGATGCTTGTTGCCTGGCTGTGTCAGGAACTCTCTGAATTCACTGCCCTGGAATGGTTGTCCATTGTCCGTTTTGATGACGTGTAGCAGACCAAACAGGGCAAATGACTTTTCTAGCACTGGTTGCAAATTGGAAAATGCTGTTGACGGCAGGACCTCAACGATGGGATACTTGGTGACTGTCAGTTCAGACGAGCTTTATTCGACGATTGTCATAAAAGCGGACAGTACAAATAAATATAAATTTAAAACATATAACAAAGTTAAAATTTGTATGTACATTACATATAAAAATTATATATCCATTTCATTATTGCACATTGAATTAAAATTTCAGTTTGGCACCATGAATACATGTTAATCATTTGACAATCTACTTCTAATGGTCCAGGCCCAGCCCAAGAATTTTGCCACAGCTACATAAACTGTCATATCAGTGCAGGAACGAATAATTCTAACTGCCACCGACCCCCTGTCGGTGCCCATCAACCTACCCATTGGGCGAAGCCATATTCCCCGGGGCACCGCATACACTGGGCATTCAAATAAAAGGTGGCCTATGGTTTCCGAGGACGCTGAACAAGATGGACAAGCAGCGTTGGCTCCCGCAGACCAACTGCTAGTAAATGCCCCAACCGGTAGACTCCCAATTCTCAATTGGAAATATAATTTGCGGTCCAGGGGTTTTAGGATGACATCCCAAAAAGTTTCCAGCGTTGGCGCATCTTTAATATCCAAAAACAGTCCAGTCAAAGACCCTGGGTCAATAGACCCAAAGGACTTGGAAGCCACAAACTGCCAGTACAAATTCTTTAGTACCTTCTTGGGAGGGAACCTGGTGTTTGTAGGATCTTCCCCCAGATCCCGTAAACCCAAATCAATCAAGAGGCACCTGATGTGTCTTAACCACTTGATTTTGTGATAAATATCACTGCTGATTATATCAAGTAGACCTTTTGTGTAGGTTTCGAGTTCCGAGGTGGTCCAAATCCTCCTCCAATACAAGACTGGGCGTAAGGATGCTATAAGGGCTATTGGGAACATCCCTAAATCATAAACAAGAGGGTTCAGGGGGGTACTCTGAGGTAGTTTTATTAAATTCCTTAAGAATGAATTTTCAGAGATTGACATCCCCCTGAGATTTTCAGTTCCCCACATTTCAACCCCGTATAGAGTGGAACTAACCACGTTACCATTGTATACCGCCAATACCGGAGATATCAGTTTGTAAGGGATTTAGATTTTTCCAAACTCAGGGCCCCCCATAACTGCCTATGTTTTAGGGTAGCCAGGTCAATTTGTTGTTTCCAGCACAAATTATGCTGAATACAGACACCCAAATAAGTAAAGGCTTGGACCCTTTCCAAAGGCCGTTTGTTCATGATCACAGTACCCTTAAAAGATTTAGAAGCATTAAAAGTCATACATTTCGATTTCTGCACATTTACTTCTAAACCCGTGCTGTACAGAAATCTTCAAAGAGCCTTAGGCCCTTTTGAAGCCCACTTGGGGTTTTTGCAACTAAAAGACAATCATCAGCGAACATTAAAATGGGAACTTTGGCTCCAGCAATGATCGGTGCGTCAATATTGGAGTCAATTAAGATTTTAGCCACGTCGTTGATATATAGGGAAAATAGGGTTGGCGCCAGGACAGAGCCCTGGCGTACTCCCGTTTCCACTGGGAACTGTGGGGTAACATTCCCAGGACTCCCCCACCTGATCTGTGCATAGTTTTGTTCGTGCAGTCTTTTTACCAGAGATAAAAGAGTCCCTGGCATACCCATGCCATTGAGGACATTCCATAGCGTAGTGCGTGGGACCAGGTCGAATGCCGCTCTTAAACCTATAAAAGCAGCATAAAGGCTTCCATGACCAATTATCACTGTCTTCCAGTAGAGCATTGCAAAATGCAGCACCTGGTTGACAGTGCTAATTGAGTTTCTAAACCCGGCCTGCAAGTGGGATAAGATCTTGTTGTCGCGCTCCCAGTCAAGAAATTAGTTTAAAACCAGCCTGCCAAATATTTTTAGTGATGTATCAATCAGGCTGATTGGGCGATAAGTACCTGGCTGGGACTTGTCCCCTTTTTTGTAAACGGGTATGATCTCTGCCCCGTTCCAAGAACTTGGTATAGGGGCTCCCCTAGCTATCATATTTGATAAGAGAAGTAAATAACGACCCCAGGAGTTCTTATCTTGCAGAAATAGGTCTGCGGGTATGCCATCAATGACTGGCGCTCTACCAGGAACCACTAGATCTAGAGCACACTGAACATCTTTCAGGGTAAAGAAATCTTCCAATAGGGGTTTCAAAAATAATTCCACTACCGGTTGCGAGCCCTCGCCCTTAGCATACTGCGGCTGGAAATGTTCTACCCACTTTTCTTGGGGGACCCAGTTCTGCGGCTTATCCGGGTTAGTATCCACACCCCACTTGTAGACATTCCAGAATCTTTGCGAATCTTTACAAGATCCTGCCTCCTTAAGGTCATTCCACCTTTTCTCATCCCAATCTCGTTTGGCACTTGAGACAGTATTTTTATAAGTCAGCCTGGCCGCTCTGATATTCTCAGTCATCTCTGTTTTAATTGCTTTTCCCAGGTTAAGGCGGGCCTTCCTGCATTCACTAGAGTACCACCGTGATACCTCTGGAACGCGGGAGGCATTCCGCCGACAGGGCTTAATAAAAACACTCTTTAGTTCCCCAAAAAGAACATCATGAATCCTGGTCCCTGCTACTAGTTTTAAAAGATTATTGTCCATTTCAGATAGCAACAATAAATCTAGTTTCGCCTGTTCAAGCTTGCTGATTATAAAATCCACATTCTCTTTGTGAAGTGAAACTTTGGACCATCGGACGTGACGTATATCATTAGACATTACAATGTCACTGGAGGGGGTGGCAACCATCATAGCCCCGGGATGATCAGGAGATTCCCAGTAAGTGAGACTCATAGACAGGGGATTGTGGTCACTCTCTACCCTATCTATGATCATCATGTCCTGAAGATATCTCCACAGGCCCAGGTTGATCAAAATATAGTCTATTCTACTCTTACGAATACCACTTTTGAATGTAAATGCACCAGACTTGTCGCCTGGGGTTCTACCATTGTTTTTTTTTTTTTTTTTTTTGTCCTCATCTTGCGATTACTGTATGCTTACGGAGTATAAGGTGTCTGCCTCTTTGATCTTTTCCGACACTGCCCCTTGAGCTCTCTTGTTTGGGGAGTTATGACCTCTTGTTGGTTTTTGAGGAGTATCCTTTACTCATTACATATCGAAGCTTCTGGCTTTGATCGGGGGGAGCTAGCCAACTAGGCTACTCGACAAGTACCATACTTGTCCACCAGAAAATGTATCGCTTTAATCATAGGACTTAGGTATGGTGTTTATTTGGGGTTTAAGAAGATTTCAAAACTATCCCAGAACTTAAATCTTTTGGTTACATTACTTAGTTTATCCAGTTTGTTGATTCTTATTGCTGAGTTCAGCCATTCTGCATGGGTCGGGCAGGTGGATCCTATCCATTTGATACAAATCTCCCTCCTTGCAAGAACTATTAACACAAAGAGGAGATTCTCCTGTTCCTTAGTAAGCCCCCTTTCATTACCTGAGTCTAATATCCCAAAAAGAACAAGAGTAATACTCACAGTTAGTTGTTTGGACAGGATAGTACTCAAGGTCTTACCGACTTGGTCCCAAAACTCTTTCAATTGAGGGCAGTTTTTAAACATGTGAATGTCGTCTGATTTTTCCTCTCCACATTTGGGGCATTTCTTTATTCCAGCATTTTTAAATTTGGAGAGTTTTTTTGGTGTCCAATACGCTCTGTGAATTGTATATAAATGATTTCTCTTCAGAGCCGCAGATTTCAGGTTGGACCAGCATTTGTCCACTGATTTTTCCCAAATTAAATCCAGATCCGTTATTTCAAAGTCTTTCCCCCATATTTGGGTTTCCATGTTAACATTGATATCGTTGGCTGTAATCAGAGCCCAGTACCACTTTGCAACTTCTTTCGGTGGTCGCGTTGTTTTGATCATGTCATCTTCCAATTTTTCATTGCCGTTTATACTGGGCAAAGCTCTAGACCAGCTTAACAATTGATAATACTTAAATCTGGATAGAGTATTATTTGTTATTTCTTGCAGCTCTAACCATGTTTTTAAGATTGGACCGTTTAGTATTTGACCCCAATTTTTGATGTTGGCTCTTTTCAGTGCCAATGCGAGAGTATCTCTTAAGCATTCTGGGGTTCCAGGAGATTCCCAGATTGGAGCCCACTTACTATAGTACGATATATTTAGAATGCCTCTAATTTGTGTCCACATTTTTGCTGCATCCCTTAATATCTTGAGCTTTATTTTTTTTAAGTATTTGGGGTGTCCGAACTTAAACAACACATAATCCTCTAATTTTGTGATTGCTTTAAGATGGTTAGGGTAGTATTCATGATTTTTTAGTAGTGCTTTAATGTTTTTAAATTGGAAAGCTCTACAGTACTCCACCAGATCTGGGCTGGCCAGCCCACCATCTTTCTTGCTCCTCCTGATCTTTTTCCATGCAATCCTTGATCCTTTTGCTGCCCAAATGAAGCTTGTTATGTTTCTTTGTGCTCGAGCTAATTCCGTCTTTCCAAATTCCATTGGTATCGCGTTGAATAGAAAAGTAAACTTTGGCAGGACGGTCATCTTGATTATATTCGATCTCCCAATCAAGCTCAACGGTAAAGAGGTCCATGTCTCAAGCAGTTTTCTTACCTCTCCGGCAACTTTGTTTAGGTTTCTGTTTGCAATCTTCGCTATATCATGATTTATTAGAATTCCTAAGTACCTTATTTCGTTTTTTATAAAATTGCTTTGAAAGGTTGTGTTCCATGTCATGACTTCTGTCTTCGTTTGATTTACCAGGTATCCTGATATTTTCCCGAATGCCTTTAAAGTTTTTTCAATACTTGCCTTAGCTTTTGGGTAATCCTCAGTAAAAATCATTAGGTCGTCCGCGTAAAGAGCGATTTTTTTCTCCCATAAGCCATATTTGAATGGAATGATTTTATTGTTATTTCTTAGCTTGTTTGCCAGTGGTTCGATATATAAGTTGAATAGTAAAGGGGAGAGTGGACACCCCTGTCTCGTTCCTCTGGTTATCTTTATATTTTCTGTTAAGCTACCATTTACTAGGACCTTTGATCTTGGATCCTTATAAATCTGGCTGACCATATTAATAAAGTGAGGTCCGAAGTTGTTCTTGACCATGACTTTCTCAAGAAAAGCCCAATTGACCCTATCAAAAGCCTTTGCGGCATCAACAGCGAGTATGGTAAGTGGAGATTTCTCATTTGTTGCGATATCTATTGAAGTTAAGAGTTCTTGTGTTACCTCATGTAGATATCTTCCTTTTGTGAAACCTTTTTGATCTTGATGTAATAGTTTTGATATTACTCTCCCTAGTCGTGCTGCCATTATTTTAGTAAATATTTTATAGTCTGTGTTTAATAATGAAATTGGGCGATATGACTCGCATTTGAGAGGGTTCTTGCCGGGTTTCAGAATGATTGTAATTATAGCATCGTTCCAGGAGTCTGGTATGGTTTTTCGTTGCGTTAGAATTAGGTTAATTAGTTTGGTTATATGAGGGAGTATAGAGTTTTTCAGCTTCATGTATAACTCGTTTGGTAAGGCGTCTGGCCCTGCGGCTTTTCCCCTTTTCAAACTTTTAATGGCTTCTGCCACTTCTTCTTCTTGAACTTCATTATCTAGAGCTTCTTTTTCATTCTCTTCGAGTTTTAGAAGTACTGCATCTTTCAAATAAGAACCTATCATTTGATCCGAGGGATTTATGTCTTCCGTGTATAAGTCTTTAAAAAATTTCCAAAATTCGTACTTGAT
This sequence comes from Lissotriton helveticus, assembly GCF_964261635.1. Taxonomy (NCBI): domain Eukaryota; kingdom Metazoa; phylum Chordata; class Amphibia; order Caudata; family Salamandridae; genus Lissotriton; species Lissotriton helveticus. The sequence continues at coordinate 1,794,845,286 of NC_136068.1, forward strand.
AGTGTTTTCATCAGAGGAATTGTGGTCACTCTCTACCCTATCTATGATCATCATGTCCTGAAGATATCTCCACAGGCCCAGGTTGATCAAAATATAGTCTATTCTACTCTTACGAATACCACTTTTGAATGTAAATGCACCAGACTTGTCGCCTGTGGTCCTACCATTGATTGCTCTTAAGCCTTTATTTAAGCAGATAGAGTTCATTTGGACCACTATATCTGTCCATTTGCTAACTGGGTCAAGATCCAATTTGGGAATCCCCCACTCCCTATCCTCCTCGTCCGACACATTCCAACTTCATTTCAAAAGAGGTTCAAAATGTACATTAAAATTTTTCCCGATGATTACGTTTGAGGGCAAATATGGACTTTCCAATAGGTCTTTCAGGAATAATAGAACCTCAGATTTTCTACCCCCCCGTACTTCTCGCATATATGTTATAAACATAGACTGGTACATCGTTCGGGAACTTAAGACTTAATAACTGCAGATCCCTGTGATTAGTCGGTATAGTTTTTATCATTGCCCCAAGATCCTGTCTTATCCAGATCTTTAGCCCTCCGGCTGGTCTCCCTCTCCCTTCCTTTACTGCAGGGATACTATAATTTAAATAATCTGGAAAATGCAGTTCTTCCATTGTCCAGGTTTCCTGAAATAGGCATATTTCATGTTCTCTAATAAGTAGTGCCCACTCAGGTGACTCCAATTTAGACTTTAGGCCAGCTATATTCCAGGAAAGGACGGACCCCGGTTTGCCAGCACTGGACATGGGACTAGCTTGCACTGCAGCTCCAGGTTATTATCTGGCTGAATAACCTCAACAGAGGAACAAGCTGGTGAGATTTGTTTTTTTGGGAAGCTTACTACGATACCATTGGGTTCCTGTCCAGTTATTTCTACATCATTGGTTGCTTGTGTTAAGGCTTGTGATTGAAGTCAATCATTGCAATCCAGTCTCGAGCTTTCCCCATGCGAGGTATCAGCCTGCTTCGCTCTTATGGACTTCCAAAATTGCAGAGGAGTAGCTCTCATCTGGATCCTAGAATGACCTGGGGAGCAAGATCTAAATTCTAAGTTTAGTAATTCTCCGGCTACCATTGGATTTTTAAAAATAAGTTCTATACAATCGTAGGCATCACCCTGGAGAGTAAGCCTACTTGCACGGAGAATATCTTCCCTAATCATCGACCTGCAACCCCTTACGTGTCTAATCCAATGAATAGCTTTGTTGGTTAGAGTGTCAGGTGATTCACGATCTCTGCCAACAGGGAGCTTGGGTATATTAATCAGATATACTGGAGGTGACTTAGTAATATTTGGACTGCTTTTAATGGGCCTATAGTTTGATGGAATAGGGCCCGTTTTCTGCCGACTGGGTAGGGCATTGTAGTCAGCTTGTTTTAGCCTAGGAGGTGGTTTACCTCCCAATTGTCCTGATATGCTACTTATTGGAGTTGTGACAGGGGGCTGGGGTAGCTGGTTATCTTCAGACACTTGGTTCCCTGTTCTAATCGCCTCACTAGTTCTACAACTTCTAGATGCAACTGCATATGTTTTAGGTTTTTCACCTAACTTAGGGGGAGCGTTTCCTGTCTGACCTGATACGCCTCCCTGATTAGTTCTAGGGGTTTTAGACGCTACAGGGACTTTGTAATGTTCCACATTTAGGTTGCTAACTACAGTAGTTAGGTGATCAACCTTAACTTGCATCCCTTTTATTAAATCACATAGGTGGGTTACAAGTTTAAACAAAGGGTTATCAGTTTGATCATCTACCCCAGAATCTGCCTGAAGAATACTTTCAACTTGACTTAAACCATGGCTTATCATATCCAATTCCTTTTCTAGATGGAGATTTTCAATTTGGGCTAAAATAGCGAATTTGTTAGTGCAAGGTAGATTGAGAACATTTTCAGTGCTCTGGTTCGCATTCGCTCTACTTTCCTCTGGTTTGTCAGGTAATGGTGATTTATCCCCTGATTGTGGTTTACACATAAACATTTCAGGTATAATTACTGGCCCCCTTGTTTTACTCTTTCCATCCTCTACAATCCCTTAACCAATTACCACACAATCATCAACTCCTGGATTAGGGTTGGCTGCTAACAGGTCAGTGCAATCTGAGAGCAGGTCATCAATTCTGTCCATTACACAATTCCCCGCTGCATGGAGCTGGCGCTTTTTGACAGTCTTACACTTTTGCCTCTTAGGATGCTTCCCTCCCTTAGTAACCCCTCCAGCGTCAGTAAGTTCCTCCGGATTTTTCCTTTTCCCCATTGTACCAGATGCAGTTAGCCAATGATAAGTGTACAGTACCTTCGCTGGTGCGAGTAAGGGGGGGCCCAGCCCAGCCTCCTCCAGCCCCCGACAGCCACAGATGGCCCACCCTTTGCCCGGGCTTAGCCCGGCGCCGCCCGCGTGCGTCCTGCGACGCGGAGGGAGGACAGTACTCTTAAGCGCCTCCGGGCACGGAAATGCTTCGAGTGGGCGAGGCTGACCCGCAAGGCTTCTGGGTATTGTAGTCCCCCCGCACTGTGGCCGCTGAGCTGTCAATTAGGACTGCTGTGACTCTCCCATCGGGAAAACTCCCAAAGTCAAGGCTCACCCACGACCATGGTGACGGGGCTGGCTCTACAGTGATCACTGGTGCCGGGGTTTAGGAGTTGCTTGTAATCTGGCAAGCTCTACAGTTGCGCACAATAGTGTCCACACTGTCCTCAAGATTCGGGAACCACAACTTTTCTTTCATCCTTGACTTCATCCTCCCTGTGCCTTGATGACCTTCGTGGGTGAGGACTGTTTCTCGTTCTTCAGACTTTGCGGTATGACGATGCGTGATCCTCTTAAGATAATTTCAATTTCCTCGGCTCTAAGCTCATCTCTAACCCTCCAAAACTTTCCTAGGGGGGTCTGGTCTGGCTCACTTCACCCCTGGGTGTTTTTGTGGAATCCTTCCCACAAGCTGTCCTTCAAGGCATCCGCTACTTGCTTGAGCATCGTGTCCTTGTCCATGTGTGACTTTATCTCCTCAATCGAGAGTACTCGCGGGCACGACCACAGGGAGACCATGTTGACGAACTCTTCCGTTTGTGATTCTGGCCCATCCTCTGTCTCTGTTGTGGATGTGGATGGAGGATGGCGTGAAAAAAAGTCAGCGGGGTTTTTGGCACCTAGTCGATATACCAGCTCCATCTGGTAGTACTGTAATTGGATAGCCCACCTTTCAATCCTCGGAGGTGGGTGAGGAGCAGTCCCTTTGAATAGCGGGATGAGAGGATGGTGGTCTGTTACTACCCTGAAAGTATGGCCGATCACATATAAGTGGAAATGATTGCATGCCCATTTAATGGCCAATGCCTCCCATTCTATTTGCGATATCGAGTTTCTGTCGCTCTGAGTGCTTTGCTCGCAAAAGCTAATAGGACCTAGGTCCCTGGTTCAGTCTCTTGGGTAAGCAGCGCCCCAGTCCTACGGGGCTGACGTCTACCAGTAGCTCTGTTGAGTGAGTGGTGTCAAAGTATGCCATGGTTGTGCTGGCTAGTAAAGCTGACTGTACCTGCTTGAACGCTTGGTCCTCTTCTCCAGTCCATCGCCACGGGGTTTCTTTCTTTGCGAGACTTCGCAGTACCTCTGCAATTGTGGCAAGCTTCGGAATGAAACACCCACAATATGTTGCCATCCCTAGAAAGCTTCTTAATTCAGAGGCGTTTGTCTGTACGGGAGCAAGTTGGATAGCTTGTGACTCGCGGGGGTCTACCTTAACTCCTTCGGAGCTGAAAAAATACCTGAAGAAGTTTATCGTCTTCCGGAAGAATTGGCACTTCTCTCTGTGAAGGTTCACGCCATGTTCTGCTAACACTGAAGGGTGGCTCAGAGTCGACGGTGAGGTTCGTCGATTGTCGATGAATGGATAAGGATATCATCACTTACATTGAGGACTCCCTGAAGCCCTGATAAGATGCTCCTTACAGTGTTTTGGAAAATCTCTGCAGCTGAAGATATTCCAAAGTTTAATCTTTTGTACCGGCAAAGTCCAAGGTGCGTCAAAAAAGTGGTAATGTACCTGCTTTCTTCTGGAAGTTTCAGCTGATGGTATCCGGCGGTGAGGGCGTAATTTCGAGAACCATTGCGAGCCTTTGAGGTCGGCCAAGATGTCATCTACCATTGGTTTTAGGTGTCTTTCCCTTTTTATAGCTTGGTTAGGCATCCTCGTGTCAATACAGATTCGTATCTTCCCTGGTTGCTTTGGTTTTTCAGATATTACCATGGGGGACACCCAGGGTGCCGGACCAGTCAATTTTTCTATTACGCCTTGTGGCTCCAGCTTCAGGAGTTCTTGCTCGACTAGTGGCCGGAGGTGAAACGGGATTCGTTGGTGTCTTAGCGCAACAGGTTATACTGCCTTATCGATATGCAGCTTTACTGGTGGCCCCTTTATACTCCCTAGACCTGTGAATAACTTTGGGAACAGGTCTAAAATGTAATCAGTGTGGAGGATTTTCACTGCGGTCGCGAATGCAATTAAATTAAGGACTTCTGCGGTGTGACTCCCAACTAATATGTCAGCCTCTCGGTCTACAACATGGAATGTTGTTGTCACTGCTTGGGTTTCCGATTTTACCTGGACTGTCATTTTTCCTTTCAGGGGAAGTGGTTTGTCGCTTCTGTACGTTAGGATTCTGATTTTGGACGGAGTGAGTGGCGGTCTTGGGTTCAGCTTTTTGTAGTGTTGTGCTCCCATGACATTGACCGTTGCTCCCGCGTCGATCAGGCCAGTTACAGAGGAACCCTCGATTTCAATATTGCATTTGGGCTGCAGCCGGCGTCTCTTTTCGAGATCACTTGCAAACGACACAAAATAACACTCTTCGTCTTCGTCAGTGGACGAGTCGTCTAAGCGTTGGTTGTGACGAGTGGGGGGTCCTTGTTGCTCGTGACATCGTGGGCTCTTCCAGCGAAAGGTGCCTCACAGCGCCTGTGGGAGTTCTCCTTCCTGGGTTGCCTCTACCTCGTGAACCTCCCCAACATACGTTTGCGAAATGGTTGGGGATTCCACATTTGGTGCACGTCTTTCCTCTTGCCGGGCAGTTGTCTGGAGGGTGCTCTTCTCTCCCGCAGTATCCGCACTGTGTCCGCCACGTTGTCCTGCTAGGTCACCTTCTTCGTCCACCACAAGATGGTGTGCGAATGGCATTGACCCGCTCCGCTTTGACGCTACTTGGTTGCCCTGCCTGTTGGTTGAGCGCGTTTTCCATTGTGGTCGCTCGGATGTCTGATAGTTCGTGTGAGCGAGCGAGGATTAAGATTTCTTCCAAAGTTATGCGAGGCTGTCGAAGTATGAGTGTCCGCAGCGTCTTGTTGCAGCAGCCTTGGATGAGTTGTGCCGTTACCTCTTTGGTCTGATCGTCCTCAGTGCATGTACTTGCTAGTTCTCTGACACGTGCATGATAGGCGTCCATTGACTTCCCTTCTCTTTGTCGTGCTTGAAGGAGTTTGAAGCGTTCATAGTGAGCGTTGAGCTGGGGGTCAAAATGGGCATTTAATGCTCTGACAGCAACGTCACAATCCGTCGGCGCACCAGTATTTTGGAGATGTTCAAATAGCTTGTATATTTTGTCTCCAGCAAAATGTAGCAGTAATGATCTTTTGTATGCTCCATTGGGCTCTCTGGTTGCCACAAAGTAATTGGCAAGACGACCAACCCATACCTTCCATCTTGGTGATGCGGTGGCTGGGTCAATCAGTTCGCTGAATGGCAGTGTGGAAAATTAGTACGGTTTGGTAAACATTATCTGCGCCATCTTGCCTCTTCCCCTGATGCCACACTTTTTGTCGTGCGCACCCGCCATTTTAGGTGCCTCGATCAGAACAACCCTTTTTTTCATGCCACTGAACCCCGGCATAGCCCTCCTCCCTCACAGAGCCCGCACCCTGACCAACCCCCGCTCACACATGCCTTGGGTCATAAACCCCTCTTCAGCGCAGCGTTGCCTCAGAACCCCATCCTGTTCCCAGCAGGACACCTCCCTTCATTCCTTTCATGGTCCCAGGCCCTTTTGATGCAAACCCCCTTTTCCTGTGTGCCCGTTTGTCCTCCCCGTTCCCAGGCCGACACCTAGCCCTGCCGATACTGTTTATTGCCCCTCCCCGTACAGTAGAAAGCTTCCCTCCTCAAAGGACCCCCGAATCGATCAAAGCCCCCACCCTATGAGATCCGATCAAACCCCCACGTTCCATGAATCGGCGGAATGTCCAGCTGCGCGATAATCATCACCTGTTGTGACCGGGGTGGGACTTCTGCTGTATATGTGTGTGGGAACGGGCTTGGAGCAGGGGTTCCGAGAATGTCTTTCCGTACATCAAAGCATTGCCATGAATATGTAATATGTAATAAAGTAATAAACTTGTGTATAAGAGGCCAGGCCTCAGAGATGCGGGTAGAGCACCTCATGACGATACCTGCTGTCTGAATTGTTGTGTTCTCCTCCGGAGAGAATAAACCTTGTTTCCTGCCTTCCCGTCTCCAGCGCCTGCCTCTTCATTGATTAATAATTTGTGGGTTAAAGAGGCGATACCGCCGGGCAAATATCGATTGTCCCTTGACCTTAGATTCAACAATTGGCGTCCCAAGCGTGGGGCCCATCAGCGACTCGTGGATCCAGTGGGAGAGGTCCTGACGACAGAGTGAACGACTGCAACGATCGGGAGAGCTCTTGCCCAATAGACCCTCGTCTGGCAGCCGATCATCCGAACTTTACTGGTTCCGAACAGACCTCTCTCGAGTGATCTACGGTCCTGACTGGGAACCATCAGGAGTGCTGCGAGGAATACAAAGACAAGAGGACGATCGGGCGCTGGATTCGGAAGACAAGAAACTGTCCATACGGTCCGGGTAAGGTCGTGTAGACACGACGAATCACGAAATAATTGTTGATTGTTCAGAAAATACTAGTATTACTCTTTGTTGACTCATTTGGAGATTCACTGTCTGCACACGGAGAAACAGTAGGCTCTTTCCCTTTTGCAAACAGTGAAGGATAGGAAACGCAGCCGTCATGCCTATTTTCCTCCCCCACTGGTTTTATTATTTATTTGACGGCTTATTCTCGGGAGACTCCCTCTCCCACACTGATTAACTGTTTTTGGCCCCGAACTACTGTTCGCGGATTGTTTTCTGGAGATTCTCTGTCTGCAAACAGGAAATAACAGATTCCTCTTTACGGATAGTGAAAGGGTAGAGGACGCAGACTTTTACGTGCCTACTTATTCTCCCCACTGGTTTTATTTTATTTTTTTTTGGTTGTTTTTGTTATTGGTTCATGAGGTATTCACTGCCTGCAAACAACGTAGAATAGAAATATTCTGTCTAGTCTTTGCGCGCAGTGATAAGATAGGCAGTGCTGACTTTTTGTCCCTCGTCGTGAGCTGTCATGTCTGTCTTCTCCCCACTGGTCGATAGCTGGTTCAGCCCGGACCGTTTATTAGAGGTGGATCATCTAGCTCCGCTGGAAGGCACCCCTAATAAAGACATGTTCGTAAACTATGGATTAGTTACCATAGCCTATAGTAAACTGTGGCACAGGTATACCAAAGAAAGCCAAGAGAAACAGTGGCCACTGATAGGATCCTTCGACCTTGATAAAATAGAAACGTTAGAAATAGCCCTGCGTGATAATAAGACAACGCCCGTTATGCTTGACTGCCTCGGTATGTGGCGCAAAGAAGCAATGCAACAAAAGAATAGAGACGAGGACAGAGCAGGTAAAGGAACATATCGACAGGACGACCTCAGAACACAACGTCCTGAAAGTAATCCCCCGACACTACGCACAGGACGGCCAGACTTAGGGCAAAACCAATGTGCTTTTTGTAGATATGCCGGCCACTGGAAAGCCCAATGCCCGACTCTACTGAGCGTGAATAGGAGCAGAGGACCGACAGGAATAACAGGCCGGCAGAAAGGGAAAAGGCGCGAGACAAAGATGAATCAGACTGACTTGAACAGGCCAGATAGAACCACCACGTTTGATTATGCCCGATGGCACAGATTTCGCCAAGCCAATTTCAGCGACATGTTCGAGTCCTCATAGATCCAACAACGATAAGACGGGAAAACCCAGTGTAGCTCTAAATTGGCAGACGACAAACCCCGAAGAAAACAGAAAGAATAATGTACACACACATGATCAAGCATCCTTACGTTTAGCCAAGTAGGGAAAAGTTTAGGGTATTTCGAGGTAAGGGTTACACAAGTATCCTTCGCCGATAGGACTAGGGATATCGCCTATGTCTGAAGACCTACTACCTCCTTTTCTCCCGCATCCTTATAGGCATATAACTAAAGCCTGCCCCATTGCTCTAACAAAAAGTATGCGCAGCATATAGAAATAAGATAATTATGGCCAATAACTGTTTTATGTTTGTCTTGGATCTTTTTATATAATATTTGTACTGTCTCCCCGTCTGAGTTTGTGTGTACGTAATGCATGAATCTGCGTCATCCCTCTGCCTGTGTTACCTTGGTACTTAAACTTTTGTTAACAGAAGCTTTAGTATGGAACAACCTGGAAAGAAAGGAGTGAGAAAACGAAATCCATAGGCCACTTATGAACTTGAACTTTTATTTAACATAACGAACAAGAAACAAATAACAATATGTAATAATAACACTTAATAATGCCCTAACAACAGAAAACGTTTGAAACAAGAACGGTAAAACTAGAAAATGAAAGTCAACAGAACATTCGCCCCCCCATTCTGGAACCTTCCAAAGTAGGGCAGTGTTACGGTTACGCCCAGCCGGCGGCAACCCATATAAGGCGGGCCCTGCTGCCAACAACCGGTCAGGAAATCATAACATAGAGTGGAGCCGGAGGAGAGGCAGGGGCCAGCGGAGTCCGGCCGCAGCGGCCCTGGATAGCTGCAGGTAGTCCCGCCACATGTCTTCCCGGTCCGGCCACGGTGGCGCATGGGAGTTTTTAGGTAGTCCCGCCACATGTCTTCCCGGTCCGGCCACCAATGGCCAGGGACCGGGGCCAACTGGATCCGGCTGCAGCCGATGAGCCAAAGAACCCGTTCATGGGGCCAGAACAAGGGGCGTCCGGCCGACATCCGCCGGAAGCCCGGTCCAGAGAAGGACAGGACACTTCTTTCTTTTCCCCTCCGTAATGGCCGCAGCAGCACGCCCGGCGCCACTTCTGTCATGAACAATGGCCGCGACAACTCTGGGCGGCGGGATGTCTTGTACATACCTCCAGTCCTGGTCGGGCTGGGAGGGAGAGGCGACGCGGACGAGCCTCTCCCACCTCCACGGATAGGAGGTTTCCCAGCCCCCGGCCCAGCGCCGAACTCCTCCAGCCAGGCGGTGGTGCCAATACCTGCGTAGCACCGAACATACCATGGTGGCACCCCGATACTTGCGCAGCACCGAACATGCAACGGCACCGATACTTGCGCAGCACCGAACATGCAATGGTGCCGATACTTGCACAGCACCGAACATGCACCGCAGGTGGCCATACTTCCGCAACACTGGACATGGGTTCATTCCAAAAGGTCTCCTCCACTCTTGCAGACTCGACGAAGGGCGGCCGCTGCAGGCCTCAAAATGGCGTCTGGGCCCCCTGGAAGGCGGGTCTCGGCCGCTAGAGTAACTGTGAACAGCAACGTAACTCGGGCGCTTGCCCACCGGAGCACGAGCCCCCACCTCCAACAGCACCCCCACAGCCTTGAAGATTCTACCAACGTACCAGGAGCCATCGGCCCCTGCAGGCTTCCGGTAAGGGACAACTGCCTCGATCGCTAACAAAACAAGCATGACATAGCCACTCCTTCTGTTAGCATGAATTCTCGAACTGCCGAAAAGGACTCTGGTCCAACTGCCGGTTGTAGGAGACATTTTTTCCTGATGCTACCTCCGGACTAACCCGGCCCCGCCCAAAATGGCGCCGGTGACAATAGGAACTTACGAACGCCACGTGGTGTCTTCTTTTTGCTAATAAAGAAAAACTTGATTTTCTGAGACATGTACCTGACCCTTTGTACGCTTAACGAGAAAGAAAGAGAATTCACTCGACAAACATATAAAGGGACTCCGTTAAAAAATGTTGATTACAAATGTACGATGTATTATATTTTTTTATAGCTGATGTATAACCTCGCTCATGACGCACATACACGGTATGCATATAGGAAATCTGATTGCGACTAGTCTGACGGTGCTTCTAAACTATGAAATAAATGCCCCCCGATCCCCCGACCAATTTATAGACGTTTTTAGTTTCCTACGAATGAATGAATAAACCTTTCTAATGTTTCCTAATGCTGCAAATTAACCCCCTACTGTACGCACTTTAGCCATTACCGTGTCCAGCCAAGTACGACTGCACCTTCATAAATCTACGTGCTGAATGATTTTGCAAAATAAAGGTTTCTCAAACTATGAACGGATATTGCATGCTTTATTTAAAATATGGGATCGGCGGGAGAGTTCTTTTCTGTGCACCCTACTCTGCTCTCTCTTTAAGGTTAATAGAAGATGGTTGCCCAGCCCCGGATGGAGGATCGAATCTGTGACACGACACTCTGCCGTCAGATATGCGACTGACTCAGGGACTCGCGCATGGAGAAAGACCTCGACTTCTGGGGATGGGTAAAAGCGAAATGGTGTAAAAGATGGAATATAAAGGTTGGGTAAAATGAAACGATGTAAAATGATAAAATATTATAAAGATACGACACTCAAAGATACTAGGGAACAGAGTTGACCGAAGAGCTGATAAACCTTAGAACATCACAACGTTGAAAGAGGTTTAAGGACCCCAATAGCTACATACACCTACCAACTGGAAACCTCGCACTAAGTGCTTCTGATTCTTTAACGTTTCCCTACTAACAGCCTATGAATCGCACTGCCCCCATTCCCCCCTTGGCTCCAGAAACCAAAAACCCCAGGGATTCTATCCCGAGGGGGATAAGACGAGTATGAGGTAAGTAAAGGACTTTCGTACCCGTGCTTTTGATATGCTCGAATGTTGTCCCCCTCCCCTCCCCTCTTTTTTCCCCTCTACAGGCCACACCGGAATCGCGACCAAAGTATGGTGAAGATCTGAAGCCTCGCCCTGTCTGATATACGAAGCGGACTAACACTGCCTGGTGGCACCTAAACGCACCCACAAACTGCTCTTTTTACCAAAAGAGCCAATAGAGTTTATGACATGATAAAAGCGATCACCCTTGATCCATGTTGCGTGAATGGACACCTGTCACGTATGTCTGAAACTATGAGATGATGTTTGTGTATGACTGACGCGTTGACTTAACTGATTAACGGACAGAGAATGCAAGAAATGCGACACACTGGTGCCCTTTTTTCCTCGATGCATGTCCCCTGTACCCGGCCTAATGCTCGTCCATCCCAAACTGCGTGCTTTCAAAATTCTAACACAGACCCGTAATGCCTTATGTTGCGTAATGCGCTGAATAGCCTGTCTTAATGCACGGCCACTCCCCATGTCGCACGTGTACTATTTAGCCTGTTGTTGCACATCTCTCTCTCTCTCTCTCTCTCTCTCTCTCTCTCGCTCTTCCGAACGACTAAGCACCTAAATTGGCAAACCGCCACCCCTAGTGCCCCACCAATTGGCCCCAAATACCACGAGTATTTGCTCAAAATTTGTCCTAAGTAAAAGAATCACCCTGACGCCGTGTCACTACCTCTCCTTTCTGCTAAATTGATGAAACCGAGATTTGGCCAAGAGGGAAAGGACAGGTAAGACGACTGAGGTTCCCTAATCTGACCCGAAATAAGGAAACTACATGTCAGCGGCTCCTGTGTTATAAAAAGATGCCTCAGATAACGCGACCTTCCCCGTCCCGAATTATCGCAATACCCAAACAGTAAAGGTGATCGAAACATCCCCATCTTCCCAGAACACCCCCAGTTTCGTATCAACTGCCCCCGACAGGAGATTTAAACTGCCCCTCACCCCCGGTTGTAAGAGATGGGTCGATTTACGCCCTTACCACAGTTTTTCTATGTCCCTAGTTGTTTTCCACAAGACCCCGGTTTTTTTAATTAAGTAGTCAGGTTGTAGGAGGCTATGTAGGAACTAGAACGATGTTTGCAAAATTAAGATTAGACCAAAGTGAAGAAATCGTTGCAATGAACCCTGTTGAAAGTAAAATGTTTAGCTGAAAGGCAGGATGCATTGATAGAATGAAAAATGTTTAGCCTATGTTCATCTCTCAGAAAGATACCTATCAGACCATGGTGATAGCACATTGCGTTTTTTGATATATAGCCCAGGAGAACGGTATAGCTTTGTAAGGCTCGTACTAGGAAGGTGGGTCTCCGTCAGAAGAGCTGACGTAACTGTAATGCAATAAAAGGCACCAGATCACGTACCATGACCAGGCAGAAAACACCATTGCGTTCTCATTTACCTGGAGCTGGGAGAGAAATAGACTTATGTGATTACCTTCCTCTGCCAATTCTCTAAAGACTGTCTTTTCAAACTCATTTAAGGGTACGACTGTCGGAGGAAAGAAGGACCGGATGTGGGAGCACGTGGCCTGACTACAGACTATGGAACATCTGCAACATTGGCCAGGGCGAGACCGCGACAGTAAGGAGCTGCAGGACGAGGCACTGTTTTCGACAAAGTAAGAGGAAAGGGCTGACCTGATGCCCCTGCTCGATGTCTAATGTATGCCGAAAAGTCCCCGCTCTCAAAACTCGGTCATGAGCCCGCCTACCTGAAGTTTTTCCGTCCCCCTAGTCTGTTCCCGATCTGGCCCTGCTCCATCCCCCTTTTTCTCCGACCTACCCTAAAGGACTGCTCACACGCACATTTCTTTCATCTGAACCTTTTTGACAATCAACTCAAAGGACACAGGGCGAAAAGGACCTTTTTGACCAGAAACGCGAGGAAAAGGTCGTGCCCTGCAACGCGGGACCTCGAATAGAGCTGGACCCTTAGCTCCACCGCCGGTGCTCCACAGCGCCAACAAAAGACGACAAAGAATGCTGAGAACTCATTAACTTCGAACATTGACTCCCTCAATCATCGTTTCTGCTACGTCTCATTTCTCTCCCAGCCACCATTGTATTAATTATGCTCCACCATTGTAACATGAACAGAACTCACATATTTAATGACCTATCAATTCACATTCCAAACGACTATAAGCAACTATGAAATGTACTCAATGCTCTCACTACAGAATCATTTTTGTCTATTATCACATTACTACGACTCTCCTGCAAACGAGTTTTTATCAATAGACCCGCCTCCTAAGATGAAAGATTTCAAAATGTAATGTATATAACTCCTTCACCTGGGTACCTACTTCTTTTCCGAGGATCACCACAGTCGACATGAATTGGAAATAGGCCAGCAAGATGTCTTGGATATGTTAAAGGGAGGACTGTGGAAAATTAGTACGGTTTGGTAAACATTATCTGCGCCATCTTGCCTCTTCCCCTGATGCCACACTTTTTGTCGTGCGCACCCGCCATTTTAGGTGCCTCGATCAGAACAACCCTTTTTTTCATGCCACTGAACCCCGGCATAGCCCTCCTCCCTCACAGAGCCCGCACCCTGACCAACCCCCGCTCACACATGCCTTGGGTCATAAACCCCTCTTCAGCGCAGCGTTGCCTCAGAACCCCATCCTGTTCCCAGCACGACACCTCCCTTCATTCCTTTCATGGTCCCAGGCCCTTTTGATGCAAACCCCCTTTTCCTGTGTGCCCGTTTGTCCTCCCCGTTCCCAGGCCGACACCTAGCCCTGCCGATACTGTTTATTGCCCCTCCCCGTACAGTAGAAAGCTTCCCTCCTCAAAGGACCCCCGAATCGATCAAAGCCCCCACCCTATGAGATCCGATCAAACCCCCACGTTCCATGAATCGGCGGAATGTCCAGCTGCGCGATAATCATCACCTGTTGTGACCGGGGTGGGACTTCTGCTGTATATGTGTGTGGGAACGGGCTTGGAGCGGGGGTTCCGAGAATGTCTTTCCGTACATCAAAGCATTGCCATGAATATGTAATATGTAATAAAGTAATAAACTTGTGTATAAGAGGCCAGGCCTCAGAGATGCGGGTAGAGCACCTCATGACGATACCTGCTGTCTGAATTGTTGTGTTCTCCTCCGGAGAGAATAAACCTTGTTTCCTGCCTTCCCGTCTCCAGCGCCTGCCTCTTCATTGATTAATAATTTGTGGGTTAATAAGGCGATACCGCCGGGCAAATATCGATTGTCCCTTGACCTTAGATTCAACAGCAGGAGCGCAGTAATTTGGGAGTGCACTGGGTATTGCTGCGCAGGTGGGGCCACTAGCTGTTGGGCTGCTGGAGCTGCCTGGAGTGACTATCTGGCAGATGCATCAAAGTTATGTTTTGCGAGTCCTTAATAGCTAATTTTAAGGAATCGCTATTAAAGACTAGCAAAACGGGATGCATGTAGGAATCGCAATGTTAATAGCGATTCCTACAGATTCCTTATTTGCGATTCGGTAATAGCTTATCACTAATAAGGAATGGATTTCCCATTCATTCCTATGGGCCTAAAGGCCCATAGGAATGAATGGGAAAGCCATTCCTTATTAGCGATTAGCTATTACCGAATCGCTAATGTTCCGCTATTTCAAGGGTGCCAGGGTGTCCAAAGGACACCCCGTTGCACCCCTGAAATGGACCTGTGCACAAATGTTACACACACACATGCCCTAAGGGCATGTGTGTGCGCAACATGTAACTTTGAAAAATGCACAAAAGTGCATTTTTCAAAGTTTTAGCAAATTACCACAAAGTTCAACTTCATGGTAATTTGCTCCCCCTATTAGCGAATTGGCTATTTTTTTGGGTTTCATGCATTGCATTTAAGGAATCTCATTTTGGGATTCCTTAAATGCAAGAGCAATTTAAGGAATCGCTATTTAGAGATTCCTTAAATTGCGATTTCTGCATTTGGGATGATGCATCCCAAATGCAAAAATACCGGGAGCAAACGACCAGAATCTGAGAATCTGGCCGTTTGCTCCCGGTATTTTCTTTGATGCATCTGCCTGATAGTGCCTTATTCTGTGACGACAGTGTTTGCATCCTACGGCTTGTTTGTGATGCTTGAAGCCTTGAGTTTTCGTGCTTTGTTTGTACTTTGGCCAGTGTTGTGTTGCTTTTGCCTGTGCTTGTTGGATTTAATCTATGTTGGGATGTGTGTTTTTTGTTCTGTGTTGCATATTATCCTTGTGCCTCAGTTATGCTGTTTCAGCATGTGGCTGATGTCCCTTTTTTCTTCTACTTTCTTTTCCTTGCTGCCTTCTGCTGTGATCTGGTGTTGTATTTGCCAGTGCTTGTTTATTTGGGCTCCCCTGATGAGGGTTGATACTCTCAATTTGTCCGGAGTTGCTCTCACGGTGTTCGGGGATTCAATTGAGATATCTGGGCTCTCCGTTGCTGCTCTTGCACTTGAGCAGGTCTCTGTGGGGCCTCAGGCTCATTCTGCGCATGCGCACTCCTCCGATGCAGTCCGAGCCTCACGGGTAGCATTGCAACGCTCCCGGTCACTGCATGCATTGTTTAAAATCTTCACCCGGCGGCAATTGCAAGCGTTTCAGTCCTCGCGCTCGGCTCACCTCGGGGCTTCGTGACGATTCTGCTCTCCCTTCTCCTTGGTCGCTGAAGGCTCAGTGGGCCGCACGCTCGCAGGCACCGGACACAGGACTTGGAGACCTACTTATAGGACACCCCTGCGCCGCACGGCCACCAGCGGCCGCGTGTGCCCCCGCCTGCCGCTCTCTCAGCCTCGCTGAGCCTTTCCGCCCTCTGGCCACGCCCCCCGCTCGTTGTTTTGCCGCATTTGTGCCATTGCTCGTTTTTTTACTGTATCTCTGTGCCTTTCATTGTTACTGTATCCTGTGCTGTTACTTTGTCCCCTGTGCTAGTATCCCCCCCCCTGTGCTGCTGTCCCCTGCACCCACCCGCCCCGCTCCCCGCTGCTGCTTCCCGCTGCCGGGAGTGTAGACACGCCCCCTTCCTCCCCGCTCCCGCCTCCCAGCTGCCCCTCCCTCCCTGCACTTGGCCATAAATGGCGACCGTGCGGCACAGGTGAGTGTGACCTACTTGTAGGACACCCCCGCGCCGCACGGCCACCAGCTGCCGCGTGTGCCCCCGCCTGCCGCTCTCTCAGCCTCGCTGAGCCTTCCCGCCCTCTGGCCACACCCCCGCTCGTTGTTTTGACGCATTTGTGCCATTGCTCGTTTTTTTACTGTATCTCTGTGCCTTTCATTGTTACTGTATCCTGTGCTGTTACTTTGTCCCCTGTGCTAGTATCCCCCCCGACTGTCCTACGGCGCCTCCGAACTCATCGCACTCAATGCCGGCAGACTCCCGGGATGCTACCGAGCCACCCCGAAACGCACCCACGGACCCTTCTGCTGCAACTCCTGCAAGTTCACCTGCATCCGGACCTGCACCACCCCAGCAGTGCTCGAGACCTCGACGAGCAACAGCAGCAGCCACCTGAAATGCATCCTGCTCAACACCCGCTCAGTCCACAGACACGCCGTCGAGGTCTGGAACCTGATCGACACCACAACCCCAGACGTCGCCTTCCTCACGGAAACCTGGATGAATGCCTCCTCAGCGCCCGACATCGCCATCGCCATCCCGGACGGCTACAAGATCATCCGGAGGAACCGCGTCAACCAGACCAGAGGAGGCATCGCCATCATCCACAGGAACTCCATCCGCATCACGGCCCTAATCGCAGCCACTGCCGACATCCGAGCTCTGCTCGACAACGGAGAAACAGCGGCCCTCATCCTCCTAGACCTCTCCGCGGCCTTCGACACTGTCTGCCACCGTACCCTAGTACAGCGCCTCAGCAACGTCGGAATCCAGGAGAAGGCACTGGAGTGGACCATCTCCTTCCTCCCCGGAAGGACACATAGAGTCCGCCTCCCCCCGTTCAGGTCAGAAGCCACCAAAGTCATCTGCGGCATTCCTCAAGGCTCCTCACTCAGCCCAACCCTCTTCAACGTCTACATGAGTCCCCTCGCAGCCATCGCACGCCAGCACAACCTCAACATCATCTCCTACGCCGACGACACCCAGCTGATCCTCTCCCTCACCAACGACCCCGCCACCGCCAGAGCCAACCTACACGAAGGGATGAAAGAGGTAGCCGAATGGATGAAGAACAGCCGCCTGAAACTGAACTCGGACAAGACGGAAGTCCTCATCCTGGGACCCTCACCCTCCACCTGGGACGACTCCTGGTGGCCCCCCGCCCTAGGCAGCGCCCCCAAACCAACAGACCACACACGGAACATGGGCTTCATCCTGGACTCCTCCCTATCCATGACCAGACAAGTCAACGCCGTCTCCTCATCGTGCTTCAACATCCTACGCATGCTACGCAAGATCTTCCAGTGGATCCCCACCGAGACCAGGAAGACGGTCACCCAGGCCCTCGTCAGCAGCCGACTGGACTACGGCAGCTCCCTCTACGCCGGAACCACCGCCAAACTCCAGAAGAGACCCCAGCGGATCCAGAACGCCTCAGCACGACTCATCCTGGACATCCCCCATCGCAACCACATCTCCGGACACCTGAGAGACCTGCACTGGCTCCCGGTCAACAAAAGAATCACCTTCCGTCTCCTCACCCACGCACACAAAGCCCTTCACAACCAAGGCCCAGGATACCTCAACAGCCGCCTCAACTTCTACGTTCCCAACCGCCAGCTTCGATCGACCGGCCACGCCCTCGCCGCCGTCCCCCGCATCTGACGAGCTACCACAGGGGGAAGGTCCTTCTCCTACCTCGCCGCCAAGACCTGGAACTCCCTCCCGACCCACCTCCGCCTGATTCAGGACCACCTCACCTTCAGGAAGCAGCTCAAGACCTGGCTGTTCGAGCAGTAGCGGACCCCCCCTTCCCAAGCGCCTTGAGACCCTCCGGGTGAGTAGCGCGCTATACAAATGCTTTGATTGATTGATTGATTGGTGACTGTTTCTCCGAGGTCAAAGGTGCGTTCTTTGCGCATCCCATCCTCGTTGCCAGTGTAAGGACTTCAGTGGGGTATTCGGTCACTTAGCGCGCATGGGCCTGCGGCAGCATCGCATAAATAATG
The DNA here is from genome assembly GCF_964261635.1 of Lissotriton helveticus. Taxonomy (NCBI): domain Eukaryota; kingdom Metazoa; phylum Chordata; class Amphibia; order Caudata; family Salamandridae; genus Lissotriton; species Lissotriton helveticus. The sequence goes on from NC_136068.1 coordinate 1,794,863,433, forward strand.
GATCAGACACATTGGTTTGCTGGTACGGACAGGAAGCCCAGTACGACCCCGGCCCCTTTATTTATCCTCTCTGGCCAGGCGTGGCCAGAAAGTGATACTTTGTTCGTAGGTGCTTCCTGGGCTTCACCCAACACTGGGTGAACAACTAGACCGTTACAGTTGAGATGCAAAAGGTCGTAAATGCACATATGAGAATTATTTATTATGCTGCACCTATTTGGAAAAACTATCTTTACATTCTCAATCTGCATCGTAGTTTCCTAAGTATCCCGCTTTTAAATAAAGGTTCGGTGCCCCTTCCGCTCATTAAGTTTAGAAAAAACACTGTCAAAGTAGTCTAAGCATAATCTCTGCGCTGCTCTTGTACCGTTGCATACTGGCTTCTTTTCATGGGCTGTGGGTGATGATACGTTGCAGTGCTCATAGAAAATGTGTGCTAATAAAAAGTGAGACTAAACAGTGTTGGTTTAAAATTGACTAACATTGTGCCTAATGACTAATTTTATTGAGACGGTCACCATGGTGACAAGGTTAAAAGCAGAGTGTGGATGGTTAGGAACAAATATTACCATCCATTGATGGATCATTTGGTTGACATGTTTCAGCCAAAAATGGCTTTCTTCAGGACCTATTATTATAACACTACTGCAACTGTGAAAAATAGGGAAAATTACGTACCATGCAGAAACAATAAACCTACCATTTGTGGATATGCTCAGTGGTAGGATATGAAGTCATGGTTTGTGAAAAACTCCGCTCCTGAAACACAAGTAGTAAATACAGACACACATATCAAATATGGAGATATGAAAACAACATATATTTAATGAGACATATAGCAGCCAAAGAGACATTGCTCAATTTGTGTTAATTGTGTAATCACTCACCCAAAATTTGCTTGGGAGTGGCCTCACCTCGCCTGGCACTCGCTCAGGTAATGAGGCCCCGCTCTAAAGAAATTGGAAAAAAGGAGGAGAATACCATAACATCACGTTATGTATGGTATGAACCATTTCATTATTGAATCTCCTAGTGTTCCAAAATGGGCAGAAAAAGCAGAAAACAGCAGTCCTCGCTAGCCTAGCCAGCCAAAGATCAACGATGTTTAAAACATTCAACAGTTCAAGTTGTCAACATCAGATATGAACGACATGTTCGCACAAGAAATTGACGTCTGGCGTCATAATATTGCAGGTTCATAGGTGTCTAAAGTTGATCAGAAAATTACCATAATGTGCGTGACACCTGCTAAGTTTAAACAGGACGAAGTTCTGTAAAAGAAAGAAAAAACTTCAAATATAGTTACAGGTTTTAGTCACTAACAGTTGAGAAAAAGTTCTCAAATTGAAGTGTATAGCTGTTGCAATATATATAGTTTAGTTGCTATTCAACATCAAAGGACAATCAGAGTACCCCGCATCGCTGACCCCGCTCCGTGGATTATGCCCGCTCTCCACCGCATACTGAGACACCGCCAGAGCCAGGGCCAATCCCGTGAGGAGCCGCCAGCATCTTGGGGGTGCCTGCCTGTAAGAACACCGCCTGCGAACCGGACTCCCGCATAAAGAGGTACTGTCAGCTTAACGCGTGCCGCCGAGCATACGCCACAGGCCCACGGCCTGCAACGTTTGCCTTCCTACTTTTTACAACATTGTTTCGCCATTGGTAATCGGGCCAGAATTGCGCAACGCGCATAAGAAGCAAAAAATTACGCATTTTACTAAGAACTTCATTCGAACTGCCAAAGAAGTACTGTGGCCTGATCTCAAACGTTATGGTCTTGTATTAAGCCTGCATATATATATATATTTACATAAAGTATACTTATTTTTATAATTCATAGATTGGTGTCCATTTGAGGTGGGTCATTTGATTACTGTGTATGGTCATAAATGCTTAACTACTAACGCCCTGAAGTTTAGCCTTGTCTGCTCGTGCCACACTACCTAGAGGGTGAACAGGGGTTATTTTTAGGAGTAAGTCCCTTGCCCTGACTAGAGGAGAGGGTCCCTGTTTGTCAAAAGTGCATACCTGTGCCAACCAGAGACCCCCAAATCTAACAATAGGTTTTGTTCTTTCCCTCAATGTGTACAACCTTTTGATTTTGTCTATTCTTTGTTCGGCTTTTGTCAGAATTTTCTTGTTATATTCCCTGTTCTTGAACCTGGTTAGTACTCCTTTTTTGCATTCTTCAATCTCAAGGTCTCTGCTGCAATTGCATCTTACTCTAATGTGTTTCCCATAAGGGATTGAGCGAATCTGGTGAGAGGGATGTGGACTAGAGGCATGTAGTAAGGAGTTGCATGCTGTTGTTTTGCGAAAAAGTCAACTGTGTATGCGTTTACCATGGACATAAAATTCAACATCCAAGAAAGGGATCTTAATCTTGCTTTGCTCAAAGGTAAATCGTATGTTATGTTCATTGTCATTAAGATACTCAAAGAACTCTGTAAGTTTTGTCTGTGTACCCATCCAGATCATGATGCGGTCGTCTATATATTTGCCCTAGAAAAGTATAGAGTCATTCCAATTGGAGCCCAATGCGCCCCCAGATTCTCGTCTCCTCGAACCAACTCATGAACAGGTTGGCATACGAGGGAGAGAACCTGGAGCCAATTGCAACTCCCTGCCTTTGCCTGTACCATTTCTCCTTTAAAAGGAACTCATTATTGTCCATGATTAATTCCACCATTTTAATTAGCATCTCTGTGTCATTCCAAGCGCTTGCTGCCCTTCTGTTTAGTATTTTCTTCACAGCTACCAGGCCAATGTCCCTCTTGATGCTGGTGTACAGTGCTGTCACATCTAAAGTAACCATGGTCATATTATCTTCCCAGCTAAGATCTGCCAAGGTGCCCAAGACATGCTTGGTGTCTCGGATGTACGATGGTAGGTTGGTCACCAATGGTTTTAGGAAGATGTCTAAATATTCAGATATCCTCTCTGTCGGCTCACCAATCCCAGAGATGATGGGCCTACCTGGAGGGAATGGAAGAGCCTTACGTACCTTGGGTACCATGTAAAAACACGGGTATCTTGGTCGGTAAACTTTTAAATAGGTTAATTTGTTGTCATCCAGTAATCCTTGTCCGTGCCATCGTCTTAGTTGCCTATTGATGTAGTCTGTAAGTCTCCATATGGAATTACCTTGAAGTAGTTCATAACATTCCACACCGTTCAATTGTGTAAGTATCTCCTGGTCATAATCGGAACCATGCATGATCACCATATTGCCCCTTTTTCTGCTTCCCTAATCGTTATGTTTTTGTTGTTACTTAATTCCCTTAGTGCAGTGCGTTCATTGTGTGATAGGTTGTCCCTTTTCATCTTGGATACCGTATTTCTGTCCTCATGTTTGTCTAAATCAGCAATCACTAGTATATGGAACAAGTCTATATTGTTGCCTGAGATTAATGTTGGAGTCCATTTGGATTTCTCTCTAAGGTTGCTTGTTATGCTGTATCCTGTTGTGTTATTCAAATCTCTCATAATCATATCGGACGTGATTACCTCATCTTCACAATCAGTTAAAGAAGTCAGTAGTCTGGTATCTAATACATCCTGTATAGATTGATCATTCGATATCAACAAACCCAGATTCTGTTGCATATCTTTATTCTCACGATTTGTTAGTTCGCATCATCACTCTGAATTTGCCATTGAAACACTGATGTAATGACCTAGTTTACTGAGGCTCACATTATCATGGACAATGTTTTTTTACCATTTGTTTTTTACACACTTTTTGGCACACTACTTATAGACCATACATGACATTGATAACATCTTTCTTATAATCACCAACAACACAATAGCTATCAGCTATCGTTTAACACGAATCCATACTTACAAGGCATTCATCGTTTTATTCTTTTTCAATAGTATCTATATTACTCATACACTTTGAAATGCGGGCAGAAAAATCGTCGTTCACCTATTTCGTGAATAATATACTCTGCTTTTATCACAAACAACTAACGAACAGGTTTATAAATCTAACTAACACACTACAAGATGGTACCCACTAGGTTGCATGGAACTAGGTCACATGACCGCAAGTCCGCTTTTTATATCTATAGACGCCCAATATGTATGGCGGTTTGCACGATTCCGTACACTAGGCCAAAACGCAATTACATTGAATGGAAGGTAAGACCCCGACTCTTGGAGTCACGACCGCTAACTCTAAGTTTTTACGAGTTACCGGCACTATGTGGTCGAGCACGAAAATTGGATTGCACCCGCACTCTCGTATGTCACCATCATTTTTTAGCGTACTGTTTGGCAACATGCAGGACAAGCTTTAAACTGCTAACATCCAAATAACCTTGCTTTTTATGTTAACACCACCATATTTTTGGCACTGAGAGCCACATAACATATTTTATTTGCGCACCATGAGCACTGTTTAGAGCACTTGACAGTTTTAGCGTGGCACGCTGTTTTCACGTTCAGTTTAGCAATTGTTTTAAAACAAGGCAAGACAAGAGTCACCCATTGATTGCATGCCTTTTCATGTACAATATCTCTCGTAAACTGACACACCTATCTTTTTAAATATGTCCATCAAATAATTATAGGAACTTTCAGGGAGTGGACCCTCATTTAGTCAATTTCTAGGTTTTTATTTAGATTTCCCCTGAAGAAGTGGACATGAGCGCACAAAATGCATTGGGAATATTTTTCAGAAGATGGCGCATTGAAGACGCCACAGAGAGGTTGCTCTGCGAGACCTCCCTGAACTCCATTGATACTGATACTGGTGTTCTACTAAAAATTACGTTTTTTTGTTGGATGATGCCCGGAGAATGCTAACTCCTTGATCTGAACAGCAAGAAGCAAAGAAACAAGGCGTTTTTGCTGGTTACCTGGCATTTCTCCCCTGATGACACTCGAAGGATTTACTGCTGCTCGGCTTTTCTTTGCTGACGTGGTCCGCTTCTGTGGGCTGTGGAAAGCTGTGGAAGGCTAGCGATTTGGCGCCTTCACTTTCTGAGCTCGATTATTCGGGTCTGGTGCTGTCTGAACACTGCAAGAGCCCTGCTGCCGGAGACTGAGGCATACTGAAGCGATGGCACCCAAAAACTCGCCTCGCTCCAATAGTGCGACGAGAGGTACCCCTACAGAAGAAGGGGTGGTGGAGGGGGCAGCGGGGCCGGTTAAACCGACAACAATAATGGCAGCGGGAGCAGCTGCTGGGAGTACGATACGCCCCTCTGTAACCACACCAGAGAGAGCTGGGAGACCCGGTAAGCAACAGGTTATTCGAACCCCTCTTTTTGTTGCTCCAGGCGATAATAATACTCCGGCTAAAACCAGAAACCGGGATCTGCCAGATAACAAAGTTTCCACCACTATAATTACTTCAGGAGACTGCAATAATGTATCATTGGCTGACTTGAACGAAACTGCAGATGCCGGGGCAGAGGAGAGAGAGGGCTTGGAGGAGCTCTGCTGCTCACATTCTAGCTCAGCTCAGAGTGATACTAAAAATGCTGTCTTAGAGATTGATGTGAGCTCAGACAGGCAGCTGAATGCAGACACTTGGGCGTATGCTGATAAACGCGAATTGGGGACCGCTTCTGCGAATTGCATTTCTAAATTGGCCACCACTGCTCCCACCGGGAAGCCTCTGACTGCTTCTCAAGTTAATAAAACACTAGATCCTATGGTTGCAGCAGAGAGTACCGATACGGATTTTCCTGAAATACCGGAAGAAAATTCAAATGATGAATATGAGGAATTGGTGGAGGGGGCGGATATCGAAGAAGAAGGTGAACACAATTCCATTTCTGCAGGGACTATTAAAATCTCTAATCTTAAAAAGGGAAAGGCGAAGGCTAAAAGCAAAGCCATGAAAGAGATAAATACGATCTTCTCTGATTTTTCTGCTACAATAACCGCATCAAATGTTTGAGGGAAATCTATTAGAGATGAAAGTCCTATGCGTAAATGGATACAAGCCAAGGGGGGGGGGGTTAAGAGTATGGTACTGCGTCTATCGGGAGACAGTTTAAAGAACTCTCTTGACTCCACTCTTGGCAAGGGTACCTCTCCTGCTTTGTTGGTGACCCCCGTAGTGGCCGTTGTGTCTGACATAGTTCAGACTGATGGTGCTGGTGTGCCACAGGAAAAAGACAAATCTATCTCAATCCGTGAAAATATAGAAGAATTGGATAAATCAAGTACTGTCGCTCCTGTATCATTGGTGCATTAATCCTCGATTGAAGAAACTACCCCTGGTACTTCACATTTATCTCCTCCGGCTTTCTCTACAGTTTCTTCACTTAACTTAATTCTTAAAACTTTATTGGAGCACCGGCAAGAGACTCAACAGAACTTTCTTCAATTAAGGGATGATAACTGCAAAATGCAGAACTGCTTATTAGTGGTCACAAATAAATTAAACGGGGTCACAAAGGAGATTGAAGAGTTGCAGCATGATAAAGATATTGGGGTTTTGCAGAATAAAGTGGAAGACTTAGAAAATAGACAAAGGCAGCAGAATCTCCGACTCTTCGGAGTACCCGAAGGATCAGAGGGTTCAGATTCCCGTGCTTATATGGACAATCTGTTCCAAAGGGCATTCCCAGACCTGGCCGACTGGGATTGGGACTCCCAACTTCAGCGTGTACATAGACTGCCAATGACTAACAGAAATAAGGAGAGTAAATTTCTACGACCTTTTATGATTTATTTTGGAAATGACTTACTTAGACAAGCGGTTTCGATTAAGGCTAGGCCTAACACTCCCGTTACTGTAGGAAATGTAACTTTTTTTGTGAGGTCCGATCTTAGTAAGGCTACTATGGACAAAAGATGGAGACTGCGTCAACATATTGACCCTTTTAAATCAGTGGGCGCACAGGTGTATCTTCAAGAGCCTGTACGCCTTAAAGTAATTAAATCTGGGCACATTTATTTTTTCAATGAGCTCAAAGACGCCGAGCTGACTCTTTCCAAAATGGGATAAGGTACCCGATCCTTTAGTGCTAATTTTGCTGTCAACATAGGCACCGTCTTCTTCTCTTTTTTTTTGTTGTCCTAACTATATGAGTTCAATATGGAGGGAGGGGGAGTTACGTGGAGACCTCTCTGGTTCTCTGTCACTCCAGCGGCAGTAGTAGATAGAGGGAGGCTTTCCCGGTAGGTACTTATGGGTGGAGGTTTTAGGGGTTGGAGGGTAGGGTGGGGGGATTCATTTGCTCCAAAAAATTGACACAAACACAGATTCTTTAAGGTACAAAGTGAGAGGGATTTTCTGTAGACTAAGTCAGGAACCTGGGACATACTTAGATTTAAGATATGTATCAATTTAGCTGTCTAGCCTGGAATGTTTCAGGCCTTAACAATAAGAGCAAGGGGCAATTTGTTTTTGAAGAGCTTAAAATGTACAATCCTCATTTAGCACTGTTAACCGAAACTCACTTATGCTATAAAGATAGGAAATTACTGGAACCGGGGGGTTATGAGCTATTGACATGTACAACTCTAAATGCCTCTATTCGAGGGGTAGCCATTCTTAAGAAAAAACAATTTAAGGTAGAAATTCTTAAAGCAATTTTTGATAAAGCAGGTCGCTGGGCTATTGTACAAATTAATTTTGCAAGCGGTAAATACGTTTTTGTGCTATATAAGGTCCAAATATTGACAATGCTAATGTTTTTGACAGGTTAAATATGGAATTATTAGATTGGGAGGGGGCGTTAGTACTTATGGGGGATTTTAATTGTGTCATGAACTATGCACAGGATACTACAAGATTAGGTACATCTTTACGTATGCGTAAGACACGGGCAGCTATTTTGGAACTCTCACGCATACATAATATAAAGGATGTCTGGAGGAATCTCTATCCTAAACTTGCAGGCTATACTTACTATGCAGTGCCTCATAAAATGTGTTCACGTATTGATATGGCATGGGCCTCTGACAATATATTAGAAACATGTAAAATGGAGATTTGCCCAAGAGTAACCTCGGATCATAATCCCATTATATTACGACTTAATATTATATCTAAAATATTAGAACCTAGGATATTTTCATTCCCTATATATTTATTGTCAGACTCAATATTTATTACGCAGCTAAAGGATCACATTAAAGAATTTTTGGAGTTTAATATGAATTCAGCTGCATTGATTTACGTTTGGGACACTTGTAAGGCGAGTATAAGAGGGTTTGCCCAGCAGATCATTTTGAGACAAAATGCTAAACGTGAAGATGAGATTCGTGATATTACTTCTAGTATCCGGATACTGGAGAAACATCTTGCAGAAACTCTTAGACAGGTTGCTCTAGGAGTACCCATTTTACAAAATCCAACCCAGCTCGAACTTAAATTAATTACTTTAAGATCTAATACTAAAAAACTCTTTTTAGAATGTATTAGCTCCAAATTACATAAATATAAGCTATCTCAATACGAGAGCGGTGACAGAATTGGAAACATTTTAGCTTATAAAATAGCCGAGGATACAGCTGGCTCTTTAATTAAAGGCATAAAGGGAGCAGACAGAGTTATTTATAATCAACCTGGACAGATCCTGCAACAATTTGTCTCGTACTATAGCAAACTGTATACTCCGGAGCAACACCCTACGGAGGATAAGTTACTGAGGTGTATTCGAAACAACTGGGTATTTGAAAAAGAGGTAGAACCGATGGAACAATTGGAAAAAAGATAACGCTTTCAGAACTTAAGCTTGCTATTTCCTGGCTTCCTTCTGGGAAAGCATCCGGCGAAGATACTCTACCAATTGAATTATATAAACTTTGTGGCGATGAATTCCTCCCTCTTTTGTGCTCTGTTATTAATCAAATAGGCGATACTGGTAAGGCCCCTAATTCTTGGAGAACTGCAAAAATAATATTCTTTTTGTAGAAGAACAAAGTACCTACAGAATGCGGCTCTTACAGACCCATCTCCCTGATTAATGCGGACGCAAAGGCCTATGCGAAACTGCTTGCAATGCGGCTTGCCCCACTAATGCCTAAATTTGTTAACGTACAGCAGCATGGTTTTGTGATTGGCAGGGACACAACCGCGCATGTTAACACGGCAATTACCGCATTTGATGTTGCAGCTATTAATCCCTCCCCACTCAGCATGGTGTTACTAGATGCTGAAAAAGCATTTGACCGGGTGGGGTGGGATTATTTTTGGGCTATCTTATCAGAGATTGGCATTAAGACACAATTTTTGAGGAGAATACAGGCCCTGTATGATTGTCCAAATGCCAAAATAAGCTATGCTAACATGTTTTCTAACAATTTTCCAATTCTAAGAGGCACTCGTCAAGGGTGCCCCTTATCACCGCTCTTATTTGCTCTTTCCATTGAGCCATTTATAAACGCTTTGCAGTCTCAAGTACACATTAAGCCCTTCCATTATGGTAATATTATGCTCTAAATTACAGCCTATGCAGAAGATTTGGCAATCTATACATCAGAGGTTGCAGAAGCAATGTTTGAAATTACGGAGGAAGCCAACGATTTCGGTGCCGTTTCCGGGTATATATTAAATCTGAATAAAACGCAAGTTATTGTGAACTACAAACCCTCAGTTCCTGTCTTGGGTATCTGTCAGACAGCCACCTATCTAGGTATCGAAATTTCACCTAACGTCAGGGATAATAATGCACTTAATTATGATACCTTATTGAATGACACTGCAGTTCTTCTTAAAAAATGGCATAAGGTCCCCCTCAACTTGTTTGGACGGATAAATCTTATTAAAATTAATATCCTACCCAAATTTTTAGACTTGTTTAGGTCTATCCCCCTGCTGGTCAATAACCTTTTCTTTAGAAAGTTAGATGGTATCCTTGGCAGTTATATTTGGGGTTATAAAAAAAGTCATAGATCACTATCCTTTTTGAAATTATCATTTACTAAAGGCGGGCTTAATTTCCCAGATTTTAGAATTTATTTTTATGCCACCTTTTTGGGCCGACTTCGTAGTCTCTTTGACTCCAGCAACCCGCTTTTTTTCACCAATTCATGCTAGGATCAGAGTCTAAACAATTTCTGGCTAGAGTTAATGATCCGAATTACTTTAAGAGAGTCAAGTTCAAGACCGCTAGGGATGCGGTTCGTATTTGGAATACAATCTGGGCTTTTGATTTGACCTCCCTCTTTCATTCTAATCTGTCGCTCTGGGATAACCCGGGTTTACCGGGTATTTTTAGCAATAAAGTAGGGAGATCGTGGGCTAACTTTGGTATAACTAGGCTGGGGGATATATATGGTGTAACTGGCTTATTGGATTTTGAGACACTTAAACTACTCTATAAACTACCGGAACAAATGCGATACAAATATATACAAATTCGGGACTTTCTTATAGGCAAAATGAAACTAAAAGAATTATCAGATTCGGAAGTATGGTCCTATATTTATAGAGAGAAAAGTAAAGCTCTAATTAGGGTAGGTTATAAATGCTTCAGCCTGTTTAAGACTGATGGTTGCCCGAATCTCGTGGAGAAATGGGCATTCAGATTGGGGAGGTGTATATCCTCTAACAATATTTCAACATTTCTTCAACGCATCAACAGCCTGGTTCATGCATCTAGCCTCAAACTACAAGCATACAAAACTGTTTGTCATTTATATTATACCCCGCTACGTATCTCTAAATGGTCTGGAATCAATGCTTTTAACGACCGTACCAAATGCCCCAAATGCGATCTTGTTGCAGCAGATCTGGAGCATATGCTTTTTTCATGCCCATTATTGCGTGTATTCTGGGACGGCATAGAAAGTATTCTGAGGCAGAAACAAATATCTCCTACTATAATTTCTGCCGAGATGGTATTACTTGGTATGTCGTCAACTACTGATTTATTTACAGATCTGCTTTTTGTTTTGATTACATGTGCAAGATTGATTATTGCAAGGGCATGGATTTTTGTCAAACCACCTCATATAACCGAATGGTGGTCCTTGGTGAACGAAATCTATGATATGGAACTCTCTATAGCGAGAACAAGAGGGGCTCAATCGCTCGAGAAACTGGAAAAAATCTGGTGAACCTTCTTTTGAGTGTGAATTGAATGGCTTATGTATTTTTTGTATTTTCTGTTTTTTCCACAACTCAAATGTGTCTGCGGGCGTAAGACGTAGTCTTTTATGAAAAAATTATACGTTTATATTAATATTATGATGCCTGTTTTTTTTTTCCTTCTTATGTTAATTGACTCTCTGTATTTCTTTATAGCTTGTGTCATCAATAAATTTTAAAAAATAAAATTTAAAAAAGGAATATTTTTAAAATGAGATTTAATTTTCAAGAAGAGAAGTTTGAAATAATGTTTCATACAAATGAACAGATTCATGAATTGAATTAAAGATTTAGGGCTAGATGTAGTTAATTGTAATTTACTGATTCTAAAATACCGAATCTTACCGATTCGGTATTTTAGAATCGGTAAATGCAATGTAGGTAAATATTCAGTAAAAACTACCGAATCGTTAAGATTCGGTATTTACCGAATCGGTATTGCCATTCATTCCTATGAGCCTGGAGGCCCACAGGAATGAATGGCAATTACCCAATCGGTAAATACCGATTCGGTAAAATAGGGAAACATTCAAGGGTGGCAGGGTGTCACATTGACACCCTGTTGCACCTCTGAATAGTGCTTGTGTGCACATGTGGCACACATACATGCCCTAAGGGCCACATGGCACTGGTGTAAATGCACAGATTTACATTTACAGAGGCATTCGTTATTTACCACCAACTAATAGTTGGTGGTAAATAAAGAATCCTTAAAGCACAGAAGCACTCTTCAAAGTACCTCCTACATATCATTTACCGATTCGGTAAATACCGAATCGGTAAATACCGATTCGGTAAATACCGAATCGGTAAATACCGATTCGGAATTTCTCGAATCTCCCCTACATGTCAAATGGCTCAATACCGGTCGGTAAACATGAAATTTACCGAATTTCCGGTTTACCGACCGGTAATGGGCCACCTACATTTGGCCCTTATTTTCAACAAAAGAATCATTGCAAAATTATTGAGGATACAACTTTGGAACAGATATATAGATTGCATATGCGATTCACACCACTGCGCCCAGAGAGTCGTCCCCTAAGACTAGAGGACAATAATGTGTACCTTTTCAAAGAGAAATGGTACAGGCAAAGTCAGAGAGTTGCAATGGGCTCCAGGTTCTCTCCCTCGTATGCCAACCTGTTCATGGGTTGGTTCGAGGAGATGAGAATCTGGGGCACATTGGGCTCTAAGTGGAATGACTCTATACTTTTCTGGGGCAGATATATAGACAACTGCATCATAATCTGGACAGGTACACAGATGAAACTTACAGAGTTCTTTGAGTATCTTAATGACAATGAACATAACATACGATTTACCTTTGAGCAAAGCAAGATTAAGATCCCTTTCTTGGATGTTCAATTTTATGTACATGACAAACGCATACACACTAGACTTTTTCGCAAATCAACAGCATGCAACTCCTTACTACATGCCTCTAGTGCACATCCCTGTCACCAGATTCGCTCAATCTCTTATGGGGAACTCATTAGAGTAAGATCCAACTGCAGCAGTGACCTGGAGTTTGAAAAATGCAAAAAAGGAGTATTACCCAGGTTCAAGAACAGGGAAAACACTGACAAAAGCTGATAAAAGAATAGACAAAATCAAAAGGGTGGACACATTGAGGGAAAGAACAAAACCTATTAGAACTGATGACAAAATAAGAATGATCTCAGAATACAACAACAATCTAAACAAACACTGGCACCTACTCAAAACTGAAAAATCCCTCAAAGATTTCATCACTGACAAACCTAACATCACATACAGATGCGGAATTTCCCTTAGAAACATATTGAGTCCTAGTTACCTGAATCCAGAGATTAGTGAGAACTGGATGAGCAAACACACATTCGGTTTCTTTGGTTGCGGACACTGTAGCACATGCAAATGGGCATGTGGGAAAAAAACAGACTTTGACGGACCAGGTGGGAGAAACTATACAATCAGAACAAACATAAACAGCCTCACAAAATGTGTTGTTTAAACCAAAGAATGCTAATGTAAAAAGTGATACATTGGTAGCACAATCAGGACACTACATGAGAAGATTAGCGAACATATAAGGGCAGTCAAACAGGGTGACATGAGATACCCCTTGGCTGCCCACATGTCAATATGCTCAGCACAGACAACAAACAGACATTTTGAGTTCTATGGGATAGAACATGTACCTAGGTACCTGAGAGGTGGAAATAGGGAATTAACCCTATTGAGGACCAATGGATATCTTAACTGCACAGTGTAGAGCACGGTCTGAACATCGACCAGGAATTACAATACTTCCTTGGCAGATGAAACATCTTGGAATGTATATATTAGATTTCTGAAATACTTTGGAAATTGATGGTACCTAGTGAATGGACTGTAGAGATTTGAGTGACGCTAATCACCACATAACATACCATCATCCTAGTGTAACTGTCTGAAATAGAATGCACAACTTAGCAGATGTTAACTCATATGGGACAATAATGGCTCCCAAGTGTCCTTTTTAATATGACTAATAAGTTGTTCAACCAATGCGAACTATTTCTTTTATTCTTAAACAATTTTAGATGAATGCCACTTTTTATTTTACTGTGATGATACAAACGGATGGAAAAATAGGCACTCACAGGAACGTTTTTTAAAGGGGAATTAATATTTTTTTTACAGGATTGACAAGTGTTTTGTTGTTGGTGTTTTTTTTATGCTTTCTATTGCAATGATTTTAACTAATCAAACAATAAAGTTCTACCTGCTTCAATAGAATGCACAACTTGGCCACAAAGCAGTGTCAGCTATACACAATTGGAGAGAATATCAACACAAAAAGTATGTATTAACCTTCCTACACAGATGTTGTCATTTGCTTTTATGTTAATTTTGACTGGTCATAAATGTAACAATTACTGAAGAATGTTATACTAATATCTGTATTGTACTGACCTAAAATGATGGAGAGATAATGCAGTAGTTACCCAATATTTATTACACACAAACGTTAACTTTCACATATATAAAGAATATTTTCTACAGGGAAAGGGGAATGGATTTAATACTTAACATTCACTGACTATAATCAGGGATATTTGCTTTTACAAACAAACTTTATATAGAGGCAGCGTATTGCATATTTGAAGGTGGCTGCCATAGGATTTTGTTAATGGATAGTCCGTCTTCTCTTTTTGCACTGCTTGAGAGGGACGTAACAAACAGAATGACGTTAGGAGGTACGACTTCCGGTATTAATACTACCGCGTTTAATTAGAGTTTGTGTGAGTGTACTCAGTATCACAACATACAGGCGGTGTCCCATAGGAGACAGAAAGCTTCGGTTTTAAGGTAAGAAAGGAAGCCAGTATGCAATGGTAATGAGAGCAGTGCAGAGATTATGCTTAGACTACTTTGGCAGTGTTTTTTTCAAAACATAATGAGCGGAAGGGGCACAGAACCTTTATTTAAAAGCGGGATACTTAGGAAACTACGATGCAGATTAAGATTGTAAAGATAGTTTTTCCAAATAGGTGCAGCATATTAAATAATTCTCATAGCTACATTTATGATCTTTTTGTATCTCAACGAGCAAGGTTAGAAGAATGCAGTTATCCTGAATCACGGGTGCTAGGCACATATATAATATAAAAGCTTTATTTAGGATTTTGGGTTCATATAACCCAGCATTCAGAAACCAGTAGAGGTCACCTACCAGTGCTTAATTACAGCTAAGTTTAGATTTAAAGTCAACTGAGAGGTTTATTGTGAATGTGCTAAAATTGACTTGGTGTGCTGCACATCCGAATGAAAGCTTTTTTGACAACTTAGAACAAGAAAGGTGGATGCTAGATTAGTCCCCCCAAGCGTTTTATCTCTGTCAAAAACAGGCAGACATCATATATGATGTAACGTTGATTAAACAGAGCATTTCCTATAAACAGTAGTATATAAAACAAAATCAGGGCTAAAACTTTAGTATTATGTTATCAATTCTGATTGATAAAATATAGGTCAGCTTATATACATTTGACTGCTTACAGCTTTTTGAAGAAGAACTACAGAAAGGACTTGAGATACCAATTAATTTACTGAAAGTTGACGCTGCCATAACAGAAACCCATTGTGGGATGGAAATATCACCACAAGAAAAGTAGGTAATCTGTACAGACACATGCTGACGTTGTCAGGTTTTGAATTGTTGGACAATATACTTACTCTTATGATTTATATTCTTCTTCTTGGTTTACAGATAATTTCACACGTAAGAAGTTTGAACACACTCAGGGTATGGGGCAACTTTTTGCCCTTTTCTCACCCTCACGTCACCTTCATTATGGAACGGTTTGAAGCTTATTTAATCACCGGATTAGCATGGTGTTTTAGAAATTTCCTTCTTTTCAACACCAAGTCATGCCTATAGTTTTACAGATATAGGACTTTTCACAACACGATATTGGGAGGTACGGATTCTATGTGGCACCCTGACTTGATCTCTCCGTCATAGACCAAGTGTCTTTTAAACACTGGTACTTTCTGTGTTCTTAAATCACCTCAAAGTAGATTAAATTGCTTATAGTCTCACCATTTGCATAGCAATACTTTGCTTATATTTGTTCCTAAAACAATCAAGTTTTGGGTTACTGTAATGAGTGGGAAAGCTTTCCCAATACATACACTGGTTTTATGTGTTTATAATTACACAGCCTTGAGGAAGTCGCGGGACGACCTCCCGGTTGCGACGAAACACATGCTGGCTGTTGGGAGAAGTTTGGAAAATCTACGTAAATTAAACTGAACAACTTAGAAGAAAGAAAAGAGAGATGTTTTTGTTTACTGTGCATGCTATATATGTTTACTTCATGTGAAACTTTAACATTTGATAAATGAGTGCCAAGGAGTGCTAATCGTTTCTATATCTGCATTGGAAAAACATGTGAACATATATTACATCATCCACAGCAACATATTTGATGAGTAAGACTTGAGCAATGTAAATTGCTTATACGTTTATGGTTTAATGCATGATCTGAACCAACCTTTGCTTCTTGTTCCTCATGCATCACAAATGGCATTTGTGGCTGCGATATGAATCTTTGCAATAAATGAGTGATTAATACATTTATAAAGTATTATCTACAAATATTTGTTTTTAAAATTAATTTCAAAACATATTCACAGTTAACAGAGGTTGTGAACGCACTGTGCTTAAATCGTGTTTCAGCACAATAACGCACTACACATAAATTATTTTGTTAAAAAATATGAGTCCATCAAAGTGTTATTATCTGAACACACCAGGCCCCATTTGGAGTGGTGGTGACACACTTAACAGTCACTGACACTCTCTTTTGAGCTAACAAAATGCTGACCTCGATTACAGTACATTTGGATTCAGACAGTTGCAGCAGAAGTCAACCACGCAGCGGATGGTAACTCCACGACGGATACAGCCATAGGCTAATAACATTGGTGAAAGTAACGGTAGAAGGCCAATGGTTGTGTTCATCTCCACTGATGATCGCATATGCTGCATACATGCACACTGGAAAAATAGCTTACTTGCTTCCTAACACTGCTGCTATCAAGACCTCCTCCACTATTGCTGCTGTTTATCACCTCTTGGAGAAACCATGCCAGGTCAAGCATGTGAGATGGCAACTGCTTTCTCAGCAGATGAGCTGGAGCTGCTGGCAGATGAGGTCCTTTCCCTGTATAGCCAGTTATAGGGGCACCAGAGAAACAGGTAAATGTCTGAAATAAAAATGTGAATCTTTCTAACTGGTTAATTTCTTTTCACATAAGCTACAATGTAGAATTGAGTTAGAGAGTGAATTGCCGTCATTGGTGTTAAGCGTCACATATTGTGGTCCTTACATAGGACAGTAATGTCAGGAATTTGTAAGCACTGTACACTGTCTAATGATCATCAGCATTAAAATGTGTAGTGTGTTTAAAGGCCTGAATAATATTAGGTGTATATGTGGAGATCAATACATGTATATATTGGTTGTACTTCTGTTAATTCCGCAATCTACATAATGGAATGAAAGAAAACCAAATATGTACACCTTACAACTGGAGATGTGTACGTACTATGCAAAAAACAATTGCAGATGTTAGCTCTGTGTATAGTCCCACTACTCCCACAACATGCCCTGGGCTCTTCAAAATGTTGCTAGGGACCTCCCAGTAGATCTCAGATCTCTTCAAAGTAGCACACATCCTTGAGGTCACTTATTGGGGAACCTTATAAAGTAAAACCTGGAGAAAAGTGGTGTTCTTGTGACATCCTGATCATCAGGTTGCAGATACAAGGTCTGACAAAGAGCAGTGCCTTTTCAAAATAATGGGGCAGGCTGGGCCTGAGACACAGGGTCAAACAACTGAAGCACTGATGTACAGCTGTGAAGGACATATATCCTTGGCACCTCAAATGTGTTTGTGTGCTTAAGATATGACCCTAAATACTATTAAATGGACAAAAGTTGAAAAATAGATATTCTTGACTTCTTGCACTAACACTACTTTTCCAAAGACTCACAAATAAAAAGATGTCATGTCCAAACTGCAGGTCCCACCTTCATACTGGCCACTTTTCATGATGCCATGATTTTAATGTTTAGCCTCCATTAGTTCAAAATCCCTTGGACTCATCAGATGTGGGTCACTTCAGAGATCATGTAGGGACCCCTGGGCTAGATGATGTCCCAGAACTGGTTTCAGTGTGTTTAGACCATGACATGACTTGGGGATCTCATTATTAAAATGTGTTTGAGTACATACGTGTTGGTCAGCATGTGACAATACACCTGTTGTATGCCAACTAATGTGTTATGCTGCTGATAGCTGTAGATATATTTAGAGACATCAAGGAAGACAAACTAAAAGTCGCAATCACATTTCTATTTCTTCCCTTAAGGTCATCGCCAGGAAGGTGCGGACCCTCAGGGTCTACAGGTGGCAAAGTGTCCATTGTCAGAAGAGGTGGAAGGACCTAAGACACTTAACCTGGAATATCACAGATGTCAACTGGGGAAGTCCTCCCAACATGTATGGGGCATGTGCCGCACCCTGACCCCCTGTCCAGAGCTTGATGGCCAGTTGAGGGCCCAACAGCAGCAACAAGCGTGTAAGTGCTAAACTGAGTTTGTCATATCCGTTATTAAAAGCCGTCATTTTCTCATCAATATTACAGGGAACCCATGTCCAACACACAAGAAGAGTTCTAGAAGATGTATGTTTTGTAGAAGGTGTATGATGTGTCTGTTTACTTTTGGACTGGATACCACCTGATTCATGACAATAACAAATGTACTTTAGCGAGCAAATACGTTGCTGCGGAAACTCAACATATACATCATGTGGCTAGATTTAATGGAAGACAGTTGAACAAAACAAGCCATATTGTGTCAGGTGTGATGCTCATTAAGTAATGTGGGTTATGTGATGGTAGGCCTATTACATGTGACATGTCATACTTTGCACTTCTGATGCAGTGGATATACCAAACGTCCCATTGGGATGTTTGCATTCTACACACACATGAGAAAGCCTGTGAGCCTTAATTACTGGTGATGTTGTGTTTCTATCTAGGACCCTAATTCGATATTCCCGATTTATGCCCTTATGTGGTTATAATAAATAATATCCTTATAAAGGCATAAGAATCATATCCATATTTAGTAATACCCCATGCAGTCCAAATACGGCAAGGCTACTCCCCTAGACTCCTAGAAAGTACAACGCGTTCTTTAAACAAACCAAGCCTCCAGCAGCCCGGGAAATCCCCTGCTTATGTTTTGATTTGCACAAGAACTCCTGGAGTCCAGAATAAACTGTTAGTTCTTAGTGACGTCTTATGTCCAACCTTACGTCAAACCCAGCACCTTCCAGGTATAAATATACCAACGTTGCCTTAAGCAAAGACACTGCGGTTTGGAGCAGAGCGGCTATCTACTTACCCGAAGCCCAGCTGATGCGAGAAGCCGAAGGAAGCCGCCCCTCCCTTTTGACGCACTGAGAGAGACGCTGTATTTTTCTCCAGCCGAGAAAATCCAGCTCCGGTGTTTCCAGTCACCCTTGCGGGTTGCTGGGAGATCGAGTCCTGAGAGAGAGATACAAGACCTACTACATTCTATTACCAAGGTACGGAGCTGACTAAACCCTTAAGAGAATTCTTGATTCAGATTCTTGGCAAAAACCAAATTAATTTAAACTGCAACTTACTGACTCCGTCCCACGTATTAGGCTTAGGTCAGGTACACCGGGTAGGCGTATCTTAGAAGCACCAGTTGAGTACGTTAGTCAATGTTTTTATGTATGTATATATTTTATCCATTTTAAAGTATCATATGGCTAAGATACCATATCAATGCTTTTACAGTATTATTTCATAATACTCCTTTTACTGTACGCACTTTACTTCATGATAAGTATTGCAATTGTGGCAATTCATTTCTCTTGCATGAGAAAGAAGACTGCTCAATAAATAACACCTTTTATTGAAAACGCCCGTCTCTCTATTTCTCTGCACTCTGGTGAAACTAAGTATGCACGATTGACTGAGTGAAATAACCGTCTATTGTTTTCACACAACTCTAGAGATACACTCGTTATTCTGAGGGAGCAAAGTTGTCAATCAAATGTCTTTATTTAGATATAACACGGATATCTTTAAAAGAAGAATACAAAATTCACATTATAATACAAGTACTGAAAAAGAGTAAAAAGACGCGGTTAATTATTTGACGGTTGTATAAAAAGTGGAAATTACCCACAGCTTGATCCTTCTTATTAAATAACATTATAAGCTGAACACAACCAGTAGTATCTTATATATAAAAACAGACCAATACTCTTACAATACATTTTATGATCGTTTCATTTTTACTTCCTTAGAAGTTAATAGGTATTGTATGGTATATTAGTAGTTAAAAAGATCTCGGCAAGACTCAGTGTGGACTCAATTGGTTAAAATTACGGTATGCTTGCTGTATAAAAATGGCTAGCCCTATATTTAAAACTGTGTTTTCTGGGTTCAAGGCCATAATAATGGCTTGCCTACAGGTCCGGGCACCCAACCTGTTCCATTCAGCTTTTAGTTTGCACCTACGTTGAGAATTGTAAAAAGGGCAGAGGCAGACCACATGCAGCAAAGTTTCCCCCGTTTTGCCACAACCTCTGCAGGTTGTATCTTCCACCGAACGTTGCCAGGAGGGCTGGTCTTGCAAGAAACGCCAGTCACCCATTCTGATAGCTACAAGACTACGTTTAAGATACAGAGAGTATGTACACGACAAATACGTTGCGGGGGCTAGCCGTCTGTATGAGTTTATAAGTGCCCAGGAGTGGCTACGTTTTGCAAAAAATGCTTTGTCCATATTTAGTGATCTCATTCTGACACATTTTTTAATAGCAATTTTAAAAGCTGACTGACTGGGGTTCAGGACCCAAAGATCACTCACTGACATTTGATCAATGGCGTCCTTAAGGAGGCGACCATACGTTCCACATGGGTTGATCTGAGTGATTTCTAGCCAGACTAAGGCTTCTAGTGTACATGGGTCCGCCTGTCTTAGTTTATGGCAAAGCTTTAGGTAAGTGCCCATGTTTAAAGCCTCATAGTTCAAAAGCCCCATCTCCAGTCTGATCTGCGCTGGGGATGCAGTCTTTGGCAGACGGAGAACTCTTTTATAAATTCTAGTTGTGTGCCGATTTAAGGCAGTGTTCAGTTTTCCCCTGAGTATCTCAATGCCGTAAGAAAGAGTGGGGCCAATTTTAGCTCTCATGACTTCCAGGAGAGGTGCCAGTGTTGGACCTGATAGGTTTTTGGAGAGCTTACTTAGTGACACTGGCAGGAAGGTGGCTTTAGCTGCGATCTCATTGCGTTGTTTTAAATGGTTACCTCTGGAGTCTAAGTGGACACCTAGGTATTTATATGACTGACCGATAGCGATGTTTGACTTGTCAAGTAGCCACCCACCCCCGGCGTATCGTTTTTTGCCAAAAGGGACAACTTGTGTTTTCTTAAGGTTGACCTCTAAATGATTAGAAATTGTGTAGCTGAACAGTTTATCGAGTAGCCTTTGCAGCCCGACCCTGGTAAGGCTAAAGAGAACCAGGTCATCGGCGTACAATAGGTTGTTTATGGCCATGCCTCCCACCTTTGGGGGGTGACTGTTTGTGTCGTCCAGGAAACTTGACAGATCTGATATAAAAAGATTAAAAAGAAGAGGGGCCAGCACACATCCCTGCTTCACGCCTCTGTATGTCATAATTTTCCGCGAGAGGTGTGTGCCGGACCCCAATTTCACCCGAATCCAAGTGCGGGAGTGAAGTTGAATAATAGCTTCCAGAAGTTTGTCTGGGATCCCCCATTTTCTTAATTTTTCCCATAGATCTGCCCTGGGGACCCTGTCGAATGCTGCTTTGAAGTCGACAAAGCAACAAAACACTTGCCTAGATGTTAAGAGTGCCTTGTCGACTATGGTTGATACAGCTAATAAATTAGTCATGGTCCCTGAGTTGGCCACAAACCCTGTCTGGTTCAGCGGGATCAAGTTACATTCTGTTGCCCATAACCTCAGGTCCTGCAAGAGGAGGCCTGCATAATGCTTGGCCTCAATGTCCAATAGGGCGATAAGTCTGTAATTATTCGGCGAAGAGCGGGATCCTGATTTGTAAATTGGGTGGATTATAGCGCCCCGCCACGAGTCAGGGATTGTTGCAGTGTTCAGGGCGTAGTTAAAAAGGTTTGTTAAAATTCCTGACCAAAAGGGTGGGTCAGATTTGAACAGGCTCTGTGGCAGGCCATTTGGGCCAGGTGCTCCATCTGATCTAGCTTTTGTCACTGCTATAGCCACCTTTTCTTGTGTCACCTCCAGGACCTCATTGGCAGAGTGTACTCCATTGATCTCTCTTGGAGAAAGGGGACCTGTTGGTCCTGAATGTTCAGAGGATCCAAAGTGGTCAGTTAGAAATGTTGCCCAGTCCGATTCTTGTATATTTGCTGTTCCGAAGCTCAATGTGCTCTGGTTAACATTGTTAATTAAGGCCCAGAATTTTCTTGAGTTTTTACTCTTACTCTCCCACACCAATTTACACCAGAATTGGGTTTCATGCAGCTGTTTGTCTTTGGTCATCGCCAGCCTGAAAGACTTCTGTACAGCTTGATAATGTATTAGACAACCACTGTTCCCTGGAGATTTTGCGAGTGACCGCAAAGCGTTGTTTCTCGCTTTCTTAAGTGACTTTGTCTGAGTTGACAAAGTGAACTTGCAATGCTGGGATGGCCTCTGGAACTGCTGTTTGGCTGGAAAGAGGTTAATCAGGTGTGAGCAGAGCATTGACCATGTCGCTGTCGGCGAGGCTTCTTGTTTGATTCCGCCTCTTATTGCGTTCATGCTTTCTCGCAAGATGTTCTGACTAAGGTCTTCACTCCACCTGAGGCGCTTTAGGTTCTCTGTGTATATACCACGGCAAGTAGAGGAGGCAGGTTTGTGAGTTGCTGGTTTTATATTAAATGATATGACCTGAGGTCTATGATCACTTTCAGTTCGTGGATAAATGTGAAAGCTTGCCAAAAAATGGAGCAAGGATGTATTGCAGATAGTGTAGTCCAAATAAGAGCGCTTGCTACCATTTGTCCAAGACCAATTAGGGGGGATGTCTCCCTCCGATCTTCCGTTGATTACCAGGTAGCCAGCGCTATAGAATCGTGTCACGCAGAGTTCTCCCAGTACGCAATGGGCTTGATTGGGCGGTGTTGATTGTGTAACAAGCTCGTTGATCAAAGGTAAGAAAGGCCCTTCGTTGTCTACTGGGATACATTGGAATAAGTTGGTATTAAAATCACCTGTGACGATACAGTCAGTGTTGGGGTGTTCCGCAGCTATGTCGCTCATAATTTCCGATAAACGAGCCAGGTGATCTCTTTTTGTTCGTGTACTTGGGTTAATGTACGCGTTTAAAAGGAAAAGTGAGCGCTGATTCAGCCAAGAGTTGATTTTGACCCCGAGGAGCCATTCTTCATCTATAGGTAATCGTGAGTGGGGGCCTTTTAGGTTGTTGGATATGTATATTGACAGGCCCCCTTTGGGGTGGCCATAGCGGCTAGCTCTGAGTGCTGGTTTCCATACTTCTGTGTAACCAAGAATGGGGCATCCTTGTTGTGCCCAGGATTCCTGTATAGCTATTACGGCATGCTCACATAGAAAGGAAAGTGTTTCCAAATTCGCAGTTTTCTGGAGAAGGCCACTTATGTTCCAAGAACATATTGAGAAAGTGGAGTCTGCTTGTGAGTTAGGCACAGTTGCTGGTGGGGTTACTGAGGGTGTTGGCTTTGCCGGGGTTTTTGGCTTGGGGCCCCTGCTCTCTACTTCAGACGGTCATACTGAACTTTTAGTTGACAAAATGGCTGGAAGCCACTCCCAATCTTGAGTTGTATTGGCGTAGGTGACCAGTCTTGGAGGGCTTTTGTATTGATCGTCTGGGCCCGATGCATTTTTTAAAATTGAGTAGGGTCTTGGGTGACCCTCCAATTTGATGGGTCCTGTTTTCCGAGAGGTAATTGGCTGGTTTAATAAAGCGGGAGGATAGCCTGGGATGGAGTATGGATACACTCGGATGCCCCAGTCCCGCAGGATGTCCTTATGATCCAGAAATGCTCCGACCCAGCTGGCTGATTTAAAAGACACCAAAGTAGCTTCCGAAGGTTGGGCACCTCTTGGTGGAAGGAATTCGATAGCTTCGATGTCCTTTGATACCAGTCCTGTGAGCCCCGGGATACCAACCGCTAACTTTATTATAGTCGACCTGTTGAGAATGTTTTGCCGTCCCTTTGATTTGTATTCTGGTACCAATAGGATGTGGGAGTGTGATGAGTCATTGTTGTTCTCCTTATTATTTTCACTCGGAGCCATCTTATTGAAGTTATTCAAAGCGGGGTCTGCGTGCAATTCTTGATCCTGTTGTGGTGGCCTAAAAGGGGCCTTCCATAAAGGCTGATTGTTTTTAGATGCAGTTGTTTTTGGATTATGAATAGTTTTTGTAAAATTCATTGTCATTGTTTTAGGGTTTACACTGGGCTGTGTCGTGCCTATTGCTAATTTAGATTTTTCTTGAGGCACTATGGGCTCGGGTAAAGATGGGTCATCAGTGGTCGTCCTTTGTTGTTCTATCACTGTGCTGGACTCGGCAGCTGCTGTTCTCACAGCTGATTTGGTTGAGTCGTGGGCGTTCCCCTCAATTAATTGAATTATAGGTTCTAGTGGAACTGCTTTAGTATTGTTGGCACTAGAGTTTGCTGGGGCTGATGGTGGAGCTGTCTCACTTAGGGTTTTTTTGTTGGCCTCCATATCGAAAAGGGGAAAGAATTTTGGGTGGGCGTCTGTTGCTTTTGCCCTTATTTTGTTTCTCTGTTTGCGCAAACGTTTACGCTCTCTCTTACTGCAGGGTGGAGGGGGGGCTGATGCTCCTTCCGCTTTAATAAGGTCTGAAGACATTGAGCAGGCCGTTTGCCCTGTCACTTGGTGGTCCGGACGGATGGAACACTCGCTGAGGGCCCCAGTGTTATCGGTCATCGTTTGGGACGGTGCAGGACCCGTTGGTGAAGCATTGGATTTGCCGGTTTTTAGCTGTTCGCTGAGCAGGTTTGGCCTGAGAGTGGTTCCCCAGCTTGACTTAATGCCTTTGTTTGCAATAGACCATGGGTTGTCTAGATCTTCTATACTTTGTGGTTGCTGACAGGAAGTTGTGTGGGGATTGCCTCCCTTCAGCAGCTTAACTTCATTTATTACGCTGGTTAAGAAGCCTGGAAGTGATGATAGTGAGTCAATAATTGGGGAGCAGCAGCAGACTGACTGTATGAGCTTAGTTGAAGCTTGCGCTCCTATTATTAGATTGTTCAGTTTGTCAAGTTTGCTGTCGATCCCCGCCGTGAATAGTGCCAGAGTATTCAGAAGATCGACCTGCACATCCAGTTTGTCCGAATGAAAGTTCAGCGCATTGACTATTTGTTGCATCGTCTGAAGAAGTTGCGGCCAAGCCCCTATAGCTGTAGACTCTTCTTGGTTGGACTTCAGGATTGGCGTGGGGTTGGTTGGATTTTGGTTATTTTTAAAGAAGAATGAGAGGTCAGCTAAAAGTTGGTCGTTTGGATCAGGGTTTTTGGGCGATTTTTGTGGGGGGATCGATAAGGATACCGGTGATAAGAGAGCTGTATGCCGAGGACTCAACGCAACAAAATGCTCCTTTGGTGAGCTTATACTTGGAGGTGAGTGGGATAATTGTAGAATATTGTTATGCGCAAACGAGTTTTGCGCATGTATTTGTGCTAGGGTTAGTTGGCGATGGGGAATCATTGTTGATTCTGTTGTCATATCTAGGACTTGTTGAGTAGAGGTTATTGTTAATTCTGGTTTCTGAGTATGATTTGTCAGAAGGCCTGGAGGGTGTTGTAAACTCCCCGGAGGAGATTGCTGCGGGGGTACTCCTTGGTTGGTCGCTCCTGTGCGTGGGCACTGTTGTCCAGGTGGCGGCTCTGAATGATGCATGGTTAGGTTTTGTTTGGGATCAGGGCTCCCCTGCCAGCCTGGGGATAGGTCGTTTGTTATTGCTCCAAAGATGTAAACTCCCGGTGGTTGCGCTAACTCTTTATTTCTCATTGACCACTGTAGTGGAGAAAGCGGCTGCAGGTGATGCATACTTATCTCGGCAAGCTGATCCGAGGGTACGGGGTTAATTAACTCCTGCGACTGGGATTTTAAGAATCCATTGGTCGTTGATGGAATTTTTTTGAAATAGGCCAATAGACTCGGGGGTTTTAAGCCTATTGGCGTGTCCATACTCTTGCTATTGGGGCTGAGGTTGCAGCTACCATCTGGCAAGGCTTTAATCGCTGTTTCCTGATGGGCCAAGACGGACTTGTGGTTTCCCTGATGGGGCTCGTCTTTTGGACCCTGCTGTTTTGATTTCCGCCGTTTAGGTGCCGTTAAAGACTTCCGTATTTTCCCGGATCTCATTGCTTGGACGGTTGTTAGAACCGATTTTAAGCTGTAGTGAGAGTTGTAACTAAAGCGGCTAAAGAGACGCCGCCGCCGGAGCTGTTTTCAGGTTGAAGATCTGAAAATGTGGTGATGTATTAGATCTCTAGTGGATCTAATGGGTCTGCAGGCTCTGACTTATCCGGGGTCTGAAAGCTAGATGCTTAGCTGCTTCTGGCGTTGGAAGCTAGTTAGCCGGTGTCTGGCCGATGGCTAACTGCACTGTCGACCAGGGGGTGTCAATTGGAGGTTAGCTGAAGGGGGTGCAGTTTTAATGCTTTTTTGGCTCTTTTCCTGGCACTTTTTGTGCACTCCCTCGTCTTTGGCTAGAACGAGGCGAGCTGGGTTCAGGCACCCCCCTGCACTGAACCTTATCTCCGACCACCACTGTTTGCCTACAGGAAGCCACTCCACTGAGCCCGGGCCAAACGAGACTGGACTGGGGGTCAGGACCACACCTCGAATCTCACCTCTTGTGCACCCCCAATGGGGTCAAGCACTGATAGTGGAGCAGGGGATCCAATGACACACCAGCCGGTCACAGTTAAGGTACGGGCAGCAGCCGAGCCTGGCTGGTGTTTGCAAAACTTGGGTGGAGGGGGGAGGATGGCAGGGGGAGCAGCCCCAGAGCTTGGAATAACTGCAGGGAACACCGCACGGACGGTAGACTAAGCCGGCCAGGAGAGGACAGTACATAAAGTGGCCGCCGACCGAGGAGGACAGGGTAAGGCAAAGCACAACGGGACTTCCTTCCTATGGGGGCACTGGGATGTGAGGCTGACACGTGAGGAAACCCAGGCAGCGTAAGAAGAGCAGCCCCCGTTCGGCGGCAGCAGCATGCGGTTCAGAAGGCCGGGGGGCCAGGGGGGGCAGAACTATATCAGTGTGAGCAAACCTGCCCGGCCAGACGCCCAGCGTCCCGCCACGCCCACTGCCAGCGGCCGCAGATGGCGGCGGCTGCAGCGGAGACAGGCAGAGACAGGCAGAGACAGCCACACACCTCCCCAGCACACTCTTCCGCAAGCCGCTTTTTTGCCGACTTACCGGTGAGCCTGCCACCTGCCGCCCGAGTCCCGGTCAGTGCGCCAGTGCCGACAGTCCCCCAGGAGAAACAGCCTACCTCTCCCTCACGATCGCCGACGCACTCCTGACCGCCCCTCGCTCACCGTGCCTTGTCTGACGCACGTCCGGGGAATCTACTGCAGGTTCCGTTAGTGGGGCGCGGCCACGAACTCTACACAGCACACCAGCACACCAGCAGGTATTCAACCAGCAAAGTTGTCATGTTTATGCGGTTGTCAGAAACTAATCCCTTCTTGTCTATTCAGGAAAGTTAACCCCTTCCTGTTCACTCGAGAAAGTTTCTAGTGAGCTCTGAGCTAGCTGGCAAATCTAATTAAGTCTAATATAGTCAGTAGAGACCTAGTCGACCTCAGTCCTACGTCTACACTGCTGTTAATATTATTCCAATGCGCAGAGCCTATTGGGAATATAGGAACTACACTACATGGCGCCCAACATTTGGTAAGGCGATAATCTAACGCAAGACCCCTTTTCCTGTAAAAACTCCAATAGACGTCTGGAGTGGGTAAAAGGTTAAAATCCGCCGGAACTTAATAGGAAGAGATTCCTATGTATTAGTTTTTGGTTTAGTCAACGTTGAAGGATACAGTGTTCCAAAATATTATACCTAATCTTTGTTTCTTTGAAACGTGCTCTGCAAAAACAAAAAACTTTCTGTCAGTAAAATGCCGGACGGTGACGAAGAAAGAGATGCTACAGCATCTCAACTGTTGTTAGATGACACA
This sequence comes from Lissotriton helveticus, assembly GCF_964261635.1. Classification (NCBI taxonomy): domain Eukaryota; kingdom Metazoa; phylum Chordata; class Amphibia; order Caudata; family Salamandridae; genus Lissotriton; species Lissotriton helveticus. The sequence continues at coordinate 1,794,891,335 of NC_136068.1, forward strand.
ACTCTCCAACAGAATGACCCGAATGCTATAATCATTCCGGTTAATGTAAGAAGAACTATAACTATCACCGAGCAGCAAACGCTGTAACACAAGACTTCCACTATTACAAAATAGAGGAACCTCCGAATGAATACGCTCCTTTTGAGGACGTTGAAATTCCACTAACGTACCAAGAGCACCTGCTCTGGAGTAATGGCGCCCTAAAACATCAAAATCACATTACTAGGCTCGGTCCACTAGGTAGACCAGGAGCCACGTGGCCGGTCCTAACCAGCTACACACCCCATCCAGACATTGAAAGAATGTCAGACCGGGAACTTTCAGCTCAGCTAAAACTACTAATTAAAATACATAGACAATTGGTTCAATATGTCATGAGGACTTCAACAGTCCGACCAATAATAAGAATTCCACAACGAACCCCTCAACAGGGGAACACAAATAAAATCACACCACAGAATATACAATCAGCCATTGGTAAAATACCCGCAAAACGGGAACAAATTCCATTCTGGTTAGCACAAAAAATAACTCAAATATAGGCAATATTTCCTGATACTACACCTCATGAGAAACACAGAATTCTGACTATCTGCCTTCCAATGGGGATCGCACCACATGTGGAGGACTGTGACACTTGGGGCACAGTCTTTGCTTCAATTTACACAAAAATACATGGTGTCCCGTCTATGGCGATTATACCAGAAACTGCTTTAACTCTGGGTATGAAATTACTGAAAGACTTCAAGCAGGTCGCGACTATATTATTAGCCAACATAAAAGGAGAAGCAGCAGCTGTGGCGATCCGCCAGAAATTGAAAGAAACAGATATAGCAGAACAACCTTTTGAACTTGCAAGAATCTTAGAAAAATCCTATGAAGAACTAGGTAGAGATAGTTTGGGTGGGAAACTACTAAAACCACAACTAATTGAAAGTCCTGAAAAAACTTTGATTAAAAATAATCTGAACACTCCAAAAAAGAGTTGGGATGGTAATAAAGAATCCACTCCCAAATAAAAACGTTTTCAGTACAGAGGAAGGTCTCCTCAACGGAGAGATAGATCTCCAGAACGAGGAAACAAGTCTCCCCAAAGGGAGCCCTCTGAGAAAAGATACAACCTTAGAGATAGGGATAATTTGAGAAAACCTGACAGATATCAAGATATTGATACACGTCCCCCCTCTCGATCTTTTCAGACTTCCTCACAGAAATCGGAAAGAAGAGGACGGTAAGAACACAAGGAAGAGCACGTCAAGTCCAAAGACAAGGAACCTGCTCATCAAAGTAAAAAATTACAATTTCCAAAAATGAAGGTAGCAAGTATTAGAATAAAACATGCCGAGGATACTGAGGACACAACTGAAAAACGGAGAGTGGGCCCAGACAATGCTAGACAGCGCAGCAGAAGTAACCATAGCTCGCAAGATCCTAATGAATCTTCTGGAGACAGTGGACACGAATGAATACATTCAGGTAGAAACTGCAGACACCAGAGTTAGCAAACCCCATAAATTATACGAGATAACATTGCGTATAGAGGGAGATACAACTAGGAAAGTAAGGGGTCTCTTTTGGGATAACTTATCTGAGGGCTATGATATCCTGTTAGCTGAAAAAGACTGGCCACCAGAGCTCGTCAGGGAGTGCCCTTATGGCAAAGAAATGATTCTACCTGCCTTCTCAAATCATATTCCAATTCATTAAAAATACACATTTGCAAGAAAATGGGCAGTAGCCCAAGCCCCTGCATTATATAAAAATCGTGTAGGATGGGATGAGGATTCTCCTCCTCACAAAATCCAGTTAAAAAGTCAACGCACTGCACAAAGGCAGTACCCAGTTAAACAAGAAGCTAAATAACAAGTCAGGGAGATCTTAGATCAACTTGAATACCAGGGGGTGATTGAAACATGCACCTCACAAATGAACAATCCTTTGTTTCCTGTCTCCAAGCCAGACGATTCATATCGTCTAGTTTTGGACTACAGACACTTAAACTCCTGTTGCAAAACATTTACAGTACAAAATTCACACAGTGCAGCACTAATGAATAACATCATGCGCAAAAATATAAAACGACATTAGATATCTCTAATGGATTCTTTTGTCAAAACATAATACCTGAAAGCAGGTATTTGACCGCTTTCTCAATAATGCAGTCGCAAAAACAATTCTGTCGACTCCCACAGGGATTCAAGAATAGCCCAGGATTATTCTCAGCAAGGGTAACAGAGTTACTACAAATATATGATGATGAGGCATTATCTTATGTTGATGACATCTATCTCACAGATGATGACCTGGAAAACACACTTAAAAAGAGTGAACACCATAATACTTGGGTTCGCAGCTGAAGGGTACAAATTCAACTTTAAAAAGTCACGAATTGCTCATCTAACTGTCCTGTTTTTAGAATATGAATTATCAAGTGAAGGCAAAAGCCTAGCAGACAACGTTTTAGAGAAGTGTGCTGTACTCCAAGCACCAAAAACGCTGAAGAACAATCAATACTAGGTTTCCTGAATTTCGGAAGAACATACATTCTAAATTATGCAGAGAGGGTTAAACCTCTCTATGAATTAATAAAAACTGATTTCAAAACAATCAATTGGACTCAAACATGCGAAAACGTACGCAACCTTGTAATCTGAGTCATCCCAGGAAGATGCTGATTAACATACCTGACCTCTAATGAGGGAGAAACGGTACCAATAGCTTACAAATCTCACTTGTACACACAAGCTGAAATGAAATTCAGTTCAACTGAAAAGATCCTAATAGCGGTTCAAACTGCTGTAGCAAAAGAAAGAATCCAAGCCCAAGGCAGAAGGATATCTGTTTTAACAGCAGAATCAGCCCTTGAGGCATTAACAAGCCCACGCAATTTGAATGCTGTGGTACTAGATCCAAAATGGATACAATGGGAAAATTCTTTTGCTGCACAATACGTGAAGCACTATTTTGACCCAAAAATGAAAATGCCGATCGTGAATTCCCCACACTAATAGTGTGCGATTCGCATTACTGCGTCAAGTCTTACAGTAATGCCATGCAGACATGGATCAAAAACGGTTACAAAGATGTCACAGGTGCCACAATAAAGCATAAAAAGCTCTGGGAACAAGTAGTCAAGTCAAAAAAACACTTTATTCGATTACTTAAAAATCATAAAAGTATATTATACAAATTCATAATATTATGCGACCAAAAATAAAACCATCTTACAAAAATAGTATTTAGTGTACATTTAAAAGTCAGTGCCAAGTACATATAGATCAGAACAAAGTTCACTGAATAATCAAAATTAGTAGCAAATATTTCATAGTTCACAACAGTAATATTTAATCCGGTACATGGAAGTTAATTTATACTATCTGGTGCAGAGTAAACATTTACCGCAACCCCAACTGTACTCATCCGTAGTCTCTTCCGTCTAGCACGGATTGATGCAATCAAAAAATTGGCTACACTAAACATCACTAAATGAGTTTCCATTAATTGAAGAAAAAGCAGTGCAGGTTTCAACTGTACAAACCCCATTTCCCTTAACAGTGGGTTAATAAATTTTTCCCTACTTTCCAAAAAGAAAGGACAGAAAAATACAAAATGTATCTGATCCTGGTCAGAAAAATTGTCACATTCACATGGCACATTATCCTTTGGGGTACACCACTTATCATAAATACCCAGCAAAAAATGTGCCTGATTAAATCTAAATTTTATTAGCAGCCACCGATGGTAGGGTCTAGTAACAGTGGTCAAGTATGGTTGTTTTGACATTGAAGTAACCAACAAAAAGTGTGACCTTACTGTTGGTTTAATAATTTCTTTCGTTTCTCGTTCCAGTTCTCGGATTTTTATAAAATTAGTTTTTACCCAGTTAATATCTTCCTTGTTCAGATTTTCCGGTTTTAAATATAATTCCGGACGGCCCAGGTATACTGCTGTTGTTTTAATAGATGTCAACCACTGAATATCAGCCACTCTGTCCTGCCCCAAACAATCACTAATAATCTTATGATTCAATGTAAGGTTGGGGTTCAGCCAAGTTCTGATCCATAATAAAAGGGGCGCCATATTTAACATATATGCAATGTACCCTATCCCTAGCTCCATGTGAGCTGCAAAAGATGATGTAGATTGGGGGAGGCCCAAGAGGTATCGCAGAAATTTATTTTCCTCTCTCTGTATCAGAGATAGATCTTTATGGCCCCAAATTGCTGCCCCATACCTAGCTATGGCTATAGTTTTAGCTCTGTAGATCGTCAAAATGGCCTCAGCAGGTTTCTCACCCAACCTTTTCGCAAAGCCTAATATGGTAGCCGAAGATCTTTTTACGGCCACTACTTTGTTAGCGTCTTGGGGTGCCCAGGTCCCCATGTCATCAAACACTACGCCAAGGTAGGTGAAAACTTTTACTCTCGATATTAGTGAGCCATTACAAGAGAGGGGTTTGATGTTATTCCGAACTTTCCCTATGGACATAACGTGCGATTTCTCTACATTTATCACAAGGTCCAGATTTTGCATAAAATCCCCAGAGGAATTTAAAAGACGTTGTAAGCCTATTGATGTCCTTGACAGCAGCACATGTCGTCAGCATATAATAAAATGGGCAATGGGGTTCCCCCCATGCACGGGACATCAACTGATGCCGCCGCCAAGTTTCCTCCCAGTGAGTTAATATATAGAGAGAATAGCATTGGGGCCAGGATGCACTCCTGGCGCACTCCCCTCCCAGACTTAAGATCAGCAGTGCACTTCCCCTCTTGTGTCATACGTATAACCGCTGTCTGATCTCTGTGCAACTCTGCCAGGAAGTTCACCAAAGCCTGATCTAGCCCCATCTCCAGGAGCATTGTCCACAGCTTTGACCTATTAACTAGGTCAAAGCTGTGGACAAGTCCATAAAAGCCAGGTAGATTGACCCCTTTGATGCAACAGTATATTTACTGACTATTAGATGTAAATTCAGGCACTGATCCTCGGTGCCTCGGCCAGATCTGAAACCATACTGCGCATCACACAAAATATCGTTATTAGATGCCCATGTTGAGATCTTTGCTAGAATAGCCTTCCCCAATATTTTAAAAGACGAATCCAGTAATGATATCGGTCTATAGCACCTTGCGTCTCCCCTCTGACCCTTCTTGAAAATTGGGACTATAATAGAACGTGACCAGGATATAGGCAATCTAGTTTTATCAATACAAGCTATATTAAAAACATTTGTGAGGACAATTGACCATGTATTAAGGTTTGATTTAAACATATCGGCTGGTACCCCATCTGGGCCAGGGGCCTTATGACCAGCTGTGTCCTCTATAGCCTTTTGCACTTCTTTAATTGTAAATCTCAGTGGGGGCTCCAGTTGCTCGCTCACTATAGGTACAAATGGGTCTACTGAGAGGTTACTACCATACATTTTTCCAAAATGGTCTAACCATTCCCGTTCAGATATGTTAAGTTCTAGTGGGGAATTTTCTTTATCATTAAACAGTGGAGTATTTACAATTTCCCAGAATTTGGAACTATCCCTCAGGGTAGCCCTATCATAAAGTGAGTCCCATGCATTTTTTTTAATGTCATTCTTATGAGACTCAACGATAGTTTTATAATATTTTCTTAATCTGCCCACTTCCTGTTTATCTCGAAGTGTCTTTTTTAGTTCAACCAATAAGTCTCTATGGGCTTTGGAGCACTTTGCGTCAAGCCACCCATGCAGTTTTTGCTCCTTATATTTCATCTTAGTTGTTAAGTCCATAGCCACTTGCTGGCAAATTGTTTCTAAAAGAGGTGATAATATCTCCTCCATACCTAAGCGGATCTACACAGGTATTAATTTCCTTACCCACCTTCTCGCTAAGTGTAGAATAGAAATCCTCTGGTATAATTTTACTCCACTTGACCCGTCTCCCCTGGTCTTGGACGGCTAGCTCCATGTGAGTTACTGTGTTTATTTTTTCAGAGAGTATGGATGGGTTTTTATTATGCAATTCCATTACCACTGGATTGTGGTCACTAAAAGTGGTTTGTATAGCATTATAAAAGATTACATTTTGTAGCAAGCCTGGTGAAACAAATATAAAGTCGATAATAGAATTTGAGTCCCTAGCACTATATGTTGCTACCCGGTCATTGGAGGCAATAAACTCCGGCTCGGATAGGTCAGCATCTGACAATAATTCTTCTAGAGCAGCCCCCTTTGTGGTATGTTCAAAGTGTGTGTGAGGCAAACAATCTATTTCTGAATGGACCCTATATTGGCAATTAAGCTGGCACAAATGTATATTAAAATCCCCTAAAAGAATTAAATAAACAAAAGTGGTTTGACTCTCCTTATAAGAAATTAAAAATGTTGCTAATGCAAAAATGTTTTCATTACAGTGCGTACCATGTGGGGCATTATAAAAGTTGACATACAGAATTTTATGCTTATTAGGCAAAGTTAATTCACAGGCTAAAAAGTTAGGGGATGTGGTGCTTACAATTTTCACAAGTCCCCTGTGTTTGACAGAGATTAGGAACATAGGCCCCCCTTGGTCTCTCCCTGAGCTTGATGCTTGGGCAGCTTGGAAGTATGATGAATACCCATCTAACCAGAAATTACATTCCCTATCCCAGGTCTCCTGGAGTGCCACTACCTCATAGCCCTTTATTTGTTCCAGCCATATTCTGTCATCCCTCTTGGAGCGGAGACCTGCAATGTTCCAGCTCATAACTTTAACTGTGTCCCCTGCTTCCCTATCTATAGTAGAGGTACAATAGGTCTGACCTTTAGGGGTGACATTACAAGTTAGTCAGTTGTTTTTGTTCAAGTTTGATAAGGCAGTGAATCTATTTGTTAACTCCAGAGTAGCCCTATTTGTAGGTCTAATGGGGTCAGTATGACTAGGGGTAAAGTCTGGTGTTTGTAGTGCCCAAGACGACAACCCAATGCTCCGTCTCTGTGCACCTTGTTGACCCTCATTTCCTAGAGGCAATTTGGGGGGGTTTGGCCATGGGTAAAAATAACCTAGAGGTACAGCCCGAATCCTTCCAACCTTTACATCAGTAGCATCCCAAAATAAACGGGCAGCCTCATGGGGTCTATTGAAATTTATTATGATACAATCACCGGGTAGATTTTTTACCGTGTGCCCCAGCCAGTCAACTCGTCTCCCCATAGTAATGTGAGTGGATATGTCCCTTGGCCCTGAGCAATTTTCATCACACCACGCCTTAATATTCTCTAATAGGGTACACTGAGACTCCAACTAATCTGGGCTCAGATGTGGGATGTTTACTAGCACGGCAACAAAAGGGGTTGCCTCAGGTGGCAAATTTGCACGAGGCTTCACACGCTGCCTCCTTTCTCCCTGAAGGTCACCTCCTTTATGTACAGTAGTTTTACCAGCAGAAGTATTAGTACAGCCCCCATCATGGGCCAAAGCCAATAAATCAGTATTCCTAGCTGTTACAGTAACTGCTTTTAAACGTGTTGGCACTGGGGGAGCTGGGGGCAGAATACAGACTGATGGAATTACATTCTCTGCCCTCTGCATAGGTGGATCGTGTTGGACGATAGGCACAGGTGTATTAGGTGATAAACGTGTTTTCGATGATATCAACATATTTAACCGATCACATTTCCCCAATATTTCTGACACACACTCTTTTAGAGTCTCAATAATGTCATTAGCAATCTGGACAAGGGTAGTTTCTATTTTCTCAGTAAGCACTTTTTCTACCATGACCTTTATGCCTGTTTCAAAGTTACTTGTAACTTGATGCGATTTTGCAAAAAACTGCATGGCCTTCTTTTTTGGTCTCCTTATCAGCTTTTTGGTGCGCTTAGTAACTGGAGTTACAGTGTCTTGAATGGGACCTTGATCAATGTTTGTGCCCAGCAAATTAGGTTCATCTGGGCCTGTTGTAATACATTGGGCTTGGGGTGTCATGTCATTGACTGTGATGATTTGAATGCAAGCTCCAAAGGTATAGCTTGTCTCCCGATCAATGAGGGCACCAAGATGTCTGACAGTGTTTTATCTAGCCCCAGTTCCCGTTCTTTCTCAGCAATCTCTTGATTAAGTTTCCCTACAGCAGACGTAAGATAGGACATGATATTAGCTGATGTAGAAGCTTTACGGGGAACTTTAGTTTTTCCCGCACCACCAGTAATGGATGTTTGCAATTTACGCTTACCCATGTTGGAGTTGGAAGCTTTAGGGGGGTACCCGAACCATCCCTCTTCGTCCCTAGACGGCCACAGACGGCCCGCCCTCTGCCCCGGCTCCGCCTGACTCCGCCCACGCGCGTCCCGCGACGCGGGAGGTGCTGCTGGTGTTTATGCACCTCCGGCCGGAAGCTGCAGGTCTCAGGAGGCGGCGTCCCGGTCCCGGTCTGGCAGGGATGCTGGGAGGTGTAGTTTTGCAAGGCTCCTCCCCACTCGGCGGCCGGTAGCACTCGGCGGCGGGGGAGAGCGATGGAAATCGGTGGCCCCAGCAATAGTCCCCGCGCAGCAGGAAGCTGTAGGTAAGCCGCAAATAATGCCCCCAGGTAGACAGCAGCAATGACCCCAGCTCCACCGGAGGTGCTGCTGGTGTTTATGCACCTCCGGCCGGAAGCTGCAGGTCTCAAGAGGCGGCGTCCCGGTCCCGGTCTGGCAGGGATGCTGGGAGGTGTAGTTTTGCAAGGCTCCTCCCCACTCGGCGGCCGGTAGCACTCGGCGGCGGGGGAGAGCGATGGAAATCAGTGGCCCCAGCGATAGTCCCCGTGCAGCAGGAAGCTGTAGGTAAGCTGCAAATAATGCCCCCAGATAGACAGCAGCAATGACTTTTATAGAAAGAACTCGAAAGACTCACGTGATACATACACTGAGTCATCAATGTGATGGCGTTCACCTTGCAGGGAATTCATTGGCTAACAGAGCCACAGCGGCAGCGTTTCAACCGGCTTCCGTAGCCACAAAAAAGCGTTCTAAAAAACACATAGACAGAGAAACCATGCTGGCGGTAAAAGCCTAATTAAAAGGCGACTATGCAGCATTACCTCTCGACTTCCCACTCAATAATACATACATAATTGATGCAAACTCCGTTCCTTTTGCTCAAATCCCTGGAGTGGGGAACAGAGTAATTCCAAACACGAACCGGGGAGCCTTATTGCTAGCAGACGCACACATGGGAGAGGGTCTAAGGCACCAAGAGATCGTGAAATCTCTAAAAGAATTACAATCAGAATACTGGTGGCCGGAGATGAACCTGCAAAATTACAAATTTGCAAAGAATTGTCCAAACTGCAACAGAGATCGCAGTCGTGAACCGGACCAGACTACTGCCAGGACACCGTTATTAGAAAGCATCAGGCTATCTATATGCAAAAATCCAGCAGGAGAAATGCGTTCCAATAAATATTAAGACTAGATTCACTTAAAATGTAGACCCCAGCGCTCGGCTGACGCCAGAACTGTTATACAAAGATTTGCGAGTCTTTATCGGCACATACGCAATTGGCATGCTACATTCTGACCAGGGTCCTGTGTTTAGCTCTCGAGCTTACAAAGAGGCCATGGCCAGCATGGGCATTGCATTGCGGTACTCTTCTATTAGGTTCGGGTGATGGGTGGGTCAAACATTTAACAAGTGTCCAACGTAGTCTTAACAATCTGCCAAGAAATTCTCTAGAAGGTTTCACTCCGTACGAACTATTGTTCGGTACTAGAATTCACATCAAGGACTTAGATAGTCAGACTTCGTGGTAAATAAAAAATCCTTTGATACCAAAGATCGTTTGGCTGTTTTACAGGACTTCAATGAAACAAGAAGAAGTCTGAGTAATATAAAGTTAAAGCCAACAGCCACTGAAGAAAAACCACCTGTCCCAGCAAGACCTGTCTGGATTCCAAAGATTGGGGATCTAGTCAGATAGAAGATCGCGGTGAATAAGGAATTTGGGCATTCTTACAGAAAAGCTGTCAGCGGAACAAGATCAGTTGTACTACCTCCCCTTGCTGGTAAAAAGGAGAACCGAGTTGTATCCATCGACCTGGTAAAACCACAATCATGTGGCCAATAATAAGTAGTAGGCCCAGTGGACTCCCAAGAAATAGCAGAAGACCAAATCTTGCTACAATCCAAGAGGTTCAAACTGAGAGACTAATCAAATTTGATAAACCTGCAGTGAATAAAAAAGTACTATGCAACAAAGCCATGGAACTTGTGCCTCTTGAAACCCAAATTGCAACAGTTCGTCAAGACACACCTGTACAACGATGTAGCCTCAGACTATGCTAATGAAACAAAGAAAAATCCAAAAGCAAATGAAAATCCGTAAGCAATTCCAACAATTGACAGAACTACATCTGGCTACTTCATCAATTTCGATGACTTTTCTGAAGATCCAAGCAAGCATGAAGAAACGTCAGCAATAAAAACTTTCAAAGACAAAGTAACTGAACTTTTTCACCAAATAAAAGAAACGTATCTGATTTCACCATGGATTGAATTTTGGATTGTGTTAGGTGTACTTTTCTTCCTACTTTGGCTCATCATGGTTCTATGTTTGGGAAAATTCATTGAAGGAAAATATAGTACAATGGACACAGCAAGTCAGAACATCAACTTGGTCCTAAAGCCTCACAGATCCTCTCACATCGAGAAAAGGGACTGTCATCGGTGAACATCACAGCCAATCCAATTCCCGGTGGAGTAGCATGGGACAAAACTGACTATGAAATTTATGGCCCGATTGAGCTCTTGAAATATCCACACCAGTTTAAGGTTTCCTTAAGTGACTTTGTGACACCAAGTTCTTTCTCTGATGATTGGGACTTTGAAAATATTAATAATATGATGTCAGATTTAGTAATGTCAGCTAAATTCACAGAACATGAATATTTACAGGGTTTATCAAATTATGAAGAGTTATATTGTTATAATCATTTTGGGCATCACTATTTGCATAAATCTGCTCAGCCTAGAAATGTTTTTACTTATAACCAATGGGAACATTGTCCAACTCTGCCAAAAGGCAGCTCAAAAACATTTTATGAGAAATTCCAATACTTCTCAGGGTTTAACAACAGTGATCCAGAAACATTTTATTTTAAAATGTTAAATAAGACAGGAATGAAAAAATGTTGACAAATACTAAATTGATTTATTCTGAAAAATTTTATGACAAAATGTCTACATTTGGTTTTGAATTTTGGAAAAATAACATTGAAACAAAAACCATCTGGGGTTCAAAAGACTGGCAGGTACAAGGTCTAGAAGCATTATTTAGAGCCTGCATGATCCCAGAACAGATAATATTCCTGAATGACACCATTCAGCAAACGACCTGTCTTGGTTTAGCCAAGATAAAGGACTTAAATAAACCGTCTATTCCGAAGCCAATACCTGTTAGCAATAGCACTACAGATGAGGAGATAGACGTATCCCATATTTTACACCAAAACAGAACAAATCCTGATTGGAAAAAATGGTTGATCTGGCCCACAGACACAAATAACTGTCAAGAAAGATTCCTGAACAAATTACAGGGGTTAAAACAGAACAGGCCAGACCCAAGATACTACCAGAGACAACATCCAGGGATAGTTACAACATACAGTGTAGGAAAACTATGCCTTGAGTGGCTACAAAAACCCACACTGGCTGAAATTAAGCAACACTTATCTTTACTTAAAGACGGTGCTGACTTGCGTGATTTCATACTGGGACCACGCAAACAGCATCAAAAACGTTTCATATATGCCGGTATATACGCTACTTACAACGAGGCTTGGAAAGTAACACAATTTGAAACAGCTGAAAAAATACGAGAAATTGATCGTATTAATTTGGAAAAATCACTTTCTGTAGTGGACAATGGGTTAACGTCTCTGTCCTCCAGAATATATTCACTGGACAGCATTGTATCATCTGCTATTGATATAATAGAGCAGGACTTACTAATGTTACAACATGGTCAGTCCCAATTGCGTTCTATTGTACAACTTGGCTGGACGTTGCAAAATCTGCGTTCAGGCTACGTGCCATGGCGTCTAATCAACATAACGTCATTATTCTCTATCTTTAACCTTACTGATAAACAATTCAGTTTGGCACAAAAAGGAGCAGACTATACGATTCTGAGCATTGAAAAACTTGAGAGATTACCATTGACAATGTCAGAGAGACCTGTCATTGAATGGATAATACACGGAACAATTACAATTCCGATAACAACTTTCCAGTTTAAGTATTGCCAAAACTATATACCAGCAGGCCTGTATGAAAGGTTGGGTAAAGGATACATCAAGTCAACATGGAATTTACCTTATACACACAAATGTTATAGTGAAGGGAAAAAAGAGGTATTTCTTAGTGGTAACAATTGTAAAAAATCACTAAGCGGTACACTTCTGTGTCAAGGTATTAACTTGCATGGAGCCTGCGAGGGTTCATAAAATAACATTTCATGTCACCTGCATGGCACTCCTGCAACACAGATAGAGCCATTCTTTAGATAGCTTTCCAACTGCAGCTACGTTCTAATAAGTGACCACAGCTGTTGTGGCTTGGTGCCAGGAAAAGCCTATCTCGTGAGAGTTACTTCCATGGTCACTTTCTGTATGCAAGTATTGTATACAAACAGCAATCCAGACATGGAGGCGGCAATATGGCCTTCTTTGAATATCTCTTCTATTCGAATTGATACTTTAAGCAGAATGAAGTCAGTTCTTTTACAAACAACTGTGCCTTTAACCTCGTCCAAAGAAACATATGATCTGCAAGTTGCAAGGACAGCGGCAGAGATACATTCACTATTATCAACAAATTGCCCCGTGCATTTCGTAGAAATGTTAGGTCAAATCTTAAACATGTCTGATACCAGTGGCATCGCACATGTATTTAAGAAAAAAATTTCGGGATTGTTAGCACCCTTTGAAACAGTTCTGGGCATATTCCCGAATTTTGTAAATTCATTTTTCGGCGGCCTGCCTCTTCTTTTGGTAACGACTCATGCATCGTGTTGTCCCCAGCGGCTACCTATTCTGATGACGGCATTCGTTGAGACTTCACCACTACGTGTAGGTGGCGGTGGAGTACGAGATGAAATCAGCACCACACAGGTACAACCTTCTGTGAGCATTGCTGATCCCGACATCGATGATAGCAATCATTCTCACATGTGCACAATTTCAACTTTTTCGAACTTGGTTGAACTTTCACCTGACGTTGTAGACCAATTTTTTGCAAGCCTGTCTGAAATGATGTTCTCTCCAGTCAACGAGAATAACCTTTAAAACAACGAGCACACAGCGTTCCCTGAACTCTGAATTCGGCCTTCAGTTTTTGATAAACAAAACTACTGAAAACATTTGGAACTATTTTTTCTCCTGAAAGCGCAATTATTTTTTTCCACTTCCAAAATATTTACCTTTTACCTGGCACATGGTAATCTGCTTCAAGTAGAACTATTCTTAGAGTACAGAGCTTCTAATTTAGGAACTCTAGAGACAATATTTTACCTCAGCCTCTAGCACATGTACTAGGGGGTCCCAGTGAACCATTATTCGTTTCTTCAAATTAATCAACTAAAACAATCAAGAAAAAATCATCAAATTATCACTTAGAGCACACTGTTATTTAATCACAATGAGCTAGCTTCACTGTACATTGAAGGCAATATTAATAACAATATCTTAGCAAAAGTGCCCCAGGGAGAGCAAGGAGATAGTGATGTCATAAAGTGAGGGAGGATTTGGGATGTGCAGCGTGAATAAAAATACAGACACAATATATATTGGTAATTTACAATACTAAAATCATTAGCTTCAGAGCCCTGAGCCAAACAATCAAATAATTGATATCCAAAAAAGGCAGTCCAAAATCATGTATATGACGCTGTTACTCAATAACCAGAATAGGGGTGGCATCAACTGAACTAAAAGAAAGTATCCGTCAACGTTTCGACCCCAAAACCACAACTGTAGGCGTTCTTTAGCGCCTCACGCCGGGGTCTTCATCAGGACACAAGGGAAAGGGGCCCAGGGGGGCACAGGTTGTTCTGTAAGAATTAAAACCATATGTTGAGGTGGGGAGGTCGCAAAACGTTTATGTACATACCAAGTCATAGGTAAGATTCCTTAAGTGGAGCAAGTCTGGGCGTCGGCAGCCGTCCGTAAATCCGGCACACAAGGCTCCTATAAAAGGAAGGTGTACTTAATAAACCGGTTTCATCTATGGGTTAAGGGCATAGTCCCGATAATAAAATCCCATCTTACATCACAACGGGAGTAAAAGTTTACCGCACATCCACTCTCTCAATCAGCACTTCCGGGCCGTATCGTCAGAGTAACGCGACCCGCATCTATGCCATAGATATAGACGAAGGACAAATTGTCGTCCCGACTGTTGCTAGGCGACCATGTTCACAAAGAACATTTATGCACTAGACAGCCTCTAAATCGGTGATATCAAGCCGGATGGGAACACAACCTTGGCAGTGTTATTTATGGATGATTATGAGCAAAAGTTCATCTTCAGTGATGTTAATCCATTCAGCAACCAGATAGGGTTGTGGGTATGTTACATAGACGACGTGCTGTGTGTCTGGAATGGGACACAGCTAGACCTTCCAGCATTCCACACTTGGCTGAATGGCAACTGCACGGATATTCAATTTACATTGGAATCCAGTTGTGAGAAAATCCCATTTCTAGATATAACGATCTATGTTTACAATCAGACAAATTGCTTACAAACTACGCTATTTCGGAAACCAACGGAGCGTAATTCGCTCTTAGAATACAGCAGCCACCATCCGAGGGGCCTCATAGATAATTTGCCTGTGGGCCAGTTCCTGCGAATACGCAGGAACTGTTCGGACAAGGACAATTATATGACTGAGTCCAAAGAGCTCTCAGATCGTCTCCTGGAAAGAGGGTATCTGGCACGCTTGGTGAAGCGTGCCCGAAAGAGGGCGTGATATAACCCACGAGAGGTACTGTTATACCCAGATGACAAACCTGATACAACATTGGAACGTATGATCTGTGTCACAACATTCTCGACTCGGAGTAATGAGATCAAGAAGATCATAAATGAGCATTGGGGACTAGTGGCGGACGACATCAAGCAAAATGCCCTCCCTTTACATTCTTTTAAGAGAGCACGCAACATCAAGGATGTAGTAGTCCAATCCTTTTTAAGTGCTCCGCTAACTTCTAACTTTGTGCAACCTCCCACCCATTGTTGGGCACACTAGGTGTGGGTCTTGCGCTGCATGCAAGACAACAATTCAGACCAAAGATTTTTCTTACCGGGGCCCCACTTTCACATTGAGAGCGCACACAAATTGCAATACGGCAAATGTGATTTACCTGATCAGGTGTCCATGCAACCTAATATATGTGGGTCAAACCCAACAAAAAGTTAAGGCCCGGGTTCTACAACATGGGAGTAGAATTAGGTGCAAGGTCCCTGGGGCCCCTTTGGTCGACCATTGTACCAGACATGGTCACACTCCCGATGCCCTGGAATGGATAGTGATAGAGAAGATAATCCTAGGCCCGAGGGGAGGTGATGTGTCACATATTCTCACGTTACGAGAATCCAAATGGATGACCATTCTTGATACCATCAAGAATGGCTTGAATGAAGCAGATAGCAGTTATGTGCAACTAGCCAGGTTGGGGCGCTAGCTTTGTGAATATCCACATAGTATTTACCGGGGTTTGGCTTTCACCCTCCTGTGCGAGAGGCGCGCCAATATAAGTCATGACATATGGTTGTAGTAACACTGCTTACATTGTAGGATGTGCCTATTATCTGTATGCCTTAAGAACTCATATCATGTGTTGTGGTGGTGTCGTCACCCTCCCACACGAGATGTGCGCTGCACCTTTTGAAACATGACCCGTAGTACATGTACGGTTGAAAATATGCCTATTATCTGATTGTTTTAGAACCTGTATGAATAACATGTACTGTGGTGGTGTCGTCACCATCCCACGCGAGACGTGCGCTGCACCTTTGAAATATGATCTGTGCTAAAGGAAAATGATCCTAGGTAAAAGTAGGAAGCAAGTATTAGTATCTCTGATGAAGTATGATCTATGTGAGTCGTTTCATCCTCCTGTGTGAGAGATGCACGACGTGTGGGATCTCGCATTATACATTTAGCCAATATATATGTGAGTATTGTACACATATTATATATCATGATGAGCTGATCTCTTGCTGAGAATAACTGTTATGTTTGATGCTTGTGGGTCAACTGCCTTTTTAGATAATTTTGATACGATTTGGCGGCTACCCAGCCGTAGAGCCCATGTCGCAATGGATTGATATGTCAACACTTTGTAACGAGGGTTATTCCACCATCAAGCGGGATTTTGAGAGTGAATCGCGCATGAATATGCGTTTGTTGCACCCTGAGAAGACGTTCCATTAGCAGGAATCCTTGACGGTAAGGGTGTTTGTCATTTCGTAACAAGCAGTAAGAAACAGACATATTTGACGTAGGTATGTCACTAAGTGATGTTGTGTTCCCATCCGGCTTGATATCACCGATTTAGAGGCTGTCTAGTGCATAAATGTTCTTTGCGGACATGGTCCCCTAGCAACAGTCGGGACGACAATTTGTCCTTCGTCTATATCTATAGCATAGACGCGGGTCGCGTTACTCTGACGATACGGCCCAGAAGTGCTGATTGAGAGAGTGGACGTGCGGTAAACTTTTACTCCCGTTGTGAGGTAAGATGGGCTTTTATTATCGGGACTATGCACTTAACCCTTAGATGAAACCGGTTTATTAAGTATGCCTTCCTTTTATAGGAGCCTTGGGTGCCGGATTTACGGACGGCTGCCGACGCCCAGACTTGCTCCACTTAAGGAATCTTACCTATGACTTGGTATGTACATAAACGTTTTGCGACCTCCCCGTTTAAAGTAATGCCTTTTTTAAGTATTGTGGTTCTGTTAGCTTTATGCTAACACATGCTCCCCTTCCCTTTTTTCAAGGGCTTGTGGTAACTCAAAGACAAGCTGACATGTGTACGTTGGCCCGACGTCAGTCTACATAAGGTAATTGCAAGTAACGGCGCAAATATGGATGTTTGGAGATGTGATTACTTAACGCTAATTAGGTAAATGACGTGTGAACCAGGTACAGTGGTTAGTCCTCCTGAATCTTTTGTATTACTACCCACCTGAATAGTTGATGCCATGGTCGTTTCTTTGAAAAGGTACATGTGCTATTGCTATGTACCCATTGTGTTTCAAGTGACTTTTCACTGTTTTGATGTCGGGCTGGTTAGTCATGCGGTTAGTCCTGTATGTATTCTACTTGTATTCCCGTTGTGTTAAGCTCTGACCTCGTGGAATCTAATCCCAAGAGTGTCTTGCCTTTGAGAGCATAAACAGTCCCTGAGCAAGACTTGATTTATATTTTTAGATATTTGACGACTCTTGCAGCGTCCACGCGATCATACAAGTGGGCCTCTTTGATTCACCCTGTGAAGTCTTCTGTTACATCGCCCAGTGGTAAATTGCTTTACCACTCACCATGGTAATTATTACTTCCTCCTTGACCTCTATTAATGAAACTGTGTCTTGGGAAATAGCGCCACAAATTGGGTTGTGTGAGCACTAACATATGGTTTTAATTCTTACAGAACAACCTGTGCCCCCTTGGGCCCCTTTCCCTTGTGTCCTGATGAAGACCCCGGCGTGAGCCGCTAAAGAACGCCTACAGTTGTAGTTTTGGGGTCGAAACGTTGATGGCTACTTTCTTTTAGATCGGTTGACGCCACCCCTATTCTGTTTATTAGGTAACAGCGTCATATACATGATTTTGGACTGCCTTTTTTGGATATCAATTATTTGATTGTTTGGCTCAGGGCTCTGAAGCCAATGATTTGTGTATTGTAAATTACCAATATATATTGTGTCTGTATTTTTATTCACGCTGCACATCCCAAATCCTCCCTCACTTTATCACATCACTATCCCCTTGCTCTCCCTGGGGCACTTTTGCTAAGATATTGTTATTAATATTGCCTTCAATGTACAGTGAAGCTAGCTCATTGTGATTAAATAACAGTGTGCTCTAAGTGATAATTTGATGATTTTTTCTTGATTGTTTTTGTTGATTAATTTGAAGAAACGAATAATGGTTCACTGGGACCCCCTAGTATATACCACATAGCACCCAGGTCCCTAGTGACTCGTTGGGTAAAACCCCCCTTTATATTTACGCTCTAGCACATGTACAGCACTTATATAAATATGTGATGAAATGGTCTCGACCTTCTTTTCTGTATTTAGAGCCATTTTCATGTTTAATTTTCGCAATTCATTCAGCTGATATATATATGCATTTAACTGAATGATACCACTGCTTGAAAAACGTATAGTACCAATACTCATTTTCCTGTATTTACCATACACCATTTCAAATGTGAATTATGTATTTTGGGGTGGGTTGGAAAACACACATGCATCGTTATATGTTTAATATTGCTTAGTTTTTTGTAATGATGGACATTAGTACGTGGAGTGGGTGTTGTGTTTCTATCTAGGACCCTAATTCGATATTCCCGATTTATGCCCTCATGTGTTTATAATAAATAATATCCTTATAAAGACATGAGAATCATATCCATATTTAGTAATAGCCCATGCAGTCCAAATACGGCAAGGCTACTCCCCTAGACTCCTAGAAAGTATAACACGTTCTTTAAACAAACCAAGCCTCCAGCAGCCCGGGAAATCCCCCTGCTTTTGTTTTGATTTGCACAAGAACTCCTGGAGTCCAGAATAAACTGTTAGTTCTTAGTGACGTCTTATGTCCAACCTTACGTCAAACTCAGCACCTTCCAGGTATAAATATACCAACGTTGCCTTAAGCAAGGACACGGTGGTTTGGAGCAGAACGGCTATCTACTTACCCGAAGCCCAGCTGATGCGAGAAGCAGAAGGAAGCCGCCCCTCCCTTTTGACGCACTGAGAGAGACGCTGTCATTTTCTCCAGCCGAGAAAATCCAGCTCCGGTGTTTCCAGTCACCCTTGCGGGTTGCTGGGAGATCGAGTCCTGAGAGAGAGATACAAGACCTCCTACATTCTATTACCAAGTGACGGAGCTGACTAAACCCTTAAGAGAATTCTTGATTCAGATTCTTGGCAAAAACCAACTTAACTTAAACTGCAACTTACTTACTCCTTCCCACGTATTAGGCTTAGGTCAGGTACACCGGGGTAGGCGTATCTTAGAAGCACCAGTTGAGTACGTTAGTCAATGTTTTTATGTATGTATATATTTTATCAATTTTAAAGTATCATATGGCTCAGAAACCATATCAATGCTTTTACAGTATTATTTCATAATACTCCTTTTACTGTACGCACTTTACTTCATGATAAGTATTGCAATTGTGGCAATTCATTTCTCTTGCATGAGAAATAAGACTGCTCAATAAATAACACCTTTTATTGAAAACGCCCGTCTCTCTATTTTTCTGCACTCTGGTGAAACTAAGTATGCACGATTGACTGAGTGAAATAATCATCTATTGTTTTCACACGACTCTAGAGATACAGTCTTTATTCTGTGGGAGCAAAGTTGTCATGTTTATGCGATTGTCAAAAACTAATCCCTTCTTGTCTATTCAGGAAAGTTAACCCCTTCCTGTTCACTCGAGAACGTTTCTAGTGACCTCTGAGCTAGCTGGCAAAACTAATTTAGTCTAATATAGTCAGTAGAGACCTAGTAGACCTCAGTACTATGTCTACACTGCTGTTTATATTATTACAATGCGCAGAGCCTTTTGGGAATATAGGAACTACACTACCGTGATATCAGTATTAGTGCCTACATTTTGGATTCTAAACATTTCCCAAATGGTGTTTTGCATCAAAAATACAGTTTAATTCCTGTTTAAACTGTCATATTAACATGAGGACTCACTCCATCACAAATATGTGTGTGTAAGCCACTCTGTCTGTTTACAAACTATTGTGATCGGTATACAGTTATTATAAATACACAGACACGAAAGTGTAAGCATTGGTGATAGAGAAACACATACAGTAAAGCATTACTCATTGTCAAGATGATGTTTTGTTAATGTTATGTTAATGGGTTTTGTAAAGCGCACAGCTGCCCCACAAAGGGGCGTCCCGGTGCTGGCGCGTGAGGGCACAGACACACATAACAATCTGAAAGAGTGGCAGTTTATCCTGTAGCCAAGAACTACACTAAAGGAAAGAGAAATGTTTTAATAGCTTTCCTAAAAGCAAGCAGGCAGTCTATGCCACCAATTTGTTCAGGCAGGGAATTTCAAAGCCTAGGAGCGAGGTAGCGGAAAGAGCGCCTGCCAGCACGGGAGAGTGTAACTCTAGGCATAACCGCCAGATGTTGTCCCGCCGAACGAAGCCGGCGAAAGGGGACATTGCAGGTGAGCAAGTTGCTCAAAAGATCAGGACTAGCAGATTTCAGTATCTTAAAAGATAGACACAGTGTCTTAAAATGAATCCGCTTCTCCACGGGGAGCCAATGCAACCTATGGATAGTACTGGCGGCAGAGCAAAAACGAGGGAGACCGACCAGGGCAATGGCAGCAGCATTTTGAACACGCTGCATCCTGAGTATTTCTGCCTTATTTGCCCCCAGAAGGAGGGAGCTAGCATAATCCAGGCGAGATATAATAGTCGCCTGAACGATCAGTGGCCGTATTGGCGGATCAAAAAACTTCGGAACGGGCCTGAGGCCTCGCAAAAGGCCAAAGCAGGTGGTAGCAACTTGCCTTGTGTGGGCTTGAAAAGTAAGAGATGAATCCATCAAGACCCCAAGGTTTTTAACCACTCCCTTGGGCATGGGGATTACACCCAGAGCAGTAGGCCACCAATGCTCGTTCCACAGACTGACATTGTTCCCAACCAACAGAATCTCAGTTTTGCTAGCATATAGTTGCAGGCAGTTGGCAGCCATCCATTCTGCTACCGCAGTCATCCCTTCTCTAAATCTAGAGGCAGTCGGAGAGGACCCTTCAGCCAAGGTGATAACAAGCTGCATGTCGTCTGCGTAGGAGACCATGGTAAGGTCCCATTGCATAGCAACCACAGCCAGAGGCTGAACATAAAGATTAACCCCTTGGCTGCTGCGGTAATTCCGTGGCAGCGCTAGGGGAGAGGGGGGCCGCGCGGCGCTCCCATGCTCGTGACGGAACCGCTCTGTCACGAGACTCGGGCGCGCTGTGCTTGTGACGGAGCGGTTCCGTCACGGCTCAGCCCGCTCAATAGAACGTGCCGCGCCGGCTCTGTCACCAGCACAGCACGACCGAGGCTGGTGATGGAGCGGTTCTGTCACCAGCATGGGAGGGGTTAAAGAGCGGGGGCTCAGTGCCGATCCCTGGGGAACCCCCTGATCGATGGAATGGATCTGAGAAAGTAATGGGGGGGCAGACACTCGGAAAGATCTTATAGTCAAAAAAGAACGAAACCATTCTAGAGCAGACCCCGTTACCCCTACCTCCTCTAGCCTCCGAAGTAGGATGCCATATGAAACCGTGTCAAAGGCGGCACTGAGATCTAACAAGAACAGAGCTGCACTTTGACCAGCATCCATAATCGACCGCAGGTACTCAGTTGTGGCCAGAAGGGCCGTTTCCGTACTGTGACCTGGACGGAACCCATTCTGTGAAGGATCCAGAATGTTATTAGAATTCACGAACTGAGTTAGCATGTTGTTGACATGTGCTTCTGTGATTTTGGCCACCCAAGGAAGAAGGAATATGGGTCTGAAATTCTCAGATTTAGATGGATCCAGTGTAGATTTTTTTTAAAGGGGCGAGACCCATGCCTGTTTCCATAGTGCCGGAACAGTCCCAGTTGAAAAAGAGGAGTTGATTATTTTGCAGAGCGGAGCTCGAAAGATGGAAAGAGATTCCCTGAATTGCATTGGCCTCAGAGGGTCAGAGGGGGAGCCAGTTTTAATTTTTCCGCTCAGCCTAATGAACTCTTCCTCCGACAGGTTCGGGATTACTGCCAGGGTCACACTGGACCCACTGCCTGACAGCAGAGAGGTGGGAAGGATGGGAATTTGAGGAAAAGATTGATAGGTGGTGCGAACCTTTTCCACGAAAAAGGTCGCTAGCTCATCACATTGACATGCAGATGATATAACAGATGCCGCAGCTTTCCTTGTCCTAAGATCTTTGAGAATCTTAAAGATGCATTTAGCTGGGTTAG
This sequence comes from Lissotriton helveticus, assembly GCF_964261635.1. Classification (NCBI taxonomy): domain Eukaryota; kingdom Metazoa; phylum Chordata; class Amphibia; order Caudata; family Salamandridae; genus Lissotriton; species Lissotriton helveticus. The sequence continues at coordinate 1,794,913,561 of NC_136068.1, forward strand.
GACTTGATCTGATTTCATTTGCATAATAGGCAGCACAAGCTTTACAGATAGATCTATGATACTGTTTGATTTTAGCCAGATAACATAGCTTTTTTCCCGACTCGTAGTCCTTTCTCCAGTCCCGTTCCGCTTGTTTGCATGCTTTCCTTAGAACAATCAGGGAGTCGTTATACCAGGGGCTAGTGGTAGAGGTCCGCCCCTTGACCCATTTAGCGGGGATAAGGGTGTCTAAGCCATTCTTAATCCAGTCGCAAAACAAGCCATAGTCTAGGTCGGTGTCATGCGAAGATCCCAGAGGGTTGGCAGCGAGGAAAGTATGGAAATCTTCCAGCTTCAATTTTCGCCAAGGGCATTTGAAGACCGACTTTAAAGTCTCTGAGTTAAGAGGCTCTGCGAGCGGAACAGACCACTCAACCAGAGAGTGATCGGTCCAGCCCATAGGTTTAGGAATCACCACCTTTAAGGATTGCAAATTAGAGAATAGGGGGTCTAACAGGTGCCCAGCTAGATGCGTAGGCCCAGGTACTAATTGATCCAGCTGTAGCGCCGCCAAATCTGCAAGTAAGCTGCAAATGGCACTCTCCTGGGTTTGATCAAAGTGGAGATTTAAGTCCCCACAGATACTAAAATTAGCTGAGCCCGCAACAAGCACGCTAGTCACACCCAAAAGAGCCTCCTTGAACTTGGCAGCCGGTCCCGGGGGGGGCGGTATACCAGGAGACCTGATAAAGTAAAATGAGAGCTCACAGAGACCCTGAAGCGAGCAGATTCACAGCCTACAATAGTTTCTTTGTTGAGTTGACAAGAGTAACAGGATTTAAAAGCAACAGCTAGGCCGCCCCCCCCCCTGGAGTCCCTGTTAATCGTATAGATAGAATACCCTGGGGGTAGAGCGAGATTAGGTTCCGCTGAAGCAATAAGGAAGATAAATGGTATACTTCCATGGATGTATCAAGACTGTAAGCTCCCTAATATATGTGTAGGTGTATTCAATCAGATAACCTCAAAATCAGGCCAAGCTCTTGAATCACTACCCAACTATTGACATGCATCAATGTGTGGTATGTTACCTAATTTGAGTTTTATGTGAGTGTCTGAAGTAAGTATTTCATGAGAATTTATCTATGGGGAAATGTACTGTGATGGCCTATGACATTTTGGACTACAGTTAAAGTCAACATATTAAGTGGAATAATTTCACCGAGACACTAATAACTTCAATTGGCTATAGGCTTTTAGGTGTGCAATGTGAGATTAGTTTTGCTCAATACTGAAGTGTATTAGGAATTTTTTAGGGCTATGTATTTTCTTATGCTGTTCAAATTATTTGGCATTCCCCCCTGTCTTCGACTGCCTAGTTATCTACTTGATATGTGATCAATTGAAAAGCTACTTCAGTACAGCTTTCTTTAATCCATTTTAACAGTTGTCTCATTTTAGCGTTTTATTGTAAGTATTATCATTGTGAAATGCTAATACAGAGTTGACATGATTTCAGTTTCTGCTTACAGTGCAGTATTTATGGACTCTCATTTATTCAGCAAATACATTTTGGAAATGTACAGTATGCAGAAATTAGGGTTTTGTAAAGACCATGTACACAGGTATGTCTGTTAGATGTCATTTTGGGTGACATCAGATCACTTTGCTAAACTTTAAAAGCCAAAGATGTAGAGGTGTGAAACAGCGCTAGGAGTTACACAATGATGGATCAGAGCTATGAACATAAATTATATAGGAGCTATCAGGGGGAATTACATAACTGTGTCCACACCGTCTTCACATTATGTTGCATACATGCATGTGCTCATACTAATGGTGAAGCAAATATTGAGAACCTTGACAGAGAGGACATCTGTTAACTTGCAATGTGTATTTTGATCAAAGGTCATGTACTGTTCTGTTTACACAAATGTATTCTACCTATTGTATATGTCTTATCAGCATCATCCAGGGTAAGCAAAGGAGAAAGGGTCAACATCAGTGTGGAAGCAGCTGTGCACAGTGGTTCTGGTGCAGAAACCACCAGCAGCAAGGGACCTAGTGAATCAGAGGGGGAGGGGAGTGCAACAGAGGATGCCAGCTTGTCAGCCTCTTCTTCTGCGGCATACTCCAGCAGACATTCCCTAGTGGTGGCAGACCCAACAAGAACTGTGACACCGTCAACCCTGTCCACCACCCACAGTACCATCCCCACCCTCCCCATCCAGTTGGCCGCACACCCTCCCCTATGAGGGGTGTCATCTCCTTCCCTCCAGGTACCTCCCCATGAATGCACTGAATGAGGAGGCTATTTCCCTCTTCAGGAAAGTCTTTGTAGGTCAGACAGCACTGCTGAATGCCATCCAGGGGCTTGGCAGCCATATCCAAGAACTGGAAGCATACCTGGAAGGCATTCACAGTGCAAAGTATGGCCTACATATGTCTATTCAGAATCTAGCCTCTTCAATCATCGCAGCCTCCCATCCATCCCAACCTTTTGGCCCACATCTTGCCCTTTCATCATCCCAAAACACTATTCCTAGACCTGTCCCAAGCACACACAAAGATTTATTGTAGGGAAAAGAGGGGTAATCGGTCCCAAACCCTTACTAGCCGTTTAAATGGAGAAAATGGTATTAATGATGCTTGTCCGTGACAGGGGAAACCCCCTAACCCCCTAGTTTCGAAAAGTGGTTCTAAGTGAATGTCTAGGCAAGCTTTGCGTATTTTATTCTTCTGGAGTAAATTCCAAGACACAGTGTGCAGGTTGGGGATGTTCAATAGCTGATTTTTTTCATTTTGGTTACTCATTTGCACAGTTTTGAGTCCCAGTGGCAAAAGAGAATACGCAAAGCTTGCCCAGACATTCACTTGGACACACAAAGATTTACATGCACACACTCATAAGGACACAAGCAGCACACCCACACATAAACAAAAACATCAGAAGAAACATTTGCATACATCCAAACATACAGATACCACCATCCCTACAGATGCCACCCCACGACCATCACATGTACACACACCACAGACACCACCACCCCCACAGTTGCCACCCCCACATCACATCTACGCACACCACAGACACCCCCAGTTACCATCCCACCACTATTGAAAATAAACACACCACCATCACCACCCCCATAGTTACCACTCCACTCCACCCCATCACATCCACACACACAACAGACTCTGCCACTCCTAGTTACCATCCAACCATCACATCCACACACACCACAGACACCACCATAACCACAGTTACCACTACATTAACATCCACAACACCCACAAACAGCACATCCACAGCACTCCCATCCAGACACACCTACCCCACAGGCCACACCCAAAAAGCACATATACACACCATCAAGCACACAACAGACACATTTGACACAAGAAACACCCATTCTAGCAAAACATACACCAGACCCACAAGCAAATGCACAATCAACAGACACATCACACACTTTCATTCCCTTTACCTTCAAAAGCCCACTCCCTCCCAAACAGCCTACCACGTTCCTCATAGTGTATTACAGTTTTTCCTTTGCTCTAATCCCTATCAAACCTCAAACTACCCCTACCAAGTGACATTCTACCACTCGTATACACCAAGCCACCCCTTCCAAATACACCCCTACAATACGACCATCCACCCCCTTCCGTTTCTAAACCAATCCCTCCCAAACAGAAATCCACTCCTTCCCAATGTAAAGACACCCCACTCAAACCCAAACCCTCCCTCCCCTGTACTTTCGGTGAGGTGCTTGTCCTGCCCACTGGATGCCCCTTCCTGAGGAGGTTCTCATTGGCAGTGTACTAGGAGGCAAGCTTTGTGTCACAGTCCAGTGCACTTTCCTTTCTTTTGAACTACAGAACTGCCAATTAGCTTGGACTTTATTTAGAGACATTCTCTTATAGTTTAATATAAATACTTTCTTTTGATGTGACCATATTGGTCCTGGCATTACTGTTCCTTAACTATTGTTTGATTTCTGGCAAGGTTGTAGCTTTAGAAGTGAATTTGTTATTTTTGTGGAACTTTATGACAGTTGATGTTACACATTTTTTGAAAGTCTACTATAATATGTGCATACACTGTTTGACATCCTATGTTATAGTCATTTTATTTTAGCGGCAGGCATTCATCATTGAATTGGCTACTTGCACCACGTAACTGATGTGACTTTTATATTTGGATGTGGACCACAGGTGTGTTTGTTTCACCTTAATTGCTGAACAGTTGGAAAAGGTTTGTTGCCATTGTTCTTGGATATAGTTCATGACTTGCACTAGACAAGGGTAAATGTTATGTGGACAGAGTTGTTGCAGAGTTTATATTGGGGACTGACATTGATCTAACTGGTATTTCAAATGGTAATGGTTACACCTTGTCTACAGCAATGTCAACATCATGTTTCATTGCACTTTTCTCTAAGATGTGTGTTGCCTATGTTTTTCATGTGTGCAAGGTAGATGTGTCTTTATGCACACCTGGAGGGTCATATTTTGACATATATTTTGTTATCCTTTTTTAGGCTTGTGTCCATTTTTCTGTAGGTTGCTTCCACCACATTTATCTACGAATCGAGTGATGTTACAGGTGTGTTAATTTGAATTTCTAACACTTCAACATTACCCACATATGCACTAAACATTGATATGCTATTGCTTGTATGTGACATTTTTATAGTCAATCGTTTTTATTGAGTGGGAACGGAGCATGGTACACAGCCCAGCTGCCTACATCAACTTTCCGTCAGGGCGGAAACTCAATGTAATGACACAGCGTTGGGTCCACATCACGGAGTGCGACCCCGCATTTTCGTAGCCTGGTAGTTGCACCACCAGCTTTTTATTAAAGAAACAAAACAAGCCAACCCCCCCCCCTCCGAAAGACAACCCCCCTCTCAGTCTCACTCCGCTCCGCATCAGCTTCACTCATCTCAGGGCACTTCTACCATCACTATATTAGTCAAAGAACAATCAGCCCCCTGTCGTGGACACTGGTGACTCCAAGGGGATGAGTTGCAGAATCTGCAAGCATTTCAGGCAGGTTACTTCCCGGAGGTCCTTCGATAAGAGCTGCAAGAATGGGCCCCACAACTGAGCATATTCCGACCCTTTCCCATCCATTCCCATTGAAAGCCGCTCCATCGCTAAAATATGCCATAGCTTTTGAATCCAATCCCGAGGGTCGGGCTCAACCGGTGAGTTCCATTGCGCCAGGAGCACTTGCCGTGCAGCTAACAATGCCAGCGCAATCTGTCTACCTTTCAGTGAGCACAGGGGAAAGACATTAGGGTAAGGAAGCCCTAGCAGAGTGTACTCAGAGACCGGGGGAATGTAATCTGAAACGCAGCGTCTAACTCATCTAAGATTGTGGTCCAGTATCTTTTCAATTTTGGGCAATGCGTAAACGTCCCTGTAAGGCCGCACCCCCGCCAGCAGAGGCCCGACTTGGAGGGATCCAACACCCTAATACGTGCTGGGGTATAATACCAATACGTTGCTACCTTGTAGGCTGATTCAGTACCTGCGACACTAGCAGCTGTGTGCTGTGCCCGATAGAAGACGTGCTCCCACTCCTTTTTCATCAATGGGCGAGCCAGTTCCGTTTCCCATCTAACTTGCGCCGCCGTACGCTGCCACCTGGGCTGCTGCACAATCATCGCTTATAATTCCGAGATGAGTTTCTGGTCATCTTTCTTGCAGACCAACCATTTTTTGAGCTCTGTCAAAGGGCGGGACATGGAGGCCACATTAGCTGAGTGGGTGACCCAATGCGCCACATGCGAATAATAGAAAGCATCAGTGACCGGCAGTTGAAAGAACTATGTTCGCAGCCGGGCGAACGGGATCAAACCATTTTAGTCAAATAGGGAACCAACCCTCTTGCAGTCTTCCTCTCGCCAGCGATGGAAGACCACGAATGCACGGCCCAGTGGAAAGTCCGGATTATCCACGATAGGGGTCATCGGGGAGGGGAACAAAGTCCACCCTTTGCGCTGAGCCAGTTGATCCCATGCCCTAAGGGTTGGAGACGTCACCGGGGAGGAGTAAAGGCCCCAGGATCTATGTTTGTGCGGCAGCCAGAGCTCTCTCCAGATATTACTACCTGCCACTGTCTGGTCCATAAAGTTCCAATGCTTACTGGACATGGGCCTGTTCCACTCGACTATATACCGCAGAACGGTCGCCTGGAAGTAGGCCATCAACAGAGGAAAGCCCAGGCCTCCGGCTGCCTTTGGTGTGACTGCCACGGACAGGGCCTGCTGCTGCGGCCGCTTGTTGTTCCATAAGAACCTATTGAGAAGCCCCTGCAATTTCCAAAGGACGCCATGCGGGGGACTTAATGGCAACATTTGCAAGAGGTACAGTATTCGGAGAAGTACCGTCATTTCTAGAGCCACCGGCCTTCCATACCAGGCCAGGTTAAGACGGGACCAGTCCACAAGGGCTTTCGAAACTAGCTCAACTAGCAGCGCGTAGTTCAGGGATAGCGTTTTGGCAACATAAGGGGCCAGCCGTACACCCAAGTACGGGATGTCAGATGAAGTCCACTGTAACTCGAAGTCCTGCTTCAAGTCTCGGACATCCGTCTCTGGAATGGATAGGTTAAGGATTTGTGACTTGGAGTAATTAATTTTGAAGCTGGCTACTTTCTGAAACTCAGACAGTTCCTTCGAAAGGCTGCGCAGAGAATAGTGGGGTTTGGTGAGAGCCAAAATAACATCGTCCGCATAGAGGCTGATCTTATGCAGGTCAGCCCCAAATTTAATCCCTGCGATGTCCACATTTGACCAAACTCGCTGAGCGAACGGCTCCATATAGAGCGCAAAAAGCAACGGAGAGAGGGGGCACCCCTGTTGTGTCCCCCTATCACTAGGAAACAGTGCTGACCAACAGCCATTGACCCGAATTGCTGCCCGAGGAGCCGCATAGATACACTAAATCCATCTCAGGAAGTTGTCCCCCATTCCGAAGGTCCTCAGCACCGTAAACAGGTATTCCCACTCTACACGGTCAAAAGCCTTCTCCGCGTGGATGGAGAGCAGGAAGGCCTGTGTCCGTGAGAGGCGAACCACATCCATGAGATGTAGCAGTCATTTTGTGTTGTCCCCCCATGCCTTGTAGGGACAAATCCCACCTGGTCAGGTTCAATAATCCCATCCATTAAGGGGCTTAGCCTTGCCACAAGCATGCCCGCAAAGAGTTTAGCGTCAATGTTTAGTAACGAGATCGCCAGTACAAACCGCACTCTTTAGGGTCCTTCCCTGGTTTGAGAATGACCGTGATGGCAGCCTCTGACATGGACGGAGTGACCGTCCCTGTACACAGAAAAGAGTTAAAAAGATGGGTCAGGAGAGGAGCCAGCTCCCTACAGAAGGACTTGTAAAAAACCACAGAGAAGCCATCGGGTCCCGGAGACTTCTGGACTTTGAGCTTTGCAATCGCCGAGATGACCTCTTCAATTCAAATCTCTGTCGAATCCCTATGTAAGGAGGTAATCCCAAGGTAGCGAGGTAGTCCGCGATTCCTGTAGCAGGCGTTCCCTCCGCCTGATACAAGGTCTGGTAGAAGCGGGGAAAGGTCTCTACGATAGCAGAGTCCGTGGTGTGCACCACCCTCTGCGAATCCCAAGCAGCGTGCACCGTGTGTAGCTAAGTGTGCGTCTGAAGCCTATGCGCTAGCATCCGCCCTGCCTTATCGCCAAAAAGATAAAATTTGTGACGCAGTCGCAATAGGGCATGCATGGCTCTATCCATGTCGAGATGCTTCAGCATGCGCCTCTTCATCTCCATTTCCCTCCAAACTCTTGGCGCCTCGGTTCTCTTATGGATTGCCTCCAGGGCCTTAACCTCCCCCCTCTAATTCCACCCGCTTTTTTTTGCACAGACGAGAGAACGTTGCAGCCAGCGCGATAAATTCTCCCCTCGCCACCAGCGTCAGAGCCTCCCAGACGGATGTGAGAGGTGTATCCCCCACCTCATTTTCGGCAATGTAATGTACGATGACCTCCCGCATCTTTGCCACCACGATTCGAACTGAAGTAAGGAGTCGCAAAGGCGCCACCCAGCGGTCGGGGGTCTAATCCCATCGGAGGTAAGGACTACAGATATAAGCGCATGGTCCGACAAGGAGCGCGGCGCAATGTCTGCTGCAGATAAGTGGGGCATAAAGGAGGATGTAGCTAAAAAATGATCTAAGCGTGCATAAGTCTTATGGGCCGCTGAATAGTAGGTGTAGTCACGTTCCTGGGGATGCTGAGCGCGCCATACATCATGCAACCCTCCATCCAACAGCCACTGCTTTCCTTCTAGGGTTAGCGCCCCAGCCTGATTGGATCGCTGTCCCGATCTATCAACGTCAGCCTCCATAACAATGTTTAAATCCCCACCCACCAGCACCAGGGCATCCGGGGATGCCAGGACCTGTGCAAGCGCTGTCTGCAAGAAGGGCTCCTGGTTCGTGTTTGGGGCGTAAATGGACACAATCGTAAACATTGTCTCCCCCCACGGAATTCGCACAGATAAGAACCTGCCTTTAATTTCCGCTACCTGTGAGACGACCTTACAGTGCGCCTGCGCGCTAAAAAGAATGGCCACCCGTTTTTCTTGTTAGGCCCTGAAGACCACAGCTGCAAGGGGAAATGCCTGTCCGCCAGGTGTCGGGTATCTTTAGAAAGGAGATGAGTCTCCTGTAGCAGACAGATGTCCCCCTCCGTGCCTTCCAATAATGACAGGACAGCAGCACGTTTCACCGGACTATTAAGGCCTCTGAGATTAAGGCTCACTACCCTCAGTTCCCTACCCAGCATGACCACAAGTGGGACAGAACTTCAACCCTGAGTGCAACCCCGGAGCACGCCTAGTCCCAAAGCGCCTCCGGCGTCCTTTCTGTATTCTTTCCTCTGACCCCCCCAGCTGATGCGGAGCTCTCAACACAACCCCCAATCCCCCACTCCCAGCCCCCCTCCTCCCCCAACCCTAGGAACAAAGGGCACAACAGTTCAAGAAAAGGGAAAAAACAATAGTTCGTAAAGTAGGCCTCAAAGGCAAGGGAACATGGCGCCAACCTTTCATTCGAGCAATTCCTGATACAGTACTCCACTCCGGACCAGGACACAGAAATTCTACTCAGTTACCTCCTATAGACAGTCACCTCCGGCGCAAGCTACCGGCCCTGTTAGGGCCGAGCAAAGGGTCCATACCTCAAGTTCCCACTGAAGCATCCGTTACCAGTGCCACAGAGGCCACCGCAGCCCCCCGCTCCAGCAAGCTCGCTGACAAGTCAGGTTTTGCAGCGGGAGCAGGCTTACCAACTCTCTGCCAGTCCGCGGAGCGCCATTGTCACCTACTGGGAGAGCTGCCGGGGTCAGAGGAGGGGGTGGGACGCTCCATCCCCAAGATGTCAAAGGCCACTTCCAGAGACCGGACCTGAATCAGCTTGTTCTACCATCTAAAGATAAGCCTGAATGGATGCCCCCAGGAATAGGGAACACCCTGCTCCCGTAGAAAGTTGGTGACAGGTTTAAATTCCCTTCGTTTTATCAGAGTGGAGGCTGCAAGATCCTGAAAAAGCAAAGGACGGTGGTCGCGGAATTGAAGGGGAGTAAGGTCGCGTGCCTTTCTTAAGATCCGTTCTTTAAGCTGAAAATCGTGCACACACACTAATATATCAGGAGGAGGGGCCTTAGGTCCCCGTGGCAGACCCACACAATGCACTCGGTCCATTTGGATATCTTGCAGGTCCTCCTCATTTAGGATGTGCTTGAAGAGAGCTGCCACATACTACTGCAGGTCCGAACCCTCGCCCTTCCATGGCACCTCCCGAATCCGAATGTTATTGCAGCGGGACCTGTTCTCTAAGTCCTCGGCGTGGGCTTGCAGGTCTAAGTTCTGCTCCTTCAGGTGAATCACGTCTTGCTGGAGCTGATGAATGTCTTCCGCCATCCCCAGATCATGCTCCTCCAAGGTCGCAACCCGCTCCCCCACTCCATCCACGTCCCGCCTCACCTCACGAAGATCGGAGTTCCGAAATGTCCTCCTTGATAGCAGAGAACAGCTCGATCATGAAGGCCTTGGTCGCTGGCGCATCATTATCTTCCCCACCAGGGGCCAGTCAGGGATCACCGGACTCACGCAGCCCCCACCACTTCAAGGCCAACCAGGGACAAAAGGCACACTGGGCCGCCGCTGCACCGTCATTCTTTTGGTCTCTTAAGGCAGCAAGGGCCGGCCCAAAACCATCACCATCACCTGGTTCCCCGCGCAGAAAGTCCATCTCAGTCACCTCCACAATCCCGGCAGGAAAAGTCCGGCTGCTAGGCAGGAAGCTGTGGCTATGTCCAAAGGCCCAGCATCTCACATCCTGGCGCCACGTGCCGCTGTGACCAGATCTAAGAGTGGGGAAAGGGCCCCGTCGCCCGCACTAGGCCTCCTCAACGTGTGCCGGGCCCCGGGTCCTCTGTAATCCCCGGGCCGCAGCCGGGGAGTCACGCAGCAATCTCGGCCGCCATGCCCCCCTCCGGGCCAGGGACACCGCTCCTCCTTCCCACGATGATCGGCTGCCTGCCCACGGAGCCGTCCGCCGGTCTGCGGACGGAAGCGCTGGCGTCACAGGGAGTCCCTCTCCCCCTCTTCACCGTCAAAGGCCGCAGGGTAGATCAGCGCCTCCGCCGGGCGCCAGGCAGCGCCAGTGCTCCGACTCGATTCACAGCAGGCCCCGTCTCCGCTATGACCTCCGCCACGGGAACACAGCTGGGCCCCTCCGCCTCTCCGCCCTCGCCAGTTGCACTCTCCTCTCTGGGCTCGGGATGCCCGGAGACTGTCTCCAGCACCCCCACAGCTTCTTCACCAGCCGTACCTCCTCCACCGGGCAAACCGCACCGCTCCTGGGTTTACAGGCCGCCCTGCTCCGCCGACCACGAGGCACTCCCAGCGCTCCGCTCATCAGGCCGCACCCTGCAGCTCCTCCTCTATCAGGCTCAAACTGCAAAATAATTTCACCAAACACTGCCGGACAGCACCCTGTCCCCAGACACCGCCGATTCTGGCTTGGATGGGCGCTTATCAGGGCGATACTCAAGGCTATACAACATGCGGCGCCGGAGGGACTGAAAGCACGTCCTACTCTGCCGCCATCTTGGCAACGCCCCCTATGTGACATTTTTAAAAGCACGAGACCTGTGCATATGTTAAGTGACGAGTCAATGGGAACAGATAAACATGGTACTTACTGTGTCATCAACAAGCAGATGCAGGACTTATAGGATCGGATCCATGGCAGTATAGGAAGTGTAGAGGTATGTACAGCTGAGATTGTGACATATCCATTCCATTCCACCAACTCAGGTGTGGTGTGGAGGTTTAAAAGTGACATTCATGTCGGTGGGAATGCAAGTCGTGATTGGGCCGGTGGAGAAACTGGTAATCCTCCTTCCCACAGCTGATTTAGCCTATCCTGCAATCAACGCAGTCGAAGTTTCCTGGCAGTGACGGCGGGACCCTGGCTTTCTTTCATTTATGAAATCACCACCATCTAATTTGGACAGGTGGAGCACTATCCCGGTGGGCGGGAAGACAGCCAAAAAAGAATTGCGGGACCGATTTTGCCAAGATCCTAATCAGGGCCTACATTTTCTTTAATGGTATAGAAAAAACAATGTGTATGATATGGAGTATTGATTGCATATTTAAAATCTTTAAGTTGTATTACCATGCGCAAAATGTTACATTTTAAAATGGATATTGTAAACTTCATCTCTTTAGTGCTCCAACACCTTCCTCAAATAGCCTTTTATTGGAGTGGGAATAGTAAATGTCACCCCTTTAGTGTCCAACAGCTTTCCCCAATATGGTTTAGATGGAGTGGGAATAGTTATTGTCATCCTTTAGAGTCCGAACCCTTCCTTAACTTGGTTTTGATTGGTGTGGGAATAGTAAATGTCAACCCTTTAGTGTTCAACACCTTCTTCAAATTGGCTTAAACTGGGGTGGGAATCGTCAATGCCATCCCTTTAGTGTTCAAAACCTTCCTCAAACTGTTTTAGATTGCATTGGGAATAGGACAGGTCCCACTATTAGTGTCCAACTCCAGGTGCGGTTTTCTCATTAGGGCGGCAGGGCTCCGCCCCGCTTACATTTCTGCTTCAAATAGGGTTTCCTTTTTATTTAGAAGAATTCCAAATCCATTACACCTGCGACCCTCGCTCTGCGCAAGGATCAGGCAAAACCAGGCACATGTGGTGTTAGAGCGCATGTGCGGGGCGTCGCAGGATTTTAAGAGCTGGTCTTATTTCAGCCCCGTCCCCCGGTGGCTTCCAACAATTGAAGTCTCTGCCCTCTGATGACGTAATGCAGCCTCGCTGATTGCAAGCAGCCTGGGCGCTTTAAGCAGAAGCCCTGGGTTTCCAAGTCTTCTTGTCAATCAGGGAGGGTGCACTACGTACGTCACTGCACCCTACCCATTTTCTACCACGTCAGCATGGGTTGGGAGCAAGACTCCATGGCCCCACCCCTTGGGAAGAGCTGGGAAAGGCCTGTGGTGCTCACGACACGAGGCTGTCTGAGGCGACCTGATCTGCAACACTTGTGCTCTTCTTAAAAGCAAGCAGCAAAGTTGCTCGGACCAGAGAGGCTGGCAGTTAGTATCCCAGGCAAGTGCGGGTGGGGGCTTAGAGAGGGTTTTAATGGGCGGCTCTAAGAACCGAAGGAAAAAGCGGGCCTAGAAATGTGTCCTTACCAGGTCCATATTTATAATATCCAAAGGGACCAGAAAATTATATCACCCCAGGTTTTGTTGCTCGGCAGGCAGTGTGTGAATCATCAGTTCTTTGAAAGTTATTTCTTGAAGTCTGATAATTGGAAAATGTCACATTGTGGTCATTTGGGTAATAACTGGTCATGGGCTACTCATAGATGGGGAATATGGAAATGAATCGTAAAAGTAAAACTGTCAGTATTCAGTAAATAATTGTGCGTCATTCATTAAAAGGCATAAGCATCTGAAGGATAATTACACTTATGCAGTGAGTACCTTGCTCCTAGATGAGCAAAGACAGAAGCCCGTCATAAATCATCAGCTTGTGATGATGGGGCAGGTTTTCAGGAACTTGATTAGTCTTGTGGATGGTTTGTGAGGATTATTTCCTTATCCTGTGGGGTCTAGATTGAGGGGTGTAGTTAGAAGATAGGAACATTTCATTGTTTAGTAGTGGTGACTTTAGTTTTCTGCGATTTCACTTTAGATGATGTTTTTTTCTGTAAATATAAGACACATTCTAGCACGTAAAAAAGGACTTAATGCACCTTTCTGAATTCAACACACTTGGTAACTGCATCACTGTGAAAAATGTATTTAGTGTCATTCAAATACAGCAAATGTATGAGCATAAATTTGAGTTGGGGGAAGAATTGCCTTTATCCTAAGTGAATCCCACCAATTCATTAACGTGTAGTGGTTTTGCTGCCGTCTTCAACAGTTCATTAATTTACAAACTGTTGAGGACTGCAGCAAAACCACTACTGATGATGCCATCAAGCTATCTTTTCAGTTTTCCACTGTGCTCTTCTTAGATCACTGAGCTGAATGTCTGAGCTCTAGATTTTAGTAATACAAATAAATCTGCAAGTCCTTTTTCTATGACTAGACCTTTGGTTGCTATCATTTTAAATTATTCACCGTTCACTGATTTCTTCTCTTCGCTAAACATCATCTTGACTTGGGGTTCACTGTTTCTCTCAACTTAACTACAATGTACATTTCAAAGAATCAAAACTAAAGGCTTCATCTTCCTAGTGTGAGGTAAACGCAACCCCAATGCCAGCAGGGCTGTACAGAAGGGCCTTGCTACTCACTTTTAGGCATGCTTTGTAGCTTGAGATCACATACTAGTTTGCACACATTATGGTAAATATTGACAGACCTCATTCACTTACTTATTATTAGTGCTTAATTTAAGCCAGTGGTTGTAGGTGGGACCCGCCATTCAGTAGCACCAGACGCAAGGTTCTGAGCAAAACGTTGTGCCTGCCACTTATTCTTTTACAAATTAATCACTGCTAGTTAGCCAAGAGCTTAGCACAAGACATTCATAGAGTAGGTGTGTTGATACGAAAAATCCTCATTCTGAGGTGCTGTGTGTTTGACTATTTTGTGTTCACACCCTGAACATAGTCTCTTTGCCAGAAACCTTCTTTTAAAGGTGGTTAATAAGATCTTTTTTAATTGAAGCAAACCCTTGGATGATATTCTAATAGTATATCTGCTAAGCTTTGATGACACAAGAATTACTCTATATGTCACCAGTGAACAATGGAGGTTGGTAGATGATGTTGCTTCTGTTGGGGAAGGGCTGATGCTGTAGACCATATGAACCCCAAAGAGGAGGTAGTTGGATCATAATATTTATTTGAGCTCTATCCATGAGATACATATCTTCCTTTAATGTTTGATTTCACTTTTTGCTGATCTGATCCACCAATATCTGGCTTAGTGTGTGCTGCCTTGGGTTGGCATGAAAAGTGACAGATGTCTGCAATGACATGTTAAGTCTTCTGTGGTACTGGGTAGTGACTTGCTACTCACCAAAAAAGCTCTACAACACCCCATCAGGGGTAACAAGCACTATATAAATGAAAAACTTTTTCCTTCATCTATCACTTTGCTATCCTTCTGATTCCAAATAACTGACTAACCTATCCACCACTCAAATTACTTTCATATTGCACTATACTAATTCAACACTAATCCTTTATGGGTTCACGAGTAGCATGCTACTCGCCGAAAAAGGGCTTCAACGCCTCATCATGGGTAGTAAGCGCTATATAAATGCAATTACAATACAAAGCATGCGCATAAAGGAATCATTTCCTTAGTTACGTTGCCGAACTTACAAGCTCCTCTGCTTTTGTCTATCAAGGGTTGATGGGCATTGATGTGGTCAGAATGTATAATTATAATAAGCATCTAGTTCCAGGTCTAGGACCTCTCCTCTCAAGTCTAGTGATAACAGATGCCAAAATAACTAGGTTTATTGTGCTGACCATATTGTGTCACTCTCTAGCAACCCATCTGTTTATCAGAAAAAGCCTGTTCTGGTTTGTGAAAATGAGGGGCGGACGGTGGATGGAGGTGCCCACGTGTTAGACCTGGCATCTTTGGTGTGGTTTCCCCCTATCTTTTTGCCTCTACCTCCTGTATTTTTGATGCTGTGCTGGATTTCATTTTTGCTGGTTTAGATGCTTTGGACACTCTGCCAATGCTGATCAGTGCCAGAGTGTAAGTGCTCCCTTCATTCCTTGTTCCTTTCTTCCCATCTCTTTTCTATCTCTCTTTTGTTATGTGTTTTTCCATCCTTGTTTCGCCCTTATTCAATTTGCCTCGTGCATATGTTTTACTTTCTTTGGAAATGTTAGCATTAGACTGACTACATTTTGTGCTACTATTTATTTTAAATTTAATATGCATGGCACTCGAGAGCATTTTAGTAGAGATTTCCACCATGTAGCCTTCAATATTTATACTGACATCTCTGAAAACAGGGATAATGTATATTTCCATAACAGTGCTTACCTCAAAAGAAGAAATAATCGTGCCTGCTAATTCTCAGCTAATAAGTGTTTGCCCTGTATTTACCGCCACTTTTTTCTTAATTAATATTATTTTTCTTATTTAGTAGAAATGTAGGGAAACATGAGGAATACAATAAATACGTGATTTTATACACCGATAAAATTAAAGCATTTTTAATGAGGTGACTGAAAAACCACCACCTCGGCTGCTGCTGAATAATTCTCTGACACGTTTCAAAAGCTTTCTAATAACCTGCTTCGGATCTGGTTCATGAGGTACTGGGCATGTGTAAACTTTAATGCATCTGACAGCCAGGCCTCTCTTGGGGCCATGCTGGCGCAGTCTGGGTTGTAATTAATGTGGCCGAGTATATTGCTGTAGGTTTAACTGTATCCCAGATGCTGTGATTGTCTGTCAATGACAGTAGCATCCCTTCTTCCAACTAAACTGCGCTCAGAAAGGCCTACTAATCTCCAAAATACAAGTGGCAAGGCCTGTGCTGGGTGTATTAAAAGACTAGATAGATGAGTTTGAGGATGGTATTTAAGGTGTTGTGCTTGTGCCTCATTGCGGTTCCTGTTGAAAGAGTTGGACGGTCTCTGGCTACGTACATAAGATGGGTTTCTAGAAGCATACTGAGGTTACGGGCAAACAATGGAAAATACACTGGAACAAAATAGAAGACTGTTTGACCAATGACTGAGGGGTGTGGAGGAAGGCAAAAGTAAATAGGTGCAAGTTTATTGCCAGGTACTATGACACTAGTTCTGTCTGCTTGCAAAAAAGTTGGGCCACTGCACTGTTGACCCCTGAAAGGTGGGCACTGGTGCAATTTGAATTGGAAATATGTTATCCCCGACCTCTCTCCCATTTGCTCCTAAAAATGTGTACTTTGGCCATGATGCAAGAAACTCCTAAAAATTAGTTACCTCAGTGTTCTCCCAGTATGGTCCCTGTAACGTTTGCTCCTGCAGGTTGGCCCTCTGTGCACTTAGCTAATTCATGCTGAGGCGCTTACAAAGTTTGCTAGTAAATTGTTGGGCCATAGTCCATTTTTAAATATTTGGTCCTTGGTGTCGATTACTCATAATGTTTTGCTTCAAAGATATTCACTCTGTAAAGATAGATTTTATTCTGTGGAGTTCTCTGGTTGGGCAGATCAAGTAGTCGTTTAATGCATTTCTACCACTGGATATAAGTAATTATAGCCTGCCTGCAGTCTAGGAGAGAGCATTGCCAGTTCTAGCGATTTAAGATCTGTTTGGTCAGGTGTGTATCTGCAGCTTGTTAAAATGATAACATACCTGACTGACATGAATGTGTGGAGACTTGCCACAGCCAAAGTTAGGGCCTTGTAATGGCATGGATGGATGTCAGAGTGGGAGTGTTAACCTGTGAGAAATCTCCTTTCTTGGCTTGCCTTTAAGTTGTTTATTTAAAAAATTATCAATGAGGTATTGAACAGATATTTATCCAGAGTTAAAGATGTAACTGATGGTAGTTTGAGGGGAGGCAGTGGCCTGTTTCTGTTTAAAAATATAAAACAAGTTCATAATCAACTTGTGTATCTGGGCACAAGTATATGCTGAAGAAAAACAGCTCCAAATTTTCAAAACGCTGCTTCACTATGTTTGATTCAAGAATTCATTCTTTATTTAATTCTCCATGCTGAATAGCGGTATTCAAATGTTGCATCACATATGATATCCAGCCAATCTATTTGCTAGTTACAAATTCACAAATATTTGTAGACTTGGCCTCCCATGGCCTCCCGATGCATTTCGGCGCCACACTGCGCCTTTATCAAGGGATCTGAAATTTGAATATCCATAATTAATACTACGTTCTGAGCCAACAACAAAAATTACCCTTCTCTACATTTTGCATTTACTAAACTAGATGATAATTCATATCAAATAAACCTATTATGTTTAACCAGCGGTTTCCTATTCAATAACAGATTGCAAGCATTCATTACGTTCCAAAATATAAGCAACCTTTCTAAAATGTGATTACCACCCTCGAGGGCACCACCCTATAAGTCATACTGCGAGTATGTGGACTAGCGGCTACAGAACCGTCGATTGGGCCCCTTAGCTTATGTTACTGCATTGCAGAGCTCCCTGCTGCTATGCGGGAAGCACAGGGGGGATAACTACCGTGTTTAAACTCTCCTCCCCACATTAATCCTGAACTTGGATGTAAGCTCGCTGCTTCCCTTACGCTGCGGTTCCTTAAGTTTATATTAAACACGGGGCTTACCGGAGTTAGTGAAAGATCGCTCACAGGAGACTGTTACACACGGACGCGAGCATCACGGTGTGGCAGATGACCTCTAGCGGAAGTGGGTGAACTAAGTTAATCTCGCGGTTATGGCGCTATGGATTCTGGAACTTGTGTGCTAATGCTGGTCTTCTACGTGAATATATTCAGTGAAAACAATACAACAAAGCCCAACATGCATTACATTATTAAGGAATACCAATAACAGTTATAAATAACAGAGAAATTCCACCCTCTCATTCAACCCAAACGAACCCTCCTTAGGTGGTTCGGGCTCGCTCACTGCGATCGCTCGCGTGGTGTGCCCCACAATTAATTTAACGGCTCACCACTTTCAAATGTCACCAGCCGCCACTGTCCAACTCCTTACCAAATTGGTTTAGGTTGAAGTGGGATTAGTGAATGTCAACTCTTTAGTGTCCAACGCCTTCCCAAAATATATTTAGATTGGAGTAGGAATAGTTAACTATACATGTCACACCTTTAGTGGCCAACACCTTCTGTATATTGGTTTTTATTGGATTTGGGATAGGAATTGTCACCCCTGCAGTGTGCAACACCTTCCTCATAATGGTTTAGATAGAAGTGGGAATTGTAAATGTCCTCGATTAGTGTCCAATGCCCTCCCCAAACTGGTTTAGATTAGAGTGGGAATACTAAATGTCCACCCTTTGGTGTCTAATGCCTTCCTCAAATTGGTTTAGATTGGAGTTGGAATTTTAAACATCATTCCATTATTGTCCAAAATGTTCTCAATAATCTGGTTGAGTGGAGAGGGAATTGTAAATGTCACCCATTTAGTGTCCAACACCTACCCCCAATAAGGTTAGATTGGAGTGAGAGAAGTAAATGGTACCCCTTTAGTGTTAAATACCTTTTCCAAATTGGGTTGAAATGGAATGGGAATATTAATAGTCAACCCTTTAGTGCCCAAAACTTTCCCTATGTGGTTAGAGTGGAGTGGAAATTGTAAATGCTACTTTAGTGTTCAACCCCTTGCCCAAATTGGTTTAGATTGGAGTGGAAATAGTAAATCGCAAATGTTACTCCTTTAGTGTTCACCACCTTCCTTAACTTGGTTTTGATTGGCGTGTGAATACTAAATGTCAACCCTTTAGTGTCCAACACATTCTCCAAATTAATTCAGATTTGAGTGGGAGTAGTAAATGCCACCCATTCAGTGTTCAACGCCTTTCCCAAATTGGTTTAGATTGGAGTGAAAATAGTAAATCGCAAATTTCACCCTTTTAGTGTCCAACACCTTCCTTAACTTGGTTTTGATTGGAGTGGGGATAGTAAATGTCAGCCCTTTAGTGCCCAACACCTTCCCTCAATATGGTTAGATTGGACTGAGAGCAGTAAATGACACTCTTTTAGTGTTGAATGCCTCCCCCAATTGGAGAAAATAACCTCTCAGGCTTGTTCATCTGCTTTTCCTGCAATATGCGGTCTCGGGGAAAAGTAGGTGAACAAGCCTGAGAGGTTATTTTCTCCAATGTTCGAGACCTCTCAAGTTCCTCAGAAACCATGAAGCACATTTTTGCTACTTAACATCATACTCAGGAAGGGTAGCAGTACCTCAGCAAACACACATGCACCTTAGCCTTCATCCACAGTTGCACAACTCAGGAGAACCCAGATGCAAACAACATGACTAGAGGACTGTGCTGCCCAAACATATGCACTACACATGACCAACCATGACTGCACACTAGTAGAAGGAAATAACATAAAACTAATTGTGACACATTGGTCCTGTACACAGCTCATTCGTACACAGTATAGTGTCACACTATGAAGTGTTGAAGAGCGTCACACACTGGCAAGGCATGAGGTGGTGGACATGAGACTGAAGTGGTGTGTACATCAGTTTAGGACAGGTGAGGAGTGTACAGTGCAAAAACACATAGAGGAGTAACTCACAATGTGTAGGCATCAGAAGCAGCTACAGTGTATGACCCCTCATACCATATACCATACTGGAGCCAAAACGTTTTCAAGAGACAGCAATGCATGAGAAAACTCACAAATAATGTCTGTGTAGCTGAGCAGTTCAGCACAGTGAGCACAAACAAAAAACAAGACACATGGCTGATCAACAAAACACAACACAGACTACTGTGCAGTCACACACTCTGCATACTCACAATTGGCAGCAACAACAAGTAGGTGTTTCCCAGGAGTGCAAGGACACGTCACCACACCACAATGCACACTACTAAACCTACAACTCCTACATGTGCCCACAATCTGAAGCACATGTCTGGCACTCATTACCTGGGTTATACATGCGTGTAGTTGGCATATCAGGGGCACACACACATCAACACCACTGACAATGACAGGCCATTCACACTATATGACTACTCAAGTGCACACATTCAATGTACCCATGTGACTATGAACACAGGCACACCCAAGAGGACTGCACACCAACACTGCTGTGCACATATCAAGAAAGAGCCCACAGAATTGCCGGACCCTGGCCACCCCGCAAGTAATCCTGTGGATAGCATTCTCCTCTGTGCTGGTATTGCATCCTGACATGACAAGTGTACAAATTAGCAAACCTGAGCACAGAATAATAACAATAACAGAATTTATAAGAGTGCGAGCAGCGGTGTCCCGGCACTAAGAGCAAGAACTGAAGTGCGAACCGCCTGATCGACAACCGCTATCCTTTCCCTATGTGCCGAGGCTAAAGAGCCAAGTTTTCAAGGCTTTCCTAAAAGTAGGCTCAGATTTTATCTGTCACAAGAAGTTGGGCAAATCGTTCCATAGCTTTATAACCACGGCCACAAAGGATCTCCCTCCAATACATGCTTTCTTGAACCTCGGGACGCACAATAGGTTCAAGGCGCCTGATCTAGGTGGCCTATTTTGTTAGTGGCTGCATAAGCACGGCTTCAGATAGCTCAGGCATTTACCGTGGAGAGAACAGAAAGCAAGTATCAAGGCCTTAAATTCTATTCTTCGAGCCACGGGCAGCCAATGGTGTTTCTTGATGTGTGGCGAGATATGGTGACGGTAGGGTGCTCTCCTAATCATTCTTGCTGCCTCATTTTGGACCATTCGCAGCCTTTTGATCAAGTAAGCAGGTAAGCTGACATATAGACTATTTGCATAGTCCAATATTGCCGTCACCGTAGCGTGTATGACCACTCGACGGCAGTCCTCAGGTAGTACGTGGATGAATTTACGTAGACTTTTCAGTTTCCCAAAACATGTCGAAGACACCTGCGTAATCTGAGCTGAGAGGGAGAGGTCCGCCTCCCATTTGACCCCCAGGTTTTTTTGTCGATGCTGCTGGAGTAGGTGGAAGGCCCATTTCAATCGGCCACCAGAGATCCTCACGCGGTGGGCAGATGTTTCCGAAAAATAATACCTCAGTTTTATTGGCATTAAACTTCAGCTTGTGGTTGTTCATCCACAGGGATTTATCTGTCAGGCAGCCCTTAAAGTTCTCGAGG
Source organism: Lissotriton helveticus (assembly GCF_964261635.1). Lineage (NCBI taxonomy): Eukaryota > Metazoa > Chordata > Amphibia > Caudata > Salamandridae > Lissotriton > Lissotriton helveticus. The sequence continues at coordinate 1,794,934,878 of NC_136068.1, forward strand.
GCTTTGTCCGCTTGTTCTTTAAAAGAGAACATCAGCTGGGTGTCGTCGGCGTAAGATATCGCCTTCACTCCCCAGTTGGTAATAAGTGTGAACTGCGGCACCAGGTAGATATTAAAGAGGAGCGGGCTGAGTGCTGAGCCCTGAGGGACTCCGCACCAGATCTGCTTGCGTTTGGATTTATGTGCTTGTAAGGCGATCTGCTGTGTCCGGTTGGAAAGAAACAAGTTCAGCCATTTCAGCACCGACTCCCCCCCACGCCGATATCTATGAGTCTAGACAGCAGTATTGCATGGTCCTCCGTGTCAAACGCGGCGGACCAATCTAGGAGCACCAGCATAGCTGATGACCCTGCGTCACTGTTGTTTTTATAGATTCTGAAACCTCCAGGAGGACGGTTTCGGTCCTAAAACCCGGTATAAACCCTGATTGGGTATCATGCAGGATGCCAGAACCCTCCACAAACGAGGACAGCTGTCTTTGCACCCACTTCCAATAACAGGTTTCGTAATATAAAACCTTGGTAGTCCGTCCACCTTGTTTTTAATCCAATACGGGTTGGCCGATATTAAAGATTTTTGTAGAGGCTACAACCTTGTACTTTTTAATCTTGCACCCACAGTTATATTCACATCTTAATTTGGGCACTGTTGCACTCACCACATCCCGCTTCGCTGTAAATCAGGCGTTGTAGCACGCTGGGGGGGCATTCGGCTACCCCAGCAGGGACCCAATGATGAAGCATGTCACCAGCTAGTGGTGAGTGAGGGTCCTTCTTAAAAAGGGTAGTTTTCCCTTTACTTCTAATACTCACGTGGGGTACGGGCTCCCTTTGGAGGTATCTTCCTTCAGAGGGTTGCTCTGTTCCTAAGGGGGAGAGTAAGATAAAAGAAATATACGTGTACATGTGTGTGTGTATAGATTGCGATATACACATATATATGTATAAGTATAGATTAAAAAAGACACCAACAATATTGTTGTTTATATATTTTTATTTGTTTTTTCACTTTAGTCACTCCTTTGTTGCCGTTTGCACCCACTTCACCAGCATCTTTGCAGGGGCTGGAAGAAGGGAAATGGGGCGATAGTTACTCAGATCCCCGGGTACTCCATTGAGTTTTTTCCTAAGGGGTAGCACCATAGCGTGTTTCCACAACTCAGGGAAGATGCCAGTAATTTGGGAGGTGTTCCAAATATGAGTCAACCACTTAGATATAGACTGGGCCAATATATAGTTTCAGGGGGCAATGGTCCTCTGGGGAGCCAAATTTGCAGCTTAGAATCAAGGACAACCCGTCTTGCAAAGTGACCGGGTTGAATTAGCAAACTATGGCTTGTTGATCATTGCCCTCGGACCTGTCTGTCAGATTTAGTCCTAGCAGCATTTTCCCTGAAAGTATTATAGATAGTGCGGATTTTATTGTCAAAAAAGTCAGCGATGTTCTCACATAGTAAGGGTGAAGCTTGAGCTTCAATTTGTAATGATTAGGAAAAGAGTAGATCATCACAAACAACCATAATTGCACCTTCAAGCCTCTGACTCAAGAAAAACAAAGGTGCCTGTTACCTCTGGAAAGCTCTGAACAAGTGAAACAAGTAATTTCCATTGTGAAAGTGGCATACAGAGCATGTGTCACATGAACCGATACCCACAAAAGCTTTTATTTAGCAAGGACACTGACAAAGCAGACAACAGGAGTAACAGTCATTATTACATAACACCCAGATAGGCATCAAAAATAGAAAACAGCAAGGTCATTGGCCAGTCCATAGGTCCGGTGGGCACATGTGTGCATGAGAAACTGCACAGGGAATGGGCATCCAAAGTGACAAACAGCAAAGCCATTGGCCAGTCCATTGTTCCGGTGTGCACATGTGTGCATGAGAAACTGCACAGGGAATGGGTAACACCGTTCACAGCCGTGGGAATCACCACAACTCAGGGGATACAAATGGGCAGCCCAGGCACCTCTGTGGGATAGATGGTGTTGGAAGGGGTACTTTTCCTCAAATTTGGCTGTCAGTTGAATTTGGAGGTGGCTGATTGTCGGGGCCAGTTGGAGGACTGGACCTGGGAGACAGAGGACGGGTTGAGGTCATAGCATCAGTGGCTGTGGGAGCCTGAGGGCTGGTTGGACCTGGTGGTGTGGTGGCACAGGAGGCAGAGATATGCTGCCGGCAGACACAATGTGCGAGGGTGAATGTTGAGGGCTGGGTCTCAACTTCTTGGGGATTCAATAGCCCACATTGTCCTGGCTGAAGTGAGAAGTGAGATGGGCACAACAGCCTCACTCTCCACCAAAGGTGTATCATGTGCAGATGGCTCTTCCCGTGTGGATTTTCTGGATCTGGTGGTACGCGTGGGGTGGCCTTGCCTTCTCCCCTCCATCCCCTGTTCTCTAGATAAACCCCCCACTTTGCTCTCCTGTCCCAGCTTCACAGGAGTGTGGGTGGGAGTTGACTTTGTGGGTGAATCTGCCTTAGAGAAGTGTTTGTGCTTAGTCGTTGCAGGCACTAGGTTCACAGCAGACAGAGCAACTGTTGGTTTGTCTTTGGGAGCAGGTGTGGGGATGGGAGTGCCCTTGGATGGGGATGATTTGGATGAATGTGAGGTTGAGGCCTGCTTCTTGGCCTGATGCCCCTGAGTGTCATGTGATGGGCTTTTGCCTTTGCACGCCTGTGTGCCTGTTTTGTGTTGTGGGGACGGTGCATGTGGTCTGGGTCGCTTGGAGTGCTGCTGTTGTGTGGTGTGTGTAGAGAACTTGGTGCCTGAGGGCTGTGGAGTGTGGGCACTCTCATCAGGTGTTGACACTCGCAGGGTGGTTGCTGAAGGGACTGGAGCTGGACTGGGAGCCAGTGCCAGCTGAATGGCTGCAGTCACTGTGGAGGACAAAGACTAGACAGTGTGATGTAGCCCACCCAAATCTTAATGAATGCCCTCCATGAAGGCAACTACCTGTGCCAACTTCTTGTCATTGTCCTGGAAGGCATTCAGGAGAGCAGCCTGACACACACATGCTGGTGCAAAAGGTCCATCACCTCCACACTGAGGGCAGCAGGGGAGACAGGGGCAGTAGTGCCTAGGGGAAGGAGACTCTACCCTTCCTAGGGATGCAGGCACCGACAGCACTTGTGGTAGCATCCAGGTGGGTGGGCACGGGACTATGTAGGGTAGAAGAAGAGGCAGATTCAAACTCCCTGTGCCAGCCAACATCGAGGAGCCACCGCTGGAGTCAAATGATGTGGAGGTTGGTGTTTCCAGGGGTGATTCATTCAGGGAACTCCTGTCCTCCTCAGAGGCGCTGGTCACATCAGTGTCAGTGAGCTCATGTGTAGCAAGTGTGCCAGAAGTCTCTCCACTGGTGTCCGTCCCCTGTCCTTCCGTGCCCTCGGTAGATGCTGCAATAGACGGAGATGTAGGTTTAGTATAGTGCTCTACTCACACACATCTTATGCAACAAAGCACCAAACTAGAAAATTATCCCCCCATTCTGCCCACCACCATGTGCAGTCTGCATGTGCAACCTTTATGCAATCATCAGAAGATGCATGGAAACATGCATAGTTGACATCAATGACCCATGTGACATTGACACAACCAAATAGCTGGCCCGTGCCTCCTAGTAAACTACTAATCTCTGTAAGCATACCTACGTGTCTGTAGGTGAGATAGATATACATCTCAACATGTGCCTCTGTCACATATGGAGTCATTTTAAGGGAACACCACAGATACAGACTCGCAAATGCCCTTTTGCAATGGCCATAAGCTCCTGCTAGCCACCATGCTGTGCTTTGAAGCTCAGCTACAGTTGCACATTGGTGTCAGCTGTGTAGTTGTCACACATTTTAAGCTGTGCACATCACATATCTACAAAAGCACACTAAGGTGATGCTCACTGCTGTTCACTGCCAGGTGATTTCTATGACACTCATAATGCAGCGTATGTCACAAGGCCACATCTCATCTTGCAATGTCAAGGGTCATTGTATTAAACACGAGAAACTACATGTTGTGAAAATGCATGACAGCTGCACTAAACACAGAGGCCACTTAGAAGCCATTGCATCACACTAGAAATATCACAGAGCTTCCCACTGGCTCAGGGTTGAGATTCATGCAGTCACTCACACCCAAAGTCACACTTTGCAGAATACTCACCCCAACTTGTGGCTGATGGGCCCTCAAGCATCCATCCAGCTCTGGCTGTGTCAATGCCAACTTGCGAGCCATTAGTGGTGTCACGCTCCTGCGCGCCAACCTGCCACTCCAAAGGAGCACCCCCAGCGTTATCTCTGCCACGTTTTTGCTCAGCCGGCAGATGTCATCCCACCCATTGTGACAGTGTGTGTGCCATCAGTTGGAGATACCCCTTGCGTACAATGGCCCTCCATATGGCCTTACACTGGTGGACATTAAGCTGCAGGCATGGGAGACAAGAAGAGTTTTAGTGACACTGCTTTACGTACCACTGTGTGTCAGTACAGAAGCATGAAAAAACATAGCCACCAATACATAAATCTTGAGCAGAGGCCATACAGCATGACACGTAGTATACTTGCATCAAATACTCTCATATAAATGTATACATGTATGATGATGGACACAGTACCTGGCCATCTCAAACACATGCAGAGTGCCAGCACAGAAACCAATGTGAAGAAGACCCTCATCTGTGATGCAGTATGTGAGTGAGAAATACATACAATACATTTGAAATGATGTGTTGGGGCAGACTCACTGTGTCAAACACTACACACCCCTCAATGTCCTTGGCCAGTGAATGGCTACCTGTGTCATGGAGGTCATATTTTGAGCCATGATCTTACATTCTCACACTCTTCATACAAGGTGTAGGCCTGTCTTGTGCAATCCTCAGGCCTAAGATAGATCATTGAGAAATATGACAACACATATGTTTCACTCTGTCCATTTACTGATGGGTCCTTGTCAAATTTGACAGTTTGTGTGAAGGCCAGGGGGACTCACACCGAGGTTAAACATGGGCCAACTTAAAAATCACATGCATGTACATTATGAGTGGGCAAACAGTGCCTACCATGCGAGACAGAACACATAATAAAAACAACGGAAGGATGATATCTCCAAATTACATTTATTGGATGTGTCATAGGTGAATTGCCATCAAAAGTGTTACACTCAGGCATTTTACTCTTTTGCATATTGCACACATATCTATGGGGGCAATATGAAAACTGTACACCCATTGCTCATTACCCTCTGGAAGAAATACCTTTGCAATATCACAAATGAGCCTGTGAAAACCTCGTGGACTATGACATCACATAGCCCAGGCAATGTTTTTTCAGACTTCGACTGTGCAAACCAGCACTGTGACTTTATGACTGCTAAAATACTGCATGTACCTCCCATCCTTCAATGCAGCCATGGATTTGTGAAAATAAGACTACACACAACATTAACATGAAGTCATCATGCTAGGCAGTGTATTACTCATTTATATTACCACCTTTGTATTTTTCTTGATGAAGAAGGGCTGTAGAAATGTCCATGTTGTCATCCTCCCGAAATACTCAATTGCAATATTTAATAGGCCATGTATGGAGCATGGTAAATGAAAAATGAGGATGCATGCACATTTACTTGCACACACAGGCACATACTACTGTAGAGCAATATCATGTGAGCACTGTGAGCACTCTCCAACTGTCACTCTGAAACACTTACCAGTACATCGGGAGCACCATGTAGTCTCCTATACTGTGAAAGCACCTCGTCCACCAGGACCTTCAGCTTCCTCTGTGATGAAGGGACCGGCCCTGATGTTCTCAGTTCTCGCCATCACTGTGTGCAGGAGACAGGAACAGCAGCAGTTGTTGGTGAAGAATGGCAGGCAGCAGTGTTTGGATGCAATTGAAATGTGTGTCTCTCTCACAGACATATATAGCCACCTGGGTTTGTTTCAGTGGTACTTAGCTGCTGCAATTGGTGTTCCTGGTCAGCTTTTTTCAAATGTAAACAATGACCGGGATCGCAGTGGTGGTGCACGCCTACCCTGCTTTTCAAATGTTTAATTCAGTACTGCATTCATGGCTACCATTGGCTGAAAAGGCGTGGGCATTGGTGGTGTCGCACCGCGGGGCCAGGCAGTAGCTACCACAACTGTGCATCTTTTGAATGTACCCAATGACCGGGTCTGTAGTAGTGGTGCACGCCTACTGCGGGTTTCAAATATGGAATTCACGACCGCGATCACGTTTCCCATTGGCTGTAAGGCATGGGCATTGGCGGTATCACACCGCGGGGCCCTGGTGTTCGCTACTGCTAATTGGTATATTTAAATTGTGGCTAAGGACCTTGATTGCAGTGGCTGTGTGCTAATGGCTGATGTGTGTGTCACGGGTATTTATGACCAGCTACCTAATGTCTATGTTGATGGTGTTGCTCATTGTTATGTGTGCTGGTTTGTGTACCTTGATGGCTAGAGGTATGGTCTAGCTGTGATGGCATCACCTGACAAGTAAATGTAATTCTCTTGTATCTTTCTAGGGCCATTCACCCTCTCAATGCCTCTTCACAATCAGAGTTTGTGGTACATTGGAATCTGAGTTGACATTGTACATACTGTGATAAACATGGAGCTGACAAAAAGACATAGGTGTGTAAAGAGTGTTTATTTATAATGAGTACTTGTGAATCTATGAGTTGTCAGTGATGGCAAATAAGACAATAGAGTAGTCACCACATTGATTTAGTCACACAGTCCAACAGACACCTGCCATCAACATGGCAATGTGGGTAAGAATAGTCAACAAAGACAATGTCAATAGGAACAGAGGTGCCATCATGGCTGGCTTGGGAACTAGCGTTTGGATGGTGCATTGCCACTTGATCCTCCCCTGATGTTTCTCAGATAGCCCCTTGTGCGTTTGACAGGGGGGGCAACTGCTGCGGATTCAGCGGCGTCTGAGGAGTGATTTTGTTGCAGCTCACCCTTCTCTGTGGCTGCGGTGGTGGGAGTATCGTCCTGCGGCCAATGGAGGGCTGAGCTGTCCTTTGGGCCTCATGTGTGTTCCTCAGAACAACCGCAAGCTGACCCTTTAGGCCCACATGTTGGCCCATATGCGTGTCCATGTACCTCAGCAGCAAGCAGTGCTCACGCTTCTTCCACATACCTGGCCCATGTGTCCCTGGGTCTGCTCATGTGCCCCCAAGGACTCTAGAGATGTTGGCCAGGGCTTCGGTCCCAGTGTCCTCTGTATTTCTTCCCAGTTGCCCTCCCACCTGCCTTGCTGACCCGAACCTGTGGCGTAGGCCCTCAACACACCCACAAACTCTCCCTGCCTTCTCTGATTGTGTGGTGGTGTTGGTAACCACTGGGGCCGGGAGAGTGTTGCAGGCAGCAGTAGTGGTTGTGGTAGTGGTGCTTGAGGCCGCACAGGTCGTTACAGCAGTGGTCAATGCTGTTGTTGCTGAGGTGGTAGCGCTGGTGGGGATAATAGTGGCCTGGGACGAGGTGCGCTCTGGTAGTCTGGATGGGTCAGGTTGTTGCTCCTCATCTGAGAAACCTAGGGAGTCTGCATCCGAGAGTTTATGTTCCGGCGGTGGAGACTGGCTCTGCAGGTTGGTGTTGTCTTCTGCAGCAGTTGCTTGTTGATCTCCTGTTGAACAGCGATGAAATGGTAATTGAAGTGCATTCCACAAGCTTGGTGTTAGATGTTTGGATGTTACATGTGATACACCACACACTTTACATTGCAATCACTTGGTATGGCTGCAAGATAATGAGCATCAGCACATGATGTTGAGGTACATACATTACTTGTCTATGGTGTGACATGTAAATAGTGACCATGTGCCATGTACAGATTGTGTGATTACAAGGACAAGTTGTCATCTAACGACTTGCGGCACATCAACTTTACTTAATGCGTCTTTTTGGTTTGCTCTGCATGGAATCAGTTTCAGCTAAGCAAGAACTAGTCATTGTAATGTTCAACATACCTTTTTCATATAATGTACTTTAGTTAGTTTGTCTGATTGACCATGCATTTTTTTGTTTTCATATGGGCCTTCATGCTCTGACATAATGGCACTTACACATTGCATTCTGTGCTGTGCATGATTGGGCCCTGAATTTATTAAACATGTGACTTGGTGTTTCAAAGTTTCATTTCTTTGACAGTTACGTAAGCTTAGCTGTCTGCACACTGGATGTGGCTTTTGGATCTATGCCAAGTTGGATGACATGGGAGGGCTGGTGTGGTCATATGGCTCCATGCATTTTGAGATGGATAGCAGGGTGCATGAACTGTCTACCTACCTAACTGGTTAGGTGACACAGTGGAGGGTAATTGCTGTCACATGGTTATGAGTGGGAGGGGAATACCTTCCTGCTAATCTGTGGGACAAGGGTGCCTAGTGTGAGTTGTAGTGCTGGCTCCTACCCACAAACACCCTTCCCTGTTAAGATGGCTACCTACCTGTGAAGTGGAGCAGAGGATGGTAATAGCTTACACATGGTTCTTGGATGGGGGAATTCCCATCCTGCTCAGGGGTGAGACAAGAGAGCATGAGAAGGCTACCTACCTGTACATTTAAAAAAAAGAATATTTATTATCACGGTGACACAGACGTACACAGCAGTTCACCTACAACCCTGAGGCCAGCGGCGTATTTACATTTACACTTTACATAGTGTAATAGCCCACATCCTGGAGGCCGGGCAGCGAGTTGCAATTCTTGTTGATGTACAAAGAGTGTCTGCTGCGCTTCAGTAGACCTAAACGGATCACAAATGTTATAACAAACAAACAAAGAGGTATCAGCCCAACCTGCCGCTATCAGGACTCTTACCACTTTCGAATAATCCGGACAGCGATACTCTTGTCTATATACCCTTCCGTCCCTATTCCCTACCGCCCGTCTTTGCCTAAGTTCACAAAGGTCCACTCTATTTTCCATCCCCATCAATTAGTCGAAACTCAGTAGTTGCCCCTGTACATAGTGTGCATACTAATTAGTAAAGAAGCTCTGTCAACTAAGGTACTGAGGTGTGGGCTCCTACTTCTGCATCTGTCATTGTCTCTGCAGTGGGGCCCTCTCCCTTACATTTCAGGTATGCAGTGTATAGCGCCCAGAAATTCTTGCGTCTGCTCCGAGGAGGGAGTAGTTCACTGAAGTTTTCTGATTGTGTGCAACAATAAAGGACATCGCGTGACCACTGTAGGCAAGGGTCCCCTCAACCAGCGCATTGCCACTCTGCATTTTGCCATCAGTAGGCCTAAGTCCACCAGTCTGCGAGCTGCCTTTGGCAATTTTTTGAATAACCTAGCAGCGCCGCCACCGGGTCGGGAGCGACCTCTAATTCTACTGTAATGCGGATCTCGTGGAATACCTTTTCCCAGTACTGAAAGACCCCCGGACAGCCAACAGGCTAAATGAATAAAATCTGCCCTCGTGGAACGACATCGCAGGCTGCGTCCTCTCTCAATCCATACCTGTGCAATCTCTCTGGCGTGTAGTACACTCTATTAATGTATTTGAAATGAATCAGTCTGTGTTTGCAGTGCAGTGATATGCGTTTTGTGTTGTCACAGCAATAAGGCCACATAGCATCATCTATTGTCATGTCCGGGTTGCGTTGCCAGGCCAGCCTAGCCCTAGTGTACTGATTAGCCGTATGGGACATTGCCAGTTTGTATATGTTGGAGACAAGTCTACCGGGAGTTTTAGTTTTAATACGATACAAACGTTCTTGTACCTCAGGGGGCTCAAACAAGTCATCCCCTAGCTGTTGCTGCAGCGCTCTGCGTATTCTGTGGAATTGGAATCATTGCAGAAAAGTGGGTGTTTCTGTAGTAACTGTGGCTTCATCCCGCGCTTTGGCGACTCCTTCCGAAAACAAGTCTCCCGCTTTATGTATACCCAGCGCTTGTAGCATTCTTAGTACCCCTGAATCCTTGGGCGGTCAGCCAGACCGCCCAATCTATTGGCATTCCGTAGAGTACAATAATGCCCCTGCTTGCAGTTTCAGCAAGTTGTGCCAGGCGTGTCTTGTCGAGTTAAGCGAGTACAGTATTCCCGTTCTGCGATCCACCGGCTCAAAACTAACGGCTGTAAGGGGGAGCGGATCAGCAGAGAGCTTTTCAAGTCTAAGGTATGGTATGTTATCTGCACCCTGTATCCAACTGTGTGCCTGTGCAGCTTGTGCTGCCTTATAATAGAGCTCAAGATCGGGTGCACCCAGTCCCCCAGGTGATATGGCAATGTAAGCACTCGCCATTGTACCCGCGCCTGCTTACCCGCCCATGCCAGCCTTACCAATGATTTATTTAGTCTGACAAAGAAGGAGTGCGGCAGCACTATCGGTATATTTACAAACAAGTAAAGGAACCTGGGCAGCACCATCATCTTCATGATGGAGACCCTACCAATTAATGACAGCGACAGTCCAATCCAGGTTTCGATGTCATCCTCTAGTTTTGCCACAGCTGTCCCATAGTTCTCATGGAAGACATTTTCCCAGTCTAATGCCGAGGTACCTGACCGAGTCATCAGACCACAGCAGTGGGCACTCCATCTTCAATCTTGCGATGGCCGGGGTTAGCGGAAAGGCTATGGATGTGTTCCAGATGACCTTCAACCCGGAGAGCGTTCCGAACTGCACCACCTCTCTGAGGACCGGGGATAGGTTGTTTTTGGGGTCGCTCAAGTAAAGCAAGGTATCATCCGCGTACATTGACACCACAATTTCGTAGTTGGGGAATCTGACACCCCTTTGGCAGTGATATTCCTTAAGCACACATGCCAAGGGCTCAGCGATTATTGCGTATAGCGTGGGAGACAATGGGCAACCCTGCGCGGTACCCTGGAGATCGAGAAGGCACCAGTGACCAGGTTCCCTAGCCCAAGACGGGCTGAGGGGGCGTTGTGTAGCACCCCTATCATTTGCAAGAAGTCAGAACCAAGTCCCATTCTGGTCAACACGTGTCGCATGAAGGGCCATTCCACCGAGTCGAAACCCTTCTCCATATCCAGGAAGACCGCAACAGCTTTCGTGTCTTGCTGCACATGCTGCATAGTGCCGAATACACTACGCAGGTTATAAGTGAGGTTTGTGTCAGGCACAAATCCCGCTTGTTCCGGCGCCACAAGTTCCGGGGTCAATAGGGCCAGACGGTTAGCTATAACTTTCGCAAACTTAGGGGTCCATTAAGATGGTGGGCGGACTTAGTCCGCCCGCCATCCCATCGTGTGACCGGAACGCCCGCCATAAGGGTGGGGGTCCCGTGGGGGCTATTAGGATGCACCCGCCACAGTTGCGGGCGCATCCTGTATCTTTACCATTGTGGCGGGCGGTGCTAGAAGCACCGCCCGCCGCAATGGTAAAGATACATGTTGTGCATTTCAAAGCACAATGTGACAGGCACCGCGCGGTGCCTGCCACGTTGTTCTTTGAAATGCGGGGGGGCACCCCCCACCTCCCCCCAGTGTCCCTGGGGGCCAGCAACAGGCCCCCGCAGGGAGTCTCCGTATGCCTTTCCATGGCGGCATTGCCGCTACAGAAAGGCATTGACAAAAGCCCATACTAATATGTCTGGCGGTGTCCGATAGACACCACCATCATATTAAACCTTTTCCGCCCGGGTAGCAAGTCGACCGGTGCGGAAAAGCGGCGGACGGTTTTTCCGTCCGCCATGGTCCCACCCGCTATAGTAATATGGCGGGGGAAATGGGTGGCGGCTGGGTGGCGGGCGGGCAAGGATGTCGGGCGGATCGCCACCGCCCGCATGGCGGTGGCGATCCACCGGACATCCTATTGGGCCCCTTAGTGTCCACGTTCAGCAAAGAAAGCGGTCGGTAAGATCCGCATTCCTCCGGGGTTTTAACTGGTTTGGGGATAGCTACTAAAATGTCTTCCCTCATTGATTGTGGCATCTGTCCCATTTCACACAGATCGTCAAATAACACTGAAATGTGAGGGAGCAATAGGTCTATGAAGGTCTTATAAAAGTTTACTGTGAGGTCGTCCGTCCCGGGGCACTGTTCACCCTCATTCCAGCCAGAGCCTCAGATATCTCGTCTTTTTCAATGGGGAGAATAAGGAACTCTTTGTGCGTGTTTGAAAGGAAGGGTGGCTTTATGTGTTCCACATAGTCCAGAATCTCCCCATCCATATCCGACGCACGTGAGGCATACAGGTCCAAATAATATTGTTCGAACCTGTTCGGAATGTTTTCTTCTTCCGTAAGCATGTTGCCCTTTTCTGATCAGATCGTGGTGATTAAGGTTTTCCTGCGTTTGGCTTTTAACAAGTGAGCCAATACAGATCTCAGTCTATCAAACTCTCTGTTCATTCGCGCAGTGGCGTATTTACCCAGATGTTTCACCCCGCTATCCGCCGCCTCCTGATACTCCGCTAATAATTCCTTCATTGTATCTGTGTCCTCCATGTCTTCCCCGGACGACTGACGAGTCTCTAATTCTCCCAATTTGTGCTCCAGAGTCGATAATCTCTGACGTATGGAGCGAAGAACCCCTGAGTGTTTAGTCATGGCCACCCCCATGGTGGACATTTTATAAGCCTCCCATACCGTCTGAAAACTGTCGACTGATTCTATATTAGTAGCAAAAAATGTATCTATAGCTTCCGCCAATGCTTCTTTAAAGAGAGGGTCCAACAACGAGTAAGGAGGGAAACGCCACGTGAATGGTGGGATTGTTTTCTTAGGGGTGGACAAGACCAGCAATAGTGGTGCGTATCTGAGACATGAGAGACGTCGACGTCAGCCAGTAGTCAATGCGTGTATGTAAGTTATGGTAAGCAGAATAGTGTGTGAAACCCCCATCTTTTGGATACTGCTCCCTCCAAACACCAGTGAGGCCCTCGCTAATCAGGACTCTGTCAATAGCTCGGGCTGCCGTCGCCGGCCTCCTGAACGGGGCCCCTGATCAGTCCAATTCTGGGTTCCTAACCAGATTGAAATCACCATCCCAGAGAATTTGTTTCACCCTGCACACACTCACCGTGTTTGTTAATGTGGCAACGAACTCCGGGCAATCATAGTTGGGACCACAGATGTTAACAATGAGCAGATCCAACCCCCTGCCCTGACATCACATACCGCCCTCTCTTGTCTGCCATTAGCTGTCATATCGTGTAGTTAGATCTGGGGTCAACCCATATCATTACGCCTCTTGCGTGTGTTGTAAACCCTGCAGTGTTAACAATACCCACAAGCCCCCTGGAGCGCATCATTGGGCTGTGCAGTGGAAGAAGCGTCTCCTGTAATAAGGCAACATCAATATTATGTCTAGTTAGATAGTTCAACACTTTGCGGAGTTTCCGATGGTCGTTTAGGCCCCTCACATTCCACAACAGCTCCCTGAGGGAATCTATAGGTCTCAGAGGAGTAGTTCCGCTAGTCTTTGCCATCCTGTCTTTCACGCAACCCATTGTGGCCTGAGTCCTGTAGCTGACATTGGTAACGTACATCACACAATAATTCGGCTGGCTTCATCAACCTCAACAACAACATTGTCCCTCCCCTTCCCTCCCTTCCCCCCACAGCAGACCACCCACAACTCTGTCGCGTAGCATCCCCTAAAGGGACCACCCACTCCTCCCTAGTCCCTCCCTATCCTTAGTCAGCAGTGGTAGTGTTTGTCACATGTGGGCAGAGGTCGCTCCATATATAACTAATAGCCGAATATCAGCTGCCCACCGTCCCGATCCCCACACACCGATTTGTAATGTCACAGCCACCACTATACATCGTGTCTCAGCTTTGCACGCCAGAACGCCACACCACAACCAAACGTTTTTCGCATGCTGCAGTCTTGCATCCCTTTGGGTGACTCATGTGTCTAATGCTGTGGCTGAAATAGGGTCCCTGGATCACGGTCTAACATCAATATACAAGACATTAGTGATTAGCCCCTGCACAGACTTACATATGGAAATCTGAATAACTGACCGCCCCGGCATAGCAATATATACAACCCGAACACATTTCCCCTCCCCCAGCCCTGCCTTCAACTCTCATAATACTTGTCGGTAGTGTGTAACCAAGCGAGACTCAGTCCTGTTCTTCAAGCGATCCTCCATCCGCCTCATCCAGTAGTTGCCATTCCGGGCTCTTTCATTGATCCGTGGTCCAGTCTTTAAGTGCCTTCTGCAGAGCCTTCGGGTCTGTAAAGATGTGAGAGCGTCCTTGTTTGTTAACCAATAGTTTTGCCAGGTAGAGCATTGCATAGTCCAGATCTAGCTCGCGCAGCTGCTTTTACAAGGGCACAAATTGCCGTCGTGCATCCTGTACCCTATCAGTGAAACCTGGATAGAGTGAAATGGATGACCCTTCATATGTCAGTGTTTGTTTGTCCCTCACCTTACGCATGGCAGCGTCTCTGTCCCGATAGTTTAACAGTTTTGCTATGCTTGGATATGGCGGGGCCCCCGGCTGGGGTAGGGACCCCAAGGACCGATGTGCTCGCTCAACAACAAACATGTTTGAGAACACCTCTGCTCTCAGGAGAAGCGTCGCCTTTCGCTGTCAGTGGTTTCTCTAACTGTTGTGCCACCACGTTGTCTATATCCATCCAACTTCGTGCAGCTGCCCTCCAGCACTTCCTAAGCCTCCACGTTCTCATTAACAGCTGCCACCCGGCACTGCGCAGTATGCAGCACGCTCCACCCTGCAGGAGATGTGAAAGAGTGATTTTAAAGCAGCCAGGCATGACGGTGTACGCAGGAGCAGCGCAGCCTCATATGAGCAATTCCTTTTTCAGCAGTCACCTCCTTTTTGCCAGACCTTCATTGCCAGGCGGCGTTTTCAGGGAGTATAACACAAGAATTTTGCAATGTCCCTCTGCTCTCCACTGCCAACTGGGATTCTCACAGCAAACCTTTGGGCCAGAGGGCACGGGCCCAGTGCATACCCAATTGTTATCTGGTGCTCGTGTCCCCTTTGCTTGTACTCAAAATGGCGGTGCCACACAGCTTCAGTGCTCTGTGCATGCCCCCTGTGCTGCGCTCAGTAGGTCCCCACCTCGTGTCCTCGTTTCCTAGTGTCCCTGCTGCCTCACACCTCCGCTTTCATCCAGGTCCGTGGGCGCTTCCCAGCTCCAGCCGCAACCAGCTTGCGAGGGGGCTCCTCTCCGCTCCCGCCACAGCAGGGCCGCTGAATGCCCACACTAGTGCCGTCCCGCACACTGACCGTGTCTTGACAGGTCCGCGCAGGATACAGAGAGAGTCAGGCTCCCGGGGCACAGAGGAGCGTACCGAGTCAGCTGCCTCCCCGCCGCACGCAGAAGGACGTAGCTCTGCCCCACTCACCACTCCAGCCCAGCGGCCCTGCACTCCGCTCACAATTTTCAAGCCCGGGGGGTCCAGAGAGGTCGGGTTTGGATTTTCTTGTTGCGGAGGCGCTCAGGTGGACAAAGAATGGTACGTTGATCTATTTGAAGTGGTGGGTGTACCGATAGATGCAGGATTCCTTATCGGTGCTGTGGAGCTCGAGACTCAAGCAGCCATCTTGGTCTCGAGCGAGCTCCTCCCCCCACCAACCTGTAAGTTTGAAGAGAGCAATGCAATGGCTGCCACAAGGTTGTGGGTGTGTGGGGGAGTGTTCCATCCTGCTCTGCTGTGGGACAAGAGGTTCTGGTGGGAGTTGTAGTGCTGGCTGCCTGAACACATGCCCCTGGGGAATGTTGCCAGCTACTTTTGGGGTGATCAGAGGGAGTACATGTTAGATCTCTGAGACATATTGGGAAGAGAGTGTTGCACATAAGTGCATTTGGGCCTAGGAAGTGTAGCTTTGCAGTTGTGCAAGATAGTACATAGCGGTGTAATAGGAATCATGTTTTGTAACTTACCAGACGCCACTCCCCCAGGTATTCCTGTGAGACTCTCGGGATTCAGTATGGCAAGCACCTTCTCCTTTCATTCGTTGAATGTTAGTAGTGGAATGGGAGGGCCACTGCCAGTCCTCTGAGCCAGCTCATGGTTCTTGTTGGTACGCTCTTTTACCCTGGTCTTGAGGTCATGCCACCTCCTTCTGATCTCCTTCTGGGTGCGCAGGGTGGTCCCTACTGCATTGACTTTGTTGACTATCCTTGCCCACATTAGATTTTTTGTGGCTACTGGTGTCTATTGGACCATGCTTCCAAACAAATGTGGTTCTACTCTGATTACCTCATCTACCATCTCTGACAACTCAGTGATGGTACCACACTTGGTAGCCTTGTTGTGTGGTTGCTTTTGACCGCCATTACTCTTCTGGCGTGACCACAGCAGTTGAAATGCAACAGCCCTTCCGCCGGCTCTCCCATTCATCATTGCTTGGGATCGTGGCAGTCGGAAACTACTGATCTTTCCGCTATCGCCGCTATTGTATCCTAATTTCACAGGCGGTCAATCTGATGGTCAGACGGCGCTTTTGGGTCTTTCCGCAATGCATCTGACCGCTGCGGAACAATTTTCAGGTTTTCGTGACATTGCCGGCGAATTTTTGTGGAATCAGTCTGCCGCCGTCGGATTTTTCTGGCAGTTCATCATAATATGACCGACTGTTTTCCAGCGGTACTTGCCAACGATTAATTTCCTTGACCACGGTGGTAGGGATGGTTTTCCGTCCGCCATCCTAATCGACACATTAATCCCTTACGGACGGCATTTCCACTGTCAGGATTATGATGTCGGTCTCCGACAGGCTATCCACGTCGGGCTTTCTGAGAGAGGAAAGCAACTTTGGGGGCCCCTAACAGGGCCACTTTCTCCCCGTGGCCTATGTTTGTGGGCCGTGGGGGTGCCTATGGTGCCACCCAGTAAATCCCTTCACCGTTGGGCAGGTACCGTGAGGTGGCTTCCACATTTGCAGGGAATTACAGTAAATCCCATTTCTCCATGGGAGTTTGTACGGTTGTCGGTTTCCAACTGCCTCAGGGGCTTCAATTGGAAAATGGGAGTTTGCAACTGCACCGAGTGCGGTCGCATCATAATTGCGTTTTCGGATCGTCGAATCGAGTTCGCTGCCGGGATGTCATTTGACATCATAATTAGAACCAGTGTGTTTTGTAACCAATAATATTATTAATAAAGATGTGTCACATATTTTTCTACGTTTATATGTTGCATATATTTACATTTTTAATCATATACACTCTGAGTTTAAAAGACACATTTATTTGAAGTTGAGTAACTAAAATTTTATTTTTTATTAATAAAAAAATGTGAATTTCAATACTATTTTCTGTTGTATATTTTCAACTTTTATTTTCCATTGTTAAACGTATTTTTATATATTCCTTAACATTTTTCTTTATATTATTTAACATTATTTTAACATATTTTTTTTCAGTACATATTAAATAATTGCATAGATTTTATACTAATATTTAATTTGATAAGAACATTTTCTGACTTGTTTTACATGTTTGATAATTTATTAAATTTTTTAGCTAAATTTATTTAGCATTTTATGTTATTTCCCATTAATTTCTAAGGGGAAATAGTCTTTTTTTGTTTAATTAAGGAGCCATTTATTTTACTGCTGCCTTAATCTATGTCTGCTATTTTTATTCTAACTTCCTAGAAACAAACTGCAATAAGTCACTGCCATTTGTCAGATAGGGTAAGTCCTTATTAAAAAATTTTTTTAAGGGTTTTTAGGGATAGGGGGATTTTAGAAGGGATGTCTACAAGTTAGTTATAGTGGTGTGTGTGGGCTTTTTCTATATTTAGATCTATCAGTGTTATTGTTTTTCACTAGTTTGTAGCTTTGGGTTATTGCACACTATTTTAGTAATGTTTCATTATGTTATGCTAAATTGTGTTATATTAGTTTTCTTTTGATGATTAACTGTTGTTTATATGAATTTTGGAGAATGTAATGTGATTTGGAGGTCTTTTTTTATTTACTTTACTTTACAGCTGGTTGTCTACAGGCATGTCTTATGGGCATTGGGAATTTACTTTTTTTATTTTTAAAGGAAATGATTTTTGGTTTATACTAAGCCAATGCTTTTTACTTCGATTTCCTTTTTTCAGGTTTCCTGGAGCGTTTCTTTTTTTTACAACCTTTTCTGTAGTTGTATGGTTCTTAGATACTTTGGTTTGCTCTGTGTTTTTCATTAAGTGGTTATAAAGAAAGATCTGCAGCTACAAAAGTTTTATTCAATTGTTTTCTTTTGGAGGTGAAAGATGATATTATATTGATACAGATTTAACCGCCAAAGGCTGGGTGGGTGCTCATTTGTCAGGTCAGCTGCTCTAGCCTGGAACTTACTGCCACTGTCATTGCGAGGCCTTCAGGACCTTAAGAAAAAAACTAAAAACCCTTCTCTTTTAGCTTCTTCCAGGGCTTGCCGCCTTTGTCCATTGCTCGCGCCGGGACACTCTGTTGAGTAGCCGTGTGCGCTATAAATAAATATAATATTGTTATGTGGAATTGTTTGGTTTGTGTTATAAATATTGTTTGTGATGGATTTAGTGAGTTGTTAACTTTACTGGTTGGTGACAGTTACATATGATTAAAAATAATTTTAATATAACTCTATTATATCAGTTTTGATTAACATTGGAATTTTTAATTAATTATTTGACTGATGCAACGAGATATTTATTATTTTAAATAAAAACGATTTGATGTGTTGGTTTAGACTTTGTCATATTTTTTAGTGCTTTGGTACGTTACTATTTATTTTATAATATGCTTTTGGCTATGATTTCCAAGTAATGTACTCCTTTGTTATTTATGTACTTTAAATTGTAACATCTCATGAACCCTTTTTATTTGTTTGCTAAGTGTAGTGCCAATTTGGCTAACAGATTGCTTCATTCTTGTTCTTGGTAGCTTTGTTCTCTTTGTTTTGCTTCTAAAAATATGTAGGTTGGGTTTTGCCTTGTATGGATTGGAAGGCATTGTGCCATCCTTCCGCTGCATTGTTTATTTAGGCTTCTCGTGCTAAGGTGCTGTCATATACATTCCACCATGTTATTTGGAATTTGGGTCAACATCTGTGTTTGGAGCAATGCAGTCTTCCCACCCATGTGTCTTTAAAAGCATCCCTTAGGAGACAGTTTGTGTTCATTTGTTGTTAGAAAGGGCTTTCTATTAGTAAAATGTGGTGGTTGGCTACCTCTGCAACAAGGACATAGGATTGTGCTATATTTGTATTTATTTCAAAAGCAAATTTGCTGTAAAATATTCTACACAGTGCAGACATTTTAGGGTGTCACCATATACTTTGATTGAAATGATAGTACCAGCCTTGTATGGATGTGGGGGTACATTTTTAAAATAGTTTTAATCATGCCTTGCTCAACGTCTATGCTTGCTGTTTGCAGGTAGTAGTTATTTTTTATATGGTTTAATAGGTTGTAGTAAGTGCTGCTTTGTTTATTTGGTAGTAGAACATATATAGAAGAGATATCTGTATTTTAATACTCACCATGTGTGGCGTATATCAGAGTGAATGGTGTGGGACACATTCTGAAGGTCCCATCCGTCATCCATGTTTGACAAAGGCTAAGTTTTACTATGCTATCTGCGTTTGTTTCTCATTATTTAGGTTGTTGTGTAAAAGGAAAGGTTCCTCATTACATTAAGTTGTTAAATATTCAGGTATGTACATATCATGTGGGAAATAACTGGTGGCTTTTTTTAGTTGACGCAATCAACAGGTATAAGTTGTAGTTGCCCTGTTATGTGAACTTAGATAGTACATCTTTAATGATTCTGGTGGTATTCTTGGGAGCTAGTTCTTGCCTCTCTAATATCCTACAATATATCCTTTAGTTCCATTTACATCACATTTGGGAGGAGGGGTGGTTGTGGTCTCTTACAGGAATTACATAATATGTTATAGTTGTCATTACCGCTGCATGCATTACAATAATATTTAGTACATTTCAAGGTCATATTTTCTGATTATACATTTTCTTAGCTGTAGGTGTAGCCGATGTGATTTAGGAACTGCTATCCTTTCTGTGAATTGAGGTACTGTGCAGCTTCTGTCATTGTATTTGAAAGTAGTAATACTATAAATATATTTCATATTTTAAAGTGTGTATGTTTTTCATTAGCATGTAAAAATATGCAACTGCTTCTATTTTGTATACTTACATGTATGTTCTGTTTAGATGTTTCACACAGTTTTCCAGCTTTTCTGTTGGAGGTGTTCAGGTGTAGCAGGTGTTTTCTTTTCTGTTTGTTGAAAGAAAATGTAAATTTTATTTTAAATGTGAATTTGTTGCTAGCTTTTAGATTTTGGCAGCTTTATTTGTGCTTGCTATTTGGGTGAGTTTATAGTTTTGTATGAATTTACGTATACTCATTCTCTAGATGGAACTTGCAGAGTGTTTTAATATTTATTTTCTATTTTACATTTTTAAGTTTAATAATAATTATATTTTAGTTTAAATATAAGTTTTACTTACTTGGTTAGGTTTCCTTGCCTTGCAGTGTTTGTCATTTTTGAAGTATTTAGTTTATTTAAATGAATGTGTTTACCTTGATGATTTAATTGTGTGTTTCATTGATGGGTTAACGTTGTTTGTAGTTTATTTTATTGGTTGGTTTAGTTTGATTTTTTTCAATCAGTTGAGTTCTTCTATGGTAAACCTGAATTTTGCTTTAGTTTTTTAATATAACTGACTTTATAATTATATTTTCAATAATATTTAAGTTGGTGCTTAAATGGATGTATGTATTTTATTTTGTTTTAGTAGTATTGTTGATATGTTAGTTATTTAATTTATTGGGGTGAATAGTACATATTTTGCTGATGCAATATATATTTTTTTAATTTAAATATGTGTATAAAAGGTTTTAGGTTCATTTGAAGTAATTATTTCATGCAAAAAGTATATTTTTAGATACTCATTAATGATTAATTCATTATTTTGGCTATAACATTGTAGTCAATATTGTGTGAATGGATATTTTTGACACATTGTTCCCATTTCACAAAGGTAAACTTACACGTTTGATCTAAACTTAGACCAAACGTCCAAGTTTACGACTTTGGGAATTCACAGAGGACATTTAAAAGTCCTATCTTTACGTCCACACTTAGGGCGGAGATCCGAACCAAGTGTTGGACATAGACATAATACTTGCAAATGTCCTTTGTTAATTTCCAAAGTTGTAAACTTAGACGTTTGATCTAAGTTTGGACTAAAGATATTAGTTTACCTTTGTGAATAGGGCCCATTATGTTTATTTAGAGGTAAAGATACTTTTAACATTGACATTTGTGTTCTCGATATTTGTGATTTCACTAGTTAAGTATAGGAAGTTGATTTTTGTTACCCATATTTAATTTATGATTTGATATTGTATTCATCGACATTATGTCAGTGATCCCTTGGTGGGACACTTTGATTTGTAGGCACTAGATATGTTTGGTACCATAGTCTAGGGACTTATAAGTATGTAAAGTTATTCCAATTGGGAATAAGCCAATCAAAAATATACTTTGTAGGGTCAGAGCACTAGTACAGCGGTCTGGTTGGTAGGCATCAGTGCACTCTAAGAATCCAGATTGTTCTTGAATGATGGAGCGGGGAAAGGGCGTTCTTAAGAAACTGTGGGCCTGAATTGTTGATGGCTTTGTATGCAATGCACAGTGCCTTAAATTTTGTCCGGCTCCTGATAGGGAGCCAGTGCAGCTGTCGAATATATGGGGAGATGGAAGTGAACTTGGGAATAGCCAGTAAAATTCTGGCCGAGGCATTCTGGACTAGCTGCAATCTGTTAAGGACTTTTTCCTGGGCCTTCAGAAGAAGGGCATTGCAGCAATCGGTTTTGGAAAAGACCAAAGTACTGATTAGGGTTTTTCCAGCCGACGAGGGGAGGTATGGGATAAGTTTCTTGATTCTTCTCAGAATGTAGAAGGATGAGGAAACCACGGAGTTGACATGTTGATGGAAAGTCATTTTGTTGTCAAATAAGACTCCAAGGTTGTGGACCGTGGTAACAGGTTGAGGTGGGGCTCCCATCTCGGGTGGCCAACATTGGGGGGACCAGGTTGGTTCCAGTTTCCCGAATGTCATCACCTCTGTCTTATCGGAGTTTAATTTAAGACAGTTTGATGACATCCAGGAACTGATTGCCCGCATTCCCTCTTGGAAATTAGCTGCAACTGATGTACCATCATTATGTACCGATAGCACCAATTGAGTGTCGTCAGCGTATGTTGTAAGGGCATTGCCGTATGATTTTATTACCCTCGCTAAGTTCGAAACATAAATGTTAAATAGTGTCGGACTCAGCGAGGAGCCCTGTAGTACTCCGCAGGGAAGGGTAAAAGTGCGGGAGGTGAACTGGTCCATTTTTACTGTCTGAGGGCGATCCACCAGGAATGAGGCGAGAAGTTCTTTAGCCTTATTCTGAATTCCTATTGATGAGACACGGTCGATCAAGGTGACATGATCGACCGTGTCGAAGGCTGCAGAAAGATCTAACAATATTAGTACTGCCGCTCCTCCCTTATCCATTGTCATTCTTATTTCGTCAGCTGCTTTAAGTAACGCGGTCTCGGTCCAATGACCCTGTCTAAACCCGAATTGGGTATCATCCAGTAAGTTGTTATTATCTATGAATTTAGATATCTGTATGTTCATTATCTTTTCAAAGATTTTTGCTGGGAACGGAAGACATGCAATGGGTTGATAACTGGCGGGAAGGAGGGGGTCGAGAGTAGGTTTTTTTAGAAGGGGTTTAATGATGGCTTCCTTCCAGACTGAAGGGTAGGTGCCTGTTGTAAACATGGCATTGCATATGGTGGTGAGAGCAGGGGAAATAGCTTCTGGAATGAGATTAAGAATGGTAGGAGAACAGGGGTCTAGAGGTGATCCTGATTTTGTACCGGAAACAACTCGTCGGATTTGTTCCTCCGTGGCAGCTTCGAAGGTTAAGAAGCTAGGTGCGGTACTAGAAGGAGGTGCAATGGTGGTGGTAGCAGGGGGAGGGTGAGTGAAGGCTAAGAAGATAGCAGTAACTTTGTCTTCAAAGAACTTAGCAAGAGAGTTGCAGAGCTCCTGTGATCCATCAGAACGAGGGACGGGAGGGTTAGAAAGGTGAGTAACCACCTGAAACAATTCTCTTGCAGAATTCTTTGCCTGATTAATTTGGACAGTATAGTAACATGTTTTTTCCGAGGTAATGAGTATTTTATACTTGGAAAGGGCACTTTTGTAGGCAATTTTATCCGTGGGATTGTAGTGACGGTGCCAGTGTCTCTCCAGATTCCTGCAGTGTTGTCTCTGCAGTCGTAGGGATTCTGTAAACCACGGGGCCGAGGGAAGTTTTCTGCTACGATGGGAAATTTTAAGGGGGCTAGGTTGTGACAAGCTTTGTTTAGACTGTTGAGATAGTTTGTGGATGCTAGAGAGGGATCCTGTTCATTAGTATTCAAAGTGTCGCGCAGCGTAGCCGCTAGTTGGGGGGGTCGATATTTTTCCAGTCTCTGAATGACATAGGAGAAGATGATGAGGAGGAGGGTGGAAGGGAGTTACGTTTTATTGAGAAACAAACAGCTAAGTGATCAGTCTAAATAAGAGGGATAACAGTCGTAGACTCGTAACCACGATATGTGGGTTGCTGGTGAATAGACCATCTAATGTGTGTCCCGCTTTATGTGTAGACTGTTTGACCATTTGTTGGAGACCAGCAGCTGCTAGATCGTTTACTAACGCCGAGGTATCAGGGTCGTGAGTTACTTCGAGATGGAAATTGAAGTCTCCTAAAATGGTGTAATGTGGCGTTCCTGCTGATACCTCGATTAGATTGTTAAGATTGTTAAGGAATTTCAATCTGGACCCGGGGGGGCGATAGAGTAACATGCCTGTAACTGATTGATTATCAGAAAGGCTGATGGTGAAGGAGAGAGCCTCACAGTCGTTGTATTTAGAGTCCGTGATTTTAACTTTGAGATGGTCCTTATATATGATGGCTAACCCTCCTCCCTTTCTTTTTATTCTATCGAGTCTGCAAGCGCAGTAGTTAGGAGGAGTTGCTGCTTTAAAATCTGGGCCGGAGGAGTCGTCACCCCAGGTTTCTGTGATGAATAGTAAGTCTAAGTTATGTGATTCTATGAATTCTGAGATTTCAATTTTGTGTTTGGGGAAAGACCGCACGTTGATAAGTGCTGCTAGGACCTGGTGAGGGGAGATCTTGGGGGGGGTAGGGGTCGTACACGTTGCACATTTGTGAGGACCTATGGTGAGATCAGTATAAAGCAGATGAGGTATGGAATGTGGCAAGTCCGCTGAGGTCATGATTTCTCGGAGTTGCTCAGATGAGTATTTGAATGTGTTTGCTTTAACCGAGGTGTGAGGCGGTACAGGGTCAAGGGGGGTAGCCCTAGGCCCGGCCTCGGCGCGGTCGAGCGCAGACGAGCTTGCCTTATGCGCGCCTTCGTCGCGCATTTGTCGCGCCCGCTGCGCTCGTCCGCTGAATGAGCATGTTTTTATGGAGGTCGAGATGGTGAGGAGATGGGGGCGTGGCCAGCGCGAGTGGGTGTGTCCTGCTGTGCCAGGAATGGCGGCAAGATGAAGTGACACTCACCTGCGGCAGCGTTCAATCGGCTGTGCAGAGTGTCTGATTGCCAAGGTAAAGAGTGCCCAGGGGGGTAAGTGATGTTAAAACACACAATTTCTGCTAGTTTTGGTAAATTTAACACAGTTCTAAAAACGTCAATGTAGCTCCCGGCTTTTCGCCTCAGGAGTGGTTCTGTAGAGCGACGCTATGATCTCAGCGCGCTTTAAGTATCAGGGAAAGGGGGCGTGGCCAGCGCGAGTGGGTGTGTCCTGCTGTGCCATGAATGGCGGCAAGATGAAGTGACACTCACCTGCGGCAGCATTCGATCGGCTGTGCAGAGTGTCTGATATTCAAAGTAAAGAGTGCCCAAGGGGGTAAGTGACGTTAAAACACACAATTTCTGCTAGTTTTAGTACATTTAAAACAGTTCTAAAAACGTCAATGTAGCTCCCGGCTTTTCACCTCAGGAGTGGTTCTGTAGAGCGACGCTATGATCTCAGCGCGCTTTAAGTATCAGGAAGAGGGGGCGTGGCCAGCACAAGTGGGCGTGTCCTGCTGTGCCAGGAATGGCGGCAAGATGAAGTGACACTCACCTGCGGCAGCTGCTGCGGCACCTGCGGCAGCATTCAATCAGCTGTGCAGAGTGTCTGATTGCCAAGGTAAAGAGTGCCCAGGGGGGTAAGTGATGTTAAAACACACAATTTCTGCTAGTTTTGGTAAATTTAACACAGTTCTAAAAACGTCAATGTAGCTCCCGGCTTTTCGCCTCAGGAGTGGTTCTGTAGAGCGACGCTATGATCACAGCGCGCTTTAAGTATCAGGGAAAGGGGGCGTGGCCAGCACGAGTGGGCGTGTCCTGCTGTGCCAGGAATGGCGGCAGGATGAAGTGACACTCACCTGCGGTAGCGTTCGATTGGCTGTGCAGAGTGTCTGATTATCAAAGTAAAGAGTGCCCAAGGGGGTAAGTGATGTTAAAACACACAATTTCTGCTAGTTTTAGTAAATTTAAAACAGTTCTAAAAACGTCAATGTAGCTCCCGGCTTTTCGCCTCAGGAGTGGTTCTGTTGGTACTGATAATGCAAAAAGGCATTTCCTTACAGAGCCAGAGACTCACGCCCTGATCCAATGCCTTTGCACAATGGGACACAGAGTTATACACACATCATCTGTCTTTTTAGAGCTCTTACTTCACATGAGCACATCTGACTAAAACATCTGTGGGATTAGCAGGAGACTGAAGCGGGAAGAAACTATGTGATAACGAATGGATGAGTGCTATACATACCACACTCTGTTTCCCATAACGTGATGTTTAGGCTCATTCAATCCTACATCCTACACAGAGTTTACCTTTTTGAAACATTAATCAACAAGCTCTGGCTAACTCCAAAAGCCCCCTGTCATTGCTGCTCACTGGGCTCTACATAATTTAACCATATGCTCTGATAATGTTCCTCTTTGGTCACCATCTGTTCTAGGTTGCTGAAATACTGCTGTCACTCACAGGGAGAATTATCTCCAAGCCTGGGTTACATGCGGTGTCTCCTCACTTCTGTTCACCAGCAGAACTCTGGATGTGCCTATTGCTTTACCCATTGGGACTACCATGCTGGGAGCGGTTCATACACACCTATTGTGGGTGGTACCCTCTCGATCCTATATGTAATAAACCAGCATGAGATCCAACCTTCCTACACCTCCCCAAACTTCCCTTTATCATATGCTCTTCTACTAGTTCCTCAAATGTATTGGACCTTTTCTGTTATTTATAAAAAAATTAAAAAGTCAATAAAGATGGTTTTAAAAATAATAATGTTTATTCCAAAGGAGTAGATGGCGGCTCTGTACTTGTTGCCCCCCTCCGTTTCTCGAGCTGGTTGTCTTCCTGGTTGCGGAACACAGATTTTGCCACCAATTCTTGATTTCTTCTACACACCTCTTTGTGACACCCACTATATTAATCCTTTGGTGCATCCTGTTCCAAATGTTATTTTGACAGCATCTGGAAGAGATGTGGAAGAGTAGCCAAACAGCTTCCATGTTCAGATGCATACTCCTCCGGAAGACTTCCTAGCTCTTGTAAACTACATTTAGGCTTCCTCTTCCTGCCTACCTGCCCGACTGGCTCTTGGTTGGACATGTTGATTAGAAAAGCTCTTTTTCCACTGTGCACCTGAAAGTAAATGTATTTCTTGAACTGGAAGAGGTCATCACTCACTGCTGGTACATCAGCCACACCTTGACAATACAAGCTGCTAAAATCATTATTTCCAAAATTAGTAATGTAAATATTGCTCCAAATAGTCTCAGCACCCTGTATACTTGTAATCCAAAAAGAATCAAGAGAAACAAGTAAATAGTCCAAGCAAATCTTCATAGGTTGACGTCTGTTTTTAATTTCATAATTTCACAAGAAGAAGACAGCAGCCGACGCGCGTTTCGCCCGCAGAGCTTTTTCAAGGCTGCAAGTGAAATAATCATACATCACCATCGAGAAATCATTCGTGCCAATCATGTTGACACATTGGTGTACTTCAAGTGAGCATGCAGAGTTTTTAGTGACTCAAACTTGTCAGACCAATCATTGTGCATATAACAAACCAATTAATAGTCTCATCAAAAAGCATAAAAACAAAAATCAAAAAACAAACAAACCCTTGTGAGACAGGTCTCCCAGGGACCATCTATCTATGTTGGTGGAAAAAGAATAGACCAAATTCATCTGTGGTTGAGTGGGAGGATTAGTAAAAGGGATTGAATGAAGAGGATTTAGGCGAAGTGTAAACTGACCAGTTAAGAACATTGCATTCCACTTCATGTGACTTATTTCAAATTAATAAGAATGTTTAGAAACATGTTCCATAAGACCCATCACCAGGTGCAAATAGCGTGCACCCGTGATGATTCTTACCTCGATATTCGTTTGTCCAAACGTCTCTAATTAAACAGGTTCCCTCGACGATATGTCTCATAAGCAAATGTAAGGTATTCCAAATGATTAAATTCAAATTTCTTTTCTGCAGGATAATGTCGCATGCGTAGGTTGTTATTTCTAATTCTGTGAAAGTGATACCATCACTCATTAAAAATATACACCAATCGGAATTAATTCAGGTTATATCTATGTAATCTAATCCACTATCTATCAAGTACTGTGAAGTTTATTCACCTTAGAGTTGGGATTATGTTAGTGCTGCTAGGACCTGGTGAGTGGAGATCTTGGGGGGGGTAGGGGTCGTACACATTGCACATTTGTGAGGACCTATGGTGAGATCAGTATAAAGCAGATGAGGTATGGAATGTGGCAAGTCCGCTGAGGTCATGATTTCTCGGATTTGCTCAGATGAGTATTTGAATGCGTTTGCTTTAACCGAGGTGTGAGGCGGTACAGGGTCAAGGGGGGTAGCCCTAGGCCCGGCCTCGGCGCGGTCGAGCGCAGACGAGCTTGCCTTATGCGCGCCTTCGTCGCGCATTCGTCGCGCCCGCTGCGCTCGTCCGCTGAATGAGCATGTTTTTATGGAGGTCGAGATGGTGGGAAGATGGGGGCGTGGCCAGCGCGAGTGGGCGTGTCCTGCTGTGCCAGGAATGGCGGCAAGATGAAGTGACACTCACCTGCGGCAGCGTTCGATCGGCTGTGCAGAGTGTCTGATTGTCAAAGTAAAGAGTGCCCAAGGGGGTAAGTGATGTTAAAACAAACAATTTCTGCTAGTTTTAGTACATTTAAAACAGTTCTAAAAACGTCAATGTAGCTCCCGGCTTTTCACCTCAGGAGTGGTTCTGTAGAGCGACGCTATGATCTCAGCGTGCTTTAAGTATCAGGAAGAGGGTGCGTGGCCAGCACGAGTGGGCGTGTCCTGCTGTGCCAGGAATGGCGGCAAGATGAAGTGACACTCGCCTGCGGCAGCTGCTGCGGCACCTGCGGCAGCATTCAATCAGCTGTGCAGAGTGTCTGATTGCCAAGGTAAAGAGTGCCCAGGGGGGGTAAGTGATGTTAAAACACACAATTTCTGCTAGTTTTGGTAAATTTAACACAGTTCTAAAAACGTCAATGTAGCTCCCGGCTTTTCGCCTCAGGAGTGGTTCTGTAGAGCGACGCTATGATCACAGCGCGCTTTAAGTATCAGGGAAAGGGGGCGTGGCCAGCGCGAGTGGGCGTGTCCTGCTGTGCCAGGAATGGAGGCAGGATGAAGTGACACTCACCTGCGGCAGCGTTCGATCGGCTGTGCAGAGTGTCTGATTATCAAAGTAAAGAGTGCCCAAGGGGGTACGTGATGTTAAAACACACAATTTCTGCTAGTTTTAGTAAATTTAAAACAGTTCTAAAAACGTCAATGTAGCTCCCGGCTTTTCGCCTCAGGAGTGGTTCTGTTGGTACTGATAATGCAAAAAGGCATTTCCTTACAGAGCCAGAGACTCACGCCCTGATCCAATGCCTTTGCACAATGGGACACAGAGTTATACACACATCATCTGTCTTTTTAGAGCTCTTACTTCACATGAGCACATCTGACTAAAACATCTGTGGGATTAGCAGGAGACTGAAGCGGGAAGAAACTATGTGATAACGAATGGATGAGTGCTATACATACCACACTCTGTTTCCCATAACGTGATGTTTAGGCTCATTCAATCCTACATCCTACACAGAGTTTACCTTTTTGAAACATTAATCAACAAGCTCTGGCTAACTCCAAAAGCCCCCTGTCATTGCTGCTCACTGGGCTCTACATAATTTAACCATATGCTCTGATAATGTTCCTCTTTGGTCACCATCTGTTCTAGGTTGCTGAAATACTGCTGTCACTCACAGGGAGAATTATCTCCAAGCCTGGGTTACATGTGTGTCTCCTCACTTCTGTTCACCAGCAGAACTCTGGATGTGCCTATTGCTTTACCCACTGGGACTACCATGCTGGGAGCGGTTCATACACACCTATTGTGGGTGGTACCCTCTCAATCCTATATGTAATAAACCAGCATGAGATCCAACCTTCCTACACCTCCCCAAACTTCCCTTTATCATATGCTCTTCTACTAGTTCCTCAAATGTATTGGAGCTTTTCTGTTATTTATAAAAAAATTAAAAAGTCAATAAAGATGGTTTTAAAAATAATAATGTTTATTCCAAAGGAGTAGATGGCGGCTCTGTACTTGTTGCCCCCCTCCGTTTCTCGAGCTGGTTGTCTTCCTGGTTGCGGAACACAGATTTTGCCACCAATTCTTGATTTCTTCTACACACCTCTTTGTGACACCCACTATATTAATCCTTTGGTGCATCATGTTCCAAATGTTATTTTGACAGCATCTGGAAGAGATGTGGAAGAGTAGCCAAACAGCTTCCATGTTCAGATGCATACTCCTCCGGAAGACTTCCTAGCTCTTGTAAACTACATTTAGGCTTCCTCTTCCTGCCTACCTGCCCGACTGGCTCTTGGTTGGACATGTTGATTAGAAAAGCTCTTTTTCCACTGTGCACCTAAAAGTAAATGTATTTCTTGAACTGGAAGAGGTCATCACTCACTGCTGGTACATCAGCCACACCTTGACAATACAAGCTGCTAAAATCATTATTTCCAAAATTAGTGATGTAAATATTGCTCTAAATAGTCTCAGCACCCTGTATACTTGTAATCCAAAAAGAATCAAGAGAAACAAGTAAATAGTCCAAGCAAATCTTCATAGGTTGACGTCTGTTTTTAATTTCATAATTTCACAAGAAGAAGACAGCAGCCGACGCACGTTTCGCCCGCAGAGCTTTTTCAAGGCTGCAAGTGAAATAATCATACATCACCATCGAGAAATCATTCGTGCCAATCATGTTGACACATTGGTGTACTTCAAGTGAGCATGCAGAGTTTTTAGTGACTCAAACTTGTCAGACCAATCATTGTGCATATAACAAACCATTTAATAGTCTCATCAAAAAGCATAAAAACAAAAATCAAAAAACAAACAAACCCTTGTGAGACAGGTCTCCCAGGGACCATCTATCTATGTTGGTGGAAAAAGAATAGACCAAATTCATCTGTGGTTGAGTGGGAGGATTAGTAAAAGGGATTGAATGAAGAGGATTTAGGCGAAGTGTAAACTGACCAGTTAAGAACATTGCATTCCACTTCATGTGACTTATTTCAAATTAATAAGAATGTTTAGAAACATGTTCCATAAGACCCATCACCAGGTGCAAATAGCGTGCACCCGTGATGATTCTTACCTCGATATTCGTTTGTCCAAACGTCTCTAATTAAACAGGTTCCCTCGACGATATGTCTCATAAGCAAATGTAAGGTATTCCAAATGATTAAATTCAAATTTCTTTTCCGCAGGATAATGTCGCATGCGTAGGTTGTTATTTCTAATTCTGTGAAAGTGATACCATCACTCATTAAAAATATACACCAATCGGAATTAATTCAGGTTATATCTATGTAATCTAATCCACTATCTATCAAGTACTGTGAAGTTTATTCACCTTAGAGTTGGGATTATGTTACATCCTCAAGGACTATTATGGAAAAAGACTTGGATACCTTTTTTTAAACAATTCCAAATCGTAAAATATATGCAGCCATCTTTATGGAGTCAGAGCTGAAAAGCGGAACAAACTTGCTACATTTTACGCGTTTTCTGATATATTTGAACTTTTCATCCAATGCACATTGTTAGGTTGAAGGTTACAGATTGCAAAGATAACATAGAGCAACCAGGCTTAACAATGGCGGCCGCTGTACTAGTAAATAAAATACAAACTACAAAGGCCAGTCCCTTGTTTATGTTGAGGCATGCTCGGCGTTCGAGTATTACGTACTAAAAGCGGGACTCCTCAGCCGGCACGGCATTCCAACAGGGATCACGAGTAGGCGCGATACGCGGTGGCTTCTTAAACAGCAGAGGTAAGGATGCGCAGCGGCTTTTAAGTAGAGCAAGCGGGCTTTATCACACGATAGGCACTTAATGCAGAACTCCGCGTTTCAATGTGAAATGGACCTTTTCTCGACTTTTTATCTAGTTTGGTCCAATATATATAAAGGCCGACTAACTAACTATGTAATTTTAAAGCAAGCTTGTAACTTTTTGAGAACTGAATAAATAATGAAATGGTCGGTACAACCGTTTTTTAAAAAATAACGTGGCACCAACAGGAAGTTTCTAACTTACATAATGGAGCTCTGTGGTATCAAACAATGATTGCTCATTGTTTTATTTTTTCTCTTCTTTCTTCTTGCAATCCCAGAATATTGACATAAGCATACCATTGAATTATCAAGTTTTAATGGAACCTTAAAATTGTGACCTATGGATGGAACTGACTCACAGAATGGAATGTAGGACTCGAAAGAGGACAATTATTTCAAATATTGGAGCCACAACTATCGTATTGTAGCTAAGGCGAAGTCTCCTAAATACTTACAAGAATGATACTTTTTAGCTAACTCTTACAATGCGGAATAAGGATTCCCTAGAAACAATATTATGGCGGTGTACTCTGATTCACTTTTTCCATAATAGTCCTTGAGGATATAACATAATCCCAAATCTAAGGTGAATAAACTTCACAGTACTTGATAGATAGTGGATTAGATTACATAGATATAACCTGAATCAATTCCGATTGGTGTATATTTTTAATGAATGATGGTATCACTTTCACAGAATTAGAAATAACAACCTACGCATGCGACATTATCCTGCGGAAAAGAAATTGAAATTTAATCATTTGGAATACCTTACATTTGCTTATGAGACATATCGTCAAGGGAACCCGTTTAATTAGAGACGTTTGGACAAACGAATATCGAGGTAAGAATCATCACGGGTGCACGCTATTTGCACCTGGTGATGGGTCTTATGGAACATGTTTCTAAACATTCTTATTAATTTGAAATAAGTCACATGAAGTGGAATGCAATGTTCTTAACTGGTCAGTTTACACTTCGCCTAAATCCTCTTCATTCAATCCCTTTTACTAATCCTCCCACTCAACCACAGATGAATTTGGTCTATTCTTTTTCCACCAACATAGATAGATGGTCCCTGGGAGACCTGTCTCACAAGGGTTTGTTTGTTTTTTGATTTTTGTTTTTATGCTTTTTGATGAGACTATTAATTGGTTTGTTATATGCACAATGATTGGTCTGACAAGTTTGAGTCACTAAAAATCCGTATGCTCACTTGAAGTACACCAATGTGTCAACATGATTGGCACGAATGATTTCTCGATGGTGATGTATGATTATTTCACTTGCAGCCTTGAAAAAGCCCTGCGGACGAAACGCGAGTCGACTGCTGTCTTCTTCTTGTGAAATTATGAAATTAAAAACAGATGTCAACCTATGAAGATTTGCTTGGACTATTTACTTGTTTCTCTTGATTCTTTTTGGATTACAAGTATACAGGGTGCTGGGATTGTAGAGACTATTTGGAGCAATATTTACATTACTAATTTTGGAAATAATGATATTGGTGTGCTCAGGTATTTTGTGTTTATATGTATGACCCGGGTTTTTTGGAATCTGGGACTCAATGACACTCTGGTGGGTAGGTGTCATATACCTTACGAGCACCTCAGTCATAGTTGCATGTGTAGGAATAATTGCATTTTTCTTGATTGAAATGGACATTACTTTAATGATGTGCGGCTCAATTTAGGCAAACCCATCCAATCTGTATATAATTCTCAAACTTTGCTGAACCTGCACTCTATTCATTGCCATCACAACAGTATCACCTATGTGTCTAGTAAATACCATATAATTTAGACTCAGACTATTATCTCAAAGGAGATACTCTTAGGACACTGTGCACTTATCACTTTCTGATTTTTCAGTTACATTGTCGTGTGTATTTTCAGCCTACCTAAGGATTACTTAGAAATTAGGAAGTCACCCTGTTTACTTTAAATTCATAATGGCTTCATTTGATGACAACAGAAATGCCCTTATGGATGATCTGTTCAAGCAAATCCTATATCTAAAAAGAATATTGACAGAGCAACCAGTAATGAGGGAATGAAGCAGAAGTTCCTCCGTCTGGAGAGGCTTAAGAAGCAGGAGCTCTCCCGATGGTGGGATGCTAGTGTACTTCGCAAATATTTAGCCAAAGAGCAGGTACCGAGGGGACTGCGTATCTTAATTTTTCCCTCCTTTGAGGACCTTGACAGAGGCCATCTCAAAGAACGGGAAAAGCTTCTCTCGAACTCCTCTGCAGGCATGATAGACATCCTAATTATGGATGCAGAACTTAAGAGAGAGAAACTCTTAGAGGAAATCGCAGTATTAGAAAAGGAAATTGAGGATATGAACCTTCCAGATGTAGTGAAAAAGAACTTGGTTATACTCAAAGAGGAGATACAAAAACATCAACTCTATCTAAAAGAGAAAACATTGCAGTAAATAAGACGGGATGAGAGGGACTATCAAAGTGGCAGAGTATACACCTTTGCCAAGAAATTTGATAACGTTAAGACTCCAGGACACGCGAATAATGATGCCAGGTCAGTCAATACTGAAACCCTGAGTTTATCGGCGGCATCAAGCATTAGTAGTTTCACAAGTGCAGAATCCTCAGGTCTATCTGAACCAACAGCTAGTACCAGTACGGACCCCTTTTTTTTAGAGCTTCAGAGGTTCCGCAAAGGGAACAAACAAGCTCTTTAACAAGAGCGATTCACAAGAAAACAAGGAGGGGGAAATGTAGAAAAAGATGAAAACACAAAGGTGGGGATGACAACAATATCGGCAGCACGCAATCAACAGCGATAATTTGCCTTCCTCCTGATAAAGATAAAGACAGTGTAAATGTGATAAATTTATCTGATTATGAATTGTCTGAAAATGAAATAAATCTTCTGAGCAGAGGTCTTGGGTTTTGTCCATATGTGTATCCTAGCTTTACTGCATTCCATCTAAGTTGTTTTAAATTTACTAGGAAATTAAAGTTACACACATTTTTCAAAGATCGCAAACAATGTAGCTCCAAAGTAATTGAATTAGAAACATTAGGACAAACCCAGACAATCAAAGACATCAAAGCAACACACCTATTAATGACCATGGGTAAACAAGATACATCTATGTCACTTGAAGGTCTGGCAGCAGAACTCAATCTAGATACATATGATGGCTCAGATAGCCGATTAAGACCAAAATCTAAATTCACACCGCACTTACCAAGCAACAACTGCATAGATATCTTTCAGGAATTGGTCTATGAGGATTTATACAAATTGGAAGATAAATTTAAACTTTCATATCACAAAGACAAATACAATCTATCTCGAGAAGAACATGCTGCCCTGAGGAATCTTGCTGAGAACGCCTCCCTTGTCTCCCTTGTCATCCGTGAGGCTGACAAGGGAGGAAACATTGTACTAATGAATAAATCAGATTATATCAGCGAGATAGATAGACAACTAGCAGATGAAACTACTTATACACTATTACCCAACAATCCAATTAGGTCGACAATCACCCTAATCGAGACACATTTGAAATATTGGAGAGGCAAAGGTTTGATTTCGGAGACAGAATTTAGATATCTTTTCAATGACACTCCGACCAATCCTTGCATATATATGCTTCCAAAGGTCCACAAGCAAAGCAGATTCCCGCCAGGTAGACCAATCATTTCCGGTATCAACTCACCCACAGAACAAATCTCTGAATACATTGATATGTATTTACAACCACATGTGATAAACCTACCGTCCTACATCAAGGATACCCGAGAGGAGCTGAGTAAGATCTCAGATGTGGAATGGACTGAAGGCCAATGGACGTATGCTCATTGTACACTTGTATACCGGGAAAGATGGGTCTTAATGCGATAGAACACTTCATGGACTGCCGTCCGATAGAGTGTTATGCACATACACAAATGTTAATGGACCTAACTGATTTGGTGCTTAATAACAATGTGTTCTTACACAATGGCCAATGGTATCGCCAAAAAAGGGGTGTGGCGATGGGGGCAAAATTTTCCCCATCCTATGCTAATCTGTATATGGGATTGTACGAGTCAATACACATCTGGCGCAACTGCCCAGGACAGCTGTTACAACATATCCTATACTATGGGCGATACATTGATGATGTCCTACTCTTTTGGGCAGGACCCAAACAAGATCTAGATACATTCTACACTTTTCTCAATGAGAATGACTTCAATCTATCGTTCACCATGGAGTCAAGTACCAAACAAGATAACTTTCTTGACATTACAATTTGTGTGGATAAGGATAGACTAGTCACCATACCTTACAGAAAGAAAACTGCGTGCAATGCTATGCTGCACGCAAGGAGCGCACACCCTAAATCACAGATAAACGCAATACCATTTGGTGAGATGCTTCGCATCAAACGAAATTGTAGTGTGGAATCTGCCTTAAATGGAGAATTGGATAATGTGGAACAAAGATTTGCTCAGAGAGGATATTCCTCTGCTATTTTAAAACAGGCTAGGAATAAGGTTAACCGAGTAAAAAGATCTTCCCTGCTGACAAACAAGTATGGCAAAAAAGAAAAAAAGAAACACAAGAAATTGAACTTCATTACACCCTATTCTAGTGCCAGCACCGATGTATTTAAAATGCTGAAGAAACATTGGCACCTCCTCACACATGATACGGATATCAAACCTTTAGTAGGAAACAACCCTGGCATCACACATGCAAGAGGAAAAACATTGAGGCAGTACCTGTGCCCCAGCTTCATACCACCTATCAGAAATGAGGATTGGTTGCGGTGTACACAAAAAGGCTTTTTCTGCTGTGGCAATTGTAACATCTGCTGCTTTGGGTCACATAAAAAGACCGAATTTAAATACAACACAGAATGAACATACAGCATTAACAGCTTCATAAACTGCAATACAAAGTTTGTAGTGTATTGCATAGTATGTGTCTGTAGCAAAATATATATAGGGAGTACCATCAGACCCTTAAAGGAGAGAATCCAGGAACACGTACGCGCAATTAAGAATAACAACACCCAATATCCTCTAGCAGTACATTTTAACAAAACTCATGGTACAAATGACTTACACAAGTTGGTTTTTCATGGCATTGAGAATATTTACTTGGGCCCCAGAGGTGGGGATTAACTGTCCCACCTACGGAAAAAAGAAAGCCTATGGATCATAAAGTTACGGGCAGTGGAGTGTGGGATAAACATTGTTAAGGATCTTCATGAATTTCTTTAAATGACAGATACCCACAAGCTTCTGCCCTGTATCAAACATGGCCATATGTCTATATATCAATCTTTCCAATATTAAACATGATAGAGGCCAATGCAAAGAAGAATACTGACTAAGTGTATAGAAATGTGGATCATAATATATGTATACATCAACAGATGGGGTGTAATCTACTATATTTCTGATGTCTTTGCTGGACAGTGAGGACCTATGTCTTATGCAATCAATTATATATGATCAATGACTTGAAGAATTCATTCTCAATCTTTGTCTTATTCCTTGATTTACCTGTTTTCGTAATTCAATGCGTGTACAGTAAGATATTTGAATGTAAATACTGTGTCTTTGTGATTTTCCCCCTCATCAATATATTTTAACGTAAGCATTGCGTGTCTTTTACACATAGAATGTAATGGTGGATACAGAACTCTTGGCGCTCGTCGTTTATGTTGGTGGAATGCTCCATTCATGACTATTGCCGCTTTTTGCAATGAAGCAATCACAATGATAAAACCTTATATAGATCAAGCAATGTCCTGATAGCTCACATTACGACTTGGATACCTTTTTTTAAACAATTCCAAATCGTGAAATATATGCAGCCAACTTTATGGAGTCAGAGCTGAAAAGCGGAACAAACTTGCTACATTTTACGCGTTTTCTGATATATTTGAACTTTTCATCCAATGCACATTGCTAGGTTGAAGGTTACAGATTGCAAAGATAACATAGAGCAACCATGCTTAACAATGGCGGCCGCTTTACTAGTAAATAAAATACAAACTACAAAGGCCAGTCCCTTGTTTATGTTGATGGCATGCTCGGCGTTCGAGTATTACGTACTAAAAGCGGGACTCCTCAGCCGGCACGGCATTCCAACAGGGATCACGAGTAGGCGCGATACGCGGTGGCTTCTTAAACAGCAGAGGTAAGGATGCGTGGCGGCTTTTAAGTAGAGCAACTGGGCTTTATCGCACGATAGGCACTTAATGCAGAACTCCGCGTATTAATGTGAAATGGACCTTTTCTCGACTTTTTATCTAGTTCGGTCCAATATATATAATGGCCGACGAACTAACTATGTAATTTTAAAGCAAGCTTGTAACTTTTTGAGAACTGAATAAATAATGAAATGGTCGGTACGACCGTTTTTTTAAAAATAACGTGGCACCAATAGGAAGTTTCTAACTTACATAATGGAACTCAGTGGTATCAAACAATGATTGCTCATTGTTTTATTTTTTCTCTTCTTTCTTCTTGCAATCCCGAAATATTGACATAAGCATACCATTGAATTATCAAGTTTCAATGGAACCTTAAAATTGTGATCTATGGATGGAACTGACTCACAGAATGGAATGTAGGACTCGAAAGAGGGCAATTAATTCAAATATTGGAGCCACAACTATCGTATTGTAGGTAAGGCGAAGTCTCTTAAATACTTACAAGAATGATACTTTTTAGCTAACTCTTACAATGCGGAATAAGGATTCCCTAGAAACAATATAATGGCGGTGAACTCTGATTCACTTTTTCCATAATAGTCCTTGAGGATATAACATAATCCCAACTCTAAGGTGAATAAACTTCACAGTACTTGATAGATAGTGGATTAGATTACATAGATATAACCTGAATCAATTCCGATTGGTGTAAATTTTTAATGAATGATGGTATCACTTTCACAGAATTAGAAATAACAACCTACGCATGCGACATTATCCTGCGGAAAATTAATTGGAATTTAATCATTTGGAATACCTTACATTTGCTTATGAGACATATCGTCAAGGGAACCCATTTAATTAGAGACGTTTGGACAAACGAATATCGAGGTAAGAATCATCACGGGTGCACGCTATTTGCACCTGGTGATGGGTCTTATGGAACATGTTTCTAAACATTCTTATTAATTTGAAATAAGTCACATGAAGTGGAATGCAATGTTCTTAACTGGTCAGGTTACACTTCGCCTAAATCCTCTTCATTCAATCCCTTTTACTAATCCTCCAACTCAACCACAGATGAATTTGGTCTATTCTTTTTCCACCAACATAGATAGATGGTCCCTGGGAGACCTTACGAGCACCTCAGCCATAGTTGCATGTGTAGGAATAATTAAATTTTTCTTGATTGAAATGGGCATAACTTTAATGATGTGCGGCTCAATTTAGGCAAACCCATCCAATCTGTATAAAATACAAGCTGCTGTTTGTCTACAGGAAATCTACGTGAATCATACTTATCGATTTCTAATTTGCGATTCCATATTTGTTGCAATTTAGGAATAGCTGAACAGCCTTTGCGTATATCAGGCTCTATGTTTGATGGACTGAACAGTTCCCAGTCCATCTGGATACACATATAGTATAAACACGGTCTTATTCACTTAGTGCCAGTTGTTCCCGCTGCCATTTAGTGAAACAACAAAGATCCTCCACTTCTGTCTCCCCTGGACAAGTTTCTGAACAGTGCTCCAGTTGTGGTGTAGGCCCTGCATTTCTGTTTCCACAGTTTATCTTCAGGTTTACTTTGGTCTGTATCTCTTTTCTTTGCTTCTGGAGCCTGTGAAGGGCTGTTCTTGTGATGGAGTCTTGTCCTCTTCCAATGGTGTGTCCTATCCATCTCCATCTTCTTTTCATAATGAGGATGTCCATGATCCCTTGCTTGCATTTTGTGAGCAGTTCCTGTTTGGAAATGGTGTGTGGCAAAAAAATGCACAAGTTTCTTCTCAGGTTACTGGAGTGGAATGCTGACAGTTTGGTGACGTTGATTTCCGTCATCCGCATGCATTCTGATCAATGAAAGAGTGTGAAAAAAAGCAGCGCTGGTAAAGCCTCAACTTGGTGTGTGTGCTGTACTGCGAAGACCGACACACACGGCTCAGCATGCAGCTGAAGGCATTCCTGGCCTTGTTTAGTCCACTCTTGATGTCACTGTCTGACCCTTTTCTGATAGAAATATAACCGTGGTAGGTGAAGTCATCCATCATGATTGGGTGATCCCCATCCCCCCTTGACTGGTGGTATATTAAGTGGCATGACTTCTGATTTCTTTGTGTTGATCTGCAGATTCACTTGCTGTGTAAGATACTATGTGCAATGAAAGATTAACTGTACTCAAACACTGCTGACCAACAATTACAAAGAGTCCTTGAAAAAAAAATAATATTAAAAGCTAGCGTTGGGCTCAAATAGGTCCCCTTTGGTGGAAGCCCAGCACACACTGGCGTACCACTGTGAGAAAGTTTATTGTGAAGGCAATTCAGGCTGAAATGTCTGCAGTGAATGTGTAGGGTTATAAAATAGCAGCAAGCACCCAATCAAAAACAAAGATTGAGCAGGAAGTACACTCAGCACGCCTTCTGGCTTTCTGCAGAAATAAATTACTTCCTGGAAAAAGATGGGCTTTCTACAATTAGTATACATAAAGAAGAAGAACACATCATACCAAATGGTTCTGATTAAACCTAATAAAAGCAGCGCATGCTGGGGTGATGACAACACTACACATCCTACAGGAGTGTTACTAGAAAATATTAATGCCTGCACAAATCAAACAGTATTTCTTCGAAGTGAAATTTGGCAAAAAATAAAAACACATTCTACAATTGTGCAAACCCAGAAAACGTCATTGTAGAAAGCAATACATCCCTTCTATGTTGTGTTCCTAGGCTATGTCAATGCATTCCAGTCAGCAGACTGGCACAAATAGTAGTGGTAGACTCATGTGCATAAATCAAATAGGTATGGCCCTAATGCCAGGCTATGGCCTGTGTAGTCATAAAGGACTTATCATGCTTATTTGGGATGGGTGGAATTGATACATTTCATTCTGATCAAGCACGTGCTTTTATTTCTAAAGCATTAGCAGAGGCAAGTGTTAAGATGGAGGTAAGCCTCCAGTTCTCACATCCCATTTAGACCATTTCAAACAAGGTTCTCTAGTGTTGTATTAAAACAAACCTTAACTGCAAGAGACTTAGACAATGGTAGGTCATGGATTCAGAACATGTTCAGTGCACAGAGAGAGAAGGATAATATGCCAAGATGTGTACTATTTATTAGTTCACCCTCTAAAATGCTATTGGTATCAAACTGTATTGATGAGACTTTCCACAGTGGGAGGATTCACATGATAAATTACGTCTTATTCTGTAGCAATGTCAGAACAGTCTGAACCAGACAACAGCTGCAACACTGTATGCAGTGGCTGGCTAGTTACCAAAGGCTGGCAAGCCTGTGGTAGATGAACTGGGATTTATGGAAGATTTTTGTTCAACCTAGTGAGATTCTGTGCTGGAACGAAAGGAGCAAGATTGGTGATATTACCACCATTAACCAAAAACTAGAAATATATAGAGTTATCACAGAATCGTCTCAAAGAAAAACGGTAGCTACTGACTGCAGGGTAGTGTCTATATGGAGGAATTAGATCATCAAACTCTGGGATCAGCAAAGACTGTCTAAATACTTTTCATCTTGATTTAGATTACATCTTACCTAAAAACCCTTTGGCTAGTGAATAGAACAGAGACTCTGTGAAAAATGTGCTTCAATGTGCAAAGCTGATCTTCATCTCACTGTAGGAAATTACAAGTGGCTGTACTGTTACAACGGATGCACTCACTTATAAATATACAAATGCAACACAATTTCTACATCAGCCCCAACAATACCAAATTTTGTGATAAGCCTGAGTTCGTTGCAACATTCCCATATTTTAATTCTCCTCTGAAATATAATAATTTGTTCAATCCACTCATCTGTTGCTCTCCTCATGGAGCAACAAGCTGACACAGACTTTGTATTGCAAGGGGGATGTTTAACTCACCCCCTAGAGCAGAAAAGTGGATGAGGGAACAAAGGAAAAGAGATAAACACTCCTGAAGGTTGGGAAATAGAAGATCCAGACTAGGTTACAAGATACGTCTTGAGTGAGACTTTTAAAGGCTCGGTCTTCACCTATGGGTGAGAGAACACAAATTACTAGGAGGTCTACACATGGAAGATAAATATGAGACACAAATACCACACCCTGGGACTTATCCGATGCAAATGCACAAATGATTTTGAAGAGACACAACAAACTATATTAAGAATACATATGTCCTATGGCAACAATAATGTTAAAATTAGATTGAAAAGATTCTCCTGCTCCTTTGTGGACTAGCAAAAGAGGCGGGCATAGAGGTGAACATCTGGAGATGAAATAAATGTACATGCAGTTGAAGCAAAAGCGATGTGCTTCATGAAACATGAAGCTCGGTGGCCGTGAAGCAGGCGCTGTGCTGATAAAAGTGCACAGCCGAACACTCACCTACATGTGTACACATTGTAAATAACCAGTCGAAGCAGCGCGGTTTATGCCTGCATGTAGAGAAACACATTACACAATCTGCACATAGAGAAACTCATTACACAATCTGTGGATGCATGTGGCTCCTACCAGGCTGAAAATGTTGCTTTCCCCCTGCTGCAAGGAACCCTCTGAATGGGATGGGACGGTCACAGAGCACATGAAGGAGTGGGAGGGGCTGCAATGACTCATGACATTTCACAAAGAAGGACTTCAAAAAGCCTAATCCCCATAAAAGGAAGCCCAAATGAACCAAATATCCTACCAAAAACTAGCCCAACTGCCATACACATCGCAAGGTGGAAAAAGACTGAATAAATACAATCAACAGAGCAGGAGGAACAGAGAGGAAGGCAGTACTGACACAACTGTGGCATTAAGAGGAGATGGGAGGGAGGAATAGAAATGTGCCTAGTAGAGTAACAGTAAGTTTCAATTCTATTAAGGACGCGGAGGCGAGGATTATACTTTTCTTCCTTCGCTTTTATTTTCTATGGTCAAAACACAGCAGCCAGAAAAGCAACATTGATGTATTTTCTTCCAAAACAACCAGAAAAACATCATTTTAAGCAAAACTTATTCATGTATATGTCCATTGAAACATCAACTCCCATCAATCCATGGGGTTATCACACAGTCCTTCTACTCTGTCCATAAACTCCTCTGAAAAGGCCCTCCATCTTGAGCATCCTCCTCCTTCTTCCCGCAAGTCATGCTTGAATGCTACTGGTCCTGTTTCGCACCATCATGTCCTGCAACATAAGGAAAACACACGGAGTCATTCCGTCCAAAGTCGAAATATTGCGACAGTCGACATCAAGTACTATATTTTTCAAACATCCAACAACCATAAAGAAAACGGTTTACTTACGTCCATACGGGTGGGTCCGCACTAATCGTGCATGGGAGGGATAATCCTCGCCTCCGCGTCCTTAATAGAATTGAAACTTACCGTTACTCTGCTAGGCAAATTTCGATTCTAAGTCAGGACTCTAGGCTCCGATTATGCTAGTTCAAAGCTTACTCACCAGCAACCGTGGCACATCCACCACTGGTTTAAAGTAAAACCTCTTAAAAGTGGAATCAGAAGACCAATCGGCCGCCCGCATAAGGTCTTCCAATCTCGACCCCAGAGAGAATGCTCTGGAAGCCATCGCGCCCCTCGCAGAATGTGCCCCAAACTGTTTTGTGTCAATACCTGCTTCGTGCATGACCCACCGCACCCATCTCGCTATGGTGGGCAAAGAGACAGCTTTGTGCGGTTTCCGCAATGCAATAAGTAGTTGCCGTTCGCCCGGCGGGCGCAGCTCTAGAGTAACATTCTCATAGGCCTTGAGACAATCCACCACGCACAGTTTGGGCACATCCGTAAAGGCTGGGTAAGAAATTGTACTAGAATCCGACTTGGTGCAACGGCCTACTGTAAAGATCACCGCGTCTGGCGAAAAAACTCTTGCCGTAACATCCAAAGCACGGACGTCAGAAACCCTGCGGCATGAGACGAGACACAACAACATGGCTAGTTTGGCTGAAACTTCCTTCAACGAAAGGTACCTATTGGACTGCCAAGACAAGAAAAGGTTCAAGACCAAATTCACGTCCCAAAGAACCGAATAATGGGGTTCCGGAGGCAGTGACAAACGGATACCTCGACGAACGGATGTTCACCAATCGGTGCCCCGTCCACCTGGCAATGGGCCGACGAAACAGCCGACCGGACCGCATTGATGGAGCGATAAGCTAGACCTTCATTAGCCAGGTCCGCCAATAAATTCAGCAATGGAACCACGCCCGTGACCACAGGATACAAGTTCCGTTGAAGACACTAACGAAACCATTTGTTCCAGGAGGAACGGTATCGCTTTGACGTACTGTCAGCCCAGCCCTTTGACAGCAAACACTGAGCCGATCCCGAAAGGCCTGGAAGCGCCCAGCGTCCCCTGAAAGCCTCCATGCCCTGAGGCAGAGAGACCCTTGGTCTATGAGATGGTGTTGCTCCCCGTCCGGATTCAGAAGAAGATGAGGAAGCGGGGGGAGTAGGATTGGAAAATCCCAAGAAAGTTCCAGCAGAACTGGAAACCATACTTGAGACCTCCAAAACGGCATCACCCCCGCCACCTCGGCTCCCAGAAGCCGGATCCGAGCCGCCATTCTCACCACCATCGAGAACGGAGGAAAGGCATAACCTGTCTCCTGACTCCAATCCTGGAGAAACGCATCCGTGGCCTCCGCTAGGGGGTCGGGCCTCCAGCTGAAGAAGCGCGGGAGCTGATGATCGAGACGGGATGCAAAGAGGTCCACCGAAAACGGGCCCCAGAGACTGTCCAACCATCTGAAGAACAGCGCATCCAGCTTCAATAGACTAGAGTCCATCAGATGCCGCGAGTGCCAATCTGCCACCTGGTTGGCTTGGCCCGGAAGATATTCCGCCGTAACCGACACATGATTCGCCAAGCAGTATTCCCAAAACTCCTTGGCCAGATCCGCCAAGGCCCGGGATCTCGGGCCCCCCAGGCGATTGACATAGCGCACTGCCGAGATGTTGTCCATCTTCAACAGGACGCACAAACTCACCTGTTGCCTGGTCCAGCAACGTACTGCGAACGAACCCGCCAATAGCTCTAGGCAATTGATATGAAGCCCCTGCTCCTCTAAAGACCAGATGCCGCCTGTGGAGAACTCCCCGCAACGGGCTCCCCATCCTGACCGGCTGG
The DNA here is from genome assembly GCF_964261635.1 of Lissotriton helveticus. Taxonomy (NCBI): domain Eukaryota; kingdom Metazoa; phylum Chordata; class Amphibia; order Caudata; family Salamandridae; genus Lissotriton; species Lissotriton helveticus. The sequence continues at coordinate 1,794,979,674 of NC_136068.1, forward strand.
CGTCCGACTCTATGACTAAGTCTATAGCGGAGCCAACAATTGCACCCCCGTTCCAGGCCTCCATGTGCGCCAACCACCATTCCATCTCCTCCTTCGCCTCCTCTGACAAAGGAACAGTCTGATCGTAAGTCAGCCCTCTCCTGAGGTGGTGCGCTTTCAGCCTCTGCAAAGCCCGATAATGCAACGGACCCAGAAAGATTGCTTGAATGGAGGAAGACAGGAGTCCCACCACTCGGACAATCTGCCAAAGGGAAGTCTGGGGTTTGGATATGGTCTGCCACAGAACATGACGTATTTTGGTCATCTTGAGAGGTGGAAGACTCAAAGAAGCCTGAACGGAGTCGATGACAAAGCCAAGAAAAAACAGACTTTGAGTGGGATTGAGGATCGACTTTGATTCGTTGATAACGAACCCCAGGCTTTCCAGGAGGGTCACCGTCTGCTGCAACTGAGACGCCGGCCACTGCGGACACTGAGCCATCATGAGTTTGTCATCGAGGTACACGATCATCCGGATCCCCTGGCCCCTGAGATGTTCCACTACTGGGTGTAACACCTTTGTGAAGCACCAAGGTGCTGAACATAGCCTGAAAGGACGGCCGACAAACTCGTACATTTGCCTCCGCCAGAGAAAATGGAGGAAACGCCGATGGGGTGGATGGACCGGAACTACCAAGTACGCATCTTTGAGGTCCAGCTTGACCATCCAATCGCGCGGCAAGAGGACATCCCGCAGCAGGTGTATGCCCTCCATTTTGAAATGCCGGTAAACCAACCACCCATTGAACTCCTTCAGGTTGATAACCGGGCGTTGGCCCCCATCTGTCTTTTCAACTAAAAAGACATTGCTGAGGAAACCATTGGGATGCTGAGCGGATCGAGGGATGGCCCCTTTCTCGAGTAGAGTGGACACCTCTTCGTCGATCAGCTGGGCGTCGGGTACGGAAAAAGAAGTGGGCCTTGGGGGTTCCACCTGAAAGGGGTGGTCGTAAAATTCTATATGAAAACCCCTTCATAGTCTGTAGGACCCACGCATCGGACGTGAGCTGCGCCCAAGCGTCCTGAAAGGCCGCCAAACGACCCCTGATTAGAACCTGAGCCGCAGGCATAACACTTACCGCCTGTCTGGCCGGCGTTGTTCTTGAAACCTCCGCGGTCTCGAAATCGTTGCCCTCGGGTAGGATAGAAGTTGTTAAAGTTCGCCGAGGAGTGATATTGCCCTCGTCCGGAGCCTTGTCCCCTGTTGCCAGCTTGCTGGCCGCCACGGCCGGGCGCGCGGTCCCTACCGCGACCGGCCCCTTGGGAGAAACGCGTCTGAAAAACTCTTTTAATACTTGGCTGGGCCTTGTCCAAGGAGGTGAAGGTGTCCACGAACCTTCCTAATTCTTTCACCAATGGCTCCCCAAACAGGCCCCCTTGAACCACTGCGCCCGCCTCAGAAGAGGCCAAGTCGCCTAACTTGGGATCCAGCTTTATGAGCAGGGATCGCCGTCGCTCGTGGAAAGGGCGCAGTTGGCATTCCCTAGGAAAATGATAGCCCTCTGCGCCAAATTAGACAACACCTCTGGGGATATGGAAGAACCTGTGACTTTCGCCTCCTCCGCCATGTCAAGTATTTTGGTCATTGGGCCAATGGCGTCGAGGAGCTTGTCCTGACAGGAGCGCCAGGACCGGTCAATCCCTTTCCGTGGATCTTTCACGTATTTGGCCAGGAAGGTAGCCATCTTAGAGTCTAATTCGGGCGTTAGGGCAAACTTTCCCTCAAACGTGGGCCGGGGACATTCAGCTCTGAGGCAACCTCGCGCCTCCTTCTCAAGGGGCTTTCTAAGGCGTCCCGCCACAAACTTGGCCACCTTGTCCCCAGGTGCCCAGGCTGCGGAGCGCAAATGAATAATTTCCTCCGGGTCCAGCATGCCTGTGTCATCCTGGGGCAACGTGCCCGCGGAAGTGGACGGCCGCCAGGAATGCGAGGACCCCTCATCGTCGGTATCCGATGGGGAACCCCCATCCTGGGATGGAGAATGAGGCACTGTGGACATAGCTGGTTCCAGTGGCGGGGGAGCTGGGGGGTTAGGGCTGGACTTCGCTAAGAAAGCGCTCTTCAGGCGCTCAAAAGCGTCCTTATCCACTACCCGCTCGCCGTCCGCGCCACCTTCCCCACATACCTTCTTAGGAGGAGGGGCACCGTCACCTGCCTGGGGATCTGGGGCGGGGGGAACTGCAGCAGAAGTTGCCTGCGCAATTTTTGCGCATTCAGCCACAATGCAGCTGGCCAGCTGCTCCTCCATTGGGCCTACCACCTCATTGACGCAACGGTTGTTGGAGTTATCTACCGCTTCAAAAAAATCGTCGTCCAGAGGTAAGTACTGGGTAGTTACCTCTGCCTCCTCATAATACTCCCCCTCCATTGCGATTAAAGCGTAGAGCGCGCAACCTTGAAAAAAATAATGTAGCCGGCTAACCCCGGGAACATTACAGGTAGCAGTGCTTAATAGGTGGAACACCCCTAGTGAAAACAGCCACGGGCTGCCAGCAGGCTGAGAGGCCTGAGCAGAATTTGGGCAGATCAAAGAACTGCGATGTTTTTAATTGCGGTGACACCGCTGTGGGGAAAATCATACTTTGCCCCCCAAGCGCGCAGGCCCTCCAAAGACCAGGCCTAGCCACCACCTGGCGCGCAAACCACGGACTCCCAAAGTCCCAAAACCTGAAAAACCTGCCCGCAGGCGATTTCGGAGGAAAGCTCCGATATTACTGCCCCAGCGGGGCGTCAAGCACAGCAGTGCGGGACAATACGGACCCCCAGGGGGGGCGTTCACAGTGTGGCGGCAAGGGGACAAGCTCCGGCACACTCGGTCTCCTCAGAGCGGTCTCTCTTGAAGAGAAACTCGCGCTGAGAGAAGCAATGAGACGCGCGGGCGCCCCCTGGCTGGCTCAACCCCCGCCGCAATAAGTGGACGGCCGCGAAAGGAGCGAACACGCTCCCGCGGCACTAAACAGATAAAAGAAAGGGAACCTGCGGCAAAGGCAACATTTAAAGCAAACAATTGTTTACCCGCATTCTTTTATTTTACCCGCTGTAACAGTTAAAAGCACTCAGAACGAGCAAACAGATTATACAAAGTAAGAGAAAAAAACAGCACTTAACTGGCTGCCCAGCAGCGAAGAAAGAGGAGGATGCTCAAGATGGAGGGCCTTTTCAGAGGAGTTTATGGACAGAGTAGAAGGACTGTGTGATAACCCCATGGATTGATGGGAGTTGATGTTTCAATGGACATATACACGAATAAGTTTTGCTTAAAATGATGTTTTTCTGGCTGTTTTGGAAGAAAATACATCAATGTTGCTTTTCTGGCTGTTGTGTTTTGACCATAGAAAATAAAAGCGAAGGAAGAAAAGCATAACCGGAGCCTCCGGTCCTGACATGGAATTATATATTTGCAAGTAAGCAGCGAGGCCTCCAAAGCTGAACACAGGCAAACAGTAACAGGCCAGGAAACAAAGAAAAAAATTGTCTCTCCAAGAACACACGTAGAGCTATAGCAGAATGAGACAGTACTTGGTGGCTGCTGCATAGGAGGAACAGAAGGGAAGAAGGAGGAACAAAGAGGCAGGGCTAATTACTAGCAGGCAAATCAAAAGCAGGGGGATGGCTTTAAGCAAACATGAGAAATTGCAACAGGTCTCGAAAGTTCAGCCTAACGACCTACCACTAGCGTCCAGGCTGAGTGGCTGCTTTCAGCAGCCACCACCAGATATGTTTCTGGAACCCCGGGTCAAGAGCCTGCTGCTAATGGGGGCCTGAAACAATGCATATCTTGGGACGAGGTGCCAAGCCTCCCCACCTGGTTGGGCAGGGTTCACGAAGGGGAAGCTTCGATAGCTTGCAGCATTTGTGAGCTTCCCCAAGCCACTTGCTGCTTTTAGCAATTGGTCCCCACTGGTTCTGACCCCCAATTTGGGCGGGAGAACCGGCTGGAAAACAAGTGAGGAAGAGAGGTGTGCCCCCCTCTAGCAACTCCACCCCTTTGGTGGAGAGGCAAGGTGAAACACAACTCTCAGTCCCCGCCATCTTGCAGATGGGGGGACCCAGTCAACCAGTGAAAGGCTTATGCTCCCTCTACCACTGGAGGGCATAATAGGGGGTGTACCCACCCCAGGGAAGGGACCCATTAGTCCCAACCTTTTAACCTACTTGTAACGCTCCTAAATCTAGTATTTCTAGGCACCCCTGAATCTTGCTTCCTCGGACAAGAAACTAGAAGAAGGAAAGAAGATGAAGGATCAAACAGCCGTGCCAAAGCTAACAAGAGGAGGACGCCCACTGACTTGGCCACACCCTTACCAGCTTGTACCCACCTTGAACCTGCTCCAGCAAAATCCCAGTGTGTCCTGCAGCCAGCAACCTCAAGAAACCTGGAGGACCTGCCTGCCTTCAATCCCAAAGACTCTGTCTCCCGTGAACAGAGGATTTGTTAAAACAACTGACTCCAGCCCTGCAAGGATCTGCAAGTTTGCACTACTCTGCACCCGACGCCCACGCCCCAAGTGGCCCAACACCAAGAAGAAGTCTCCCCGGCGATCATGCCCCAAGATCCGGCGACCCCTGACCTGCCTCAAGCCTCTAGCCGACGGCTGCAGCCTCAAACTGGAAGGTCCCTCCAAACGCTACCAGGAGCCGGTAAGAAGATCCGTCTCTAAAAGGCACCCCTGCACCCGATGTCCCAAGGACTTGGGTGGCCCAACTGATGGTGCCTAAACAACTCCCAAGATCCCAACTTACCTCTCCATGTGGGGGTCACACCCAGAAGACCTTCGTCTCTGAGCCTGCAGGACTTTTGCAAAACGGAGACTCCCCATTGATAGCTACACGGCTTCCGACACCAAAACAGCACTCTGAACCCAGCCGCCCCAGTACCGCTGAGGGTGCATCTTTTGTGCTGGCCTAAACCCCCATTTACCCTGAGCTTAAGTCCAGGAGCTTTGCTCCCACAACCCAGTGGCCTGCTCGTCAGCAGCCACCAACCGGAGGCCCACTATCCCTCATTGGATAACATTGGGCCTCAGCACTCTGCACCCGGCTGCCCTAGTGCCACTGAGGTAGTAACAAGAGTGCGTCCTTGACCCTGAGGGACCCCTGAGTCTAACCCCATAATACCAACTCCCACATCCTAAATTACTTACCCGTGAAAAGATAACAGTATTTTCCTCCATAGGATAACATTGACTGTTTTTCTATGAAAAGTTGCCAAGTGTGAAGTTGGAAAATCTAAGAAAGCCTTTAAAACTGTAACTAAATAACCAAAACGCTTTTACATACCTGTTCAAAGCTGGGGTATTATCTGCAAGGTACAAATTAAACAGAATGGGAGCCAGTACACAGCCTGTTTTAACTGTTCCTTGAAGGGATTTTCTTTTAGACTTTTGAACCACAACCCAGTCTGACTCTTGTCCAGGTATTTGTGTACAGAAGTTGGATTGCTCTGAGAAGTGAGAGAGATATTCCCAGGTATATTAGCTTAACCCAAAGGATATTTCTCTGTAGGCATTGATTGCTAAATGAAAGTCTACATAACACCAGTGAAGATTTACTGAGCGTCACCTTACTTGTTCTATTGTTACAGCCAGCATCTGAATGTTAGTGGATGTGCCAATAACATGTTATTGGAGGGTAAAGAAGTCTCACCAGCTTTGTGTATAGGGGCTAATATTAATCCCCTCCAGCCATCAAGTATTTCTTGAGTGAGAAGAACGTGATTCAATAAAATTACCTGTAGTGTGGTTCCTATATTCCCAATAGGCTCTGCGCATTGGAATAACATAAACGATAGTTTAGACGTAGGACTTAGGTCGACTAGGTCTCTATTGAATATGTTAGACTTAATTATGAATGCCAGCTAGCTCAGAGGTCACTAGAAACTTTCTCGACTTCACAAGAAGGGATTAGTTTCTGACAACCGTATAAACATGACAACTTTGCTCCCTCCAGAATAAGGAGTATACCTCCAGAGTCACGGAGACAATAGATAGCTATTTTACTCAGTCAATTGTGCATGCTTAGTTTCACCAGAAGTGCAGAGAAACAGAGAGACGAGCGTTTTCAATAAAAGAGGTTTATTTATTGAACAGTCTTCTTTCTCATGCAAGAGAAGTGAATTGCTATAACCGCAATACTTGTCCTAAAGTAAAGTGCGTACAGTAAAAGGAGTATTACAACGTAATACTGTAAAAGCATGGTATGGTTTCTAAGCCATACGGAGTTTAAAATGGGTACAATACATACAATGATAAAATAATGACTAAACGTACTCAACTGGTGCTTCTAAGATACGCCTATCCTGGTGTACCTAACCTAAGTCTAGTACATGGGAAGGAGTAAGTGAGAGGTAGTTTGAGTTAAGATAGTTTCTGCCACGAATATGAATCAAGAATTCTCTAAGGGTCTAATCAGCTCCATACCTTGGTTATAGAATGAAGGAGGTCTTGTATCTCTCTCTCAGGACTCGATCTCCCAGCAACCCGCAAGGGTGACAGAGAAACACTGGAGCTAGATTTCTCGGCAGGAGAAAGACAGCGTCTCTCTCAGTGCGTCAGCGGGAGGGTCGGCTTCCTTTGGCACTTGCGACCGCAGGGCGTCAGGCAAGTAGATAGTCAATCTGCTCCAAACCACAGTGTGTTTTGCTAGGGCAGATGCTGGTATATTTATACCTAGAAGGTGCCGAGTTTGACGTAGGATTGGACATAAGACGTCACTAAGAACTCGCAGTTCTTTCAGGACTCCGGGAGTTCTAGGACAAATCAATACAGAAGCAGGGGGAATTCCCGGGCTGCTGGAGGCTTGGTTTGTTTAAGAACACGATGTACTTTCTAGGAGTCTATGGGAGTAGCCTTGCCGAATTTGGACTGCATTGGCTATGTCTTAATATGGGTATGATTCTTATGCCAATATAAGGATATGATTTGATATAACCACATAAGGGCATAAATCGGGAATATTTAACTAGAGTCCTAGATTTGTCTACAACATACCAACTTATCTGCCCCGAATTGCGGGTTCTGTTTGGAGAGCGCTTGTGAAAGACCATTTGGTCCCAGGCCCCATCTTGACGGCTTGGCTGGTGAATTTCTCCACTGTGCCGGTTGACACCGCTTTAAACTGGACTCCCCCAATATTTTTTCAATTGCCAACTTTGAGGGTATATTTATTGCAGCTGTGCCCCCATACATTTCTTTCAGATCATTTGACCACTTAGCTTCTGAAATGTTTGATGTTGGAAAGTGAGTTTTCCAGCCGTTGGGTTGATTCACTAATTTCCAGAATTCTCTGTCATCTTTACGCTTGGAAGCTATATGAATTTTGCACCAATACTGGTCTGCTTCTGTTTTTGCTTTGATCCATACAGATTTTTTATATAACGTTCTTAGTTTTGGTAGGACCTCACTCCGTATGTTTGAGTCTGAGTTATTTCTTAAGATCCTGAAAGCATGATGCAGCTTCTTTTTTGCTATTATGAGTTGGGCTGATGTTTTCCTTGGCTGGAGAATCACCAAATTAGTTGTGAATCTGGCCCTGTGTCGGCCAGCTTGCTTCTCTAAGAAAAGCTTTGAAAATAGTGCCCAATGGATGGAAGTCAAGAAAGAAGAATGCATAATGTATGAAAAGTGAAGGTGAAAAGCTAAGACTGGAGAGAAGAAATGGTGCACGAAAAACGTGGAGAAAGGATGAAGAAGGAAGGACAAAAGATTGAAGAATGGAGAAAAAGAAGAAAATTCAAGACATTAAAAATTCATTCATGGAGCAAGTTCCCATACAAATGAAGTGTTTGTAAGAACCAAGACCCTATCATAATCTTTCCTAGTAGGATGTGTCTCTTGGAGACATACAACTTCCGCCCTTATGCAAAATAACTCTTATCTAACATCACTCAGATGGGCTACTGATCTAAGTGTATTCACCTCCCACATCAACGTGCTAATGCCCTCTTTTGTCACGTCACAAATTATACAATACTTGAATCCTTGATCTCATTAGAACTGCTACCACAGTTGCAAAGCCTATATTTGTTCTTCTCTACCAATCACATGTTTACCCATTCCTTTGTCCACTCCATCCTCTGGTCATTAAAGCACCCCCACCTATTGGAAGGCATAATGATTCTAATCATCGATGGCCGACCACGATATATCCTGTCTCCCTTCTATCCCTTAATCAAAAGAAAACAAGTAAGATAATCAGTTCAATAAATATCAGATCTCCTCTTGTTTACACGATTTAAAAATACTTTTAGCTTTTTCTTCTGAGCTGCATATATATCAGTATGCTTGCCCCCTAATTTTCAGGTCGAGCCTATAGCGGCAGCGCGCATACGCTGCTCGCTTTGCGAGGCATACAGTATTCAGTATGGAGTGAAAGCTCTGTAGAAGCTCCACCCACTCTCTGCCCCTCTTTTTCATTGGCTTGTGTCTTAAATTCTGCCTTCCGATTGGTTTTTGGCTTGTTAGTCTCTCCTTATGACGGCAATGCAGTCATTTGTGTCCTTGCATGGCAACTGGCCCCTTTCCTTCGAGTGTTGCACAGTATGTTTTTCAGATTGTGAGGACTACTTTCTTTCAGTGCATCACCCCCGCAGTCTGTGCCTTCTCGCCCCCCCGTTGTTCGTGTCTTCTAGCCCGCCCGCACTCCTGTTTGCAATGCAATAGGTCTCACATAAATGCGAGTCCTATTGTATTGCAAATGCCTGTTTTTATTAGCGGATGTGCCCGTCCCGCCCCTCCCCCACCTGGGATGAGGAGTGCCGCTATATGGTAAACCCATATAGTCACATAGACTCACTTGGGTTGGTTTGCACCAATCCCCTTTTTAGGTTTCGCCTAGGCAGCGCATGCGCTGTCTCGGCGAAAAATGTTGTATACACTATAATGGGGGAAGCTCCACCCACTTGCCGCCCATCTTTTTCATTGGCTTTAAGGATAAATAATGCATTATAATTGGTGTTTGTCTTCATTGTCCCGCCTCATGACACCTATGTCGTCATTTAGCTCCTTCCGAGGCTATCAGCCCTGGGATGAGGAGTGCCGCTCTATGGTAAACACATATAGTCACATAGACTCACTTGGGTTGGTTTGCACCAATCCCCTTTTTAGGTTTCGCCTAGGCAGCGCATGCGCTGTCTCGGCGAAAGATGTTGTATACACTATAGTGGGGGAAGCTCCACCCACTTTCCGCCCATCTTTTTCATTGGCTTTAAGGATAAATAATGCATTATAATTGGTGTTTGTCTTCATTGTCCCGCCTCATGACACCTATGTCGGCATTTAGCTCCTTCCGAGGCTATCAGCCCCTTTACTGGATCACTCTTTGCTGTCCTGTGGCCCCCCCGCCCCCTCCCACAGTTCGCAGTTTTTTCGCGACCCCCTTGCCCCCACCACTCCTGTTTGTGCCTATTTCAATGCAGAAGCTCCGATTTGGAATGCAATACATCTCGCAAATGCTTCTTTAAAATAGTGCGTAGTCAATTGCACGCCCACCTCCTGAAACGTAGTCGCAAGACCAGAAGTCTGGCGGGGTTCCAATGCACCGAGGAGAGACCCCGCACACCGGCCAGAGGAAGCCCAATTACACCAACGCCATACAGGGGGATCGGAGCCTCGCAGACTTCCAGAAAAAAAGCAGGGCTCCATGCTGCTGATCCCGCAGTCGGTCCTTCTGCGTCCATCCCACCTGCAATCCCGCCCGTGCAAATTTTTCTTGTGCGCATAGCCCCGCCCCCTCCTGCCAAGTGCTGTCTGATTATCAGCGGCTAACTTTCCCTGCGGCAAATACCCCGCATTAGTGTCACTCCTGTGCCTTTAACGAGGATAGTTTGCCGTTTGACTTTGACCTTATTAGTGATTAAGAACCCAGGGATAATGTTGGTGATCCGGACGTGTGTCCAGGCCGTAAAAATGTAACAGAGCTCCTCGGCTGCAAGCAGAGCATGAATTGGTAACTATAGCTGCATGACATGGCGTGGTGCCGAGGGCGCGCACGGGCGAGCACGAGGGTCTGCCGAGTAAGAAGGGTACCCCAGACCCCTGCTACAGTGAGAGAGAGGTGCTGCGCTGGGATCAGAGGGTGTGTGTGTGTCTGAGTCAGTATGCGTCTGTGTGTGTTTTGTATGTGTCTGCCTCTGAGTCGGTGTATGCGGATATGTTTGTGTCTGAGTCCATATGTATTTGTGTGTGTGTTTTTGCAGAAAACAGGGTCAGCATTGGTTCAAGCTCCCGGCCGCTCTATCTTCTGCTCCGCCTACAGCTTCCAGCCCAGCCTCCTCCCTGTATTCGACTGCTTGGCACAGTGCCTTCTTGTGCCCATGCCATGTGCTCACTCACGCCCTATGCGACTCTTCAACATTTGCATAGATGCCTCCTTATTAGACCCAGCTTCTATTTGCGAACTCCATGACCAAAGAGAAGTCCCTTTTCACAAAAGCTATGCACTGCGCCATTTCTAGAGAGGCAGATATTTGTAGCATGCCATTCCATGTGCCTGGTACTCAAGGTTCATATGTGGCGCCTGTAGCAAAATCATCCTGTGGGAAATGCGTCAAATGAACGTGTTGGTCTTTCTCAGTTCACAACATTTGACCCGGGGTTCGTCAAGTCTGAAAGCTGGACAACAGTTATCCCTAGGTGAGCAGCCTTCTATGTCCCAGGGTGTTACAAGAAGAGGATGTGGAATAACGCCCAGAGCTCAACTGTAAAGCTGGGGAAACAGGTTCGAGTAGTGGCATAGATCAATGGGCAGTACAGTCACTGCAGAGTGCGCAGCCGGCCACACCGAACACCCTCTCACATTTTCCACAAACTCTTCCTTTTGATTGATATGTCTGTCGCGATCTCCCTTAATTAAAGACACCGGAGTCAGAATGTTTGGGTAGTACGTCTTTATTCTCTTACTACCAGCATCGTACTAACTTGTTACCCGTTTCCTGTTCCCTCTTCCGGTTCCCCGCCTCTTCCTACTTGCCTGCCCTGTCTCTAAACAGAGGTCAGGCATGACGATACGACACCTCCCCCTTTTGTACAAAGTCTTACTGTCCCTCATATCTCTTCGATGAGGCGTGCTTGCCTTCTAACTTGTCTTTTCGGGCGGCTCGTTGCTCTGGGGTCCTGACGTGACGATCCGTGGCCTCATCAGATCTCGCTGGGCTATAGTGACCTCGGTCACTGTTCTCACTTTGGCTCATTGAGTCAGTGGAGGTTTCACGTGGCTGGACTTCATGGTGGCTGTTGGAATTGCACTTCTTGAAGTGTGATATGTTTATGGTGATTCGTTTGTGATCAGCCTCTGCTGTGATCATAGTTCCCTTTCGTCTGCTGACCTTGAGGGGGTGAGCGAGATAACGACTGTCTGCCTTTGTCCTTCGGTCGCTCCGGACCATCACCCAGTCTCCTTCTTGGATGTCAGTGTCTCTGGCTCGTCTGCGCCGATCTACATACACTTTCATTTGTAGTTTCTTTCCATGGTCTATCTTGACTAAAGTGTCATGATCAATGTTCGCGTTCCGTGGCTGAAGTGTGCTGTTCAGCGTGGGCAGTCGAGTGCGGGGAGTCCTCCCTAGCATCACAGTGGCTGGACACTGATTAGTGGTGTTATGCGGCGTGGTGCGGTATGCCCGCAGTACTTCGTTCAGGGTTTGCTGGATGTCTCGATGGGTCAATTCTGCTTGCTGAACTGCCTTTTTAAGTGTATCCATAAAGCGTTCCACCATGCCATTGGCTTGAGGCCATAGTGGTGTGATTTGCTGGTGCTTGAAGTTGAGGTGTTCTGCGAATTATGTAAATTCATGGGCGTTGAACAGGGGGCCCATTGTCGGATTTGGCTCGCAGCGGGATGCCCCAAGCTGCGAAGATTTCATCAAGCACGGGAATCACTGTGGTTGCTCTGGTGGATGATATTAGATGTGCAAATGGAAATCTGGAGTATTCGTCCATGACGACGATGATGTATTGGCCTGATCTTAAAGGGCCAAAGAAGTCGACGGCGACTTGTTGCCATACCCCTTCTGGTAGTTCTGACATTTGGAGGGGAGCGGGTGGCTCTTCACGACTCACTAGTTGACATGGTACGTAGTCTTTGAGGGTTGTCTCTACCATCTGGTCTAGTGAAGGGAACCAGACACGTTCCCGCAGTGCCTTCTTTGTGGCACTTGTACCTCTGTGACCTTCATGGGATAGGTTGATCACTCCTTGACGTAGCCTTTGTGGGATTACAATCCTCCCCCCTCTCAGGAGTAGACCGTCTTCACTGATGGACAGTTCTTCTTGGACATGTTTGAACGCTACCAGGTCGCGGAGGTGCTGACTGGAGTCTTGAGACGTGACTTTCACATGGCGCCAGGAATTACTGCGTACATGATCCATAACATCTTGCAGGATCGGATCTTGTGCTGATGCTTCCCGGATGGATTCCAGTGGGACTGTAGGTGGGCAAGCGGTGCCAACGACAAAATGAATGTAGTCTTCTGCCAGGGAGTGAGGGACACCAGTGAGTGGTCGGGGGTGTCGGGACATATAGTCAGCTGGGTTCTCTGCTTTCCCTGGCTTGTAGACAATGGTATAGATGTAGTCTTGGAGACGTAGTCCCCATCGTTCAATGCGCGGTGGCATTTTGGCGTTGGGGTTGCCAAAGATGGTGACGAGTCCCTGGTGGCCTATGATGATGGTGAAATGCTTCCCGTATACAAACAGAGGAAAATGTTCGCACGCCCACACCACTGCCAGGCTCTCCTTCTCTGGTTGGGAGTACGCTTTCTCGGTATCCGTAAGGCTACGGCTAGCATACGCGATGAAGTGGCGTTGATCCGAGTCCTCTCGATATTGTGCCAGGATAGCACCGAGACCTACCGGGCTAGCATCCACTGTGATTTCTGTTCTTTTTTTGGTGTCAAAGTAGGCAAGGTTGATAGCTGAACTGACGGCCTGTTTGATCTCGGCGAATGCTTGTTCACACGCTGTAGACCACGTGAATGGTTGAACCTGACGTGTGAGCTCTCTTAAAGGGTAGCTGATGGAAGCGTAATCGCGGATGTAGCGGGCGCAGTAGCTTGCCATTCCAAGGAAAGAACGGAGGTCACTGACGTCTTGGGGTGTTGGGGTGTCGGCCAAAGTGGACACTTTCTCTGAGTCTGGTGTCATTCCATCTCTGGAAAAGATGTGACCGTAGAATTTCAGGGTGTTTTTGTGAAATTCGCATTTGTCTGCGTTTAAAGTCAAGTTGGCATTCAGCAACGCATGGCATACTCTGTCCAGAGCAGTATCATGCTCAGTCTGGTCTTTCCCAAAGACTAGTAGGTTGTCGCTGTAATTGAAAGCGTTAGGGATTCCTTGGATGACTCGCCGGATGGCCTCTTGGAAGATTTCGACGGCTGAAGAAATGCCAAAGTTTAATCGCTTATAGCGAAAAAGACCTTGATGAGTTGTGAAAGTCGTGATGTACCTCGACTTGTCATGGAGCTCCAGCTGGTGATAACCTTTATTAAGGTCAAGCTTGGAGAATACTGTAGCTCCATTGAGGCGAGTGATCATATCACTTATGTGTGGCCCTGGATGGCCCTCCCGCTCGATGACAGTGTTGGGCGCGCGCATGTCCACACATAGCCGCACTTTATTGTCTTGTCCTTTCTTGGGTACCACTACGACTGGTGACACCCATGGGGTGGGTCCTGATGTGCGTTCGATGATGTCCGTCTTTTGAAGGTCTTGTAGTTAGTCATCTACAGCCTGCTGTAGGTGGAAGGGTACCTTTCTTTCTATGATGTTGAGCGACGGGTGTCATACATTCGTCGATATGTAGTATTACTTTGAAGTGGTTGAGTTTCCCTAATCCTTTAAAGAGGTTAGGGAATTTCGCAACGATGTCGGGGGCATCTTCGGTCATGTAGAGGAGTTCTACCAGCCTCAGTCTTTCAGCTGTCGGCAGGCTGAGCAGACAGTCAGCTAAATCTGGGCCTTCCACGACATGGATGTAAGCTGGAATCTTCCGGACCTTGAACGACAGCTTCGTGCGAAAATGACCTAAGCATGGCAGTGGTTTTCTTGACATCCACGTGAGTATGCGGACAGCTGCTGGCTCTAGCTTGGGTCGTGGTTTCATACTTTGGTGCTCAAGCGCGCAGATGTAATTTAGTGATGCTCCTGAGTCAAGGACGAATTTGGCCGGGTGGTCTCCAATCTTGATGTCCAGTTTCGGGTATTTCTTCAGGCGGTCAGGGTCCAACACCATACAGATATATTCGTCACTGTCTTGTGACACCAGTGTGTGTGATGCTGACTCGCTGGATGGTGACCTTTGTGATCGATATGAGTTTGTAGATCGACTTTGAGGTCGATGTGGGCTTACTGACCGGCCTCGTGAACGATAGGAACTTGCTGACCAACCACTTGACCTAGAAGAGCTGGAGGAACGTCCTTTTCTCCCCTTTACTGCGCGAACGTGATGTCGCGGGGTAGGCCGGGTTTTTGAAGGCCTTCGCCTTGACCGTTGGGTTTGACAGACTGTCTCAAAATGATTCTCCCTCCCACAGCGATGACATTGCTGGCCTATAGCTGGACATTGTTCGGAATGAGGGTAATCCTGTCCACATCTGTAGCATGCTGGCGCAGGTTTGCTGGGTTTTGTATGTCGTGACTCGTGTCTGGACGATGTCTTCCTAGAGGTCGCGAAAGGAGTTGACGTGCTTGGCCTGTGAGAGTCTGTTTTGTACCTTGTGTCTTTATGCGCCTGCATCAGGACGGCTTGTTCTTTCCTCTCAGTCTTGTGAGTCTCCATTCTCTTCGTGTGATCTTCTGCCTGGTCATTGATCCTCGTTAGTTCCTCGATCTCATCAAGAGTGTAATGTTTTTTCAATAGCCGCCGGGGTAGTGACTCGGATTGGCAACCTTCAATTATGCGGAGGCGCAGCGCGTCTTCAGTGTTGAAGTTATCAAACTCACAGTGGCGCGCTAATCTTCTGATGCGCACGATGAAATCACACATGCGCTCTTCTTTCTCTTGGGCGGCTAAATTGAACCTGTAGCGTTCGTAATCCAGGTTACGCTTGTGTAGAAATCTTCTGTCAAGGGCTCCCTTAACGTCGTCATAAGGGGCAGTGGCTGCATTTGGCAACTCTTTGATGACCTGCGCGATGTCTTTAACTACTAAGTTTCGTAGGGCTATAAGTTTCTGCTTGGGGTCCTGTACATGTGACCCAGTCATGTAGTCCTCAAAGTCTTCGATCCAACTCTTCCATTTGGGTCCCATGCTATTGCCAGGCGTCAATTCCAGGGGTTCCGGTGGCCGGAGATAAGGTACCCCCATGTGCGCTTGGGGTGTCAGCGCTGGGTTGCCTGGAGCTGCTGGGCCTGGTGGGTTAGTCGGAGCCGCTGCTCCTCCTGAAGTACTTGTGGAGCTGGGGTCAGACATTCTGGTCTCTCCTCGTCACCTGTGAGTTTCGGTGACTTGGTTTTCAGTGTTTATAAGCTTCCCGCTTCTTTTAGCAGCTTATAAGCTGAAATTGTAATGGCGCCTGACCTCAAAATGGCCGCCTTTTCAGAGTCATGGGGAGTCTATGGCCAGCGCCTGACCTCAAAATGGCCGCCTCTCGGGACGCTGCACTGGTTTGGGCCTTGCTTCCCGCCTTTGTTTTATTTCAAGCGTCTGCTTTACTGCAAATGTCTTTATTTCACGATGCAGAACTCACCCCAGTGTGCTCCGTACTCTCGTGTTCACTCGCTGGGCTGGGGTAGTTTTTTTCCATCACTTTCGTCCTCTTCGCGCCGTTTCTGGTGCATGAAATCCACCACTGTCACATGTGGTGGGGGAGGGTTGTAGCTGCTCGGTTCCCACTGCGATTTTCGGGTCTAATGCGCCTTTCGCGCTGGCTCACACGCTCTCGGCCGCTCCCAACACGCTGCTCTTTGCTTTTCGCGCTCTTTCGCGCTGTCGGGTGAATGGGCTGCAGACTCGCCGGGTTAAAGGCCGTACACGGACGGCTGGGGCTGCGTTTAGTTTCAGTGGGCATACAGGAATCCCACCCTCGTCGCCAGTGTCGCATCTCCCTTGAATAAAGACACCCGAGTCAGAGCGCTTTGGTAGTACGTCTTTATTCTCTTACTACCAGCATTGTACTAACTTGTTACCTGTTTCCTGTTCCCTCTTCAGGTTCCCCGCCTCTTCCTACTTGCCTGCCCTGACTCTAAACAGAGGTCAGGCATGACGATACGACAATGTCACTTACTATGCAGCGCCGGAATGTGCATAATGTTGCAATCTAAATGGATTCCCATTTACTTTGTCCTAAATAACAGACTTGAGATCTGGACACCGACTGTCAAAGTTATTTGCAAAAGCTCATCTTCCGGGGCCCCAACTCGTGCCTCAGTACCCATCATGCCTAGTGCTTTTTATAATGGCTCTAGAAGGGGCACACACCTTTGACAAGTTTGTAAACTGGTGGATACTTTTGTGAGCTATAATCCGTCACAGACAAATGGTGTTTTTCTTTCATGCGTTAAATGCTGCAGTATTCTCCTTGCTGGGATGTATATTGTTCCTTTGAATGACGTGCTCCGGGCAATAAAGTATATTTACTTGAACACAAAAAACATATTGCTGAGTTTCCAATTATATTGTCTTGGTGAATTATTCCCGAAGTATACGCTAAGGGGAGCGCGATGCTGGACCTCCCTTTCAGGTTTCAATGGCAACAGCAGGGAGTAGAGTCTGTCAGAGCCTCACCCTGCCCCTGGGCACACTCGTGCCTGCCCTTCCCCTGGGCACACTCGCAGGGCCGGACTGGCTACCGGGCAGTTTGGAATGCTGCTGAGCTGGGGGGGTGATTTCGTTCATAGAGACCTCCTGCGTGTGCTAAACGAAATTTGTTTTGCATTAATTATTTCGTAGCACACGCAGGTCTTCATGAACGAAAACAGCCCGTACCGCAGTGAAATCAACCCCCAGCTCGGCAGCTTTCTAAACTGCTCGGTAGCCAGTCCGGCCCTGCACACTCGGGCCTCGCCCTGCCCTGCCCACGCTCACTGAATTTAAATGTTTGTGACAGTGTGACATTGAAGCTACTGTTTAATTTTAACTTTTGTGACAGTGTGATATTGAAGCTACTGTCTAATTCCTGTTGCGGTGACACTGAAGCTAGTCTTTTTAATATTTAGCCCTACCTGACTATGCACTCTGGTAAAAACGCTGCTTGCAATGCGGCCGCCATCTTGGGTGTAACTGGGGTCAGCACGCTTGTCTTTAGCGCCCTCTGACCATAAAACATCTCATTTCAAGCGCCGCCCTTGACCTGTTCCTGAGGCTCAGCCGGGAACGCGCTTGCCAGTTTAGCCGATACGCTTGCGATCTGTGCTGTGAATTTTAATTTTTGTGACAGTGTGACATTGAAGCTACTGTTTATTTTTAACTTTTGTGACAGTGTGATATTGAAGCTACTGTTTAATTTTAACTTTTGTGACAGTGTGATATTGATGGTACTGTCTAATTCCTGTTGCGGTGCCACTCAAGCGAGTCTTTTTAATATTTAGTCCTACCTGACTTTGCACTCTGGTAAAAACGCTGCTTGCAGCGCGGCCGCCATCTTGGGTGTAACTGGGGTCAGCACGCTAGTCTTTAGCGCCCTCTGACTCACTTCCTCTTCCCTATTTTTTCCATATGCCTCCGAGGACGTGCAGCGGACGAGTGCAGTGTGCGCGCCTAATGACCTCCGAAGGTGCGCCAAAGGTAAACCCGTCTGCGCCCGTCAGCGTCCCGGAGGCGCTTGGTGCCAGCCTGACGAATGGATCTCTAGCCACTACTTCTTGTGATATGCATAGGTATGACTCTAGTCACTTAAAAACTCCAAGGGAAAATATGAGTTGTCGTTGTCCTGTGTTCCCTAACAACCTTAATGGCGATACTCACTGCACTAGCTGTGGATCGACACCTCACAACGTGCCATCCAGCGAGGATATCCCTTGTTCTTCAGACCCCTCCGACACTGAGACGATCAGTGGGAGCTATTATAAAAACTACCCCTGCATGCTACTCAATACGCGGTCTTTGGGTAAACATGCCCTTGATCTTTTTAATCTATTAACTGAATCTAAACCTGCATGCCTATCTCTGACAGAGACCTGGCTTGGAGATTCCTCTATCCAGACATATCCAATGCTCTTCCTCAAAATTACTATATATTGAGGAAAGACCGGGCTGTGGGCAAGGGAGGAGGAGTTGCAATTGTGATGGACAGCGTTACTCCTGCTCAGTCGTCCCAACGGATGATATACATGGGGCTGAGTCACTCGGCTTTTGTCTGTCGTTTTTACCCCATCATTCGGACTACTGCTATATAGACCGCCTGGTCATGCTGGTTCCTTTCTTATGCCACATCCTTCCTGAGACCCTTGAGCATTTTCTTTTTGTTGCCCCTCCTATGCTGATCGTAGAAAAACCTGGATGGCTCCTGTTTGTCGCATTTTTTCCTTTAATTGTCCCTTGGAAGCTACACGTATTTTTAGATCAGATACCACAAGGTGGCTAGTATTTGCTGTTTCGAGATTTTCGCTTTTCGCCTGGTGAAAGAGGACTAAAATGTGTAAATTTGCTACTGAACATTAGATTTTTCAAACTTAGCCTACTTGCCTCCACGGTTTGATCTTCTGTACAGTGTTTTTGTATTGAAAGAATGAAAAGTCTGTTTTTAATGAATATTTTTAATGTAATTTTAACTGTTTTTATTCTGATGTATTGATTTTTATGATGTGAATAATCATGTTTTTGATGAAATAAAGACATATTAATAATAAATCTGCAAATGACAATGCCTTTTATTTTTGTTTTCATTTTTAAAACATAAATAAAAGGCATTGTCATTTACAATGACAATAGCTTAAACTTGTATAAATGCGAGACCAATTGCATTGCAAAATGCTTGCTAGTTTAGTCGGTTCTTCTAGAAAAACCACCTGTGGTGGGGACATGATTTGCTATAAGTACCAGCGTCTGTGAACTATAAAATGGCAGAAATCTCGTAAAAATGACTACTAGGCCCTGGGGTCGTCTCTTTTTGTCCTCTCTGTAATGCCAAAAGCGTGCAGGTGAATGTGCCCTATTGTATTTTCCAAGTCTCCCATATTCCAGACCACATATATCCACTTCTGCTCCTGTTGCACACATTGTTCTGCATAACTGCTGTAGTGTCTTCCATGCAACAGTGCATTGTTGAACCCCTACTATGCAGGGTCCTATAAAAGAAACTAATTTAGAGTCCTTATGAACCGCATTCCCAATTTTCATTGCTGTGACATCCTTCCTATACTCCTCCTTATATATGGAGATCAGTTCACATACTGAGGCTTAGTTGATAGACCCCTGTTTAGCCCATTTTAGATTTCATCAGCTGACTTAGATACCACTTTTGTTTCTGAAGATGGAGTCAGTTGGTGAACTGAGTTATTGCACTAAAGTGTCTCTTCCTCCTGCTGATCACCCACTGATTTTTTTCCCTGTAGGAGGCCGTGCACTGCATTACGATCAATAATCTCCAGCAATGACTGTAATCAAGAAAAATGCCTTGTGTTTTCGTGGTCCCTCTGAGACTGCTTCAATCCCACTTTTCATTCTGCAACTTGGGGTTTATAACTGCATCTTCTTTAGAACTAGGCCCAACCTGGGGAGATTTGGGAGAGAGGCAAGATGGCCGCTGTAGAGTTGTGCTGAGCAGTCGCACCTATTCCCTCTCCTGCCTAGTATTGGACTAAGCTACGAGCAGGATGCTGTGTATTCCTGATGGCCTCTGAATACTGGTGGCTAGGAGGACTGCAGGAATATAATAATATCAGGAAGCAAATCCCCTGGATTAGACTGACTTGGGTCTGGATTAAAAGAAAAGTTGCAAGGCTGATGAGCGTGGTCGGAATTAAAAAGAAGCAGGGTCTGGCGCCCAAGATGCCCCCCCGGCCGGCAAGACAGGAAAAAGGACACGAGAAGGTGAAAAATCAGTCAGATTTCCACACGCCAAAAGCAGTGGCAGCTGTCACATCGAAGGAGGATGCTGGCGCTGGGAGAGCTCTTGGGGCGATCCGTAAGGTATTCCCCCCCCCCGGAAAAGAAAAAAGCGGAGACGCGGGGAAAGGCAAGTGCGGCTGCTAGAGGCGTTGTTGATGACCCTGCGGAGCCGCGGAGTTCGATTTTGGATAAAACAGTAAAAGGAGATGGCAAACTTATGAATAAAGATACGGGAATGCGGCAACCTACCCTGACAGTAGTTTTCTCTACGAAGGTCTCTGGGCAGCCCGATGACACAGACGGAGAGCTGGATCCTGGAAAGAACGTCCTCGAGAATGTTACGGACGCAGCAAGCACGGAGAGCATGGTTGCCAGGCAACGGCCCGACCTCGGCTCAGGATCAGGCTCAGATGCGGTGGAGGCTCACATTGCAGGACTGACTCACAGCAGAGGACAGCTGATGCAAGGAATGGTAGGCGGAGGCAGCGGGGGACACCTAACCACCGACTTGGGGAGCGCGGATATGTTGGGGGCCTCAATGTTAATGGAGGCGGAAATGAATGCCTCAAGACATTCAGTCAGCACCTGAGGCAGCAGTGTTAGCTTGGCTAATAAAGATAACCCCACAAAAAGTACGAGCAAGGTGGCGCAAGAAAAGGGCAATGGTGGTTCAATAGAGGGAGAGTGTTTTTCTCTCTGAATGAAGACTCAGAATCTGTACTTTCTTCTGATGGGAGCTCAGAGGAGGAGGAGGAGGAATCCAATTCAGGGTCTAGCACCTCAGGTAAAGAATCTACACAGAAGAAAAGACCTTCAAAATCAAGGAGAAGCACGTCTGGGTCTCCCCCCTCACCCCGATAAGCGGTTAGTTTGGGACTACTCTGCTACTTCACAGGTTTATCAGGATGACACCAGTGCTGGGGATGCCTTACCTGAGGCCTCACCTCGCCGAGATTCTTTTGAGATATTGTTCAGCACTCTCAAGCAGATGCAAGGGGAGGCAAGATCTGAAAGCCGTAGAGCAAGACAGGCCTCAAAGAAAATTCAGAACACCCTGAGGAAGGTGAATAAACTGTACTATGAAATTGCGGTCAGAGTAACGGAGGTCGAGGAACGAACAGGCAAACTGGAGGATCAAGTCAGAGCAGGAGAAATTGGCGGAGGACATGCGGTGGAAGATGGAAGATTTCAAAAATAGGCAGAGACGGAACAATGTTAGATTGTTGGGTGGGGCAGAAGGGTCAGAAGGGCCGGACACTAGGCAGTTTGTGGTAAATCTGCTAAGGGGGGCCTTTCCGGAGTCTAAGTGGCAGTGGGAAAGGGAGGTACAGAGGGCACACAGGTTCCCATTTATGCTGAAGAAGGGTCGAGGTACAGGGGGCACAGGGGGTGATGGTCAGGGGGTCCTGCCTAGGGCAATTCTAGTTAATATTGGGAATTTTCTGTTGAGACAAGAGATTATGGACAAGGCAAGACCAGACAGCAGGCGGTCATTCGAAGGCACCACCTTCTTCGCTAGATCTGATTTTTGTCATGTCACTGTAGAGAGGAGGTGGAAGCTCAGACAGATGATTGCCCCCTTTCAGGCCCTGGGCTCAGAAGCGTACCTCCTCTTCCCTGCGAGGCTCAAGGTAGTTGTAAAGGGGAAAGTATGGATGTTCTCTTCGGAGATTAAAGCTCAGCAATTTTTGGAAGAGATTAAAAAGCACAAAGGTGGTTAGTGGGCTGGAACTACGGAGGCTCTGAAGTCTGTATGGGATATTTTGTTGATTATAGGTACAAGAATATGGGGTAGCACAGCATAGGTTGGCGGAAGGCGGGAGAGGGAAGCGATTGGCACAATTCAAGGCGACCACACATTGGTCTCTTGACCTATTTGCCTGTAAGAGGGGGGTAGGGGGGAACGGGGTGAAATAGGTACACGAAGTCACGGTATCCTTTGGTTGACACAACACACTTTTGCATGGAATAAATTACAAGGTATACAGTACATGAAAGATAATACATGGCAACAACAGTTGCAGGATTTTCTCAATGAACCAGCAGCTCTATTTGTAGGTCAGGTGATGTATCTGTATGGCATGTAGAATCGCCTCGATAAATGTGTGTGGGCTTAATGAAGTAAATAAGAGGCTCAGAGTGGCTGCACTTCTTAAAACACTGCGTCTTGATTTGGTTTGTCTGGAGGAAACCCACATAGAGGGTGCAAAAATATATCTTCTGGAGCAACTGGGGTTTACAGTATTAGCGAACTCCAAGCAAGGGACGAAAACTAAAGGGGTGGCAGTGCTAGGGAGAAACGGGGATATAATAGTGAAAAGGAAGAAGGAAGATCAATGGGGGAGTGTTAGAATCAGATGTCTCTGGTTGGTGCGTACTTGCGACAAGCAGGGGCCTCCTCCTCTAGTCAGGGCAAGGGAACTACTCCTTCGAATAACCCCTGCTCACCCTCTAGGTAGTGTGGCGTGAGCAGACAAGGCTAATCTTCAGGGCGATAGTTAGTTAAGCATTTATGATCACGCACAGTAAACCCACTGATCCACCACAAATGGACAACAGTCGTAAGGTTGTATCAAAAATACGTAGACTTTATATAAAAGATAAACTCAAGCAGAATTATCACAAGACATATAACGTTTAGCGATTTGAGGACCACCAGATTTAAATAAGCAATTTAATCCTTAAATGTTCGTTGTTCAGCAAGGTACGATGACAGGGAAAACAGAACGTTGCGGACCCTGGATCCGATATGAACTCGAGACAGAGTTCGGTGTACCTTGCTCGTGGATGTCCGAGGTGTTTCAGGCGTGGCTACTGGTGAGGGCGGACCCGGGACGAGGCCGACGGTTCTCCAGAGGATCTCTCTGGCTCGGAGCCCCCTTGAGGTACGAGGTGGGTGAGCAGGACTGTGGAAGGTTGTGGCGATCCGGGGTCGCGCTCTCGGACAGACATGTGCAGCACCAGGCTTCCGGTACCACTGTACGGGGAGGCCTTTCTTGGTATGCAGGAGGGCAAAGCGAGACAGTCGGGTACGTTACGACGTACGGACCGTCCGAGGCTATCAGATGCGCTCCGTGCAGATTCCGGCGGGAGAAGATGAGAGGCGCACAACGCGCTCCGTAGCAGGCGAGGTGACAGGAGAGCGGGCGGCCCGGCACTGAAGCGAAGAGCGAATCAGGGATGAGCGGGGCTCTCTGCGGCGGGGCGACCAGGCTCCGAGCTGTCACGACCATGGAGGGCGAAGGCACTAGTCACAACTCTGGCGAGGGAATAAGAACTTAAGGCCCAACAGCAGATGGGCACAGGCAGAAGGGAACCCAATGGTCCTGGGGTTCCGGTCAGGGGGCAAGCTCGTGATCAAGCCCTTGGAGACCGTTTCAGGCACAAGTCTACAAAGTCCTCTCTGGTCTTTTCCTCTCCATTCTCAGCAAGGCACCACTGCAGGCCAGTCTTACAGGATACAGACTGGTTTCCGTCCTTCAGCTTCTCTTGGTACTTCTAGTCAGGCAGAGGTTCGTCGTGGTCAAAACTGGATCTGATTTGTAAGGAGCGGAGCTTCTATATTTATACTGCGTTTCTTTTGTCTTTGCAGGCCAGGGGGCCTGAGCCTAGTTTAACCCGGTCTTGGAGTACTCTGTTTACAGGTAGCTGCCGTCTTCTTTCAGGGTGCAGGGCAGGGACATCAGACGCTCCGCAGGAGGTGGAGCCAGCATTGTGGTGGTGGAGCACAACCCTATTCGGAGTCAAGGACTACTCCGCCCACCCATCCTGGTGTAAGCACCCTATTCACCACCTGGAGGCCCAGACTGTCCCCGGGAAATCCCCAGCCCTGTCACTCATACAAACCAGACAACAGATACACATCCTGGCAGAGGCGGGCTGAATAGTTAGGCGAGCAAAGGCTAACTTTCTAAAAGTAGCATTTGCAAACACAGGATATTAAAATAAACCTTGCTAAAGGAAGTATTTTATTATTCTGAGTTCAGGCATACTAAACTCGACCTGCCAACGTGTTCCCTGAGCCTGCCGGGACTATAGCGTGTAATAGTTCCGGCAGCCCATCTTGGCCTAAGAGAACAGGCAGCCCTTCAGTAGTGAAGAACGAAAAGGGCGGCAATTCACTGCTAGGACAGGCCACACTCTAGACTTGTCCTACCTTACGCTTTCAATGCACCCTGCCCGTAGGCCTACCATAGGGGTGACTGATATGAAGGTTAGGAAAGGTTTAGGGACTGGCAAGTGTGGGCACTTGCGCAGTCAGCGTGACAGTACCACACTGCACGTAGGTTCTGCAATGGCAGACCTTAGACACATGTTACAGGGCCGCTTCTGTGGGTGGCGCAACCAGCGCTGCAAGCCCACTAGCGGCATTTGTATCTACAAGCCCCGGCACTCCTCGTGCACTTTACTGGGGACTGCCAGTAAACCAAATAGGCCAATCGTGGAAATCAATTACGGATACACTTTACATTGGGGAGAGCATATGCACTTTAGCACTGGTCAGCAGTGGTAAAGTGCCCAGAGTCATTAAAACAACAAAAACAGGTCGGAGAGAATATTGGAAGAAGGCAAAAAGTTCAGGGATGACCCTGCCGAGAGGACCAGGTCCAACAGGGAGGTGGGTAATTTTGGAATTAGTTTTTAAAGGGGTGACTATCACGTTGGTCACAATCTACGGGTCTACAGAGGATGATCCAGATGTTTTTCAGTATCTGAATGTTGAACTGGCGCAGTGGCCCGAACCAGTGCCGAGAGGACCAGGTCCAACAGGGAGGTGGGTACTTTTGGAATTAGTTTTTAAAGGGGTGACTATAACGTTGGTCACAATCTACGGGTCTACAGAGGATGATCCAGATGTTTTTCAGTATCTGAATGTTGAACTGGCGCAGTGGCCCGAACCAATTGTATGTTGCGGAGATCTAAATCTACATGACCCCTGTAGCTCATTTTTGCAACCCGGGCGACAGTACCTAGGGAGGAAAAAGAAGACGTACAGAGCACTTTCAGATATGGTGTTTCATAACTCCCTGGAAGACCCCTGGATGAAGTGGCATCCGCACCTAGATGGCATTACCTTTTTTTCAGCCCCCCATAAAGTCATGGTTAGATTGGATTATTTTTTAATTTCAAATAGTTTGATTACTAGTTCAAAAATTGAAAGACAACCCCGGATTATATCAGATCGTAGCCCATTAGTTCTGACACTAAGGTTGGGTCAGGTTCAAAGGAAAGTTATACAATGGACTTTTGAACGAGTGCTATTGCAAGATCAGGCATATCGGGCATATATTGTAACATGGATTAAGGATTTTTGGGATATAAATAGAGGGACAGCACCTCCGGGGGTGGTATGGGACTCTTTTAAGATTGAGTCAGGGGGGAGACACTGAGTGTTGTATTGTCCACCCAAAAGAAGGAGAAATTAAATTCAGAAGAATTACATCAAAACCTTTTGAAGGTGGAAGCAGATTTAGCAGTAGCTATACGCCAGAACTCCCCGCTGGACCAGCACCTGCTTAGTGTTATTGCACTTAGAGCAGAAGCCCTCGAAGGAATTGCCAAAAAAACAGCTGAGAAATATCTGGTCAAAAAGGAGAATGCATACGAATTAAGTGAAAGAGTGGTCCATATCTTAGCCACTCGGACTAGGCAGAGAGTAGCTACATCCAATATTAAGAAGATCATAGATGTGCAGGGCAACTCTATTACAGAAGCAGATCAGGTGAGGAAAGTCTTTAGACAATTTTATACGGATATTTATGCCTCTGATAATATAGGGGGTGCGGTGGAGACAAAAGGATATCTGAGGGATATACTTCATCCGGAGCTCTCTATGGATGATAAGGAGGAGCTAGAAGCTACATTTCAATTGGAGGAATTTGTTTCGGCTCTTGGTAGCCTCCCGTCGGGGAAGGCAGCGGGTACGGACCAGATTCCGGTGGAATTTTTTAAAGTATTTCAAAAAGCGCTATTAGTAGAGATGTTTAATATTATGCTGCTGGCACAGAAGGGGGATTCGGTTCCTGAGTCCTGGGGAGGTGCCGACATCATTGTGATAGCATAAAAAGTAAACCTCCAACGGCTCCAGGCTCATACCGGCCGATTACATTAATCAATGCCGATGTAAAAGTTTATTCTAATATGCTGGCCAAAAGACTATCACGGGTTGTTGAGTGTTTGGTAAGCCCCTCCCAGCATGGGTTTATTCCAGGAAAAGGTACGACACAGCATGTCAGGCAAGTAGTTACGATGTTTGACGCAGCAGGTACCCTGGAAGACCCTATGGCAGCACTGTTTTTAGATGCAGAGAAAGCGTTTGATAGGGTCTCCTGGGGCTACCTATGGTCTGTCATGAGGTGGAGTGGCATAGGCGAGGGATTCATAAAGGCCATATAGACTTTACATAAAGATCCGACGGCCAAGATTAGGGTCAACAGGAGGCACTCGGCAGTGGTTAAGATCAGTCGGGGGACCAGGCAGGGTTGTCCTTCATCTCCTCTGTTGTTTGCGCTTTATTTGGACCAGTTCCTGCGCAGATTAGAAAGAAATTCAGAGATTCCGGCAATGTGTGTAAACGGCTGCTTGATAAATACTTTGGCTTACGCTGATGATGTGGCCATTCTGACACCCAACCCTGCAGGGGCTATTAGGGAGGTGGAAGTGGAGGCTCAAAGATTTGGACAGGTTTCGGGATACAGCCTGAATAGCTCGAAAAAGCAGATTGTGGAAAATAGGTATTCTAGATGCAATGACGCTAGGGTTGTTGGTTCAGTGGTATACCTGGGAGTGGCGATATTGGCAAATCTGGATGCTGTGGTAGGAAACAATATGGCTCCACTAATGTCGCGGGTAAAAGCAGATTTAGAAAGGATGAATAACCTATACCTGTCACTAGTGGGCTGCACTAATGTAATAAAGATGTTGATACTCCCAAAGTTACTTTACCTTTTTAGATATATCCCTTTATTTTTTTAAGCTAGCTGGTTCAACGCATTGGAAGCAATTTTGAATAGATTCATTTGGGCGCAGGGTAAGACGCGTAGGGCCTATAGGTTTATCTCCCTCCCGAGAGAGAGGGGTGGGTGGGGAGCCCCAGATTTTAGACTTTATTATATGGCGGCAGCCTTACAATATATGCAGGGGCTAATTGGAGGGGCGAATCTTGACCGAAAAGTTACCAGCTTCTCTACGGAAGTGTATTCAGTAGTTCTAGGGGCAGAAGCGGGAAACTGCTTTCTAAATTCCATCAATTTTGGATATTTTAAAAGAACAAGGTTCAAGACGATTGCCGCCGCCGTCAAGATTTGGAATGCCTTTTTGAAGAAGTCAAGATTGGGGAGTTACAATAGATACATTAGGCTGTATAAAAATAGGTCATTCCCTCCAGCAGAATTTGCAGACCTAACAATGGCAGAGTGGCCGGCAAGGGGGATCACACAGATTGGGGATTTTTTTAGCTCAGATGGGGTGTTTCAGTTTATTGACTTAAGAAACAAGTACGGTATTGATAACAGAGGCTTTTTTAAGTACCTCCAGATCAGGAGTTTCTTAGGCAGTAAGCAGGGAGGGCCAGCTGGATTTGGTAGGAATGAGATTCCCGAGAAAATAAAGTTCTCTGGGGACTGTACGATCCGATTCTTTTACGCAAGCTTGGTAAAAGGGAAAATTGATGATTTGGAAAAATATTGTAACAAATAGGTGGAGAAATTGGGTGGCGATCCAGATTGGTTCCAGGAATCATTGGAATTAGGTCGAACAGTTCTGTGTTCATCCCCTCTACAGTCCCAACATTATAAAACCCTATATTCATTGTATTTCACGCCAGCCAGGATTGCAAAGCGGGGTGGCACCACGGGTATCTCTTGTTCCCGTTGTAATTCCCTAGAAGCAGATAGTGTGCACATTTTTGCCACCTGTCCCCAACTGCATACACTTGTGAGAGATATAGAGGTCTTTTTGGGTAGGTCATTAGGTATCCAAATAACGCTTACTTCACCCTGGATCCTTCTTGGGGTTAGTCCAGATGGGGATGACGCACTGTGGGAATTCATGTTTGTAGCAATGGCAGTGTATAGATTAACAATAGCTAGGGCTTGGCTCGATAAAAACCCTCCGGTAATGCAAACTTGGTTGGCTAATTTGCTGGCTGCATACAATTTGGAGAAGAATATTTATGCACGGAAAGGCAGGAGAGGAAGGATCCTAGGTGTGAGAATATGGGAGCTAGGAAACAGATGGAAGGAGGGACTGGGTTTCCACAGAGTTTGATAAAATGTATATATATTTGTAATGAAACTGCAACTAATCCTTTTTTTTCTTGTTTTTTTTTAATGTAATGAATATGCACTGTATACGTATAAAGGTTATGAATTGATGAAATATATGAAATAATCATGATGAAAGTGTGCATAACTTGGTAAATAAAAATATATTTAAAAAAAAAAAGAGAGACCCTTACTGGTTCTTATGTTGTGATTGTGGTCTTATTACTAGTGGTAGGCACCTACTTACTACTACTAATGAACCACATTCCAACATTAGCCGTACTTTCTTTTGTCCTATTTCAATCAACCATTGGCTCAGCGATCATTAAAAAGCCCATGAAGGTCACTGGATTCCAAAGAGCCTGCTGCCTGGCCCAAAACGGAACTTCAGAATGTTTTGGAAAAAGGTAACGCACAAAGGGCAAGAACACAATAGCAATAGAGTCATTATTGCATTGAAGTTGTGTTGCTAAGAATTCTCAATTGTGCCAGGATTTGCTACATCTGGTAAAAGTGTGGAAGTTATATGGTAATAGTGCAAGTTTTCCAAATGGCACAAGAGGTAAAAAAAAAAAAAAGAACTAGGCCCAACCTGATTGATAACAGGCATTACCTCCTCGTCCGTCTTCCTCGCCACAGTATTAACCATTGAGGCTCCGGCTCCCATTGAAACTCCAAGCAAAACTTAGCGCTCTAGTATCCCTCTCCCTCCCTCCAAGATGGCCCCCAGTGGCTACAGCCAATCCCATAAAAGGATACAGAAAACAGCCAAACAACCTGTTTTTTGGTTTTTGCCCTTCTCCGAGTGCTGTGTACCTGCGCTGCAGGTGAGTGTGGCTGGGTCCAGCATTGGCTGGTCTCTGGTCACCATGGGGTTTGGTGTTGGGGGAATGTTGGTTATGTGTCTTTTATGTGGTTTTCTGTTCCCCTCATATGCCTGTTTTACCAGGTCCCGCTCTAGCGGACTCTGGGTTTCCGGGGGGTTTGTTCGTTTTGGGACCGCCCGCTGTCTGCCTCTTGTTTTGTTTCTACGGGGATGCGAGCGTCTTTGACCTGCTTTAGCGGTCTTTTTATTCATTGGGATTTTCTGTTTAGACGCACGTCCTGCACAGCGGACATTGCACGATAATACCCCCGTTGGCTAGCGGTGCTGCTAAGCTGCTTAGTTTTGCCATACCTGTTTCCTCATGGTGGTCCGCTGCATGTTTCTTCCGGGGGGGGGTCTGTTGGCTTTTTTAGGGCGGCACGTCGGACTTCCTCCGTTTTTTTATGCTCTGTTAGGGGCGTGCAGTGGGAGGGTTTGTTGGTTGCCATGGCGCATGTTTTTTACCGGTGTTGTTTGATGTTTTCTGCTTGTCTGTTTCATTTGCGTTTTGCTGGTCATGGAGGGTGGTTTTTCAGCTGGGGATGCTCCTGGCTCTTTGGATATGGCTTCTGGTTCTGGCATTACGATACTTTCTTTGGATATATTGCAGAAGATGATTGATTCTGCCGTGGCTGCTGCTTTGCAGGACAAGGTGGCTGTTCCTCCTGCTAAGAAGGTGAAGGCTGATGATGCTCCTGCTCTTGACTCTGAGACGGAGGAGGATGTTGACGTTAGGGGCCTTTTTGTGCAGGGTGCCGACCTTAAGGTGGTGCTTGGTCACATTCGCAAGAATTTGGTTTTCCCTGATTCTATTGTGCCTTTGGAGGATGATTTGTTTGCGCAATATCAGCGTCCTGAACCTGAATCTTTGCCCCTTCATTCTTCTGTGTTAAAGATTTTGGAATCTGAATGGAAGGATGTGGACAAGGGCTCTTTTCCGCGTTTTTTGAATAAACGTTATTCCTTGCAGGACTTTTCAGTGAAATTTCCTTCCTCCGTTAAAGTTGATTCCTTGATGGCTAGTATGTCATCTCATGGGACTGTTGTTTCTGAGGATTCCTCTCCTGCTGACCCTGTGGATCGTAAGGTGAATGGGGCAGTGAAACGCACTTTTGCTGCTGCTAATTTTTCCATCCGGGCGGCGGCCTATTCTTCTTACGCCATTCAGTCTTTGCTTGAAGATTTTTTGTCGTTGGCTGAATTGTTGGACCAGGGGGAAGATGTGTCTTGTACGCTGGCTATGATGGAGCAACAGGTTTGTCTCCTTTCTGAAGTGTCGTTTGATTTCTTGGGGGAGGCTGCTTCTGCAGCAGGGTCTTCTGTCGCTGCTGGAAGGCAATTTTGGCTCTGCTCCTGGAAAGCTGATGCTACACAGAAGGGTCTGTTGGTGAAGATCACATTTACTGGTGTTAAGCTGTTTGGTTCCCCATTAGATGATATGGTGAAGAAAACAGCAGAAGTCCGAAAGCTGCTTGCTCCTGACCGGGCTGGTCGCTTCCGTGCTTTTGGTTCCTAGAGGGCTTTTGGTCCTTCACGGAGGGGCCGTGCGAGTCAGCCCTTTCGTGGGAGGGGGCATGGCCGGGGTGCTCCTTCCTTTGACAAGTCCCGGTTCTCCGGCGCTTCTGCTTCCTTCTCCCCTGCTTCAAAATGATGTCTGGATTGCTCCTGGAGTGGGTCCGGTTGGGGGTCGTCTAGGTTTCTTCCGGGACTCTTGGAGCGAGACAGTTTCGGATCAGTGGGTCCTTCGGGTGATTTCGGAGGGTTTTCGTCTTGGGTTTACCCAGACTCTCCCAGACTGTTTCAGGTCCACTCCTTGTCCCAGAGACGCTCTGAAGAGGGTGGCGCTTTTGGAAGGCATCGATACCCTTGTGCAAAAGAGAGCGGCGATTCCGGTACTGGGAGATCAATTGGGGTTGGGAGTGTATTCCATTCTGTTCCTGGTGTCAAAACGCACAGGGGATCTCAGGCCTGTGATGGATTTGAAATGGGTGAATATTTTCGTTCCACATCAAAAGTTCAAGATGGTTTCTCTGCAGGTGATCCTTCCTCTTGTTTCTGAAGGGGATTTTCTGGCCTCGATAGACTTGAGGGATGCATATCTCCATGTGCCTGTGCACCCCGACTCTCAGAAGTTTCTGCAGTTCTGCGTCCTGGGTCGGCACTATCAGTTCCAGGTATTACCCTTTGGGCTCTGCTCTTCACCCAGGGTTTTTACTAAGGTTCTGGCCCCTCCTATTGGCCATTTGCATGGGGAGGGCATTAGCGTTTTTCCTTATCTGGATGATATTTTGATTTCTGCTTCCTCTCTTTCTAAGGTGGAGTTGCATGTACGGAGGGTGTGCCATGTCCTGGAGCATCACAGATTCCTGGTGAAAGTCCCGAAGTCCTCCCTGGTTCCTGCTCAGGAATTGACTTACATTGGGGCACTTTTCAAGATTCTATTGGGGATGGTGTTCCTGCCCCCTGCTCTGATTCTGTCTCTGGTCGCTACTGTTCATTCCCTGTTGTTGGGGCCTTCTCATCCTGTGAGCCTGTGGTTGAGGGTGCAGGGTCTGATGTCTGCTTCTTTGTTGACGGTGCCGTGGGCTCGACTTCACATGTGTCCGGTGGTGTCTCATATTTTGTTGCATTGGGACCCCTGTTCCCTAGATATGAATGTTTTGATTGCAGTGTCCTCCGAAATTCGGGTTGTCCTGAGTTGGTGGTTGGACGTGGTTCATCTGTTCGGGGTTTCCCCTTTCTGGTTGTTCCGTCTCGGATTCTCACTACCGATGCCAGCCTGTTG
Organism: Lissotriton helveticus; assembly: GCF_964261635.1. Taxonomy (NCBI): domain Eukaryota; kingdom Metazoa; phylum Chordata; class Amphibia; order Caudata; family Salamandridae; genus Lissotriton; species Lissotriton helveticus. Next base: position 1,795,011,611 of record NC_136068.1, read on the forward strand.
GGTTGGGGTGCTACTCTGGGAGATTCGACGACGCAAGGGGTTTGGTCTCATTCTATGATCTCCTGTTCCTCCAACTACAAGGAGCTGAAGGCTGTTCAGTTGGGCCTGTTGGCCTTCTCGGATCTTCTGTTGGTTCACCATGTGCAGGTCCGGACGGATAATCAAGTGGTTATGTCATATGTCAACCATCAAGGGGGTTGCAGGGTTCTCTCTCTCAGTTGCCTCAGTCGCCAGATTTGTTCTTGGGCGGAGTTGCACCTGGCGTCCCTGTCTACGATTTACCTACCTGGTCAGGAGAACACTGTGGCGGACTGTCTGAGCCGTGTGTTCCCCTCCATGGGTTCTTTGTCCCTGACGCACTTGATGTTCAGGAGGTTGAGGCGGATGTTTGGGTCTCCGATTGTAGACCTCTCTGCGTCCCAGTCCAATGCCAAGGTCCGCTGCTTTTGCACAATTATGCCTTGCCGGGATGCTTGGAGGGTGGATGCTCTGTCGTTCCATTGGCCGCAGGGCCTCTTGTATGCCTTTTCCCCTGTTCCCCTGATTCCGGCTGTCTTGCAGAAAATCAAGAGGGAGGGGTCTTTTGTCCTTCTGATTGTTCCGGGGTGGTGTCATCGCCCTTGGTATCCCCTGTTATTGGAATTGGCTGTGACACCGGGGTGGGCCTTGCCATTCGTGCCTTTCCCTCTGTTGGGCCCTCTACTTCCGCTGCCTATGTTCAGGTCCCTGGGTCTGTGGGCCTGGCTCTTAAGAGGGACTCCCTGATCCGGGGTGGTTGTTCGTTGGCTGTTGCTGGTGTTATTCAGCAGTCCCGGAGGCCCTCTACGTTAAAATCCTATGCTAAGCATTGGGACAACTTTGCTTCTTGGTGCTTTCGTCGCGGTCTGTCTGTGGCTTCTTTGGACCCGGCTCGCATTCTTGATTTCTGACTGACGGTTTTGAGTTGGGTTTGGCCATTTCTACTATTCGTGCTCAGTGGGCCGCCATTCGGGCATTTCATGTCCTTCCTTTGGTTTCGGAGGCTCCGTTGGTGGCGCTGCTTTTTAAGACTGTGTCTTTGCAGCTGCCCCGTCCTATCCTGTGTCCTCCTCCTTGGGACTTTCCTTTGGTTTTGCATTCTTTGCAATGTGCTCCTTTCAAGCCCTTGGAGACGGTTGACTTGAAGTTTTTGACCCTTAAAATCATCTTTCTTGTGGCTATTGCTTCTGCCAGGCGTATTGGGGAGTTGGGGGCTTTCCTGAGGTCTGCTCCATTTTTGGTTGTTTTGATGGATCGTGTGGTTTTGCGCCCTCATCCTACGTTTGTGCCAAAGGTTGATTCCTTATTTCATCGGTCTGCTGAGGTTGTCCTGCCTGTTCTTTGCCCCGATCCTTCCTCGGATGAGGAGTGTCTTTTACATCTATTGGATGTTCGACGTGCCTTGTTGATTTATTTATCACACATGTCTTCCTTCTGTAAGGTGGACAATTTATTTGTCAATTTTGGTTTGTCCCGTCAGGGCTTGAAGCCTTCCCTTTCCACGGTCAGTCGTTGGATTAAGGAGACTATTTTGTTGGTGTATGGTTCTGTTTCCGAGGTTCCTCTCTTCCGATTCAGGGCCGTTCCACCAGGTCTGTTGCTGTCTCTTGGGCGGCGTTTAAGGGGGTCTCCATGGAGGATGTTTGCAGGGCTGCCACTTGGTCGTCCCCTCATACCTTCATGTCCCATTACTGCCTTCTGGTTGGGGGTGGGGGCTCTGTTTCCTTTGCCTTTTCTGTGCTGACTGCTGGTGTTTCTTGAGGGGATTTCTTTTTTTTAATCTGTCTCTTGTTAATAAACTTGTTGTTTGACTGCCTTCGTGTTTTGGGCTGTTTTTTACTTTTATGAAGCTGATATGCTTTGGTATCGGCTCAATGGTTAATACTGTGACGAGGAAGACGGACGAGGGGGTAATGCCCCGGTTACTTACCGGTAATCTTCATTACTCCGAGTCCTTGTCTTCCTCGCCACAGTATAGTTTTCCTTCCCTCCCGGCCCTCTTGGTGGCTTCATGTCTGTGGCTTGGATTTCAGGTCGTTTGGCTGTTTTCTGTATCCCTTTATGGGATTGACTGTAGCCACTGGGGGCCATCTTGGAGGGAGGGAGAGGGAGACTAGAGCGCTAAGTTTTGCTTGGCGTTTCTGTGGGAGCCGGAGGCTCAATGGTTAATTCTGTGGCGAGGAAGACAAGGACACGGAGTAATGAAGATTACCGGTAAGTAACCGGGGCATTTGCTGACTGGGTTAAAGTATGGAGTCTGGACAAAATGTTATCAGCAGTGCTTCCCACATGTTTAAAATGATTTTACACTTTTTTGCCCCTCCTGTGTCCTTTTTATAATTAGGGCATTCCCCCGGACCTTTGAGGCTTTAGAGGAAATAGAGGAAGTATGTGAGATTTGAGGTATAATAGTGTCATTGCCCTTGGGTTCATTTAAGGGAGGCTGGGCAGGTACCTGATTGTTATGGTGATCACTAATACAGTACTGCAATGATGAGGTTTTACAGCAGACATGATAAATGCCCCACAATATAGAGTAATTACCCAACATATAGGACCAGATGTACGATGCATTTTTGTTGTTGCAAATAACTCAATACACAGAATCGGGCTCGTTCAGATAGCAAAAAATTTTTTTTCTTAAGCACAAACACTAAATAACAAGTTACCTAATTGCAATTTGGGTTTGCGACTCAATTCTGAGTTGGTACTTGGAAGGGCCATGTTTAGGGTGTCCCTTCCAAACACCGAAATGGAATGCTATGTAATAATGTTTTATGGTCACAAAAAGTTAATACTTTACCTCCTATAGAAGTGCAGTCAAATGTATTTGCAATGTTAAAAAAATAATAATTAAGGGATGATACAAGCTCTGTGTAAGCTGATGCTTAAAGTAAAGTTGCTGTATTTAAAGGCAATCACAGACATGGTGGTCTGCTGACCGCTGCAGGCCACCATCCCTGTGATGGCGGTGATTCTTAGTGAGTCGCAAATTGCAACATACCTTATTAATATTCATGAGGTAGGTCGATTTACAACCCACTAAAAATAGATAATTTGCAAATCAACCTATTAGTACATAAATCTATTCACAAAACAACAGTTTTATAAATCTGGCCAAAAATCTCTGCTATAACTGCACTCACTTGCGCCAATTATCTCTGAAGTTTCTCCTTTATCATGTTTCTCTCACAGCATCTTCTGCAGCATTTCTACTAGTTTTCACTTCTGTTTCACTAAATTATCCAATAATGTTACATTCTACATTTTGTCAGCTTACACACACTCTTCCCATTGTTCGAGTTAAACCTTTGATTAGATAGCAAAATAGGTCTATTATGTTTGTTACCAGAAGCCAAATTCTTAATATCAGGAAATTCATCGAATGATAACTCATAATCCAATTCACACTCCTCCAGTAGATCCTGGCCCACTGCAAATGACAAACAGATGCTGCAAGACATACTGTTTCTGAGAGAAAGGTTTGAATATGTTACTCCTTGTCCGAAACAGAATTAGACAGTCTCAGTGCATATGTAACAGATTGTAATATTGATACACAGAAAGAAAATTAAGTATTATCCCTATATTTTCCAATAGAAAAATCTCTATGAACTAACCTACTTTCTCTTATACCATACTAAGTTAAAAATAATTTTTTCATCTTCATTTTTTGCATGTCCTCCCAGATACCACAGACTCACTAGTACATTGATAAATATTAATAATATACTATTTGCAAAAACTGTGTTTAAAGTCAACCATAATTTTTGTTTGCAAGTAACCATTTTCATTGTATGTAAAATGTTCAATAACAAAAAATAAGCAGTATATTAACAAGGGAATGGCGAGCCTGACGTTAATCAGAAAATGCTAACACCACCATCCGCCATTCCGAAAAAGCAGGGATGAGTCGTATTTAGAAAGACACAGCACATCCCTGTAGTTTTCCTAGCGCTGGTGCTAAATTAAGCTGCCTAGCACCAACACAGGCATCCTTGCACCATAATGCAAGGGTGCCTGCGTTGAGGAAATGACTGTTTATGTGCAGAAAGGTGTCCCTTCCTTCACATAAACAATCACAAATGGCGATTTGAAAATTCTATGTGTGCTGCATTGTGAAGCACATATAGAAGTTGCAAATCGTCATTTTTAGGTCTTGCCTATTCGCGCTGCAATCGCTTTGCAAGGCATGCAGTATACACTATAGTGTGCAAGCTTCGTGGAAACTCCGGCTACTCTCCAGCCCATCTTCTTCATTGGCTTAGGTTATAAATACTGCCTTCTGATTTGTTTAAAGCTCGTTAGTCACTCCCCATGATAGCCTTGTCAGTAATTTGTATCCTTCCATTGCTACTGGCCCCTTCACAGCATAGACTATTTTCTTCTAGGGCCCCCGCAGTCCGATGCCTTCTTGCTGCCTCGTCGCCCGCACGCATTGCCATTTGCAATGCAATAGGTCTCACGTAAATGCGAGTCCTATTGCATTGCCAATGCTTGTTTTAAGAAGACCCCGGATGTAGTGTAAATTGGATGTACTCGAACTTCGCGTATCGATGAACTCTGACGTAGGGCAGTAATCAAACTTCGAGTAAATTCCTAATAGATCCATCCTTTTGTACTTTGTAACTTACTGTATGTATTTGTTTTTCTGCACACTCTTATATTTGGGTTATGCTGGTTGATCACTAGCACCACTTCTGTACTTTGTAACTTACTGTATGTATTTGTTTTTCTACACATGCGTACCACTATAGTGCATTCTCCCATACCCACCTAAACCACCATCCTAACATGGATCCTATCGGCAATCACACATATAAAATCAACTACCCACCGACACTCACCAAAAAAGCCGCTAAACGCTTTAAACACAACTTCCTTAGGTCACACCCTGAAACCCCCTTTGCTGACACCTACTTCTCACCGGTCAATGGATCCCTGAACACCAATATCATCTTCCACACCACACGCAGAGCTCAATGGAGAAAAGCGTTCCTCACCTTACTTACCGTCTCCTCCACCAGGAAATCCGCTCACAGCCTAACTCTCTCCATCACACCATCCCAACTCTTTCCAGGCAGAGCCACCATCACTATTTACAATAACGGGATTGTCCTATCTCAATCCACAGACAGGAACCTGGAACTACTAGACAACTTGTTCCCCACTTTCAAAGAGCACCTCTCCAATTCGCGGACCAACACTCATATCTCCTCCAGTCCCACCAACCATGACCTCACAGATCCCACCACCCACAACCCTTCCAACCTATTTCAGCGCCAGTTAGCTACTACATATTCCTCAATCAGGGACACACCTACCACCCCTGACATCTCATCTCCCACCCACAACCCCTCTATCCCAGTTCAGCACCAGGCAGTTGCCATACACGCCTCAAACACAGACACAGATCGCTCCCCCTCATACACCACTCACACCCCCACCCCCTCTACCAACCCTCGGACCTCCACACATACCATCAACACTCCTCTCACACCTACAGCTGTCATTAACACTCCTCTCACCCCTGACAGCACAGCTCCCACCCACAACACACCTAACCCAGTTCTGCACCAGAACAACGCGCACATCGACAAATCCCTCCCTTTATCCCCCCATTCTCAGTCCCCATTACCCTCTAACTAACTACGCAGAACACACCTCCTTTCTTAATTTAACTCCCCCTCCCCACAACAGGACCGTCTCCAATCCCATTTCCCCTCCTACTCTCAGCCCCCATCACCCTTCCTGCACCCCCACCACTACTATCAGTCTCCCAGCCTACACCTTGATCCCCCCGCCTACCATCAATGCCCCCACTCATATCACCAACCTCCTCCCTACCTCATCCACACCCCTCCTGCCCAAAACCTCTCTCTTCCCTGACACCATCCCGTACACTAACACAACGCAGCCCTGCTCGAACACCAGCCCACTAGAACTCTCCCACCTGCACGTGAATTCCCTGGTCAGTCATTCACCTTTGACTGCCACCCCCACCTCCACCACCTACCCCACGATGGACAGCATCATGGCCACCCTCACTCAGATCAAAGAAGACATACACATCATCAAAGAACTACTCTCCACACACCCCATACACCCTTCACCCACCTCCTCCTCCCCTCCCAACTTTTCCCCTACCCCTCCGGCTGACTCCCTCACACAACACGTCCCACACCGGGCGTCAATCCCTGCTCATATTCGCAGCAACTCCCCTCGTCACCCCTGCAACCCCTCACACACCTACACCTCCCCGCCCAACTTGTCCCGTCCCTTCCGATTAACTCTCTCACTCAACTCTCTCCACACCGGACCTCAATCCCAGCTCGCAATCGCAACAACCGCCCTCGTTGCACCCACAACCCTACTTCTGACCTCGACACACTCACCCTTCTCCGCTCCTATGACCCAGCCCCCCAAAATCACACAACCACCTCACACCTCACCATTCCCGCGATACACTCAAATCCCCTTAGACCCCCCACACTAAACAGCATATTCTCCATCCCCAATAACCTTAGAAAAGTCCCTCTCTCTCTAGAACCCTCTACCACCCTCAACACACCCCGTCTCAAATGCACTCTCCTCAACTGCAGATCGGCCTCGAAACATTCCGCCGCCATTGCTGATCTCCTCTTATCGCTGGACCTTGACCTAATCATCCTGACTGAAACCTGGCTAACTGAATCTTCGTCACCTATAATGGACATTCTGGTTCCTCCCAACTACCACATTATCAGGCTCGACAGATCAGGCAAAATAGGTGGTGGAATCGCATGCATCTACAGGAACAACCTCTCTGTTCTGAAAGTCAATTCCACCTCCCTACCATCCCCAACATCCTGGGAATACATCTGCCTCGACATTATTAGTGAAGGCAAACCGATATGCTCTCTTCACAGCATTTACCACCCACCCAGGGACAACCTCAACTTTTCCCAACAAATCATGGATATGATCTCAACCAATTCCGGACGGCAGCTCACCCAAATATACCTTGGTGACTTCAACCTCCACTGGAATGATCGCAATGACGCGGTGGTAAATAGTCTTAAAAATGTCCTCGATGCCCTTAACCTCACCCAAATATGCAACAGCCCGACCCACGAGAAAGGATCTATCCTCGACCTGATCATCTCCAAAGAGGACTCTATCCAACTCGAGTCCATCCAACCCTGTGACTGGTCAGATCATCATATTGTCACATTCTTCATCAATGAAAAAGTTAAAGTTAACCCGGCTCAACCCGCCAAGCCCAAAGTCTGGAAAAGAGACATGAAAAAACTCAACCCAGGCTCTTTGCCCCCTAACAGTCGCAAGCTCCTACTCCCACCGACAGGCGCTACGGACGTTCAAACCCTGACTGACCACTATCTCAACGCTATGACCTCAATAATTAATGAGGCTGCACCTATGCAGCTAAAAAGAGTCTCTACTAAAATCTCCAATCCATGGTACGAAGAGGAGTCTCAATGAGGATAGACGAGACATGCGAATGGCAGAACGCACCTGGAGATCAGCTCCCTCTGCACTGCACCTAAAAGCTCTGAAGGAAAAGAGAAACGCCTACTTCAGGAAAATAAAACGCTCAAAATCAGATTTCTTCAGCCTCCAGCTCGACCAAGCAAAAAAACGCCCGAGAAAACTGTTTGAGCTAATCAGATCACAATCCAAGGATCAACCCCAACCACTCAACACTGGGCGTGAAGCACCCTCCTGTGAAGACTTCGCTGCTTTCTTTATCCAAAAAACTGACAACATAAAGAGCGATCTCCTCATTGACGCAAGCCTCTACTCCAAACCCCAGTGCTTAGCACCCATTGAACCAAAAAACAATGCTACATGGTCAACCTTTGGCACATACACGGAAGAAGAAATTGGCAAACTGCTCAGCACCCTGAAACCATCCAATCACCTCATGGACCCCCTTCCTGCTACCGCAGTAAAAGACTTTACCCCTTTGCTTCTCCCTCTCTGGACTAAAATTATCAACAGCTCTCTCCAACAAGGAAGCATACCTGACTCTCTCAAAGTTGGACAAGTCACACCTCTTCTAAAGAAACCTACAGCCGACCCCTCTGATCTCAACAATTACCGTCCCATTACCAATATTCCCACTCTCGCCAAACTGCTGGAAAAATGCGCACAACTACAATTGACTAAACACATTGAACAATTTGATCTCCTCAATCCTCACCAGTCAGGCTTCCGAGCAGGACACAGTACAGAAACTGCTATGACTCACATAATTGACGACGCACTTCAAATGCTAGACCAAAACGACACCTGCCTCCTCATCCTTCTTGATCTCTCTTCAGCATTCGACACCGTTAAACATGAGAATTTACTAGAACTACTAAACACAAGAATGGGTTTATCTGGAACTGTTCTCAAGTGGTTCACTTCCTTTCTTCACAACAGGTCTCAGAAATTCAATAGCAACAACCTGATGTCCTCGCCAATACCTGTAACGCTAGGCGTCCCCCAAGGATCCTCTCTATCCCCAACTCTGTTCAACCTAGTTATGGAACCTCTGACCACCTTGCTACAAGCATCCAATGTACACTTTCACATGTACGCCGATGACACCCAACTTTATAACCAAATTACAATCCCCCAAAGACATCCTGCTCCTAAACTCAACGATCAGAGGCACCCAATCCTGGCGTGCCGATAATCATCTCAAACTCAATGCCCTGAAAACAGAGTTCCTTCTGATCTCACCTCCAGCGAAGATCGCCACCACTCAAATTTGGCTTAAACACCTAACCGCACTCAATGTCCAACCCACCATCGTGGACTCAGCAAAATCTTTAGGCATAACACTCGACACCAATCTCAACATGCAGCAACATATCAGCAAGGCAACAAAGGGAGCGAACTTCCAAATCAATACGCTGAGGAAACTTAAACCCTTCCTCCCAGCCAAAGACTTCCAAACCGCAGTACAAGCACTAGTCCTCCCTTGAATAGAATACGGCAGCATCGCCCTCTGCGGACTACCCCTAACTACAACCGCACCCCTAAGAGCTTCTCTAAACGCTGCAGCGAGACTCATCACTGGGTCAAAAAAGCACTCCCATATTACCCCTGACTTGAAATCCCTGAACTGGCTACCTTTTGAAGCCAGAATACATCTGAAAATCGCCTGCATGACACACAAGGCGGTACACCTAAACTCACCCGGCTACCTCGCTCAGAAGCTGACAATCTCTGGCGGAGCTAGAAACACTAGAGGCACAAACAATCTTCTGCTGAAACCTCGAAGATTCCGGAAGGAAAAAACATATAAGCGCTCCTTCTCAGGAATGGCGCCTAGGATCTGGAACTCACTCCCTCCCGAAACCAGGCTTATCTCTTCCACTACACTCTTTAAAAATGAAGTAAAAGCTATCCTCATGGCTAAATACACTTGAACTATTATCTCGAACTCTGTTAATACTCTGTACCGATCTGTACCACATGTTTGACCCCTTTGCTTATTTGTATTAGCTGTCTTATTACTCACATGATTGGCTTTGCAGCCACCTATTTGTACTGTTTGTTCTATTGATTTATCTGTCTGACTATGCTCCCTCATGTACCCCTTCTATGTAAAGCGCTCTGATATCTGCAAGGATCTTGTCCGCACTATATAAAACTTTCCAAAAAAAATAAAAAATCAACCTCAAAAAACAGATGGATGCACTACATTTAAGTACTCTCTGAACTTTAGTAAGAAATGAGTACTACTAGCAATAGGAAGAAAATAAAAGACTTGCGCGGCCGATTACCCTAACTGCCAAACTTTGGATTTTTACAAATGGACTTAACTCCCTTATACCCTTTTAAAAAGAAACGTGTTTGTGTAGAATTAACTCATAGAATGCTGGAACTGTTCTTATTAAATGCTGATCAAAGCACCACTGAGTCAAGAGCCCGGCAGCCCAGCCCCATTGAAACCGTGAAATCAAAGCGGCTGCGTCACACCTCCCTCCTTACCACAAAGTTAGCAGATTTGAAGATGCTTGCTGCCCTCTCTCCGCCCACAGAGACGTCTCTGCCCCACCCTCAGCCCTGACAGTCACATGCTGCCAAACAGGAATAGAGAGAGAGAGTTGTAATGTTAACTCACGTATAAATGTAATGGCCAAACTCAGGAAAAGGTATGTGCACTGAATTGAAATTTCATGTATGTAACGCTTCTTAAGTTACTCCTTCTATGCAACTCGTTCTTTCATATAAAAGCATGCGTTATAGCTGAGCAGTCTACAAAGCACCCACCGCCTTTCAATATCGCAATACTGTAAACTTGTGACAGCGTAGAGAGGCTGCCACTTGCAACAGTGTGGTGTACTGTGCCTTGGCAGCTCTTCTCTTTTATACTGCGGTCTCCGCAGATCGTCACTTTTGTCTGTGGTTTTCGCAGATTACTACCGTTTTGTCATCTCTTCTATAGGCGTTGTGTTACAAGTAAAAATTAATGGTAACCATAAAAAGTATATATTATGTACACATGTGCGCACATGTTTCAAATTTCTGTAAACAGGGTGGGAGGACAGTGAATGTAGGGAAACTGGATTTATAATTATATTCCTGATAGCTGTTCTCGATTTTCATCCAGCAGCAAAAGGCATGCTGGGACTTGTAGTTTTTTATTTTCACGTAATATGTACAGGCATACAATATACGTACCCCTGTTGGAAAACAAGACTGATTGCAAGCTATCCTCGTGATATGGCGATAATTGATTGGTATAATTTCATTCTCATTCTCCATTTCAAATTCCCGTTGACTTAACTGCAGAATATGATGGATACTAATTGTAAATTGTATTTGTGCATGCACTGTCGCTTGCAAGACATTTTGTGTTGGCCTTTATGACCCACCCATTGCTCACCATGCTCCTAACTGGTCCGAACTTGCTAGTTTCACTTTCTCTTCATTTATTACTGCCTTCCATTGAACATGGACCAATTACTAATTGCCATACTTGATTTGCGCCCTTCCGCTGCATGCTCTAAGATTGGGGTATTTTTTTTATCTTGTCCCTGATGTTGTTGTTGTTGCTTGTACCCTATTACCCCCTTCCATATTATTGCTTGCCCATTGTTAGTTGCACTCCTACAGCATCATTGCTTGCTCCATCGTGCTTGCACTGTGCCCCCTTCCGCTTTGTTTCCTGCGTCGTTCTTGTTGCTTACCCATCTCCCCCATACCTATTGTTGCTTGCCCTGTGACACCCAGGACTACACCCCTCCCACCACAAAAAAACAATGACAAGCCAAATAGCTGTTGTATAAGCGAGAGCTGTTTGGCTCTTTCAGTGTGTTTTTTAGCCATGTTGTACAACAGCAGTTAAGAAAGTTAAAGAAAAGCGCTATGACATGGAAAGCACTGACCGCGTCATAGCACTTATTTTTTTACTTTCAGCCATGCAGCACAGGAGCCACATTGCTGTGCAACATAGCTAAAAACTCCTTGTCAAAGCCTCTTTTATAGGTGAAGCTTATTGGCTTTGCCAATGTTTGTTTGTTTCAGGTTAAGCAATCTGTGAGAGTGCATGCATTTTCCAACTGTCTCTTTTGTATACTTCTTTCCTCCGGCTGTATGTACTTTGTGTTGCTCTCTGTGGCTCATGATCCGCGTTGTTTCTCATCTTTGTGCTTCTCCCCCGCACTCTCTATGTTGTGCTCATCCTTGTATACTTCTCCCCACACTGCTTTCTCCCCCATGTGCTTCTCCTCATCTGATCCACCTCACTGTCTCTTTTGCATGTTGCTTTGCCCTCACCTTCGTCCTCTGTGTGCTTCTGTCTTCCATGTTGTTCTCATTCCTCCTTGTTGTTACATCCTCCCCATCCACACCCTCCATGGTGTTACCCGCACTTTAAAAAAGCACCTGCAGGACACTGCTGCTTTGACTCCTGTTCTTTGGGGCTGACTCTGGGGGAATATCGGGCAGAATCCTGGTGGGAATGTAGTCCCAGAAAGTTTCTTCTGCCTCCTCACGCTTCTTTTGCCCTGCACCTTATCCTGATGGGACTGCAAGTCCCAGGGTGCACCGGCCACAATCTCCTGACGCTGCTCATGAGGGGTATGCGCCACCACCGCGCTTAAAGCGCTGCCTCGCTCCCTGTGGCGCGGGACACTGCTGCTTTCACACCTGCGCATTGGGGCTGACTCTGGGGGCATATGGGGAAGCATCCTGGTGGGATCGTAGTCCCAGGAAGTTTCTTCTGCCGCCTCATGCTTCTTTGGCCCCTCACCTCACCCTGGTGGGACTGCAAGTCCCAGGGTGCACCGGCCACAATCTCCCGCCGCCGCTCATGAGGGGGAGGTGCCACCACTGCGCTTAAAGAGCTGCCTTGCTCCCCGCAGCGCGGGACACTGCTGCTTTGACTCTTGTGCTTTGGGGCTGACGCTGGGGGCATATGGGGCAGCTTCCTGGTGGGATCGTAGTCCCAGGAGGTTTCTTCTGCCGCCTCGTGCTCCTTTTGCCCCGTACCTCACCCTGGTGGGACTGCAAGTCCCAGGGTGCACCAGTCACAATCTCCCGCCGCCACTCATGAGGGGGAAGTGCCACCACTGCGCTTAAAGCGCTGCCTCGCTCCCCGCGGCACAGGACGCGCCCGTCTTGCGCCCATCATCGCCAGGAAGAGGCAGGGAAGGGCCACCCCCCTTGGGATACGAATCACCATTCAGAGACTCTGGTAAGACTGCTATGGGACTTTTTTGAATGAAGCTATCTTTACCCGGCGCAATGAACTCTTCTTGCAGCTGTGTTGGCCTTCCCCCGCACTCTTAGCAGGACTTGGTGGTGGACTAAGAGCGCATCCAACCTAGTGCCGTTTAGCACAAACCACTCGAACCGATGCACTTTAGGACGTTCTTAATTGTGACATAATAAACATGCAGAGTTTGACCCTTCATTATTTTTACCCTGCGTTTTAATGTCTTACACTTTGACATATAGGATGTGTAGACACACTCACTTGTTTTAACTCACAACATTGGTCAGCGCATTAGGTGGCCTAACGCTTTGCGTTTTACTTTTATATTTTCATTTTTTGTTTTTATTTAACAGAATATGGGTAGGCGCATATGCGGAGCAAAAAAAGGGCCCCAGGCCATCATTTTACCCCCACTGCCCCAAACCTCAATAGATAGGATGCTCCAGGGGCTATTGGGGTGGTTTCAACCGAAATAGAACAGACAGAGAGGCGTCTGTCTCTAACACAATACTTATTTAGACCAGGGCTGGAACCACCTAATCCCCAACTCAGCAGCCCCGGCTCCCCATTGAGACCAATAGAATCCCTGTCTAGAACACTTGAGTGTTCTTCACCTTCACCACAACAAATCCCAGTGAAGCCAACCACACGCAAAGGCGGCACAATCACTTCTACCCTTAAGACTTCTAAACGCAAGACTGGAAATGCAACAGGAAATACGAGAAGGGAAAATCTAGTCTCAACAATCACTGTTGAGGGAATCGCTTGTTGCGCAAGTATGATTGATTCCCCCACCAACCCTTTGACAGCCTCTGATTGTCCTCCGTGGGCAAGGAACTTGATAGTGGAGCTGGAGATTCCAATGAGAGCCATTGTTAACCCCTTCGACGCTCATGACGAGCTGGGCTCGTCATGAGGTAGCCTCCTCGCACGCTCATGACGAGCCCAGCTCGTCATGAATAATGGGTTTTTGTAAATCCCAGCGCAGCAGCAGAATATCGACCGCACGCATGCGGTTAAGGAAGAGCTTCTCTCTTACTCAAGCATCTAGATGTAGGGCAAAAGACTGGGCTGAGAGGCAAGGGCAACCCCCCTAGCACAACTACTATTGTCTTGGGGAAGAGGCAAGATTGTAGCTCACAGACCGATAGTATAGCCAACCCTTCCACTTCCAATAAGGGGCCTATGTTGGCCCCAATCTCTGCTGTATCACCAAGCGCTGGAAGGGTAGAGGCCCCTACTGCCTTGGCGACTGCTAACCCCCTGACACACCCTGAAACATCTGGCATTTATCCCCCACATGAGGCTAGGCCAATCTCCAGCCTCGCTCCAGCTGGGGAGGACTCACTTAGAAGAGGGCTGTTAGAATTGGGGGTCTCTGGTTGGCACAGGTGAGTACTTGTGACAAGCAGGGGCCCTCTCCCCTAGTCAGGACAAGGGTCTTACTCTTGAAAATAACCCCTGCTCACCCTCTAGGCGGCATGGCGCGAGCAGACAAGGCTAATCCCTAGAGCGTTATGGGTTAAGCATTTGTAACAATATACACTAATCTGATGACACACTACAAATGGACACAAGTCTGGCTTTATGTAAAAATATAGTCTTCTTTATATCAGGTTTACCACAAGTCTCAATAACATTTAAAAAGGTTCCACAATACTAGTTAGCAGTAATCAATTCTTTAGCAATGCTTGTTTAAAAGTCTGTGCGAGCCGTAGGACTCCTGTGCGACTCGTGCGGTATTAAAAAGGAAAGGCTTGGCATAGTCTCACGCGCCTTGCAGGCCCTTCAGTCTGAGGCACGGCGCACAGTACAAGGAGTACACAGTACCTTTTACTTAAACGGAGTTCGATGCGGATGATGCGAAGACCAGACGTCCCAAGCCACGGTGCCTTCCTCGTTTGATGCGAGCTACTGCTCGAGGGGCTCAATAGTCACGTTACTCTGAGGGCAGCGATGCGTTGTGTGGGGGGGCAGGCTCTTGGTGCAGCGTCCGCTCCGGTCCTGGAGAGGGGGGCCGGGGCCGGAGCGCAGTGCTAGACGGCGGTACGGGTCAAACAGCTACGAGGCGTACCTACTGCGCCACGAATGCAGCTGTTAACGAACGATCAGTCCGGGGCGAAGGGAAAAGGCGGACACAGGTGACGTCCGTTTGTTGCGATGGCTCAATTTTTTGAAAATATCCGAGCCTGGTCTCGCTTTATCGATGATATTTTTTTCGTTTGGGAAGGAGATCAGTTATCCCTTAACAAATTTGTTTTGTGGATTAATTCTGCCGATCCCAATTTGAAATTCACGGCCAATTCCAGCAATACCAAAATTGAATTTCTGGACGTCTGGGTCGAACACGCCAACAAGGAACTTTTTGTATCCTTGTATGTAAAACCCACAGCCAGAAACACTCTTCTCCAATACGGGAGTTATCATCCCCGTTGCCAGAGGGATTCAATTTCGTTCAGTCAGTTCCTTTGCTTGCGAAGGAACTGTTCGGAAATTAAGGACTTTCTACTCCAGGCCGATATTCTGAAAAACAAACTGGCCGAGCGGGGATACCCTCAGCGTCTCATTCATGATTCTTTTAAACGCGCCAGATACTTCAACAGAAAGTCCATGTTCCAGGATAAAAGTAGGGCCACCCCGGACAGACTGGTGTGTATAATGAAACACTCTACCATCAACCACAACTTGAGACAAACCGTCAACTCCTCTGGTACTTGTTGAACATTGGGGAAAATGAGAACGTTATACTTCAGCCCCTTTTCGCGTTCCGAAGAAACAAAAACATCAAAAACCATCTTGTACGTGGTAGATTGGCCGTCTCCAGGGAGATGCATCAAACTGCCATCAGGGGCACTAATCCCATTATGGGTAACCACCGCTGTGGAACATGCCAAGCCTGCCCTAATGCCATTGTGGGCACCCATTTGGCTATTGACAATAGGACGATACAGTTGAAAGAAATTAGCAATTGCCGCTCCTCCAATGTGGTATATGTGATCTTGTGCCCATGTGGATTACCCTATGTTGGAGAAACGGGCCGCGAATGCCGTTTCAGAATCGGAGAACATAAATTCAACATTAGAAATCACAAGAATGGGACCCCCTTAGTGAAACACTGGCTGGACATGAAACATCAGGAAGCCGACCTCAAGTGGTCAATCCTTGAAAAAGTGCGAGGGTTTCCTGGTAAGGCCTCCACTTCCGTTAGAAAAAAAGGGAAGTTTTCTGGATTTTTCTTTTAAATGCGACTAGAAAGGGACTCAATGAACATTGTCCGTGGGAAAATGCCCTTTTATGAGTTCTATCTTTCTTTCTGTATTGATATAAGGGGACATTACAACTACACTTCATCTCCCTCCTTTCTACCTGAATTTTTCTTGATGCAGGCCTTGTGGTCTAGGACTGAGACGAATAAACCCCCCCCCCCCCTTTTTCACCGCTACTCACTGACCCCATCCTGGCTATGTGTTTTGCCACTTTCAGCATTTTGCTATCTTGCCTACCCTTGTGCCTGGGATGGTTTATCTGATTCAGACTGCCCTTACTACCTGAATCTGGACTAATTTTTGCCTCCTTGCAGCGTTCACTTTATTTTGCAACATGATACCCTCGGGGTGAGACAGCTGTTCTGTCATTTTGTTGCCAGCATGCCTAATGTGTTCTACCCGTTCCGGATTTCAATCTGTTTCGGAGTTCATATATATGACTCTACCTGTGACTCGATTTGGTTCTCTCTCCTCATTTTCATTTTCTTTTGCCGAGGTGTTGATTCCATCGGATGCGCCTATGTGGCCTGATTCTGGACCCTGGTGGCCCTTACATCCTGAAATCCAGTGTCGCCAAGACGGGAGAGCCTTCCTGCCTCTCCATCCGCAGCAAGTTCTGTGTCTTCCAATACGTTCCGGATCCTGTATGCGCAACCCATTCCGGATTTTGTTTTTGACCACTCTCTTACCTCATTATCGGGTTGATGCGCTGATAGGCTGAAGCGTTATCCCGGGACCTTTAAATGAACCTAAAACCATTAGGACTCCCTCGTCAGCGCCCGGCTGTGCAGATTCCCGGCGGGATGCTTATCGCTCATCATTTAACCTTTTATGACGGAATCCTCAAAGGTATGTTGGGGCACACTAGTAGGTGAGGGGGGGGAAGCACTGACACAGACAACCAAAGTGTGTGAAAAAGGCCGCTTTATTGGAATCAGGTGCACCTACAACAATCCCACCTGGCCTGTGCCGAACAAAACTACTGCTCACTAAATAACAACTGCCTGACATCCCCCACCCCCACCCCTAAAGTTAAACCCCAACTTTGCAACTGAATTACAACACATCCGTTCAGCAACCTACCCCTCTACTGAATGCCACAATGACCTCCCTGACCTCACCCCCGCCTACCATACAGTCCCCAGGCCTCCAGCAAAACCACCCTATCTCCTTAGGAAAGCGCCCCCCCCCCAGCAACCGCACCTGTTCCAGCGACACCACAACTGTACCCTAATCAGTGCACCATTGACCAACAAAACCCCTCAAGACCTGGACCGACCCCACCACCCCAGAAACCAGGTGAAAAAACAAATGCAAAGGGAGGGAGGGACCAAAAAACTGCCTAAGCCCCTGGCTGCTGTGTCACTGCACCACAAACAGTGTGCAGTGACACAAAATGGCCGGTTAAGTACCCAGCCAGCCCAAAACCAGCCCAAGACGCCCAACCAGCCCAAACCAGCCCAAAAACGCCAACTACGGCGAGCCCCGAGTGTCAGGCTTCCTCCTCCCCCCCCCTCCCCCGGTGCCCCAAACTTCCCCGGGGGGGAGAGCCTCCCGCTGGTCGGCCACCCCCCCAAATCCCCATTGGGGCACACCAGTAGGTGAGGGGGGGAAGCACTGACACAGACAACCAAAGTGTGTGAAAAAGGCCACTTTATTGGAATCAGGTGCACCTACAACAATCCCACCTGGCCTGTGCCGAACAAAACTACTGCTCACTAAATAACAACTGCCTGACATCCCCCACCCCACCCCTAAAGTTAAACCCCAACTTTGGAACTGAATTACAACACATCCGTTCAGCAACCTACCCCTCTACTGAATGCCACAATGACCTCGCTGACCTCACCCCCGCCTACCATACAGTCCCCGGGCCTCCAGCAAAACCACCCTATCTCCTTAGGAAAGCGCCACTCGAAAGTCGCTTACGACTTTCGACCCCCCCTAGGACTCCTGCCACCTGGGATACCTGAGCACCCCCAGCGCCCCATCCAAAGCCTCCCTCAGCTGGACTAAGTACAACTCCATGCCATACCTGGACAGGTGAACCCCATCCTCCCGGAAAAAATATACCGCGCCATGGCGCAACTCCGGGTGCTCCATCCTGACCACCCCCTCCTTGGCACACAATTCCCGCATCTCCCAATTTATTTTCCTCCGTGCCCTGTCTATGGCCCCTGGGCGCTCCGCCCCCCTCCACACCCGCCTGGGAATAAACTCAGACCAGATAATGTGACATCCTGCCCATTGCTTCTTAATTTCCCTCAGGTCCCTCTTCATCTGCTTGAGCAGTGCCAGCCCCTTGCACTGCACCAAGTCGTTCTCACCCAGATGAACCACCACTACATCCGGGCACACCCCCCCTCTCACCACTGTGTTCAACAAAGGCAATAACTCATGCCAACGCCTACCCCCTTTCCCCCGCCAATGACAACGATACAGCCCCGCATCCAATCCCAAATTGAGTGTCCGATGCCTGTCCCACTCCGCCTGTTCTGCCCTCTTGACGAATGAGTGTCCCACAATATATACATTCAGAACAGCCACCTCCGGCCCCGCCACAGCACCTGCAAAGACACACATATCAAAATCGGGAATCACTGTTACAACACCCCCTCCGCCTCCCTCAACCGCACGTAGGTCCTGTAACAATCGGACTTCCACCGTCCCAGCCTCTGTATCTCCTCCTTACCCCAACCCCTCCGTGCCGCCTCCGTGGCTGCCCCGATCCTAAAGGAATGCGTCCCGAAAGCCAGAGGGTCCTCACCCATGTACCGCAGGGCGCGCCGCAGAACCCCCAAAGCCTGAGACGCCGTCAGCCCCCGCCCTACCAAAAACCTCCCCCTCCGTCTCACCACTGCCTGCCATCAACCTCCTGCCCCACGCCGCCGGAAACACCCCCTCCCGGCCGCCCGGACCCAGTACCACCCAGATCCCGACCCCCCGCTGGTCCGTCTTTGACTGCCGCAAACACACCGCCACCTCCTGAGCTCGCACCTCCACCTCCCCCCACAACACCCCCCGCCTCCCCTTTGCACCCAGCAACTCCGACACTCGAAACGCTCCAAAGAAAAGCCAGGACATCAAGGTAGAAAAACGCACCACCTCACCCTCATCCCTGCACACCGCCGGGAGCGCGCCAATTACTAGTTCCAGCAATTCTACCGTGATAGGACGGCGCAGCCGCACCTTCGCACCCTTCTCTCTCGCCCACCCCTCCAGTAGTCGGGTCCCCAATTCACCAGCCGACCGGGGATAACCCCACCACAACTTTCCCATGAACGCCACCGCCGACAACTTGCCCGCGATCGACACCCGTGACAGCCCTCTATCCATGAGCACCAGCATGAACCTTACCACCTGTTCCTCGCGCCGCCACCGGTCCCCCTGCCTCAACGCACCTGACTGCAGGAATTCCTCCCACGCCAGCTCGTATGCCTTCCACGTGGACACAGCTACCGACTTCCTCACCAACTGAAAGAGCCTGTCTCGCCCACCGACCACAGTTCCTCTGGCACCGTCGTCCTGACTTCCTCCGCCGCCGTGGCTAGCCCATGGAACCTCTCCCACTGAGAACGAGACAAAGCATCGGCAATGTCATTGTCCACTCCTGGAACGTGGCGCGCCTGAAACAGTATGTCATTCTCCAAGCAGCGCAAGACAAACACCCTCATCAACTGAAAAACCTGCGGGTCCCGAGCCGACTGCCTGTTCACCACCTGCACCACGGCCATGTTGTCCACTCGAAACAGCACGCGCTTGTGCGCCAACGCCCCCGACCACACCGTGACCGCCACCACCAACGGGAACAACTCCAAGAACGCAATGCTCCTCCCGCCCGCCTGCCAATGCTCCGGCCACTGCTCAGCGCACCATTTTCCCTCCCAGTACAGGCCGAATCCGCCAACACCCGCCGCATCAGAGTACATGGTGACGTCCCACTCCCAGTCCTCTGCCGGCGCCATGGGTACACCATTGAACCTGTCCAAGGATGCCCGCCACATGCGCAGATCCTCCTTCATTCCCGCCGAGAGGCGCACATGGTGATGCGGCAAAGTCAAACCGGACAACACCAAACACAAACGCCGGCAAAACGTTCGGCCCGCCCGCACCACGCGGCAAGCAAAATTCAAATGCCCCAACAAAACCTGCACCTCTCGCACTGTCACCTTCCTCTTGGACAGCATTCCATCCACTAGAACCAGCATTGCCGATCTCTTGTCTTCCGGTAGGCGCGCTTCCATGGCGACCGAGAAAGGACAACACCGTACTGGGACCGCACGTCTTCTCTGGCGCCAGGGGAACCCCAAAATCCCCCATCAACCCGGCCAAACCATCCAGCTGCCGCTGACAGTCCTCCGCACCGGGCCGTCCCACCAGGAAAAAGTCATCCAGATAGTGCGTCACTGACTCCGAGCCTGTGCGCCTGGAAAAAACCCACTGTAGGAAGGAGCTGAAACGCTCAAACAGCGCGCATGAAATGGAGCACCCCATCGGCAGCGCCTTGTCCACAAAGATGAGACCTTGGAACTGGATCCCCAGCAACTGATGGTCCGCCGGGTGCACCGGAAGGAGTCGGAATGCCGACTTGACGTCGCATTTTGCCATCAGCGCGCCACGGCCCGCCCCCGCGACGAGCCTCCGCGCCACGTCCACCGACGAGTATGTCACCGACGCCAGTTCCACCGAAATGTAGGCATTAACCGACTCCCCCTCCGGCCAAGACAAGTGCTGTATCAGTCGGAACTGCCCCTCCTCCTTCTTGGGCACCACCCCGATGGGGGAAATGATCAAGCCCGGCAACGGCGGCGTGGTGAATGGGCCCGCCATCCGGCCTTCCCTGACCTCTTTGAACAATTTCTCTCTCACAACGCCCTTGTGTGCGTTCACCGACTTCAGATTGTCCGCCCAGCGAGCAATCCGCGGGCCCTCATAACCCAGCCGAAACCCCTCCCGGAAACCACGACGCAGCACAGCAGCATCCTCCGCCCGCGGATACGCCGCCAACCAGGGCTCCATCCGCTCGATCCTAACCGGCGTACGAGCCTTTTCCCAGAGCCCCAGCACCCCCCCCTCTACCACCTCCCCTTCCCCCCCCAGTCCTCCTCTGGCTGGAGCCCCACCCTGGGCGGGCTGCTGCCCCGGCGGGCCCCCGAGCCCCCAACAGCGCAGCACTGGATGCCTTCGTCCGCACGACGAGCACTCGTGCCGGAAACGGCATGCCGCCCGCCCGCAGGCTCCTCTATTAAAATCCCAGCATGCCCCGCCAGTGGCCGGGCTGCCCGAGTCTCCCTGCCCCACCCCCCCACGGGTGGGGCGGGCCGCAAAGGGGGGTGACACCAGCGGCAAACCGCTCGCCGTGTAAACAGTGCGGCCAAACTTGGCCCCCCCCATTGTTTGCTGGTACAAATCCGAATCCAGCTCCCCCCATTGCGCATCCGGATCCGCCGCCATGCGCGCCCGGAATTCCTCGTCGTAGTGCGACCACGCATACCCGCCGTAAGTCACCTGGGCCCTCCGTACCACATCCATGTACTTGAACAGAGCGACGCACCGGTCCGGGAACTTCTCGCAATACACGCTCGCGTATATGAGGAACGCCGCTGACCAGTTGTCCAGCGTAAGGGGCACCTTTGGGCGCCTGGCCAACTCCTGCTCTTCCTCCTTTGACCCCTCCTTGGATGTCAACTCCCTGTGGAGAAGCTTCAAGATGTCAATGTACTCCCCATTCCATATTTTCTCCCTCGTTGCCGCCGAAAGGTGAGCCCCCAGCGGCTTGGTCAGCCCCATGTACGGTAACTTACGCACCGGCACCACGCAACTCTCCTTCCCTCCCTCCGCCGTATCTTTCACACCCGCCGCAGCTGATCCGCCGCCCGCACTCGACCCATCCCCGCTCGGCGCCGCGCCATCCGTGCCAACCCCCGCGTCCTGCATGTATCGTCCCCGCACCAACCGCCAACCATCACCCCCTTCGCCCCCGTCCCCACTGAAACCTGCACACAACGCCGCTTGCCACTCCCCGCGCCGCCATCTGGCTTACCTGGCTTCAAGGTCGGCGTCCTTGCTGGATCCCGCCGCCTAACCAGTGGATCAGAGGGGGCCGTCACTCTGGGCGCTTCTTGCCTTGCTGGCACCTGTAATACACTGCTAACAACATTACAAGCCCCCCCGTCCTCCCGAATCTCCCCTTCCTCCTCCGACTCTCCATCAGCCGGCTCCACACCACTCCGGCCCCCCACTTGGGCTTCCAGCCGGCTCAAACCCGCTCTCTCACGACACACCAGCATCAAGTCCCACAAGTCCACACTCGCCCTTCCATCCCCCACACTCGCAGGCAAAGCAGAATTATTTGCATCCATTCTCACCCCCCTATCCCCGGCGGCCGTAGAGACCCTTCGGGGAGGGGCTGGCGGAGACGCATCCCGCCTCCAGTCGCCGTGTTCATGAATTAGGATACTCGCTGGAGCTCGGCCGCCCGCACCAAACAGAGCCGGCCCATCCTCTCGGTGGGTGGGAGCCTCATGCTGCTCCCCCGAGCGCCACGCAAACAGCTCCTGCCAAGGAAAAAAGAAGTCCAGCATGCCAGGGTGAAACCCCCCCTTCTCTCCCCCACACGCCGCCCCCCCCCACGCCCCCCATCCGAAGGCCGCTCCCCTCCCCCAACCTGCCGAATGTCCTCCGCGCCGCGACGGGATCTCTCCACCCCCTATGTCCCAGCCCCCGCTCCCCCCCAGCCGCCGGCCCGCCCCACCCCCCATACCCCCAACTCGGCCCCGCACCCCCCCCACGCCCAACTCCCCAAACCACCCTCCCGCCACTCCCCGCCCCTCACCGTAACACCCCCATTGCACCCCACTGTCAGCCCACCCCCCATCCCCGACTCACCCCTCCCGCTTGCTGCACCGCCGTGCGCCCCCCCAACGCCACAGGTCCACCACGCCCCTCCACCCGGCCCCTCCCCCCACCCCTCCCTCACAACCCAGGTGACGCCCTACCCCCCCGGACCCCCATCTCTTCCGATGAAGACGAACCCCAGTCCAGCTCCGTGTCCACCCCCTCCTCACCCCCTCCCACCTCCTCCTCCACGTCGGTCTCCTCAATCAATAGGGGGGAAACCGCCCCCCCAGGACCCCCTGTCCCTCCCTCCAACTGCCCCCCACGCGGCCCCCCTCCTCCCCCTGCACCCTGCCCCCCCACCACCACAGGTTCTTCACCCCCCTTCCCCCCTCCCCACCATCCCCACCCTCCCCCGGCAACACTACCCGAGCACCGTCATCATCCCCCACCCCCCCTGCCCACCCAGCTGAGCCACCACTTCGCAGGCCGCCCCCGCCCCCGGCACCGCCTCTACAAAAACCAGGGGCCGCTTCTTCCCCTTCCGCCCTGTCCTCTTTGCGCCTCCCTGCACTCTCGCACGCGGCGCTGCCTCCTTGCCCCGTCCTCTGCCCACCGCACCTCCGCCCCCCCTCCCACCCCGCTGCGCCGGCCGCAACCGAGGCGGCTCACACGCCCCCACAGCCGCAGCGGCGCCGTCAGCAGTGCGCCGCTGTGGCCTTACCTTGAGGTCGGGCCGCACGATGTCCATGCGGCCCGCCTCCTCCAACAAACGCAGAGCCTCGGCCACACGCGGATCCCTGGACGCCGCCATCACGCACCACAAACACCGCTGGACCCAAGGGCACGACCACGCTCACCGCTCGCCTCCTCAAACACGCAAAGGAAACGCCCACGCCAACAGTTCTCTCCACGATCAGCGCAAAAACCCGCGAATCTCCAAAAAACTGCCTAAGCCCCTGGCTGCTGTGTCACTGCACCACAAACCGTGTGCAGTGACACAAAATGGCCGGTTAAGTACCCAGCCAGCCCAAAACCAGCCCAAGACGCCCAACCAGCCCAAACCAGCCCAAAAACGCCAACTACGGCGAACCCCGAGTGTCAGGCTTCCTCCTCCCCCCCCCCCTCCCCTTGTGCCCCAAACTTCCCCGGGGGGAGAGCCTCCCGCTGGTCGGCCACCCCCCCAAATCCCCATTCTCCTAGGACCCCACTCGATATTTCCTTCTCTTTATACCTCTGCACTCTTTATGTTTATTCGTCCTGGATCTGTCCAGCCCTGTTTGAACCCTCACCTTTGGTGCATGGGTGTAGCCGTATGCTCGCACTAGTACTCACCTTTAAAATTTTTGCGAGGAGTTTTATCTGACCTGATTTTCCCCCACTCGTGTTGTTTGTGTTTTTCCACTTTAACCTCCTAAGACACCTGGTCCCCCGGTTTTAGATCTCCTAACCGGCATACTAGTTTCGACTACTGGCTATGTGGATATATATTTTTTGTATTTACAGCCTCCTGAATAAATACCGAATCCGTTCGCTGATTCTTCAAATCCTATTGTCTGATGTGAGTGGTGCCAAACCACTGAGGTAATTAGATTGCGGCAAGGCATAAAACATTAACTATAATTGTTTGTTCTAAATGTAATGACATGAAAGTAGGGTCGTGACTGCTTCAGGTCGGCATAGTTTAGACCCCATGTTCTATTTTAGGACTACCCGGCAAAAAGACTATATGAAACTACGGCCGAACATATTTCTGTTCTCAAAACTTAGGAATTACGAGAATTTTCGTAGCTTCCCTCCTTCCTTTGCCGAATAGATCCTTATCTGAAGTTTTTGCTTGTGATTATCCCCACAGAACCCGAATATACAGCGTGCTTGAAAGAGGTCCGTGACCATTGACTACTCGCTTTCCTCATACACGGAGATATTTTCTACTCCTGAAGTGCTGGCCATCAGCATAGGTGAGTATATAGTCTCTCCGATGATTGACCCCCAAAGTTGATAGGGACACTTAAAGACCCGTCGTGGATTGTATCTTGATTCTCACTAAAGAGTCCTTCTCATTTTTTTACTTATTCTTTATCCCTTCCACCCCCTGATCTTCTAGCCTGACAGGACTCCCCTGAATTCTCCTAATCCGTCTCGTGAACACCACGCAAACTCCCCCAGGTAGTTCAGGACCAATTCCGAAGAAATCACTGCATTTCCACTACAACTAGATTGGTCGAATCACGCAAGGTAGGTAAAAACCACCATTATTGTTGTTATTGGCAAATATCTGATGGTACTCCACCAATGGAAATGGGAAACTATATCTCGATGTTGCGGGGCTGTGGAAGGATTGCCATGTTGCGGTCCCCCGGCTTCCTTCTCCATAACCCGTAGTTGTTTTTCAACACTAAGGAGATGAAATTTCTTCATGGAAGAGGTGTGGCGCCGCGGCCAGGGCGACTGACGCTGGAATCTGGGGATCACGGTTCGATCCCCGGCTCCGGCGGCAAGTTAGCCCAGCACCATGTGACTCTGGGCAATAGCTTGCTTAATCTTCCCGACGGCCCCCAGCGCCTAGAGACCTTAACGGGTGATTGTGCGCTTTACAAATGTGGATTATTATTCTCTGCACCTGTTCACTGTCTTATGTTGTCTATTGATGTGATAAACTGCCCTTCGGTTCCATTTTTCCTTATTAAATGGAATGTTATTGAAACTGAATTATCTTCCAGTACTAAGCTCCCTTTTTGAGACCAGACTAACTTGTTGAAAAATATATATGTTGTATTGAGTTTGAAATTTAGCATCTCTAGACAATTGTAAATAATATGAAACAGTTATATTTTGATATTTTAATCATTGCAGACTGTAGCTGTTGTTCCCCTCCCTTCCACATTGTGCCCTAATGAAAGTGCGGCCTTAGAACCGGTCGAACACCGAAACGCGCGTTGGCGCCTCAAGTTTGTCCTGCCATTTTGTCATCTAGTCTCTATTGCTCCTGGAGACCCTGCGGGACCTGATACATCGCTAACAACTGGCTACCGAAGTGTGATGTGTATTGTATGTATGAAGAATGTGTGAGTATGTGCGTGTTAGACATGAGTGATTGATTGAAGGGATGCGTGGAATGTGGGTTGAATGAATTTATTGTATATCATGATGATGTAAACATATCTTGTCCTGAATTTATATATTTAGAAAAAAGAATTTGAATAAATTTGGAATGTTTTTTATCAACTATTTTGTTGTTGAGGTTATGATTTACTGCTGGTCTAAGTGAGCTTACTACTGACTAACTTTATCTTGGGACTCTAACTGAGCCCACCTCCATATCAGTTGGGGCAGGTTGTTCTTCTGTATTGAATTGAGCTACGGCTCGGGCCAGATAGGCGCGGTCCTCGGACCGGACGTGTCCTCTCTTGCGGTGCGAGCTATGGCTCGGGCCAGCAGCAGTCACGGTGCTCGGGCCAGGCGGGGCTGGTCCTTACATTGCGAGCTACGGCTCGGCCAGGCAGAAGTCGCGTTGCTCGGCGGGACAAGTGCACACAGCTCTTCAGAGTGCGCGTTGGATTTCCACGAAGCGCACTCGGTTTCCTTCGACGATACTGCGGGGAAATGCAGCACGCTCAGCAGCTTCTCTTCCAGGGGGTTAGAGCCCAATGTTCCTGGGGCTCAGTTCAAGGTGCAGGCTCACACGCAAGCCCTTGGAGATTGTTTAAAAGAATGCACAAGTTGAATCAAAAGTCACTTCAGTCTTCCTCCTCTCTTTCTTGCAGCAAGGCACCCACCACAGGCCAGTCTCCCAGGCTAGAGGCAGTACTCCTCCATGCAGCTTTTCCAGGTCCTTCTCTTTGGGCAGAGGTTCTTCTTGGCGTAAAGTGGATCTGCTTTCTTAGGAGCAGGGCTCCTAACTTTATACTCAAAATCCTTTGTTCTTTCAGGCCAAGGGTGCCTTTGCTAATCCAGTCCAGTTCCTGAGCACTTTGTTTTGGGAAGCTCTGACTTTTCTTTCAGTGAGCAGGGCAGGGACATCAGACGCTCCGCAGGAGGTAGAGCCAGCATTGTGGTGACAAGTACAGTCCAGGAGTACTCTGTTGACAGTCTTCCCTTCTCTCTTTACAAGGTGCAGGGCAGAGACATCAGACGCTCCCCAGGGGGCGGAGCCAGCATTGAGGTGGCAGAGCACAGCCCTATTCACAGTTAAGGGGCACTCCCCCCCCACCCATCCTGGTGTAATCTCTCTATTCACCACCTGTCAGCCCCAGCCTGCCTCCTGGAATTCCCCAGTCCTGTCACACACAGAAACCATACAGCAGATACACATCAGAGCAGAGGCTGGCTGAAATGGTTAGGCAAGCAAATACCAGCTTTCTAAAAGTGGTATTTGCAAACACAGAACATTAAAATAAACGTTACTAAAAGATGTATTTTATTATTCTGAGTTCAGGCATATCAAACTCGAATTTCTACCATGTTCACTGAGCCTGTTAGGATTATAGAGTGTAATAATTCCAGCAGCCCATTCTGGCCTATGAGAACAGGTAGCCTTACAATAGTGAAAAACAAAAATGGCTGTAATTCACTATTAGGACATGCCACACACATCAGGGCTTGGCCTACCTTATACTTACAATGCACCCTGCCCTTGGGCCTACCATAGGGGTGACTAATATGAAGTTAAGGGAAGGTTTAGGGACTGCAGGTTGGTTGGTTTCAGCCATCTTGATCTTGGTTTGTTATAAGCTGGGCAGGCAAACATAAAGTGTGGGATGCTTTCTGACACACCATCACAGTACATACAAGAAGATAGTGTCTGACCTGGAGATTTCCATTTAGAGGTGTATTCTCGAATCGGTAGCGTACCCAGTCTAAGTTGTGTATATATAGCACCCTATCCCTGGGTTTTTGGATAAGGTCAAGATAAGGTTCCAGTGTGTTTATATACAGCCTGGGGCATATCTGTAATTTCCAGGGTGAAGTATATGCTGATTAGAATGAAGTTCTTTTAACCTTAAGACAGTTCCTCCCCGACGACACATTATCCTTTTACATCTGGCTTGATTTCTTTCTACATCATGTGATAGAAGCTTTGATTTTGTTGTGAAAATAATTACCCTTTCATTTTTGATTTGTAGTAATGTGTTGCAAATGAAGAATCTACAGTTGAAGTAAATGAATTGAAGTAAATTAACAGGATGCAGAGGAGCCAGTATTAAGTAAATCTTAAGAATCTGGGGTCTCTCGAGCAGGCGAGTGCTGAAATACAGAAAAACGCTGGCTAAGGTAAGCCTAGCAGTGATTGCACTATATTTGGATGCTCTGGAGTTATGTACAAGAGAGAGTTGTCCACCATCATTCAAGAGGAGCATGGCGGTGACCAACAATGGATTTTTAAGAAAACCACTGACTATGTAAACCATTTTCATTTAGACATTTTGTGCATTTATCTCATGGGTGTCCTGATATTCGTGCATGGATCGTCCCTCTATGGACAAACGCTGGAGAGCCTTGAAATAGTTAGCACATTTTCCATGGCACCAGGGTCCACATCTTCCACTGTCTTTCTCTTTGGTAAGCACTGTTTGAAAGAATTTGATTAAGAATATATCCTTTTGTGGACTAAACCTTAACTGATACTTCCAGAATGCATTATGTCATTAAAATAAAAGGCCCGACTGGATGATGCAGTCCATATAGATTAAGGACCTTATTTTGAGATCGGCAGTCCTCAGGACCGCCACACTCGTGATGGCGGTCTGACCACCACCATCCCTGCAGATCTGTCCAACATATATGGAGTATGGCAGTCAGACTGCCATTAGGTCGCTGGCTTCAATGGGATAAAGGATCCCGCTGTGCAGGGGGCTGCAGCTGGCCTCAGTATGCTGGCGGTGCCGATGCTGGCACCACCAAGCATATTACGACCTACATATCCACCATCCTTTTCATGCAGTGAGCCAGCATGAAAAGGATGGCGGACATACAGGAAAGTTCTCCCAGCAGGATCTGGTCCTGGAAGTGAATGCGGGGGGGGCACATGTTGTGCCCCACTGAAATTACACCCTGCTCCTGCCCGGTGTGGTTTGCATGACATGGTGCATGCCACACCAGCAAGAACGTGCTGCAGGCACTGTCACAGTGGCGGTCTGCTGTTAAGGCACTCCTATGAGCCTTACACAGCCTCTGCCGTAAGACCACCGCAGCTTCGCTCGCCCGCACTGGATTACACTCATAATCCGGAAGGCCTGCAGGATTCCCGCCAAAATCGCAATTAGGCCCTTAGACCAATCAGCAATACTACATGTGTGTTTGAATGAGGGTGGCTCTAAATGCTGTGAAAATAATATTGCATACACATTGTCAAACAGGGAATAGTGAGGAAAATATATTTTTAAAAAGCATTTCTACTTTTCCTATTTGGTGGGAAAAAAATGCTTCTCTGATTATTATTTAAGTGCTACTAAGTTGTATCAGTGTCATGTGTTTCTCCTTCTTGCAGTACTGGCTGTTAATACAGTGGCCAATTGTAATAGGGAATTTATTATTTTGCTCTTTGCCACTGTAGGTGTTGGCAATAAATGATAGCTTAAATTCAAGTTGGTTGAAAAGCCAGGATGAGGTCACTGTCCTTCATCTCTAGTTGGGCCTTAAAGCAGCTTAAACAAAATAGAACTCCCTCTTTATGGAAAATACTGATATTCTTTGGTTGTGTGTTTTTACTGAGGTAAGGGAGGGACAGAGAGTAGGTTGCTCCTTTATTCTTTTTAGGTTTTGGCCACAGACCGCTTTAATTGTGTGTTCAGAAGACCTAATGTTTCCAATGCATATACTGAGAGTGTGCTTTGGGTCAGGACCTCGTTCATGATTGGATGGCTTTGTTGTCTGTCTCAATTGTCTCTTCTTGATTCAATGGCTTTCCTACCTATTCATGTGTTTGTCCAGCACAGGAGCATTTCTGTCTGTTCTGACTGCTTCATTTTTCGTCTTTCATGTTTGACCTTGCTTGCATTTAGAACACTAAATATTTTCTTTTTCCTTTGGCACTGCACAGGAGTGCGTTTGGGTTCTTGGTCTCTCCCATGTATGTTGCTTTGGCCCTCAATTCCCTGACCCCTCGCTCTTCACTCTCCATTTTGATAACCTATCTAACCCCCTTGTCCTTTTGTGCCTTGGCTCATTCCCACCTTGTTCAGGGTCTGCTTCTTTATATTCTTCCATCACCAACCCTCCACCTCCTCGGATACTTCCTCACCCCACCCACTAGGCACCAATTCTTTCTCAGCTTCTGTATTGACCTGTCTCCTGCTTCGTACTGTCTGTGGCTTCTGCTCTTGGCAATGCCAGATACTTTTAAAATGTGTCAGCGCTGGCAAAGTAAATATCAGCAACAACCCGTTCTAAAATATAGAACATTATTTACCTGTACTTACAAGATGGCCATCACAATAAATAATACAACGTGATAACACAAAAAGGTGACTGGTACATTCAGAGATATGCAGTTCCTAAGAAAAAGAGAGAAAAGGTTGAGGTGCCTGATGTATCAAGTCAGGGGATCTGATCCATCAGGAGCAAGAGGTTTCACACACCCCAAGGGGTGTCATTCTTCATCATCGGGCAGCTCCTCGTTGGGCTGGTGCTGCAATTCCCAACGGGCCCCAAAGAGGGCTCTTTGCCAGAGTTAGTCTGATGCTGCCGAAGTGAAGTGGAGGTGCAGCATGAATGTGCTGTAGTGAGTAGACTGGTGTGAATTGAGTTTAAAATTAAGTAGAGGTAATCTAGAAAGGTTATTTTAATGTTTGGAACGCTCCGTTATGATAAAAACCGGTGGTGGCCGAAAGTGGATGCAATGGTCCATGTTGGCTCTAAAACCAAGTGTCAAATATATTTTTAAGTTAGGGTTGACATGTTTCTTGCCATTCTCTTATCAAAACTGATTGTGGCAATTCTTCAGGACCAAAAAAGTGAAAGCTAGACTACTCCAGGGTAGGTCGATCAAAAGTACAGTTGTTTTCTAAAGCCGTACCTTAACCCAGCTATACATGGCATATAGTATACATTTAGACAATCAATGTGTGGAGCGACTTGGAGGGAACAAAAGAGGAAAAGATAAATGACATCAAGAGGCAGCTTTGAATCAATGTATACACATTACCATGCAGTGCACATATAGATCAGCATGCTGAGGATATTACCTCGTGAAGATACATGTAAATGAGTAGGCCTGTCAAACGGCAAGTCAATCAGAAGAAATCTCCTCCCAATTCCCAAGTGTAACCCAAAGTAAGTGAAATAAAAATGATAGTAATTCAGAGTTATCAACAGTGACAAAGTGGTTTAATAATTTTGCTCCAATTATGAAAAGAAACGTGAAGGTGAATTTCCTTATCACAATCTAAACTAAAATGTCCATGATTTAAAGATAGATAATTTTTTTTTTTTGCCTGTTTAGGACTACTCATACTAGAAATGAGAATTACCTTGTTATTCCCTACGGAATTAATGCAAACCCAACTTTTAAAAGTATGGTGTCAGATAGGGCTTAAAATACTTCCACTTGATATCCTTAGCATAGCTTCCATCAGACGTCATGCCCATGACGAACAATCCGAGGCAACCTTGGTACCTGGCTTTACTAACCTGTTATATAACTGGAGGAAGACTGGCCGTGTATAGATTTTTTTTTACAATGACTAGTTAATTTAAATATTTGCCTTAATAAACATTATATAATAATTTTTTTTTACTTGCTACTATTCAGGTTCACAGCTGTCATAAGCGCAGAGGAACGTGATTGAACGCCTTGAAACAATGGAAGATAATATGATTCCTAGCTTGCTTTAGGTCTCAGGGATCTTTGCTCTATGACTTGTACTGGTGCTAGGCTTTTCAGCAAAAATCGACGGAGATGGAACCACCAATAAAACTGCATGAATAGCTAACCAAGGGGGTACTCATGAGAAACACATCTATATATATATATAAAAACGAATGTATGTCTGTCTGTCTGTCCTTTATGCATTACTAAACCATTTATCTGATCGCCATGAAACTTTGGTAAGTTGCTGAGTACACTCCCGCAAAGGTTTCTGGCATAACCTTTTTTTAAGATGGAACCCACGGGGCCCTCATAATCTTTCGAATACTGAATTTGCAACCATGACTTTGCAATGGTACAAGACTTTTGGTGAAAAAGATGATGAACAATGTCATCGAAGCTACAATTTTGAATGGGAAATTCAAGGGGGAAGATGTACTGTTGCCACGTATTCCAATGATCACAACAGATATGCCGTTTGAATTCAAAGTTTACAGTTTCCGGTGCGACTCGCTTTTGCAATGACCATCAACAAAGCACAAGGACAATCGCTGAAAGTGTGTGGACTACATTTGGAGAATCCGTGCTTCTCACTTGGACAACTGTATGTGGCCAGCTCACACGTCGGAAAACCTTCTGATTTATTCGTGTACGCACCTGACGGAAAAAAAATATCGTGTATCCACAAGCACTCGAATAAATAAATAAAATTAAAACGACACTTTGAAATGTTTTCCATATTAAAAAGAATATGTTTCAATAAAAATGACACAATGTAAATTGAATGTTATCATAACAAGTTAACTTGAATTTCCATTCTTCTGAGATCGCAGCAACGCCCGCCGGGTAAGCTAGTGTTATATAAAATCTAAAATTTTACAGAAGAAAACAGTTCTTATTAGATCAACAGGCCATATTTGAAATCAATGCAAAAAGAACAATCGATGGACAGAATGCAGAACAATGTCATCCATTAACCCCAGTACAGGGATCTGGACCTAAATCCATCATTTCTTTTGCTCACCATGCCATTCCAGTTTGGACCCAGCCATATGAAAATCAGTCTTGACCCTGCGCCGAATGGGAACGGTCCAGCCCGAACTGCCAGGCCAGGTCCTCCCTAGACATCCTAGGACCGGTTTCGGCTTGCAGCCCTCATCAGCCAGGATAGCTTGACTCCAGTGGCATGGAGAGCAGGGGACCACGTCTGGGTATACCTGTCCCACTCGGCTGACAAATGTAAAAAGAACAATTGATGGACAGAGTGCAGAACAATGCCATACATTCACCCCAGTACAGAGATCTGGGCCTAAATCCATCGTTTTTTGACTTGCCATGCCATTCCATTCCATTCCAGTTTGGACCCAGACATATGCAAATCAGTCATGACCATGCGCCCAATGGCAACAGTCCACACCGAACTGTCAGGTCCTCCCTAGACTGGAAACAAGCATCCTAGGACCGGTTTCGGTCTTTCAGGCCTCATCAGCCAGGATAGCTTGACTCCAGTGGCATAGAGAGCAGGGGACCCACATCTGGGCATACCCGTCCCACTCGGTGTAACAGTTGCAAAAAGAACAATTGATGGACAGAATGCAGAACAATGTCATACATTCACCCCAGTACAGAGATCTGGGCCTAAATCCATTGATTTTTGCTCACCATGCCATTCCAGTTTGGACCCAATCATATGCAAATCAGTCAAAGGCCGGACGTAACTTAAAAAAAGCACTAAAGACTAACCCCAGAGATTCCACCCTTGTAAAAGAACTGAGAAACATCTATAAGACATCCCTTGCAGCCCGGAAAAAAGAAGTGAAGGCAAGCATCTGGGAATCTCTAAGTGACCCAGCAATTCTGGGTAATAGCTCCAAGTTCTGGAACATTATAAATCAGCCCCTGTTCGATGACCCCAGTAATTCTGTGATTGGGTCAAATATACCCGAGGATGAGTGGTTAACTCATTTTAGAACAATTTTTCAAAGTGACGATGCACAAGCGGACAATGATTTTAATACTCCTGATGAAGAACTGCTGCGCTTTACAGTGGGGGAGGTAGTAAAGGGGATTCAGGGCCTGACCAGCAATAAAGCTCCGGGCCCCGACGGTCTTCTCCCCGA
The DNA here is from genome assembly GCF_964261635.1 of Lissotriton helveticus. Lineage (NCBI taxonomy): Eukaryota > Metazoa > Chordata > Amphibia > Caudata > Salamandridae > Lissotriton > Lissotriton helveticus. Next base: position 1,795,045,379 of record NC_136068.1, read on the forward strand.
CCTCTTTAAATCAGACATTCAACTATGGGCTCCAGTCCTTACCGCAGTAATAAACGCCGGGATCTCTAAAGGTTGTCCAAAATCATGGGGGTCCTCGACCATAGTGCCTGTATTCAAGAAAGGGGATCGCAGAAGTGTAACATGTTACAGGCCAATATCACTGATCAACTCAATCGCCAAGGTGGTGGGGGGCATTATTCTAAATAGGCTAGTACTTTGGGCCAAGGAAAAAAACATTCTGTCACCCATCCAATACGGGTTCAGACCAGGTCATTCTACGATAGCTCAATGTCTGAACCTGTATCTAATAAACGGCAAATACACCTTGGCCAGAAAAGGGTCCATCCATATGGCCTTTATGGATTTATCATCCGCTTTCGACTGCGTTGACAGAGGTAGGCTTTGGGAGGTTATGCAAAAAATGGGTGTGGAGCAAAATCTAATTAACCTTTTAGCAGATCTACACTCGGACACCAGAGCAAATGTCCGCTTTACACAGGACATGAAAGTAACTAGGGACTTCAGGATAAACCGGGGGGTTAGACAAGGGTGCATCCTAGCCCCGTTTCTTTTTAATCTTTATATTAATGATTTGGAGGAACACCTACTAAAAACCGGCGCTGATTACCCATACATAGGGAGGAAGGGCGTGCCCGTCTTGCTATATGCGGACGACGCCGTCCTAATCTCTAGAACGGCGATCGGCCTTCAAACCCTGCTTGATTCTTTTTTTGTATTTATGAATTCCCGTGGACTGAGCATTAATAATTCGAAATCTTTCATCATGATGACTGGCTCAGGTCCAAAAAAAAGATATCCCCACTCTGTAAACAACGAAAAAATACCGACAACTAAGACCTTCTCGTATCTTGGTGTCCTTTTTTACCACAAACTAACCTGGGCACCTGCAATACAAAAGAAAAAGGGTGAGGTAGTGCGCGTAAACGCAGGTATAATGGATTTTGCAAAGAAAATGGGTAATAGCCCAGTGGCCGCTGTTCTAAAGTTATACCAAGCTAAAAGCATTGCAGTTGCATGCTATGGGAGTGAATTATGGGGATCCGAACCACCAGACACCCTTGAGACCACTGAAAACAACTTTTTAAAGCAAGTCCTAAGGCTCCCCAGGGGTTCAGCAAACTTTTCTGTCCACACAGAACTAGGTATGTTCCATCTAAGCGACAGGATTGCTGTTAACCCCTTGCTATGCTGGCTAAACAGTTGGCTAAATCCAGATATACCCCTCACCAGAAACATCCTGCAAGAGGCATTAGTGTGGGAAGGGAAGTATAAGATCCCGTGGCTAAAATATATTAGTAGATGTCTCTCCGAATTAGGCCGGCCTGATCTTTTCCTAGACCCTGCGAAAATAACTAAGTCTGACGTTATCTATGTAAAGAATACTTTCATGACAACTAGGTACCTAGCAAGGGAGGAGAGAGAGTATGAGAAAAAAAGTGTGAGATTGCATGCTCTCACTAAAACGACCCTCCACATAGAACCCTACCTTGTCTGGCCCTTGTCGGGTTATGAACGATTTCTGCTTACAAGGTTCCGATTTGATATGTTTCATTTTTTGCTAGCCGTACCAAGCGGGGCACACAGGGGTCAAGTGTTGCCAGCTTGTGGCTGCGACAATAAGTCTCCACAAGATCTGGCACACTTTTTATTCTTCTGTTCATATTACACAGTCCCTCGCAAATTGTTTTTAAAACCTTTACTACAACGGCTCCACTTTGCACAATACAGACCAGCACTTTATTATCTTCAAATGTTAAATAGCGACAGCACCCTGTTTTTATGTAGCTTTTTAAAACTTGCACTTAAATACAGGAAAAGCATGGAAGGCTAACTAGCTTTGTTCCTGATATGTATCTCTTCTTTTAACATTGTATTCTTACTGCTTTTAAATTATAAACTTGTCACTCTTGCTTGTGCTCGTGTTTACGTGGTAACAAACTGTACTTTGTGATAAATGTTTTTTGATATGTACTTTTATGATTGTTACATGTAAACAATCGAATAAAGAGATTTTACTTACTTACTTACAGTCTTGACCCTGTGCCCAAGGGGGACAGTCAAGTCCGAACTGCCAGGCCAGGTCCTCTCTAGACTGAAACAAGCATCCTAGGACCAGTTTTGGCCTTTCAGCCCTCATCAGCCAGGACAGCTTGACTCCAGTGGCATGGAGAGCCAGGGACCCACATCTGGGCATACCGGTCCCACTCGGGGTGATAATTGCACTTTGCCACTGGATTCAAGCTAGCCTGGCTGATGAGGGCTGTTAGCCCGAAACCGGTACCAGGATGTTTGTTTCTGGTCCAGGGAAGACATGGCTTAGCAGTTCGGTCTGGACTGTTCCCATGAAGCACAGGGTCAAGACTGATTTGCATATAGAAGTGTCTGAACTGGGGTGGCAAAGTGAGCTAAAGAATGATGATGGATTCAACTCAAATCTGTGACTGAGGGTGAGTGTTTGAAAGGTTACAGCATTCCGTCCATCATATCCTTGTGTTTGATTTGTTCATACTTGAAATCACAGCACAGTACATCACAGCCTGCACCAAGTCAGCTTTTTGATTTTTAAGAACCTTATAGGTTTACAGGAAAGTCAGCAGTAATACAATAAAGAAGGGTGTTTCAGATACGAGGCACACAGATTAGTGGGTATTTGACGTGAGGCTCCTTCATTAAATAATACTGTAAAAAAGTGTCTTCCAGTACAATGCTTAAATATGAATGAATTGTCTATAAATGATCCTGATACATTTTAATAAGTTAGTGGAACGTGATAAACATTGACTTACACCAATGTGAAAGTGGCTTATTAATGAGATCCCTCAAATGAGATTAGAATCGCTGGTTGAAAGGCATCTCTTTCAGTGTGTTTTGCTTGATTGTGCTTGAGTGACTGACTGTGTGCATGGTTGACTGATTGGTTGGCGGAGAGTTAATGCCGCCAGTGTTCTTGTTACACATCTTATTTTGTAAGTATGATCTGTGTGTCCCAGTTAGCTTTTGACCTCTAAAAGTTCCACATTGGTACCAGGTCCTTGTCACTAGTGTTGTGCTTTGAAATGTGGGAGATGTGTTGCACCTTGCTTTCGCTGGGTAATATGTGCTCCACAATGAGTTTGTTGATGTGTCACTGGGGGTGTTGGTTTAATAAATAGATGGATTAGTGCTTAATTCATAAACAAATAGGGGCTAGTGCTCTGCTCTGCTCAGACGCCTGGATCAGTGCAAATTTGATGGCTGTGCCAGCGTGCTGAATACCAAAGCTGTATGCTCTTAAATTCACCCTAGGCCACTTTAATCCAGTGCCAGACACTGCCTATAAAACAGCACTGCATACGTTTGGAGCAGAGTCTGAGTATGGAAGTATTTTCCCACTTCTGGGGAATGATGTGTACATACATTTTCGACCTGCATCGAAACTTGGTGTATTCTAAATATATACTGATGTAAATTAAACACAACCTGTAAAATATTTATGTAAAGGGTATAGTGAGTGCATTTATGTTATTTGGCGGTTCGTACTTGTTCTGGACAAAGGTAATCAGCCAATAGGGTGTCAGACATTCAGCATCAGTGTAGTAGGTGGTGCTGTTTCAGATGCCACTAAAAGTTATATGGGAACTTGGAGGATTTTGAGAGTGTTTGAGGATCCAAATAGCCATCTATTGACTAGTAAGATTGGCACAGTGGGTTTATTTACGATGGAACAAAAAACAATTTGGGACCATACTTTTGAGAGTATATGCGATCAAGACATAGTAATGAATTTTAAGCTGTGCAAATATTGAGGTTTGGGAGATATAGTAAACATTTCTGGGTAAAAAAATACATTAGAATTAAGTGCTTCCACTCCAACTATATTGAATAAAGTAATTGTTTCTCGATACTCCTGCACCACCAGTGCTTGTATTTCAGTTTATAAAATGGAAACTGCAGTCTTTTAGGTCGAGCCTATAAAGCGCTTGTGGTGTTAGGCGATCTGACCCCCCCCCAAGCTTTGGATTGGCTTTTGTGTGTGTCCTTAAAAAATCATAGCCTGCACATGGCTAATGGTGGGTGTATGTCCCACCTTTTTTCAAAAGTTCACTCCCATGGAGTATTGCCATCGGAGCGAAGCGTGTGTCCTGCCGTGGCTGCTGCGGCAGGACACACGCTTCGCTCCGATAGCTAACCCCTGCTCCATTAGTTCCACCCCATCCCTGGCCTCTCTCCCGGCCGTCACTTACCTTACTGTTTCGCCCTGTAGATCTGCCAGTTCGAATTGTTGTTTTAAATTTAGAAAAAGAATTGTGAGCCCTTCATCTACGGGTCACGTGGGTCACGCCGTGATGCTCTGGTGTTGTACAGGCTTTTTATGGATCAGGTGTGTTAACTAGGCACTTATAAGTATGGCCACAAAGACCTTTGATCTGTCCATTTCGAAACAGTTTTCCAGTTAAATGCGTTCGCATTGATGATGGAGGGAGCAGAATGCAAAGCGTAGGCAATTGGATTTTTAAGTTCTGTAGGTTGGGGTACAAATTAGGGGAGGCAAATACAACAGTGTGGGCGGTATTGATGGGGTTACGCGATGGGTAATTGTCTCTGGAATACATGTTTTAGAGGTGATTGAACTCCAGCAAGTCTATAGCTCCTGGATGTGAAGCTTTAAGTCAAATCCCTGACAGTTGTGTCAGGTAGTCCCTATGAACGTCCAATTATGACAGTTTTTCAGTTGGCCAGGAATTTGCAAGTACTGTGTTAGATTTGGGGGTCTCCAGTTGGCATAGGTAGGTACCTGTGACAAATAGGGACCCTTACGTCTAGTCAGGGTAAGGGGTACACTCCTAAAAAAAAAACCTGCTCACCCCCTTGGTAGCTTGGCATGAGCAGACAGGCTTATCTCAGAGGCAGTGTGTAAAGCATTTGTGAACACATACAGTAACCCAGTGACAACACTATGGATAGACATCACACAGTTGTATATTAAAAAGAAGTATTCTTTAAATAGATTTAACACAAGACCACAAACCCAAAAAATCCACAATACTGTACTTAAAATGGTAGATTTAGCTTAGTTCTCTTTAGATCTTAAAATGCGACACTTTGAGTTAATGTACCTTAAGATACGACAAGCAGGGCAAGAAAAGAGTTGCAGGAAAGGTGATGTGGTAGTCCTTTACAGGCAAGGACGGGATGCGTCGAAGATCTGGTGCAAGGAAACAAATATGGCGCTTTTCTTCTTGATACGACACGCGTCCCGGTGATGCGGCGGCGTCAGCGGCAACGTCGATCTTTTTCTCCGGCGATGCGAGATGCTTTACACGATGCGACCCGCAACGGACCCTGAGACACACTTCCCAGTGAAGTGGCGGCGTCTGCTGCGACGTTGATCCTCTTCCCGGCGATGCGAGTTGCTTCCAAAACTATGCGAGCTGCGACAAGCCCTGCAACACTCTTCGAGGTGATGCGGCAGCGTCTGCTGCAACATCGATCCTCTTCTCCAGGGATGAGCTGCGACAGGCCCTGTGACACGCTTCCCAGTGATGCGTCGGCGTCTGCTGCAGTGTAGATCCTCTTCACCTGGTGATGCGAGGCGCTTCGGTGGACCTGCGATGACTCACAATTCTTCTGCAGGACACTTTTCTCCGGCGATGCGAGGTGCTTTGTGTTGTGAAGCGGCAGCGGCAGTTCGGCAACACCCTTCCTGTTCTTGAGTCGCGCTTCCAGCTCCTTGCGACACGCAAGTCCTCAAAAAGTCTAGCACAACTGCAGGCACTTCCTAAGACTCTTGAGGAGCTGGTGGGTGAAGTCTGTTGTCCCTGAGAACAGACTTCCTACTGCTGATTATTCAATTCAAATCATCAGCTGATGATTTGAATTGAATGTTTTTAAGACAATTAAATGAAAATAAAGTAGTGACTTTTTCTATAAATTCCTGACTTGTTGGACTTTGTGAGCTGCGCACCCCCATTTGTTAGATTAATCGTTTGATCTGGAGCACAGTGTAGCCACTCAACGGCAGGGGTAGGCGTTGGGGTTGGTTGCACAGTATCCTTACACAGAGGAACTGGCACGAGGTGAAGCATTGAGGGTCCGCTGTTGCTGTTAGCTTTTGGTTTCAATATTACCAATAAATATGAGGAATCTTAATCAAAACAGCATTACATAGTTCTTTCAGCAATGTACATATCATGTCTCAGTAGTCTGGTATTGTTCTTAGTACTGCCCATGTATTTTGAAAGGAGGATACGTCTTGCCTTGATGGTCGTTTTCACCAAGCGATAGTTTGTCCACTAACAGCTGTTCGTTGGAGTAGTCTCAGCTATATCGTACATTGCACCGACCCTCCAGGATTTCGCGATTTCACGGTTTGTCGCGAAAGCGGCACTTTTGTTAAAATGCAGCGATTTTGACAAAAGTGCAGCGAAACCGGGTCCCGTGCAGCAATAAATCATAATCTCTGAAGCATGGGGAAGGGCATTTTTGGACCATTCAAGGTGAATATGGCTGGTTTCATACCTGACTGATGTTTGGGATAAGGTCTCAGTAGGACTTTCTAGATACATCAATGGGCAACAGTCACATTATATATCAAATGTAAATCCATAAAGTAAAATCAAAAGGTTTCTCAAACAGAGTAGCTGTGAGTGTTTTAATAGTTTCAATGAGTCTAGTTGTCAGAGACATTCGGGTTGGACGAAAACAAGTCGTATCATTTGCTGTCTGTGCCTTAGAGTGTGTCCCCTATTTTGGAAATTACAGAGCTATAGCAGTTTAATTTCCAAACTGCTCCCAAATTAGTTGTCACTTCACAGTATTGCCATCTCTGCATGGCACTGATTTTAAATTCAGCAGCTCACTTCATCATCACATCTACCATTTGCGGCTATATTTAGTGTGACTTCGGTCCGATGTTACGATGCAATGCCAGGAGGTGGTGGGGGGATCTAACATTGAATTCTCTGACACTCGCTCGGCTGGTAAGCGCATTACTGTTCTTTAACAGCATTTAGAAGGGGATAACTGTAAAAGTGTAGGATAGTATATATTAGCTTTATTGTTTAAATGGGGAACGAGTATTCAAAGTGAATCGAATGTTAAATCGTCTGAGCTTTTGTTTTACACTTGCCACTGAGCTTTGCTTGCAGTGTATTTCAAGAATAATGATTTTTGGCCCTGCAATTATGCACAGTTGATATACTGTGGTTTGCATCGTATTTCTGTGACTAACTAGATATGTTTAATGTGTGGCGGACAGTGAAATGTCCTTCTCGATTTCACAGTTACACGAAAGCAGAGCGGGATATATGCCATGTTTCAGTTTACAATCTGGTACAAAAAAGGAGTATCACGTCCCCATCTTGGGGTAGTCGAGGACAGGCCTCAAGAGCTTCACAAATTATCTACAAATAATTTTATTCAATTCAGTCCAATGATTATCTAGCCTACTTCGTACATTCTTAAGGTAAAACATCCCTTAGACTGGTGTACTTTGTTGTCAATAAAAAATGTCCTCCTCTCTGAGGCCCTCATTACCAGTGGTTTAGAATAAAACCGTTAGAAAATGGGTTGGTGGTTGACTTGGAAGGGAGCCCAGGCAAGCAGCAACCAGTGGTCGAAGTGCCTTAGCAAACGTATGGGAACTTTGAAGCTGCGCACAATGGGGGCAAGTATGAGCGTAGGTGGGGGATGGTCAAAGGTGTGGCAAAAAAATGTGTCTGTCAATTTTTTCGGTCTTACACCTCCAGGTAACTACACATAAAAACGCACACGAAAGCGGTGTCCAGCCGCCCTCAGACTCTCAGGCGAGAAAAGGGTTAAGGATGTGCCAAACACCGGTCCCGCAATGTGTCAAAAGGTGTGATAACTGCTACCAACCTATACTAAAGCAAATGGAGAATTGCATTTCCAAGGGAGAACAGCCTTCACCTGTGGGCTGCTTCCTCTATTTCATATTCCAGGTTGCCTATTTAAAGTGGAATACTCTGCTAAAACAGTTTCCATTGATTTAAGGCTGAAAATTCATTATTATGAGTAAAATAAAGTGCCGCTAAATTTCCATATTTGTGCCGCTATATTTGCGAATCCATGCCGCTATATCCTGGGGCGTCTGCAATATAAGGGATAGATGTTTACCACTTCAGTTGCTCTTAGACTATGGGGGTACTTGCACTGGAGTTTTCTTTCTGGCGGATGCATGCTTTATGAACTTTGGCACTGCCTTCGGTGTGATCAGTATATTCGAGTGTCCCTCGTAGGTGACGCGGAGGCGGGCGGGATATAACATCGCATATGTAGCTCCCATGTCTCAAATTTTATATTTTTACCGTTGCAAATTCCTTTCTTGCTGTCTGTACTGATATTGTAAAATCAGTGTCAAATAAGATGTTGTTATTTTGGTACATGATCTGCTGCTTACCGCGTGCCAGTCTCAGGACCGTGTCTCTATCCCTGTAAGTTAATATTCGGGAGATAATTGGCTGCGATGGAGCACCCGGCGCCAGCGATCGATGCGCTCACTCCACAATGAGGAATGGGGAGAAGCTTTCCACGCAAAAGATTTCACGTAACATATCCTCGACAAATGTTTCTAGGTGCCCGGTATTTGTGCTTTCTGGCACGCCCATTATGCATACATTATTCCGGTGCGATCTCGCCTCCAAATCCTCATTTTTGCTGTTAATACTGTCCCGAAGCCTTTCCATTGTGCTGCATATTTTTGGGCTGTGTCACTGGATACATCCTCCACCGCCGAGATGCGCTCCTCTGCTGCGTTGAGGCGTTCACCATGTTTGTTGAGTTTGGCAGCCATGTTGTCGACTCTCCTCCTGAGGTTATCAACTTTTTCATCAATGGTTTGAAAACTCTGCTGAATGGCGTTCAATACTGCCTCCATGTTTCCGAGTCTGTAGTGCGGTCTGCATCCAGCTCCGTGTCCGAGTGTGCTGAAGTCGACCTGGACGTGTGGCGTGCATCGAAGACTAGCTTACGTTGGTGCTTGTCCGTCTTGCCCATGTTGCAGACAAAGCGCCACCGCATGGACACTCTAGGCCGCTCCCGCACTTTTCCGTCACGACGCAGGTGGAATTTAATTATGGTGAGTGGAGCTGCCCCAGAGTCCCGCTCAGCGATGTTCTGTCGCTCAGCACGCCACATGTGGTGCGCACCCAACTCTAGGATGCAGTGATGGGCAGAATCACCAGGCAGCAGCGTGGTGTACTGGCAGGAGCTCTGTACCACTTCTTTACTGATCTACCACAAGGCGTGTGTCCACTTCAGAGCAGGAATGAAGTGATTAGGCATTGGTGCAGGAGTGAGCCAGAGGGTTTGTTTTCCCAGCAGGGAGATGCAGGTGATGGTGTGTATTGGCAAGCAGCACAGGAGCAAGCGTGTATCACCAGAGCCAGCCTTAGCCCCAGACGCTCACAGAGCAATGCCCTGTGACTTTAGCATGCTTTACAGCACCATATAAATGTCTGTAGGCAGGATAATGTCTTCACTGCCGCACGCCACCGCCCCATCAGCGTCCAATCCCGTGTTTAAGCCTTCGGATCTGAGCCCACCCCTCGCAGACCAGCGCCGTGTTGTATGAGTAAGTCTGCCTGTGGCATTGTGTCAATATCAGGATGTGGTGTGTAGGCCGCCCATATTGGCCTTGTTGCCCCTTCTCCTCCGAGCGGGCCTAATCTTAATCTTCCTCTTATTTGGGGTAAGGCACCTTTAAACCAATATAAGTGTTCTTGGTATGTAAGTGGAATCTCAATGTCCTCGAACGGACCATATTCCACTGGTGCATCTCCCTCTGTGTAAGAGTGAAATGTCTGTGTTCTTGCATCTGCTGTCGGTAATGTAACCCATGAATAAAATACCTCTGTTTTGTTTGATTTGTGTGCCTCAATCACGACAACTACTAAGCCACCCCGGCTGATAAACCATTTTCTAACAGTTTCATGGTGATTCTATGTCTGATTTTTTCTACAATTGGAATTCCGACTGCATCTTCGTCCCCTGAGTGGTGTAGATTTACTCTTACCTCACCTACTGTCTCAGTCATTTTGTAAAGAAGAAATGTGTTCAAGGGAGCTAAGATAAGGTTATATGCACAATTTTAGGAACACTGTGTCCCTCAAGCTTGATGAACCAACAGTTGATAAATAGTATTTTCGCTTACTCAACTGTGGCGGAGTTTGTACCCACCCCCTCCAGACGTCTCTGGTGTTTTGTGAGTAATGGTCTTTGAGAATACCACTACTGAACTACTCAGATTTTAATGTTAAATAAGTACCCAGCCAACGTTGGGCACCATGTTGTGTAGTTCCTGTATTGCCTATACAGGATCCCGCGTGTTTTGTATAATATAAATTGTGGGTATGGTGTAAGACTGGTTCCGAGCTTCCCCAACGGATACATTAGCCTATTTGCATTAGCTAGCTCACAGTGCCACTAGAATCCCCTCTCATCGGGGAGAGTATAGTTTATGGCAACCTCAGAACATGACAACCCTGGTCCCTCAGGATCGTGGAAACAAAATACTCCTTTTTACTCAGTCACTCGTGCTCACTTAGGGGTCGATTACGATGGCGACGGAAGGACGACCGCCGGTCTGGAGTAGGCGGAAAAGGCCTTTTTCCAACCCGCCGGCCGCGGTCACTCCGTCTGCCATATTAGGATGGGAAACACTGTCAAATGTCCGTACGTGGTGGAAGAGCACGCACCGCCGTGGAACTACACCCGACCCCGCGGTGGACGTAACCAATCCAGACACACCGCCGTACGGAATGACGTCTCCGACCGTCCTCTAAATCACGATGGCGGAAAACACACATCAAATCGCTGCGGACAAACAACCTGCCTGAACATGGCGGATTCACCACAGCGAAGATACAACACATTGCAGAGATACCCACCACAAGCAGCTTGCCGTCATGGACCCAGCGCTACAAGCATTTTCGATACTCTTCGTGTTCCACCACCAGCAAGTCATGGACCATCGCCGACGATGACGCAGGTACGCCAACACACCAATTCCTGTCGGAAGGGGAGTACCTGCCAGGGCTGTGACGTTGGGAGGGGGAGTGTCATGTTTGAGAAACTGCATTTACGATCGCACCAATATATCCACAATTCAAGTACACAACCAGGAATGACAATGACAAACCACTACAAATGATTGACTTGCTTTATGAAACATAGTAGGGGTATAATCTTAGAGTATCCAAGAGCATGGGCACTGGGTACAACAGAGCCGGTACTTCTGAAGAAACACATGAGAGGGGCTATGTGCATCAGCAGGCCATGGTACAGAACAGGTACATCAGAGGCAGCACATGAGAGGGCACAATGCAGTATCAGAACAGTAACAGGGCAGTGTCCATAACAGAGCAGGCAAATCAGAGGCAGCACATGAGAGGGACTAAGTGCATCAACAGTCCATGGCAAGACACAGGTACATTAGAGGCAGCACATGAAAGGGCACAATGCAGTATCAGAACAGTAACAGGCCAGTGTCCATAACAGAGCAGGTACATCAGAGACAGCACGTGAGAGGGGCTAAGTGCATCAACAGTCCATAGCACAGAACAGGTACATCAGTGGCAGCACGTGAGAGGGGCTAAGTGCATCAACAGTCCATAGCACAGAACAGGTACATCAGTGGCAGCATATGAGAGGTCACAATGCAGTATCAGAACAGTAACAGGGCAGTGTCCATAACAGAGCAGGTACATCAGAGGCAGCACGTGAGAGGGCACAATGCAGTATCAGAACAGTAACAGGGCAGTGTCCATAACAGAGCAGGTACATCAGAGGCAGCACGTGAGTGGGGCTAAGTGCATCAACAGTCCATAGCACAGAACAGGTACATCAGTGGCAGCACATGAGAGGGCACAATGCATCAACAGTCCATAGCACAGAACAGGTACATCAGTGGCAGCACGTGAGAGGGGCTAAGTGCATCAGCAGTCCATAGCACAGAACAGGCACATCAGTGGCAGCACATTAGAGGGCACAATGCAGTATCAGAACAGTAACAGGGCAGTGTCCATAACAGAGCAGGTACATCTGAAGCAGCACATGAGAGGGGCTATGTGCATCAGCAGTCCATTGTACAGAACAGGTACATTAGAGGCAGCACATAAGAGGGCACAATCCAGTATCAGAACAGCAACAGGGCAGTGTCCATAACAGAGAAGGTACATCTGAAGCAGCACATGAGAGGGGCTATGTGCATCAGCAGTCCATGGCACAGAACAGGTACATTAGAGGCAGCACATGAGAGGGCACAATGCAGTATCAGAACAGCAACAGGGCAGTGTCCATAACAGAGCAGGTACATCTGAAGCATCACATGAGAGGGGCTATGTGCATCAGCAGTCCATGGTACAGAACAGGTACATTAGAGGCAGCACATGAGAGGGCACAATGCAGTATCAGAACAGCAACAGGGCAGTGTACATAACAGAGCAGGCACATCAGAGGCAGCACATGAGAGGGGCTAAGTGCATCAACAGTCCATGGCAAGGCACAGGTACATCAGAGGCAACACAAGTACGTGGGTCAAGCGCCCCGTCCCAAGGACATTAATAATGCAAGGGTGGTAACAATGGACAATCTAGACACCAAGACAAATGACATGTGAGTGATGGGAGCTACACCTCACAGCACAGAATCTGGTGGACTGCTTGAACTAGTCGCCTCGGACACACTGCCAGCACCAGAAACAGGAGTGTGAGACACAGCCACAGCTCTAGTGACTGACACATGAACCATAGACCCAGACACACTGCCAACACCAGAAACAGGAGTGTGAGACACAGCCACAGCTCTAGTGACTGACACATGAGCCATAGACCCCGACACACTGCCAGCACCAGAAACAGGACTGTGAGACACAGCCACAGCTCTAGTGACTGACACATGAGCCATAGACCCTGACACACTGCCATCACCAGAAACAGAAGTGTGAGACACAGCCACAGATGTAGTGACTGACACATGAGCCATAGACCCTGACACACTGCCATCACCAGAAACAGAAGTGTGAGACACAGCCACAGCTCTAGTGACTGACACAGGATCCACAGACCCCGACACACTGCCAGCACCAGAAACAGGAGTGTGAGACACAGCCACAGCTCTAGTGACTGGCACATGAGCCATAGACCCAGACACACTGCCAGGACATGTCCCTGTACAGTGACCACTGTACAGTGACCAACAAATACCATGCCAGCATCTGACACATGAGAGTGGCGGACACACACAGTGCCAGTACCTGAAACAGGAGAGGGCACAACTGACACAGTGCTACTACATGAGGCATGACAGCGAACAGCAAACACAGTGCCACTATCTGACCCATGAGAGTCAACTGCAGCTGAGCCACTAGGACCACTGAAATGATGAGCCACAGGTCTGTATGGGCCAGGAGGCAGGGTGGCTCTGGGAGCTGGGGACAGCTGTACTGGAGCGACATTGGGGTGGTCAGGTGTCAATGGTGTGTGTCTACGTTTATTAGGGATATGTAAGGGCACCCTGGACATGACTGGACTGGTAAGTGGTGCGGGCTCATCTGAAACATCACCCATCAAAGGTGGATCATGTGATGGTGGGGGTCTGCTCTCTGGGGATGTGCTGGACCCTGCTTGACGTTTGCTGTGGGCCTGCTTTCTGCCCTCTGCATCATGTGTAATGGGGGATGCAACAACAGTGTACTCCTTCCTCTGCTTCTGAGGGGCGTGGATGGGAGTAGAGGTATGTGGGGACTCCACCGCTGACACATGTGTGTTACGTATCTTCAACAACATCAGCCTCAGGGCAGCCAGGGGTGATGTATGCCTGTCCTTGATGGAGCTCGTGTGCATGGGAGAACCCTTGGCCCTGGGATGTGCCTTGGCCGTAGGAGGTGTCCTGTCTCTGGAATGTCCCTGATCCCTGGGCGTTGCCCTGTACCTGGGAGCAGACTTGTCCATTGTAGTGTACCTGTCCTTTGAAGTGTCCTAGTCCTTGGGAGTGTCCCTGCTCTTGGGAGTTGCCCTTTCCTTTGAAGCGTCCTTGTCCTTGGGAGTGTCCCTGCCCTTGGGAGGTGCCCTTTCCTTTGTAGTGTCCTTGTCCTTGGGAGTGTCCCTGCTCTTGGGAGTTGCCCTTTCCTTTGAAGCGCCCTTGTCCTTGGGAGTGTCCCTGCTCTTGGGAGGTGGCCTTTCCTTTGAAGCGTCCTTGTCCTTGGGAGTGTCCCTGCTCTTGGGAGGTGCCCTTTCCTTTGAAGCGTCCTTGTCCTTGGGAGTGTCCCTGCTCTTGGGAGGTGCCCTTTACTTTGTAGTGTCCTTGTCCTTGGGAGTGTCCCTGGACTTGGGAGATGCCCCTGGACTTGGGAGGTGCCCTTGCCTTGGGAGTACCTTTTGAGGGGGATGCCTGTGTAACATGTGAATCCCTTTCCCCCAACACCCCTTGAGGATCCTGTGTGTCAACTCCAGTGTAGCTCACGCCGTCTTCGGTGAAAGATTTCCCTGTCCTAGGGGATGGTGTATGTGCCCTCCATGCGATGCCTTGCTGCCTGTGACTGCTTCTAGTGCAATACCCTGAAAATGAGGCCTGGTCTGAAATTTCACTCTCCCCTGAGACATCAAGTGGTGTGGATGGGGGAACTGAAGTAGCATCCTGTCCATGCGACTGTAGAATGGCTGAAGACACACTGTTTGCTAATGACTGAACTGTTCTGTGGAGACCAGCAACATCGCCATGCATCCCCTCCATGAATGCTACCACCTGCCCCAACTTCCTATCGTGGTCTTGGAATGCATTGATCATGTTGGTCTGCCCTACACACATCTGTCGCAGCAGATCAACAGCCTCAGCACAAAGTGCACTTTGTGTCACAGGGGCAGGGGCAGCGGTGCCTGCACCGAAGGCAACTCTGCTCCCCCTACTCTGGCGAGCACGAGCAGTACTTGTTGCAGTTGGTGGCAGTGTGGGCCCTGTGTGCTGTGTCCCGACTGAAGGAGTTGATTGCCCACTCCCTGTCTGTGACAACAGTGCTGACTCACCAACACTGTCTGAAGATGAGGACGATGGTGTTTCCACATGTGAATCCTCAGGGACGGTTCTGTTCCCCTCTCCGGGGTTGCCCTCTTCAGTGTCAGTCTGCATGTGTGTGATCTTGGATCCGGATGCATTGCCACCACTCATCTCCGTCGTCTGTGGGTCAGTGCCCTCGGACAAAGCTGAAAGAGAGGGAAAAGATGTTTACATAAGTGCCACACTCACGTACTGAAGGTTACAAATTCACAACTTTCCTTACAGTCGAATAACATGTAGCACCCATCCTGCACACGACCCACCCCTACCAAACATCCTCATATCAAAGAACCGGGGGTGCCTGTGAAACATGTACATCATACAAACAGGGCAAGTGCATGCAGACCACCACACATGTCATGCCATGGGACCACAGACCTCAACAGCATGCCCTGGAACCCTTAACTACAAAGCAACTGGTATGTCCACCTGGCAGACATGGATGCTAACGCTCACTCCGCTAATGGCACCAACATGCAATTGCAGCAAAACAAACGCACCACGGATGTCACTACTGTGTCTGAGCACCAATACATGCATGCACTCACAAGTGACAGACACATACAGTCTGCTTACCGCTAGTTTGCTGTTGATCCTCTCTCAGCCGGGCGGACAGGTCAGAATGTGTCACAGCAATGATACGGTGCATTAGAGGGGTCATGGTGCGTCGGGCAAGACGGGTTGATCTTGTAATCATCCCCAGTGTCATCTCCGCAACATTCTTGCTGAGCCTGGATATGTCGTCCCAGCGCTTGTGGCAGTGTGTGTGTCGTCTATTGCACACCCCCACTTCCCGTACATCCCATGCTATGGTCCTCCACACGGCCTTGCGAAGGTGCAGCTTGACCTACCATGATGGGAGACAAGAGGGGAACGTCAGTGGACAGTTTGACATTCACAAACTTCGTAGAAACACGTATCTTTATGCAGCCATGCTCAGTACAACACATGTGAAGGTCCCACAGCACACCGCCAAGCTTGCAGAAGCCAGGAGTCAGTGACCACCTCATGCCCACCAACATGTTCCCCACTGCACTTACCACCTGTCCGGGGGCACCGTAGAGCCATTCATAGTGGCTGAGCACACCGTCTACAAGGACATCCAGCTCCGCTGCGGTGAAGGGACGAGACCTGATCTCTCGCACTCTCTGCATGGCAAGGTCCAGGACTGTGGCACTACAGCAGAAGTTGTTGGTTAGCTCAGCAGCAGCAGGTCGAGGTGATGGTCGCAGGCAGCAGTTGTTGGATAGTTCAGCAGCAGCAGGTTGAGGTGATGGTCGCAGGCAGCAGTGGCTGGAAGCAGTGAATGTGTGCTGCAGAAATACACACATATATAGGGCCCTGAGCTCATATCAGTGGCACACGTATGCAGCAATTGGTTTTCCCTGATGCCTCATTCAAAAAAAGCCAATGACTGGCCCTGGTGTGGCGGTGCACGGCTTCCGCTATTTTTGAATGCACTTATGCGCCCCGCGTTACTTGTTTCCATTGGCTGCATGTGCAGGGACCGTCATGGTCACACACCGGCAACCGCATGTGCGCGCTACCGCGACAGTGCATCATTTGAAAATAATCACTGGCGTCGCTATGGCGGTGCACGCATTCCGCGGGGGCGGAGCAGGCTAACACATACATTTGATTTTTAAATTAGAAATGGCAGTTGATACCCCCCCATGGCGTATGGACACACACTGCATGTCTCCGCACACATGTAACGTTCATAGTTGTACATGTGTGTTAGGACATGTCCAGAATGCTGCAACAATCATAATGTCAAGTCAATGGCCCGTGGCCACGTGTGTCTTTCATGTTCATTTTTTGCATGTGTGTTCATACTATTGCTTGCCAGTGGTTAACAAAGGCTATTGACGTGCACCCAAGTTGCGTCAGATGTGCATGGCGACGTGTTGACATCTTGGTTTGGCGGACACACCTTTACATTTGTACAGATCTACACAGTACATCAAGGGTGTGTACACACATTCAGAAGCTGTTGTGAGTGTGTGGTTTGTGTGTGCAAGTAACAATGACTGGGGTATAAATGCATTCTGTGTATGCGTATGTGTGTTGCCTGTTGTGTGCCCATGCATGTCATGTGAGGATGTTCAGTATTGTAGGTGGGGTCATGGGTGCATGAAGACAAGGAGGGTGTGTTCCATGTTCGTGTTGTGTGTGCACGTGCATGTGTGTCTGTGGGGACGCTTGTCCACATTTGGGCCCTCAGTCATGTGTTGTTGGCAGTTCTTTCTACATGTGTGCATGTTACATTGGACATGTTTGCACACAGGATGTTGTTTGTGGGTGAACATTGTGTGTGTAGTTTGCTGTATTGCCTTATATATTGGTCACGTCACACATATAATCAGTGTCTGCAACATGTATTATTTGCATTGTGTTGGTCAAGATGTGATAGTGTGCCACAGCTATGCGTTGTTGGTCAATTGACATCTGCTACCATCTACTCCCACACAGGAGGGCTCCAAATGTGCATCGACCATACACTGTGCTGGAGGACATGGTTAACGAGGAGGTGATCAGCGAATTCCGGCTTGATCGACGTAGATTGCAGGAGCTTGTAGCCCAATTGTCACCTTATCTGCAGCCACGCAGGACATATCCAGGAGCTATTACACCCACAGCAAAGGTGATGGTGGCGCTTCACTTCTTTGCAACGTTAACAAATGAAACCTCTATGCAAGCTATTAACCAGGATGTAAAGTGCTTAAGTGACCTTGATGAAGGAAATACTCTAGAGCACCTAAAAACAGTTCGCTTACACGAAAAATCGACCACGGAATTTGGAACAATAACTAAGCCATCAAGTTTGCCAATAGAGGTAAACGTGGAAATAAGGAAAAAGACCGCTCAAAATTTAGTATTGACAACAGACAACCAAAATGTATCGGATGACTCTGTCCTGGAAGTCCAATTAATAAAAAAAGAAACTGCTTTTTCCATGTCGGAGATAGCCATACCTTCAGCAAATTTCGAAGCTACAAACCTTCAAACTATCTCCAACGATCAGAGCACCCAGGAGAATGAACCATTGAAATTATTGCCTACTAACCTAGATACTAACCAGGTTATACAATCTGATAAAGCAAGTCTGGGCAAAGAAATAATACAACCTACAGAAATCCAACTAAGATGGGACTTGGATGTAGAACACTTAGTACAATCTGATGGCTATAACAAGTCCAACCGAAAAAATTCCCCTTGTACAAAACAAGAACCACGGGTGAATAAAAACGCTAAATCCATAGAAAATCAGGATTTGGGCTCTATCTGGGATATCTTTTACCAAACATCATCACTCACCCTAGAAGCATTGGCACTCCAGTCAAATAAAATGGACATACAAATTGAAATATTAGGAACAATGGCAAAAGCAGTCGCCGGTATAGATCTTAAACTAGCTGACCTTAATTGCCTGATAACTAGAGTTCAAGCAGATCCATCAACCTCCTACATAGAATGTGCTTGTGTTCCAATAATTAATAAACTAACATCAATACCGGAAATTATTAGTACCATACTGGAGGATGTTAAGATAAGTCTCCATAGGGAGGAGAGTGGAAAATCAGCTGACAAAGAAGGTACTTGTCTCACAACGGAAAGCAAGCATACAAAATCGGATTACCCACCAGACCAACGGGAGTCAGATATTAAAAACCGATTATCCGCTCCAACATTACAAAATATTGGACAGGAAGTCATTCCTGCCATAAAGGAGAAACCAATCAATCAAGTAGGGGAAAAGAAAAATGCGGAAAAGGATGAAAAGGATGAAAAGGAAGATGAGGACGAAACTGATCTTGTACCGATACCTTTTACAATGACAAAAAGGCATAGGAAAAAACTACGCAAAGCACGTAATGAAGCAAGGGTGCAGGATCAAAAAAATCCAGAATTGTATGAGGCAATGAGTTACAATAGGATCAATAAGGGGAAGTTTCCCTTAAAAGAAGTAACTGGAGAAAAAATGGATAGAGGTAACAACACACCAATAAAACCCATTGAAACTCAAACTAAGTATTTTGATATCTTTGTACAATGCGGGAATCATACGAATACAAAAAATAGCCAGAAAAAGAAGACTGCAAAAGATAAAGTAACTGAAAGTGATATAGATGATAAAACACTTGATAAAGCATCCGATGTCTGGAAAAATTTCCTATTAAGGGAGCCCATTGGTCATAAGTCTAGAACTGGCAGCATTGAAGACATCCCCAAGAAGGATAGCCTAAGTGGAATACATCCAAAAAGAGACCATATAATTAGTTCTACAAAATCGGAAACAAATAAAGCTGAAGTAGAAAAAAAGAATCCAGGCATACTGCATGCTGACATTGGGGAACAACAAATAACAAAACTAAACTGTAATGAGGAAATACACGTAAACCAACCACCAACCTGCGAACTAGGAAAATTATCTGATGCAAAAGATGAGGAAGAGTGTCCAACTCAAACAAAAAAACTGGATCAGATAGTAATAGTTAGAAGTGGCAACAATAAAAGAAAGATAAATATAGTTAATCAACATCAAACTAATAGCAGCTAAAGGGCCCTGGTAAATCAACGGACGGAACAACTAATCTTCAAACCTGTATATGAGTCTAGAGGACGTCAAGACATACTAAACAGAGGCAATCTTTTGTGCCTATTTCAAGTCAAGTCAAAGATCTTTATTCGGATTTAAGCATCCATAAAAGTACATAAAATCACAGCATCATACAATGTCATACAAAATTCAAATACACTTGTAGAAACAAATTAATAAGTTCATGTAATAAAATCATCTGGATCATCATAATGTATTTTTACTGTCGACTGTAAGACTAGTTGTATCGGTCAGTTTTGAATGTGCGTTAAAACAGACTGTGGGTGGCAAATCTTCAGAAATCATTTCTATAATATGTGCAAATCAATTTTTTCGTGCAAAGTAGGCAATGTGCAAACTAAGCAATTTAAAGTGCAGACTTTTCAAGGCGTATTCAATGACATTCTAGATCGGATTTCAGATTTTAAGAAAGCAACTAATCTAAAAATCACTTCATCACAACTTTACCTTAGTAAATCATCAAGAGCTAGATTGAAGTCAGGCTGATTGATTTTGCGAAAGTATGACAATAAGAGATGTCTGGTAAATTTAACATAAAAACCACAAAAGAGTACAAAATGTAAAAGGCTCTGTTTGCCACCATGGCAACTCTACAGAAATCATTCTATAATATGAGCAAAGGCAATTATTTGTGCAAAAGTAGGCAATGTGCAAACTAAGCAATTTAAAGTGCAGACTTTTCATGGCAAATTCAATGACATTCTTGATCGGATTGCAAATTTAAGAAAGCAACTAACTCTGAAAATCACTTCATCACAGCTTAACCTTAATAAATTATCAAGAGCTAGGTTGAAGTCAGACTGATCGATTTTGCGAAAGTATGGCAATAAGAAATGTCTGGTAAATTTAACATAGAAACCACAAAAGAGTACGAAATGTAAAAGGCTCTGTTTGCCACCATGGGAGCAGGGACAATTTAAAATTTCCAAGTTTCTATTATAACCTATCGCCAAGCATAATAAGTTTTTAATGCTTCCATCCCTGAACCGAAATAACAAGCTTCTATTCCATTTGCTCATCTTTTTACACAGGTACCTTTCGGGTTGATTAAAAGACCTGGCATTGAGAGTCTGGAAGGATAGGTACCTTATAACGGCCGGCTTAGTAAGGTCTTTCGTTTCTCTCTCACAGTTGTAGAGGCTATACAGGGCTCTTTTTACTAAGTTTTTGTGTGAACAGTCTATCGTGTGGGGAGATGAAAATAAATGCCCCTGTTCGACACTCACTAGGTTTTTTTCCACCGCCACAAGCCATGTTATTCGATTGGCCCGATCACATTTTAAACAATCCATAATGATGTCACGGGTCAGTGATGCGGCTTCGTTCCTCCAGATTTTTAGCCAAAACAGCGCCGGTCTTGAACTTATGAAGTCCTCTATGTACTTGATGCTCAGTTCGCGGTGGCACAAATAGGTTGGGGCGCAGATGACCCCTCCCAAAATCTTCCTGCAAAACCGGTTCTCTGCTATCTGTATATTAGAACAGTTTGTATAGCCCCATACCTCTGCGCCGTAGGTTCCTGTTGGTATACATTGGGTCTTATAGATATGTAACATTGATATAATGACCTCAGCACTTTGTGGTTGGCGGAGTGAGGTAATGGAGTTTATGGTTTTGCTCAGTTTGTTTCTACCCTGTGCAACATGTGGTTGCCATGAGCCAGAGTCAGCGAACAGCAGACCTAAATACGGAAAAGTGCTTGTGCATTTTAAAACATTGGGGCATATTATCAAGTAAGGGCGTTACATTATCGCCGCTTTTATCGGCAGGAAACTGCCGATAAAGCGCCGATAATGGGCTTGATAATATGCTCTATGAATTCCAATCGAAGCCCATGTTAGATGTGAAGACATCGAACATGGGCTTCGATTGGAATTCATAGAGCATATTATCAAGCCCATTATCGCCGCTTTATCGGCAGTTTCCTGCCGTTAAAAGCGGCGAAAATGTAACGCCCTTACTTGATAATATGCCCCATTGTCCCCTATTGAAATGCCATTGATCTTATGCTTTTTTGGGCCACAACACATTATAAATGATTTGGTAAAATTAGTACAAAGCCCCAGATCAGCCATATAGTTAACAAATCCAGTGATTAAAATTCTTAATGCGTTAGGTGTGCGGGCCATGAGTACCGCGTCATCCGCGTAGAGAAGGGCGGGGAGAGGTCTGCCACTAACTTGCGGGACATCAGATGTTAATTTACACACACAATTGCTTAAATCATTTTTATACAAAATAAAAAGCATGGGGGCTAGGACGCACCCCTGTCTGACCCCCTGCCAATAATGATGTCACTGGATACCTCGCCAAGGGTGTTCAAACGAACACGGGCTCTCAAATCACTGTGTAAGTGGGCCAAAAAATGAACTAAGGATTCGTCTAAACCATAATTCAACAAAACAGTCCATAAACGAGAACGGTTAACAAAATCAAAAGCCGAACTCAAATCCATAAATCCTAAATAAAGTGGCGACTTTTTTGCAATGGTGTATTTTGTCAATACCAGATTTAAATTTAAGCATTGTTCCACTGTGCCCACATGGCTTCTAAAGCCAAGCTGGCATGGATGTAAGATGGATTTTTCATCCGCCCAGATTCTGATCCTATTAAAAAGGACCCTGCCTAAGATTTTTAAGGTGCTATCGATTAAGGATATCGGTCGATAACAGGCAGGGTCTAGTCTATTGCCTTTTTTTAAAATGGGCAAAATAGTACTATTAGACCAAGTTACTGGCGGTGAGGTGTGGGACAAATGATTAAAAATATTACAGAGTAATGGTGCCCAAAAATCTGTTTCCGATTTAATTTGGTCGATGGATAGACCGTCAGGGCCGGGGGCCTTGTTCCCTGCACTCTCTGCAATGGCTTCTTCTACCTCTGTTAAGGTGATGTTGAGTGAGGTTAATCGAGAGACTGCGCCCATGATGTTAGGTGGCGCCTCATATATTTTCGAGAAATGTTTCACCCAATCTTCCCCTGGTATGTTACAACTTATCGGGGTGATGTTGGATCCTAATGATCTTAAACTTTTAACCTCACTCCAGAATCCGGTGACATCCCTCAATGTTGCAAAACGCACAAGGGAGTCCCAGTGTTCTCTTAATAACTCCTCTGTTCTTGTTTTTAATGCATGTTTATAGCTGGTCCTCAATCTCCTCACAGCAGACTGATCTCGTGGGGCTGCTGTGAGTGCTCCCCTAAGTTCACGATTAGCTTTAGAACAGAGGGAGTCGAACCACCGTGGTTGGTTATTGTCTGTGGTTCGAACTGGTTTGGAGATTTCATTTTTTATAACCTTACAGAGGTCTGTAAAGGCCTCTATAATTACATGGTCGGGGCTATCAGAGGATAGGCAGACTGGCACTTGATGGGGATGTGTTTTGATAGTGCGTGCCAAAACTCCCTTGCTATCCACCCCCCTCCAGACCACCCTAAGTCTATCTGTGGAGGCTACTAAATTTTGGGCGCCAATTTCTCTCACATTCCCCTATTTTTTAATAGATTTTAAATTAATTAAAATGGGGTAATGGTCACTATATGGGACGTCAACCACCTTGGCCTTTAATAGGAGATCTCCTAAGATGGAGGATAGGAATACATAATCTATGGTGGTTGAGCACCCTCGCCCTACATAGGTTGGCTGAGGTTCATCAGTCTCCATTTTTTTTGCCTCATCCATTGCATCAATTAGGTCACGAGAAGATAAGTGATCGAGTAATTCTACACCTCTTTTATATCTAGGAGTTCTTAGGTGGATATGGGCATTAAAATCACCCCCGAGCCAGCAAAGTTGCCATATTTACGTCCGTCCACAATCTCATCTATAAAATCAAATAGTCTAATAAAATTAGGATTAGGGTAGGTTGAAAAATCATTGTTATAAAAATTTATTATACATAGCTTTATCCTGCTAATGTATGCCAAAGCCTGAAAACTGTTGTCATGGACAGTTAATAATTCAGTTTTAGCACCTGCTGTAATTTTGGCCCAGATGGAGAGCCCCCCACTTGGACGGCCCAGAGAAGAGGAGAGGGCATTTTGGTTGTAACAGCTGTACCCCTCCAAGAGCAAAGGAGTCATGCACCACGTCTCTTGGAACAACAAAACATCGAAGTTAGTAACCCACTCTGTCCACTCTTTAATTTGTGTTTTAGCTTGAAGGCCAGCAATGTTCCAACTCAGGATGCTCATGTTTTCAGTGGGTACTACGATGTTAGTGTCCTGTAAAGATCTTAGGTGATTAATTGATTGGACCCGTGTTCTTGCTTCATCGTGCACTATTATAGTGGGGCAGGTCGTCGTTTCTACTGTAAAATCAATTATGGGCGGCTGCTCAGTTGGTGTAGTATCTAATGGGGCTGTAAGTGATGGTCATTCATAACTACTCATCTCTGCTAGGGCACTAAATCTGTTAAACAATGGGTATGGTGGAGGTGCTTGTTTGAAAGATCTCTGGGGGGGCCTATAAAAATAACCTAATGAAAGTAAAGTAATAACGGTAGATGGGCTGGAGTAAGTGTTATTGTTGTTGAGGATGTATTTGGCTGTCCCAGGGTGACGAAAGTTGATCACAATGCAGTCGCCATTGATGTTCTTGAATAGGGGACCAACCCAACTTACACGGCGGGCTGACAAGATTTCATTTGAAATGTCATGACCCACCCCTTTGTGTTTACACAGCCAGTCTATGCATTTATTATTTAGCTGGACCCACGACTCGCCTTGACCCACATTGAGTGGCGGAACGCCAGCTAAGACTAGAACGTATGGGCATGCATCTGGTGGTAAATGCAGAGTGGGTCCCATGCGTTTTACAGGCTTTGGTGTGGTGGCCGGTCCTTTATCAGGGGCAGTGATGATTATTGCGCCTGATTTTGGGGCGGCAGGAATGGTGACATCCTTTGGCGTCCCACCAGCCACACTGGTAGAACTGGTGGGACTGGGGAGTACTGCTGTCATGGCTTGGGTTTGCTGTGGTTTCTTAACAATGGGAGTTTTCTCAGTAGTATTGCTTCTAGGTGTAGCAGTAGGTGCAGATGTTAGTGTAGATGTAAGTATACCGGTACTGGTGCTGCCTATGTTTGGCCCTTTGCCCATATTAACCTTACAGATAGACTCTATATCTTTCACTAGGCGTTCTCCTCTCAGTAGGTCAAGGCTAATCTGTCCTTTACGTTTAACATCTTCTTTCTTAACAAGATTTTCCAGCCTGTCTAGTCGTTTGAAAATAGTATTAAATTGTTTGATCATTTGACTTTCCATTTGTTTTAAAATAGTATCTACTATAGTTTCAATCAGATTCCCGTTAGTTTTTGGTTGGCTGATGCTGTCGAGTATTGACTCTGTCTGGGTGTAGATAGAGGCATGGTCATCAATTTCCAAGATTATAGGGGGTGCAACTATGACCACATCATCGGTCGGTATGGACTCGCTCGTGTCAGTGCCACCCATTGGGAGGTCTTTGTTCACTTTGGACCACATACTTTGGGGTGTCGGCTGGCTCTTATTGCGAGGGGGTTGTTTCCTCTTGTTTCCTGTTGGTTTAAGAACCCCTCTTTTTCTTTTCTCGCCGCCCGGTTTGTTGATCGAGTTTGGAGGGGTTGCTGTGTCTAATGGAGCTTCCCCTATCCCGTTAGGATTACTCCCACCCGAAGAAGGTTCCGTCAAATTAACAGGGAGTGGTTGCTTTAAAACCATAACCACAGGAGAAAGTGGAGCGGCATTATTGGGGATTAGCAAAGATGTTTCAGAAAGTGTACTTGCTAGGCCCATTGACATCCTCCACTCAGTGTCACCGATTTCATTAGTAACCATATTGAAGGCGTTTTCCAGCATACTTTCTAATGAGGTATGTGACGCAGTGAATCCCTCAGAGACAGGTACCACATTTACGGTGTTTCTTTTCACCATTTTGGGGGATGTTCGATGAACTCACCTGATGCTGGGGCTTAGTGGGGTGGCCCAGCCCAGCCTCCTCAGGCCTCTGAGGGCCACAGAGGGCCCGCCCTTTGCCCGGGCTTAGCCCGGCGCACACCCGCGCGCGTCCCGCGACGCGGAGGGAGCGTCCTGCTGAAGTAGCGCCTCCGGGCGCACTGTAGCCGGACGCAGGAAGTGGCCGCAATGCTCCCTGGGAGCTGTAGTCTCCAGCTGCAGGATGGAGTGCAGTGGCGGCGAGACTTACAGCGTTAGGGCCCCAGGAGCGTGTTGGCGAGCATCTGCCCTGCAGGTAGGTTTTCCCCTCTCTGGCCGGTTGATTTTGCCCTCGCTCCACCGAGGGAGCGTCCCGCTGAAATAGCGCCTCCGGGCGCGCTGTGGCCGGATGCAGGAAGTGGCCGCATGGCTCCCTGGGAGCTGTAGTATCCAGCCGCAGGATGGAGTGCAGTGGCGGCGAGACTTACAGCGTTAGGGCCCCAGGAGAGTGTTGGCGAGCGTCTGCCCTGCAGGTAGGTTTTCCCCTCTCTGGCCGGTTGATTTTGCCCTCGCTCCACCGAGGGAGCGTCCCGCTGAAGTAGCGCCTCCGGGCGCGCTGTGGCCGGATGCAGGAAGTGGCCGCAAGGCTCCCTGGGAGCTGTAGTCTCCAGCCGCAGGATGGAGTGCAGTGGCGGCGAGACTTACAGCGTTAGGGCCCCAGGAGCGTGTTGGCGAGCGTCTGCCCTGCAGGTAGGTTTTCCCCTCTCTGGCCGGTTGATTTTGCCCTCGCTCCACCGAGGGAGCGTCCCGCTGAAATAGCGCCTCCGGGCGCGCTGTGGCCGGATGCAGGAAGTGGCCGCATGGCTCCCTGGGAGCTGTAGTATCCAGCCGCAGGATGGAGTGCAGTGGCGGCGAGACTTACAGCGTTAGGGCCCCAGGAGAGTGTTGGCGAGCGTCTGCCCTGCAGGTAGGTTTTCCCCTCTCTGGCCGGTTGATTTTGCCCTCGCTCCACCGAGGGAGCGTCCCGCTGAAGTAGCGCCTCCGGGCGCGCTGTGGCCGGATGCAGGAAGTGGCCGCAAGGCTCCCTGGGAGCTGTAGTCTCCAGCCGCAGGATGGAGTGCAGTGGCGGCGAGACTTACAGCGTTAGGGCCCCAGGAGCGTGTTGGCGAGCGTCTGCCCTGCAGGTAGGTTTTCCCCTCTCTGGCCGGTTGATTTTGCCCTCGCTCCACCGAGGGAGCGTCCCGCTGAAGTAGCGCCTCCGGGCGCGCTGTGGCCGGATGCAGGAAGTGGCCGCAAGGCTCCCTGGGAGCTGTAGTCTCCAGCCGCAGGATGGAGTGCAGTGGCGGCGAGACTTACAGCGTTAGGGCCCCAGGAACGTGCTGGCGAGCATCTGCCCTGCAGGTAGGTTTTCCCCTCTCTGGCCGGTTGATTTTGCCTATTTAAATCGGTCCCATCTTTAGCAAATCTGACAACTAGTGCAATTGAATGTGTTGGCTTTTTACAAAACCCAGAAAGTTTACTGCCATTAACATTAATGACAGTAACACCTCCTTCTGTAGCTGACCAAATCATGAAGGAAGAACATACTTTTCGTAGCTGGGGAATAGTGGTCAGTAAAGTTGCCCCTAAGGAATACCCTACACCATTTATCAAAGCAAAAAATAAGCCTATTTTTGAGGATGAAAAAAAAGGGCTACAACCCTTTTCTGTACTAAAGAATCCAATACAAAAAATAGATCAAAGCCTTGCAAGTCCATTGGGCGACAAAAAGGTGGATAAGGAAAACGGAATAAATGAGACATGGATTACGATGGCCCTACATGGAAATGACAATCAATGACAAGTAAATCAAAAAACAACAGTGAAAAACTTAAATGACGGTAGCGATACTGGAAGAGGCTCCATTGGGCCCCATAACATATGTGGAACATGGATATGATCTCTTTTGTGAGTGGATCACTCACGTTCTTGATTCTTTGATCCCCTTGGTCTGGTCTAAACGTCGTACGGAAGAGCCTAGCCCTTGGTATGATAGCTCTCTAGCGCTTCTTAAAAAAGCCTGTAGACAAGCTGAGAGGGTGTGGCGGAAATCGTACGACCCTAGAATAAAGGCATGCTATCTCGCCAAAATCAAAATTTACCATAGGGCGGTGTGTAGAACACGAGCAGCCGTTTATGCTCAAGAATTTCAGAATAGCTCGAATCCATCGAAACCCATCTTTAAGGTGCTTAAGGACCTGATGGCTAAAAGGGCAATGGTGGCGGAAATTTGTTCGGACTCCCACTGCGAGGATTTGACCTCCTTCTTTCTCGAGAAAGTTCAAGCCATTTATCGATCCTTTCCGATCGGCACTCACATCTCTGAGCCGGTCAGCTGTAGCCCGGGTGGATGTGTGTCTCTTACTACTCTGCCCCCCTTATGAACTGAGGCCTTTAACACCCTGAGCCTCAAAATTAAATCAGGATCCCCTGAAGATACGATGAAACCAGCCCAGTTCAGGAATCTGCCCCCGTTTTGCCGCACTCCGGTGCTTTCATTGATCAACCTGTCTTTATCTTCAGGTGTAGTTCCCATTAGGTGGAAACATGCCGTAGTCACACCCATTTTGAAGAAGGCTACCCTTGACCCCCTTAAACCTGAGAACTACCGACCTATTTACTTGCTTCCTTGGGCTGCGAAAGTTGCTGTGGCCCATGTGAACGGAATTCTTTCTGACCATCTCACCAACATCCTCGATCCCACCCAGAACGGTTTCCGTGCGGGTCATAGCACGGAGACGGCCATACTTTCTATGGTCGAACACCTGCGTTTTGTCCTTGATGCTGGTCAGACGGCGGCACTATTGCTATTAGATCTTAGTGCTGTGTTCGACACGATCTCGCACAGGATCTTGCTTCAGCGCCTGGAAGAAGTAGGTGTCACGGGTTCCGCCCTATGCTGGTTTCTTTCTTTTCTTGCCGAACGGTCTTTTAAGGTTGCGATCCCGCCCGGCCAGTCTAAATCTTATCCGTTGGAACTGGGTGTCCCACAGGGTTCCTCGTTAAGTCCCACTCTATTCAATCTTTACGTGAGGCCGCTGGCTGCAGTCGTCAAGCAATGGGGCTTGACGATGGTCTCATATGCAGACGACACGCAGCTGGCGGTCACGTTGAGTGGGGACTCTGACATGGAGGCTCCCAGGTTCCGTGACGGACTAAGGGCAGTGGCTAACTGGATGAATTCCAACTGTCTCCAGTTAAATGCCAAAAAGACCGAGGTCATGGTGGTTGGTAAGCAGGCGAAGTTATGGGGCGACCGGTGGTGGCCTCCCGAATTGGGTGTGACCCCCTCTCCGGCAACGGAGATAAAAAATCTAGGGGTCTGGCTGGATCCGACGCTTAGTTTCATCTGCCACACCAAGAAGGTAGCGGCTACCTGTTATGGCATCATCAGAGGTCTAAGACATATTCTGACATTTTTCGACGCACCCACCCGACAACTAGTGGTCCAAGCGTCGGTGTTGTCCCGGCTGGATTATGCTAGCTCGCTTTTGGCGGGGATCAATCAGTCGGAACTTATCCGGCTGCAGCGAGTTCAAAATGCTGCAGCCAGAGTGGTGATCGGTCTGCCAAGGCAGTGCTCTGTCTCAAGTACACTGCGCGCTCTCTATTGGCTCCCTGTGAACCAGAGGAACAAATTCAAGGCATTATGCCTTGCTTTCAAAATCCTCAAGGGTTCATCTCCTCAAATATTGGAGAATTTGCTGGTACCATATGTACCCTCACGAACCCTTAGATCCCTGGGTCAAAACCTGGCAGCTGTTCCGCGTTTCAGGCTGAGTAGAGTCGGTGGTCGTTCATTTCGGGTGTTAGTGGCAAAGTTGTGGAACTCTCTCCCCCCTCACACCCGGGCTCTTGAAGACCTTTTGGAGTTTAGACGTGCCGTCAAGACTATTTTATTTGAATAGCTTTTTTTTAATTCTATCACTGTTGTCCCCTCTTTCTGGCCTTTTAACTGAGTTGTGTTTTGTGGACCTTGTAAAGCGCCGGGACGCCCCTTTGCTGGGGCAGCTGTGCGCGGTATAAATGCGAATAACATAACATAACAATTTGCTTTTGGAATATAAACGGGATAGGCAAAAAGCTGGAGCGTATATCCCAGGGACTTAAAAGTTATCAAATAATCCTATTGCAAGAGACCTGGGCAATATCTACGTTCGTTATTCATGGATATAAAGGATACTTTGAACCTGCAATTAAGCAAAGCAATTATGGTTGCCCGTGCGGCGGCCTGGCAATATTCATTTCAATTGACTTAAATGCAGAACATATCCAATTGGTTACAAACAACTGCAATATCCAGACTGTACTGTTAAAATACAAGATATATAACCAAGTCAAAACGTTAAAATTGGTCAATATATACATTCCGCCAACATATAACTCTAGGAAGACAATGTGTGATACTCTCTCCAGTTACGTAGTAGAGCAAAGGATAGAGGACCCCTTTATGGATTTTATTATTACAGGAGATTTCAATTTAAACTTGTTAATATCGTTTACAAGAGATGATGTGACACAGTCCCAAGATCACCAATGGTTAATTCCAGCTCAAGTAATAGAGACCAAACCCAAACCGAAACAAAATCGATTAGGTTTAAATTTAGTGAAGGATATGGAAGCTTTGGGACTACGGATACTCAATGGTAGATTTCCAACTAATTCTCCTCCAGCATGGTCTTGCTATACCCAAAATGTGAAATCTCGAATTGATTATACTTTGGCATCGTTGAATATTTTTAACAACTGTACTACGTATAGTCTAAAGAGGGTCCCAGAGAGTGACCACAGTCAGCAAATAATAACCACATCATTTAAGAATATAAAATATCAATCCTATTTAACAACTCAAGGTCAAATTGATACCACCAACTTCCGTAAATTAAATTGGAAATCAAAGAATAAACGACTGACCAATGTCTCTGCACTAAAACTGGCTAGTGAATGTCTCCAAGAAATGTCTGCTACATCAATAATTGGCCAATGGGTTAGCTTTATATCCAACCTAACTAACCAGAATGCGATCCATAATAACCCAAGTAATAGATATGTAACACGGATACAAAAAAAGGAAACCCACATCAACCTTGCGTATGCAGTACAAAAAATGAAACGGACACGAAACAATTTGAGGAAAGAGCTGACAAAACTCCCTAATAAAGAAGATACAAAAGCTGAACTAAAGGACTTGAACCAAAAATTAAGGAAATTAATCTGGAACGAGAAAACCACAGCTAACAACGAACGCTGGACCAGACTTTTTTATGCCAGTAATCAAGGAAACTCAAGGGAGTTTTGGAAGATGATAAATAACTTAACAAGACCTGACAAACCTATAGTTTCATCAGTACTGACTCAAACGGAATGGATGAAATTTCTGGGGCACCACCTAAATTCGGAACCTACGGAAATTGGAACCGAAGATGATTATATATGGAAAGGTACTTTAACTCCTAAGCAAGATAATTATCTTGATATTACTAAAGAACAAATTGCCAAGTAAATAAAAAAACAGAAAGATGGAGCACCGGGCCCAAATGGTATTCCCTTTGCCCTGTATAAGGAGGACCCAGACACATGGGCAGAATATGTTGTTAGGGTTTTTAAAGAAGTAGTCTGGAAAGGGATGATACCTGAAACCTGGAGAGGGTCCCTAATATCCCCGATCTATAAAAAGGGAGATTGGGCATTGCCTGGAAACTACCGATTAATAACCCTACAGGATACGGACGCAAAACGTTTTGCAGTGATCTTGCTAACAAAACTATCAGACTGGGCAAAGGACAACTGCATTCTTCCACCTAATCAAACTGGCTTTATAAAAGGTCTAGGAACAGCTACTAACATCTTAGCTCTATCAGTCCTAATCGACAAGGCAA
This sequence comes from Lissotriton helveticus, assembly GCF_964261635.1. Lineage (NCBI taxonomy): Eukaryota > Metazoa > Chordata > Amphibia > Caudata > Salamandridae > Lissotriton > Lissotriton helveticus. The sequence goes on from NC_136068.1 coordinate 1,795,076,903, forward strand.
TTACAAAAAGGCAACCTCTGTACCTATGCTTTATCAATTTTAAATCAGCGTTTGATTGTGTGGACAGAGAACGTTTGTGGCATAAACTATACCTACAAGGGATTCCTCCTTTTTTACTTCACCTGATCCGTCTGCTACATACACATACTTGGGCTAGAGTACGTATCGGTAATGGTCAGTCACTAACTAGGGAAATACCTACGTTAGGTGGCCTGAAGCAAGGGTGTGTATTGGCTCCTTTGTTATTTAACCTGTTTTTAGCCGATTTGACTGAGGCCTTGAATGACACAAATGCTCACTTGCCCAAGCTTGCCGATAAATCCATATCAAATCTACTCTATGCAGATGATGTTATTCTCTTAAGTTACACAAAGGTGGGATTACAACGCTTAATAACTTGTACAATGGAATATGCCACATAAAATAATATGGTAATAAATAAAACCAAATCTAAAGTTATGGTTATTACAAAAAACTCAAGATGGAAATATAAATCAAAATGGTTTCTGGGGAAGGAGAACTTGGAACAAGTTGAAACCTATAGGGAGTCATATTTAACATGAACAAATTTCTGTATATGAATAACGTCTGGTAATTACTGAAACTACTTGAGATCATTTGAGTGGGATATATGGATAATATATGGGAGACTAACAATTTGGAAACATAAGATCAAATGTAGAATTTTTTGTATACATCAGCGATCTCCTTAGAATGAGTAGTGGAAAGCGTAGAAAGACTTCCGGTTTTCACTCCACTTTGTACCAAATAGCGGCGGCCATCTTAGGTCAGCGCTCTAGTTCACTCTGTGGGCGTCAATCTGATGCAGCAGACAACGCGGAAGGAAATGGTTTCTTATAACTGTGCCGCAAGCGAGAGACCGACAGTCCTCGGAGCAGCACGGAGGTAGGAACAGAGGCATACTCTGATGCCGGTGATGTAAGTAACAGACTCAGACCTCGAGTCTCTAATAAATGGGTCACAGGGGCATTTAAAAACGTAGACACGAGCTGTATATAACAAATGGGTGTGGCTGTATCTATTATTTTTTCAGTCGACCGCGCCAAACACCCTCCTCCTGCAAGCTCATGGGGCACTGAACATTGAAAAAGAGAGTATGTATAACGCTATCATGATGGCCTCGGCCGACATTACCACTCTTTCTTGAAATACCGCTCTTTTCTAGAAAAACGATAAATAGGGGTCTCATTTCTCTTATCTGTTGGGTTGAATGTGTGAGTGTGTTGAGTCACAATTGTATGGGTGATGACACAAATGCGAACCACTTCAGTTGGAGGGTTCTGTGTGAAACATCTGGTATAACCAACCAGCCATGAGAGGTATATAATGATTGCTTTGTATCGAATAAGGCAAAACAAACGCTTTTAGGAACTTAAAGCGATTCGCTCTATTTACAATGTTATCAATGTTACAATAGATCAATTGTAGCAGTAATTCGATCGAAGAAAAACATGAATTTGTGTTATTTTCTCCCTCTCTTTTTCTCCTTTTTATTTACAGAGACCATTGGTCATTATTGTACTATTTCTTTTTGGTATTCATTGCGAAGTACCACACTTCACCTGGGCCAGCTCATGCCCTGAAGCTCAAATATTCAGCTTATTTTTGCTGTTTTATTTGTAGGACAGCAGGCTTATCACTGTAGAACTGAGCTATCAGCAGTAGGGACCACGATATGGTCCTGATGAGTAGGCAGTAGGGGACTGCTTAGGAAACATGTCGACTAGGTAGCTAGCTATTGCTCTACCTCACACTCCCCTTCTTAACGTTCCCAGCTAGAGAAGCAAATAAAATATATTTTTCTACTAAGCCAGGGAATTTTTAATTTTTGTATTTTTTGCACTCACTAGTTAGGTCCCTACACTTCACTGACACCCCTACACCGACACATAGCCCTGTCACATTTATAGTGCTCCCGCGTAGTTCGTTTGGTCGTAGCACGCCCCGCCCCGTTATAGGGACGGGAAGACCCCTATGATGAAGCATGACACTAAAGGATTTTTTTAGTGTGTGAGGGGTATTTTAACAAGCACATTGTGCTCTTGTCTTTTCACATCTAAGAGAGAGCCTAGTATTTCATTGGATCACTATAAAAACCCTTTTTAAAAAATATATAAAAAATTTCTTTGCACCTCTTCACATTGATAGAATCTCATTGTTTATATGAAACTGCTAGGAGGGTGATTCTATCAGTACCTCTAGCTTCCTCTTTCTGTTTTGGAAGTACATGCAAAGCACCCTGATGTGTGTCCTGTGATCCACTTAATTGGTGATGAGTCTGGTTTGTGGGATGTTGCAGTACAGTGTGTTGTGATGGGTGCGAATCACTTTTCTGACCTGTGCTTGTTGTTCTCTCATTATCCCTAGGTCACTCCCACAGAGGCATGATTCTCCAGAACATTTATCCCTGCATGGTAATGACAATTTATAAGACAATCATGTGATTAAAACATGGAGGTTACACAGCATTGAGTGTTTACGTGGTGTTTATTAACAGGTTGTGGATTGATGTTGGTGCATATTTACAAGTAGGTGTTGGGGGAAGTGAGAGTGGAAGGTCATGGCAGATGAAAACACCATGGGGACACCACATTGTGTGATGTCCACCTAGTCCAACAGACGTGTGCCAATGCTTGGCATTGTGGGGCAGGATAGTTGGCAGGGTGAATGGCAGGCTCAAGGAAGGGTGAAGTCAGTAGCGGCCCCTCTTCGAGCGGGTAGATGGTACATTTCCACTGCTCTCAGCTGTATCCAGCCTCGGACGGCCTCTCCGTCTTGGAGCCGGAGCGGAGACAGCTGTGGGGGCAGGTTGGTCAGGGGCCACCTCCCTGTCCGTGGCCTCAGGTGTGGGTGGCGGTGGTGTTGGTGACCTGTCCCGCTGGGCACTTGGGTGAGGGGGTGGTGGTGTGGCGCGGGATAACCACTCCCTCCACAGAGCAGTTTGCTGGCCCATGAGGTCCACAATTTGGCCAATGCGAGTGTCAATGGACCGCAACAGCTGGCTGCTCTATAGCGAGTCTTGGTGGGCCCGATCAGCCTGTGCCTGCGACCGCTCATAGGAGGCATGGACTCTGGCGGTGGCTTCCAGGGTCTTGGCCCCAGGATGGGGTGGGTCTCCTTCCCGACCTCGCCTAACAACTGCACTCCTGGTTGTGAGCTGTGGCCTCACCTGTGTCCTCTCCCGCCCACTCTCCCTGCTTGCCTGGGATATCGATGGCCCATCATCGGGCGATGGGTCAGGCAGGGTGGCACAGGCAGGATTGGTGGTGGTGGTGATGGTGGTAGCTGCCAGCTCACAATGGCAGGTGTTGGTGTAGTGACACAGGCCAAGGTGGTGGAGGCAGGGATGTCCTGGGAGCCTGATGGCCCTGGGAGTCTGCATGGGCCAGCATTGTCCTCAGCACCCGAGCTGTCGATGGGATCATTTCCAGAGAGTCCGGGCTGTGAGAGGGCGACTGTTGCTGGTGGTTGCTGCTTTTGCCGGTCAAATTGCGATCACCTGAGGGACAAGATTTTCAGAATCAATGCTGTGGACATGACATGTTTTTGGTAGCAACATTACAAATCACTATGGAATCAGGACATGGTTGTTGTTGTCATCATGTTGTTGTGGTTGACAGTACAGGGCAATATGGTGGCGTGGAGGTGGGAAGGCAATACTTGGATATGTGTGGTCCTGTCCTGCTATTGGATGTTCCCCCTGTGAAGATGTCTATCGTCCTGTCAGTTTGCTTGAGGAGATGCACTGGTCAGCAAATGGTGGGCGGACTCAATCTTGCTCTGGAATGAGACATGGGGGCCTCTTGGGAGTTGTAGTGCTGGTCTCTCACACCCCCCACCCATCTCTCACACACCACCCTCCCTGTAGACATGGGGCCTCTTGGGAGGTGTAGTGCAGGTCTCTCACACCCCCATCCACCTCTCACACACCCCCACCCCCACCACCCTCCCTGTAGACATGGGGGCCTCTTGGGAGGTGTAGTGCTGGTCTCTCAAACCCCCCGTCCACCTCTCACACACCCCTACCCCCTAACACCCTCCCTGTAGACATGGGGGCCTGTGGGGTGTTGTAGTGCTGGTCTCTCACCCTCCCCACCCCCACCACCCTCCCTGTAGACATGGGGGCCTCTTGGGAGTTGTAGTGCTGGTCTCTCACACCCCCCACCCACCTCTCACACATCCCCCAACCCCCACCACCCTCCCTGTAGACATGGGGGCCTGTGGGGTGTTGTAGTGCTGGTCTCCCTCACCCCCCACCCCCCTCCCTGTAGACATGGGGGCCTCTTGGGAGTTGTAGAACTGGTCTCTCACACCCTCCCTGTAGACATGGGGGCCTCTTGGGAGTTGTAGTGCTGGTCTCTCACACCCCCACCCCCCCCTCCCTGTAGACATGGGGGCCTCTTGGGAGTTGTAGTGGTGGTCTCTCATACCCCCCACCCCCCACCACCCTCCCTGTAGACATGGGGGCCTCTTGGGAGTTGTAGTGGTGGTCACTCACCCCCCCACCACCCTGTAAGCAAGACATGATGTATATATACCCACAGGTCTCCCCAGGGGTTCTACCTTGCTGTGTTACTATGTCGGCCTAAAGGATGACGTTGGGCTTGAACTTTAAAATAGATAATATACAGGAGATGTGTGTCCTGCTGTGAGTCCTGCTGTGCTTCCAAGAAGCCTCATGCATAATGAGGTCTACAGACCGCCTGGTGTCCGCACCCAGTCCGTAACCACCATCACCGAGCTCGCTGCACCCCACGCCATCACCTCCATAGACTACAACCTTCTCGGGGACCTGAACTTCGACCTTGAAAACAGCCAGGACCCTGACTCCACCACACTCCTCGAGAACCTCTCCATCCTAGGACTAAAACAACTCGTCAGTACCCCCACCCACAGAGCGAGCCACACCCTTGACCCCATCATCGCGGGAGGATTTAACATCCGCTTCAGCCACACCACCCAGCCCCTCTGGATGGGCCACCACAGCGTCCATTTCACGTTTAACACCACCATCGCACCCAAGACTACCCCACGCTTGCCGCAACGGAACTGGAGTAAGGTTACGGAGGAGCACCTGAACTCTGCCCTCCTCTAAGACCCCCCAAGGCCACTACCGACACCAACTCTGCAGCCAGGGAATTCCACCGCTTGGTCTCCTGCTGCGCCAACAAGCTGGCACTTCTCCGCCGCACCGCCAATCAACGCCCAGACACTCCTGCAGATGCTTGGAGAAACCAGAAGACCACAGAAGCATGGAACAACCACAAGCGCGCCCTGAAGGGCTACCACCAGCGCATAAGGGACACCAAAAGGACCTTCATCAGAGACAAAGTCAAGACCAACACATCCAACGTCAAGGAACTGTTCAACGTCATTCAGCAGTTCGCAAAACACACCTGCGAACCCTCTGACATTACACCCTCCCAGGAACTCTGCGACAATCTCAGCTCCTACTTCCACTTGAAGATCGAGGCCCTCTACGACAACTTCAGCGAGCCACCAGAAAACAGCACCATGCGCCCACCACTGCCGAGAATCCGACCATCACCTCCTGGGCCCCTGCATCCATTAAGTTCATCTCCTCAACCATGAAGAAGACGCACTCAGGAGCCCCAACGGACCCCTGCCACCTCACATCTTCCACAAGGCCGCCGCTGTCATCGCACCCGAACTAGGATGAACTCTGCACTGAACCTAAAAACACTGAAGAAAAAGAGAAATGCCTACTTCAGGAAAATAAAACGCTCAAAATCAGACTTCTTCAGCCGTCAGCTCAACCAAGCCAAAAATCGTCCGAGAAAGCTGTTTGAGCTTATCAGAACACAATCCAAAGAACAACCCCAACCTCTCAGCACTATGTGCGAAGCTCCCTCCTGCGAAGACTTCGCCTCTTTCTTTATCCAAAAAACCGACAACATAAAGAATGATCTCCTCATTGACGCAAGCCTCTATTCCAAACCCCACTGCATAGCACCCACTAAACCAAAAAACAATGCCACTTGGTCATCCTTTGTCACCTACACGGAAGAAGAAATTGGCAGACTGCTCAGCACTCTGAAACCATCTAATCACCTCACGGACCCCCTTCCTGCTAACGCTGTCAAAGTCCTTACCCCGTCGCTCCTTCCACTCTGGACTAAAATCATTAACAGCTCACTTCAACAAGGGACCATTCCCGACTCCCTCAAAGTTGGACAAGTCACACCTTTGCTAAAGAAACCTACAGCTGACCCCTCTGACCTAAACAACTACCGTCCCATTACCAATATTCCGACTCTTGCCAAACTGTTGGAAAAATGTGCACAAATACAATTGACTAAACAATTTAATCAGTTTGATCTCCTCAACTCTCATCAATCAGGCTCCCGAGCAAATCACAGTACTGAAACTGCTATGACTCACATAATTGACGACGCCCTACAAATCCTAGATCATAACGATACCTGCCTCCTCATCCTCCTTGATCTCTCCTCTGCATTTGACACCGTCAAACATGAGAATTTACTCGAACTATTAAACACAAGAATGGGTTTATCTGGAACTGTGCTCAAGTGGTTCACGTCCTTTCTGCATAACAGGTCGCAGAAATTCAAGAGCAACAACTTGATGTCCTCGCCAAGACCTGTATCGCTAGGCGTACCACAAGGATCCTCCCTATCCCCAACTTTGTTCAACCTAGTTATGGAACCTCTCACCACCTTGCTACAAGAATCCAATGTACACTTCCACATGTATGCCGATGACACCCAACTTTATCTCAAACTACAATCACCCAAAGACATTACGCTCTTGAATTCAACGATCAGAAGCACCCAATCCTGGCTGGCCGCTAATCATCTCAAACTCAATGCCTTTAAAACAGAGTTCCTGCTGATCTCACCTCCCGCGAAGATCACTACCGCACAAATGTGGCTTAAACACCTAACGGCACTCAATGTTCAACCCACCATCGTGGACTCAGCAAAATCTTTGGGCATAACACTTGACACCAATCTCAGCATGCTGGAACACATCAACAAAGCAACTAAGGGAGCGAACTACCAAATCAACACCCTTAGGAAACTTAAACCCTTCCTTCCAGCCAAAGACTTCCAAACTGCGGTACAATCACTAGTCATACCTCGAATAGAATATGGCAGCATCGCCCTCTGCGGTCTCCCCCTAGCTACTACGGCACCCATAAGAGCCTCCTTAAACGCCGCAGCGAGACTTATCACTGGATCAAAAAAACACTCACACATTTCCCCTGACTTCAAATCCCTGAACTGGCTGCCTTTTGAAGCCAGAATCCATCTGAAAATCGCTTGCTTGACGCACAAGGCTGTCCACCTGAGCTCACCTAGATACCTCGCTCAGAAGCTGACGATTTCTGGAGGCTCCAGAAACACTAGAGGCACAAACAATCTTTTGCTAAAGCCTAAAAGATTCCGCAAGCAAAAAACCTATAAACGCTCCTTCTCAGGAATGGCACCCAGGATTTGGAACTCACTCCCCCCTGAAACCAGGCTCATCCCCTCTATCATACTTTTTAAGAAAGAAGTAAAAGCTATCCTCATGGCTAAATGCACTTGAACTACTACTGGGGGTTAACTTCAAAGGCTCGATACTGATCTGTACTACTTGTTCGAACCCTTTGCATTTTTGTTTGACTTTGAAATTGACTTACTTGATTGTTTATGATATCACTTAACTGTACGTTTAACACTATTGATGTATCTGTTTATATATGCTCCCCTCCTCTGTAAAGCGCTCTGATATCTGCGAAGATCTTGTTCGCGCTATATAAACCTTTCAAAATAAATAAATAAATAAACAATAAACTTCTCCCTCATATCCCGCATCTGCCCAGACGACTGAAAGCGTGCAGAGGTGAACCCCTCCTCAAGAAACCAACGACTGACCCAACTGACTGGAAGAACTACCGGCCCATTTCTCTCCTCCCCTTTGCAGCCAAAGACTTGTGAACGCCCAGCTGAACGCCTTCATCAAAGAAAACTGCATCCTAGACGCCTCCCAGTCCGGCTTCCGCATCAACCACAGCACCGAGACCACCCTCCTCTCAGCCACCAACGACATCCGCATGCTGCTAGACCAGGGACACACCACACTCCTCATCCTCCTAGACCTCTCCGTAGCCTTCAACACCGTCTCACATTGCACACTAGCCACCAGACTCCACAAAGCAGGAATACAGGGAACCGCCCTCGACCGGTTCCAATCCTTCCTCTCTGGCAGAACACAGAGGATCAGACTCCCCCTTCCTCTCTGACCCCACTGACGTAATCTCCGGAGTACCCCAGGGATCTTCACTAAGCCGCATGCATCGCCGCCATCGTCAGACAGCACAGGCTTAGCATCGTATCCTATGCCAACGACACCCAACTCATCCTCTCCCTCACCAAGAACCCAGAAATCACCAGACTCACCTTCCAGGAAGGAATGAGAAACGTAGCAGCCTCGATCAATGACAGCTGCCTAAAGCTCATCTCCGAGAAGACCGAGGTCCTCATCTTCGGGTCCTGCACCTCTGCCTGGGACAACACCTTGTGGTCCCCCACCCTCGGGAGCCCATCCACCCCGACTGACCACGCTCAGAACCTCCGCATAATCGCCGACTCCTCCCTCTCCATGAACTACCAGATCAACGCCGTCTCCTCCACCCGTTTCAATTGCCTCTGCATCCTCCGTAAGACCTTAAAATGGACCCCCCCCCCCGACTGCAGAAAAACCGTCACTCACACACTCATTACCAACAGACTGGACTACGGCAACTCCCTCTATGCCGGAATCAACAAAACTCTTCTACCAACTCCAAACCATCCAGAACGCCACAGCCAGGCTCGTCCTAGGGACACCACGCCACGAACATATGACCCAACACCTATGAAGCCTCCACTGGCTGCCCAGTCAAGAAGAGGGTCACCTTTAAAGTCCTCGCCCACGTCTACAAATCCCTCAACAACATCGGACCCAAATGCCTCAACGAGTGAGTATGTTTCCAAGTACCCAAGAGACACTTCTGCTCCACCGACCTTGTCCTGGCAGTGGTCCCCCGCATCCGCAGAAGCAGAGCCTGAGGGAAAGGTTTCTCCTACATTGCAGCCAAAACCTGAAACAAGCTCCTGGTCAACATCAGATGCTCCCCAACCCTCAACACGTTCAAGAAGGACCTCAAGACCTGGCTCTTCAACTGACCCAGAGCTGTTCACCCCCCCAGCGCCTGAGACCCCCACGGGTGAATAGCACGCTCTATAAAGCACTGAATGACTGATAATGTATGAGTATCGAACCAGGGAAAAACCAGCGTTCTGAATGCAGTGTCATATCTAGGTAAAAGGTCAGTGCCCAAGAACCATTATGTATGTAATGTAGGGAAGAATATAGGTGAAAGGTTGTGATGTTACCTGAGCCTATATGAGGTACCTATATGGAATATAACACCCTCACAGGTTATGGTTATTTTGTATGGCTCTTGTCTTGATCTTCCCTGCTTCCCTGAGATTTGGGTGCAATCCATCCTTTGCATGAGAAGATCTGTGCCCTGTACTTATTGTCTCTCTTGTCATGAAAGAAGATGGAATTTAACAGTCGGATGTTTTTCTTTTTCCCTCTCATATCCAGTGGTGTTACACTATTGTACAATTTGCTCGTTTGTTGTGTAAGACTGGGAAAGTGTGCAGGTGCGAGGCCCGTTAGGTCAACTCGTCCAGGAACTGCCGGGAGCAAGTGAAGACAGGAATATGGGCTACCCCGGTATCACCGCCTCTGTTCCAATTACACAGCACAAAGGAGTAGCGGAGGAGCAGGTCGATACATCCCACACTGCCCTCCTCCTAGCATTACCCGAGATGCACTCTTCGGTGCTGAGCTGCTCCCATGCGCGTGGACCTCACCACATCTGGGGCTCACCTCGATTCCGCCGATCGCTTCTGTCATCGGGGCAGGCGTCATTCACAGGTGGATCCACATCTGGCATTCCGTCCTCTCTGCCCATGTAACTTTCTGTTCCCAGTTCAGTTCTTCCGATCAGCTTTCCGATGCTGAGCTGGGTGGGGGCCTTGTGTACGTACCGCCTGAGCCCCAGTGTCAGTCCAGCGACGATGTGGATCTTTGCTACACTCTCATTCCTTGTCTTCCGTCGCACCCGCAGTTACAGTTCTAGCTGCCTGGCTCAGTATGATCAGGTCTTCATTCTCGGTACTCCCCGTTTTCTTGGTTCCGCTAGGCCAACAATCTTGCCCAGACCCGCCTACATTTCTAATAGGGGGCACAGGATTTTCTCAACTATTTGAGAGTTTGGGGAACAGGACTTTGGATGGATTCTGTCGGGCCTGGTGTGAAGCTCTTCACAGCTTGCCCAACTCGGCAACCATCTTGATCATGCCCCTATTCGCCACTCACTTAAGTAACCCTTCAAAACATGCCTTTGCCTGCCATTGCAGTCTGTGTACTGTTTTAAACTTCCAATTTGACTTGATAAAATAATCCATTCATCAGGCCTAAAGCTTCCTTTTCAATACAAATAAGTCACCCCTTTGTTTACCACTAGATAGCCGTTAGTGCAGGGTGCAAGGGATTTAAAAAGTTGTACATTTCCTGGTGGTGAAAAATTCTTACATTTGTTTTTTACTACTGCAAGCCCTGCCTCTCCCATGGGATAACATCAAGTTACCTTATTACATTTAGGGCCAGATGTAGGTGGCCCAATACCGGTCAGTGACGGCCAAAATTACCGAATTTCAGCCTTTACCGACCGGTATTGGGCATTTGGGATGTAGATGGCTACATTTCAGATTCGGTAATTTACTGAATCGGTAATTTAAGGAATCAGCAAATTACTGATTCCTTAAAATACCGAATCAGTAAATTACCGAATCTGAAATGTAGGGAGCACTCAAATGAGTGCATTTCATAGTTAAGGATTAGGTATTTACGACCAAATAAAGGTTGGTGGTAAATATCAAAAACCTTAATAAAAAGCAATTGTGTGCTTTTTTTACTGTGCCATGTGGCAGACATACATGCCCTTAGGGCATGTATGTGTGTCACATGTGCACCCATGCACTATTCAGGGGTGCGACAGGGTATCAATGTGACACCCTGCCACCCTTGAACATGGTCCCCCTATTACCAATTCGGTATTTACCGTATCGCTATTTACCGATTCGGTAAATATCGAATCGGTAATTCACAATCATTCCTATGGGCCTTCAGGCACATAGGAGTGAATGGGAATTACTGATTTGGTAAATACAGAATCGGCAATACCGAATCCTACCGATTCAGTACAATTTACCGAATAATTAGCCACATCCCATTCGATTCTGAAATACTGAATCAGTAAAATTCGGTATTTTAGAATCGGTAAAATAGGATCACCTACATCTGGCCCATAATATGTTAATACTTATATTTGGGAAAAGGTGTAAATGTCATGTTTAGTCTTTAAAGAATTGTAATTTAAAATCCTCTCTAATAGTAAAGTCGGATTTTAAGTCACAATTCTGAAAAAGTCAGTTTTAGAAAGTTGGCATTTTCTAGTCTTAATCATTTAGTGCCTGCAGCATGTGCCCTTGGTCACATGACTGGGAATTGTTGGCAGTTGGCTTTTGTGTATTCCTCCCAGACAATGCCCCAAAGGTGGACTAAGTGTTGACAAGATGGGAGGTTGGGAACTGTTCCCTTTCCCAAGTTCATTTCAAATAAGCTGCCTCAATCACAAATAACTTCACACCAGTCTTTTGTCACCCTAGACCTCTTGGAGCTTGGGCAGGGAGGAAGGAAATTCCAGAATCAGCAGTGTGAGGGGGAGAACTCGAGAAGTTACTTCCACTTCAAAGCTGGCACCAGGTATAACAAGCATTGGCATAGCCAATAGGTCTCGCTTTTGGGACCTTATAAGTTTTTAGTTATGCAGCACAATATTCTTGGTGAAACAACATCAACTGTTACATGGCTAAACACTTATAAGGTCCCAAAGGTGAGGCCTATTGGCTATGCCAATGCTTGTATTAAAATTGACTAGTACAGTATTTAAAATGTAGAAAGCGGAGTGATGGATCATCTGGTCCGTCAAACCGCGAGCATTTCCGGTTTGAAAAGGGATTCACTTTACATAAGTGGAAGTAGTATGTTCCGAACTGTGTACTGTTACCACAGGCAATGGATATTTCAAATTGGGGGGGTATCAGAAGTCAGGTAACATACATCTCTGTTACGGCCTTCAGAGATTTGGGCCCTTGCTGTAGAAGACACTGCCACTGTACCCTACAGTGTTGGGAAGCTGTGCCTTAATTGGCTAGAAACCTCAACACTCATAAGTGAGACAACACTTATCCTTACTCACACAAGATGTACATCTTAGGGATTTTTTACTAGGTCCCATGAAACCACATCAAAAACATATCATATATGCTGGCATTTGCACTGCCTACAATGACATTTGGAAAATATCACAAGAGACTGCATAAAAAATACGGGAAATAGACCATGTTAACTTGGAGAAATCTCTAGAAGTGGTGGACAATTTGTTAGCAACATTGACCTCCAGGATATATTCCTTAGGCAACATTGTATCTTCTGCGATAGACGTACTGGAACAAAATTTGGCCGTATTACAACAAGGGCAATCTCAATTACGTTCTATTATGTTGTTAAGCTGGACGGTACAATCTGTGCGTGCAGGGTATGTCATTGGCGTTTTATAAACAATCCGTCTCTGTTTTCTGAATACAATCTATCAGATAAACAGATAGAAATGGCACAAAGGGGAGATGAATATACAATTCGGTGTATCAAAAAACTGGATAGATTACCGTTCACAGTGGCAGAATCACCACAAACAGAATGGCTAATCTATGGCCACATAACTCTACCAGTCACTACTTTTCAGTTTCAATATTTCCTTGAAAAAAGCAGTGAGGCAAATATGAAAAAATGGGTAAGGAATACATTAAGGAATCTTGGGAACTTCCATACAGATTTTGATACCGGAGTAAGGATCGAGAAGTGTTTCTCAGTGGTGCAAACTGTGAGAGCGCTTTAAGTCGATGGCTCATATGTCAGGACATTCTACTGCATGGGGTTTATAATGGTTCTGTGGCGAACCTGTCCTGTCATCTGAGGGGTGCCCCAGCTGCCATGATTACTCCAGCATTTGGGATACTTCGAAGGTGAGTTACTTGATGTTGACCAGTCACGGCTGCTGTGGAATGATCCTGTGCATCGCATATCTAATAATCGTGAGCTTCGGGGTTACTAGATGTATGCAAGTATTGTTTCCACCGACACATACTGTCAGGGAGGTGCCGTTATGGCCTTCACTGAATGTTTCTTTAATACGGTTTGATACTCTAGGCAGAATGAAAGCCATGCTTTTCACAGAAGTCTGTGCCCTTAACCTCTGCTCGAGAGACTTTTGAACTCAAGAACGCAAGGTCTTCAACTGAGATACAGGCACCTATTAATACAAACTGCCCTTTCCATTTCGTAGAAATGGTAAATCGTATCTTTAACATGCCTGATACGTCTGGCATTATCCAACTATTTAAGACCATTGGTTCTGGACTTCTAAGCACCTTCCAGACGGTACTTGGAGTTATACCAAACTTCATACACTCCGTATTCGGAAACATCTTTGGAGGTGTTCCGCTGATCCTGTTTCTAATAACAGGTATCCTTATTGTCTTCTATCTGCTACACCACGAGTCTCCATCCTGTCTTTCGCAAGCTACCGGTAGCTCGCTGAGACCCTGTGAGTATCTCGTGATGTTTGCCGCTGAATTTAGTAGCCCTTTAGTGTTGTTTGACCTTTTTAGGCTGTTTGCAGGCTCTGTTGCCCACCCTCACCCAAACCAGCTGCCCAGATTGGCTTTGAGCTTAGCTGGGACGGGGAAGGCCGGGCCAAAGAGGATGACGTGCCTCTCCTTCCTACGCAGATCAGCGTCTTCTTGAACCTCGTGACACAGATCAGCGTCTTCTTGTACCTCATGACCAGGTGTCTATGCGCCCCCTGCCTTTTCCTCACGGGCAACGCGCTCAATGTATGAGTCACAAGTACGGAGCTGCATTAGGTGTGGCAGGGCAGAGCAACTGTTTACCGGTCGCACAAGCAGTATAGACGTGCCGGGACCCACGCCATCTGCCCTTTCAGCAGTACAGCCTTCCACCTTTACTTCACCAGAGCAGCAGGTAAGCTGGCATGGGAGCACAACCAGAACAATTCTTAAGTCTAGTTTAATTAATAATTACACTGGACGGCAAGCAAAAAAAAACACGTTCAAATATGCAGCTGCAGACTTTTTTCACAAAAAGCTGTTGATGATCTGTGATGGCCCCATTCTCTGTGCTTCCCACTTCTCATTCTGCCACTTCTTCTGGCACCCCCACCCCTCTATCTCCCTGGGGACAGCAGTTATTTAGCCCTCTATTTTGGTATCGTTATCTCCTGAGCCTGCCAGTAAACTAGCAACAAGATGAAAGAAAAAAAACGGTGATGCACTTTTAACAGCGAAAGGTGAATTAATGTGTAAATTAAATCCCTTCATAATGAACTGCCTCCACTTTACCAACCCCTGACCCCCTCCAACCTCGGCCATCAACCCCTCCTCCATTTCGAACAGGCCTGATTTAGAATGCATATTGGTAAAGTGGTTGATTTCAAAAGGACATGTTAGGCCAGGAGAAAGGAAAGATGTTGCTAAATTTGATAAAGCAGCTAATAATAAATATTCCGGCTTGGAGTAAAATTTAGTGCCGGATTACAATTAACACAACATAAAACGTAAGTAAGTAATTTGGTAACGCTGAAGTACAAACTCTTATTTAGGGACTCTAAATAACACAGGTCGCCCGCCCTTTCCTCTCAGATGCGTGGTGAATTCAGATTAGAGCAGAGCAGATAGGTCTGTCAAGTCAAGTGTTTGAGTCGAGAGCTCATAGAGAGAAGCACAGCTTGGGAGTGGCATGGACCTGACGGGAGGTGGTGGCTGGGTTAGCTTGGCTCTCCCTGCAGCAAATGGGCTACCTACAGATTGGGAAAATCAGAGGACACCCCCATACAAAAACGATAACTGATTAGGAGATGAAAAGCATTGTTTTTTAAAAGTAGGGTGCACATTTGTTTTGTGGAAAAGCATCTTTGTGATTGGTTAAGAAAAAGCAGTTTAAACGTAGAGTACATATCATAGGATAAAATTTGGTCAACTCAACCACACCTGCTACTTGCATTTGGAAGGCACTGTCTGAACTTACAACAATCGTGAACTTTTAAGCTGCACGTGACGTTAAATGTGCGAGAAAATATTGCAAAAAAATATCGTTAGGTTTAAAAAAATTGATGATCTTTTCACCTGCACATGTTGTAGAATGTTTTAGAAAGTGTGTTGATAGAATACGTTGCACTTCTGACTTCTATGTGTCCTTGAATATTAAAAAAACGGTTTATATGGAAAATTCAAAAATAACAAATAGTGAGAAGTTTTGCAATCTAAAAGAATCAAGGAACTATTCTAATTTGTTCTTTACATGTACTTATGTGTGGAGCAACACAATTACAGACACAACAGCACCAGGGAGAGGAACAAACAGGGAGTGGGGGGACGGGGGGAGATGGGCACAATGGCACACATGCACAATTAAGTACAGCACAACTACAGACAAACCATGGCCAAAATGAAACACACCAACAAGGAGCACAAGTCACAAAACCTGCCAACATCACACCACTGAACAAGTACAGAAGTGAAAACCACACTACCTGAAAAGGAGAAGGGTGAACAAAACTTCACATGAAGAGACATCTCGCACACAATTCAGCACAGACACATAGGAAGCAGGGCACACCAACATCCAACACAATGTTGTCCAAATGCAAACATTTGCAGAATCAAACACAGGACACAAATGCACTCTCCTGTGGCGAATAAACATCCAAAAGCATCAGTACAAAACAGGCACATGAGAACGCATAAGTACAAACCCACAGTCGAGATGGGGTAGCAATCCACGTATGGCAGGCAGCCAGAGAGTACGTGACACACACATTGGCATACAAACGAAGACACAACACATTTGGAGACAAGTGAAAATGTGGAAACTTTATACAAAAAAAGTGCTTGTCAGTACGGCCAACAGTAGTGCCACGATATGCAGACAAATGCAGCAGCATGCTTGAATAAGGAACGGAAGAAAACGTCCATGTTCACCTCGGGGTAGTCCATCACCAACACACGTCAGTGTCAAGCAGCGTTGGTTGTCCTCGCCTTGGATATGAGTCGACGCCAATGCAGCCATGCCCACTGTCATCTTTGGACATGTGACCCGATGCACAAGTGCAATTTGGAACATCGAGTCGTGGTTGTAGATACCTTGTTACTCGTCCATGAACGGGAGTGCAGCTGCATAGCCACTATCTCTCATGAGTAATGGTTGGTCACATTATTTGACATGTTGTCAACGTAATCCATCAGCTGACCGGGACAGTTTACTCAATGTGCACCAAAGCAGTATCAGGGAGTGGGTCAATTTGCTCACTGCATACTACGACACGTGCAATCTCCGAGGCCCAGTTCCCAACATGCATGCCAAACATCCATGCATGCCATAAACGAGCATCACTATAAAACTCCCGGTCGTGGCCCAACAGGGTACACACACACTCATCGTAATACATGTCAGCTACCCAAACGTTGGAGAGGCACACGTCTATGCACCATTCGGATAGGCACGTGCGACATTGCAACACAGGTTGAACGCAGGTGACGTCCGCAATGCAAAAGCTCAGCCGGTGAGTGATCCGCAGCACTGCCAAAGGCAGTGCACCCAGGACATGCAGCAGACGTGGAAGGTATAGGTGGATGTGAATGGAGTCGACCATGTGTTTGGGATGCCCTGCCATTGCATCAGTGGCTCTGCTTGTAGCTGCACTGGCTTACCGTGTGCCAGTCTAGTGGATGAAATGGCACACCTTCGTGCAATGAGCCGGGTCTGTGTGCAATGGGTGCAGGCAGTGGGGTGATGGGAGTACATGTGAAGGCCATTTCATGCATGCTAAATACGACAAAGGAATTTTGAGTGTGGGATGTGTACTCGTTGTTCTCAAATTGGGTAGTGTGTAGTGTGGGAGACAGATGCAAATATTATCGTACCTGTCTAGGGGGCTGGTCACTTGCAAGTTCCTTCTCGGAGTAGCAGATGTACTAGCGCAAGGTAGCTCAGCCAAACAATCTTTAATCCCTACAGTAACTTTTCCAGCTGCATTCATACAAGATGTGTACAGAGGTCGGTCGTGGTTGTTGTGGGATGTTTGCGACCCTGGTCATCATGGATGAGATGCCCAGCACGTGGCACATGGGTGGGTTCACTGTGAGTTACATTGCCAAACAGCAGCTCCTTTCTCCCATGAGCCTCCACACTTTTGAGCGCTGCGCTGTTGTATCCCGTGCTCTCCTACAGCACACCATTGTAATGCGTATTTGCGCATGTCCTGCGGCATTCCAACCACACCGTGACACTGCCCTTTGAAGGTGGTGCATGCCACTTTACAACATCGACTGCTGCGGCCCTGGTGGTGGCCACACCAGAACACAGAGTCACACTTACTGCACTTCCCACACATGGTCATGTCCGAGACACCCCATTCCCCTTGCCGGATAGGCACACCCCTGCGCTGACCTGTGTATGCCGGACCAGCACCCGCCGCTTGTGCATGCAGGAAGATGCATGTGTATGTACATGTTCAGGCTTACTGCCAACGCTGAGGTGACATGGTAACGTCCACTGAAGATGGCACACTGTGATGTTTTAGGGCCTGTGCCCATCATGCTAACACAATGACCACACGGACACACTTGCTCAGATGCGGGTTCGGGGGGCATTGGTGGTCCTGGGGTGGTTGCGATGAGTGTTGCGGCCCTCATGGGTATCCGGATATCATGCTCATTGACTCTATGGAACCGGTGGGTGTTCCATTGTGGCTCTTGGCTGTGTTCCCTTTCATGCTGCAGGTAGTCATCCTGCTTAACACCAGCAGAAAGCTGGTGTAAAATCCCTGGTGCTAACGTGGCCTATTGCCGGAATTTGTTTTGCATCGCAGTTTTTACCTTTTGTTGTGAAAGTTGTGATGTGGTTTTTTTCGTGTAAAGAAGAATAAACAAACTGGGCAGTGTATCCTGTCAAGATCCATCCCCTGACCCACTATTCCCAATCAATATAAATACAATGAGATTTCTTCATTGATTTTGTGTGTACAGTGTAAATGCACCCACTACCACAGTGCAATTCAATACAGGCATTTAGGATTTAGAATAAATCGAAAAGGTGCACCTCATGTGTTTTTGCACTTGAAGGCCCCCTCTGCATCTCATTATCAGCACTTTAATGCACCTAAAGTTGACATAAATCTAACACACTATTCAGAAGCTGGTGCAAACTGCAGACATCAACAGTATTCCCACAAAAACTGCCCCAAAATGTAACACTAATGTGGACACCACCAAATAACAGTAAAAAGAACAAGAAAGAGTCGCACAGCACTTAAGTAACCACCAAAAAAGTTATTGAAATTTAACTCAACACAAAACAACAAGGCGGAAGACTCCTGTTGGGTCCATCAATGTCGACAACACTATCATATGCACTCATACATCTATACAGTTACTCACACACTGCCACTCACCCATAGAGTTATTCACACACCTAGTCAGTCTTACATATTTATAATGATACTAACACATACTTAGTCTCTCATGTAATCACTGATACAAGTATACACTCATCCATACAGCCACTCTCACAATCATTGACTCTCATGTATAGTTATTTATATACTTCAACTCTCACATACATTATATTTTATATATGTAGTTACTTGCTCATGTACCACTGAGACATTCATTCAGTTACCAACAGACTCATACACACACTCACCCAGTCATACAGCTCTTTCCACATGTACTTCTGAACCCATACACCCAGTGAATCAACCACTCACACATCTATGCACAGTCAGACAACTCTCACCCACTCACTCACTCACTCACTCTCCCTTACAAATACTCAGGCAACCAATCAATAACCCATAGAGACACTTATGTAGCTACTGAGCATGCAGCAGGTTACACAGCAACAGACAGACTGATACAGACATTCACACAGTTTAGTCACTAACCCATGCATTCAGTAAGACACTTGTAATCACTCATTTATACAGTCAGTCATGTACCTACTAAATCCTTTATACAGACACTTACAAACCCACTCATTCTTCAATACAGCTTGGCATATATATATAAAACATATTTAAACTTTACAGAAACACACAGTCACTGGATGATGTCATCAGTGATGCAATTTGAGATGTCCTCAGTGATGTCATCAGTGATGTCACTGACCATGTCATGAATGATGTACTATGTGACGTCATTGGCAGTGCATTGCGGGTGCGCGAGTTATAGTTAGCTGAACTAACTATGACAGGGGAATATCTATGGTTTTGTACGAGTGAAATATCCAACTAAATATAACATATCTGAAACCTATAATTTTTTCAGTGAATATATTTATTACCTACTGGCGGTCGCCAGTAGGTAGTTATAGTTAAAACCTAGTTTCTATAGGAAATCCGCAACATTCTATTTGGAATAACTTTGGCGCCGGTGGACGAATCTTTGCAAATTTCTCCAAATTGCTCCGCTCCTTCCCTGAAAGTTTGGGGGGTGATTCGTGCAGGGGGGGCCGAGAAAAAAGGGGGGTCCCAAAATGTGTTTTCCCCATGCAATTTCCCATAGGACCTTTAGCCAGGGCTACAGCCCGAACGGCTGAAAGGAATTACACCAAACTTGGCAAAAAGGTAAAGTTCTGTTCGCAGATGAGTCTTTTTGTTAAATAGTGTAAATCCGTTCAGTAGTTCCTGAGAAAATCAAAAGTAAAAACATAAGTATATCTAGAGGTGCATACGGTAAGCTTACTGTACTCTGTACCTTCCCGAGCACGAGCTGAATGCTAATTGGCTGTCAACTATCTGTCAACACTCCAAACCAGAAAGTGTTGGTAGCCATCTTGTGCCTCGGTAGACTGAGGCAAAAGAAAGCAGAAAAACAAACGTGTAGATCGCAAAAAGGGGGCAGGGTAGAACCACCCTGACCCCCTAGGCCAGCTCAGGGGTCAGGGGTCCCACAAGGACCCCCGAGGCCCCCCTCCAAATTTTTTTTTTACAAAAATCACGGGGTACGAGTACCGTATGAGGACCGTACAAGTACGGTAAGCTTAGTGTAAGCTTACTGTACTCTGTGCCTTCCCGAGCACAAGCTGAATGCTAATTGGCTGTCAACTGTCTGTCAACACTCCAAACCAGGAAGTGTTGGCAGCCATTTTGTGCCTCGGTAGACTGAGGCACAAAAAGCAGAAAAAAAAACGTGTAGAACGCAAAAAGGGGGCAGGGTAGAAACACCCTGACCCCCAGGCCCTGTTCAGGGGGTCCCACAAGGACCCCCAAGGCCCCCCCAATGTTTTTTTTACAAAAATCGGGGGCACGAATACTGTACGAGTACTGTACGCGTACCTTTCCGAGTACGAGCTGCATGCTCATTGGCTGTGAACACTCCAAACCAGGAAGTGTTGGCAGCCATCTTGTGCTTGGTAGACCGAGGCACAAGAAAGCAGAAAAACAAACGTGTAGAACGCAAATAGGGGGCAGGGTAGAAACACCCTGACCCCCTAGGCCTGCTCAGGGGGTCCCACAAGGACCCCCACGGCCCCCCCTGTAAAAAGGGCCGTGGCCTCATTACACCTCTCTGCAATGCAGCCCCCTGGCGCATACTGGAGATTCCTGGCGGGCTTGTTGGCCCCCAGGGACCCCCAGTATGCAAGGGGACTTAATTCCCCAACTTAGAACACTCTACAGGGCGCGTTAGCACAGTGGTGAAGGTAGGGGCTGGGGCTTGAGGTGATGTGAGTGCAAACATGCCCTGAGGCGCGTTTTAAGTTGGGGAATTAATTCCTGTTCAATCCAGAGGTCCCCTACAGGGCAACTAGTCCAACAGGTATCTCCAGTAAGCGCCACGGAGCTGTGTTGCAGAGTGTTGTAAAAAGGGGGCGTGCCATTTGAACGACTCTCTGCAACACAGCTGCCTGGCGCATACTGGAGGTACCTGGTGGGCTAGTTGGCTCACAGGGGGCAGGGTGCGGGGCTTCACTGATGTTTACGAAATTTTCAAAAAACTTTCTCTTTTTTGATCAGCTCCTATCTTGAAAGTTTTGGGGTGATTGGTCAAGGGGGGTTGGGAAAAAGGGTTCCAAAATGTGTTTTCTCAATGCATTTTCCATACAAAATTTTAAACAAAGCTACAGGTGAAACTGCTGAACTAGTGAACTAGTGAACTGGTGAACTAGGCCACATTTGGCAGGGGGAAAGGTCTTGGTTCAGAAAGCGCGCTTTTGTAGAAATGATGTAAATCCGTTCAGTAGTGTTTTGAGATATTAAAGGAAACAAATATATATATATCTGGTCGGTGCCTAACAGCTGAGCACAAGCTTGCCTCTGATTGGCTGCTAACCTTTTAAACCAGGAAGTGTTAGCAGTAATCTTGTGCCTCGCGTCGAGTGAAAATATAAAAGAAAGGTTCCGGGGGCAATTTAATATAGCGGAGCTCTGTGTAATGATGATTTGGTGAAGGTTTAAGATTTATTAACAATAAAGGAGAAACAGGTGAGCGCCAGGCAGCACCACTTCCACTCCAGGACACCAGTAGGATGGTAACCTTTCTCACGCTTCTTGTGCCCAAAATCACCACTTCGCAGCTATGCCGTTCGAAGCCAGTCCTTCGGCTGGCAGCTCACTACCTTTGCGAGCTAGTACGCTGCTGTGCCTGTACCCATGCGAGCTACTAAGCTGCTGTTCCTTTGGGAGATGACGGCTCATAGTTCTGCGTCTGTGAGTCAAGCGGACAGGCCGCAGCTCTCCCTCAGTGAGCCTGGGTGCGAACTGTGCATATAAGTCACACTACATGAGCATTGAACAGCCATTTTGTGATTCAGTCTGTCAGCTGATATCTGTCCAAGGCAATTCTGAAAACATACCAGAGTTCTTTTCTGTGAGAGATACCCCTTTCACGCTGCATCTCCCCACATTAGCAGGAACACACACTCTACCCACATCACCAGTATACTCCCAACAAACTTTTTGGGCCCGGAAGTGTCCCTGTGCGGTTGGACAAATAAGAAACCTTAGTCATGTATAGATTTATATATAAAACATTTTCTTTAAACACAACAACTACAAATAGAACTATGTACAGCCGTGGACTGTCATTGCTGGTCCGTTTGTGATTCACAGCCTGCAAGACAAAAAAGAAAGATAAGATGGTGCATCATGCATCCAGCACAGGAGACAGAGAGAGAGAGAAAGAGTGAGAGAGAGAGGGAGAGGAAGTGAGAAAAAATGAGAGAGAGTGAGAGAGAGGAAGACAGAGAAAGAAAGATAGAGTAAGAGAGAGAAAGAGAGAAAGAGTAAGATAAAAGGGAGAGAGAAAGAGAAACAGTGTGACAGAGAGGAAGAAAGTGAGAGAAAGAGTGAGAGAGAGGAAGAGAGAAAGAGTGAGCTACAAGGAAGAACGAAACAGTGTGAGAGAGAGGAAGACAGAGAAAGAGAGATTAAGAGAGAGAGAGTGAGATACGAGGAAGAGAGAATGAATCAATGTGAGAGAGAGGAAGAGAGAGAGAGAGTGAGAGAGTAAGAGAAAAAGTGTGAGAGAGAGGAAGAGAAAGAGAGAGAAAGAGTGAGAGAAGAAGAGAGAATCAATGTGAGAGAGAGGAAGAGAGAGAGAAAGAATGAGATAGGAAGAAAGAGAGAGAGAAAGAGTGAGACAGAGAAGAAGACAACGAGAAAAACAGTGTGAGAGACAGGAAGAGAGAGCGATAAAGAGAGAAACGGTGAGAGAAAGAAGAGAGAGGAATAAAAAGTGACAGAGAGGAAGAGAGAAAGAAAGAATGAGACAGAGAAAGAGAGAAAGTGTGAGAGAGAGTAAGGAAGAGATGTAGAGGGAGAGGGAGTGTTGACACTGGAGAAAATCATGGCAACTGACATTTATGCCACCGATGTGTCTCCAACCACGTGCCCAGGGATAGTGCAACCCTAAAGTTTAGTGATCTGAAGGATAGTATAGAATTAGTAATTGCAGAGTACATACAACTGCACACACATAATTCTCTGTGTCACTAATACGCAATGAAGCTAGTACAACCCATCAACTCCCACTGCTTGGAGGTATCTGCGCACACCTGTGTCCCCAGACTGCTGCACACTGTCCACTCCCAC
Source organism: Lissotriton helveticus (assembly GCF_964261635.1). NCBI lineage: Eukaryota > Metazoa > Chordata > Amphibia > Caudata > Salamandridae > Lissotriton > Lissotriton helveticus. Next base: position 1,795,100,238 of record NC_136068.1, read on the forward strand.
CGCCCATAGATGACTGCCCGCTGCTGCAGAAAGAAGTCTCTCTGCTCACTTTCCGCCAGCGTCGTGTGTGTGTAAGAGCGTCCACCATGTGCCGAAGCAACCTTCTCTGTCGTTGCGTACTCGTGGTAAAGCAGAGCGCACAATTCGGAGTGGGTGTTGATTGTCAGGATGTCCGCGCATCATCCCAGAGGTTTTGTGTGCTTTCAGCTCTCGAAGGACTGAGGAAGAGAGAGATAAAGAAAGAAAGTGAGCTGAAGACAGAGAGAAAGAAAGAAATAGTGAGAGGAAGAGAGAGGGAAAAGAAAGAAAACAAGAGGAACACAGAGAGAAACAGTGAGAAAGACAAAGAGAGAGAGAGAAACAGTGAGAGAGAGAGGAAGAGAGAGAGAAAGAGGAAAAGAGTGTGAGAAAGAGAAACAGAGAAACCGAGGAAGAGTGAGGGAGAGAACAACAGAGAGAGAGGAAGAGAGAGAGAGAGAAAGAGACAAACAGTGTAAGAGGAAGAGGGAGATAAAAAGGTGTGAGGGAGCGAAAGGAAGAGATCAGAAGGGATACTGAGTGCCCACACTGTGTACAAAACTGTCACAGTTTACCTTTACACCACTGCTTTGTCTTCAACCAAATGCCGCAGCCTAGTGGTACACTCAAGCTCCCACATCTGAAAGATAGTACAGTATTAGTAATGGCAGAGCAGGGTTGGATTAGGATTCAATATCGGTCCGGGCATGCTAAAAAAAGTGCCCCACATTTGCATATTGCCTTTCCTCAAAACACTGCTTCAGCGAAATTTTATTTAAGCAAAGAGGTGTGGGGGAGACATAAAAAAATGCATGGATTAGTTTACACTGGTGACTTAAAAACAAGTGAGGTAATTTCTGCTTAGGCCCCCTGCCCTGCTAGGTATGCATACATTAAGGCCCTGCGAGAGAAAGAAAGTAACACCTCTGCCTGTTGCTAAACTTGAGGTAATGATGCCCATCTGCCTCCAGAAAGGCCATTGAGACACCCACTGGGCCGCTGGCTGTATCCCAACAACAGCTACATCACCCAAATCTGCCCCCCAGACTGTTCCAAAAAGCAGCCCACAGTTGGACCTCAGCACCGGGCTCTCGGGCTTTGCACTCTTGCCCGCGTTACCAATCCGATGCTGTGGCAGAGTATATACGAGTGTGTACACCAAAATCGCACTGCCTTCTTTCTGCATTCAGTCTGCTGTATCCCATCCACTCCCGCCGCCGAGAGGTATCTGCCCGACGCTGCGCACCAGGACTCACTGCTCACCTTTTCGAGGTCACAGCACCCTCCACATCATGCAGCTACGTTCTGCAAGCTAACAGGTCTCACATTTGGTACTGAGTCTTGATATCGCCATGGCAGAGGCCATACTGGTGCACCTATCATCACGGGTTGAACACCCGCTCAGTGCTTTTGGTGCTACTAACTCAATGAGAAGTGAGGCCACGCACTCTAAACTCTAAAATGACATAGAGCACATGCGCCCGTTCTTTTATATTAGCGGGGTCACGTGTCTTGTGACGCCTTTGCTGGATGGGTGTTGAGTGGGTGTATACAAGCCGTGGGGGAGTGACTATGGCATCAGTGTTGCCAGATTGGGCAAGATCACGCACAATTGGGCTATAATTTTTCCGGTTGTGTGGTGACATTTTGGTTTGGGCTAGTTGCCAGATTATTAATATAAATACAGCGCTCCAGCAAAGTAGTATGTTAAAGTGCTTTATTAGACACATATTTACTTTGCATCCTGCTGCAATATCAATTCCAATGCATTCACCGCCTGCTTGACACTGTCCCTGCCCCTCCTTCCCTAAAGTAGCAATATTGGGCTAGTTTGGGCTACTTTTTAATTGACTTTGGGCTATATAGAGGTTAGAAAATCTGACAACACTGGATGCGGGTGCGGGTGTCCGTGTTGGAGTGCTATGCTGGTGTCAATCTGTTCAGTAGTTTTTGAGAAAATTATGGTTAAAGTCATTTACATAACTATGGGCGCGGTGGATCCGCAGATTGTGCAAAAATTGGCATCGTAGGATAAGCTCTCAATGCTAATAGGCTGTCAAGTGGTTGTAAACATTCGAAACCAGGAACTGTTGGCAGCCATTTTGTGCCTTGGTAGAAGGGAGGCTGAAAAAGTCTGTGAAATATGTGTTCAAATCGTGAAAAGGGGGCAGGGTAGAAACACCTTGACCCCGTAGGCCTGCTCAGGGAATCGCACAAGGACACCTAGGGCAAAAAAATATATATATATGTTTTTTAAATTGCGATCGAAAAAAACCCCCAAAGGTTATTAGTCCCCGTGGCGGCCAAATCCCGGGGGCCTTTAAAAAAAATAGTGTGGGGAGTCCCAATCCCCCACATACTGCCCCGCGGAGCATTACCCCCGGGGCTTTAAGTTAATATATGTGGGGGGCTAACTGGCTACCCCTACGCAGCCCTGGGGACCATCACCCCCCAGGGTCAGCTCCTGAAGTGATAGGGGCTTATTTTTTCTTTTCTGTAAAATTAGAAGTGTATAAAATCAGAGCGGCTCCAGGTGTGGACGCGTTGGATGCATGGTGTGTAACCTGTAGGGTACGCAACTCCATCGCATGTGGTGCACGACTTGTACGTATTGGCTGCATGACTCCTACGGCACTGGGTGTGCGACTCAAAGCCAAAAATAAATAATTTTTTCAGATATACATCAAGCATATGTGTTTAGTTGTTAGGTGGCTCTAAAAAGAGCCCTTGTGTTTATTGAGAGATTTTAGTACCTACAAGTAAGTACCGATGCAGAGTCTAAAGTTCAAGAGGGAGACTCTGTTCCCTTCATCAGTAAAATGTACATCATCTCTCCTATAGATTTATTTATAAAGTTTTATATAGCGCAATTAATTGCATTGCATATTGAAACGCAGATTGTTGTGGTATATGGACCCCATTCTATAGTCTTGGATTCACATGTTTCCTAGCTTTCTCAATCTGTGGACAAAATTGATTGAACCAGTTCCATTTCTGCCTTTGGCATATGTTAGAATAGACAACGGCAGTTTGGAGGAAAAGTGACATCAATTCTCGAAAGGTGTCTTTCATAAGCATTTCCAGACCTAGCCCAGTCAAAGTGCCTAGGTTATTGCCACCACAGTGCACAATTATGAGGTCAGGGTGTTGGAGATGCTAAAAGGATTTAAGCAATGGCATCAATTGGTGCCACTTTAACCCTCTCAGTCAAATCCATTTAATATCTACATTTGGTAAACCTAGGTCTTTGTGATTTCCTTTGTGTTCTGCATACCCTTGGCTCCATAACATATAGCTGTGTCCCACAATCCACACTCTAAACATCTTGAAAGGAGGTCTGGATGCACTCAGATGGTCTCTGTAAATGAAATGGAAGTTTGAAAACTAATTTTTTTCAACAATGGTGGATAAGATGCAGTGTTGAAAAAAGAAAAGAAATGATTGGTTGGTTGAGAACATTGTACACAGAAAACAAGGGTCCATTTTTTGTTTTTTAAAAGCCTGATTCTTATTGGTTAACAAAAACTGATAGAAAAGAACATAAGATAAGCTAAGTTGGTATATTGAAAAGTCGTGCACACTTGCTGTTTTGACTAGCAACATTGTGTGATGAACTTTTGACCTGTGTGCTCAGTTACGTGTTCCATGACGTGTTTCTATGGTAACAGACAGTAGGCAGAATGGGGGCAGTTTTCAAATGTATGTTATTTGGAAAGGATTGAAATGTCAAACCAATAAAAATGTGTGTTTGGTTTTGAATTAATGTGGGAAGCAATGTGATTTGATGTGAATTTATATGTGTGTTCAAAATGAGAGGGAAACTGCCATTCTATGGTTCTGGTGAGAGGTATTGAAAACAGAGATTCTGAATAAGAAAATCTGCTGTGTGACTGACATACTTCTTATTCTACAAAACAATTGGTAAGGTGAGTTATTAATTTGTGAGGGAATGTATGTGGTGCATTTTGATTTTATTCAGAGTAAATGTGTTTGTCCTGCTAAAGTGCAGGGAATACTTTTTTCTCTCTTTATTGTGTGTGTGTGTGCATTTAGAAAGTAGTCTAAGATAAGCATTTGTTTATTTTATGTTTGCACACAGATAACTATGCTGTTCTAATGTTTTGGTAGAATTAGAAACCAGTTCTTTTTCATGTATTTGCAAAATGAGTGAAGGTGCTACATTAAAATTCAGTACTTTTTCTACACTATGAAATGTGTTTTGGTAAAATAGAAGGGATAGAGTTGCTTGTGTAGAATCAGACAGTGAGTCTGTGCATTAAGGAATCACTCTGAGAGAAGCTCTTTGGTAGTTCATGTGTTTTGCGACATGTAATTGGTTAAAAACTTATTGGGGCATATCAGCAAGAACCTCCTTACAATTATCGCCATTTTAGCGCAGGAAACTGCTGCTGAAACCGCGATAATGGGTTTGCTAATATGCGTAATAGAATTTCTATAGAAGTCCAGGTTAGATGTCCTGCACATATAACCTTGGCTTCTAGACAAATTCTATAATGCATATTAGAAAGCTCATTATCGCCGTTTTAGCAGCAGTTTCCTGCCGCTAAAACTGCGATAATTTTAACGAGGTTCTTGCTAATAGGCCCCATTGATATTTGTGTAGAAACACACCGTGAGTCTGTACATTTAAGAATCACTCTGAGAGAAGCTTTTTGGTAGTTAATGTATTTACCGACATGTAAATGGTTAAAAATATATTGGGCATATTAGCAAGAACCTCGTTAAAATTATCGCTATTTTAGCGGCAGGAAACTGCCGCTAAAACGGTGATAAATGGATTGCTAATATGCGTTAAAGAATTCCTATAGAAGTCCAGATTAGATATGCAGGACATCTAACCTGGGCTTCTTTAGGAATTATATAACGCATATTAGCAATCCCATTATCGCCGTTTTAGCAGCAGTTTCTTGCCGCTAAATCGGCGATAATTTTAATGAGTTTCCTTGCTAACATGACCCATTGTCAGGTACGTAACGCTCATTGGATTCAAAGGGCTTCAGCCCCCCGTCGTGTGTGGCAGCCCGGGATGAAACAGCTTGCTGGGCACACACACAGCCGCACCCGAGTACTTCATAGGTCTTTTAAAGACCTTTTGCGTGTTAATGAGGGTTTGATTCCCCCCTCTCCTTAGAGCCCCTGCAGCTCCACTCTGCCTTTTGTTTGAAGAATCACCCCCGAAAAATGTTCTAGCCCCCCGAAATTTGACTCTAGTTGCTCCTCTGCCCATTGTGTTCTTATTTGTTGGTAGAATTAGAAAATAGTCATTGGTTATGTGTTTCCTAAATGAGTTTAGTATTAATAGTAAAATGCAGTTCTGAAATATATGAAATGTGTGCTAGATATTTTTGCAGACAAATAGGTACATGTAGAGTTGCAGTAACACTACCCCAGTAAAATTTTGTACACTACCCAAACAGCACTGCACTACTGTAAATCCTTAATCTACCTCCAGCATGACCACCTACACTACCTACTCACTATTTTGCTACCCTAAACTTAAATGTACACCTGTACAATCTCCTACACTATCCAAAGAGCACTTTATTTCCTAGAACACTACCATACCACAACCCCCTACATTACTCAAACACCACTGCACTATCTTAAACATTAAAACGCTATCACTAGCAGGACCCTGTACACTATATAAACACCACTGCACAATCTTAGAACACTGTCCCAGCAGGACCACCTACACTACACAAATACCACTGCACTACTCTAAACCCTAAATCTACCCCAGTACAACCTCCTACACTACCGAATCACCAGTGAGTACCCTAAACTCTAAAACACTACCCTAGCACGACCCCCTACACTAATGAAATACTGTTACACTACCCTACACCTTAAATCTACGTCAGCACGACATCCTACACTACTGAAATACGTCTGCACTATCCTATAAGAGTACCTCAGCACGACTCCCTACACTAGAGAAACAACACTGCACCACTGTAAATTCTAAATCTGTACTGTTGCAAAACCATAGTGACTGTTTATGTACCATGTAGTAATCTATTTAATAAAGTAAAAGTGAATCAATTATGAATTCACTCAGTGTCTTTCCTTATTGTATTGTAATCATTTAGTAAATATGCATATACTAATACAGTGCTTCAGGTTCTAGTGTTATGGAGTGCTTCAAACTACTCTGCATTATGTATGTAGTGCTTTTATCACCTTCACAGTTGTGTTTCAGGCCTACAGCTTTTTAGTCACAATTTGCATAAAATGTGTTTGTATAGGAATACAAATCTATAATTTTTTTAAGTTATTAATAAATATTTATGTTTATTTATTACAAATACTTTTTTTCATCGTTAAAATAAAGTTATCATGCCGCAAAAATAAAGAGGAAGAAAAAGTCCGAAAAAGGATACTTACTTGAAAAAAACTCAAACTCAAGTATTGGAAGATAAACATGTTATGGCTAAAAAAAGAAAAACTTCTGGTAAGACCACAAAGGACTTCATAAAAAATATTACTAGATTGAGAAAAAACAATACAGATGTGCAAAGTAGTCAAAATGTTCTAAGCACAAAAAAAATGCAAAGAATAGGAAAGACAAAAAAGTCAATGTAAAAACAAAGGATACAACTTATAGTAAAAGAAGAGAAAATCAATATAAAGAAATCCGCAAAAAGTTATTTTACAACAGAGTTGTTCACAATTTACTAAAGGACACAAAGAAATATAGAAAGAGAACACAATTTTATAAAAAGAAGAAGCATATCGAATCCATTGTTGAAAAGGCTTTTGAAGTAAAGAGGAAACTCTTCATTTTGGTATTGAATTGTATTGACTAGATAAACCATTCCATTTAATGAAGGCCAAAAGTAAGAGGAAAAGAGTAATTAACAGATATTCACTTCAAGTTCTGAGCCTTTTTTTAATGAAGAGAGTTATTTACAGAGCAATGCTTTGTTGCATGCAGTTGACACCAGTGGTCGAGCTTATGAGGATAGAGATGACTGTCCAATTGAGAAAGAGCAAATAGTTCCTAGAAATGCAGAAGAAGTGATAGCTGATGAAGTTCTAGACAGACGTCCTAAAGCCCCAGTGTGCACTTGGGATTGTAGTAGTATTTGTATTGCACGACAAGAATCTATTGATAAATTAAGTAATTGTTTACAAGCATATTGTAAAAAAAAGTGTTAAATAAAAGATTAAGGTGTTGCAAGGACTAGACCCTTGCAGAGTGAGAAAACATACTGGTTTGCAAGGTCATTCACTGGCTTGTCTTTCTAGGAAAGTATGTCAGTGTTTTTGACCATTTCAGGACGTTGACAGTACATCGTACTCTAATGCGGAAGCTAGTGAGAAGATTGTATTATGCAAAAAGTCCAGCATTAAAGTTAAATGAGTTGAACAGTGCTCATTTGTGAGGGTCAGTGTCAGATGTAAAAAAGGTTTGTGATGATAGTTTTGTTATTTTGGTCCAGAAGAAGAGAGTGAAGAAACTCAGACCTGACCTCGGGTCGCTCCTCACGCCGCACGGCTCCTCCTGGGTGCCCGTGTCTCATGTCTCTCTCCCTCTGCTGCTGAGGGTTTGCCGCCCCTGGTGACTGCTTGGCTGTACTGCTAATATTTTGTTATTTCTCCCAACTTGTCTTTTGTAACTTGCCTTTTGTTTTTTGCTTTTTTGTTTTCTCTGCTTAGGCGCTCCTTTTTTCACCACTTCCCTCTGAGCCCCCTCTGCCCCCGCTTCCCGCCACTGCTCCCCTGCGGCCCGCCCCCTTTTGCCTTTTGTCTCCCTGCCCTCGCTCATTGGCCGCCCCGCTCCCGCCTCCCAGTTGCTCCTCCCTCCCACTTGGCCCCTTATGGAGGTCGCCTCGCGGCAGTGACTGTGTGACCTGACCTCGGGTCGCTCCCCACGCCGCACCGCTCCTCCTGGGTGCCCGTAACTCGTGTCTCTCTCCCGCTGCTGCCGAGGGTTCGCAGCCCCTGGTGACTGCTTGGCTGTACTGCTAATCTTTTGTTATTTCTCCCAACTTGTCTTTTGTAACTTGCCTTTTGTTTTTTGCTTCTTTGTCTCTCTGCTTAGGCGCTCCTTTTTTCGCCTCTGCCCTCCGTGCCCCCCCGCCCCCGTTTCCCACCGCTGCTCCCCTGCGGCCCACCCCCTTTTGCCTTTTGTCTCCCTGCCCTCGCACATTGGCCGCCCCGCTCTCGCCTCCCAGCTGCTCCTTCCTCCCACTTCGCCTCTTATGGGGGTCACTGCGCGGAAGCGCTGCGGACACGCGGAGCAGGCGCGACGCCGGCGCGCCAAAGGCTAGCCCGTCTGTGTCCGTCCGCACCTGGACCACGCCCAGCGCCAAAACCCCTAGACCCCGCGCCCCCCCTGCAACGCCAGACTGCACTACGACTACGCACCCTCCACGCACTCAACACTGGACGAGACCACCCCTGCCACGGGCCACTCCGAAGCACACCCAAGGGCTCTATGCCTGCCGGAACTGCAGATTCACCAGCATCCAGCCCACCAAACCACCAGCCAGAGAACCCAACCACCTCCGCTGCATCCTCCTCAACACCCGTTCCGTGCGCAAGCACGTCATCGAACTCTGGGACCTCCTAGACTCCACCACCCCGACGTCGGCTTCCTGACGGAGACCTGGCTGAACGCCACCTCAGCACCAGACACCGCCATAGCCATCCCACAGAGCTACAAGATCTCCCGCAGAGACCGAACCAACGGAGTGGGAGGGGGGATCACCATCATCCACAAGGACACCCTCAGAGTCTCAACCAACACCGATGACACCCTCCCCACCGCCGAGCACATGCATTTCCAGATCCACACCAATCCCAACAACACCCTCAGAGGAACACTCGTCTACAGACCACCCGGACCACGACCACAGTTCAGCGACACCATCGCCGACCTCGTCAGCACCCATGCCCTCGCCCCAAGGACAACATCCTCCTCGGTGACTTGAACTTTCACTTCGAGAACAACAACGACGCCAACTCCACCGCCCTGATCGACAACCTCGCCAACCTCGGACTCAAACAGCTTGTGACGACACCCACCGACGCCACTGGACACACGCTGGACCCCATCTTCTCCACAATCCCCCACGTCTCCTTCAACTACACCACCGAACCCCGCTGGACTGACCACAGATGCGTCCACTTTACCTTCAGGAAACCCACCACACAGCACCGCACCCAACAACTACCACGCCGCTGCTGGGGCAAGGTCACCAAGGACCAACTAACTACCACCCTCGCCCTGAGACCACCCGCCGACCCCACTGACCCAGACACCGCCGCGACCAACCTCAAACTGTGGATCAACGACTGCGCCAACACTCTCGCCCCTCTCAAGACCTCCACAACCAACCACACCAACAAGAAAGCCGCCTGGTTCACCGAAGACCTCAGGATCTCCAAGCGCACCTGTCGGAAGCTGGAGAAGAAATGGCTCCATGACCGAACACCAGACAGCCACGCAGCCCACAAGAGCGCCACCCGCAGACACCACCAACACATCAGGACCGCCAAGAGAACCGCCTTCAAGGACCGCTTAGACAACAAAGCACACAACACCAAAGAGCTCTACAGCATCGTGAAAGAACTGTCCAACCCCAGCGCCAACACCAACGACATCCCACCATCACAAGACCTGTGCGACTCCCTGGCCACCTTCTTTCACCGCAAGATCACTGACATCCAAGACAGCTTCAACTCTGACACCCCCGCAGCCACCACCGAGTCCACCACCCCTGCGACCACCACCCGCACCAGCCGCCTGACCACCTGGTTCTACGTCAGCGACGAAGACACCATCCACTCCGGATCCCCATCTGAACCCTGCCCTCACCACGTCTTCAAAAAAGCCAGCACAACCATTGCACCCCACCTCCGGAAAACAACCAACAGTTCCTTCGAGACAACAACCTTTCCAGAAAGCTGGAAGCACGCCAAGATCAACGCCCTTCTGAAGAAGCCCAAGGTGGACCCCAAAGACCTCAAGAACTTCTGGCCCATCTCCCTGCTCCCGTTCTGGCAAAAGTGACAGAGAAGATTGTCAACAAACAGCTAATCCGCCACCTCGAAGACAACAACATCCTGGACCCTTCCCAATCCGGTTTTCGCAGCAACCACAGCACCGAGACCGCCCTCATTGCCGCCACCGACGACATCAGGATCAGGATCAGGATGATGGACAAAGGAGAGACAGCCAAACTCATCCTCCTGGACCTATCAGCAGCCTTTGACACAGTCTGCCACCGCACCCTATCAGCACGTCTCCATGACGCTGGAATTCAAGAGAAGGCCCTGGCCTGGACCACATCCTTCCTTTCCGGCCGGATCCAGAGCGTCCGCCTCCCACCCTTCCGCTCATCTGCGGCGCCCCACAGGGATCCTCCCTCAGCCCGACGCAGTTCAATATCTACATGGCACAGCTCGCCCACGTCGCACGACAACATAACTTCAACATCATCTCCTATGCTGATGACACCCAGCTGATCATATCCCTCACCGAAGACCCCCACACCACCAAAGCCAACCTCCACAGAGGAATGAAGGCCATAGCCGACTGGAGGAAGGGCAGCCGACTGAAGCTGAATTCAGACAAGCCGGAGGTCCTCATTCTCGGACCCACCCCATCAGCCTTGGACGACTCTTGGTGGCCCACATCGCTAGGCACATCTCCGGAACCCACAGACCACGCACGCAACCTGGGGGTCATCCTCGACTCCACCCTCTCCATGACCAGGCAAGTCAACGCCGTCTCCACGGCCTGCTTCAACACCCTCAGAATGCTCCGCAGGATCTTCAAATGGATCCCCCCGACACGAGAAAAAACGTCACCCAAGCCCTTATCACCAGCAGACTCGACTACGGGAACGCCCTCTACTTAGGAACAACAACCAAGCTCCTGAGACGACTACAACAAATCCAGAACGCCTCGGCACGACTGATCCTCGACGTCCCCCGACGCAACCACATCACACCCCACCTGAGAGACCTGCACTGGCTACCCGTCAACAAGAGGATCACCTTCAAACTCCTCATCCACGCACACAAAGCACTACACAACACCAGACCTACATACCTCAACAACCGACTCAGCTTCCACACCCCCACCCGAAGCCTCCGCTCAACCAACCTCGCCCTCGCCACAGTTCCTCGTATCTGAGAAGTCACTGCCGGCGGCAGATCTTTCTCCTACCTCGCCGCCAAGACCTGGAACTCTCTCCCTACCAGCCTACGACAGACCCAGGGCCTGTTGGCCTTCAGAAGACTTCTCAAGACCTGGCTCTTCGATCAGTATCGGCCCCCAGCGCCTTGAGACCCTCACGGGTATGTAGCGCGCTTTAGAAATACAGTGATTGATTGATTGATTGATTAATAGAAGAAAATGTTGTAGAGAATGTTGAACATAGTTGTACAAAAAAATATGAAAATTAAATTGCAAAGTTTAAGGTGAATAAAGGTGAAAGGCCAAATTTTTCTTGTATTTGTTGTCGCCGAACTCACTATAAAAAACAGACTAGGAGTGTTGATCGGTATTTAAAAAGTGAAAAAGAAAATAATGATACGTGGAAGGAATTTGCAACGTATTTGTTGGCAGAGAATTGTTTTGATTTGGGTTCTGATCAGCGTATTTGTAAATATTATTATAACAAATTAGATGAGAATAAAATGCCCGCTAGAGCTGTTCATAATAATCTAGAGTTAGTTGCTATTCCTCCAGAATTGACAGATTTGAACACCTATGAGTCTATTCTCATTCAATGTGTGCACCCGTTTTAGGCTATTGTTCGTATAGAGCCTAAAACAGGTAAATTGACTCCTTCCTCCTACAAAGGATTAAAGGGAAGAGTTATGTATTTACCGTTAGATTTAAAGAAAAATATTGAAACTATTGGTGTAGACAGTGTAAAAAGTGAACCATAAGTTATTCTTGTTATGGTGTGCCGACTAAGAATAAAAAAATCTGCCAGGAGTTAGTGGATGTTAAGAAAGTCCAAAAGGCAACATTGTATTTGATAAAAAACAATACATACTATAAAAATGTTTATAAGGGAGAGGAAGAAATAGTTTTAGCAGAAGATACTGAAACGTTGAGTGGACAAATAGAAAAAGTGGATATGTTAAGATGTTAAGAAATCTATGAACATTACAGTGTGCATCCACTTCATACAAAAGAAGTGATGGGAAACAATATTGAATTGTTTCAAATGAAAATGGCAAAAGGAACTCCCATGAGTGTATGGGACGAGAGCTTGGAAGCTCGTTGATTTCCACAGTTATTCCCAACAGGAAAAGGAGGACGATATGATGAACGTCTTGTGCAGATTCCTGCATCTGAATATTGGTCAACAAGATTATATGCAGAAGATCCAAGATTTCGACAATGTATCCCTTATATATTTAATCTTTTGTTTGAAAGTGACTTGTCTAAACTTTCATATACAGTCAATCAAATTCAAAAAAGTGGAATACATCTGCAAAATGTATCTGCAAAAGATTTTATGGAAATAGTGCACCAGAGAGATGATCATCTAGAATCTCAGCTCATTAATTTGATGGCATGTCAGCGTGGCACTAATGAATATTGGTACCGTCAGCATGGAGAACTAAAATGTATGCTACGGAACTTAGGAACTCCAACATGGTTCCTTACCCTGAGCTGTGCTGAGTACGCTTGGGATGATTTACTAGAATTTCTTCGAGAGGCAAATTCTAATATAAAAAATATTGAATACAAGACACCCGGAGAATTGTGCTCTTTGGATCCTGTTAATGTATGCAGGTATTTCAATCATGGATTTTAGGCTATGATGTCTTTTATCTGCAATAAAAAAAATCCTCCTCTTGGAGAAGTTGTGGATTTCTTTTAGAGAAAGGAGTATCAAGCAAGAGGTGCTCCTCATATACATATGCTGTTATGGATTAAGGAAGCTCCCAAATTTTGAACAGATGCAGATGATACTGTTTTGAGTTTTATTGAACAATATGCAACATGTGATGTACCAAAAAGCACCAAAGAAAACAACTTAAGAGCACAAGTGTAACGATTCCAAAGCCACTGATGTGGAAAATACTGTCTACAAAAGTACAAATCTAAGGACAAGTTCCACACCAAATGTCATTTTGGATTTCCACGTCCTGTAATATCGAAAGGAAGAGTGAACAGTTTTATGTCACCTTTGTGACATACTATTACAAGAAAGTCTCCAAAAAATACCTACAACTTAAGAAGAAATAAAGAGTCAAAATCTATAAATGACTACAACCCAGTTATTTTTGTCCATGTGGAATGCTAACATGGATATTCAATATGTTGCGGACAATTCCATTGCTGTTGCTCGATATGTAACATCTTATATTACAAAATCAGAAAAGACGGAATTGAAAGAAATGTGGGAAGACATTTCTCACGAGATGATTCTAAGTAAGAATTTATACAGTTTCAGTTTGAAGATGTTATCCCATCGAGAAATTGGAGCATATGAATGCTCAGATCGGTTATCATCTGCAAGTCTATACTCCAAATCTAAAAGAATCCTTTAAGTGAGTCTAGGTCTTGCAGCAATGTGAAATCGAGTACTGAAATCTGTACAAGAAATTGAATATTTAGCAGAAAAAGATCCAGAAAGTACAGATATTTTAAAAACAAAAATATTGGACACAGAAGTCATCATCTTGAGAACAAACATGTGTCTCTATGAAGTGCTGCAAAACTACACTTTTAAACGGAATACTATGGAGAACATCAATGAAGGAAAATATGGAGTCATTGGTTTTGAAGGATGTTTGGTGAAACAAACAAAAGGAAATTTGATTAATCACAGGAAGCTGAGTTGCGACAGTGCTGATAAAAGCAAATTTTACTATTTAGCTCTTTTACAACTATTCAAACGATGACGTTCAGAACTGGAATTACTTGGAGATTTCCAGAGCTATGAATATTCATTTAATGCTTGTAAAGAAAGCATACAATGCAGTGCTTTTGCAAATTATGTGAAAATGTTGAATGATGAAATTGATCAAGAAGTTACAATTGCAGCTGAGATTGCAAAGGACAGTTCTCAAAACAGTCAAAAAGTCAAGATCCACTAGGACAACCAATTGTTGAAAATGAAGCAGCAATCACTATGAATGAGGTGGAAACAGCAATGCATCAAGTTCAAGAAGATGTAACAAACTTAGCAAACTTGGAAGAACAACTAAATGTTTTGCAAAAACAAATATATGAGCAAGTGAGACAACAGATTGACCATGGATTACTTCATGAAAAAAAGAGTGTATGTTGTAAGGTAAATTCTTCTCTTTCTTCTTTCTTTATATCAATGCGCTCTCTTCTGTTCAGCCTGCATGGCTGGAGAATGCTGGATGATGTCATGGAATGTTGGTGTGTGGACTTGTGGAGAGCGTCAGTTGGAGATGTGAGGCTGAGCAGAAGGAGGATGCTCCTGGTGGGGCTACTATTCCAGATTAGATTAAAACTTACCATCTTACTACAATTTACCATCTATCTACTACCTGGAAATTAATACAATAAAGTACATCTTGGAACCTACCACCTTGTCTACAATTTGGACTTCTTTACTTAGTACAGTGCTTATGCACATCATTTCAACCTATTCGAATGTACGTGAGTGGGTAAACTGAAACCGGATAACGTTTTTTAATTAATGTAATTACTAGTTATCTACAGAAAATAACTGAGTCGCATTTGTCTTGTGTTGTCACTGCTCCAACTGGGTTGGCAGCACACAATATTAAATACATTGGAATACCACAAGCTGTATGGAGAAGCTTGTTGTGAAGTTTCAAGAGTCTTGAAGAAAATGAAACTTCTCATTATTGATGAGGTAAGTATGTTATCAAACTTAATGCTTGCCTTTGTGCATTTAAGAATGCAGCAAATTCTTAAAACAGAGTACGACGTGTTATTTGGAGGAAAATACATCATAGTGTTTGGAAATCTTCTGCAACTGACTCCAGTAAAAGGACAACCAGTATTTAAAACACTTGCGCATGAAGACACCAGAACGTCTCTGGGTAGTGTTGGAAACGTGAACATATGGTCATATTTTGAATACAAAGAACTCATTACAAATATGCGACAGGCAAATTATGTTGATTATTGAACTATTCTGAAAGATATAAGAATTGGATTACTGACAGAACATGGCAAACAAGCTTTACAGACTTGATTACTTTCCAATTTGTTTCCAAATGAAGATATAGTTCCTGAAAAAATATACATGGAAAATGCAGATAAGAAATATGTAATCTGCTTAATGCCAACACTGTGTGAGTGTTCTATATTCAATGAACAACTTTTGAAACTGGAAAATGAAGAAATAATAAAAATGGAAGCCATCGATAAAATAGAACATGAAGGAATCTCTAATATTTGCCTGGAAAATTAAAGACAAAATTGGACTCTTTAGAAAAATCAATATCTAAAACTGCTGGTCTGGAAAAGAATTTATATGCATGTAGAAACCGTCGGATCATTTTAAGGTGTAATTTGGATGTAGAAAAAGGTTTAGTTAATAGAGCAATGGGCACAGTTGTAGATTTTGTTAATTATCAAAATAAAGATTAAATTTGATCAGATTGAAGAAGTGAAACAAATTGGTCGTTGTTAAGTTCATTTTTTGCTTGTTAAAGATTTATATGTCCGTAAAAACAGTTTCCATTTTCTCTGGCATATGCTATTCATAAATCTCAGGTTTAAGTGTTGACAGTGCTTTGGTGAATTTTAGAAATACTGTGTTTAAAAGGGTATGGCATATGTTGCTTTGTCTCGAGTCAGAACATTATTATCTGGTTTGTTTTTTATTGATTTTGATGATACTGAGATTACTGCAGATGCCAACTGTGTCAAAGAGTATAATGGGTTAAGAAGAACATATGCTCTCAATTTAGGTCAATATCCTGTATATGAAAAGTGTGTGGTTGCTCGAAAAAGAAGGTATGACAATATCTGTACTGAAGGTGTAGAGAAGGGAAAAAAATAAGATAATGTTGTGATTGCAAGCAAAAAGAAAAAGTACACTGTTGAAGAGATTGTTGGTTTTCAGTTTTAAAATAGTTCTGGTGTCAACTGCTATGCTAATGTAGTAGTCAATGTTGTTTTTTTACTTGAAGGTTTGCAACAGCAAATTATGGAGAATCGTGAAAAAAGATTTTGTTCCTTGTTACATTCAGTACATGAAAAATTGAGAACAGATAAAAGTAAAAAACAAAGCGTTTCTGATGTTTGTAATCTTTTCGATGTATGTTCTGGTTCTACACAATTGACACAAAATATCCAACAAGATGCTCACGAGTTTCTAAAATTTATGCTTACAGTATTGGAAAATGAAGGTGTAGACATAGAGAATATTTTTGGCCTTTGTTATAAATGGGAACATCAGTGTGAAAATTGTATGTATACATGTAGCACTAATGTAGACACTGAAAGATTTTTATATTTGACATTACCGGACTGTAAATCAGTGCCTTTCAGTAAATTAGTTAAAGCTGCAAACCAAAACATGGAGTGTAGCCAATGCAAATCAGAAATGTTTTCAACATTATTTATCCAAAGATATGGAAAATATATAATTTTAATGATGCAACGTTGTACAGCTGACGGAAGAAAATTGGACACTTTAATAAAACATTTTGTAGCTACACAACTATCAATATCAGGAAAGACCTTTGTAGCAGTAGCAATATTTTCCACGATGGTCCTTCAATAACATCTGGACATTACACTGCCTATCTGAAAAGTGAGAAAGGCTGGAGTCTTTATAATGATGCTGAGTTTGTTTTCAAACAACGTTTGCCTTTCGAATTAGCAAATTCCTACCTAATATTTTTAAAGCTAAAGTTTTAGCAAGATTATTTAGCCCCTGAGGAATTTATTGTTATCATTTCATAGGGTTATCATTGGACAATTTATATACAAATGACTGCAAAAATACAATTTGGCCTCAAGGAAATTTATTTATTTAAATTATAGACTGTTTGTTGCACATTGTCTCGGTGTATAATTCTAACTGGCATTATTTATGGTGTTTGTACATTTAACTTATACCATTTTCTTAGCAGTAATCATTTTATATAGGTGTGATTTGTATTATCTAGTATTTTACTATAGATCGATTATTGTTTTTTTTTTTAAACAATCTAATTGTTTGGGGGGGTATTGCCCGCTGTTATGTGATGAGTACGATTGAAAGCACTATTTCTAGTGAAGTTTAAATTATTTTTAGAACAGAAAAAAGGCAAATAAATTACTTTGTAAAATGTTAAACTTATGCTGTGCTATTAAAAATGAATTACTACATGTTAGAACTATTTTTTCTTTTCTTTTACAGATCTTAATTTTAAGTTATCAAATTTAGCACCATTCAGATTTTAAAAAACAAGATATTAAAATGTGGACCGTTTTCTACGTGTATTACTGTTGAGGTACGTTTTAGTAAGTCTTAAAATGCATAATGGACTGTGGTTTCACACAGTAGAAGTTAAGGAACATGGATGGAGTAAATTTGTGCTAGAAAATTGCAATGCAGACAGGTATAAAATAAGGGCCAGCTTCAGAACACCCGTCTCCATGATACATATTATAGTACAGAATAGACTGATATGGTTGTTTTGCACGTCTTGATAATTTCATAATTAAAAGAAATGAAACTCTTCAACTTAAACCACATCAGTCAGTGTTTTCGCACATATCATATTAGGTCACATCCCTTCTCTTCAGTAATATATAAAAATGTACTATCAGTTCCCTAAAATGTAAGTAGTTGTAAATGTATCTTGTTCTCTGTTATCAGCCCAGAAATGTATTCCTATAATAGCAATTGGCCTAGCCATTAACTTGCTTTCTTATTTATAAGGTGAGGAAAAGGCATTCTGTATACCTTTTCTTTTCCATGTTAATACAATCTCATCATACACAGTACTTTGTGTTCAGAAAGTTTTGCTGTGCATGTTTGCACAGAACACTCATAGAACAAGACACACCTCCAGATTTATCAGAAATTATAAATCTGGACATGTTTGTGAATGCTACACCATCCTCCTATTGGTGTAGTAAAATACAACAAGGAAAATTGTTTTCACTTCTCCTAATTCAATATATGCTGTAATGCACACCATATATTGAAGGAGAAAAATGCCTTTACTGATTATTTTTGTGCAGGAAGGTGTTCCTTCCTGCACAAAAACAATCTCCGCACGACACAGAAATCTTTGCACCATGGTGCAAGGGTGCCTCTGTCACCAAATGGCTGCAGTTTGTGCAGCTGTGCAGAGGGAAGCACAGAGTTGCAACATATTTATGTACATGGAGAAGTGTGGCTCAATGGTTAGAGCAGCAGACCTCAATGCAGAGCTCTGGCCAGGGACCAGGGTTCGATTCCCGCCTCGGTGGGTCTCGGGCTCATTAATTCCCCTGACCGGATTTTCTCGCCTCAGTGCCTATTCTGATCAAGGGTCCCACGCTGCAACTCTGGGCAATAGCTTGCTTAGTCTCCACAACGCCCCCCACAATGCGAGGGATGCCTGGTCTGCACCATGGAGGTGCCCAGGAGTGGACACTTCACAGGGAAAGCCAGGAAGGGTTCCCTTGCGGTATTCATACAAGCGCCGGGAAACCCACTGCGGGTAGCTGTGCGCTATACAAGTACAAAAACATTTACATTTACATATGTTACATCCCTGTGCTTTGGAAGTACTACATCATGCTGTAGTTGAACAGTTAACAGTGTCATGCTGCAGCACTTCCTTATAATTCTGCACTTATGCATTCAACACACATCACAAATGTATTCTTACAGTCAATTATGAACTACACATACATTCATCTAAACTTTCACACACTAACATACTAGTTTAGTTCTTTCTTTAACCAGAGTAGTTAGGTCTGAAAATAACTTTCTTTCATTTTGTTGTTTTGCATTTTTCTTTTCGTTTTTTTGAATGATTTTGTATTTTTTTTAGTTTTGAAAAACAGGGGTAAAATTGAGAACTGGGAAAAGAGAACTAAAAACTGGGAGGAGAGGAGCAAAGAAATCTAACAATGGTGGTGGTCAACAGCTCGACACACCAGATCAACCGACTGTTCTCCATATGCTATCAGCCGTCCACATTTTATTCATGTCATTCTAAGTTTCCCAAGTTGGGGCCGAATCTAAGGTTGTGCGGTAGAGGTTGACGGTGTTGCTCCACTGGTACTCGGTCCTTCTGATGAAGCAGGAGGAGCCTTTCTTAATCTCCTTAACTCCTCACTTGCAAAGTTGACCGGATGCTTGATCTGCAAGTGCTTCCGCATACTTGCAGTTCCGCAGGAGTACTTTTTGTTGGGGTCTCCTCTTGAAAGCACGGCACTGCATGTGCAGCAAGTAACTTTGTTGCATTCACCTTTTTTAAGCCAGGTGGAAAGGTGAAAAAGTTCCCGACAATGCTGGTATACTTCTCCTTTGGTGCAGGTTCAGGTACAAATTCCTGCTCTGGTGAGTTGTCAGAATCAGAGGATGGTGGTGCATTAGTAGCCATGGTATCTTTCAGTATATCTCTTCTCCAACAACAAAAGAATAGAAGATCTTCTCTGGAGCTCTTTCCTTTGAGAAAGTTCTAAGAAGAGTGATTGAAATGGGTGGGGTCCTTCAATAGTTTGAATAGGAAGTGTAATGAAGCAATCAAATCTCTTTCTTTCTGGTCACATGGAGTGCGCGTAGGGTGCGCGCAGTCAGTACTCACTCTGATCGCACCCTGTCCGCCACGTGCACGCACCCAGCACGACTTCACGCATTAAAAAGTGATATACTTTTTAAGAAACTGAAAGAATATTATTTTTATAATAACCTCAGATAATCTCTTGTCTTAATATTTATATTAAATATATATAAATGAGTTTTTCCACATTAGAAAAAATCGCAGAAGTCGCGCAGCCACCGCGACCGATATGCATATGACGTCATATGCTACTGCGCGTCCTACACGTCGCGTAGTACGTACATCTCGCGTATGCACCTGAACTCACGCACAAGTCACATAGCAAACACGTTGGAAAAGTCGTACCCATCGCACACCCAACGCGGATCCTAGACAAGCGTAAAATGGCGGACCCGTTTCTCCCAGTGAACAAGCAGGATGCTCTTAGGGTGCGCAACTCCCCCAAAAAAGGAAAAAACTAATAAAAATAATGTAAGTATATTATAACAATTTAAAATAATGATAAAAATATATATATTTTTGTTAAAAAAACATATGAGAAATGTAATTTAAAAAATAAAATATAAAAAAATAAAAAGATTTAAATAATGTCGTTAGAAAATATTTAAAAAAACAATAACTACATTTAAAAATGATCATTTAAAAACCTTTGAAATTCATTACAAAAACTATAGGTTTCAGGCATGTTATAGTTAGAAAGTAGCATTTAAAAAAACCTTTGAAATTCACTGAAAAAAACCATAGGTTTCAGACAAGGTATAGTTAGGAATGGTGCGGTTTCGAATTCGCAGCAGATTTATCAGTACCTGCTGTCAGTTGCGATGATTATAATTGGAGCAGTGAAAAGGATTTGGATATTAAGTTGAGAATTGAATAATAGCTATTTGCGTATACGCTGCATTTGAACACCGCAATATTTTAGTGACAGTAATCTGATGCGAGTACTTTGATTCATATTTGGTTACGTCGGGACAGATTGACGCTATGCGTTCAGGATTATAGATCACGGAGCCTGGAATAAGAACAATTGCGATTTAAAGGGTGAAAGACATAACTGTAAGTGTCTTACTGATTGAATTGAGGACTTGGGTTGTACACAAACTAAAGTAGGCAACAGAACAATTTATTCAGGGAATATCAATGAAGTGATGAATTTTAGCATATAATTGCAGGATGGTTATGGGATTGATTGAGCCCCAGCACAGATAACGTAATTTTTATGTGGCGGTAGCTTTTTGGTATTTAGAGGCTCCGGTTTGGAGGGGATAAAATAGTGGGAAACTAGTTATAATGATTATTTAGGTTGGAACTGAATCAGTTGAATTTGACTATAATTTGCAACATGAAATGATAGTTTATTTTCAAATACAGGCTCCGTTTTGAATAATATTGGGGTGAAGAATACGTTAATGCACAAGGAGAAGTTGGATACACTACCAGCATCTATAAGCTATAAAATTATGTGGTACGTTCATTTCAGATTTAAGAGTACAATGTTTTGAACATAATGTCATTTGGAGAATTATGGGGAATATGTTTTCAAGGTGGGTGGATGGTGTGCATTTTAGAATGTTATACGTGCAGGACGAGTAGGGGTATCCAAATAATGGATCCATTTTATTTTGTACACGGTCATAGAATGAAAAATGTATATTTCTTTTGTTTTTTCTAGAAATGGATTGTGATTTTGTTGTTCTTTACTTTGCAGCCCGGATGCTGTCCTAAGGAGGACGAAACGCGTAGGCTGTTCTTAAAAAAAGACTGTTCTGTTTGTGTTGAACTAATAATCTGGATGAAATAATTGTTGTATTGGATTTATGAATTGATGAACATTTCTGTTGGAATTTGGACTTGGACTCCCTGAAATTTCTTTCTTTGAATTGTGGAGAAATATTTTTGGCGAATAAAGAAATTGAAAAGAAAGAAACTTATACGGACTTCAATATTTGATTGGTGATTTTCTGTGAATCAGACTCTCCTTCCATTACTATTTTCGGCTGCATAATGTGTTTTCCCTTTTCCCCATTTTCACCACAGCTTCACAGAAGAAATACATTTAGTGTGATATGTTGAGTTGTACCGGTCTAAGTCGCATTGTCATGACTATTTCTCGTGGGGAGGAGAGCGCTTCTTGCCACTCGTCGTCTGCGAAGTCTCCTAGAGCTGTCTGCCACTGCGTGCAGAGTCATGTGAGCGGGTCAGGTAAGTTGTGTATTATTTTTGGTGCGTCATGGAGACGGATCTTTGAGTTATTTGTTTTGTTAGAAGTCGTCTATCATCCAGCGGTGATGCTACTGCTAGGTGCCGGCCCGATAGGATGGCTGCTCTCAGTGCTTGTTTAATTTGCAGGTATCGAAAAAATTTCTGTTTCTGACACTTCATATTCTGTCTGTAATTCTGCGAATGATAGTATTTTCCGCTTGACCAATAGATTACCCACCCTTGCTATACTGAGCGTGTCCCATTTGTTAAATCCAAAAGAGGTGCCTAGTTTCTCCAGTCTTTTTGTCTCCCCAAGGGGAGCTGCCTGTGTCACCGAAACGTCTTTGTCACTCGGTGCCACAGGGAGTCTGTGCTGTTGGGCCTGTCAGGTGTAAATTATTTGAATTTGGGTATAAGGCGGTTTTGTAGCCCCCCAGGGGCCCATTATCCATCTGTCAGTCTGACACGATGGCTCATCGTGTGGGTGGTGTCCCAACTGATTTATCATTGTTAATTGTGCCACCCAGTAATATGCTGGCAGATCTGGCAGTGCAATTCCCCCATCTTACCATCCCCGGCTCAGCTTATGGACTGCTATCCGGGGTGGTCAGCCATCTCAAAGTAGTGTCCTGAAACTCCCTCCATCATGTTGGAGTAGGTCTCAGGGACTTTTGGGTGGTGTATTTTGTAAGATGTAGAGGAACCGGGGTAGTGCCATTACTTTGCTGGCTGTTCGCTTATAACATTCTATTGGTAAGCCATTTGGCCCCATCGCCTTCCCTGATTGTATATTTTGGATTGTCGTTGCCATTTCGTTTGCAGTGGGATCTGCCTTAAGTTGCTGCCTCTCCTCCAAGAAGAGCGTTGGCATGGGAAGATCGACTAGGAAATCTCTAGAGTCTTCAGCTGTGGCCGGTGCGAAAGGAGAACATAGATTTGCGAAGTGAACTGCGAAGGCCTCTGCTATTTTCTGTGGATCTGTCAGTGTCATGTTGACTATCTTTAGCACAGACACCCAGCGATTAACCCTTTCCTGACAGTCAATCCAGGCAAGGAGTTTCCCCACCCTGTCTCCATGTTCATATATTTTGTATTTTGTCGCTAGCTGTTGAGCCTTGGCCATCCCTGTAACTAGGTTATTGTATTCTTGTCACTTTACATCGAGTGTGTGTTTGGTTCCATCACCTGGGGTGAGTGCGAAATTTCGTTCACAGTTTAGTAGGTCATTCTCAAGCTCTTCTAGCTGTCTCTTCTTTTCTTTTTTGTGTCCAGTTCTTAGTGTCAGTGCTTGTCTTTTACTACTGTTTTGAAGGACTCCCATAGCAGTTGAGGAGAGTCCACTGATCATACATTCTCTTTGAAATAATTGTCAGTGGCTCTGGTGAGACTGTTCTGATATGTGGCACCTTCAGGTACCACAGGTTTATCAAGATTGTCTTGCGCTTAGGTGTAGCCCCCAGGGAGTAGCGTGCTCAGATTGGGGAATGATCTGAGATACCCCTGAGATGTTGTATCACCTTGAAGTTTTATAGTTGGTTGGCTGGTGTGATAATGTGGTCTATTTGAGAGAGACTATTATGCACCCCAGAGTGGAATGTGTATTGCCGTGCAGTGAGATCAAATCTATGCCATACATCTACCAATCCTAATACAGCCATGAAGTCTGCCAGGTGGGAGCTGGGGTGAGGCGAGCTTCTAGGTGGGAGGTGATCTTTCTGGTCACACAGTGTCGTGTTTAAATCCCCTCCTACCTAAGTCATTGATCCCACCTCTATAGTGGGATCAATGACTTGTACCGTCTTATATTACTTGTTTACCTGATTGTATATTGTTATGTTTTATGTATGTTACTATTATCCCACCATGTTATTGACTACCATACTACTCCCATTATCTCTGTTCACTCCTACTGCCCCTACCCTGTCTTTGTGAAGCGCTCTGATATCTGTAAGGATCTTGTTTGCGCTATATAAAACTTTGAATAAATAAATAAATAAATAAATAATACAATGTCTCCCTCAGGAAACTCCACTATCATTCTGCTCATGTCTGAGATTAATTATGACATACTGGGGAGACATACACTGACATGATGTTGAAACCCCTGCCCTCCCAGTTGCCTGAAATGGTCGTGAAGTGACCCTGTTCATCAGTATGAGTTTTGTCTACAATAAAGGGGGGGCTGTTGCCTAAGAGTATGCCTGGTCCCCTGGACCCTGAAGTAAACCCTGAGTTTGTGAATAATTGACACCCCCATCTGTCGAGTGCTTTGGATTTATGCCCAACCAGATGGGTTTCTTGGAGAAGGACAATGTCGGGCCGGTGTCTCTTTACATATTGGAGCATTATCTCCCATTTGACTTTGTCTCCTAGCCCATTGACATTCCAAGAGAGCATTGTAAGCGAGTCTCCGTCTCCCTAGCATGTAAACATTGATTTATCATGATCATCGTAGAAGTGAATAAGGGTTAGCCTTACGTGGCTAGGTAGTGCTTGCCGCCTGACGGAATTGTGCTTTTCATTGGATTGTCTCCGCCGGAAGGTGAGATCAGGTGAGTTTGTATTGGAATGTTGTACGACCTGAACATCATAGAGGAAAGTACCTAGCTGGGATTTTGTATTAACACAACAATAACTATTTTGAAGAACATGAAGCCCCCTCACCACCCCTTCCCTGCCTACAGCCAAGATCATCCAGCCACGTCGACCCTGCGCAGCACTACTGTGGTTCGTCAGGTTCGGCATAGGCCATTCTTTCCTTGAGGGAGTATCCGTCCAATATTGCTGACTCAGAGCCTATGCAATCTTCATGCTTTCAGGTGCTTCGCTGTTAGTCTGTTGCTTCTCTTCCAGGCGAGGGTCTGTTCTTTTCTGTGGTTTCCAGGTTTGCTGCTTGCCATTTGCTCCTTGGTCACCAACTCTCTGCAATCCGGCGAGGCACTCCCACACATCCTCAGGCGTATCGAAAAACCATGATTTGTCCTCTGCCTCTGTTTACCCTTAGGTTGGCTGGGAATGGCATAGCATATTTCAATGCCTTGTCTCTGAAGGCCTTTTTGACTTCAAGGGCTGAAGTCCGAGAAGGAGGTGATGGTGCTATTTTCACACTTGACTGGCGGGGCGCAGAGGGTAGTCTGCAATATAATATTTCATTCTCTAAAGTTGAACACTCGGGCCAGTATTGGTCTCGAAAGCGTGCCCGGTTTGGGTTTGCCTATTGTAACTTGGTGCGCTCTTTAAATAGAGAATTATGTGGAGAGATTGTGCGCCATTATGTCATGCAGGGTAAGGTCTCCTTTTTCTGCCGCCGCCTGAGATTGTGCAGCTTTTGTATGTCCCTCTGCCCCCTACTGGAGCTTCTGCCATGATGATTTGTCTAGCTTGGGCTGGTAGAAGACGCGCCGTCCTCAATCGCCTGTTATTGCCCCGGATGGGGAGCTGCAGCCCCCGAGCTCCATGCATTGTGGGCCACCAGGTACTCACCGCCATCTGCCTAGGGCTTATTCCCCCTATCGGTTTCCTCCAGTAGGCTCTTCCACTGAGTTGGTACACCTGTACTCCCACTCACCTATGAGGGGTCCTCCAAGCGTTGCAGTGTAGAAGGACAATATTATGCTGAACTGCCTGAATATATAGGACTTTCTCACCACAGGCACAGGTACAGAACGACTCAGCAGGCCCTGTAGTATTATTGCTCACACTGTATAAGGGGGTGGGATCTCTCCAGTTATGTGCTGGTGGGTTCTACACCGCATTGACGTTCTATAAGTGTTGCTCTCTGCCTGCCGCCCATTCAGAGGCTGTATGCTTAGAGCATCACCCAAGGTTATTCATGACCTCCTATTTCCTGGAGTGGTCACTAGTGCCAATGGTGGTCTGGGCCTTTCCCATTCACCACTTCGTCCTCCGCTGGCACTGGCCTTTTGTGGTGGTGGAAGCAGTTGGAGTTAATCTACTGCTCACTTGTTTTCACGATCTCCTGGCCGCAGTACTAAGCTTGAGAGGCTCCTCGCTCACCTTGCTTCCACACTGAGGCCCCACCTGATCCTTTGAGGCCTTTTTTCATCACCGCTTGCCAGCTCCCGCCTCACTGAACCAGTGCTGTGTCGCTGCCACTCTGCTTTTCAATCTCTGGGACCACAGGGGGACTGGTTCCTCGTGGCGCCCTCCTTTCTCTGCCTCACTGCCTGTCAATCCCCAGTTACTATGGAACAATGTTGTGTCGCTGCCACTTCACTTTTTTTTTAAATTCTTTTTCTTATAGAACAAAAAAGACAACACCACAGAAAACAACAACATAACATAAAGCAATCTTCAGGGAGGATACAGGACAGAGAATAAAAGCTGCAGTGATGTGATAAAAAAATAATTAAAAGCGACAATAGCAATGACATACTGGCAGATCGTAGTCTACGTCTTCTAAAGGGATTCTCCATCTACATTATCGGAAGCCCCATCTGCTTAAGGAGTGCATAGAAGTCCTCTGTACACGTTCCATGGGCCCCACACTCTAGTCCATTATCCCCGCTCCACTTTTTAATCCCTGGGACCACAGGGGAACTGGCTGCATGGTGCCCGAAGCCAGACCCCACTCCTCAGTCAGCTGAAACGCTTCCACCCACCAGCGCAAAGTGACTGCCTCTCCAGGCTCTCCTCCTCGCTCAGGCCAGATCCTGTGATGGCCTCGATGCTGATCGGAAGAGGCCTGGTCACGGCAGTCTTGGCCCGAACCCGAGCCAGGAGGGGCAGCGCTCCACTATTTTGTGATGCCTGTGGATAAATTCTCAGATTTTATGGGGTTTAGGCGCAGGTCGCAGGAGCCGCGATAGAGTGTGGCCATCTGCTGCCAGACACACCATCAATAATGCTGGTTTGAGGCAAAGGTGACACTACGGAGTCCTCACATTCATAGGTTGTGCCTTAGTGATCTCATAGCACAACACTGACCAAGAACTAGCTAAACTTGGCTTCAGACCCAACACTGGAGTGGGGTCAGGATAAAAAATTATGCTCCTGGAGCTAAGACCAATGCCAAACTAGCCAGAATCGTGGCCTGTGGTAAATGTATGGTGATGAAGCTTGGCACTGACAGACAGTCGTGCAAAGGCTGAGCAGAGTCACTCAATGCTGGAGAAAGAATCCACCAGCAGAAATTCAAATTGAGGCCTGTACAGAACTGCTGGGCCCAAAGGCACATCAGCGAGACAAGGAACCAGCAGGATTAGCTGGAAATTCACATCCTAGAAGGCCTCATTCTGCTGCAGTGGTAACTATGAACCAGAGGTAGGGGTGTAGTCGTAAACCTCAGCCAGGCCTACTAGTACAAGGGATTCGCCCTTCTCTGCATGAAGTTCTTTAGACCAATAGTAAGAAGTTGGCCCAGAAACTAGAATAGAAAAGACAGAGTTTATTAAACCTCAAGAGGTGGAACTACATTCACACAGCACCCTTCGGTAAAATATGAGGTATCACACTGACTAGAAGGAACTTGGTCCATTTATACCCACACAGGGGCTCATATGAAGGTGGTACAAGGCACAGAGTGTTGGTTACAATACATATAAGGTCATTCAGAGAGTGTGCTAGCAACAAGTGGGAAGGGCTATCTGTTAGCCTATTCTGGTAGACACATCTTGACAGTTACAAGGTAGCAACAGTTGTGGACTAAACAGAGCATGCGCAAAGTAGTGGGGGATAAAAATATCTTGTCTCTAGGCAGATTCTGAGAGCAGTTGACAGGAAGGTAGGACCAAACACATGGCAGCCAAGATGGCCGACATAAGTACAAATGGATTCCGTAAACGGACAAGATAATCTTTAAACACGAGATGTCTTCTGCTAATGCTTAATCTAATGATTTCTAAATTACCACAGGGGGGCAATGGCTCCAACTGCGGAATCACTTTGGAATCGGACGACACTGTCAGCCAAGTCTTTGGCCCAACTTATTCTTTTGTTGGAATGGTGGGAAGTAGTGGTACAAAAGGGGATGATGGACGGAGCGTATGAGCAAATCAAAACACTCACCCCCAGTCAACTGATCTGGGTTTAATCCATCAACATTCTTTAGCTCACTCAGCCACCCCAGTTCAGACATGGCCATATGCAAATCAGTCTGACCCTGTGCCTCATGGGAACAGTCCAGCCCGAACTGCCAAGCAAGGTCTTCCCTGGACCGGAAACAAGCATCCTAGGACCGGTTTCAGATTCATAATCCTCATCAGCCAGGCTATCTTGAATCCAGTGGCCAAGTGAGCAAGGGACTCACGTCTGAGCATACCCTGCCAACTTAGGGCGAACAAAGCGATACAAAAGGGGATGATGGACGGAGCGTTTGAGCAAATCAAACACTCACCCCCAGTCAAATGATCTGGGTTTAATCCATCACCATTCTTTAGCTCACTCAGCCACCCCAGTTCAGACATGGCCTTATGCAAATCAGTCTGACCCTGTGCCTCATGGGAACAGTCCAGCCCGAACTGCCAAGCCATGTCTTCCCTGGACCGGAAACAAGCATCCTGGGACCGGTTTCGGATTCATAATCCTCATCAGCCAGGCTATCTTGAATCCAGTGGCCAAGTGAGCAAGGGACTCACGTCTGAGCATACCCTGCCAACGTAGGGCGAACAAAGCAATACAAAAGGGGATGATGGACGGAGCGTTTGAGCAAATCAAACACTCACCCCCAGTCAACTGATCTGGGTTTAATCCATCACCATTCTTTAGCTCACTCAGCCACCCAGTTCAGACATGGTCATATGCAAATCAGTCTGACCCTGTGCCTCATGGGAACAGTCCAGCCCGAACTGCCAAGCCATGTCTTCC
Source organism: Lissotriton helveticus (assembly GCF_964261635.1). NCBI lineage: Eukaryota > Metazoa > Chordata > Amphibia > Caudata > Salamandridae > Lissotriton > Lissotriton helveticus. Next base: position 1,795,129,008 of record NC_136068.1, read on the forward strand.
CTGGACCGGAAACAAGCATCCTGGGACCGGTTTCGGATTCATAATCCTCATCAGCCAGGCTATCTTGAATCCAGTGGCCAAGTGAGCAAGGGACTCACGTCTGAGCATACCCTGCCAACTTAGGGCGAACAAAGCGATACAAAAGGGGATGATGGACGGAGCGTTTGAGCAAATCAAACACTCACCTCCAGTCAACGGATCTGGGTTTAATTCATCACCATTCTTTAGCTCACTCAGCCACCCCAGTTCAGACATGGCCATATGCAAATCAGTCTGACCCTGTGCCTCTTGGGAACAGTCCAGCCCGAACTGCCAAGCCAGGCCTTCCCTGGACCGGAAACAAGCATCCTGGGACCGGTTTCGGATTCATAATCCTCATCAGCCAGGCTATCTTGAATCCAGTGGCCAAGTGAGCAAGGGACTCACGTCTGAGCATACCCTGCCAACTTACGGCGAACAAAGCGATACAAAAGGGGATGATGGACCGAGCGTTTGAGCAAATCAAACACTCACCCCAGTCAACTGATCTGGGTTTAATCCATCACCATTCTTTAGCTCACTCAGCCACCCAGTTCAGACATGGCCATATGCAAATCAGTCTGACCCTGTGCCTCATGGGAACAGTCCAGCCCAAACTGCCAAGCCATGTCTTCCCTGGACCGAAACAAGCATCCTGGGACCGGTTTTGGATTCATAATCCTCATCAGCCAGGCTATCTTGAATCCAGTGGCCAAGTGAGCAAGGGACTCACGTCTGAGCATACCAAGCGAACAAAGCGATACAAAAGGGGATGATGGACGGTGCGTTTGAGCAAATCACACACTCACCCCCAGTCAACTGATCTGTACCCCTCTTCGACATTGTTGTTTTAGATAACGATTTGTCTTACTGCTTCATCCAGGAATTACCAGAGGATGGCGATCAGGATTGGGACCATGAACGACCCTTAATGTTTGACCAAGTCTGATGCTCTTCTTCTGTATTTTAACACACAGCCTCCCTCACAGTACTTTTAGACATTCGTGAAACCCAAGTAGAAAAGTCCGACATCATATGGATCCATGATCAGGATCTGCTTCCTGCAGGTGCAGCCCTGTTTAAACCCTTTGTTCTTCAGGGGAGACATATTACTTGCACACTGTTTTTCAAATTTGATAGTCAGTAAACACAGAGAAGAAGGTGGGAGAAGGGCTCCAAAAGCGTGTTGAAAGCTGAAAAAAGAAGGAATTGACTAAGTGCACAATATCTGTGCTAATGTTTATTTATTTATTTAAGAGTTTTATATAGCGCTGGCCAAACCTGAAGGTATCGGAGTACTTTACAACATTAGTAGCGAGGAAATTACACAATATAACAGTAGTAAACACATTGACTTGTGACGAATCGGAAGACTGAAAGCATTGTACAACAATAATAGCAAGGAAATCACATAATATAGCATAAATATAAACAATGAATCATGACGAGACCCATTCAGGGAGGGGGGACAAAGGCAAATGTTGGGAGGTGGGTGAGGTAAGTAGTAAAAGCTGATACCCTTAATCCCCATTCATGCCCGGAAAAGTGACAGGTCCCCCCAGGGGCCCCCAGCCCCCCCCCTCAGTATGGCAGGAAAAAGTGTGTGGTTTGCCCGGAAAAGTTTGGCAGGAAAAAGTGCGTGGTTTGTCCGGAAAAGTTGACATGCATGGCTGCATGTCCCTAAATGTGGCAGGGCTCAAGCCCTTGGAAATACAAGGGTGTGGCCCTGGGTTTTGTGTCATGTGTGAGCGCCGAGAGTATGGTGAAGCCTGTGCTTGCTTATCACGTCATTTATGGTGCATTCATGTAAGAGAGAAATGTAAGGGTCGGTTTAAAAACGCTAGCTGTGGGGGCTGTGACAGTTGGTGTCTACTCAAGCATACCCAAATCCCCGGACCAAGGGCAGCAAGGCTGTCTAACACAAAGGTTTGCAGTGCAGAGGGTTTTTAAAAAGGGTCTTTCTTTAGAATCATGTTACAATTTGAAAATGCACCCTGGCCGTAGCTGAGGACCCATTAGGCTCGCAAGCCACAAAGTACAAATGCAGGGAACAAAAGTCACAAGTCACAGCATGAAAGCATGGGAACAAAAGGCCATCTACCATTGCATTGTGAACAGGAAAAACTAATCAGCAAGTCCCAAGCTTAGCCCGAGCCTTAATTTGTATAGGTTTGTTTATAAAACAGCAGGCCCCCTTGGCCAGGAGCACGAGTCCTTAACATAGGTGATTAGACGGCCATGCCAGTTGGCTTAATTAACAAATGTCAATTGCTGAAGTGTGTTTTGAGCAAAAAACAATGCACTGGTCAGAAATGCACGCAATAATGATCCTCACATGCTCATACAACATTTCCCTAAAAGCTTCAGTCGGAGCCCAGCCCAAAATCAGGCCTCAGGCCGGAGGCTTAATTACCAGATGAGCAGTTTTAATTAACATCAGCCAGCAGGACAAGATACCACATAACAAAAAGAAGGCGGTGGCCGGAAAACATTCTAAACAATTTCAGCCGGAATGGCTGGCGCCCTTCCAATCAGCATACCAGACCCCTAAAACGTCTGGCGGCGCTCATCCCACAGCAGGCCGTAGGTTTAATTAACAGTTGTCAAAGTTTAAAACGTCAGCTAGCAAATCAAGCCAATGGTCTGAAAACGGTTACCAATAATGATCAGCACTACAATGTTCTATTACCCTTAATGACCCGTACTGCAAGTTTCTAAGCACTCCCTATCAGTAAAGGGGGACGTCCCTCCAATTAACAGATCCATACATGTATAAAAAAGTATACTTCAGGGGGTCCCTCAGAATCAACCCTTCAAAGCACTTCGGAACAAGCTGCGTGCGTGGATTGTCCTGCTGCACAGACACACCACTCCTAAAGATTAAAGGCTCCAATGGATCAGAGCAACTTGTCCCAGATTAACGCTGCCTGCGACAACTTAAGGAAGGTAAATAAATAATGGGCTGGTTGGTTGGTGTATGCTGATTTTATTTAATGTACGGGGTAGCATTTAAGTGAACAGAGTTGTATTTTAAAATGTTTATTTTTTTAGCTATAGAGGCTGGTGCTCACATTGTTTCAAATAATGCTTAAGGATCTGTGTTATGCTCTTTAATATGAATAACGGGGACTGTGAAACAAGGCTTGTATTTTTAAGGGGTTTTAGAACTGTGTAGGAAGGTGTTCAAAGTGTTTTCAAATAATTAAGGTTTTAGGGCTATGTTGTTTAAGGGTAATGTTGATGGTGAAAAGAGGTGTTGTATTTAATGTGATCAATGTTGTATTTTTAAAGGGTGTTTAACGCTGTGTATGGTGGTGTTTACGCTGTTTTAAGTAATGTTAAATGAAGGAAGGTAGAATATTTAAGGTGAACAATGCTGGCTTTTATTTTTTAAACACAGGGTGGTGTGTTTTAGGTGAGTATTTAAGAGTGAATACCTAGAATAGCTAAGGGTATACATATTGATACAGGCATAACAACCACTTAAACAGGGTATAGAAACCAGACCCATATATGCTATTAATGCCATACAAATACAAGCACTGTTTTACAAATAAATTAAATAACACATGTTGGTACTCACCAGCAGGGGCCGGGGCTCTGCATAGACGCTGGCTAGTTGTAGGGTTTCCCATAGTAGCCGAGGGTCCTGGCGTGGGTATTGCCGGGGGGCTCCTGAGCACCCTGCCCGGTGCTGGGGCCCTCGGGGGCCTGTGGTGGGGCGTGAGGCCCCGTTTAAAAAAATTAATGCTCCCGAGACCGCTGGGGGTCCCCTGCGTGGCTCCGGAGGCTTGCGGCGTGGTGGTGGGGCCTCCTATGGCCTCGGGGGGCAGCATGGCCCTTGGTGGGCTTGAGGTATCGTTTTAAAAAATAAAATAATGCCCCCGGAGCTCGCTGGGCTCCATGCGCTGCACGGGGGGGTTTGAGGCCTGTTGAAGGGGCTACAGTGTCCCGTGTGTGGCGCTGTTTTAAAAAAAAAATGAAACCACCGGAGCCCCTGTGCTCCATGCGGAGCTCCGGTGGGTTTAGCGGCGTTGGTGGGCTCCTGTGCCCGAGTTTGGAGGTGTGTGGCCGCGCTTTTTTAAATTGAAGCCCCGGAGCCCACTGTGTTCCATGAGGGCTCCGGGGTATGTGCACCGGCCGTGGGGGCTGCTGGGGGCTCGAGGTCCTCCCTTTTTGTAAAAATTGAAGCCCCACCGGAACCCCTGTGCTCCATGCGGAGCTCCGGTGGGTTTAGCGGCGTTGGCGGGCTCCTGTGCCCGAGTTTGGAGGTGTGTGGCCGCGCTTTTTTTTAAATTGAAGCCCCGGAGCCCACTGTGTTCCATGAGGGCTCCGGGGTATGTGCAGCGGCCGTGGGGGCTGCTGGGGCTCGAGGTCCTCCCTTTTTAAAAAATTGAAGCCCCCGAGCCCACTGTGCTCCATGCGGGCTCCGGGGCATGTGCGACGGCTGCTGGGGCTCGAGGTCCTTGTTTAAAAAAAATTCAACCCCCACCGGAGCCCCTGTGCTCCATGCGGAGCTCCGGTGGGTCTGCAGTGCGCAGCGGCGTTTGGCGGGCTCCGGTGTCCAAGAGTGGCGCTGATTAAAAAAAATAAATAAATAAATAACCGGAGCCCGTGGTGCTCCATGAGGGCTCCAGGTTTTGAGTTGTGGGGGCGGGGTTGGTGGGTGCTCTGAGGACCTTGGGGCAGTGTGGGATGGAGGGCCCCTTTTTTTTAAATATTGAAGCCCCCCAGAGCACGCGTGTGGAAGGTGCGGCTCTGGGGGTTGGGGCGGATAGCGGCAGTACCGAGGTTCCCACGAGGCTCCCAATGGCGACGGCATGGTGTTTTCCCCTCCGGGCCGGCGGTGGTAGGGCCCGCCCCTCCAGTGACATCAGGGGAGTCCCGGTGATGTCATTGGAGGGGCGGGCCCTACCACCGTAGTCCCGGAGGGGAAGTGTGTGGGGAATCCCAAAAATTCTATGTAAAACGTTTTCATAGAGCGTAGGCTTTACCCGAAGGTGTCAGAGCGCTTCAGAATAGGAACAACCTTGGTACATGAGAACATTACAAGTGAACAAAATATAAAAGCCAGCGTTACATCGAATGAAGCAATAATAACAATCGTGAGCCAGTAAAATACAAGAGGTAGCAAACGGTGCATTACAGAAGGAAAAGGTGGCGTGTGTGCAGATTACTAAAGCGCTCAAAACAGAAATAGGTGTATAATACTACTACAATATATGACAGGCAGTTAAACACAAGAACAAAGATTACGTAGTCAATGATGGCACTTGTGCATGTATCTTTAGCAAACAAAATGTGAGAGGTAGCAAACAGTGTGTTACATGTGAAAAGTAACGTGTGCATGTTACAACAGAGTCCCGAGCACATGTAGAAGGATAATAATGTCATAAATGGTAGAACCCCTAGTAAGGCACTTCTATAGCCATGTAGAGCAGAATTTCCAAGTCAGTTTTGAAGGTCTGAGCCTGGGTTTTAAATGGCTTTTTTTTCAATATTATATACAAGCCAAAGTCGCTGTTTGTTTATTTTATGCAGCTACCCATAAGTAAACGCTAATACTCATGTGTTGATTTTCAAGGTGTGATATGTGTTTCTCTATGATGTATGTAACTGTAACATCATGTTTATGAGGTGTGTTTTAAAGCATCCGCTTTTTCATTTTATATATTTACCCCAGGCGTAGGACCTGCCTGTATTAACCCTCACAGACTCTGACCTGCCGGTATTAAACCTCACAGACTCAGACCTGCAGGAATTGTTTCTCACAGACTCGCAAATGCAAACCATAGAGAAAGGTATATGCATTTAGAGAATCTTATTTCCGAGTTACTGCACACACCTGTATCTTAGAAGCCCTGCTTTCCTAATGTGTTCTCACATATGTATACTTTTTATAGGTCTGACTCCCGAACTACAGAGGTATCTTGACGAACTACAGCTCCTACCCGCGGCTCAAGACGCTTCGCTGAGTGCCCAGGCTAATCCCCTTCCTACAGGTAAATCAAAAGGGCGGTGGTTTTCAGAGGTTTAAGACCCGGGAGCCTGGTCTAGTACCCCTAAAAAGAAATGTGAACTATAGGAACGCTCCTCAGAGGGGTCTGCTAAGGTCTGGCTTATACTACAAATGCGCTTATTTTTTCTTTACAGGTCCCGCTGAGTCACGCCAGGACATCGTGATTGTGCGGGAGTCGTCCCAAAGCCCAAAAGAAACAACTGTGAAAAGGAAAGCTACAGCATCTAAAGACGGACCTGTGAAAAAGAAAGGATCTGGGAAAAGCCATCTAAAAGGTGTGTTTTTACAAAAGGGAGTGAAACAAAAAAAGAACTCTCTGAGTTTTATTCTCTCAAAACCAAAGGGGGCCCCCTCAGAGTTAGAGTACCAGGGTCCTGCGGAGGGTAGTGTAAGCATCTTATACAAGATTCAAGCGTGTTTCTAATATATATATATTTTTTTATTTTACATTTCTAGGAGCAGCTCTAAAGAACATCGGCGCTGATACTCATAAGGCAAAGAGAGCTACGAAACCGTTGGCGGATATCACAAAGATCGTTTGAACAAGGGGTCTACAGCAAAAGGTGTGAGTAGGCGTGTTCGCCAGGATAAACTCTGTTCTTATTACAGCCATATACACCAGCGAACAGGGACATCGCAGAAAAGCCCACCACCAAACTGTTGAACCCTTCTACAGGACAGTCTATTTTACCAGGGATGGGTGTCAACCGTGGAGTAGTGCTCACAACCCCAGCCGTTGTAAAGCCAGTTTTGTGTAAAAAACCCTCAGCGTATCTGAAACTTCTCAAGGCCTCAAAAGGGAAGCTCGTCACAACCAAGCCTGTCCTTAACAAAAAGCAGATGAAACCCGTACCCCATACAGGGCCCATAAACCTCAAGAAGAAGAAGGGCGGGCATATGTCCCAACCAGGTCCCTTAGACCTCAGCAAGAAACCTGTGGCTTCTGAACCCCTGACGCCTCCTTTAGATCTATCTTTAAAAAATGTTGTTAAGCAGGGGAGTGAGCCCACTACCCCGGTGCTCTCTAAGGACCCAGCGACAGCGACGCCTGTTGCGGAAACTCTGTTAGAACCATAAACCCCTAAAGTCAGCAGGCTTTCAAGAAAATATCTTAAGAATAAGCATAGGTTAGATGTGTCAGAAGTAGAAACACCTGAGGCCCCCTTAAGCAAACCTGTTACACCTCAGACCCCTTATTTGCCTACGAAACCTTTGGGAGTTTCAAACAAACTAACGAATCATGCAGAGGCGCGTCCCGTAGACCAAACCCTAGAAACGGATGGGGCGCCTATCACAGTTTTTAGGGACAAAGTGTCTGAAAAGGGGCGCCCCTCCGGTGAAACGGTAGACAGACTTGAGGGAACCTCAGAAGCAGCGTACGAGGGCCCTTCTAACAACAACCAAGTGGTTTTGCAAACGTGTGTTACACCGACGCCTCCCCAACCCTGCGATAGGGCCTTAGCTTGTGGCACCCTTGATTATTGCGACAGTCAATTACACGCGCCCCTTCTTATGACCCCAATACCCCCTCAGGGAGTTTACAACCCAACCAGCCCAGCAATATACATTAATGATAGTACAGGGTCGGGCGACTGGTCCAATCATAGTATGGTGGGGGCATTTAGTATGATCCTGTCCCCAAATGCCCCGGGGTGTTCGCACTGGGACCCTGTTTCCATGATCCCCCCAGGACCGCAGTTACAGAATGGTGGGGGTTTTGAAGACACTAGAGAGGCCCCTGGAGCGTTAGAGGTTGCTACACACACAAGCCCTGTATTCACCCCCAACCCTCCAAAATATGACTCTATAAATCCAAAACCGGTACTAGATTTGTATGTAATGGATATACAATTGGCGGTCAGAAAACTTAAGCGCCAAGCGGTCACCGCAACCTTAAAATGGGGGTTAGGGGGTAGCTGTGACAGATCCATCGCGGTGGCACAACAGAAGATATTGCAAAGGGTTGACCTCTGTAAAAGAGTGATCCTCCAAACATGTCAGGAAGCAGGATCAGACATAGGGGCTATACAGCCGTGACTAGGACGCCGCCAACTCCTAAAGAAACTACAGTCCCCCGGGGTTAGTAAAATACACACCGCAAAATATACCCGTAAGGTCCAAACAGTTCTAACAAAATCCCTGCGTTTCTTACGCTTACGCGGTCATAAAAAGTGTATAGAACACCGCAAACAGAGGCACGCTGTTTCAAAAGCCAAGGCCGAATCATATACCGCGATACCATCCATACACCAGAACACTTGCGCGGGAGAGGACAGTCAGAGGGGTGGCCCCTTGAAGGGTTTTGGTGTTAGAGCCCCCAACACAACCCCAACCGGAACCCTTAGAGGAGTCGGTTTGTGGTTCTATAGCAGAGGCCTCAACAAACACTCCACACACGGGTTCAGTACATACTGCTCAGATAGGCTGGAGTCTGGAACCTGAAAAAGCAGGGCCCCATAAAAAACAAAAGTGGGCCAATAGCACTAAACAACGCTGGTTTTTAATCAGGAAGCTAAAGAAAGCCAGAATATGTGCTACAAGGCGCTTCAAAAGACAGCAAGATCCCCTACTAAACCAGAACCCTCAAAATGATACCGCAACAAGCTCCCCAGAAAGTCAAACCCCTCAAGATGAGGATTCAGAGGTTGTCTTTTTAGAGAGCGTTAGAAGCTACAGGCGCAATGTGGAGAGATTTAGGGCCACCGAGCTCTACGAGGAGTTTAGGTTTGCTGACCTACACCGAATAACGTCCACCGATCACGGTCTTTTTGCTATACATCAGGCGGTGCAAGCGCTCATTGAAAGGTTGTTACGCGATGTGGGGCCCCATGATTTTTTCCAGCTACGTTTCCAGGGACAGGGTTTTCATAGTCCGCTGTTCACCAGAAGGGCATCGCGAGATGTGTTTGACGCCGTAGACTTTTTAGAAAACCTGTCGCGGCTTTTACAGAGCAATGCGGAACTAGTTGCCTTTGGCACTTTCAGAGTCATAGCCCTCATTGTACGGGGTCGTGAGGGGGGTGTTTCCCGCCCTTTAAAGAGCGTGCTATACAGCCAGATAATAAGGAAGAAGCAGCGCTGGCTGCTCGACTTTAACAATGCCACAGCCAACACATGTCTTGCGGCCAGCATCGCTGGGTTGTTGATGGGGCGCGACACCCCCGACGCGGTCATCCTGGCTAGAGCGTCTGAAGCCCATAAGGTTCTTGAAATACCTCCAGACCAGCTGGTTGGTTTTGGTGACATCGGCCTATTTGAAAACTATTTCTCGGTGACCGTGAAAGTTCTTTATCACAGCGGCTCTTGGAAGTATTTTACAACAGGGCATAAGACTGTATATGTCCTTCACTATGATAACCACTTTTACGGCATCTTGAACCTTAAAGGTTTTCTGGGAGCCCGATACGTGTGTACACACTGCGACCACATATACAGCAATATGGAACGTCATCAGTGTGAAATGCATTGTAAGATGTGCCAGAGGGATGGGTGCGTCGAAGACGCAACCGCGATGGTGAGGTGTCGCACCTGTAAGATGTTTTGTCGCTCTCAAGACTGTTTGAACATCCATAGGAAAGCTGCTAGATGCAGCCCTAAAATGGATTGTTTTGAGTGTGGCCGGTATGTGGCTGATGATCACAAATGCAGGGGTATGAAATGCCCCCGGTGTCGGATGTCTTTTGATGCTTGTACCAACCATCAGTGCTACATGGTTAAAGGCAGACCCCAGATCAAGACCGAAGCATACATCGTGTTTGATATAGAGTGCACGCAGGAGACGGGAGTACACCAGCCTAACTATATTTACGCACACCATCTAACTTCCGACGCCTGCTGGGAGTTTGAAGGTAGAACGTGCGTTGGTGATTTCCTTAACACCTTCATTCAAACAGAATTCAAAGGGTACACCATGCTGGCCCACAACTCAAAAGCCTACGACTCGTTCTTTATTTTGCAAAATATGATTCGTGAAAAGGTACAAGTCGAACTCATCACTCAGGGTTCCAAGCTGATGCTGTTAACAGCCGGCCAGTTACAAATAAGGTTTATAGACACCTTGAATTTTTTACCCATGAAACTGAGCAAGCTTCCAAAAGCCTTTGGATTCCCGGGGTGTAAAGGTTATTTTCCACACTTTTTTAATACCTGGGCTAACCAGGATTATGTGGGTCCAACGCCCCCTCCTGACAGTTACGGTGTTGAATACATGATGCCTGCCGAGAAAGAGAACTTTCAACAATGGTACTCTGAAAACAGGGATAAGGAGTTTCATTTTAAAACAGAGTTGAAAGCCTATTGCCAGGCGGATGTAATGATCCTGCGCCAGGCGTGCAACCTCTTCAGAGACGCTGTGGTGGAGATGACTAAGAAAGTCAAGCTGTTAAAACCCAAGAAGTCTCAAAGACCAACGACGGTCAGAGCTATGAAACCCAAGAAGCCTAAAACGGTAAAGAAAAGCAAGGCCTTGAAATCCGAGAAGGATCAGGCGCCAAAGGCGATCGAATACATCGACCCTTTTCAAAACATCACACTGGCCTCCATGTGTATGTCCATTTACAAACACATGTTTTTAAAACCAGAAAGTATCGCTCTAGTCCCTCCAGATCTCTATAACGGCAAACAGAAACGCTATTCTACCCCCTCTATCCGATGGCTCATGTACATCTCTGAGAAAGAAGGCATACAGATTCACCACGCCTTACAGGGAGGTGAACACCGTTTGGGTCCTTACTACCTGGATGGGTACGCTAAAATTAAGGGAGTGCCGACGGCCTTCGAATACAACGGTTGTTTTTACCACGGCTGCCCTCAATGTTACAAGCCTCACGAGTTTAACAAATTGTTGGGTGCCAAATTTGAACACTTACACAGACGCACTCTGTTGAAGGCCCAGTATGTTGAAAAATGTGGCTATGCTTTGAGGGCTATTTGGGAGCACGAATGGTTAGAGATGCTAGCAACCGACACCGAGCTCTGTTCTTTCCTACAGACTCGTGCTTTACCCGAACCCCTGGAACCTCGGGACGCCTTATTCGGCGGTCGTACAAATGCCATACAATTGTACAGGGCAGCGGGTGATGGTGAGAAAATACACTACTATGATTTCACCAGTCTGTACCCGTTTGTGAACAAGATGAAGGTATACCCATTAGGACACCCAACCATCATCTACAGAGATTTTAAGCCCATATCCGAATACTTTGGGCTAGTCAAATGTGAAATCTATCCTCCAAGACAGCTTTACTTTCCTGTGTTACCATACAGAGTCGATGATAAACTGATGTTCCGCCTCTGTCGAACATGTGCTGTGTTTAAAGAGGTTGGTGATTGTGGGCACCCCGAAGAACAACGGATGCTCACAGGGACCTGGTGCAGCATCGAGGTAGAAGCTGCCTTAGAGAAAGGTTACAGGCTCGGAAGGATCCACGAGGTGTGGCATTTTAAGAGGACCTCTACACAACTCTTTGCCCCGTACATTAATCTGTTTCTCAGAGACAAGCAGGAAGCCTCGGGCTATCCCGAATGGTGTACTAGTCAGGATGCAAAGCAGAAGTACATCGATGACTACTACCTTCACGAGGGTATCCAGTTACGACCCCAATTGATAGAGGTCAACCCCGCCCGTCGACAGTTAGCCAAGCTCTGTCTCAACTCCTTATGGGGAAAATTCGCTCAGCGTACAAATCTGTCAAATACGACCTTAATAACAGATCCTGACGAACTGTTTAAGTACCTCTTTGCCCCTTGTTACGAGGTGTCCAGCTGCGAGTTTATCGATGACGATACCGCGGCACTATGCTGGAAGTACACCAAAGCATACCCCACAACGTGTAACAACGTAAACATCTTCATAGCAAGCTTCACAACAGCCCACGCCCGTCTAGAGCTTTACAGGGTTATGGATAAACTCCAGGACCGCTGTTTGTATCACGATACCGATTCGGTGATTTTTGTGAGTAAGCCGGGGGATGAAGACCCTCCCCTTGGAGAGATTATCTTGGTAATTTGACCAGCGAGCTCGACAAGGATGAGCATATAATTGAATATTCTTCATCCGGGCCTAAAACATACTCGTACCGCACAAACAAGTACAACGTGTGCATGAAGGTCAAAGGCATAACCCTAAACGTCAACAACACCCTAAAAATCAATTTTTAGAGTCTAAAGAATCTGGTGCACGAATACGCAGCAGCACCCGATTGTGAAAATGCTAAAACCATAGTTGTGACCCAGCCGTGCATAGTCAGATCCAAAAAGAAGTGGGAAATTACAACACAGCCCTTACATAAAACCTTACGCGTTGTTTTTGATAAAAGGGTCCTGACCCCCGGCTATAAAACGCTGCCGTACGGCTATTAGATCCCATTAGAGAGACAAACCAGCCCCTAACATGGACACCAGATTACAACATCCATTCTCCTGCGTGTTAGCGGGGCCCTCAAACTGCGGTAAGAGCTACTTTATAAAAAAGGTCTTAGAAAACTCTGCATCTGTTCTATCCCAGACCCCTAATAACATTGTATGGCTTTATTCATGCTGGCAGCCGCTTTATACAGCCCTGGCCCGCACTTTCCCCCATATCAGATTTATAGAGGGGATACCGGATAATCTCAACGATGATGAGTTACTGCCACAGACCAAGGTTAACATGATAATTGTCGATGACCTTATGCGTGAAGGGGGCGATCATCCGGAGTTAGAGAGAGCTTTTACTCAATATTCACATCATCGCAATCTAAGTATCTGTTATATTGTGCAGAACTTGTTTTACAAGGGTAAGAACAGCAGATCTATAGCTCTCAACGCTTCGTATCTTGTTTTATTTAAAAACCCCTGTGACAAACAACAAATAGCCGTCATAGCTAAACAAATGTACCCCGGAAACACCCACTTCTTCATGGACGCCTTTAACGACGCGACAGCAAAACCCCACGGTTACCTATTGGTCGACTTAAAAAATGAAACTCTAGAAGACTATAGATTGAGGGCTGATATTTTTCCCCCCGAGCTACCCGTCGTTTACACGCCAAGGGTCAAGAACAGGTCCTATAAAAAGTAGGTTTGATGACTTTTAGAGACATTTACAACAGGACCTTACAATACAAGGTGTTGACCATGTCGGCCCGTCTACAACACAATTTAGCTCTTCTGAAAATGCTGGTTACAGCCAGTCCCCAACACAGAAAGGCCATCCTGTGCGCTGCTTCTGATGACTTAGTGTCTGCCATTGCAGAAATAGCCCTAAACACCATAAAAGGCAACGTCCCTATCTCAAGGAGTCAATTGCAGGTTCTGAAGAAGAAGAGGGGTCTTATCAAGAAGCTCAGTAATAAAAGGGCCTCACTCATTACCAAGAAGAAGCTGGTGAAACAGTCTGGGGGGTTTATAGGCGCTTTGCTGCGTATAGCTATACCCGTAATCACAAGCCTCCTCCCGACACGCTGATGGAGCACGCCGCAAAAATGTATTTGGTTCCTAAAAAGCAAATGGACCAGCTGGGTTCTTCCGCGGACAACGCCTGGGATATACGCAGAAATGAGACTCTACGCCTGGATGCTGAAATTAAAGACATTTTGAACCGTACTGATCTAAACCCCTACGACAAAGCTAACAACCTTAAAAACTTTTTAAGTTACTACAGCCAGTGGAATACCGAAAAGAACAAGCTGACTCTATATACCCCGGACAACCAGCAGCCCCTATGAATGCCCCTCAACCCTTACAAGCGCCGCCGGACTCTGAGCCACCCCCTGATACCTTTGTGGGGGACCTGCTACAAAATATAAGTCAAAGACATAGAGGGGCAGCGCAAATGTTGCTGAGTAAACTATCAGCTTCTAAAGACCTAACATCCTGGAATGATCGAGGAGAATTTCTCTACAAAGGACAACCGGTGGCAGGGTCACACATGTACGATCTAGTCAAAGGGCTCACACACCCCAAAATCCTGACGCCTCAAAATGCACCTCGCGGCTGGGAGCAGTTTTTGCGAGCCGCTGCTGAACTCAACATCCCCTCCACTCTCGTGGGTAACAACGAGCACCGGCGTCTGCTTGAACAATTAAAGACACCCCTCCCTCCATCGCCTGAAGGCTCGGACGCACCGCTGCTGCTATCCCCCTCGTGGAGTACCCCCATGGTGCCGTCTGTACGGCAAAAAAGACATTTGTCCAAAACCCCTACTTGGATTCAGACTTAATGGTTTTTAAATAAAAATGTACAGTTTATGTGTATAAGCGTGTCTGATTTCTCTTCATATGTTTATTCGCCAGAGTTTGTCATTGTAATATTCAACCTACAGTCCTGTTTGTAATAAACACTTTTATAACTTTTCATACCGTCTCAAGCGTCTTTTTATGTATTAAATCTTTTATTGATCATAGGCAAACAGAATGCACCTCCGAAACATTTGTAGGGGCCGTCACCACTCCGGGGAGGCCTAAGTCAGCAACCCCTCTGACCCCTATCATAAGGCCAGCGGGCATATCGTCCGTTAACACAGCAAGCCGCCTACAACCCAACTGGGCCGGCCGCGTCATAAGAGGTGCTACAACGGTGCAAGCTGAGCAGTACTAGTGCAACCTGAGGAAACAAAGAACTGTAAACAACCCCCCTACCCCTAAGCGTCTTTTTAAAAAAAAAAAAAAATTATGGGGCCTGTATAATCAATAAAAATACAGAGACTGAATGCCTGATTTTTAAAAAATATTGTTTTTATTTTTAGACGTTCATCATTAAAAAACATAAGTTATAAGCTCTTACAATTTTGACAAGCAACATATTCGGTTTTCGCAGGTCTGACCGATACCCTTGTGTTTTCTTTTACATATTTCACAACTATACTATCGTTGTTAACAAGGTCCCGCGAATATAAATGTAAGAAATTTCTAAAAGAAACACCCTCTGACATTTTTCTGATAAAATAAATACAGTGTTCCCCGCATGTCATGGCTGTAGTATCCTGTACCTGCACCTTATTATACACCACACGCTCTGCAACTTTTTTTACAAACTTGAATATGGGTTGTGTATATAGACGGTGTTCTGGGAACTCTGCTGTACTGTCAAACACTATAACCTGCTCATTCTCTATAAACACGGCCGCCCAGTGTGTTCCACCCTTGTAATGCGGATCGGTGTTAAATACCAAGGTGCGGGGTCTTTCTACCCCTATTTCAGCAGGTAACCCGTCACTCGGGAAAACACCTAAAAAGTATTTCCTAGCGTGTTTATGCCTGCTTAAGACGTCCTGGATCTGCACAGTGTCCATTTCACAAATGTTTTAAAGATAGTCAAACAAAATCTGTCTGGCGTGGTTGATCTGGATGATGCTGTCGAATACCAAGAATACGACCATGTTCACATTAGTAGGTAGAGGATTACTGAATCGTATTTCAGCTTTTAGATTTCCGTTTTTGACCAGGTTGTAGTGATCGCCGTCTTCCAGGTCGGGGGACAGGTCGAATGCGAACAGCGTGTATCCAGCCCCATAGCCTTCGCGTGACACGGCTACGCCGCAGTCCCTCTGGTACTTCCCTGTTATCGAAACCAGCCCTTGATATTCCCTGACGTAATTGGAGGTTACAAAACTGGGAGTGTAGGGTTTTGCGGGAATCACATTGCCCTCGTGGACCAACGCGGCGTAGTTGATGCCGTAGTGTTTAAAATTGAAGGGGTTTGAGGCATAGGTACCGCTAAAGGCTGTATTGTCCACAAAACCGATTATGATAAGTTTGGGTAGTTGCCCAAGAAATAGGTTCTGCTGCTGTGTTAAGCGGGTGCCTGCTGCGATACTGAATACTTTCAGAGCTACTCTTTCCACAGCGTACTTGGCATTTGATATTTGTAAAGCGTCGGCGTGCGCTAGCCTGACGCTCGGAGATACTTTCACTATCTTTACAAACAGGCTTGCTGCCAGTATGTCCAGTTTGTACTGTTCCGCATCCCCGTTCATGAGGCAGAATGAGTCCTTGTTACGGGTGAGCTTGATCTTAAGATCGATTCCGTTGATGAGCAGTTTATCTTGGAAGAATAGGTCTGAATGTATGCGTCTCAGAAGGTCAAAGTTGCGACTGCCTGCTGCCAGCCCCGCCCTTTTTACAAAACCCTTATTGCCGCCGTCCAGAGCTGTGACTTCAAACTGGGCGTGTGAATCCCTGTAGAAGAGACCCGTTGAAAGCTGTGTGTCAAGGGCGTCGCTGCTGTAGTTTAGAATACTCTCGAGGTAGGCTCTGTAGGCGTACATGTTGTCGTTCTGCGTGATGAGCCTATCACCCAGGGTGATGTCCACCTGATTAAAAACATTGTAGCTATGGGGTAAGCGATCGTCGCCACTTTAGCGGCTGCTGCGATATCAGACCCATCCGCTTTCGTGATTTTACACACAAGATGCAGCAGCGTGTTGTTGAGATCCAAATACATATCCGTGGACCCAGACACATAAAACTCTATAGGGGCCAGAGGCGTCAATGCGGCTAAAGGCGATACCTCCATGAGGAAGCTGTTTTCGATGCTTGTCTGCGTTGGTTTTAGAGTGAACAGGTCTAACTCGGATTTGGCGCACTCGCCAGATGCGCAATGTACAAAGGCCATGGTTTAGTTTACGAAGCTTTTTTAAAAAATATTCACTTTAGAAGCGGCTCTCTTCTTCTTCACAGCTCTCTTCCGTCTTGGAGCTCTTCTTTTCTGAGGGCGTTTTGAAGAGCTCCTTCTTTTTTTATAGGGGGCCGGAGGGCCCCTGCGGCTCGAAGCACGACGCTTCCTTTTAACACGCGTACGCGGGGCGTACACCAGCCCCGATCCTTCTCGCGGCTGCTTGTTCATGCGCTCTGCTACTGCCGATGTAACAGAACCGACCACATCCCCGGCAATGCTAGTAGCTGCCGTCTTAATATGCGGTTTTGCAATTTCATAGCCTCTTCTCAGGAATGGCATCGCTCTTCTAAACAGACTCCTGAAGAATCCCCCTAAACCAACCCCGTACATAACCGGTGATCCTTGAAAGTACGGCGGCCCTCCATAGCCGGCTTGGTTTCTGTAATAGTCCCGGTACATAGAAGGGTCACCGTATGTTTTCACGACCACCATGATGCCTGCTTAATAGCCGCTGTCGCGTCTCGGTCTTAAATGAAGCTTGACAATAACTTTCCCGTATTTAAACCCAACCGGCTCAGACTGATCGTCGTAGATCATAATTGAAATAGTGTCAAAATGATTTTTAGAAACTGCGACGTAGTCGGGTTTATGAAACTGGATATTGACCATCCCATTATTTTCACCTTGTACCTGGACTCATCTTAACAGCGGTGAGTAGCTATCGCCGATCCTCTGGGTCTCTACTATATCGCTATATACATAGAGCGTATAGAACCCGCCGTTAATATCGGGACAAGATTGATCCTGCTCCGCCAGGCCCTTCGAAGCCGCATTCATCACTGTGCCTAAAATCCTTTTTAATTTACCAGTGCAGTTAAACGACGTGCCTCGAGTCGGGGCTTTAAGAAACACCTTCCTTCTGACATGATCGAGCGTCAGCTGAATATTCGCATATCCTTCGAGGGCGGCTATGGATTTGTTGATGGCGTCGACAACACTTGCAACTGATGGGTAGTAGCCAAACGGGATGCCGGTGTGCATGTTCACATTGTCCTCACGCTTTATGAAAAACTTTGCTTCGCTCGATGTCAAGGTGTTCCAGGTTCTAGGGTATTGTATTTCTGTTAGGGCCACCTCCCAATCCCCTTTCAGGTCCACCGGTTTTGCCAATTTCACGATGTAGTTAGAAATCTGGTTGTCGGGGAACATGCCCTTTGAAGAGTTGGATGGCAAGGTGATATAAAAGGGCTTCGTCTCCATCTTCTCAGCTGCTTGTAACAGGGCCTTAGCTCACACGCCCTTCAGAGAGCTGGCCAACACCCAACTGTTAAATTTCTCAGGCCAGCCCCTCCATTTGACATATGCCTGACTGTTAACCCCTCGACCCCGCCTTTTCAGGACCTTTTCAACCCTATACACACGGTTCGGCTCATCAGGGACCGATTGTAGCTCCTCCTTGTAGAAGATACCCGATACCTCTTCCCCAGCATAGTCCTTTAACCTGTAAATATACAGGCCTTCTTTGAGCTCCACACTTTCCACTATAAATATCTCGTCGCTAAATGTCTGCTGGTAGCCCTTCGTGAAGACGCCTTTCAATTTTGAAATCCTGACGTGCTCTCTTTTTTTAAAAATAGGCTTCTTGACCTTTGTAGCAAAATTGCGCCCGTACACCGTTCTCCATACAGTTAAAACATTACTAGGAGTCACCTCTTCAGGGGCTGTTTTGATGGTCCGGTGATAACTGGCATTATATACATCTAAAAAAGCCTTAAGAACATCCACGTATCTGTAGGTGTTGTTGGCCATAAAGTACCTCCACATCTTAGACTAAAGTTCTGTTAAACCGTTCTACAACAGCAGCTTTTACCTCCGTGTGTGTCACAAAATGTTGAACACCATGATGGTTTAATAATTTCTGAAATGTCTTGTTTAAGAATTCTTTGCCGGCGTCTGTTTGTAATTTTTGAGGAATTCGACCCCTAGCGAAGATGTCTTTAAAAGCGGCCGTGACACTCGTACCACTTTTATCGTGTAACGCTTCTGCGTAGGCGTACTTGGACAATACGTCTATGACTGTTAATATATACTGGGCGCCGTTGTTATGTTTTGCTATATCTTCAAGGCTTATGATATCAGCCTGCCACTGATAATCTAATTGTGCATTAACGATTGTTGGACGTCTCTTAAAACGTCTTCTGGCTGCTTTATGGAGGGAATACGCCTCTTCTCCTGAAAGCCACGTCTTGACCTGGGCTCTTGTTACATGCTTGTTTTCAGCTACAGCCCTTCTATACAGAGCTTCGGCGCTTCCCAAGCCACCCACCCCGCCAGTATCGTAATAAAGTTTTCTTAACCGCTCCCCCGGCATGATATCAACAGCTACACCACAGCCAAGGAATGACACTTGTTCTGCGTAAGGACATTTTATTAAAAAATAGTGAATCTTAACAAATCATAAACAGAAGGTATTTTACATTTTCACAGTAAACGGTGTAAGAACTGCTTAAACCCTAGTCACATCGAGGTGTGACATTCTACTACTTCATTCTAAAAAACACTCTATCAGGGTCCGTTAGGTGTGACATTATTTATTTAAAATAGTCTTCGAGGAGCCAGCGGTCTTATTCTTATATTTTTTTTATACAGCTTACACGCCCGTCTTTCTATGAGTCTTTCTATCATCTTTCTATCCTTAACCGTACACAGCAGTTTTAAATCGGGATGGGGGTCGTGTAGGGCTTCCTCGAGTGTCGCCGGGATGATCTTAATCATAGAAGGGTGAACATATTTCTTTTCATCTGACAACCCGTAAACTACCCTTAGCAGTTTATACATCCGGTGAGGGTCTAGCGCACTACATATATAACGGGTTACCCTGTCTCTGTATGCATCGAGCAGACAATCGTGCGCGTCTTGCTGAGGATCATCCGCCTTATGTCCGTAACAAAGATCGTAATAGTCATGTTTGACACACGTTTGCACCACTGCCACTACGAAACCTTTAACAGCCTTCAAATCGTCGTAAGTTATTGCAATAACTTCTTTTACAACAACGTCTCTCTTAGAGACAACGATCCGCTTCTCAGGAACATCAGCACTTTGACTTATGGAATTTCAGCCTGGTTTGCACAACATAGACAGTAAAAATTCACGCTGTCCGTTTTTGTAGGAGACTCCCCGACCTTCGTTCTTTTTGGGGTTCCGCCCTAGGGGGTAAAAGAAGAAAGATTGACGGATCATTAGTTTAGCTGGAGAAATAAAATACAACACTACGTACCAGACGATGCATAACAGTTTTCTTACTAACCTCCGCATTTTCACAGTTCTCTGCGCTCGCTCTGAAATCTTGAGAGTCGCTAATGTCCTGCGAAGCCCCATCATCTTCGGCGCTTGTGCCGGGTTGTTGCAGAACGACCTTCTCAACAGCCGTCTGCTCACGAAGATCCATGTCTTCATAGACGGGTGTTTTAGGATGTTCTACCGCTTTTTTTACAGCCGTTATGCCGTAGGCGCATCCCTCGGCGGCCGCTCTGAAATCCTGAGAGTCGCTAATGTCCTCCGAAAACCCAGCATCTTCGACTGGTGTACCCGACGGCTGCACTACGTCCTTCTCGGGATTCGCAGCCTCCTGAAAACCAAGGTCTTCATAGATGGGGGTGACAGGCAGAACTACCGGATCTCCCAAGCTTTCCAACTCCACAAATTCGAAACCCTCAGACGCGCTGTCATTACAAGAGTCTTCACTCCCATTGCTATCGCCCTTAATAGGGGATATACAACAGTCGCAAGCCTTGGGGCGAGGGGTTTCCATACTCCGACGCAGGTCAGCGTCAAAACCAGTAACGTCGCCGCCTTGATCCCCAGATGATTCTTGTTGAGCATTCTCATCCACCACCTGGGGTGGCAAGCAGCTGTAATATCTATTGATAGTGGTCTGGGACCCACCCCACATAGGGCCTTTCACGACGGGGTTGTATCGCTTCATTCCTTTTTCTTTTTTCTTGCTGTGGGAACTGCGGCGTATTCAGGATTCCGGTTGCTGTACAATACTCCTAAGGAGGCCTTATATGCATCCTAAACAGCCCCCCAAAAAAGGCGTACCCTCTACTCCGCCAAGGACTCCAAAAGAAGCACCGCCCCCTGCACGCCCCCCTTGAGGACCCCATGCTGAACCCTTTGTATTTCCAGGGGCTTGAGGCCTGTCACATTTAAGGACACGCAGCTTTTTCCGGACACGCACTTTTTCCGGTCACACGGAGGGGGGCGGGGGTCCCTGGGGGGGGACCTGTCACTTTTCCGGGCATGAATGGGGATTAAGGGTATCAGCTTTTACTACTGAGGTAGAAGTCTTAATGTCAAAGTGGCTGTGTGCTGCAATAAGCAAGATTCTGCGATTGGTCGGCAGCTATCCATTCAGAAGAGATCTGTTCAGGAAGAGTTCTTTGAGCTGCCTTTTGAATTTTAAAAAGGCAGGGGTAGTCCTGATATGCACTGGGATGGAGTTCCAGATTTTGGGTGCATTTCCTGAGAAGGATCGAGATAAGTTTTTTTGTTTACGAGTTTTCAGAGGGATGAGAAGTAGAGTGTTGGTACTCCTGAGGTCCCTTGTCTGACTGGCCTTCTTGAGTTTGGAGGGCAGGTAGGTGGGTTTCCCAGTGTGCAGAGCTTTGTGCGTGAGACAGAAGTTCTGAAGTTGGCATGCATTTCGATTGAGAGCCATTTTAGCTCTCTGAGTGCGGGGGAGATGTGTTCATATATCTTTATTATGAGTTGATCTGAGGGGGGCTAACTACGATTTTGCTGTTCCTGTGAGGGTCGCATTCCAATAGTCCAGTCTGAACAACTCCTAGGAGTGAGTAGGTTGTTTGAGGTCGTTGAGAGGGAGGGAAGGTTTTATTCTGTTGAGTAGTTTTAGGTTGAGGAAGGCGCTCTTTGTGGTGTTCTTGATGTGTTTGGACGTGTCTAGTTTTGGGTCCAGAGTGATTCCCAGTGATTTTACAAAATTGTCCAGGGTAAGATTGCAGTTGGGAGAATCAATAGCTTTTAGCCATTCTGTGATTTGTAGGTTCTGCTCCTTGTTGGAAATGAGGAGGATTTCTGTCTTGTCATGGTTGACTTTCAGGTAGTTGAGTGATAGCCAGTGTTAGGCTTCTTTTAGAGTGTTGTTTAGTCTCTGAATGTCATCAATGGAGGAGGTTTCGAGATAGATCTGGGTATTGTAGCATCAAGGAGGAAGGGGATGTTGTTTTTTTTGAGGATGGTGGTCAGGGTTTCCATGTAAGATGTTGAAAAGTTGCGGGGAGAGAACTGATCCTTGGGGGACAACCCTTCTGACGGGGAATAGGTCAGACGTAAAGTTTTTGATTTTTATTATTTGCGAGTGGATCTGTAGAAAGGAGGTGAACCACTGTAAGACCACCTCTTCCATTCCTACCCTTTCTTGAAGTATCTTAATAAATAGTTTGTGGTCAACCGTGTTGACGGCTGTCGATAGGTCCAGGAGTAAGAGTAGACAGCATTGATCCATATCGAGTGATTTGTGGATGTCATCTATGACATTCATGATTGCTGTCTCTGTGCTGCAACCTTTTCTGAAACCTGATTGGTGAGGTTCTAGAAGGTTGGTGCTGCCCATGTGTTGAATAAGTTGGAGGAGAAAACATCTTTCCAGGAGTTTAGCTAGGAGAGGGAGATTGGAGACAGGTCTGAAGTTATTAAGATCGTTTGTGTCACAGCCCGTTTTTTTTTAGTAATGGCGTGACTAGGCCGATTTTGAGACAATCAGGCATGACTCCGGTACGCAGGGAGCTATTTATAATCTTGGTCCAGAGCTGGGCTAAGGTGAGTTTGAGCTTTTTAGCCAGTTGGGCAGGAATGAGGTCCAAGACTTGTGATGAGAGTTTGGAGCTGGAAATAATGTTGACGATCTCTGCTTCGGAGATGGGGTTGAATGATTTCCAGTTGTTTTGAAGGGTGCTTGGTGTGATATCTATTGTCCCTGGGGGCAAGCCTCTGTAGGGGGGACTGTGGTGATCATCCAGGGAGAGCTCAATCTTGGTGATTTTATCTTTAAAGAAATTGGCAAAGTTATCACACAGGACTTTGGAGGCCTAAACTCAGGATGAAGGGGGCTTGGAAGTGTGTTGCCTAATGAGATTGAAGAGTTCTTTGGGACTGTTTTTTGCGTTGTCTAGAGCATTACAAAAGAAGGATGTTTTTTTCATTTTTTATGTGTTTTATATATTTCCTGCATACTGATTTGAGTCGATCAAGGGTGATTGTGGACGGGTTGTTCCACCAGAGTCTTTCTGCAGCTCTTAGTTGTCTTCTTTCGGAGTTTATGTCTGTGTTGAACCAAGATCTAGAAGGAATGTTCCTGACTCTTTTTTGCTTTAATTGGGCTATTTGGTCCAGAATGGTTGTATTGTAGTGTGAGGTGAGTTCAATTGTGGAGAGGTCGCCTGTGGTGATGGGAAGGAGTGAGCTTACCCTTTCCTCCAGATCAGCAAGGGGAATCTGTCATAGATTTCTCACCCAGTGGGGGGGTTCCCACGTACGGGGCAGGTATTGGATCGTTTGTTGATGTAGAATAGAATGACATGGTGGTCGGACCAGTCAACAGGTAGAATGTGGTCAAAAGCGACTGTATCTACTTGAGCAATAATGGCATCAAGGATTGAGCCTCTGTTATGGGTTTTCTCTGTGCAGTGTTGGGTAAGGTTGTTGTTGTGTAGAAGTACATTCAAGGTTTGGATCAGTGGTTGTCTTCCTCATTCCAGTGTAGGTTGAGGTCGCCTAGAATTATGTTGTTGGAGTCCCGGAGTGAGCTTGGAGTCCCGGAGTGAGCAGTGAGTTATCAAGTCAGAAAGGTGTTCTCCGAATTAGGTGGTGTTGCCTGGTGGATGGTAGAGGAGATGGCAGAATGATGTTTTGTTGCCACTCATCTTAATGGTGGAAGTTAGACATTTGAATGCGTTTTATTTGAAGGAGTCAGTTTCTTTACAGAGATGTTGTTCTTGTGTATGATTGCAAAACCCCCTCCTCGCTGTTTCTTTCTGTTTTTATTGATGAGTGAGAAGCCCTGGGGCATGACCATGTCATGTCAAAGGTTGGGGAAGAGAACTCATTCGGCCATGTTTCAGTGATGAACGTGATGTCTATGTTTTGGGTAAGGATGGTTTTTGCCAGTTCTGTTGCATGTTTGGTAGCCGATCCGTAGTTTATGAACAGCAGTTCATGGAGGTCCCCTTGTTTTTGAGTTTCTTCTTTAGGGGGGGCCTGGGAATATTAGTGAGAAAGGCTGGGGGTGTTGATGTTCTGGGTGGGGAGCGGTCTCTTCCAAATCCAGTGATAACCTGGATCTTGGAGCTTGGGGTGATAGTAGAGGGTGTATCATACGAGGTGGCAAGATCCATCGCCTCTCTCCAGGACATTGCGGCTCTTGTTCTTTTGGGTCTCTGTGTATGGCCCAAGAAAGGGTTACGTTCCAGTTGTGCCATCAAGCCTTGGGAGGCCTTGAGTGTATAGTATTGTTAATTGTGGGTGTAGGGTGGTGGCATTGGCTAGACTCCCGGGATGGGGTGAGGTTCAGTAAGATTTTGTTGAGGCCCAGTATTACAACTTCTTAGAGTCAGCTGTAGGTTCAAGTGTTTTGTTACAATTTCCAGCTGGCTTTTCAGCAGAGCAAGTCTCTGAATCTTCTCCAAAGAAGAAGGGGTGGGGAGGCCTGGCTTCTGACTGTCCTGGGCAAGGAAAGGAGAGAGATTGTCATTGCGAGATTGGCTTTTGTTGTTAGTGTTTCCAATGTTGTCCCTATGGGTAGCCATGGACAAGGGTTGTGGAAAATCACGTTGTGATTCAAGAGGCCGCCTCTTGCGTGCCGGTAGAGGGAGAGAGTTAGAAGACAATGACTGAGGATTATATTCCCTAGTTGTTTGTTGGGAATAGTAGTTTGGAGAGGGAGGGGTAGGTGTTCGTCGGCAGGGCGCTGGAGAGTCTCAACTGAGACGTATCTCCGATTTGTTTTAAAAGGGATGATATGTATTGTGCGCGTCAGGGGAGTGGTAGTGGGATTAGAGGTTGGTAACCGGGGGAGAAAGTTTAGCCTTGTTGGCATAGGTCTTGGGATTATTTTGTGTGATCTCCAGGAGTGTCAGTCTATCGGGGATCAGGAGTTACTCGGGTGGGAATGGTGTGGGTGAGAGAGGGCATTGGGGTGCGAGGGAAAGAGGGAGTCAAATGCATCTAGGTTGTCATTGTTGGTTTGGATCATGACTGTGCCTTTGGTGAAGATGGTCGCAGAGGTGTTGCCACTACGCGTAGGGCAGTATGGAATTGAGATCTTCAGTTTGCAGCTGTAGGGAGGGCTAGTTGTTTTGGATATGTGAAGATGTGTTCTGAGAATGGTGTTCCAATTCGCAGGACTTTCGGTGTGGAAAAGGAGATCCATTTTCAACGGGCCTTTGGAGGAGCAGTGGTATATATCAACAAATAGTTTTTCTAGGTGTTGTCTAATCAGTCTGTGTTTGAAGTTTTATTTCGCTTTTAGTGAGAGAACGGGGGGGGAGATGATGGAGAAGGAGTTAGGGCCATGTGGTTTCAGGCAATTTGGTATAGAGGAGCGAAGGAAGGTTGAAGTGGCAGGTTCCATTTTGTCTTAGTTGGAGAAGTGGATAGCGACCCAGAGCTCTGCTCAGACTATTGGGCTAAGAAGAGTAGGACTGGGAGGTGTTAGGAGTTAGTATCCCTCTCCGTGGTTGGTTACAGTTAGAGATTAACTTTTTCTCTTTCAGACAATATGTACTCAGCATTTGAGCCCACGGCTTGAGTTAACTGGATTCAGTGGTGTGGGAACTACCTCTCGGACCCTCTGGAGAGGTCAGTTTGGTAGGAGTATTGACCTTCGGTTAGGTCAAAGTATTGTCTCTCAGAGGTCTCCCCAGACTGTAGGTAATTAGAGGAGTAGAGGTGGTTAGGTGGGGGTGTCAGGCCTTGTTCCCATTCTTGGTTCCTTAGCTACATTTGTATGTGTGCCCCTGAGAGATCTCCCCGGACTGTAGGTATAGGAGGAGTAGAGGTGGGTAAGTAGGGGTGTCAGGGCTTGTTTCCACTCTTTGGTTGTTTAGGTACGGAAGCCGCCATCTTATGGACATGCATCGACTTTTTATGACTTGCGCCTCCCATCACTGAAGTTGGCGCGACTGAAGTGTTTACTCTAAGGTTCTGGAGAGTAGATGTAGACCATCAGGTAGTATGTCCTGTGAGTAGATATTATTCCCGGATGTAAGCCGCCGTCTTAGGGACAGGCTGAAGTGGTTGCTCTAAGGATCTGGAGAGTGGATGTAGACCCTCACCTGGCTTGTCGGTGAGTAGATATTATTGCCGGATGTAAGCCGCCATCTTAGGGACAGGTATCGAGTTTAAGTGACCTCCCATTACTGAGGTCAAGGCGTTTGGAGTGATTGTTCACAGGATACGGTGATTAAATGTAGGCCATCTGACGCTTAATCAGGTGAAAAGATGTTATTAACGGACAGAGGTTGCCATCTTAGGGACAGGCATCAGGTGTACATCGTCTGTGCCTCCTGTTGCTTAGGATCGCACATCTGTAGTGATTGTTCTAAGGATCTAGAGATATTATTTAGGATTAGTTTATAGCGGCTCTGTAGAGAATCTGGAGATTTGTCCAGTAGATAGATGTTATAGACGGACTGAGGCCACCATCTTGGATATAGGCATTGGGTTAATGTGAACCGCGCCTCCCGTTGCTGAGGCCAGTGCGCCTGTGTTGATTGTTGTAAGGATCATTGAGAAGATGTGTACAGTAGAGCCAGTAAATAGAGTAAATGGGAAAATCCAGTGATAAGATGTTAAAATAATGTTTGCACTAATTATTTTCCTCTGTGTGCAGCAGTGCAAGGATTCTGTGCGCTGCAGCCAAGGATATGTGCACCAAGAACCTGATCACGTGTGCAGGGTACAGAGACACATATCAGTGCAAATATCACTAAACTTTAGCTTACAAAAGTGAAGACCGTGCAGTTCCATGCATACAGCGCCATGTGAAGGGTCTAAGGCAGATTTGAAATTTATTTACACATTTCATGACATGCATTGGGTATACAGACAAGTACAGTTGGTCAAATGTCGCATATAGTATGGTCGTCTTAGTTGAAGTTTTGAATTTCTCATTAAACGTATAGGTTTGAGACTGATGGAGTTTGGGACGTTGGCTGATGAGCAGTGGCTGTAGCCACCAAGCAACTATTTTATTATGCTAAATAGCACAAGACATCATATTGTTTCTTTTTGCAGTTCTTAAACCTCTAATTTTCTTTATGCATCCCTGACAGATCTTGGTAGAAGCCTATCATAAGTAACTATATTTCCTATCATAGTGTATCCAATTATGTTATGCCTATGGTTCTCAAGCATTAAAAAGGCAAAGCTTTGCTATCATATTATTTTGGTTCCTGGCAGTGTGTTTAGTAGACCCCTTAAAATCAGTGAACGTTTCAGGTCTCTTGGACAGAGATAAGCGCCAACGTCTGAGTGAGATAATATACCAAAACCCAGTAGATATTATCTCCTACCTGCCCTGGAATAAGAGGGAGCTTCCTAAAATTAGGGGATATAATGTATTAGCTTGTACCACACAAACGTCTAATGTTAGGGGGTAGCTGTACTTGCTAAAACTTCCCTGGGGCAAGCCACCCATAAATTAGTAGATGCTCAGGGCAGATGGGTTATTAGCGACATATGGGAGCTTAAAAACTACCCTGACCCTGGCTACACGTATGTTAGGATTGATTATTTATTTACTACAAACGATCTGGCCAGCCACGCTACAATTATTAAAGAACCTAAAATCATCTCCGACCACAATGCGCTAACTCTCACAGTCAATATTACAAGCGCTAAGAGAGAACGCAGAAGTTAGACCTTTGATAGGAAGCTGCTAGCCAACAAGGAATATATTAGGCACATCACTAGTTGGGCTCAAGAGTTTTTTGACATAAATAGATACAGTGCTTCTAGGACTGTTGTGTGGGATTGCTTTAAAGCAGCTCTAAGAGGTGAAACAACTAGCTACCAAGCTAGAATACGGAAGCAAAACAGCATAGGATACCATCACAAACTGGGTGAGTTGGCCAGAGCTGAGGAAGAACATATTGCGCAACTAGCGCAAGGTGAGAATGGGAAGCTTGCTATGTATCACCTGCGAGTTTTAAAAAGCCAGCTTAACTCTGGCTTGACTCAGAAAGCTGCCGAGATGTATAAAACACATCGGAAAGAAGTATATGAGAATGGTGAAAAGGTTGGCAAACAACTCGCACTACATACGAGCCAGCAAATCTCATATAATGCCATCACAAACATACAATCAGGAGGGCAGACGCTTACACAAACACCTGATATAATCAACACTGTCCAACAATATTACCAGACCCTCTATCAGGATGATAATATAACCAGTAGGGCAGAATCAGATGGGTTTTTGAGTAAGCTTCTCGATCGTCCCGAGGCAAGTAATACTCTCGACGATAACAACAGGGAAGACCTTGAGAAAGAAATCACACTTAACGAAGTTCAGCTTGCCCTGTCCTCACTGGCCTCTGAGAAAGATGCGGGCCCGGATAAAATTCCCCTTGATCTATATAAAATCCTTAGCCATACCCTAGGTCCACTTATATACGATCTATTCTTAGCGATTCAATGAAGCGGTACTCCTCCTATGTCGTGGAGAGAAACAAACTTAATTATATTTCCAAAAAAGGGCAAACCTCCGGATCAATTATCATCCTATCGCCCAATTTCCCTAATCAATTCTGACTCCAAATTATATGCTAACATAATGGCAATCCGGCTCGGGTGGGTCATCGAACATCTGGTCTCCCCATGGCAGCATGGGTTTATCCCAGGCAAAGGCACGACAGATCACACTCGGAGAGCCATCTCCCTGTTTGATATAATGTCTGCAACGGCGGCCAGATGTCGATGATTCTTCTGGACGCCGAGAAGGCCTTCGATCGTGTATCCTGGAATTTTCTATGGGCAGCACTGACCCGGTATAATTTTGGCCCTAAATTTGTCAAATCCATAATGGCTACGTACATTGATCTTAAAGCAAAATTGCAAATAATGGGTTCTGAATCTAGCATAATTATTGTATCCAGAGGCACACGACAAGGCTGTCCCTGTTCCCTAATATTATTTGTCCTTTATATAAATCCTTTAATTTTAAAACTTTTAGAAAACCCGTTAATTACACCT
This sequence comes from Lissotriton helveticus, assembly GCF_964261635.1. Lineage (NCBI taxonomy): Eukaryota > Metazoa > Chordata > Amphibia > Caudata > Salamandridae > Lissotriton > Lissotriton helveticus. Next base: position 1,795,157,917 of record NC_136068.1, read on the forward strand.
ATAGTGGTTAATCATTTTGAAACTAAGGTATTGGCTTATGCCGATGACATTGCGGTATTAACACCTAACCCCTCCGAGGCAATGTCTGAAATAGAGGCAGTAACACGAATTTACGGCCTTTATTCTGGGTATTCGTTAAACAAAGAAAAAACAATCGTGCTGTGTACGGATAATGTCATCTGCAACGACCGTAGGAAAACCAATAAAGCTACATACCTAGGTGTCCGTATAAGTCTGGATGTCATACAAATTCCGAAACTCAACTATAAGCCCTTACTAAACATTATAAGGGAACACTTAGACCGGGTAAATAGCCTACATCTATCAATAATCGGCAGATGAATATCCTCCCTAGGGTGCTTTATCTTTTTCGAGCTATTCCCTTGACTCCTGATGAGAAGGTCTTTAAAGCACTAGAATCTTTATGTCTAAATGTGTGTGGCAACAGGGTAAAATTAGAAGTTCCCTGAAAGTTCTGTCACTTCCTCATAATAGAGGAGGATTAGCAGTCCCCAATATTTTGTTTTACTTCTGGGCTTCATTTCTCCAACAAATGGCCCCGCTTCTTTATTCTAATCCTATTTCAGAAGATGTCGAGGCAGCGTCACTCCCATCGATTTATGAGCTGTCCCTAGGTCAGAAGGCCAAAGGACTCTTTCTGAGGCAAGTGGAGGGAAGCTATTACAAAAAGAATAAATTCAAAGTCATCATCAGCGCGTGGAAAATTTGGACAAGAACAGCTAAATATATGCATATTCCAAAGTTCAATAGATATACTCCCCTAATGCACTCTAACCTATTCCCAGAGCTATGGAATGATGCCATCTCACAGAAATGGGAATCCTTAAGAATGACCTCAGTAGGTGACCTTCTTGGGGGGAACCTTCTCTCTACCTTTGAAGACCGACAGAAAACATTTCACCTTCCAAATGGGCACTACCTCAAATTGATCCAGACTCATACTATGCTCAAACTTAAGGCCCCCAATATCAACCCGGTGAGAATTGAAATTATCGATACCATAGCTAAAAAAAACTACAAGAATAGGTACAACCTATGGCCAACTGCTGGAAAAAGTACAAGATGATATAGAACATACAGAATCTGCCTGGGCAGACAAAGTTGTCAACCCAAACATAGATATCAATATGAGTTTATATTTATCATCACGCTTACTTATGTCAGCTAGCTTAAAAGCCCAGACTTACAAAACCATATATAATCTGTGTTTCACTCCTGCTATGTCTTAAAGGCCCTGCAACATTAATACACATGTTTAGTGAGTGTGATGAACTAACACTAATTAAAAGAATGTTTTGCGAATTCTGGGAAGAAGTGTTCGGTCATAAAATACCTGACTCCCCCACTCTGTATCTGCTAGGCATCGATAAAACACTCAGTCTGAATAGAGATGAAGAGGCAATGCACTTTATAGCACTGCAGTTCTCAGGGTAATACTAGCAGCACGGTGGAAAGACTCAGATCCACTGAGCTTTCAAATGTGGCTAGCCCGCCTCCTTGGTGTCTTCAATCAGGAAAACGCCATCTATGCTACCAGAGGGTTACAATCCGCTATGCGTGGCAAGGCGATTTGGCAGCCCATCACTAACTGGAGGAGGGGGCTTTGCTCAGGGCAATGATTAACTACTTAAAACTAACTTCTTTTCTGTGAATTCTTTATTCTTGTTTTCCAAAACTGTGAGAACATATCATATATGAATTTGTTTATGTACCGTGTGATATTATTGTATTATGACTCCTGTTTTTACTGGTTCTGACAAAAAAAAACATATACATTTTTTTTTTTTTTAAATCAGTGAACAACAAGAGGCAGCAAGCCAGCACTGCATCAGACAGCAGAGTGAAGATTGGAGAAGGCCTCTGCTTCAACAGAGGAGATGGTGGTAAACATTTTCAAGGGGCAGACTTAGCAGGAAGAGGGAAAGTAGAATTGGGGAAGCCATTCCAATTGACAAATCTCCCCCAAAGGGTACATCAGGTATCAGGATTCTCTGTAGGTCCCTAGGACCAAAAGGGAATTCGACCCCTGCCACCTCACTTCCAAAAAAGCCCTGTTTAGGAGGATCTACAGTAAATCAAATCAGCACTGTATATTGCTCCCCTCAGAGAGACATTAATTACATTTCCATAATTTAGAAACAAAGATCTGGGAAAGGAAGCCTTGCTGCATTCCTTTTGTTAATAGGAGCACGGCTGCAGGGCAGATTTGGTGTATTTTAGAAAGCGTTCATGTTAATTGCAGTACCGTGTAGAAGCATGATAGGTGCTGCAGTCAAAATTAATACTCTCAAAAAGACACACAGTCTGTGCTGCAGCACCACTCATATTAACAAAAGGAATGCAGCAAGTTTAGAAGCATGTGGGGCATTCGGGGAATTGCAGATCATCAGATACATAAGGACATTCCGATTGGCCTGTCTATGCTAGAAAGGGTACGGCACACTGGTAACCTGCTAACATTTTAAGGATGGAAAGACTTTCAGCACCTGTACTCCCCACCACGTAGAATTGTGGCCATCCCTGGTATTCAATACAATGATGGTGTCCATAGTAACATATCAGCATCCTCTCCAGAACTGCATGGTGCCGTGAAGAGCATCCATTGATAATTTTCCAATCATACTGAGCGTGTTGATAACCCATTTTGGTGTAGTAGTCCTGTGTTTAGTGCATCCAGCTTCTGGGATGGGCTGTACATAGTTGTACTGAGAGCAGTGGTAAAGACTGGATGAAAGAGGAAAGAAGCGGTGAAATGCTTTGTTTTCCCAGATAGCGCTGCCTCCCATATCAGTTTCCTGTTAGTTAGGGTCTACTTCAGGTTCAGTGAATGGCTTGTACAGAGAGCATGGATCTCGCTGCACAGAATTAATCTTTTTAGGCTCAGCTTTTTCATCATAATACTTCTGATGCGATCGGGAGAGTGGGTGACTATTGAGCGTATGAAATGCCCTGTCTCTGTAGAGTCTCTGTAGTGTAGAGTGTGACACCTACACTGAACTGGAGCATACGGACCAAGTGCCGTCGGAAGGGAGTAACATTCCGAAACTTTTGTTATTCCACTGAAAATTATCACACCATAAGGAGTTCACATTTGTGGGCTAGCATATTTATTTATTTATTTTATTTATTTTTTTGCATTTGTAATGCGCACAGATACCCACAAAGGGTTTCCCGGCGCCAGGGCTCAAAGATCAAACCACAAAAGGCAACAGCTGTCAATAACCACAATTACTTGTTAAACAGCCACGTTTTCACATTTTTTTTAAAACTGGCAAAATTGTCCTCTTTGCGAAGGGCTAGAGGGAGGGAGTTCCAAAGAACTGGTCCCAAATGGGAGAAAGATTTCCCCCCCATTCGGGCCAGTTTAAATCTAGGGACCACGAAAGTTGCTCCACTGAGAGAACGGAGATTTCGTATAGGGACATGGGGCCTGACCAATTTTTGCAGATATTTAGGGGCAGTTCCTGCTCTGATCTTAAACATATAAGTCAAGGCTTTAAACCTGACCCTATTCTCCACCTTCAGCCAATGAAGATCTCTGAGGTGCTTCGAGATCCTCGCTGTCCTCGGGATCTTACATAACAGCCTGGCTGCGGAGTTCTGGACAAGCTGTAGCCGTCTGATTACTGCCAAATTGGAACCCAGGTATAAGATGTTACCGTAGTCAAGCCTAGATGTAATTAGTGCATTGACTACGGTCTTCTGGGTATCCACGGGCAGCATCCAGATAATCTTCCGCAACCATTTGAGGATCGTGAAGCAAGTCCCAGCCACTTTGTTGGCCTGCTGCTTCATCGACAAAGAGTCATCGATGCACACCCCTAGGTTTCTAACCTGGGTTGCTGGTGTAGGGAATGTGCCTAGAGAGGGCGGCCAATGAAAGTCCTGCCACAGATCACGCTTTTTCCCTAGGAGAAGAATCTCCGTCTTCTCCCCGTTTAGCTTCAGCTGGTTGGCTGACATCCAGCTGAAGACTTCCTGAAGACCTAATTTCAGTACAGACGGGGATGAAGACTCTGAGTTGGTGAGGGAAAAAATGATCTGCGAATCGTTCGCATAGGTCATGAATTCAAGACCTACCCGTTCTGCTAAGTCAGCAAGGGGGCGGAGATAGAGGTTGAAAAACAACGGACTTAAAATTGAGCCCTGGGGCACGCCATGGGGTGACAGAAAGACATCCGACTGGGCCTGTGAGGACGAGATTTGAAACGTCCGGCTGCTCAAATATGATCTAATCCAGTCCAGCGCAGTGCCTCCGACACCATCCCCACTCAGCCTGGCAAGCAGTCTGTTGTGAGAGATGGTGTCGAAGGCTGCGCTCAGGTCGAGCAGGACAAGAGCAACCGTTTGCCCATCGTCCAAGAGCCCCCTGATCTTTTCCGTAACTCCCAGGAGGGCAGATTCGGTGGAATGGCCTGCCCTGAAACCCGACTGGGTAAAATGGAGTAAGTTGTTTTTCTCCGTGTACGATGACAGTACACTGTGGATGTGCTTCTCTAAAATTTTAGAGAAGGCAGGCAGCAGTGATATCGGGCGGTAGTTTGCCAGTACCTCTGGGTCAGCAGATGGTTTCTTCAGCAGAGGGCTGACCATGGCATGCTTCCAGGACGCCGGGACAGATGCCAAGCGAATGGAGGAGTTAAGTGTCTCGGCAATAATCCCCAGAGCGGCATCATCCAATTGGCTCAGAATGTTAATTGGCAGAGGGTCACATGGGGAGCCCGATTTGATGGAGGTAGCCAAAGATCTTAGTGTATCCAAGGTAATATATGGCCAGCAGTCAAGCCGACTTCCTCCAAGATTTTGTGGGGGAAAAACTTCCTCGTCCTCTCTCTCCAAAGAATTATTATTACCAAGAATTGTCTCGATCTTTTCCACAAAATACGTGGCAAGATCTTGGCATTTTTGAGGGGTAAGTGGGGGTGCAGCCGCCATAGAGTTTGCTCCGGCAAGGTCTTTAACAGTGTTAAAAAGGGTCCGTGCTTTATTGGCCGCAGTGTTTATAGTCTCTGTTATATAGACTGCCTTAGCTCTGGAGCAAGCCGTGTGGTAAAGGTTCCTAGCCTTACGGTACAATTCCTTGATTTGGGGATCGTAATGCCTGCGCCACTTCCTCTCAAGTCCCTTGCATTTAGTTTTTTCCACTTTTAATTGCTCTGTATACCAGGGAGCTGGGGGCCGATGGATGTTCCCTCTACACCTGGTTGCGGGTAGACAACTATCAACTGCTCTCTCCAACCAAGTGTGAGCTTCTAGCGCATTTGTTTCCATGTCCCCCCCCAAAACAGGAGGGGATATCTGTAATGCCTTCTGCAACTCGGTCAGATCTATTTTTTTCCAATTTCTCATAAAAGTGGGGGGCCGAGTAGAACCAGGCATCATGGACTGAGTCAGAGTAATACTAAAGAGCGTCAGAAAGTGGTCCGACCAACACACAGGATCAGTTTTTAACCATTTCAGTTCCTGTATGTTAGAGATAATGGGGTCCAACAAATGACCGGCTGTATGTGTGGGGCCTTCATTTCTCAAAAACATAACACCGGGATTAACTTTCCATTCCATAGCAGAGCATCCTCTTCTTGGTCACAGAGGAGGGCCTGGGAGTCAAACTGAGAAACCACCTGGATGTTGTCTCATATGATGCATAAGACATGTTTTCTTCCCTCCCTTGAATACCTAACTATTAGTTCTGTGGTTTTTCAAATTGGTTTCTGATATCAGGAGCGGATTCTAAACAGAGCTAAACCTGGAATATCTCTTGGTGACAAAGTCTTTGCTGTCTGTGGATAAAGTTGTCTCACTTGGGACCTGTTGTGGAGTTGCTCTCTGTTGAGAGCCGGAACTGTATCCTGTTTTAATTTACATTGAGGAAAAGACTGCCTGTTGCAAAGAAAGAGGCAGTAAGATGGTGCCTTGCAATTTTGTATACTATGGACCTTTTGGATTGGTTAATGAAAAAGGCATGGCTCTAAGCCTCATGGGACATGTAGTGTGTTTTGTGATTTACAGTTTTTTCATTGGCTGCTATTTGAGTAGTAAAGAATTGAGAAGCATAATCCTCGCCTCCATGTCTTTAATGGAATCTAAAATTATCGTTGCGAATGCTGCAAATCTTTGCAGTTTGCGGAGTTCCTCTGAGCAGCAGCCTTCTCTCCCCATCTGCCTGACTGTGGCAGGTATTCAACCTGCTTCACAGCCGCGGTCTGTTGACAAGGAATGCAGCAAGTGCTCCCGGACCCACCCCGTATGAACCCCGCAGGCTGCCGCGTTGTGTTCTCCTCTTCCACAGTGGTCTCCTCTTCCTCCGTCCAAAATCCTGCCACAACCAATTTAAAACATTTTGTGGCGCTCCTGTTCTGAAAGTAGCAGCGCGAATGGTCTCTCGGGAGATGTGCTGCGTGTGTGCTAGGAGTAACACATGTGCGCGTGCACCTTACAGGGAACAGGGATCGGAGTCTGTATGCGGCTCAGCGCCATCAATTCTGGAAGTGGGAGGCCCCCTCAATGGAGCGCGATGAATCAGGAGCTGTTTCATGAAAACATTCTGGATCCAGTCCGACAGCGGGGGGATTCAAAATGTAAGGATTCTGAAGCCAGAAACATCCATTAGAAACAACTTTTAATTTTTTAGATGGCGTTTCCGCTGTCATTTGCTTCTGTGCCACTGTTGTCTTAAAATGCGCTTTCATGCGCATATAATTCTTTTTATATTTTACCTTTCCAAAATGGGTGCCGGACCTTCGAATGAAAATTAAAAAGAAAAGCAGAATGGCACAATACGAACATGGGTGCCTGTACCTTGGAATGGTAATGAAAAAGAAAAGCACTAGGGCACAATACGAACATGGGTGCCTGTACCTTGGAATGGAAATTAAAAAGGGAAGCAGAATGGCACAATGCGAACATGTGTGCCTGGACCTTGGAATGGAAATGAAAAAGAGAAGCAGAATGGCACAATGCCAACAGGGGGCCTGTACCTTACGATTGAAATTAAAAAGAAAAGCAGAATGGCACAATGCGAACATGGGTGCCTGTACCTTGGAATAGTGATTAAAAAGAAAAGCAGAATGGCATCAATGAAAAGTTAACATTTGGCAGCTACATCGTGATGCACGTTGGCCATCTTAGAATGGGTTTTCTTTTATAGGATATCCACTCACATATTGCCAGAAAGTGAGAATGGCTAATGCCAACAACTATTTGCACAGCCAGTATCCTGGCACTTAAAGCAACCTATTGGCTAAAAAAGAACATTTATTCTGGCCGAGACAGCGCTTCATGCTAAGTCCTACTTTCGACAGACTGCTTGCACATGATTTAGAACAGGGCTGATTTCTGGCAATAGGACTGGATGAGAGGAATTAGTAGAATCTCTGTTAGATAGGGACAGGCTAAAGTCAAGTACATCTACTGTAGTGACCATGATTCTGAAATCCAGACTATGTATAATAATACAAATAATAAAAGGGTTCTTAGAAATAAAGGGACAAATGTGGCAAAGCACAAATTCTACTATAATTGTCATGCTATCTATGACACAGTGACTTTTCAATATCAACTTATAATGATTCATGGAAAAAACAAAAATCAATAAATTGCCGTTAACATGTTCATCCCACACATGAGGAAATCATTGCAGTGCAGGAGTTGGTCACATAACAAACCACTCTTATTTACCTATGTCTCTGACTCCGAAGAGAACACACTTAGTTTCTGCACCCAGGCACGACAATTTGTTTTCGGTGTAACAATATGTAGATGTTAGTGAGGTGCAAGTTCGACACTTCACTCCATTCGGTTTAGTAGGGTTCTTAGGAACTAAAAGAAAAAGAAGACAAAGGAACACAAATTTGTCAAAAACAGGCAGAGAACAATATATCACATAGTCCACCATTTCTTTTTTTTTTTTTTTACTTTTTATTGTTAACAGGCTGACAAGGCAGAAATATATTAAATCATTAATACATATGTTAACGGACATAAATGTATAATACAGTAAAGCAAATAGGACATGAGATAGGAAAGAAAAAATACAAAAAAAGAAACGAATAATAAATTGATTCACTAATACAAGTTTAAAAAAAACCAAAATAATAATAATTGTAACAGTTTCTTTCAATAATCGTACAAAGTATGTTATCCTAAAGACACTGAATGTCAATTCATTAAGCATAATATTTGCCTATACCCAATAAAGAAAATAGAGCATCATTGTTCCACAAAAGTTCCCCAATTTTTTTCATGTTTGCTCAGTGTGCGTGTTCCCCTAATGTTTGCTAAGGCTAGTTCCATTGAGTGAATCTCAATTACAAGTGCCCACCAGTCCCAGACCGTGGGTGATTCAGAGCAGGTCCAGGCTCTAGCCAAAGTTAACTTGGCGTAAGACATACGTATTGTAACCAAGGCTGCATGTGGTATAGAGACAGGATAAGTGTCTAACAAAACAGAAGTAGCCGTGAGTGTAGCAGCTGGATTTGCTTCATTTTCAAAACCTTCTGAATATCAAACCAAAAGACCTTAAGATTAGGACAGGAAAACAGCATGTGTGCCAAATCGGCTGCGTCGGCAAGGCATTTGGGGCATTTTGTGCGATCACTGTAGGAATTATTAGGAGACCATTTGGAGATTCTTTCAGGGGTGTAGTATAACATGCAAGTTGTTCTGAATTGTTGGAGCCTTAGACTAGATGAACGTACTCGTTTATTGACATTTATCAAGGAGCACTCTATCTGTTTGGGTGTAATGTTTGAGCCCAACAGTCTGCTCCATTTGTCAGCCAATTTTATACAATCGTTTGATTTGAGATCGATTAGGAGTCTATATGCTTCGCTTATTACTGACTTATTTACTGGCGGGGGGTTAGCGGTCCAAGATGGCGGAGTGAGGATCTGCGCCGAGCAGCTCACTCGGAGGTTTCTCTCTCTCCCCTCTATGGAGTAATGATAACGATGCAGTAGCTGTACTGAAAGCTGAAAAGCTCCATGTTTTGACCTCAGAAAGGGAGCAGGCGTTTTTTGCAAGAAAAGAAAAAGCTTGCTGATGGCTTCAGGAGCTTTAACGCAGCGCTAGTGGTGGTGCTTCTTCACCAATGCTCCGGCTCTCAGACAGAGCTAAGCTCTTCCGGCGGACGATTCACGGCCTGCTTGGGTGGTCAGGGCTCGGCTGGTTTGGTCTCGATCTTCGTGCACCGTACACCTGGTGGCCAAGGAGGATGTCTCCGAAGAACCCTCCACGGACAACGCGGAATAACAGACAGCCGGCAGGAGCCGCCGCGCCTCCTCTCCCCCCCGTCCGTAACCTCACAAGCTACGATAACAGCTACGGTAACAGCAGCGCCTCTCTCAGCCACCGTGACCCCAGGGGGTGTTGGAAATACCACACTGGAGAACGTCTCTAGCGCCGCCAGGGATGGACGGAAAAAGGAAAAGAAAACACCTTCCTCGTCTGTTGGGCTGATGGAAGCTGCAACGGTGTCTAACACGATGGGAGGTCCGCACCAGGAGAATGGAGATATTGGCAGACAGGTACAGAGACCTTCTAATTTACCCCCGGGCGCACACATTAAAAAACCTGGTCAGACTGCAACCAAAGCTACAACTAAATCGGTGGCTAAATCAGTGGCAGGAAGGGGGGGCCAACTGGGAGTGAAATAACCAGTGCACCTCACGCTTTAGTGACTGGAAAATTAGGGGAAACATCTGATACAGTGGGGGACAAACGATTAACATTGCAGAGCAGCAGCGCTCCTGTGGTTTTCGAAGGGACTTATAGTAGCTCTTTAATAGAACAGTCAATGATACAGACTAGCGAATCAGTAGCTGCCGAAGAGGTTGGAATGATGGATAACTTATGTCCTGATATAAGTACAGACACACAGATTTCCACAGGAGGAGCGAATGCTGACAACACAGGTTTACTACCCCCTATCGAACCAGCTACTACTGTCCCTGCAGTTGAGGCGGATGGGTTAGTGGAGGATAGTGTGGCGCCTATAAAACCTGTAGAACTTATGAAACGCACTGAGTCTATTGAACTGATTGAACTGATCGAACAAGGCTCTTTCGAAGATTTTGACGTCGAAACAGATGATGAGCGGGGCAAGAAGGGGGAGAAGGATGACCACTTAGATAATTTGACAAAAGCACGAATAAAGATAGGGTGCAAATATAAAAGCAAGCCCAGAGCAAAGAAAGGCAGCAAAGCTGGCACCTTATTAAACCGGCCTATCGCAAACAATAATCAAACTTCGAAAAAGATTTTTCTGGACAAAAGTCCATTGAAAAAATGAATTGAAGCTAAAGGCTTAGTTAAAAATATGACATTGAGACTATCAGGAGCCAGCCCCACAGAGTTAATGCCCTGCACTACCGTAAGTCCTATCACTTTGGAAAGTAGTGCCCTAACTAGTCCGTCATTGGACGGATTAACCGATCAAGCACTGCTGTTGATACATGAGCTCGTGGCTGACTCACCAATAATAAAAGCTGATACTCCACAATTTAACGCAATTGCCACTACTTCAGCGATAGATGCCACCCTTCCCTCCCCTGGGGGTTCTTCTCTTGTACCAACACCTCCTTCAGCCAATCTAGAGATAGGTAAACATATGAGTGCTTCTAAAATGGGACACAGCCAAAGGCAAGAATCAACCGATTCCTCTCCACTAGACATAATACTCCAATTACTGAGCAATCAACGGGCTGAAGCGCAGGAACACTATCTACAATTGAGGGAGGACAATAGCAAAGTACAATCTTCTTTACAGGAACTTACCACCAAATTCGGGGGGATATCACAGGATATTGTTGAACTGCAACGACGGGTGGTTGAGATGGAGGAAACGAGCACAAAAACGACGCTTGCAGTTGACAAACACGAGACTCAACTTTCAGTGCTCCCACAGAAGGTTGAAGATTTGGAGAATCGACAGAGACGATCTAATCTAAGACTTTTTGGTATACCGGAGGGATCAGAGGGATCTGATCCGAGGGCCTACTTAGTGGGGCTGCTTCAGAAAGCATTCCCAGACCTAGCGGACTGGAACTGGGATTCACAAATCCAGCGAGCCCATCGTCTTCCTCTGGTTCAGAGAAACAGGGTGAATCAATTTCCACGTCCCTTTCAAATTTTTTGGGGCAATTTTTTATTGCGCCAGGCTGTTTGGCAGAGAGCTCGTCCCAATACCCCTGTAGCCATTGGTGAGCTTACAGTTTTTGCTCGCTCCGATCTAAGTAAAGAAACAATGGACAGACGGTGGATGCTACGCAAGCTGATAGATCCAATTAAGTCTAGCGGGGCTCAGGCATTTCTCCAAGAACCTGCCCGTCTCAAGGTCATTCAAAATGGACGTACTCATTTTTTTACAGATGCAAAGGAAGCAGAAGCATATTTAGCTGGTATCAGCGCGGACAAGAGCAAGACTTAAAATTAGCCCAAAGAATTGGCTTTATTAGCATGCGTAAAATGCTAACTCTTATTGGAAGCTTCTGCATTTAGGAAAATATTAGCTGCACGGGGGGCTTTTTTAATTTTATGCATCACTGTGAATTTGAAAAACGTTTAGTTTGCTCTTTTCTACTTAGTTTACAAACTGTTAAAGATAGAGGGAGGGTGGGGGCCTCTTAAGGTGACTTGCTATGCAGGCTGCCTCTCCAGCGGCAGCAGACGCAGAAAGGTGGCTCTTCCCCGGCCGTGGTAAGAGCTAGGGGGGAGGGGGTGCTTTTCTCCGCAGGATGGGGGGTGGGGGGTGGGGGGGGGTAAAAATTAGAAAAATTTGCTTTCAGGCTGATGGGGTAGATTGCTGCGAGGACTGTTTAATTGTTTTTGCTGTTCTGTGTACTAATGGCATCAGAATTAGGAAACTTACTAGGACATTTGGACACTTTGGACATTCAGAGATAGGTTTATTTTATTTCCTACTTTTAAATGTATGAAATCAAATGCTTAGCTTGGAATGTAGTGGGGCTTAATAGTAAAAACAAGAGACGCTTGATAAAAGAAGAATTAAAATTGTACAACCCTCATGTTGCTCTCTTATCCGAAACGCATATTGCGGGGAAGGATCAGAAGTTACTCAACCAATTGGGATACGACATCGTAGTTTGTTCCACCTTTGGGTACTCCACAAGAGGGGTTGCTATTCTTAAGGACAGACGATTCAGGGCTGAAATAATACAAACCTCCTGTGGCAAGGGTGGCAGATGGGCAGTATCGCAGATTAGCTTCGAGAATCACAAATATGTTCTATGCGTGGTTTACGGCTCTAATACAGATGAGCCTATTTTTTTTGACCAACTGAACATTAAACTCTTGGATTGGGAGGGAGAACTTATTATCATGGGAGATTTTAATTGTATCATGGACTACAGAATATACACAACCAGGTTCAGCAGCTATCAAAGGATGCATAAAACCAGGTTGTCCATTCTTGATCTATGCCGTATCCATAACATTAAAGATGCTTGGCGGTATTTATACCCAAAAATACCGGGGTATACTTACTATTCCGCGCCTCATAAACTGTGCTCAAGATTAGATATGGCATTAATAAGTGACAATCTATTGAAGGTTAGCTCCATGGCCTTATGCCCCCGAATCTCTTCTGACCACAATGCAATAATACTGATTTTAACAACAGCACACATCAGGGCTTCTCCCAGACCATTCTCCTTTCCCAGACACTTAGTTTCAGATACACTTTGTATGACGCAGCTAAAATTACATATAACAGAATTTATAGATATTAACATAAACTCAGCTACACTTGGTATGGTATGGGATGCTTGCAAAGCAAGTATTAGGGGTTTCACTCAGGCATACATAATTAGACAAAACTCGGAACGCAAAAAACACAACGACATGCTGATCTCAAAAATAACCACCCAAGAAGAGTTACTGTCCTCAGCACTCCGATTAAATTTATCAACGACCACAGAAATTGGCCTTAAACTTGGTTTATTATAAAGTGAAGCGAAGACTACGTTTATACAGAAAAGTATTACTAATATACATAAGTTTAAAATAACACAATACGAGGGGGGGGACAAAATTGGAAAAATCTTGGCCTACAAGGTTGCTGAGGATAGAGCGGACTCCACAATTACAAATATTCGGGGGGCTGGTAACAAGATCTATAATCAGCCACAAGATATATTAGAACAATTTGCTGATTTTTATAGAACCTTAAATACTCCTGAAACTGAGCCTAATTTAGATGATATACAGGAATATGTCGAAGAGCATTCAATAAACAATCAGAACATTTTAGAGTTGGAGTCACTATCTGACGATATAACTATGACAGAATTACATCAAGCCATGGCTCTACTACCTGTAGGAAAAGCGGCAGGGGAAGACACAATACCTCTAGAGATATATAAATTATGCTCAGAGGAGTTAGAACATCTATTGCTGAAAGTTATCCAATCTGTAGGTTCAAATGGAAAAGCTCCCAAATCCTGGAATAGGGCGAAAATAATATTCTTCCTGAAGAAAGACAAGCCGAAGGAAGAAAGAGGGTCATATCGCCCTATTTCTTTGATAAATACGGACGCAAAAATATTTGCAAAAATTTTAGCATTAAGATTAGCCCCCATTATGCCTCAGATTATTAATCCACAGCAACATGGGTTCATAACTGGGAGAGACACCACAATACACGTTAATATGGCCATCACGGCATTTGACGTAGCAGAGACTGAATCCACCCCACTCGGCATGATTCTATTAGATGCTGAGAAGGCTTTTGACCGAGTGGGGTGGGACTTTCTCGGGTGCGTACTGTCCAAAATGGGGTTCGGGGGACAATTTTTGCGGAGTATACAGGCACTGTATGATAATCCAATGGCTTGCACTAGCTATGGGGGGCTGACCTCTCCAGACTTTTCAATCCAACGTGGTACTCGCCAGGGATGTCCCTTATCACCTCTTTTATTTGCCCTCTCATTAGAACCTTTTTTGTTTGCCCTTCAGTCCCAAATCCAGATTGCACCCTTTAGATCAGGCTCACAGGAGCTAAAAATAACAGCATATGCCGATGACAACGCGGTCTATTCAGAAGATATTGTCGAGGCACTAAAGGGAATTGCCCTATAGGCCGGAAAATTCAGGAAGGTGTCTGGTTACAAACTTAATTTACAAAAGACACAAGTCATAGCTAATTATACTCCAGCCGTGATAGTACCTGAGATCTGCAAAATCGCTACCTACTTAGGGGTCAAAATAACGGCTAAACTACAGGAAATTAACAATATAAACTATAATGAACTAACTAAATCCACTATTCTATCATTAAAAAAATGGCTCAGACTACCCTTGAACCTAATCGGCAGAATCAATCTAATCAAGATGAAGGTATTGCCTAAATATGTGTATTTATTTCGATCTATCCCATTGGCGCTAAATAATCAGTTCTTCAAGAAACTCGATGGAGCACTTAGCAGCTTTATCTGGGGCTATAAAAAAGCGAGAAGGTCGCTGAATCTTATGAAAATAATATAAACGAGGGAGGGCTTAATTTTCCTGATTTTAAATTGTATTTTTGGTCTGCCTTTGTCATTCGCCTTCGTTCTCTACTTAATGGAGGAGGGGCATTATTCTTCCACTCTTTTATGTTAAAATCCGATTCAAATATGTTTTTGTTTAGAACAAACGACCCCAATTACTACAAAAGGGTTAGATTTAAGACCGCAAGGGACATAATAAAGATTTGGGGCAATATACTAACCTTTTGTAAAACTAGCTTTTTTCACTCAAAGTTGCCGTTGTGGGGCAATCCGGGTCTTCCAAGTATCTTTATTGACAACATCACACTCGGCTGGTCCAGGTCAGGAATTACCGTTTTAGGGGATCTATATGGCATACAAGGATTCTTAGACTTCAACACCCTTAAATTGTTATATGACCTATCTGAAAACATGAGGTACAAACACTTACAACTACATGATTATCTGATTAACAAAAAACAAGTTCTGGAGGTTTCTGATTGCGATATCTGGACCTGCTTATATTCCCTAAAAAATAGTCCACCATTTCACACTAGGAAGCTGGCGGAAACATATGAATCTGTACCCAGTATATTTTATAGCCTTGCCCAAGCTCAGGACAATATGTTATTGACTGTTGCGGCTCAGCCTACATTTCACAAACAGATGTAGAGGTATTAAAAAAATTACTTACCTTTAATCCTAGTTCAACATCATTGGTTTCCTAATTGAATTCATAAACATAAAGTGATTGCTGTGTGAGGAGTCGCAAAACCCTTTTACTAAAGAGAATAAAAAAAGTTACTTAACTGCAACTATGGTTCTCCAGTATTGGTATGTTTCATAGATTCACATGCTTGAATCATTCCCACCATCGAGTTGGGAGTCCTGACGTACAATTGAAAAACCAATACAAGGGGTAATGGCCGCAGCCTAGACGAGCTCTCTCCCTTCCGGGGCTTTTTCCATGATCCTAAGCCATCCACGAACGAGTGCTGCACTGCGGTGATGGGGGCTTGACTTCCGCCCCCCCCCCACTTGTGACCCTCTGGACCCCCTGGCGGGGCGTCCGCCTCCCGGGACTGTCCGAACTCTGAGGTGCTCCGGTGAGGAAATGGCGGACCCGAGGTACGGCCAGTGAAGACCAGTGGCCCGGGAACGTGGCGGTGATCCTTCCGTGAGGGATCTGATGCCTGTGGTGAGGTGCGATGCGTGACAGCGGCGGCACGAGACCCGCGCTGGTGGGTCTGTGACACCTTCCTCGGCATGGCGTGGAAGAGAGTGCTGCCTCAGTGGATGCCCTGAGAATCGAGGCTCCGGCTTTGCGGCCTAAATGGTGAGGAGGGCTGGGCCGCGGCCGACGGACCGGTGCGGAGGCCCTGCCGGGATCTGAGGAGGGAAAATTTGCATGGACTAAAATGGGAGAAAAAGGTGACTGTTGAGGTCTCGCTACTAAGAGCGGACTTTAAGAAAATGAATGAGAAGGTTAAGGACCCTAAAATAGTGACAAGCGCCCTGCAGACGGACACATCAGAACTCTAGAGACAGATGCTCGACTTGCAGCATAAACAGGCAAGAATGTTGCAACAGCTGGATGATTATGAAGGTCGAGCCGGACGGAATAACATCCGAATTTTAGGGGTTCCGGAGCGGACGGAGGAGCCGGCCATGGACCTGTGCGTGGAAGAGTTAATCACAAAAAACTTAAAGCCCAAGACATTGTCCAGCTACTTTAATATAGAAAGAACCCTCAGGGTACCGGCTGGTAGACCTAAGCCGGGTGCACCGCCGAGACCCCTGATCGAACTGGTGTTCAATTGCCGAGATTCAATTACCGAGATAGGGACATAATACTGCAGACCTCATGGTCCAGCCCGCCCTTGAAGATAGATAACTATGAGGTGGCGCTCTTTCCGGATTTCAGGGCCAAGGTTCAGGTGCAGAGAAGAAGCTTTCAAGCGGTGAAGAAGGAGCTGAGAGATCGAGAGGTGAAATACGCGATGTTCTTCCCTGCACGGCTGCAAGTGGAGTTGAATGGCAAGTCATGGTTCTTCGACTCACCGGAGGCAGTTTGGGACTGGATGGAAGGCTGGAGCATGGTGGGAAGCCGCAGGAGAGACCGCCCTAACAGATCTGGCCCACAAAGAGGAGTCCGGCTGGAGGCGGCGGGTGCTGACCCTATTGCGGAGACTAGAAGACTGGAGGAGCAGGACTGATAACTCTGGCGTTGGTCTGAGGAGGTTGGATCTGGCAATATACGCAAGTAGAGGGACATTGATGGGGGAGTGGTAAAACTCACTGAGGTGAGAATGTTTTTGCACTCGGGGATCTATGACATGATGATATTTGCTGACTATACTGATGTGATATGACGTTGCTTTGTTATCGTATAAGTAGATGATGGCTATGTAATACGATGAATGTGATGTGTATCTGCAATGTTCTGTTTTCAATGCTCCTATTCAATGCAATAGACTTAGCTGTGATGATGCTAGCTTTATTTGCAAGTTGCGTACAGAAGTGATTGCCGTATTATTGACCTCTTGGGATATATGGATCGCCGTGCTAAGGGATGTGGGCTGAGCAGGATTCAGTGCTCTCTGTCCTCTCCTTTGAATGTCAATGGATTAGGATTGTGGAGAAGTGTGGCTCAATGGTTAGAGCGGCAGATCCTGATGCAGAGGTCTGGGCCAGGACCAGGGTTCAATTCCCGCCTCGGTGGGTCTTGGGCTCAATTTCCCCGGACCTGATAATTCTCGCCTCGTGCCTATTCTAATCATGGGTCCCACTCTGCAACTCTGGGCAATAGCTTGCTTAATCTCCACAACGGCCCCAACAGCGCTAGGATGCCTGGCTTCACCTTCGGGGTGCCCAGGAGTGGGCACTTCACAGGGAAAGGCCAGGAAGGGTTCCACAGCAGTATGTGTACAGCGCCTTGAGACCCTTTCGGGGGTGATTTTTGCGCTACATAAGCACTACATTTACATTTATTTATTTAGGTGATAAAATAAAACGAGGTATCATCCAGCAATACCTGAAGAGACAATCCCCAGATCTTGTTCTCCTGCAGGAGACTCACTTGGTTGGTAATAAGAGTAAGGCGCTTAATAGATTGGGGTACAGGCTCCTAGTGCATGCTGAATATACTATCGGGTCTAGAGGCACAGGTATCCTGGTTCGGAAAAACACACCATTGATTGTACATAACACATGGTCAGAGGGGACCGATTTGCGGTAGCTGAGGCCCAGTGGGAGGGGAGGGCTTTGAATATAATTTCTGTTTATCTGCGACCAGCGTTGGGTAGAGATGTCTTAATAGAATTAGGCTGAATATTGACTAACCTTCCTGACGTTACCTTGCTAATGGGCGGGGACTATAACATGACAATGGACGATACGTTCGATAGATACCCGCAGAGGCAGGGGGCAAGGCCGAAGGAGCTTATGGCGGAATTTCCGAGGAATTAGTCCTTTCAGATGTGGGAAGGGAACTGCAAAAAGTAGGCTCTGACTTTACGTACTTTTCTAGTGTGCATGGCAGTTTCTCCTGAATAGACTACTTTTTAACATACACGGCCTCAGTGGGCAATTTTAGACAGCCCCGGATGTATCCCCGAGGTATTTCAGATCACTACCTAGTGGGAGTGGACTTCACTCACGGTGAAAATCAACAGCGCTGCACGATTGTGATTAACCCGTGGCTGTTATAAATTCCAGATATCAGGGAGGAGCTTGGGGTGCAGACTGGGTACTTCCTAGAAGAAAACTTAGGGTCGGTGGATTCGGTGTAAACTATATGGGAAGCATATAAAGTGGTTATGAAGGGATATGCCTTGTCGTTGAAAGTGAAATATATTGCAAAACGGCATACGATTCTAGTACAGCTGGAGGAAGCCCTTCGAGAGCTTGAGGCGGCTCACGCGTTATGTCCTTCAGAGAAGAAACTGCATTGCTTGACGTTGAAGCAGGAGAAATACAAACTCAAGGCACGGGAACACATGTTGGCTAAACAAGCAGCTACCCAACATAGGCTATATGAGCTTGGAGACAGGGCAGGAAAGACGCTAGCGTGGCTAGAGAGGAAGGAGCAGGGTGCGCGGTGGGTGCCTCGACTAAAGCTGTCAAGTGGTGCGGTTCTTCAATGCCCCGGCGAGATAGCGGAGGCATTTGCAGACTACTTTGAGACAGTGTATTCTCCCTCCACAACATATACATCAGAAAAGTTGCGTCAACTGCTGGCAGATAGTAACGTACCGACGCTTTCGGATATAGATAGGGAGCTATTGGACGCTGATTCATCCAATGAGGAGATCCAAATAGCTATCGGTCAAATTAAGTCTGGGAAGGCGATGGGGCCCAACGGTACCCCGGTGGAGTTCCTCAAGGCTGTGGCCTCCCAAGTGGTTCCGCACCTGCGGGCAATGTATCAGGAAAACTGGGAGAAGGGGATTCTGCCACCTGACCAGCGTCTAACCAGTATTGTGGTTATCCATAAGGCCGTAAGCCGGTGGACGATTGTCGCTCATATAGGCCGATCTGGATCAATGTTGAGGCAAAGGTTTTGGCAAAAGTCCTCGCCACGAGGCTGGGAACAGTGATCTCTTCTCTAGTGCACCCGGACCAGTCCGGCTTCATGCCTGGGAGAAGCACGGCTCTGAACATCCGCAGGCTCCATAATGTGCTGGCGCGTCGGTAATAACTGGATGAGCACGCAGTCATACTGTCACTTGATGCATCCATGGCATCGATTCAATTGAATGGCCATATCTTTTTGAGGTTCTTGTGAGAGCAGGGTTGGGCCTCAAGTTTATACGGTGGGTGAGGCTGCTATATACCGATATCCAGGGGCAGGTTAGAGTCAACAACTAGGTTAGAGTCAACAACTATACGTCCCGAACTTTCACCCTAAAGAGAGGCACCAAGCAGGGGTGTCGCCGTTGCTATTCTCCCTCATGTTGGAGCCCTTGGCAGCATTGATTTGGCTTGACGTAATGGTAAAGGGTTTACGATGGTCACTAGTATGTGAAGATAGAATATCTCTTTATATTGCTATATCTTACTTATCCGTACAGATCCATCCACACTGTTCTTAACATTTTCACGAAATATTCGGGGTACTCTATTAATTGGAGTAAGTCCGTGCTGCATGTGCTAAATGGGCAGACCCCCGCCTCCCAAAATATTGTGCGCTGGTAGTCTCAGCGGACGGCTTTAAGTACTTGGGGGTCTTCGTCACGCCGGACCCGGCTCTCTTTTATAGCTGCAATTTGGCACCCCCGTTGGCCAGGCAGTGCGCTGATGTTAAGCATTGGAGATCGCTGCCTCTGTCGCTGGTAGGCCGTGCGGCTCTTTTTAAAATGCTGGCTCTCCCACGATATTTGTACATTCTCCAGATCTGCCCACACAGAATTCCGAATACATACTTTGTTTCAGTGGAAGAGGAACTGCGCACACTACTCTGGGATGGTAAAGCCCAGAGGATCGCGCTTCAGAAATGAATGAAAGGACGGTATGATGGGGACATCGCGCTGCCTGATGTACGGTTGTATTATTGGGCCTCGCAATTGGTGGCTGTAAATAGATGGCGATACACCCCGCTGGATGACCCGGCATATGCCCTGGACAGGTATCATTTGATCGTTCAGGTTATCTTCGGGCACTTTATTCCCGCACTAGGAAGCAGCGATATATCGGCCCCACTCAACATACGGTACAGATCTGGTGGTTAGCTAATTCATGTCTGGGCTTACTAAGGCGACACCATTATGGTCTTCGCAAAAACTCAGCATGCTCTGCCATCATTCGGGGTTCGACAGATGGGATATAATGGGTATTTTTACAGTCAAATACCTGGTAAAAAATTGAAAGATTCTTAGATTTCAGGAGTTATAAAAGACCTACTGATTGGCCCCGGGTGAGGTCTTTAGGTATCTACAAATTCAACATGCTTTGCAGGTGGCTTTCCCCAGTTGTGAGGACATACCGGAATTGCCACCCCTTGAAGACCGCTTGCTAGATTAGCCGCTGCAATCCAAGGGGATCTCCCTGACTTATAGAAAACTTAGTAATAATATGCCTAATTCCTTTGGAAAGCTTAAAGAGTGCTTGGAGGGGGACCTTGGGCCGATTGAAGAGGAGGATTGGAGAGAGGCGCTGATGTCGTCTAGAGAGGCTGCTATCACACTCACATTTCGACTAATCCAGCTTCGTATCCTACACCGCTCCTATCTGACGGCGAATACACTAGCAAAAATTGGGTCTCGACGTGATGACCTGTGTTTGAAGGGTTGCCACCAGTCGGCTACCTTTTATCATATGGCGTGTGACTGCTAGTTAATGCAGAGACTATGGGACAGGGCCACAACTCATGTGCAATCTGCACTGGGGAAGGCGTTCAGTCTGACGCCCCGATTGGGCTTGCTTGATATATTGGAGGATACAGACATTACTGAGACAGAGCAGCAGTTGGCAACGCTGGGCTTCACGCTAATCAAGAGGGAAATAGCGAGAGGATGGGGCGGAGTGGCACCGCCGGCGGTGGCGGTACGGCAGAAAGAACTGGACAGATGTATGGTAGCTGAGAAAGAAGTGTTTACAGCTAGGGTGTGCCCGAAGAAGTGGCATAAGAAATGGTCCCGGTGGAATTCCTATTGGGGGAGATATGTGTACCACCTGTGGTGGAATTGGAAATACGAAGACGGGGAAACAAATGTTTATTACGTTTGTTGTTTCACCCTTGCTCCTAAGTGCGGTGCTAAATGTAACTTGCAAGTGTTCGGGGTAAAAATGGTTGTTTTGGGATGGAGGAGCTTCGCGCGAGTCCAAGATGGCTGCGTGAGCTTTAGGCTCTTGAGACCCCCGCCGCCTACGGTCACATCCTGATCTTTGTCCTGTTCCCCGAAAGTGGAAACTTAAGGCAGAGAGAAAGTGGCGCCGGATGCTGGGATCCGCTTCTGATTCTTCAAGAGGCCCGAGCGGCATCGACGGCAAGTTTGCGGCCTAAGTGCAGGTGGAGCCGGGGCCTTGGATCATTCTCCAGCCGGGCCGAAGTGCAACAATAGCGGGGCCGTTGACCGGAAGTCGCCGGTCCGCCCCTGCGTTCAGCCTGGATCGACGTTGGCCTGCGTGTGGCCGCCCCGGCTGCGCTAACCATCTTACTACGTAGGGAGGCTGGTGCCCATGACACCACCGGACGCGGCGCCTGGACGCAGCGCCGTGAAACAGGCTGCTTAAGGAGACAGATGAGGGACCAGTGAGCTGCTGAGGGCGGCGTGGCTCCCGGGGCCATAGATCTACTCGTGGGGCCCGGGTGCACCCGGATTGCTGACGGAGGACAGGGCAGAGAAGAGCGGCCCTTGAGTGTGGAGGCCCCACTGGTTGGCATTGGCAAGACGTTCGGAGTGGGGATGCCCCGGATGACAGGAGGGGCCCGCGTAGAGGAGAGCGGCCGATTACCCGAGGACGGTGCGGTTGGCACGGAGACTGGTTGGAAGCGCTGATGATGGTGCCATACGAGGTGATAGAAGGCCGGTGAGCGGGCGGAGAGACTGTCCCGGACCTGGTTGGTACTCTGGGTCATCAGAAGGAAACCTCGACAGCGAAAGATACTGGTGGTCGACTGAGAGTGTGGGGGCGCAGGCCTGCGGTCGACGTTGATTTTTGGTATCACCACAGGGCAGTCGGGGTTCGTTCTGAGCACGGACCCAAGATGGCGGATAAACCCGAAGGGGAGAAACAGCAGACCAGATCGGCCAGGGGGTCTCGCTACGTTCAAACCAACAAGTTGGACAGATATACGCTACCCAAGAGCTCGCCTTCTGGGCCTGGTAGACCACAAGATGGAGGTGGAGAGGCCTCGAGTCCTACGTTAGATCCTACACTTCAAGACCTCACTTGGACAGAAGATGGAGTCGCTGGACCACAAGTTCGACACTGTCAGTATAGAGGTCAATCTAATCCGAGCTGATCTCACCAAAACCAGTGAGAGGTGGAAATCATTGGATTTCAAAACGGCGAGCTTGACGGATGACGTGGTGCAGTCGCAGCAAGAGGTTCAGAACCTTAAGGCCTCAAGTGACTTGGCAAGCCGCAAGCTGGACGACTATGAAGGGAGGGCCCGAAGAAACAACGTGCGCATAATTGGAGTCCCGGAGAAGGCCAAAGGTCTGAGCCCTGACCTTCATCATCTGAAACCGAAAGGGTTATGGAACTTCTTTACGATAGAGCGGGCACACCGAGTTCCAGGGGGACGGCCGCGTCTGGGGGCCCTACCTCGGCCGATGATTGTGAGGATGCTCAACTTCAGAGACTCTATCCTGCAAGCCTCCAGATCAGGGGGCCCTCTGAAATACGAAAACAACACCCTCAACTTTTTTCTGGACTTTACCCAGATGGTTCAGAGACAACGGCAAAGTTTCCTGGGAGTTAAGAGGAAACTCAGAGACAAAGGAATTAAATATGCCATGTTGTTTCCTGCTAAGTTGCAAGTCGAAATTGCTTCAGACCGGGTGGAGAGCCTTGCCTCCCTGGAGGAGCCCCAGAGACGAAGCGGTGAAGATGGAGAGGGCTCGCAAGAACAGGAATGATGAGTAACACCGTTGTCCGTGAAATTATGGTTTTGTTGAGAGGGGGTGTCCATGTATGAGACACTTCTACGGAGATGTTTTTCAATAATAGGGGCAAGAATATCCTGTGGGCAGTGCGGGAATGCGGGATGCCGATTTTCTCCTGAGATCTACCTTTAGATAGTCGGTTAGTTAGAGTATGGGGTGACAGGCACACTGCGAGTTGGGGGTTGGCGAAGACCGTGAGTAGGGGTGCAGGGTGGCGGGAGGGGGGTGGGGAAAGTTGTTGAATGATTGTTGTTTTTTTGTTCTAAATTTTCTTTCCTTTGGAGATGAATCAGTGATCTTATTGTGCATCTTCCTTATTTTCCCGTTTCCTTTTGCATCAGGTGAGAGTGAGATGATCAGAGGTCTGGTTTTTGGGTCCGATGGCGAGGTTAATCAGGGAGGGGGGATAAAGGTGCTAAGCTGGAACGTGAATGGCCTAGGAGATAGGATCAAGCAAGGGATGGTTAATCAGCTCATTAGAAGACACTCCCCAGATGTGGTTTTACTGCAAGAAATATACCTTGTTGGCAACCGCTGCCTGACCCTTCATAAAGGAGACTATAAGTTAGTGGCGCATACTGGATTAACTACGGGCTCCAGAGGGGTGGGTGTGTTGATTAAGAACTCCTTTCCTATGGCAATACAGTCAACCTGGTTGGATCAGAGGGGTCGATATGCTGGGGTGTCGGGACAAGTAGGTGAAAGGACGGTCACCATTTTGTCAATCTATGTCCTGCCTGGCCTGCAGTCCGACACCTTTCGAGACCTAAGCAAGGTGTTTCTCACCCTGCCCATGGGCGTCTTGATGCTGGGGGGTGATTTTAATGCGGTACTAGATAGAGAGATCAATAGGAATCTGCCGCAACCGCTTCTGCCATCGCAGAGATGGCTCTCAAATTTCCTGGAAACTCTGGGACTAGTGGATAGCTGGTGAGTACGCAACTTGACAGATACGCATTTCACCCATATGTCAGCTGCACACAAGAGTTTGTCTAGATTATACTACATACTACTGCCAGCGGCTATGGCAGCCACTATCCAAGATGTGCGATACCTGGGTAGAGGTATATCCGATCATACTCCAGTATGGCTGCGACTTTCATTTGGAGTGGAGGCGGTGGGCAAGGTGGCCCCTATCAGTGCATGGCAGCTGAAGGACCCGACCATAAAAAAGTAGATTATTAAGATATCAGATCGCTATTTCCGGGAAAACGTGGGCACGGTCAAATCGGCGCAGACTTTTTGGGAAGCATACAAGGTAGTGGCAAGGGGTGAGGTCTTATCATTGGTTGCGGCTAGGAAGAGGAAGCGTAGGGCTGAGATGACCAGGATGGAAGGCGAAGTGTTGAGATTAGAAGAGAAGGTGGCCAGAAGGTCGACACCGGAAGATATTCACCGCATGAAGCTATGTCAGGAAGAATATAGGAGCCTGGCCAGAGATAGAGCTATAGCTCAAAACAAAGCTATCCAAAGTAGAGTATATGAGCATGGGCAAAGTGACGGGCCAACAGGCGGTCGCTGACACCTTTTTGAATATTACAAGAGCGTGTACACCTCTGGAAATGGATTTACGGAAGCCGAAAACAGCGAAATGCTTAAAGATGTTGTCATGCCAGAATTAGCCGCTGATGATAACGATTATTTAGACTCCCCCCTTACGGATAATGTAGTGGCACAGGTGATCAGGGGGATAAAAAAGGGTAAAGCGACCGGCTCTAACGGGATACCGATAGAGTTGTATAAACTGAATGCTCATAAACTTGCCCCGTATGTCCGTGCTATGTTCCTTGAGAGCAAAGAGAAAGGCCTACTTCCATACGATCAGCGGGTAGCAAATATAGTGGTCACACACAAGGCGGGTAAACCCAGGTCACAGTGCTCTTCCTATAGGCCCATCTCTCTTCTGAACACATAGCCCAAAATATTGGCAAAATTGCTGGCTACTCGATTGGTTAAGGTGGTCACTACCCTCATACACCCAGATCAATCCGGATTCGCCCCGAAATACGGCATTGAACCTGAAAAGGTTACATGGAATTCTCGGGGGTGCCTCGTAAATACTGGAGCTGGCAGCATTGGTGTCCTTAGATGCCACTATGGCGTTTGACCGGATTGAATGAATGAATGAATTGAGCTTTTATATAGCGCAACTGTCATCCTACGGGTATCCTGGCGCTCATGGATTGAATGGAATTATCTTTTTGTGGCCCTGGCGAAGCTGGGTTTCGGTGAAGAATTTATTGGGTGAGTGCGACTACTATATGCTACTCCCCTAGCCAGAGTGGTGGTTAATAACTGCAGATCGAACGATTTTACATTGGAGCGGGGCACGAGGCAGGGTTGCCCGTTGTCCCCGCTGCTGTTTGCGCTGGCGCTGGAGCTGCTCGCGGCACGGGTTAGATGGGACAGGTCGATAGGGGGCTTCGGGTGGACGCCAGGCTGGGAGGATAAAATCTCTTTATATACCGATGATATTTTGCTATACCTTACCAACCCCGGAGCGTCTTTGATTTGTTTCCTGGATGTGCTTGGCATTTGTGGGAGAAGTCGGTGCTTTTTGTCATTGCGGGTAAGCCCCCTGTAGTACCACAGTCGTGTCCCATCCAGATAGAATCGACTGGGTTTAAGTACCTGGGTATCTACATAACACTGGACCCAAAACGTAGGAACACTAATAATTTGGTTCCTCCCTTGAGCAAATTCCAGAGTGATGTGTAGCGTTGGAAAGCCCTGCCCCTCTCATTGCTTGGAAGGGCAACATTATTTAAAATGATGGCCTTGCCTAGATTTTTATACGCACTACAGAACTTGATGGACCCGGTGCCGATCTCCTATTTTAAACAGATCGGAACGCTCCAGAGAGGACTTCTCTGGGATGGCAGGCCCCGAATAGCATTTGCGAAACTAACTCTCCCGTGGTATGACGGGGGAATTGGACTCCCGTTTATACGAAAGTATTATTGGGTGTCGCAGTTGGCGGCGGTGAACCATGTGGTCTGTGGTCCCCCGGGAGACCCGGGGTACGCTATGGATCCCGGGCTGGCGTTGGGCGGAGATATTAACAGAGCTTTATACGCCAAGCCAGGGCGATTTGAGTTGACAGGCCCAACGACACATGCGGTGCAGGTGTGGCACGCAGTTAATAGGTATCTGGATTGGGAGGGTAAACTGACTCTAGTAACTCCGCTGTTTAGCTTGGAGAAACTTGGTAGCTTATGGAAAACCAAGGTATTTGACAAGTGGGAACTTATAGGGTTTGCCCAGATAAAGGACATGTGGGGAGGAGGGGGGATATGTACGTTTGACTTTCTTAAGAAACAATATAGTATGCATGATACTGAACACTATAGGTATCTACAGGTGAGACATTCCCTTCCTGAGAAGACTATTTCCTTAATATACAAGAAATTAGTTAATAAAATGGAGGACCCTCTTGGTCGAATCAGAGGGCAATGGAATGAAGACGGGTAGGAGTTGGACAATGAGGATTGGGTTGCGGCTATTTCCTCCCCGAGGGTGGCAGCGATCCAGATGAGGCTTCGCTTAGTGCAACTAAAGATCTTGCATAGAACATATATTACAGGACCCCGGCTGGTGCGTATGGGGCGAGCAGAGAGTGGAGATTGCAGGAGGGAATGTGGAGAACTTTCATACATATTCTTTGGCATTTTGGGGTTATCCAGACATACTGGAGGAAAATCCATGACGTGATGAAAGAGGTATAGGGGAGACATGCGTTCGGAGGCTCGTAGGTGTCTGTTGAATGTGTGAGAACCTACAGATCTGAATGAGAGCCAGAAGCAATGGGCTACACTTGCATATACGGTGGCGAAGCGTAATATTGCTCAGCTGTGGGGGGTGAAACAGTCGCCTCGGGTATCTAGATGGGCCGAAGATTTAGACTGGTGCATGTTCAGGGAAAAATCTGTATATGTGGCCAGGGGGTGCCCTGAGAAATGGGGGAGGGTCTGGGGGCCGTGGAATAGCCACCTGGGAGATATCTGTGAACCACCGACGCCACGATCGGTTTCGGAGGCGCGAGTTCCCAAAGTATGTAAATGGTTGTAATTAATTATGCTAATGTGACATTCAGACCAACGTGATGAGAAAATGTAACTCACTTGATGCTTGTTTAAGTCATTGTGTAATGTTGTTTCTTTTTCTTTTGTTAAGAAAAATATTTTTTTAAATGACTGTTTTGTCTGTCATGCAACTTTTCAATAAAAATATTTTTTTTTAAAAAAGAAAAAAAAACAATACAGGTTATACATAGCTTAGAAGGTGTATAAAACATTCACTACAGTAACCTATCCAGATCACTGACTTTATATCACGGGACAAAATATAGACTACCAAAAATATCGATGCCAAAATATCGACAGACAAAATATCGAATTCCTATCTACAAACAGGTAAGTACTAAAATATTGAATCCAAAATATCGTTTAAAAATATATACGTTGTAAAATTATTGAATTTCTTAAAAATAGTGTAAAATTAAAAAAATATTAAAAATAAATAACTTAAACATACTTAAAAATACTTAAATTACCTTAAAATTATTAAATAATGAAAGTTATAAAAAAACATACAATCATATTTGTTAAAACATATATATATTCACTGAAAAAACCATAGGTTATAGACCATATATAGTTAGGAATTAGCATTTAAAAAACCTCAGTGATGTCATTTGAGATGTCATCAGTGATGTCATCAGTGATGTCACTGACCATGTCATGAATGATGTAATATGTGACATGATCAGCAGTGGATTGCGGGTGCGCGATATATAGTTAGTGCAACTAACTATATATGGAATTTCAATGGTTTTGTGTGAGTAAAATAAGGTTTTTTAAATGCTAATTCCTAACTATATATGGTCTATAACCTATGGTTTTTTCAGTGAATTTCAATGGTTTTTTAATAGCAAATATCATAAGCTGTCGAATGTCAAGTACGTGGTAAGTAAAAACATTTTCGTGTTTATGCACACTGATCTGCTTTGAATGCTGCCCCCCACCCCTCATTTCTATTAGGAGTACTCTCTCTTTGCAGATAGTGAAGGGTAGTTAACGCAGGCCTTTGCCCCCGTTGCCCCCGTTGTAATCCGTCGTGCCTGCTTCTCTCTCCATTTGATTGATTGTTCTCTTTGGTTCATTCTCTATTTACAAACAAGCACAGAGTCGCAATACTCTGTTTAGTCTTTGCAGATAGCGAAAAATCGTGCAAAAAAACAAAAGGAATCGAGCAAAATCAGTAGGCCACTAATGGGATCTCTTTTTGACCTCCCTAAAATAGAAACATTAGGAACAACCTGTTGATAATACCAATGTGTATGTACATAGGCGGCGTTCATTTGTGTTCACAGTACCCCTTGTTGATTGTTTGAATCGAGCATTGAATTGTTCGAAGTTGATTCTCTTAAGAATCTTCTCTGCCTGCAAACGAGGAAGAATAGGAATATTCTCTCTCCCTTTGCAGATAGTGAAGGGTAGGTAACGCAAACCTTTAACACGTCGTGCCTATTTCGTTCCTCATTGATTGATTGTTTCCCCAAACATTGACTGTTTGGGAATTGGTTCTTTTTGGAGGTATTCCCTGTTTGCAAATATACGTAGGAAAATCTTTGCAAATAGTGAAAGGGTACGTAATGCGGACCTTTCTCCCCCGTTATAATCTGTCATGCCTATCTACTCCCCACTGATTGATGCACCTGTTTCACCCGGACCATTTACTAGAGATACGTCATCTGGCCCGACCAGAGAGCACCCCTAGTGAAAAGGACATATGCAATAATAACGAAGTGATCACTGTATCCTGTTAACAGAAACTTTAGCATGAAACAACCTGGAAAGAAAAGAATAGGAAAACGAAAATCAGTAGGCCACTGATGAACATGAACTTTTATTAAACAACGAACAAAGAAACGATAACATAACGTAATGATAAAACCTATTAATGTCCTAGAAACAAGAAAACGTTAAAATATGCCAGTGGTGAGAGACCAGAAAAACAGTAAGAGAAACCAAATCACCCCTCGCTGTCCCACCGCCTGCCACGCCAAAAAAATCGATAGACTAGGGAAAATGCAAGTCAGTAGAACATCCGCCCCCACTCTGGAAACTTCCAAGGTGGGGCAGGGTTGCGGCTTCGCCCAGCCGGGAGCAGCCCATATAAGGCGGGTCCTGCTGCCACGCCTCGGCCAGGAGATCCTAACGTAGGGTGTAGCCGGAGGAGAGGCCGAGGCCAGCGGGACCCGGCCAGGGGATTGCCTTTACAACGCTGAAGAGTTGCAGGGGGGGAATATCTCCTCGACCCTCCCCTCTCTCTCCCAGTCCGGCCGCGGTGGCCCTTGACAGTTTCAGGTAGTCCCGCCACATGCTCTTCCGGTCCGGCCACCAACGGTCGGGGGGCCGAGGCCGACGGGATCCGGCTGCAGCCGATAAACCAAGAAACCCGTTCATGGGGCCAGAGCCAGGGGCGTCCGGCCGACATCTACCGGAAGCCCGGCCCGAAGACGGACGGGACACTTCTTCTTTCTTGAATAATGGCTGTGACAACACTGGGGGGGGATGTCTTGCACATGCCTCCGACCCCCCCCCCTCGTCCTCATCGCCTGGTCCGGCCATAACAAATCTCAAGCGAGATGCCGTGGGGTGCACTGGGAGGGAGAGACGGTGCGAACAGGCCTCTCCCGCCTCCCCAGGTGGAGGCTTCCCAGCTGCACCCTCAGCGCTCCAGGCGCCCGGAAAAGGGTTCTTCCACTGTGGCCATGCTGCAACGTCTCGCCCGGCAGGGTGGAGCCCGTCCGCTCATTTGACCCCGCGATCGCCAGTAGCTACCGAACTCTCAAAATGGCAGTCGACCTGGCAAGAGTGGGCCCAGCATAAAGAAATGGCCCGGTCACTGGTTGACTCCACCACCGTAGTCCTCCACGACCTTGAAGATTCTAGAGGAGCCGCGGGAGTCTCCGACCCCCGATGGGGAATGACTGCCATGATCGCCCGTGGAGTGACGAAACTGTATCCCCGGGACGTCGGCGCTCCCATGCTGGCGCCAGCCTCACTTTGAATTACTAGAATCCTGCAGACCTCAGTTCCGGTGAAAGCACAGTGTGACCCGGTAGGAAAAATTGTTGCACCCCCTCCCCTTTTTGACTGATAGTTCAAACCACCGATCCTTTCCTTTGCCCTTTTAACGGAACTTTGGACTGCCTCCCCCTCTTTTACATTTTCTAGAGAAAACAAAACATTAACCACTACATTAGCATAGCAGTTGACACCAGAATTGTTTTCAAATTGAAAACCAACAACATCTTCAACAGAATCCTTTTTGTTTCTGCTGTGACCCTGCTACAGCACAGGCATTGTCCCCAGCAGTAATTCTGCAATGCCGGTAAGAATAGCTGTGGTGCCTACTGGACTCACTCACCCCCGCGGCGCCCCACGCCGTTATTTGCTGGGCGGCAACTTACTAGACATCACTTTCGTGCCATCTAGATTTCAGCGCGTTCTGCTGCCTTGGAACTATTCGCACAACAGACTGCTACTGACGACCCACCCCCAGGCAACATCTTCTGAATTTTCATAATTTGAAAGAACTAGTAACATGTCCTCATCAGGAATTCAAAAGAAATTGCCACGGTCTCTTCGTTGTTTAAATGTTTTTACTGTTTTTGTTTTGTTGTATATATTTATATGTTATTAAAGTTTTATATTCCTACTACTTTGTTGGAGTGCTATATATTTTTAATGTGACACATAATTGTAAAAACTTTGATGTACAAAGAGTCATTCCTGGAATCTTCCGCTTCAGGCTCGGTCCCCTCCCCAATCACAATACAGGATGGTTTTCAGATAGTAGGAACAAGTGTGGTGTGACGGATCTCATCGGGTGTGGGCCTTGATCTACTATAACTCCTTTGAAGAGGGGTGATTCTTTACAGCTGGGGCCATAAACTACATCTGCAGGGCTAGCTGATAGCCTGGACAATCGGACACAGAGGAAGAGGAGTGTCAGAGGGTGCGGTAGTGAATAGGGCGAAAGGGAGGTGTCGGGCGGGCACAGAGTGTGATTTTCAGGGAAGAGCAGCGCAGATGGGGGGAGGTTTATTGCCGATGCATAAGACCGAGAGCGGGGGTGACCAGTGCCTGGGGAAGATGCTTGCGAGGGTGGGGAGCCATGCTACGAATCGACAGCGTGCAGAGAGTGGGTCTGGTCAAGGCATCTAAAATGGCTGCCGTGCACGACAAAAGTGTGGCATTTCAAAAATGGCAAGATGGCGCAGACAATGTTTTTCAACACTTCCTCATTTCCTTCGAATCGAACGTTAACAGACGTTGGTGCATATTACCAAAGTTAAGCGATATTTATCGCTAACGATGCTTACCAACGAATTTTTTACCGCTAAGCATCGTCAGAAATTATCGAAGATAAACCTTGCTATTATCAAGGTTTATCGCAAATGCGATAATAAACGGCCGCAATGCATGAATATCGCTAAAAAGTCAGCGATATTCATGCATTACCGAGCTAATGCTCTTAGCCATGTTATCCACCTCCCATTGGATAACATGGCTAAGAACTGCTCAGGGCAGGTGTTAGCTTTTGGAGATAATCGCGCTTAGCGCGAATATCTCCAAAAGTTGGTAATAGGAGATAGATATCTTGCATGTTGTAATGCAAATTATTGTGGTATATGGAACTCATACCATAATCTCTCAGGAAAGCAGAAACTGATCCTTTTGGGACCGCCTAAAAAGGCCTAGGGGGTGAGGGGTACTCTACTTTGCCCCCTTTTCACGTTCCGAACTATTTTATTTTACTCTCTTCTGTAATTACACAAAATAGCAGCGATAAGATGCATCGGAGACACACAGTGAGAGAAAGGAGGCCGGAGATGAAGAAGAGATGTCAAATATACATTGGTGATAATATAGTGGCAGAAGGGAAGTAAATATGAGTAAACTTACCATGTAACATAAAAATGTTGCACTCTATACTATAAGTCTCATTTTATACTACAATCACTTCGCTACAACCTCATAAATTAAAAATAAAAATGAATAATGTCTCAAACAATTTTTGATTTCTAAATATAAATTTATTCTTCAGAATTTTCTAAATTTGAAAGAACTAGTAACATGTCCTCATCAGCAATTTCCTCATCAAAAGTCTGCAATGATGATTCTTGTAACTCTATGGTCTCCAAACATTCGATAAATTCGCCATCAACAGATTGATCAAAAAAATCATTCAAGTCATCTCCTCCTTGTGACAATATTTCATTATTGGTGCTGTCAATTTCAATCAATGTAGGGGAATCATTCAAGTCATCTCCTCGTGACAATATTTCATTATTGGTGCTCTCAATTTCAATCAATGTAGTGGAATCATTCAAGTCATCTCCTCCTTGTGACAATATTTCATTATTGGTGCTGTCCATTTCAATCAATCTAATGGAATCATACAAGTCATCTCCTCCTTGTGACAATATTTCATTATTGGTGCTCTCAATTTCAATCAATGTAGTGGAATCATTCAAGTCATCTCCTTGTGACAATATTTCATTATTGGTGCTGTCCATTTCAATCAATCTAATGGAATCATACAAGTCATCTCCTCCTTGTGACAATATTTCATTATTGGTGCTCTCAATTTCAATCAATGTAGTGGACAATTCAAAAGAAATTGCCACGGTCTCTTCATTGTGAGCCATTTTATTTTGAAATTGCTTGCTGTAAATTGCAGAAAAAAATAATCACTTTCATTTATTGTTTTTAGTAATACATAATACAAAACTAACTTTATCAAGTATTTAGTATAACAGAAGGACTGCAAATAAATAACAGAAAACATTTTTCAAATTATCTTCAAGTGTACAACATAGTTCCCCTTACAAATTAACAACTCACCTTTTTAAAAGTAGGAGAAGTGTTAGTACTGTGTAAATCAAACACCAGAAATTCACCACCAAAAATTCCTCACAAATGTACCTCAGACAGTAGTATCACAAAATGGCTGTGGTTTCCTCTCATTTGACATATATACATAACCAATTAACTTTCATCACACACAAATACAAAACCAAAGTAACATTTTAATTGGTTCTAAATTTCAACACTTTCAAATGTGTTTTCCCCATGCAATTTTCCATAGGACATTTACATACGTCTACAGCCTGAATGGCTGAACGGAATTACACCAAACTTGGCAAAATGGTACATCAAACCTAAGAGGTCAGGAAGGATCTACTATGCCCCCTTATGGTCATTTCCCCCTTCGCTTTGGCCTCCTCTTGTCTCTCAATCCTACCGAGAGACAAGATGGCGGCCGCTACGGACTGTTTGGAATGTTGACAGACGCCGGAGAACCAATCAGCTTCGCAAAGCTCCGTAACGCGAAAAGTACGCGAAGCGGAGCGCTGTTACAGATATATATCTTTTTTTGAACGTTAATTTCTCAAAATCCACTGGAGCACATATATTGAGACCTAGCAAAGGCACATCGGGCTACCAGTCCCTAATATTTTGCCAAGTTTCGTGCAAATCCATTCAGCCGTTCGATTATTATTATTATTTTTTTTTTTTGCCCCGCGGGGCCCTTTTAAAACCTCCACATCAAACCTAGGGGGTCAGCGAGGATCTACTATGCCCCCTTATGGTCATTTGCCCCTTCGCTTTGGCCTCCTCTTGTCACTCGATCCTACCGAGAGACAAGATGGCGGCCGCTACGGACTGTTTGGAATGTTTACAGACGCCGGAGAACCAATCAGCTTCGCTTCACAAAGCTCCGTTGCGCGAAAAGTACGCGAACTGGAGCGCTGCCCGGTCCGCTGTTACAGATATATATCTTTTTTTGAACGTTAATTTCTCAAAATCCACTGAAGCACATATATTGAGACCTACAAAAGGCACATCGGGCTACCAGTCCCTACAATTTTGCCAAGTTTCGTGCAAATCCATTCAGCCGTTCGGGCTAAAAGTGAGGCCAACCGCCCTATGGAAAACTCAATGTTAAAAACACGTTTTGGGACCCCCCTTTTTTCTCGGCCCCCCCTTGATGAACCCCCCCAAATTTTCAAGGGCTGCTCAGAAACAAAATGTGCCATTTTCCTGAAAATTTCAGACAATTCCGTCCACAAACGCCAAAGTTATTAGACATAGAATTTTCAAAAATCCCATAGGGAAAAAATCCTAACTATATATACCTACTGGCGACCGCCAGTAGGTAATTAACATAATATTAATAAAAAATATACAATATTATTACCGTAGGATAGCGGGAGTGTGAAAATTACTATTCCCACTCCAGAGAGTACAACAGTAGGGAAAGCGTTGGATAGCGTAGGGGTAAAAATTACTATTCCCACTCCAGAGAGAGCAACAGTAGGAAAATCGTTGGATAGCGTGGGGGTAAAAATTACTATTCCCACTCCAGTGAGTGCAACAGTAGGGAAAGCGTTGGATAGCGTAGGGGTAAAAATGACTATTCCCACTCCAGAGAGTGCAACAGTAGGGAAAGCATTGGATAGCGTAGGGGTAAAAATTACTATTCCCACTACAAAGAGTGCAACAGTAGGGAAAGCGTTGGATAGCGTAGGGGTAAAAATTACTATTCCCACTCCAGAGAGTGCAACAGTAGGGAAAGCGTTGGACAGCGTAGGGGTAAAAATTACTATTCCCACTCCAGAGAGTGCAACAGTAGGGAAAGCATTGGATAGCGTAGGGGTAACAATTACTATTCCCACTCCAGAGAGTGCAACGGTAGGGAAAGCGTTGGATAGCGTAGGGGTAAAAATTACAATTCCCACTCCAGTGAGTGCAACAGTAGGGAAACCGTTGGATAGCGTAGGGGTAAAAATTACTATTCCCACTCCTGAGAGTGCAACAGTAGGAAAAGCGTTGGATAGCGTAGGGGTAAAAATTACTATTCCCACTCCAGTGAGTGCAACAGTAGGGAAAGCGTTGGATAGCGTAGGGGTAAAAATTACTATTCCCACTCCAGAGAGTGCAACAGTACGGAAAGCGTTGGATAGCGTAGGGGTAAAAATTACTATTCCCACTCCAGAGAGTGTAACAGTAGGGAAAGCATTGGATAGCGTAGGGGTGAAAATTACTATTCCCACTACAAAGAGTGCAACAGTAGGGAAAGCGTTGGATAGCGTAGGGGTAAAAATTACTATTCCCACTCCAGAGAGTGCAACAGTAGGGAAAGCGTTGGATAGCGTAGGGGTAAAAATTACTATTCCCACTCCAGAGAGTGCAACAGTAGAGAAAGCATTGGATAGCGTAGGGGTAACAATTACTATTCCCACTCCAGAGAGTGCAACGGTAGGGAAAGCGTTGGATAGCGTAGGGGTAAAAATTACAATTCCCACTCCAGTGAGTGCAACAGTAGGGAAAGCGTTGGATAGCGTAGGGGTAAAAATTACTATTCCCACTCCTGAGAGTGCAACAGTAGGAAAAGCGTTGGATAGCGTAGGGGTAAAAATTACTATTCCCACTCCAGTGAGTGCAACAGTAGGGAAAGCGTTGGATAGCGTAGGGGTAAAAATTACTATTCCCACTCCAGAGAGTGCAACAGTAGGGAAAGCGCTGGATAGCGTAGGGGTAAAAATTACTATTCCCACTCCAGTGAGTGCAACAGTAGGGAAAGCATTGGATAGCGTAGGGGTAAAAATTACTATTCCCACTCCAATGAGTGCAACAGTAGAGAAAGCGTTGGATAGCATAGGGGTAAAATGTACTATTCCCACTCTAGTGAGCTTAACAGTAGAGAAAGTAAATATTTAATATTTTAATGAATAGAAATTAAATGTCAATACCAATAAAAAATTAATTAAAGTAAATACCAATTTAATACAATATAATAATTAATCAATTTAAAATAAATATTAATTATTAAAATTCAGTAACTTAATACAAATTAATTACCAATTACAAATTAATTACCCCAAATAATTTTGCCTAATCTCTGCTGATGACGGATGTTAGAAACGGGACCCCCGGCCGGCCAACGCTCACGCCAAGTCAGTCAGGGATCGCCATTTCTAAGGTCAGGGCAAGGGAGTTACACACCAAGATAACCCCTGCTCACCCTCTACGTAACGTGGCGCGAGCAGCAAGGCTAATCTCAGAGGCGATGTGTAAAGCGTTTGCGCGCGCACCCCAGCGACAACACCCTAGGCCCACCACAAAGGAAACTCCACACAAGGTTATATAAAAATAGCCTTTGTATTATTGTAAAAACACATTAGATAACACACAACTTTACAATGTGCCAACAGGCACGGGCAGAATTTACAAGGGATTATGTACAGGACAGAGCCACCTGGACCACTGTCAGGGGTATGCACTTTTTAGAAATAATACTTGTAGGTATAACACTTAGCACATAAACATATAATGACTGTAACACAGAAATAGTAAATGTAGCATACAACCAGTAACTACTGGTAAAGGGTAAATACCTCCTACGCCACCCTAAACACTGTAGGGAAATCACGCAGGGAACTAGGACCTTATCATCAGGACCTATGGAAGGAAAACTATCACCTAAGCAAGTCACATTTAGCAAAGGGAAGGAAACCTAAAATAATCACCTAAGCAAGTCACATTTAGCAAAGGCAATAAAACATCAACATTCCTCTAAGCAGGTCACTTTTAGCAAAGGGAAATAAAAGCATAAACAATTACCTAAGCAGGTCACTTTTAGCAAAGGTAATATCAAACAATCCTCTAAGCAGGTCACTTTTAGCAAAGGGGATAGAACAAACAATTACCTAAGCAGGTCACTTTTAGCAAAGGTAACAACAAACATTCCTCTAAGCAGGTCACTTTTAGCAAAGGGGAATAACACATAAAGAATCACCTAAGCAGGTCACTTTTAGCAAAGGTAATATCAAACAATTGCACATGAAACATTAAAACACATTCAGAGGTGCAGGTAGAACATTTGCGCAGAAATCACATAAGCAGTAAATCATAAATTGCGCAGGGTGCACGTAGCACCACACTAGAAATGTCCCTCAGGCCAACTGGCCTCGCAAGGGCTGGAATGCCCTGAGTCTCAATGTCAGGGAAGCTGCGCAGGCAGCACAGACACAAACCTAAACGTAGCAACTGTCCACTAAGTGCTGGACAGTTGTAAATAAGGCTGGGCAACGTTGGAGCCTCGTGGGCTCAGGAACAATGAATGGCGCCCAAGAGCCTCTCTGGGGCTCTAGAACAAATGTGGGCGCTGTGAGCCGTCTCTGGGCTCTGAACAACTGGCACCCAAGCCTCTCTTCAGGGCGCAAGAACAATTTGGGCGCTGAGCCTCTCGGGGCTCTGATTAGAGAAAATGCCCCAAGAGCCTCCTGTGGGCTCGCAAAGTTACTGTGGGTGCCGTTGGAGTCCCTCACGGGGGACTCAGGAGCAACGGCCAATGTCACACGAGCCTCTCTGGGCTCGAAACCACTAGGCGCCCTTCTAGCCTCTCGGGGCTCTGACACCACCAGGGGGGACTCGTGGGAGCGGCCCGCTGCCAACCGGGGTCGCTCTAAACAAACACAAAGGACCCTGTCCCCGCACTCACCGGTACCTCGCTGGTGCTGGGGGGGCAGGGACACTGCTGGCTCTTCTCGCGCTGCTCCTCTCTGGGCGGCGCTGCAGGGGCCGCTGGCTGCTTCCTGCGTCTCCCGCCTGGCCTTGTCTCGCTGCCCTCCGCCTGACTTCCGCTGGGGCCGCCAATGGCAGCGCGGCCCTGGGGGACTTCCGGGTCGCACTAGGCAGCGGCCCGGCAACGGTTTTCAATGCTCCTGGGCTGCGGCGGTGATCACGGGCGGCCAATGCCGGGTGGGCACCGGCTTGTAAATAATAAAAACACAACGGGGCAATGCCGGGTGGGCTCCGGCTTCAAAATAAAATATAAGCGAGGTAGGCACTCGCCATGCGCCGCAAATTCGGGCAAATGCCGGGTGGGCACCGGCTGCACAAAAAGCGCTCCCAAGCGCTATGAGCAAAGGGGAAAGCGCTCCCAGCGCTGGGAATACGAATAAAGCGCTCGAAGCGCTAGCAGGAAAGATAAAGCGCTCCCAGCACTAGGCAGCACCAAGGAAGCGCTCTTCAGCGCTAGGGGCAAAAGAAAAGCTCCAGCAAGGTCTGGAGGCAGGCAGGGGGGCAAGGCTGGGCCAGAGCCAGCACACTGGGTCTCCAGGCAGGGAGACAGTCCAAGTGGCGGTCCTCCTGGCCCCAGCAGCAGCAACAGCCCCCTCTGGCAAGGATCCAAAAGTAGAACAACTTCTGTGGGGACACAGCCCCATTTTTATACAGAGAAATCCTTTGTTTCAGGGTGCAGGGTGGGGGGAAACCAGTTGCAGCTGGCTTGGGAGTACCCTTGATGGCCCAACCACCCCTTTCATTCACTGGGGAGGCTAGGGTCATTATGCAAACCACAGGGGGGCGGAGCCAGCATTGTGTGGGGAAAAACCCAGCCCATCCAGGACCCAGGTGCACTCCTCCCACACATCACTCATGCTGATCTCACACTCACCACCGGGCAGACCCATCCAGACTTCCTGGAGCCTGGCATGCCAGCCAGCTCCAGCCAATCACCCTCCAGCATCCTCACTGCACACATACATCAATGTCCAGAAGTAGCACTTCCCTTCTAGACACATACAAGCCGCACATACCATTGCGCAGCATTCATTCTCACGAGTTCATACATACCAAACTCGAGCCTGCACTCCCCACACATCAGGAACTAACATGGACACACACATTCTCCATGCATTCCTATGGGAGGGCAGGCCAGCCATACTACACGCACGCACTTTACTCTGGGACACAGGGAAAAAGTGCGCCAAGACCCAAAAATCACTAACACAGGGTCACAAATAAAAGCAAAAAGATTAGGGGTGAACCTGCCCTAAGGGCCAAGTCCAACAACGGATAATAATCCAGAAACACGTGTCCAGAGATGGCCAGCACTAATCTGCACCCACCTGGTGAAACACTCAGGACTTTCCAAGTGTACTCACTTGTCGATCTGAACTGCATCTACCATGATGCCCAGGGGCGACTTTGCTGGGAGGTGAAGCAGTGTGCTCCCACACCAGTTTCTTACTTAAAGGCTCCCTCGAGCCGCTTTGAGATGACGAGCTCGTGGAGAGGCACCTGCGCGCCTGGAGAGATACCGCGTTCCAAGAATACGGCAGCCTGCTCAGCAACCTCAAATAATGTTGCCTAATCTCTGCTGATGACGGATAATAATCCAGAAACACGTGTCCAGAGATGCCAGCACTAATCTGCACCCACCTGGTGAAACACTCAAGACTTTCCAAGTGTACTCGCTTGTCGATCTGAACTGCATCTACCATGATGCCCAGGGGCGATGTTGCTGGGAGGTGAAGCAGTGTGCTCCCACACCAGGTTCTTACTTAAAGGCTCCCTCGAGCCGCTTTGAGCTGACGAGCTCATGGAGAGGCACCTGCGCGCCTGGAGAGACACTGCATTCCAAGAATACGGCAGCCTGCTCAGCAACCCCAAATAATTTTGCCTAATCTCTGCTGATGACGGATAATAATCCAGAAACACGTGTCCAGAGATGGCCAGCACTAGTCTGCACCCACCTGGTGAAACACTCAAGACTTTCCAAGTGTACTCGCTTGTCGATCTGAACTGTATCTACCATGATGCCCAGGGGCGACTTTGCTGGGAGGTGAAGCAGTGTGCTCCCACACCAGTTTCTTACAAATTAATTAACAATGTATTGAAAATAAATACCAATAAATAACTTAACATACTTAATTAATTATAATTAAATTACTTCCCACCCTATTCCCCTATAAACCCACAACCCGCTACAGAAAATAAATTAATATAATTCACATAATTAACAATTATTCAATTAATAAAAATGAATTACCAATTAAGAATTAATTAATTACCAATTAAAAAATAATTTACAATTTATTCAAAATAACTACCAATAAATAAATTAACATATTTAATTAATTATAAATAAATAACTTCCCACCCTATTCCCATATAAATCCACAACCCGCTACAGAAAATAAATGAATAAAAGTCACATATTTAACAATCAATCAATTAATAAAAATTATGACCAATTAAGAATTAATTACCAATTAAAAATTAATTAACAATGTATTCAAAATAAATACTAATAAATAAATTAACATATTTAATTAATTATAATTAAATTACTTCCCACCCTATTCCCCTATAAACCCACAACCCGCTACAGAAAATAAATTAATATAATTCACATAATTATCAATTAATAAAAATTAATTACCAATTAAAAATTCATTATTTACCAATTAAAAATTAATTAACAATTTATTCAAAATAAATACCAATAAATTAATTACCATATATAATAATTATATTTAAATTACTTCCCACCCTATTCCCCTATAAACCCACAACCCGCTACAGAATTAAACTACGCAAAAATTAAACAACATAAAATTAATTACTTAAAATAAATTACAAAAAATATACACTTTTCACACATATACTAACATACAAAACACTTAAAAAATTCGATATTATTCCAAATTCGATAATTTTAATAACCTATATTATATACTTCGATATTTTGATTTTCTATATTTTTAAAATCAATATTACATTACTTACCTTAAAAACGATATTTTTGATGACTATATTCTGTCCATTCGATATTTTGTCCATTCTATATTTTGGAGTCGATATTTGTGTAATTCGATATTTTGACCATATACCAACCTATCCACATCGTTACATAACAACCAAACTCCAGCCAATCAGGAGACAATACTCTCTAGAACACTTCCCACAGATGCTTTACTCTCTCCAATTTGTATGCACTATTGAGAAGAAATAATCCCATAAGGATAAGGGGTTCCTCTCACAGGAGGAGGATGGGCCGCATGTAAATCTGTGAAAGATGCAAATACTGGAGAACTGGAGTTTCAGGTAAATAACTTTTTTGATTCTCCCGCATTGGATCTTTCATAGATTCACATGCTTGAATCAGACCTCAGTTACAGTGTCCTGACCCTATAGTGTATATTGAATCAGATGTACCCACTTGGAAATGGTTAACTTACCTATACATCCCTAGCAGATGACACCCTGGTATCTAAAGCATGTATGTCACCCCTCTGGCAGGCCTATTGAGTCTAAAGGCATTTTACGACATGTGAAACAGGCAGGACATATACTTTACCCGTCCTGACAGAAAAAAAAAACTATCATTTTATTGCGGATAGACTTGGTCAACAAATTGTACAGTACAAGATTACACGCTAACCCCCTCAGCTGTGCTATCTCCTGAACCGTGTGATCAAAGTGGGCACTCCACTGTTTCAAACAACCCATTTACATTAAGCCTGACTTGTATCTTGAGTCGAAATTGATAGACCTTGTTGCAGTGTGCAGCTTTAGCAAAGCTGATACTTTGATGCCTTTAAAACTCCTATACCTTCCTGGGCACACGTGGAGAGTGTTCCACAAGACAGCTTTCAGCCCTCCTGTAGAGAAGAGTCAACAACTTTCAGGAATGACAACAATGAGGGTTTGCAGGCCAGGGAGGTGTTACCTCCCTTCTGCAGGAAGTCAATTAGTTGTTAGCCAAAATACACAGCCTTCAATCAGTCTCAATCAATCAATCAATCTTATCATTTGTAAAGCGCTCTACTCACCTGTGAGGGTCTCAAGGCGCTGGGGTGGGGAATGCTGCTACTGCTCGAAAAGCCAGGTCTTGAGGAGTCTTCTGAAGCTCAGCAGGTCTTGGGTCTGCCGTAGGTGGATGGGGAGGGTATTCCAGGTCTTGGCAGCGAGGTGGGAGAACGATCTGCTGCCTGAGATCGCTCTTCGGAAGCCGGGGACTGTAGCGAGGAGGAGGTCGGGCGGAGCAGAGCTGGCGGGTGGGGGTGTAGAAGCTGAGTCACCTGTTGAGGTATGTTGGTCCGGTGTTG
Organism: Lissotriton helveticus; assembly: GCF_964261635.1. NCBI lineage: Eukaryota > Metazoa > Chordata > Amphibia > Caudata > Salamandridae > Lissotriton > Lissotriton helveticus. The sequence continues at coordinate 1,795,200,009 of NC_136068.1, forward strand.
TGGAGTGCCTAGTGTGGGTGGGTGAGGAGCTTGAAGGTTACCCTCTTGTTGACCGGTGCAGGTCTCTCAGGTGGGGTGTGATGTGGCTGCGGCGAGGGATGTCGAGGATCAGGCGTGCAGAGGCGGTCTGGATGCGTTGGAGCCATCTCAGGATTTTGGCAGAGGCTCCTGCGTAGAGGGCGTTTCCATAGTCCAACCTTCTGCTGACAAGGGCCCGGGTGACTGTTCTTCTCGTTTCAGTGGGGATCCACTTGTAGATCCTACGGAGCATGCGGAGGGTGTTGAAACAGGAGGAGGAGACGGCGTCGACCTGTTTAGTCATGGAGAGGGTGGAGTCGAGGATGACCCCTAGGTTGCGTGCGTGGTCGGTGGGTGGTGGAGCGGTTCCCAGTGCAGTCGGCCACCAGGAGTCGTCCCAGGCCGAAGGGTTGGATCCGAGGATGAGGACCTCCGTCTTGTCCGAGTTCAGCTTCAGTCGGCTGTTCCTCATCCATTCAGCAATGGCATTTATTCCTTCGTGAAGGTTGGTTTTGGTGGAGTGGGGGTCCTTGGTGAGGGAGAGTATCAGCTGGGTGTCATCGGCGTAGGAGAGGATGTTGAGGTCGTGCCGACGGGCGACGTGGGCGAGCAGTGCCATGTAGATGGTAAACAGGGTTGGGCTGAGGGATGAGCCCTGGGCTACGCCGCAGATGATCTCAGTATTTACAACAAGGGGTGGTGAGGGACAGAGTCTCTGAATTAAGCAGAATACTCTCACCCAGTCAAAAGATCAGGGCTAGATCCAACACCGTTTTTTAGCTCATTGCACCATCCCAGTTTCAGAACCTGGCTGTTTGCAAATTAGTCTGTTCCTGTCCCAGTGCATGATGGGAACAGGGCAAACCAAACTACAAAAGCCAATTCTTACACTGGGAAGGAAACAAGCTTCCGGGGACCGGTTTCTGGCATTACAGCCGTCTTCGGCCCGGCTTGCTTGAATCCTGATGGTGCAATGAGCAAGGGACTCATGTCTGAGTATACCCTTCCACGCTTAGGGTGGACAAAAATATTTACAACAAGGGGTGGTGAGGGACAGAGTCTCTGAATTAAGCAGAATACTCTCACCCAGTCAAAAGATCAGGGCTAGATCCAACACCGTTTTTTAGCTCATTGCTCCATCCCAGTTTCAGAACCTGGCTGTATGCAAATTAGTCTGTTCCTGTCCCAGTGCATGATGGGAACAGGGCAAACCAAACTACAAAAGCCAATTCTTACACTGGGAAGGAAACAAGCTTCCGGGGACCGGTTTCTGGCATTACAGCCGTCTTCGGCCCGGCTTGCTTGAATCCTGATGGTGCAATGAGCAAGGGACTCATGTCTGAGTATACCCTTCCACGCTTAGGGTGGACAAAAATATTTACAACAAGGGGTCGTGAGGGACAGAGTCTCTGAATTAAGCAGAATACTCTCACCCAGTCAAAAGATCAGGGCTAGATCCAACACCGTTTTTTAGCTCATTGCACCATCCCAGTTTCAGAACCTGGCTGTATGCAAATTAGTCTGTTCCTGTCCCAGTGCATGATGGGAACAGGGCAAACCAAACTACAAAAGCCAATTCTTACACTGGGAAGGAAACAAGCTTCCGGGGACCGGTTTCTGGCATTACAGTCGTCTTCGGCCCGGCTTGCTTGAATCCTGATGGTGCAATGAGCAAGGGACTCATGTCTGAGTATACCCTTCCACGCTTAGGGTGGACAAAAATATTTACAACAAGGGGTGGTGAGGGACAGAGTCTCTGAATTAAGCAGAATACTCTCACCCAGTCAAAAGATCAGGGCTAGATCCAACACCGTTTTTTAGCTCATTGCACCATCCCAGTTTCAGAACCTGGCTGTATGCAAATTAGTCTGTTCCTGTCCCAGTGCATGATGGGAACAGGGCAAACCAAACTACAAAAGCCAATTCTTACACTGGGAAGGAAACAAGCTTCCGGGGACCGGTTTCTGGCATTACAGCCGTCTTCGGCCCGGCTTGCTTGAATCCTGATGGTGCAACGAGCAAGGGACTCATGTCTGAGTATACCCTTCCACGCTTAGGGTGGACAAAAATATTTACAACAAGGGGTGGTGAGGGACAGAGTCTCTGAGTCCCTTGCTCATTGCACCATCAGGATTCAAGCAAGCCGGGCCGAAGACGGCTGAAATGCCAGAAACCGGTCCCCGGAAGCTTGTTTCCTTCCCAGTGTAAGAATTGGCTTTTGTAGTCTGGTCTGCCCTGTTCCCATGATGCACTGGGCCAGGGACAAACTAATTTGCATACAGCCAGGTTCTGAAACTGGGATGGTGCAATGAGCTAAAAAACGGTGTTGGATCTAGCCCTGATCTCTTGACTGGGTGAGAGTACTCTGCTTAATTCAGAGACTCTGTCCATCACCACCCCTTGTTGCAGATGATCTCAGTGGCTTCGGAGTGGAAGGGAGGAAGGCAGACGCTCTGTGTTCTGCCGGAGACAAAGGAGGTGGTCCAGTCCAGGGCCTTCTCTTGGATCCCAGCGTTGTGGAGGCGTGTTCGTAGTGTGTGGTGACAGACCGTGTCGAAGGCGGCTGACAGGTTCAGGAGGATGAGGGCCGCCGTTTCTCCGTTGTCCAGCATGGACTTGATGTTATCGGTGGCAGCGATGAGGGCAGTCTCGGTGCTGTGGTTGCTGCAGAACCCGGACTGGGAAGGGTCCAGAATGTTGTTCTCCTCGAGGTAGCGGGTCAGTTGTTTGTTGACGGTCTTCTCGATGACCTTTGCCGGGAACGGGAGCAGGTAGATGGGCCGGAAGTTCAAAGTTCAAAGGGTCACACTAATATGTAGGGAAACAGCTGGTATGAGGAGCACAGAGGGGAACCAGTTGGCAAATCGGATTCCCCTGGGGCATGTGGCCCAGAGGAAGCAATCGCCCCAGGGGTGGGCTAGGGAGATCTGAACACCAAGAGAGGAGTCTTGCCATCTTGGGAGTGGTCAGAAAGGTACATCCTGAGCCAGCCAGATGCTATACTCCTCAGGAAATGGTCAAGAGGCGGGAGAAAACCTGGAAGCCAACTGGCCACCAATTACATCCTGCCCTGATGGTATTTTCCCAGCTTAAGGGAGGCAACCCTGGCACCCAGACCTCAGATCTCGACCAACTTGGAAGAAGGACTGCCCTGCTGCACTGAGGGACCAGTAAAGTGTGGCTGCACTGGTGACCAGGAAATAGAGGGGCTGTGCCTGCTGTGTTCTGCTCAACAAGGCACTGTCTCCAGAGCCTAGTCAAGCCAAGAGACTCAATGGGCCAGCTGACTAGCCTCCTGCTCGCAGCGCCGCAGGGACACAAAAGATGAAGAAGCCTGCTAGGGCAAATTGATGGCCTGAAGTCTTCATGTAGCTACCAACCCTGCAGTGCAGCACCAAGGACCAAGTCCTGACGCACAGAGTAGCACCGAAGTTCACTGAACCCACGGGAGCTGTTGGAGGATTGTTTGGACACTCAGAAGGCTAGTCACTGACCCAAGAATGATTGGCCTGTGATTGTGACACCAGGCAAGTGGTAGACAGTTGCAAATGGGCATTGCCCAGACTGGAGAGGGCCTTCTGGGACGTCAACCCTGCAGGCAAGAGCCAATCACCATCTTCGTGGAGCAAGGAACCCTGCAGTAGGACCTATATTGACCGCTTTGCTTCCACAGCATTGTTGGAGCTTCTTCAGCATCCTTAATCCCTTACCTCAGGACCACTCCATAAGAATCCAGTGCAATGCAGATAAAGCACCTGGAACTGCTGGAGAACTGCTTCTTCTGTGAAGATAACTGCTCTTAAGGACTTTGCTGGTCCCCCTGACTAGCTCTTTGATGAGGTTTTTAACCCCAAGCACTTCTTACTTACATTATTGGCATTTACCCAAGTTCTTTAAGTGTCAGATTGGTTACCTTTGCCAAGGCATGTTTACAGTTGAGGGAAATTACTTTAATTTATAAGTGCTCATAAAATTCATACCTCCGGTACATTCTTTAAAGACATACAGCCTATTTTTATACATTTTCTATTTTTTATTTTCTATTTTCCTAAGTTTTGTGTCGATTCCTTCTTCAATTCTTCTAGTGCTGTTTAAATGCTTTACACTAGTTCCTCTGTGTAAGCCTTGCTGCTGTGTGCCACTGCTACCCAGAGCTGAGTTGGGGGTTTAACAGACGAAACATACTGGACCTATATGAGTGTGTAAGTGTATTACATTGTGCTGTTGCACAACACCCTATCATACACCCCATTTTATCACACCAGGACAGAAAATTCGTCTCAGCTATGTGAATAGGTTAAAATTGACCCTTCATCAACTCTAAAAGTGCTAAATTAAGTTTCCATGATAGAGGAGGCCGTCTTATTGTAGGAAAGCCTTAGATAAGCCCTGGAGGAATTCTTTGATAATCCTATTGGAACACAGAGATGGCAAACCAGATGATATGCGTTATATATAGATGATAGCTGCTACATGTACTTTAATTGAAGTGTGAGCGAAACCTGTTTTGGCTAAATGTAGCAGATAGGACAGAATATGTTATGGCGGAGCCGATATTGGATGCATCTGCAACTTTTGCACCATAAACCGAAGCATTTCCATTTTGTTGATGGAATCAGCTCTGGCCTTAGCAATAATGTCTTTACATTCTGATTAGATATTCAGGCTGGCAAACTCATTGTGTTCTGGAGCAAGGCTGATAAGTGTAAGGATGTTGTATATGGATACATTATTTGCTTGTGGTTCACTGTTAACACAGCCAAAAAGGGTTTCAGGTGAATGTGGATTAGTTCAGTGAACAAATACTGTCTGGGCCATTTCGGAGATATTAGAATTATCCTGCATGGTTCTCAATCTTGTTGAAAGCTTCTGGATTAATGTGACCAGGGAGAAAGTGTAAGCAAAGAAGCCTGAGCATCTTATCGAAAATGTAATCCCCACAACCCACCTTGTGTAAAACCGGCATTTTCGATTCTGATGAGTCATGTTTTCTGCCCCTAAGATCGAAGATACTGTCTAGGTTATCTTTGTTGAGCTCTCATTTGTGGCAGTTGTTTTTGGTTCTGCTCAATGGATGAGTTATAATGCTCCTTATTCCTGGAACATTCTCTCCTCTTGGTTTTCACCTGTTGCTTCAGGGGCCACCTTCAAATCTTTTGAGCTTCCTGAGACAGAGCTTGAGAACTTGTACCAATCTGTTTGTTGAAAAAAAATGAATGGTGGTGGTATTTTATATGTATATTAGTACAGATAGTAGTTTTGTTTTGGGAAGAAAGGACTGCAGACTCAGTGCAACTGCTTTAAGTTACAATAGATTTATGTGGAGACTTCTGTGTTGCGGAACCTACTTTCCCATAGTTTTAAAACCCGATGGCGAGGACACCTCCATTCTAGAGTGGAATCCATTGTCACCACAAAACCGGCCCTTTGAGGTAGGAAGATTAATCCTATGGAAAGAATATTGTCTTGAGTCCACCAGGGAAGGGACTCCTTCATGCTTGAAGTAATCTGTATGATGTCCTTGAAAGAACCTTGTGTTTGTAGCCATTGTTTGTATAACTAACTCCTCCTGTGGAGCTTACATTTGAAGACAGCAAACAGGACCAGAGGAATGAAAGACAACATCATTTCTGTCGTGCCCAGGACAGGGGCACTAGGACCCTGGGACACAGGACAGAAGCCAAGGGACACCGGAAACCACATCCGGTATGGGGAGGGGACAGGGGACACTCTGAAGCAGGACCTCGAGGTAAGAGGTCATGGTAGCAGCTCGCTGTACAACATCTATAATAAAGAGGTACCTGATCAGCCCCACCGTTTCCTGTGTGTTTTCTGGGTCAGGGGACACGACAATTTCCTTGGAAGGGATTTGAAGAGGCGAACTGAAATGGACCTTCCTTTCAGTAACTTCACTAAAACCTGAGCCTGGTTCGTCAGTCCTATGCAAGATACGCTTTGTTCCGCATGGTAAACAAAATGGCTCCCAGAAATGTTACAGTTCGTGTTGGTTGAAGTGACGATTGTTGCTGGTTGAGGGTTAAGCCCAGTTTATTGAATAGTGCCAGACGGGCCCTCGTACCTTTGGTTGCCTCCTTTATCAACTAATTGTAAAGGTATGGGAATATTTGATATCCTTATTGTCTCAAATGGTTTTGCCACTGGAGCCAGACACTTTGTGGGGAGCAGTTTGAGTCAAATCAAATCAAATCAAATCATTTTTATTTGATAGTCGAGGCGAGATCATAAAAGATACACATAATAAAATCAAACCACATAAAAGACACATGTATTAAAAAATAACAACCACATATAAAAACATGCCAGCTTAAGGTCCTTGCCCAAGTAAGAGTATGTATTTTTTTAAACAAATAACAACTTAGTGTTATTTTGTAATAATTAAAGTAACAATGCAAGAGGAGTGGTTTAACATTAAGCAAACTGACAGTGCAAGAGGTCCAATTGCAAAGGCATCGGCAAAGTAAGAGATGGTTAAAAATGATTTAAAATTAACGTCACCAATAAACTTTTTATAAAAACATTTTAAATGCGATGATTGCTAAACATCGTTATAGTTCTTTTTGATAATTGATAAAAAAATAACATCAATAATGGACATCTTTTGAAAATTTCTAAAAACAGTGATTACAAAATATCACTAAGGAGCATTTTATATAAAAACATCATACTCCTTCTCTTGGTTAAAGTGCACATCAAAAAGCGAGCATCTGCCTAACAGACGTTACTATCAATATTTTGCAGTAAGTTGAAGTGAGTCGCTTTGTACTTAGAGAATTTATGTCTGCGCAATAACGGTATTAAAAACTTCCCAGTAAATGGGAGATAGAATTGGCAAAAAAAAGCGAAATGTAAAATAGTTTGACTCGATTGCTCATCACATGGACAAATAGCAACAGTGTCCGAAGAGTACTGGCCTAGGTAAAAAAATATCATCCAGCTAAAGGAGCCCAGCCTAAATCTAGTCAACAGATTTCTTTTAGAAACGTTGGCCACATACAATAAATACGGAGCAATCATTGGAGTTGCTTGAATAAGGCAATAATCTCTAACTGAGGGTATGGCCACTTCCAATAATTCCCTAGAGATTTGTTTATGACGACATCATCCAGTGAATGTGGTTTTGTTTGAAATCTAAATATCTATTATATAAATATACCAATCACTATTGAAGATTGAGTGGATATATAACTGTCTGGATGGAGGATTCAGTAGCTGTCTGACTGTTTGTTTAAGTGAGTAATTGAATGTGTCTCACTAAATATATGGGTTAGTAACCAAACTATGTGAATGTGTGTATCACTGTCTCTGTTGTTGTATAACCTGCTGCATCAATTGGTCACTAACTACATGAGCGTCTATATTAGTTATTGATTAGTTGGCTGACTATTTGTAAGGGAGACTGAGTGTATCTGTGGTTGGGTGGGGGAGGTGTAACTCTATGCATACATCCTCCTAGGGGACCTCAACTTCCACCTGGAGGCCAACAAGGACTGCAACACCGCCGCCCTGCTGGACAACCTCGCCAACCTCGGACTCAAGCAACTGGTGAACACCCCCCACCCACTACGCCGGCCACACGCTTGACCCCGTCTTCTCCTCCAGCAAGCACATCTCCTTCAGCCACTCCACCGGACTTCATTGGACTGATCACAGCTGCGTCCACTTCAACTTCAGGAGAACCACGACCCACCACCACCCGCAACAGGTTCCCCGCAGAAGCTGGAGCAAGATCACCACCAACCAGCTCTCCACCACCCTAAGCCAGAACCCGCCCACAAACACGACGGACCCCGACGAAGCAGCCCGCAACCTCACACAGTGGCTCACCAACTGCGCCGATGAACTCGCACCACTCCAGCAGACCCGGCAGCAGGAAAGCCTCGTGGTTTACCAACGACCTAAAAAACTCCAAGAAAATCTGCCGCACCCTCGAGAAAGCCTGGCGCCACGACCAGACAGCAGAAAACATGACAGCCCTCAAGAACGCCACCCGCAAACACCACCAGCTGAACCGCACCACCAAGAAGACAGCATTCAAAGAACGACTGGACAACAACACCCACAACAGCAAGGAGCTCTTCAGCATCGTTAAAGAGCTCTCCAACCCCAGCGCCTGCAACACCGACATCACTCCCTCGCAAGACCTCTGCGACTCACTCGCCTCGTTGTTCCACCACAAGATCGCCGACATACACAACAGCTTTGGCGCACTGACCACGCACCCAACCACCGAACCAGCGCCCCCCACCACCACCCTCTGCAACTAGACCCCTGTCAGCACCGAAGACACCACCCGCCTGATGAACTCCATCCACTCCGGCTCCCCTACCGACCCCTGCCCACACCACATCTTCAACAAAGCCGACTCCATCATCGCACCCCAACTCCGGAACATCATTAACAGCTCCTTCGCATCCGCCACCTTCCGGGAGAGCTGGAAACATGCCGAGCTGAGCGCCTCCTAAAAAAAAACACCGCGGACCCCACGGACCTAACGAACTTCCGCCCCATCTCGCTCCTCCCCTTGCCAGCCAAAGTCATCGAGAAGACCGCCAACAGACAACTCTACGCCTTCCTTGAGACCAACGGATCCCTCGACCCCTCACAGTCCGGATTCCGAGCAAACCACAACACCGAGACCGCCCTCATCGTAGCCACCGATGACATCACGTCGCTGCTCGACAACGGGGAAACTACTGCCCTCATCCTCCTGGACCTCTCAGCAGCCTTCAACACCGTATGCCACCGCACCCTGATACAGCGCCTCAGCAACACCGGAATCCAAGGAGCGGCACTGGAGTGGTTCATCTCGTCCTCGCCGGAAGAACCCAGAGAGTCCGCCTCTCCCCGTTCCGATCCGCGGCCACCAAAGTCATCTGTGGCATTCCGCAAGGAACCTCACTCAGCGCCACCCTCTTCAACGTCTACATGAGCCCTCTCGCAGCCATTGCCTGCCAACACAACCTCAACATCATCTCCTACGCCGACGACACCCAGCTGATCCTCTCCCTCACCAACGACACCGCCAAAGCCAACCTCCAGGAAGGAATGAGAGACGTCGCAGAATGGATGAAGATCAGCGGTCTGAAACTGAACACAGACAAGACGGAAGTCCTCATCCTCGGACCATCTCCCTCCGCCTGGGACGACTCCTGTTGGCCCCTTGCCCTGGGCATCGTACCCAAACCAACGGACCACGCACGCGACCTGGGCTTCATCCTGGACTCCTCCCTCACGATGACCAAGCAAGTGAACGCCCTCTCGTCATCCTGCTTCAACACCCTGCGCATGCCCTGAAAGATCTTCCGATGGATCCCCACCAAAACCAGGTAGACGGTCACCCAGGCCCTCGTCACCAGCCGTCTGGACTACGGGAACCACAGCCAAACTCCAGAAAAGACTCCAGCGCATTCAGAACGCCTCAGCACGGCTCATCCTGGACATCCCTCACCACAGCCACATCTCTGCCCACCTGAACGACCTGCAATGGCTCCCCGTCAATAAGAGGATCACGTGCAGACTCCTCACCCACGCACACAAGGCTCTCCACGACATGGGCCCGAAGTACCTCAACAGCCGCCTCACATTCTACACACCCGCCCGCCAGCTCCGATCGGCCAGCCTCGCCCTCGCCTCCGTCCCACGATTTCGGAAATCCACCGTCGGAGGAAGATCCTTCTCCTACCTGGCAGCCAAGACATGGAACTCCCTCCCCACCCACCTATGGCTGACCCTGGACCATCTCTCCTTCAGGAAACAACTCAAGACCTGGCTGTTCGAGCAGTAGCAACCCCCCCCCTCAGCTCCTTGAGACACTTACGAGTGAGTAGCGCGCTATACAAATTTGTTGATTGATTGATTGATATGCATAGATGTGTGATTGGTTGATTGTCTAGGCATATGGGTTTAGGAGTGTTTATGGAAACAGTTGTTTGGGTGTCTGAGTGTGTTTATTTGTGTGTTGGTAAGTGGATATATGTGTCAGTATATGTGTCAGTGGTACATCTCCAATAAAGTAGAAAAATAAAAGGCATTGTATATGAGAGTTGGTGTATATAAATAAGTATATGTAGGAGTCAGTAATTGTGAGAGTAACTGTATGAATGAGTGTATAATTGTGATAGTCATTTTTTAAGATAGTAACTATAATTTACTATGTGTATATATAAATCAGGTTTTCCGTGTATAAATGTGTAGGTGAGTAAATGTAAGTGTGATTGATTCTTTTCATGAGTGAGGTAGCATTACTGCATAATCGACTAGGATGACTGCTGATGTGTCAATGTCTATTATAGGTGTATCAGTACATTTGATAGAGTTACCATCGATCAGTGACTGCATGTATAAGTGATTCTGTGGGTGAATGGACAATTGTGTGTGTAGATTTAGGAATCAGTGAGTGCAGATGTAGTAACTGGAATGTGTGTGTCAATGCTTTCATATATGGTACTCTGTATTTAACAGTGAGTGATCAAAGGTTATACTAGTGTGTGATGAGGTGTATCAGATTGTCACGTGGATGATGTCATCAGTGATGTCATCAGTGATGTCATATGAGATGTCATCAGTGATGTCACTGACCATGTCATGAATGATGTAATATGTGACATCATCTGCATTGCATTGCGGGCGCGTGAGTTATAGTTAGCACAACTAACTATAACGGAGGAATTTCTATGGTTTTATACAAGTGAAATGTCCAGATAACTATAACACTCATGAAACTATGGTTTTTTCAGTGAATTTCAAAGGTTTTTTAAATGCTAATTCCTAAATATAAAGTCTCTGAAACGTATGTTTTTTTCAGTGAATTTCAAAGGTTTTTTAAATGCTAATTTCTAACTATAACTTCTCTGAAACCTATGTTTTTTTCAGTGAATTTCAAAGGTTTTTTAAATGCTAATTTTTAACTGCAATAGTAGTTACACCTAATTTTTTGTACTGCATTTCTACAGTTTTTTTTAACTGTTTCTTCATAAATATTTTATTTATTAAACAGCATTATATATGTTTCTGAAAATTGCAACAAAAAAAATAAAATAAATGTAAACTGAAATAATTGTAACTATTTAGTTTTGTTTGTATTTTAATATATTTATATCATTTTCTTTTTAAAAATGTTTTCTTCAAATTTTTTGGGGGTGTTGCGCACCCAAAGTGTACCTACCACAGAGGGTCCACGTATTCTAGCTGCCATTTTGGAAAAGTCACGAAGGATCCGCGTATGGTGAGCGACAAGTGCGTGTTTTTTTCCAGTTACGTCATATACGTACAATGTTACATGGTGTGCGTGACCGGTATGCGACCTGTCCGCGATTTCTGCTCCAGTGCATGCGGTATTACAGTACACGACCTTTGCGCGGTGGCGGGCCCCACGTGATGTCATATATACGTGCTAGGGCGCGCTGGGTGCGTGACTCCCCCCAAAAACGTTATGTTCTAAAATGATATGTACGTCTTATAATGTACATATTAGGGCATAAGATTATCTAAGGTATTCATTAAAATAATATTTTTCTACTTGTAATACACGTATATTATTTTTAAATATATTTTCGCGAAGTCGCGTCGGGTGCGCGATTCGTGAGCGCACGGTGCGCGGATCCCATGTGACCTCAAAAAAAAATGTGATTGGTTCATAACATTTCCCGCTGTTACTATTGAAGGACCCCACGCATTTTAATTATTCTGTTTGGAGTAGTTGATGAGAGACATCTCTTTTTCTTCCAGAGCTGGTTTTGGAATTTTTTGGGTATTTTTAAAAAATTGCATTGGAAAAATGGGAGCTGGTTCGCAAGCTCCTCATCATTATTCAGATGGAGATATCTTGGAGGAAGATCTACCCAAGCAGAGGCCTGAATCAGTGGTATGGAAAATGTTCACCTTTCCTGCCAGAGAACAAAAGGTCAACAAAAGAAAAGTCACATGCTTGCTGTGTGACATGATCCTATCACGAGACAGTGACAAGAAATACTCCTGTGGAACAGCGAGTATGTATAAACATCTGCGGACCATTCACCCAAAGAATCTGGCACGAGAAGAAATTAGTCGTGCAGCAAAAAATCCACCACCAGGCATTGCTAGCACCTCCGGAGCGTCCACTTCAGCACCACCAGCAGACAATCACCCAGAATTTGCTTTTCTGCAGGAGCACCGCACTAAGTGCAAAACCATAATCTGTTTTGGTGAACAGTCAGTGCACGCTATTTGTGCAGCTCAACGGAATGATGTTGAATTCCAAAAGCTAACTGCTTACTTAGTTCCTTTTTTGTTCAATATTTAAAAAAACACCAAAAAAGTACAACATTGTTTAAAAAACTACAAAAAAAAAGAAAACAAAAAATAGAAGAAAAAAAAAGTTCAGCACTACCTTATCTGGCTTAAAACAAGAACTATAATTGCATGGTAATGTCTGAAAGTTTTGTTGAATGTATGTGTAGAGTATGATTGACTGAAAGAATGCATTAGTACTGTATGGTGAATTTATAGGGGCAGATCTATGAGGAAGTGCTGCAGCGTAACACTGCAAGCGCTTTAGCTACACTGCGCTGCTGCACTACTGAAGCACAGGGATGTGACATATTTACATGAATATGTCGCAATTCTGTGCTCCCTCTGCACTAGCACACCAACTGCAGCCATGCAGTGATGCAGGCACCCTTGCACCATGGTGCAAGGATATCTGTGTCGTGGGGAGATTGTTTTTGTGCAGGAAGGGACTACTTCCTGCACAAAAACAATCACTAAAAGCATTTTCCTCCTTCAATGTGTCCTGTGGAATGCAGCATGCATTGAAAGAGGAAAAAACAAGGAGAAATGAAAACATTTCTCCTTGTTGTGTCTCGCTGGACCACCTCTAGGGTGGCGCACCATTCACATGTATCTACAGATTTCCACTTTCTCGCAAATCTTGAGATGTGTTATTCCATGGGTGTTGTGTGGGAACAGACACAGCAAGGCCCATGAAACGTCCCTTCAACGCAAAGTGCTGTGTTTGAATGGGTCGTATTTCCAAGGAGAGGAAAAGCCAAGCAGGGTGGCTTTTCCTCTCATTGTAAATATGGAGGAGTCCCCAGCGCCATCACTACGCTACAGAAAGTGACGTACTGGTGGCGAAGGGGGCTAGTAAATCTGCCCCATAACTGCTTAGGTATTGGCAGAGTGATACAATCAGAACATAGTGCTGGATGGGTGATTGAACAACTGCATGAGACTGACAGGAAGTATCCTAGGCTGCATGAGTACTACTTCAGTATTTAGTGGAGTGTACCAATAGTATGTATCTGCCTAGAGATTTGTAGGGATTGTGCACAGAATATTGTACGTGTACTTCTGTTGGTGCCTTGGTCATTCTATAAGAACATCAATAGTAACTAAAATGATGACAGTGCTGCAAACAAAGTTCTCAGTTAATTTATAAGTGCCTAGGTATTGTCTCAATGCCTGAATCATTCTGCAAGGGCATATACAGTGACTGGGTTCCTAGCGTGCTAGTAGTTGACAGAAGGATACATTTATAATCCCTTATGTTTCAGCAGAGTGATTAGATAAAGACATGCTGTCAGGATGATTGTAGGAGTGGACACAGACTCACAGTCTGATTCCAGACAAGCATGACTATTACCTGAACGTTTGCAGTACTGACTCAGTAGTCTGCTAAGGGGTTAAGGGACCGCATACATTGTGCACATTTGACTTACCACTGCTTGCGCAATGCCTGAGTCATTCTGTAAGTGCATAGATAGTGACTGGGTTCCTAGAGTGCTAGTAGTTGACAGCAGGATACGTTTATAAGCGCATATGTTTCAGCAGAGTGATTAAATAAGGACATGCTTCTGTCAGGATGATTGTAGGAGTGGACACAGACTTACAGTGTCATTCCAGACAAGCATGACTATTACCTGGACTCTTGCAGGACCGATTCAGTAGTCTGCAAGGGGTTAAGGGACCGCATACATTGTGCACATTTGACTGTACCACTGCGTGTCTCAATTCCTGAGTCATTCTGCAAGTGCATGGACAGTGACTGGGTTTCCTAGAGTGCTAGTAGTTGACAGCAGGATATGTTTATTAGCGCTTATGTTTCAGCAGAGTGATTAGATAAGGACGTGTTTCTGTCAGGATGATTTTAGGAGTAGACACAGACTCACAGTGTGATTCCAGACAAGCATGACTATTACCTGGACTTTTGCAGGACTGACTCAGTAGTCTGCACGGGGTTAAGGGACAGCATACATTGGGCACATTTCACTGGACCACTGCTTGTCTCAATGCCTGAGTCATTCTGCAAGTGCATTGACAGTGACTGGGTTCCTAGAGTGCTAGTAGTTAACATTACCATAAGTTTATAAGCGCTTATGTTTCAGTAGAGTGATCAGATAAGAATATGCTTCTGTCGTGATGATTGTAGGAATGGACACTGACTCACACTGTGATTCCAGACAAGCATGACTATTACCTGGACTTTTGCAGGACTGACTTAGTAGTCTGCAAGGGGTTAAGGGACCGCACACATTGTGCAGATTTTACTGTACCACTGCTTGTCTCAATGCCTGAGTCATTCTGCAAGTGCATAGACAGAGACTGGGTAACTAGAGTGCTAGCAGTTGACAGCAGGATAAGTTTATAAGCACTTATGTTTCAGCAGAGTGATTAGATAAGGGCATGCTTCTGTCAGAATGATTGTAGGAGTGGACACAGACTCACAGTGTAATTCCAGACAAGCATGTCTATTACCTGGAATTTTGCAGGACTGACTCAGTAGTCTGTAAGGGATTAAGGCACCGCAAACATTGTGCACATTTGACTGTACCACTGCTTGACTCAACGCCTGAGTCATTCTGCAAGTGCATATACAGTGACTGTGTTCCTAGAGTGCTAGTAGTTGACAGCAGGATACGTTTATAAGTGCTTATGTTTCAGCAGAGTGATTAGATAAGGACATGCTAATGTCAGGATGATTATAGGAGTGGACACAGACTCACAGTGTGATTCCAGACAAGCATGACTATTACCTGGACTTTTGCAGGACTGACTCAGTAGTCTGCAAGGAGTTAAGGGGCCGCCTACATTGTGCACATTTCACTGTACCACTGCTTGTCTCAATGCCTGAGTCATTCTGCAAGTGCATAGGCAGTGGCTGGGTTCCTAGAGTGCTAGTAGTTGGCAACAGGATATGTTTATAAGCACTTATGTTTCAGCAAAGTGATTAGATAGGAACACGCTTCTGTCTGGATGATTGTAGGAGTGGACAGAGCTGCTTTAGAGCTATAGAACAGGTCAGCATAGCCGTTGTAGAGCCAGAGACCCAGGTCAGCAGAGCTGCTGTGGAGCCAGAGAATCGGGCCAGCAGAGCTGCTTTAGAGCCAGAGAACCAGGTCAGCAGCACTGCTGTAAAGCCAGAGAAACCATGTCAGCAGAGCTGCTTCAGGGCCAGAGAACCAGGTCAGCAGAGCGGTTGTAAAGTCAGAGAACCCCGTCAGCAGAGCTGCTCTAGAGCCTAGGAAGCAGGTCAGCAGAGCTGCTCTAGACCAGAGACCCAGGTCAGCAGAGCTGCTCTAGAGCCAGAGACCCAGGTCAAACGAGCTGCTCTAGAGGCCAAGAACAAGGTCAGCAGAACTACTGTAGATCCAGAGAAAACAGGTCAGCAGAGCTGCTTTAGACGGAGAGAACCAGGTCAGCAGAACTGCTTTAGAGCAAGAGAACCAGGTCAGCAGAGCTCTTTAGAGTGAGAGAACCAGGTCAGCAGAGCTGCTTTAGAGCCAGAGAACCAGGTCAGCAGAGCTGATCTAGAGCCAGAGAACCAGGCCAGCAGAGCTGCTTTAGAGCCATAGAACCAGGTCAGCAGAGCGGCTTTAGAGCCAGGGAACCAGATCAGCAGAGCTACGCTGGAGTTAGAGAAACCAGGTCAGCAGAACATCTTCAGAGGGAGAGAACAAGGTCAGCAGAGCTGCTATAGAGCCAGAGCAGCATGTCAGCTGAGCTGCTGTAGAGCCAGAGAAAACAGGTCAGCAGAGCTGCTTTAGACGGAGAGAACCAGGTCAGCAGAAGTACTTTAGAGACAGAGAACCAGGTCAGCAGAGCTCTTTAGAGGGAGAGAACCAGGTCAGCAGAGCTGCTTTAGAGCCAGAGAACCAAGTCAGCAGAGCTGCTCTAGAGCCAGAGAACCAGGCCAGCAGAGCTGCTTTAGAGTCATAGAACCAGGTCAGCAGAGCGGCTTTAGAGCCAGGGAACGAGGTCAGCAGAGAAACCAGGTCAGCAGAGCTTCTTCAGAGGGAGAGAACCAGGTCAGCAGAGCTGCTTTAGAGCCAGAGCAGCATGTCAGCAGAGCTGCTCTAGAGCCAGAGAACAAGGTCGATAGAAATTAAACAGTGGTCCAGAACCTATTTCTTTATGATCTGATCCAAGCAGTCCATATTCATACAGTTATTTGTTCATGGGCGTTCCTATTGAATCCGCTCCAACACATATATGAACTAAGTTACTTCAAAGAAAAGAAATATCACTACGACAACAGTACATCAAAGCAGAGTACAATATTTAATTCATCATCTCTGGTCAAATAATTGATAATCCACAAGGGTTCTCATTGATTTAGAGTAGAAGTTGCCCAAAGGAGCGTGCAAAAAGAAAGTGATCAGAGTGCGTACAGTGAATAAAGAAAAAGGAAAATTCAGAATGATAATAAACAAAGTATTCACATTAGTATTATACAATCACGGTTTCACAGTTTTCCGTAACAAAACTACCTGGCCACACAAAATAATAATAACCCCTGATGTCAGAATAATCTAGGCAAAGACATCCATGTCAAATGTGTGCATTTTTTATATTGCAGGTATGGGCCCAAGTTAGGAATAATATCGTCGATGTTTCGACTCGTCTTATGGTCATCCGGTAAGTTAGACCTGGACCCTGCGAGTCTTCATCAGGACAAACATTAGCAGGGCAACCAAGGGTTACAGATGACCCTATAAAGAATAAAAGGGAATTACCCTGTTGTAGTGATATATAGCAAGACAAATAGCTAAAACCCGAATGGGCAGTGTGCTTACCCTAAGGGTGAAAAGCCAACAAGGTATACCTCCTTAGTAAGCCAAGTGGGATTCACTCCTGCAAGACACAATAATGCAGAATATGGACAACTTATTTTATTGTGCTTTAGAGCCGGAGCACCAGGTCAGCAGAGCTGCTCTAGAGCCAGAGAACCAGGTCAGCAGAGCTGCTTTAGAGCCATAGAACCAGTTCAGAAGAGCGGCTCTAGGAGCAGAGAACCAGGTCAGCAGAGCTGATTTAGAGGGACAGAACCAGGTCAGCAGAGCTGCTTTGGAGCCAGAGAACCAGTTCAGCAGAGCTGCTTTGGAGCCAGAGAACCCGTTCAGCAGAGCTGCTCTAGAGCCTAAGAACCAGGTCAGCAGAGCTTCTCTAGAGCCAGAGAACCAGGTCAGCAGAGCTGTTGTAGTGCCAGAGAAACCAGGTCAGTAGAGCTGCTTTAGAGTGAGAGAACCAGGTCAATAGAGCTGCTTTAGAGGGAGAGAACCAGGTCAGTAGAGCTGCTTTAGAGCAAGAGAACCCGGTCACTAGAGCTGCTTTAGAGGGAGAGAACCAGGTCAGCAGAGCTGCTTTAGAGCCAAGAGACCAGGTCAGCAGAGCTGCTCTAGAGCCAGAGAACCAGGTAAGCAGAACTTCTTTAGAGCCATAGAACCGGGTCAGCAGAGCTGCTTTAGAGCCAAAGAACCAGGTCAGCAGAGCTGTTGTAGAGCCAGAGAACCAGGTCAGCAGGGTGGTGCGAGAGCCCAAGAACTAGGTTAGCAGAGCTGCTCTAGAGCCAGAGAACCAGGTCAGCGGAGCTGCTGTAGAGCCAGAGAAACCAGGTCAGCAGAGCTGCTTTAGAGGGAGAGAGCCGGGTCAGCACAGCTGCTTTAGAGCCAGAGAACCAGGTCATTAGAGCTGCCTTAGAGCCAGAGAACCAAGTCAGCGGAGCTGCTTTAGAGCCGTAGAACCAGGTCAGCAGAGCTGCTTTAGAGCCAGAGAACCAGGTCAGCAGAGCTGCTGTAGAGCCTAAGAACCAGGTCAGCAGAGCTGCTCTACAGCCAGAGAACCAGGTCAGCAGAGCTGCTGTAGATCCTAAGAACCAGGTCAGCAGAGCTGCTCTACAGCCAGAGAACCAGGTCAGCAGAGCTGCTGTAGAGCCGGAGAACCAGGTCAGCAGAGCTGTTGTAGAGCCAGAGAACCAGATCAGCAGAGCTGCTCTAGAGCCTAAGAACCAGGTCAGCAGAGCTTCTCAAGAGCCAGAGAACCAGGTCAGCAGAGCTGCTTTAGAGGGAGGGAACCAGGTCAGCAGAGCTGCTTTAGAGCCAAGGGACCAGGTCAGCAGAGCTGCTCTAGAGCAAAAGAACCAGGTCAGCAGAACTGCTTTAGAGCCATAGAACCGGGTCAGCAGAGCTGCTTTAGAGCCAAAGAACCAGGTCAGCAGAGATGTTGTAGAGCCAAAGAACCAGGTCAGCAGGGCGGCGCGAGAGCCCAAGAACTAGGTCATCAGAGCTGCTTTAGAGCCAGAGAACTAGGTCAGCAGAGCTGCTGTAGAGCCAGAGAAACCAGGTCAGCAGGACTGCTTTAGAGGGAGAGAACCAGGTCAGCACAGCTGCTTCAGAGCCAGAGAACCAGGCCAGCAGAGCTGCTTTAGAGCCAGAGAACCAGGTCAGTAGAGCTGCGTTAGAGCCAGAGAACCAGGTCAGCAGAGTTACTCTAGAGCCAGAGAACCAAGTCAGCGGAGCTGCTTTAGAGCCGTAGAACTATGTCAGCAGAGCTGCTTTAGAGCCAGAGAACCAGGTCAGCAGAGCTGCTGTAGAGCCTAAGAACCAGGTCAGCAGAGCTGCTCTAGAGCCAGAGAACCAGGTTAGCAGAGCTGCTGTAGATCCTAAGAACCAGGTCAGCAGAGCTGCTCTACAGCCAGAGAACCAGGTCAGCAGAGCTGCTCTAGAGCCAGAGAACCAGGTCATTAGAGCTGCCTTAGAGCCAGAGAACCAAGTCAGCGGAGCTGCTTTAGAGCCGTAGAACCAGGTCAGCAGAGCTGCTTTAGAGCCAGAGAACCAGGTCAGCAGAGCTGCTGTAGAGCCTAAGAACCAGGTCAGCAGAGCTGCTCTACAGCCAGAGAACCAGGTCAGCAGAGCTGCTGTAGATCCTAAGAACCAGGTCAGCAGAGCTGCTCTACAGCCAGAGAACCAGGTCAGCAGATATGCTGTAGAGCCGGAGAACCAGGTCAGCAGAGCTGTTGTAGAGCCAGAGCAGCATGTCAGCTGAGCTGCTGTAGAGCCAGAGAAAACAGGTCAGCAGAGCTGCTTTAGACGGAGAGAACCAGGTCAGCAGAAGTACTTTAGAGACAGAGAACCAGGTCAGCAGAGCTCTTTAGAGGGAGAGAACCAGGTCAGCAGAGCTGCTTTAGAGCCAGAGAACCAAGTCAGCAGAGCTGCTCTAGAGCCAGAGAACCAGGCCAGCAGAGCTGCTTTAGAGTCATAGAACCAGGTCAGCAGAGCGGCTTTAGAGCCAGGGAACGAGGTCAGCAGAGAAACCAGGTCAGCAGAGCTTCTTCAGAGGGAGAGAACCAGGTCAGCAGAGCTGCTTTAGAGCCAGAGCAGCATGTCAGCAGAGCTGCTCTAGAGCCAGAGAACAAGGTCGATAGAAATTAAACAGTGGTCCAGAACCTATTTCTTTATGATCTGATCCAAGCAGTCCATATTCATACAGTTATTTGTTCATGGGCGTTCCTATTGAATCCGCTCCAACACATATATGAACTAAGTTACTTCAAAGAAAAGAAATATCACTACGACAACAGTACATCAAAGCAGAGTACAATATTTAATTCATCATCTCTGGTCAAATAATTGATAATCCACAAGGGTTCTCATTGATTTAGAGTAGAAGTTGCCCAAAGGAGCGTGCAAAAAGAAAGTGATCAGAGTGCGTAC
Organism: Lissotriton helveticus; assembly: GCF_964261635.1. NCBI lineage: Eukaryota > Metazoa > Chordata > Amphibia > Caudata > Salamandridae > Lissotriton > Lissotriton helveticus. Next base: position 1,795,220,015 of record NC_136068.1, read on the forward strand.
AGTGAATAAAGAAAAAGGAAAATTCAGAATGATAATAAACAAAGTATTCACATTAGTATTATACAATCACGGTTTCACAGTTTTCCGTAACAAAACTACCTGGCCACACAAAATAATAATAACCCCTGATGTCAGAATAATCTAGGCAAAGACATCCATGTCAAATGTGTGCATTTTTTATATTGCAGGTATGGGCCCAAGTTAGGAATAATATCGTCGATGTTTCGACTCGTCTTATGGTCATCCGGTAAGTTAGACCTGGACCCTGCGAGTCTTCATCAGGACAAACATTAGCAGGGCAACCAAGGGTTACAGATGACCCTATAAAGAATAAAAGGGAATTACCCTGTTGTAGTGATATATAGCAAGACAAATAGCTAAAACCCGAATGGGCAGTGTGCTTACCCTAAGGGTGAAAAGCCAACAAGGTATACCTCCTTAGTAAGCCAAGTGGGATTCACTCCTGCAAGACACAATAATGCAGAATATGGACAACTTATTTTATTGTGCTTTAGAGCCGGAGCACCAGGTCAGCAGAGCTGCTCTAGAGCCAGAGAACCAGGTCAGCAGAGCTGCTTTAGAGCCATAGAACCAGTTCAGAAGAGCGGCTCTAGGAGCAGAGAACCAGGTCAGCAGAGCTGATTTAGAGGGACAGAACCAGGTCAGCAGAGCTGCTTTGGAGCCAGAGAACCAGTTCAGCAGAGCTGCTTTGGAGCCAGAGAACCCGTTCAGCAGAGCTGCTCTAGAGCCTAAGAACCAGGTCAGCAGAGCTTCTCTAGAGCCAGAGAACCAGGTCAGCAGAGCTGTTGTAGTGCCAGAGAAACCAGGTCAGTAGAGCTGCTTTAGAGTGAGAGAACCAGGTCAATAGAGCTGCTTTAGAGGGAGAGAACCAGGTCAGTAGAGCTGCTTTAGAGCAAGAGAACCCGGTCACTAGAGCTGCTTTAGAGGGAGAGAACCAGGTCAGCAGAGCTGCTTTAGAGCCAAGAGACCAGGTCAGCAGAGCTGCTCTAGAGCCAGAGAACCAGGTAAGCAGAACTTCTTTAGAGCCATAGAACCGGGTCAGCAGAGCTGCTTTAGAGCCAAAGAACCAGGTCAGCAGAGCTGTTGTAGAGCCAGAGAACCAGGTCAGCAGGGTGGTGCGAGAGCCCAAGAACTAGGTTAGCAGAGCTGCTCTAGAGCCAGAGAACCAGGTCAGCGGAGCTGCTGTAGAGCCAGAGAAACCAGGTCAGCAGAGCTGCTTTAGAGGGAGAGAGCCGGGTCAGCACAGCTGCTTTAGAGCCAGAGAACCAGGTCATTAGAGCTGCCTTAGAGCCAGAGAACCAAGTCAGCGGAGCTGCTTTAGAGCCGTAGAACCAGGTCAGCAGAGCTGCTTTAGAGCCAGAGAACCAGGTCAGCAGAGCTGCTGTAGAGCCTAAGAACCAGGTCAGCAGAGCTGCTCTACAGCCAGAGAACCAGGTCAGCAGAGCTGCTGTAGATCCTAAGAACCAGGTCAGCAGAGCTGCTCTACAGCCAGAGAACCAGGTCAGCAGAGCTGCTGTAGAGCCGGAGAACCAGGTCAGCAGAGCTGTTGTAGAGCCAGAGAACCAGATCAGCAGAGCTGCTCTAGAGCCTAAGAACCAGGTCAGCAGAGCTTCTCAAGAGCCAGAGAACCAGGTCAGCAGAGCTGCTTTAGAGGGAGGGAACCAGGTCAGCAGAGCTGCTTTAGAGCCAAGGGACCAGGTCAGCAGAGCTGCTCTAGAGCAAAAGAACCAGGTCAGCAGAACTGCTTTAGAGCCATAGAACCGGGTCAGCAGAGCTGCTTTAGAGCCAAAGAACCAGGTCAGCAGAGATGTTGTAGAGCCAAAGAACCAGGTCAGCAGGGCGGCGCGAGAGCCCAAGAACTAGGTCATCAGAGCTGCTTTAGAGCCAGAGAACTAGGTCAGCAGAGCTGCTGTAGAGCCAGAGAAACCAGGTCAGCAGGACTGCTTTAGAGGGAGAGAACCAGGTCAGCACAGCTGCTTCAGAGCCAGAGAACCAGGCCAGCAGAGCTGCTTTAGAGCCAGAGAACCAGGTCAGTAGAGCTGCGTTAGAGCCAGAGAACCAGGTCAGCAGAGTTACTCTAGAGCCAGAGAACCAAGTCAGCGGAGCTGCTTTAGAGCCGTAGAACTATGTCAGCAGAGCTGCTTTAGAGCCAGAGAACCAGGTCAGCAGAGCTGCTGTAGAGCCTAAGAACCAGGTCAGCAGAGCTGCTCTAGAGCCAGAGAACCAGGTTAGCAGAGCTGCTGTAGATCCTAAGAACCAGCTCAGCAGAGCTGCTCTACAGCCAGAGAACCAGGTCAGCAGAGCTGCTCTAGAGCCAGAGAACCAGGTCATTAGAGCTGCCTTAGAGCCAGAGAACCAAGTCAGCGGAGCTGCTTTAGAGCCGTAGAACCAGGTCAGCAGAGCTGCTTTAGAGCCAGAGAACCAGGTCAGCAGAGCTGCTGTAGAGCCTAAGAACCAGGTCAGCAGAGCTGCTCTACAGCCAGAGAACCAGGTCAGCAGAGCTGCTGTAGATCCTAAGAACGAGGTCAGCAGAGCTGCTCTACAGCCAGAGAACCAGGTCAGCAGATATGCTGTAGAGCCGGAGAACCAGGTCAGCAGAGCTGTTGTAGAGCCAGAGAACCAGATCAGCAGAGCTGCTCTAGAGCCTAAGAACCAGGTCAGCAGAGCTTCTCAAGAGCCAGAGAACCAGGTCAGCAGAGCTGCATTAGAGGGAGGGAACCAGGTCAGCAGCGCTGCTTTAGAGCCAAGGGACCAGGTCAGCAGAGCTGCTCTAGAGCAAGAGAACCAGGTCAGCAGAACTGCTTTAGAGCCATAGAACCGGGTCAGCAGAGCTGCTTTAGAGCCAAAGAACCAGGTCAGCAGAGATGTTGTAGAGCCAAAGAACCAGGTCAGCAGGGCGGCGCGAGAGCTCAAGAACTAGGTCATCAGAGCTGCTTTAGAGCCAGAGAACTAGGTCAGCAGAGCTGCTGTAGAGCCAGAGAAACCAGGTCAGCAGGACTGCTTTAGAGGGAGAGAACCAGGTCAGCACAGCTGCTTCAGAGCCAGAGAACCAGGCCAGCAGAGCTGCTTTAGAGCCAGAGAACCAGGTCAGTAGAGCTGCGTTAGAGCCAGAGAACCAGGTCAGCAGAGTTACTCTAGAGCCAGAGAACCAAGTCAGCGGAGCTGCTTTAGAGCCGTAGAACTATGTCAGCAGAGCTGCTTTAGAGCCAGAGAACCAGGTCAGCAGAGCTGCTGTAGAGCCTAAGAACCAGGTCAGCAGAGCTGCTCTAGAGCCAGAGAACCAGGTTAGCAGAGCTGCTGTAGAGCCGGAGAACTAGGTCAGCAGAGCTGTTGTAGAGCCAGAGAACCAGATCAGCAGAGCTGCTCTATAGCCTATGAACTCGGTCAGCAGAGCTGCTCCAGAGCCAGAGAACCAGGTCAGCAGAGCTGCTTTAGAGCCAGGGAACCAGGCCAGCAGAGCTGCTTTAGAGCCAGAGAACCAGGACAGCAGAGCTGCTTTAGAGCCACAGAACCATGTCAGCAGACCTGCTCCTGAGCCGTAGAACCAAGTCAGCAGAGCTGCTTTAGAGCCGTAGAACCAGATCAGCAGAGCTGCTTTAGAGCCAGAGAACCAGGTCAGCAGAGCTTCTCTAGAGCCTAAGAACCAGGTCAGCAGAGCTGCTGTAGAGCCAGAGAACCAGGTCAGTAGAGCTGCTGTAGAGCCGGAGAACCAGGTCAGCAGAGCTGTTGTAGAGCCAGAGAACCAGATCAGCAAAGCTGCTCCAGAGCCGTAGAACCAAGTCAGCAGAGCTGCTTTAGAGCCGTAGAACCAGGTAAGCAGAGCTGCTTTAGAGCCAGAGAACCAGGTCAGCAGAGCTTCTTTAGAGCCTAAGAACCAGGTCAGCAGAGCTGCTGTAGAGCCAGAGAACCAGGTCAGTAGAGCTGCTGTAGAGCCTAAGAACCAGGTCAGCAGAGCTTCTCTAGAGCCAGAGAACCAGGTCAGCAGAGCTGCTGTAGAGCCAGAGAAACCAGGTCAGTACAGCTGCTTTAGAGTGAGAGAACCAGGTCAGTAGAGCTGCTTTAGAGCAAGAGAACCAGGTCAGTAGAGCTGCTTTAGAGGGAGAGAACCAGGTCAGCAGAGCTGCTTTAGAGCCAAGGGACCAGGTCAACAGAGCTGCTCTAGAGCCAGAGAACCAGGCAAGCAGAACTGCTTTAGAGCCATTGAACCGGGTCAGCAGAGCTGCTTTAGAGCCAAAGAACCAGGTCAGCAGAGCTGTTGTAGAGCCAGAGAACCAGGTCAGCAGGGCGGTGCGAGAGCCCAAGAACTAGGTCAGCAGAGCTGCTCTAGAGCCAGAGAACCAGGTCAGCAGAGCTGCTGTAGAGCCAGAGAAACCAGGTCAGCAGAGCTGCTTTAGAGGGAGAGAGCCAGGTCAGCACAGCTGCTTTAGAGCCGGAGAACCAGGTCAGTAGAGCTGCTTTAGAGCCAGAGAACCAGGTCAGCAGAGCTGCTTTAGAGCCAGAGAACCAAGTCAGCGGAGCTGCTATAAGGCCTTAGAACCAGGTCAGCAGAGCTGCTTTAGAGCCAGAGAACCAAGTCAGCAGAGCTGCTCTACAGCCAGAGAACCAGGTCAGCAGAGCTGCTGTAGAGCCTATGAACCAGGTCAGCAGAGCTGCTCTACAGCCAGAGAACCAGGTCAGCGGAGCTGCTGTAGAGCCGGAGAACCAGGTCAGCCGAGCTGTTGTAGAGTCAGAGAACCAGATCAGCAGAGCTGCTCTAGAGCCTAAGAACCAGGTCAGCAGAGCTTCTCAAGAGCCAGAGAACCAGGTCAGCAGAGCTGCTTTAGAGGGAGGGAACCAGGTCAGCAGAGCTGCTTTAGAGTCAAGGGACCAGGTCAGCAGAGCTGCTCTAGAGCCAGAGAACCAGGTCAGCAGAACTGCTTTAGAGCCATAGAACCGGGTCAGCAGAGCTGCTTTAGAGCCAAAGAACCAGGTCAGCAGAGATGTTGTTGAGCCAAAGAACCAGGTCAGCAGGGCAGCGCGAGAGCCCAAGAACTAGGTCAGCAGAGCTGCTCTAGAGCCAGAGAACCAGGTCAGCAGAGCTGCTGTAGAGCCAGCCAGAGAAACCAGGTCAGCAGGGCTGCTTTAGAGGGAGAGAACCAGGTCAGCACAGCTGCTTCAGAGCCAGAGAACCAGGCCAGCAGAGCTGCTTTAGATCCAGAGAACCAGGTCAGTAGAGCTGCGTTAGAGCCAGAGAACCAGGTCAGCAGAGTTACTCTAGAGCCAGAGAACCAAGTCAGCGGAGCTGCTTTAGAGCCGTAGAACCATGTCAGCAGAGCTGCTTTAGAGCCTAAGAACCAGGTCAGCAGAGCTGCTCTACAGCCAGAGAACCAGGTCAGCAGAGCTGCTGTACAGCCGGAGAACCAGGTCAGAAGAGCTGTTGTAGAGCCAGGGAACCAGATCAGCAGAGCTGCTCTAGAGCCTAAGAACCAGGTCAGCAGAGCTTCTCAAGAGCCAGAGAACCAGGTCAGCAGAGCTGCTTTAGAGGGAGGGAAACAGGTCAGCAGAGCTGCTTTAGAGCCAAGGGACCAGGTCAGCAGAGCTGCTCTAGAGCCAGAGAACCAGGTCAGCAGAACTGCTTTAGAGCCATAGAACTGGGTCAGCAGAGCTGCTTTAGAGCCAAAGAACCAGGTCAGCAGAGATGTTGTAGAGCCAAAGAACCAGGTCAGCGGGGTGGCGCGAGAGCCCAAGAACTAGGTCAGCAGAGCTGCTCTAGAGCCAGAGAACCAGGTCAGCAGAGCTGCTGTAGAGCCAGAGAGACCAGGTCAGCAGGGCTGCTTTAGAGGGAGAGAACCAGGTCAGCACAGCTGCTTCAGAGCCAGAGAACCAGGCCAGCGGAGCTGCTTTAGAGCCAGAGAACCAGGTCAGTAGAGCTGCGTTAGAGCCAGAGAACCAGGTCAGCAGAGTTACTCTAGAGCCAGAGAACCAAGTCAGCGGAGCTGCTTTAGAGCTGTAGAACCATGTCAGCAGAGCTGCTTTAGAGCCAGATAACCAGGCCAGCAGAGCTGCTGTAGAGCCTAAGAACCAGGTCATCAGAGCTGCTCTAGAGCCAGAGAACAAGGTTAGGAGAGCTGCTGTAGAGCCTGAGAACCAGCTCAGCAGAGCTGTTGTAGAGCCAGAGAACCAGATCAGCAGAGCTGAATTATAGCCTATGAACTCGGTCAGCAGAGCTGCTCCAGAGCCAGAGAACCAGGTCAGCAGAGCTGCTTTAGAGCCAGAGAACTAGGTCAGCAGAGCTGCTGTAGAGCCAGAGAAACCAGGTCAGTAGGACTGCTTTAGAGGGAGAGAACCAGGTCAGCACAGCTGCTTCAGAGCCAGAGAACCAGGCCAGCAGAGCTGCTTTAGAGCCAGAGAACCAGGTCAGTAGAGCTGCGTTAGAGCCAGAGAACCAGGTCAGCAGAGTTACTCTAGAGCCAGAGAACCAAGTCAGCGGAGCTGCTTTAGAGCCGTAGAACTATGTCAGCAGAGCTGCTTTAGAGCCAGAGAACCAGGTCAGCAGAGCTGCTGTAGAGCCTAAGAACCAGGTCAGCAGAGCTGCTCTAGAGCCAGAGAACCAGGTTAGCAGAGCTGCTGTAGAGCCGGAGAACTAGGTCAGCAGAGCTGTTGTAGAGCCAGAGAACCAGATCAGTAGAGCTGCTCTATAGCCTATGAACTCGGTCAGCAGAGCTGCTCCAGAGCCAGAGAACCAGGTCAGCAGAGCTGCTTTAGAGCCAGGGAACAAGGCCAGCAGAGCTGCTTTAGAGCCAGAGAACCAGGACAGCAGAGCTGCTTTAGAGCCACAGAACCAGGTCAGCAGACCTGCTCCTGAGCCGTAGAACCAAGTCAGCAGAGCTGCTTTAGAGCCGTAGAACCAGGTCAGCAGAGCTGCTTTAGAGCCAGAGAACCAGGTCAGCAGAGCTTCTCTAGAGCCTAAGAACCAGGTCAGCAGAGCTGCTGTAGAGCCAGAGAACCAGGTCAGTAGAGCTGCTGTAGAGCTGGAGAACCAGGTCAGCAGAGCTGTTGTAGAGCCAGAGAACCAGATCAGCAAAGCTGCTCCAGAGCCGTAGAACCAAGTCAGCAGAGCTGCTTTAGAGCCGTAGAACCAGGTAAGCAGAGCTGCTTTAGAGCCAGAGAACCAGGTCAGCAGAGCTTCTTTAGAGCCTAAGAACCAGGTCAGCAGAGCTTCTCTAGAGCCAGAGAACCAGGTCAGCAGAGCTGCTGTAGAGCCAGAGAAACCAGGTCAGTACAGCTGCTTTAGAGTGAGAAAACCAGGTCAATAGAGCTGCTTTAGAGGGAGAGAACCAGGTCAGTAGAGCTGCTTTAGAGGGAGAGTACCAGGTCAGCAGAGCTGCTTTAGAGCCAAGGGACCAGGTCAGCAGAGCTGCTCTAGAGCCAGAGAACCAGGCAAGCAGAACTGCTTTAGAGCCATTGAACCGGGTCAGCAGAGCTGCTTTAGAGCCAAAGAACCAGGTCAGCAGAGCTGTTGTAGAGCCAGAGAACCAGGTCAGCAGGGCGGTGCGAGAGCCCAAGAACTAGGTCAGCAGAGCTGCTCTAGAGCCAGAGAACCAGGTCAGCAGAGCTGCTGTAGAGCCAGAGAAACCAGGTCAGCAGAGCTGCTTTAGAGGGAGAGAGCCAGGTCAGCACAGCTGCTTTAGAGCCGGAGAACCAGGTCAGTAGAGCTGCTTTAGAGCCAGAGAACCAGGTCAGCAGAGCTGCTTTAGAGCCAGAGAACCAAGTCAGCGGAGCTGCTATAAGGCCTTAGAACCAGGTCAGCAGAGCTGCTTTAGAGCCAGAGAACCAAGTCAGCAGAGCTGCTCTACAGCCAGAGAACCAGGTCAGCAGAGCTGCTGTAGAGCCTATGAACCAGGTCAGCAGAGCTGCTCTACAGCCAGAGAACCAGGTCAGCGGAGCTGCTGTAGAGCCGGAGAACCAGGTCAGTCGAGCTGTTGTAGAGTCAGAGTACCAGATCAGCAGAGCTGCTCTAGAGCCTAAGAACCAGGTCAGCAGAGCTTCTCAAGAGCCAGAGAACCAGGTCAGCAGAGCTGCTTTAGAGGGAGGGAACCAGGTCAGCAGAGCTGCTTTAGAGTCAAGGGACCAGGTCAGCAGAGCTGCTCTAGAGCCAGAGAACCAGGTCAGCAGAACTGCTTTAGAGCCATAGAACCGGGTCAGCAGAGCTGCTTTAGAGCCAAAGAACCAGGTCAGCAGAGATGTTGTAGAGCCAAAGAACCAGGTCAGCAGGGTGGCGCGAGAGCCCAAGAACTAGGTCAGCAGAGCTGCTCTAGAGCCAGAGAACCAGGTCAGCAGAGCTGCTGTAGAGCCAGCCAGAGAAACCAGGTCAGCAGGGCTGCTTTAGAGGGAGAGAACCAGGTCAGCACAGCTGCTTCAGAGCCAGAGAACCAGGCCAGCAGAGCTGCTTTAGATCCAGAGAACCAGGTCAGTAGAGCTGCGTTAGAGCCAGAGAACCAGGTCAGCAGAGTTACTCTAGAGCCAGAGAACCAAGTCAGCGGAGCTGCTTTAGAGCCGTAGAACCATGTCAGCAGAGCTGCTTTAGAGCCTAAGAACCAGGTCAGCAGAGCTGCTCTACAGCCAGAGAACCAGGTCAGCAGAGCTGCTGTACAGCCGGAGAACCAGGTCAGAAGAGCTGTTGTAGAGCCAGAGAACCAGATCAGCAGAGCTGCTCTAGAGCCTAAGAACCAGGTCAGCAGAGCTTCTCAAGAGCCAGAGAACCAGGTCAGCAGAGCTGCTTTAGAGGGAGGGAAACAGGTCAGCAGAGCTGCTTTAGAGCCAAGGGACCAGGTCAGCAGAGCTGCTCTAGAGCCAGAGAACCAGGTCAGCAGAACTGCTTTAGAGCCATAGAACTGGGTCAGCAGAGCTGCTTTAGAGCCAAAGAACCAGGTCAGGAAAGATGTTGTAGAGCCAAAGAACCAGGTCAGCGGGGTGGCGCGAGAGCCCAAGAACTAGGTCAGCAGAGCTGCTCTAGAGCCAGAGAACCAGGTCAGCAGAGCTGCTGTAGAGCCAGAGAGACCAGGTCAGCAGGGCTGCTTTAGAGGGAGAGAACCAGGTCAGCACAGCTGCTTCAGAGCCAGAGAACCAGGCCAGCGGAGCTGCTTTAGAGCCAGAGAACCAGGTCAGTAGAGCTGCGTTAGAGCCAGAGAACCAGGTCAGCAGAGTTACTCTAGAGCCAGAGAACCAAGTCAGCGGAGCTGCTTTAGAGCTGTAGAACCATGTCAGCAGAGCTGCTTTAGAGCCAGATAACCAGGCCAGCAGAGCTGCTGTAGAGCCTAAGAACCAGGTCAGCAGAGCTGCTCTAGAGCCAGAGAACAAGGTTAGGAGAGCTGCTGTAGAGCCTGAGAACCAGCTCAGCAGAGCTGTTGTAGAGCCAGAGAACCAGATCAGCAGAGCTGCTCTATAGCCTATGAACTCGGTCAGCAGAGCTGCTCCAGAGCCAAAGAACCAGGTCAGCAGAGCTACTTTAGAGCCAGGGAACCGGGCCAGAAGAGCTGCTTTAGAGCCAGAGAGCCAGGTCAGCAGAGCTGCTTTAGAGCCAGAGAACCAGGTCAGCAGAGCTGCTCCAGAGCCGTAGAACCAAGTCAGCAGAGCTGCTTTAGAGCCGTAGAACCAGGTCAGCAGAGCTGCTTTAGAGCCAGAGAACCAGGTCAGCAGAGCTTCTCTGGAGCCTAAGAACCAGGTCAGCAGAGCTGCTGTAGAGCCAGAGAACCAGGTCAGTAGAGCTGCTGTAGAGCCGGAGAAACAGGTAAGAAGAGCTGTTGTAGAGCCAGAGAACCAGATCAGCAAAGCTGCTCCAGAGCCGTAGAACCAAGTCAGCAGAGCTGCTTTAGAGCCGTTGAACCAGTTAAACAGAGCTGCTTTAGAGCCAGAGAACCAGGTCAGCAGAGCTTCTCTAGAGCCTAAGAACCAGGTCAGCAGAGCTGCTGTAGAGCCAGAGAACCAGGTCAGTAGAGCTGCTGTAGAGCCTAAGAACCAGGTCAGCAGAGCTTCTCTAGAGCCAGAGAACCAGGTCAGCAGAGCTGCTGTAGAGCCAGAGAAACCAGGTCAGTACAGATGCTTTAGAGTGAGAGAAGCAGGTCAATAGAGCTGCTTTAGAGGGAGAGAACCAGGTCAGTAGAGCTGCTTTAGAGCAAGAGAACCAGGTCAGTAGAGCTGCTCTAGAGCCAGGGAACCAGGTAAGCAGAACTGCTTTAGAGCCATAGAATCGGGTCAGCAGAGCTGCTTTAGAGTCAAAGAACCAGGTCAGCAGAGCTGTTGTAGAGCCAGAGAACCAGGTCAGCAGGGCGGTGCGAGAGCCCAAGAACTAGGTCAGCAGAGCTGCTCTGGAGCCAGGGAACCAGGTAAGCAGAACTGCTTTAGAGCCATAGAACCGGGTCAGCAGAGCTGCTTTAGAGTCAAAGAACCAGGTCAGCAGAGCTGTTGTAGAGCCAGAGAACCAGGTCAGCAGGGCGGTGCGAGAGCCCAAGAACTAGGTCAGCAGAGCTGCTCTAGAGCCAGAGAACCAGGTCAGCAGAGCTGCTGTAGAGCCAGAGAAACCAGGTCAGCAGAGCTGCTTTAGAGGGAGAGAGCCAGGTCAGCACAGCTGCTTTAGAGCCAGAGAATCAGGTCAGTAGAGCCGCTTTAGAGCCAGAGAACCAGGTCAGCAGAGCTGCTTTAGAGCCAGAGAACCAAGTCAGCGGAGCTGCTTTAGAGTCGTAGAACCAGGTCAGCAGAGCTGCTTTAGAGCCAGAGAACCAGGTCAGCAGAGCTGCTGTAGAGCCTAAGAACCAGGTCAGCAGAGCTGCTCTATAGCCAGAGAACAAGGTCAGCAGAGCTGCTGTAGAGCCGGAGAACCAGGTCAGCAGAACTGTTGTAGAGCCAGAGAATCAGATCAGCAGAGCTGCTCTAGAGCCTAAGAACCAGGTCAGCAGAGCTTCTCAAGAGCCAGAGAACCAGGTCAGCAGAGCTGGTTTAGAGGGAGGGAACCAGGTCAGCAGAGCTGCTTTAGAGCCAAGGGACCAGGTCAGCAGTGCTGCTCTAGAGCCAGAGAACTAGGTCAGCAGAGCTGCTTTAGAGCCGTAGAACCAGGTCAGCAGAGCTGCTTTAGAGCCAGAGAACCAGGTCAGCAAAGCTTCTCTAGAGCCTAAGAACCAGGTCAGCAGAGCTGCTGTAGAGCCAGAGAACCAGGTCAGTAGAGCTGCTGTAGAGCCGGAGAACCAGGTCAGCAGAGCTGTTGTAGAGCCAGAGAACCAGATCAGCAAAGCTGCTCAATAGCCTAAGAACTAGGTCAGCAGAGCTGCTTTAGAGCCAGAGAACCAGGCCAGCAGAGCTGCTTTAGAGCCATAGGACCAGGTCACTAGAGCAGCTTTAAAGCCAGGGAACCAGGTCAGCAGAGCTACTCTAGAGCTAGAGAAACCAGGTCAGCAGAGCTTCTTCAGAGGGAGAGAACCAGGTCAGCAGAGCTGCTTTAGAGCCAGAGCAGCATGTCAGCAGAGCTGCTCTAGAGCCAGAGAACCAGGCCAGCTTTAGAGCCATAGAATGCGGTCAGCAGAGCGGCTTTAGAGCCAGAGAACCAGGTCAGCAGAGCTGCTCTAGAGCTAGGAAAAACCAGGTTAGGAGAACCGCTTTAGAGGGAGAGAACCAGGTCAGCAGAGCTGCTTTAGAGCCAGAGCACCAGGTCAGCAGAGCTGTTCTAGAGCCAGAGTACCAGGTCAGCAGAGCGGCTTTAGAGCCATAGAACCAGTTCAGAAGAGATGCTCTAGAGGCAGAGAACCAGGTCAGCAGAGCTGATTTAGAGGGAGAGAACCAGGTCAGCAGAGCTGCTTTAGAGCCAGAAAACCAGGTCAGCCGAGCTACTCTAGGGCCAGAGAACCAGGTCAACAGAGCTGCTTTAGAGCCAAAGAAACAGGTCAGCCAAGCTGCTTTGGAGCCAGAGAACCAGTTCGGCAGAGCTGCTCTAGAGCCTAAGAACCAGGTCAGCAGAGCTTCTCTTGAGCCAGAGAACCAGGTCAGCAGAGCTGCTGTAGAGCCAGAGAAACCAGGTCAGTAGATCTGCTTTAGAGTGAGAGAACCAGGTCAATAGAGCTGCTTTAGAGGGAGAGAACCAGGTCAGTAGAGCTGCTTTAGTGCGAGAGAACCAGGTCAGCAGAGCTGCTTTAGAGCCAAGGGACCAGGTCAGCATACCTGCTCTAGAGCCAGAGAACCAGGTAAGCAGAACTGCTTTAGAGCCATAGAACCGGGTCAGAAGAGCTGTTGTAGAGCCAGAGAAACCAGGTCAGCAGAGCTGCTTTAGAGGGAGAGAACCAGGTCAGCACAGCTGCTTTAGCCAGAGAACCAGGTCAGTAGAGCTGCTTTAGAGCCGGAGAACCAGGTCAGCAGAGCTGCTCTAGAGCCAGAGAACCAAGTCAGCGGAGCTGCTTTACAGCCGTAGAACCAGGTCAGCAGAGCTGCTTTAGAGTCAGAGAACCAGGTCAGCAGAGCTGCTGTAGAGCCGGAGAACCAGGTCAGCAGAGCTGCTGTAGAGCCAGAAAACCAGATCAGCAGAGGTGCTCTAGAGCCTAAGAACCAGGGCAGCAGAGCTTCTCTAGAGCTAGAAAACCAGGTCAGCAGAGCTGCTGTAGACCCAGAGAAACCAGGTCAGTAGAGCTGCTTTAGAGCGAGAGAACCAGGTCAATAGAGCTGCTTTAGAGGGAGAGAACCAGGTCAGCAGAGCTGCTTTAGAGCCAAGGGACCAGGTCAGCCGAGCTGCTCTAGAGCCAAAGAACCAGGTCAGCAGAACTGCTTTAGAACCATAGAACCGGGTCAGCAGAGCTGCTTTGGAGCCAAAGAACCAGGTCAGCAGAGATGTTGTAGAGCCAGAGAACCAGGTCAGCAGGGTGGTGTGAGAGCCCAAGAACTAGGTCAGCAGAGCTGCTCCAGAGCCAGAGAACCAGGTCAGCAGAGCTGCTGTAGAGCCAGAGAAACCAGGTCAGCAGAGCTGCTTTAGAGGGAGAGAACCAGGTCAGCACTGCTGCTTTAGAGCCAGAGAACCAGGCCAGCAGAGCTGCTTTAGAGCCAGAGAACCAGGTCAGTAGAGTTGCTTTAGAGCCAGAGAACCAGGTCAGCAGAGCTGCTCTAGAGCCAGAGAACCAAGTCAGCGGAGCTGCTTTAGAGCCGTAGAACCATGTCAGCAGAGCTGCTTTAGAGCCAGATAACCAGGTCAGCAGAGCTGCTGTAGAGCCTAAGAACCAGGTCAGCAGAGCTGCTCTAGAGCCAGAGAACAAGGTTAGCAGAGCTGCTGTAGAGCCTGAGAACCAGCTCAGCAGAGCTGTTGTAGAGCCAGAAAACCAGATCAGCAGAGCTGCTCTATAGCCTATGAACTCGGTCAGCAGAGCTGCTCCAGAGCCAGAGAACCAGGTCAGCAGAGCTGCTTTAGAGCCAGGGAACCAGGCCAGCAGAGCTGCTTTAGAGCCAGAGAGCCAGGTCAGCAGAGCTGCTTTAGAGCCAGAGAACCAGGTCAGCAGAGCTGCTCCAGAGCCGTAGAACCAAGTCGGCAGAGCTGCTTTAGAGCCGTAGAACCAGGTCAGCAGAGCTGCTTTAGAGCCAGAGAACCAGATCAGCAGAGCTTCTCTGGAGCCTAAGAACCAGGTCAGCAGAGCTGCTGTAGAGCCAGAGAACCAGGTCAGTAGAGCTGCTGTAGAGCCGGAGAACCAGGTCAGCAGAGCTGTTGTAGAGCCAGAGAATCAGATCAGCAAAGCTGCTCCAGAGCCGTAGAACCAAGTCAGCAGAGCTGCTTTAGAGCCGTAGAACCAGGTCAGCAGAGCTGCTGTAGAGCCAGAGAACCAGGTCAGCAGAGCTTCTCTAGAGCCTAAGAACCAGGTCAGCAGAGCTGCTGTAGAGCCAGAGAACCAGGTCAGTAGAGCTGCTGTAGAGCCTAAGAACCAGGTCAGCAGAGCTTCTCTAGAGCCAGAGAACCAGGTCAGCAGAGCTGCTGTAGAGCCAGAGAAACCAGGTCAGTACAGCTGCTTTAGAGTGAGAGAAGCAGGTCAATAGAGCTGCTTTAGAGGGAGAGAACCAGGTCAGTAGATCTGCTTTAGAGCAAGAGAACCAGGTCAGTAGAGCTGCTTTAGAGAGAGAGAACCAGGTCAGCAGAGCTGCTTTAGAGCCAATGGACCAGGTCAGCAGAGCTGCTCTAGAGCCAGGGAACCAGGTAAGCAGAACTGCTTTAGAGCCATAGAACCGGGTCAGCAGAGCTGCTTTAGAGTCAAAGAACCAGGTCATCAGAGCTGTTGTAGAGCCAGAGAACCAGGTCAGCAGGGCGGTGCGAGAGCTCAAGAACTAGGTCAGCAGAGCTGCTCTAGAGCCAGAGAACCAGGTCAGCAGAGCTGCTGTAGAGCCAGAGAAACCAGGTCAGCAGAGCTGCTTTAGAGGGAGAGAGCCAGGTCAGCACAGCTGCTTTAGAGCCAGAGAATCAGGTCAGTAGAGCTGCTTTAGAGCCAGAGAACCAGGTCAGCAGAGCTGCTTTAGAGCCAGAGAACCAATTCAGCGGAGCTGCTTTAGAGTCGTAGAACCAGGTCAGCAGAGCTGCTTTAGAGCCAGAGAACCAGGTCAGCAGAGCTGCTGTAGAGCCTAAGAACCAGGTCAGCAGAGCTGCTCTACAGCCAGAGAACCAGGTCAGCAGAGCTGCTGTAGAGCCTAATAACCAGGTCAGCAGAGCTGCTCTACAGCCAGAGAACCAGGTCAGCAGAGCTGCTGTAGAGCCGGAGAACCAGGTCAGCAGAGATGCTGTAGAGCCAGAGAACCAGATCAGCATAGCTGCTCTAGAGCCTAAGAACCAGGTCATCAGAGCTTCTCAAGAGCCAGAGAACCAGGTCAGCAGAGCTGGTTTAGAGGGAGGGAACCAGGTCAGCAGAGCTTCTTTAGAGCCAAGGGACCAGGTCAGCAGAGCTGCTCTAGAGCCAGAGAACTAGGTCAGCAGAGCTGCTTTAGAGCCGTAGAACCAGGTCAGCAGAGCTGCTTTAGAGCCAGAGAACCAGGTCAGCAGAGCTTCTCTAGAGCCTAAGAACCAGGTCAGCAGAGCTGCTGTAGAGCCAGAGAACCAGATCAGCAAAGCTGCTCTATAGCCTAAGAACTAGGTCAGCAGAGCTGCTTTAGAGCCAGAGAACCAGGCCAGCAGAGCTGCTTTAGAGCCATAGGACCAGGTCACTAGAGCGGCTTTAAAGCCAGGGAACCAGGTCAGCAGAGCTACTCTAGAGCTAGAGAAACCAGGACAGCAGAGCTTCTTCAGAGGGAGAGAACCAGGTCAGCAGAGCTGCTTTAGAGCCAGAGCAGCATGTCAGCAGAGCTGCTCTAGAGCCAGAGAACCAGGCCAGCTTTAGAGCCATAGAATGCGGTCAGCAGAGCGGCTTTAGAGCCAGAGAACCAGGTCAGCAGAGCTGCTCTAGAGCTAGGAAAAAGCAGGTCAGGAGAACCGCTTTAGAGGGAGAGAACCAGGTCAGCAGAGCTGCTTTAGAGCCAGAGCACCAGGTCAGCAGAGCTTTTCTAGAGCCAGAGTACCAGGTCAGCAGAGCGGCTTTAGAGCCATAGAACCAGTTCAGAAGAGCTGCTCTAGAGGCAGAGAACCAGGTCAGCAGAGCTGATTTAGAGGGAGAGAACCAGTTCGGCAGAGCTGCTCTAGAGCCTAAGAACCAGGTCAGCAGAGCTTCTCTTGAGCCAGAGAACCAGGTCAGCAGAGCTGCTGTAGAGCCAGAGAAACCAGGTCAGTAGATCTGCTTTAGAGTGAGAGAACCAGGTCAATAGAGCTGCTTTAGAGGGAGAGAACCAGGTCAGTAGAGCTGCTTTAGTGCGAGAGAACCAGGTCAGCAGAGCTGCTTTAGAGCCAAGGGACCAGGTCAGCAGACCTGCTCTAGAGCCAGAGAACCAGGTAAGCAGAACTGCTTTAGAGCCATAGAACCGGGTCAGAATTGCTGTTGTAGAGCCAGAGAACCAGGTCAGCAGGGCAGCGCGAGAGCCCAAGAACTAGGTCAGCAGAGCTGCTCCAGAGCCAGAGAACCAGGTCAGCAGAGCTGCTGTAGAGCCAGAGAAACCAGGTCAGCAGAGCTGCTTTAGAGGGAGAGAACCAGGTCAGCACAGCTGCTTTAGCCAGAGAACCAGGTCAGTAGAGCTGCTTTAGAGCCGGAGAACCAGGTCAGCAGAGCTGCTCTAGAGCCAGAGAACCAAGTCAGCGGAGCTGCTTTACAGCAGTAGAACCAGGTCAGCAGAGCTGTTTAGAGTCAGAGAACCAGGTCAGCAGAGCTGCTGTAGAGCCTAAGAACCAGGTCAGGAGAGCTGCTCTACAGCCAGAGAACCAGGTCAGCAGAGCTGCTGTAGAGCCGGAGAACCAGATCAGCAGAGCTGCTGTAGAGCCAGAAAACCAGATCAGCAGAGGTGCTCTAGAGCCTAAGAACAAGGTCAGCAGAGCTTCTCTAGAGCTAGAAAACCAGGTCAGCAGAGCTGCTGTAGACCCAGAGAAACCAGGTCAGTAGAGCTGCTTTAGAGCGAGAGAACCAGGTCAATAGAGCTGCTTTAGAGGGAGAGAACCAGGTCAGCAGAGCTGCTTTAGAGCCAAGGGACCAGGTCAGCCGAGCTGCTCTAGAGCCAAAGAACCAGGTCAGCAGAACTGCTTTAGAACCATAGAACCGGGTCAGCAGAGCTGCTTTAGAGCCAAAGGACCAGGTCAGCAGAGATGTTGTAGAGCTAGAGAACCAGGTCAGCAGGGTGGCGTGAGAGCCAAAGAACTAGGTCAGCAGAGCTGCTCCAGAGCCAGAGAACCAGGTCAGCAGAGATGCTGTAGAGCCAGAGAAACCAGGTCAGCAGAGCTGCTTTAGAGGGAGAGAACCAGGTCAGCACTGCTGCTTTAGAGCCTGAGAACCAGGCCAGCAGAGCTGCTTTAGAGCCAGAGAACCAGGTCAGTAGAGTTGCTTTAGAGCCAGAGAACCAGGTCAGCAAAGCTGCTCTAGAGCCAGAGAACCAAGTCAGCGGAGCTGCTTTAGAGCCGTAGAACCATGTCAGCAGAGCTGCTTTAGAGCCAGAGAACCAGGTCAGCAGAGCTGCTGTAGAGCCTAAGAACCAGGTCAGCAGAGCTTCTCTAGAGCCAGAGAACCAGGTCAGCAGAGCTGCTGTAGAGCCAGAGAACCAAGTCAGCGGAGCTGCTTTAGAGTCGTAGAACCAGGTTAGCAGAGCTGCTTTAGAGCCAGAGAACCAGGTCAGCAGAGCTGCTGTAGAGCCAGAGAAACCAGGTCAGCAGAGCTGCTTTAGAGGGAGAGAACCAGGTCAGCACAGCTGCTTTAGCCAGAGAACCAGGTCAGTAGAGCTGCTTTAGAGCCGGAGAACCAGGTCAGCAGAGCTGCTCTAGAGCCAGAGAACCAAGTCAGCGGAGCTGCTTTACAGCCGTAGAACCAGGTCAGCAGAGATGCTTCAGAGTCAGAGAACCAGGTCAGCAGAGCTGCTGTAGAGCCTAAGAACCAGGTCAGGAGAGCTGCTCTACAGCCAGAGAACCAGGTCAGCAGAGCTGCTGTAGAGCCGGAGAACCAGGTCAGCAGAGCTGCTGTAGAGCCAGAAAACCAGATCAGCAGAGGTGCTCTAGAGCCTAAGAACAAGGTCAGCAGAGCTTCTCTAGAGCTAGAAAACCAGGTCAGCAGAGCTGCTGTAGACCCAGAGAAACCAGGTCAGTAGAGCTACTTTAGAGCGAGAGAACCAGGTCAATAGAGCTGCTTTAGAGGGAGAGAACCAGGTCAGCGAAGCTGCTTTAGAGCCAAGGGACCAGGTCAGCCGAGCTGCTCTAGAGCCAAAGAACCAGGTCAGCAGAACTGCTTTAGAACCATAGAACCGGGTCAGCAGAGCTGCTTTAGAGCCAAAGAACCAGGTCAGCAGAGATGTTGTAGAGCTAGAGAACCAGGTCAGCAGGGTGGCGTGAGAGCCCAAAAACTAGGTCAGCAGAGCTGCTCCAGAGCCAGAGAACCAGGTCAGCAGAGATGCTGTAGAGCCAGAGAAACCAGGTCAGCAGAGCTGCTTTAGAGGGAGAGAACCAGGTCAGCACTGCTGCTTTAGAGCCTGAGAACCAGGCCAGCAGAGCTGCTTTAGAGCCAGAGAACCAGGTCAGTAGAGTTGCTTTAGAGCCAGAGAACCAGGTCAGCAGAGCTGCTCTAGAGCCAGAGAACCAGGTCAGCAGAGCTGCTGTAGAGCCTAAGAACCAGGTCAGCAGAGCTTCTCTAGAGCCAGAGAACCAGGTCAGCAGAGCTGCTGTAGAGCCAGAGAACCAAGTCAGCGGAGCTGCTTTAGAGTCGTAGAACCAGGTCAGCAGAGCTGCTTTAGAGCCAGAGAACCAGGTCAGCAGAGCTGCTGTAGAGCCAGAGAAACCAGGTCAGCAGAGCTGCTTTAGAGGGAGAGAACCAGGTAGGCACAGCTGCTTTAGCCAGAGAACCAGGTCAGTAGAGCTGCTTTAGAGCCGGACAACCAGGTCAGCAGAGCTGCTCTAGAGCCAGAGAACCAAGTCAGCGGAGCTGCTTTACAGCCGTAGAACCAGGTCAGCAGAGCTGCTTCAGAGTCAGAGAACCAGGTCAGCAGAGCTGCTGTAGATCCTAAGAACCAGGTCAGGAGAGCTGCTCTACAGCCGGAGAACCAGGTCAGCAGAGCTGCTGTAGAGCCGGAGAACCAGGTCAGCAGAGCTGCTGTAGAGCCAGAAAACCAGATCAGCAGAGGTGCTCTAGAGCCTAAGAACAAGGTCAGCAGAGCTTCTCTAGAGCTAGAAAACCAGGTCAGCAGAGCTGCTGTAGACCCAGAGAAACCAGGTCAGTAGAGCTGCTTTAGAGCGAGAGAACCAGGTCAATAGAGCTGCTTTAGAGGGAGAGAACCAGGTCAGCGAAGCTGCTTTAGAGCCAAGGGACCAGGTCAGCCGAGCTGCTCTAGAGCCAGAGAACCAGGTCAGCAGAACTGCTTTAGAACCATAGAACCGGGTCAGCAGAGCTGCTTTAGAGCCAAAGAACCAGGTCAGCAGAGATGTTGTAGAGCTAGAGAACCAGGTCAGCAGGGTGGCATGAGAGCCCAAGAACTAGGTCAGCAGAGCTGCTCCAGAGCCAGAGAACCAGGTCAGCAGAGATGCTGTAGAGCCAGAGAAACCAGGTCAGCAGAGCTGCTTTAGAGGGAGAGAACCAGGTCAGCACTGCTGCTTTAGAGCCTGAGAACCAGGCCAGCAGAGCTGCTTTAGAGCCAGAGAACCAGGTCAGTAGAGTTGCTTTAGAGCCAGAGAACCAGGTCAGCAGAGCTGCTCTAGAGCCAGAGAACCAAGTCAGCGGAGCTGCTTTAGAGCCGTAGAACCATGTCAGCAGAGCTGCTTTAGAGCCAGAGAACCAGGTCAGCAGAGCTGCTGTAGAGCCTAAGAACCAGGTCAGCAGAGCTTCTCTAGAGCCAGAGAACCAGGTCAGCAGAGCTGCTGTAGAGCCAGAGAACCAAGTCAGCGGAGCTGCTTTAGAGTCGTAGAACCAGGTCAGCAGAGCTGCTCTACAGCCAGAGAACCAGGTCAGCAGAGCTGCTGTAGAGCCTAAGAACCAGGTCAGCAGAGCTGCTCTACAGCCAGAGAACCAGGTCAGCAGAGCTCCTGTAGAGCCGGAGAACCAGGTCAGCAGAGATATTGTAGAGCCAGAGAACCAGATCAGCAGAGCTGCTCTAGAGCCTAAGAACCAGGTCATCAGAGCTTCTCAAGAGCCAGAGAACCAGGTCAGCAGAGCTGGTTTAGAGGGAGGGAACCAGGTCAGCAGAGCTTCTTTAGAGCCAAGGGACCAGGTCAGCAGAGCTGCTCTAGAGCCAGAGAACTAGGTCAGCAGAGCTGCTTTAGAGCCGTAGAACCAGGTCAGCAGAGCTGCTTTAGAGCCAGAGAACCAGGTCAGCAGAGCTTCTCTAGAGCCTAAGAACCAGGTCAGCAGAGCTGCTGTAGAGCCAGAGAACCAGGTCAGTAGAGCTGCTGTAGAGCCGGAGGACCAGGTCAGCAGAGCTGTTGTAGAGCCAGAGAACCAGATCAGCAAAGCTGCTCTATAGCCTAAGAACTAGGTCAGCAGAGCTGCTTTAGAGCCAGAGAACCAGGCCAGCAGAGCTGCTTTAGAGCCATAGGACCAGGTCACTAGAGCGGCTTTAAAGCCAGGGAACCAGGTCAGTAGAGCTACTCTAGAGCTAGAGAAACCAGGTCAGCAGAGCTTCTTCAGAGGGAGAGAACCAGGTCAGCAGAGCTGCTTTAGAGCCAGAGCAGCATGTCAGCAGAGCTGCTCTAGAGCCAGAGAACCAGGCCAGCTTTAGAGCCATAGAATGCGGTCAGCAGAGCGGCTTTAGAGCCAGAGAACCAGGTCAGCAGAGCTGCTCTAGAGCTAGGAAAAACCAGGTCAGGAGAACCGCTTTAGAGGGAGAGAACCAGGTCAGCAGAGCTGCTTTAGAGCCAGAGCACCAGGTCAGCAGAGCTGTTCTAGAGCCAGAGTACCAGGTCAGCAGAGCGGCTTTAGAGCCATAGAACCAGTTCAGAAGAGCTGCTCTAGAGGCAGAGAACCAGGTCAGCAGAGCTGATTTAGAGGGAGAGAACCAGGTCAGCAGAGCTGCTTTAGAGCCAGAAAACCAGGTCAGCCTAGCTACTCTAGGGCCAGAGAACCAGGTCAACAGAGCTGCTTTAGAGCCATAGAAACAGGTCAGCCAAGCTGCTTTGGAGCCAGAGAACCAGTTCGGCAGAGCTGCTCTAGAGCCTAAGAACCAGGTCAGCAGAGCTTCTCTTGAGCCAGAGAACCAGGTCAGCAGAGCTGCTGTAGAGCCAGAGAAACCAGGTCAGTAGATCTGCTTTAGAGTGAGAGAACCAGGTCAATAGAGCTGCTTTAGAGGGAGAGAACCAGGTCAGTAGAGCTGCTTTAGTGCGAGAGAACCAGGTCAGCAGAGCTGCTTTAGAGCCAAGGGACCAGGTCAGCAGACCTGCTCTAGAGCCAGAGAACCAGGTAAGCAGAACTGCTTTAGAGCCATAGAACCGGGTCAGAAGTGCTGTTGTAGAGCCAGAGAACCAGGTCAGCAGGGCGGCGCGAGAGCCCAAGAACTAGGTCAGCAGAGCTGCTCCGGAGCCAGAGAACCAGGTCAGCAGAGCTGCTGTAGAGCCAGAGAAACCAGGTCAGCAGAGCTGCTTTAGAGGGAGAGAACCAGGTCAGCACAGCTGCTTTAGCCAGAGAACCAGGTCAGTAGAGCTGCTTTAGAGCCGGAGAACCAGGTCAGCAGAGCTGCTCTAGAGCCAGAGAACCAAGTCAGCGGAGCTGCTTTACAGCCGTAGAACCAGGTCAGCAGAGCTGCTTCAGAGTCAGAGAACCAGGTCAGCAGAGCTGCTGTAGAGCCTAAGAACCAGGTAAAGAGAGCTGCTCTACAGCCAGAGAACCAGGTCAGCAGAGCTGCTGTAGAGCCGGAGAACCAGGTCAGCAGAGCTGCTGTAGAGCCAGAAAACCAGATCAGCAGAGGTGCTCTAGAGCCTAAGAACAAGGTCAGCAGAGCTTCTCTAGAGCTAGAAAACCAGGTCAGCAGAGCTGCTGTAGACCCAGAGAAACCAGCTCAGTAGAGCTGCTTTAGAGCGAGAGAACCAGGTCATTAGAGCTGCTTTAGAGGGAGAGAACCAGGTCAGCAGAGCTGCTTTAGAGCCAAGGGACCAGGTCAGCCGAGCTGCTCTAGAGCCAAAGAACCAGGTCAGCAGAACTGCTTTAGAACCATAGAACCGGGTCAGCAGAGCTGCTTTAGAGCCAAAGAACCAGGTCAGCAGAGATGTTGTAGAGCTAGAGAACCAGGTCAGCAGGGTGGCGTGAGAGCCCAAGAACTAGGTCAGCAGAGCTGCTCCAGAGCCAGAGAACCAGGTCAGCAGAGATGCTGTAGAGCCAGAGAAACCAGGTCAGCAGAGCTGCTTTAGAGCCGTAGAACCATGTCAGCAGAGCTGCTTTAGAGCCAGAGAACCAGGTCAGCAGAGCTGCTGTAGAGCCTAAGAACCAGGTCAGCAGAGTTTCTCTAGAGCAGGAGAACCAGGTCAGCAGAGCTGTTGTAGAGCCAGAGAACCAGATCAGCAAAGCTGCTCTATAGCCTAAGAACTAGGTCAGCAGAGCTGCTTTAGAGCCAGAGAACCAGGTAAGCAGAGCTGTTTTAGAGCTAGAGAACCAGGTCAGCAGAGCTGTTCTAGCTGACACTGACTGACTGACACTGACTAATTGATACTGACTGACACTAATTGACTGACACTGACTGACACGGATTGACTGACACTCTGTGCCGCTCGAGGCTAAAAGACTTGCTGAACCCTGTTTGCAGGCTTATTTCCTGGCTGCCTGTCGCCGTGGGGCTCTTAGCACGACCTACCATCAACGAGGGAGAAGAGAGGTTCAACTGCGGGACTGCGAGGACCAGGCTGCTTTGCGGCAAGAGACCGGCCGCACCTGCGTCCTCTTCCCACCCTGCCTCCCTGCACTACAAAGCGCCTCGCGGCCCCCCCTTCGCGGGGGCCGCTCGAGGCTAAAAGACTTGCTGAACCCTGTTTGCAGGCGTATTTCCTGGCTGCCTGTCGCCGTGGGGCTCTTTGCACGACCTACCATCAACGAGGGAGAAGAGAGGTTCAACGCTGATTGGGGGCAGAAGACCCGACCTAACTGCGGGACTGCGAGGACCAGGCTGCTTTGCGGCGAGAGACCGGCCGCACCTGGGTCCTCTTCCCGCTTTCACCTCCCTATTTCAGCCACACCCACCAACGTGCACGCGGGACGCGCGCGGGCGTGTGCCGGGCTAAGCCCGGGCAAAGGGCGGGCCGTCTGAGGCCGTCTGAGGACGGTAGAGGCCGGGCCGGGCCCCGTCTTTTTAATGTTTGGGTTGGTATCGTGTCTTGTAGTTAGAAGGATATTATTGTACTGTCTATTCTTGGTACTATGGTTCTCCGCTCAGGAAAGGGGAAAAAGGTGACAGTCACGACCACCGATGGGGTAGTCACCGGGACGATCGGCCAATTTCTAACGCATGCAACGGCTATTCTAGAGAAAGAAATGGCCCTGACAGAAAAAAGATTTTCCTTAGACCTAGTAACAGGAAAGCGCTTGTCATTGGGCGCTATAGGGGCTGCCGTCTCTCCTAACCCAGATTTAACAGCTGCCCAACGGCCCGAAACAGGCTCTATATCGGTAGAGCCAGACTCAGTAGATATGGTAGAGGCTCCTTTACATAGCATCTCCTTACCTATCCCTGCTACACTTAGTCCCCCTGTAAAAACCCCTAATTTGGTTATAAAAGATAATAACAATTCTAGGTCCAAAATAAACAATAATAACGGTAAAAGGAAAAGAGAGGGTGCTTCCCAGAAGGGAAATATGGCTAAAATCTCTAAAACCACTCGCCCAGTGCTAGAATCAAGTACTTAGTAT
This sequence comes from Lissotriton helveticus, assembly GCF_964261635.1. Classification (NCBI taxonomy): domain Eukaryota; kingdom Metazoa; phylum Chordata; class Amphibia; order Caudata; family Salamandridae; genus Lissotriton; species Lissotriton helveticus. The sequence continues at coordinate 1,795,243,453 of NC_136068.1, forward strand.
GATAGCCCACCCATGGGGCTCCCCATAAACATCAACCCCACCTCAGATTTTAGCGCAAACAATGAATTCTTGGGTAAAATGGAAATCCTATTGAAATCTTTAATGCTCCCTCTATTAGAACGAACCAGAATGATTAACAACAAATTAGATCAGTTGGAAAATCTGGTGAAAGCCAACTCCAGTACTCTGGATAGATTAGTGGCAACTAGGAAGCCCAACGAGGTACCACCGATTGTTAGCCAGACCCAGAGGACTCACAGTGATGTACACGTAGCCTTACCCGCCCCAGCTGATAAACCTGTAAAAATAATCCCAGCCGCCGCCGTCCCCCAGCTTTGTGGGGATACAGTTGCCGTGCCTCCTTTGGCAGCTCAGGTTAATCCTACGAAGCCAGAAGACCTACATAAGGTAAAGGTGCAAGCGGATAACAATGTGAAGGGTAGATTATTAACACCGCACCTGCCCCAGAAGCTAACCCCTTAGTGGTTATATTAGCGGGAGTCCCAGTCTTGAAAGAGCATACGAAGGAACCCTTTGCTGCTCTAAAAAATAAAGGTAACCAACTGGCGTAACTTAAATAGACCCCTGCTCCCTCAAAGTTCAAGCGAGATTTTAATGGTAAGGAGGGTCCCATGGATAGGTAGAATGATTAAAAATATAGACAGGGATTGTATAGTGGTCACCTTTAGAGACCGTAGCACTGTCTCCCATATATGTGCATGCCCCAACCAAGTATTGGATGCAACTATCCAGTCATTACCATTAACTTATTTTTATCCACCACACTATGCAGGGGAAGCTGAGGAGAGGACTAATGAATGGACAAGAGTGGAAAGGAGGGGCGGGAATAGGGGGACATGGGGTAGAACGGTCCCTATGCACATCCCAGATCACTTCTTTAACTATAGCCGTTTCAGTTGCCTAGAAGCAATAGATTGACTGCATCTTCCTATTTATGAACCAGGAATTCCCAAGGACAAGGAGGGAGCAGAAGAAGTACCCCTGGACACCTTAAAGCCGCTAGACTGTGTGCAATCTAACATCATCGAGGATTGTGGTCCTGCCGGAGATAAGGGCCAGGAGGGAGCAGAAGAAGTACCCCTGGACATTTTAAAGCTGCTAGACTGTGTGCAATGTAACACCATTGAGGACTGTGGCCCTACCGGAGATAAGGACCCAGAGTTGCAAGGGTATGTGGACCAGGGAAACGCAAATAGTACGTGTCCATCTCATAAGCAAGGATGTAGTAGTCTGACCCCCAATCTAGTAAATATAGGGGCCGTAGATTTTATATACAGGGACAGGGGTGTTATCCCCGAGGTAGGGACAGAAAAAGAAAGACAAGGGTACAACTTAGCAAGTTGGAATATTGCGGGCTGGAATAGCAAATTGGGCGTTCTGGGTTGGAGAGAAATTGTGGAAAAATATGACATTTTATGCCTCCAAGAGACATGGAGTGTAGATGATATCAGCTATGAGGGTTATGTCTCTTTTAACCTACCAGCACAGGGTTCGAATATGGGCAGAGCCAAAGGGGGCCTACTCATTTTGCTTTCTGTTAATTTCCCAGTGCAATTTATAAGATACGTTATGGTCGGAAGTCACTCCCAACTGTTATGGTTGCGACACAAGAATGGTCGTAATGTTTTGCTGATTACCTTTTATATTAATCTGCCTGATTCTATGCGATCGACTGCAGTTACCGAAGTCGAGAAGGCTCTGGATGGGATCGTTCGGGCTAACCTTGTTAATTTTGTATTCATCTGGGGTGGGGATTTTAATATTCCGCTGTGTCCCTTATCATTAACTAAGGTGTGCGGGATTTATGATGATAGAGGAGAAGTTTATACTCATTTTATACATAGCACCTATGGAGAGTCACTCCACTCCGTCCTCGCAAAATATGACCTGGTTGTGTTACAAACTGCAGGGGACAGAGATGGAAACCCAGTCCCTACCTTTACAGGGAGGAATGCTGCCACGGTCAATGACCACTTGCTGGTCTCAGATGATATTTGTAAGTATTGTGACACTCCGGTCGTATTGGATCTTGCGATCAGCGACCATAATTGTGTCACAGTAACATTACTTATCTGGGGTAATAAAGTACCAGCAGTCAAAACTGTTGTTACCGACATTGTCCCATGTAGACCAAATGGCCACAGGATAAAGTGGAACGGTGATAACTCTGAAAAGTTGTTGGTTAATATCGTGGTGGCTTGCCTGCCCGATTTGCATCTCTGTTTGGATGAAAGCACAGATTCTCGGGGCATATTGACTAGCTTTAACAGGATTAACGCTATAGTTGAAAACAACATGACCTCCTCCAAGCATACTAATTGGAAACCAAGAATAGGTTGGTTTGACTCCTTGTGCACAGAGTCACTGCAGAAGCTCAAGAAGGCTCTATCTAGTGGGCCCAGAGATAGGTCGATGATCATAAACCTCAGGGCCGCTTATAAGGGGCATTTAAAACGTCGGAAGTTGGAATTGCAGGAGGAAGCATGGGATAATTTGACCAAGGCTGTTGAACTATCAGACAGCAAACTATTTTTGGATACGGTTAATTGTCCCCTTCTTAAGAGTGATAACACACCAGTCCTCACTGCCCAAGTTAGTGAGGATTGCTGGGTTACCCACTTTGCTAGTATTTTTGATCCAGAGAGGGCGGTGGATTTACCTTTGGCAGAGGCCGATTTTATGGCCAATTGTCCCCCTAAGCATTACTGTACCGGAGGTAGATCTTGCCATTAGGATTAGTAAGGGAGCGAAAGCTCCTGGTCCTGATGGGGTGCCCATCGACCTGTATAAGGCAGAAACATCATTGTGGGGCCCTGTCCTGACTAAGGTCTTTAACGCGGCAGTCATGGAAAGCACACCGCCTACTTGGGGTGAATCTGTAATTATTCCGATATATAAAAAGGGGGATAGGTCGGATGCTAAAAACTACCGTCCTATCTCCCTTTTAGATTCATCACTCAAAACCATGAGCCGGGTGCTGTTGGCCAGGCTAGAAGAGTGGGCCGAGGGTAGTGGTATCCTTGTGCGGTCCCAATTTGGATTCCGAAAGGGCCTGGGAACCGTAGAACAATGTATAAATTTAGACATTCTAATAGGGAAGTATACCCGTGCTAAGCAGGGCTCGCTTATTCTCTGCTTCGCTGATCTCAGCAGCGCGTTCGATCTTGTTGACCATGCGCTGCTATGGTCAACCCTATTAGAACAAGGTGCCCCAGCAGGGATCATTTATTTCCTGGCCAGATTATATTCTAAACTTTCTGCCCACATAAGATATGGCCAAGGGGGGGAATGCACTGATTGTATTAGTGTTCATTTAGGTATAAGACAAGGCTGTGTCCTTGCGCCCCTTCTTTTCTCCCTCTTTATTAATGCAATAGACACTGAGCTCAAGCAGGTTAACTCTGATGCTCCGCTAGTAGATGGTCAGGCCGTTCCCATTTTGCTTTATGCCGATGACTCAGTGCTCCTATCCAGAACTCCTCGAGGGTTACAGAGATTGATGGATACGTTTGCAGGTTTCATTAAGGAAAAAAAATTGAAAATTAATAATACCAAAACATTCATCATGCCATGTGGAAAGAAAATGAGGAAGTTGAAATCTTTCCATATAGAGGGACAAAAAATAGAAATTGTAAACAAATTTTGTTATCTGCGTATAACATTTAGTAGTAACGGTATGTGGTCACTGTTAAAATCTGGATTGTGGCGTAAACATTATTGGCGCCATCTTGTCCTTTTCAGATCCATACGTGCGCGTAAGCAGCAACCATTTTGATTGCCATGGCCTCTCTGCCCACTCCCGATAGCCAGCGTCTCTCTCTCCCCCTCACTCCCCAGCCTCGCAAGCATCCCCGACAGCCCCCGGTCTCTCCTGCTTGGGTCATAAACGCACCTCCAGCGCGACCCTGTCTCCGAGCGGGATGTGTCTCCGAGCCACATCCCGTGCTGAACCCCCCTCACTCTTTCATCTCATTCATAGAACAGGCCCTTTTGATAACCTCTTCCTCCCTGCCCGATTGTCCGGCCTGACCCCAGGCCATCACCTAGCTCAACAGATGCAGTTTATTGCCCCCTACAGTAGGACCTCGCCCCACATCAAAGGAGCGGGGATTAATCAATGCCTTCACACCCCTAGATCCGACCGATCGCCCACATTCCTGTTCCCAGCGGAATTTCCAGCTGCGAACAATGTCATACATTCACCCCAGTACAAGGATCTGGGCCTAAATCCATTGTTTTTTTGCACTCCACACCACCCTGGGTTAGACACTGGCTATATGCAAATCAGCTCTGACCCTGTGCCTCATGGGAACAGTCCAGTCCGAACTACCAAGCCATGTCTTTCCCAGACCGGAATCAAGCATCCAAGGACCGGTTTCTGGCTATCAGCCTTCATCAGCCTGGATAGCTTGACTCCAGTGGTGTGGAGAGCCTGGGACTCACGTCTGAGCATTGTGGTAAATAAATAATTAATTACCGGTACTATTTTTGAATATATTAACAATAACAGATAGCTCAATAAATAAGAGGCAGGATCCGATGTGTCCGAGTTGAACAGGCTTTATTCAGGCAAAAGGGAAGGGACTGGAACGGGACAGCCTGAAATAAAATAGGAAGGAAGGAAGGAAGGAAGGAAGGAAGGCAGCTGCACCATTTCATTAACAGTGCAGTGTATATATAGTAAGACATTTCAAATACATTACATACAGTAGGCGTAACTTATGACAAGCGTAAGATAAGAACACATGGGCGTGAAAAGAAGGCGTGCACAGGGCGTGCACTGAGACATGTGATGTGAAACGTCATAGAAGTGTCATGAATGGGCGGAAACATGGAGGGGGCTACCTAAGAGCAGCTGGGACCTTTAACCTAGTGGTGCGCGCAAACGGGCAATGACGTGTTACTAGGGAGAACTGGGGGCTATGACTTCTGCACTAGAAGAGGAGACTAAAGTCTGCGGTGTCAGGACGACATGTACCTACAGCATATCTGGTATCTGGTGTTTGGAGTACATGTTGATAGAATCTAAAAGTTATCAGGACAAAGGCTACTTGACACTAAGGCTGGTGCATGCATATATTCTACATGTATTGCGTGTGCTATGAATCTTCTATGAATATTAATACAGTATTTCTCTTACATGGAGACAGAAAGACTAGACTATAGCTGAAACTGTTTATGCGGTTCAGTAACTTAGGAATGCAGAAGACGAGAAGCTGGACTGATAACTGGAAGCATAACATATTCTTGGCAGACAGGCAGGCAGAGCCAGGCACCGCGCTGCTTGGCAGGAAGTAAGTGAAGGGTCAGGGATGCAGGTGGGGGCTGCATCGCTCCTCGGAGTGGGTTCAGGAGACTGGAGCTTGAATCTGGTGTCCGGGCCCTTTTGAGGCCTAGAAACGGGGACAATGCGGTGAACTAACGTGCATAATGTAAAACGTTGGCAACATAGGCCTAATACTCGTTGTTTTCACGAGAACTGGATACTGACATACTAGAGTTGGACACAACTATAATTGCGTCTTAAATCGATCATAGGGGGATATATGCATATCGATCATGCACATATAACATAGGATGGGGAACACGTAGGCACATATAACAAGGCAAAATATAATTTTCCACATTCCCTCCTTGTGCCCTACGTTTCCATCAGGAAACATCAATATTCATGATACCATCTATCTGTTCATATAGCATCATTTGCTCGTCTCGAATTGTCTTGGAACGGGACTTAGGACTAGGAATACAAGAGGTAGCACACAAGCCGCAAATCGCAGGGCCACATTGTAAACAGAGGCAGCAACTGAATATGATCATTACTGCTATACCTAGGAATGACAATACTTTCCATCCCCAGGCAGATATGATACTCCAGAGCCAACCGGACCATGTCCAGGTGCCTGGATTCTGATGTAACTGATGGGCAATTTTATGAAGTCTGGTTATAGCTGAATAAACAGACGGCGCGTTATTAGGAATGAAAATGCAGCAACTAGATCCGATGACTCTACAAGCTCCTCCCCTATCGGCCAGTATGACGTCAAGAACGAGACGATTTTGGAGCACGACAAATCTAATGGCAGATTGCTCTTCTGTTAAGTTACCTAGAGCGGAAGTAGTCTCATTCACTACTGCTTCAAGGGTTCTGGTTAGCCTACGTATTAATTTACTATTCTGGACAGGGCCTATGAAGAAAAAGAAACCTTTATTGAAGTCTTGATATTGTTCTAAGGCAGTTTCAGTTTGATCGACAATTGGGGACTCAGTCTCCCTTCTATGTCTAACGTGTACTAGATGTGTGTTTCTGTGATAATCGGATGGGGCTAGAAAAACTGGTGGCAGTAGGAAGGCAATATAACATGTTCCATCCCAATCTAGGGGCAGACGTACATATGCGGTCTGACCACACACAAAATAAGAATGACGTGAGGCTTTGAAAATAGATTTCCCACTGTCACTATACTTGACCATAGTAGTACAATCACTATGTCCTACATGTGCGGAACCATTCTTTCTGACACATAATTCGCCTTTGACTGGTAGAACTGAAATAGCAGGCAAATCTGGAGTAGTCTCGGACTGAACATTCAAAACCATGAAATTCGAGGAATAATTACCTAAATCATATACTTCATTTTCTAGATCTAACCCTGTTCTATGGGAAAGACCTTCCTTGTCTGGGAAACATGTTCGATTCAGACGGGACATATCAGTGGAGGATGACGTTAACGTGGACCATGCTCCACACGAACCATTATGTGAAAATGGATAGGGAAAGAGTGGCAGAACTCCCTTCGATGTCTGAAAAGGGGGGAGTCGACCACACACCCAACAATTAGTGGCATTGCTGGTCTGGTGTGAATAGTGCAGCATTCGGATAAAAGTATTATTACGCATAGCAAGACGATATGATAACTCGTGAGGAGGCAGGTCACTAAATGTGTGCTCTACTGTAACATTAGAAAACATATGTACATGTGAAATAGGAAAACATAAATGTAACGCATAACTGATGCATGTAACCATAAGGCTTAAAAATAATAGAAAGAACAGAGTAATGATACATCTACTGCAAAGGTTCTTTCGATAGCGTATTCTCTTAGAGTTTTGGCTAACTCTCTCACTGTGTGGGTCTATCTCATACATGTCAGGAACCTGTCTAACCGTTTCACCCGAGAGGGACTTAGACAATTAAACTGGCTGACTTACTAGACCTCAACTTGGATTTATACTCCTGCTGCGGAGTTTTCTCTATCAGGGGAAGTTTAGATTCAGTTTCTGGGCAGTCCTTGAGAACGGGGCAGTCTTTAAGAAAAGTCTTTGCTTTGAGTCCATGGAACTTCTTTACGTGGCTCACGTGTAGCCACCCTTTTCTGTTCTCGACCTTCACTGCAGTCCGGGTGGTGAGAAGAACGAGGCGGGGCTCCTTCCAGCGGGGCTCCAGCGGACTTGAACGATCAAAGTTCCTTATAAGTACAAAATCTCCCGGACCGACCTCGTGCGGTTTCACATCGGTGTTGTCTGGGAATGCAGCGGCAACCTGTGAACGACAAGAATGTAGTGCAGACATCAAGGAAGAAAGGTAATCTGTCAGCATATTACTATCAACATCGGTAATTATACGGGGTCTAGGTGTACCCCACATGTTCGGGGGACGACCAAACACTATCTCATAGGGAGATAGACCTGAACGGGAGTGAGCGACCATTCTCATATAGAAAAGGGCGACTGGCAGTGCTACTATCCAATCTACACCTTTCTCTGCACATACTTTAGCAATGCGGATTTTCAGAGTCTGGTTATGTCTCTCTACGAGACCGGCTGCTTCAGGATGGCGTACACAATGGAACTTCCACTGGTACCCTAACAGAAGGGATACTTGTTTCATGAGCTCGGATGAGAATGGCTGGCCGTTATCTGAATACACGACTCTAGGTAATCCATAGCGGGGAAAATACTCATGAACCAACTGCCTGGCAGTGGTCGCAGCTGTGTAATCTGGAACTGGATATGCTTCTGTCCACCTGGACAAAGCGCATACAGCTACGAGGACATACTTGAAACCTCGACATCGCTCCATCTGAATATAATCTATCTGGAGGACTTCAAAAGGGTGGTCAGGAGGATGGAATCCACCTTGTTCCACCGGGACACCTTTACCTGGATTAAACTGACAACAGATCATGCAGGTACGTACTTTCTGTTTGGCTGCTGCTCGTAAATGCTTGTTGAACCAGATATTCTGGATACTGTCTAACATGGCTTTTTCTCCTAAGTGTGCTGGACTATGTGCGGTGTTAATAATGACTTGAACCATAGAATCAGGGAGAAACCATGTGGCTTTTCCCTTCGTCAACCATCCTTGATCTGTCTGGACCCCTCCTTGTTCGGACCATTTCTTGATTTCTTCGGGAGTAGCATGTAACTGTATATCTATGACATCTTGTGTTGGGTCCTTAACTGTCATACAAGTAGTCTGATCTGGAATGTGTGTCTGTGTCGTGTTAACTGGAATGTCTGGAGTCTGAGCTGTAAGCTTGGCTGTTCGATCTGCTAGATCGTTACCCTGGGAAATGATATCAGTGGCTTTCGTATGTGCCTTGCACTTCATGATGGCGATAGCTGTCGGTAAATGTATTGCATCTAACAGAGCTTGAATGAGGGGGCCATGCTGAATCTTTGTTCCATGAGAAGTCATAAAACCTCTTTCTTGCCAGAGCACTCCACAGTCGTGTACGACTCCGAATGCATAACGTGAATCTGTGTATATGTTAACTTTCAGGTTCTTGGCACGTATGCAGGCTTGGGTCAGAGCGACTAGCTCTGTTGCTTGAGCAGACAGGGTGTCAATACGATGTGTTTCTATAACTTCGGTGTCAGTAGTCACTGCATACGCGGCTACTAGTTCTCCTGTACTTGTTCTCATACATGAACCATCCACATAAAGTGTCAGGTCGGGATCAGGCAATGCAATGTCTGTCAGGTCTTGTCTTGGCTTTGTCGTAGTGTTAACAACTTCCACACAGTCGTGTGTAGCAGGATTTGTAGTAACTGACGGTAACAATGTAGCTGGATTTAAAATGTTGCAGCGTCTGATTTCTATGTGTGGCTGAAACAGTGTCAGTTCATAACCTGTTAAACGTGCAATTGTCAAGTGCTGGGTCTGTGTTCGGTTTAAAAGAACTTCCACGGAGTGTGGAACTTGTACTGTCAGGGAATGTCCTAACACTATGGAATCACTTTGTCTGATAGCTAGTGCTGTGGCTGCAACTGACTTAAGGCACGCAGGCAGAGCCTGGGCTACTGGATCTAATGTGCTAGAAAAATAAGCACAGGGCTTGTATTGTCCTGCTTGATCTTGTGTGAGAACAGATAATGCAGTACCATCACGTTCAGTAACAAAAAGTGTAAAAGGCTTACTGTAGTTTGGTGTTGCTAGAACAGGTGCTTGGCATAAAGCTTTCTTTAATTCATTGAAAACAAGTGTATGTTCCTGGGTCCAAGGGAGGACAGTCGATACGGCTGCCTCCTGTGTCGTTAACTGTATCAGTGGCTTGGCTAGAAATGCGTACTGAGGAATCCATTGTCTGCAGTAAGAAGTGAGGCCGATAAAAGCTCGTACCTCCTTCTGTGTCTTGGGCTGTGGAAGACGTGCTATTAACTGGATACGGTCAGGTGTCAACTGCCTACCCCTCTTGGACAGTAAGTGTCCTAGGTAGACCACTTGCTGGACACAGAATTGCAATTTAGAAGGGGACACCTTGTGCCCCATCTCGGCCAGAAAATACAGAACTGTAAGTGACGCACGTTCGCAGTCACGTTCAGAACGGGCTGTGATCAGTAGATCATCGACATACTGGAGCAGGGCAGTGTCAGTTGGCATGTGAATATTGTCTAGTTGTCTTTTAAGTGCTTGACTGTAAATACTAGGACTTTCTGTGAAACCTTGAGGAGCTCGTGTGAATTTATAGCTTCTTCCATTGAAACAGAATCCGAAAAGGAACTGGCTGTCTGGATGAATGGGGACGCTGAAAAATGCGTTCTTGAGATCGATAACTGTAAAGAATGTGGCTTCAGAATCAATGGCTGTCAAGAGTGAGGAAATATCAGGGACCACTGGGTATTGGGGTATGATACACTTATTAAGTTCTCGAAGGTCAATCACTAATTGATAAACTGGAGGTACATTTGGATCAGTACGTTTCAGGACTGGAATGATAGGAGAATTATATACATTGGAGTCAGTTTCTACAACCACTCCTTGAGCAATAAGCTCATCAATAATTTTGGATAAGGCTGCTACAGCCTCAGGTGGCAATTTGTACTGTCTGATTCGTGGTAACACAACACCTGGCTTCAGAGTGACACGATGGGGTGTGATATGCATACAACCTACATCAGTTGGACCTTGCGCCCATAAATGCTGCGGTACATTCAATAATCTTGGATCAAAATCACGTAATACATAATGACCTTTAAAATCACGGAGGAACAAACGGACCCCTTCTGGGGAGCAGCATATTACTGCCCCTAATTCTTTCAGAGTCTTTATGCCTAACAGATTCTCTGGACAAGATTTCGTGAGTAACAAATCAGTAGTTCGGGACAATGGACCGACTTCTAGAGTAACTGGTTTCGATATTTCATTAACAATAGGCTTTCCTGAAAATCCAAGGGAAACCTTTCTAGAGCCTGAGAGTGGAGCCCCTGGAACCTCGTCATGACTGATGGTAGTCCTACTTGCCCCTGTATCGATCAGAAACTTTCTGTCTTTCCCCAATACTTGACTGTGTACATAGGGACCCTCTTGATCTACAGGAATCTCGATGAGAGGCAAGCCTACCTCCCTCTCTAGGCTGTTTCATGAATATGGCTGATAATCTGGATACTCTGACTGTGCATACTGGTACATCTGCTGTGTAACATGTTGTGTGGCAGCTATAGGCTGCGGTACTGTAACTGACTGTTGTGCGTTCTGCGGTGGCTGGGAAGTCTGTGAAACTTGTTCTTGTCTAGGCGGACGTGGTCTTTCTTTCGTCTTACCAGTAGCTATGTTGTGTTTTAGAACTGCACATTCGTTTATAAAATGACCTGGCTGTTTACAGTAATTGCATGTCCCTTTAACAGGAGCTGCAGGATGACTGGCTTGATTCGGACCCCTCTTCTGACTGTCTTGTGGAACAGACTGTGCAACTAGTACTTTCATTTTCGTGTCTTTCATACGTCTCTTTTCGTGTTCCTGCTCTTCCCTGATTCTGTTCTGGTGGTACTGGAGCATCTGGAGCATCTGTGACGGAGTATTAGCTTGCCAGGTACTTTCGACTTTCAGTACTCGATTTTTAACTTGTGGACTTGAATTCTCGACTAGTTTGGTAACAAAAAGATGAGGGTACGATTCACTACTTGTTTTCAGACCACTATTAATAATAAAACATTTCTCAAATCTAGAATAAAAATCACTAGTATCTTCGTCTTGTTTCTGTTTACAGGCTGAGATGGCATCCCAATCTTCCTTTTTCGTGGCTAGTAATCTTGGCAAAACTTGTATTAACAATTCGGGCAATGCTTTAGCTTTATCCCCAAGACCAGTACCTGGAACTCGTGTATTATCTTCAGCTTCTAATGCTGTCCAATCTATCTTTTTCTCTCCCACCTCCCATTCTTTTTCTTTGAGTTTTTCATATATGCCCGCAGGCAACAGGACTTTTAACATTTTAATGATATCAGGATACGTGTATTCTCCCATACGGAGCATGTCCTTTAATTCACGGTGAAACCCTGCTGGATCTTTATCATGACAGGGAATTAACTTTTTCATTTCTAAGAGTTCTATTTTCGTGATAGGGGTGTAAACAAATACTCGTTCTAGACTACCATCTTCTCCCTTAACTGGATGCACTTCTCGTAACGGATTCTGTCTGTCTATGTAGAATGATTTATTTTCTAGGGGTGAGACATGAACAAAATGTGGATTCAGAAAAGTTCGGTATTTGTGGTGCTGTTCTAGAATGACACTAATTAAATCGGTACCTAGACCTTTCCATCTATTCTGGAGTAACTCGTTCAATACATCATGTAGAGGACCTGGATCAGAATGTTGTTCCTCATACAGTGTAATGAGGTGCTGAATCATATACATAACCACCAGACGTTGCTCGGCTGGGGGCAGTTTCAGAAACGTTTGGGCCACTATTTCGTCCGGAAAAGTGGTAGAATCACTAGTCCATCGGACTGCTGATCGGGCTAGTTCTTGTTCATGCATTGTACTAAGCTCGCTATAACCTATTCGTGATTTCAGAATTCGATCGGTGGCCTGGAATACTTGCTCAAGAGAACACTGTTCTGGTGCTGGAGGAGGAAAAACTTTCTTGTAATCTAGGCGTGAATATCGGTCGGAAAGTCTAGTTCTACCTACATACGCTATTCTGGAGGGATTCTCGCTGTCTACCTCTTCACTTGAAGAGTCACTCTCTTTCTCGGTTGCTCTTTTTGCTTCCTCTTTCTGGTGTATACGTATTATTTCCTTACGAATTTTCTTGTACATACTCTCTACACTACCTTGTGTCTTGTGTTTTCCCTCGGCTATATTGTCACTCCACCTGGTCAGGACTTTCATCTTGTCTTGGTCTTTATCTGGATAATCTTGCTCTCTTATTAAACAGTTAATCAAGAACTTTAAAATCATAAGTTGAACCTCGGCTTTCCTTTGTGACATAGCTTCATGAATACTTCCTGGATTCTCTCCTGTACGGATAAAACGATATATTCTGTTTAGATGTTCCTTCATATCGGGCAGGGTGATCAAAAAGCTGGCAACTCGTCTTAAACGTACTGAATATAAGATCATGTGATCTTCGCCTGGAACTGGATCATATATACAGTCAGTAAGAAGTCGCTTGAGATCTGTGTATGTCGCCACTTTTGGCGTACGCTGTAACGCTACGTCATGCAGCGTCAGTCGTCTAACTTGAGGCGGGGTGATAGGAGTACCTCCATCAGCCCCTCCTGAGCTGGAATCGTCAGTTAATACTGTACGGGCTGGCAGAGTGACTGGTAAAACGGGTACATTTACTGTGGGCTGGTCCGGGGGTGCTGGAATATGAACTTGACCCCCGGGAACAGTAGTTGGCGGGACAGGAATTACATTATTAACGGGAGCAGGCGGAATAGGCGGAACAGGATTTGCATAGGCTGGGACTGTGTCGTCCAAGTAGGACGAAAGAAAAATTTCAGCTGCGGTCGGTTTATGACGTAGCTTAATCGGGACCATTGGCGGCGGTAAATTACAGGGTGCTTCCGGGGTTGCCTTTGGCAAGCCCTCGGCAAGAAGAGGATACATACCTTTAATAAGGGCATTTCTCTGTCTGTCTGACTGTTCTGCTCTAACTCGTTCACCTTCTTCTATTAATTCCCTTTCTTGGGCTTTTTCGGCGGATTCCCTACTTAATTCTGTTTTTCTGAATTCTTTTTCGGTTCTTTTATGAGATTCTTTGCGCCATAACTCGATGGCATCTTTCTGGGACTGTCTGGCTTTCTTTTTCCATAATGCTTCCTCTACTCGCATGATGCACTCGGCATCCCATGTACCTGATACGGGCCACCTATATTCCTCTTCTAGTTCCTTAGTATAGTCCACCCATAAGTCTAGATATATTATGGCATCTAAGCCATGCTTGTGATACATAAAATGTCCAGGACTGTCCCTAGGAGGGACAGGAACTGCTTCTTCGAGTAACCCTTTTCTGGTCTTTAACTGACGTAATTTCGAGAACAGAGGCATTTTCAGGATCTTACTTGCGAACACAATACACAATAATCACAGCAATAAAATGGCAAACAAACACTCATACCACGACATAAAAATACATAAATAACAGTTCGAACAGAATACTACCTGATACACTGAAAACAGAACACATGAATTTCTCGAGAACAGACTTACTAGAATTACTGGATGCACTGCTAAAACAGTACAGAACATACCGGTCCCATAAAGAGACACGTCTTGACCCGTATCCACCTAGGTGAATACTTCGGACTGGATCTGTGTACCCAAACCCAACGGACCAGGATCAAACTAATGATCCTGTCTAGATACTTCCCCCGCGACGGTACTCACCGGGAAGCAGAAACTGGAAGGCCTCGGACTGGACTGGACTGCTACGACGTCGGACTACGAACTTCGGACTTCGGAAACAGGTGGGCCTCCGGATACTTCGGACCTTGCTCTCTTGGCTTGGGCTCTGGTCGGGACGAACCGCATTCCACACCGCTTCGTCTGGATGTCGGACCGCAGTCTCCGTCTCCTCCGTGGGCCTGAGGGAGACTTGAAGCAGAAATATCTGCACGTGCACGGTATTGTTCCGTCACGGCTGCAGAGGGTCAGGGGACCGGCGTTGCATCGCCAGCGCGTGAGGAAGGGGCTCGTCCCTATTCGGGCGCCATTATGTGGTAAATAAATATTTAATTACCGGTACTATTTTTGAATATATTAACAATAACAGATAGCTCAATAAATAAGAGGCAGGATCCGATGTGTCCGAGTTGAACAGGCTTTATTCAGGCAAAAGGGAAGGGACTGGAACGGGACAGCCTGAAATAAAATAGGAAGGAAGGAAGGAAGGAAGGAAGGCAGCTGCACCATTTCATTAACAGTGCAGTGTATATATAGTAAGACATTTCAAATACATTACATACAGTAGGCGTAACTTATGACAAGCGTAAGATAAGAACACATGGGCGTGAAAAGAAGGCGTGCACAGGGCGTGCACTGAGACATGTGATGTGAAACGTCATAGAAGTGTCATGAATGGGCGGAAACATGGAGGGGGCTACCTGAGAGCAGCTGGGACCTTTAACCTAGTGGTGCGCGCAAACGGGCAATGACGTGTTACTAGGGAGAACTGGGGGCTATGACTTCTGCACTAGAAGAGGAGACTAAAGTCTGCGGTGTCAGGACGACATGTACCTATAGCATATCTGGTATCTGGTGTTTGGAGTACATGTTGATAGAATCTAAAAGTTATCAGGACAAAGGCTACTTGACACTAAGGCTGGTGCATGCATATATTCTACATGTATTGCGTATGCTATGAATCTTCTATGAATATTAATACAGTATTTCTCTTACATGGAGACAGAAAGACTAGACTATAGCTGAAACTGTTTATGCGGTTCAGTAACTTAGGAATGCAGAAGACGAGAAGCTGGACTGATAACTGGAAGCATAACATATTCTTGGCAGACAGGCAGGCAGAGCCAGGCACCGCGCTGCTTGGCAGGAAGTAAGTGAAGGGTCAGGGATGCAGGTGGGGGCTGCATCGTTCCTCGGAGTGGGTTCAGGAGACTGGAGCTTGAATCTGGTGTCCGGGCCCTTTTGAGGCCTAGAAACGGGGACAATGCGGTGAACTAACGTGCATAATGTAAAACGTTGGCAACATAGGCCTAATACTCGTTGTTTTCACGAGAACTGGATACTGACATACTAGAGTTGGACACAACTATAATTGCGTCTTAAATCGATCATAGGGGGATATATGCATATCGATCATGCACATATAACATAGGATGGGGAACACGTAGGCACATATAACAAGGCAAAATATAATTTTCCACAGCATCCCCAGCACACTCAGGGTGAAATTGCAAAAAACACAG
Organism: Lissotriton helveticus; assembly: GCF_964261635.1. Classification (NCBI taxonomy): domain Eukaryota; kingdom Metazoa; phylum Chordata; class Amphibia; order Caudata; family Salamandridae; genus Lissotriton; species Lissotriton helveticus. Next base: position 1,795,259,134 of record NC_136068.1, read on the forward strand.
TTGATGGCCAGAATGTAGAACAATGTCATACATTCACCCCAGTACAAGGATCTGGGCCTAAATCCATCGATTTTTTTGCACTCCACACCACCCTGGGTTAGACACTGGCTATATGCAAATCAGCTCTGACCCTGTGCCTCATGGGAACAGTCCAGTCCGAACTACCAAGCCATGTCTTTCCCAAACCGGAATCAAGCATCCAAGGACCGGTTTCTGGCTATCAGCCTTCATCAGCCTGGATAGCTTGACTCCAGTGGTGTGGAGAGCCTGGGACTCACGTCTGAGCATCCCCAGCACACTCAGGATGAAATTGCAAAAAACACAGTTGATGGACAGAATGTAGAACAATGTCATACATTCACCCCAGTACAAGGATCTGGGCCTAAATCCATCGATTTTTTTGCACTCCACACCACCCTGGGTTAGACACTGGCTATATGCAAATCAGCTCTGACCCTGTGCCTCATGGGAACAGTCCAGTACGAACTACCAAGCCATGTCTTTCCCAGACCGGAATCAAGCATCCAAGGACCGGTTTCTGGTTATCAGCCTTCATCAGCCTGGATAGCTTGACTCCAGTGGTGTGGAGAGCCTGGGACTCACGTCTGAGCATCCCCAGCACACTCAGGGTGAAATTGCAAAAAACACAGTTGATGGACAGAATGTAGAACAATGTCATACATTCACCCCAGTACAAGGATCTGGGCCTAAATCCATTGTTTTTTTGCACTCCACACCACCCTGGGTTAGACACTGGCTATATGCAAATCAGCTCTGACCCTGTGCCTCATGGGAACAGTCCAGTCCGAACTACCAAGCCATGTCTTTCCCAGACCGGAATCAAGCATCCAAGGACCGGTTTCTGGCTATCAGCCTTCATCAGCCTGGATAGCTTGACTCCAGTGGTGTGGAGAGCCTGGGACTCACGTCTGAGCATCGCCAGCACACTCAGGGTGAAATTGCAAAAAACACAGTTGATGGACAGAATGTAGAACAATGTCATACATTCACCCCAGTACAAGGATCTGGGGCTAAATCCATTGTTTTTTTGCACTCCACACCACCCTGGGTTAGACACTGGCTATATGCAAATCAGCTCTGACCCTGTGCCTCATGGGAACAGTCCAGTCCGAACTACCAAGCCATGTCTTTCCCAGACCGGAATCAAGCATCCAAGGACCGGTTTCTTGCTATCAGCCTTCATCAGCCTGGATAGCTTGACTCCAGTGGTGTGGAGAGCCTGGGACTCACGTCTGAGCATCCCCAGCACACTCAGGGTGACATTGCAAAAAACACAGTTGATGGACAGAATGTAGAACAATGTCATACATTCACCCCAGTACAAGGATCTGGGCCTAAATCCATCGTTTTTTTGCACTCCACACCACCCTGGGTTAGACACTGGCTATATGCAAATCAGCTCTGACCCTGTGCCTCATGGGAACAGTCCAGTCCGAACTTCCAAGCCATGTCTTTCCCAGACCGGAATCAAGCATCCAAGGACCGGTTTCTGGCTATCAGCCTTCATCAGCCTGGATAGCTTGACTCCAGTGGTGTGGAGAGCCTGGGACTCACGTCTGAGCATCCCCAGCACACTCAGGGTGAAATTGCAAAAAACACAGTTGATGGACAGAATGTAGAACAATGTCATACATTCACCCCAGTACAAGGATCTGGGCCTAAATCCATCGTTTTTTTGCACTCCACACCACCCTGGGTTAGACACTGGCTATATGCAAATCAGCTCTGACCCTGTGCCTCATGGGAACAGTCCAGTCCGAACTACCAAGCCATGTCTTTCCCAGACCGGAATCAAGCATCCAAGGACCGGTTTCTGGCTATCAGCCTTCATCAGCCTGGATAGCTTGACTCCAGTGGTGTGGAGAGCCTGGGACTCACGTCTGAGCATCCCCAGCACACTCAGGGTGAAATTGCAAAAAACACAGTTGATGGACAGAATGTAGAACAATGTCATACATTCACCCCAGTACAAGGATCTGGGCCTAAATCCATCGTTTTTTGCACTCCACACCACCCTGGGTTAGACACTGGCTATATGCAAATCAGCTCTGACCCTGTGCCTCATGGGAACAGTCCAGTCCGAACTACCAAGCCATGTCTTTCCCAGACCGGAATCAAGCATCCAAGGACCGGTTTCTGGCTATCAGCCTTCATCAGCCTGGATAGCTTGACTCCAGTGGTGTGGAGAGCCTGGGACTCACGTCTGAGCATCCCCAGCACACTCAGGGTGAAATTGCAAAAAACACAGTTGATGGACAGAATGTAGAACAATGTCATACATTCACCCCAGTACAAGGATCTGGGCCTAAATCCATCGTTTTTTTGCACTCCACACCACCCTGGGTTAGACACTGTCTATATGCAAATCAGCTCTGACCCTGTGCCTCATGGGAACAGTCCAGTCCAGTCCACTGGTGTGGAGTGCAAAAAAACGATGGATTTAGGCCCAGATCCTTGTACTGGGGTGAATGTATGACATTGTTCTACATTCTGTCCATCAACTGTGTTTTTTGCAATTTTCACCCCGAGTGTACTGGGTATGCTCAGACGTGAGTCCCAGGCTCTCCACACCACTGGAGTCAAGCTATCCAGGCTGATGAAGGCTGATAGCCAGAAACCGGTCCTTGGATGCTTGATTCCGGTCTGGGAAAGACATGGCTTGGTAGTTCGGACTGGACTGTTCCCATGAGGCACAGGGTCAGAGATGATTTGCAAATAGCCAGTGTCTAACCCAGGGTGGTGTGGAGTGCAACAAAACTATGGATTTAGGCCCAGATCCTTGTACTGGGGTGAATGTATGACATTGTTCTACATTCTGTCCATCAACTGTGTTTTTTGCAATTTTCACCCCAAGTGTACTGGGTATGCTCAGACGTGAGTCCCAGGCTCTCCACACCACTGGAGTCAAGCTATCCAGGCTGATGAAGGCTGATAGCCAGAAACCGGTCCTTGGATGCTTGATTCTGGTCTGGGAAAGACATGGCTTGGTAGTTCGGACTGGACTGTTCCCATGAGGCACAGGGTCAGAGCTGATTTGCATATAGCCAGTGTCTAACCCAGGGTGGTGTGGAGTGCAAAAAAACGATGGATTTAGGCCCAGATCCTTGTACTGGGGTGAATGTATGACATTGTTCTACATTCTGTCCATCAACTGTGTTTTTTGCAATTTTCACCCCAAGTGTACTGGGTATGCTCAGACGTGAGTCCCAGGCTCTCCACACCACTGGAGTCAAGCTATCCAGGCTGATGAAGGCTGATAGCCAGAAACCGGTCCTTGGATGCTTGATTCCGGTCTGGGAAAGACATGGCTTGGTAGTTCGGACTGGACTGTTCCCATAAGGCACAGGGTCAGAGCTGATTTGCATATAGCCAGTGTCTAACCCAGGGTGGTGTGGAGTGCAAAAAAACGATGGATTTAGGCCCAGATCCTTGTACTGGGGTGAATGTATGACATTGTTCTACATTCTGTCCATCAACTGTGTTTTTTGCAATGTCACCCTGAGTGTGCTGGGGATGCTCAGACGTGAGTCCCAGGCTCTCCACACCACTGGAGTCAAGCTATCCAGGCTGATGAAGGCTGATAGCCAGAAACCGGTCCTTGGATGCTTGATTCCGGTCTGGGAAAGACATGGCTTGGAAGTTCGGACTGGACTGTTCCCATGAGGCACAGGGTCAGAGCTGATTTGCATATAGCCAGTGTCTAACCCAGGGTGGTGTGGAGTGCAAAAAAACGATGGATTTAGGCCCAGATCCTTGTACTGGGGTGAATGTATGACATTGTTCTACATTCTGTCCATCAACTGTGTTTTTTGCAATTTTCACCCCGAGTGTACTGAGTATGCTCAGACGTGAGTCCCAGGCTCTCCACACCACTGAAGTCAAGCTATCCAGGCTGATGAAGGCTGATAGCCAGAAACCGGTCCTTGGATGCTTGATTCCGGTCTGGGAAAGACATGGCTTGGTAGTTCGGACTGGACTTTTCCCATGAGGCACAGGGTCAGAGCTGATTTGCATATAGCCAGTGTCTAACCCAGGGTGGTGTGGAGTGCAAAAAAACGATGGATTTAGGCCCAGATCCTTGTACTGGGGTGAATGTATGACATTGTTCTACATTCTGTCCATCAACTGTGTTTTTTGCAATTTTCACCCCGAGTGTACTGGGTATGCTCAGACGTGAGTCCCAGGCTCTCCACACCACTGGAGTCAAGCTATCCAGGCTGATGAAGGCTGATAGCCAGAAACCGGTCCTTGGATGCTTGATTCCGGTCTGGGAAAGACATGGCTTGGTAGTTCGGACTGGACTGTTCCCATGAGGCACAGGGTCAGAGCTGATTTGCATATAGCCAGTGTCTAACCCAGGGTGGTGTGGAGTGCAAAAAAACGATGGATTTAGGCCCAGATCCTTGTACTGGGGTGAATGTATGACATTGTTCTACATTCTGTCCATCAACTGTGTTTTTTGCAATTTTCACCCCGAGTGTACTGGGTATGCTCAGACGTGAGTCCCAGGCTCTCCACACCACTGGAGTCAAGCTATCCAGGCTGATGAAGGCTGATAGCCAGAAACCGGTCCTTGGATGCTTGATTCCGGTCTGGGAAAGACATGGCTTGGTAGTTCGGACTGGACTGTTCCCATGAGGCACAGGGTCCGAGCTGATTTACTTATAGCCAGTGTCTAACCCAGGGAGGTGTGGAGTGCAAAAAAACGATGGATTTAGGCCCAGATCCTTGTACTGGGGTGAATGTATGACATTGTTCTACATTCTGTCCATCAACTGTGTTTTTTGCAATTTTCACCCCGAGTGTACTGCGTATGCTCAGACGTGAGTCCCAGGCTCTCCACACCACTGGAGTCAAGCTATCCAGGCTGATGAAGGCTGATAGCCAGAAACCGGTCCTTGGATGCTTGATTCCGGTCTGGGAAAGACATGGCTTGGTAGTTTGGACTGGACTGTTCCCATGAGGCACAGGGTCAGAGCTGATTTGCATACAGCCAGTGTCTAACCCAGGGTGGTGTGGAGTGCAAAAAAACGATGGATTTAGGCCCAGATCCTTGTACTGGGGTGAATGTATGACATTGTTCTACATTCTGTCCATCAACTGTGTTTTTTGCAATTTTCACCCCAAGTGTACTGGGTATGCTCAGACGTGAGTCCCAGGCTCTCCACACCACTGGAGTCAAGCTATCCAGGCTGATGAAGGCTGATAGCCAGAAACCGGTCCTTGGATGCTTGATTCTGGTCTGGGAAAGACATGGCTTGGTAGTTCGGACTGGACTGTTCCCATGAGGCACAGGGTCAGAGCTGATTTGCATATAGCCAGTGTCTAACCCAGGGTGGTGTGGAGTGCAAAAAAACGACGGATTTAGGCCCAGATCCTTGTACTGGGGTGAATGTATGACATTGTTCTACATTCTGTCCATCCACTGTGTTTTTTGCAATTTTCACCCCGAGTGTACTGGGTATGCTCAGACGTGAGTCCCAGGCTCTCCACACCACTGGAGTCAAGCTATCCAGGCTGATGAAGGCTGATAGCCAGAAACCGGTCCTTGGATGCTTGATTCCATTCTGGGAAAGACATGGCTTGGTAGTTCGGACTGGACTGTTCCCATGAGGCACAGGGTCAGAGCTAATTTGCATATAGCCAGTGTCTAACCCAGGGTGGTGTGGAGTGCAAAAAAACGATGGATTTAGGCCCAGATCCTTGTACTGGGGTGAATGTATGACATTGTTCTACATTCTGTCCATCAACTGTGTTTTTTGCAATTTCCCCCCCGAGTGTACTGGGCATGCTCAGACGTGAGTCCCAGACTCTCCACACCACTGGAGTCAAGCTATCCAGGCTGATGAAGGCTGATAGCCAGAAACCGGTCCTTGGATGCTTGATTCCGGTCTGGGAAAGACATGGCTTGGTAGTTCGGACTGGACTGTTCCCATGAGGCACAGGGTCAGAGCTGATTTGCATATAGCCAGTGTCTAACCCAGGGTGGTGTGGAGTGCAAAAAAACGATGGATTTAGGCCCAGATCCTTGTACTGGGGTGAATGTATGACATTGTTCTACATTCTGTCCATCAACTGTGTTTTTTGCAATTTTCACCCCGAGTGTACTGGGTATGCTCAGACGTGAGTCCCAGGCTCTCCACACCACTGGAGTCAAGCTATCCAGGCTGATGAAGGCTGATAGCCAGAAACCGGTCCTTGGATGCTTGATTCCGGTCTGGGAAAGACATGGCTTGGTAGTTCGGACTGGACTGTTCCCATGAGGCCCAGGGTCAGAGCTGATTTGCATATAGCCAGTGTCTAACCCAGGGTGGTGTGGAGTGCAAAAAAACGATGGGTTTAGGCCCAGATCCTTGTACTGGGGTGAATGTATGACATTGTTCTACATTCTGTCCATCAACTGTGTTTTTTGCAATTTTCACCCCGAGTGTACTGGGTATGCTCAGACGTGAGTCCCAGGCTCTCCACACCACTGGAGTCAAGCTATCCAGGCTGATGAAGGCTGATAGCCAGAAACGGGTCCTTGGATGCTTGATTCCGGTCTGGGAAAGACATGGCTTGGTAGTTCGTACTGGACTGTTCCCATGAGGCACAGGGTCAGAGCTGATTTGCATATAGCCAGTGTCTAACCCAGGGTGGTGTGGAGTGCAAAAAAAGATGGATTTAGGCCCAGCTCCTTGTACTGGGGTGAATGTATGACATTGTTCTACATTCTGTCCATCAACTGTGTTTTTTGCAATTTTCACCCCGAGTGTACTGGGTATGCTCAGACGTGAGTCCAAGGCACTCCACACCCCTGGAGTCAAGCTATCCAGGCTGATGAAGGCTGATAGCCAGAAACCGGTCCTTGGATGCTTGATTCCGGTCTGGGAAAGACATGGCTTGGTAGTTCGGACTGGACTGTTCCCATGAGGCACAGGGTCAGAGCTGATTTGCATATAGCCAGTGTCTAACCCAGGGTGGTGTGGAGTGCAAAAAAACGATGGATTTAGGCCCAGATCCTTGTACTGGGGTGAATGTATGACATTGTTCTACATTCTGTCCATCAACTGTGTTTTTTGCAATTTTCACCCCGAGTGTACTGGGTATGCTCAGACGTGAGTCCCAGGCTCTCCACACCACTGGAGTCAAGCTATCCAGGCTGATGAAGGCTGATAGCCAGAAACCGGTCCTTGGATGCTTGATTTCGGTCTGGGAAAGACATGGCTTGGTAGTTCGGACTGGACTGTTCCCATGAGGCACAGGGTCAGAGCTGATTTGCATATAGCCAGTGTCTAACCCAGGGTGGTGTGGAGTGCAAAAAAACGATGGATTTAGGCCCAGATCCTTGTACTGGGGTGAATGTATGACATTGTTCTACATTCTGTCCATCAACTGTGTTTTTTGCAATTTTCACCCGAGTGTACTTGGTATGCTCAGACGTGAGTCCCAGGCTCTCCACACCACTGGAGTCAAGCTATCCAGGCTGATGAAGGCTGATAGCCAGAAACCGGTCCTTGGATGCTTGATTCCGGTCTGGGACAGACATGGCTTGGTAGTTCGGACTGGACTTTTCCCATGAGGCACAGGGTCAGAGCTGATTTGCATATAGCCAGTGTCTAACCCAGGGTGGTGTGGAGTGCAAAAAAATGATGGATTTAGGCCCAGATCCTTGTACTGGGGTGAATGTATGACATTGTTCTACATTCTGTCCATCAACTGTGTTTTTTGCAATTTTCACCCCGAGTGTACTGGGTATGCTCAGATGTGAGTCCCAGGCTCTCCACACCACTGGAGTCAAGCTATCCAGGCTGATGAAGGCTGATAGCCAGAAACCGGTCCTTGGATGCTTGATACCGGTCTGGGAAAGACATGGCTTGGTAGTTCGGACTGGACTGTTCCCATGAGGCACAGGGTCAGAGCTGATTTGCATATAGCCAGTGTCTAACCCGGGGTGGTGTGGAGTGCAAAAAAACGATGGATTTAGGCCCAGATCCTTGTACTGGGGTGAATGTATGACATTGTTCTACATTCTGTCCATCAACTGTGTTTTTTTAAAATTTTTTATAAATGTAATAAAGCCATAAACCTGTGTATAAGAGGCCAGGCCTCAGAGATGCGGTCAGAGCACCTCGAGAAGATACCCTGTTGTCTGATTTGACGTGTTCTGCCCCGTCGGAATAAATTCCTGTTTCCTGCCTTCCAGTCTCCAGCGCCTGCCTCTTTATTTGGTAACCGTGAGTTGGGTGAGAGGCGGCTAACGCCGGGCAAACCTTGAAAAGGGGTAATCGACCTGATCTGCCTGACCCCTTTTTCTACAATTGGAATCCCAAACGTGGGGCCCATCAGCGACACGTGGATCCAGTGGGAGAGGTCCTGACGACGGAGTGAACGACTGCAACGATCGGGAAGTGCACCTGCCCGATAGACCCTCGTCTGGCAGCCGATCATCCGAACTTCACTGGTTCCGAGCAGACCTCTCTCGAGTGATCTACGGTCCTGACTGGGAACCATCAGGAGTGCCACGACAGAAGATAGAGGACGATCGGGCGCTGGAATCGGAAGACAGGAAACTGTCCATGCGGTCCGGGTAAGGTCGTGTAACACGACAAACTGTGAAATATTTGATTGATTGATTGGAAAATACTAGTATTACTCTCCGAATTGTTGGTACTCTTGGAGATTCTCTGTCTGCAAACGGAGAGGAATAGAAAGTATTCTCTCTTCCTTTGCAGGTAGTGAAGGGTAGGTAACGCAGGCCTTTGCCCCCGTTGTAATCCGTCGTGCCTATCTTTCTACCCCACTGATTGATTGTTTGCCCGAACATTGTTTGTTCGAGGATTGTTTTCTCGAGAATTCTCTGTCTACAAACGGGGAAGGATAAAAGTATTCTTTCCTCCTTTGCAGATAGCGAAGAATAGGTAACGCAGGCCTTTGCCCCCGTTGTAACCCGTCGTGCCTATTTCTTTCTCGCCACTGATTGTTTGATTGAACGGACATTAATTGTTCAATATTGGTTCTTTGGAGGTATTCTCTGCTTACAAATAACGTGGAATAGAGATATTCTGTCTAGTCTTTGTAAGCAGTGAAAGGGTAGGTAGCGCTGGCTTTTGCCCCCGTTGTAACCCGTCGCGCCTATTTGATTCCTCATTTGATTGATTGATTGTTTGACCGAACATTGACTGTTTGGAATTGGTTCTCTCTTTGGGTATTCCCTATTTGCGAATACTGTAGAATAGAAATATTCTGTCTAGTCTTCGCAAAGTAGTGAAGGATAGGTAGTGCAGACTTTTGTCCCCATTGTAACCCGTCATGCCTATCTTCTCCCCATTGTTCAGTAGTTGGTTCAGCCCGGACCGCTTATTAGAGGTGGATCATCCGGCTCCTCTGGAGGGCACCCCTAATAAGGATATGTTTTTAAAGTATGGACTAGTCGCCGTAGCTTATAGTAAGTTATGGCATAAATATACTAAAAAGGATCAGGAAAGTCAGTGGCCACTGATAGGATCCTTCGATGATGCAAAAATAAGCGTGCTGGAAACAGCCCTTTGTAACAATAAAACAACGCCCACTATGCTTGATAGTTTCGGCATGTGGCGCAAGGAGACGGAACAACGAAAGAAAAGAAACGAAGTCAGACTAGAGAAAGAATTGCGAAAAGCAGCTCATTTAGCCGCGAGCAAGTTGAAAGAAGAGATAAAGGAAAGAGAGGGAGCTAGACTGAAGCAAGAATCCGAGACATCGAGCCAATGTCCCGTTAGAAAACCCTCTACGCTTTACCCTGAGCTACCTTCGAAGCAGCGAGCCAACGATGATCTACTGCTAGGTCCCCCGATCATCTACATGCCCCCTCCATACGCCCCTTCCCAACCTCTAGTGCAACGCACGCAACCCCCTAGCACAGATGAGAGCAGTGCCAGAGCCTCGGTCCTCACGGCCTCCGCGCCGGCCGAGTCCCTTGTACTCAGCGCAAACACAACAATGATGGACAGAATGTGGATCAATGTCACACATTCACCCCAGTCCAAAGATCTGGGCCCAAATCCATCGTTTTTCCACTCCACACCACCCTGGGTTAGACAATGGCGATATGCAAATCAGCGCTGACCCTGTGCCCCATAGGAACAGTCCAGTCCGAACTACAAAAGCCATGTCCTTCCCAGAACGGAAACAAGCATCCGAGGACCGGCCCGGTTTCGAGGTAACACCTCTCTTCAGCCCGGCTAGCTTGATTCCAGTGGTGTGGAGTGCCTGGGACTCACGTCTGAGCATCCCCAGTACACTTAGAGCGGTAACTGCAAACACAACAATGATGGACAGAATGTGGATCAATGTCACACATTCACCCCAGTCCAAAGATCTGGGCCCAAATCCATCATTTTTCCACTCCACACCACCCTGGGTTAGACAATGGCGATATGCAAATCAGCGCTGACCCTGTGCCCCATGGGAACAGTCCAGTCCGAACTACAAAAGCCATGTCCTTCCCAGAACGGAAACAAGCATCCGAGGACCGGCCCGGTTTCGAGGTAACACCTCTCTTCAGCCCGGCTAGCTTGATTTCAGTGGTGTGGAGTGCCTGGGACTCACGTCTGAGCATCCCCAGTACACTTAGAGCGGTAACTGCAAACACAACAATGATGGACAGAATGTGGATCAATGTCACACATTCACCCCAGTCCAAAGATCTGGGCCCAAATCCATCGTTTTTCCACTCCACCCCACCCTGGGTTAGACAATGGCGATATGCAAATCAGCGCTGACCCTGTGCCCCATGGGAACAGTCCAGTCCGAACTACAAAAGCCATGTCCTTTCCAGAACGGAAACAAGCATCCGAGGACCGGCCCGGTTTCGAGGTAACACCTCTCTTCAGCCCGGCTAGCTTGATTCCAGTGGTGTGGAGTGCCTGGGACTCACGTCTGAGCATCCCCAGTACACTTAGAGCGGTAACTGCAAACACAACAATGATGGACAGAATGTGGATCAATGTCACACATTCACCCCAGTCCAAAGATCTGGGCCCAAATCAATCGTTTTTCCACTCCACACCACCCTGGGTTAGACAATGGCGATATGCAAATCAGCGCTGACCCTGTGCCCCATGGGAACAGTCCAGTCCGAACTACAAAAGCCATGTCCTTCCCAGAACGGAAACAAGCATCCGAGGACCGGCCCGGTTTCGAGGTAACACCTCTCTTCAGCCCGGCTAGCTTGTTTCCAGTGGTGTGGAGTGCCTGGGACTCACGTCTGAGCATCCCCAGTACACTTAGAGCGGTAACTGCAAACACAACAATGATGGACAGAATGTGGATCAATGTCACACATTCACCCCAGTCCAAAGATCTGGGCCCAAATCCATCGCTTTTCCACTCCACACCACCCTGGGTTAGACAATGGCGATATGCAAATCAGCGCTGACCCTGTGCCCCATGGGAACAGTCCAGTCCGAACTACAAAAGCCATGTCCTTCCCAGAACGGAAACAAGCATCCGAGGACCGGCCCGGTTTCGAGGTAACACCTCTCTTCAGCACGGCTAGCTTGATTCCAGTGGTGTGGAGTACCTGGGACTCACGTCTGAGCATCCCCAGTACACTTAGAGCGGTAACTGCAAACACAACAATGATGGACAGAATGTGGATCAATGTCACACATTCACCCCAGTCCAAAGATCTGGGCCCAAATCCATCGTTTTTCCACTCCACACCACCCTGGGTTAGACAATGGCGATATGCAAATCAGCGCTGACCCTGTGCCCCATGGGAACAGTCCAGTCCGAACTACAAAATCCATGTCCTTCCCAGAACGGAAACAAGCATCCGAGGACCGGCCTGGTTTCGAGGTAACACCTCTCTTCAGCCCGGCTAGCTTGATTCCAGTGGTGTGGAGTGCCTGGGACTCACGTCTGAGCATCCCCAGTACACTTAGAGCGGTAACTGCAAACACAACAATGATGGACAGAATGTGGATCAATGTCACACATTCACCCCAGTCCAAAGATCTGGGCCCAAATCCATCGTTTTTCCACTCCACACCACCCTGGGTTAGACAATGGCGATATGCAAATCAGCGCTGACCCTGTGCCCCATGGGAACAGTCCAGTCCGAACTACAAAAGCCATGTCCTTCCCAGAACGGAAACAAGCATCCGAGGACCGGCCCGTTTTTCCACTCCACACCACCCTGGGTTAGACAATGGCGATATGCAAATCAGCGCTGACCCTGTGCCCCATGGGAACAGTCCAGTCCGAGCTACAAAAGCCATGTCCTTCAAAGGGAAGGTGGTGTGGAGTGGAAAAACAATGGATTTGGGCCTAGATCTTTGGACTGGGGTGAATGTGTGACATTGATCCACATTCTGTCCATCATTGTTGTGTTTGCAGTTACCGCTCTAAGTGTACTGGGGATGCTCAGACGTGAGTCCCAGGCACCCCACACCACTGGAATCAAGCTAGCCGGGCTGAAGAGAGGTGTTACCTCGAAACCGGGCCGGTCCTCGGATGCTTGTTTCCGTTCTGGGAAGGACATGGCTTTTGTAGTTCGGACTGGACTGTTCCCATGGGGCACAGGGTCAGCGCTGATTTGCATATTGCCATTGTCTAACCCAGGGTGGTGTGGAGTGGAAAAACGATGGATTTGGGCCCAGATCTTTGGACTGGGGTGAATGTGTGACATTGATCCACATTCTGTCCATCATTGTTGTGTTTGCAGTTACCGCTCTAAGTGTACTGGGGATGCTCAGACGTGAGTCCCAGGCACTCCACACCACTGGAATCAAGCTAGCCGGGCTGAAGAGAGGTGTTACCTCGAAACCGGGCCGGTCCTCGGATGCTTGTTTCCGTTCTGGGAAGGACATGGCTTTTGTAGTTCGGACTGGACTGTTCCCATGGGGCACAGGGTCAGCGCTGATTTGCATATCGCCATTGTCTAACCCAGGGTGGTGTGGAGTGGAAAAACGATGGATTTGGGCCCAGATCCTTGGACTGGGGTGAATGTGTGACATTGATCCACATTCTGTCCATCATTGTTGTGTTTGCAGTTACCGCTCTAAGTGTACTGGGGATGCTCAGACGTGAGTCCCAGGCACTCCACACCACTGGAATCAAGCTAGCCGGGCTGAAGAGAGGTGTTACCTCGAAACCGGGCCGGTCCTCGGATGCTTGTTTCCGTTCTGGGAAGGACATGGCTTTTGTAGTTCGGACTGGACTGTTCCCATGGGGCACAGGGTCAGCGCTGATTTGCATATCGCCATTGTCTAACCCAGGGTGGTGTGGAGTGGAAAAACGATGGATTTGGGCCCAGATCTTTGGACTGGGGTGAATGTGTGACATTGATCCACATTCTGTCCATCATTGTTGTGTTTGCAGTTACCGCTCTAAGTGTACTGGGGATGCTCAGACGTGAGTCCCAGGCACTCCACACCACTGGAATCAAGCTAGCCGGGCTGAAGAGAGGTGTTACCTCGAAACCGGGCCGGTCCTCGGATGCTTGTTTCTGTTCTGGGAAGGAAATGGCTTTTGTAGTTCGGACTGGACTGTTCCCATGGGGCACAGGGTCAGCGCTGATTTGCATATCGCCATTGTCTAACCCAGGGTGGTGTGGAGTGGAAAAACGATGGATTTGGGCCCAGATCTTTGGACTGGGGTGAATGTGTGACATTGATCCACATTCTGTCCATCATTGTTGTGTTTGCAGTTACCGCTCTAAGTGTACTGGGGATGCTCAGACGTGAGTCCCAGGCACTCCTCACCACTGGAATCAAGCTAGCCAGGCTGAAGAGAGGTGTTACCTCGAAACCGGGCCGGTCCTTGGATGCTTGTTTCCGTTCTGGGAAGGACATGGCTTTTGTAGTTTGGACTGGACTGTTCCCATGGGGCACAGGGTCAGCGCTGATTTGCATATCGCCATTGTCTAACCCAGGGTGGTGTGGAGTGGAAAAAAGATGGATTTGGGCCCAGATCTTTGGACTGGGGTGAATGTGTGACATTGATCCACATTCTGTCCATCATTGTTGTGTTTGCAGTTACCGCTCTAAGTGTACTGGGGATGCTCAGACGTGAGTCCCAGGCACTCCACACCACTGGAATCAAGCTAGCCGGGCTGAAGAGAGGTGTTACCTCGAAACCGGGCCGGTCCTCGGATGCTTGTGTCCGTTCTGGGAAGGACATGGCTTTTGTAGTTCGGACTGGACGGTTCCCATGGGGCATAGGGTCAGCGCTGATTTGCATATCGCCATTGTCTAACCCAGGGTGGTGTGGAGTGGAAAAACGATGGATTTGGGCCCAGATCTTTGGACTGGGGTGAATGTGTGACATTGATCCACATTCTGTCCATCATTGTTGTGTTTGCAGTTACCGCTCTAAGTGTACTGGGGATGCTCAGACGTGAGTCCCAGGCACTCCACACCACTGGAATCAAGCTAGCAGGGCTGAAGAGAGGTGTTACCTCGAAACCGGGCCAGTCCTCGGATGCTTGTTTCCGTTCTGGGAAGGACATGGCTTTTGTAGTTCGGACTGGACTGTTCCCATGGGGCACAGGGTCAGCGCTGATTTGCATATCGCCATTGTCTAACCCAGGGTGGTGTGGAGTGGAAAAACGATGGATTTGGGCCCAGATCTTTGGACTGGGGTGAATGTGTGACATTGATCCACATTCTGTCCATCATTGTTGTGTTTGCAGTTACCGCTCTAAGTGTACTGGGGATGCTCAGACGTGAGTCCCAGGCACTCCACACCACTGGAATCAAGCTAGCCGGGCTGAAGAGAGGTGTTACCTCGAAACCGGTCCGGTCCTCGGATGCTTGTTTCCGTTCTGGGAAGGACATGGCTTTTGTAGTTCGGACTGGACTGTTCCCATGGGGCACAGGGTCAGTGCTGATTTGCATATCGCCATTGTCTAACCCAGGGTGGTGTGGAGTGGAAAAACGATGGATTTGGGCCCAGATCTTTGGACTGGGGTGAATGTGTGACATTGATCCACATTCTGTCCATCATTGTTGTGTTTGCAGTTACTGCTCTAAGTGTACTGAGATGCTCAGACGTGAGTCCCAGGCACTCCACACCACTGGAATCAAGCTAGCCGGGCTGAAGAGAGGTGTTAACTCGAAACCGGGCCGGTCCTCGGATGCTTGTTTCCGTTCTGGGAAGGACATGGCTTTTGTAGTTCGGACTGGACTGTTCCCATGGGGCACAGGGTCAGCGCTGATTTGCATATCGCCATTGTCTAACCCAGGGTGGTGTGGAGTGGAAAAACGATGGATTTGGGCCCAGATCTTTGGACTGGGGTGAATGTGTGACATTGATCCACATTCTGTCCATCATTGTTGTGTTTGCATTTACCGCTCTAAGTGTACTGGGGATGCTCAGACGTGAGTCCCAGGCACTCCACACCACTGGAATCAAGCTAGCCGGGCTGAAGAGAGGTGTTACCTCAAAACTGGGCCGGTCCTCGGATGCTTGTTTCCGTTCTGGGAAGGAAATGGCTTTTGTAGTTCGGACTGGACTGTTCCCATGGGGCACAGGGTCAGCGCTGATTTGCATATCGCCATTGTCTAACCCAGGGTGGTGTGTAGTGGAAAAACGATGGATTTGGGCCCAGATCTTTGGACTGGGGTGAATGTGTGACATTGATCCACATTCTGTCCATCATTGTTGTGTTTGCAGTTACCGCTCTAAGTGTACTGGGGATGCTCAGACGTGAGTCCCAGGCACTCCACACCACTGGAATCAAGCTAGCCGGGCTGAAGAGAGGTGTTACCTCGAAACCGGGCCGGTCCTCGGATGCTTGTTTCCGTTCTGGGAAGGACATGGCTTTTGTAGTTCGGACTGGACTGTTCCCATGGGGCACAGGGTCAGCGCTGATTTGCATATCGCCATTGTCTAACCCAGGGTGGTGTGGAGTGGAAAAACGATGGATTTGGGCCCAGATCTTTGGACTGGGGTGAATGTGTGACATTGATCCACATTCTGTCCATCATTGTTGTGTTTGCAGTTACCGCTCTAAGTGTACTGGGGATGCTCAGACGTGAGTCCCAGGCACTCCACACCACTGGAATCAAGCTAGCCGGGCTGAAGAGAGGTGTTACCTCGAAACCGGGCCGGTCCTCGGATGCTTGTTTCCGTTCTGGGAAGGACATGGCTTTTGTAGTTCGGACTGGACTGTTCCCATGGGGCACAGGGTCAGCGCTGATTTGCATATTGCCATTGTCTAACCCAGGGTGGTGTGGAGTGGAAAAACGATGGATTTGGGCCCAGATCTTTGGACTGGGGTGAATGTGTGACATTGATCCACATTCTGTCCATCATTGTTGTGTTTGCAGTTACCGCTCTAAGTGTACTGGGGATGCTCAGACGTGAGTCCCAGGCACTCCACACCACTGGAATCAAGCTAGCCGGGCTGAAGAGAGGTGTTACCTCGAAACCGGGCCAGTCCTCGGATGCTTGTTTCCGTTCTGGGAAGGACATGGCTTTTGTAGTTCGGACTGGACTGTTCCCATGGGGCACAGGGTCAGCGCTGATTTGCATATCGCCATTGTCTAACCCAGGGTGTTGTGGAGTGGAAAAACGATGGATTTGGGCCCAGATCTTTGGACTGGGGTGAATGTGTGACATTGATCCACATTCTGTCCATCATTGTTGTGTTTGCAGTTACCGCTCTAAGTGTACTGGGGATGCTCAGACGTGAGTCCCAGGCACTCCACACCACTGGAATCAAGCTAGCCGGGCTGAAGAGAGGTGTTACCTCGAAACCGGTCCGGTCCTCGGATGCTTGTTTCCGTTCTGGGAAGGACATGGCTTTTGTAGTTCGGACTGGACTGTTCCCATGGGGCACAGGGTCAGCGCTGATTTGCATATCGCCATTGTCTAACCCAGGGGGGTGTGGAGTGGAAAAACTATGGATTTGGGCCCAGATCTTTGGACTGGGGTGAATGTGTGACATTGATCCACATTCTGTCCATCATTGTTGTGTTTCCTTGTACTCAGCGCAGCGCAAGCAGCAACATTAGATGAGCCCAAAACTGAGAAGAAAGACTCTGCTAGGCTCCATCGATTGAGTAAGAATGAACGAGCAGGGATTGATAAGATCGTAAAGACGCTAGTAGAACAGAAAGAAAACGAAGATTACGTGACAGATATATGCAATACATATGCTGATAACCACAAACTACACTTTGTTGCACGTTTCTGTTACCACACCCTTAACGCCTATGAAGACCGGTATCGTAACAAAGGTCCTGAAAGCCTATCGACACTGTATAGAAAAGTCGACATTGGAGACGAGGGCGAAGGTGATGTGACGGACCTCTTCTCGTGCACGCTTGAAGTCTTCCGCCACCTCACTGAACAAAGATTAGAAGCCGACACCACGACCCCTGTAGCGACTGAACCTCAAACCGAGAGAACTGACACCATGATGCCAATAAGAGAAGCGGCACCTTATTGGGTCCCCTCACGAGGACAGGGAACACACGACGATATTAATCACCAAGATGCGAGAGGGAGGGTAGTGTACAACTGGGTCTACCAACCCTGGGATCGGCAAGACATCCTGACTTTCCGAAAGTCCTTGCCCGATCTACGAAAGAACCCCACTGCCTTCTACACAGAATTAGGTACCGCCTTGGGTTCGACGATTATGACCCTAGCGGACATCGACTTGTTTTTCGGGCTATGTCTGCCAGCTGATGTGTGGAAGCAAATCCGGAAAGTCAACCACCTTGAGCTGTTCGGACATACCTGGTCACAACTCGATGGCATAGACAAACAGCGAGAGCCCGGACAGAAACCCTTGAAATCGATTCTAGACCTGCCAGACAAAATAGTACTAAAACTGAAAACCATAGTACCAGAAAAGAAGGTGGACTGGTCGATAGTAACGGCTTGCTGCCAGAAACCACAGGAAGATGCCTCAGAATATTTCTCCCGGTTCGAAACGGTGTTCTCCGATTACAGTGGCCAGGACATGACCTCTGCGACCGGACATCACTTGTTCGTCCAGAACTTTGTAAAAAGCCTGACACCAGAAGTCTCGCAAAAACTGCAGACTAGTGAAAGTAGTTGGGCTGCCTCCAAACCCGCGGCTATCCTTCAGATGGCTCAATACTACGAACGGCAAAAGAACGAGAACGATAGGGCGACTGAGAAAAAGAAAAAGGACTTGAAAGAACGAGTGATGATTGCTCAATTGCAAGGAGTGACGACAGGAAGGGAACAGTATAGAGGAAACTACCAGTCGAATGCTCCTAGAAATCCACCCCCTAGAGACCGCACACCCGCACCCGGCGCTCCACGAACAGACCTCGATGAGAACCAGTGTGCGTTTTGCAAAGGATTTGGGCATTGGAAGTCCCAGTGCCCGGTCCTGCTAGAAATGTACAAAAACAGGGACGCAAAGGACGTAGCGGGTGGGCCGAAAAATAGAGGACAGGGACGAGGGCACGGAAACAACGCCAGCAATGACAGATCAGGCAGACCGAACACTTTTGACCACCCCCGACAGAACCAATGCCAGCAGACTGACTGTGACGATGCCCGCGACTGGGCATAGGACTGCCTAGTGCAAGGGAGGGATCCATTAGAGCTCTATGTTGACCAGCAAGGTCCTTATGTCACCGCTAAGGTCCTAGGTACGAAGTCTCCATTTCTGGTAGACACTGGCGCGACACGTAGTGCGTTATCTAAACGACTGATTCCAAGGGCACCCTTGTCTGGCTCACACATAACATCAATAGGCTTTGATGGAACGCCCTCCACTAACCCCTTATCCGCACCGGTTTCCTTCGACTTGGACAGTAACCCCACTGACACGACGTTTCTGCTTTCCTCCAACACCCCCGATGCCATTATGGGACTTGACTTACTGAAGCATTTCCTGAGCTACTATCAGGTGTTCACAGGACGGAGTTCGAGTCATTCTGTACGATAACACGACTTTGCTCAGACCTCATCCCGCACGACACATGTTCTCCATCTCTGACGCTGACACATCCTTACTTGACTCTCTACCTCTGTATCTGTGGGCTAAAACTGACGCTGACGTAGGACGAATGATGATCGACCCCGTGCACATAACTGTTCGCCAAGATGCGATACTCCCAAAACTCCCACAGTATCGGATATTGCCCGAAGGTGAGAAGGCATTGGTAATGATAATCCAGTCCCTGGTAGAGGCAGGAGTGGTAGAGGAAGTAGTCAGCAATATTTGCAACAGCCCTATCCTACCCATTGTGAAGAAGCAGGGCGAGGGAGATGAGAAAGCGTACCGCTTCATCATCGACCTTCGAGAGGTCAACAAGGTAGTTGTACCTCAGTACCCCGTAGTCTCAGATATCGCCACCATTCTGACCCTGATTCCATCCACAGCCACCACCTTCACTGTAATAGACCTCAAGAACGCTTTCTTCTCCATCCCCATCCACCCAGACAGCCGCTACCTTTTCGGCTTCACGTTAAAATCCCGCTCATATAGATTTTGTAGCGCTCCCCAAGGTTACACAGAAAGTCCCAGCATCTATAGCCAGGCCCTCAAGAGACAGCTGGACGCCGTTCAGCTACCGGAGGGAGTGGTGTTGATACAGTACGTCGATGACATCCTTTTGGCGGCTGACACCACTCCACTTGCAGTCACAGCCACCATCCAACTCTTGCACTTCCTTGCGGAAAATGGCCACAAGGTCTCCAAGAGAAAGTTGCAATTCTGCCAACCCCAGGTCACCTACCTAGGCCACCTCTTGTCCAAAGACGGGAGAAAGCTTACACCCGATCGAATTCAGGCCATTCTAGAAACCCCTGTCCCAAAGACCCAGAAACAAGTCCGCTCCCTGGTAGGCCTCACCTCCTTCTGCCGGCAGTGGTTGCCAAATTTCAGCCTCATTGTAAAGCCACTACTTTCCCTACTTGCCAAAGATGTCCCCTTCCCACTCCCTTGGACCCCCGAATGCCAATCTTCCTTCAAAGAACTTCGAGGCGCCCTTTGTTCTGCACCAGTCCTAGGAACCCCCGATTACACCAAGACCTTCTCTCTCTACACTCACGAAAGGGAGGGGTGCGCTTTGTCTGTCCTGACTCAAACTATTGGCCCCAAGCAACGACCATGTGCCTATTTCTCTGCCACCCTTGACCCCGTAGCGAGAGCCTTGCCTGCCTGCCTTCGAGCCGTAGCTGCCGCTGCTGTCTCTATCCGACAAAGTGAGGGGATCGTACTATCGAATTCCCTCACGGTATTAGTGCCCCATGCTGTTGACACCCTCCTGAACCAGACTAAGACGCAACACCTGACTAGCGCACGACTGACTGGATACGAACTGCTTGCACCCCACATCATGCTGAAAAGATGCACCACACTGAACCCAGCCACCTTGTTGCCTCTGCCCGAAAACGACCCAAATGTCCCCCCTATACATGACTGTGTGACCCTCACAGACGAACAGACTAGGAGTAGAGTTGACCTCCGAGACACCGCCTTCACAGACCCTGACGGAGAGCTATGGGTAGACGGCTCTTGCATCAAACTCTCCGACGGCACCACCTCAGCTGCCTATGCAGTAACGACAGCCCGAACAGTAATTGAGACAGCCCGCATCACACAACGATCCGCACAGGCAGCAGAACTGATTGCCCTCACACGAGCATGTATTATAGCGACAGGGACCACGGCAAACATTTACACGGACAGCCAGTACGCCTTCGGAGTGGTTCACCATTTTGGACTCTTGTGGAGAGAAAGGGGATTCCTGACGTCCCACGGCACGCCCATCCTCCACGGAGATCTAGTCTCCGCCCTGATTGAAGCAGTTCTCCTCCCCAAACGATTAGCCGTAATCAAATGCCAGGCACACAGGAAGGTGACAGACTTAGTCGGACAGGGAAACGCACTGGCCGACATCACTGCCCGAACCACAGCTGAGAATAGGACGACGACACGCATGTATGTGACCAGGTCACAAGCAGAAAAATGGACTGACGCTAGGGAAACGATTAGGGACATCCAGTCGGCCAGCACACCTCACGAACTGACTGAGTGGGCACGGGTAGGCTTAAAAGACGATGAAGGCTGCTGGCGGACAAAAGACACAAACAAATGGTTGCTGCCTGACTCGTACCTGATTCCCATACTGACTATGGCACACTCCCCCGCACACATAGGATCTGCCCCCATGATCGAACTCATCTCCAAGGTCTGGCACAACGACAAAATCCCCGACTCAGCCAGACGCCTGGTCCAGCAATGCCTTATCTGCCTGCAACACAACCCTGGGAAAGGAACTGTGGTACCCCGGGGAGGGTTTGGGGTCCCCGACCATCCCTTTGAGGTCCTCCAGATGGACTACATCCAACTAGAAAGATGCCAAAGCCTGAAGTATGTATTAGTCATTGTGTGTGCCTTCAGCAAATGGGTAGAAGCCTATCCAACCCGTGATAACACTGCCATGACCACTGCCAAGGCACTACTGAAAGAGTTTTTCCCTCGCTACGGTCTTTGTCGAATTCTATGGAGCGACAACGGCCCCCACTTCATAGCTGAAGTTATCCAACTAATCTTGAAAGGGTTGGGTGTAAAACAGAGGTTTCATGCAGTCTTTCACCCCCAATCTGCTGGCTTAGTTGAGCGACACAATGCCACACTGAAACTAAAACTGTCGAAGATAGTGGCCACCACAGGACTTAAATGGCCAGATGCCCTCCCACTGGCATTGCTATCGATGCGCTCCACTCCCACTAAGCACCATTTGACCCCCTACGAGGTTGTATTTGGGCGACCGATGATCCTCTGAACTGCCCCTAAACCGACCTCCATTCACGACGTCCCGGATGTCCTACTGTCTGATTACTTGTGCAAATTGACTAAAACGTTGTCTGTCATTCATCAGCAGGTGCAGCAGGCCATCCCCGATGCTTCCAGGGGTCCGGGTCACGATATCCAACCGGGGGATTATGTGCTGATCCAAAATTTCCAACGGGCAAAGAGTCTGGAACCCCGGTGGACGGGCCCCTGGCAAGTACTGATCACCACCCGGACGGCTCTTCGAGTGGAGGGGAAACGACACTGGCTGCATGCACACCACTGTAAGAAGGTCTCCTCGACCCTGGCCACGACAGAAAACGTCAGCACCCAAGAAGAGCTCCTGAACAAAGACCGGCCATCACTGAACTGTTATCCTGATACCGAGGCACTCGAACTTGCAAAATTCTCTGATCCCACTGTGCCATCCAGGGAAGGATATTTCCTGCGTCGAAAGGAGGGAGCTTCGGCTAAGTAGACCACGGACTAAGTTGAATCTCAGAACGGTAGCCTAAACACAACCAAGGGTTACCCGGAGAGAAGCTAAACGAAGTCTGCGGTTCTGCCCACTACCGAGCACCTCGAAGATGATGGAAGCGCCAGATAAGAAGATGATGGAAGTGCCAGATAAGAAGATGATGAAAGCAACCGGAAATACCCACTACAGGAACCCAAAGACTGACAGTATGCACAAATCAAAGACAATTGCCCTTTTTATTGTCCTCCTCTTTTGCCTCCTCCTCATGACTTCCTTCTGGATCGTGGAAGAGAGCGCACCCGCTCATCAGATATTGCTGACCACTGCACAGCCAACCACTATGAAAGAGCATCACCTGATCTCCCTTTCGCCTCAGCTCCGAGAAAGGCGTAAGGAGTTCTGGAACAATTCCTTCGTGCAACTGTTGCACCAACACAACCTTGCCGCCAACGCCACAAACTGCTGGATCTGCGGGTTGCTCCCCCATGCCACCGGACACTCCATCCCTTTCATCCCTTCCCCTTTCTCAGTTCATGGCTCCTGCCTTGCCTGGTTGATCCTCTTGCAAGAGAGCTACAAGGACGCCACTTCTGGTCAAACAGTGTCACACTTCTACCATGGGTTCTGGCTGAACAAAACCGGGAGGACATCTGCTCCCTTTTGTCCTTTGTCCTCTGGTTCCTCCTTCCATATGGACATCCCTGCCAAGGAACGAGTTGAAATGCAGGTGTTCCATAATCCAGCCAGACCCACCTTCTCCTACCTACGGAAACGAACTGCTGCCACTCTGACTGTGGCTCTGTCTGTTATCAATGTCACGGGCCTCGTGTGCCTCGAAGGCCTGGGAACACAGCTGGTGGGTCACAGTTCCTGGCACATCACCAGAACATTGGACTCAATTGATCCCCCCTCCTTTGTTGCTTCTCCGAATATGTACTTTGTTTGTGGCACCAAAGCTTACACTTGGCTTCCAAAAGGTTGGGGGGGTACTTGCTACATCGCCTTCATTCTCCCTCCAACGTACGTGGCCCCAGCAAACCATCACCGGCAGAAGCGCGCAAGAGACATTGAACAAGCCTACTCCACTGGAGCACAGTTCCTGGATGCAGTGAAGGGACTTGTTCCTCTGTGGGGCCCAATGGCAAACAGCCGCGCCATCCGACACCTGACCCAGGCAGTAGAAACGACCATGAACATCACGGCTGGCATCCTCACTAACAATACGGCCGAGCTTCATACAGTCCGCCTGGTGGCTCTTCAGAACCGCCTTGTTCTAGATGTGGTTCTAGCTGACCGTGGAGGAGCATGCCGCATCATCGGATCCAGCTGTTGCACCTACGTGCCAGATAACTCGCCCTCAGTCTACAAAGCAATCGAGCACCTCCACAGACTTTCCTCAGAGGTTCACCAGGAGCAAGAAGGATGGTCGCTTGGGAGCTGGTTTTGGGGTACTTTGAAGGACTGGGAATGGAGGTTGTTTACATTTATATTGATACCGGTCGTGGTACTGTGTGGGTGTTGCCTAGGTATTCAATGCTTGCCACCTTTGTGTTCACTCATTACTAACTGCATGTGCCCTAAGACTCTGAATTTCGAAGCTGAACGTATGAAAGCTTTGTATGTTATCGAAATACGTAATATAATGGGGATAGACATAAATTGACAAGCTGGCTAGATATGTTGAAAAGGGAGGACTGTTAAAATCTGGATTGTGGCGTAAACATTATCGGCGCCATCTTGTCCTTTTCAGATCCATACGTGCGCGTAAGCAGCAACCATTTTGATTGCCATGGCCTCTCTGCCCACTCCCGATAGCCAGCGTCTCTCTCTCCCCCTCACTCCCCAGCCTCGCAAGCATCCCCGACAGCCCCCGGTCTCTCCTGCTTGGGTCATAAACGCACCTCCAGCACGACCCTGTCTCCGAGCCACATCCCGTGCTGAACCCCCCTCACTCTTTCATCTCATTCATAGAACAGGCCCTTTTGATAACCTCTTCCTCCCTGCCCGATTGTCCGGCCTGACCCCAGGCCATCACCTAGCTCAACAGATGCAGTTTATTGCCCCCTACAGTAGGACCTCGCCCCACATCAAAGGAGCGGGGATTAATCAATGCCTTCACACCCCTAGATCCGACCGATCGCCCACATTCCTGTTCCCAGTGGAATGTCCAGCTGCGCGATAGCCATCATGCTGTGATTTGGGTGGGGACCTCTACTGTAGATATGTGTGAGAACGGGCCTGAACCGGGGATTCCAAAGATGCCTTTTTGAACTTCAAAGCAATACCACGGATGTCATAAATGTAATAAAGCCATAAACCTGTGTATAAGAGGCCAGGCCTCAGAGATGCGGTCAGAGCACCTCGAGAAGATACCCTGTTGTCTGATTTGACGTGTTCTGCCCCGTCGGAATAAACTCCTGTTTCCTGCCTTCCAGTCTCCAGCGCCTGCCTCTTTATTTGGTAACCGTGAGTTGGGTGAGAGGCGGCTAACGCCGGGCAAACCTTGAAAAGGGGTAATCGACCTGATCTGCCTGACCCCTTTTTCTACAGTCACAGGAGATATCCAATGTAAAAGCTAAGATGTCTAAAAGTGCCTATGGAGTTTTTACATTTGCAAATAAGCTTGGCGACCGTCGTGTATATGACATGCTACACATATATCGCTGTAGATGTGTTGCAATTGCGCTCTACGGATCCGGTGTTTGGGGGTACTGTCGACATGGGGATTTGCAAATAGAAGAAAACAGCTTTATAAAAAAGATTGTTATGTTTGCCTATGTCAGCTTCCACTGTGATAATACACCAGGAATTGGGCCTGGAGTTCTTATCAGATTTAATTTGTCTAAGACCATTGATGGTGTGGAGAGCAATATGGCATAAGAAAGAAACTAGTTTTACGAGGAGTATTATTAGTGATTGTCTCGCCTAGATAAAAGCTCACTGATCCCATGGATTAATTACGTTGTGACAACTGCCAGGGATTTGTTTAACTTCAATCTCCTGGACGACCCGGAGAGCTTTTCTGATATTCCAAGAAAGAGCTTAAGTGCTTCTATCTACATAAGAAAGCCCAAGTGCGTAGAGACGCTACTATGTTGTCAACTATCCCTCAGTACTACTACTCCAATAGGGGCACATCCGGCTTTTCCAAATATTTAAAGGTAGTCACCAGACCATCTCATCGTTTTGTTCTTATCAGACTAAGATTTGGAATTGTCTACCATTTGGTGGCGTTTCCTCTTATGAAAAATCATCCCTCTATACCATGTCCATTTGATGGGGTCACTAAACAGAGTACTGTGAACTTTTTATTTCTGTGTGACCTTTACAAGCACCTTCGCATTGCCTATTTAAAACCTTTATTTATAAAAAGGGCAATTACAACGGTAAATTCGGCAATGAGGTTTCTGTTCTCCTTAGATGATCCTGATATTTGTTTTTATACAGCTATGTATATCCTGAAATCTATGGCTGCAAGGAAAAGTATGGTTTTTTAATCATTCTGTCTTACTTTATTATTGAGCTGCATCAAGTCTGTAACTTTTTTAATCTCTAACGATTTATCTTGTTAATTTTTATGGGGCAATTCTATCAGAGCTTAATAATATGAATGTATATGTATATATTTTGTATGCTTTTATGATTGTCTTTTTAAATAATCGAATAAAGCTTTGAAACTTGAAACTTGACTGACACTGACAGACTGACTGACACTGACTGACACTGATTGACTGACACTGACTGACTCTGACTGACACTGATCGACTGACACTGACTGACACTGACTGACACTGATTGACACTGACTGACACTGACTGACTACTCTCTACTACTCACTCTCTACTACTCTCTCTACTACTCACTCTCTACTACTCTACTATTCTCTCCTACTCACTCTCTACTACTCTCTACTACTCACTCTCTACTACCCACTCTCTACTATCTCTCTACAACTCACTCTCTACTACTCTCTACTATTCACTCTCTACTACTCACTCTCTACTACTCACTCGCTACTACTCTCTACTACTCGCTTTCTACTACTCTCTACTAGTACTCTCTACTACTCATTCTCTACTACTCACTCTTTACTACTCACTCTCTACCACTTTCTATCTACTACTCACTCTACTACTCACACTCTAGTACTCACTCTCTACTACTCACTCTTTACTACTCTCTACTACTCACTGTCTACTACTCACTCTCTTCTACTCTCTACTACTCACTCTCAACTACTCACTCTCTACTACTCGCTCTCTAGTACCCTCCACTACTCACTCTACTACTCACTCTCTACTAGTCTACTACTCTCTACTACTCTCTCTACTACTCACTACATACTACTCTCTACTACTCACTCTACTATTTTCTCCATACCACTCGCTCTCTACTACTCTCTACCTTTCACTCTACTATTCACTCTCTACTACTCACTCTACTACTCTACTACTCACTCTCTACTACTCTACTGCTCTCTCTACTACTCACTCTCTACTACTTAATCTCTACTACTCTCTACTACTCACTCTCTACTACTCACTCTCTACTACTCTCTCTACTACCCTCTACTACTCTCTACTACTCACCCTCTACTACTCTACTACTCTACTATTCACTCTACAACTCACTCTCTACTACTCACTCTCTACTACTCTCTACTACTCACTCGCTACTACTCTCTCTATTCTTCTCTCTACTACTCACTCTCTACTACTCTCTCACTTACTCACTCTCTACTACTCACTCTCTACTACTCTCTACTACTCACTCTCGACTACTCTCTACTACTCACTCTACTACTCTACTGCTCACTCTTTACTACTCTCTACTACCCACTCTACTACTCACCCTCCACTACTCATTCTCTACTACTCACTCTCTACTACTCACTCTCTACTACTCTTTCTACTACTCTTTACTACTCTCTAGTACTCACTCTCTACTATTCACTCTACTACTCCACTACTCTCTACTACTCACTCTCTACTACTCACTCTCTACTACTCTCTATATACTACTCACTCTTTACTACTCTCTACTACTTACTCTCTACTACTCTACTACCCCAGGGCTTTTACTACAAACCTCCCCTGGTCCCACGTAACTTTACTATTCCTACACACACTTCACAGGATAGGTTTGCTTTTCTGTCCAGCCTGGAGAGTCTGGACTGACTATCAAATCGATTATTGCACCTGGGCCCATGGAATTTTCAATAGCTTGTCCCGTTGTCATTGAACATAGATCCCAAGATCCTAATATAAGTGTGCTTAGTTGGAATATTGCAGGATTACCAGCCAAGCTAAATTCCAGGTAGTGGGTTGATCTGGATATTACTCCCATAAGTTGTAATATAACGAGTGAATTATGGGAGGCGCACTTTGCCAGAATCTATACGGTACCTATAACGACCACTAATATTAACATCAGCCTGCCAGCCATAAATGTCGCTATAACAGTAACTGAAGTTGAGGATGCCATACATCAAAGTATAGGGAATAAAGCCCCAGCTTCGGTTGGGCTACCAATCGATCTTATAAAACACAAACCTGATTTTTGGGCTCCTCTTTTATGTAATGTTTTCAATAATCAGACTAATACAGCTATCCCGAGCACTTGGTCGACTAGCATTATTGTGCCCATTTTTAAAAAAGGAGACAGATCCAACCCAGCTTTTATCGCCCAATTTCCTTGATAGACAATACCCTGAAGACCTTGGTCAGGGGTTGTTTTTAATAAGATTAGGACTTGGGGTGAAGACAACCACATTTAAAATTGCTGTCAGCTTGGTTTTAGAAGTAATGTTGGACCTGTTGAACAGCGTTTGAATTTAAACCTCATCCTGGGCAAATACACGATTGCTCAAAAATCACCAGTTTATTCGGGTTTTATGGACCTCACATCAGCTTTTGATTTTGTTAATCGCGTTTGTGGGAGGTCCTTTTAAATTATGGGTTGGAGGAGGCTTTGGTTTATTTTTTGGCACATTTGCACAGGGATCTGAAGGCACGGGTGAGGATTAGTAACGATGGGGACGTCTCTGGGGATATTGTCATTGGTACAGGGGTTAGACAGGGTTGCGTTCTAGCCCCTCGACTTTTTATTCTATATATAAATGTACTACACAATTTCCTGTCTAAATTGACCAATAACGTCCCCATAATCAATGGTAAATTACTCCCCGCACTTTTATACGCAGACGATGCGGTTCTCATTGGCCGCACGCCTAATGCACTTCGCACTTTAGTCACGGGGTTTGTGACTTTCATGGCCGACCTGGAGCTGCACTAATTTAAAAAAATCTTATATAATGACCTGCGGCCCTAAAAAATACTGCATTAATTTTATAACATCGGGCAGTGAATCCTTAACATGCACAAGCACTTTTTCCTATTTGGGCCTAGCCTTCTCAGAAACAGGATCCTGGCAAGGCCATGCGGCCCATAGTAGAAGTAAATTCTCTAAAGGGGTCAATTCCAAGCAGAGGTGGTGTTACCCCTAACTCAGATTTACAAATCGCAATGTGTCCCAACGGCCACTTATGGCGCGGATGTCTGGGGATATATAAATTGCAGAGGGATCCAAATAGAAGAAAATAGATTTTGCAGAAAAGTTCTCGGGCCCATTTTCATCTTCAACTTATATATGTCATAAGGAATTGAACCTGCCCTATGTAGAGGATTTTATCAGGTCCCGTCCAGCTATATTTTGGCAAAAAATATGGCAGAATCCTGCTGCAATTTTAACGAGAGAGATAATCATAGATTGTCTTAAGTGCGACAAGGACGGTAGTATAGCTTGGCTTGCTGCAGTTAAAAAAAGTTTAGCCAGTGTAAAGTTGGAACATATTTTTTTAGGTCCACTAGCACTAGAGGGCATAAGCATAAAATCACTTAGGGGGGCACTGTATGATTTGTCCTATAAAGAAAGATACAGCACTGAGCACCTTAAATCATCGGTTGTCAGGTATATGCCCCTTTTGGATGTAACGGGCATTCAACATCATATGCCACACAAATATCTCAGGAAAAATATAGGGAGATGGAAACGGAGTTTACTTTTCCGCCTTAGGGATGGCAGTATACAATATCTACTCTGTTTCCCGATAGGATTTAACAGCAACCTTGAGCAGTTGTGCTGCCCTTGCGCACTGGTAGCAAACAAACGGTGTTAAATTTTTTACTCTTTTGTAAGTTCTATGCAAGATATACAAAACAGTATTTAATTCCGTACTTTAAGGCATGGGCTATTTTGGATTTTGAACTAGCATATTTTGAAATCTTACAGCTTGGAAGTGATGATTTGATTTTTCGCGTAAGCGCGTTTTTACAAGCTGCGGTATGCTCACGTGCTTCCATGAGTGAATCTTAACGTGACAAAAACCCTGTAATACTGCTTAGTGAAATGCATTCATTATCGTTTCTCTTCCCATAGTGGTCATTAATACTGCCCGCAAACAAAGTATTTTATTTGATTATGTCGCTGCTAGTATTGGTACAACTAGGAATGGGGTTATAATCATATCTGCACCTTCTTGCTAATTTCTTTCAGATCCAGTGCACGTCACCGCACTTTATCTGTAACATGCTACTGCTTTTGCACATTGGCCTAATTCTCATATTTGCACTATGTCACTAATGCTGCTAGATTTCGTATGTCCGTCCAACTTTTTTAATGTGATTTTATTATTTTTTTGTGGAATTTATTATTGCAATATTATATTTGTATTGAATCATAATGTGTATTTATGTGTTTTTAGACTTGCACTGTTTTTATCCTGTTATGTATATTCTTATCCGAATAAAGATTATTTGAATTGAATTGAATTGAAATAGAAGAGGATTTGAGAAGTCACTCAAAATGTGCACTAATTTGTCTTTCTGCAGCACTAATCATACTTTCTATGGCAAAATGAACCCGTTTTTAGAAAAGAAACACAGGGGACCAGTTTGGCAGGGACCTTGTGCTCCACAACTGAAACTATATCAAAACCAGGAAAAAAGTGAGAGGCTAACCATGCAAAAAAGGCACCCTCAATATTAGTATTTCTAATTATCTGGTGTTGGACCTGCGATGGGCAAGCCCAGCACAAAGGGGGTAGCTTGGCTCAAGTGACGAGGCAAGTGAAGGCTGTAGTGTTAAGCCGGCTCTGACCCAATAATAACTCCCTGCACACCACACAAAAAGAAGGACACCACACCACTGTTATTGAAAAATACGTTTCGTTTATGTAAAAGTTCCCTGGGTTTGAAGGAAGTTCACTTAGGTAATCACATTCACATTTCTTACATGGGTTTGATTAGCTGTGTACTGGTTTCTCAGGAATAAATAGTTGGACTCTAATAAATAAATATACTGGATAAATATCAGGATTCAATACATTAGAATAAATATCAGCAATGACTGGAATAAATATCAGCAATGACTGGAATAAATATCAGCAATGACTGGAATAAATATCAGCAATGACTGGAATAAATATCAGCAATGACTGGACAGTTTCCTAGCAGGTTAGATACTGCTCGTTTCACATAAATATCACAGGGTCATTCTGGTATCGCTGCCACCAATTAATCACTTTCAGGGTAAACCCATTACGTTTGTCATTCAATGCGGAATGCGTGCTCTTACAGTTTTTGAAGTGTTCACGGGTTCGGGCTCTCTGGGCACAAGATACGCGTGATAATCCCTTAGTTGCACTCACAACTCATTGCGCGTATATCTGGAAGATAAAGGCATAAAATGACTACGGCAATTACACTCCGCGGTCAGCCGGTTCAATGCTACTGCTGCCGGAGGAGTCTGTGCGCTTCTGTCAGCGCAGGCGGGATTTCCGAAGGCGCCTCCAGTTCACGAGTCTTGGGACCGTCGAACGGGCTGCCGGAGGGGCCAAAACACCTGCGCGCACAGTTCAAAATGAGACCGCATCACAGTTCCACAACAACGCGGCAACTTCAGGGGTAGAGACGGCCCACCTCACTTCGGCGGCGCCGGTAAGCGCTCCAGTCAGTATGGCACTTCTCCCAAGGGCGAAGGGGGGTTCCAGGGGCTCCGCG
The DNA here is from genome assembly GCF_964261635.1 of Lissotriton helveticus. Classification (NCBI taxonomy): domain Eukaryota; kingdom Metazoa; phylum Chordata; class Amphibia; order Caudata; family Salamandridae; genus Lissotriton; species Lissotriton helveticus. The sequence goes on from NC_136068.1 coordinate 1,795,290,449, forward strand.
ATCCGCCCACACACCAGCTCCCAAGTCACTCGGGCAGGGCAGAGACAGTAATCTCGCCCAAATGAAGGCCAGCCTTTCCCCGCCCCAGCGCAGCACCTCACCTTCTATCCACAAACAGCGCATCGACGGCGGTGGGTTCGGAGACGTCCGAACGCCCGCCAGGAGGCACTTAAGTTGAAGGTGGCACTTTAAGAGTTGCGGTTGCGATCTCACCACTGGGGGGGCGGGGAGGCTCTAACTATGGCCAAAGTCTCTGAGGGGCCATTGGGCACTCGCTGACCAGGCGCTGAAGGCTAGAGGACACTGCTCACGCTTCTGACTGGAACGCCAGTCAGGGTCCACGCCAGCAACCTCTGCTGCTCTTCTGCCTGAACTATCAGCTGCCTCAGGGGGTTAACAGGGCAGGTGTCAATCTGGGGTCAAGTCCTCTTCTTCTGGTGTTCTTTGATCATTCTTCTCCAACATGGCCGCCAGGGACTGGGCCTTTTATAGCCAGTGCCCTAGGATGCCAGCACGAGCCAGAATGTTCTAGAACCTTCCCTGGCTATGTCAATGACATGGCCCTTTCAAGGTATCTTTTTGGTCATTAGGAGCCACCGTACTGGGCTTCCTAAGGCAGCCATTTTGTGTACTTGTAACTCCTGAGAGGATTCCTGTCAGGTTTGCAGGTTACACAAAGTGCGGCAAAACCTTCAAAGGGTCAGAGGTCAGAGGGGCTCCAATGGGAGTCACTCTCATAGGGGACAATGGTGTCCACCATTTTAGGGTTGACAACCCCAGTTGGTTATGCCACCGGTTCCATCAGGCGCCTTGTACATAGGTGCCAGGAACTTGGTGAGCAACTGGGCATCAAAGAGCATCTAGCCCCATGGGACAACACACAAAAAGGTCCTGGTAGACAAAGAAAAAGCGACAAATTTTAGGAGGCACGGGGGAACAAAATAAATCATAGTGTGAGGGGACTCTCAGAAGCAGACAGGTCTAACACGCGTTCCCCCCAGCTGAAAGTGGGGAGAGCTACCCAACCCCTTGGGAGTTCTCAACACTAAGGCGGAAATACCTGGAGAGACCGTCTGCATTGGCGTGGTCAGCTCCGGGCCGATGTTCCACCCGAAAGTCCATTCCCTGTAGGGAGATAGACCACCTCAACAGTTTTGGGTTTTCCCCCTTCATCTGCATGAGCCAACGAAGGGGTCGGTGGTCTGTCTGAACCAGGAAGTGCGAACCAAACAGGTATGGTCGCAGCTTCTTCAGTGCCCAGACCACCGCAAAGGCTTCCCGCTCAATGGTACTCCATCTCTGTTCCCGGGGAAGTAGTCTCCGTGACAGGAAGACCACGGGTTGATCCAGACCCTCTTCATTGAGTTGCGATAGCACCGCCCCAATGCCAATGTCGGATGCGTCTGTCTGGACAATGAATTTCTTTGAGAAATCTGGAGCCTTCAAAATTGGAGCGTTGCACAATGCTTGTTTCAGGGTGTCGAAGGCTCGTTGGCAAGCCTCGGTCCAGATGACTCTCCTGGGTTGCTTCTTGGCCGTGAGTTCAGTAAGGGGAGCCACGATAGTGCCATACCCCTTCATGAACCGTCTGTAGTAACCTGTGAGGCCCAGGAAGGCTCGGACCTCAGTCTGGGTCTTGGGGGGTTCCCAGGCCACGATTGCCTCAATCTTTGCCTGAAGGGGTTGCACCGTTCCCCGGCCCACCAAGTGACCTAAGTACACCACCGACCCCTGCCCAATCTGACACTTGCTGGCCTTGATCGTCAGACCAGCTTGTTCCAGGGCCTGAAGAACGTCTTGCAGGTGCTGCAAGTGATCCTCCCACCTGCTACTGAAGACGGCAATGTCGTCCAAGTAAGCAGCAGAGAAGGATTCCTTCCCAGTGAGGATCGTGTTCACCAGTCGCTGGAATGTTGCAGGAGCGTTCTTGAGCCCAAAGGGCATCACACAGAACTGGTAGTGTCCATCAGGTGTGGAGAAGGCTGACCTTTCCTTTGCTCCATCAGTCATGGGAATCTGCCAGTACCCTGCTGTGAGGTCAATGGTACTCAGATATTGGGCAGCTCCCAACCGGTCAATTAGTTCATCCGCCCGAGGGATCGGATGAGCATCGGTCTTCGTGACCGAATTAAGTCCTCGATAGTCCACGCAGAATCGCAATTCTGGCGTGGTGCCAGGTGGTACAGCTTTGGGAACTAAAACCACCCGGCTAGACCAAGGGCTATTCGAAGGTTCAATGACTCCGAGCTCCAGCATCTTAGCTACTTCGCTTCAGATGCTGGCCTTCACCTTGTCCGACAGCCGGTAAGACTTAGACTTCACAGGTGGGCTATCACCGGTGTCCACGTCATGAACACACAGATGGTTCTTACCCGGGACAAGGGAGAACAGAGGAGAGAATGACCCCAAGACCTGGCGACATTCCTCCTGCTGCTCCAGAGTTAGGGATGGTGAGAGTTTCACTCCCCCCACTGACCCATCCTTCTCTTGAGACGCAAACAGGTCGGGGAGAGGCTCAGTGTCCTCTTCCTCCGATCCATCAGTCACCATGATTAACATGACTTCGGGCCTCTCATAGTGGGGCTTGAGGCGATTGGCATGCAGCACCCTATGGGGATGCCGTGGGGTCTTGACGTCCACCAGGTAGGTAGACTTGCCCATTTTTTCCAATACCTCATAGGGGCCTGTCCAACGGTCCTGAAGAGCGCTCAGCTCTCCCGGCTCCATCACCCACATCTTCTGTCCAGGCTCCAGCTCCACTGGGTGAGCGTTGTGGTCGTACCACGCTTTCATCACTGCCTGGCTGGCTTCCAAGTTGTCAGAAGCTTGCTTCCACAACTTAGCCATTTGGCTCCGGAAGGCCAGCATGTAGCTCACCACATCCTGGGGAACTTTCCGGGGAGACTTTTCCCAGGAGTCCCTCACCAGGCTGAGAGGTCCACGTACAGGGTGCCCGTACAAAAGCTCGAAGGGGCTGAAGCCCACTCCCTTCTGCGGCACTTCCCTGTAAGAAAAAAATAAACAGGGTAGGAGGACGTCCCATTTCCTCCGCAGGCTTTCGGGTAGACTTCTGATCATACCCTTCAACGTCTTGTTGAATCTTTCCACAAGGCCATTGGCCTGTGGGTGATAAGGAGTGGTGAACCGGTAGGTCACTCCACACTCCTTCCACATTGCCCGCATGTATGCTGACATGAAGTTGGTCCCCCTATCAGACACAACTTCCTTGGGGAAACCCACTCGGGTAAAGATCCCCATCAGGGCCTTTGCCACCACCGGTGCAGTGATGGTTCTCAGAGGAATTGCCTCTGGATACCTTGTGGCATGATCCACCAGTACCAGGATAAACCTGTGACCGGAGGTTGTTGGTGGATCTAGGGGCCCAGCAATGTCGATGCCCACCCTTTCAAAGGGGGTGCCAACGACGGGAAGTGGTTCCAGGGGAGCTTTCAGCTTCATCCCTGTTTTCCCACTGGCTTGGCATGACACACACGACCGACAGTATGCGTCGGACACCACCTTCATTCGAGGCCAATAAAAGTGGGGGACAAGCCTGGCAAAGGTCTTGTCCTCACCCAAGTGTCCTGCCAAGGGAATCTCATGAGCCAACTCTAACAGGAAGGCTCGGTAACACTGTGGGACTACCAGGGCCCGTGACAATCCGTGCACTGGCGCTCTGGGTTCACTGTAGAGAAGGCCATCCTCCCAGTAAACATGATAGTTCCCAGACTCGTTACCCGCTGCTTGGGCTTCAGCCTGTTGCCTCAGACCCTCGAGGGAGGGACATTCCCTTTGTCCCTTGCTCAGTTCCTCCCTGGACGGACCTCCCTCCACTCGCCAATCAGCGGGGATAGGTAAGTTCTCCAACGGAACCATGTCCTCCTCCGTAGGTGGCCTATCCGCCTCACGGGGCATGGACGTCGAGGCAGGCTCCTCCTGTCCTCGACATGCTCCCTCATCAGCAGCTACGGGGCTAATCTCTACTACTCTCTACTACTCACTCTCTACTACTCTCTCTCTACTACTCACTGTCTACTACTCACTCTTAACTACTCACTCTCTACTACTCTCTCTACTACCCTCTACTACTCTCTACTACTCACCCTCTACTACTCTACTACTCTACTATTCACTCTACAACTCACTCTCTACTACTCACTCTCTACTACTCTCTACTACTCACTCGCTACTACTCTCTCTATTCTTCTCTCTACTACTCACTCTCTACTACTCTCTCACTTACTCACTCTCTACTACTCACTCTCTACTACTCTCTACTACTCACTCTCGACTACTCTCTACTACTCACTCTACTACTCTACTGCTCACTCTTTACTACTCTCTACTACCCACTCTACTACTCACCCTCCACTACTCATTCTCTACTACTCACTCTCTACTACTCACTCTCTACTACTCTTTCTACTACTCTTTACTACTCTCTAGTACTCACTCTCTACTATTCACTCTACTACTCCACTACTCTCTACTACTCACTCTCTACTACTCACTCTCTACTACTCTCTATATACTACTCACTCTTTACTACTCTCTACTACTTACTCTCTACTACTCTACTACCCCAGGGCTTTTACTACAAACCTCCCCTGGTCCCACGTAACTTTACTATTCCTACACACACTTCACAGGATAGGTTTGCTTTTCTGTCCAGCCTGGAGAGTCTGGACTGACTATCAAATCGATTATTGCACCTGGGCCCATGGAATTTTCAATAGCTTGTCCCGTTGTCATTGAACATAGATCCCAAGATCCTAATATAAGTGTGCTTAGTTGGAATATTGCAGGATTACCAGCCAAGCTAAATTCCAGGTAGTGGGTTGATCTGGATATTACTCCCATAAGTTGTAATATAACGAGTGAATTATGGGAGGCGCACTTTGCCAGAATCTATACGGTACCTATAACGACCACTAATATTAACATCAGCCTGCCAGCCATAAATGTCGCTATAACAGTAACTGAAGTTGAGGATGCCATACATCAAAGTATAGGGAATAAAGCCCCAGCTTCGGTTGGGCTACCAATCGATCTTATAAAACACAAACCTGATTTTTGGGCTCCTCTTTTATGTAATGTTTTCAATAATCAGACTAATACAGCTATCCCGAGCACTTGGTCGACTAGCATTTTTAAAAAAGGAGACAGATCCAACCCAGCTTTTATCGCCCAATTTCCTTGATAGACAATACCCTGAAGACCTTGGTCAGGGGTTGTTTTTAATAAGATTAGGACTTGGGGTGAAGACAACCACATTTAAAATTGCTGTCAGCTTGGTTTTAGAAGTAATGTTGGACCGGGTAAAGATCCCCATCAGGGCCTTTGCCACCACCGGTGCAGTGATGGTTCTCAGAGGAATTGCCTCTGGATACCTTGTGGCATGATCCACCAGTACCAGGATAAACCTGTGACCGGAGGTTGTTGGTGGATCTAGGGGCCCAGCAATGTCGATGCCCACCCTTTCAAAGGGGGTGCCAACGACGGGAAGTGGTTCCAGGGGAGCTTTCAGCTTCATCCCTGTTTTCCCACTGGCTTGGCATGACACACACGACCGACAGTATGCGTCGGACACCACCTTCATTCGAGGCCAATAAAAGTGGGGGACAAGCCTGGCAAAGGTCTTGTCCTGACCCAAGTGTCCTGCCAAGGGAATCTCATGAGCCAACTCTAACAGGAAGGCTCGGTAACACTGTGGGACTACCAGGGCCCGTGACAATCCGTGCACTGGCGCTCTGGGTTCACTGTAGAGAAGGCCATCCTCCCAGTAAACATGATAGTTCCCAGACTCGTTACCCGCTGCTTGGGCTTCAGCCTGTTGCCTCAGACCCTCGAGGGAGGGACATTCCCTTTGTCCCTTGCTCAGTTCCTCCCTGGACGGACCTCCCTCCACTCGCCAATCAGCGGGGATAGGTAAGTTCTCCAACGGAACCATGTCCTCCTCCGTAGGTGGCCTATCTGCCTCACGGGGCATGGACGTCGAGGCAGGCTCCTCCTGTCCTCGACATGCTCCCTCATCAGCAGCTACGGGGCGGGCCATTGTTCCAGACTCCGACCCCTGCGACTTCTCCTCTCGAGCAGTTGCCGACCTGGTACTCACACAGGCCCAATCAGGTGTACCCAGCATCTCAGAATGAGCCCGGTATTCCACCTCCTTCCAAGCATTGTGCTCCATATCATTGCCCAGCAAACAATCGACTGGCACGGCGGGGCTTACGGCGACTCGAAGTGGACCTGCAACCCCTCCCCACTCAAAGGGAACCTCGGCCACAGGATAGTGACCCATTCTGCCGTCAGCCATTGCGGCTGGATGAAGTACGCCTGGCATCACCTGCTCCGAGGACACCAGATGACTCCTTACCATAGTCATACTGGCTCCTGTATCTCTCAGAGCTTCCCCTCTATGGCCATTGATGGTGATCCACTGCCCATACTTGGTAGTATTCGCGGGCACCTGGATCTTTGGAACCATCTCCCGATCACCCAGGGACACTAAGGTGACTCCCGCCCACTCCCTTCCCTTACTTAAGGACATTTCCTCCCCGAGCGCTACACTAGCGACTCCCGGGGCCTTTTCTCCAGTGGGAGGGGGTGGTCTCTTTGGGCATTTCGGGTCTCCTTTGTAATGTCCAATACCACCGCACTCAAAGCAATGGACAACCCTTGGCTGCTGACTCTGGCCAGGGTTAGGGTTCTTCTGCGGGTTAGCCTTAGAGTTGGAAAAGGTGTTTTCTCCCCTTAAAGTTATTTTGGGGACCTTTGGAGAACTCTTTCTTATTATCTCTCCCCTCTTTCCTCTGGGGAGCACCCTGTCCGGACTTCTGAGAATCTCCTCCAGTCCCCTTTGTGGACACTCGGGTACTCGCCCAAATGTCCGCCTCCTTAGCAAGCTTACGGGGGCAATTAAGTTTGCTGTCTACCAGGGGTTGCCTCAGCTCGGGAAGACATTTCTCGATGAGATGCTCCTTGAGGATTAAGTCATACAACCCTTGATAGTCCTCCACCTCACTACCTTGGACCCACCCTTCCAGGGCTTTCTTGGCAAAATCCAGGAAGTCAACCCAATTTTGTGAGCTCAGCTTGTGGCTGCCCCTAAACCTTTGCCGGTATTTCTCGGGGGTCAACCCAAACTTCCTGATGAGCGCCACCTTCATGGCGGGGTAATTAACCTGTTCCTCCCAGTCTAGAGCCAATAGGGCATCCCTACCTGTCGGAGGCATGTACCGGTATAATCCACCACCCCAATGCTTCTCATGGATCCCATGGGCTCTTAAGGAGACCTCATAGGCTGCCAGCCACTTGGCTATGTCGTCTCCAGCGGTATAACTCGCGACTACGTCCTTGGGTAAATCGGGCCTGGGCTCCCTGGCAAATTCCTTTGACTCGACACCCTTCGGAGTGATGTTAGGGGCCTGGAATTCGAGTTCTCGTAGCTTGAACTTGTGTTCCAACCTTTTCCTTTCCATCTACAGCTTGGACTCATGTTCCAACCTCCTCCCCTCCCTCCTTTCTTCCAACTCCATTTTTGCTATTTCCCACCTTAACAGTCTTTCCTCTCTCCTGTCAGCTAACTCGGTTTCTGACAACCCTCTCGATGACACACTGCTGCCCTCCCGTGAGGTTGCCTTGGGGCTGATTGACATCTCACCCACCCCCGGGGGACATTCCGCAGTCCTATCAATGACAGTACCTCTGTCCGATTCCTCCTCCTCCACCGTTCCCTCCGTGTGTGCTTCCACCCATGCTCGCAGACTAGTACGGAGCTCCTCTCTTTTGGCCCCTCGCCTGACAAACACTCCCCTCTCCTGACAGAAATCCTTGAGCTGGGCCACAGTATAGGTCTCCAGCTCTGACATTTCAAATTCCATCTTGTCAGTGAAAAGTGTGGACCACCACCCCGAAGTAGGTGACCAGGATAAGAACTTTGAGGGTTACTTCCACCCACCTCCAGGAAAGAATTTGGAAAAAGCAAAACGTTGAATTTGAGGGCCGCTAGGAGAAAACTCCGGGTGTGTACCTGTGGTGCACACTGAATTATTATGGGGTTCAAAACAAGCACGGCTCGCAATCCCACCCGCTGAGCACCACTTTTATGTTGGACCTGCGATGGGCAAGCCCAGCACAAAGGGGGTAGCTTGGCTCAAGTGACGAGGCAAGTGAAGGCTGTAGTGTTAAGCCGGCTCTGACCCAATAATAACTCCCTGCACACCACACAAAAAGAAGGACACCACAACACTGTTATAGAAAAATATGTTTCGTTTATGTAAAAGTTCTCTGGGTTTGAAGGAAGTTCACTTAGGTAATCACATTCACATTTCTTACATGGGTTTGATTAGCTGTGTACTGGTTTCTCAGGAATAAATAGTTGGTAAATAAATATACTGGATAAATATCAGGATTCAATACATTAGAATAAATATCAGCAATGACTGGAATAAATATCAGCAATGACTGGAATAAATATCAGCAATGACTGGAATAAATATCAGCAATGACTGGAATAAATATCAGCAATGACTGGACAGTTTCCTAGCAGGTTAGATACTGATCGTTTCACATAAATATCACAGGGTCATTCTGGTATCGCTGCCACCAATTAATCACTTTCAGGGTAAACCCATTACGTTTGTCATTCAATGCGGAATGCGTGCTCTTACAGTTTTTGAAGTGTTCACGGGTTTGGGCTCTCTGGGCACAAGATACGCGTGATAATCCCTTAGTTGCACTCACAACTCATTGCGCGTATATCTGGAAGATAAAGACATAAAATGACTACGGCAATTACACTCCGCGGTCAGCCGGTTCAATGCTACTGCTGCCGGAGGAGTCTGTGCGCTTCTGTCAGCGCAGGCGGGGTTTCCGAAGGCGGCTCCAGTTCACGAGTCTTGGGACCGTCAAACGGGCTGCCGGAGGGGCCAAAACACCTGCGCGCACAGTTCAAAATGAGACCGCATCACAGTTCCACAACAACGCGGCAACTTCAGGGGTAGAGACGGCCCACCTCACTTCGGCGGCGCCGGTAAGCGCTCCAGTCAGTATGGCACTTCTCCCAAGGGCGAAGGGGGGTTCCAGGGGCTCCGCGATCCTCCCTCCGAGCTCACTCATGGGGGGGGGTCCCGCCCACACACCAGCTCCCAAGTCACTCGGGCAGGGCAGAGACAGTAATCTCGCCCAAATGAAGGCCAGCCTTTCCCCGCCCCAGCGCAGCACCTCACCTTCTATCCACAAACAGCGCGTCCACGGCGGTGGGTTCGGAGACGTCCGAACGCCCGCCAGGAGGCACTTAAGTTGAAGGTGGCACTTTAAGAGTTGCGGTTGCGATCTCACCACTGGGGGGGCGGGGAGGCTCTAACTATGGCCAAAGTCTCTGAGGGGCAATTGGGCACTCGTTGACCAGGCGCTGAAGGCTAGAGGACACTGCTCACGCTTCTGACTGGAACGCCAGTCAGGGTCCACGCCATCAACCTCTGCTGCTCTTCTGCCTGAACTGTCAGCTGCCTCAGGGGGTTAACAGGGCAGGTGTCAATCTGGGGTCAAGTCCTCTTCTTCTGGTGTTCTTTGATCATTCTTCTCCAACATGGCCGCCAGGGACTGGGCCTTTTATAGCCAGTGCCCTAGGATGCCAGCATGAGCCAGAAGGTTCTAGAACCTTCCCTGGCTATGTCAATGACATGGCCCTTTCAAGGTATCTTTTTGGTCATTAGGAGCCACCGTACTGGGCTCCCTAAGGCAGACATTTTGTGTACTTGTAACTCCTGAGGGGATTCCTGTCAGGTTTGCAGGTTACACAAAGTGCGCCAAAACCTTCAAAGGGTCAGAGGTCAGAGGGGCTCCAATGGGAGTCACTCTCATAGGGGACAATGGTGTCCACCATTTTAGGGTTGACAACCCCAGTTGGTTATGCCACCGGTTCCGTCAGGCGCCTTGTACATAGGTGCCAGGAACTTGGTGAGCAACTGGGCATCAAAGAGCATCTAGCCCCATGGGACAACACACAAAAAGGTCCTGGTAGACAAAGAAAAAGCGACAAATTTTAGGAGGCACGGGGGAACAAAATAAATCATAGTGTGAGGGGACTCTCAGAAGCAGACAGGTCTAACATCTGGTATACTCAATATTAGCCTTTTCCCAGCCTTTGATTAGCAATGTCTTGACAAGCATGGTAGCAGAAGACCCAAATGTAAGAAACCTTTACAGAAAAGATACACTTTATGTACAGTGGATCTCCTTGACATTGAGCATTAAACACTGCAGCAAGATGTGCCAATTACCAACTTGTTAAAGGCAACAAAATGCTGCAAGGGACTAAATACGGAAATGGCTCAAGCAAGGAGATCATTCCCCCCTTGGATGCAAAAGATCAAAATCAGCTCACAATACTCACTGTTGCACGACAAATGGTCTACACTATAGTGTAGGAATAGGCCTTTCCCAGAAAATTAAACTACATGCGGATTTGATGCAATGCAACTAATGGTCATTTTTCAATGAAGCACAACTCCAGTCTGCACATTGTTGACTGGTTTTATGGGTTTCTTTACAAGATTGCTCGACAATGGCCAGAAAAAGATTAGAGTAAAGCAGGCCTCGAGGTGGCGAGCGTGATGGGGGTACAAGCACACAAGGACAGTAACTCGCAACACGAGTTGTAAGATCTGATGGAGAGATCTGGCCAGAGGGTCACTCAAGTGTGAAACATTCTAATATTGAAACAAAAAATAAGCTAAACTATCTAGAATGACTTTCTTAATCTAACTGGTATGGTAGAAAGGACATTCCCAATTCAATAGCTTTGAAAATTCCAATGCAAGATAAGGAGAGAAAGCTTCTAAAATTGGGTGTATTCCTACCTGCCGAACACCAACAGCAAACACTTTGAGAAACACTTCTGCAAAATCATTGTATTCCTTGGAGACGTTCCTCTGCACCGCTCTCCCCAACATAGAAGTGAGATTATCCGCAGAATAAAAGTATTTTCCTAGCCAATGGCTCCAGGTGCAACCTTCGTCTTCAGATGTATTACGGTGCACTCTGGGGGTCTTCCTGCAGGCTGGGGGTCAGAGGGGCTGCATTACAGCGCACCCTCGCCAGGTGGCGCAGTGCCAGAGCGCCCAGCAGCAGCTGCTGGGTAAACACAGACTCCGCAGGTTCCCTTCCACCTCACTTAGACGGAAGATTGGGCATTCTGGTGTGATTACACCATGCACATTTTGCCCCAGTTATGGAGTGTGATATAAGCTGGCAATAAAAGTTGCTTTAGAAGTAATTATTTCTGCAAGGTGCTGCCACAAAAGAAATGTAGTTCATGTTTAAACCATACGCTTAATTACATCGGCCATGCATGCCCCTTTTAGAGACACGTGTTTTTCTTCATCCCACTTAAAACCCTGAAGTCATGCTCTGTCATTTCAGGTGCTTTGCAGCAGTTTTAAGATGATCTTATAGTTTCTTGTTGCTTAAATGGCTGTAATTTCTGAAATTTCTATGTTTCCCTCATCTTCATTGCTTGATTTTGCTCGCAAGAAAGTGTCAGTCATAGTCATTGAAATGTCACTCATAATTGCACTGAAATGCAGAAAATTTTACATAAGCAATCCGAAACTTTGGCAGCTACGTTGGATCCCATTCTTTTTATGCTTTTAGGACGCTGAAGGGCATTCAATGGGGGACTTCCATTTGAAGCCAGGTGTCTGAGATCCCCTCTCAACAGTGGCGCTTCATGCTCAGATGAATTGCATGCTCTTAATACAAATCATGCATGGTAGCGATTGAATGGGGGGAATTTGTATCGCCGTACCATCAATGGCATGGTCTTACAGCCACAACTACTGACTTTGAAGCTGGGTGCCCGGGTTCGAGTCCTAGGGTCGGATCCCCATTCTCTGATTCTAGGCTCATCACTTAATAGCTGGATATCAGTTTATGCTTGAGGTACTTATGCAGGAAGGTTGTGATGATAGGTTGAGCTGTTTGATCTTAGTCGCCTACTGAAACCTTGCTTTGCATAACTACCCCTCTTTTTCTGCCAGCCCCATGTGTGCAGTTGCAAAAACAACAGTTGATGGACAGAATGCAGAACAATGTCATACATTCACCCCAGCACAGAGATCTGGGCCTAAATCCATCGTTTCTTTGCTCACCATACCATTCCAGTTTGAACTCATTCATATGCAAATCAGTCTTGACCCTGTGCCCCATGGGAACAGTCCAGCCCGAACTGCCAAGCCAGGTTCTCCCTGGACTGGAAACAAGCATCCTAGGACCGAGTGGGTCACTGATGAAGTGCGCTTGGATGGCTCATGACACAAAGCAGACCACTTCAGAGGATTCTTTTCAAAGGGGCTCTAAGCGGAAAATGGCTCCCCACATAAAACCTTTGCAAAGCATGTAACGAGCATTAATCCACCAATAACCTCCCCATTCAACAGCCATTCGTCTGTCATTTGAGGTATTTTACCTTATTAGTTAACGAGCTCAGGGGGAAAAAATATGAAAAGGTCGCCAGGCATGGAAAAATAGGCAGAGTGAATTATAATTCTCTCTGCCTGTTTTTCCTTTCCAGAATTAAATAATAAGGTAAAACATATTATTGATGGCAGAAAACCCTGTCAAGGTGAATGAATCACTATTGTGTGTCTGGGCAGCAAAGCTGTGCATTAGGTGAAGCTCAGCAATGAAACAGACCTGTCCTCCCTGAACTTTATGTATTTTATTTCTAGACATATATATTATAAAGCAAAGGCATACAGCCTTTATCCGTCTCTTGCAGCATGTTCTTTTCTTCCTTCCCATTTCACCAAGCTCCTTTGCTATTATCCAGTCTTTCGTGCTCTTCCCTGTATACACTTTCTCTCAGATCTCCCCTCACAGACTAGGTTTCACCTTTCAGTCCTTCATGCCCACGTTCATTTTTTAACGCTTCCTTCTCCTTGTCTGCTTTTTCCCTTTCCACTTTTAATTCTCATCCTCCTTTCTTTCCCTCCAATTTCTGCGATTAACAGTACGCTTTACTCTTCTCGTTCCTTCTGTACCCTATCTGTCTTTGGCTAACACTCCGATATCTCCTCCTCTCCCTTTTATCTGTTTTTCAATCTTGCAACTACATTTCATGGCTTCCGCCTCTGTTTCCCCTTTTCCCTACACCTCCATTTGACAGTTTTTCCACACTGTAATCCAGGTCAGGTACATTAGTACAAAGTTGGCTTATTCACTGTGGAGATGCCTTTAAAATGTGTGTTCAGTACTGATATCCCCGAGGGCAGTTTGTTCAGGATTCAGCTGCCCAGTTCAGTTCTCACTCTGACTCCTGGCAAACCGCAGCATGAGGTCTTCTCCAGACAGTGAATACAGCAACTGAAAACAATTTCAACTTGACTCCCCCACCCTAACAAGCATAGACCATGAAACATAGAACCACTCTCTTATGATGACTCTACTGCTTAGCGGTGAGGCCACAAAGTGATAGGCCGAGGAGAATCTTGTGTGGTCTTGCACATGTGCCATTTATTGAAATGTATTTAAAAAATGCTTGACAGACCTACCATGACTGCCTGACTCCCCCCTCAATTCTGTGACACACTTATGATGTTTCCAGTTTTGAGTTTGAATGTTCTAGGATATGAAACAAACAATGGCAAAGCTAATAGTCTTTTTGGCTTGTTATTGTTTTTCTCACTGTTTTTGCAAAACTTTATTGATGGGGAACCTATCAGCCATGCATCAATATTAAAATAATGGCTAAAAGCAAATATATTTTTTATCTCAAAAGGATACTTTGTCATTGTTGTCACTGACTCTTATGGGCACTGCTTTGTGTGTGGATTTACTTCTTGTGAAGGGAAGAATGCCATCAATCGCAATAAAGTTTGCCAATAGCTGTAGTGGCCTGGCCCACTGTCCTGGTCGAAGCTGTACGCTGCAGTGGATGGATGACAAATGAGAATGGCACAATAATAGACCAATTGATGAAGAGGGTTGGCAGAATGCATCTATAGCTAAGCAGTGAAGAAAATAAAGGTTACAGGGGAAGTATAGTTAGGCTCAGGTTTCACTCTTACAAAACCAGTGAAATTCAGCAGTTATAGTCAGATGAGTTAACTTTAACTTGCTTCTACACAATGCACTGCTTATGACCTCACATTTTACATCACTCATGACATCAATGATAACATATCTGACATCTGAAATTACATCATCCACAAAACCACTCACACACCTCATACAACCTCTCGTATGCCCACTCACGCACCCATACCATGACTCATAGACCCATAGCAGTACTCACAAACCCACACACTCCTCCACAGAGGAATTCATACACCCACTCACACATTTGTACAACCAGCATGATTGACTGTATAAGTGAGTGATTAGATGTCTCAGTGACTGTATGGGTGAGTGACTGGTTGTGTGAATGTCTGTGTCAGTCTGTCAGTTGGTGTGTAAATCAATGTATGGCTTGGTGAGTGGGTACCAGAGTGGCTGTATGGTAGATTGAGGATGTATGACGGTACAATGCGTGCTTTTACAACGCGTACCGTTACGACGCAGGTTTTACAACGGAAGTCGTTACAACGACTTGCGTTGGGGGGCGCTGGATAGTGAATAGTTTAATTTACTATTCCAACTCCAGTCCCCGTGGATAGTAGGGAAGGTGTTGGTTAGTAAATTAAACTATTACCTATCCTAGAGCGCCCTCCAGCGAAAGTCGTTGTAATGACTTTCATTGTTAAACCTGCGTCGTAATGGTACTTCGTTGTAAAAGTTCAGTAGTAAAGGACGTTCCCTGTAGATTGATTGGGTATCTAAGTGCCTGTAGGGGTGTCTGTGTGGGTGGGTGAAGGTGTGCGTGACTACCTGTGTTGATGAATCAGTGGGTGAGTCAGTGGCAGTATGGCTTAGTGAATGTGTGTGTAAGCGGCTGTATGGATGAGTGGATGTGTGTAGATCTATGAATTAGTGAGAGGATGTGTATGTAGAGATACAGGCCTGTGAATGGGTTTGTGTATTCATGTGGGAGTGGGTGCTTAAAATGAAGCGTGTGAGAGGGTGTGTTTAGGTTTTCTCACAAATTCAGATGCCACCATATCAGGGAAATGATTATCATCTATAAAGCAAAACCACTGTCAGCAGCAATGTATGACGGGGTGGGGTGAAATGCCTTGTAGACCTTTACAGGCTGAGGAAAACTCTTCTGTGTACTTCCTCTTCATCATCATCCTCTATTGTTCATAAGAAAGTGGGGTTTATTTACCAGGAAGTACTGTTGTCATTCTAACCTCTCTTACTATGGCTGACAAAATTGTTTGAGTGCACTAGGAGCATGTTGATCACAAGGACCATGATAATTTTCGTCGCCTACCCGCAGGATCACACAGAAATGAAATATTTACTTGCTCTGAGAGAATATCACCTAGAAATGACCCACGGGGGCTAGTGTACATGTTAATGGGGATGATGGGTTGGAGATGGATGGAGAGGGGTAGATGGATGTGAGAGGGGTGGATGGATGAATGCGTGTATGGATGGTTGACTGGGGTGGTTGGAGCACGGATTGAAGGATGGGGAGAACTCATGTATTGCTATAACTATGACGGACTCTACTCGTACATCCATTCCTTGATCGATCACTGTTCCATTGACAGATCACCTGCTTCACATATCCTTCAATACCAATGTTCAATTATGAGCTGACATATGCATCCATTCGTTTTTCAGTCGATTCACTCGAATCCACACCTACCTATCCAACTCCCCACTTCTCTGTTCATTCATTCATCTACTCATATACACACACGCAGAGATGCCTACCTTTTTGATCGCTTCTCACATGCATCCATGTATTCAGCTGCCTACCCACCTGCCCAAGTATCACAAACCCCACCCAGGCGTCATTTATGCTATAAGGAGTCCATTACGCATCCAGTTATTCATCCTTCTAGCACCAATATTGTGCAGCATTACTGTCCTATAAGCACTAGGATGCTTGCTAAGGGTTTTGGGAAAGTGCAAACACCCTGGCATAGAAACGGTTGGCTACACCTAGATGATGGAGCCCTTCTGTTGTAGTTTCATTTTATTTTGTTGGATGGTCAGCAGACCGTGGCACAGGTCAGTCAACTGGAAACTTATAGTTAGCTGAAGGGAAAAGCTCCACGTGTCATATATTTGCTTGTAGAATGTCACTTGCATGTACAATGATAGCATGGAAATGATAATCTGAAAACTTAGAAGCTATGAGTTTCTCGTTGCTCAAAAGGGTGTCATTTTTGATATTTATATGTTTGCCTTATCTTCATTGCTTGATTTTGCTTGCAGGAAAGTGTCACTCATAGTCACAGTACTAAATAGCTCAATTCAGAAATTGCTCAAACCACCTGCTCTGCATGCCCAAAGAAACATCCATCTAGACTACTGTTTTCATAGTTCTTCTCTCTCCCATTTTCTATTCCTCCTCCACTTACATCCTATGCCACCAGATCTATTTTTGCTCTTACCCTAATGTTAGATCATAGATAGAGGCACAACTACATAAATTTTCATGGCCAAAGAAACCTGACAGAAACACCCAGACACCCAGTCTTCCCAGCTTCCTCTATCTCTCAAGCACTACCTAGTCTTCACCTCTATCTTTTCTCCTGGTAAGGTTTGAAGGTGGTGGGGTTGGGAGGATAGAGAATAGAGCAGCGACGGCTCCTCTGTAGTGGCAAAGGAGCGTCGCACCCCCCACTACTAAAAGCCAGCAGACGAACAATAAAATGATAATAAATCAATTTATTTTATTTTTCCTTGGCTAGACAAAGTGGCCCGAGTGTACAGCAGGGCCATCCTCTAGGGACAATAGCAGGGAGGAGAAGTGGTGGACACTGTTAGTTAGCTTGTTGGCCGGCCAACCTAGGATGGCCAAACCAACATGAACACTTACATTTCTCTAACCCAGTTGTGTTGTATTTCCAGGTAGAGAAATGCCACAGACTCAAATGCCTTAATGAGCATTAAACCAGTCCGCTCAGGCCAATCCTGGTGATGCTGTCATGCTGGGTAATACCACGAGAGCAGCTCCTGGATTGGGTGTGCAGTCTGGGAGCTGGACTGTGCTCGTGGAAGTAGCTGGACAGCGGCAGGTAAGTCCTTCTTTCTTTTTTAAATATTCGCTGCCCTACCACTTTCTATTCAAAGCAGCCACCACTGGAGTAGAGGTGTCTACATAGAAAGTGCTAACACCAAATATTATTGAGTTTAAATAGATGAACCAATAAATGATTTGTGTATGCTAACTCATACTGTCCCTCAGCTGCTAGCTTTTTCATTTACAAAAAACACAGTTGATGGACAAAATGTAGAACCTAAATCCATCGTTTTTTTGCACTCCACACCACCCTGGGTTAGACACTGGCTATATGCAAATCAGCTCTGACCCTGTGCCTCATGGGAACAGTCCAGTCCGAACTACCAAGCCAAGCCATGTCTTTCCCAGACCAGAATCAAGCATCCAAGGACCGGTTTCTGGCTATCAGCCTTCATCAGCCTGGACAGCTTGACTCCAGTGGTGTGGAGAGCCTGGGACTCACGTCTGAGCATACCCAGCCCACTCGGGGTGAAATTTGCAAAAAACACAGTTGATGGACAGAAGGTAGAACAATGTCATACATTCACCCCAGTACAAGGATCTGGGCCTAAATCCATCATTTTTTTGCACTCCACACCACACTGGGTCAGACACGGCTATATGCAAATCAGGTCTGACCCTGTGCCTCATGGAAACAGTCCAGTCCGAACTACCAAGCCATGTCTTTCCCAGACCGGAATCAAGCATCCAAGTACCGGTTTCTGGCTATCAGCCTTCATCAGCCTGGATAGCTTGACTCCAGTGGAGTGGAGAGCCTGGGACTCACGTCTGAGCATACCCAGCCCACTCGGGGTGAAAATTGAAAAAAACACAGTTGATGGACAGAATGTAGAACAATGTCATACATTCACCCCAGTACAAGGATCTGGGCCTAAATCCATTGTTTTTTTGCACTCCACACCACCCTGGGTTAGACACTGGCTATATGCAAATCAGCTCTGACCCTGTGCCTCATGGGAACAGTCCAGTCCGAACAACCAAGCCATGTCTTTCCCAGACCGGAATCAAGCATCCAAGGACCGGTTTCTGGATATCAGCCTTCATCAGCCTGGATAGCTTGACTCTAGTGGTGTGGAGAGCCTGGGACTCACGTCTGAGCATACCCAGCCCACTCGGGGTGAAAATTGCAAAAAACACAGTTGATGGACAGAATGTAGAACAATGTCATACATTCACCCCAGTACAAGGATCTGGGCTTTTTCATTTACTTCATTCTTCATGATGGTCCTATCAGAAAGGTTGTAAATATTTACACGGGTGTGGAGTCACTCATGCTTTCATTCACACCTACAGTTTTCACATAACAAGATCTCTCACCACTGCATTATCCAGTTATCCATGCACTCCCGCCTATGCTTGCTGCTCTCATGCTCTCCTGTTTCAAACCCACCCTCCCCCCAGGCCGTGTCATTCTCTCCCAGTTGTCTCCAGCAGTCCACTCAAAGGACTCATCTCCACTTCTCCCATGAGTACTGATCGGGGCACTGCTGCTGTCTACGTGAGGGGAAAAGCAAGGTAGCTGGAGCACCATTTGGCGTCGTGACAGCAGTAAAAGGTAATCTAGAAAAACATTTAAGGCTCTGTAAGTGCCTGAGAGAGTAGTGTTGCACTCCATTGCCAACACTGTTGATATACTGACCCTCACATAATGGATTTCCTTGGCAACCAGGCAACCATTGCATGATACCCAACCTTTGCCCCAGTCACAAAAAGGGTCATTCTTGGCCATATGTGAGCACGCATGATATGTTGGGCACCTCTGTAAAATGCTGGGTATAATGGTAGGAATTCCTGTCCTGTTGTTGGCTTCCATGATATGATGGGGCCTGTCTTTCGCATGTGCAAAGTGGTGATTGGGCGTAGAGTGTTCTATTTTATTTTTTAATGTTTTATTGGTACCACACTGGCTACTGCGCTGGGTACCCTAGTACCAGACACTGATACCGGGGGTACCTGTGACTCAATCTTCTTATTTTCTGTTTTTACCTGTTTTGAATTAAAATGGGGTGTCCCAAAGGCAGCTTGCCTATCCTGACCCCTATGTGGCCTTTCATGTTTTCCCCCCTTGAGGACTAAAGGATTGAGATGCCTGACCCAACATTCTCATTTTTTGAGGCCAGCCAATCGGGTTCCACCCTTCCACTTTGAATAGGCCAATCGCAGATTATCTGGCACCAATGGTTCAGTTATTTTTAAGTTTTAACTGGTGTTGAACCTAGCATAACATGTACATTTGTAATACACACGTTCAGCGTAAAGGCATCTTGTTGCTGATAAAGAGATGTTTATTGTTATCCCACTCAATGGTACTAATTTTAATCAACCTCAGGATAAAAGGCTGAGTGGAATGGGATTTGTACCTGTTGCAGTGTACATCACTCTACGCGACTCCACTCTGTCACTCCAATACATGCCACTATCTGCCACTCCATTCTACAACACTCTATTCCACTCTTCACAATTCCACACAGCAATACTTCACACCAATACTCCACACCACTAGCTAGTGCACAACATGGCTAAAACAGATTGGCAAAGCCAATAGCTCTTCCATAGGCAAATATCATTGAAATGTCATATCACACAATTTTGTGTCCGACTGCATTTCCTTAAAAAAAAATTACAAGTCAATGCCATGAACGCCTTGTACAAACGTGTTTAGTGAATTGTTTTTTTTAGTGAATTGTTTTTATAAGTTCTAACATTAATGGAGTCTGGTGGACAATCACACAGGAGGAATTAGAACAATTACTTTTTTGTTTGACAACTAATTGAATTTTGCACAATTGCTCATTTTGGGTAACCTGAAAACAAACAGTGGTGATCCTGTCATGGACCAAGTGGGACTTCAGTCAGGTTTTTGACAAGTCAACTGGCTCTCTACTTGCAGGAGTGAACGCCACTTATGTACTCGTGACTTTTCCGAGAACGAACACGTACTCGTCAAGTAGCCACGTAGAAGAACTTATGCGGATTCGGCGAATATTGTCCCATTACCGTAACAGCTTTTGCAATAAGGACAAATACTCGTATTGCACCGATAACTACATTGGATCGTTATTTCTTGAAATACAGCCCAGATTTGACTTTTGGACCCTTTTGTTTGGAGATTGAAACTCACCGGGCTAGTAGAATACTGTGGATACCCTTTATGGAGAAAAAATATTGCCCTGAAGAAGTCATATGTCTACACTGACTTGACGAAACACGTGTTGGCTGCGTCTTATTATATGGTGGATCTTGGATTGAGATACATTTGGATTGTTGGACATTAAATTGAGCAGAAAGACTCTACAAAGACTGTGTTTTATTAATTTGAGTGCTCGGAGGATAAATTTATTCTTCAATAAACCACATATGTGGTTTACTTCTGGGGTTGTGGTAACCGGCCTCGCTTCTTCCTGAGCACCTCACGACGACCGGCAATTCTACATGACCTTATATTTGCTGTGCGCTCTTTTTAACTGTTACCATCTGTTTTGTACTCTACTTGCAGGAGGAGGGGTCTCCTGATACAATACTGTGTATGTCTGCTTTGGCGTTGGCTGTCTGCTAGAGTGTGCCTGAGAGCGGCTAGACGCCAGAAACACCAGAACGCCATCTCGAACGGACCAAACGGGCAGAACTGCAGCTGCAGCTGCAGACAACGAGCTACCAGCTACCGGTTACCGGCTCCGGCCATCAGCTCCGGCTACTGGGCCGCCGCCCCCCACCCCCAGCTGTGGCAGCCGAGGAAGCCGCGGAGAGCCGCAAAAGCCGTGAAAAGCCGTGAAAGTCGTTTTTGGTTTTTTTATTAGTCCCGTCTAAACCCCGCCGAAAAAGCTACGGAAGCAGCACCCTCTCCTGCCTGGACCTGCCTGGTGCCGTTTTTAAGTTCCATCCGATACCGCCGAAAAAGCTATGGAAGCAGCACTCTCTCCTGCTGGACCTGCCTGGACCCCGCTGCCCGTTTTCACCTGTGCAGCGCTGTGCTTGACCCGATCCTGTGTCTAGAGGCTCCGTGACTGAGCTGAGCTGAGCTGGACCTAGACTACGGACCATAGAGGAGGTGCGGAGGAGCCGCGAAGGAGGCGCGGCAGCCGACCTCCCGAGGCTCCATTGTACTGTGCCTATGAGCCCGCCTCGTAAGCCGCGTAAGCCTTCTCAAGCCCTCTCAAGCCCCACAAAAGGGGCTTGCTCCAAGCCAGACCACAGAGCACACAAAGCGAGGTGAGTCCTGGGTCTTGGGACTGCGAGCGCGGCTGCCATTAGAGTCGGCTGCCAAGTAAGAGCCGGGGGGCGGTGAGCCTGGCAGAGCTGACCAGGTCCAACTCTGCCCGTGGCCCGCCCCTGTGCGCCCCGCTCACCTTTACATTGCTTTTTCTGCGATCTACCAGGTTATCCTCACTAGAAAGGCCCGGCCCTCCATAAAAAGCTCCTTTTCAAAACACCCGAGCACCAGAGTAACATAAAAATCTCCACAAACATGAGAAAATCACCAGCAATTGCCAGAAATCTTCATAAAACTTTAAAAACCCCGGGAAGCGTCAATATTTCAATATTTCAATCTTTTAAATACCTCTCAAACACCTTTCTTAAATACCTCTAATAACTAGAAGCAAGACACGTCTCCCTCTTCTCCTAGCAACAATGCGCACTAGGAGCAGTCTTCAACTACTGAATACTCACCGCCCCCATAAGTCTGCTAAGCGCCAGAAGTCTAAACTGCTATATCCGCAAGAGGCAGGTTGGAGCCTTCAATCTTCTCCCCACCAATTGCACCTGAAGTGAACAGAAGAGGCGGCCGAGAGCCCCCCAAAGCCCTCATTGGGTCTTTTAAAGGGTGACAAAATGTCTATCACTCACACGCAATCTGCTCGTCCGCAACACCAATCAAAAATCAAAAACAAAAGCTGCACCGATATCAGAGAGCACTTTCTTCGGATTAATAAATTAAATGAATCCGTCCCTAACCCCGAATGTGACTCGGATGCAAAATTCGCCCTACAAACAAAAACTTCATTAGCATCCCCTAGCCTGATTTCGCTCTATCCCGAAATAATTATTCAATGCAAGACCACAACTATTCCCATTGCCCCTGAGCTGGAAAAACCCACATCAAGTCGCCCTTCCTCTGATCCGGTACCATCTCTGTTTCCCCATGAGCTCCAGTCAATTCAGCCAAGCACCACTAAACCAGCTGAAAATCCACACTCTTTGGCAGTGCCAGCTCCCTTCGCCTTACTGCCCACCAAGAGCCTAGCCAGTGTCTCTGAGTCTGATAAAGAACGCCTCACCCCCGAGTCGGAAAACGGAAATTGTAATTACAAAGATGAAAGCACGGCACGTGGCAACGACGACTCTATAATCTAGGTTTCATCAATCAATCCTTCAATCGCGGCCTCAAGACCTTTACCATTAAAAAATGGACTAGCGCAGGAAGATGCATTAAGCCCACCGAATGGCCCTTCGATCACCTCCCCCAAACACACAGCTTCGATCTTCCGTCACAAACATCCACTCCGTTTCTCTATGAGGTACCAGTCTTCGCCCTACCCAGAAACAATGCTCTGCTTGAGGCGGCGACTAAAGCAAGTCCATTAAAAGTGCCATCAGCAATCAGCAGTAGCCTTAATGCTGGCACCAAAGACTGTAGTTTTACCACAAGTTTTAATAAAAACAATTCAAAGGAACAAATTAATACACACATCAATTTATCCCTGGACCACAATTATCTTACTGGAAAAAATTCCCTCGCAATGGATCCTGGGCATGAGGTCTCCCAACCCAATCTAGGAATGCTTAAAATCGAAGGACTTCTGGCAGTCACCAATCAAGCTCTGAGCGCCATGAATATTGTTGCCCACATGCATGCCGATAAACTCGACACCCAGATATCTATTGTACAATTAGTTGCGACTCTATAATAGGAATAGATTTAAAACTAGAGCAACTAAATTCGATAACACGAAGAGCTCAAAAAAATGTGGCCCATAGCGATTCCCTCGATGTGAACTCGAGCTTGGAACCAACTGAAAATGCAACTGCTCACACAAATCATGCTCAAAGCAGCTGCATATGTGAGCCTCTATTAAAAAAACTTGAAACACTACCTGAAATAATGTCCACACTAATAGAAGACCTGAGGCTAAAGACCCAACCCAAAACACAGAGTATTAGTACTCCCCCCATCCAACTCCGAATTTCGGAAACCCACAGACCATTAGAAACAATCTCTAACAACTTAAACTGTTGTAATAACAACAGCATCAGCGAAAGGATGTTAATGGAACAAAATTGGCAACAAAGCTGAATCACCTTGGCCTGCGCATCCTCAATGGAAGGATTGCCACAGACCAACCGGCCGCATATTCTCATGTATCCTCTTTCCGTATGGCCACTCTAGACTACATATGGATATCGCTTACGGCTTTCCACCTGGTATGCCAATTTACGGTAACACCATCTCCCGACAGCGACCATGCCATTTTAACTTGTAGTATCGCCCTCAGCCCACTACATCGCCCAAACACAAACCCGATAGGGATAGCTTCAAGTTTACAGAATGTTAGAAAACTTCGATGGTCAGAAAGTAACCAGGACGCAATTGAAAGGGAGGTGGACATGCTCATAACCAGATGGCCCCTGGCTGGTATTAGTTTTGGGACGGCTCCCAATTGGGAAACTATAATGATCAACTTTAGAGATCGCTCTAATCCAAAACTTATTAACAACCCTTCGAAGGACATTCCAACTACGACAACTTTGTCAGCGCAAAAACAACATGTAATTACTGCAAAGAGTAAACTAAATAAGTTACAACGAACAAACGTTAATAATGAAAATGAACATAAACTCTTGAAGGAAGACATCATGGCTGCGCGAAAAAACTACAGGAAGGCCCGATTTTTATTAAAGAAATTGGAAGAAGAGCGGCACTGGGTAACAGCTTTCGAGATTATGAAATCTAAAGACCAAAGAAAATTCTGGAACTGGGTAAATAAGGCCAGCAAAGCTACAAAACCCCTTACTGCAACCAACATTTCCCCTGAGGACTGGGAGACTTATGTTAAAAGGCTCTACACATCACCGCATGGCCAAATCACCAATAGTACGGCCTTCTTTGATCATTTAGTTAATCAGGACAGAAGTTTCCCCACCGCCAATATACTTACCGACACCATAACAGGAATAATAAAGAAAATGCATTCGGGCGGTGCTCCTGGTCCTAACGGAATTCGGACCCAAATATTTAAAGCCTCTGCTGGAAAATGGGCCAAGATACTGTCACCACTCTTTGAAGCTGCAATATTGGGTGGCCCCATCCCGGCGTCTTGGCAAGGCTCACTTCTTGTTCCCTTCCATAAGAAGGGCTCGCGCTCCAATCCCGATAACTATCGGATGATAGCCCTTCTAGATGTGGACGGGAAGGCATATGTCAGTATTCTCTTAACTGCACTCACCAAGTGGGCGGAAACTAACAACTTAGTCCCCTTCACCCAAACCGGCTTTCAAAAAGGGTGCCACATTGAAGACAATCTGATCTGTATCGCCCATCTGATCGAAACCACCCTAGCTGCAAAAGGGAAATCGTTACATCTTGGATTCATCGACTTTCGCAAAGCTTTTGACAGCGTAAGCCGACCAAAACTTTTGGAAAAACTTGCAAGATGGGGCATCCCGCAGTCGTTACTGAAAGCATTAATTGCATTACACACTGACACCTGGGTTAAAGTGAGAGTTACATCAATATGGTCCACCTCCAATAAAATCTATACCACCAGAGGTTTAAAACAAGGGTGCACTCTTGCACCAATGCTTTTCAATCTGTACCTTGCAGACCTCCCCGAATGGCTGTCAAGTTCCTGTGCTTTCCCTCCGGGAATAGAATTAAGAAAGATTCAAACTCTGCAATACGCGGACGACACCATTCTGCTCAATCAAACCCAGGTGGGCCTTCAAAGACTGTGTAAATTCCCTCGCCCAGTACTGCAACACGAATACGCTCAAAATAAATGTCTCCAAAACTAAAGCAATGACAATATCCACTGGAAAAACCAAAAAGAACACGTGGTTTATTAAAGAGAAGAAATTGGAAGCTGTCACTGCCTAGAAGTACTTGGGCGTGTGGATTGACCACAAAGGGAGACCCACCGTGCACATAACCGAAATGCAGGCTGGTGCACGAAGCCTAGAAGGGGCTTTCATACGAACAAAAAGTACTTTGCACTCCCAAGATTTAGTACCAATAACAAAACTGATTACTGCAAACATACTCCCCACAATCTCCATTGGAGCAATAATCTTCAAGGATAAAATGAACATTTGGCTGGACAGAGCGCAATCGTCCTGCTATCGCAGGGTTTTTCGACTCCCTAATTCAACTGCTCATGCCCAAATTAGAAAATAATGCTTGCTATCCTCTCAGCGATGGATTATGAGTGCACGTTTCATCAACTACTGCTTAAAAACTAAACAAGCCAGCGCTCATTCCTTAAAGAGCTGCCTATGGACAGTCTTTAGCAACCCAAAAACATTGTGGAACAATATTTGATGTCATGCCTCGAATCCCTCGAGGCAAAATACATATGGCTTTCTTCGCTGCCCATTGAGGCGAAAACAAAACTCTTAACCAGGCAAGCAAAAATTATTTCAAATGATTTTGGTGAGCAGCGGGTAAATCAGCTTTTCCATGGCTCCTGGGCATCCAAATTATACATCTCGAAAATCCTTCCATCGTACCTTGCATCCTCTGTGAAAGTCCACATAAAACTTCAATTGATGAGATTCCGCTTTGGTTTAATACCACTGATGGCATACAAGTTCGGCCAAGGCTACAGCAAAGAAGCATCTCCACAATGCCGCTTTTGCAAACAGGATGAAGAAAACCGTATCCATATCCAGTGCATCTGCCGAGAACTCTGAGCCCAAAGACATTTTTGGTTGCGCCCACTCTGGCTCCTACTAAATATTAGGACTTGCCATGAAGCATTAGATACATGTTGAGGGGAGACTTACCGCAGTTGGCAGCGCGTTTTGTTAGGTTTATTACTGAAATGAATTCTCTGAAACTCCCCTCTGTCAAAGCTTGAATTCTTTTTTCCCCCTGTGACATTTATGCGCTCTTTTTAATTTAACTAGCAACTTATCTGTTCTTTAATTGATTTTTATATGTTTTTCTTTTTTAAATTTTCTAAACTTTTAATTTTTAAAGGTTATTCTTTGACTGTACATTGTGCAACAATTTTAATTAATTGTGCAAATAAAAAATTTACTTATTTACTATGCTTTGGCTCATATGCTTTGTGCTTCTCGTACGATCTCTTGCTCCGGTCTTCTCATATACCACAATTATAAAAGGCTTACTAAATGCATGACTAATGTGTTTGTAACAGGCGTATTAGAATCATTGACTCCTAAGATATAATGCACATAAAATGTAGTCCAAAAGCCATCATTAAAAGACACTTGCATATTTCGGCATGTGGGCATACTATATAGTCTTCATGCATACTAAATAAATACTATATTTTAATAGTAAATGCATACCGCTGTAACCACTGGAATCACACTAAGTGATAATCTTCCATTTTGTTGAGCCTCCTGCCTAACTACACTATAGTCAAGAAAGATATACAGGAGAGGACAGGCGGGGGCTTGCCATCATTTATAAAAAGAATTTTAATTGCGAAATTGAACATTACTCTGGTCCTGCTTGATAAAATGTAGGTTTTGCGCT
This sequence comes from Lissotriton helveticus, assembly GCF_964261635.1. NCBI lineage: Eukaryota > Metazoa > Chordata > Amphibia > Caudata > Salamandridae > Lissotriton > Lissotriton helveticus. The sequence continues at coordinate 1,795,317,310 of NC_136068.1, forward strand.
CCCACTTATGCATACCTGCTGGAAATTGGTGCAACTCTTTTCTGGAATTAAGAGCTTCCCTTATATTAAAATCCATCAACTTTAAGCTACTTGGTAATATTTACCTACACTTGGAAAACTCCAAGTGCAGCCAGAGTACCTTTATAGATGATTTGGGTGTCCTCAGTCTTGGGATGCGTAACTCTGCACCCACACATACAGCCGGCCATCCTTTAGATCTGGTCTAATCCAATGAAATGGAGCTAGTTGCAGATCATCCTCTTCCCGTTACTGTGGTCTGACGGTTTTGCAGTACCCTTTAAGGTTAGCATACCATACGGCCCTTTAACAACACGACCCATACTCTCTTCTAAATCCGGAAACTGGTCAAAGTTTCAGCCCTGAAACAGAGTCTTAATAGCCCTCAAACTATTTTAAAACAAGCGGTTGACATGGATCAGGACCTGGATCACTACTGGCTTAAGGAGGTCGTGGTGAAAACTCTACCACCCACTGATAAACGCTTTGGCTGGGGTCTCCCCGATTCAACGGACTGCTCAAACAGGAAAACAAAAACAGTGCCAAGTGTTGGAAAGACTCTGGAGAAAGGCTTATACGGAGGAGGCTAACATTTATTACAAAGTTGCTTCAAATAAATATAATTGGCTCTGCAATTCAGCTCATGGAGCATTTTACTGGCCTAAGACACTTTTTGAGGTGGTGCAGGAGCTTTCCAATTCTTACCCCCTAGAATTCTCCCTTTCTCAGACCCAATGTGAGGATCTAGCTCACTTCTTCACCTTTATAGTGAATAATATACATGACCAACTGGCGAAGGACTGTACAATTGGATAACATACGACAGCCTCACCAAAATGGAAGATCTTCACTTAGTGTGATTCCAGTGGTTATAGCGGTATTCATTTAATATTCATTTACTATTAAAATATAGTATTTATTTAGTAAGCATGAAGACTTAGTATGCCCACAAGCCGAAATATGCAAATGAGGGAATACTAGTTCTACTCAACTACCCTTCAAATACATAATGAACACTTCAATTTATTGCTAAAAGAAGACTAGTAGTATTCTAGAAGAATAGTATTTGAAGCTTAGTAGTATTCTGTTAGGGTTTATTTGCAGCTCTTGTGCTATTTCATCAAGAGCAAAATGAAGGCTAATTTCATTGATTGTGACCACTGTTTGAAGACTAGTGGTATTCTTTGTGAGCAATATCTGAATACTAACGGCAATGATTGCAAAGGGGGGATTTGGCAAGGGGGACGGTCACGTGCGGGGGGCAGTGTGACGGTCGGTCGCGCACGGGGGGCAGGGTGTCGGTCGCGCGCGCAGAGGGGGGCAGGGTGTTGGTCACACGGGGTGCGGGTGTCGGTCGTGGGGGGACAGGGGATGTCGGTGGCGGGGAGCGGGTGTCAGGCCCGTGGGGGCGGGCCGGGTGTCGGTCGTGCGGGGGCAGGTATGTCGGGCACGTGTTTGTGGTCGCAAGGGGGGGCGGTCGCACGGGGAGCGGTTAAGCAAATGCTAAAAGAATCGGGCAAAGTTTAATGTTATAAGGAAACAGTGGATTAATAAAGAGTTATATATGCGGATTGGGAACATTAATTGGCCTTTCTATGCTGGACATTGGAGCATCGTATAAACGATGTGTACGCCGCTGCCAAAGGAAGGCACGTTGACGGCAGCCTCCTTTCTTGGCATGGGCTGAAGTTAATGGTGCAGGAGCAGTTGCTCTTACCTATGTCGGGGGCACGTAGATAAAACCGAGGCAGAAGGAGGAGAGTGAAAAGAGGTTGAAAATGGCTCGATTGGACACTAGCAGCAGCAGCATCCTCACGGCCATGGCAGGCTAGGCCGTGGCAAAACAAACACCAGAAGGGCGACAAAGTGTGTGGGCAATGAGCCCTCTCGCGCTAAGGTTTAGTGCAGCTTGCTGGAACTCTCTCCCCATTAATGTGGGGCCTGCCACGCGCTCAAGTGTAAAACACACGTATAGGAAGTGCGCGCCATGTTTAAAAGTGAAGACACCTTCAGTTGGTCACCAGCTATCTCGTTTATTGGCGGTGGAGGGGAAACGTTTAACCCATTATCTTATTGGTTATATAATTATTTACCTTTTGCTCTTTGGATAACACTTTCACCAGAAATGATACCACTAAATAGCTGTGTCCTTCGTTAGAAGCGCAAATTCGATGGCGAATTCAAAGATGGAGGTTCTTTATTAGATAAATGTTGCCAATATCATAGCACTGGCTACAGCAATGGTAGCGTAAACGATTCCTAGTAGCCGTGCAAATAAAAATCATGTATTGTTCTGGGAATGCACTAATTGGGGAGATACTGGTGTTGTAATGAAAGGGGGCGGAGTCACGGTGAATGGTTTAATGGCAGAAAAACGTACGATATTAAAAAATAGAGTTTGGCGAGTCGTGTCAATGAAAAGAATTCGAAACGTAAAGACATTTTGGGCCTTTGGGCATATCGCTTAATCTCCCTGTGAGTTGTGGCCGGCATGACGGGCGGGGGGTTGGGTGTGTGTGGAAATGGGGTCGTAACGTTGGGGTTTAATTAAATTAAAATGAAATAATATTAAGTAAAACTTACCGTCCCTCTTTTGAATGGGTCCAGGCTCCCGCCATCCTGATTTCTCAAATCCCCTGAGTTCTCCTCATCCAGGAAAGACTTCGGAGCAATCAGTGAAGCTTCGTCTTCCTCTGGCCGGTGTGCTGGGCTCTCCTTGGAGCATGAGAGCCCCTCCCACACTCGGTTGCGATACGCTTGCAGTCTTGTGATCGCGCTTCTTTTAGTTTGCGCACTATTTAAAAACAAGCATTTGCAATGCAATACGACTTGTATTTACGCGAGACATATTGCATTACAAATGGGAGCTTCCGTGTTGAAGAACGCAGCGAATGAGCCAGGCTGGGGCTCTCTCCTCCTCACCCTCCTGATTCTAGGGCCGCAGCTTTTCGCTACCGCTGGCCCGCCTGCCTCGCTGGAGGCTTTGGCAGGGGTGGGAACTGCGGCGCTGCTCTCTGGGATTTCCTGAGCCTGTCTGTTTCCATCCCTGCCAGTGAGGTGCCCCCTCTGGCTCGTACTCTGCGGCGTCCGTTCTCTAGACTGCTGCCCTGGAGCCTGTGACGATCTCCCACCTGGGAGAATGGATTGGACACTGTTGCCACCGCTGCCCGGGACCTGTACACATGGACGGCACGGCTGTGCTTCAGAGACCGCCTGCCCTCCTTTTGTCTGTCTGGCTCCTTTCCCCTTCTTGTTCTTCCTCCGTTGGTTCAGCTCCCTGGTTTTCTTTGGACTTGGCCCTCGTAACTTTTTGACTGGAAACACGTGTGCGCCCCGCCATTTTGGGACCGTCTCCTGTTGTCGCTCTTGTCCTTGGTCCATCATCTTGCGAAACAGCAGACATTCTACTGCCGTCCCTTGGTGCTGTGACTGCGTCCCCCCTAAGACCCACTTAATGGAACTCTGCTCTCCTGTTTTTTTGGGTCTTGACCTGAGAAAATCTACTATTTGTATATATATATATATATATATATATATATATATATATATATATATATATATGTGTGTGTGTGTGTGTATATATATATATATATTACCTACTGGCGGTCGCCAGTAGGTATATATAGTTAGGATTTTTTCCCTATGGGTTTTTTGAAAATTCTATGTCTAATAACTTTGGCGTTTGTGGACGGAATTGGCTGAAATTTTCAGGAAAATGGCACATTTTGTTTCTGAGCAGCCCCTGAAAATTTGGGGGGGTTTCGTCAAGGGGGGGCCGAGAAAAAAGGGGGGTCCCAAAACGTGTTTTTAACATTGATTTTTCCATAGGGCGGTTAGCCTCACTTTTAGCCCGAACGGCTGAATAGATTTGCACGAAACTTGGCAAAATTGTAGGGACTGGTAGCCCGATGTGCCTTTTGTAGGTCTCAATATATGTGCTCCAGTGGATTTTGAGAAATTAACGTTTAAAAAAAGATATATATCTGTAGCAGCGGACCGGGCAGCGCTCCAGGACGCGTACCTTTCGCGCAACGGAGCTTTGTGAAGCGAAGCTGATTGGTTCTCTGGCGTCTGTCAACATTCCAAAAAGTCCGTAGCTGCCGCCATCTTGTCTCTCGGTAGGATCGAGAGACAAGAGGAGGCCAAAACAAAGGGGCAAATAACCATAAGGGGGCATAGTAGATCCTCCCTGACCCCCTAGGTTTAATGTGGAGGCTTTAAAACGGCCCCGCGGGGCAAAAAAAAATAATTTTTTTTTTGTTTTTTTGCGTGGGTAGCGCCCGGTCCGGGAACCGGGAAGCTTTCTGGGCAGCGTACTGCAATGAAAAATGAATGATAGACTTTTATTTTTTAAGGATTGTTTATTGTGTTTAATAATTTATTAAACTTTCTAACGCGGCGCGTCATATGACGCATTACGCGACAACGCAGGTCCAGAATATAGTGAAAATGTCTCCACCAACCAGCGGACGGCACACAACCCCTTTCAGCAGGCTAAATAGTTCTGTTAAATGACAACAGAAGGGACAGGCAACAAGAACCATCAGTCAAAGAGGGGAGGGCAAGTTCTTCTCTACCGGGTCACGTTGGAGCGCTACCGGAACTGATCGAATTGGTAGTCTACAGTGTTTCTGGATGTTTCAGACTGAAGCTGGCGTTAGCATGAGAGCACCACCATTTCGTAGCTCCGTCGTGGCCATTCCACGAGCAATCATGCTAGGCGCTCCCCACCAGAAGCCTGCGGGAGTCGGGGGCCCCCCAAGACTTTTGTAGAATCTTCAAGGATGAGGGGACGCTTTCGAGAATGGAGCCCAAGCTCTAGCAGACAAGCGTCCGAGTTCCAAGGTGTCGCAGGCCCATTTTAGTGGACCACGCCCAAATCTGAAGAGATGGCCGCCATTTTGAGAGTCCTGTGGCAGCCGCCTATCGCTGCGCCGCAAGAGCGGGAGCAACTCAAGTACATGGTGAGCGAGACGCTGTAGTCGAAAGAGCGGGCGGTAAACAGCTGAATAGCGGAAGAGGCACAGTGTAGCAAAAGCGGGCTGAATGGCAAATGAAACGGAAAAGGGGTGCCCCACTACAGCGTGTCTTTAGGTGAAACGGATTGTGGGACAAGGTGAAGAATGGAAGAGTCACCAAAAGGAAAAAAGTTCCGCTTGACCCCGGGAGCCGGCCACCTATGTCGGGGGCGATCTCAGGCCACACCAGGGCAACACGACTTGGGGAGGGGGCCGGAGCCAAGCGCCCCCTCCGAGTCCGCGACATGACACCGTCCCTCGGGGGCCTCCGTCAAGCGGTTCAGGGTGGCACCGCATCACAACAGCCCCCACTTACTTTAAGAATAGTGAAGATGAAGCAATTGCAAATAGGCTTCAGACAATGTTACAAGCACTCCTCAAAACTTTGAACTTTCAGAGTGCATGAGTTGGGACAGCGAGGGGTGATTTGGTTTCTCGGATTTGGTTTCTCGGACTGTTTTTCTGGTCTCTCACCACTGGCATAGTTTAACGTTTTCTTGTTTCTAGGACATTAATAGGTTTTATCATTACGTTATGTTATCGTTTCTTTGTTTGTTGTTTAATAAAAGTTCATGTTCATCAGTGGCCTACTGATTTTCGTTTTCCTATTTTTTTCTTTCCAGGTTGTTTCATGGTAAAGTTTCTGTTAACAGGATACAGTGATCACTTCGTTATTATTGCATATGTCCTTTTCACTAGGGGTGCTCTCTGGTCGGGCCAGATGACGTATCTCTAGTAAATGGTCCGGGTGAAAAAGGTGCATCAATCAGTGGGGAGTAGATAGGCATGACAGATTACAACGGGGGAGAAAGGTCCGCATTACGTACCCTTTCACTACTTGCAAAGATTTTCCTACGTTTATATGCAAACAGGGAATACCTCCAAAAATAACTAATTCCCAAACAGTCAATGTTCGGACAATCAATCAATCAATGAGGAATGAAATAGGTACGACGTGTTAAAGGCTTGCGTTACCTACCCTTCACTATCTGCAAAGGGAGAGAGAATATTCCTATTCTTCCTCGTTTGCAGGTAGAGAAGATCCTTAAGAGAATTAACTTCGAACAATTCAATGCTCGATTGAAACAATCAACAAGGGGTACTGTGAACACAAATGAACGCCGCTTATGTACATACGCATTGCTATTTTCAACAGGTTGTTCCTAATGTTTCTATTTTAGCGAGGTCAAAAAGAGATCCCATTAGTGGCCTACTGATTTTGCTCGATTCCTTTTGTTTTTTTACACGATTTTTCGCTATCTGCAAAGACTAAACAGAGTATTGCGACTCTGTGCTTGTTTGTAAATAGAGAATGAACCAAAGAGAACAATCAATCAAATGGAGAGAGAAGCAGGCACGACGTATTACAAAGGGGGCAAAGGGCTGCGTTAACTACCCTTCACTATCTGCAAAGAGAGAGTACTCCTAATAGAAATGAGGGGTGGGGGGCAGTATTCAAAGCAGATCAGTGTGCATAAACACGAAAATGTTTTTACTTACCACGTACTTGACATTCGACAGCTTATGATATTTGCTATTAAAAAACCATTGAAATTCACTGAAAAAACCATAGGTTATAGACTATATATAGTTAGGAATTAGCATTTACAAAACCTTGAAAATTCACTGAAAAAACCATAGGTTATACACCATATATAGTTAGGAATTAGCATTTAAAAAACCTTATTTTACTCACACAAAACCATTGAAATTCCATATATAGTTAGTTGCACTAACTATATATCGCGCACCCGCAATCCACTGCTGATCATGTCACATATTACATCATTCATGACATGGTCAGTGACATCACTGATGACATCACTGATGACATCTCAAATGACATCACTGATGACATCACTGATGACATCTCATTTGACATCATTCTTGTGCTAATACGATAAACCTCTTCAGACTCTAATATAACCTTAGATACACTCAGTGTAAACAGACACTCACACACTGCCACTCATCCATGGAGTTACTCACACACCCAGTCAGTCATGCAAAGAAACAATCTCACCTCCATTTCTTCAACTATACAGTTAAACACACCTTACTTATTGAAACATATACTAACACATATTTACTCTCTTATACAATCCCTGATACAAGTTCACAATGATCGATACAACCACTCACTCATTCAGTGGCTCTCATGCACAGTTATTTATATATGCCAACTCTCACATGTACTGTGTTTTACATATGTACTTACTATGACATGTAGCATTGAGATATCCATTCACTCATCAATACACTCATGCACACAGTCAACTGCCCATGTAGCTGTTTCCACATGCACTCTTGAACTCATACACCTAGTGAATAAACTGCTCACACATCTATGCATAGAGTCACACACCTTCCAGCCACCCCCACACAAACTCAATCTCCCATAGAAATACTTGGGCAACCAATTAATAACACATATAGCTTCTCGTATAGCTAATGATCAACACATGCAGCAGTTTACAGAACAACAGACATAATGATGCACAAATTAAGACAGTTTAGTCACTAACCCATGCATTCAGTGAGACACATTTAATCACTCACTCATACAGTCAGTCATGCACCTACTAAATCCTTCATCCAGACACTTATACATCCACTCAAGACATATTTTAACTTTACAGAAAAATACAGTCACTGGATGTTGTCATCAGTGATGTCATTTGAGATGTCATCAGTGATGTCATCAGTGATGTCACTGACCATGTCATGAATGATGTAATATGTGACATGATCAGCAGTGGATTGCGGGTGCGCGATATATAGTTAGTGCAACTAACTATATATGGAATTTCAATGGTTTTGTGTGAGTAAAATAAGGTTTTTTAAATGCTAATTCCTAACTATATATGGTGTATAACCTATGGTTTTTTCAGTGAATTTTCAAGGTTTTGTAAATGCTAATTCCTAACTATATATAGTCTATAACCTATGGTTTTTTCAGTGAATATATATATATATATATGTGTGTGTGTGTATATATATATATATATATGTATAGGTATATATATATATATATATTCACTGAAAAAACCATAGGTTATAGACCATATATAGTTAGGAATTAGCATTTACAAAACCTTGAAAATTCACTGAAAAAACCATAGGTTATAGACCATATATAGTTAGGAATTAGCATTTAAAAAACCTTATTTTACTCACACAAAACCATTGAAATTCCATATATAGTTAGTTGCACTAACTATATATGGCGCACCCGCAATCCACTGCTGATCATGTCACATATTACATCATTCATGACATGGTCAGTGACATCACTGATGACATCACTGATGACATCTCAAATGACATCACTGATGACAACATCCAGTGACTGTATTTTTCTGTAAAGTTAAAATATGTCTTGAGTGGATGTATAAGTGTCTGGATGAAGGATTTAGTAGGTGCATGACTGACTGTATGAGTGAGTGATTAAATGTGTCTCACTGAATGCATGGGTTAGTGACTAAACTGTCTTAATTTGTGCATCATTATGTCTGTTGTTCTGTAAACTGCTGCATGTGTTGATCATTAGCTATACGAGAGGCTATATGTGTTATTAATTGGTTGCCCAAGTATTTCTATGGGAGATTGAGTTTGTGTGGGGGTGGCTGGAAGGTGTGAGACTCTATGCATAGATGTGTGAGCAGTTTATTCACTAGGTGTATGAGTTCAAGAGTGCATGTGGAAACAGCTACATGGGCAGTTGACTGTGTGCATGAGTGTATTGATGAGTGAATGGATATCTCAATGCTACATGTCATAGTAAGTACATATGTAAAACACAGTACATGTGAGAGTTGGCATATATAAATAACTGTGCATGAGAGCCACTGAATGAGTGAGTGGTTGTATCGATCATTGTGAACTTGTATCAGGGATTGTATAAGAGAGTAAATATGTGTTAGTATATGTTTCAATAAGTAAGGTGTGTTTAACTGTATAGTTGAAGAAATGGAGGTGAGATTGTTTCTTTGCATGACTGACTGGGTGTGTGAGTAACTCCATGGATGAGTGGCAGTGTGTGAGTGTCTGTATACACTGAGTGTATCTAAGGTTATATTAGAGTCTGAAGAGGTTTATCGTATTAGCACAAGAATGATGTCAAATGAGATGTCATCAGTGATGTCATTTGAGATGTCATCAGTGATGTCATCAGTGATGTCACTGACCATGTCATGAATGATGTAATATGTGACATGATCAGCAGTGGATTGCGGGTGCGCCATATATAGTTAGTGCAACTAACTATATATGGAATTTCAATGGTTTTGTGTGAGTAAAATAAGGTTTTTTAAATGCTAATTCCTAACTATATATGGTCTATAACCTATGGTTTTTTCAGTGAATTTTCAAGGTTTTGTAAATGCTAATTCCTAACTATATATGGTCTATAACCTATGGTTTTTTCAGTGAATTTCAATGGTTTTTTAATAGCAAATATCATAAGCTGTCGAATGTCAAGTACGTGGTAAGTAAAAACATTTTCGTGTTTATGCACACTGATCTGCTTTGAATGCTGCCCCCCACCCCTCATTTCTATTAGGAGTACTCTCTCTTTGCAGATAGTGAAGGGTAGTTAACGCAGCCCTTTGCCCCCTTTGTAATCCGTCGTGCCTGCTTCTCTCTCCATTTGATTGATTGTTCTCTTTGGTTCATTCTCTATTTACAAACAAGCACAGAGTCGCAATACTCTGTTTAGTCTTTGCAGATAGCGAAAAATCGTGTAAAAAAACAAAAGGAATCGAGCAAAATCAGTAGGCCACTAATGGGATCTCTTTTTGACCTCGCTAAAATAGAAACATTAGGAACAACCTGTTGAAAATAGCAATGCGTATGTACATAAGCGGCGTTCATTTGTGTTCACAGTACCCCTTGTTGATTGTTTCAATCGAGCATTGAATTGTTCGATGTTAATTCTCTTAAGGATCTTCTCTACCTGCAAACGAGGAAGAATAGGAATATTCTCTCTCCCTTTGCAGATAGTGAAGGGTAGGTAACGCAAGCCTTTAACACGTCGTACCTATTTCATTCCTCATTGATTGATTGATTGTCCGAACATTGACTGTTTGGGAATTAGTTCTTTTTGGAGGTATTCCCTGTTTGCAAATAAACGTAGGAAAATCTTTGCAAGTAGTGAAAGGGTACGTAATGCGGACCTTTCTCCCCCGTTGTAATCTGTCATGCCTATCTACTCCCCACTGATTGATGCACCTGTTTCACCCGGACCATTTACTAGACATACGTCATCTGGCCCGACCAGAGAGCACCCCTAGTGAAAAGGACATATGCAATAATAACGAAGTGATCACTGTATCCTGTTAACAGAAACTTTAGCATGAAACAACCTGGAAAGAAAAGAATAGGAAAACGAAAATCAGTAGGCCACTGATGAACATGATCTTTTATTAAACAACGAACAAAGAAACGATAACATAACGTAATGATAAAACCTATTAATGTCCTAGAAACAAGAAAACGTTAAAATATGCCAGTGGTGAGAGACCAGAAAAACAGTAAGAGAAACCAAATCACCCCTCGCTGTCCCACCGCCTGCCACGCCAAAAAAATCGATAGACTAGGGAAAATACAAGTCAGTAGAACATCCGCCCCCACTCTGGAAACTTCCAAGGTGGGGCAGGGTTCCGGCTACGCCCAGTCGGGAGCAGCCCATATAAGGCAGGTCCTGCTGCCACGCCTCGGAGATCCTAACGTAGGGTGTAGCCGGAGGAGAGGCCGAGACCAACGGGACCCGGCCAGGGAATTGCCTTTACAACGCTGAACAGTTGCAGGGGGGGGGAATGTCTCCTCGACCCTCCCCTCTCTCTCCCAGTCCGGCCGCGGTGGCCCTTGAGAGTTGCAGGTAGTCCCGCCACATGCTCTTCCGGTCCGGCCACCAACGGTCGGGGGGCCGAGACCGACGGAATCCGGCTGCAGCCGATAAACCAAGAAACCCGTTCATGGGGCCAGAGCCAGGGGCGTCCGGCCGACATCTACCGGAAGCCCGGCCCGAAGACGGACGGGACACTTCTTCTTTCTTGTATAATTGCTGCAACAACCCTGGGGGGGGATGTCTTGCACATGCCTCCGACCCCCCCCCCTCGTCCTCATCGCCTGGTCCGGCCATAACAAATCTCAAGCGAGACGCCGTGGGGTGCACTGGGAGGGAGAGACGGTGCGAACAGGCCTCTCCCGCCTCCCCAGTGGAGGCTTCCCAGCTGCACCCTCAGCGGTCCAGGCGCCCGGAAAAGAGTTCTTCCACTGTGGCCATGCTGCAACGTCTCGCCCGGCAGGGTGGAGCCCGTCCGCTCATTTGACCCCGCGATCGCCAGTAGCTACCGAACTCTCAAAATGGCGGTCGACCTGGCAAGAGCGGGCCCAGCATAAAGAAATGGCCCGGTCACTGGTTGACTCCACCACCGTAGTCCTCCACGACCTTGAAGATTCTAGAGGAGCCGCGGGAGTCTCCGACCCCCGATGGGGAATGACTGCCATGATCACCCGTGGAGTGACGAAACTGTATCCGCGGGACGTCGGCGCCAGCCTCACTTTGAATTACTAGAATCCTGCAGACCTCACTTCCGGTGAAAGCACAGTGTGACCCGGTAGGAAAAATTGTTGCACCCCCTCCCCTTTTTGACTGATAGTTCAAACCACCGATCCTTTCCTTTGCCCTTTTAACGGAACTTTGGACTGCCTCCCCCTCTTTTACATTTTCTAGAGAAAACAAAACATTAACCACTACATTAGCATAGCAGTTGACACCAGAACTGTTTTCAAATTGAAAACCAACAACATCTTCAACAGAATCCTTTTTGTTTCTGCTGTGACCCTGCTCCAGCACAGGCATTGTCCCCAGCAGTAATTCTGCAATGCCGGTAAGAATAGCTGTGGTGCCTACTGGACTCACTCACCCCCGCGGCGCCCCACGCCGTTATTTGCTGGGCGGCAACTTGCTAGACATCACCTTCGTGACATCCAGATTTCAGCGCGTTCTGCTGCCTTGGAACTATTCGCACAACAGACCGCTACTGACAAGAATATTTCATTATTGGTGCTGTCAATTTCAATAAATCTATTACTGTTTTTGTTTTGTTGTATATATTTATATGTTATTAAAGTTTTATATTCCTACTACTTTGTTGGAGTGCTATATATTTTTTATGTGACACATAATTGTAAAAACTTTGATGTACAAAGAGTCATTCCTGGAATCTTCCGCTTCAGGCTCGGTCCCCTCCCCAATCACAATACAGGATAGTTTTCAGATAGTAGGAACACGTGTGGTGTGACGGATCTCATCGGGTGTGGGCCTTGATCTACTATAACTCCTTTGAAGAGGGGTGATTCTTTACAGCTGGGGCCATAAACTACATCTGCAGGGCTAGCTGATAGCCTGGACAATCGGACACAGAGGAAGAGGAGTGTCACAGGGTGCGGTAGTGAATAGGGCGAAAGGGAGGTGTCGGGCGGGCACAGTGTGATTCTCAGGGAAGAGCAGCGCAGATGGGGGGAGGTTTATTGCCCATGCATAAGACAGAGAGCGGGGGTGACCAGTGCCTGGGGAAGATGCTTGCGAGGGTGAGGAGCCATGCTACGAATCGACAGCGTGCAGAGAGTGGGTCTGGTCAAGACATCTAAAATGGCTGCCGTGCACGACAAAAGTGTGGCATTTCAAAAAAGGCAAGATGGCGCAGACAATGTTTTTCAACACTTCCTCATTTCCTTCGAATCGAACGTTAACAGACGTTGGGGCATATTACCAAAGTTAAGCGATATTTATCGCTAACGATGCTTACCAACCAATTTTTTACCACTAAGCATCGTCAGAAATTATCGAAGATAAACCTTACTATTATCAAGGTTTATCGCAAATGCGATAATAAACGGCCGCAATGCATGAATATCGCTAAAAACTCAGCGATATTCATGCATTACCGAGCTAATACTCTTAGCCATGTTATCCACCTCCCATTGGATAACATGGCTAAGAACTGCTCAGGGCAGGTGTTACTTTTTGGAGATATTCGCGCTTAGCGCGAATATCTCCAAAAGTTGGTAATAGGAGATAGATATCTTGCATGTTGTAATGCAAGTTATTGTGGTATATGGAACTCATACCATAATCTCTCAGGAAAGCAGAAACTGATCCTTTTGGGACCGCCTAAAAAGGCCTAGGGGGTGAGGAGTACTCTACTTTGCCCCCTTTTCACGTTCCGAACTATTTTATTTTACTCTCTTCTGTAATTACACAAAATACCAGCGATAAGATGCATCGGAGACACACAGTGAGAGAAAGGAGGCCGGAGATGAAGAAGACATGTCAAATACACATTGGAGATAATATAGTGGCAGAAGGGAAGTAAATATGAGTAAACTTACCATGTAACATAAAAATGTTGCACTCTATACTATAAGTCTCATTTTATACTACAATCACTTCGCTACAACCTCATAAATTAAAAATAAAAATAAATAATGTCTCAAACAATTTTTGATTTCTAAATATAAATTTATTCTTCAGAATTTTCTAAATTTGAAACAACTAGTAACATGTCCTCATCAGTAATTTCCTCTTCAATCATCTCATCTGGAATCTCCTCATTAAAAGTCTGCAATGATGATTCTTGTAACTCTATGGTCTCCAAACACTCGATAAATTCGCCATCAAGAGATTGATCAAAAAAATCATTCAAGTCATCTCCTCCTTCTGACAATATTTCATTATTGGTGCTGTCCATTTCAATCAATGTAGTGGAATCATTCAAGTCATCTCCTCGTGACAATATTTCATTATTGGTGCTCTCAATTTCAATCAATGTAGTGGAATCATTCAAGTCATCTCCTCCTTGTGACAATATTTCATTATTGGTGCTGTCCATTTCAATCAATCTAATGGAATCATACAAGCCATCTCCTCCTTGTGACAATATTTCATTATTGGTGCTCTCAATTTCAATCAATGTAGTGGAATCATTCAAGTCATCTCCTTGTGACAATATTTCATTCTTGGTGCTGTCCATTTCAATCAATCTAATGGAATCATACAAGTCATGTCCTCCTTGTGACAATATTTCATTATTGGTGCTCTCAATTTCAATCAATGTAGTGGACAATTCAAAAGAAATTGCCACGGTCTCTTCATTGTGAGCCATTTTATTTTGAAATTGCTTGCTGTAAATTGCAGAAAAAAATAATCACTTTCATTTATCGTTTTTAGTAATACATAATATAAAACTAACTTCATCAAGTATTTAGTATAACAGAAGGACTGCAAATAAATAACAGAAAACATTTTTCAAATTATCTTCAAGTGTACAACATAGTTCCCCTTACAAATTAACAACTCACCTTTTTAAAAGTAGCAGAAGTGTTAGTACTGTGTAAATCAAACACCAGAAATTCACCACCAAAAATTCCTCACAAATGTACCTCAGACAGTAGTATCGCAAAATGGCTGTGGTTTCCTCTCATTTGACATATATACATAACCAATTAACTTTCATCACACACAAATACAAAACCAAAGTAACATTTTAATTGGTTCTAAATTTCAACACTTTCAAATGTGTTTTCCCCATGCAATTTTCCATAGGACATTTACATACGTCTACAGCCTGAATGGCTGAACGGAATTACACCAAACTTGGCAAAATGGTACATCAAACCTAAGAGGTCAGGAAGGATCTACTATGCCCCCTTATGGTCATTTCCCCCTTCACTTTGGCCTCCTCTTGTCTCTCAATCCTACCGAGAGACAAGATGGCGGCCGCTACGGACTGTTTGGAATGTTGACAGACGCCGGAGAACCAATCAGCTTCGCAAAGCTCCGTAACGCGAAAAGTACGCGAAGCGGAGCGCTGTTACAGATATATATCTTTTTTTGAACGTTAATTTCTCAAAATCCACTGGAGCACATATATTGAGACCTAGCAAAGGCACATCGGGCTACCAGTCCCTAATATTTTACCAAGTTTCGTGCAAATCCATTCAGCCGTTCGATTATTATTATTATTATTTTTTTTTGCCCCGCGGGGCCCTTTTAAAACCTCCACATCAAACCTAGGGGGTCAGCGAGGATCTACTATTCCCCCTTATGGTCATTTGCCCCTTCGCTTTCGCCTCCTCTTGTCTCTCGATCCTACCGAGAGACAAGATGGCGGCCGCTACGGACTGTTTGGAATGTTGACAGACGCCGGAGAACCAATCAGCTTCGCTTCACAAAGCTCCGTTGCGCGAAAAGTCCGCGAACCAGAGCGCTAACCGGTCCGCTGTTACAGATATATATCTTTTTTTAAACGTTAATTTCTCAAAATCCACTGGAGCACATATATTGAGACCTACAAAAGGCACATCGGGCTACCAGTCCCTACAATTTTGCCAAGTTTCGTGCAAATCCATTCAGCCGTTCGGGCTAAAAGTGAGGCCAACCGCCCTATGGAAAACTCAATGTTAAAAACACGTTTTGGGACCCCCCTTTTTTCTCGGCCCCCACTGGACGAACCCCCCCCAAATTTTCAAGGGCTGCTCAGAAACAAAATGTGCCATTTTCCTGAAAATTTCAGCCAATTCCGTCCACAAACGCCAAAGTTATTAGACATAGAATTTTCAAAAAACCCATAGAGAAAAAATCCTAACTATATATACCTACTGGCGACCGCCAGTAGGTAATATATATATATATATATATATATATATATATATATATATATATATATATATATATATATATATATATATATATATATATATATATAGGTATATATATATATATATATATATATATATACCTATATATATATATATATATATATATATATATATATATTTCTCTCCAACACACTCCAACAATTTTTGAAGAATACAGGACACTCGTAGTTCAGTTATTTCAGATTTATTCCGCAGATGAAAAAATCACGACGCGTTTCGCCATTACGGCTTGATCACGCTCGTCTCCCTGTAAACACAGCCATTTTTTTATACATACAACACCCTAGTGCATAGTTACAAACTTGGGGAATATGCAGCCATCTTAGAGTGGTCAATTAACAACAACGAATATCCAGTATTTGGCTGCCCCTCCGGGCTATATTCCTGTGATTCATACAGTCCACATCAAAACGTATAACACAAATTATGTGTACAAATGCGCCAAAAAGTTTTATGTCAAAAGAATCACATTTGATCAAATTAAATAATTGACCCAAAAAAAAGAATCAGTGAGAAAATCACACAAATACATAATTGTGACATCATTACACATGAAATTCCGTGATACCATCCTCGGGAAATAAAGGCGTGAACTTAGGCATTTCATTCACTCCCCAGTCATCTCGCACGCCATTGGTTGTGCGCTGTTATGGCAACACACTGTCAACTATCGTCTTTGTTCGACCATGTAAGACATGCCGACCACAATATTCTGGCACGTATCTGCCCAAGTGGGCTGAAACATTCCCAAGTTACAAAGTCATGTGAAGTGATCTAGACCCCAGTGGGTAATCCAGTTCAATCAATAATAATGCAACAATAGATTCTTCCGATATAGTCCAATATCTTCTGCTACCCCAAGTTGAGTGAAATCTAAAAGCAATACAAAGATTGTATTAAAATCAAGAAGACTACAGATACACTATTAAAGTCAATAGCTACGATCTATTTGTAGACACATTTTCATTCATATAGATGTACAGACAGTTCTTCACTCATATTAAATCCTTTCGGAGTGAGACATTCGAAATCCACAATATATTTTGATTCGAGTTTCCTAAGGGACAACTCTCGATTGCCTCCTCGGACCCCCAAATCAACACTGTCAATGACCACTAACTGCACCAATTTCTCATCTTGCATGTGTTGTGAGAAAAAATGTCGCGCTATGGGGTACTGTTTGTTGTTGTTGTGTATTGCACGAAGGTGCTCCAATACTCTCTTTTTGGCCTCATGTTTGGTACTTCCCACATACCATTTGTTACATGGACAGATGAGCACATATACACTATATGGTGTGTTGCATGTCAGATGTTTGCGTATTGTGAAAATCTTTTTCGTAGTAGGAACAAGAAGAGTCTGACAATCATGACTAAATTTACATGCCTTACATCGCCTGCAACATTTAAAACCAACATCCTGATTTGTTGTGCCTGCTGATGTGACATAATTTATGCTCAATTCGTCTCTTAATGATCTCCCTTTCCGGAAAGTTATTTGTGGGTTGTCACTTAAATACTTTTTGAGATGTATATCAGTGTGTAACACATGCCAATGTCTATTGAATATTTTGCGCACCTCCCGTGCCACTTGGGCAGATACGTGCCAGAATATTGTGGTCGGCATGTCTTACATGGTCGAACAAAGACGATAGTTGACAGTGTGTTGCCATAACAGCGCACAACCAATGGCGTGCGAGATGACTGGGGAGTGAATGAAATGCCTAAGTTCACGCCTTTATTTCCCGAGGATGGTATCACGGAATTTCATGTGTAATGATGTCACAATTATGTATTTGTGTGATTTTCTCACTGATTCTTTTTTTTGGGTCAATTATTTAATTTGATCAAATGTGATTCTTTTGACATAAAACTTTTTGGCGCATTTGTACACATAATTTGTGTTATACGTTTTGATGTGGACTGTATGAATCACAGGAATATAGCCCGGAGGGGCAGCCAAATACTGGATATTCGTTGTTGTTAATTGACCACTCTAAGATGGCTGCATATTCCCCAAGTTTGTAACTATGCACTAGGGTGTTGTATGTATAAAAAAATGGCTGTGTTTACAGGGAGACGAGCGTGATCAAGCCGTAATGGCGAAACGCGTCGTGATTTTTTCATCTGCGGAATAAATCTGAAATAACTGAACTACGAGTGTCCTGTATTCTTCAAAAATTGTTGGAGTGTGTTGGAGAGAATTACGAAGCTGGCTGGTAGCTTGGTGCAGGACCGCCCGTGACAGCCGGACCCCTTTTACCAGCAATAGTGGAGTGCATATATATATATATATTCACTGAAAAAACCATAGGTTATAGACCATATATAGTTAGGAATTAGCATTTACAAAACCTTGAAAATTCACTGAAAAAACCATAGGTTATAGACCATATATAGTTAGGAATTAGCATTTAAAAAACCTTATTTTACTCACACAAAACCATTGAAATTCCATATATAGTTAGTTGCACTAACTATATATCGCGCACCTGCAATCCACTGCTGATGATGTCACATATTACATCATTCATGACATGGTCAGTGACATCACTGATGACATCACTGATGACATCTCAAATGACATCACTGATGACATCACTGATGACATCTCATTTGACATCAATGACCACATCACTGATGATATCATTCATGTGACAATACAATGCATCTCCTCACATTTTAATATAACCTCTGTTTCACCCAGTGTTAAATACAGAATATAATTTTTGAAACCATTGACACACCAATACTAGTTACTACATACGCACTCACTGATTCCTACGTCTACACACACCTTCACTCATTCACCCATACTATCATTCATACATACAATCACTCATCTTTACAACACTATCATATGCACTCATACACCTATACAGACACTCACAGTCTGCCACTCATCCATGGAGTTACTCACACACCTAGTCAGTCCTGTAAAGAATCAATGACACTTCCATTTTCTTGTCTATACAGTTAAACATAGAGCACCTTACATTTTCAAACATATACTAACACATACTTACCTTGTTATACAATCATTGATACAAGTACACATTGATCTGCACAGAGTCACACACCTCCCAGCCAGCCACACACACACTCAGTCTCCCATACAAATACTTGGACAATCAATCAGTAACCCATATAGTTAATCATATAGCTACTGATCAAAACATGCAGCAGTTTACAGAACAACAGACATAATGATGCACAAATTAAGACACTTTAGTCACTAACCCATGCACTCAGTGAGACACATTTAATCACTCACTCATGCATTCAGTCATGCACCTACTAAATCCTTTGTCCAGACACTTATACTTCCACTCATTCTTCAATATGTAAGACACATTTTAACTTTACAGAAACATACAGTCACTGGATGTTGTCATCAGTGATGTCATCAGTGATGTCATTTGAGATGTCATCAGTGATGTCATCAGTGATGTCACTGACCATGTCATGAATGATGTAATATGTGACATCATCAGCAGTGGATTGCAGGTGCGCGATATATAGTTAGTGCAACTAACTATATATGGAATTTCAATGGTTTTGTGTGAGTAAAATAAGGTTTTTTAAATGCTAATTCCTAACTATATATGGTCTATAACCTATGGTTTTTTCAGTGAATTTTCAAGGTTTTGTAAATGCTAATTCCTAACTATATATGGTCTATAACCTATGGTTTTTTCAGTGAATTTCAATGGTTTTTTAATAGCAAATATCATAAGCTGTCGAATGTCAAGTACGTGGTAAGTGAAAACATTTTCGTGTTTATGCACACTGATCTGCTTTGAATGGTGCCCCCCCCCCTCATTTCTATTAGGAGTACTCTCTCTTTGCAGATAGTGAAAGGTAGTTAACGCAGGTCTTTGCCCCCATTGTAATCCGTCGTGCCTGCTTCTCTCTCCATTTGATTCATTGTTATCCAAGTATTTACTGTTTTAGAATTAGTTCTCTTTGGTTCATTCTCTATTTACAAACAAACACAGAGTCGCAATACTCTGTTTAGTCTTTGCAGATAACGAAAAATCGTGTAAAAAAAAAGAAAAGGAATCGAGCAAAATCAGTAGGCCACTAATGGGATCTCTTTTTGACCTCGCTAAAATAGAAACATTAGGAACAACCCCTCATGACAAATACAAAACTAGTGAGATGAACTGAACTCCACACAATGATGGCTGCAAAACAGCTCGGCTCCGCCACCCACCCCGCCCAAAATAACGATAAAGAACGGCTGCCATGATTGGTTGCGGAATGACCACGACGGAGCTACGAAATGGTGCTGCTCTCATGCTAACCCCAGCTTCAGTCTGAAACATCCAGAAACACTGTAGACTACCAATTCGATCAGTTCCGGTAGCGCCCCAATGTAACCCGGTAGAGAAGAACTAGCCCTCCCCTCTTTGACTGATGGTTCTTGTTGCCTGTCCCTTCTGTTGTCATTTAACAGAACTATTTAGCCTGCTGAAAGGGGTTGTGTTCCGACCGCTGGTTGGTGGAGACATTTTGACTATATTCTGTACCTGCGTTGTCGCGTAATGCGTCATATGACGCGCCGCGTTAGCGCATCCGGAAGTCATCCGGGGCGCGCAGCGCGTAACGTAAGCATAACAAGTCATGTGACTTGTTAATAAAACTTTTCATTGGTTCATTTTACTTTTCTTATTGTAATGATGAAAGGCTTGGTCATATGACCTAAAAATTACGCTTTTCATTACTTCCGAACATTATTTTTTCTTAAATATATGTTATAATGTTCCAGGCTAATGTACTTTCCCGGAAATTTTACAACTGTCCTGCAAGTAAAATATATTCTTTTTTCGAGAAAAAGAGCGTTTCTTCGTCCCATGACGGAGCCGTTGAGCAAAAGAGGGTCGACCTGCTGTCTTAGTCGCCGATACGCCTGAATATGAGATTCTTATCGATCACTTTATGTTGCAGGAATAGAAAACACAACAGCCCTTGACCATTTATCTTTACTGCGTTCCTTCGTATTATACCTTTTACCCTTCATGTAATTGGTCTGCTTTATTTCACTTGCCTTTTAATGATTCTAAAACAGTGACTATTATTAAAAACTTTACCAATGTATATACTACTACCATGTTTTCTTTTAAAAACCTTTATTGTGAAAATTTCATTATACAAATACGAGCCTATAACCACGTGGGCCGGCCACGGAGCAAACTGTAATCGTATATGATGAATAGACATTTACACTGTAGAGGAACGTAACGGGCGGGCCATTAGGTTGCAAGAACTAAGGTGTCTAACAGTTACGGAATCGGTGGACGTACATTTTATAATTAAAATACGACAGGGCCAGTTACAATAAAATTATCTAGATATACATTTGCGGGCAAGTACCATGGGTGACGTTAATTCGAACTTTCAACAGTACAGTAATCAATAACACATCAGAACTTAATATCAATAGGGATGTCGAAATATTCAATCAATTCTCGTCCCCGCCCGCCATGTGCTTCAAAACTGCATACGTATCTCGTGATTTCAAGGTTCTGCAACCAGTACACAACAAGGAGTTACGAGTCCCATTTATTCTGGCGCCATTTTGGGCGAGGACGGGCAGGTCCAGGATATAGTCAAAATGTCTCTACCAACCATCGACTATGATGATGTTCATATGCTGTATTTATTAGAGTAACACTCAGATGTCCACATGAAATAAATTTGCCACAATCTAAACATGTCATTTTAATCTTTCCAAAGTTCTTCTAAATATTTGGGACCGTTTCCCTTGCCTCTGAAGCTCTCAGTGCCACTTCTTTGATGAATGTACTAGCAGGTCAGGGGTTCTCCTCCAAATCTCTCTTTTATGCAGCACTATAATTAATTGGTGCCACCTCTCCATATGACGATGCATGGTATAGTTACCACAACTATATTTTTTTTCGGTTCCTCTAGAGAGTTCATCGTGGCAGATGAAGCGTGTAACGTACCGGGCATTTACCTTTTTTTGCATGTACAGGAAAGGAAAAAAAAATCGAGCGTCCGAGTTCTAAGGTGTCCCAGGGCCATTTTAGTGGACCAGGCCCAAATCCAAAGAACAGGCCGCCATTTTGAGAGTCCTGTTGCAGCCGCCTGTCGCTGTAGCATCAAGAGCAGCCGAAACTCAGCTGAATGGCAACTGAAACGGTAAAGGGGCGCCCCACTACAGCAGACGACCCAGGCCCAAATCCAAAGAACAGCTATCTCACAGGCTAATGGGGCGACCCACGCCGAGTTTCAGCATTGTAGGATGACCACACAAGTACATCAACTTGCTAGACATCACCTCGGTGCCATCCGGATCTCGGCGCCCCACTGCAGATGAAGTGCCTCTCAACTATGAAACCACCACGGTGACATCCGGATCTTGGCGCGTTGTGCTGCCTTCGGCCTATTCGCACATCGGTCCGCTACTGACGCCATCTCACAGGCTAATGGGGCGACCCACGCCGAGTTTCAGCATTGTAGGATGACCACACCAGTACAGCAACTTGCTAGACATCACCTCGGTGCCATCCGGATCTCGGCGCCCCACTGCAGATGAAGTGCCTCTCAACTATGAAACCACCACGGTGACATCCGGATCTTGGCGCGTTGTGCTGCCTTCGGCCTATTCGCACATCGGTCCGCTACTGACGCCATCTCACAGGCTAATGGGGCGACCCACGCCGAGTTTCAGCATTGTAGGATGACCACACCAGTACAGCAACTTGCTAGACATCACCTCGGTGCCATCCGGATCTCGGCGCCCCACTGCAGATGAAGTGCCTCTCAACTATGAAACCACCACGGTGACATCCGGATCTTGGCGCGTTGTGCTGCCTTCGGCCTATTCGCACATCGGTCCGCTACTGACGCCATCTCACAGGCTAATGGGGTGACCCACGCCGAGTTTCAGCATTGTAGGATGACCACACCAACTTGCTAGACATCACCTCAGTGCCATCCGAATCTTGGCATCTCAACGCCTAGTGGTATCTTCCATACAAAAAATATTGTTACGCTGCCTTTGGCCCCATTCGCACATCAGTCCGCAACTTAGACATCACCTCGGTGCCATCCGGATCTTGGCATCTCAGCGCCTTGTGGTGTCAGTCAGAAAATATTGTTGTGCTGCCTTCGGCCTATTCGCACATCGGTCCGCTACTGACGCCATCTCACAGGCCAACGGGGCGCCCCACGCCGACTTTCAGCATTGTAGGATGGCCACACCAGTGCGGCAACTTGCTACACACCACCTCGGTGCCATCCGGATCTTGGCATCTCAGCGCCTTGTGGTCTCTTCTACACCGGAAATATAGTAGAAAATATTGTTGCGCTGCCTTTGGCCCCATTCACACATCAGTCCGCTACTGACACCATCTCACAGGCCAACGGGGCGCCCCACGCCGACTTTCAACATTGTAGGATGGCCACAGAAGTGCGACAACTTACTAGACACCACCTCGGTGCCATCCGGATCTTGGCGCGTTGTGCTGCCTTCGGCCTATTCGCACATCGGTCCGCTACTGACGCAAACTCACAGGCCAACGGGGCGCCCCACGCCGACTTTCAGCATTGTAGGATGGCCACACCAGTGCGGCAACTTCCTACACACCACCTCGGTGCCATCCGGATCTTGGCGCGTAGTGAAGCTGCAGCAGCTGCAAATAAGCTTCAGACAGTGTTACAACCGCTGCTCAGAACTCTCAACTATGACACCACCTCGATGCCATCCGGATCTTGGCGCGTTGTATTGCCTTCGGCCTATTCGCACATCGGTCCGCTACTGACGCCGCCTCACGTGCCAACGTATTTTCTCCGCATTTTATACCCTATGCCGCATAACAGGTCATGTGACTTGTTTATAAAACTTTTCATTGGTTCATTTTACTTTTGGTTTCCTAATGATGGAAGGCTTGATCATATGACCTAAAAACAACACTTTTCATTGGATGAAAACTTTTTTTTTCCCCCAAACGATGAAAGCCCCACCTTGTTTCTGGATGTTTCAGACTGAAGCTGGCGTCACCATGAGAGCACCACCATCTCGTAGCTCCGTCGTGGTCATTCCGCGAGCAATCATGGCAGCCGCTCCCCACCAGAAGCCTGCAGGAGTCGGGGCCCCCAAAACTTTTGATGAATTCTCAAGGCGGAGGGGACGCTTTCGAGAATGGGGTCCAAGACCTAGCAGACAAGCGTCCGATTTCCAAGGTGTCCCAGGGCCATTTCAGTGGACCAGGCCCAAAAAGGAAACAGCCTGCCGCCATTTTGAGAGTCCTGTGACAGCCGCCTATCGCTGCACCGCAAGAGTGGGCGCAACTCAGCTGAATGGCGGATTTTGACACAGTGGACCAAAAGCGGACGGAATGGCAACTGAAACGGTAAAGGGGCGCCCCACTACAACAGACGAGACTCCACCTGGAGAGGCCCGTTCACGCCGCCTCCCCCGGGGCGCTCCACGCCGTTATTCGGAGCAGCATTGTAGGATACCAAAACCAGTGCGGCAACTTACTGGACATCACCTTGGTGCCATCGTTCTGCTGCCTTGGAACTATTCGCACAACAGTTTGCTACTGATGACCCACCCCCCGCGACGCCCCACGCCGTTATTTGCTGAGTGGCAACTTACTAGACATCACTTTTGTGTCATCTAGATTTCGGCGCGTTCTGCTGCCTTGGAACTATTCGCACAACAGTTTGCTACTGATCACCCACCCCCCGCGACGCCCCACGCCGGAAATCTGGACGTTGTGCTGCGTTGGGACTATTCGCACAGCCGACCGCTACTTCGTTGTTTTTCTCTAAAAATGTTTATATGTTATTACTATTTTTGTTTTCTTGTATATATTTATAAATTATTAAAGTTTTATAATCTTACTACTTTGTCGGAGTGCTATATATTTTTAATGTGACACATAATTGTAAAAACTTTGATGTACAAAGAGTCATCCCTGGAATCTTCCGCTTCACGCTCGGTCCCCTCCCCAATCACAATACAGAATGGTTTTCAGATAATAGCAACGCTTCTGCTGTGACGGATCTCATCGAGTGTGGGCCTTGATCTACTATAACTCCTTTGAAGACGGGTGATTCTTTACAGCTGTGGCCATAAACTACATCTGCAGGGCTAGCTGATAGCCTAGGACCGGCCTGGACAATCGGACACAGAGGAAAAGGAGTGTCAGAGGGTGCGGTAGTGAATAGGGCGAAAGGGAGGTGTCGGGCGGGCACAGGGTGTGATTCTCAGGGAAGAACAGCGCAGATGGGGGGAGGTTTATTACCCATGCATAAAACAGAGAGCGGGGGTGACCACTGCCTGGGGGAGATGCTTGCGAGGGTGGGGAGCCATGCTAAGGATCGACAGCGTTCACAGAGTGGATCTGGTCAAGGCATCTAAAATGGCTGCCGTGCACGACAAAAGTGTGGCATTTGAAAAAAGACAAGATGGCGCACACAATGTTTTTCAACAATTCCTGATTTCCTTCGAATCGAACGTTAACAGACGTTGGGGCATATTACCAAAGTTAAGCGATATTTATCCCTAACGATGCATTGCAAAGATTTTTTTACCGTCAGAAATTATCGCAGATAAACCTTGCTATTATCAAGGTTTATCGCAAATACGATAAAAAACGAGCGCAATGCATTAATGTCGCTGAAAACTCCGCGATATTCATGCATTACCGAGCTAATGCTCTTAGCCATGTTATCCACCTCCCATTGGATAACATGGCTAAGAACTGCTCAGGGCAGCTGTTACTTTTTGGAGATATTCGCGCTTATCTCGAATATTTCCAAAAGTTGATAATAGGAGATAGCGATGTTAGCGACTGTTTCCAGTCGCTAACATCTTGGCATGCCCACTTTGCATGTCATTAGTGATAAATATCACTCACATGCAAAGTGGGACCCAAGATGGTCGCTATCTCCTACTAGCCGTCGCTAACTGGTGTTAGCAACAGCTAGGTAATACACATATAATTTTATCTCCGCGAAGCGGAGCGCTGTTACAGATATATATCTTGTTTTTGAACGTTAATTTCTCAAAATGCACTGAAGCACATATATTGAGACATAGCAAAGGCACATCGGGCTACCAGTCCCTAATATTTTACCAAGTTTCGTGCAAATCCATTCAGCCGTTCGATTATTATTATTATTATTTTTTTTTGCCCCGCGGGGCCCTTTTAAAACCTCCACATCAAACCTAGGGGGTCAGCGAGGATCTACTATGCCCCCTTATGGTCATCAGCCGTTCGATTATTATTATTATTTTTTTTTTTGCCCCGCGGGGCCCTTTTAAAACCTCCACATCAAACCTAGGGGGTCAGCGAGGATCTACTATGCCCCCTTATGGTCATTTGCCCCTTCGCTTTGGCCTCCTCTTGTCTCTCGATCCTACCGAGAGACAAGATGGCGGCCGCTACGTACTGTTTGGAATGTTTACAGACACCGGAGAGCCAATCAGCTTCGCTTCGCAAAGCTCCGTAACGCGAAAAGTACGCGAAGCGGTGCGCTGTTACAGATATATATCTTTTTTTGAACGTTAATTTCTCAAAATCCACTGAAGCACATATATTGAGACCTAGCAAAGGCACATCGGGCTACCAGTCCCTACAATTTTGCCAAGTTTCGTGCAAATCCATTCAGCCGTTCGATTATTATTATTATTATTTTTTTTTGCCCCGCGGGGCCCTTTTAAAACCTCCACATCAAACCTAGGGGGTCAGCGAGGATCTACTATGCCCCCTTATAGTTATTTCCCCCTTTGTTTTGACCTCCTCTTGTCTCTCGATCCTACCGAGAGACAAGATGGCGGCCGCTACGGACTGTTTGGAATGTTGACAGACGCCGGAGAACCAATCAGCTTCGCTTCACAAAGCTCCGTTGCGCGAAAAGTCCGCGAACCAGAGCGCTAACCGGTCCGCTGTTACAGATATATATCTTTTTTTAAACGTTAATTTCTCTAAATCCACTGGAGCACATATATTGAGACCTACAAAAGGCACATCGGGCTACCAGTCCCTACAATTTTGCCAAGTTTCGTGCAAATCCATTCAGCCGTTCGGGCTAAAAGTGAGGCCAACCGCCCTATGGAAAACTCAATGTTAAAAACACGTTTTGGGACCCCCCTTTTTTCTCGGCCCCCACTGGACGAACCCCCCCCAAATTTTCAAGGGCTGCTCAGAAACAAAATGTGCCATTTTCCTGAAAATTTCAGCCGATTCCGTCCACAAACGCCAAAGTTATTAGACATAGAATTTTCAAAAAACCCATAGAGAAAAAATCCTAACTATATATACCTACTGGCGACCGCCAGTAGGTAATATATATATATATATATATATATATATTCACTGAAAAAACCATAGGTTATAGACCATATATAGTTAGGAATTAGCATTTACAAAACCTTGAAAATTCACTGAAAAAACCATAGGTTATAGACCATATATAGTTAGGAATTAGCATTTAAAAAACCTTATTTTACTCACACAAAACCATTGAAATTCCATATATAGTTAGTTGCACTAACTATATATTGCGCACCCGCAATCCACTGCTGATGATGTCACATATTACATCATTCATGACATGGTCAGTGACATCACTGATGACATCACTGATGACATCTCAAATGACATCACTGATGACATCACTGATGACATCATCCATTGACTGTGTGTTTCTGTAAAGTTTAAATATGTTTTACATATTGAAAAATGAGTAGATGTAGAAGTGCCTAAATAAAAGATTTAGTAGGTGCGTGACTGACTTTAGGAATGAGTAAGTGATTAAATGTGTCTCACTGAGTGCATGGGTTAGTGACTAAACTGTCTTAATTTGTGCATCATTATGCCTGTTGTTCTGTAAAGTGCTGCATGTGTTGATCAGTAGCTATATGAGTAACTATATGGGTTATTGATTGATTGTCCAAGTATTTGTATGGGAGACTGAGTGTGTGTGTGGCTGGCTGGGAGATGTCTGACTCTGTGCAGATCAATGTGTTCTTGTATCAATGATTGTATAAGAGAGTAAGTATGTGTTAGTATATGTTTGAAAATGTAAGGTACTCTATGTTTAACTGTATAGATTAGAAAATGGAAGTGTGATTGATTCTTTACAGGACTGACTAGGTGTGTGAGTAACTCCATGGATCAGTGGCAGAGTGTGAGTGTCTGTATAGGTGTATGAGTGCATATGATAGTGTTGTAAAGATGAGTGATTGTATGTATGAATGATTGTATGGGTGAATGAGTGAATGTGTGTGTAGACGAAGGAATCAGTGAGTGCGTATGTAGTAACTAGTATTGGTGTGTCAATGGTTTAAAAAATTATATTCTGTATTTAACACTGGGTGTAACAGAGGTTATATTAAAGTGTGAGGAGATGCATTGTATTGTCACATGAATGATATCATCAGTGATGTGACCATTGATGTCAAATGAGATGTCATCAGTGATGTCATTTGAGATGTCATCAGTGATGTCATCAGGGATGTCATTTGAGATGTTATCAGTTATGTCATTTGAGATGTCATCAGTGATGTCATCAGTGATGTCATTTGAGATGTCATCAGTGATGTCATCAGTGATGTCACTGACCATGTCATGAATGATGTAATATGTGACATCATCAGCAGTGGATTGCGGGTGCGCAATATATAGTTAGTGCAACTAACTATATATGGAATTTCAATGGTTTTGTGTGAGTAAAATAAGGTTTTTTAAATGCTAATTCCTAACTATATATGGTCTATAACCTATGGTTTTTTCAGTGAATTTTCAAGGTTTTGTAAATGCTAATTCCTAACTATATATGGTCTATAACCTATGGTTTTTTCAGTGAATTTCAATGGTTTTTTAATAGCAAATATCATAAGCTGTCGAATGTCAAGTACGTGGTAAGTGAAAACATTTTCGTGTTTATGCACACTGATCTGCTTTGAATGGTGCCCCCCCCCCCTCATTTCTATTAGGAATACTCTCTCTTTGCAGATAGTGAAAGGTAGTTAACGCAGGCCTTTGCCCCCGTTGTAATTCGTCGTGCCTGCTTCTCTCTCCATTTGATTGATTGTTATCCAAGTATTTACTGTTTTAGAATTAGTTCTCTTTGGTTCATTCTCTATTTGCAAACAAACACAGAGTCGCAATACTCTGTTTAGTCTTTGCAGATAACGAAAAATCGTGTAAAAAAAAAGAAAAGGAATCGAGCAAAATCAGTAGGCCACTAATGGGATCTCTTTTTGACCTCGCTAAAATAGAAACATTAGGAACAACCCCTCATGACAAATACAAAACTAGTGAGATGAACTGAACTCCACACAATGATGGCTGCAAAACAGCTCGGCTCCGCCACCCACCCCGCCCAAAATAACGATAAAGAGCGGCTGCCATGATTGGTTGCGGAATGGCCACGACGGAGCTACGAAATGGTGCTGCTCTCATGCTAACCCCAGCTTCAGTCTGAAACATCCAGAAACACTGTAGACTACCAATTCGATCAGTTCCGGTAGCGCCCCAATGTAACCCGGTAGAGAAGAACTAGCCCTCCCCTCTTTGACTGATGGTTCTTGTTGCCTGTCCCTTCTGTTGTCATTTAACAGAACTATTTAGCCTGCTGAAAGGGGTTGTGTTCCGACCGCTGGTTGGTGGAGACATTTTGACTATATTTTGGACCTGCGTTGTCGCGTAATGCGTCATATGACGCGCCGCGTTAGCGCATCCGGAAGTCATCCGGGGCGCGCAGCGCGTAACGTAAGCATAACAAGTCATGTGACTTGTTAATAAAACATTTCATTGGTTCATTTTACTTTTCTTATTGTAATGATGAAAGGCTTGGTCATATGACCTAAAAATTACGCTTTTCATTACTTCCGAACATTATTTTTTCTTAAATATATGTAATAATGTTCCAGGCTAATGTACTTTCCCGGAAATTTTACAACTGTCCTGCAAGTAAAATATATTCTTTTTTCGAGAAAAAGAGCGTTTCTTCGTCCCATGACGGAGCCGTTGAGCAAAAGAGGGTCGACCTGCTGTCTTAGTCGCCGATACGCCTGAATATGAGATTCTTATCGATCACTTTATGTTGCAGGAATAGAAAACACAACAGCCCTTGACCATTTATCTTTACTGCGTTCCTTCGTATTATACCTTTTACCCTTCATGTAATTGGTCTGCTTTATTTCACTTGCCTTTTAATGATTCTAAAACAGTCACTATTATTAAAAACTTTACCAATGTATATACTACTACCATGTTTTCTTTTAAAAACCTTTATTGTGAAAATTTCATTATACAAATACGAGCCTATAACCACGTGGGCCTGCCACGGAGCAAACTTTAATCGTATATGATGAATAGACATTTACACTGTAGAGGAACGTAACGGGCGGGCCATTAGGTTGCAAGAACTAAGGTGTCTAACAGTTACGGAATCGGTGGACGTACATTTTATAATTAAAATACGACAGGGCCAGTTACAATAAAATTATCTAGATATACATTTGCGGGCAAGTACCATGGGTGACGTTAATTCGAACTTTCAACAGTACAGTAATCAATAACACATCAGAACTTAATATCAATAGGGATGTCGAAATATTCAATCAATTCTCGTCCCCGCCCGCCATGTGCTTCAAAACTGCATACGTATCTCGTGATTTCAAGGTTCTGCAACCAGTACACAACAAGGAGTTACGAGTCCCATTTATTCCGGCGCCATTTTGGGCGAGGACGGGCAGGTCCAGGATATAGTCAAAATGTCTCTACCAACCATCGACTATGATGATGTTCATATGCTGTATTTATTAGAGTAACACTCATCTGTCCACATGAAATTAATTTGCCACAATCTAAACATGTCATTTTAATCTTTCCAAAGTTCTTCTAAATATTTGGGACCGTTTCCCTTGCCTCTGAAGCTCTCAGTGCCACTTCTTTGATGAATGTACTAGCAGGTCAGGGGTTCTCCTCCAAATCTCTCTTTTATGCAGCACTATAATTAATTGGTGCCACCTCTCCATATGACGATGCATGGTATAGTTACCACAACTATATTTTTTTTCGGTTCCTCTGGAGAGTTCATCGTGGCAGATGAAGCGTGTAACGTACCGGGCATTTACCTTTTTTTGCATGTACAGGAAAGGAAAAAAAAATCGAGCGTCCGAGTTCTAAGGTGTCCCAGGGCCATTTTAGTGGACCAGGCCCAAATCCAAAGAACAGGCCGCCATTTTGAGAGTCCTCTTGCAGCCGCCTGTCGCTGTAGCATCAAGAGCAGCCGAAACTCAGCTGAATGGCAACTGAAACGGTAAAGGGGCGCCCCACTACAGCAGACGAGCCTCCACTTAGGAAGGCCCATTCACGCCGGCTCCCCCCCCCTTCGGGCACCCCACGCCGTTAATCGGAGCAGTATTGTAGGATGGCCACACCAGTGCGGCAACTTGCTAGACATCACCTCGGTGGTAACCGAATCTCAACGCCTTGTGGTGTCTTCTATTCAGAAAACATTGTTATGCTGCCTTCGACCTATTCGCCGCAAGTGCGCACACAACTCAACTGCATAGCTTGCTAGACACCACCTCGGTGCCATCCGGATCTTGGAATGTCAGCACCTTTTGGTGTCTTCTCTTCAGAAAATATTGTTGCGCTGCCTTTGGCCCCATTCGCACATCAGTCCGCTACTGACGCCATCTCACAGGCTAATGGGGCGCCCCACGCCGACTTTCAGCTTTGTAGAATGACCACACCAGTACAGCAACTTGCTAGACATCACCTCGGTGCCATCCGGATCTCGGCGCCCCACTGCAGATGAAGTGCCTCTCAACTATGAAACCACCACGGTGACATCCGGATCTTGGCGCGTTGTGCTGCCTTCGGCCTATTCGCACATCGGTCCGCTACTGACGCCATCTCACAGGCTAATGGGGCGACCCACGCCGAGTTTCAGCATTGTAGGATGACCACACCAGTACAGCAACTTGCTAGACATCACCTCGGTGCCATCCGAATCTTGGCATCTCAACGCCTAGTGGTATCTTCCATACAAAAAATATTGTTACGCTGCCTTTGGCCCCATTCGCACATCAGTCCGCAACTTAGACATCACCTCGGTGCCATCCGGATCTTGGCATCTCAGCGCCTTGTGGTGTCAGTCAGAAAATATTGTTGCGCTGCCTTTGGCCCCATTCGCACATCAGTCCGCTACTGACACCATCTCACAGGCCAACAGGGCGCCCCACGCCGACTTTTACCATTGTACGATGGCCACACCAGTGCCACAACTTGCTAGACACCACCTCGGTGCCATCCGGATCTTGGCATCTCAGCGCCTTGTGGTGTCTTCAAATCAGAAAATATTGTTGCGCTGCCTTTGGCCCCATTCGCACATCGGTCCGCTACTGACGCCATCTCACAGGCCAACGGGGCGCCCCACGCCGACTTTCAACATTGTAGGATGGCCATAGAAGTGGGACAACTTACTAGACACCACCTCGGTGCCATCCGGATCTTGGCGCGTTGTGCTGCCTTCGGCCTATTCGCACATCGGTCCGCTACTGACGCAAACTCACAGGCCAACGGGGCGCCCCACGCCGACTTTCAGCATTGTAGGATGGCCACACCAGTGCACCTTACTAGACACCACCTCGGTGCCATCCGGATCTTGACGCGTAGTGAAGCTGCAGCAGCTGCAAATAAGCTTCAGACAGTGTTACAACCGCTGTTCAGAACTCTCAACTATGACACCACCTCGGTGCCATCCGGATCTTGGCGCGTTGTGCTGCCTTCGGCCTATTCGCACATCGGTCCGCTACTGACGCAAACTCACAGGCCAACGGGGCGCCCCACGCCGACTTTCAGCATTGTAGGATGGCCACACCAGTGCTGCAACTTGCTGGACACCACCTCGGTGCCATCCGGATCTTGGCGCGTTGTATTGCCTTCGGCCTATTCGCACATCGGTCCGCTACTGACGCCGCCTCACGTGCCAACGTATTTTCTCCGCATTTTATACCCTATGCCGCATAACAGGTCATGTGACTTGTTTATAAAACTTTTCATTGGTTCATTTTACTTTTGGTTTCCTAATGATGGAAGGCTTGATCATATGACCTAAAAACAACACTTTTCATTGGATGAAAACTTTTTTTTTTTCCCAAACGATGAAAGCCCCACCTTGTTTCTGGATGTTTCAGACTAAGCTGGCATCAGCATGAGAGCACCACCATCTCGTAGCTCCGTCGTGGTCATTCCGCGAGCAATCATGGCAGCCGCTCCCCACTAGAAGCCTGCAGGAGTCGGGGCCCCCAAAACTTTTGATGAATTCTCAAGGCGGAGGGGACGCTTTCGAGAATGGGGTCCAAGACCTAGCAGACAAGCGTCCGATTTCCAAGGTGTCCTAGGGCCATTTCAGTGGACCAGGCCCAAAAAGGAAAGAGCCTGCCGCCATTTTGAGAGTCCTGTGACAGCCGCCTATCGCTGCACCGCAAGAGTGGGCGCAACTCAGCTGAATGGCAGCTTTTGACACAGTGGACCAAAAACGGACGGAATGGCAACTGAAACGGTAAAGGGGCGCCCCACTACAACAGATGACACTCCACCTGGAGAGGCCCGTTCACGCCGCCTCCCCCGGGGCGCCCCACGCCGTTATTCGGAGCAGCATTGTAGGATACCAAAACCAGTGCGGCACCTTACTGGACATCACCTTGGTGCCATCGTTCTGCTGCCTTGGAACTATTCGCACAACAGTTTGCTACTAATGACCCACCCCCCGCGTTGCCCCACGCCGTTATTTGCTGGGTGGCAACTTACTAGACATCACTTTCGTGTCATCTAGATTTCGGCGCGTTCTGCTGCCTTGGAACTATTCGCACAACAGTTTGCTACTGATGACCCACCCCCCGCGACGCCCCACGCCGGAAATCTGGACGTTGTGCTGCGTTGGGACTATTCGCACAGCCGACCGCTACTTCGTTGTTTTTCCCTAAAAATGTTTATATGTTATTACTATTTTTTTTTCTTGTATATATTTATAAATTATTAAAGTTTTATAATCTTACTACTTTGTCGGAGTGCTATATATTTTTAATGTGACACATAATTGTAAAAACTTTGATGTACAAAGAGTCATCCCTGGAATCTTCCGCTTCACGCTCGGTCCCCTCCCCAATCACAATACAGGATGGTTTTCAGATAATAGCAACGCTTCTGCTGTGACGGATCTCATCGAGTGTGGGCCTTGATCTACTATAACTCCTTTGAAGAGGGGTGATTCTTTACAGCTGTGGCCATAAACTACATCTGCAGGGCTAGCTGATAGCCTAGGACCGGCCTGGACAATCGGACACAGAGGAAAAGGAGTGTCAGAGGGTGCGGTAGTGAATAGGGCGAAAGGGAGGTGTCGGGCGGGCACAGGGTGTGATTCTCAGGGAAGAGCAGCGCAGATGGGGGGAGGTTTATTACCCATGCATAAGACAGAGAGCGGGGGTGACCACTGCCTGGGTGAGATGCTTGCGAGGGTGGGGAGCCATGCTAAGGATCGACAGCGTGCACAGAGTGGGTCTGGTCAAGGCATCTAAAATGGCTGCCGTGCACGACAAAAGTGTGGCATTTGAAAAAAGACAAGATGGCGCAGACAATGTTTTTCAACACTTCCTGATTTCCTTCGAATCGAACGTTAACAGACGTTGGGGCATATTACCAAAGTTAAGCGATATTTATCCCTAACGATGCATTGCAAAGATTTTTTTACCGTCAGAAATTATCGCAGATAAACCTTGCTATTATCAAGGTTTATCGCAAATACGATAAAAAACAACCGCAATGCATTAATATCGCTGAAAACTCAGCGATATTCATGCATTACCGAGCTAATGCTCTTAGCCATGTTATCCACCTCCCATTGGATAACATGGCTAAGAACTGCACAGGGCAGCTGTTACTTTTTGGAGATATTCGCGCTTATCTCGAATATTTCCAAAAGTTGATAATAGGAGATAGCGATGTTAGCGACTGTTTCCAGTCGCTAACATCTTGGCATGCCCACTTTGCATGTCATTAGTGATAAATATCACTCACATGCAAAGTGGGGCCCAAGATGGTCGCTATCTCCTACTAGCCGTCGCTAACTGGTGTTAGCAACAGCTAGGTAATACAGATATAATTTTATCTCCGCGAAGCGGAGCGCTGTTACAGATATATATCTTGTTTTTGAACGTTAATTTCTCAAAATGCACTGAAGCACATATATTGAGACCTAGCAAAGGCACATCGGGCTACCAGTCCCTAATATTTTACCAAGTTTCGTGCATATCCATTCAGCCGTTCGATTATTATTATTATTTATTTTTTTTGCCCCGCGGGGCCCTTTTAAAACCTCCACATCAAACCTAGGGGGTCAGCGAGGATCTACTATGCCCCCTTATGGTCATTTGCCCCTTCGCTTTGGCCTCCTCTTGTCTCTCGATCCTACCGAGAGACAAGATGGCTGCCGCTACGGACTGTTTGGAATGTTTACAGACACCGGAGAGCCAATCAGCTTCGCTTCGCAAAGCTCCGTAACGCGAAAAGTACGCGAAGCGGTGCGCTGTTACAGATATATATCTTTTTTTGAACGTTAATTTCTCAAAATCCACTGAAGCACATATATTGAGACCTAGCAAAGGCACATCGGGCTACCAGTCCCTACAATTTTGCCAAGTTTCGTGCAAATCCATTCAGCCGTTCGATTATTATTATTATTTTTTTTTTTTGCCCCGCGGGGCCCTTTTAAAACCTCCACATCAAACCTAGGGGGTCAGCGAGGATCTACTATTCCCCCTTATGGTCATTTGCCCCTTCGCTTTGGCCTCCTCTTGTCTCTCGATCCTACCGAGAGACAAGATGGCGGCCGCTACGGACTGTTTGGAATGTTGACAGACGCCGGAGAACCAATCAGCTTCGCTTCACAAAGCTCCGTTGCGCGAAAAGTACGCGTCCTGGAGCGCTGCCCGGTCCGCTGTTACAGATATATATCTTTTTTTAAACGTTAATTTCTCAAAATCCACTGTAGCACATATATTGAGACCTACAAAAGGCACATCGGGCTACCAGTCCCTACAATTTTGCCAAGTTTCGTGCAAATCCATTCAGCCGTTCGGGCTAAAAGTGAGGCCAACCGCCCTATGGAAAACTCAATGTTAAAAACACGTTTTGGGACCCCCCTTTTTTCTCGACCCCCCCTGGACGAACCCCCCCCCCAATTTTCAGGGGCTGCTCAGAAACAAAATGTGCCATTTTCCTGAAAATTTCAGCCAATTCCGTCCACAAACGCCAAAGTTATTAGACATAGAATTTTCAAAAAACCCATAGAGAAAAAATCCTAACTATATATACCTACTGGCGACTGCCAGTAGGTAATAGAGGTATATATTACCCACTGGCGGTCGCCAGTAGGTATATATAGTTAGGATTTTTTCCCTATGGGATTTTTGAAAATTCTATGTCTAATAACTTTGGCGTTTGTGGACGGAATTGGCTGAAATTTTCAGGAAAATGGAACATTTTGTTTCTGAGCAGCCCCTGGAAATTTGGGGGGGGTTCGTCAAGGGGGGGCCGAGAAAAAAGGGGGTTCCCAAAACGTGTTTTTCCAATGTTAATTTCCATAGGGCGGTTGGCCTCACTTTTAGCCCGAACGGCTGAATGGATTTGCACGAAACTTGGCAAAATTGTAGGGACTGTTAGCCCGATGTGCCTTTGCTAGGTCTCAATATATGTGCTCCAGTGGATTTTGAGAAATTAACGTTCAAAAAAAGATTTATATCTGTAAGCGCGCTCTTGGCAGCGCTCCGGTTCGCGTACTTTACGCGTAACGGAACTTCGTGAAGCGAAGCTGATTGGCTCTCCGGTGTCTGTCAACATTCTAAACAGTCCGGAGCGGCCGCCATCTTGTCTCTCGGTAGGATCGAGAGACAAGAGGAGGCCAAAACAAAGGGGGAAATGACCATAAGGGGGCATAGTAGATCCTCCCTGACCCCCTAGGTTTGATGTGGAGGCTTTAAAAGGGGCCCGCGTGGGGAGTGCCCGGTTCGCGATCCGGGAAGCGTTCTGGGGAGCGTACTATAAGGAAAAAAGAATGATAGACTTTTCAAATACTGTATGTTAATTGATTGTTGGTTTTGTTGATTATTTTTTAATTTCTTTATTTTTTAAGCAATTATTTATTATTGTGATTGTGTTTCAAAATTTAATAACATTTCTAACATTTCACTGTCTGAAAATGTCCTCATTTTCATTGAACATAGTTTGTAATCTGTGAGGGTGTAAAATGTCCTCATTTTGAAGGAGGTCATCTACTGCTTGCACACATTGCAGTAGTTCTTGGTCCCAAGTTTCATCCATAAATTCTATATAATTTGGATCAATTAATTCTTGGCTGCTCTCTTGCAGGACAATTTGAAATGAAACTTTCTGTTCGCCTTCCATGTTGCCTGAAATTTGGATAAAAAAATATATATTAGTAGAGATAGGGCACTGTTGGGATTAATTTTAGATAGGCAGTTTTTATCAGTGAATTTATCTTTGGGCAGTGTATAGTATCAGAGTGGAAGTAGGAATATAAAAAAGTGTAAAAAATATATATTAGTAGAGATAGGGCACTGTTGGGATTAATTTTAGATAGGCAGTTTTTATCAGTGAATTTATCTTTGGGCAGTGTATAGTATCAGAGTGGAAGTAGGAATATAAAAAAGTGTATGTGATTTAACGTAAGTAAATTCATAATTATACAAGAGAAACCTAACTCCATCCATAACTATAACAGAGAAGTCTATCTAAATCTATAACTACTACAGAGGGATAGTATATAACTATCAGAAAAAGTTTACCATATTAACTGATAGTGCACAATATACTTCAGTTTTTAAAATAACAACTTACCTTTACAAAGAAGTTGAAGTGATTAGTGAAAATCCAATTGAAATGTACACCAGGAAGTAGTAGTCAAAATGGGTGTGTTTCCTTCTCTTCCTTTATATATATTCAGGTATATAACCAATCAAATGTCAGGTAAAAAAAGTAGAAAATGAAAGTAACATTTTCATTGGTTGTCAATTCCAACACTTCAGATGTGTTTTGTGAAGTAATTTACCTCACGGTATTTAGAGAGGTCTACAGGCTAAATGGCTAAATGGAATTTCAATCAAATGTGTGAAAATGATAGGGATTGGTATGTAGTATGAGCTAATCTATATTTGGTGAAAGTGTCTCCAGTCGTTTTTCTGTAAATTACTTTCCCACCTTTTTTGATGGAGCGCTTCCCGGGGAGCGCCCCGGTACGCGAACTGGCGAGCGCCCCGGTACGCTAACCTGAAGCGTTACGGGAGTCCACCATTTTGTGTTTCGGTCGAATTAAGATACAAGATGGAGGGCAACTAATGTTCAGAATGGGTAGAAGGGGGCACGGTAGACTTATCTTGACCCCTAGGTTTTCTAAGGGTGGCTGAGGAGGCCCATATGTGCGAGAAAACATTTTTTTTTTTAAATTTCGCGAGGTTAGCTTCCGGTTCGCGTACCGGGTAGTGCCCCGGGGAGCGTACTTTGTTGAAAATTAGTGAAAAAAGTTAGAGTAAAATAATAATTGTGAGTGATCAGATGTAGGGTAGCTCTGAGAAGAGCTTTTGGGTTTATGGTACATTTAGGTACTTATAAGTAGGTACCAATGCACAGTCTTAAATTCTGAATGAAAATTCTGTTGCCCTCATCTGAGAAGTGAACTCCATCTCCTCTGTAGATATCTTGCATGTAGTAACGCAAGTTATTGTTGTACACGGAGCCCATTCCATGGTCTCTCATGTAAGCTGAAACAGATTTGTTTACATGCTTCCTCGACTTCTCAATTTGTGGACAAAATTGGTTCGACCACCTCCATTTCTGTCTTTGGCATATATTTGAATATACAATCAATCAATCAATCAATCAGGTCATTTGTAGAGCGCACTACTCACCCGTAGGGTCTCAAGGCGCTGGGAGGGGGGGGTGCCGCTACTGCTCGAACAGCCAGGTCTTGAGCTTCTTCCTGAAGGAGAGGTGGTCCTGGGTCAGGCGCAGGTTGGTCGGGAGTGAGTTCCAGGTCTTGGCGGCCAGGTAGGAGAAGGACCTTCCTCCTGTTGTCGCTCTTCGGATGCGGGGGACGGCGGCGAGGGCGTGGTTGGTTGATCTGAGGAGGCGCTTGGGAGTGTAGAAGTTGATCCGGTTGTTGAGGTAGCTCGGGCCTTGGTCGTGTAGGGCTTTGTGTGCGTGGGTGAGGAGACGGAAGGTGATTCTCTTGTTGACCGGGAGCCAGTGCAGATCTCTCAGGTGTCCGGAGATGTGGCTACGTCGGGGGATGTCGAGGATGAGTCTGGCC
This sequence comes from Lissotriton helveticus, assembly GCF_964261635.1. Taxonomy (NCBI): domain Eukaryota; kingdom Metazoa; phylum Chordata; class Amphibia; order Caudata; family Salamandridae; genus Lissotriton; species Lissotriton helveticus. Next base: position 1,795,356,455 of record NC_136068.1, read on the forward strand.
GAGGCGTTCTGGATCCGCTGGAGTCTCTTCTGGAGCTTGGCGGTGGTTCCGGCGTAGAGGGCGTTGCCGTAGTCCAGTCGGCTGGTGACGAGGGCTTGGGTGACCGTCTGCCGCGTCTCGGTGGGGATCCATCGGAAGATCTTGCGTAGCATGCGCAGGATGTTGAAGCAATCCTCTGTGGCCAAACCACTTAATTTCCACATCTTGTAAATTGAGGTTAGGTAAATTTCTGTTATAAGCATACCTCTGAGCCCAGTAGATGTAACTATGTCCAACAATCCAGACAGAAAACATGGTGAGAGAAGGGTCTGCTGCAGTCAGCTGAAGTGTGGCAATGAAATGGCAGTTGAAAAAATAAGAGTTTAAAATGAAAAAAACTGTGGAGTTTCTGTGTTAATGAAGCAGTAACAGTGATTGGTGGATTTTGATTGCTGAAAACAGAAAGTTAGGGTGCATGGATGAGTTCTTTGAAAGATGTATTTTGAGTGGTCAAGAAAAAATCATTAAATGAAAGATTGCACTGGATATGCAGGTGCACTGAGAGTTCAGAGTTCAATTGAAACATTGTTGTGTGAACTTGCAAACACCAGAGGTCTTCCAAGAGGTGGTTGCTATGCAAAAAAGGCAGAGAGGGCAGAGGGGGGAAGGGTTTTGATTTGAAAAAAGTGAGGGAAGAGTTTTGATTGGGTGACATGAGAGATATGTGTGAAGAATTACAGCATTTCTGTGCTTTTGATAGCTGCAGACTCTGGAGTGCATACCTTTTGCTCTGCTAAAGACAAAGTGGTGTGTTTCTGAGACTGTTTTGAAACTCATAAAGTATTTGCTAAGGTGAGAAAAGATTTATTTAATTTAGATAGAGAATAGTGTGCTTTAAGGAGAAAATTATGAAGAAAGTTGTGTTTTTAAAATGTTGCTTTGCCTCAAGTGTTTTACAAATAGATTTTGTTTCTTTGAGAAATTGTAATTGGAGAAAATGTGAAGTATTAGTACTGACAGGGTGTTTTTGTGCATAGGAGCTGTGGAGTGTTTTCAAATTATGACTAGAAAATCGTTTTTGAGGAAAAGGAATGGTTTTAAAATTTATGACAAGGACATAATGGTGTATGCTTCTTTATAAGGCATTTCAGTGTCTCTGATGTTATTTTTCCCATTTTAATGTAAGACCTTTCCCTGTGGAGCAAATTGCTTGTAAATATGCTCCCACCTGTGCATGGCAAATTTAGATTTTGATTGTTTGCATTACATAGCCATGTAAAAAGTGACCCAAACATGCTGCAAAGGCAATCAAAAAACGCTTTCATGTGTCTTAAGGACATTTAGGGGTCGATTCCGATCCAGTAAAATCCCCGTCCGTACGAATCGTATCCGGAGCCGTTTCCGTACGACTCGTACGGACGCCGTACGACCGGACGATTCCGATCCCGATCGGCCGACCTGGACGCGATTCGTACGGTACACGTCGATTCGTACAGAAAAGCGCATGATCACCTACACTCTGTACGGCACGTACCCCCCATGATCGCAGGGGTACGGCGCGTACCCCTGCGATCATGCGGGGTACGTGCCGTACACCCAGCGTACATGGGGTACGTGCCATACACCCACCGTACATGGGGTACGATGCGTACCCCATGTACGCTGGGTGTACGGCACGTACCCCGCATGATCGCAGGGGTACGCGCCGTACCCGTGCGATCATGGGGGGTACGTGCCGTACCCGGGGGGGGTGTTCCGTACCTGTTTCGGCGCGAACTGTGCGTTTACGACTGTTTTCAGCTCCCGTAGGAAAAGGGTCGTACGGTGCGTACCCGATACGAATCGTACTTGCTGGGTCGTAAAAACTAGCCGCGATGTCGCGTACAGCGGGTTCCGAGTGAGATTCGTACGGAGATTTGAGTCGTACGGAGTCCTGTACGACTCGTACGGAGTTCGGCACCTAGTACGGATCGTACTTCATCGTACGTACGGGACGTCTACGGATACGATTCGTACGGGGAAAAAACGCCCCGTACGACGATTCGGAGCGCATTTTACCGGATCGGAATCGACACCTTAAAGTCATTTCCCCATGTGGAGTGTTTTCAAATTATGACTTGAAAATTGTTTTTGAGGAAAAGGAATGGTTTTAAAATTTATGACAAGGACATAATGGTGTATGCTTCTTTATAAGGCATTTCAGTGTCTCTGATGTTATTTTTCCCATATTAAATTAAAAGACCTTTCCCCGTGGAGCAAATTCCTTGTAAATATGCTCCCACCTGTGCATAGTAAATTTAGATTTTGATTGATTGAGTTACATAGCCATGTTAAAAGTGACCTAAAAAAGTTGCAAAGGCTTTAAAAAAACACTTTCATGTGTCTTAAGTACATTTTAAGTCATTTCCCCGTGGGCAGTGTTTTCAAATTATGACTTGAAAATCGTTTTTGAGGTAAAGGAATGTTTTTAAAATTTATGTGCGCCATATGCCCCCAAATTTCTTTTTCAGGGGTGCAGCAGGGTGTTCTTGAGACACCCCTGCACCCTTGGAAAAATTCCTAATTTGCAATGAGCTAATTGCTAATCGCAAATTGCACCTTCATTCCTATGGGCCTCCTGGCCCATGGAATGAATGGGTAATTTGCAATTAGCAATTTGCTCATCGCAAATTAGGAATGGTAAAGAATTGCTATTTATTCCTTAAAATTCGCTATTTAGGAAATGCAAAATAGTTTGATGATACATATGGCGGTTCATCTCTAACAAGATAAGAAGCTTAGGGATAGATTTATGATGACTGGCGCAATGAAGTGGACATCACTTACTTCATTGGTAGGCCTTTACATGTATTATCTCCTCTGTATTCTTCAACAAGCGTAACTTTGATCTGCAACCCTGAGTAGGCCTCACCTTAAACAAACCTCTGGATAGGCCACAACTTATCGTCATCCTGAATTAATCATTTAAAATGCTAGGGACAGATTTATGATAGGTGTATGCCTCTTTTGCGCCACTGTGCGTCACTTTTGTGATGCAGCGGTGGTGCAAAAGATTTGCTATGAGGCGACAAAATTACAAATTGATGCATTTAGGCAGATGTGTCATGCTGTAAAAAAAATGTGCCACATGAAACTGATGCAGCAGTGATGCAAAAGATGCACCATGTTGCAAGACAGGCCTCACTTGGGGCCATATGTATCAAGCTAATTAGCATTCGCAAAGCTAATTAGACAAATGGTATGTATCAAACAAGTTTGATGCAAAATAAGGAATAGCAAAATTTGCTATTCCTTATTTTGAGATTGCACTTAAGGATTAGCAAATTTTGCGATTCCTCAAATGCAATGTATCAAACAAAAAATATGCAAAAAATGCCATTAAGGATTTGCAAATTACCACCAACTTCTAGTTGGTGGTAATTTGCAAATTCTTTTCAAAAAGCTTTCTTTCCAAAAAATAAAAGGTGCCATATGACGCCCATACATGCCCTTAGGGCATGTATGTGCGCCATATGCCCCCAAATTTCTTTTTCAGACGTGCAGCAGGGTGTTCTTGAGACACCCCTGCACCCTTGGAAAAATTCCTAATTTGCGATTAGCTAATTGCTAATCGCAAATTGCACCTTCATTCCTATGGGCCTCCTGGCCCATGGAAATGAATGGGTAATTTGCAAATAGCAATTTGCTCATCGCAAATTAGGAATGGTAAAGAATCGCTATTTATTCCTTAAAATTCGCTATTTAGGAAATGCAAAATAGTTTGATGATACATATGGCGGTTTATCTCTAACAAGATAAGAAGCTTAGGGATAGATTTATGATGACTGGCGCAATGAAGTGGACATCACTTACTTCATTGGTAGGCCATTACATGTATTATCTCCTCTGTATTCTTCAACAAGCGTAACTTTGATCTGCAATCCTGAGTAGGCCTCACCTTAAACAAACCTCTGGATAGGCCACACCTTATCGTCATCCTGAATTAATCATTTAAAATGCTAGGGACCGATTTATGATAGGTGTATGCCTCTTTTGCGCCACTGTGCGTCACTTTTGTGATGGAGCTGCGGTGCAAAAGATTTGCTATGAGGCGACAAAATTACAAATTGATGCATTTAGGCAGATGTGTCATGCTGTAAAAAAACCGTGCCACATGAAACCGATGCAGCAGTGATGCAAAAGATGCACCATGTTGCAAGACAGGCCTCACTTGGGGCCATATGTATCAAGCTAATTAGCATTCGCAAAGGCCGAAATTCTGCGAATTTCGGCCTTTGCGAATGCTAATTAGACAAATGGTATGTATCAATCAAGTTTGATGCAAAATAGGGAATAGCAAAATTTGCTATTCCTTATTTTGCGATTGCACTTAAGGATTTGCAAATTTTGCGATTCCTTAAATGCAATGTATCAAACAAAAAATATCCAAAAAATGCCATTAAGGATTTGCAAATTACCACCAACTTCTAGTTGGTGGTAATTTGCAAATTCTTTTCAAAAAGCTTTTTTTCCAAAAAACAAAAGGTGCCATATGACGCCCATACATGCCCTTAGGGCATGTTTGTGCGCCATATGCCCCCAAATTTCTTTTTCAGGGGAGCAGCAGGGTGTTCTTGAGACACCCCTGCACCCTTGGAAAAATTCCTAATTTGCGATTAGCTAATTGCTAATCGCAAATTGCACCTTCATTCCTATGGGCCTCCTGGCCCATGGAAATGAATGGGTAATTTGCAATTAGCAATTTGCTCATCGCAAATTAGGAATGGTAAAGAATCGCTATTTATTCCTTAAAATTCGCTATTTAGGAAATGCAAAATAGTTTGATGATACATATGGCGGTTCATCTCTAACAAGATAAGAAGCTTAGGGATAGATTTATGATGACTGGCGCATCACCAGGGATGTGCCAGTCATCCTGCGCCGCTGTTCCGCCACCCATGGTGTGTTGCATTTACAATGCGGCGCACCATGGGGCAAAAACGCCACAGATGCGTGACGCATCTGTGCCGTAAAGGTGGCGCATTGCTGGAGTTGTATCGCAAGTGCGATGCAGCTCCAGCAAGGCTCAGGGGTGCCCCATCTCCACAATGCTGCGTCAAGACCTATGCCTGCTTCAAGCAGGCGCAGGGTTTTGACGCAGCTTTGTCCTATCTGATTGTAAATGCGGCACACCATGGGTGGCAGAGCAGCGGTGCACGTTAACTGGTGCATCCCTGGGGATGTGCCAGTTAACATAAATCTGCCCCTTTACATTTAAGTATGTGCAGGGGACACAGAGTCGGTGAGGCTTATCCAAGGTTAAGAAGAGATGAGTCCTGTTCACTGAAAAATTGGACATAGGCTTCACCTCCTCAGCATCGCTGGACATGGCTAAATAATAGCTGCAAAATGTTACTCTTGTTAAACAATTTTACTATTATAATCTCTGAGATTTGTCTCTTACTCTGCAACATCTCATTGTTGTTATCTTTCTTTAAAGATAAAGACAACATCAACATGAGCGACAATCAGCAATCAGTTGATTTCGACCTCATCATTGAACTCGTAATTGAAACATCAGTGGATGTTGATCCTTTGGATGATTTAAATCCTGAGGATGAAGAAGAACGTGATGAGGATGCAGATTTGTCAGAATTGTATGACATAGGATGGGAAGCTGACGTGCTTGAGCCTATGGAACTATAAACATTTATTTTAAAAATTTATAATAAATAAAAAGTAAAAATGTAAACCGTTTAATTTAAAAATAAAGACACCTTCAAAAACAGGTTATGTGTAGTGTCTTCAATAAAATATTAAAATATGCTCATAAAATTAGATCAGATTCACATATAAAACAGCACAGGTAAAATGAATATAAATTCCATTTCTTTTCTGCTATTTCTGTATTCTAAATTTGCCAAGCACTAAAAAATCTTCTATGTAAAAATGTCAAGTAGTGTGTTAAGTTTTTGATGACTGTTATTGATTTACTGTTGGGTAATAGTGGTTAATAACATTTTTTATTATATTTTACCACAGATTCAACTGCAGATCATTTCAAGATTTCAGCATGCCAACCAAAGAAAGACTGAGAAAGGCTGCAAAACGTCAAAGACAGCAGGTCAATGAAAAAAAGCAGCAGTCCTCTAACAAAAAGATTTGTCAAGTCACCAAGAAAGCACCGGGTAAGAGTACAAAACATTCATAAGAAATATCTGTAGTAAAAAAAATATTACTACAGAAAATGTTTCAGTCCAAAAAAAGAGAAGCAATTCAAACGGAAAGGAAAGGCCAATGAAAAATGTTACTGCTAGAGCAAGAGATAACTCTGTGCATGATAGTAGAAGGAAACAACAGTTTAGGGACATTCCTAAACGAATGTTCCGCAACAGGATAATTGGCAATTTGTTAAAAAATATTAACAAAGGTCAACAGAAAGTGGTTTTTTATAAGAGAAAACAAATAGTTGAGAAAGTTATTGATCAGGCATTTGAAATTAAACGTAAGGTATTTATTTTGATAATCAATAGAATTAGGAAGCTAAACAAGGCAATTTATGATTTCAAAAGAAATAGTAGATGGAAGAGAATAGTTAATCGTAGTAATTTTTGTGAAGTTTTTTCTGGAGAATGGATGCATAGTTCAAGCTGTGAGGCATTTTTTAATGAGGAGAGTTATTTCCAGGATAATGATTTGGTGCATGCAGTTGACACCAGTGGTCGAGCTTATGAAGTGAAAGATGGTTGTCCAGTTGAAAAAGAAAAACTTGTGACAACAGAGATAGAAGAGGTGTTAGGTAATGAGGTTTTAGGAAGACGTCCTAAGGGTCCTGTGTACACCTGGAAGTGTAGTAGTATTTGCAGTGTGCGACAGGATTCCATCAATTTGCTTTGTGATTTTGTACGGTCATTTAATAAGAAAAGTTTGAAGCAGAAAATGAAGTTGTTGCAAGAATTAGATCCTTGCAGAGTGAGAGAAGTGACAGGTTTGCATGGTCATTCACTGGCTTGTCTTTCCAGGAGAGTATGCCAGAGTGTTTTTCATCATTTCAGGATGCTAGCAGTGCATCATAATAAAGTGAGGAAATTAGTTAGAATGTTGTATTATGCTAAGAGTCCAGCAATTATGCTTAAACAATTATGCGCTGCTCTTTTGCATGGTTCTGAAATAGATGTGAAGAATATATGTGAAGAAATTGAGTTTTGTTACTTTGGAAGTAAAGAGGAGAATGTTGAAATTGACCAAGAAGAAGAGGGTAATGTGGAAGATAGTGTACAGGTTTCCAGTACAGATAATTTCCAGAGGGAAATTGCAACGTTTGAGGTGAAATCAAGTGAGAGGCCAAATTTCACTTGTGTGTGTTGTCGACGCACTTATTATAAGAATCAGACTAAGTTAGTGGATTTATATGCAAAAAGTGAAAGGGAAAATAATAGTGAATGGAAGGATTTCACAACATACTTGATGGTAGAAAATTGTTTTGATTTGGGATTGGATCAACGTGTGTGTACTTATTGTTGTAACAAATTAAATCGAAACCAGATGCCTGCTAGAGCAGTTCATAATAATCTGGAATTGGTTGAGATTCCTTCTGAATTGAAGGATTTAAATACTTATGAATCTATTTTGATTCAAAGTATCCATCCCTTTCAGGCTATTGTAAGAATGGAGCCAAAGACAGGGAAATTGCCTCCATCAGATTTACAGAGAGGATTAAAGGGAAGAGTTGTTTATTTGCCTCTAGATTTGAAGAAAAACATTAACACAATTGGAGTAGAAAAAGTGGAAGAGGAACCTCTGGTTATCTTAGTTAATGGGGTTCCGACAAAGAATAAGAAAATATGGCAAGATTTAGTGGATGTTAGGAAAGTTAAAAAGGCAACATTGTATTTGAAAAAAAATAATAAATACTATAAGAATGTATATGTTGCAGAAGAGGAAGTAAGTGAGGAAGAGGATAGCGATTTGTGTGCTGGTCAAATTGAGAAAGTAGAACCCTGTACTAGTGAAGAAATATATGAACATTATAGTGTTCATCCTTTGCATTCCAAGGAAGTCATGGGGAATGCTATTGAGTTGTTTCAAATGAAACAAGCCAAAGGGAGTCCCATTAGTGTTTGGGAGGAAAGTTTGGAAGCTCGGTGTTTCCCACAGCTTTTTCCAACAGGTCAGGGAGGAAGATATGATGAGCGACCTCATCAAATTCCTGCTTCTGAATACCGGACTTTGCGATTGTATGCAGGAGATGCTAGGTTTCGACAATGCATTCCCTATTTGTTTCATCTCCTGTTTGAAAGCGATCTGTCTGGACTGTCATATGCAGTGAACCACATCTTGAAAAGTGGTATACAGATGCAAAACATCTCGGCAAGTGACTTTATGGATAAAGTCAATGTCCAAGACAGTATTTTGGATTCTCACCTGATTAATCTCATGGCGTGTCAGCGTGGTACTAATGAGTACTGGTACCGTCGTCATGGTGATTTAAAATGTATGCTGAGGAACTTAGGAACTCCCACATGGTTCCTCACTCTGAGCTGTGCCGAGTATGGCTGGGAAGACTTACTTGAATTTCTACGAGAGGCAAATGGAAACATCGAAAACATCGAATTCAAGACACCCGGAGAACTGTGCTCTTTGGATCCAGTCAATGTATGCAGGTACTTCAATCATAGATTTGAAGCTATGATGTCTTTCATCATGAATAAGAAGAATCCACCTCTTGGAGAGGTGTTGGATTTCTTCTGGAGAAAGGAGTACCAAGCAAGAGGTGCTCCTCATATACATATGCTGCTGTGGATCAAGGATGCACCTAAATTTGGAACGGATCCAGAAGACTCAGTGATGAGTTTCATACAACAGTATTCTACGTGTGCTGTTCCGAACGCAAAGGAGAAGAAAAGCCTAAGAGAAAAAGTTCTACGTTTCCAAAGCCATCGATGTGGAAAGTACTGTCGTCGTAAATTCCGAAACAAGGACAAGTTCTACACCAAATGTCGTTTCGGCTTTCCACGACCGGTGATTTCTAAAGGAAGAGTAAACAGTTTGATGTCTTCGCTGCGACATAATGTGATGAAGAAATCACCTAAAAACACATACAATTTGAAGAGGAACGAAGAGTCTAAGTACATCAACGACTACAACCCGGTGATTTTGTCCATGTGGAATGCTAACATGGATATACAGTTTGTGGCTGATAACTGTATGGCTGTGGCTCGGTATGTGACATCTTACATCACCAAAAAAGAGAAGACAGAATTGAAGGATATGTGGGAGGACATTTCCCATGAAAAGAGCCTCAGTAAGAAGTTGTACAGTTTCAGTCTGAAGATGTTGTCGCATCGAGAAATCGGAGCTTACGAATGTTCTGACCGGTTGTCTTCAGCAAGTCTCTATGCCAAGTCCAGGAGTATCGTTTGGGCGAGTCTTGGTCTTGCTGCAACGCGTAATCGAGTTCTGAAACCTGTGCGGGAAATTGAGTATTTGGCGGAAAAGGAGCCAAACAGTACCGACATTTTGAAGACCAACATGTTGGATACATATTATCCAAATCGAAGCAGTCACCTCGAGAATGTTTGTCTGTATGAGGTTCTTCAAAATTACATATTCAAGAGGAACATCAAAGAAGATACTGAGAAAGGAGTGTATGCTGTAATAGGAAGTGAGGGATGTCTGGTCAAGCAAAGAAAATGCCACTTGGTAAACCATCGAAAATTGAGTGGCGAATCTCCTGAAAAAAAAGAGTTTTTCTTTTTAGCACTTTTGCAACTTTTCAAGCCTTGGCGTGCAGAAGAGGAACTGCTTGGAGATTTCCTCTGTTACGAAGACTCTTTCAATGCTGCCAAGGAGACCATAGAATGTCCTGCTTTTCCCAAATATGTAGAAATATTGAATGCGGAAATTGAGCAGGAAGCAACGATTGCAGCCGAGATTGCCAGAGACAGTTCTCAGGACAGTCAGAGTTCTGCTTCATTGAGTCAGGATCCACTAGGAGGACCTGTTATCGAAAATGAAGCTGCCACTGCTATGAATGAAGTGGAAAGAGCCATGGCACATGCTCAGGAGGATGCGGTTAACTTAGAAGAGTTGGAAAGACAACTCAACGTTGAGCAGAGGAAAATATATGACGAAGTTACCATGCAAATTGATCATGGATTAAGTCATGACAAGAAAGAGTGCTCATGTACGTCGTTGAAGCCTGTCCGACTGTACGTGAGTGGAGAAGCGGGAACTGGAAAAAGTTTCCTTATTAAAGCAATTTCATGTTATTTGCAGGAAAGGACAGAGTCATCGCTGTCTTGTGTTGTCACCGCTCCAACTGGACTGGCAGCACATAACATTAAAGGGATTACTTTACATCGTTTACTGATGCTGCCAGTGGAGCATGACAACAAATTACAATATCACAAGCTATCTGGAGATGCTTGTTGTGAAGTTTCAAGAATCTTGAGGAAAATGAAACTTCTTATCATTGACGAAGTAAGCATGGTTTCCAATGTCATGCTTGCCTTTGTGCATTTGAGAATGCAAGAAGTTCTCAAAACAGAGTATGATGTGTTATTTGGTGGCAAACACATCATTGTTTTCGGAGATCTTCTGCAGCTGGCACCAGTGAAAGGGCAACCTGTGTTCAAAATGCTCACGCATGAAGATACCAGGAAGTGCCTAGGGAGCATTGGCAACGTCAATATATGGTTAAACTTCAATTATGCTGAACTGTATGAAAATATGCGTCAGGCGAAGGATGAAGTTTACAAGACTATTCTACAAGATGTTAGAATTGGAAAAGTGACCGAGCATGGGAAAGAAGCTTTACATGCACGATTACTGTCAAATTTATATCCAGAACAAGATGTTGTGCCTGAGAATATTTTTCAGAAAATTACTGAGAAGAAATCTGGAATATGTTTGATGCCAACTCTTGCAGAATGTGCCAAATTCAACAACAAAATGTTGCATTTAGAAAAGCAAGAGATTGTGAAACTGGAAGCTATTGACAGAGTAGAGCATATGGGATCAACAATTATTTTGTCTGAGAATTTGAAAACAAAATTGGATTCATTAGAGAAGACTATATCTAAAACTGCAGGTTTTGAAAAGACTCTGAATGTGTGCTTGAACTGCCGTATAATTTTAAGAAGGAATTTACATGTTGAAAGAGGTCTGGTAAATGGATCAATGGGTAATGTTGTTGATTTTGTAAAATACAGAAATAGAGATGGAATTGAATTTTTAAAAATTAAATTTGATGGCATTGAGGAAAAACAGCTAATTGGTCGTTGTTATGCTAGAGTTTTGCTTGTAAAAGACTTATATGTTCGCCGTAAGCAGTTTCCTGTTTGCTTGGCATATGCGGTGACAAACCATAAATCGCAAGGTTTAAGTGTAGACAGTGCATTGGTGAATATTGGCAGTTCTGTGTTCAAGGAGGGTATGGCATATGTGGCATTGTCACGAGTTAGAACTTTATCGGGATTGTACTTGATTGAGTGTGATGTCACAAACATTTGTGCGGATCTAGATTGTGTTAAGGAATACAATAGGTTAAGAAGAGAGTATGCGCCACATTTGCCTCAATATCCTTTGTTTGAGAAACGTGTGGTAGGCCGGAAACGAAGAAATGTGACCAATACTGGGGAGGTTGTAGCAAAAAGACGAAAAGTCGATGAACCTGAAATTATAAGCAGAAACAAAAAGGATTCTGTTGAAGATGTTGTTGGTTTTCAATTTGAAAACAGTTCTGGTGTGAACTGCTATGCTAATGTAGTGGTTAATGTTTTGTTTTCTCTAGAAAATGTAAAAGAAGAGATTGTGGTCAATTCTGATCAAAGATTTTGCAGTTTGTTAAATTCTGTGTTAGAGAAATGTAGCACTGATAGAACAAAAATAGAAAGTGTGTCTGAAATTCGAAATCTGTTAGACAGATGTTCAGGCCAAACACAATTCTCTCAAAATATTCAGCAAGATTGTCAGGAGTTTTTAATGTATATGCTTGATGTATTGCATGCTGAAGGTGTAGATGTAGATCACCTGTTTGGGCTTTCTTATCAATGGCAGCATGACTGCGAGAACTGTAGGGTATCAAGTACTACTAGTGTAGACTCAGAAAGATTTATATATTTAACTTTGCCAGACAGTAAATCAGTCTCTTTTAATAAACTAGTAAAAGCAGCTGATCACAACATGGAGTGTAGCCAATGTAAATCTGAAATGATGTCCATATTATTTATACGAACATATGGCCAGTATGTTATTTTAATGTTCCAACGATGTAGGCCTGATGGAACAAAATTGACAACTTTAATTAAAAATGTTGTGGCTTCACAGTTGTCAATATCAGGAAGGACTTTTGTAACTGCAGCAATTATATATCATGACGGTCCTTCAATAACATCAGGACATTACACAGCTTATTTAAAGTCTAGAAATGGCTGGTCATTCTGCAACGATTCTGTTTTCATTTTCCCCAAAAAATTGCCGTATGACCTTAAAAATTCTTACCTGGTGTTTTTAAAACCAAAATTTTAGGGAAAGAATCTCGGGATGTGCTCTGAGGAATTTCAAGAAGTTCTAATGGCTCCTACACGATTTGGCCTTGAGGATAAGTGTAGTACAGAGACATAACTTCTTACCATAACACTGGACGTCATGGAAAAATAAGTGCACTTTGAATGAGTTCAGAAAAACTATTTCTTTTTATAAGCTAATTCAAGCAGCCAATCAAAACATGGAGTAGAGGGAATGTAAGTCTGCAATGCTGTCTACTGTTTTATATTGCTTTGTGATTAAAAGTGATGTAGAGAATTAAATAATTGTAGTAGTCATACAGGTAGTGTAAGTCTGCTTCATAGTAAGCAGTATCAGTGTCATAGGAAATGTAGAACATGAGTGAGCAAGAAGGGTAAGATATTAGTACTCCAGGATTGTGAAAATGATCTTCAACATTTTAATTCTGAAAGTTGCGGAAATACAACATGACGGGATTGGCTTACAAGAATTCCAAGAGTTATAAATGGCTCTGACATGATTTGGCCTTGTGGAAACGTGTGGTAGAGAGCGAGAAGTCATTTATTGTATGTAACATATTTTTCAAAATGATGGAGGTTTTCTTTCAGAAAGTGGCGGGCTGAAAGTAATAACAGCACAACAGAGTGTAAGCTGTTCATAGGACATCCTTCGACGTCATGGAAAGTAAGTTAACTTTAAGGAGTTCTGAATTCTGATTTGTTATGTTGTATGGGTTTTTTAAACACAATCATTTTGATTGTGTTTTTTTTTCCCCGCTGTTATATGATGAATACCTTCAAGTCACTGTTTTTAGTGAAATTTGATACATTCTGAGAACAGCAAAAATAAACCATTTAACATGTATAATTAATTCTGTACTGTTTGCATTTATGATGTACATGTAGAACTGTGTAGGAGGCATGGAGAATGTGGTAAATAAATAAATAATACCCTATTTTTGACTAGGCATATAGCATAACAGATAGCTCAATAAATAAGAGTCAAGATTCGAGGTAGTAGGAGTTTCTGCAGGTTTATTACAGCATAAGGACAGGATCAGGACAACCTGCATAGGAATAGGACAATAAGGCCCGGCAGCTGCCGGGGCTGGGTCTGGGATGAGCGCGCTAATATTCAATAACAAAACACAGGCATATATACATAGCGCGAACACATAGCATTACATTGCAGTAGGCGTAGCAGTGGGTGGAGCAGAAGGCGTGACGCGTAGCAGTCGCGAGAGATAACAGTAAAAGTAGGTGTAACTGGGAGTATACATAGACATGTGATGCAAAAGTAACAGAATATGTCATGAATGGGCGGAATCATTGGAGGGGGCTACCTAAGGAGCCGGGACCTCTAATCTAATGGTGCGCGTAAACTGGCAATGACGTATTACTAGGAGAAGCTGGGGGCTATGAACTCTGTGCTAGGAGCAGAGACTAGAGTCTGGAGGGTCGGAGCGACATGTACCTAAACCCTATCTGGTATCTGGTGTTTAGGGAACATGTTGATATAAACTAGAAGTCACGAGGGGAAAAGCTAACTTGATTCTAAGACTGGACCATGCATTATTCTACATGTAGTGCGTGATGAAGAATATTAAATGACCATTTAAATACAGTATTTCTCTAACGTGGAGACGAGAAGGCTAGACAATGACGGAAACTATTGATGCAGTTCAGTAGCTTAGGAATGCAGAGAAGGAGGACTGAACTGATAGCTGGAACTATAACATACTTTTGGCAGACTCAGAGGCAGAGCCAAGCTGCACCGGGCACTGCGAGGCAGGAAGTAAGTGAAAGGTCGAGGATACAGGTGGGGGCTGTATCGCTCCTCAGCGAGGCTTTCAGGAGACAGGAGCTGAATCTGATGTCCGGGCCCTGTTAAGGCCTGGAAACGGGGACTTTATAATGGAATAACGTGCACACTGGGAAACGTGGCAACGTAGCTTTACATAGGCCTAATATTCGTAGTATTCACGAGGACTGGAAACTGACATACCAGAGGTGGACACAACTGTAATTGCGTCATTAATCAGACATGGGGAATAACATATGCATATTGGTCATGCACACATAACATATGATGGATGAGGCGTAGGGACACAGAACATGGCAAAATTTACTTTTCCACATTCCCTCCTTGTCACTACGTTTCCATCAGGAAACATCAATATTCATGATACCATCTATTATTTCATACAGTACCATTTGCTCGTCTCGAATTGTCTTGGAACGGGATTTAGAACGGGGCTTAGGACTAGGAATACAAGAGGTAGCACACATGCTGCAAATCGCAGGGCCACATTGTATACAGAGGCAGCAGCTAAATATGATCGCTACTGCTATACTTAGAAAGGACAGGACTTTCCATCCCCATGCGGAAATTATATTCCAGAACCAACCGGACCATGTCCAGGTGCCTGGGTCTTGATGTAACAGATGGGCAATTTTATGGAGTCTGGTTATAGCTGAATAAACAGACGGCGCGTTATTTGGAATAAAAATGCAGCAACTAGATCCGAGAACTCTACAGGCCCCGCCCCTATCGGCCAGTATGACGTCAAGGACGAGACGATTCTGTAAAACGACAATTCTCATAAAGGATTGCTCTTCGGTTAGGTTACCTAGAGCGGAGGCAGTCTCATCTACCACTGCTTCAAGGGTTCTTGTTAACCTACGGATTAGTTTACTATTTACAACTGTACCTAAATAAGGGAAAACACCTTTATCTATATCAATGAATTGTTCTGCGGCGGTTTCAGTATAATCGACAATCGGGAGATTTCTCTTGTGTCTAGTATGTACTAGGAAGGAATTCCTATGGTAGTCAGGTGGGGCTAGGAAAACAGGTGGCAGTAGGAAGGCAATGTAACAGGTTCCCTCCCAATCGAGGGGCAGACGAACATATGCGGTTTGACCACAAACAAAATAAGAATGACGTGAAGCTTTGAAAACAGATTTCCCACTGTCACTATACTGGATAACAGTAGTACATTCACTATGACCTACATGTACAGAACCATAACTACGGACACATAATTCGCCTTTTACAGGTAGTACTGAAATAGCAGGTGAATCTGGAGTAGTATCAGACTGAACATTCAGGACCATGAAATTCGACGAATAATTACCTAAATTATAAACTTCATTTTCTAGATCTAAACCTGTTCTGTGGGGGAAACCTTGCTTATCTGGAAAACATGTACTGTTAAGAAAAGACATATCTGTTGCGGATGACGTTAACGTGGACCATGCTCCACACGAACCATTATGTGAAAATGGATAAGGAAAGAGTGGCAGAACTCCCTTCGGTGTCTGGAAAGGGGGGAGTCGACCACACACCCAACAATTAGTGGCATTGCTGGTCTGGTGTGAGTAATGTAACATACGGATAAATGAGTTGTTGCGCATAGCGAGGCGGTAAGAATATTCGTGAGGAGGCAGATCACTAAACGTGTGCTCTACTGTAGCATTAGCAGACATATTTACATGAGGAACTGGAAAATACAGATAGAACGCATAGCTGATGCAGGAAATCATAATGCTGATGAATAATATGAAACTTAGAAAAACGATACATCTGATTGAACTTTGACTGACTCTCTCACTATGGGGGTCTATTTTATACATGTCAGAAACAGTCTAACCGTTTCACCTAGGGGAGGACTTATACAATCAAACTGACTGACTTATTTTGCTAGACCTGAGCTTTAACTTATACTCCTGTTGCGGAGTTTTCTCTAACAAGGGAGGGGTTGTAGTAATGTCTTTTGCGGGACAGTCCTTTAAAACAATGTTTTGGCAGTCTTTAGAATCTTGGGAATCCTTGGAAATGTTCTTGGAGACTGGTTTCAATCCATTGAAAAGTTTTACATGAGAAAGATGGACCCACCCCTTCCTGCCTTCCAGCTTGACGGCAGTGCGGGTGGTCAAGAGGACCTGACGTGGCTCTTTCCAACGAGGCTCCAGCGGACTTGATCTGTCAAAATTGCGGACCATCACAAGGGAACCTGGAACGATTTCATGCGGTGCCACCTCGGTGTTGTCTGGAAAGGCGGCAGCAACCTGTGAACGACATGAGTTGAGGGCAGACATCAAGGAAGCTAGGTAATCTGTCAACATATTACATGAAACATCGGTAATACTTCGGGGTCTAGGAGTACCCCACATGTTAGGGGGGCGGCCGAATACGACCTCATACGGGGACAGACCTGATCTGGAATGTGCGACCATGCGCATATAAAACAAAGCGACTGGCAGAGCTACTAGCCAGTCCACACCTTTTTCTTTACAAACTTTTGCAATACGGATTTTCAGGGTCTGATTATGTCTCTCAACTAAACCGGCTGCTTCAGGATGGCGTACACAATGGAACTTCCACTGGTACCCTAACAACAGGGAAACGTGCTTCATTAACTCTGAGGAGAATGGCTGACCGTTATCAGAATATACGACTCTAGGGAGTCCATATCTAGGGAAGAATTCACGAACCAACTGCTTGGCAGTGGTCGCGGCTGTGTAATCTGGGACTGGATATGCTTCTGTCCACCTGGACAAAGCGCATACTACTACAAGGACATACTTGAAACCTCGACATCGCTCCATTTGAATATAATCCATCTGGAGGACCTAAAAAGGGTGGTCAGGGGGCTGGAAACCACCTTGTTCCACCGAGACACTTTTACCTGGATTAAACTGACAACATATCATACAGGTACGGACTTTCTGTTTGGCTGCAGCTCGTAAATGCTTATTGAACCAAATATTCTGGATACTGTCTAACATAGCTTTTTCTCCTAAATGTGCTGGACTATGTGCGGTATTGATAATGACTTGAACCATAGAGTCGGGGAGAAACCATGTGGCTCTACCCTTCGTTAACCATCCTTGATCTGTCTGGACCCCTCCTTGTTCAGACCATTTCTTGATTTCTTCGGGAGTAGCATGTAACTGGATATCTATGACATCTTGAGTAGGGTCCTTAACTGTCATGCATGTAGTCGGATCTGGAGTATGTGTCATGTTAACTGGAATGTCTGGAGTCTGTGCTGTAAGCTTGGCTGTGAGATCTGCTAGATCATTACCTTGGGAAATAATGTCAGTAATTTTCGTATGTGCTTTGCATTTCATGATAGCAATGGATGTCGGTAAATGTATGGCATCTAACAGGGCTTGAATAAGGAGACCATGCTGAATCTTGGTTCCATGAGAAGTCATGAAACCTCTCTCCTGCCAGAGCACTCCGAAGTCGTGTACAACTCCAAATGCGTAACGTGAATCTGTGTAAACATTAACTTTCAGGTTCTTGGCGTGTATACAGGCTTGTGTCAGAGCGACTAGCTCTGCTGCTTGAGCGGACAGGGTATCAATACGGTGTGTTTCAATAACTTCAGTGTCAGTAGTTACTGCATACGCGGCGACTAGTTCTCCTGTACTAGTTCTCATACATGAACCATCCACATAGAGTGTCAGATCGGGATCTGGTAACGGAATGTCTGTCAGGTCTTGTCTTGGCTTTGTCGTAATGTTAATTACTTCCACACAGTCATGTGGGTCAGAATTTGAACTAACTGATGGTAACAGTGTAGCAGGATTCAGGACGTTGCAGCGTCTAATTTCTATGTGTGGCTGGAACAGTGTCAATTCATAACCTGTTAAACGTGCAATTGTCAAGTGCTGAGTTTGTGTTCGGTTCAAAAGAACTTCCACGGAATGTGGGACTTTTACTGTCAGGGAATGTCCTAAAACTATGGAATCACTTTGTCTGATAGCTAGTGCTGTGGCTGCAACTGACTTGAGGCACACAGGCAACGCCTGGGCGACTGGATCTAATGTGCTAGAAAAATAAGCACAGGGCTTGTATTGTCCTGCTTGATCTTGTGTAAGAACAGATAATGCTGTACCTTCGCGTTCAGTAACGAAAAGTGTAAAAGGCTTACTGTAGTTCGGTGTAGCTGGAAATGGAGCTTGACATAAAGCTTTCTTTAACTCGTTGAAACTAAGTGTATGTTCAGATGTCCAAGGGAGGACAGTCGATACGGCTGCCTCCTGTGTCGTTAACTGTATCAGTGGCTTGGCTAGAAATGCATACTGGGGAATCCATTGTCTACAATAAGAAGTAAGGCCGATAAAGGCACGTACCTCCTTCTGGGTTCTGGGCTGGGGAAGACTCGCTATCAACTGGATACGGTCGGGTGTCAACTGCCTACCCCTCTTGGACAGCAAGTGTCCTAAGTATACCACTTGCTGGACACAGAATTGAAGCTTCGAAGGTGACACCTTGTGCCCCATCTCGGCTAGGAAATACAAAACTGTAAGTGACGCTCGTTCGCAGTCACGTTCAGAACGGGCTGTGATCAGTAGATCATCGACATACTGGAGCAGGGCAGTGTCAGTTGGCATATGAATGTTGTCTAGTTGTCTCTTGAGTGCTTGACTGTAAATACTAGGGCTTTCTGTGAAACCTTGAGGAGCGCGTGTGAACATATAGCTCCTTCCATTAAAACAAAATCCGAAAAGAAACTGGCTGTCTGGATGAATTGGAACACTAAAAAATGCATTCTTGAGGTCTATGACAGTGAAGAACGTGGCTTCAGAATCAATGGCTGTTAATAGGGAAGAGATATCTGGGACTACTGGGTACTGAGGAATAATACATTTATTAAGCTCTCGTAAATCAATCACTAATCGATATACTGGGGGTGCATTTGGATCAGTACGTTTCATGACTGGAATGATCGGAGAATTACATACATTGGAGTCAGTTTCTACAACTACTCCTTGAGCCATGAGCTCGTCAATAATTTTGGATAAGGCTGTTACAGCCTCAGGTGGCAATCTGTACTGTCTGATTCGTGGTAACACTACACCTGGCTTGAGAGTCACACGATAGGGTGTGATTTGCATATAACCTACATCAGTTGGACCTTGCGCCCATAAGTGCTGCGGAACTTTAGACAATCTCGAATCAAAATCTCGTAGTACATAGTGACCCTTGAAGTCACGTAGGAACAGACGTATTCCCTCTGGGGAACAGCAAATGACTGCACCTAACTCTCTCAATGTCTTAATGCCTAACAGATTTTCTGGACATGACTTAGTAAGTAACAGATCAGTAGTGCGGGACAATGGACCTACTTCTAGAGTAACTGGCTTAGATATCTCATTAACTATTGGCTTTCCTGAAAATCCAAGGGAAACATTTCTTGAGCCTGAGAGCGGAGCCCCTGGAACTTCGGCATGACTAATTGTGGTCCTACTTGCCCCTGTATCGATCAAAAACTTTCTGTCTTTCCCTAATACTTGACTATGAACATAAGGACCTTCTTGATCTACAGGTATCTCGATGAGAGGCAAGCCTACCTCCCTCTCTAGGCTGTTTCATGAATATGGCTGGTACTCTGGATACTCGGACTGTGCATACTGGTACATCTGCGATGTAACATGCTGTGTTGCAGCGATAGGCTGCGGTACTGTAACTGTCTGTGGTGCATTCTGTGACTGAAGAATCTGTGAAACTTGTTCTTGTCTAGGCGGACGTGGTCTTTCTTTAGTCTTACCAGTAGCTATGTTGTGTTTCAGAACTGCACACTCGTTTATAAAATGACCTGGCTGTTTACAATAATTGCAGTTCCCTTTAACGGGAGCTGCAGGATGACTGACTTGATTCGGACCCCTCTTCTGACTGTCTTGAGGAACAGATTGTGCAACTAGCACTTTCATTTTCGTGTCTTTCATACGTTTTCTCTCGTGTTCTTGCTCTTCCCTGATTCTATTCTGGTGATACTGAAGCATCTGGAGCATCTGGGACGGAGTATTTGCTTGCCAGGTGCTTTCGACTTTCAAGACTCGATTTTTAATTTGTGGACTTGAATTCTCGACTAATTTAGTAACGAAAAGGTGAGGGTATGACTCACTACTTGTCTTGAGACCACTGTTAATACTGAAACATTTTTCAAACCTAGAATAAAAATCACTAATATCTTCATCTTGTTTCTGTTTACAGGCTGAGATTGCATCCCAGTCTTCTTTTCTCGTTGTCAATAATCTGGGTAAAACTTGAATCAATAATTCTGGTAATTCTTTACATTTATCTCCAAGACCGGTACCTGGTACTCGTGCCTTGTCTTCAGCTTCTAGAGCTGTCCAATCGATCTTTTTCTCTCCCACCTCCCATTCTTTTTCCTTTAACTTTTCATACACCCCTGCGGGCAACAGGACTTTTAACATTTTAATGATATCTGGGTAAGTGTATTCTCCCATACGGAGCATGTCTTTTAATTCTCGATGGAACCCCGCTGGATCTTTGTCATGACAGGGAATTAATTTCTTCATTTCAAGAAGTTCCATCTTTGATATTGGAGTGTATACAAACACTCGTTGCATTTCGCCACCCGTCCCTCTGACTGGGTGGACTTCTCGTAACGGATTCTGTCTGTCTATGTAAAATGATTTATTTTCTGGAGGTGAGACATGAACAAAATGCGGGTTCAAGAACGTTCTATATTTGTGACGCTGTTCTAGAATGACACTAATTAAATCGGTACCTAGACCTCTCCATTTGTACTGGAGTAACTCGTTCAGAATATCATGTAACGGACCTGGATCAGAGTGCTGACCCTCGTACAGAGTAATGAGGTGCTGAATCATATACATACCCACCAGTCGTTGCTCGGCTGGGGGCAGTTTCAGAAACATTTGTGCCACTATTTCGTCTGGAAAAGTGGTAGAATCAGTAATCCATCGGACTGCTGATCGGGCTAGTTCTTGTTCATGCATAGTACTTAACTCACTATAACCGATTCGTGATTTCAGAATGTGATCGGTAGCTTGAAATACTTGTTCTAGAGAACCTTGTTCTGGTGCTGAATGATGAAAAATAGACTTGTGTTCTAGGCGTAAATGGCGATCTGGAAATCTAGATTTTCCTACATACGCTATTCTGGCGGGATTCTCGTCGTCTACCTCTTCGGGATCAGAGATACTTTCTTTCTCGCTTACTTGGGCTGCTTTACGTTGTTCGTGTATCTTTATTATTTCTTTACGGATTTTCTTGTACATACTCTCCATAGCACCGACGGTCTTGTGCTTACCCTCGGCTATATTATCACTCCACCTTGTCAGGATTCTCATTTCGGCGGAATCTTTAGACGGGTAATCTTGTTCTCTTATTAGACAATTAATCAGAAACTTTAATATCATGAGCTGGATCTCGGCTTTCCTTTGAGACATGGCTTCGCCAATACTTTCTGGATCATCCCCTGTACGGATGAAACGATATATTCTGTCTAGATCTTCTTTCATATTCGGTAAGGTGACTAGATACTCGGCCACCTTTCTTACGCGAAATGAATATAAAACCATATTATCCTCGCCTGGGACTGGATCATAGACACATTCGGCAAGGGATTTTCTTATTTCTGCAACAGACTGATACCTAGGCGTACGCTGTAATGCTTGTGCATGTAATTCGGCTAACGTTAAACGCTTGTGTGGCGGCGGGGTTTGAGGAGGACCTCCTCCTGCGGCCCCTAAACTGGAGTCATCGACGGACATTCTTCGTGGCGGAGCGGGAAGTTGAAATGCTGGCTGGACCGGGGGTACCGTAGCAGGTACTCCGGTGTCTGGAAGAGCGGGAAGTGCCTGATTTACAGGGACTGGCGGAGCGCGAACAGGATTTGCATATTCGGAGACTGTGTCGTCCAAATAGGACGAAATAAAAATATCAGCTGCGGTCGGTTTGTGACGTAGCTTGGTCGGAACTAATGGTGGCGGGAAATTACTGGATGCCTCTGGGGTCGCTTTTGGCAAGCCCTCGGCAAGAAGAGGATACATACCCTTAATGAGGGCATGCCTCTGTCTGTCTGACTGTTCGGCTTTGACTTGTTCACCTATCTCGATTAATTCTCTTTCTTGGGCTCGTTCTTGGGATTCTCTACTTAACTCTGACTTTCTGACTTCCTTTTCGGTTCTTCTATGCGCTTCTTTACGCCATAACTCGATGGCATCTTTCTGTGACTGTCTGGCTTTCTTTTTCCATAATGCTTCTTCTACTCGCATGATACATTCGGCATCCCATGTACCCGATACGGGCCATCTATACTTTTCTTCTAACTGTTTGGTATACTCTACCCATAAATCTAGATATAATATGGCGCTTATGCCATGTTTCTGATACATAAAGTGACCTGGACTGTCCCTAGGCGGAACAGGAACTGCTGCTTCCAGCAGACCCTTTCTAGTTTTTAACTGACGTAACTTGGAAAATATAGGCATGACTGAACTGTAATCTGGACACAATACAATATACAATGAAAACACGAAATCACATCACACTCATACCACAACATTAAAATACATAAAGAACATTATAAATAACAGTTCGAACAGAATATTACCTGAAATACTGAGAACAGAAATACAAGAATTTTCTCGAGAACGGAACAGACTAGAGTTACTAGATGCACTGCTATAACAGTACGGAACATACCGGTCCCATAAAGGGACACATCAAGACCCGTATCCACCTAGGTGAACACTTCGTTTGTGAGTCTGGGCACCACCAACCCACGGACCAGGAGTCAATTTAGATTGGTCCTGTCTAGATACTACCCCAGCAATGGTACTCACCGGGCAGCACGGAACGGAAGGCCTCGGACTGGACTGGATTTCTACGACGACGAACTTCGGACTTCAGTTACGGGTGGGCCTCCGGATACCTCGGACCTTGGACTCTCGGCTTGGGCTCTGGTCGGGACTCGCCGCGTTCCTCCACCGTCTCGTTCGGATGCTGGACCGCCTCCTCCGTCTCCTCCGTGGGCCTGAGGGATACTTGGAGCAGAAATATCTGCCAGTGCACGGTATGGTTCCGTCACGACTGCAGAGGGTCAGGGGGTCGGCGTGGCTTCACCGACGCGTGGGGAAAGGGCAAGTCCCTGTTCGGGCGCCATTATGTGGTAAATAAATAAATAATACCCTATTTTTGACTAGGCATATAGCATAACAGATAGCTCAATAAATAAGAGTCAAGATTCGAGGTAGTAGGAGTTTCTGCAGGTTTATTACAGCATAAGGACAGGATCAGGACAACCTGCATAGGAATAGGACAATAAGGCCCGGCAGCTGCCGGGGCTGGGTCTGGGATGAGCGCGCTAATATTCAATAACAAAACACAGGCATATATACATAGCGCGAACACATAGCATTACATTGCAGTAGGCGTAGCAGTGGGTGGAGCAGAAGGCGTGACGCGTAGCAGTCGCGAGAGATAACAGTAAAAGTAGGTGTAACTGGGAGTATACATAGACATGTGATGCAAAAGTAACAGAATATGTCATGAATGGGCGGAATCATTGGAGGGGGCTACCTAAGGAGCCGGGACCTCTAATCTAATGGTGCGCGTAAACTGGCAATGACGTATTACTAGGAGAAGCTGGGGGCTATGAACTCTGTGCTAGGAGCAGAGACTAGAGTCTGGAGGGTCGGAGCGACATGTACCTAAACCCTATCTGGTATCTGGTGTTTAGGGAACATGTTGATATAAACTAGAAGTCACGAGGGGAAAAGCTAACTTGATTCTAAGACTGGACCATGCATTATTCTACATGTAGTGCGTGATGAAGAATATTAAATGACCATTTAAATACAGTATTTCTCTAACGTGGAGACGAGAAGGCTAGACAATGACGGAAACTATTGATGCAGTTCAGTAGCTTAGGAATGCAGAGAAGGAGGACTGAACTGATAGCTGGAACTATAACATACTTTTGGCAGACTCAGAGGCAGAGCCAAGCTGCACCGGGCACTGCGAGGCAGGAAGTAAGTGAAAGGTCGAGGATACAGGTGGGGGCTGTATCGCTCCTCAGCGAGGCTTTCAGGAGACAGGAGCTGAATCTGATGTCCGGGCCCTGTTAAGGCCTGGAAACGGGGACTTTATAATGGAATAACGTGCACACTGGGAAACGTGGCAACGTAGCTTTACATAGGCCTAATATTCGTAGTATTCACGAGGACTGGAAACTGACATACCAGAGGTGGACACAACTGTAATTGCGTCATTAATCAGACATGGGGAATAACATATGCATATTGGTCATGCACACATAACATATGATGGATGAGGCGTAGGGACACAGAACATGGCAAAATTTACTTTTCCACAAGAAGGTGAGGCTTCTGTAAGTGTCAAAGTTGTTGCATACAGTGCTCATATTCTACGTAGTCTTTCATATGATAGACTACATTTCCACAATGAGATACCTAAGCAAAGGAAACACAGGTGATGTGATTGTGGAATGAGCAAAAAAAATTGCACGTTTTTCAATTATATTACCTGTGTTTCCTAACATTACACATCACATTGTGTAGATGAGGTTTAGGCCTGTTCCTGGAGACAGAGGACGTCTGACATTTGTTCAAGAGTGCAGTGGACATGACTCACTTCGTTGGTAGGCCTCCACATGTATTATCTCCTCTGTATTCTTCAACAAACCTAAATTCCATCTGCAACCCTGAGTAGGACTTACCTGAAACAAATCCGTGCATAGGTTACACCTTATTGGCATCTTGAAACAATCATTTAAAATGTTAGGGTCAGATTTATGGTGGCCGTGCGCCTCTTTTGCTCCATTGTGGGTCACTTTTGTGTAAAAGATGCACCATGTTGCAAGATAGGTTTCAGTTCATCTCCAGCAAAATACCATCAGTTTAAAATGTATATAATTAGCACTGTGTAGGGGGCATGCAGAAGCTGAAGCTTTTGTAAGTGTCAAAGTTGTTGCATGCAGTGCTGCACTTCTGGGTACTGTTTAATATGCTGCACTACATCTGCACTATGAGATACCTAAGCCTAGGCAACACAGATGATGTGATTGTGAAATGAGGAAAAGAAACTCCACATTTTTCAATTACATCACCTGTGTTTCCTAAGTTTACGAATGACATTGTGCAGATGAAGTTTAGGTCTGTCCACGGACACAGAAGAGGTCTGGCCTTTGTTCAAGAGTGAAGTGGACATGACTTACTTCATTGGTAGGCCTTCACATGTATTATCTCCTCTGTATTCTTCAACAAGCATAAATTTGATATGCAATCCTGAGTAGGCCTCACCTTAAACAAACCTCTGGAGAGGCCACACCTTATCGTCATCCTGAATCAATCATTTCAAATGTTAGGGACAGATTTATGATAGGTGTATGCCTCTTTTGCGCCACTGTGCGTCACTTTTGTGATGCAGCGGCGGTGCAAAAGATTTGCTATGAGGCGACAAAATTACAAATTGATGCATCTAGGCAGATGTGTCATGCTGTAAAAAACCCGTGCCACATGAAACCGATGCAGCAGTGATGCAAAAGATGCACCATGTTGCAAGACAGGCCTGACTTCATCTCCAACAAGATAAGAAGCTAAGTCTTCTGTAAATGTCAAAACTGTTGTATATACTGCTCAACTTCTATGTACTCTTTGATATGCTAGACTCCATCTGCACTATGAGATACCTAACCAAAGGCAACACAGGTGATGTGATTGTGAAATGAGGAAAAGAAACTCCACATTTTTCAATTACATCACCTCTGTTTCCTAAGTTTACGAATGACATTGTGCAGATGAAGTTTAGGTCTGTCCACGGACACAGAAGAGGTCTGGCCTTTGTTCAAGAGTGAAGTGGACATGACTTACTTCATTGGTAGGCCTTCACATGTATTATGTCCTCTGTTCTCTTGAACAACTCGAAATTTCATTTGGAACCCTGAGTAGGCCTCACCTCAAACAAACCTCTGGATAGGACACATCTTATTGGCATCCTGAAACAATCATTTAAAATGTTAGTGTCTTGCGACACTTTTGTGAGACAACAGCAGTGCAAAAGATGCACCATGTTTTAAGATAGGCCTCACTTCATCTGCATCAAGATACTGTTAGTTTAAAATGTATATCTTTAGGACTGTGTAGGGGGCCTGGAGAAGCAGAAGCTTCTGTAAGTGTCAAAGTTGTTGAAAAACTGTTTGTCCTTCAATCTTTTCCCTTGTCTTTTCTAATTTTTAAATACATGTTTTAATATTTTTCAAATGTTTGTTCTCTCTTTCACAGATTGAAAGTATAAAAACAAAAAGTGAGTAAGTTAACGACAATTATAAGGTAAATGTTTTGTACTCTTTTCGTTACATTTCTATCACATTCACCTACTAGTAGTTCGACAGCTTCATTTCTTTAACCCTCAGTTTCCTGCCTTTGCTACTTCCCTCATTCCTTTCTCTATTACCTACTTACTCTACTCCTTCCACTCCTTTTCTCAGTCCCTCTCTTCTCATAGTTCCTCACTCTTGTTCACTCACTCCGTCTCTATTACTCTTAGTGTCTTTGACTGATCACTCTTTCACTACTTGTTCATTATGCTTCTTCCGTGTAGTTGAAGCACACTAAGGGGCATATTATGAACACAGCCAATAAAATTATTGCTGTTTTTATTGGCAGAAAACTGTTGCAAAAGTGGTTTTAGTGGCAGTTTTCCGCCGCAAAAGCGGCTTTAGCGACACATTTCTGCCGATAAAAGCTGCAAAACTTTTATTGCCTATGTTGATGATATGGCTCTATGTTATTTACATTTCTTTGCTGTTTCAATTAATCTTTTTCTGTTATTTTTTCTTTTCTGTTTTCTGTTTTTTCTCTCTGTTATTCCACATGTTTTAATCTGATTTTGAACATTCACTCACATTCTCCAAGAAACTCTTCTTTGTTATTGTTCTACTCTCTTTTTTTTCTTTCACTTCCTTATCTATTTTGTTTTTCACAATTATACCCTCTTCCATCTTTTCTTCGGTAAATAGATCTATTAAACAGTATCTCTGGTTTACTCCCTATAGCTGTCTTTCTTTTAACATTACTCTCTGTTTACTTCTCTTATACTTACTCTTCTTTTTTTTATTTTTTTATTTTTGGGTTCGCTCCCGGTTCGCGAACAGGGAAGCGAACGGGGAAGCGAACTAAAAGAAATAGAGCTTGCCAGAGTGCTAAACATTCTAGCAAATTCTTTTTTGAAAGGGGAGGTAGTTCTGAAAAGAACTTTTTTTTAATGTTTTTGTTGTTTTATATTTTTTTTTATTTTTTGAATTTTTTTGTTTTTTTTGTATTTTTTGAACAGTTTTATGTTTTTTTTGTTGTTTTTGATGGAGGGGAAACAACAAAAAACAGGCATTGAAAAGGGCTCAACAGGAGCAAAAAAAAAATTTACTGTCTGGGGCGGTTAGGGCAATTGTGATTTACATAAGCTAGGTTGATTAACGTAATGCTCATGTTACCACATGACAGCAATGCACCGCAATACATACAGGTAAATTTCATATGATCAAAGTTCTCCTGAATGTTTGGCACGGTTTCCCGTGCCTCTGCTCCTGTCAACGATATCAGTGATGTTGACCTGGCCACAGGAGTTGTTGTTGGGTTATCTTGCATGTCACGTATCTCTGCCTGGCTGCAGTTCAATGGATGCCACCTGTTCATGTGACGATGCATTGTATAGTTACCGAAGCTATACTTTTTATCAGTGCCTCTAGATAACCGGTCTTTACAAATGAGGCAGGTGACATACCTAGCATTTACTTTCTTCTGCCCTCGAGGGAGTGAAAAAAACTGCCAAATAAAACTGGCTTTCCGATGGGAAACCCGGGGCACCTCTTGTAAGAACTGTGGTCCTTCTGTCTCCTCTTCCTCTAGTTCATCCTCTTCCTCCTCTGTGTTGCTGATGAACTGGGGAGGTGGTCCTCTCTTCCCATGAGGAGGTGGAGGTGGTGGTGGGGGTGCACCAGCTGAAGCAACTAATGATGCCATTGCTCAACTATCAAAAATGGTCTTCCTCTCACAAAGATGAAAGTCAGAGTGAGGAAAGAAGGAGGGGTTTTTATCATTTGGGAAAAACAATAGTTCTAAACCAATGAAAAGTGTTATTTTTAGGTCACCTGACCTAGCCTTACATCATTATGAAACCAAAAGTGAAATGAACCAATGAAAAGTTTTATTAACAAGTCACATGACCTGTTACGCTTATGTTACGCGCTGCGGAACGCGCCCCGGATCGCTTCCGGGTGCGCTAACGCGGCGCGTCATAAGACGCATTACGCGGCAACGCGATACGTCGCGCTTTCGCAACGCGACACGGATCGCTTCCGGGGAGCTGCGCTTCGTGTCTCAGTTCGCGTACCGGAGCACTTCCGGGTGCGCTAACGCGGCGCGTCATAAGACGCATTACGCGACAACGTGATACGTCGCGCTTCCGCGACGCGTCACGATGTTGATTTCTAACGCGGCAGTTGCGCTAACGGAACGTTTACCGGTTCGCGGACTGGGTCGCTGCATCAAGATGAGCTAACGGGAAGCTTCCCGGTTCGCGAACCGGGAGCGAACAAAAAAAAAGTATAAAAAAAAAAAATATTAATAAACATATAAAATATATTTTGGGATTTAAAGAAGAATGCATTTTACAGCTACAGATATTAGCTTTTAAAAAACCAATGAAATTCACTGAAAAAACCATAGGTTATAGACCATATATAGTTAGGAATTAGCATTTACAAAACCTTGAAAATTCACTGAAAAAACCATAGGTTATAGACCATATATAGTTAGGAATTAGCATTTAAAAAACCTTATTTTACTCACACAAAACCATTGAAATTCCATATATAGTTAGTTGTACTAACTATATATCGCGCACCCGCAATCCACTGCTGATGATGTCACATATTACATCATTCATGGCATGGTCAGTGACATCACTGATGACATCACTGATGACATCTCAAATGACATCACTGATGACATCACTGATGACATCTCAAATGACATCACTGATGACATCACTGATGACATCTCAAATGACATCACTGATGACATCTCAAATGACATCACTGATGACATCACTGATGACATCTCATTTGACATTACTGATCACATCACTGATGACATCATTCATGTGATAATACGATGAACCTCTTCAGACTCTAATATAACCTTAGATACACTCAGTGTAAACAGACACTCATAGACTGTCACTCATCCATGGAGTTACTCAGACACTTAGTCAGTCATGCAAAGAATCAATCACACCTCCATTTCCTCAACTATACAGTTATACACACCTTACTTATTCAAACATATACTAAAACATATTTACTCACTTATACAATCCTGGATACAAGTTCACAATGATCCATACAGCCACTCACACATTCACTGGCTCTTATGCACAGTTATTTATATATGTCAACTCTCACATGTACTGTATTTTACATATGTACTTACTTTAACATGTAGCACTGAGATATCCATTCACTCACCAATACACTCATGCACACAGTCAACTGCCCATACAGCTGTTTCCACATGCACTTTTGAACCCATACATCTAGTCAATCAACTGCTCACACATCTATGCAGAGAGTCATACACCTCCCAGCCACCCACACACACACTCAGTCTCCCATACAAATGCTTGGGCAACCAATCAATAACCCATATAGTTAATTATATAGCTACTGATCAACACATGCAGCAGTTTACAGAACAACAGACATAATGATGCACAAATTAAGACAGTTTAGTCACTAACCCATGCACTCAGTGAGACACATTTAATCAGTCACTCATACAGTCAGTCATGCCCCTACTAAATCCTTCATCAAAACACTTATACATCCACTCATTCTTCAATATGTAAGACATATTTTAACTTTACAGAATTATAGAGTCACTGGATGTAGTCATCAGTGATGTCATCAGGGATGTCATTTGAGATGTCATCAGTGATGTCATCAGTGATGTCATTTGAGATGTCATCAGTGATGTCATCAGTGATGTCACTGACCATGTCATGAATGATGTAATATGTGACATCATCAGCAGTGGATTGCGGGTGCGCGATATATAGTTAGTACAACTAACTATATATGGAATTTCAATGGTTTTCTGTGAGTAAAATAAGGTTTTTTAAATGCTAATTCCTAACTATATTCACTGAAAAAACCATAGGTTATAGACCATATATAGTTAGGAATTAGCATTTAAAAAACCTTATTTTACTCACACAAAACCATTGAAATTCCATATATAGTTAGTTGCACTAACTATATATCGCGCACCTGCAATCCACTGCTGATGATGTCACATATTACATCATTCATGACATGGTCAGTGACATCACTGATGACATCACTGATGACATCTCAAATGACATCACTGATGACATCACTGATGACAACATCCAGTGACTGTATGTTTCTGTAAAGTTAAAATATATCTTACATATTGAAGAATGAGTGGATGTATAAGTGTCTGGATGAAGGATTTAGTAGGTGCGTGACTGACTGTTTGAGTGAGTGATTAAATGTGTCTCACTGAATGCATGGGTTAGTGACTAAACTGTCTTAATTTGTGCATCATTATGTCTGTTGTTCTGTAAACTGCTGCATGTGTTGATCATTAGCTATACGAGAGGCTATATGTGTTATTAATTGCTTGCCCAAGTATTTCTATGGGAGATTGAGTTTGTGTGGGGGTGGCTGAAAGGTGTGTGACTCTATGCATAGATGTGTGAACAGTTTATTCACTAGGTGTATGAGTTCAAGAGTGCATGTGGAAACAGCTACATGGGCAGTTGACTGTGTGCATGAGTGTATTGATGAGTAAATGGATATCTCAATGCTACATGTCATAGTAAGTACATATGTAAAACACAGTACATGTGAGAGTTGGCATATATAAATAACTGTGCATGAGAGCCACCGAATGAGTGAGTGGTTGTATCGATCATTGTGAACTTGTATCAGGGATTGTATAAGAGAGTAAATATGTGTTAGTATATGTTTCAATAAGTAAGGTGTGTTTAACTGTATAGTTGAAGAAATGGAGATGAGATTGTTTCTTTGCATGACTGACTGGGTGTGTGAGTAACTCCATGGATGAGTGGAAGTGTGTGAGTGTCTGTATACACTGAGTGTATCTAAGATTATATTAGAGTCTGAAGAGGTTTATCGTATTAGCACAAGAATGATGTCAAATGAGATGTCATTAGTGATGTCATCAGTGATGTCATTTGAGATGTCATCAGTGATGTCATCAGTGATGTCACTGACCATGTCATGAATGATGTAATATGTGACATCATCAGCAGTGGATTGCAGGTGCGCGATATATAGTTAGTGCAACTAACTATATATGGAATTTCAATGGTTTTGTGTGAGTAAAATAAGGTTTTTTAAATGCTAATTCCTAACTATATATGGTCTATAACCTATGGTTTTTTCAGTGAATTTTCAAGGTTTTGTAAATGCTAATTCCTAACTATATATGGTCTATAACCTATGGTTTTTTCAGTGAATTTCAATGGTTTTTTAATAGCAAATATCATAAGCTGTCGAATGTCAAGTACGTGGTAAGTGAAAACATTTTCGTGTTTATGCACACTGATCTGCTTTGAATGGTGCCCCCCCCCCTCATTTCTATTAGGAGTACTCTCTCTTTGCAGATAGTGAAAGGTAGTTAACGCAGGTCTTTGCCCCCATTGTAATCCGTCGTGCCTGCTTCTCTCTCCATTTGATTCATTGTTATCCAAGTATTTACTGTTTTAGAATTAGTTCTCTTTGGTTCATTCTCTATTTACAAACAAACACAGAGTCGCAATACTCTGTTTAGTCTTTGCAGATAACGAAAAATCGTGTAAAAAAAAAGAAAAGGAATCGAGCAAAATCAGTAGGCCACTAATGGGATCTCTTTTTGACCTCGCTAAAATAGAAACATTAGGAACAACCCCTCATGACAAATACAAAACTAGTGAGATGAACTGAACTCCACACAATGATGGCTGCAAAACAGCTCGGCTCCGCCACCCACCCCGCCCAAAATAACGATAAAGAACGGCTGCCATGATTGGTTGCGGAATGACCACGACGGAGCTACGAAATGGTGCTGCTCTCATGCTAACCCCAGCTTCAGTCTGAAACATCCAGAAACACTGTAGACTACCAATTCGATCAGTTCCGGTAGCGCCCCAATGTAACCAGGTAGAGAAGAACTAGCCCTCCCCTCTTTGACTGATGGTTCTTGTTGCCTGTCCCTTCTGTTGTCATTTAACAGAACTATTTAGCCTGCTGAAAGGGGTTGTGTTCCGACCGCTGGTTGGTGGAGACATTTTGACTATATTCTGTACCTGCGTTGTCGCGTAATGCGTCATATGACGCGCCGCGTTAGCGCATCCGGAAGTCATCCGGGGCGCGCAGCGCGTAACGTAAGCATAACAAGTCATGTGACTTGTTAATAAAACTTTTCATTGGTTCATTTTACTTTTCTTATTGTAATGATGAAAGGCTTGGTCATATGACCTAAAAATTATGCTTTTCATTACTTCCGAACATTATTTTTTCTTAAATATATGTTATAATGTTCCAGGCTAATGTACTTTCCCGGAAATTTTACAACTGTCCTGCAAGTAAAATATATTCTTTTTTCGAGAAAAAGAGCGTTTCTTCGTCCCATGACGGAGCCGTTGAGCAAAAGAGGGTCGACCTGCTGTCTTAGTCGCCGATACGCCTGAATATGAGATTCTTATCGATCACTTTATGTTGCAGGAATAGAAAACACAACAGCCCTTGACCATTTATCTTTACTGCGTTCCTTCGTATTATACCTTTTACCCTTCATGTAATTGGTCTGCTTTATTTCACTTGCCTTTTAATGATTCTAAAACAGTGACTATTATTAAAAACTTTACCAATGTATATACTACTACCATGTTTTCTTTTAAAAACCTTTATTGTGAAAATTTAATTATACAAATACGAGCCTATAATCACGTGGGCCGGCCACGGAGCAAACTGTAATCGTATATGATGAATAGACATTTACACTGTAGAGGAACGTAACGGGCGGGCCATTAGGTTGCAAGAACTAAGGTGTCTAACAGTTACGGAATCGGTGGACGTACATTTTATAATTAAAATACGACAGGGCCAGTTACAATAAAATTATCTAGATATACATTTGCGGGCAAGTACCATGGGTGACGTTAATTCGAACTTTCAACAGTACAGTAATCAATAACACATCAGAACTTAATATCAATAGGGATGTCGAAATATTCAATCAATTCTCGTCCCCGCCCGCCATGTGCTTCAAAACTGCATACGTATCTCGTGATTTCAAGGTTCTGCAACCAGTACACAACAAGGAGTTACGAGTCCCATTTATTCTGGCGCCATTTTGGGCGAGGACGGGCAGGTCCACGATATAGTCAAAATGTCTCTACCAACCATCGACTATGATGATGTTCATATGCTGTATTTATTAGAGTAACACTCATCTGTCCACATGAAATTAATTTGCCACAATCTAAACATGTCATTTTAATCTTTCCAAAGTTCTTCTAAATATTTGGGACCGTTTCCCTTGCCTCTGAAGCTCTCAGTGCCACTTCTTTGATGAATGTACTAGCAGGTCAGGGGTTCTCCTCCAAATCTCTCTTTTATGCAGCACTATAATTAATTGGTGCCACCTCTCCATATGACGATGCATGGTATAGTTACCACAACTATATTTTTTTTCGGTTCCTCTGGAGAGTTCATCGTGGCAGATGAAGCGTGTAACGTACCGGGCATTTACCTTTTTTTGCATGTACAGGAAAGGAAAAAAAAATCGAGCGTCCGAGTTCTAAGGTGTCCCAGGGCCATTTTGGTGGACCAGGCCCAAATCCAAAGAACAGCTATCTCACAGGCTAATGGGGCGACCCACGCCGAGTTTCAGCATTGTAGGATGACCACACAAGTACAGCAACTTGCTAGACATCACCTCGGTGCCATCCGGATCTCGGCGCCCCACTGCAGATGAAGTGCCTCTCAACTATGAAACCACCACGGTGACATCCGGATCTTGGCGCGTTGTGCTGCCTTCGGCCTATTCGCACATCGGTCCGCTACTGACGCCATCTCACAGGCTAATGGGGCGACCCACGCCGAGTTTCAGCATTGTAGGATGACCACACCAGTACAGCAACTTGCTAGACATCACCTCGGTGCCATCC
This sequence comes from Lissotriton helveticus, assembly GCF_964261635.1. NCBI lineage: Eukaryota > Metazoa > Chordata > Amphibia > Caudata > Salamandridae > Lissotriton > Lissotriton helveticus. The sequence continues at coordinate 1,795,390,991 of NC_136068.1, forward strand.
GGATCTCGGCGCCCTACTGCAGATGAAGTGCCTCTCAACTATGAAACCACCACGGTGACATCCGGATCTTGGCGCGTTGTGCTGCCTTCGGCCTATTCGCACATCGGTCCGCTACTGACGCCATCTCACAGGCTAATGGGGCGACCCACGCCGAGTTTCAGCATTGTAGGATGACCACACCAACTTGCTAGACATCACCTCAGTGCCATCCGAATCTTGGCATCTCAACGCCTAGTGGTATCTTCCATACAAAAAATATTGTTACGCTGCCTTTGGCCCCATTCGCACATCAGTCCGCAACTTAGACATCACCTCGGTGCCATCCGGATCTTGGCATCTCAGCGCCTTGTGGTGTCAGTCAGAAAATATTGTTGTGCTGCCTTCGGCCTATTCGCACATCGGTCCGCTACTGACGCCATCTCACAGGCCAACGGGGCGCCCCACGCCGACTTTCAGCATTGTAGGATGGCCACACCAGTGCGGCAACTTGCTACACACCACCTCGGTGCCATCCGGATCTTGGCATCTCAGCGCCTTGTGGTGTCTTCTACTCCGGAAATATAGTAGAAAATATTGTTGCGCTGCCTTTGGCCCCATTCACACATCAGTCCGCTACTGACACCATCTCACAGGCCAACGGGGCGCCCCACGCCGACTTTCAACATTGTAGGATGGCCACAGAAGTGCGACAACTTACTAGACACCACCTCGGTGCCATCCGGATCTTGGCGCGTTGTGCTGCCTTCGGCCTATTCGCACATCGGTCCGCTACTGACGCAAACTCACAGGCCAACGGGGCGCCCCACGCCGACTTTCAGCATTGTAGGATGGCCACACCAGTGCGGCAACTTCCTACACACCACCTCGGTGCCATCCGGATCTTGGCGCGTAGTGAAGCTGCAGCAGCTGCAAATAAGCTTCAGACAGTGTTACAACCGCTGCTCAGAACTCTCAACTATGACACCACCTCGGTGCCATCCGGATCTTGGCGCGTTGTATTGCCTTCGGCCTATTCGCACATCGGTCCGCTACTGACGCCGCCTCACGTGCCAACGTATTTTCTCCGCATTTTATACCCTATGCCGCATAACAGGTCATGTGACTTGTTTATAAAACTTTTCATTGGTTCATTTTACTTTTGGTTTCCTAATGATGGAAGGCTTGATCATATGACCTAAAAACAACACTTTTCATTGGATGAAAACTTTTTTTTTCCCCCAAACGATGAAAGCCCCACCTTGTTTCTGGATGTTTCAGACTAAACTGGCGTCACCATGAGAGCACCACCATCTCGTAGCTCCGTCGTGGTCATTCCGCGAGCAATCATGGCAGCCGCTCCCCACCAGAAGCCTGCAGGACTCGGGGCCCCCAAAACTTTTGATGAATTCTCAAGGCGGAGGGGACGCTTTCGAGAATGGGGTCCAAGACCTAGCAGACAAGCGTCCGATTTCCAAGGTGTCCCAGGGCCATTTCAGTGGACCAGGCCCAAAAAGGAAACAGCCTGCCGCCATTTTGAGAGTCCTGTGACAGCCGCCTATCGCTGCACCGCAAGAGTGGGCGCAACTCAGCTGAATGGCGGATTTTGACACAGTGGACCAAAAGCGGACGGAATGGCAACTGAAACGGTAAAGGGGCGCCCCACTAAAACAGATGAGACTCCACCTGGAGAGGCCCGTTCACGCCGCCTCCCCCGGGGCGCTCCACGCCGTTATTCGGAGCAGCATTGTAGGATACCAAAACCAGTGCGGCAACTTACTGGACATCACCTTGGTGCCATCGTTCTGCTGCCTTGGAACTATTCGCACAACAGTTTGCTACTGATGACCCACCCCCCGCGACGCCCCACGCCGTTATTTGCTGGGTGGCAACTTACTAGACATCACTTTCGTGTCATCTAGATTTCGGCGCGTTCTGCTGCCTTGGAACTATTCGCACAACAGTTTGCTACTGATGACCCACCCCCCGCGACGCCCCACGCCGGAAATCTGGACGTTGTGCTGCGTTGGGACTATTCGCACAGCCGACCGCTACTTCGTTGTTTTTCTCTAAAAATGTTTATATGTTATTACTATTTTTGTTTTCTTGTATATATTTATAAATTATTAAAGTTTTATAATCTTACTACTTTGTCGGAGTGCTATATATTTTTAATGTGACACATAATTGTAAAAACTTTGATGTACAAAGAGTCATCCCTGGAATCTTCCGCTTCACGCTCGGTCCCCTCCCCAATCACAATACAGGATGGTTTTCAGATAATAGCAACGCTTCTGCTGTGACGGATCTCATCGAGTGTGGGCCTTGATCTACTATAACTCCTTTGAAGAGGGGTGATTCTTTACAGCTGTGGCCATAAACTACATCTGCAGGGCTAGCTGATACCCTAGGACCAGCCTGGACAATCGGACACAGAGGAAAAGGAGTGTCAGAGGGTGCGGTAGTGAATAGGGCGAAAGGGAGGTGTCGGGCGGGCACAGGGTGTGATTCTCAGGGAAGAACAGCGCAGATGGGGGGAGGTTTATTACCCATGCATAAAACAGAGAGCGGGGGTGACCACTGCCTGGGGGAGATGCTTGCGAGGGTGGGGAGCCATGCTAAGGATCGACAGCGTGCACAGAGTGGATCTGGTCAAGGCATCTAAAATGGCTGCCGTGCACGACAAAAGTGTGGCATTTGAAAAAAGACAAGATGGCGCACACAATGTTTTTCAACAATTCCTGATTTCCTTCGAATCGAACGTTAACAGACGTTGGGGCATATTACCAAAGTTAAGCGATATTTATCCCTAACAATGCATTGCAAAGATTTTTTTACCGTCAAAAATTATCGCAGATAAACCTTGCTATTATCAAGGTTTATCGCAAATACGATAAAAAACGAGCGCAATGCATTAATATCGCTGAAAACTCCGCGATATTCATGCATTACCGAGCTAATGCTCTTAGCCATGTTATCCACCTCCCATTGGATAACATGGCTAAGAACTGCTCAGGGCAGCTGTTACTTTTTGGAGATATTCGCGCTTATCTCGAATATTTCCAAAAGTTGATAATAGGAGATAGCGATGTTAGCGACTGTTTCCAGTCGCTAACATCTTGGCATGCCCACTTTGCATGTCATTAGTGATAAATATCACTCACATGCAAAGTGGGACCCAAGATGGTCGCTATCTCCTACTAGCCGTCGCTAACTGGTGTTAGCAACAGCTAGGTAATACAGATATAATTTTATCTCCGCGAAGCGGAGCGCTGTTACAGATATATATCTTGTTTTTGAACGTTAATTTCTCAAAATGCACTGAAGCACATATATTGAGACATAGCAAAGGCACATCGGGCTACCAGTCCCTAATATTTTACCAAGTTTCGTGCAAATCCATTCAGCCGTTCGATTATTATTATTATTTTTTTTTTTTGCCCCGCGGGGCCCTTTTAAAACCTCCACATCAAACCTAGGGGGTCAGCGAGGATCTACTATGCCCCCTTATGGTCATCAGCCGTTCGATTATTATTATTAATTTTTTTTTTGCCCCGCGGGGCCCTTTTAAAACCTCCACATCAAACCTAGGGGGTCAGCGAGGATCTACTATGCCCCCTTATGGTCATTTGCCCCTTCGCTTTGGCCTCCTCTTGTCTCTCGATCCTACCGAGAGACAAGATGGCGGCCGCTACGTACTGTTTGGAATGTTTACAGACACCGGAGAGCCAATCAGCTTCGCTTCGCAAAGCTCCGTAACGCGAAAAGTACGCGAAGCGGTGCGCTGTTACAGATATATATCTTTTTTTGAACGTTAATTTCTCAAAATCCACTGAAGCACATATATTGAGACCTAGCAAAGGCACATCGGGCTACCAGTCCCTACAATTTTGCCAAGTTTCGTGCAAATCCATTCAGCCGTTCGATTATTATTATTATTATTTTATTTTGCCCCGCGGGGCCCTTTTAAAACCTCCACATCAAACCTAGGGGGTCAGCGAGGATCTACTATGCCCCCTTATAGTTATTTCCCCCTTTGTTTTGACCTCCTCTTGTCTCTCGATCCTACCGAGAGACAAGATGGCGGCCGCTACGGACTGTTTGGAATGTTGACAGACGCCGGAGAACCAATCAGCTTCGCTTCACAAAGCTCCGTTGCGCGAAAAGTCCGCGAACCAGAGCGCTAACCGGTCCGCTGTTACAGATATATATCTTTTTTTAAACGTTAATTTCTCAAAATCCACTGGAGCACATATATTGAGACCTACAAAAGGCACATCGGGCTACCAGTCCCTACAATTTTGCCAAGTTTCGTGCAAATCCATTCAGCCGTTCGGGCTAAAAGTGAGGCCAACCGCCCTATGGAAAACTCAATGTTAAAAACACGTTTTGGGACCCCCCTTTTTTCTCGGCCCCCACTGGACGAACCCCCCCCAAATTTTCAAGGGCTGCTCAGAAACAAAATGTGCCATTTTCCTGAAAATTTCAGCCGATTCCGTCCACAAACGCCAAAGTTATTAGACATAGAATTTTCAAAAAACCCATAGAGAAAAAATCCTAACTATATATACCTACTGGCGACCGCCAGTAGGTAATATGGTCTATAACCTATGGTTTTTTCAGTGAATATATATATAGATATAGATAGATAACTCGAACCACTAGTATATGTAGTAGTCCTTTGTACTCTCTACCATTCCTATGTGACTCTTAGAGTTTACCCAAGGTGTTGGGTATAGAGACCTGGTTCATAGATTGAAGGCTCTTGACTCGCAAAAGTTAGAGAAGCACCTTACAAAAAGAAAAAACAATTCTTTCTTGAGGCCTCTCACTCACCAGGGTTTCCCCACGGTGACATGCTTCATCATTGGGGCCATCCCAGTTCTCTAGGAACTGGAGCGTGCTGCGACTTGCGGAGTTACGTAGGAGCACTTGTTAGTAGACTATGTGTAGTGCGATTTTTTACGGAGTGGATTAAGTGATTAATAATACCTTGCTAGTGGGCATCAACACATTTTATTCTTGCTCCTAGGTTGGTATGTCTAAAAAGGGGGAATACACTATGGAACACAACTATAATGAGTTGGGCCGCATTGTGAGATCAACATGTTTTGAGCTACCCCTAGCTCTTCCTCAGGACCACACAGGGACCAGCCCTGTGTATGCCACTCCTAATGTACCTAAATAGGAAAACAGCAAGATGTGAAGTGAAAAAATGTATAAATAAAGTTAACGCTGCTACTAATAAAGCATGTGCTATTGGTACATATGTCACGTTGGAAATTTTTTGGTTTGAGTAATCTTGCTCCATGGACTCGTATGTCACCGTAGGGAAACCCTGGTGAGTGAGGGGACTCAAGAAAGAAAAAAATGTTTCTTTCTGTAAGGCGCTTCTCTAACTCAAGAGCCTTTAATCTATGAACTAGGTCTCTAAACCCAACAACTTGGGTTTTCTTATGGATCTACATGCCTGGAGGGCGACCTAGTCTCTAATCCTCCTACTCCCTCTTTCTAGTGGACTCTTAGGGTTCATCCATTTGTATCTCTTCCTTGAGTGACTACAACTAGTACATTTGCAATTTTTTTCTGTTTCTTTCTCTTCCTTGTGTGACTCTACAACTTGTACATTTGTAATTTTTGTTCTGTTTGTATCTCTTCTTTGTGTGACTCTACAACTTGTACATTTGCAATTTTTTCTGTTTGTATCTTTTATGTAACTCATGTAATCCTAAGTCCTTATTTATCGCAACTGGTTCTTCAGGTAATGTTTGCGCTATATAAAATCGCATTAAATAAAAATAAATGAATTAAAAAAAAGGCATGTACAGGAGTAGGGGGGTGGGGAGGGTGTGAAAAATCTGCGAACTGCGGGAGTTAGTGGGGGGAGGGGACATAGGGCAGAAAATAGTGTTCCAGTAAAGGGGCTAATAGCCTCGGAAGGAGCAAATTGACGTCATAGGTGTCAGGAGGTGGGACTAAGAAGCCAAACACCAATCCGTTGCTTGACAGGTTAATGACAATGTACAAGCAGACTATATGGGGTGTGCTGCAGAATACTGTATTCCTGCTTCCCTGCAGCAAGAATCACCATTTGTCTCCCCTCCGCCAAAGGGATTTCCTCTGGGGCCTATAATCAAGTTGAAGCCCCCTGGCTGGATGACTAAAACCACCCTCAACCCACCGACTGAACGTCATGGTTCAGATGACAAAGTCCATCAGGAGGGGTCCTCATCCACAGCTATGGGGTGCGGCCCACAGGACGACGGATTTGCAAGGTTAAAGAATCTTGCTCGATGTTGTGCTCCCCTACACCCATCTGGCCACAAGCAGCCCTAGCACGCGCTCACCCTGCTCTGACGGCGCGTGCGCCCCGTCTGCGCTATCGGCTATTGTAGCCATCGGGAGGGCGGTGGAGGCTGCCATCTTACAGCCTCGCACCCATCTGGCCACATGCAGCCCCAGCATGCGCTCACCCTGCTCCAGCGGTGCAGGCGTCTCGTCTGCGCTATCGGCTATTGTAGCCATTGGGAGGGCAGTGGAGGCGGCCATCTTATAGCCTCGCACCCATCTGGCCATTAGCAGCCCCAGCACGCGCTCACCCTGCTCCGGCGGCGTGGGCACCTTGTCCACGCTATTGTAGCCATCGGGAGGGCCGTGGAGGCGGCCTTCTTACAGCCTCACACGCGGGGGGAGCCTAAGGAGGAAGGGGGAGCGGTGATGGAGCAGTGGAAGAGCACGTACAGCGGCACGTTGCAGCAAGATGGGTGTGGGGATGACAATAGGGGCGGGGCAATAGAAACCAGTAACAGAGACACCACTAAATGAAGAATTAATTACTCTGCGGCCTACTGCAAGTATTTATTTATTTGTGCATTTTTATAAAGCGCGGACATTACCCGAAGGTATCAGAGCGATGTACAATAGAGCCAGATAAATTACAAAAGGAACAGTGGAATTAGTTAATTATTTAATTAAGTAATTTGTCACCGCGTGATGCAGGTGCATAGCTGCCAAGGTTTCAGACTGCTATGTGTGATATTTTCATAATTTTGGTGTAATTATGAGTGACATTTCAAGGAATATGAGTGACACTTTCTCGTGTGAAAACAAAGACTAGGGAAATATATTAAATTACACCCATTTGAGCAAGGAGATCTATATTTTACCCCAAGAATACATTGTCCTTCATTGAATCAGGAAACCTCAGTGTTATTTATAAGCGTGGTCGGTCTTTCCACTTATCAGTATTGTGTGATCCTTCTTCAATCACCTGATCTCGTACTCCACTCCGTTACCAACAAAATATGATTGCTTGACAACTTGTGCCTGTCCATATTAGATGCTGTGTAAAAAACAAATACAGCCACCCTCACTTAGTGATTATTATTTTTGAAACGCTCGTCTTCCTAGAGCCGCTTCTGTGGTACTGTGTGCCTGCAAATATTTAAAATGGGCTACAGGTGAAACATGTCTTCTGAGATTGACTATTTCACCAGATGTCAAGATGTGTTTTCAGTGAGCTATTTCATGACTGACCAGTGCTTTCCCTCAGTACACAAGAGTGTAAAAACACTTCAGCTAATTATACGATTGGCACTGCAGCCAGCTGATCGAGGGCTGTCACTAAAAAGCAAATTCAATTAACACACTCGGCTGAACTCACTATGTTGCGGTGCCACAAACCACGGAAATGGGGCCAGACCTGGCTGCTCCAATTTCACTGCGGCGAAGTAAATGTCACGGACTGCTCAGCTACCAGGTGAGGTGCGCTGCAGTGTTTTGCATGGCTCGGCCGCCTGCCGCAATCGACATTCATGCCTCTTGCGCGGCGGCCAGCCATCAGAGACTCATCTCGTGCTGCACACTCTGATGAGTCCCCCCCCCAGTTCACTTCCTCCGAAAGTGATGCAACACTGACTCTACCCGCACATCTGGATCCCGGCCCTCATGGTGTGCCACAGTGATGATTGACAGCAGTATTGACTGCTGAGAGGGCAGCCCCTCTCCCCTGCCCAGTGTGAGTGTGTGACGAGTCTGAAAGCAGCACGCTGGCGCCGCAGCCACTATTTGCCACGTTGTTTCTAGGAAACAGCAGGCAGCTGGGAGTGGATACATTGTAGCAGCTAGCGCTCTCAGCCACTCCACAGAGCTGAGAGCAGAGATCGGTTTAACTATTTAGGAGCTCAGGAATCACATCAGAACCAGTGTGCAAAGGCTCTGGGCAATTATGTTAACCCCTTCCGTGCTCCCGTCGGCCCCGCCCACTCCTTAGAACGCCCGCACCGCGGTGGAATTGTCGCCGCGGTTAAGGCTTTAAAATGTCAAAACGTTATTAAATCAATCCAATATTTTCTTTTGCTTATTCATCTGCAAATAGGTCAATCTCTCCCTAAAATGTCAATCAAGTATTATATCAAGAAAAAACTAGTATATAGAATAATGTAAACTGTGTTAAAACAAGCCTCGGTGCCTTACATATCAGGAAAAAAAAACACAAAGCAAGAAGTTGGATCCCGTATATATTTGCATTATAAATGGTAATACCTTTTACCTCTGTGTTATGGAATGAGGAGTAAAGCAAAGTGGCGTTGAATGGAGAGGAGTCAAGCAGAGTAGTGTGGAGTAAAGCAGAGTGGGGAGTGGAGTAATGCGGTGTGAAGTTAAGCACAGTGGCGTTGAGTGGAGTGGTGTGGTGTGGAGAAAAGTGGAGTGGAGTGAAGCTGAGTGGAGTAAACCAGAGTGGTGTGGAGTGGAGTAAAACAGAGTGGAGTAAACCACAGCAGAGCGGAGTAAAGCAGAGTGGCGTTGATTGAAGTAGAGTAAAGCAGAGTGGAGTGGTCAAGCAGAGCTGCGTGGAGTGGAGAAGCAGAGCGGCGTTGAGTGAGGCAGAACGGCGTTGAGTGGAGTTAAGCAGAGTGGCATGGAGTGGTGTGGAGTAGAGCAGTATGAAGTGGAGTAAAGCGGAGTGGAGTAAAGCAGTGTGAAGTGGAGTTGTGTGGAGTAAAGCAGAGTGATCTTGAGTGGAGTAAAGCAGAGTGGAGTGGAGTAAAGCAGATTGCGTTGAGTGGACTAAAGAAGAGTGGCGTAGAGTTGAGTGGAGTAAAACAGAATGTAATTGAGCAGAGTGAGTGGAGTAAAGCATAGTGGTGTGGAGTGGAATAAAGCAGAGTGGCATGGAGTAAAGCAGAGCGGTGTTGAGTGGAGTAAAGCAGAGTGGCGTTGAGTAGAGTAAAAAAGAGTGGAGTTGTGTGGATTAAAGCAGACTGGAGTGGAGTAAAACAGAGTGGTGGTAAATGGAGTAAAGCAGAGTGGCATTGAGTGGAGTACTACACCACAACACTACCCTAAACCCTAAAACACTATCCCCAGCATGACCCTCCCCCGACCCCCAGTCTGGTCCCCGCACTCAAACACTACCCTGCACGACGCCCCAGCACTACCCTAAACCATAAAACACTACCCTACACTACACAAACATCACAACACTACCCTAAACCCTAAAACACTAACCCCAGCACGACCCGCCCCAGACCTCCAGTCCGGTCCTCACGCTCAAACACTACCCTGCATGAGTCCCGAGCACTACTCTAAAACTTAAAACACCACCCTAATCTACACAAACACCATAACACTACCCTAAACCCTAAAACACTACCCCCAGCAAGACCCTCCCCCAAACCCCAGTCCAGTCCCTACACTCAATCAGTGCCCTGAACGACCCCCAGCACTACCCTAAACCCTAAAACCCCACCCTACACAAACACCACAACACTACCCTAAACCCTAAGACACAACCCCCTGCACGGCCCTCCCCCGACCCTGTTCCCTATACTTAAACACTACCCTGCACAATCCCCCAGCACTACCCTAAACACTAAAACACTACCCTAAACTACACAAACGCCACAGTAGTATAATATATCAGGCATACAAATAGTATAATAAATAAGGCACCATTAATCTACCATTCAGTATGCAGCTAGAATAGAATGTTAATAGCAGTCTGGATAAAGTCCACTAGTATTCAAATTGTTTGTATTCACTAAATGTTCTGCATTGTAAATGAAGACTATGCGATTACAAATAAGTATGTGCTTAGTATTCTGTTAGTATTCAAGAAGTACCACTCAAATATCAGTAGTCTTCATGCACTAGCCTTCCTAAAAAGAATGCTACTGAATCCTAAAATTGGCATAAATTAGTCTTCGAAAGCTATAAAAAGACACGTTAACCACTAAATGATAACAAGCATTGGCATAGCTAATAGGTGTTGCCTTTGGGACCTTATAAGTATTTAGTTATGCAGCACAATCTCCTTACTGCAACAACATTAACTGTTGCATGGCTAAACACTCATAAGGTCCCAAAGGTGAGACCTATTGGCTATACCAATGCTCTCCAGGAGAATGAATGTGTTTTTTTACTCTCTCTTCCTTTCGATGCTTCCCTTCCTCGAATAACAGCCCCCAGGTTGCACGACTCCTCCTCGCCAGGGCACCATCCTTTTGGTGCTATCTTTATAAGCCCTCTGATCGGCGAGAGTAATTGAGCATCTCCCCTGGATCATAAATCTGTGCTCTCTCTGGCATGTGTTGCTTGGCACGACTCTAGGAGACTCTCGTCCATTTTTGTGGGAACACCCTTGGAGGAGGATGCAAGGAAATGTACAGGCGGCTCATTCATCTTGTCTGCGATGTGCACTTGGGTCTCCGGGCGCCTGGCACGTGAATGGCACTCCCGAGGACTGTGCATGTTGGTGCCAGGGCCATACGTGAGTGGAAAAGGGAAAGGCTGCGATCCAGCGCTCAAACAAGCTGTGAAACCAGGAGGCCAGGGTTCGAGGCACGCTGTCACCACTTGACGTAACTGCATCCTCTTGCTGCTGATTAATCTACCAGTCTAAAAACATTAACAGCACCCCTACTTTATTAAATGTTTGGTGAAGCATTAAAAATTGAGAGAAGAAAGGGAGCGGGTAACAAAACATTCCTTCAAATAGTAAATATTTCATTAGCTGTAGAGTAGGAATGTATGGACATAGGAAAGACTGGCACATATGTCTCAAGATGGCAGCTTCCCTTCCTTAACCCTGATTCAAACTGTAATTTGAACCGACAAACTAGAAGCCCAAATAACCAGTAATACTTCAGAAGGTCGATATTAAATCATGTATTTATTTTCCAAGTTCTTATTCAAACACCGCTCATAAATACAAGGTACTTCTGGTGTTGCTAGAAGCATACAAGCCAATACGTATTTAGCGACATTTATCGATTACGTGAGCGGTTCTTCAGTGCATAACTGCTTACATTAAATAAGTCTTTGGTAACAATCTTTAATTAGTGCTCAAATATTTCAAGATCACAGCAGAACGTTAATATTTTTTAATACCAAATGAGAGGAATCAATTGAAGGTAATTTAAATTGAGGTCAGAATAGTTGGGCATTGTAACCCCTGAGCAGTCGAAAGTGTACAGTATCTCTGATCTGACTTTTTATAAAGTGGTATAAATAACACATTACAGGTAAAGGGTTTACTGATACCCAAATTAATGACCTTAAAAGGATAAAAAGCTGAGTTGGCCTTCCTGGGATTTAAAATCCTGACCTCCAGACCACTGCATGCGTCAGTGGTGAGTGTTAACTCGCTGAGACATCTTCCAGCCTCGGGTTTGGCCTGTACAGACACCCTGTATTGGTTTCTTTCAAATAGGTTGCGTGTAAAGCCTGGCTAACCAGTGATCTTTACTGCCAGTGACAGCGGCAGAGTGAGTTACTCACTAAGTCCACACTCAACTTAACATGTTGGTAAGTGCTGGATTGTCGGTACATTTTCTTGTGTTCTTATGGAGTTTAATAGACTGTAAACTCCATCAAATGTCTACTTTTGAAGCAATCGGAACACAAAAGGAGAATTTGTGACCACAGGCGTCATCAGTCAGATGACCCTGCTAATAAAAAGGGCTAAGCGCACGTGCTCATGGCCAGTTGTAACATCCCACTACTGTGTCCTGTGTGTGTGTTCATTCCTAGCAATGCTGGTCTATGGCCCACACATCTCCACAATGGCGATGAGGTGTAAGCTGTGCCACGCGTGCCACAGCTCAAAAAATCATGGAGAAAAGGGGAGGGAGCTGCCTGTCTAGAGGGCACCCCCTTTGAAAGGCACCTCCTGTATGCGGATGAGGAGGTGACCGGGAGCCTATCCCACACCTCTTCAGCCTGCAGTGAGCCGCCCTGCGACGACGTGCCCTGGGGTGAAGTGCAGGCTGAGCGGAGCCCACCCGCATCGGCCGCGACGGAGTGCCCCTACCGTGATGTAACCACACGAAACCCACCCGCGTGGAAGAAGGGTCCGCCGGCCGAAGGTGAGGAATGGTGAAGAGAAGTGCCCTGCGCAATCAGGCACCCAGCGGGAGGCCACCCCGCTCCGTCAGCCCCGACAATGAAGCGTAAAGCGTCCCTGAGTGAAGCAAGGCCAGCTGGTGCCCACCCCGCTTTTGTAAGCCTCGCAATGCGCCGAATGCCCCGTTAGCCTAAGGGGCGTGCGAATAGCCCGGGGGAGTGTGAGAGCCAAGGCGGAGCTCACCCGTGGCTGATCAGAGCGGCGCCAGCACCCCCCCCTGCAGTGTGAAAAGGTCTGCTGCGAGGGGCGGGAAACTTTCAAAGTAAATGGCTGGCCGCTGCGCCGAACGTGAAGTGACACGAGTTGGAAAGAAAGCGGCAGGAGCGTCCGCGAGAACGAAGCGAGGCAGCCCGCCTCATGATCAAGAGCCCGATGCAAAGCGCCCGTAAAAGCGGCGAAGTGTCAAGCGAGCACACCCTTCCTCCCCCTACTGTGAATGCCACCAAGTGAACATTGACCGTCAAGGCCGACCCCACTCCGCGCAGCGTGCAGACTTAAAGAAACTGCTGCGGGTGGAAAGGTGAGCAGATGAAAGAAAGCGAGCCGCCTGAGGACACTGTGAGAGGTGCCAGCACAAACCCCCCCCTCTCTTCTCCCCCTCCTGCACAGCCCGGGAGAGAAGAGGCCTGCTGTGAGGGGCGCAAGTGTTCTAAGAAGGCTTACCGTGATAGAGTTGACAGCCTTAGAGAAGCGGTGCGAGGCAGGCAGAGCGGTGCAGAAATCGCCGATGGAGCATTCTTTTCCCCTGCCTCTGTGATGCCCAGATAGGCAGAACAATGAGAAGAGGTCCCGGGAATCACGGAAAACGGCCATGGTCTGCCACAGTTTGCCCTGCAGCGTCAGTGTCCAGGGTGCGTGTGAGCACGGGGAAAGAACTGCAATCAGATTAGAAAGGGTTCCCAGGTGAGGCAGGCCAGGAATCTCAGCAATCCTACAAAGAGGACCGGGAGCAAAGTAGCAAGGTGCCCTAAAGGAAGCACGCACCATGTGGAAGCTTCCATGGATGAGAAAAGAAAAGCAACACTGCCATTTAGTGGCCGATTTCAAGTACTGCCTCAGGAATAAAAGACATTGTGCAACAAATCCCAGGACTGCATAAGTGAGGCAGAGCAAGGCAGTCTAAGAGAACGAAATGCCAGCAGCACAGGACAGGCTGTTTTTCAGTACTTGACTGAAGGTAAAGAGCACCAGTGCAAAGCAAATACAGAACAGCAACACTGGACACAAAAGCACAGTGAGGACTGCCAAGCATGAAGGTGAATGCACAGCAACACTGACTACAGTGGTGCCAAGATACTACCCAGATGCAGAAAGGGAAACTGACAAAGCGCAAGGAACGTGCCAGGAGTGCAGCAACTCCACACAAAATACTCAAGAGAGCGCGCAGCAAGTGTGCCCAAGGAAGCAAACAAGGAGCGCAGCCATCAGCGTGCAAAAGGGAGTGACCAGGAGAAGGTCGACGGAGCAGTGGCGCAACCCTCCAGAAGCACTTAAGCCACGCCGGGAGAAAGTGAAGCGATGTCTGGTGGCCACAGGCTATCGCTGCAGCAGTATGGCGAAGACATGAGCATCACAACACGAACCGACGGTGGTTCGGGAACTCAGCAACAGGCAAGTGCGAAGGCGCATTAAGCAAATGTGCAGCAGTACCGATGACAGTGACGCACTATACAAACACTGGGCAGAAGCCAAGACATTAGCCCAAAGCAGCAAGTCACTGAAGCAAGCGGCCTGCGACAGAAAGGAAGAAATGATTGTGCAGACAACCAGAAGCATGGAGAATCACAGGAAGAAGCCGACCACCCAGTCTGATCGCAAGGGAGAAGAAGCCGACCACCCAGTCTGGTCGCAAGGGAGAAGAAGCCGACCACCCAGTCTGGTTGCAAGGGAAAAGAAGCCGACCACCCAGTCTGGTCGCATGGAGGAAGAAGCCGACCACCCTGTTGGTCGCAAGGGCGAATATGACCACCCAGTTGGTCGCAACAATGAAGCCGACCCGTCAGACGGTTGCAATGGAGGATGCTTACCCACCAAGAGGTCAGAGCAAATGGGAAGAGGAAGATCGTAGGGACGTCGGAAAAAGAAGACCCTGAGAGAGGTCCGCGAAGAGGACCAGAATGTGACGGACGCGAAGTCCCACAACACCACCTTGACATCCGAAGTTTCAGGTGACAGACGGTCGCGACGACGAGAGAAGTAACAACAGTGTCCTAGTACTGGGACAAGACCAGAGGGGAACGAGCAAAGGGCCCGCTGCTCGGAGAAGCCTGGTCAGGATGAGAAGGAAAGCGAGGAGACTGGACAGCGTCGCAAAAGGGAAGGAGAAAAACGATGACCCATTCTGAGTGGCACGGCGCCACGACTAAGAAAGAAGGAGGAAAAGGAGCCGAGCAAAGAGGTGTGAGTGACAAGACACCACAGCACACACCAGAAGGGGAACACCCGATGGAGAAGGTGAAGAGGTGCATGATCATCACTGCCTGTTTACCCAGAGAAGAAATCCAGCACTCTGCCATCACTATCCAGGCGCATCATCGCCAAGGAGCATCTCACCACCCGAGTGAATCCACACATGCCCCAGACAACCAGAGGTCAAAGAGGTGAATTACCCAGGAACCTTCCGTGCACCCCCGTGAACCTACAACCTGCCGAAGTCAAGCACATCCGGCCATTGGAAATTCCACCCTTGGGGACTACACAAGACTTGGCCATGGCCCTGTTGGGAGTTCCGCAGAGACCCCTAAGCGTGGCCTACACAAAGGCCCGCACAGCCCATGCAGTCACGTGGCAGTCCAGGGGACAAGGGCCTTAACGGAGTTCCTGTGCGAATGGAGCCCGAATAGGAGAGATGTGTCGACCGTAGCTCCACGTCAGGCGCAGAAGCACGGAGGTTATGGTTGAAGACTGGTCACCCACAAGATCACTAGAGGAAGGCACAAAACCTGAGTCCAGACGGCGACGACGCCCAGACAGTAACACCACACCCCGTCGCTCAGCAGTCTGGAGTAAGGAAGGTCGCCAAACACGTCATCCCACAAGAAAGCTTCACGTAAGGAGACCGTCTCCGAATCCAAAGTGGATCTCACCACAGTTCCAGATGCATCGACACCGCAAGACCAGGCTGGTCTACAGAACATCGCTAAGGCGAGTTGAGGCATCCCGACCATGCGGTTCGAGACTCTGGGTCGTCCAGTGAGAGGGGACACCAACGAGAGAGGGGTATCCGTGAGAGGGATATTCTGCGATTGCAGATCCTGTCAGCAACAGACACCAGTTGAACAGACCACCTCAACCAGGACGATACAGCGGAAGGTAACACATAAATGCCTCCTATCATTCCATCTGCAAGTTCACAGGATGTGGAACAGGAAAAGAGAGACTGTACAGCCCACCTCCGAGCTGCAAGTCTCCAAAGACAAGAAAAGACACCATCGTCAGTGATTGACCAGCAGCGGAAAAGACTACGTGGGAGTCATCATTTTGGGTTATACGTTTAATTGATAACTGTGTTTTCTCCCACAGGTTTCAGACTTTTCTTTGGTTTGATTTTTCAGCAAGTTTGGGAGGGATGTAGTGACGGAGAGTCAGCATTCTAGTGTTGCAGTATGGTGTAACCCACACTGAACACCCACCCACCACAGGCGTCATCAGTAAGAGGAAAAAGGGCTGAGCGCACGTGCTCATGGCCAGTTGTACCATCCCACTACTAAGTCCTGTGTGTGTGTTCATTCCTAGCAATGCGGGCCTAGGGCCCTCACATCACCACACTCGGAACACCAAATGGGAATTACAAACTTACTTTTCAAATAATTTTAGGCACAGGCTGATGAAGTGATTTATCATTTAGCCCAAATTGATGTGATTGTACGATGTTGCGTTAAGCGCCGAATTCCAAAGGTCCCATAATCGGCAGCCCTAGACACATCCTCCTACCGCTCATGTAAGGGCATGGTGTTTTCAATCTGTGTTTTAGAGTCTTACGTTTTTTTTTGCGGTCTGAGCTTTCACCTGCCATCCCCTATCTGCAGCTACACTATGCATTCCTTTGTTTACACATTGGAGGATCACCCACAGGTGGTTTCTTAGGTCTGGCGTGCTAGGCCCAAGGCCCTGCTGGCACGGTTCGCTATACTCATTATGCTACTCAGGGAAAAACTAAGAAACTGGTAAGATAACTTTGTTGGTGATCGAATACAGAGAGCCTCCGGTGTAGTGGGCAAGCCACAGCTTTCAGTCCCAGCAGAAGATACACCTATTGTTTTACAGCTGATAATAAAATATGTTATTTAAGTGCCAACGGACGCTTTCATTATTTATTTTCAGACTTTTATATAGTGCTGGCTGGACCCGAGGGTATTAGCGCTTTACAAGACACAGAAACCATAGCACTGGTAGAAGAATTTCACCTTCATATAGTCTACCCGAAAGGGAGAAAAACTTTACAATTGTATATGTATATTTGTTTATGGTAAGAACTACATAATGTGGTGAACATTCTTGTTAAAAAACTAGCCTGCATGTAAATGCATCATTTTTAGCCAACCGCAAATTGCATTGTGGGTTTGTAGGTAAACTTGTCCCGTTGTATGTATGGGCCAAGCAGACATCATTCTAAGGGGATATATTTATTTTATGTATTTTATTTATGAAGTTTTATATAGCGCGAACAAGTTCCCGAAGGATATCAGAGCGCTTTACAATAAGTTGGTGGAGAGGACAAAATAAAATATACACAGCAATTGTGAGAAAAAAAACGAGAAAAAAAAAAACCACAATGATAAACAGTAAACAATGGTACACATAGAGGGTCCAACATTAGGCAGACGATATGGACCATAATTGTTAGTTGTGCTATGGAGCTAGGAACCAAGAGTTAGCCACCTTATGAGTATCACAGCCCCTTATGGTAGGAATTTGCTCATTAAGAATCTCTTGGCTTCCAGTTTGAAAGCCGCCGTCGAGGCGAGTCTGCGTACATCCGGAGGAAGAGAGTTCCATATTTCAGGGGCAGCACCAGAAAAGGCTTGGTGACAAGTTCTCTTTTTGCTAAGGATGATAAGTTTCAGGAGGAGAGTAGAGGCACTTCTGGAAGCCTTCTCCCCGCAGGATAATTCAAGTTTTTGCGCTAGATAAGTGGGAATATTGAAGTGGGGGGTTCCATGTTTAAATATCGATAACAAAAATATAGTTAACAAAAATATAGATGTAAAAATATTGATTACGAAAATATCGACTCCCTATACTTAAACAGGTAAGTACAATAATATCGACTCAAAATATAGATGTAAAAAATATAGATGTAAAAAATATCGACTTTAAAAAATAATATAACTTAAATTAAATAATTAAATAATATTAATATTATTAACAAAATAAATTAAATTACATTTATATTTTAAATATTTATAACAAATAAACTTATTGTAATCAATATAAACACAATAAATGTGTAGATATACATATATTTTCTTAAATACATTTTATTATTATCTTTATTTAATTTATGAACTTTAATAATTATATAAAAATAAAATAAACACATATATAAAACATTTTAAATAAAATAAAATATTCTATATTTAATTAACACATTAAAGTTTTAAAAAATAATAATACATACATTTAATAACAAAATAAAAACATTAGTAGATAAAACATTTGATAACGAAGAGGTAAAAATTACTATTCACACTCCAGTGAGTGCAACAGTAGCGAAAGCGCTGGATAGCGTAGGGGTAAAAATTACTATTCCCACTCCAAAGGGTGCAACAGTAGGGAAAGCGTTTGATAGCGTAGGGGTAAAAATTACTATTCCCACTCCAGAGAGTGCAACAGTAAGGAAAGCGTTGGATAGCGTAGGGATAAAAATGACTATTCCCACTCCAGAGAGTGCAACAGTAGGGAAAGCGTTGGATAGCGTAGGGGTAAAAATTACCATTCCCACTCCAGTGAGTGCAACAGCAGGGAAAGCGCTGGATAGCGTAGGGGTAAAAATTACTATTCCTACTCCAAAGGGTGCAACAGTAGGGAAAGCGTTGGATTGCGTAGTGGTAAAAATTACTATTCCCACTCCAAAGGGTGCAACAGTAGGGAAAGAGCTGGATAGCGTAGGGGTAAAAATTACTATTCCAACTCCAGACAGTGCAACAGTAGAGAAAGCGTTGGATAGCGTAGGGGTAAAAATTACTATTCCCATTCCAGAGAGTGCAACAGTAGGGAAAGCGTTAGATAGCGTAGGGGTAAAAATTACTATTCCCACTCCAGTGAGTGCAACAGTAGGGAAAGCGTTGGATAGCGTAGGGGTAAAAATTACTATTCCCACTCCAAAGGGTGCAACAGTAGGAAAAGCGTTGGATAGCGTAGGGGTAACAATTATTAATCCCACTCCAGTGAGTGCAACAGTAGGGAAAGCGTTGGATAGCGTAGGGGTAAAAATTACTATTCCCACTCCAAAGGGTGCAACAGTAGGGAAAGCGTTTGATAGCGTAGGGGTAAAAATTACTATTCCCACTCCAGAGAGTGCAACAGTAAGGAAAGCGTTGGATAGCGTAGGGATAAAAATTACTATTCCCACTCCAGAGAGTGCAACAGTAGGGAAAGCGTTGGATAGCCTAGGGGTAAAAATTACCATTCCCACTCCAGTGAGTGCAACAGCAGGGAAAGCGCTGGATAGCGTAGGGGTAAAAATTACTATTCCTACTCCAAAGGGTGCAACAGTAGGGAAAGTGTTGGATTGCGTAGTGGTAAAAATTACTATTCCCACTCCAAAGGGTGCAACAGTAGGGAAAGAGCTGGATAGCGTAGGGGTAAAAAATACTATTCCAACTCCAGACAGTGCAACAGTAGGGAAAGCGTTGGATAGCGTAGGGGTAAAAATTACTATTCCCATTCCAGAGAGTGCAACAGTAGGGAAAGCTTTAGATAGCGTAGGGGTAAAAATTACTATTCCCACTCCAGAGGGTGCAACAGTAGGGAAAGCGTTGGATAGCATAGGGGTAAAAATTACTATTCCCACTCCAAAGGGTGCAACAGTAGGGAAAGCGTTGGATAGCGTAGGGCTAAAAATTACTATTCCCACTCCAGTGAGTGCAACAGTAGGGAAAGCGCTGGATAGCGTAGGGGTATAAATTACTATTCCCACTCGAGAGGGTGCAACAGTAGGGAAAGCGTTGGATAGCGTAGGGGTACAAATTACTATTGCCACTCCAAAGGGTGCAACAGTAGGGAAAGCGTTGGATAGCGTAGGGGTAAAAATTACTATTCCCACTACAGTGAGTGCAACAGTAGGGAAAGCGCTGGATAGCGTAGGGGTAAAAATAACTATTCCCACTCCAGTGAGTGCAATAGTAGGGAAAGCGCTGGAACCCAAAACAATAAACAAACAAACTATCAACATTTTTATTAAATTTAATTTCAAATATAAATATAATTAATATATACATTTAAATATATTATTAATAACAAAGATAATAAAAAATAATTAATTACACATAATTTAACACTATAATATTCACCACACACACCTACAATTAATTACACAATTACATTTAATATTTACTAAATAATTAATGATTTTTTTATTAATTAATTATTTAATTAATTACCAGCTTTCACAACATGTACACTTATAAACACCACAACACAAACCTAAAATTAATTACACATTTACAATTAATAATTACTAATTAATGAATGGTAATTAATTTAAAAAGTATTTAATAATTCATCAATAAAAAATTCATTACTTACCACCCTTCACACCATTTACACAAATAAACTCCACAACGCACACCTAAAATTAATTAAACAATTAACGTTTAATATTTACTAAATAATTAATAAAAATTAATGTATTTTTTATTAATTAATTAATTACCAGCTTTCACACCATATACACTTATATACACCACAACACAAACCTTAAATGATTCACACATTTACAATTAATAATTACTAATTAAATAATGGTAATTTATAAGTAATCAATAAAAAATTAATTACTTACCACCCTTCACACCATTTACACATATAAACTCCACAACACACACCTAAAATTAATTAAACAATTAACATAATTAATTATTAATTGAAATTAATTGACTACTAATTAATAAACAATTATTAATAAATTAACACATTAATTATTCAATTAATTTTATATACATAAATTACTTCTCACCCTATTGCCCTATAAACCCGCAACCTGCTACGGAACTAATAACACAAAATTAAACATAAAATACATTAATAACTAATACAATTCCAAAACATATAATAAAATGACAATCAATTCTCATTAAACACACTAAAATACATAACATTATTAATAAATCGATATTTTTGTAAACTATATTTTTGTAAACAATATGTATTACAACTATATTATTGTTATCGATATTACTTAGCTGTCAGTCGATATGCTGGTCAAACTATATTTTTTGTTGTCGATATTTCTTCCACTCGATATTTCTGCGGACATATTAATGTCACACGATATTTCTCCGTCGATATTCCTACTCTGCACCGAAGTGCAGGGCTTTCTGCGTCAGGATTGCAATCTTTAGCTGGATTTGTGCTTCAAAGGGTAGCCAGTTGAGAGATTTCAGGACTGGGGAGATGTGCTCGTTTCGTTTGGAGCCTGTAATCAATATTGCTGCATAGTTTAGTGTGGCCCTACGTGTAGCCAAGGCGTATTTAGGAAGGCCACAGAGAGTTGCACTGCCATAGTCTAACCTTGATAAGACAAGTGCTTGTACCACCTGCTTGAAATCCTTTTGTGGCAAGAAGGGTTTGATAATTCTGAGTGTCTTCATCAGGTGGTTTGCTCCCTTACAAACGTTGCTGATATGAGCCTTCATACTCAGGTGCTTGTCCACTGTGACTCCAAGCGATTTGGCTTAATCTATGATGATCGGAGTGCAGTTGAGTGTCGTGAGGTGAGGTAACCAGAGATCGATCTTGGGGGTGTGGTTCGGTGGGGAGATGATCAAGAATTCCGTTTTAGAAGCGTTGAGCAGGAGATGATTCTCTGTTAACCAAATTTGGGTTGACGTGAGGATAGAAGTTAGTGAGATGATGTTTTCCCGGGATGACATTTTAAGATAGAGTTGT
The DNA here is from genome assembly GCF_964261635.1 of Lissotriton helveticus. NCBI lineage: Eukaryota > Metazoa > Chordata > Amphibia > Caudata > Salamandridae > Lissotriton > Lissotriton helveticus. Next base: position 1,795,412,484 of record NC_136068.1, read on the forward strand.
GTGTCGTCTGCATACATGTGGAAGAGAATATTCATAGAGTTAAGTAGGTTAGTAAGAGGTTCCAAGAAAAGATTGAAGAGAATAGAAGAAAGGGTGGATAATTGGGGGACTCCCACGAGTACTGGGGAGGGCTGAGAGAGAGAGTGAATTGACTTGAATCTGTGATATCTGTGGAGAAGGAAGGCTGAGAACCAGCAGAGCACCAGATCCGAGAAACCCATTCTGTTTTGTAGGATGGATAGGAGAATGTCATGAGAGACCGTATCGAATACAGAGGAGAGGTCACGGAGGATCAAGAGGCAGGATTGGTTTTTGTCCAGCACTTTCAGGATGTCACCAAAAATGTGTATGAGGGCCGATTCAGTGCTGTGACCCCTCCTGAAACCAGATTGATGATGGTCTAAGAGTTGGTAATTCTCAATGTGAGCACAGAGCATATATGACATCTTATGACATCTGAACTTTGATGAGTAGGCCTTTCTGTGAGCCATGTCATTTTATTTCTCCATATAACAGCATCTAAGTATGTTGGGACTTCTAGGATCATGAGCAAAAAGTAGTAACAATGAAACCTCAACTCCCAGCATGCATAGTGCTGTTAGCTGAAAAGGGGGTATGGCTCTGTGCCCTGTCACAACACAGACCCAGCAAGCAGATCTGCAACGATGGTGATTTGCAGAATGTGTCATACAAGACATGTGACAGCCTGGCAGCTACACAACACGAGGGAGAGTGGGACCCCATGAAAATAAAAGTAGACGGGAAGGATGCAAATAGACTGCAGAGAGAAGACCCCGGGGGGAGTCATGGGGTCCTCCAGGACTTCTAAGGGCTTCTAATCACCCCAGGGAGGTGGATACGAGCAGATGTCCCTGTGAACCTGAGATGGGGTCTCTTTCCCTTTGACATGAGAGTTCAAAGGGCACAGCTCCGGGGTCAAACACCCCCTCCGACTCCATCCATCACCTGTCAGCAAACAGCTCACGACAGCCCCTTGCGAGCCACAGGTCCGTCCTGTCGGAGCAGAGGCGCACGGCAAGCAAAGCTGCATTTCAGCACAGGGTTCCCTAATTATAAGAACAAGCGCGCGCTCCTCACGCTCACAAGTGGGGGGAGTGCGGCCGAGAGCAGGGACGTGCAGCGTTTCCCTTGCGGGAGCGAGCACGATAATTGCTACCAGATGGCGCAGCTCGCTCCCGCAAGGGAATCGTCAAACGTGCACGCGTTGCCATTCAAAGCGATGCGACGCATGCACATTTTTGCCTGAAAAGGGAATTGATGGCCTAAGGACATTTTCCTATGTAGCACATGCACACTGCATAGGCAAGACCTAATAATGATATTCTGGCTAGTCCTGCATTCACTTCTACAATACTGACATGGTCTCTTTTAGATATGGCGATCTTTAGGGCCATTCTAAAGTCTATCAACACAGGATATCCGCTTGATCCTTTGCCGCCCAGCAATCTTTGGTTACCAGATGCCACTTTGTTACTAATGATAATGGTACTTCTTAATTCCTCCTTACCTGAGGAATATATCCTTTTGAGGTGGAAACACGCAATAGTTTTACCGCCTATGAAAAAAGCTAAATTGGATCTGACCATTCTGCCAATTTTTTTCCCTTATTTTCCTGTTACCTATGTTCTCCAAAACTTTGGAGAAACACTTTAATGCTCAGCTTACATCATTTGTGGTAGCTCAGCAATTTTTGCACCCCTCCCACTCGGGCTTTAGATCCAAACACAACACAGAGTCCATCCTTCTGTGCATAAATGAGCACTTGAGACTACACATTGATGAGGGATGAACTGACACGCTTATTCTATTAGATCTTAGCGCAACTTTGACACCGTGTGTCACTCCATCCTGACAGACAGATTGTTGTCCCAAGGTCTGGAATGCTCAGCACTGGCGTGGCTTGTATCGTTCTTAAAAGATCGTACATTCCAAGTGTTTTCATCTACTGCCAGGTCTGAATCGCACACCTTAACCTCGTGAGTCCCCTGTTGTTTAACATCTGCTGTTGTTCAACATCTGCCAGATGTAGTGATGACTTGTGGCTTGACCTTATTTTCTTATGTTGATGACACACAGATCATCTTTACATTGTCATCTGCACATAATCATGTACCCTCTGTACTTAATCTGAACTTGAACTTGAGTCGCATCTCATGAATGAATACAAATTTGCTCAAGCTAAATGGGGATGAAATGAAGATCATAATTCTGGGCAGGCACTCCTCTCTCTGGGGTCCACAACATTGGCCGAGCTCTCTTGGGGCTCTGCCAACTCCATCTCCGAAGGTCAAAAACTTGGGATTCCTGCTGGATGACACACTTTCTATGAAACCTCAGGTGAGCAAGGTAACTGCAACTTGCTTTGTTTAAGTGGCTAAGAAAGATCATTTGGAATATCCCTGTTCGACTTGGCCCTTTTGGCAGGTTCACTCCGAAACGTTTTGCATTTTCCTAGCCTGTTTCTGTAACCTGGTGTTGGTGATTTTAGGCCTCTGCGCACTTTTTCACTATGGTCCAGTATAAAGTGTGTGCGCTCTCTGTGTATGTGTGGTGAGAGTGGCCTGCCCTCCCATAGGAATGCATGGGGATATGTGTGTCCATGGTAGTTCCTGATGTGTGGGGAGTGCAGGGGCGAAATTGGTATGTGCGAATTCGTGATATTAAATGCTGCACGATGATGTGAGCAGATTTAATGTGACTAGTGTGGAAGTGCCACTTCTAGAAGTTGGCATGTCTGTGCACTGAATGTGAATTGACTGTCTGGCTTGTGATTGGCTGGAGCTGGCTGGTGTGCCTGGCTCCAGGAGTCAGGATGGGTCTGCCCCGGTGGTGAATGGAGAGATCTGCATGTTGATAGGAGGGAGGAGTGCACCTGGGATCTGAATAGGGCTGGGCCTTCCCTCCACAATGCTGGCTCCACCCCCTGTGGTGTGTCTGATGTCCCTGACCCACCCTGTGAATAAGCAGAGGGGCTGAGCAAAACAAAGTGCTCAAGAACCAGTTGCGTCTGGTTCGCCCCTTACCCGCATCTTTGAAAACAAAGGAATGATGTGTATAAAGGAGGAGCTGTGACCCCATGATTTTGTTCTTGTTCCTTGACTGGAATCTACCAGGGGCGTGCTGCTGCTGGGGCCCAGGGGAAGGCTTGCCTCCTGGGCCCTGCCCTGCCCCTGGATGCCTAATGAACTTTCCCTGGAAACATTTGCCTGTGTTTCCCTGCTTGATGCTGGGACCCTTTGCCTTAAGGGGCCATTTCTGGGGCCTTTGGGGTTGTTGTTCTCCCCAGCGCCTCAGGAGCGTTTTATTTTCATTCATGGGCAAAGCGCTGTCGTTTTCCCAGAGGGAAGCGCTCCTGCCCCTTTTGGTCCCAGCGCGTGTGCCCACCCCGCTTATTGCGATATTTGTATTGGCAGGAACCTACCCTGCATTATGCCCGCATTTATATTTCTAATTACGGTTGCCTACCCCCTTTTATATTTCGCCACGAGGGAGCCTACCCCTCGTTTTGTGCCTAGAAACGATCACCGCCGCAGCCCGTGCAGTTGGGGCGGAAGTCAGGCAGCCTATGCCTGGAGCGGGGCGGTACATCCGCTTGCAGACAGGAAGTCCCACTCGCCACCCTAGAGCTGCCCCGGAGCCTCGCCGGCTCCATTGAAAAGTACAGGGTCCCAGGAGGGTGCCCGGGTGAAGTAAAGAGGCGGCAGCGGCTGCCGATGGCAGCGTTGGGTTCCCAGGATGGACAGGGAAACCACGCACCAAAAGAGCAGCGTGCCGGTCCCAGCGAGGAGGAGACCGGAGGAGTCCCCGCCCACACAAAAGCCCAGTGAGAGTTGAAGTGCTGGGGGGGAAGCTCCGGGCATGTGTTGTGGTGCCTGACTGAGGCATAGTGGCAAGGGTGCATTTAGGGCGGCCCCGGATGGCAGTGGGCTGCCCCAACGTTTTAATAATGATTTCCTGAGCCCGAGGGCTCCAACATCGGGCCATACCCGTTTTCTGTGCCCAGAGGGGCCCATGCTCGTTGTTTTAGGAGCCAGTGTGCTCCCTTAGGGGCAAAGTTATTTGTAGAGCATGCGGGCTCCAACGATGACCATGTTTATTTTAAGTGTGGGTGAAATTTGCGAATTCGCGAGCCTCGAATTCGCGTGAAATTGAAGTTGCGATCCGCAAAATTCGCGAATTTGCGGATTTTTTTTGGCCGTGTTTGCTGGGTTTTTTGCGTATTCGCGGGCCGCTTGCGGCGCACCGACCGCGAAGTTACCCATGCGGTCGTACATGGGCGCGGTCATCTTGTGCTTGTTGCGTATTTCCGTTTCCAGACGCTATTGGCAATCTTGCGTTGTGTGCGGCGCGCTATTACAAGTTTGCGTGTGTTTTTGCATGTCACGGGGGAAATATCGCGCGAGCTTTCCCACGCGGTCCTCAATGGGCGCGGCCATCTTGTTTTTCATTCATTGCTATGGTTCTGGGCATGCTTTTTCTATCCAGCTTCAATCTTTGCCATCCTTTGTTTGTTTGAAGTTTTTTAAATATTTTTTACTTTTTTGTAAAAAAAAATGTTTATTGTGTAAGTCGTTTATTTCACATTTTGCCAGTAAATACACATGTTAGCGCCTACAACCTCAACAGGCCGGCCGTTTACATACATATCCATCGCTTGGTGTCATTTGGTGTACACAGCCATTCAGCCGACATCCATAGGACCGGCGGCGCAGTAATATTCAATATGGACATGTGAATACAGTGCATCACGTTTCCTATTGCATACATTTTTCACTTACATTTTACTTTTTCCCCTTATTCGGAACTTTAAGGGCAGTAAACAAACCAAGAAAACCCTTTTAATTACTATCACTGTGCCACAGCATTCTCCCTCCTAAGTCTATGGTTGTCAATAACTACACACTCCTAAGTCATCAAAATTACAAATCCTTCCAGTTATTTCATTCGGATCCAGCCACTGATTGCGCCTGTAGGTAATCTCCCAGATACGTCCAGTAGTCCATGGGACGTGATCCAGTCGGTAACCCTTCCTCATAAGTGGCTAGTGTATCCCGACAGTATGTCAGGTCTGTCAACCAGTCTTTCACCTTCGGCCCTTTTTTCACATTCCAATGCATTGCCACCCTTCTTTTAGCCATTAAGAGAGCTATCACGCAGAACTTACGCTTTTTCGCTCTGAGCTGCGGGACTAGACCCAGCAAACAGACCAGGATCGTGCATTCAAGTGTCTCTCCAAGCATCTTACCAATCTCTTGCACCACCCTCTCCCAGTACTCCGCCACTAAATGGCAGTGCCAGGCTAAATGTATGAAGTCTGCCTGCTCTCGCCTGCATCTCACACATCTCGAGTCGTCCCGTAACCCATATCTGTGGAGCCGTTCAGGCGTGTAATACACCTGGTGTATGTATTGATAATGAATAATCCTAAGATTTCCATTCGGCGTTAGCATACTGGTGAGAGAAAATGCTGTCTCCCAGTCCTCCTCAGTCAGCTCATCGTTTAGTTGTGCGTTCCATTTACCCCTCATCCTTTCTGTGTTTCCCCCTATATCTCTTTGCAAGCTTATGTATAGTCTGGATACAAGGTGTGTAGCTGCCGGGCCCGCTAGGAGCAGTTGCAGTGTGTCTAGTGTGTTTGGTTTCTTCGGGAAATCGGGATAGTGATTCCTCACTGCTCTCTGTAGCCTGTATTAGTTAAAGCTGAATAACAGTGTTGGGTGACTTATGTAGTGCAGTTTGTCAAGTGTTTGAAACACCCCGTCCTTGTATAGATCTCCCAATGTGTCAATGCCTGCATGCCGCAGCAAGTCCATCCCTACCGGTTCCTGTGTGACCGACAGTGCTGGGTGATTTGCCAATGGGAACTTCGGTGCATAAATCGGCAATTTGCCAGCTGCCTTGCCCATCAGCCTCCAAGCCTCTACGGTGGTGTTCACTGGATTTATGTCTCGGTCATGTAACGTAGTTCGCTTGTGTGGTATTATGTTAACTAGTGGGATCGGGTCAGTATCTCCTGTTTCCACCGCTACATGAGTCAGAAAAGGTATCTCCTGAAACCAGTGATGTGCGAATTGCGCCTGGGCGCAGAGATAATACAGGTACATGTTCGGGACTTTAAAACCACCCTTCTCATATGGTAGTGTCATTGTCTGCAATTCTATTCTAGCGTGTCTACCCGCCCAGAGTAAACTCAGGACCACTCTGTTAATGTTGCGGAATACCTCCGTCAGAGGTCCAATGGGGATGTTAGTAAATAGGTATAGGAGCTTAGGTATTACTACCATCTTCACAATAGCTGCTCTGTCAGCTAATTATAGTGGCAGTCTATTCCACCGTTTGATTTTGTCTTCTAGTGACGATATCACTCTGCCATAGTTAGTTCTTATTACTTGTTCAGGGTCCCTGTGAAACCACACTCCTAAATATTTAGTAGGCTCTTCTTGCCATTCTAGAGGGTAATCCATTTTGAACGGGGTAGTGCTGTCAGTCATTGCCAAAACGAGGGATTTCGACCAGTTTATCTGTAGGCCAGAGTGGTGTCCGTATTTAATGTATTCACGTATTACTGGGTTGAGGTGCTGTTCAGGGTGTTTGATATATACTACCATATCGTCCGCATACAGAGATATGTGAATCGGGCGTGTCGGGAGTTGTATTGCCGAATCGTGGTGATGTTGCCTAATTTTACAAGCCAATGGTTCCAACACCAGTGCGAAAAGCATCGGCGAGAGTGGGCATCCCTGCCTCGTGCCTCGACATATGGCTATCGATCCGGAAACATGCTTGTTGATCCTAATACGGGCAGATAGGTTTGTGTACAGCATTGAGATACACTGTGTAAATATAAGAGGAAACCCCATCCGCACCAGTACCGTGTGTAAAAATTTCCAGTCTATCGTGTCGAATGCCTTTGCAGCGTCCAGTAGCACCGCTACCGCTTTGATGTCCGGCGCCAGATAGTGAGCTAGCGCAAAGAGTGTCCTAGTGTTATGTGTGGTCGATCTGTCCGGTATAAAGCCGGACTGGTCCGGTCTCACCAGCAATGGCATTAATGGTTTAAGTCTCGCAGCCAGTAGGCTTGCTATTATTTTCGTGTCTACGTTTATGAGGGACAAGGGGCGGTAAGAGTCGCAGTTCTCCTCATCCTTTCCAGGTTTGTGCAAGGCGATTAGCATAGCTTCCCTCATAGACTCCGGTGGAGTTTGCGCCTCGTGCGCTGCTCCGTACAACCTGACCAGATGTGGTGCTAGTATGTGTTACAAAATTCTTATAGAATTCTGTCGTGAATCCGTCCGGCCCTGGTGCCTTGCCGTTCGGTAAATGTTTGATAGTGTCTACAACATCTTCCACTGTGACTGGGCGAGCTAAGTATTCCCTGTGGGCATCCCAAAGCCATGCGATTTCTACATCCGCCATGTATGTCAGCATGTCTTCCTGTGTCGGTGTTGGACGCGCTTCATACAGTTGCCCATAGGAGGCCATGAATTCTCCCAGAATCCCTTTAATGTCTCTCGTTACTGTTCCCTCCCTTGTTTTTATCGCTGTGATATGCTGTGGCGGTCTACCCTTGCATATTTTCTCAGCCAGTGCCTTGCCCGGCCTCCCTCCCTCTCCATATACTCTGGCCGTTTTGCGCTTGGTTATGTAATTGAGTTCATCTATCGCAAATTGTTGATGTTCCTGCAGTAGTGTTTTAATATTCCTCAATAGAGTTATGTCTCTCGTCTGGGCATATTGCTGTTCTAAGGCCTGTATAGCTTTTTCACGTGTTGCCAATTGTTGTCGTATGTCTTTCAGGATACCCGTGGAGGTACTAATGCACACTCCTCTTATTGTGGCCTTGAAAGCTTCCCACAGTAGGCATGGATCATCTGTCGTTGGGTAATTTATGTCAAAGTAGTCTATTATTGCCTTGTGGATAGTGTCATTATATATTGGATCTCGCAAGGCTCCCGCACTAAAGCGCCATGTGAAGGGTGGAGGTTCGTAATGAGGTATTTGTATCGCCAAGAGCACAGGACTGTGGTCTGATAACGTTCTCGGCAAATGACTGATAGAGGCGGTCCATGCCGCTACATCATTTGTGCTCAACCAGTAATCCAGTCGTGACCAACTATTGTGTGCAGCAGTGATATGTGTTGCAGTTACCTCCCCTGGGTGGCGATCTCTCCATATGTCAGCCATCTGTAAGTCAGTGATTGCGTCCTGTAGTGTCATTCTCGCCTTCGTATGTGGTTCTAATGTGTTCTGTGACCTATCTAATCCATCTTGTAATGCGATGTTGAAGTCACCACCCCATATTATGTGTTCGATCTGAAGCTGTGCTATGTCCTGCCATAGTTTTGCAAAGAACCCCGGGTCATCCGTGTGGTGGCCGTACGTATTTACCAATGCAATTTGCTTATGTCTCAACGTTCCTACGACAATAACGCTTCGTCCCTTGGCGTCCCTATGCACTGCTGAAATCTCAAAGTGCACTCCCTTACGTATTAGAATGCTGACACCTCGAGAGTATGAGGAGTAATTTGAGCTGGTAACAGATTCCGCCCACCTTGTTCCTAGGGTGTTGCCTGCTGTAGTCGCCAGGTGTGTCTCTTGAAGAAATGCAATGTCTACGTGTAATCTATCAAAGTATGCAAAGATCTGACGTATCTTCTTTGGATTACCCAGCCCCCGAACATTCCATGTGATTAAATTTATTGTGGTAGATTTCGACACGTTAGTATGTTGGGAAGACATCCTGGCGTTGTTTGTGATAAAATGTGTCTGGTATAATGATTTTGTTACGTTCTCGTTTAGCTTGTAGAGTGTAGTGCTTAACAGTTTCCCTGTCATCAACGGAGTTCGCAATGCTACTCAGACACAGTGACTCAATTCGAACATCCCACAATTCCCCTATCCACCCCCCTCCCACTTCAGCACCCAAACCCTGCCAAAGCCATCCTCGTAATGGAACAAAACAGTCAATCGAACTGTAACAGGGGCGCACCCGCTTGGGGGTGTCGCCAGGAACACACTTCTCCATCCACATAGTGGATGTGGACAGGTGTATATGTCGTACTTTGAGTTCATGAGTGTCCAACCCGTGCTGCCACCTCCCATCGCCCTCTGGAACCTTGTGTCGTATCTTATAACATGTAACCGTCCAGTGCAGAACATTCTCAATATGTCCCAAGGTGCACCTTCGTGGAAATCCCCCTGATCTCATCCTCCCTCCATTCCCTTTTGCCCTGTGAAAGCCATTCAGTTACTCACTGTTTAAGTCATGCGGGTGGTGCTAGAGCCCAGCGAAGGTCCGCATAGTGGTCCCCACTACACTTAGGTTATGTAAGTTCATCCCTTCACACCTCTCGCCTCGTTCCTTTTTCCACAGCAGTTTAAATTAGATCCTATCCACATCAGTGGCCTGGTGGTGTGTTGGTCTAAACGGTGCTGTCATTCATAAGTACGTTACACCGAGTTCTCCATCTATTCAATCGTTGTCACTTCCTTGGTCCTCACGTTCTTGTGCTTTTTGTCGTCGTCCCAGTTTCTTGACGTATTCATGCGCCGCTTGGACAGTGAGGAGAATAATGGGTTTACCGGCAGTGGTGATCTTGAGTCTTGCTGGGTATAGCATCGCGTAGTCAATTCCTAAGTCCCGCAATTTTTTCTTGATCGGTGCGAATTCCTTCCTTGCCAATTGCACAGCCATGGTGTGATCAGGATAGAATTGTAAGGTGTTGCCTTGATGAGTGATTACACCCTTTTCCCTGGCCAGTCTAAGAACTGTGTCTCTGTCTCTATAATTTAGCATGCGGGCGATTATCACACGCAGCTGAGCCCCCGGTTTCGGCATAGGTGCTAAGGAGCGATTCGCTCTTTCCACGAGGAAGACTGACGATAATTGATCCGCTCCGAACAGGTCCCTGAACAGTCCCTCGACGTAGACCTCCATTTTGCCCGTGTTTGTGGACTCCGGCAGGCCCGCTATTCTGACGTTGTTGCGCCTGGACCTAGCTTCTTGATCCTCCACCTTCGCACGCAGTAACTCCACTGTCTTTTCCAGTCCGCTACATGCTTTTGTCGTGGTCGCAGATTCGTCTTTGACCCTCGATATTCGCTGCTCCGCTTCCACCAGGCGCTCGCCATGCTTGTCAAGTTTGGCGGCCATGTTGTCCACGCGCAGCACCACATTGTCCAATTTATTGTTCATATCATGCAGGCTCTGTTGGATAGCACGCAGGATCTTCTCCATACCTGTGCCTTCACACGCCTCGCTCTCTCCCTCCGTGTCCGACATTCTTGCGGCGCTGTGCGGTTGCTTTTTTGCTTCAAATTGCAGTTTAGTTTGTTGCTTCTCTGGCTTTCCCATGGCGCAGGAGCGTGGTGGGGCGTTTCGTCGCGCTGTTCCTGAAGTAACACTGTCCAAGTCTCTTGTTATGTGTGATTGACGGTTTCTCGGCGTATTCGGCCGTTGAGGGCCTGTGTTGTTCATCAGTTGCTCATTAGGTGCATTCGGGTAATGTGACTGTTCGGTGATGGAATTGCGAGATGCCCCTCAGCGGAGACCTGCCGCACTAGTAGTCTTCCTTCCGTGCTGGCTGAGGTGGGGAATCTTCGGCATATGCACGCTGACTCTGTTACGCAGCGCAGTTCAGGGGCCTGCTCGGAAGTCCTCTCATGCCCATCACGTAGATGCCTGCATCCGATCTCGCTGCGCTTCACTTACTGTCCCACGATTTTTCGTGTTGGGGCACTTGCAGCTGGACTTCGTGCTGCCTCGTTGTACAGCAAGGGACGCCCCTCCCCCTCCTCGATGTGTTCAAATGGGCGCTACGATCTGTGCTCGTTCAGGCAATCTCGAATTAGGCAGCTCTTTCCTACCCAGCAGCAGTGTTCGTTTGTGTCGTCTATCGAGTTCCGCTGCGTTGTTGTGTCTCGGCAATGTCCCAAGTCTTGGTCCCGTTAGCCCGTCAATACATGTGTTCCACCGCCGCCGCCATCTTGCCGTTCCTGGAACGCAAACCGTTTTTTGGCGTGTCCGGCGTTCGGGAGTCTCCGATATGGCCTTGAGACAGTTCAGAGTGTCCGCATTACCTTGGGTCAGCTAGTGGTTTGAGTCCGCACATTTGCCAGTACCTCCGTTAGTCCCGGTGGTCAGTTGTTCGTGGCATCTGTATCCGCCATCTTGGTACTCCTCTCCCTCCCGTGATGTTTTTCAGGGATAACGACGCCGGCGCTGCTTGTTCTCCAGATTTGGTCACTTCATACGTTAGATATCGTTCTCCAAACTTTTTTGGCTACATTTTCGGCGCACTGACGATGGCTCACACGGGCGTATGACGCTTTTCAGGCACCCATCCGGCGGAGCTGACTCACGAGTCAACCATCCCGCTGTGCGCCCTCTAGCGCCCCCCAAATCTTTTTCGCTTATTATCTATCTCTCTATTTTTCTAGATCTATATTTTGTCTTTTCTTCTACTTTTGGTTACTTTAAAACTACTTTTTTTTACCTCTTCTTTTATTTACTTTTCCCCTATTCTCTTCCCTATTTATTATTTCCATTCCTGTCCAGGACCATGGCAAAGGGAGCTGGGAAGGACAAGGACGAGGGTCACGCACCCCGTACCCGGCTCCCATGCGGGCGATTGAGGGGGGAGCAAGTCATAGCCCGGGAGATCTTTAGTGCGGAGGAGGTGGCCGCACTGATTTTTTATGTTCAGCACCACCTCCCCAAGACCATCGCGGCAGGCGGCAGGATCGCTGGCGGGTACGGGCTCCGGGAGCGTCGGCAGCTGTGGGGGAAGGGGTGCCGGGCCATGTATCGGCAGTCTCGGGTCCGTCGCACCTACAGCCAGGCCACGCACCGGTGCTCTGATATCCTGGATCGTGAACACGATCTGCTCGACCTGCTAGGCGTCGAGATCCCTGGGCTTGGTGAGTAGTAGTAGCTATTTATTCACTAGTCTGTTTTCTCCTGCTCTATGTTATCATATTGCAAATGTTTGTTTTTTCCGAAGAGCAATAATGCTGCTGATTACATTGTAGGTGAATTATGTTTCAAAATCTTCTGTGATTGCATTGCAGGTGCACTGCTCGCCTGCTCAGTGGCGGTGCTACTATGCTCACTTGTTTTCCATTTTGTGCTCATTTCATTGGCCTGAGTGATTATGTATGAGTGTACTTTACAGACCAGCGTAATGCTAGACACTGAGGGGCAGATTTACAATTACTTGCGCATCCCTGCAAATTGCCAGGGGTGCGCCAGTAATTGTGCGCCACGCCTCCACCACCCATGTTGCGCCGCATTTACAATGCGGCGCACCATGGGGCAAAAATTATTCAGATGCGTCACGCATCTGTGCCGTAAAGGTGGCGCAATGCTGGAGTTGCGTCGCACGCACGACGCAGCTCCAGCAATGCTCTGGGGTGCCCTATCTCCCCAATGCTGCGTCAAGCCGTACGTCTGCTTCAAGCAGGCGCAGGGTTTACTTTTGACGCAGCATTGGCCTAAAAGTGACTGAGTGAAATCTTGTAGATTTCACTCAGCCACTTTTGGGAGGCGTTCCTGCACAGGAAAGCCCTCCCTTGCGCCAGAACGCCCCCTGATGGCACAGGGCTTTACAACGTGATGCATCTCCCCGATGCGTCACGTTGTTAATATACCCCAAACCATGGCGCCTCTTTTGCGCTGCCGCTGCGTCACAAAAGTCACGCAACGACGGAGCAAAAGAGCCACAAGGGGCTTGTAAATCTGCCCCTAGAGACTCAAGTCCAGTCCTTCCTTTGTACTCCTGCCACTAAGAAGAGATAGTGTTGGTGGATTGATAGTTTGAGTATAGTATGACTGGTTATTTAGTAGGAAACTTTTTAGTGTTCAACTTCTCACTGGTCTGCAATCACGATGGACTGTGTCTGTCACTTCGCTTGCTGCGGAGTGCTGCCTGCCAGTCCTTGTCGAACCTTTTTGTAGTTGGTTTAGTGAGTTACATAACTTTCCAAGTAGGGGCTCCCCGAATCCAGCAATACTAATATCCTAGTAGACCACATCAGATAGGTCAATAAATTTAGTGCAATTGTTGTCTATTTCCCCGAAATAATTTGTTATTCTTTTTTTGAAATGTTTGATTTGGTTGACAACAATCATCCATGTTTGTGTCTTTCTTTCATGTTGTACATCAGCTTCCCCCAGGGGCAAGAGGACAGAGGAGGAGGTAGCGGCGCCGGCGGAGAAGGGACAAGATCAGGAAGGCCAGGATAGGTCCGGCAAGGGCTCCTTTGCTGGCCCCAGTAAGTTTTCCTGTTAATATTAATAATAATACTTCCCTATCTTTTACAGCACCTATTTTTTCCTAATGTTCCTCATTCGATTTTTTCTAAATCGTCTTTGATCTTCTTGTAGACTGTTTCTAAATTCTTATCCTGCCTCTACTATGACTCCCTGTGGTACTACTAGATTATTATTAGTCTGTCTGTGTAGCTAACTAAGCTTGCACAGTTGGCAAAAGGTGTTAACCAAAGCTCCCATTCTATTCAGCAATAGCTTTATGCACTAAGTGCAGTCCTCTGGGTTGTCCATAATGTCTTTCGAAGTCTTCTAAATGTTTATGCTTTGACAATTCCCAACAATAAAATGTCACTGGCCACCAAGAGAGAATAAGATATTAGTTTACTTTTTGATTGGATAGGAGGACAATCCATACTACTACTGCTGCAGGGACTATTCTGCACAAACAGAACAATGGACACGAAATTGTGCATAGTTTATCAATTATAATAGGCGCAGTTAGACTTTCCACATGCCTCAGTCATAACAGAATTTAAACCCCCAATCTCCTTACTGACTAGCTAGTGTGTCAGAGTCATTTAGCTCCCGAATTCATCGATGATTGATCCCCAATGATTATACAACCCAGGACATAAGACTACGGAGTCAGAGTCCCGACCTCTCAGAGGCACGGACTCATGCTTGCAAATTGCAAACCCTTTCGCTCACTCACTCATGACCAAAAACCACAGAGTCTATGTAAGTTTTAAAGCTTTATTGAAAGTAAAAACATTTATTAAAATCAAGTTCCTCATACAACATAAACGATGGATTGAAAATTGAAAAGTGCTTAGTGATTTCACACATTAATTGTGGGCGAGCCCTCACCAGGTTGGAACTTCAAGTCTTCTTTGTGGTGCTGAATTGTTGCTGACTCCGTCCAAGTGATGATGAGCTGATCTTGCTCTTGTTCTTAGAAGGGAAGCTTCTGTCTGTTATGAGAAAAATGGTGTGTGTTAAAAAGCAAGCATTCATCAGTTGTGCCAAAAAGTGTAGCAAGACATATTACGGCTAAGCATAACTAAAAAACACCCTTCCCTGAAAAAAGGGAAATTTGTAGTTACTAAATTTGTTTGTGTAGTCGTGGTAACATTTTTTCATTCCTAGACAAAAATACTAGGGAGTGGTGTATATGGCATCTAAGAATCTGAAATTTATTTTCTAGGCGGAACATTGGCACAGCCATCCACCGGTGCCGGGGCCAGCGCGGAGGTGGGCACTCCTGGGGCGGAGGCGGTGCAACAGCCAGCGGGAACTGCTGTGGGGGGATGCCACGGGAGTGGCGGGCAGTGGTAAGCTATTATATTCCTTACTTATTGAGATTGCAGACTGCAGAGTGTCCTCTCTGCACAGGTGTACATGCTGTACAGTACAAGTATACTTTACTGTTTAGAAGACTTACAAATTTAGAACTAAGTTTTTATCAACCAGGTAGTAGCCTCCTCTTGTTGTAATTTAACAGCGATTAGGTTGAACGTTAGCAAAAGACATCTGAGTTCTAGCCGTTATCTTGGCTTTTAGCGAACTCCATTTTACATTCATGGCAGCCATTTTGTCTGCCACACGCTACCTCGTGTCGACCATGTGCTTTGTCCTATCTTCCTGCCCATGGCACTTGAATCTGCCCAGCAACAGGCTATTATTAGCATCCCCTTGTTTTGCCGCTGACCGTTAGGGTCCACATCTGTTAGCGATTAGCCCTAGATTGGAATGTGTTAGCCGAACCACTAAGACTGTTAGCTCCACCCAATGATCGATCGTGCTTCTCGATATTACCTTATATGTACATAAAATGTGCTCTTGTGCTTTGTACCGCCTTCTTTTGAGCCCCTGTGTGGGAATAAATAAACCACGCACCCCCAGTTCGGTGTGCTACTTCTTGCAATACCGCAGGGTGCTGTTTGAATTGTAGCACCACCTCATGAGGTGTAATAAACGTTATGTTTTGTATTTCCAGTTCCTGTGCAACTTCTTTCATCTTGTCTGAGGACTTTGTGCAGAGAAGGCGAACCCCTTGCACTAGCGGGCCTGGCTGAGGCCTGTTACGACAAATTGGCGCCGGCACGTGGGGCTCATTGGCGACTCGGATGCCAGAAGGATTGGTCGTGACGAAGGTTCGGAACCTCGCAAGGACGCGATCACTGCCAGAGGAGACCCGAGTCTTGGCACCCGAGGTGTTTCTTCCCTCCTTTCCGATCAGACCATCCAGGCGGCGCCGGTCCTCGACTTAGATCTCTTCTGTTGGTCTGCCGTGCAGTGACCGTTTGGTCGAATTTAGAACTTGGCAGTTGGAATCTGGACAGCCTATGATTGGTAAGAGCCGTATCTCGGCACCTATTGTAGGTTCTTGGATGCCTGTATGGTAAGGTAGTTTTTAGGAACACTTGCTGTGGCATATTTGTACTTGGAATAGACTAGTCTAATTTGTACTTGGAATTTGTAGTTGGAATTTGGAATTTGTATGAATATATGTGTTGCAACTCATATAGGCGGGCAATGAGAAGACTTTTCTTCAACTAGTTGATTTGAACGGCGCAACGTACTAAGAAAGTACCTTAAGCGCTACTTTGCGTATAATATTGAATATTTTGCAATATTTTTGGCATGCGTGTTTTCAGCGCACTTCGAAGGTTGTGCTGCTTTTGTAAGGGTACCAATTTGAGACTTGAGGAATCACAGCCGGCTCCCCCGGAAGGGATGCCTAATAGGGATATGAACGTGAAGTTTGGTTTTCTGCCATAATGTACAGCACGTTGTGGCACAAATATACCAAAAAGGATCCTGAGTTACAATGGCCACTGTATGGGTCATTTGATGCGCGAAAGATTGAGTATGTGGAACAATGTATGTTTGAGCGAAGGTCTAGACGTGATATGTTTGAATGTTTGCGTATGTGGGAGAAAGAAGTACGACAGCAAGAGAAGCGTGAGCAAGCGTTGATTGAGAAAGAAGAGCGAAAGAATGTGTATGAGAAAGCGCTGGAGTTGAGAAAGAAAGAAGTGAAAGAGTTAAAGGAGCGAGAGGAAAAAGAACATAGGTTGCAGGTATCTGGCCAATATCCTGTCCGACAGCCTCTCTATCCTGTCCTTAATAAACTGCAAGATGATTTTTTGTTATTAGATCGACCTCCACCTCCGTATAACGTTCCGTCCTCTCCGGCCGAACATGACGAGGATTCTGACACAGATCAACAGAAAGCGCGGAACACTCGATCTATGTTATCTACTGAGCGTTCGTCCGAAATCAGACAAGCAGCTCGTAAAGCATTACGTAATATTGATTCTGCTCCCGATCTTTTAGCTATTATGAAGGATTGGTCGGAAAAGGAGCAGATATATTTTCTGCGACATTTGCTGACGAAGTTGTAGAAATGTTTCGAAAACACACTCCAGTATTATAACCTAATGATATAGCAAATGATCATAAACAGTTACGTGATGGCTCTTTTGTTTTTTCCCAGGTAGAAGACGTGATTAGACAGCTGGTTAAATTACGAAACGAGGCGTTCCATCTGAAGGAGCAGAAAAAGAATGCGGACGTCGCTCCACAGCCCAATCCGCCTGGAGAGACGCAGTCCCCCATCCTCGTGACAGATAAGAGAATACCAGCCGAAATGAGACCTATTCGGGAAGCCGCGCCCTTGTATGTTCCTCCTAAAGGAACGGGGGAAAGTGATGATAAAACTTTTGTTAATGCTAAGGGATACTTTATTTATAATTGGGTGTACACTCCTTGGAATAGAGCAGATGTAATGGCGCTTAAATTAGCGTTGCCTGATCCGCGTAAAAATCCAGCCGCCTTTTATGAGGAAGTTGAAGGCGCTTTAAATTCTTGTACTATGACCATATGTGATATAGATTTATTTTTTGGCCTAATTTTGCCCCCAGATATGTGGCGGACTGTTCGTAAAATTGATGACCGTGGTACTTTTGGTGCCGAATGGAAAGATTTGGAATGAATAGACGCGGAAAGAGAGCCCGCCCAAAAGCCACATCGGCTAATACTAGATCTTCCTGCAGCAATTTTAACTAAACTTAAAACAGTTATTCCCCCTAAAAAGATTGATTGGACTGTTTTAGCATTGTGTAAACAAAAGGTAGATGAATCGGTTTCTGATTTCTTTACATGTTTTGAGGAAACCTTTCACGACTTTAGCGGTCAGTCTTTAACGGATGATACCGGTAGACATTTGTCGATAAATACGTCACGAATATGTTACCACAGATAGCTAGCCGCTTAAAGGCTAGTGAAAGTTCTTGGACTACCTCCTCTCCAGCATCCGTTTTAACAATGGCTCAATATTATGAGCATCAAGAGTTAGAAGCAAAGGGTAGTGAGGATAAGAAATCTAAAGAATTAAAAACGAAGGTTATGTTGGCTCAGGTTTACGGACCGCCCTCTAGGGGCTCTGATAGAGGTTATGATAGGAGTTATGATAGAGGCGGACGACGATTTCCTAATCCCTCCTACACTCGTTCGAATTTGGCTAATGATCAATGTGCGTATTGTAAGGAGCTTGACCATTGGATGTCTGATTGTCCAGTGTTGCGCGCCCAGCAGAATCCACGAGGGCTTGGACAGACGAGAAATCGTTCAGGGTTTTCGGGGCCATGGGGAACTACGAATGATCGCGCCCGATCTGATACGAATGTGCGAACGCAGGATAATAGAAATACTTTTGATAGACGAAATCAATATCAAGTGTCTGATTATGTCCAGCCTGATCTTTACAATTCCGCTCATGCATAGGATTGCCTAGGATGGGGTAAGGAATCAGTTGAAGTCCCAGTAGATCAGATGGGGACCCTATGTTACAGCACATGTTTTGGGTTCTACTGATCGGTTTCTGGTTGATACAGGAGCTACTCGTAGCGCTTTATCTAAACAATTGGTTCCGAGGGCTCCCCTGTCTGGCACGACTATTACTTCGATAGGTTTCGATGGAACACCTTCCCTTAGCCCATTGTCACAACCACTTGCATTCCATGTTGATAAATTTAGTGCTCCATGTCCATTTTTGCTTTCCCCAAATATACCAGATAACATTGTGGGTCTTGACATGTTGAAGTATTTTAGAGCCACAATACGATGCTTCCCTGAAGGAGTGCGTGTCATTTTGAATGATAATTACTCCGAGCCTGAAAGAATTTGTTTTGTTAAAGAAGATATTGCATTAGCTTCACTTCCCAAAACGTTGTGGGCTACCTCAGACACTGATGTGGGTCAAATGGTTATCCCACCGGTTCAGATTAGTGTCAAGGAGGGAGCTGTGTTACCTCGTTTGCCACAATACAGGATCTCACAGGAGGGTGAGGAAGCACTCATACGTATTTTACATGATCTCATCCAAGTTGGGGTTGTTGAGGAAGTCCCATTTAATGTTTGTAACAGTCCGATCCTTCCAATACTGAAGAGAGACACTGATACACGAGTTTACAGGTTCATTATAGATTTGAGGGAAGTGAATAAGATTGTCGTACCACAGTATCCTGTGGTTTCTGACATCACAACACGTCTTACTTTGGTTCCCCCAACTGCTACTACATTTTCTGTAATAGACTTGAAGAACGCTTTCTTTTCGATCCCTATTCATTCTGACAGCCGATATCTGTTCGGTTTCACTTTGAATAATCGATCGTATCGATTTTGTAGAGTTCATCAAGGCTATACTGAGAGACCGAGTATTTACAGTCAAGCATTGAAAAGAGAACTCGATTCTTTTGCTTTGCCCGAAGGTGTGGCTCTCATACAATATGTCGATGACATCTTGTTGGCAGCCGACACCCCAGAACAGTGTGAAAATTTTACGCTAACTTTGCTTTCTTTTCTGGCTTCACGTCATCATAAAGTGTCTAGAAAGAAATTGCAATATTGTAGACCAAAGGTAACCTACTTAGGTCACCTTTTGTCTAAGGAGGGACGTGCATTGATATCAGATCGCATACAAGCCATTTTAGATACGCCAGTTCCCACTACACAGAAAGGAGTACGTGCATTTTTGGGTCTTACTTCGTATTATAGACAGTGGATTTTGGGATTTTCACACATTGTTAAGCCTTTGTTAGCACTTTTGACGAAAGATACCCCCATACCTCTTCCATGGACAGATGAATGTGAAAGTGATTTTCGACAGTTACGACAAGCTCTTTGTTCAGCACCAGTGTTCGGCACACCAGATTATACGAAGCTTTTTACACGTTACGTACATGAGAAGGATGGGTGTGCATTGTCAGTTTTAGTCCAGTTACATAGCGATAAGCAACATCCTTGTGCTTATTTTTCAGCAGTACTTGATCCTGTTGCTAGAGCATTACCTGGGTGTTTTCGCTCAGTAGCGGCAACAGCTGTGTCAATACGGCAGAGTGAGGGAATAGTTTGGTCACACAAGCTGTTAGTGCTGGTACCCCATGCTGTTGATGCCCTTTTGAATCAAACAAAGACGCAGCATTTAACTAGCCCGCGTCTGACAGGATACGAACTGACATTGCTAGCTCCTCACATTACATTGAAGAGATGTGCAACTTTGAATCCAGCTACTTTGTTGCCGTATCCGGTGACTCAGCCTCAGTCACAAGAAACGCATGATTGTATATTCCTCACTGAGGAACAGACAAAGGGTCGCATTGATCTGCAGGATATGCCCCTTCCAGATGTGGATGGTCAATTGTGGGTTGATGGGTCTTTCTTGAAATTACCAGATGGCACAACCTCAGCCGCGTATGCAATCACCACGCTTGAAACAATAGTGGAGGCAGCTCGCATACCACAGAAATCGGCTCAAGCAGCTGAATTGATAGCTTTGACACGAGCATGTGAGCTTAGTACTGGTTTATGTATGAATATTTATACAGATAGCTTCTATGCTTTCGGAGTAGCGCATGATTTTGGCCTACTCCGGAAGGAAAGAGGCTTTCTTACATCTCACGGAATGCAGATAATGCACGGAGAATTAGTGCATAATCTCTTGATTGCATTGACATGCCCAAAGAAAGTAGCCATAGTGAAATGTAGTACGCATAAGAAAGTAACAGACAAGATTGGATAAGGAAATGCCTTTGCAGACCATGTGGCTTGTGAAACCGTGGTGCAGAGAAACACTACTCACCTGTATGTAGTGAAGTCACAAGCTGAGAGATGGCATGATGCTAGGCAAGAGGTACGAGAGATACAGAGGACAGCCTCTGATAAAGAATGTGAGCAGTGGTCTGAAGAAGGAGAGCTAGATGACGAAGGTTGTTGGAGAAATAAACAGATGGATAGATGAAAGCTGCCGATAGCTTTCGTACAACCTATGGTTAAGATGGCACATGGGCTAGCACATGTTGGAGCTTCCGCAATAACGAAAATGCTTACGCAAGTTTGGGAGCATCCAGAAATTGCTACCACAGCTAAAAGAATAGTACAGTCTTGCTTGATTTGTTTGCAATACAATCCTGGAAAGGGAACGCGAGTTCCATCTGGAGGTTTTGTTACGCCGACTGCATCTTTCGAAGTCCTGCAAATGGACTACATTCAGCTTGAGCGTTGTAATAACCTGAAGTATGTTCTAGTGGTGGTTTGTGCTTTCAGTAAATGGATTGAGGCATACCCCACTAAAGATAATACTGCTATTACTACTGCTAAGGTGCTATTGAAGGAGTTCTTCCCGAGGTTCGGTGTTTGTAGACTCCTATGGAATGATAACGGACCTCATTTTGTTGGGGAAGTTATCAAGTATGTCTTGAAGGGATTAGGAATCAAGCAGAAGTTCCATGCTGTGTTCCATCCACAATCAGCAGGATTGGTGGAGAGGTATAATGCTACTCTGAAGATGAAAATTGCGGAAATTCAAGCTTCTACGCACTTGATTTGGCCAGATGCGTTGCCATTGGCATTGTTGTCCATCTGATCAGTACCACATTCTAGGACAGGTCTCACCCCATACGAAGTGGTATTTGGAAGGCCGATGAATATTTGGGGAATTCCGAAACCGAGTTCTGTGTATGATGTAGCTTGTGTCTTAATGAGTGACTATTTGGCACAATTAACTGACAGTTTGGTTTCAATTCATCAACAGGTTCGAGAAGCACTCCCCGATAAATCTGAAGGTGAAGGCCATGAACTCCGTCCTGGTGATTTCGTTATGGTGAAAGTATTTGAGTGGTGAAGCAGCTTGGAGCCGAGATGGCGTGGACCGGAACAAGTGCTCCTTGCCACGAGGACAGCGGTTCGGGTTACCAACAAGAAGAATTGGGTGCATAGCACCCATTGTCTGAAGGTATTGTCGACCTTGGTGGAACCTGCTGTGCTGACCGATCATCGAGAGATCTTGACCACGGAGAAAGGCCCTGCTGTATCACTTGATGGATCTGCAGAGTTCTTCCCGGACCAGACGACTTCTGGAGCAACGCGATACAACTTGAGACCGAGGAAGTGATCTACAGTTTTTTTTTTTTGATAGAGACTGGTTGAGCAACCGCCTTGGGTAGTGGAAACGGAATGCCAATATGACAAGGGGGGGGATCAGCCCTGCGTAGTGTAGTGACACCCGTCTTGATCTGTGGCGAAGAAAACAACGTCTACCCACGGAGAAGAGCTCATTGACTATTTTTGTTTTTGTTCTTGTAGTATCTTTGAGAGAGTTGACTCTGCTGCTATGATAACCACTAAGAAAAAGATTTTAGGAGCGTTAGGTGTTTTTGCTGTTTTGACAATTATAGCAGTGATTACTTGGTCTATTGAAATGATGATTCCTGCTCGTGAGTTTTTTGTGGTGCCTACTACTCCAATCTCGAAGAACATCAGAATTTTACTCTTCTGTATCATGAGCAAAAGCATCGAGAATCTTATCTCAATAATACGTTTGTTCAGATGCTCCACCATACTCACAATGCAACAAATGCCACAAATTGTTGGATATGTGGTATGCTTCCAGCACATCAAAAGAAAGGTGGAACACCATTTATTCCACTTCCTTTTTCACATAATGGTTCTTGTCGAGCCTGGTAAACTCTTCTCTTTGCAACTAGGAAACCTGCAGTAGGTGGACTTCTTTTCCGTCTGAATAAAGAGTGTTATCAAGATGAACATGGGTATCCTCAAGCAAATGGAACTATATGGGAATGGGAGGAATACCGACCGGACAATGCTTCTACACCATATGTTTTCACCCATACGAGAGACTCTACCACAAGCAACCAGTCTGTAATCACTGTTACGAGGACTAAGGCAGACCTGTGTGTGCAAAGTACTGGACGAATTCCAGTTGGGACTAGTGATTGTGTTACTGTATTAAATATAGATGGAACAAATGATAGTTCGTTCTTGGCTTCACATAATACATATCTAGTATGTGGAAGTCATGGGTATCATAGACTACCAGTAGGGTGGTCAGGTATATGTTATGTTTCTTTCCTATTGCCTCCTGTTTTTCTGGCACCTGCTTCATACCATCGAGATTTTAAACTGTTTAGAAACATTTCAATGAATCTTTATAAAAGGACAATAAGAATTGATGACATGGATCAAACTGATACTAGTCTGCAGCAAAATGTTGATTTTAATTGGGTCTGTTTCCTTTTGTGGGTGCTGCATTAAATAGCACGAAAATACGACGATTGACTAGAGTTGTGGAAGCTGTCACTAATGAAACTGCTATAGCTCTTGGCAATATTACAGATGAGTTGCAAAAATCTAGAATTGTAACTCTCCAGAACAGGATGGTTCTAGATGTTATGTTAGCAGATAGAGGAGGAGCATGTAAAGTTATTGGTAGTAGTTGTTGTGTTTTTATCCCGGACAATTCGCCTTCAGTGTATGAAGCAATTCTTAAATTGCATAAGATAGCTACAGATATTCATACCAAAAATGGTACCTGGACTTTTGCTGGATGGTTTTGGGCTTTGGTTTCTGCTTGGGGTTGGAAATTACTGACTGTACTATGTATTGCAATTGCAGTGATTTTCACCTGTTGTATGTGTATCCACTGGGGCCCAATACTATGTTCTATGTGCATAACTGCTTGTATACCGTCCAAAAGAAATGCCTTGAAAGCACAACGCATGTTGGATAAGGAAGTGACTAACATAATGAGTATAGATATACAAGATGAATGTTTAGATTACCCTAAAAGAGCAAATGTCTTTAGCTAACGCTAAAAGGGTCGTCTGTTGTAATTTAACAGCGATTAGGTTGAGCGTTAGCAAAATACATCTGAGTTCTAGCTGTTATCTTGGCATTTAGCGAACTCCATTTTACATTCATGGCAACCATTTTGTCTGCCACACGCTACCTTGTGTCGACCATGTGCTTTGTCCTATCTTCCTGCCCATGGCACTTGAATCTGCCCAGCAACAGGCTATTATTAGCATCCCCTTGTTTTGCCGCTGACCGTTAGGGTCCACATCTGTTAGCGATTAGCCCTAGATTGGAATGTGTTAGCCGAAACCCTAAGACTGTTAGCTCCACCCACTGATCGATCGTGCTTCTCAATATTACCTTATATGTACATAAAATGTGCTCTTGTGCTTTGTACCGCCTTCTTTTGAGCCCCTGTGTGGGAATAAATAAACCACGCACCCCCAGTTTGGTGTGCTACTTCTTGCAATACCGCAGGGTGCTGTTTGAATTGTAGCACCACCTCATGAGGTGTAATAAATGTTATGTTTTGTATTTCCAGTTCCTGTGCCAACTTCTTACATCTTGTCTGAGGACTTTGTGCGGAGAAGGGCGAACCCCTTGCACTAGCGGGCCTGGCTGAGGATTGTTACGACACTCTAAATTGACTTCAACTCAGCTGTGAAAGTTTTATCGAGAAGCCAAGTCAGATTAGAGATGAACTTGATGGATGGGATGAATGAAAAGGGAAAGAAGAGTGTAAGTAAGTGTGGAAGGACTAGCGAGTTAAAAGTAATGATGACTGGCAAAGAATGATACGTGTTTTTAAATGCTGCCCGAGGTGGCTGGGAATATGATGCATGGCTGGTTGAAGGATGAAGCAAGGATGGGTGGAAGGAGAAAGGGAAGAGGACTTCCTGGGTGGGTAAAACAGAAACTGTATGTGTGCGCAATATATCCTTTGGTCCAAATTAAAATTCCAGTCAAGCACGGATGCATGGCTAGCGGTTTCCAAAATAAAATGAAAATGTGTTTTTTCCGTGAGAAAAAGGAAGGTTTGTCCAGTTGAGACATTAAGAAGAATGGTTGACATTTACTTTGAATGGATGGATGCCTGGATCATGGTACTATCTGACTCATAGATAGCATATGTGTATGTAGACAGAGTAGACGGTCACTGGATGAATTAAGTGTTACTTTGAAGAACATGTAACACGGCACCCGCACGTCCGTTCCAGTGTAGCAAAGGCAAGGAAAAGAAGTTATAATTTTTCCGAATACTACCATGAATAGTGGCAGTAGTTTGTATTGCAAGCACAGCATAGATCCGGTGATTACGGGGGCCACTCAATACCTCTGTTAATAATTTTAGTACAACTCTGTCATTCATGTGTGGCCTATTAGTGTTCACCCAATAAAAAACAAAGCACCTAAAGTCATCCCATATGAAAGCAGATATCCTGTGAAGGGGTAGATAATCATATTATTTATCTTCTTCATTTTCCTTTTCTAGTAGTCATTCGCACTGTAGGGTGAAAGTTAAATTAATTAAGCAGTAGCCCTTGTAACAGAGTATTCTCAGTGCCACCCGTAAAACAAAAGTAAGAGCTTCACCACCTGCATGTACTGGACTGGTACAGTAACGCAAGTCTGTGTCATCATGGCTTGCGTCTGTCTTTCTCAGGTGCAAGTTGACTGCGCTGGCATTATGCCGGCTTCCCAAAGTTTACGTACCAATTTCGCTAAACAAGAGAGAAGAAGAAGAATAAGACTGGTGTACTGTCATAGTCGACTCTAATGTATTGAGTCCATATAGTGCTCGTAGAATTGATTCCTGAAACTCCCACTAATGTTAGAGCAGAGGCTGACGAAGTGGGAGGTTAGATAGATACAGGCCACAAATGTTATGTACTGAGCTTGCAAGTTGCTAGTTCTACTGTGACACAACTTTCTGCTTAATTATTTTGTATTAATCTTGAAGAGCATTGGTTACAGTATGTCTTTCTTTCTTCATATAGATGCTCCTTCCAAACTGACACGGAAGGAGCTGGTTAGACGGGCCCGGCAAAGGAAGCTGGAGGCGATTTTTGCCGAATATTGGTGGCTGGTGGCCCAGGGGGAGGAGGACACGCAGTCCACCACAACATCCACTGCGACAGCTGCATCCTCCTCCGCGCTCCCTGGGTCAGCCAGTCAGCGCAAGCCTCCAGCGGTACGGAGCCGTGGTACCACAGCCACCCGCTACCGCCAAGCAGCCAAAAAATCAGCTGCCCCCCCACAGCAGGTACAAGGCACGCATCCACCGCCTAACCCTCAGGGTGTCCAACCTTGAGCAGGAGATGGAGAGAGCCAAAACCCGGCTCAAGAACCTCCACAGGGAGCAACGGGACCACCTGGTCAAAGGACACCGCCGGCGGCAGTAGAGGAGGAAAGAATGTCCCCTGCCCCTTTTTTAAAGACTTTTGGGGGGTGGGAATTGGGAGTTGGGTTTTTTCTTGGACTTTGGGGACTTTTTCACGGACATTCTTTGGGGTATAGGGAGGGGGGTCGGTCGGGTCTTGCGGGATAGTTTATTTTTGTTATGGATTTAAATAATTATTTACTTTCAAGTTAAACATTGCATACGCGTTTTTACTGTTTTGCGGGGGAGGTGGGGGGGTAACTGTTCGTTTGTTTTCCTGAAACTTAACTGGCTGCTTGATTCTAATTGTCTAAGTAATCGCCCAAATGTCTACAAAAGTAAGTGCCACTCACAGAGTTAGTGAATTCAATTGTCCTACTACTTTAGTAGTACTACCGACAGTCTCTCCTCCCTCCTCCATTATTCTTCCTCCCCCCCAAACGCTTATCTTACCTGTGATTCGTGTTTGAGAATAGGCCTAGGGCTAGGCACAGGGCTGGCTGCATGGCAACTGGCGATGAATGTTGGCAATCCTGGGCGGATGAAATGGTATTGTTGTGGTGGTAGTGGTGGTACACAGTGGCAGTAGCAGCATATGAAAAAAAAGAAAATAAAACCTTGAGTGGCCTGAGCGGATCATTACAATAGTACGATAGATAGCATAGTACTCAAGAACAGTGCCATAATTTAGCCTAACAAATGCTAAAGTTTCCAAAGTATACTAGTTGTGTGGAGTTTGGCTTTGGCTACTACAAGAAATAGTACTGAAGGTGAAGGGCACAGCAGCATAATCATTCTCCACGTGTAGGAGGAGGATGTTTTCTGTTGCTTTGACCTTATCCTCCCCAGCAAGTGAGTGGAATTATTGTTGTAATTTACTCACACCTCAATGAAAAGCACACAGCACGGGGGAAGAGGGTTAGGGTTTGAAACTTGGATGGGAATGGGGTTTGTGGGGAAAGTTTTGTGGAGAGAGGAAACCACAAATGAAGATAAACAAATCTTTGGATACAACGCTATTCATAAATCTTTTAAGGGACATAAAGGAAGTGCATTCACTACGGCATGCATGAAGTTGTTTCCTAAATGGATAGGTTACTGTAAAGTAAGTAGTACTTTCTACAATGTACTAACTATGAAGAAACAATGTGACAGTACAGGGCTGCAGTAATTACGCAATTTCACTTGCCTATCTGCCCTCAGAGAGAAGAACCACTTAGTACATTAAATTAGTTTAAAAAATAGCAAAGAAAAAAGTATACAATGGCTGGAGGGAAGAATTGAAGCACAGAGCAAACAAATGCACAGAGTCACACTCACAGAAGTTCACAGCAATAAGTAACATTACATAATAGATAAGTAGAAATGAAGATGGATACTGTAACTGTATGTTGTTGTACTTGTCCTGCTGAATTTGGGAAGTTGCATGCATCCAGCCATTCCTCTTTTTTGCTGTACTCCTCCATTCCATCTGACACTCCGCCGATCAATGTTGGGGACCAGAAGACACCTTGTCAACTGCCTGCCTGGTGGATGCTGAATTGCGGGTTGCTAAGCCTGAGGGCATCCTTTTTGCCATTGCACAGGGTAAAAGCCGGCCTGTAATTGTTGATGGAAAAACAGGAAGTGATATTAAAACACCACGGAGAAAAAAATATAAGGTACTCTGTGTAGTGCAAAAATAATACTTTCAGTTTCAGAGTCGACAGTATTACAAAACATAAAAGCATCATTTTGAAAGTGCGTACTCTGAGTCCCCTTTCCAAGGTTAAATAAGTGTGGGTGAAATTTGCAGATCTTTCCCCTCAAGCTAGGTGTAAAGTGTAAACTGCGATTTTAGAACCCTAACCCTAACCCTAGGCCATAACCCCCCTTTTTCACCACGGATTTTCTACAAACCACTTGCGCCCGATATTAGACCTTCCCAGCAATATCCCCAGACCCGTCAACACACCCGCAAAAAAGTAGAACACCCTCGAACCCCCCCAAATAGCCCCCCAAAAACAGGCAAGTGAGCAAAAACGGAAAAACTTTTTCACCATGGATTTTCTCCAAACCACTTGCACCCGATATTAGACCTTCCCAGCAATCCCCCCAGACCCGCCAACTCACCCGGAAAAAAGTAAAAATGCAAAATGTCACACTTAGAAAATTTAGGGCTTTCCTTCGATTCATTCCAAACGCGCTCTGCAGCTAGGCCATAATTCCCCTTTTCCACCATGGATTTCCTTAAAAACAAATGCAATCAAAATTAGACTGTGCCAGCAGTGCTCCCAGACCCCAACCCCCCACCCCAAAAAACCTAGAACCACGCCAAACAACCCCCCAAAAACAGGCAAGTGAGCAAAAACTGAAAAACTTTTTCACCATGGATTTTCTCCAAACCACTTGCGCCCGGTATTAGACCTTCCCAGCAATGCCCCCAGACCCACCAACCCACCCGCAAAAAAGTAGAACACCCCCAAACAGGCAAAAAGCAAAAATGCAAAATGTGACACTTATGCATGCCATCTTCTCAATTATTTATTACCTGTTCTACTTTTTGTCCGCATCTTCTTCGGAAAGTGAGGGCCCACAGGACAGCCTCTCCTGTCAATATCAGAAGTAACTCTGTCAGCAATCAGCAAGCATGTAGTCAGTCAGTAGTTTCAGTCCCACTTGAGGGGACTGGTCTACGAAGACAAAGTTTCTTTATTCTTCGTAATCCATCCATCTGCCTTGAGGGAAATGGTTAGGGGGAGTCTGGAGGAGGAGGATAGAGGAGCATGATTGAGTTGTGCACTTGTGAACCTCAGGAATGCAGACTGCGGCACCTTCAAATCAATAAGGAAAATAAGATGAAGACAGTGCTGCTGATGGACTTGTTGTGATTATGTGATTAGAGTCTTGTTGTGGTAAAAGTTGCAAAACAAAGAAAGACACACAGGAATAAAAGTGAACAAGGACGAAAAAAAGGAAGTCATTTTCAGGCCTCAGTGTCAGGGAAGTAGAGCTCGTCATCAAACTCTATGAATTGAGACGGGAGTAGGTCAGGTAACAGAGAAAAACTTCTGTCACCTAAATCGGTGTCCTCTTCTTTCTGCGTGCATTCACATATTTTGTAATCTGGTGGTATGAAGTGCTGATTCATCTTGTTCAGTGTTAACCTCTCCACATTTTTGGTTGAGAGGTGGGTCCTTTTTGAAGTTCCAATGGCACCAGCAGCACCGAAAACACGTTCAGAAGACACACTTGCGAGTGGGCAAGATAATTAATTTAGAGCCAGGTTGGTGATCAGTGGCCATAGAGCCCTTTTACTATACCAATACAGCAATGGGTTATGATTAACAAAGACCTCTGTTGGGTCATCCAGATATGCCTGCACCATCGACTCAAGGTTCTCCACGGTTGTTCCACTTTGCGTACCATCTGTGACCTTTGCAGAATTGTAACGAGCAAACCCTTGATGAGTTAGCCAATCCTCTTCCGACAATATTTTGGCTCGGCCTGGTGCAGGTGAGGGTGATGATACGGTTGCTGCTGGTGTAATTAATGGCTGTGAGGGAAAGTGACTCCCTTCGGCCACAGATTCAGAAGTGGAACTTGACGCCGGATGGCCTGCTGATTCAGTTGTACTTCTGGCGGCTCCTTGAATTTTCTGCCGCTCTTTTTCGAACCGAGTGGCTGACACAGCTAGCCAATGGTTGTACTTTGAAACATCTGCTTCATCAAAAGGAATGAATGCTTTGCTGGCCACTGCCTTTCTGTACCCTGGATCCAGAATAGTGGCACAAATGTAATGTTGTTCTGTATGTATGTTTTTAAGCCTTTCATTGTCAACTAGGCAGTGTAATAACTAAGCATGGGCGTAAAATCCGCTCCGCGAACTCTCGCGAATTTGTCGAAAATCCGTGAATCCGCTCGCGGCGGATTTTTTGCTTGGTTGCGGCGCGCGGCGTGGTGCACGGCGTTCACTTTCCGTCATTAAGCGTTTGCCGAGTTGTTTTTCTCGATCATATTTTTCTAGTGCCGCGCCATTTTAGATCTTGCTGCGTGATCCCGCGGGAGTTTGGCGCCCGCGAATACGTAATCGCGGCTTGCCACCTTGCACAGCCCACCTCGCGAGAGTTCGCAATTGCGAACACGTAGTTGCGGCGGAAAGGAACAATCTCGCACTCGCGAAATAGAGATTTTGCAATTCTGCACAAGAAAATCACCAGCAAACAGGATAAACCTTCAGAAAATTATGGATTTTATCAGAATCACTCCTCAGGTTGACATTTGCATGGCCTTTTTTTTTGCAAGGAGTCCATTTTTGGGGGGGGGGAGGAAGGAAGTGCCCCACAGTCTCCAACTTCCTGTTCCTGTCCAGCAGGCTCCTCCCAGTGCTTTGTCCATCTCCTGGTCACTTTCATTTGGATCTGGAGCTGGAAGGATTACTTTTTGTGGGTGCTGCTGGATATTTGGATTTGAGGCCTTTTTGACTGTCTTTGGATCACTTTTGGATTAGAAATCAACTTTCACAAGTAAGTTTGTTTGGGGCATTACAGTTGCTGCAAGTACAATTTTGGAACTTTTTCAGAGCATTAAATAAATTATATTGTGGGTAGCCACAGTATCCAGTAGGACCAGGGTTGGTTAGGGGTGCATGATACAACTGTTTTGTTGAATTTAAACACCATTGAGGCCATGGAT
The DNA here is from genome assembly GCF_964261635.1 of Lissotriton helveticus. NCBI lineage: Eukaryota > Metazoa > Chordata > Amphibia > Caudata > Salamandridae > Lissotriton > Lissotriton helveticus. Next base: position 1,795,442,984 of record NC_136068.1, read on the forward strand.
GGGCTGGGATTGTGCTGATTTTTGTCGTTTTTTTGGGCCTGCTGGTGTGGCCCTTTGCCCAGGGGTGGTGAGTGTTGCATGGGCCTAGTCTTTCTGTGGGGTGTCTTCTTGAATTTAAACATCATTGAGGCCATGGATGGGCTGGGATTGTGCTGATTTTATTGTTTTTTGTCGTTTTTTTGGGGCTGCTGGTGTGGCCTTTTGCCCAGGGGTGGTGGTGCATGGACTGAGTGTGCCTGTGGTGTGGTCTCACTCCCTTTAATGTAAACATCATTGATGGCATTGGATTGTGGTGATTTCTGGCTGGTTTTCTGTTTTTTGGGGGTGTACTGTTGATGTGGACTGGCCATGTGGGTGGTGGTGGTGGCCATCTTGAGTGCTGGCTGGTACAGGCAACATGTGCTTGGGGTGTAAGGAGCCATTTTGAAGAGAGGCAGTGTCTGAGGCCTGCACTTATTTTGCCTACTTTTCATCCATTATGCCCAGGGGTAGTGAGTGTTGCATGGGCCTAGTGTTTCTGAGGGGTGTCTTCTTGAATTTAAACACCATTGAGGCCATGGATGGGCTGGGATTGTGCTGATTTTATTGTTTTTTGTCGTTTTTTTGGGGCTGCTGGTGGGGCCCTTTGCCCAGGGGTGGTGACTTGCATGGGCCTAGTCTTTCTGTGGGGTGTCCTCTTGAATTTAAACACCATTGAGGCCATGGATGGGCTGGGATTGTGCTGTTTTTTGTTGTTTTTGTCATTTTTTTGGGGCTGCTGGTGTGGCCTTTTGCCCAGGGGTAGTGGTGCATGGACTGAGTGTGCCTGTAGTGTGGTCTCACTCTCTTTAATGTAAACATCCTGGATGGCATTGGATTGTGGTTATTTTTGGCTGTTTTTCTGTTTTTTTGGGGTGTACTGTTGATGTGGACTGGCTTGGGGTGTAAAGGGCCATTTTGAAGAGAGGCAGTGTCTGAGGCCTGCACTTATTTTGCCTACTTTTCATCCATTATGCCCAGGGGTAGTGAGTGTTGCATGGGCCTAGTGTTTCTGAGGGGTGTCTTCTTGAATTTAAACACCATTGAGGCCATGGATGGGCTGGGATTGTGCTGATTTTATTGTTTTTTGTCGTTTTTTTGGGGCTGCTGGTGGGGCCTTTTGCACAGGGGTAGTGGTGCATGGACTGAGTGTGCATATAGTGTGGTCTCACTCTCTTTAATGTAAACATCCTGGATGGCATTGGATTGTGGTGATTTTTGGCTGTTTTTCTGTTTTTTTGGGGTGTACTGTTGATGTGGACTGGCTTGGGGTGTAAGGGGCCATTTTGAAGAGAGGCAGTGTCTGAGGCCTGCACTTATTTTGCCTACTTTTCATCCATTATGCCCAGGGGTAGTGAGTGTTGCATGGGCCTAGTCTTTCTGAGGGGTGTCTTCTTGAATTTAAACACCATTGAGACCATGGATGGGCTGGGATTGTGCTGAATGTTGTGTTTTTGTCGTTTTTTTGGGGCTGCTGTTGGGGCCTTTTGCCAAGGGGTAGTGGTGCATGGACTGAGTGTGCCTGTGGTGTGTTCTCACTCTCTTTAATGTAAACATCATGGATGGCATTGGATTGTGGTGATTTCTGGCTGGTTTTCTGTTCTTTGGGGGTGTACTGTTGATGTGGACTGGCCATGTGGGTGGTGGTGGTGGCCATCTTGAGTGCTGGCTGGTACAGGCAACATGTGCTTGGGGTGTAAGGGGCCATTTTGAAGAGAGGCAGTGTCTGAGGCCTGCACTTATTTTGCCTACTTTTCATCCATTATGCCCAGGGGTAGTGAGTGTTGCATGGGCCTAGTGTTTCTGAGGGGTGTCTTCTTGAATTTAAACACCATTGAGGCCATGGATGGGCTGGGATTGTGCTGATTTTATTGTTTATTGTCGTTTTTTGGGGCTGCTGGTGGGGCCTTTTGCCCAGGGGTAGTGGTGCATGGACTGAGTGTGCATGTAGTGTGGTCTCACTCTCTTTAATGTAAACATCCTGGATGGCATTGGATTGTGGTGATTTTTGGCTGTTTTTCTGTTTTTTTGGGGTGTACTGTTGATGTGGACTGGCTTGGGGTGTAAGGGGCCATTTTGAAGAGAGGCAGTGTCTGAGGCCTGCACTTATTTTGCCTACTTTTCATCCATTATGCCCAGGGGTAGTGAGTGTTGCATACTTGCATGGCCCTAGTCTTTCTGTGGGGTGTCTTCAATGTAAACATCATGGATGGCATGGGATTGTGCTGATTTTTCTGTGTTTTGTCGATTTTTTGGGGTGTATAACTGAACTGATGTTCCTCTGTCTTCCATTGCTTTTAGGTGCACAAGACTCAAGAGAACCACCAGTGCCAGGAAGAAGTCCTGCAGCGGTGTGTGTGCGCAGCATAACGTCACGCGACGTCACGTCTGGACACAGACAACTCTGCAACTCGTGCAACTGCTGCCTGCTGTTCTGACCTGCTCTGAAGAAGATGGCCCCAAAAAAAGTTACCCGTAGCTCCTCTAGCAAGAAAGGTGCCAGTAAGGAGCAGAAGAAGCAAGTTACCAAGGAGACTGGTGTGCCGCCCGCCCCTTTTTTTGGGAGTAAAAAAAAAAGTATGCCTGCAGCAGCAGCGGGATCTGCTGGGGACCAAGCTGGCAGCAGCACCCCCGCTCCATTGGGCTCAGTGCCACCACCACCACCACGCCAACTTAAGTCCAAGCCCTTGAGTGCTGCAGAGGCAGCCAATCTACTTGTTCAATCACCATCGACCAGTGATGTTGGCTCATCGCAAGAAAGCAGCAGCAATGTCCCTCAATCAACACAGGTTGTTGTAGCTCATCTGACGAGTGTTGAACAACCACAGCCACAACAACAATCACATGTGCAAGTACAAGCCCAAGTACATGTGGAAGGAGAGGCAGCGCAAGGAGATGCGCAAGCAGAGGTGCATGGAGGGTCACAAGTGCCCACAATAGTTGTTCCTCCCAAAGTAGGGGCACATCAGGAAATCGACAATCAAGGCGAGGTATCATTTGAGGAAGCCACTCCTCCTGATGATCATTCATTGTCTTCCACACCCCTAGCAAGGAAGAGATCAAGGGTGATGTCTACATCTTCTTCAAGCACACCTCCTTCTGATGATATGGATCAAACTTGGGAACCAGCACCACTGCCGTCTGACAGTGAGGCACACCATGATCTGACAAAGGTAGTTAAGCGTAAAAGGAAGCTCGTCCAAAGTCTCAGAGTTATGGAGTGTGATGAGGCTCAACAAGAAGTGGCGGATACTGCTGCTGATGAAGACTCTGACAACGACGACCCAGTCATCATAAAGGTCACTGCAGCCCCAGCGGGCATGCAGCAAACAGACATTTTGACCCTAGCCCGAAGAGCTGCTGAGCGTGATGATGATGATGTTGTCGATGAGGAGGCAGTGGAAACACCACAATCATTGGAGTTAAGTAGTACATCAACTCGTCCCGCTTCCATATTTCTTTCTGGCAAGAAGGGACCTCCATCCACCTCGACCTTAATTAGTGGCGGTAAAAGTGCACAACGTACAAAAGTTGGGCAATCCAGATCCTCCACTTCAACTGGCATTAGCTTCATGACCACCACCACCAGTATCGCCGCCTCCTCCAGGCCCCACAGACACTTCAAGTCCCCAGTTTGGGACTTCTTTACTGTTTGTCAAAAAAATCCAAAGTTTGCCATTTGTACCCTTTGTAAGCTTGCAGTTAGTCATGGTAAGTCAGGTACCAACTATGGTACCGGAGGCCAGAGAGGTCATCTTAGGAGACAGCACACTGTCCAATGGTTTGCGCACCTAGATGCGATCAAGAAAGCGTGAATTCAAGAAAACGTTGATGTTGCATCTGATGATGACGAGGAGGAAGAAGACGTGTCAAACACTTCCCTTACACCCAGTACCCCTGTCAGCAGCACACCCAATGTGAGGCACACTAAGAGTGTTGGAGCGAGTGAGACACCAACGCACAAAAGTTCACCAGCGAGCAAAATTGGGTCAACAAAGTCATTATCAGCCCGTAAATGCTTGGTCCAGGGCAACATTAGAACCATGTTTTCTTCAGACTTGCCATATGAACGCAACCACCCACTGACGCGTCTGTATAACACTAAGCTGGCTAAAATGCTAGCTGTGGACCTTCTCCCTTTTTCTTTTGTAGAAGCGGTAGGTTTTCTAGAATTAGTGGCAACGCTCTGCCCTAAATGGAAGGTTCCTAGCCGGTTCTATTTTGCCAGAGTTGCGGTTCCAGCACTACATGAAGATGTGCTGGAGGCGATTGGGGCAGCTTTGCAGAAGAGTGCTGTTCACACAATACATCTGACAACAGACATGTGGACCAGTGGCGCAGGCGCTGATTACATGTGCATCACTGCACACTGGGTCTCTTTTTCAGGTGTTAAAGCAAAGCTAAATGCAGGTGTTGACCCGGACCAAGTTTTCAAAGCTGCTCGGAAACATGCAACACTAGCCATGTTTGGCTTGGAGAAAAGTCACACATCCGAAAACATTTTGGACGAGTTTAACAAAAAGGTCTCGAAAATGCTATCCCCAAAAAAACGCCAGATTGGTTATGTTTCCACGGATAATGGCGCCAATGTAGTTAAGGCCATGTCGCTGGGTGGCTATTTCAGAGTGCCGTGTTTGGCGCACTGTATCAACCTGGTAGTTCAAAAATTCTTGAGTGATAGAGACAGTGCGGCGTTCGCGGTAATGGCCACCTGCCGCAAAATGTGCAACCATTTCAGCCATTCTTTTAAGGCCCGGAAGCATCTGAGGAGGCTGCTACTTGAACGTCGAATGCCAGTGAAAGCACTCATCCAGGAGGTGGCAACACGTTGGAACTCAACCTTCTACATGCTTGAGCGTCTGTATGAGCAGTATACGGTACTCGATCACTATTTCTTAACAGAGGGTACATCTCAGAAGGAGGACCTGCGGATGGCTGCGGCGCAATGGGACATAGTTAAAAGCCTGACAGACATGCTTCGTCCTTTTGAGTTCTTCACGCGTGCAGTCAGCCAGGAGGACTGTAATTTGGGAAAAGCTATCCCATTGTTGTGCATGCTGGAGCACCAACTGATGGCGGTGTCTTCTGAGTTTGAAAAAGATGTAAAAAAAAAAGACCCTTTTATTTTGTCTGAGAAATTATTAGAGCGCCTACGTGGTGATGAACGTCTTCAAAAGATCAAGTCAGAACAGCATTACATTTGTGCTACTATTCTGGATCCACGCTACAAAAAGGCGCTGGCAGGCGAAGCATTCTTTCCTTTTACTGATGAAGATGTTCAAAAGTACAAACATTGGCTAGCCTGGTCAGCCAAGAGGTTTGAAAAAGAACGGCAGGTTATTGAAGGAGAAGGCAGTACATCAGCATCAGCATCAGCAGGCCATCCCCAGTCACAAGAATCCACTTCTGCACCTGTGGCTGGGGCACAAGAGACCTCTCAGCCGTTAAAGACACCGGCAACTGGATCATCTGCACCACACACAACAGTAACAGTGGCTGCTGTAGAGGATTGGCTAAGTTTGCTTGGGTATGGTTCTCGAAAAAAAGTCACAGGCACAGCAAAAAGTAAGCAAAGTGGAGGAACCGCTGATGACCTTGAGTCGATGGTGCAGGACTATCTGAATGACTCAACAGAGGTCTTTCTTAATGATGAGCCATTGCAGTATTGGCATGGCAAAAAACAATTGTGGCCACAGCTCTCCAACCTGGCTATAAACTACTTGTCTTGCCCACTCGCAAGTGTGTCTTCTGAACGTGTTTTCAGTGCTGCTGGTGGCATTGTAACTCCCAAACGGAGCCGCCTCTCGCCCAAAAATGTGGAGAGGCTAACAATGATCAAGATGAATCAGCACCTCATACCACCAGATTACAAAGTACGAGAAAGCACGCCGCATGAAGACGAGGAGGACAGCAACGTAGATGAGGGAATTTGTTCTCTGTTCGGTGACGCTGACCTCATCCTGCCTGAATTCGCAGAGTATGATGACGAACTCTTATTCTTATTCCCTGACAGCGAGCCCTGAAAATGAGACAATGAATCAATAACTTTCTTTTTCGTCCTTATTCACTTTTATTCCTGTGTGTCTGTCTTTCTTTGTTTTGCACAGTTAATTTAATTCAAACTTTAATCACCTAACCACAAAAACAAGCCCATCAGCAGAACTGTCTTCACTTGTTTGCTTATTGATTTGAAGGTGCCGCAGTCTACATTCCTCAGGTTCACAAGTTCAGAAGAACATGCTCCTCTATCCTCCTCCTCCAGACTGCGATTTCCCTCAAAGCAGAGTGCTGGATTACGCCCAATGAAGAAAGACTCAGCACTTGTGGGGGTGTTCTACTTCTTTGCGGGTGAGTTGACGGCTTTGGGCCCATTACTGTCAAGCTCTAATAATGGATAAAAGTGTTTTGGACCAAATATGAGGTGGAAATTTCTTGCTGACTTGCTTGCCTTTGAGGTGCTCTTTGGCGGGGTTCCGGGTGTTTGTGGGTGAGTTTTGGGGTCTGGGAGCACTGCTGCGACAGTCTCATCTTGATTGCATTTGCTTTTCAGGAAATCCGTGGTGGGAAACAGGAGTTATGATGATTGGTGACCTAGCTGCACAGCGCGTTTGGACGGAAGGCCGAGAGATATTGTAAGTATGAGATTTAGCTTTTTTGCTGTTTGGGGGTGTTGTCGCGTGCTTTTTTGTGGGTGGGTTGGCGGGTCTTGGCTGGGGCATTCCTGGGAAGGTCTAATACCGGATAGAAGTGTTTTGGACAAAAACCTTAAGGAAAAGCGTTTTTTTTGCTATTTCTTCTGACATCTTGCTCAATGTAGCCTTTTGGGGGGCTTCCTGCTGTTCGTGGGTGGGTTGCGGCCGGGGTCTCTGTCGAAGCACTGCTGCGACAGTCTAATCTTGATTGCATTTGCTTTTCAGGAAATCCGTGGTGGAAAACAGGAGTTATGATGATGACCTAGCTGCACAGCGCGTTTGGACCGAAGGCCGAGAGATATAGTAAGTATGAGATTTATCTTTTTCGCTGTTTGGGGGGGTTGTCACGTGCTTTTTTGCGGGTGGGTTGGCGGGTCTTGGCTGGGGCATTCCTGGGAAGGTCTAATACCGGATAGAAGTGTTTTGGACAAAAACCTTAAGGAAAAGCGTTTTTTTTGCTATTTCTTCTGACATCTTGCTCAATGTAGCGTTTTGGGGGGCTTCCTGCTGTTCGTGGGTGGGTTGCGGCCATGGTCTCTGTCGAAGCACTGCTGCGACAGCCTAATCTTGATTGCATTTGCTTTTCAGGAAATCCGTGGTGGAAAACAGGAGTTATGATGATGACCTAGCTGCACAGCGCGTTTGGACCGAAGGCCGAGAGATATAGTAAGTATGAGATTTATCTTTTTCGCTGTTTGGGGGTGTTGTCGCGTGCTTTTTTGCGGGTGGGTTGGCGGGTCTTGGCTGGGGCATTCCTGGGAAGGTCTAATAACAGATAGAAGTGTTTGGGACAAAATCCATAAGGAAACACCTTTTGGCACTTTTTGTAAGTTAGGGTTCGTTAGGGTTAGCCCTAGCAGCAGGATTGCATGTGTTTCGGGGTGTTCTATTGCAACGCAGTTCTGGGGTTTTAGAGCACTGTTGGAGCGATGCTGGCTATGGATACTTTTGCTTGCTTGCAACTTGCAAGTGGTTTGAATACAATCCACGGTCGGTAAGGGTGTATTTGGGCCTACTGTTACTTTCAAAGTACGTTTTGTCACCATTTTTCTGCTAGGCATCGTTTTTGGAGATCTGATTGGGGGTCTTCTACATTTTTGCGACTGGCTTTAGTAAGGGTCTTGGTGGGAGCATTGCTGGGATGGTCAAATTGTGTTCTAAAACACAGTTTACAGTACACCTACCTTGAGGGGAAAGATCCGCTATAATATTTTGGCCATACTTATTTATCCTTAAAAAGGTGACTCAGACAGAGCACGCAATTTCAAAAATATTGTACTGTCTATTAGGGAAATCAAAGTGTGACTTTTTGCACCACACAGCGTACATACCTTTTATTTTTTTATCAGTGGTATTGTAATAGCACTTCCTGTTTTCCGTTCAATAATTACAGGCCGGGTTTCAGTCAACATCCGCCAGGCAGGCAGTGGACAGGGTGTCTTCTGTCAGTGGTCACCAACATTGATGGACGAAGCGTCAGCTGGAATGGAGGAGTGCCGCTAATAAGAGGAATTGTTTGCTGCATGCAACTTACTTACCAAATTCAACAGGACAACTCCAACAACATACAGAATACAGATACAGTATCCATTGTTTTCTTCTATGAGTGTGACTGCATGTGCTTAGCTTTAGTTTGTACCAAAAGATTTCTTTATCTTCAATTATTGTTTGTCCAGGCTGTGCATTTTTTTTCTTCTCTCCACAAAACCTACCCAAAAAGAAACCCCCATTCCCATCCATTTTCCAAACCCTAACCCTCTTCCCCCGGGCTGTGTTGTTTTGCTTGATGTCTGACTAAAATGACATCAATAATTCCACACACTTGCTGGGGAGGATAAGGTCATAGCAACAGGCTGGCGAAGGAATACGAGGATATCTTCTAGACTTACTCAGCTTCAGTACTATTTCTTCTAGTAGTAGGAGCCAATGTCAAATAAATTCAACGCAAGTACTAGTTATACTTGCAAGCAAATACTTTACCATTTGTTAGGCTACATTATGGCACTGTTCTAGTGTACTGTCACCTGCTATATTCTCGATCGTACCGTAACTGTTGTAATGCTACAGTAAGGACAAACCAGGAAACGTTTTCTTTTTTTCCATAGGCATGCAACTGCCACTGTGTCACACCACTAGTACCACCGCAATGAGGAAATTTCGCCCTCCCAGGATTGCCAACGTTAATCCCCATTTCACGTGGAGCCAGCCCTGGGCCTAGCCCTAATTTCTAACACAAATTACAGGTAAGATAAGCGTTTGGTGGGAGGTAGTATAATGGAGTATTAGGACTAGACGAGAGATTGACGGTAGTACTACTAAAGTCCTACGACTGTTCAGGAAAACAAACTTACTGTTACACCCCCGTCCCCCACCCACCAGACTGAAAAGCAGTAAAAAACAGGTATGGTCAGATAAAGTTCAAAAAAGTATATTTATGTAGCCCTAACAAAATAATCTCCCTCAAGACCCTCCCTAACCCCAACAATTGTCTTTGAAAAGTCCCAAAAAAGAACCCAACTCCCAAATCCCACCCCCCAAAAGTCTCTAAAAAAACGGCAAGGGACACTCCACTACTGGAGGGTGCTGGTGAATTTTGCGGCCAGGGCATCATACTCCTTGCGGAGGGTGGCAAGGTCGAAGCAGAGGCCCTCCACCAAGTTCTTGTACGTAAGGACCTCCTGCTCCAGGTAGGACATTCGGACTCCTAGGCGGCGCTGGCGTGCCTTGCAGCTCCTGTGGGGGGCAGCTGGTCTTTCTGCTGCTTGGCGGTGGCGGTTGGCTTTCTTAGCCCGGCTCCGTACCGCTGGAGCACTGCGCATGCTGGCGGCCCGTGGGGTCACGGAGGAGGATGCAGCTGTCCCAGTCAAGGATGTTGTGGTGGTTGCACCGGTCGACTGCGTGTCCTCCTCCTCCTCCAGGGCCACCAGCCGCCGATATTCGGCAACAGTGGCATCCAGCCTCCGTTGCCGGGCCATTCGAGCCTGCTCCCTCCGTGATGTTGATTTGGAAGGAGCAACTATATGAAGAAAGAAAGACATAGTCTGTAACCAATGCTCCTTAGCATTAATAACACAAAGTGAATGAGCCGAAAGTTGGGTCACAGTACAAGTAGCAAATTGAAAGCACAGTACATAACTATTGAGGACAGTATCTATGTAACCTCCCACTTCTGCATCCTTACTCTAACATTAGTGGTAGTTTAATGAACAAATTCTACGACCACTATGGACTTCCATTACAGTCGACTATGACAGTACCCCAGTCTTATTCTTCTTCTTCTCTCTTGTTTAGGAAAATTGGTACGTTATCTTATGCAAGCCGGCAGAATGGCAGCACAGTGAACTTGCACCCGAGAAAAACAGTTGCACACCATGATGAGTGAGACACACTGGCGTTACTGTACCGGTCCAGTACATGCAGGTGGTGAAGCTATTACTTTTCTATTACGGGTGGCACTGAGAATACTCTGTTACAAGGGCTACTGCTTAATTAATTTACCTTTCACCCTACAGTGCAAATGAGTACTAGAAAAGGAAAATGAAGAAGCTAAATAATTTGATTATCTATCACTTCACATGGGACGTATTTGATGACATATGGGATGACTTTAGGTGCTTTGCTTAATATTGAGTGAACAGTGATACACCCACACATGAATGACGTACTACAACTAAACTAAAGTTATTAAGAGAGGTACGGAGTGTCCACCGTAATAACCGGATATATGCTGTGCTTGCAGTTGCAATACAAAGTACTGCTACTATTCATGGTAGTATTGGACACATTTACAATTTCTTTTCCTTGCCTTCCCTACACTGGAACGGACGTGCGGGTGCGGTGGTACATGCTCTTCAAGGTAACACTTAGTTCATCCAGCGACCATCTACTCTCTCTAGATACACATGTGCTATCTAAGAGTCAGAGAATACCATGCTCCAGGCATCCATTCATTCAAAGTATACGCACACATACAGTTTCTGTTTCACCCACCCAGGCTGCTGTCCTTCCACCCATCCTTGCTTCATCATTGACCCAGCCATGCACCATACCATATTCTTTCCTTCCCAGCCACCTTGGGGGCCAAGCAAACACATATCGTTCTTCTTTGCCAGCCATCATAAAATTTCGCGTCCCACTTACTTACACCCTTCTTTCGCTTTTCGTTCATCCCATCCATCACATTCATCTAAGATCTTATTGGGATTCTTCTCACCAAAAACTTCACAGCTAAGTCGGAGTACATTTCGAGGAGGCCACTACCTGGTTGATTTGTAATACACCTGTGCAGAAAGCACACTATGCAGTCTTCAATCTCAATAAGTAAGGAATATATAGCTTACCTGTTCCCGCCACCACCGTGGGAACCCCCACAGGACCGTCCGCCGGCTCTTGCACCGCTTCCTCCCCAGAGTCCTCCGAGTCCTCGCCCAACACCGCCACCTCCGCGCTGGCCCCGCCACCAGATGTTCCACCTACAAAGTACATTTAAGAATGTTAGAATACACCACTCACTACTATATAATATTTGGTCTAGGAGTAATAAAGAAATGTTAAAAAAACAGAATACAATGTAATAATTTGTGACTGTCTACTCTAAAGTAAAAATGTCCCTTTTTCCAGGGAAGGCTGTTGTCTTGCTGCACTTTTATGCACAACTGATGAATGCTTGCTTTTTATTTTTAACACGCACCACTTTTTCTCCTAACAGACAGAAGCTTGACTTCTAAGAACACGAGTCCAGGATCAAGTTCAAACCAGGTGAGAGCTCGGCTCCACCACAAGAAATGTGTCCAATTAATCGTCAGCACTAAGCACTTTTCCGTTTTCAGTTAAATAGTTTTATGACAAAGTTGATTTTAATAAATGTGTTTACCTTTAATAAAGCTATTAAACTTAAATAGACTCTGTGGTTTTTGGTCCTCCAGACTAGAGTGGATGAGCTAAAGGTTTTGGAATTTTTGCAAGCATGAGTGCCTCTGACACTTCTTGACTGTGACTCCGTACTCTTGTCCTGCGTAGGATAATCTAAAGATCATTGGGGATCAATCATCGGTGACTTCGGGAGCTAAATGACTCTGCCACACTATCTAGTCAGTAAGGAGACAGTGCATAGAGCTATTGCTGAATAGAATGGGAGTACAATGGAATTGCCAAATGTCCAATCTTAGTTAGCTACACAGACAGACTAATAAGAATAATCTAGTAATACCACATGGAGTCATATTCGAGGCAGGATAAGAATTTATATCCAGTCTACAAGAAGATCAAAGACGATTTAGAAAAAATCGAATGAGGAACGCTAGGAAAAAATAGGTACTCTTTATTAAAATTTAAACTTACTGGGGCCAGCAAAGGAGCCCTCGCCTGCCCGATCCTGGCCTGCATCCTCCTGAACAGCACCCTCCTCCTGTGTCCTCTTGCACTTGGGGGGAGCTGATGTACAACATGAAAGAAAGAAAGACCAGAAAACATGGATGAGATTTGTCAACCAAATCAAACATTTCAAAAGAACAATAACAAAATATTTTGGAGAAATAGCAAATAGATAGACAACTATTCCACGGGATCTATCTCATGTGGTATACTACGTTATTCGTATTGCCTGATTTGCGGACCGTTGCCTTAGAAAGTTCCTATGTAACTCAATAAACAGACTACTAAAGAGGTTTGCCTAGGCCTGGCAGGCAGCAGTCCGCAGCACGCGAAGTGACAGACAAAGTCCATCCTGCTTGCAGATCAGTGATTACTCAAACTATCAATCCACCGACCACCGCCACTATTTCTTCTTATAGCCATGTGTCTAAAGGAAGGACTGGACTTCAGTCTGTTGGGGCTGATTTAGAAGTCCCTTGCGGCTCATTTTCCTCCATTGTTGCATGACTTTTGTGACGCAGCGGCAGAACAAAAGACTCGCCATGGTGTTGGTGCGGCGTATATATGCATCACGTTGTAAAGCCCTGAGCCATCAGGGGGCGTTCTGGCGCAAGGGAGGGCGTACCTGCGCAGGAACGAATCCTAAAAGTGGCTGAGGGAAATCTACAAGATGTCAATCAGTCACTTTTAGGACAATGATGCATGACTCAAACCCTGCGCGCTTGAAGCCGACGTACGGCTTGATGCAGCATTGGGGAGATAGGGTACCCCAGAGCATTGCTGGAGCTGCGCCATCGTTGGCACGCAACTCCAGCAATGCGCCGCCTTTACGGCACAGATGCGTAAGGCTTCTGTGACATTTTGGGCCAATGGGTGGTGGTGGCATGGCACACAATTACTGCCGCACCCCTGCTACTTTGCAGGGATGCGCCGGTAATTGAAAATATGACCCTTAGTGTCTAGCATTACGCAGTTCTTATCTTTACACTACACTCATACATAATTTCTCAGGCCAATGAAATGAACACAAAATACAAAACAAATAAGCATAGTAGCAAGCAAGGCTACTGAGAAGGAGAGCAGTGCACCTGAAATGCATAGAAGATTTTGAAATATAATTTACCTACAATGTAATCGGCAGCATTATTGCTCTTGGTAAAGAACAAAGATTTGCAAATGACAGAGCCGGATAAAACAGAGTAGTGATGAATAGCTACTACTACTCACCAAGCCCGGGGACCTCTACGCCGAGCGCGTCCAGCAAGTCCCGCTCCCGGTCCATGACATCTGTCCAGCGGTGGGTGGCCTGGTTATATGTGCGCCGGACCCCAGAGAGCTTAAACATGGCCCGGCACACCTTCTCCCACCGCTTCCGGCGCTCCCGGATGCCATAGCCGGTTGCGATCTTGCCGCCTCCCAGGATCGTCTTGGGGAGGCGGCGCTGGACGTGGAAGATGAGTGCGGCCACCTCCTCCGCGCTAAAGATCTCCCGTGGCACCACTTGCTCCCCCCTCAAACGCCCGCACGGGAGCCGGTCACGGGGTGCGGGACCCTTCCCCTTCTCAGGGTGCTTCCCGGCTCCCTTTACCATGGTCTGGGCAGAAATAAAGTTAAATGATAAAGAAGAAATAGAATAGTGAAGAAGAAAAGAAAAGAGTTTAAAAAAGTAGTTTAAAAGTAACTAAAAGCAGCAGAAAACACAAAAATATAGAGCTAGAAAAATAGAGGGATAGATTAATAAGTAAAATAGATCAAATAAACTTCAAACAAGCAAAGGATGGCAGAGATTCAGAGAGGATACAGAAAGCATGCCCAGAACCATAGCAATGAATGAGAAACAAGATGGCCGCGCCCGTTCCAGACCGCGTGGGTAAGTTCGCGCGAGATTTTCCTCGCGAGCACGCGCGAAATTGTACTAGCGAGCAGCACAGTTTGCGAGATTACACATAGCGGCCGGAAACCGAATTACGTCACGCAAACAAGATGGCCGCGCCCATGTACGACCGCTAGGGTAACTTGGCAAACGTATAGCTACAAGCGCCTCGCGAACACGCACAAAATCACGCGAACATACACGTCGCAAAGAAAAACTTAGTGTATTCGGAAGCATTCGCGGCTTCCGAAATCGATCTCGCATGGATTCGCGCCCCAAAAAACGCGCGAAATTGCAGAAAAAACGATTTTTGCTAAACTGAAAGCAATGAGCAGGTGCAAAAGTTCAAACTTAACATTAGTAACATTCACTCTAGTGCTTCCTGAGGGGCCCCTCCAGAGTTTGCAACTATTCTATGACCCTGCTATGACCCAAACAGCAGGCTCATAGAATAGCTACAAGTAGACCATAAAGGTCCTGGGAAAAAAAATTGCACTGCAACAGAAAGCAAATTACAGATAAGGAAGGAAGCAGGTGCCAGCCAGACTGGAACTTTCAAAATAACTGACACATTAATCAACCCCAAATTAATTCATGGCAGTTGAAGTAGGGGAGGTGTGCTTGCTTTTTTCAACCCCCATAAACTACAGTGATAAACAAACCTAATGGGTGGCAGTGAGGATGTACCAGAGGGTGGCATGGGTGTCCCAGAGGGTGGCAGTGGTGAAACAGAGGGTGCTGTGAACCTGTGATGATAAACCAGACGTAGAAACAACATAGTCGCGGCCGTTGCGAGCCGAAAAGTAAGTTCGCAATTGCGAAATTGTCCCAAAATCCGCGCGAACGCTCGCCAACACAAAAAACGGGAAAATCCGCAAATCCGCGAGAGTTCGCGTATTCTCGCGGATTGCGAATCCGTAAATACGCAAATTCGCGTACGCGAGATCCGCTAGATCCGCCCATGCTTAGTGATAACCTCGCCGCCAAATTATATGCGTCTTGCTTTTCAGCATCATCTCGGAACGTTAAAGACACCGCCTTCACTTGGTGCTCTAGCATGATCAACAATCGGATAGCTTTGCCCAAAGAACAGTCCTCTCTGCTGACTTCACGCGTGAAGAGCTCAAAAGGACGAAGCATGTCTGTCAGGCTTGCAATTAGCTTCCATTCCTCCAACTCTAGCCTCATGTCTTTCATAGTAGAACCCAGTTTATAGACATAATCATTTATTACCCCCACTGCTCAGACAGACGCTCAAGCATGTAAAAGGTTGAGTTCCAACGTGTTGCCACCTCCTGGATAAGTCCTTTGACTAGCAGTCTACGTTCATGTTGAATGCTCCTCAGCTGCTTCCGGGCCTTAAAAGAATGGCTGAAATGTGTGCAGATTCTTCGGCAGGTGGTCAGTAACTTGATGACTGTGTTTTCTCTTTTCAAGAAATCTTGCACCACGATGTTAATAATGTGTGCCAAACACGGCACTCTGAAATAGCCACCTTGATGCATGGCTTAACTATATTACTGCCATTATCCGTGGAAACATAACCAACTGTGCGATTTCTTGTATTCAGCCATTCAGAGACCTTCCTATCAAACTTGTCCAAAAGGTTAGGTGCAGTATGAGTTTTCTCCATGGCAAACATGGCTAATGTTGCATGTTTCCGAGTAGCTTGAAAAACTGTGTCCAGGTCAACACCTGTATTTGTCTTGTCACTAACCCCTGCAAAAGAGACCCAGTGTGCAGTTATGCAAATGTAATCAGGGGCTTGGCAACTGGTCCACATGTCTGTTGTCAAGTGGATAGTGTGAACAGCACTCTTCTGCAAAGCTGCCCCAATCACCTCCAGCACATCTTGATGTAGTGCTGCAACCGCAACTCTGGCAAAATAGGACCAGCTAGGAACCTTCCATTTAGGGCAGACTGTTGCCACAAATTCTAGAAAACCTGCCCCTTCCACGAAAGAAAAAGGGAAAAGGTCCAGCGCTAGCATTTTAACCTGCTTTGCGTTATACAGACGTACCGTTGAGTGGTTGCGTTCAAATGGCGCCTCCGACCAAAACATGTTTCTAATCGTGGGCTGGACCGTTTTACGTGATGATGATGATGATGATGATGATGCAGACTTCAAACCAGTTAGGCTCATTGATGTAGTTGTTTGCATTGGTGTCTGTCCCACACTCTTAGTGTGCCTCATACATGTTGCAGGGGTAGAGGGTGTGGGCGCTACCACTGCAGTGCTGCTGCCAGGGGTCCTGGGTGTACCAGAAAAAATGTCAGTCGGTTCTTGACTTCCCCCCTGCACAATCAGCCCCTTATCAGCATCAGATGCAATGTGAATAGATATATTTGGATCAGTTCTACTTTGGACTTCCTGGATCTTACTTAGGTGCGCATACCACTGGATAGGGTGGTGTTTTTTGAGATGACCTCTCTGGCCTCCGTTACCATAGTTGGTACCAAGCTTACCCCGACTAACCAATACTTTACAAATCGAACAAAAGACCATGTTTTTGCCTTTTGGATAACAGCAAAGAAGTCCCAAACTGGGGACTGGAGATGTCTGCTGGTGGTGGAGGTGCTACTTTGACTTTCAATGCCAGATGAAGTGGAGGATGGGCGTGGCTGAATTTGTTTCTGTTGTTCACTTACAGCACCACTACTTGAGGTAATGGAGATCGAGCTGGATGGAGGTCCCTGCCGGCCCTTCTGACCAAAAAAGATGGAAGCTCTAGGTCGTGTTGGTGTTGTAGTTAACTGCGTTGGTGGTGGTACCAGTGCCATGCTGCACACATCCCGCTCAGCAGCCATTCAGGATAGGGTGAAAATGTCAGTCTGCTGCATGCCCGCTGGGGCTGGAGTGAAGTCTGTGATGACTGGGTCGTCGTCAGACTGTTCATCAGCAGCAGAAGACACCACTTCTTGTTCGTCGTCATCACACATAAGTCGAAGCCTTGCGGGAACCTTCCTTTTAGGCTTAGCTAACTTTGTCGGCTCATGGCATGCCTCACTCTCAGACTGCATTTGTGGGTTCCAATCAGGATCAAGGTCATCAGTATGAAGGGGGCTTGAAGAAGAACTTGTAGTAGTAGTAGCCCTCCTTGACCTTTTTCTAGCTGGGGATCTGGAAGACATTGGATCATCCTTAGGAGGAGTGGCTTCCTCGGATAATACCTCCGCTTGAATATCAATTTCCTGATGTGCCCCTAATTCTGGAGGAACAAGCGTTGTAGGCAGTTGTGCCGCTCCATGAACCTCTAGTTGCACCTCTCCATGCGCCTCTCCTTGCGCCTCTCCTTGCGCCTCTCCTTGCGCCTGTCCTTGCCCATGTACTTGCGCTTGTACTAGTTGCACCTGTGGCTGTCATTGCGGCTGTGGTTGTTGAACACTCGTCAGCTGAGTTACACCCGGCGTTGATTGGATGGTACTTTCTTGTGATGAGCCAACATCACTGGTCGATGGTGATTGAACAACCAAAGTGGCTGCCGCAGCAGCACTCATGGTCTTGGACCTAACGTGGCGTGGTGGCACTGAGCCCAATGAAGTGGAGGTGCTGCTAACAGCTTGGTCCCCCGATGGACACCGCTGCTGCTGCAGGCGTAGTTTTTTTCCCCAAAACAGGTGTAGGTGAGCACACCAGTCTCCTTGGTAGGTGGTGCCACTTGCTTCTTCTGTTCCTTCTTACTGGCAGTGGCACTTGCAACTTTTTTTGCTGAGGCGCTACGGCCACCTTTCTTTGGGCCCATCTTCTTCAGATTTCAGAAGAACAGCAGGCCGCAGTTGCATGAGTTGCTGAGTTGTCTTGTCTGTGGCCAGACGTGACGTCACGTGACGTTGTCCTGCACACACCGCTGAAGGACTTCTTCCTGGCACTGGTGGTTCTCTTGTGCACCTAAAAGCAATGGAAGCCAGAGGAACATCAGTTAAACACCCCAAAAAGTCGAAAAACATACAAAAATCACCACAATCCAATGCCACCATGCCCTCAATGATGTTTAAATTCAACACACCCCACAGAAAGACTAGGACCATGCACCACTGACTACCCCTGGGCATAATGGTTAAAAGCAAGGCAAACTGGGTGCAGGCCTGAGCACACTGCCTGGCTTCCAAATGGCCCCTTGACCCCCACCACATGGCCAGGCCCTGCCTGTACCAGGCCTCAAAATGGCCCCAACCCACATGGCCAGGCCCCAACACCGCCCCAAAAGTCGAAAAACACACACAAATCATCACAATCCAATGCCATCCATGCCCTCAATGATGTTTAAATTCAAGACACCCCACAGAAAGACTAGGTTCATGCACCACTGACTACCCTTGGGCATAATGGTTGAAAGCAAGACAAACTGCGTGCAGGCCTGAGCACACTGTCTGGCTTCAAAATGGCCCCTTGACCCCCACCACATGGCCAGACCCTGCCTATACCAGGCCTCAAAATGGCCCCCACCCACATGGCCAGGCCCCAACACCACCCCAAAAAGTAAAAAAAACACACAAAAATCACCACAATCCAATGTCATCCATGCCCTCAATGATGTTTAAACTCAAGATACACCCCACAGAGAGACTAGGTCCATGCACCACTGACTACCCCTGGGCATAATGGTTGAAAGCAAGGCAAACTGGGTGCAGGCCTGAGCAGACTGTCTGGCTTCAAAATGGCCCCTTGACCCCCCCCCCACATGGCCAGGCCCTGCCTGTACCAGGCCTCAAAATGGCCCCCACCCACATGGCCAGGCCACAACACCACCCCAAAAAGTCGAAAAACACACAAAAATCACCACAATCCAATGCGATCCATGCCCTCAATGATGTTCAAATTCAAGAGACACCCCACAGAAAGACTAGGTCCATGCACCACTGACTAGCCCTGGGCATAATGGTTGAAAGCAAGGCAAACTGGGTGCAGGCCTGAGCACACTGCCTGGCTTCAAAATGGCCCCTCGACCCCCACCACATGGCCAGGCTCTGCCTGTACCAGGCCTCAAAATGGCCCCCACCCACCTGGCCAGGCCCCAACACCGCCCCAAAAAGTCGAAAAACACACAAATCACCACAATCCAATGCCATCCATGCCCTCAATGATGTTTGAATTCAAGAGACACACCACAGAAAGACTAGGTCCATGCACCACTGACTACCCCTGGGCATAATGGTTGAAAGCAAGGCAAACTGGGTGAAGGCCTGAGCACACTGCCTGGCTTCAAAATGGCCCCTTCAACCCCACCACATGGCCAGGCCCTGCCTGTACCAGGCCTCAAAACGGCCCCCACCCACATGGCCAGTCCCCAACACCACCCTAAAAAGTCAAAAAACACACAAAAATCACCACATTCCAATGCCATCCGTGCCCTCAATGATGTTTAAATTCAAGACACCCCACAGAATGACTAGGTCCATGCACCACTGACTACCCCTGGGCATAATGGTTGAAAGCAAGGCAAACTGGGTGCAGGCCTGAGCACACTGCCTGGCTTCAAAATGGCCCCTTGTCCCCAGCCACATGGCCAGGCCCTGAATGGACTGGGCCTCAAAATGGCCCTCACCCACATGGCCAGGCCCCAAGACCACCCCAAAAAGTAGAAAACACACATAAATCACCACAATCCTATGCCATCCATGCCCTCAATGATGTTTAAAATCAAGACACCCCACAGAAAGACTTGGTCCATGCATGCACCACTCACTACCCCTGGGCCTACTGGCTAGTGAGGCTTTACAGGCACCCCAAAATCAAAACAAAAATCAACATATAGTGAGCTAAAATTCAATGACATAAATGAGATTTATTTCAACAAAACTCACAGAAACAATTGTATCATGCACCCATGACTAACCCTGGGCCTACTGGATGCTGTGGCTACCCACAATATATTTTTTTTAAAGTTGTGAAAAAGTTTTAAAATTGTAGTTGCAGCAACTGCAATGTCCCAAACAAACAACACAAACTTACTTGTAAAATCTCAAATCCAAAAGTGATCCAAAAACTCCAAAGACCAAAAAGTCCTCAAATACAAATATCCAGCAACAGACACAAAAAGTAATCCTTCCAGCTCCAGATCCAAATGAAAAGTGACCAGGAGATGGACAAAGCACTGGGAGGCGCCTGCTGGAGACTCTGGGGCACTTCCTTCCTCCCACCCCCCCTAAAAATGGACTCCTTCCACAAAAAAGAGCAGCCAAATCTCAATCTGATCAAAATCATGATTTCCAGAAGGTTTATGCTGCCTGCGGTGGATTTCTTGTGCAGAATTGCAATTTTTGCAATTTCGGGAAAGCGAGCTGTTCAAATCTCCCGCCGGATGTCAGCTGCGCACCGCATCTACGTGTCCGGCATTGTTTACTCCCGCGATGCGTGATCGTGGGCCCTTATGACGTACTCGCGTTGTCAAACTCTCGCTGTGCAAGATGGTGGACCGCGATGACGTAATTGCGGTCGAAAAACTCACGCGCGATCATGCAGCAAGATCCAAAATGAAGCAGCACACGCACACTGGGAGAAAAACAACTCGGCGTACTCAGAATCACGGTAAGTCAACCCAGCGCACGCGATATTGTATTTTTCAAGCGCGACCAAGCAAAAAAATCCGCAGCTTGCGAATTTGCAGATTTTGGGGCAAATTCACGCGATTCGCGGACCGTGAATTTGCCAAAAATCCGCAAATTCCACGAACTAAACAGATTTTATGCCCGCTTAGTTTATTTTAGGAGCCAGATGGCTCCACCACTGGCCTAATGATTCCTAGAGCCCGAGGGGCTTCCACCATTGTATACTTGTGCCCCAGGCCCTGAGGGGCCAATGCCTTATTGCCCAAGGGCCAGTTCTCTCCCTTCAACGGGCCTCAGTATTGATGGAGCCAGTGTGCTCCCCGGGGACAGTTGATCTCAGAGCCTAGAAGGCTCCCACTTGTGGTAGTTTTGTTCCTAGGGCCCGTGAGAGCCCATGCCGCAGTTTTGCTGATCCCCAGCTACCCAGCAAGTAGTGGGCAGCCGCACCGTTTAGGTTCTTTCTTTCAAGGGACCGGTGCTTGTGAACCCAGGAGTGAGACACAATCCTTCCCCCTACCTTGGCCTACACAGCTGCGCAGTACTTAGTTCCAGGTGCAGCGTTTAGGCCTCCAGTGAGTGTTCGCAGCTGCCCAGCAAGTAGTGGGCAGCTGCAACGTTTAGGTTTGCGCAGATGGCTCACCCCTGACTGGCGCTGCCTTAGCAGTGCGCCCTGACATTCTGGACATAGGGCATTTGAGCCCTTCTTGGATGGCCAGTTGGCCGGGGGTGGGGGGCTGGTAAATGTATAGGGCGCAAGGCCCTAATGTGATTATGCGCTAAAGTGATGTGGTGCTAGGAAATTTATTGTGTATAGTATGTTTTGCACACCCTGTAGCTGATACCTCTAAACTGTGGTTTATGATTATGAGGTTATCTTGCATTCCATGTGGTTATGCTAGTGAGATTATGTTTCACCCTGTGATTTACGCCCCTAATGTGAGTTATACTTAGGAGGTAGGGTCTAATGTGTTTAGATTAGTGATAGATTGCATAATGTGTTCATGCTGGTGAGGTTGGCGCAGGATGTAATTCACGCCTGATATGACTGTGCATATTATAGTTTATGTTACAGGTTGAGGTGGAGTACAGTGATTACAGTGGTTACTGGTTGTATGTTTATGATCTATATTTACTTGTACCGATTTCTGCTAAGTGTTAATCCTGACAGTGGCCCACGTGGCCCTGCCCTGTGTAAATAATCCCTTGTGAATATTGCCCATGCCAGTTGGCACAATGTATATTGTGTGATTACTATCTGATGTGTTATGAGAATTCAAAGGCTATTTTTATATAACCTTGTGTGGAGTTCCTTTTGTGGTGTGCCTGGGATGTTGTTGCTGTGTGCGTGCGCAAATGCTTTACACATTGCCTCCGGGATAAGCCTGACTGCTCCTGCCAAGCTACCAAGGGGGTGAGCAGGGGTTATCTTTGGCGTGTAACTTCCTTGCGCTGACTAGAGTGGTGGTTTCTGCCTGGCTTTGGCGCAAGCCTTAGCCAACCAGAAATCCCATTTCTAACAATCCCCACTCCAGCTCAAAGGACTGAGAACCAGGCATTAACTGGAGTATGGCAATGTGTTATACCTGGGCTTCGACAAGGCAACAATTCACAGATTACAGTTAGTAAAGAATGTGGCTGCTAGACTGTGGTACTGACTTAAAAAATTGACATCAGTCTCTCATCTTCTCCACGAGCTGCACTGGCTCACAATCTCTAAACACATTACAGTTAAAGCCTTATGTTACATGTTCAAGGCCAAATCTTGACTGGAACCTCGTTATATTCAGGACCTGTTGGTGCCCTATCAGCTTACTCGAGCTTTGCGATCTCTGAATCAGGCATTCTTTAATGTGCCCAGCGTCGGCCTGTCCAATATGGAAGGGCGCTCTTTCTCTTGCTTAGGCCCAAAATTATGGAAAGTGCTTCCTGAACACTGAGAACCTGTGCGTCGTTGCTTGGATTTCATAATGGTTTGAAGACCTGGCATTTTTAATCTGCAACGTCTTAAATTCTTAACCTTACTGCTTCTGTGCCAAGAAACCCCTGGGTACAGCTGTGCACAGCACAAATCTTTAACTAAATATATATAAATATGGATTATGGAGCAGGGCAGGCCTTCTCAAGTTGTGACAAACCAAAGAATTGAGGATTGCTCTGCTCCCAAATGACACTTCCAAGAGCAAAATGTGGTCAAATGGGGTCATCAGGCGCAAATAAAGAGTAGGGTAACCTGTAAGTATAAAATAGGATGACCATTATGTCCATGGTGGAGGAATGTTTAAGATGAGAATTAGTACCACATTTTGCTGGTTAGTCAGTTTAACCACACAGGAGTGAGAGGCACTTAGGTATGGTACCATATTCCCCCACTGACAAGTGCAATTCCTCACAGTGTTTTTGAGTGCCTGCACATTCATCCCGTCTTATCTTCTTACAAATGAAATTAAACATCTACTATGGTCTATCTTGCCCTGTGTACATTTCTGGTTATTCTTCAAAAGTCTTGTCCGAAAGGATGGCTATTGGCCAAGCAAGGCGTTTGAAATTTGGGCCAGTTGTTGCAAACTGCTTGTGGCACTGTACTCATGGCTTAAATTTATAAGGTTGGAGACCTGCCTGTCACAACTAATGTAGGAAAAGACAATACAAACTACAAGAAGGAAGGCCCTAGGCGCTGCCTAGGAACACAACAGCAAAATGGTGAGAATGTATGGCTGAGCAAGGGAAAGTCCCATGGTCATGCAGAGTCCTTACATATGTGGGTGAGCAGACATCAAAGTGTTTGTACTGCAGAAGATGTAGGAGTAGCACTCTCACGTACCTGTGGGTATGGCGGGTTCGCAGTTGTCAGTGTTGCAGCAGGTAGTGTTACCTCTTACTTTCACATATGTGGCAGTCACAGTTTCAATTTTATCACACCTTCGGCTTCTGGTGCCACAATTCCTGATGAATATAGCTGTTGTTTTTCCAACCCCTGCACAGTAAGCAGAAACCCAAATAAGAATTTGAAAATGCATTTGCCAAATTCAGAGCAACTACAGAAGAAAGTTGGTGGTGTGTAAATCAAACTGCAAGTCTTTTTAAAACATTTAGAGACATTCTGGAAAGCAGTGCTTCTAAAACTCTAAAATATGTTTTGAGAGGCTTGTTTGTTTCATGGGGAAAGAGCTGATCAAAAACCCTTCTTTTGGCCTGGGTGTAATTTTGATGAGTTTCAAAGCAACTCTCGTTGGACAATATTTCAGGGGGTGTGTCAAATATATAAACAAACTCTCACATTTTGACTTTGGAGTCATCACAGTCGTTGACTAGGCTTGCAAGTGGCATAGACTCTATCGTTCTGTTATGGCTGTGCCTGGGAAAGATGTGAAATGTTTCTACTAGTAAGTATTAGATGGTGTTCATGGCAAAGGGGAGGCCTATAGGGGGTCTAACACCTCCATGTGGTTGTATTTCATATGTTAATAAGTCTAGTAGTGTTCAGCTGCCAGCCCATTTATTCATACATCACAGAAGACATGATAAGTTGCGGGGTCTAATGAAGAGGTGTTCCCATGGAGATAAAGCATTAACTTACCAGAGCCCAGGAGCTCTAACCTGTACCTACAGCCAACTCCAGGTATATTGGAAGGCAGCAGTATCTTCAGAGGGAGTGCATTGGTTTGTGGGTCAGAGTTTACAGGTATTAATTGTCGGTGTTTAAGTGTCCTTTTAAAAATAAGGACTGACCAAGGGAATTCAGTAAGTCTATCTAGGTCTATCTAGGTTCCACTGAAGCACACCGTATTTTACTCGAAAGCATCCCCTAATGGACACATAGCCTCATTTACTGGGCTTTTCAGTAATGAAGGGCTCTAAGAGCTTCATTTGGCACTCAATCAGTAAAAGAGGAATAGGGTTCACACTTGCTGTAATTAGTCATGTTGCTGCATGGTCCCTCTGCCATTGCCACTCCCTGGATATCTTCTGTAAGGCCCCCTGGTACATTATCTGCTATCTCCCTCTCAAGCATACCCAGCTTCAATTCAGTTTATCGGCTGCCCTCTCCTCCAGTGAGTGAGGGAAGCTATCAATTTCACACACAGTCTTTTGATGCCGGTGTATGCTAAGTAGTGCAAGTCCCCAGCCATAGAGCTTGCCCAACCAGCAAGTTACTTATCTTTGGTAACAGCCTTTCTGGTGGATACTCCATCTAACCACAGATTCCTCATCTTGTGAATATCCCCCAGGTGCAGACTGGATCCACAAACTCAAATCAGTACTTTTCCACCCCAGGAGATGGCACTGCATGGCTCTGCACTGATATTTTTACACTAAGAAAGTGAGAAGCAGGTTGCATAAAAGCACCACCCAGGCGTGAGGACATCAGTTGCTTTCTAAGGATTGCTTGTATCCTCAGCCCACAGCCCATCAGCAGATTAGTGTTTGTGAAGATCTCCAGTTTGGAACCTTTTTAGATGAACAAAGAACCCATTCAACAGAATAGGGAGGTGGGGTTCAGTGAGAAATCTGCAGTTAAGAGTAACCACCAGAAAGAGTGTTACCAAAGGTAAGTAACATCTTCTGATGGATACCTCAAGCCTCAAATTGCTCACCTTGTGAATAGATAACAATACAGTACCTCCTCTGGTAGTGGATCTGGTGAGTGGCGCAAACCAAAATGTCCTGCAGAACCAAACAGGCAAATTACCCATTCTGACAGACATGACTTTCAAGGTAATAATGCTTTCTGAGCATGTTCACTGATCCTCACATAGCAGCTTGACAGATATCCAGGACAGGCACTACACATGCTAGCACTACAGTAGTAGCTTTGGCACGAGTGGAACAAACCTTCAATCCTTCAAATGTCTGTTTCTTAGATAGCACATCGCAGATTTTTATGCAGAAGACTACACACCCAAAGAAGACTCTTTTCTGCACTGCCTCGCCCTTCTTCACTTTCAAGAAGCACACAAAGAATGTATTGTTCACTGGATGATGTGGTGCGATCAATATAGAAACTGACGGCTCTCTAGTGGTCCAGATAACAGCCTCCTCTTTGAAGGGGTTAGGTGGAGCAAAGATATTCAGAAGAGTGATAGCCTGCCAGACGTGGAAAGGTGCTACTATCTTCCGCAAAAATGAAGCTCGAGTTCTCAACATAAGGTTATCTTGAAAGAATGTTGTGCATGGTGGCGGGAACGAAATTTCCAGCAGCTCACTAATGCAAGGAGCTGAAGTCATCACAACCAGAAAAGACCAATTTCAGTGTCAAGAGATACAGCAGACACCTGTGCAGGATCTGGCAATGACAAAACAAACAACAACACTTCCGGCATCTTAGCTTGTAGCAGGTCAATCTGATGGATGCTACAGCAAGCTACAAATCGTCCAGAATCACAACATCGAGTTCGGGAGGAAGATCGAAGGAGACTATCGACTGCAGCTCAATGTCCACTTGGAGATCATGGAGGTGCAGAGTGAGGATGCCCAAGTATAGGGTCCTGCCCCTATTGCTGTAGATCCTCCCTTAGCAACAGCTTGATAGGAGGATGGATGCCCATCCCCAGAAGTGGCTTAAAGGATGAATGTTGGAATGCGGGTTATCGGTAGGGGTAAGTATGCACCTACCAATAAGGCCACCAACACACAACAGGGTTCAATAAATTAGCCTCTTGCCTTTGGCAGCTGACAACGAGCAGTCATGTATAATTTAGGAGACAAGAGTGTAAAGCTTGGAAAAAAAAGAATACATCAAATAAATAAGGCACAGTAAACAATAAAAATACCACACCAATTCATAAAACTAGAAAATGTTTGTATGAACAAATAGACACCAACACAACAAACAATGTAGGGAACCAGAGATATGATTTTTTAAAAGATTAACCACTTTATTGTGCATAAAAACATATAGCGCCACTCTGGGACATCTGGTTGTGCTTGACCGCCACAAAGTCAATGTTCGAGGTAACCAGTGATGGAGCCCATGTTGGATACACTAAGTGGGAGGCCCTGGTCAAAATATAACCTTCACACTGTTCTGGAGCTTTTTTTTCCGACGCCGCTTAACCCTCCACAGCTGGCCAGATTTGGCGAGGGTTTGCCGGTATGACTTCCGGCGAGGCCTGGTCAAATCCTGAAAGTCTGGAGTACCAGAGCTTTCAGTGGGACGAACCTGAAACCCTGGCCGGGTCGCAGTTGTTGGTAGTCCGACTCTCGCCGTCTAGTTGGTCACCTTATGGAGCTTTTTCACACAAGTTCTCCAAATTTCCCCAAACTTCAGGAGGTGTTCCTGAAGGTTATACTTGAATGTTAAAGTGTACAAATCACCAATTCAAAGGTCTTGAATCTCCTAGATGGTCTCTGGGATGTCGGACTACAATTTTCACAGTGCACCTGGCCAATCCTTAAAGGGGTTCACTGGGCACACTCCAAGTTGGGGACTCTTGGTGGAGATGTTGCAGGTGGACTCTGTTGACCTGTAGCTTGCAGTAAGCCCACTCCTTAATACTTAAAGCAAGGTACAGTTCTCAGGGCTGTATTACCAGATTTTTCAGCGGGTGCTGTCATTCAGAGTGCAGGCCTTTGGGTGCAGATCCTGAGCCGAGCCGGCAGTCCTTCTCCTTGTAGTTTCAGGCAGCAGATCTGAGAGAAAATGCATCTCTCACATATTTGGGCGACACTCAGGTGGTCAGTTCATTGAGATGCTGGATGAAGTGGCAGGCGGCACATCGAGTAGGTGATGTGGCAGATGGAGAAGGTATGGGGGAGCGCAGGGTGGGTTCTGCGGGGGGTAAGAATAATGAAAAACACTTTCATGAAGCTGCTGGGTGCATCGCTCCTCGTGCCTTGGTGTTCTGCTGCTTTCTGGTGCCAGCAGACATTGGAACAGCAGCAGAGACTCCCTGTGCAGTCCCTGGACAATGAGAGCAGCACAGGGATTAAAATGAGCAGGCTAGTTTTTTGCTCTGCTCAGGACAAGGAGTCTGTGCTCTTTCTCCAACCCAGCTGTTCAATACAGCCCGGTTGGAAAGCACTAAGTGCACATGTATGTTTGGCCGGCCTAAGATGGTAGGCCAAACACACATGCACACTTATAAGTGCACAAACCAGTCCTCCTCCCCCTCCTATATCTAGCCCGTCCCTCCCTGCACACAGTGGCTCAGAGCTAGCAAATGAAAAATAAAATGATTATAGTATAGCATTTTATTTTTTACCTGCCGGCTCTGAGCCAGTGGAGCGACGCTACTCCGCCATTGCGGAGGAGCCGCCCATGGCTGGGTGCCACCCAATAGCATGACAACTTCCTCCAAAGTATGGCATCTTCTTGTCCCGCAAAGTACTGCACTTTCTCTCCAGAAGAGTAAGAGCTGGCTATACCAACCCACAGTGTGCCTCATTTCCATCAGCTCTCCTCCCCATGACCTCAGCAAATTCCTGTTCTATGCCTGCCGTCTGGCTGGGGTACAGGATATGGGGGAAGGTACATCTGGCATTCCTTACTGATATGCTCTCTCTTTGAGCTCAGTTTGATTTACCCAGCCACCACTTTATGGCTTATCCTACACATATTCAGAGCTCTGCTCCAGCCAGGCCACTTATCACCTATTCAAATTAGCCTGGCTAAGTCTGTTAAGGCAGACCAATCAGCAGAGACCACCAGAAGGCTGGACTTGGTGGAGAGTTCTATAACTACTCTTCTGTACTAGTTATGATAAATCCAAAAGTGACAAGTAGTTGATTTTATCAATACCAGACTTTAAGTCCTTGAATGATATTTTCCTCCTTTCTTAGCAATACGTATACCTAAATAAAACGTTGCAATGTTAACCTATGGAACTATGTATCTACAATGGGAGAAAATGAAATGGGCAGTTTTACCATCACCAGGGCATATACAACATCTTTTATAATGTCCCTGCATATAGTTACATGCCACTTCATCCCTGGCTCACCTAGGGGTGAGATTGGGGTTGCCTAATACGAAAACATAAGGTAGATTATCACTTTTAATGTGTCCATTGCACCAAAGTCAAATTTGCACACCATTTACTTTTAAAGACAGTGTGCTAAGCCAGGATGCCTTTAAAATGACAGCAGGCACTCAGTAGTGCACACATATTGCATGAACTCTGCTGGGCCTCTAAACATCCATGCCCTATTATATACTAGGGATTTATAAGCAGTTTGAACGCCCTAGTCTTATTATATATGAGGGACGTGTAGGGTCTATCAATACCAATTATGAGCATTTACTTTTAAAGATAGGCTGCAAGGCAGTACTGCTTTTAAAAGGACAGCAGGCACACAGCAACATAAACATGCAAGTGCAGGAAATCTGCTAGGTGTCTAAAACTTCGTGCCATATTACATACAAAGGGTTTATAAGTATATTGCACCCCCCTGGCCTGATTATTTACTATGGACTTATACGGTCTGTCATTGCCAATTGTAAGTGTTCTCTGTTACATCTACCTTTTTAAACGTAGCAGTGGCCCTGGATATGGTTAGCAGAACCCAGGGTACAGTCAGAATCAGTGATGGTGAACCCGTAAACAGCTGACGGCTGACGCATCGATGCTGGAGGAGAGTTGGAGGGCTGCATTACACATTGCGTATCGAGGGCTCTGCTCTGCTCAACCCAATTCCGACCCCCTGCCTTCCTGGCCATTGACTGCCAGGAACCTGCCCTCAGTATCGACCGATTACACCGGCGCAGAGCGTGCAGATGCTAACAGTCGGAGGCTGCTATGAGCGTCCTGGTGTCCCGTGGAGGTAGTCTCAATAGTCCCTGGCGTGGTTTGTATGACACCAGGAGGCCCCACTCGACTTACTCATCAGCTGGCCCTCACAGCAAAGCTGTGGTCGTTCCTTTGTCATGTCCCCCGCGGTTGGGCAGTACAGGGCAGGAGCCAGTTCCAGTTGAGGGAAAGTGGGGGAAGCAGGTGGATGACACTGGGGCTGCAACTGGACTATGGCTAAGGAGCTAGATCCAGAGGTCTGAGTCTGAGGTAGATGTGGAGTGGCAGTGGGGAGAACATCCAGTAAGAGTGATAAGTGCAGGAGAAGTTGTGGGGTGGGTTTGGGTGGCATGGTGAATATCTAGTAAGCAGGAGACCCACCATCCCCCTGTCTTCTGCCACCTGCACCCCAGTCTGCCTGCCAGCTACTCGCCTTCATGTTCCCCCTGCACCAGTCTGAGTAGCACTTGCAGCCCTGCTTGCCCCTCGCCTGCGACCACCGGGCACGGCAACAGGAAGCTCATAGCTGACCTGGGAAGCAACTGTAGCACTCACAGCACCCTAACTGCTAAGCGCTAACCATAACCCTGCTGCTAGATCTAGTGATCCACAGTTGTATATGGTCCTATTTAGGACCCTGGCACCCAACCAGCCTCGTCTTTAACACAAAGAGGAGTCAATTGCCCCTTGGGCCACTTAGGACAAACGGAAGTCACCATGCAGAGGCAGCTGGGAGGAGCACAGTGGCCGAAGGAAGCGGGAAGAAATAAGTCTGAGGTCAACAGGCAGCAGGGATAAAATAATAAACAGTGAAGCAACATCAGGTGCCCAGGAATAACAACAGAGCTACTAAACATACTATTGCATATCAATACAAAAGACGCAGTAATCGGTAGGGAAATTTCGGAACTGGCCTGACCGGAAAGACTAGGCTGCAAATTTGAAAATAACATCAGATCAGGAACAGTTAGGGGATAGCCACTCGCCAACTCAAGGGTGGCTAAGCGCGTTAAGAGGAAAACAAAACCAACTGGATAGAACCCAAAGGAAGATACTCTACCAGTCCATCACAAACAATGTGAACAGAGCTCTGCTCACGTGGACTTTGGCGGCGAATTGTCCCTACCTAAGAGTCCGGGCACCAATCTCTTACAGCCGAAAATGTATTCCAAATTTTTCTTTCTTAAAGATCCAGGTGCTATCATCTTCTCTTCAACCAGCGGGCATGTGGGTTACAGGACCCCATCAAGCCCACATCCTTGTCAATTCAGCCTATCTGGTCTACAAAAACATCACCCAAGAAGCCAACGCAGGCAGTGTAAGCATATTCTGAAGAGGTCGGTTGTCAGACTGCAATGAGTGGGGTTAAAAAGGTTATGAAAAATCTGAATTTCGTCTGGTACACCGACCCCCTCGCCAAGGTTTGCTCCTAATACTACAAATGCTTCACACACCCAATCCAGGAGAAATAGTGTGCAACAGCCATGTTCGCCTCTGAAAAGCAACCAAGAACAAAAACAATTTCAGGGCGGTGGGCCTCCCCAACCCGAGCCTAGCCCACACAATCTAGAACTTTGTGCAGATCTGGAACTTGAGAACATTCTTATTTATATATATATATAAATTCTTTATTCGGAATTTCAATGTTAGAAATCCATAAAAGCAGTATTAATACATAATAAAAAAGACATAAATTTAAAATGCAGATTAATTTCATAGTCATTGCTAAGTTTTCATAAAGCTATTTACAAATACTGTGAGTTAAACGAAGCTTGCTTTACAGATTTTTTCTATGTCTATATATGCATTTTAAAAAATTAAGAACATGGTAACAGGTAGTTTCAGTGTCCAAAAGTTGTAAGCTCAACATAGCAGGACGGCACTGTCTGAATCCCCAAGATTTTAGCAGCATCAATAACCAAAGTTTGCGATGTTCATGATAAAATTTGCAAAACAGCACTGTATGTGATGTAGTTTGTAATGACTTTTCATCGCAGGGACACAGGGGTAAAATCGTGTCCCATGCATTTGCTACTGGGAATGCTACTAGCCTGTGAAATAAATTTAATCTGAATCTTACCAGAAGAAAACGATCAAAAGCGCTGGTTTCAAGATTCAAATAAGGCTGGATCGAGAAAGTGGATTGAACCATTACAGCATGTTGGACAGATGGTTTGCCTGCTTCGATTTGTAGTCTTAGATTTTGCAAATGTCCCAGGGCTAGGGTTTGTAGTTCTTTTTTTGAGAGTTCGCCGATTTTTTCAGGAGTAGAATAGTATTTTTCAATTCCAAGGTCAATAAAAAATTTCCTGATGTAAGCTAGCCATTTTATTTTTAGGGCATGGTCTAATCTCATAGCGTCTGCCACTATTGTCTTTGTGAGAGCATTTTTTTCTGATGTCCAAATACGGCGCCACAGGAGTAGCGATTGTATTCTTGCCAAGTCCTCAATGTACGGGACGCCTAGTTCAACATGGCATGCATACGTAGAGGATCGCTTTGGGGCCATTAAGAGGAACCTCAAAAAGTTATTTTCTGCAACTTGCAGGGAAGAGACATCCATATGGCCCCATACGCTAGCTCCATATAGTGCTGTTGATTGGCACTTTGCTCTGTAAATGGCTAGTAATTCTAGGGGCGGTCGTTTTCCCAATTTTTGCGAAAAAGACACCAAGGCGGCTATCGCTCTCTTAAAGCAGTGTTTCCTTGCTTCAACTGCCATTTTCCAGGACAATTTGTTGTCTATTGTGATACCCAAGTAACAATATTCGGTTGCAAACTCTATTTTTTGATTCTTAAGGGTTATGTCTTTGGGGTATTTTCTCCCGGCCCCTGCCGTCATCACAAAGGTTTTTTTCACATTTATGTGAAGGTCTAGAGTACCCATAAAGTGAGAATATCTATTGAGTATCCTCTGAAGTTCGAGGGGAGTCCGCGCCAGCAGGACAGCATCGTCCGCATAGAGTAGAGCGGGAATCGGGCGTTGTTTTGCCTGTGGGAGGTCCTGGGCACCCTTTAAAAGCTCAACCTCCAAGTTGTTAGTATAGAGGGAGAAGAGGAAAGGGGCCAGGACACATCCTTGTCTGACTCCACGCTCCACTCTAAGGGGCGCTGACAGCTCACCATTCCTACCGTAGCGGACTCTGGCAGAGGGTTTGAAGTACATTTCTCTCAAAAAGTTCAGGAGTGGTAGATCAACTCCCATTTGTGACAGGAGGGACCACAGTTTGGTATGAGAAACGCAGTCAAACGCGGAGGACAAATCCACGTAGACCATATATAATTTGTCCTTCTTTGCATGTACATATTTACCGATTATGATCGAGAGGTTTAGGGCTTGTTCCACAGTACCGAACCCCTCCCGGAAGCCAAATTGCAACTCGGACAGGATGCCTCTCAGTTCCACCCATTTTTGAAGTCGCTCCAGGATCACCCTGCCTGCTATCTTTCCCAATGAGTCCAATAAAGATATTGGGCGGTAGCAGGCGGGGTCCTGGCGGTTGCCCTTCTTGAAAATCGGTACCATCAGAGACCTTGTCCAAGACTCCATGATTCCTTTCTTTGCCGCAGCTGTGCATACTCTGGTGATGATCGGAGCCCAGAGATCTGTGTCATGTTTAAAGAAATCTACCGGAACTCCGTCCGGTCCTGGAGCTTTTCCATTTTTGCTTGATTTCAGGGCCAGAAGGACCTCGGAGATTTCAAAATCTATTTGGATGGGGTAGGATGGAACTACTAAGTTACTGTCTTCATTTTCTTGTTCTGTTTGTTGTTTTTGGAAGATTTTTGAGAAGTGTGATACTCATTCTAACTCGTCAATAGCGACTTCAATTTTTGGGATTTTTTTATCAGCTAGAAATGGGGCTCTCACTACTCTCCAGAATGCCTGGCTGTTTTTTTCCTGGGCACTAGAATGAAGTTCGTCCCACAAAGCTTGCTTTAGCTCCGCCTTTCTCTTTTTCCTGGTGAGAAGGTATTCCTTTCTTAGTGCGGGTATAGCGTGGGGGTCCCTTTCATCTTTATTTAATGCTATTTTAAGTTTTGAATGAGCCCGAGTGCATTCATGATTAAACCATCCTGTGATTTGTCGAGGGCCTGGTTTATGTTTTGCTGTAAGTAGAGATTTGATTTCTTCCATGATTTGGGCAAAGTTGGTAAGAAGTTCCTCGTCTTCTGTCTGTAGGTCCAAACACTTCTTGATTTGGGGATATACCAATTTTATCAGATCTTGAGTGAGTTCTCCTGGGTTAATTTTTCCCCACTTTATTGTATACCCATTTATTTGGCCCAGAATTATATTTTCCTGGGTCAGTGCCCTAGCTAAAGTCAGAGGTAGTGCTTGTTGGTGGTTTAAAATCATTTCTAATTTAAGGATTGAATGATCGCTCAAGGTGGTGGGCAGGACTTCAAACTGGCTGACTCTAGTTTGTAAGCTAGCCGATATTATGATATAATCGACTGTAGTGCTAAAACCTCTTCCTACATATGTCGGTTCTAGGGAATTAGTTCTATCGTCTGGAGTATTAGCCACTTGGAGATCTAGATCTGATAGAATGTCATTTATTATTCCACCGATATTATTATGGGGAAAATGAATAATGGGGTTACCATCCTCTGTCATCATTCCTGCACATTTTTGCTCTGGCTGGGTGCAGTGATGGAGGTTGAAATCCCCTGCCCATATTATAGATACTAAGCCCTTTGCTCCTTGTTTCTGCCTTAACGTGATTAATTTCTCATGTAAGTGGACCAAAACTTTCTGTAGCTGTAATTCCTCGAGATTTTTATAAAAATTGACGAGGACAACAGATTCATTTTTGGATGAGGAAAGAGAAATGATTTGGTAATTATGTTCCAACTCGATAATGTTTATTTTTATGTTTTGAATGGTATTGGCTGGAGAGAAATACGTCTTATACCCCAACAGGTGGAGTTCTGTTGGCGACCATGTCTCCTGCAGGCAGACTATTTGATGTCTGTCTACAGGATGCATGATACTCCCATCCTCAACCTTCGGTCGTAGCCCTGCGATATTCCAGGAGATCATGGAGATAGATGGAGGTTCGTTTTCAGGGCTATTTTCGTTCTGTGAGTTGGCAGGAATAATGGGGTCATCAAGAGTTGGAGGGTTATCTGGGGTTGGAGAATCAAGTGGGAGTTTGTGGATTTGTTCGTCTGGCTGTGATGGTCAGTCCACGCATTCTAGGCCATTATACATATTTGTTAGTGGAATTCCGTTCCAACCCTCCCAGCGTGGTGGTTCTCTGTAATTTCTCCACTGCTCTTGCCCTCTCCACTCTTCCCTTTCTCTTCCTTGGTAACGAGGGCCCACTGTATACCAGGGTCCATCATTTTGTGGGGGACCATTCAGAAATCTAGGTGGATAAAAGAAAGAAAGGCGCTTTATGCCTATCCCCCCATTTAGGTGTAAATCCTCCTTTGAGCAGATATATTCCACTATTCTAGGGTCCTCAAAGGTAATTAAGATGCAATCGCCCTGTATAGTTTTTTTACCATGGCCAACCCAAGGGGCTCTTCTAACCATTAAGATTCTGGTGGAGCAATAGGCGGGTGGTGGGCGATTTATAGTAAGCCAATGCTGTATCTTGTTTTTTAAAGACCAGTTAGGTTCAAATTTTTGGTCCGTTAGTTCTGGAACACCAGTCATAATGGCAACAAATGGACTCGCTTCTGGTGGAAGGGTTACTGGTCGTGTATCGCCCTGTTGTTGTCTCTCCCTCTCTCGGTGTGTTTGAGGTTGTCTTGGTTGAGGTTGTTTGTTTTTCAGATCTGTAATGGCGGTATTACAAGGAGTGCTGTTTTTTCCAGATGGAGTATTTACAGTTACATTTTCTTCTGTATTTCTTTTATTGGATGGTATTACTGTTGTAGATTTGGGTGCTATAGTGGGCACGGGGGTCGAGCTTTTGGTTTGGGCCATAGGGATTGAGCTTGATGACTTAGCCACTCCAGGCTTCTGGACTTTTGGTTGATCTTGATGAAGGTTGGGGATATGATTTACTTTCACTCTGGCAGAGAGTTCGGCTACAGCTTTTTCTAAATTTGTCAGGGTGATTTGAATCGGTGCAAGGGTTTTCTGTAAGAGGTCTTCGATTTTAACTAATAAGTCTGTGCCAAAATTAGGTTCTGGTTCCTTTGCTGGGGAATCCTCTGATGTTATGACTAGGCTTATATGAGGTGAGGCATCATGCACATGATGTATCACCGCAGTATGCCTATTCTGATTTTCCTGCGAAGGAGGGCTAAGTGTGTTTCCTATTTCTTCTATTGTAGCTGGAATTGACTGTGTCGTTGACTCTTTACTTATCACTGGATGATTCCTCTTCCTTATAGCTCCCTCTCTCCTCCCTCTTGCCTGTCTTACCTCTTCAGGGGTGGGGTGTGGGACTAAGTCCGGGGTTTTTTCCAAGTCAGAATCGAATGCTAGTTGGGATTCTGAAAGTTGGGACAATTTCGAGACCGATAAATCCACTATATTTGGGAGACTCTGTCTTTTATTATTCCCACCCTCACTCAGTCTTTGCTCCTTTTGAGGAACAGGCGTTCTAGCTGTAGCCAGATGACCCATTGAGGATCTTCTAGCCTCCAGGAGATCTTGGGATACCCTTCGTTCGATGAGATTGATGCTCTGATCAATAAAAGAATTTGCTTTCGTAATAAAACTGTCTAAAGGGCCGGTTAATTGCCCTTTTTTTGCCGCAGTCTTACTTCTTGATCCTCTGGGAGACATACCTGTACAATCGGAGGAGTTGTGTAATCGTTTAATGAGCTAAAGATTAGAGGGGTGGCCCAGCCCGGCCCCAAACGGCCTCGAACGGGCTTAAACGGGCCCGCCCTTGGCCCGGGCTTTGCCCCGGGCTGCGACCCGCGCGCGTCCCGCGATGCGCGTTAATGGAGTCACTAAAGTTCTTGTTTGGTGAAAGGGGGCGGGGCACTGGGAGGGGGCGCGGCTCACACGGGAAGAGGACACAGCTGGTGTTGATTGCTGGTCCTCGCAGTCCCGGGGCCGTGCCTCTCACCTCCGCTGCGGCCTCGCTGCTCGGCTCCTCTACACGCAGGACTCTTGGAAGGGCAAGAAAGCAAGTTGGCTACTCCTGTAGCGTCGGTCAGGATACAGAATGTCAAGACCTCTATGCGAGCGGCACCCGCGAAGTGGGGGCCGCGAGAGGTAAAGTGCGCTTTGATGGGGGCGGGGCACTGGGAAGGGGGGCGGCTCACGCGGGAAGAGGACGCAGCTGGTGTTGATTGCTAGTCCTCGCAGTCCCGGGGCCGCGCCTCTCACCTCCGCTGCGGCCTCGCTGCTCGGCTCCTCTACACGCAGGACTCTTGGAAGGGCAAGAAAGCAAGTTGGCTACTCCTGTAGCATCGGTCAGGATACAGAATGTCAAGACCTCTATGCGAGCGGCTCCCGCGAAGCGGGGGCCGCGAGAGGTAAAGTGCGCTTTGATGGGGGCGGGGCACTGGGAGGGGGCGCGGCTCACGCGGGAAGAGGACACAGCTGGTGTTGATTGCTGGTCCTCACAGTCCCAGGGCCGCGCGTCTCACCTCCGCTGCGGCCTCGCTGCTCGGCTCCTCTACACGCAGGACTCTTGGAAGGGCAAGAAAGCAAGTTGGCTACTCCTGTAGCGCCGGTCAGGATACAGAATGTCAAGACCTCTATGCGAGCGGCTCCCGCGAAGCGGGGGCCGCGAGAGGTAAAGTGCGCTTTGATGGAGGCGGGGCACTGGGAGGGGGCGCGGCTCACGCGGGAAGAGGACACAGCTGGTGTTGATTGCTGGTCCTCGCAGTCCCGGGGCCGCGCCTCTCACCTCCGCTGCGGCCTCGCTGCTCGGCTCCTCTACACGCAGGACTCTTGGAAGGGCAAGAAAGCAAGTTGGCTACTCCTGTAGCGTCGGTCAGGATACAGAATGTCAAGACCTCTATGCGAGCGGCACCCCTCTTTACTTTTTGGCACCAAGAGGTCTGGGAGCTCAAAACATGAATCCCTCTCCGGAGTGGGAGAGGCCCGCACTACTAACTCAAGACACACATGCCTCTCAGGAGGGGGAGAAGACCCGGACTACTAACTCAGTCCCCAACTGCATACCTCGAATCTTTCAGGCTTTACCAAAAATCCAGACAAATATGCTGGACCAAAAGCACAAGGCCAGGTGGGTGGAATCTCGGGACCTGCTGGAAATTTCCAAATGTGCAAAGACAAAGATAACCAGAGGAATTCCTCATATCTAGACTCACAAGGATGAGCAGAGTAAGTAGCTTCCTACACTTCGGATGCCAACCATGTGCCCACCCCATTGAGTTACAGGAGAGATGATGGTGAAGGATTTATCCGGCAGGGCTCACCGACATGTCAAACACGCACAAGTTATGTCGGGATCCACGAATGTGTGGCACTCTATTAAGCACCATGCAACGGGCGGTCGACACACTTCAATACAGTTCCAAAAGATGGGATGTATGACGTTACAATGCATACTTTTACAACGCCTACCTTTACAACGCGGTTTTTACCACGCATACCATTACAACGCATAGCGCTTTGGGGTGCTGGATAGTGAATAGTTTAATTTACTATTCCAACTCCAGTCCCCGTGGATAGTAGGGAAGGTTATTGGATAGTAAATTAACCAATTCCCTATCCTAGAGCGCCCCCAGAGCAATGCATTGTAATAGTTTGCGTTGTAAAAGTTGCGTTGTAATGGTAGGTCGTTGTAAAAGTTTCGGTGTAAAGGTTACATACCCAAAAGATGTATTTACAGCTGGATCTTTTTAACACCTGGCCCTGTACGTCGGTGGGATCGAAGAAAAACTGGGGGACCTAAACAACTTAATAATTTCAGTCCAAACAAAGGCCAACCTGAAGTGCACTTATGACCCCTTAGTGGAGAAGCTGTCTTCCCGCTCTTCAATGCTGTCTACCCTACTTAACGGTTTGAAAAAGGAGGTTGTAGTGAGTAGGTAGGAGACTCCAGCAACTGTAAAGAGTGAGTTAAATATAAGGACAAGCCACAGGGAAATAGAAGCCAAGAACAAAACTATAAAAAAAAGAGAATAGCATCACAAAGGTAAACAACCTTTACAACGCAACTTTTACCACGCAATGCCTTTACGACGCAACTTTTACAACGCAAACCATTACAACGCATTGCGCTGGGGGGCGCGTAAGGATAGGGAATGGGTTTAATGTACTATCCAACACCTTCCCTACTATCCACGGGGACTGGAGTTGGAATAGTAAATTAAACAATTCACTATCCAACGCCTAAAAGCACTATGCGTTGTAATGGTATGCGTTGTAAAAACTGCGTTGTAAAGGCATGCGATGTAAAAGCATGCGTTGTAATGTCATACATCCATCACAAACTGTGCCACTCTCGTCCCTCTGCAAATAGGGGCTTTGAAAGAGGATGTTCAAACCCAGAATGCCAAACAAAGGCGCGAACTGAAGAGGAAGGGGCGTCATAAAAATTCAGTAGCTGGTCTGGCCGGAGTCTATACCCTGTTTTGACAAAACTGGGGGAAGCAGATGCAGCCTAACATAGTTCAACTATTCAAACAGTACAAAAGTCTACCCTTGCGAACAGAAAAATGGTCAGGAAGATAGAGCACCAAACAATGCATTAAAGGGAGCTCTGAAAACAACAATCACCAATGCAGAAGAACTCATCAATCCCATAAGGGAGGAAGGTTTCACTCAAGCCCAAACATTCCGCAGATCCGGTCAAGCCTAAAAAATACTTCCCCAATCGAATTCGCTCTATCACAAGAACAACCTCTATCAGGCATCTGATAATATCACCGCAGACATAAGGAATTCAGTCACAAACCTGCAGGTGTTAAAACAAAGGAACTTGGCCACCTTGAAGGCAGACAACCTAGCAGACAACCCAGCCACCAACTCCAGCCTGCCACATTGGGGTGAAACTGTACTAAGACAAAAACAAGGAGAATACAGCTTAGAATACCCTAGCTGGAGGTTTATCAGTTCACAGCAGGCCAAGAATTACAGCCCAACTCCTGTCCAACCAATTAGAGACGACAGACTGCAGAATCTTCAAACATCTAATTGGCACCAAAACAAGGAAGTACATCAACAGAGAAATCTCTCTGGAGGGCAGCCTGAGTCCTGTGCTCTCCTCTTTACACCAGAGAATGAATCAAAGGGGAATTCTGACACTCTAAATAGAGGTAACATTCTTCATCTAGTTGCTTCAATCCCAGCTCTAAGGGATATCAAATCACCTGACAGAACTCATCAGGCCAGTCTCACATTTAGGAATAGAAGTCACCAAAGCAACATGGCAGTCCTCCCTATTAGCGAAAGGAAAGTGAAACATTCAAGTCTTAGGGGATAACTATTTCGTCTCATTGTAAAGAAAGATACCCCCTCCTATTCTCAGGAGGAACAATAAAAGCAAACACAAGCAGCATTTGAGGCACCACCAACTCAGTCCTAAGGGGAGCTCGCATTCAGTCACTGATCAGGGAACAGAGAGACACAGCCTATTCCGTTCACTCCAGGCAACCATTACGTTAACAGCTGGCATCTTCAACTGACCAACAGATTTACAGAACTTTCAGTAGCATTACATATTGACACATTTTGACATATAAATCTTCAGGATGGAACAATCTCCTACACCAATACCACCTGTCGCCTCTGCTCCTGGAACATCAGCAGCGTTAGTAGCAAAATAATGGACCAGGATTTCTTATCATTTATAAGATCTTATGACATAGTGCTGTTTCAGGAAACGTGGGCGTCTGAACCTCACTATGTAGAGGGGTACATAGGGTTTCATTCTCCAGCAAAAAGGTGGCCTTCAGGTGGGTTGGTAACCTATCTTTCGGTTACAAGATCATTTAACACTGTTGAAATTCCTTCAACTTCCTCGACGGTCAAGACAATCAAACTCTCACTTTGCATTAAAGGAAAAAATGAGGTAGCTATAATCGTCAAGTGATAATTAAACCCGTAGTACAAAACCAGAGATACCAAGCACTTGCTGGACCACCTCTTGGGAATTATGAGGGAATAAGATACTTCCACCTATATTCTCTCTGGGGATTTAAATCTACACATTTTGGGATATCCGGTATCAGAAGAAAGCCTTGCTCAGTGATTGGCTTGGAGCATCTCCGATCAGAAGAACAGGCTACAAGGCAGAGCAAGTAAAATCTCCAGGGGTTCCTTGCAGGACCTAGCGCACATCAACTTGCGAGAATTAAACGGCAGGTTTGCAGAAGACTCACCACCAGCAGCCTCATTTTACACTACGGACCCGATTCACAGAACTAACTTAAGACAAAATCCTAAACTTACTACTTTTGGTATTCACAGAAGGCATTTAGTAGTAGTAAAGTTAGGATTTTGTCTTAAGTCTGTCCTAAGTCTTAAGTCTGTCTTAAGTCTGTTTTAAGTCTGTTTTAAGTCTGTCTTAAGTCTATCTTAAGTCTATCTTAAGTCTGTCTTAAGTCTGTCTAAAGTCTGTCTTATGTCTGTCTGAAGTCTGTCCTGAGTCTGTCTTGAGTTTGTCTAAAGTCAAACTTAAGAAAAAATCCTAACTTTACTACTACTAAATGCCTTCTGTGAATACCATAAGTAGTAGGACAGACTTCGGACAGACTTAAGACAAACGTAGGGCAGACTTAAGACAGACTTAAGACAAAATCCTAACTTTACTACTACTAAATGCCTTCTTTGAATACCAAAAGTAGTAAGTTTAGGATTTTGTCTTAAGTTAGTTCTGTGAATTGGGCCCAGAGACTACAGCATCGACTCTTGACTATACTCTGGTTTCTTTTCCCTTGTTTCATTACGTGATCTCGTTTGCTTTGGGTGATAAGGGGGATACTGATCATCGACCACAAGAAGTGCTCCTGCAGGCTAGCGCTCCCCTTTTTGAATCTGTACCAGGGGGATGCAGTTCCGTTTACACAACTATCCTTAAAAGAGTTACATTTTCACAGGCATACACCGAGGAATTTCTGGAGTTGGAAAAGTTTCTCCTACATGAATGTAATTTGTCATCATAAGAGCCTGGGCCTCGAATGGGAATACTTCATCACAAAGAGATTGATCAATGAAGGGTGTGCAATAGGAAGGATAAAAACTTGAGATCAGAGTTCCTTAAGGACAACAAAAAAAGCAATCAACAAGACCCTCAGATTACTGAGATATAACCCTGGAGGTTCAACTCTAATCCTCTCACGATGCCAGCATGGATTAAAGCTGGCGTCATTGGACATTAAGAGAGCCAGGGAAGAAGATCTTTGGGCCAGGCTACTCCACGACCACAAAACTAATAACAGCAAACGCTTTTGGTTGCTTGGGAACAAAGTAATGCGCCCCTTACATGGTGGAGTGTCATCATACATTCCTGAGGAGATATGGGCACAGTACCAGGACTTTCATTTTAATCTCCCACTGTCCAACCCACGGGTGACCACTCCTCTGGGCCCCACTACATCTAGCAAACTTCTACTTTGCATCAGCAGTAGGATGGAAATGCAACCCACTTTGATAGAATTAAATGGCAAATATCAAAAGTAAGGAAAGAGGGAGCCCTGGGACCTAAAGGAATTCCACCAGCCCTTTTTAAATAGGATGCAACATTTTGGGCAGATACGTTAGACCCAATCTTTTGCTATATCAGGCAAACGAGTCAGCTGTCACTTTCTTGGAAAGGCTCCACTATTTCACCAATTCATAAATCAGGCGACAATGCCTATACACAAAAGTACCGTCTTATCCCCTTACTTGATATAGAAGCTAAATACTTTTTGGGCACCCTACTAGTAGAGTTACAGGAATGGGCCTATGGAAGCCGTCTTTTGTGTACTGATACCAATTGCCTAAGGCCCTGTTAAGTTGACATGAGAATAAACACATAGATGTTTTCCCTTCTTTATGATACTCAAGTAAAGCTGTTTTTGTAATGCAAGGCTTGCTCAAGGAAGATGCGAGAAAAAAGCAGGATGCTAACTTAGCCGCAAGTATTTCATGATATCACATTTAGAAATAATTCTGGTACATTCTATGATATTGCTAATTAGTGCATGGAAAAGTACCACGGCTAATACATTGCATTACAGTGGAAAGTCCCGAGATTGCCACGTATGCACATACTCAAGACACGTGGTCAGCAACAGTATATCTCAGACCAAAAATGTTATACCAGTCTAGGCCTTTCTTGATTGGACAAATATTCATATGCTTAATTTGTGCGCTGTGCATTATGACGCTGTTTTGTTGTGGTTTTTGTCAATAAAAGCTGTCAGAAACATCAGGTGTTCGATCACTCAGTGACTATGCTGACTGTGTCTGTGCTGCATGTATTTGCAATATTTGTTGGTCTCCAATAAATTCTGTTAATCTTATGTGCTGACAGAGAGTTGGACTTGTGATATTATTTCTTATTCTTTATTTCATATTCCACAGGCCGAGGACCATGGTATTATTCCATATAACCAGACAGGGTTCTGCAAAGCAACCAACCCAACCACTAACATCCTAACAATGTCACTTCTTATTGACCAAGCTAAAGCGAAAAAACAGGCTTTGCATTTCTGTTTTATAGATTTTAAAGCTGCTTTTGATAATGTTGATCGAGCAAGGCTGTGGAAAACCCTAGCTGAAACCGGCTGAAACATTCTGAAATCTCTCTTCGAAATGATAATACAACTACACACAGATACCTCGGTGTTGGACTAGTTGGGCAGAGGCACCGGGACGTGGATCTCGGTCGGCGGACGGGGTGTTGCCTGTTGACGGAGGGGGCACGGGGCCTTGGTAGGTGCCCGGAATTGACTGTGCTGTACGCGGCGGCCTCTGCGCCACCCTCCGCCTGGCTGTGCAACGGTGCCTAGAATTGCGTGAAGAGAGTGGGGCCAGCGCTGAGGACACCCTCTGCAGAAACGAACTCTGAAGGACTGTGGCAGTCGGGGTGCCGCCCTGGTGTGGTAAATATCTGGGCCTTGATAGGAGGCTGAAGTCTGGGAGGCCGCATCATCGGATGTGGAGGGCCTCCCTGCGGTCCGCAAGCCGGCGGGCGGGAGTGCCCTGTCTGGAGCTGTATCTTGCCTGTGAGCTTGGGGGAGAGTTTTACTTCGGCCCTCAGCCCTGAGCGGAGCCCGGTGGCCGGCTCTCATATATGTGCATGGGGGAGCAGCAGGGGTAGTGGACGGGCAACTACCTCGCCTCCCCCCCGGTGGAGATACTCTGACCGCGCCTCGGTGAGGTGTTGAGGGGCACAGCAGCTGGGAGGCGGTGGCGGTGAC
Organism: Lissotriton helveticus; assembly: GCF_964261635.1. NCBI lineage: Eukaryota > Metazoa > Chordata > Amphibia > Caudata > Salamandridae > Lissotriton > Lissotriton helveticus. The sequence goes on from NC_136068.1 coordinate 1,795,486,516, forward strand.
TATGACGGTGAGCAGAGCTCTCTGGTGCGCGCGGTGGGGGGTGTTCTTTGGGTGTGGGGTACCCATGCCGGAGCATCTTGTGGTCCGACATCTTGATGACTTCTCCCAATTGCTGCAGAGCGGCTCATGAACTGAGGGTGGTGGGGCCTTGAAGTACTAGGGGAAGCTCAACTCAGCTGCCCCTTTCACACGTGGCAGTGTTTCGGCAGAGAGGAGCCCGGGTGCGGCGGACTGCGTGGGGCTCTTCCCTGCACGGGTTCTTTACCCTACAACGAGAATAGGGCCCTGACTACTGCACACTGTGATAGCCCTATAGACTGAATTGTTTTGAACACTAGTAATTTGCTGGTTGGCCTTTGCCCTGGGGCTGAGCTCGCCGGGGGCGGCCCTCGACAGTGCTTCCTGGGATCAGGCCTAATCTCTGACTTGCTTGCCGAGTCCAGCGATACAAAACCCCCCTTTTGTACCACATACTTACGAGTAGGCCTTTCCTCTAGACAACATGTCTTCCTCCAGGAATAGGAAGGACAAGCCTTTGAAGGATCTACTACAGAAAGCGGCGTGTCAATCTACCTCTCAATCAGACGCCAAATCGCCACAGCCCGAGGACAATGAAATGCCGCCGACCAAAGCTTTTATGATAGAACTCTTTTCCGCCATAAAGGAGGACATCCAGGAGCTCTGTAATCAGCTATCCTCCAATCTCGGAGAGGTACAGCAGGATGTAGACGCCATCGGGGAACGGGTGGCAACTTTAGAGGAACACGACCTGGGACGTGAGGACGATCGCCACCAGCTCCAGCAAGATGTCCTTCACCTTAAGGAGCAAATTCTGGATCTCCAAGCCCACGCCGAGGATTTAGAGAATCGCTCCTGCCGCAACAATATCAGAATCTGGGCGGTGCCATGGAAGGGGGATGGAGATAACCTGCGCAAATACATCAGCGAGCTGTTCCGTCAGATCTTGGGGGAAGGTGAGGAACGTGAAATACAGATGGACCGTGTCCCTTGGGTGGGCTTACCCAGAGGCGCTAAGGCTCCCCCACCGGATATACTGGTGTGTGTCCATGACTTCCAACTTAAAAAACAAATCCTTTGCAAGGCCCGCAACCTCAACCCTGTGAAATTTTGGGGCCATCAACCGGCACTTTTTCCAGGATTTGGCGGACTCCACTCTTGTCAAACGTAGGGAATTTAAACCCATCACTAGCCATCTGTGTGAACAAGACATCCCTTACTCATGGGGCCCCCGTTTCGACTCATCATCAAATTACATGGCAAACTGCTGCAGATCCGTTCTCTAGAAGCTGCCTACGATGTCCCAGGGCTGGAGCTCAGCTTGGAAACACCGGATCCCCTTCACGACGACGCAGACGATCCTCCGAATGGCAACGTGTCAGGAAATCCCCCCAGCCTTCGAAACCAGATATGTCTACTAGTATGTTGGAGAGAGTGGCGGCTGTTACATCTGTGGCAATAATGCCGGCGTCCCTTGAGATACCGACGAATGGCATCAGGTGGGCTCTTTATTCCTTGGCGCCGGAGGCAGAAAACATCCTGTTGAGACTGGCACCATCACTCAACCCCTGTATGGTGGATCTGTCCTGTATCAGGCGCATTACATTACCCAGAATGGTGCTATGTTCCCCTAATTGTTTAATGTAAAAGACAGACGGTTGTCCCTGTGCATGGCATTTGAGTTTCTTTCTTCATTCTGTTTGCTTACATTGCGGTTTAGGGTATGGGGTGTTGGGATTACTTTGGTGGCTCCGCATCAGTTCTCAGACAGGCATGGCTGCAATATGGTCCCAGGTCACTGCATGCTCACTCGCCTACTGCCGGTGACATCAAGCGGCTAGGTAGCTGCTACTTATTTCCTGGCTACTATGGGTAGAGAGTTGAAGATTGTGAGCCTGAATGTACGGGGACTGAATAGCCCTGTCAAAGCGCTCGGCCATCCTTTCCCTTTTGGAAAATGCTAAGGGGGATATTTGCTTGCTCCAGGAGACCCATTTGTTCTCCAAGGATACTAAACGGATGAGAGACAAACGTTTCCCGTTCCAACTATGGTCCTCAGGCCCGGTTAAGAAGCATGGAGGTGGCAATCTTTTTTAGTGCACACGCACCCTGCAAAGTACTTTCCCAAGTAGCTGAAATTAAGGGTAGACTCCTGGCCGTCTGCGTCCAATGGGGGGATACACAGCTGACAGTAGGGTCGTAATATGCTCCAAACGAGCGGCAGGAACCCTTTCTGCGCACAGCCCTCTCTGAGGTTCTGGCATCTCCAGATGCGTCGATCCTGGTGGGTGGAGACCTAAATATAGTGATGGATCCGGGAATAGACCGGTCTGAGCAGTGGTCTCATCAGATAGGAGCGATGTCACAGGGAGGGAAGCAATGGTTGAGTGATGGTGGTTTGAATGATGTGTGGCGCGTCCAACACCCTGCTGAGTGCGATTATACCTATTACTCTGCAGCACACAAAACCTACGGACGCCTCAACCACTTTTTGGCCACAACCTCTCTTCTTTCTCACCTATCTGCAGCAAATATTACCCCCGCTCCATATTGGACCATGCCCTCATCTTGGTCCAACTCACTTCACACGGCAAACGCCCGCCAGCCCCCGGCTGGTGCCTCTGTGACTCCCTGTTCCACTAGGAAAAGGTTGTTACCCGAATACGGGACACTATAATCAACTACCTTGCAGATAATGATCAGGAGGGTACATCCTTAGCGTCGGTGTGGAAAGTCTTGAAATTGGTTGTACGAGGGGAGTTTATCGCACTTGCGGCATCATTTGCGCTGCTAAGCAAAGCTAAGCACGTGGAGTTGGAGGAGGAGGTAGGAGCCCTGGAGGCCGTGCACAAACGGAGGGGGGCTCCAAGGGTTTGGAGGGAGCTGGAAACAAAGCAGCGCATGCTGAAACACTTGGATTTAGATAGGGCCGAGCATGCCCTCCTGCGTTTGCGACATAAATTTTACCTTAGCAGGGATAAAGGGACGAGGATGTTGGTGCATAGGCTAAGGGTGAGGGTGCAGATGTCAGCGATTCAGGCCATTAGAGATCCCCAGGCGGTTGAGCATACCACGGACACCCTTATTGTAGATTCCTTCCGTCAGTTCTATCAGAACCTGTACAAGGGGGAGGCGTCAAGTTCGAGAGGAATAGCAGAATATCTATCGTCCTGTAATCTTACGCCCCTGTTTAAATCGTCAGCCGACGCTTTGGATGCCACTATTCGCATAGAGGATGTCATATCAGCAATAGCTCGGCTGAAGGTAGCTTCTCCACCTTGTTTTTTAAAACTTTTGTGTGTGGAGCTGGCTCTTCTTTTAACGCGACTCTTCAACTCCTTCCTTGATACTGGGGAGGTAACACCCTCCAAGTCAGAGACAGCGATCAGGGTCCTCCTTAAACCTGGGAAAGATCCTAAAGACTGTGGCTCTTACCGGCCGATTTCTCTTTTAAACATTGATACAAAGCTCTTCGCGAGTATTCAGGCGGCGTGACTCAGCCCCCTGATGGATGGTATCATTGATCCGGACCAGCCGGCTTTATTCCAACGCGGCAGGGAGGGGATAATACAAAGCAAATTCTTCATCTTATGGACCTAGTTCACCGATCTCGGGCCAAGGCTTTTCTCCTTTCTATCGAAGCAGAGAAGGCCTTTGACCGGGTTGATTGGGAGTATTTGTTCACAGTCTTGCGAGCCTTTGGTCTTGGCGATAACTTTGTTCGGTGGGTTCGATGTCTCTACGATGCCCCTAAGGCTGCGGTGAGAGTGAACAGGTGTAAATCTGCCCTTTTCCCCATTTCCAGAGGGATGCGACAGGGGTGTCCCTTATCCCCTCTGCTTTTTGGGCTCTATATGGAGCCTTTTGCCCAGCGCATTCGATCGAACTTGGATATCGCGGATTGGCGCGGACACCCACAAAATTATTATATATGCAGATGATGTTATCCTAACGCTTACCCACCTTCACTCTACCTTGCGGTGCTTGGCGGCAGAGCTCATTGAGTTCGGAAAGGTGGCAGGGTTTAAGGTAAACTTTGCGAAATCGCAAATTCTTAATATCTCTGTCCCCGACGATGAGGTCCAGGATCTGCGGCAGGACTTTGCCTTTCAGTGGGCGCATTCCGACATTACATATTTGGGAATCCGGCTGACATCTTCTATTGCTAAAACGGTCTCCATCAATAATAACCTATTGGTGGACCAAACTGCCAAAGCGCTCTCCGACTAGTCCCGCCTCAACTTGGCCTGGTACGGGAGGCTAGCGGCGGTGAAGATGACTGTGCTGCCGCGTATCCTTTACTTGTTTCAGATGCTCCCGGTGAGCCCACCGCCGGGCGCCCTCCCAAAACTGCAAGGGCTTCTTAATAAATTCTTGTGGAGCAACAAGAGACCGAGGCTCATGCTGTCACTTATCACCATGCCAAAGGCAGTGGGAGGGCTGGGCTTCCCCCTATTGAGTGCTTATCATCTAGCGTTCTGTCTCCGCTATATCACAGAGTGGAATAGTCCTTTGTCTAGCAAGCACTGGAAATTTATGGATCAGACAGTGGCTGGCTGTAATATTTGGCGAGAACTATGGCTTCCACGCAAGCACAGAGCATGGGGCCTCTACTCTTCGCCTGTAGCCTCGCCGACTCTCAAGGTGTGGGATCAATTAGCGCTGCGCAGGGGCTGGACACGTGTCCCTCCCCTATGACTCCTATTGTAGATAATCCTGATTTCCCACCGGGGTGCGCGTCCCCAATCTTTCATCGCTGGAGAGAGAAAGGTTGTAAAAGAGTGGGCTCCCTTTTTGATCTAGTTGGCTTGATCCCCTTCTTTCAATTAAGCAAGGAATATTTAAATTTGCAGGAGTCAGACACTTTTTAACACTCGCAGCTGGCGCACTGGGTGACCCGGCCCCTCAATTTCGCTTTGATGTCCCGCCCCTTGACCGCTTTCGAAAAATAGTTAGTTTGCAAAAAGGATGACCGTAAGCTCATATCTGAACTGTACGCAATGATCCTTATGCGCCCTCAAGAAGCAGCGCGCGGAAGTGCAGATTCGGCGGGAGACTGAATTGGGGCATCCTCTGACGCCCAAAGAATGGGAACATATCTTTTACCGAGCCCATCACACGGCCTCTAATACCGTGGGTGCGGAATCTGACTAAAAGGTAGTCACTTATTGGCACTATACGCCAGCGCGTATCAAGTCCTGGGATGGAACTAAGTCAGGCCTCTGCTGGCGGGGGTGTGGCCTTCCTGGCACCCTGATACACCTGTTATGGCACTGCCCGAAACTGGTGCGATATTGGACTGGGGTTCTTGATGACCTTAATGAAGCATTCCAAATTAGGTTTCCCCGGGCCCCTGAACACACACTGTTGGGACTCCCCCACCCCAAATCTTTCCCTTTGCGCTCGCTGAGGGGCAGACAGCTTGCGTAAGCATTGCTCGCGGCGCGACAGGTCCTTTTAGCGCAATGGGGCTCCTCGGCTACACCTGATCCGTGGGACTGGATCCGGAGACTTTGGCATCTTCTAGTAATGGAGCCCCTCTCGCATGCATGGAGAGGGGTTAGAATATGCAAAGCTATGGGGTCCATTTCTCCGGCTCCTCTCCAAGGAAATGAGGGAAGTAACATGCCCAAAATACCTGCAAATTCTGCAGCGTATTCCTCTGGAACCAGTTGGGGCCACAAACATGGTCTGAACTACTCTAAGGGGTGACCGACGGCCATGGAGTGGTAGGATAGGAATCTAGAGACTGATGCGGAGGGGGTGAGGGGGCTTGTGGGGGATGGAGGGGTTGGGTGTTTATCTGTTTTCTTATTCTTTTCTTTCTATAAAAGTGGTATCCTAGCAGTCGTCTGCCATGAATGCTATGGACTGAAGCTTCTCTACGCGGGGTCGCCCTCTGGGCTGTAGACCTGTTTGCTGTGTACTGACTATACCGTTACACTCTGCCGGCCGGTGGAAGTAGGCAGTTGAGCTGTGTCTTTGATCCTATACCACGTAATAAAAGATGATTGATTCTAAAACACTAAGCCCACATACCTATTTCAGCTTGGGGTATGCACGGTGCATAAAAGAAAGACTTCTCAAACGCCGATTAGGGAAATTACCATCTATCCAGCATCTACCACCATGACAGAGGGGTAAAGCTACAACTAACTGTCGTCTATGCATTCTTCAATATGGTACTGGCACTTTACTCAAACCCTACTTCTTGAATTGCTATTAATAGTACCCTGTCAGAGTCATTCCATTTAGAACAAGGCACCAGACAGGGCTGCCCTCTCTCTCCTGTGCTGTTTCTATTGGCCTTACAACCACTAATTACGGATATTAAGCGTAATAATGGAATTATGGGAGTGAAATTTGGGAAACTCGTGTGACACTAGCCGCATACACGGATGATATCCTAGTGGTTATGGAGAACCCGGGCGACTCCATCAAGGCACTCATGAACCCCATTGAAAGATATTCTAGACACTTCGGATATAAACTAAACCGGGATAAGTCCGAAGTAAAACCACTCAATATTCTCGGCACTCGGGAAATGCTAGGTGACTCTGGCCTTACATGGCAACCAGGATTCATGAAGTACCTAGGAATGGAATTCGGCAGCTGAATATTAGAGACGCTCCAACGTAACGAGACCAACACCCTAGAGAGCCTCCCCCAGGAAGACCTCATTATAGTTGGCGGTGACTTCAACCTACCGCTGGACCTCCATATAAACCGGCAATCTAAATGCAAATATCAACCCTCCCATTCACACGAGGTTCTCAAAAGAATATGCTCCAAGTTTAATCTAAGGGACTCATGCCTCCAACACCAAGACATGAGGGATTACACATTTTATTCTGCACCACATAACTCCTTCTCTAGGATCAACTACATCCTACTCTCAAGCTCGTTCACACACTCTTATTGACTAAAGACTACGGGCCCGATTCACAGAACTAACTTAAGACAAAATAATAAACTTACTACTTTTGGTATTCACAGAGGGCATTTAGTAGTAGTAAAAGTGGGACTGTGTCTTAAGTTTGACTTAAGACAAACTTAAGACAGACTTAGGACAAACTTAAGCCAAACTTAAGACAGACTTAAGACAGACTTAAGACAGGCTTGAGACAGACTTGGGACAAATTTAAGACAAACTTAAGACAAACTTAAGACAGACTTAAGACAGACTTAAGACAAACTTAAGACAAACTTAAGACAAAATTAAGACAGACTTAAGACGGACTTAAGTTAGGATTTTATCTCAAGTTTGTCTTAAGCACTAAAACTTACCCTGCTAAAGTTATTTAACTCTATAGCTAAAGAGGGCTGTGTCACCAAATCGATGGGAGAAGCCAATATTATTGTCATTCTGAAAGAAGGGAAAGACCCCCTCTTAACAAAAAACGAATCAACTTGGACTGCAAGATCTATGCAAAAATCCTAGCCAATAGACTGAACGCGGTCCTTCCAAAATTGATCAGTAACTCACAGGTGGGGTTCCTCAAATATTGCATGTCTAATGACAACACTAGACTGCTGTGTCATATTTTAGAGAAAACTAAAATAACGCCCACCCCCTCTATCGCCATTACTCTGGCCTCTCGCCTACTGCCGTTGACATCAAGCGGCTAGGTAGCTGCTACTTATTTCCTGGCTACTATGGGTAGAGAGTTGAAGATTGTGAGCCTGAATGTACGGGGACTGAATAGCCCTGTCAAAGCGCTCGGCCATCCTTTCCCTTTTGGAAAATGCTAAGGGGGATATTTGCTTGCTCCAGGAGACCCATTTGTTCTCCAAGGATACTAAACGGATGAGAGACAAACGTTTCCCGTTCCAACTATGGTCCTCAGGCCCGGCTAAGAAGCATGGAGGTGGCAATCTTTTTTAGTGCACACGCACCCTGCAAAGTACTTTCCCAAGTAGCTGAAATTAAGGGTAGACTCCTGGCCGTCTGCGTCCAATGGGGGGATACACAGCTGACAGTAGGGTCGTAATATGCTCCAAACAAGCGGCAGGAACCCTTTCTGCGCACAGCCCTCTCTGAGGTTCTGGCATCTCCAGATGCGTCGATCCTGGTGGGTGGAGACCTAAATATAGTGATGGATCCGGGGATAGACCGGTCTGAGCAGTGGTCTCATCAGATAGGAGCGATGTCACAGGGAGGGAAGCAATGGTTGAGTGATGGTGGTTTGAATGATGTGTGGCGCGTCCAACACCCTGCTGAGTGCGATTATACCTATTACTCTGCAGCACACAAAACCTACGCACGCCTCAACCACTTTTTGGCCACAACCTCTCTTCTTTCTCACCTATCTGCAGCAAATATTACCCCCCGCTCCCTATTGGACCATGCCCTCATCTTGGTCCAACACACTTCACACGGCAAACGCCCGCCAGCCCCCGGCTGGTGCCTCTGTGACTCCCTGTTCCACTAGGAAACGGTTGTTACCCGAATACGGGACACTATAATCAACTACCTTGCAGATAATGATTAGGAGGGTACATCCTTCGCGTCGGTGTGGAAAGTCTTGAAATTGGTTGTACGAGGGGAGTTTATCGCACTTGCGGCATCATTTGCGCTGCTGAGCAAAGCTAAGCACGTGGAGTTGGAGGAGGAGGTAGGAGCCCTGGAGGCCGTGCACAAACGGAGGGGGGCTCCAAGGGTTTGGAGGGAGCTGGAAACAAAGCAGCGCATGCTGAAACACTTGGATTTAGATAGGGCCGAGCATGCCCTTCTGCGTTTATGACATAAATTTTACCTTAGCAGGGATAAAGGGGCGAGGATGTTGGTGCATAGGCTAAGGGTGAGGGCGCAGATGTCAGCGATTCAGGCCATTAGAGATCCCCAGGCGGTTGAGAATACCACGGACACCCTTATTGTAGATTCCTTCCGTCAGTTCTATCAGAACCTGTACAAGGGGGAGGCGTCAAGTTCGAGAGGAATAGCAGAATATCTATCGTCCTGTAATCTTACGCCCCTGGTTAAATCGTCAGCCGACGCTTTGGATGCCACTATTCGCATAGAGGATGTCATATCAGCAATAGCTCGGCTGAAGGTAGCTTCTCCACCTTGTTTTTTAAAACTTTTGTGTGTGGAGCTGGCTCTTCTTTTAACTCGACTCTTCAACTCCTTCCTTGATACTGGGGAGGTAACACCCTCCATGTCAGAGACAGCGATCAGGGTCCTCCTTAAACCTGGGAAAGATCCTAAAGACTGTGGCTCTTACCGGCCGATTTCTCTTTTAAACATTGATACAAAGCTCTTCGCGAGTATTCTGGCGGCGTGACTCAGCCCCCTGATGGATGGTATCATTGATCCGGACCAGCCGGCTTTATTCCAACGCGGCAGGGAGGGGATAATACAAAGCAAATTCTTCATCTTATGGACCTAGTTCACCGATCTCGGGCCAAGGCTTTTCTCCTTTCTATCGAAGCAGAGAAGGCCTTTGACCGGGTTGATTGGGAGTATTTGTTCACAGTCTTGCGAGCCTTTGGTCTTGGCGATAACTTTGTTCGGTGGGTTCGATGTCTCTACGATGCCCCTAAGGCTGCGGTGAGAGTGAACAGGTGTAAATCTGCCCTTTTCCCCATTTCCAGAGGGACGCGACAGGGGTGTCCCTTATCCCCACTGCTTTTTGGGCTCTATATGGAGCCTTTTGCCCAGCGCATTCGATCGAACTTGGATATCGCGGATTGGCGAGGACACCCACAAAATTATTATATATGCAGATGATGTTATCCTAACGCTTACCCACCTTCACTCTACCTTGCGGTGCTTGGCGGCAGAGCTCCTTGAGTTCGGAAAGGTGGCAGGGTTTAAGGTAAACTTTGCGAAATCGCAAATTCTTAATATCTCTGTCCCCGACGATGAGGTCCAGGATCTGCGGCAGGACTTTGCCTTTCAGTGGGCGCATTCCGACATTACATATTTGGGAATCCGGCTGACATCTTCTATTGCTAAAACGGTCTCCATCAATAATAAGCTATTGGTGGACCAAACTGCCAAAGCGCTCTCCGACTAGTCCCGCCTCAACTTGGCCTGGTACGGGAGGCTAGCGGCGGTGAAGATGACTGTGCTGCCGCGTATCCTTTACTTGTTTCAGATGCTCCCGGTGAGCCCACCGCCGGGCGCCCTCCCAAAACTGCAAGGGCTTCTTAATAAATTCTTGTGGAGCAACAAGAGAACGAGGCTCATGCTGTCACTTATCACCACGCCAAAGGCAGTGGGAGGGCTGGGCTTCCCCCTATTGAGTGCTTATCATCTAGCGTTCTGTCTCCGCTATATCACTGAGTGGAATAGTCCTTTGTCTAGCAAGCACTGGAAATTTATGGATCAGACAGTGGCTGGCTGTAATATTTGGCGAGAACTATGGCTTCCACGGAAGTACAGAGCATGGGGCCTCTACTCTTCGCCTGTAGCCTCGCCGACTCTCAAGGTGTGGGATCAATTAGCGCTGCGCAGGGGCTGGACACGTTTCCCTCCCCTATGACTCCTATTGTAGATAATCCTGATTTCCCACCGGGGTGCGCGTCCCCAATCTTTCATCGCTGGAGAGAGAAAGGTTGTAAAAGAGTGGGCTCCCTTTTTGATCTAGGTGGCTTGATCCCCTTCTTTCAATTAAGCAAGGAATATTTAAATTTGCAGGAGTCAGACACTTTTCAACACTCGCAGCTGGCGCACTGGGTGACCCGCCCCCTCAATTTCGCTTTGATGTCCCGCCCCTTGACCGCTTTCGAAAAATAGTTAGTTTGCAAAAAGGATGACCGTAAGCTCATATCTGAACTGTACGCAATGATCCTTATGCGCCCTCAAGAAGCAGCGCACGGAAGTGCAGATTCGGCGGGAGACTGAATTGGGGCATCCTCTGAAGCCCAAAGAATGGGAACATATCTTTTACCGAGCCCATCACACGGCCTCTAATACCGTGGGTGCGGAATCTGACTAAAAGGTAGTCACTTATTGGCACTATACGCCAGCGCGTATCAAGTCCTGGGATGGAACTAAGTCAGGCCTCTGCTGGCGGGGGTGTGGCCTTCCTGGCACCCTGATACACCTGTTATGGCACTGCCCGAAACTGGTGCGATATTGGACTGGGGTTCTTGATGACCTTAATGAAGCATTCCAAATTAGGTTTCCCCGGGCCCCTGAACACACACTGTTGGGACTCCCCCACCCCAAATCTTTCCCTTTGCGCTCGCTGAGGGGCAGACAGCTTGCGTAAGCATTGCTCGTGGCGCGACAGGTCCTTTTAGCGCAATGGGGCTCCTCGGCTACACCTGATCCGTGGGACTGGATCCGGAGACTTTGGCATCTTCTAGTAATGGAGCCCCTCTCGCATGCATGGAGAGGGGTTAGAATATGCAAAGCTATGGGGTCCATTTCTCCGGCTCCTCTCCAAGGAAATGAGGGAAGTAACACGCCCAAAATACCTGCAAATTCTGCAGCGTATTCCTCTGGAACCAGTTGGGGCCACAAACATGGTCTGAACTACTCTAAGGGGTGACCGACGGCCATGGGGTGGTAGGATAGGAATCTAGAGACTGATGCGGAGGGGGTGAGGGGGCTTGTGGGGGATGGAGGGGTTGGGTGTTTATCTGTTTTCTTATTCTTTTCTTTCTATAAAAGTGGTATCCTAGCAGTCGTCTGCCATGAATGCTATGGACTGAAGCTTCTCTACGCGGGGTCGCCCTCTGGGCTGTAGACCTGTTCGCTGTGTACTGACTATACCGTTACACTCTGCCGGCCGGTGGAAGTAGGCAGTTGAGATGTGTCTTTGATCCTATACCACATAATAAAAGATGATTGATTCTAAAACACTAAGCCCACATACCTATTTCAGCTTGGGGTATGCACGGTACATAAAAGAAAGACTTCTCAAATGCCGATTAGGGAAATTACCATCTATCCAGCATCTACCACCATGACAGAGGGGTAAAGCTACAACTAACTGTCGTCTATGCATTCTTCAATATGGTACTGGCACTTTACTCAAACCCTACTTCTTGAATTGCTATTAATAGTACCCTGTCAGAGTCATTCCATTTAGAACAAGGCACCAGACAGGGCTGCCCTCTCTCTCCTGTGCTGTTTCTATTGGCCTTACAACCACTAATTACGGATATTAAGCGTAATAATGGAATTATGGGAGTGAAATTTGGGAAACTCGTGTGACACTAGCCGCATACACGGATGATATCCTAGTGGTTATGGAGAACCCGGGCGACTCCATCAAGGCACTCATGAACCCCATTGAAAGATATTCTAGACACTTCGGATATAAACTAAACCGGGATAAGTCCGAAGTAAAACCACTCAATATTCTCGGCACTCGGGAAATGCTAGGTGACTCTGGCCTTACATGGCAACCAGGATTCATGAAGTACCTAGATATGGAATTCGGCAGCTGAATATTAGAGACGCTCCAACGTAACGAGACCAACGAGAGAGCCTCCCCCAGGAAGACCTCATTATAGTTGGCGGTGACTTCAACCTACCGCTGGACCTCCATATAAACCGGCAATCTAAATGCAAATATCAACCCTCTCGTTCACACGAGGTTCTCAAAAGAATATGCTCCAAGTTTAATCTAAGGGACTCATGCCTCCAACACCAAGACATGAGGGATTACACATTTTATTCGGCACCACATAACTCCTTCTCTAGGATCAACTACATCCTACTCTCAAGCTCGTTCACACACTCTTATTGACTAAAGACTACGGGCCCGATTCACAGAACTAACTTAAGACAAAATAATAAACTTACTACTTTTGGTATTCACAGAGGGCATTTAGTAGTAGTAAAAGTGGGACTGTGTCTTAAGTTTGACTTAAGACAAACTTAAGACAGACTTAGGCCAAACTTAAGCCAAACTTAAGACAGACTTAAGACAGACTTAAGACAGGCTTGAGACAGACTTGGGACAAATTTAAGACAAACTTAAGACAAACTTAAGACAGACTTAAGACAAACTTAAGACAAACTTAAGACAAACTTAAGACAAAATTAAGACAGACTTAAGACGGACTTAAGTTAGGATTTTATCTTAAGTTTGTCTTAAGCACTAAAACCTACCCTGCTAAAGTTATTTAACTCTATAGCTAAAGAGGGCTGTGTCACCAAATCGATGGGAGAAGCCAATATTATTGTCATTCTGAAAGAAGGGAAATACCCCCTCTTAACAAAAAACGAATCAACTTGGACTGCAAGATCTATGCAAAAATCCTAGCCAATAGACTGAACGCGGTCCTTCCAAAATTGATCAGTAACTCACAGGTGGGGTTCCTCAAATATTGCATGTCTAATGACAACACTAGACTGCTGTGTCATATTTTAGAGAAAACTAAAATAACGCCCACCCCCTCTATCGCCATTACTCTGGCCTCTCGCCTACTGCCGTTGACATCAAGCGGCTAGGTAGCTGCTACTTATTTCCTGGCTACTATGGGTAGAGAGTTGAAGATTGTGAGCCTGAATGTACGGGGACTGAATAGCCCTGTCAAAGCGCTCGGCCATCCTTTCCCTTTTGGAAAATGCTAAGGGGGATATTTGCTTGCTCCAGGAGACCCATTTGTTCTCCAAGGATACTAAACGGATGAGAGACAAACGTTTCCCGTTCCAACTATGGTCCTCAGGCCCGGCTAAGAAGCATGGAGGTGGCAATCTTTTTTAGTGCACACGCACCCTGCAAAGTACTTTCCCAAGTAGCTAAAATTAAGGGTAGACTCCTGGCCGTCTGCGTCCAATGGGGGGATACACAGCTGACAGTAGGGTCGTAATATGCTCCAAACAAGTGGCAGGAACCCTTTCTGCGCACAGCCCTCTCTGAGGTTCAGGCATCTCCAGATGCGTCGATCCTGGTGGGTGGAGACCTAAATATAGTGATGGAACCGGGGATAGACCGGTCTGAGCAGTGGTCTCATCAGATAGGAGCGATGTCACAGGGAGGGAAGCAATGGTTGAGTGATGGTGGTTTGAATGATGTGTGGCGCGTCCAACACCCTGCTGAGTGCGATTATACCTATTACTCTGCAGCACACAAAACCTACGCACGCCTCAACCACTTTTTGGCCACAACCTCTCTTCTTTCTCACCTATCTGCAGCAAATATTACCCCCCGCTCCCTATTGGACCATGCCCTCATCTTGGTCCAACTCACTTCACACGGCAAACGCCCGCCAGCCCCCGGCTGGTGCCTCTGTGACTCCCTGTTCCACTAGGAAACGGTTGTTACCCGAATACGGGACACTATAATCAACTACCTTGCAGATAATGATCAGGAGGGTACATCCTTAGCGTCGGTGTGGAAAGTCTTGAAATTGGTTGTACGAGGGGAGTTTATCGCACTTGCGGCATCATTTGCGCTGCTGAGCAAAGCTAAGCACGTGGAGTTGGAGGAGGAGGTAGGAGCCCTGGAGGCCATGCACAAACGGAGGGGGGCTCCAAGGGTTTGGAGGGAGCTGGAAACAAAGCAGCGCATGCTGAAACACTTGGATTTAGATAGGGCCGAGCATGCCCTCCTGCGTTTACGACATAAATTTTACCTTAGCAGGGATAAAGGGGCGAGGATGTTGGTGCATAGGCTAAGGGTGAGGGCGCAGATGTCAGCGATTCAAGCCATTAGAGATCCCCAGGCGGTTGAGCATACCACGGACACCCTTATTGTAGATTCCTTCCGTCAGTTCTATCAGAACCTGTACAAGGGGGAGGCGTCAAGTTCGAGAGGAATAGCAGAATATCTATCGTGCTGTAATCTTACGCCCCTGTTTAAATCGTCGGCCGACGCTTTGGATGCCACTATTCGCATAGAGGATGTCATATCAGCAATAGCTCGGCTGAAGGTAGCTTCTCCACCTTGTTTTTTAAAACTTTTTGTGTGGAGCTGGCTCTTCTTTTAACGCGACTCTTCAACTCCTTCCTTGATACTGGGGAGGTAACACCCTCCATGTCAGAGACAGCGATCAGGGTCCTCCTTAAACCTGGGAAAGATCCTAAAGACTGTGGCTCTTACCGGCCGATTTCTCTTTTAAACATTGATGCAAAGCTCTTCGCGAGTATTCTGGCGGCGTGACTCAGCCCCCTGATGGATGGTATCATTGATCCGGACCAGCCGGCTTTATTGCAACGCGACAGGGAGGGGATAATACAAAGCAAATTCTTCATCTTATGGACCTAGTTCACCGATCTCGGGCCAAGACTTTTCTCCTTTCTATCGACGCAGAAAAGGCCTTTGACCGGGTTGATTGGGAGTATTTGTTCACAGTCTTGCGAGCCTTTGGTCTTGGCGATAACTTTGTTCGGTGGGTTCGATGTCTCTACGATGCCCCTAAGGCTGCGGTGAGAGTGAACAGGTGTAAATCTGCCCTTTTCCCCATTTCCAGAGGGGTGTCCCTTATCCCCACTGCTTTTTGGGCTCTATATGGAGCCTTTTGCCCAGCGCATTCGATCGAACTTGGATATCGCGGATTGGCGCGGACACCCACAAAATTATTATATATGCAGATGATGTTATCCTAACGCTTACCCACCTTCACTCTACCTTGCGGTGCTTGGCGGCAGAGCTCCTTGAGTTCGGAAAGGTGGCACGGTTTAAGGTAAACTTTGCGAAATTGCAAATTCTTAATATCTCTGTCCCCGACGATGAGGTCCAGGATCTGCGGCAGGACTTTGCCTTTCAGTGGGCGCATTCCGACATTACATATTTGGGAATCCGGCCGACATCTTCTATTGCTAAAACGGTCTCCATCAATTATAAGCTATTGGTGGACCAAACTGCCAAAGCGCTCTCCGACTAGTCCCGCCTCAACTTGGCCTGGTACGGGCGACTCCATCAAGGCACTCATGAACCCCATTGAAAGATATTCTAGACACTTCGGATATAAACTAAACCGGGATAAGTCCGAAGTAAAACCACTCAATATTCTCGGCACTCGGGAAATGCTAGGTGACTCTGGCCTTACATGGCAACCAGGATTCATGAAGTACCTAGGAATGGAATTCGGCAGCTCAATATTAGAGACGCCCCAACGTAACGAAACCAACACCCTAGAGAAAATTAAAACCCTTCTAGAAGCATGGTCACCAAGATTTATAACATGGTGGGGAAGTATCGAAGCCATCAAGATGATGATCTCTCCACTAGTCAACTACCTAATTACTATGCTGCCCCTTATACTGTCTGAGGACTTCCACCATAAACTAGACATTTTACTCTCAAAAGTCTTATGGAAGGGGAAAAAGGCAAGAATTAGCATGAAAAAACTCAGACTAGGGGTCAACCTGGCTGACTTTAAGGTCTATCAGACAGCATTTTTAGCAAAGTAAGGCTAATACTGGCTAGTGCCACCCGACGACTACACCCCTGTATGGCTAGACATTGAGAAGACAATCCTTATGAATCTTACCCCAGCGGCCCTTCTAACCGCAAACCTTAATGTGGTCACCTGCTCAAAACCCCTGTTCAAAAACACAAAATCCGCTCTATTGAAAATTGACAAACTCCTAGATAATAGCATTAAACAGTCTAACCTTGAGTCCCTTTGCAACATTCATAAAATAAGCTATAAAGGGAAAACTTTACACAACAACTCATGGATTAATAATGGTATCTATTTCCCCCAACAACTTTTCAACGGCGCCTACCCTCTTTCCTTAAAAGAAATAGAGTCTAAATACAACCTGGACTCACTTGAATTTTATAACTACTTAAAAATAAAGTTGGCAATAACAAAAGTGAAGTTATCACCTATACCTCCTTCCCTCCTGATTTTCAAAACTACATAAGTTAGGTCACCAGGTTTCCTGGATTTATAAATAAATACGCCCACTACATTCTACCCTCAACATGAAGCTCACATCCTTGTGGGAATCACACTCCTCTTCTCTGATCTTGGAGTTAGACTGGACCAAGACTTGGAAGTCAACCATGAGACATAAGATTAGCCCAGCACTCTCCCAGAAGAAGTTCTGGTTGCTACATAAGGCCTTTTGGACACCTGCCCGGCTCCACTTACACAAAATCAGGGAGGACCCCATCTGTTGGAACTGCATTAACAAAGTGGGTGACCTAGAACATTTATTAGTCCAGTGTGAATGCGTAATACCCTTCTGGGATAAGATTTTTTAGTTCATATCTAAACTCTTTTCATATTCTCCTACTAGGGATTTACCAACACTAGTGTTCAGTTTCCTGAGAGCTTATTCACTCAATGAAAATGATAGGTCGCTACTATATGTACTTCAAACAGCTGCAGTCAAGATTATACTCAGCAATTGGAAGGACTCTCGCAAAGCTTCCTTCAATTACTGGCTAAACTGGGTCACCAAATTAAGAGGAGCTGATAATGTAACTCTCCAGAACTCACCGTGGAAATCTTCTACAAGACATATGTGGGACACTCTTGACCTCTACTTTAGCTCACACAAACCACCATGAATGACACCATGTGTAACAACCTATCTCCACCACGACCTACTTACATGCTGTTCGCTCCTCCGGATTTGTGCCAATACTTAGGGCTACTAATTTGAGGCAGATACCTACGACTCCTACGTAGTCTGTTCTATATGCCAGGGGCTCTCTCTGCTGACCTTTTAGACACTTCTCATGACATCGATTATAGTTTTAGTCGCCTGGACGATAATACACTGATACTGCATGTGTTTAACCTGTGATTTACTGCCATACCATTCTGCTACGAGTGACAGCTACTTGCCATTTAATTATTATTTTATTCTTCTTATTATTATTGTTTATTTCCGTACGTCTGTTCTATATGTCCCTCATTTGAAGTATTGTATGTATTGTTTTATTTGGAAACAACCAATAAAAACTTTTGAAATAAAAAAAAATATTGTAGTCCAAATTTAAAAGGATCAACAGTTAATATTCTGTTCTAAGACAATTTAGAAGATTTTAAAAAATATTTCTTAATTATTGTATGGTGTACTTTAAACACAAGTCTGTACCCACACAGCTGAACAACAAATGTTGGAAAGGGGGACATTGGTAATGGTAAGTATGCACTTAACACTCATGACAAGGCCAGCAACACGGTATAGTGTCCAGTAAAGGGTTCAGTAAATTAGCTCCTTGCTCAACCCTTGGTAGTTGACAACAAGCAGTCAGACCTAACTAAGGAGACAGGAATGTAAAGCATTTAAAAACAAAAATACCTCAAATGAGTAAGACACAACACAAAATAAAAATCCCACACCAATTTATGTAAATAGGAAATATTTGTATGCACAAATACCAAAGTGAAATAAACCTCCAATGCAGGGAACCAGAGATATTATTTTTTAAAGATGAATCCCTTTACAGAGCTTAAAAACATTCAGCGTGACTCTGGAACATCTGGTTGTGCTTTTCCAGGACAAAGGCAAAGTTTGAGGCCGACTGCGATGGAGCCTTGGTCGACTATACCAAGGGCGCGGCCCCTGTCCATATTTTACCTTCACACTCAGAAACTTTCTAGAGCTTTTTCTCACGACGTATCTTGACCCTCCACAAGAGGCGAGATTCGGTGAAGGTTTGCCGGCTTACGAGGCCCTGGTCAAATCCTGGAAGTCTGGAGCTCCAGAGCTTGAGCTGAATGAACCTGAAATCCAGGCCGAGTCACGGTTGAAGGTAGTCGGCTTGACTCTCACCGTCGGGTTGGTCACCTCACAGACATTTATCACAAAAGCTCCTCAACGTTCTCCAAACTTCAGGAAGTGCTTGTTGAACATCTGCTTGTAGGTTCAAAGTGTTCAAATCACCAATATAAAAGGTATGGAATCTCCTAGAGGGTCTCTGGGATTTCTGATTTACAACTCCCACAATGCACCTTGCCAAATGCTTTAAAGTCCACTGGACGCTAAGCCTAGGCAGAATTCACAGAGTTACGCTATGTGAATCATATGTGACCAAAAAACTCTGTTGCGCCACATGGAGTTCGGCAGGCAGCGGAGTGCATTAGGTCATGTTGATTTTTGGCACTGGGTGTTTGTCCTGCACTGTAAAACTAGCAAGAACACCACCACGCACAGCACAAGAGGGTACTGCTTCTATATGCTGCTTGAGTAAATGTTGTACTCGAGCTACAGCTTCCTCAATGTGAACAAAAGGTTTGTCAATGCGGATGGTAGCAACCATCAGTGACAGCCCACTTTGAAAAATCGCGCTGAGTAGTTGTTAAGAGTAAGATTTTCCTCACAAGCGCTGGCCAACTTAACGTTGATGAGCAAGGAAAAAAATCTACTATGCATTGTTTTTTTCGGAACTCTGCGCACTAAGTGGGGCACAGAGTGGGAAAAACTCAGCAAACTCCGCAAGTGGAGTGGAATTTCATGCCCAGGCCTACTGGACGCACTCCAGGATGAGGACTCTTGGTGGAGATGATGCATGTGGGTTCTGTAAACCTGTATCTTCCAAGGAGTCCCTTCCTTAATCCTTCTTGAAGCAAGATACAGTCCCCAGGGCTATATTACCAAATTGTGCAGCAGGCGAAGTCATTCCGAGTACAGGCCTTTGGGTGCAGATCCAGATTCTAGCAGAGAAGTCCTTTTCCTTCTTGTAGTTTCAGGCAGCAGATCTGAGAGACTATGCAGCATTCACATATTTATTCAGTGTTCTGGGGTGACAAGCAGGGGGCACCTCTGCCCAATGAGAAACTGGATGGCACCCAAAAGCATGGCAACATCCTCCAAAGTGTGGCATCCTCCTCAGTGTCAGAGATATTTCCATCAAACAACCTCTGTTCAAGCCAGGCCACTTATCACCTAATCAAAACAGCCTAGTTAAGCCTGTTAAGGCTGACCAATCAGCAGAGGCCACTAAAATGCTGGATTTTGGCTTACACAAAAGAAAGTTCTATACCTTTTCTTCTGTACTAGTTATGATAAATTCAACAGTGTCAATTTGTTGGCTTTATCAATCTTTTAAGTCATTGAATGATATTTCACTCATTTACTAGCAATAATTATACCTAAATAAAATATTGCAATGTTGGGAGCTAAGTATCTACAATGGGGAACATAAAAAGGGCAGTGTTTCCCTCACCAGGGCATATAAAACATATTTTAAAGGCCCCTGCTTATAGTTAAGTGGCCTCCACCTCGGGGAGACTTTGATGGTGTCTAATTGTGCAGAAGTGTGGCTCAATGGTTAGAGCAGGCAGACCTTGATGCAGAGCTCTGGCCAGGGACCAGGGTTCGATTCCCGCCTCGGCGGGTCTCCGGCTCATTAATTCCCCTGACTGGATATTCTCGCCTCAGTGCCTGTTCTGATCATGGGTCCCACGCTGCAACTCTGGGCAATAGCTTGCTTAGTCTCCACAACGGCCCCAAAAGCGCTGGGAGGCCTGGCTGCACCTGGGGGGTGCCCAGGAGTGGACATTTCCCAGGAAAGCCCGGAAGGGTTCCTAAGCGGTATACAGACAGCGCCGGGACACCTCCGGTGGAGGTAGCTGTGCGCTTTACAAATTCCGACATTTACATTTATTTATTTAATTATATAACAATAAGGTAGACTATCGTTTTTCAAGAGCCCATACCACCAAAGTTGAATTTGAACACCATTTGCTTTTAAAGAAGTCTACAAAGCCAGACTGCCTTTGAAATGACAGCAGTTACTCAGTAATGTACACATGAAGTGCAGGAAATCTGCTGGGCCTCTAAACCTCCATAGCCTCTTATATACGTGGGACTTATAGTTAGTTTGAAACTCCTAGTCCTAATATATATGAGGAACTTATAGGATCTGTCAATACCAGCGGTGAGAATTTACTTTTAAAGACTGGCTGCAAGGCAGGACTGTTCTTAAAAAGACAACAGGCACACAGCATTGCACACATGAAAGTGCAAGTAATATGCGGAGCCTCTAAACCTGTTTGCCCTATTATATACTAGAGACTTAAAGGTAGATTGCATCCTCTGCCCTCATATCTACTAGGGACTTATAGGGTCTTTCATGGCCAATTTTAAGCATACTGTGGTAATGTTTAGAATTATATGATGCAGTCATTATGCAGTGGAACAGCACACAGTGAATGTTCTAATGAAAACCAGTAACTGATGGGTTTGCTGATGGTTGCTGCATGTATCTGGTATTCCATTAAAGTTACATTACTTTAAATATATAAAGTATTTGCGTGGATTACTACATAATTGGGCGACGAGGACCTGGCAGAGGACAGGAAGTAACTCAACCATCACCTCTGGAACGATGCTAAACTAATTTAGCACTATTGAAGAAAATAATCTACACGGAAGAAGAAAATTGCCAAGTTTTAACTGTAAGTGTGCTGTTTTTCTTCAACATTCTTTATTTATTCAAAAGAAGCAAGGCTATTTCAACGTTATTTACTTATCATCAAAATCTTCAGTGTTTAAATATTGGCAAAGAACCCAAGCGTGAGAAGAATGCCTGCTGTTAAATGTATTTAACCTTGAACTGCAATTATCAGAAAAGAAATAGATCATAAAAAGAACAAATCTTCTTTTAGTCAGTTTGTGCCATCAAGTATGAAAGAGCAATAATTAAATAAACACTTCATGTGGCTTGGCGCAAGTGTAGTCAACTGTGAAAGAATCCTCTTCATAAATAAATCAAACCTCCAGTGTTGTCGAGCATGGAGGAAGCCTGTCGTTTAAAAAGTATTTTTGCAGCTAAGTTTAAAGATAAAAGCATTTAAGAAATAGAAGCTGCTGTGTGTCTGCGCCAGCAAGTAATGGATTTTAATTGTTGTTCAACTTTGAGAGTAAACTGGGGCTGCACGAGAGAGAAGACATTGCCGACTGCCTAACTGTGCTGTTAATTGAAAGTAAACACCGCATGTGTTTCAGCTCGAGTAATCAATGGTGAAAGAGGAGAAGAGACCAATTGGAAAGTAAACACCTCGTGTGACTGAGCGCGTGTGTTTAAAGAAAAAAGAGTGAAGGATCAATGTGAAAGGCTTAAAACAAATTAATCACACAATCTAAATACATGAAAGCGGTTTGGTGGAGCACGTTATTTATATATAATTGAACTTGTAGGTAATACTTACCAATATTGTGCCTTGTAATTTCTCTACTGTCCTTCAAGTCGGTCTGACGCAACCTCCTGCCTGCTGTTTGAAACAAAAAGAGGACTTTACCAAATTGTTAATTAAAATATACAACAGACTCAAGTCATAGACACAAACCATTGTTTTGGTTAATTATTTTAGATTGTTATTTTAATCTATTGTGTAAAATTATTATTTTGGTTTGTTATTTTAAGTTTAAATTGCAGGTATGACTGATGAATCTAGGTCTGCACCTCCAACATTTTTGCCAATCCCTGGAGAATCTTCTATCCCTTGGAAACATTGGAAAAATATATTTTTAACATATTTATTGGCCTTTGGAGGGGATAAATATGGTCCTGTGAGAAGACAAGCCATACTTTTGAATCACCTTGGAGTAGAAGGTAGAGGAATATAGGATGAGTTACCTGAGATATCTTTGGGTGCAGGAGATGGTCAACCAGTAAATATTTATGAGATGTCTTTGCAAATATTAGAAAATCATTTTACTCCAAAGGTAAATATCGTTTTTGAAAGACATACATTTTTTTGTAGAGCACAGACGTTTGATGAAAGCATTATATCGTATGCTGCAGCTTTACGTGGTCTTGCTGTCACATGCGAATTTCAAGCTTTGTGTGATTCCTTGATAAGGGATCAAATTGTGAGATGCACAAATAACAAAAGGATAAGAGAGAAATTATTATCAAAAGATCCTACTTTGCAACAAGCTATTCAAATTGCAAGAAGCATGGAAAATACTGACATGTGGGACAAAGAAATTGATAAGAGTAAAGTAAAGGAATTCCTGGAAATCCAATGGTAGTATCAAGACTGCTGTGGAAGTCAAAGAAGTACAAACAGAAAGGTTTAAAAAAGCTCAAAATAAAAGTAATGAAAATGTATCGTCCAAAACAAATGATAAAAGACCCATAATTTGTTATAGATGTGGATGTCCAGGACATCTAAGTTCAAGTTTTGCATGCGGTGCAAGGAATGCGACATACAGAATATGTGGTAAAAGAGGTCATCTGGCAAAGGCATGTAGATCAAAGGGATACACTAGAAATGCTAGTATTAAAGAAATAGAAAATGCGGAAGAACAAAATGAAGAATTATTCCTATCTGTTGAAATGCTGAAAAATCCTTCCCATATTGAGTCAGTGGAACAATATGATTCTGCTAATGTTTGCACAAATCTAAAGAGAGAAAGTACAGAAAAGTTGGAGAAACCTCATTGTGAAATTTTTCTGGGAAAAGGAACTGTACGTCTTTTGGCTGATTCTGGTAGCCTTTTTACTTTGGTTTCAAAAGAGACTTTTCAAGAAAAATTAGATGGTGAAATGAAAGATCTGTTACCAACAGATGTGAGAGCTGTAGGATATGGTGGATCAAGAATCAATATTCTTGGGATGCAATGGATGAATATCGTTTTTAAAAATAATGGGGTTTATGGAAGAGTGTATATTACCCAGGAAGGATCTAATTTGCTTGGATGGCGTCATCAGAAAGATTTAAACATTGTACTCAATCCAAATGCTGTGGAACCTGTAATGGTTATTGAACAAAACGTGTCTTCTGGTGGGGAGATGAACAATGAATGGGGGAATATGTTAATGGAAAAACATTCCGATGTTTTTTCAGATAAGTTGGGTATGTTGAAGGGATTTTCACATCGTATTATATTGAAAAAAAATGCTAAACCAATTGTACATAAGGTTAGGACAATACCACATATGATGAGAGAGCCACTTAGCAAAGAATAAGAAAAATTGTTGGAGGCTAAAGTTATAGAACCGATTGAATCATCGGAATGGTTATCTCCGATTGTTGTCGCACCTAAGGAAGGAAATAAAATTTGTTTATGTATTGATCTAAGAGATTTAAATCAGAACATCTGGGTAGATAGACATCCTTTACCTAATATTGGAGAAATGCTAAGTAGAATGGGTGAGGGTTGTGTTTTCAGTGTCCTTGACATGTCCTCAGCTTCCCATCAGGTGAACTTACATCCCGATTCACGTCCATTAACATCATTTGTGACACCTCTGGGTGCATTTAGATATCGTAGAATGCCGTTTGGGTTGGCATCAGCCTCAGCGGTGTTCCAACGTATTATGCTGAATATTTTTAAGGGTATGGACAGAGTGTTGTGTTTTCAAGACGACATTATGATTGTCGGAAGTTCATTTGAGGAAGATGATCAGAAGATGGATGAAGTGCTGCATAGAATTTCAGAGTATGGTTTGACAATAAAAAAATAGAAATATCAAATAAGATTGAATCAGGTCAACTATTTGGGTCATCAGATATCAGCAGATGGTATAACACCAAAGAGCAGTATTGAGAAAGCTGTGAGGGATGCTCCACCTCCCATTAATAAGGAACAATTGAAGTCATTTTTAGGTCTGGCTGAATATTGTTCTAAGTTTGTGCCTAAATTCCCTGATTTAGTGGAACCTATGAGACTTCTTTTAAAAAAAGGAGTGATATTTGAATGGAATGTTGAATGTGAGGATGCATTTGTTAAAGTGAAAGATAGTCTTTCCAATGCTCCGTCATTAGGTCATTTTGACTTTAAGAAAAAATCTATTTTGGTTATAGATGTGAGTAATGTTGGTCTAGGGGCAGTGTTGATACAAGTGTCAGATGGTAGTGAAACTATCATTGGGATTGCTTCACGCAGATTACAGGGAGCAGAAAAATAATATTCTACTATAGAAAAGGTAGCATTGGCTATTACATTTTAGCCCCTTCCATGCTCATGACGAGCTCAGCTTGTCATGCAGTACAGTGCTCCTGTGCTCATGACAAGCTGAGCTCGTCATGACCACACCCAGTTCTATTAGGGCCCAGCACAGGAGAGGAATCTCTCAAGCAGCGATGTGGTTAAGTACTACCAGTGGGGGTTGCCTTTTGTTGTGAAAACGGATCATAAACACTTAGTTCATGTTTTTAAAGGAGGAGGGGGTTTAGATGGAAGTGTGACTCCCCGTATATCGAGGTGGTTGCTATCTGTTTTAGACTATAATTTTGTAGTTGAGTATGTGCGAGGCAATAGAAATCTTATTGCCGATTGTCTCTCTAGAATGCCGGTGGATGACGATTCTTGTGTGGAAATTTTGGAAGATTTTGTTGTTAGTGTAGATTGTGAATTTGCTGTCAGCCAGGAAGAGTGGAGGGAAGCTATGGAGAAAGATGAAGAATACAAGAAGGTGAAAGAATGGATTATGAATTCTTGGAATGGATCTAGTGAAGGAACAGTACATAGACAATACACATCGGTTAAGGATGAACTTAGCTTGCAAGGTGACAAAGTTTTTAGAAGAAATAGGATAGTTCCACCGGTTTTGTTGAGATCAAAGTTGTTGAGAATTGTACATGAATGGCACTTAGGTAGGAGTTTAACAAAGCGTAGACTAAGAGAATCTTATTGGTGGCCAGAGATGGACAGGAATGTGGAAGATCTTGTATGAGATTGTCATGCTTGCAAAAATAGTGATAAGGTAAAAGTTACAAGAGAACCACCATTGAGATGTGTAGATCTACCTATGAGACCTTGGGAGAAATTAGGCTTGGATGTTTTGGGTCCGATTGACAGGTTGGGAAGCAATAACCGGGTTTTACTTGTCTTGGTTGATTACCATAGCAAATGGTTTACTTGCAAATCAGTGGGACAAGTTTGTACTGCAAATGTGATTGCATTTTTAAAGGAAGTTTTCTTGGAAGAAGGGGTGCCGAAAACTCTTTTAACTGATAATGGTGTTCAGTTAGTTTCTTCAGAGATGTCTAGGTTCCTTGTCAGTCTTGGGATTAGTCATGAGAGAGTGGCCTTGTTCCGTCCGCAAGCCAATGGACTTGTAGAAAGGGTAAACAGAATTGTAATGGATTGTATTCAGCTTTGTTTGGCTAATGGTTTATCATGGAAAGATGAATTGAGAAGAATGATGTGGCATCACAGGATTACGCCTCATTCGGTGACTGGAGTTTCTCCATTTGTGGCCTTGAAAGGAAGAGAACCAGGTACTAAGGAGTCTCCAATGTGGTTGAAGGAAAAAAAACAGGTTTGGGTTGATAGAGAGAGGATGAGGTCAAGAGTTGTTGATTGTCAGTAGCGCAATAAGATGGAATTTGATAGTTAGTAGATGTGCTAAGGATTTAGGGGCATATTACCAACAACTAGCGATAATTTTTGTCTCTAACTTGTTTAGAGACAAAAATTATCGCCGCACATCGGCGATTTTTATCGCAGATAAACCTTGCTATTAGCAAGGTTTATCGCAAATGCGATAAAAAACGGCCGCAATGCATGAATATCGCTGAAAAGTCAGCGATATTCATGCATTATCGAGCAAATGCTCTTAGCCATGTTATCCACCTCCCATTTGATAACATGGTGAAGAACTGCTCAGGGCAGGTGTTAGCTTTTGGAGATATTCGCGCTTAGCGCGAATATCTCCAAAAGTTGATAATAGGAGATAGCGATGTTAGCGACTGTTTCCAGTCGCTAACATCTTGGCACGCCCACTTTGCATGTCATTAGTGATAAATATCACTGACATGCAAAGCGGGGCCCAAGATGGTCGCTATCTCCTATTAGCTGTCACTAACTGGTGTTAGCGACAGCTTGGTAATAGGGAGATAATTTTATCTCCGCTTTCTTGGCTTTTAAAGCCAAAAAAGTGGAGATAAACCCCCTTGATAATATGCCCCTTAGTTTTTGAGGAAGGTGATTGGGTTGTTGTGAGAAAAATTGGTTTTGTAAGGAAGGGAGAAAGTACGTTTTCTCAGCCGCATAAGGGTTCTGTGGCTGAGTTAGATGATGGCAGGAAATAGAGTTTTGGTAGTTTGTGTAAAGTATCTCATTTGTAATGACATGCAGAAAGGCTGAAAGAGGCAAGGAGTACTGGAGGGGGCACATCTACTCCCACTGCTAAAATTATGGGGATTAAGACAATGTAGACCAGCCTTACTTAAACTATACATGCTTGAAGATGAACTTACGATCACCACAGCTGCCAGGTTCTTGAAATATGCAGTAAGGTGTAGAGCGTCTATGAACTGATTTATTAATCAAATTTAAATTTGACAGTCATTTCTTGATTATTTTACATACTTTTGTAAAATATCTTTTAACTCTTTATACCCGTGCTTCTAATCAATTTTTATGCTGTATTAAATTGTGCTTTTATGATTTTCTATGTCAAAAATCGAATAAAGCTATCTAATGACATGTTTTTATATGTATTGCATTGTGTAAAGTAAAAAAAAAATTGTTTTCTGGTAATATGTGTTCTTTTATATATAAGGATTGTATATTTCCTAATGTTTTTCTTATTTTTTCCTTTAGATTCCATTGGGGGAAGATATGTGGTATTGTTTAGAATTATATGATGCAGTCATGATGCAGTGGAACTGCATCACAGTGAATGTTCTAATGAAAACCAGTACTTGATGGGTTTGCTGATGGTTGCTGAATGTATGTGGTATTCCATTAAAGTTACATTACTTTAAATATATAAAGTATTTGCGTGGATTACTACGCATACCCTATTACATGTACCTTTATACACATAGCACTGATCCTAAGCCCAGTTAGCAGAGCCCAGAATCAGTTGCCAACAGTATGATTCTGCAAACAAATGGGGGTGAACAGGGCAAATGGATGACTTTCAAACAACAGGAATATAGAAATGGTGTCCAGCAGGTCCAATGCCACTATCCAGGCTGGGATCCAGGGCTAAAACACCTTGCCCAGCATTGATATCTTGGCCTTCCCCATCCTCAGGAAGGCGTTGAAATGACTGGGATCTAAAATAGAATGAAAAATCCCAACTTTCGGGACACCGAAAAAATAGGAGTTCCAATTTCTGAAGCTCAATCCTTTCTCTATTATTCCTTTGGCTAAAAGGAGCAGCAAAGTTTCGCAAAATGGAAGTGTTCCTCAGCCAGCCATGCTGACGAAAGTGGAAGGTGTAGTGAAGTACCTAGAATTGGGAGGCGTGGTCCACTTGACAAGCTAGATGACACATGCGTCCAAAGTAGTTTCTTGTTGCCCTTTGAGGAAATGTCTCATCCTGTCTCCTACAGGGTAAGGAATGTTGAAAACAGTTACAGCACACTCTAGTGGTTTTATGCTGTGGTTACCAGAGGGGCAGGGAACGAACCTTCAAGAGAGCCATCAAATTCCCATGTCCATTAAACATACCTGGCATTGGACCTGATTCTTTTTGCAGGGTCTCCTCCAGATGTTTTGCTTTCTGTTGAACTCGCTTTTTTGTTGGCATTAAGAATCTGTGCACTATTGTTTCTGCCAGCCAATGGTAAAGTGCTTGTGCTCTCTCTCTGAAGCATTTTAAAAGTGGAATATACCTGATTAGTGCATGTAATATACTTGTATGTCATTACTGATTGGTACTGCATGTCCTCAGGGCATTTAAAATAAATTATTTTAGTGGGCTTGCAGCACTCAATGTGCTACCCACTAAAGTAGTCTCAGGCCAGAAACTGCAACCTTTAGTGCAGTATTAAACTGCCAAGTCACACTACCAAAATAAACATTTTGCCAGGCCAAACCTTCCTTTTAAATATTTATCAGTTACCCTGTGCCATAAAGTCTCATGAGGCAGGGTGCTGGGGAGGTACAATCTGTGAAGAGATATGTGGCTGGGTGTTCTAAATAACACTTTTGCACGGTCTACAAACGTCCTTACTAATACCCTTAAGGTAGGGCAGTACACATTGTATTTAAAATAGGACATGTGTACTTACATTTTACACGTCTTGGTAGTCAAAACTCTCAAAGTTTTTTTTCACTGCTGTAGGGTCTATCTCTCTGATTGACTCACACTGGGTTACCTTATTACATTTAATAAGTGATAACACTTGATTGGGAGCAGTAAGATACAAACGGGCATATGCATCAAAATCACATTTAGGGATTCCTAAATAGCGATTAATAAGGAATCGGTATTTAGAAATCGCTATCAGCAATTCATGAACCCCCTTGCGCAAAATCACCAAATCAGTAATTTTCGCAATCGCGAATAGCAATTCCTCAATTTGTGAAATCGCAAAATGCGTGTCGCATTGGAAGCATGCTGATGACATCACAACCAGGAAGTCATTCAGTCCATGCTTCAGTCAGTGCCTAGAGAAAGTGAAAGAAGGAAGCAGAGTGCCGGAGCTGAGCAGATTCACCATCCAACTTTTTCTGCAGTTACTTTCTGTGCACCAGAATGGATCCTACAACATAAGTGGGGAGTGCCAAGCTCAGGAAGCGCAAGTTAAAATTCAGTGAGAGGGAACTTGAAAACTTTGTAGAGGAGGTGCATAAGAGCAATGACAAGCTCTTTCGGAAACTCTCACTGAAAGCGCCAGAGGCAGAAAAACTAAGGATATGGCTACTATCAAGAGCAAGTTGAATGCTGTGGGGGTCACACACCGCAGCATAGATGATCTCAAGAAGAGATGGTTTCGACCTTCGCAGCAGTGCCAAGGAGGGAAAAGCAGAAAGGCTGAAAGAGGCAAGGAGTACTGGAGGGGGCACATCTACAGTCCCCGACAATACAGCTCTGGAGAACCTGGTGGGGTCCACAAACCAGCCAGAGGCAGTGGTGGGAGTGACCCAGCTGGACACATGCGGAGTGGCCAGTACCACACAAGGTAAGATGCATGCAACCATACACTTCAAAGTACTGTTCAATCATGCACATCCCCTCAGTCCAACCCCAGTGTACAGGTCACATTCCAGTACTCGTTTTAACTCATACGCAAAATGCATTATGGGAGTTGTAGGCATGTCAGGCAAGTGGGTAGTCAAACACAACAATGGCAAGTTAAACACGCCAACAATACATGGCAGTCAGTGATTTAATGTCAGCCAAGTATACTGAATGTCACACAACAGTAATCTTAACACAAATTAACATAGCACTGTTTCACATCACAGATGCAGCAGAGGCAGACTCAGAAGACAGTGATTGTCTACACTTCTCGGAGACTCCTGCAGAGACTGACGTGGAGACACCTGTTGCCCCAGCAAGCACACCCTGCACAAACCAAATGCAGGGCCCGAGTTCCATCACCGCAGCCATTGCTGAGCTGGCTCTTGCACCTGCCCCTGTGACTAGCCAGCCACCTGTGAACACACCTACACCCCAGGCACAGGTCCGACGACGACGGAGGTTCAGTTCAAGGGCCCAAATTGCTGCTCAGGATGACCAGGTTCCAAATGTGTAGGGTGATGTGGAGTCCCAGATGTTGAGGGTGCAGCGCCTGCAAGCAAGACACACGGGGTCACTTCAGCTGAAACTAACCAAATTGGCCAGGAACATCACAGTCATGACAGATAGTGTGCAGGAACTAACTGCAGCTGTGGTGGAGAGAAATAGGCAGACCAACTCAAGCATGCAGGAGCTGACCAGGGCAATGCTTGCAGGCCACGAGACCCAGCGGAGATGGCATCGGCAGTTCATGAGGCGCTTGGCCTGCTATACCAGGTCCAACAACAACCTTTACAACACCACTGCGCTGCTCGCATGCCACTCCGTTTCCATGCAAATAGATATGGGCCACTGTTGTGGGGATGTGGCCAGGGCCCTTGGACAAGTGACCACTGCAGTGGAACAGATCCAGGCTGCTACTGTTGGTGGCAGCAATGTACGGGGGAGGAGGGTAGTGAGGAGGCATCCAGCCTTAGCAGCCTGTCGGTGCCAGTGTCCACTGCCAGGAGGCGCAGTACCCACACCACATTACCTTCGGTGCACACCAGGTGAATGTTGCAGATGCGGGCGGAAGGCATTTGGGGGTGAATGGCAGGAAGCGCTAGGATGACATCTCCTTATTCATTTGCCCACATAACCATGGACAAACGAGGATAGTGATTGAATTCCAGGACCTGGAATAGTTTAATTTTTACAGAATACAATCACTGTTTTATTTTGCACCATTCTCTGTGTGGCTACACAATACTACATTGGCTCATGTTAGTAAAATCTTTCCTTTTCAAAATTCAAGTGCCTTGTCTCGTCATTACATACCTCAGAAATAATGTTGTGTGATGTCTGCACGTCTCCTTTGCCCTTCTGCTGAGCTTGCCCCATGCGCTTGTCGGAGTTGTACCAGTGGCTGGTTGTCCCCCTCAGACTCGCTGTCGGACACCTCAATGGGTATACCTCTCCTGGTGGCAATATTGTGCAACATGGCACATGCAGCCACAATACAGTAGCAGGTCTCTGGACGGTACTGCAACGCTCCACCAGTTTTGTGTAGGATGCAAAAGCGACGTTTCAGTAGTCCAAACGTACGTTCAATTACATTACGTGTGCTGATGTGCTGATGTGTGCTGCATTATACCTACACCATTCTCATGTGGTGTGGCTGTGTTGAGGTACGGCATCAATATGTAGTTCAGCACGGCGTATGCACTGTCCCCTAGAGGGTAGTAAGCAAAGGGTTAGCGACTGTTATGCATTTCCACTTTGTCTGTTTGTGTATATTATAATTATATGTGTTTACCGAGCAGATGTCCTTCGCCAAATTCCCCATAGCAGACGGGTGTGGATGCCACTGTGTCGAAATATGTAGGAGTCGTGGGTGCTTCCAGGGTATTGCGCCACAATGTCTGTTATGATATGGTTTGCATTGCACACTACTTGCACATTGATTGAATTATAGCATTTCCTGTTCCTGAAAATGCTGCTGGTGGACAAATGCGGACATCCATACAATCTATGCAACTGATCACATGGTGGAACTGTGTGACCTGGTAGAAGTCCAGTTTTGTCTTGTTCATATCCTGTTGGGTTGTGGGGAAGGTGATGTGGGTGTGGATCCTTGTCATCATGGCGTCCAGGAAGGATTTGAAGAAACGTGAAAGGGAGCTTTGCGATACCCATCCAGCTACAGCTACTACCCCCTGTAAACTGCCTCAGGCAAGTAGGTGCAGGCAACATAGGACCTGAACATGAGGTGGGATGGCATGGGTCCTACAGGGCTGGAGCTGCATTAAGGGTCCCAATTCTGCTATTAGGTGTAGGATCACTGCACTCTTCAGCCTGTACATATCATAGATTTCATTGTCTGTTTGTCCCAGCAAGGTGGTGCACACTCTGAAAATCCGCTCCTGTATTCTCCCTCTGCGCTGTGCTGCTGCATAGATCCTCCTCCTCCTCACCATCAAGTAGAGCGCTGCCATTGTGAATAGCTTCAGGGGCCTTCTGGGTCAGTTTAAATAGGATTCTGAGTGATTACACCTGTGTGATTTATTTTTCACAACTTAACCACCTGATTTTGAGTCCCCTTATTCTGCACATGCAAAACTGCGATTTTCATGCTAATCGCTATTTGTGAGTTTACATGCATTGGTTTGAGACTTTTTTTGTGAATCACAATTCACAATCGCTGTTAAGGGAATCGCAAGTAGGGATTCACATATTTGCTTCTCGAAATATGTGTGAGTCCTTATTTTTGCGTTTTTGTTTGATTTTCGGTAAAAGTGTTCCCGCATTGGAAAGGGCTGAATTGCGCTGCCAATGCTTTTTTTTTGCTTTATGCATGTGCCTGATGGTATTTACACTCAATTTAAAATCCTCTTTAACTGTGAACTGGGATTTTAAATCATAATTCTGAAAATGCCACTTTTGGAAAGTTGGAGTTTACTTGTCCTAACTATTTGTGCCTTCTGGGTCACATGGCTTGAATGGATCTCAGTGTTGGGATTTGTGTATTCCTACCACACTGTGTCCAAATGGGGCTTAGGTGTGGACAGCATTGGTCATCCTGATAGGATGACTAGGTGGGGCTGCACCCAGCCCCACTTGCACTTCAAATGACTCTGCCACACACATACACGCAAACTACCAGATCGGCCCTGCCTTTTCTAACCACAGACGTTTTAGAGCCTTGACAGGGGAATAGAAGACCTTCCTACAACCAGATGTCGGTTAGTATAGAAAATCCCTCAATTCAAAGGCTGACACCAGGTACAACTATTGGTGCCTCAAAGAAACTTGTCCGTACACTCCTGGATCTTTGGACATTGCAGGCCAGGAGATCACTCTCCAGGTCCTAAGAAGAAAGGTGAAATCCTGAAGTTTGGGGCTTTTTGGGACATTGAAAGAGCCTGAGCGCACCACAACTCTGCTGCCCACTATGACCATCAAAATGAAACCCAACTCTTCACGCTTCGGTGTCCGCCATCGACGAATGGCAACATGAGACCTGTTCTTCGCACTATAATGAAGGCAAGCGAGAAAGGGCAACACAGCCGGCAGTGACAGCAAATACTGTCCACGACACCCGACAGGTTCTTCACGCTACGGCAATGAAAGCCTGAGACCCCTGGCCTGGTCTTTGAGCTACAGCGATGACCATCCACAACACTCTACCTGCTATTCGTGGAATCCTCTACCTCGCCGGACTTTAAAACTAAATATATCAGTTATACTAATTAGATGTTTTCTGTCCTGGTCTCATTTTATTTATTTAAAGGCATTCTATTTTTCTAAATTGTTTTGGGATTTTTCTTGTGTTATGTTTTCATTTTAATGCTGCTTATGTGCTGCATAAATAGTTTAGTAATTGCCTCTGAGTTAAGCCAAACTCCTATGTGTCAAGCTACCTGAGGGTTAAGCACAGGTTAATTTTGTGATCTCTGGGGTTCACCCTAACAAGGATTGAGGCTGTTGCGTGAGTGGGGCTTACTCTCCTCTCAACCAATAATCCATATTTCTTACACCTGCACATCTCTGGAGAAGCTTGTAGACCACATCCACGCATGGTGCCGAAGAACCACACTCATGTTCATTGATAAACCCAAGATGTTAGTTGTGTCAAGGGCAGACCTTATAACTAATTTTACAGCATCCTGTATGGTTTATGATAAAGACTCTTGTAGCTCTTCTGGAAATTACAGCAGAATGTGACCAACCACATTCTATATAGCATGACAGTAGTGGCCGTGGATGTAGCAGGCACTGACTGAGCACAAAACAAGACAAACCGCTGAAAACATGCACTTGCCTCTAGATTTACAGTCAGAAGGATTTATCTAAAAGGTGTTAGGGTTGACTCTGCCTGTGGATGCCTGAACCACCAGACTCTTTGGTGTAAGAAGTCAGGATCGTCTGGGGCAGGTCTGTGGCCGCGAGCTACTTTCATGTGACTGAAGGCCCAGGGCTTGGCTTTGATAAATTACCTAGGAGTGTATTTGTGAAGACTTTGTTAAATGGCAAGATAGGTTCACTGGATGCCTGGCCAGGCTGAAGTACCTCAGTCAAATGTTAATTTTGTACTCCATTTTCGATCATCACCAGTTAATGACCTCTGCAACCCACCTCATGACCATAGCAGAAGAGGTACTCTCTTTCGCAACAGGACCAGCGAGAGGGGTAAATCCAGTGTCTGGGGAGGTGTCCAGACCCCTAGTATCCTATGATTTGGTATGTCAATTGTTCTCATTGTATTGTGGGGCAAATTCCTCCTCCTCATCATAATCATTATTGTTAGAATCTGAACAAAAGAAATTATGTAAAGTATGAGCTCTGCTGTCTGGTAAAGGCAAGATATTGGAGTAGTTGGCTATAGGCTGCACTCTAGTAGTATCAGAGAATGATTAAAAAAAAAAAGGGGTTCCCTTGGTCGTGTAACACAATTTCATACACTAACTCCTTTCTTACTCAGGTCTATTAATCTCGGCCTATGGGACTCATCAAGCATGCAAATCTTTCACACACAAGTGTGAGAGTTGTTTTATAAGTGACACCACAAAAGGCACTTACAATCTACTGGAGGTCATTGTGTAACTGAGATGAAATCTCAAACTTTTATTTTCATAAAAACATAGTACCGCATATAATTTATACCTGGTCAGTACATCAACCTATTATGCAGATATCAAACATATTAAAAACAATATGACCACTATGCAAATAATGCTGTACTCAACTGCATATTCTATTCAGCCATATACGGACAAAGCAAACATATTATAATCAAGCAATATTCATAACAATAAATGAAGATATATAAAAACTGTCAACGCATTTCGGTGGATCTTGCTGTGCGCACCACCTTCTTCAGGACAATTAAAAACAATCTGTTGGAATAAATTAAACATAAAACATAATCACTAGTTGATCTTAGTGCGGTTTGATCCATACATTTCTTATTGCCATCTTCCATGTATTTAGGTTCTATATTTCAATAGAAAAATTAGTAGTGGGAAAGGCACTCCTTGATTATCAATTATAATACTCAGAATTAATTAATACTCAACAAACATAATCAGTCATGCGTGCTACAGAAGGAGATGCTGTGTCCAAACTGCATCTGAAGAATTAAACATGCATTAAAGTCAAGCGAGACCGCTTGCCCTCTGTGCACTGTTGCAAGTCCACATTGGAAACTATTTCCCCAAATTTTATCAAATTATATCAAAAAATACAATGCAAATTATTCTTCTGTTTTCATTTGCATATTTTTACTAACAAGTCATCAAGTATCATCATTACATGGCATACATTTCATGTACAAAACTTCATTGATACATGAATCAAGTAAATCCAAACAACGATATTACATCATAAGCGTTTGTGTTATAACAAAAAGCTGGTCATTTTTCTTGCCCTTGCCCAATGCATTTCGGGCCCTCCGGCCCTTCGTCGGGGGCGGTACCTAAAAAAAGCAAATAACATAAATTTTGTCACTGAACTGAGTGTGGTTCCACAAAAGCAGGTTCATAGCGAGTCACTGCGTGCATTGATTAGTACTGTGATGAAATTTAAACAAAAAAACACGATGGTTCAACTCCCTAGTCTGTTGCGTTATACTCACTTTAAGGCCAAATGGTGCTTTATGGAAAATGAACGTGTTCAGAAAATGCCGGTATGAAGGATTGTGACGGCTGTTCTGTTGACAAACAGTGCACCTGAGTTATAACTCTGACATGACAATTACAAGAAACAAGGAACGCGTAGCGCGCCAATGTACCTCACTACTTACTCGCCGAATAAGCACACCGTGTGGGAAAGCGTATTCTTACAAGAAGTGATGGTCTCCTTATGTAAAAGCGATAAGCCCGAAGATTTCTATGTGTACCGCTCTGGCCAGTGCGAAAAGAGGTCTATCTGAAAAACAAGTGAGGAGTAATCACTTATTGTGAAATCACTGTAATCCTTTGACCTTAAACATTTCCAGAAATTGACGCCTCTCGTCACCTATACAAAGAACTACTAAACGCACCTCTAGACTTGCAGCTGCAAGGAACGATAGTTCAGCAATTTTCAACGTAACTCTCTCAAAACGAAAACTGCAAAGAACAAACACAGCTTTAAGCGGAGCTGAACGACTTGTGTCAAAGCAGCATCTACGTACAAACGGCATCTACCTGTTCTCATGTCTGCCTCGCGCTCTTAGTTCCACTGGTCGGACCTCTCCTCTTCCTTGAGATTCCCGGCGCTCTGTGAACAGCCATGTTTAAAACGCTGCCTCTAATACTTCTCGGCGCGGTAATGACGTGGTTGCAATGCGCAACAATACTCGGAAGTAACGACGGACTATGACGGGACAAAGTATCATGCCTGAATACGTTTCCAAAGACGCCATGTTAGTGTGGTGCTGAATATAAGCATAACATTGTGGGGGTGATTGGAAAAAATTACCACAGTATTAAACAGTGTCAAACAATGCACATTACAACAAAGACTAATATAAAGTTTGCCTCGCGCGTTCTCATTCGTGCAAATATCACAGGAAACAAATAAAATCTGCTCGATCATTGATCCCTTTGGGATCTTGAGTCTGTAATTTTCTGATCCAAAAAATCTCACGCTGCAATAGAGTCTTAGTGAGACTTTTTCCAGGTGTGGGGGTAACCATTTCGAGGATCTGGAATTTTAACTGGGCAATAGTGTGTCTGTTTTTGTCCCAATGCACTGCCAGGCTGCTGTTTGCATTCTTATTGCGGATGGTACTTTTGTGTTCTGAAATTCGGATAGATCCGATAGATCCGATAGATCCGAATTTCAGAACACAAAAGTACCATCCGCAATAAGAATGCAAACAGCAGCCTGGCAGTGCATTGGGACAAAAACAGACACACTATTGCCCAGTTAAAATTCCAGATCCTCGAAATGGTTACCCCCACACCTGGAAAAAGTCTCACTAAGACTCTATTGCAGCGTGAGATTTTTTGGATCAGAAAATTACAGACTCAAGATCCCAAAGGGATCAATGATCGAGCAGATTTTATTTGTTTCCTGTGATATTTGCACGAATGAGAACGCGCGAGGCAAACTTTATATTAGTCTTTGTTGTAATGTGCATTGTTTGACACTGTTTAATACTGTGGTAATTTTTTCCAATCACCCCCACAATGTTATGCTTATATTCAGCACCACACTAACATGGCGTCTTTGGAAACGTATTCAGGCATGATACTTTGTCCCGTCATAGTCCGTCGTTACTTCCGAGTATTGTTGCGCATTGCAACCACGTCATTACCGCGCCGAGAAGTATTAGAGGCAGCGTTTTAAACATGGCTGTTCACAGAGCGCCGGGAATCTCAAGGAAGAGGAGAGGTCCGACCAGTGGAACTAAGAGCGCGAGGCAGACATGAGAACAGGTAGATGCCGTTTGTACGTAGATGCTGCTTTGACACAAGTCGTTCAGCTCCGCTTAAAGCTGTGTTTGTTCTTTGCAGTTTTCGTTTTGAGAGAGTTACGTTGAAAATTGCTGAACTATCGTTCCTTGCAGCTGCAAGTCTAGAGGTGCGTTTAGTAGTTCTTTGTATAGGTGACGAGAGGCGTCAATTTCTGGAAATGTTTAAGGTCAAAGGATTACAGTGATTTCACAATAAGTGATTACTCCTCACTTGTTTTTCAGATAGACCTCTTTTCGCACTGGCCAGAGCGGTACACATAGAAATCTTCGGGCTTATCGCTTTTACATAAGGAGACCATCACTTCTTGTAAGAATACGCTTTCCCACACGGTGTGCTTATTCGGCGAGTAAGTAGTGAGGTACATTGGCGCGCTACGCGTTCCTTGTTTCTTGTAATTGTCATGTCAGAGTTATAACTCAGGTGCACTGTTTGTCAACAGAACGGCCGTCACAATCCTTCATACTGGCATTTTCTGAACACGTTCATTTTCCATAAAGCACCATTTGGCCTTAAAGTGAGTATAACGCAACAGACTAGGGAGTTGAACCATCGTGTTTTTTTGTTTAAATTTCATCACAGTACTAATCAATGCACGCAGTGACTCGCTATGAACCTGCTTTTGTGGAACCACACTCAGTTCAGTGACAAAATTTATGTTATTTGCTTTTTTTAGGTACCGCCCCCGACGAAGGGCCGGAGGGCCCGAAATGCATTGGGCAAGGGCAAGAAAAATGACCAGCTTTTTGTTATAACACAAACGCTTATGATGTAATATCGTTGTTTGGATTTACTTGATTCATGTATCAATGAAGTTTTGTACATGAAATGTATGCCATGTAATGATGATACTTGATGACTTGTTAGTAAAAATATGCAAATGAAAACAGAAGAATAATTTGCATTGTATTTTTTGATATAATTTGATAAAATTTGGGGAAATAGTTTCCAATGTGGACTTGCAACAGTGCACAGAGGGCAAGCGGTCTCGCTTGACTTTAATGCATGTTCTATATTTCAATAGACCACAACCTTTGGTTTCAGACTCCTATCATGTTGTTTTGCTCAATTTATGCATCTACAGCCTGTGCATTTCTTTTGTGGAACCCACTTTACACTCATACCATTCTCACTTGCAGTTATATCTTGCATAGAGCTACCCCACTGTCTCATTCTAGCTTTTTCTCACTCATCAAGTAGTGAGACATCCATTCTCACATTTGCCTCACTCATCCATGGAGTACTCGGAATTTATTCTGCACACACCTTATTTTTCATTTTTAGCTGCTCCACTTCTCGCTGTTCGAGATAATAACGTGGGTTGTTCACTGCAGCTCTTGTTTAAAAGTTCTAATACGGGAGAGAAATGCTTTATTAATCTTCAAAGTCCCTACCCATGTTTTACTTTGCATAGAGTAGTTGCGAGTCTTAATACTTACTACTCAATGAGAGATGTATGCTCTCCTTATTTGCTTTCTTTCGATTTGCAGTATTTGGTTAAAATGAGGGGGCATCCATTTCTTATCAGCTCCTCATTATGGTCTATCTAGCCTAGGTTAAAACATCATTAAGTTATTATCAGGTCTATTCACATGGAGGATGTCAGTTGTTCAGGGCCATTATAAATTGCCTCCCTTCTTATTATCAGAAGACACATTCACTTACCCCTTCCTCTTCAATATAGGCTCCACCTTTGTGGCTGTTTTTCCTTTTTCTTAGTTACTCCTTCTTATCAGTATTGGGGTTTGTTCAATTGCCCCTCTTACCGATTACCTATGTACAAGGAAATTACTAATTACTACCATGTTCTGCGGTGCCTTCATGGTTATCATAATCATTAACATTATTAAATTGTTGATATTAGAGATTCTCAGTGTGTTTGGGATATCCATAGCTCTTTAATAGGCTGGCCCCACTTATGGCTTGCGCATTGGTCTGCGCTTTGCCTTTGTTGCTAATCCCCTTGTGTGGTGGAAAGTCCCGCTGCCTCCTCTCGGCTTTTCCCTTTATAAAACATATTATTGAATGTCCCACGATATCTCCTGTTCTATCCTGCACCCTACTTCCATTATAGCTTCAGTTTTGATAGGCCTTACCTCGCGGTATCGTGTGGTTTGCCGCATCGGTTTCGGAGCAGTAAAACCGGCATCTAACTATAGCTGCCCTTTTAAACCTTTGCCGTTCGTTCCCTTTGCTAATATTTCCGGTTCACGGATAAGGTTTCCAGGTCATGGGTTGGGCATGTATCTCCTTCTACATACGGTCGGGTGTGCCGCAATCTTAGAGTGGTTTAGCTGTATCTGATTCTTCATTACAAATTATAACTGAGCTAGAATTCATTCATGTTCTTCATCCTACGTACGCGGCAATGCACCACTCGAGCAACTCCTCTTCAGTTGCTCGTTGGTACCCACCGTGTGTATGTTATCTACATAAGTTTAAAGAAACAGTTCAAACGCCATTACTATTCGATTTTTACAAACAGCATTTATTAAAAACCTTTATTAGAAAACTGTTTTATCTAGTGCATTATTATTGGGGGGATAGTTTTTCATGAATATTCACACCTATTCTATTCATGATCTTAGGTGCACACTTACATTCTATTAGTTACGAAAAATATATTGAAGAATGTTTTATCTGATTCTTTATTATTAAGAGGATAGTATAATGTGCCCACCATTTATGTTCAAGATCGGTGGAGTACCCACGCTCCTTTTTTTTCTTCTTTTCATCTCTCACCTGATTACAATATTTGTTTGAAATACTTTTCAGTATCAATATATTTATTAACAACCACCAGACTACATTAGTAAGAAATTTAGTTCTATATTTATCTCCAGTTTATTGTGTTCTGTTATTCAGGTCTGTCTAACACTTACATCGTCAGTATCTGATTGTACCTCATTTCCTATCCAATCAGACATGTACATATCTTTTTTTCGTCGCCACTCTTTCAGGGCGTCCATGATTTATCTGTACATTTTCTCCCACTCCTCCTGGTTATTTAGACCTTGTAAGTATGTTCTAAACTTACACATATAGAACTGTTCCCTAATCTTGCGTTTCCTATCAATGTTCCCCCCTCTTTTAGACATCTCAATGCGTTCTAGTACACACCAATTCAGATCCTCTATTTTATGTTTACTTTGTGTCCAATGATCTGTTAGTGGGGCATTTTGTTTGTTGTTTTTAATTGCGGACCTGTGTTCGTTGAGCCGAATCCGGATTTCTCTTCCGGTTTCTCCAACGTAACACAGTCCACACGGACACCTGATGATGTAAATTACATTGCTAGTTCTGCAATTAAACATTTCTTTAAAACGATGTTCCGAATTGTTTATCTCTATTTGTTCACCCTTAATTATATTTTTACAATTCATACATCCCCCACAGGGGTGGTTACCGATTACTCGCTTCATTGTATCCACCCTTACTTGGTGGTTCCCTGTCTTGTCTTTGTATGTTTTAACCAATCTATTCCTAATCGTTCTGTTTCTTCTGGAAGAGAAAAGTGGTTTTTCAATTGGGCCTGTATTTTCATCTTGTAAAAGGCGCCAATTTCTATTAATGATATTCTTCACTTTATTGATCACTGTTGTGAAATTTGTCACAAATGTTATCTTCTTGTGTATGTATTTATTCTGTCTATTCTCATCATCAAAGAGGGCCTCACGATTATAATATTTAGCTCTTTTGTATGCTTGTTTTAAGATCCTATTAGGATAGCCCCTCGTTGCTAATTTAGTTTTTAAGTTATCAGCATGTCTTTCAAAATCCCCTCTATCCGAGCAGTTCCTACGGAGACGCAGGAACGCCCCGAATGGGATATTATCCTTTTGACACCGTGGGTGTTCGCTTTGGTAATGGAGCATCGCATTTCTGTCTGTCGGTTTGACAAATAAATCCACTTTCAATTTATTATTCTTGGTTTGGATTTTTATATGAAGGAAGTCACAATATTCTTGGCTCATATTGGAAGTGAACTTTAAGTTCTGATCCCCACAATTGAGCCATTCTATAAAGATTATCAGTTCTTCTCTGCTTCCTGTCCACACGAAAAATATATCATCTATGACGTTTTCATAAAAAGGGGCTGCTTCATTATAGATATGTTTATCTTCAAAAGCACCAACATAGAGGCAGGCCAGGCTCGGCGCCCAGGTCGCCCCCATGCTGGTGCCCTTGATCTGACAATATAGGTCATCCTCAAAAAG
This sequence comes from Lissotriton helveticus, assembly GCF_964261635.1. Lineage (NCBI taxonomy): Eukaryota > Metazoa > Chordata > Amphibia > Caudata > Salamandridae > Lissotriton > Lissotriton helveticus. The sequence goes on from NC_136068.1 coordinate 1,795,528,438, forward strand.
AAAGATGTTATTTTTGAGTTTCAGTTCAGTCAGCTCTACAATGAAATATGCATGTTCAGACAAATCACCGTTCTCATCCTTTAAAATATCCCTCACTGTGTTGACTGTAGCTGTTTGGGGGATATTTGTATACAGTGCTTCTATGTCTAAACTGACAAACCATTGAGTCTCGCCATCAAAATCTAGCCCTTCTTTTTTCTTAGTCATTGCGGTGGTATCTTTAATATATGATTTTTGTAGTGCTACTATTGGTCTCAGAAATTTATCCACATAGATACTCAAGGGTTCTGTGAGGGAGTTTAAGCTAGAAACAAGGGGTCTCATGGGTGGATTCGTTAAATTCTTGTGGACTTTAGGTAGTCCATAGATGGCTGGTAATACCGGGTGGCGATTCAACAAAAATTCATATTCTTCAGGGCATATCAGCTCATCTTCCTTTGCTAGATCTAAGAGATTTTTTACATTGTTTTGTAAGACTCTCCATTCTTCCCTAGATGACCTTCTATAATGCTCCTCCACATGTAGTAGAGATAGCATTTTGTTCCTATAATCCACAGTATCTAATAGAACAATACTCCCACCTTTATCCCCTGGTTTTATTGTTAGGCTATCACAACTTTCTAGATCTGTAAGGACATCTCTACATTCCTTAGACAGATTGTTATTTAAAGATTTATATTCTACACTTAAAAGCTCTTCTATGTCTTTCTCCACAGCCCTTTCGAATAATTCCACATTTTTGTGCACCATGTTACGTGCTGGGGTCCATACAGATTGAGGTTTCAGTCCGGACAAATTTTCTTTTACACTAGGATCTTTATTCAGAAAAAAATATTTTAACCTTACTTTTCTGAATAGACTTTTAATGTCCTTCTGAATATCGTAAGAGTTAGGTCTGGAAGTAGGAGCAAACCCTAAGCCTAAATTTAAAACTTTCTCTTCTACTTTATTTAAAACTCTTTGGGATAGATTGATAATAGGGGCCTTATCTTGGACCTTTAGTCCCATTGTTTCTGACTCCTTGTCTTCATATATGGGGGTTTGTACTGTTGAGCTGGCCGTTGGAATTTCCCCCGACCTCTCCCCCTGTGGCTTTGGTTTTGTCTTGCTTGTTGGTGCCCTAAAAAAGGTCTTTGTTCCCTGTATTGTCCCTGGTTAGGTTCATTTCTGTTCCTATTATCTGAGCGGTTTTCCTCCTCAGAGGAGATAGAGATAAACAATTCGGAACATCGTTTTAAAGAAATGTTTAATTGCAGAACTAGCAATGTAATTTACATCATCAGGTGTCCGTGTGGACTGTGTTACATTGGAAAAACTGGAAGAGAAATCCTGATTTGGCTCAACAAACACAGGTCCGCACTAACAGATCATTGGACACAAAGTAAACATAAAATAAAGGATCTGAATTGGTGTGTACTAGAACGCATTGAGATGTCTAAAAGAGGTGGGAACATTGATAGGAAACGCAAGATTAGGAAACAGTTCTATATGTGTAAGTTTAGAACATACTTACAAGGTCTAAATAACCGGGAGGAGTGGGAGAAAATGTACAGATCATGGACGCCCTGAGAGAGTGTCGACGAAAAAAAGATATGTACATGTCTGATTGGATAGGAAATGAGGTACAATCAGATACTGACGATGTAAGTGTTAGACAGACCTGAATAACAGAACACAATAAACTGGAGATAAATATAGAACTAAATTTCTTACTAATGTAGTCTGGTGGTTGTTAATAAATATATTGATACTGAAAAGTATTTCGAACAAATGATGTAATCAGGTGAGAGATGAAAAGAAGATCATGAATAGAATAGGTGTGAAAATTCATGAGACACTATCCCCCCAATAATAATGCACTAGATAAAACAGTTTTCTAATAGTGGTTTTTAATAAATGCTGTTTGTAAAAATCGAATAGTAATGGCGTTTGAACTGTTTGTTTAAACTTATGTAGATAACGTACACATGGTGGGTACCAACGAGCAACTGAAGAGGAGTTGTTCGAGTGGTGCATTGCCGCGTACGTAGGACGAAGAACATGAATGAATTCTAGCTCAGTTATAATTTGTAATGAAGAATCAGATACAGCTAAACCACTCTAAGATGGCGGTGCACCCGACCGTATGTAAAAGGAGATACACGCCCAACCCATGACCTGGAAACCTTATCCGTGAACCGGAAATATTAGCAAAGGGAACGAACGGAAAAGGTTTAAAAGGGCGGCTATAGTTAGATGCCGGTTTTACTGCTCCGAAACCGATGCGGCAAACCACACGATACCGCGAGGTAAGGCCTATCAAAACTGAAGCTATAATGGAAGTAGGGTGCAGGATAGAACAGGAGATATCATGGGACATTCAATAATATGTTTTATAAAGGGAAAAGCCGAGAGGAGGCAGCGAGACTTTCCACCACACAAGGGAATTAGCAACATAGGCAAAGCGCAGACCAATGCGCAAGCCATAAGTGGGGCCAGCCTATTAAAGAGCTATGGATATCCCAAACACACTGAGAATCTCTAATATCAACAATTTAATAATGTTAATGATTATGATAACTATGGAGGCACCGCAGAACAGGGTAGTAATTAGTCATTTCCTTGTACATAGGTAATCGGTAAGAGGGGCAATTGAACAAACCCCAATACTGATAAGAAGGAGTAACTAAGAAAAAGGAAAAACAGCAACAAAGGTGGAGCCTATATTGAAGAGGAAGGGGTAAGTGAATGTATCTTCTGATAATAAGAAGGGAGGCAATTAATAATGGCCATGAACAACTGACATCCTCCATGTGAATAGACCTGATAATAACTTAATGATGTTTTAACCTAGGCTAGATAGACCATAATGAGGAGCTGATAAGAAATGGACGCCCCCCCATTTTAACCAAATACTGCAAATCGAAAGAAAGCAAATAAGGAGAGCGTACATCTCTCATTGAGTAGTAAGTATTAAGACTCGCAACTACTCCATGCAAAGTAAAACATGGGTAGGGACTTTGAAGATTAATAAAGCATTTCTCTCCTGTATTAGAACTTTTAAACAAGAGCTGCAGTGAACAACCCATGTTATCATCTCGAACAGCGAGAAGTGGAGCAGCTAAAAACGAAAAATAAGGTGTGTGCAGAATAAATTCTGCGTACTCCATGGATGAGTGAGGCAAATGTGAGAATGGATGTCTCACTACTTGATGAGTGAGAAAAAGCTAGAATGAGACAGTGAGGTAGCTCAATGCAAGATATAACTGCAAGTAAGAATGGTATGAGTGTAAAGTGGGTTCCACAAAAGAAATGCACAGGCTGTAGATGCACAAATTGAGCAAAGCAACATGATAGGAGTCTGAAACCAAAGGCTGTGGTCTATTGAAATATAGAACCTAAATACATGGAAGATGGCAATAAGAAATGTATGGATCAAACCGCACTAAGATCAACTAGTGATTATGTTTTATGTTTAATTTATTCCAACAGATTGTTTTTAATTGCCCTGAAGAAGGTGGTGCGCACAGCAAGATCCACCGAAACGCGTCAACAGTTTTTATGTATCTTCATTTATTGTTATGAATATTGATTGATTATAATATGTTTGCTTTGTCCGTATATGGCTGAATAGAATATGCAGTTGAGTCCAGCATTATTTGCATAGTGGTCATATTGTTTTTAATCTGTTTGATATCTGCATAATAGGTTGATGTACTGACCAAGTATGAATTATATGTGGTTCTATGTTTTTATGAAAATAAAAGTCTGAGATTTCATCTCAGTTACACAATGACCTCCAGTAGATTGTAAGTGCCTTTTGTGGTGTCACTTTTAAAACAACTCTCACACTTGTGTTTGAAAGATTTGAATGCTTGATGAGTCCCATAGGCCGAGATTAATAGACCTGAGTAAGAAAGGAGTTAGTGTATGAAATTGTGCTACACGACCAAGGGAACCCCTTGTTTTTTTTACTTGTTGAGCGACCCTGTTCCCTTGTGGTTAAGTAAGGGTGACTCTCTTCTTGTTTCTATAGTATCAGAGAATGATGTCTGTCAAAGTCTATATGTAGCCTGCTTGGAGTCCTCTTACATCGTACTCCCCACTAGCTTTGATGGAAAATATACCAGTGCAGGTAGTGGCGTCCGGTCCGAAATCGGCACCGAAGCCTGTGCAGAACCAGAAGTAGGTGCAAGAAGCACAAATGGCACTGAGAGCAAACCCTCAAGCGGGTACGCATTCCTGATGAAGGAAGGGAAGGAAACACCTTTGATTAAAATTTGGGGAGCTCTGCATGTCAGTAAGGAAACGTAAAGCTAAGAAGCATTTTAGTAGCAAATGAGGAGCGAGTAATGGAATGATCTTACAAAAGAATGGCAGTGGCAGAATAGATGTGGAATAATACATAAGTGCTTAAAGATGAGTTTTAACAGCAATGATGTTGGGCTGTCTCGTTCATACAGACACTCTTTCCTACTACTCTTTCCCATACTTTCTCTTAACTTAGAATGGCATTTTTCTTCAAGCAGAGCATGAAGATTGAGATAGTTATTGTTTGTGCTAACACAAAAAACAAAAGAGATCAAATTACTGAAGATATTTGGTAGGAACTTCTATTATGTTCCTGGTCCTTTTAAATTTCTAGGTTTTTTCTACATAAACCTTTCTTTTACCAGAAGTGGATTTGTGTTAGCGATATAGATAGGAAATGGCAGAGGAAGCATGTCTCCAGTATTTATTGGTATTTGCCATTCCCTGAGGGCCTGGCATTAGGACAGCCCATGAAATTCAGACAAACAGAAGGCAGCTAGAGGAGTACCTGCTCTAAGCTTAAAATATGTAATCAGTATGTTGCTTCTTCTACTTCAGAGACACAGAAAATCATTACTTAAGCTGCTAAATCTATCAGAAGACAGAAGCTGGTGCTATCGTAAATCAGAACAACAAGTCCAGTTTCTTTCAGGAATCACCTGTAATGTGTTGAGAACAGCTGCTTATACTTTTTAATTTCAGGCGAATTTTATTGAGCAAATTTTTCATAAACAAATGAACAGAGGAAAAAGAAACAATCAGAGGATACAAGGGTCCAATTTAAGGTATACACTTCAGTTGCGTAGAGTCCTGGAGGGTTGATCATGACCTGAGGGTCTAGAATACAGGGTGAAATCCTGGCAGGAGATGGTAAGTGAGAGCAAAACCACATAGGGAGATTAGATAAACCCATTGAAAGTGTGATGTGGCGTAAAATTAAGTAATAGAAGAAAAGTAAAAGCAAAATAAAAAGTGGAAAGAAGCGGCACTAATAGCTATAGAGACAAAACACATGTCTCAATGTGTAAAATCCAAGGAGGTCCTAATGTATATAAGTGCAGGTGCGTTCCAGGTAATAATCTCTACTCAATCCTAGAGTTCAGTTCATGCTTTTGGGAGAAGGTGATATCAGTTCTAAATATCACTCATACTTGTACCCATGTGAGAGAGGGCAGATATGTACCCATGTGAGAGAGGGCAGATATACAGGGGTATAGGCGGTGGAAAAAAGAGAATCACTTATCTGCTTATAATTGAGGTGCATCAAAGATAGCCAGGAGGAATCACTGGATGAGAGACTGGAAGGTTGAGACATCTGATAAATATTCCCTCCTTAAAATCCCCTCTGAGGGAAGAAAAGAGTCTTGAGATCAACTTTAATGTGATCATTACTACAGCATTTAATGATCATGGCCTGCACTATAAAGGAAACCCTTCGAATATTTGGAATCAGTCCAGCTGGGACTCTAACAAATCTGAAAGGAAATCTTTCACTTATTCATGTCATAAAAGAGTTCAGCCTAACATATCATCACAGAAGATGGTTTCTGTGGGACAGAAAGAAGCACCCAAAAAGAAGTCCTAACTATTGGCCACAAGATGCTGATGGGGTAGTAGGAAGGATTCAGAAGTTCAGCACCAACATCTTTGGACATTGAACATTGACAGGAGAGGCTATTTCAGTGCGTTTGGCCTCTTTACTCAAGATTCAAGGGTCATCCCTACTCCCATCCGCGAGATCTATCAAGGCTCCAAGCTATCTGGGAAGGAATTCCCTCATTACTAAAGGAAGCAGCCATCATTTTGATGTCTCTGGAAAAAGCAGGAAAGCAGGTTATTCTACCTTGTTTGTTGGTTGAAAAATCTTTTGGGTTTTGATGAGCACTGAATTTGAAATGAGTAAATGCACAGGTGTAAACTATTCATTTTAAAATGAAGGGTCTGCAGATGATAATCCCAGTGCTTGTACACCAAGAGTATCTGGTGATACTAGATTTACAGGATGCAAGTATGTATATATAGCTCATATATCCAGAGCACCAAAGATTCCTGAAGTTGAAGTAAATAATCTCATTTTCCAGGTCCTGGTCCAACACTTTAGGATAAAAAGGCTCCCAGTGGATTCACCAAAGTTCTTCCTCACCTGTCAGAATTACTCTACCAGAAAGCAATTCTCCTCCATTCCCAGATAGATGACTGGCTTTTTTATACTAATGCTAAGAGACCACAGGCCTCGGATAAAAGTGAAAAAGTCCCACATATATTTCTTTCTCAGGATCTGGATTTCACTGGGACAAAATGAAATAGGGTAACTCTTTCAGAAAGGAGGGTGGTCAAGATATAAAGTCATATCAGGATTCTGCTCTCTATGGCCTGTCCAAAAGCAGGTGCTTGGTTGCAAGTACACCGACATACAGTGGCAAAAAACAAGGTACTTGGGTAATGCCTTTAGTGGTCAGTGAATTTCTGCGGGTGCCAGACAAGATTCAGAAGATTTTCATAGCACCCACCATGAAACTCCACATTGGTCCGCCCCGCCCTGGATTTGATATCAATCAATTAATCAGACGTTTTATATATATAGCGTGGCTTATCGCCTGTGAGGGTATCCAGTCTCTGTGATGCGGTCTCAGCCAAAAAGCCACATCTTGAATCCCTTCATGAAGTGGGTCAGCAAGGGTGAAGTGTAGAGGTGGAACAGGAGGGTGTACAAGGCTTTGGCAGCTAGATGGGAAAAGGAGTGTCCTCCAGAGTGGCAGCAGCAGATGCTTGATATGTGTGCGAGATGAGTGGAGATGTGGTTTCTGGGAGGTCGGTGAAAATTAAGGGGGGGATTTATGTACAAGAGTCCTTGGTTGTGGATGACATTGTAGGTGTGGGACAGAAGCTTGAATTGGCATCTCGTCTGAATAGGAAGCAAGTGGAGGCCTTTCAGGTGCTGGGTGATGTGGGTCCTCTTGAGTAGGGTGCAGATCAGTCTGGCTGCTGCGTTCTAGATTGTCTGGAGCCTTTCCATGAGTTCGGTGCTGGTGCCTGCATAGATCGTGTGCAGGGCCACTGTATCCATACCACCTCGATGCTCTGACATGGATTCTTTCTGATTGCTGCTCGTGCCATTGGACGTAGAGCCTGTAGTTATCAGAATATGCCAGTGAGCCAATCTCTAATCTTATAATCTTATTATTGGGCTCTATGAGTCCATTCCACAGAAAAGGGAGAAAGGTGGTTTGGTGAGGAATCTGCCATTAGATAAAGTCTCCACCAGAAAAGGCATTACTGAGGGCAAGCAACTTGTTCTTCTTGTAGAGATTTATAACAATGATTCATTGCATTGTGACTAAATACCAAAGCAGTATTTACTCAGGTGTTAAGCCCGTGGAATTACATAATTCTGAAGGACAATTCAGGTTGAATTCCCGTCCCACCAGAATTGGCTGTAAACACAATAGTGCTTCGAAACCTTGTGGAAGGATGCCCACATCACACCATGGCATGTGCCCCAGACTGGTACGAGCACCAGCACTGTGGAAGCAGCCTTACCTTTGTTGGAATGAGCATGCAATCTTTTGGGGGCATTTTCTTGGCTACTCCATGGCAGATCCTTATGCATTGGTAGAGAGTTCTCTTTTATACCACTTTATTTTCCCCTTTTAGATCCAGAGAAGCCCACAAAAAATTGATGGCCCATTCGATAGTCTGTGGCTCAATCATTGTAATAACCGAGGGTCCTCTTAGAATCAAAACAGTGGATCTAAACCTCTTCCTTGAAGGAATAGTGTACAAAGATGGAAGGACAGGTCTAACTTAGGGCAAGAAAGCCACTTTTGTCCACAGGGCCAGTTTATCCAGGAAGAAAAGTGAGTTTGAATGCTGGACGGACATCTGTTCTTGGCACCCAGGGAAGTGAAAATAGATGTGACCTCGCACCGGGCACTTGTGGTGTGCTCCCCTGGAATCCCCTCCTGACTCCCTGAAAGGATCAAAACTGTTGAGGATACTTCTGCACAAGCGCATCAAGCCCAAGGCGCAGTCACTCTACCTTCTTTGAACTGGTCAAGGGCCAAGTGACTCTGAAGAGACGGGTCCCATTGAAGAGCATGTCCATGAATGACTGCTTGATGTCACTCATCATCATCAAAATTACTTTATTCGGCATACAAATATACCATAAAAAGTACAGTGTTAAAAAGCATCATAAAACTATTTTTAAAAATCCAAGCTAAAAATCTATATACAATCAATTCATAGAGTGGGACTGATTCACCAAAAGTATAATCAGGATGACTAGCATGGAATGTTCGGGGTCAGAGTAGGTCTGGACAAATTCAATAACAAGTTACATTAAAATATCACAAATTGGAATACAGATCAATATTTCATAGTACAGGGCTAATACCTAACCTTTTCCTCATAGAGGGGTAATAAAAACAAAATAATTTACCCCTCCCCTCTAGTATTCCTGAGTCTCGCTGCTGATCTTAAAAAATTTACAGCACAAAAAAGTGTTAAAACCTCTGCGGAAAATTTAAAAAACAGTAGGGCCACCTTTGCCTGTTTAAACTGGCATTCTTTAAAATACTTTTTTAATATAATTTCCTAAGATAGGCATAAAAAGGGCAGAGTAAGACAAAGTGAAGCGTGTCCTGTGGAGACCGTTGGGCGCAGCCACAAGGACCCTTCGTCTCTATTAATGCTGTATATCCTGCGGGAACTGCCAGGATGTGATGAAGCATGTTCAGCCTAAATCGGGTCATGAGGAATCTATACTGTGGATTATGAGTATAGGACAGATACGGTTCCATGCCCTGGCATGATTTGGCTAATACATGGGCTCTCACTGATGATTTGGTCAGTTCCCTGTCTTCCCTTAATGAAGCCACTTGCTTTAGAAATTCTGTCTTATTACATTCCTTGTCCCGAGGTAACAGTTTGGTTGGATTGTTAAAATATTCGGCATAACCCAAAGCCGTCAGAGTTTCCCTCACATATTTGAGCCAGGGGATGTTTCGTCCCCAGTCCCGGGCAATGCAGTCCATTATTATCTATTTGCAAAGTGATGCTTCCGCGTTTGTCCATATATTAATCCAACAGGTGAGGGGTTTGATTTGCAGCCGGTCAGTGATGTAGATGAGACCCTATTCCTCGTGAACTATGTAAGACGGTGTACTCTGGGGAACTTTCAGTTCTCAGTTCTCAGATACTTGTTTTCTTCTGTTTGAATCTTCTCTAGGTTACTAAAGCCCCAAACTTCACTACCGTACAGAACTTTAGCGCAACTTACAGAGCTATACAAGTTCTGTATTTGCTCAGGGGACCAGCGACCTAACCTTTTTGCAAAATTCGTAATTGCCCCCACTGAGCTAGTTAGTGTGCTGTGTTTCTCAACTGCCAGGTTTTTAAAGCTAAGGCAGCTGTCAAATAGAATCCCAAGATAAGAGAATGCCTGCACTTTTTCAGCCTGTTAGAGCCAATTGTGTAATTGAATTTCTTGTTTGGCGTTTTTCCCATTTCCATGACGCAAGATTTAGTGAGGTTGGGTGACAGATCTAAACTCTCCATAAAACAGACAAAACCATCTATAAGGCACTGGAGACCACCGGGAGTGCGTGCCAAAAGCAAACCATCATCCGCATATAGCAAGACGGGTATCCCTCTTCTTCCTAACCATGGGCAATCCACCCCTAGTGCTCCTAGCGCCTAGACCATTTATGTATAGGGTGAATAGAAAAGGCGCCAGGATACAACCCGGCCTCACCCCTCTGGAGCATGGGAAATGGTCGGTGGTCCTTCCCTCCTCATTATATCTAACCTGAGCTGGGATGTTCTGGTGCAGTACTTCTAGGATGTTTACCAGACCCGGGTCAACACCGAGAGCCCCCAATAATTCCCACAGTTTCCTTCGGTTTACCCGATCGAAGGCTCCCGTCAAGTCCATAAAACCCAAGTACACTATCCCCTCACTGGCCACTGTATACTTGGCTACCAGGAGATATAAATAGAGGCATTGATCGGACGTAGAGCGGCCGAACCTGAACCCGTTCTGGGTGTCAGTAATTATCTCATGTTCGTCCGCCCATTCCATTAGCCAATTGAGAATGGCCCTGCCTAGGACTTTCACAGTCACATCAATAAGTGAGATGGGCCGATAGCACTGTGGGTTATTCCTATTGCCCTTTTTGAATATGGGGACTATTGTGGTCGTTGACCAGGACGCTGGCACCCCTGAGTCCACTGCTGCATTTATTACTCTGGTTAATATGGGCGCCCAGAGTTCAACTTGGCTCAGAAAAAGGTCTGGCGGAATACCGACGGGCCCCGGAGCCTTATTCCGTGTCAGCCCCCCTATACCCGCCTTTATCTCTCCCAGAGAGAAGGTTATCTCGGTCTGGCTCACATTTCCTACCTCTGCTGCAGTCAGATCGTCATTACTACCGTGATTATAAAGGCCTTGAAGGTGCTCAAACCAAGACTCTGGTAGGATGTGACAGGCTAGCTTGGGTTTATCTATATCTCGAAAACAGGGGTCATTAATGACTCTCCAGAAAGCATTCGACTCTGCAGCTTCTCTTATATTCTCCCATGCCTGCTTCTGCAATAAAGTTTTACGCCCTTTACTGCCTTTTTGTGCTGTACCCTACATCGGGATATCTTTAACTTGTTTTTTGGGGAAATTTTTAGGGCTGACTTCAGCTCCCGCAGGGCGGTAGAGCATTCATGATCAAACCACCTGGGGGTGTCAAGATCCCTTTTCATCTTACTGCTCCTCAGCAAGCCATCAGTTTGATAGGTGACACCCTCAAATGCCTTGATCAAGTCTGCCCCCTCCACTGCTATGTCTAAACACTTCCAGACTTGTTGATTACTCTGTGCCAATAAGGCTCTATAAAATGCATCACCATCAATGTTCACCGAACGTAGTCTCCTGCCCTGGTCAGCGGCTTTAATTGAGCCGCCGTCCTCCCTACGAGACAGATGCGTGGGCGGGTTAGGGTCCCTGAGAGATAAAACCAGGGGGTTATGATCACTAAAAATGCTGGACTCTATATTAAAACTTGTAACCCAACTCTTTAACGTGTTGGTGACAAAAATAAAATCAATAAAAGTGTCACTTCCCCTACCTTTAAAGGTGGGGTTTACCGGGCTATTCTTCCCCGTCCTAATCAAGTCCATAGTGTGCGTAAGGGCGTGTGTGCCCAATACCTTGCTTAACTCCCTTCCTTCCATTGAATGTTCCAAATGCCAGCTCACTGTCAATGGGAAGAGGACCATTCCCTCCTAATGCTTTTCAGGGCGGGGCATGGATGGCAGTTAAAGTCGCCCACTAATACCAACTGTGAGCTCATGGCCCCTTGCTCTTGTATACTTGTCAGGTGGTCTCCCAGTTTATTAAGTCTCAACAGGGTCCGTACCGATGTGATAGCATTGTAAAAGTTAATAAAAATTAATTTTAGGCCATTGTTACGATACCTGATCCCTTGCATAGATTCCGAGTCCCATCCCAGGTCCTCCCATCTCCCTTGCAGCCTCAGATCCACATAGGTGATCACACCACCATTGGCTCGCCCCGAAGCTGCCTTGCACGCCGGGACAAAAAACATTTTATAACCATCTAAAGCAGATACATTGCTATTTACCTCCCACGTTTCCTGTAGGCAGATGATGTGAAAATTCTTTATATAGGCTAGTCAGTCATGGTTTTTTAATTTAGAGGCCAGTCCAGCTACATTCCAGGAGATTATCTTAATATCACTATCTAAGGGACTGCCAAGGCTTTTCAGACCTAGGACAGGTGTGCGGCCTTGATAAGTCACCGGGTTTTCCCAAAATTCCCTCTGGGCCCAACCCGCTATCATCTCCTTGTCCAAAATGAGCGATGGGATTGCTTAATTTTGACAAGCCCATCCCTCCTGAAACTCCATTACGGGGCGATCCCCCCATATGACAACCTTCTCAGAATGCAATACCCCGTCCAGTCAGTCTATTTCATTCAGTGTTGAAACATTATGAAGGGGTGCATACTGGTTAGTAAGGGCAACTGACTATCCCTCCCAGAGTGGTCCAGCTAAATTCCGCCTAAAAGCATCTTTGGTTCTCGCGCACATCATGTCCCTGTAGAAAAAGCCCGGAGGCAGCATTCTGATGCCTGACCCGCCCTTGGCCTGATATAGGTCCCTACGTTGGTTTGCGATGAGGTCACTTGCCAGCTCTGGGTGCCTGAAGTTTAAGATCACACAATCCCCTGTGAATCTCTTACTACTATTTCCAATCCAGGACACCCTCCTTGCCATGCGAATATGCCTGTGATGTGAGATATTAAAACCTGTATTATGAGCGAGCCATTGGGCAGCCTTGTTAATCAGGGTTCTCGAGGATTCTTCTCTACCATCACTGCTGGCCGGGACCCCTGTCAGGACCACTGTGTAGGGGCATAATGCCGTTGGCAAATCTAGGATCAGCAGACTCTAGGTGCTCTGTGCATGGTCGACTAGTGTTGACCCTGGTTCATTAGAAGTAGCTACTCCTCCTTCAGGATGCTTGGGGGGAATATTAGGGTTACATAAATCGGCTGGCCTGACACGGGTTAGATCTTGGGCACCTTGATTAGTTCCTACCAATGGTCCCTCAAGTGAGACCTCTTTTGTCCCTTCAAGCTGTCCACAGTCAGGATTTCCCCCCACTGTTCCCCCCATGCTCAGATCTAACTTGGGGCGTGGAGCATCCTTTGCTTCCCCCGTCCCCAGCCACACCGTGCTGCCCTGTTCCAGTAACTGGGAAAGTTTCCCTTCTATCACATTCAATTTCTCATACACAGGCCCCAGGTGGGTGATTAGCATTGATTCAAACTTTGACCATAATGCATTTTCTGCTCCCTGATTCAACTCCGCCTTTCCGCAACTTTGGCACTGTGAACTGAGTGCGGAGCCCGCTACCTCTTTAGCCCTGCCGGATTTGCCCTTGCCCCCCTGCTTTGAATTGGGTTTTACCATTTGCTGTCCCCCCCCCTGCTTTGATTACCTGAGGCCGTAGGGTCAGCTAAAGGAGCGGCCATAGTTGCAGTATCCTTAGTTTTCAGGGCTCCTTTAGATCGTGACCACCTCCCCGCATACCCTTGGCGTGGTACCTACACCTGATGGATCCACCACTGGCTCCAGTTCGTCTTCCCCAGCCCTGCACCATCAATTGATGAAGAAATTGGGTTGGGGTGCGTCTCTATCTCTTCTAGAGTAATCTGTGACTGGCTTAAATCAACGGTTAACAGATCAATGGGTTGTGACAATGTGGTGGCATGGACCAGGGCCTTTGTACTGATATAGTGTTCTTGATTGGGTAAACCTGAGGGAGTCCCGACATTGGGTGATTTACAGGTGGCTAAGGGTCCCATAGAAGATCGCTTCTGTACTAGATTAGTGTCCAACGATAGTCTCTTCGCTGTCAGCTGGATTTCACGAATCAGAACCGACTCTGCTCTTGTCAGGAATGCATCCAGGGTCCCTTTTACCCCACCCCCCACCACAGAGGTTGTGGTCTTGCGTTTGCTCATTCTAAAGAGTGAGGGATTAGAATCTTGGTATTAATTTATATAGCACAAGGATAAAGTGAGATGGAATCAGGAGAAAAAACAACGGGGGTCAAACCTTGAGGTTAACTGCGATCCAGATGTGGTTGTGTCCCTTAGTCCCTGGGAGTTCCTTGTGATAAACAGCGATTCTTCTGTCTCTTGGTCCTAAGATACAGAGAGGCTGGTCAGTGTTTGTGAGCTGATCCACAGGATCCGCAGAATTACTTTCCTGTATCTGTGGGTACAACACGTGGTTCCCCAACTGAGGGCGCAAGGGGGTGGCCCAGCCCGGCATTTTCCGACCTAAGATGGGTGCGGACGGGCCCTCCCTTGGCCCGGGCTTCGCGGTGCACTTTTAGCGCGAGGCTGCGATGCTGGCTTCTCCCTGCAGGCGGTGGTTTGTGGGACCAAGAGTCCAAGAGTCCCTCACGGTGGCAGCAAGTGGTGGCAAACAATGGGAATTCCTGCTTCGCGGGTGACGCAGCGCACTTTTAGTGCGAGGCTGCGATGCTGGCTCCTCCCTGCAGGTGGTGGTTTGTGGGACCAAGAGTCCAAGAGTCCCTCACGGTGGCAGCAAGTGGTGGCAAACAATGGGAATTCCTGCGTCGCAGGTGACGCGGCGCACTTTTAGCGCGAGGCTGCGATGCTGGCTCCTCCCTGCAGGCGATGGTTTGTGGGACCAAGAGTCTAAGAGTTCCTCACGGTGGCAGCAAGTGGTGGCAAACAATGGGAATTCCCGCGCCGCTGGTGACGCGGCGTGCTTTTAGCGCGAGGCTGCAATGCTGGCTCCTCCCTGCAGGCGATGGTTTGTGGGATCAAGAGTCCAAGAGTCCCTCACGGTGGCAGCAAGTGGCGGCAAACAATGGGAATTCCAGCGTCGCAGGTGACACGGCACGCTTTTAGTGTGAGGCTGCGATGCTGGCTCCTCCCTGCAGGCGGTGGTTTGTGGGACCAAGAGTCCAAGAGTCCCTAACGGTGGCAGCAAGTGGGGGCAAACAATGGGAATTCCCGCATCACGGGTGACGCAGCGCGCTTTTAGAGCAAGGCTGCGATGATGGCTCCTCCCGGCAGGTGGTAGTTTGTGGGACCAAGAGTCCCTCACAGTAGCAGCAAGTGGCGGCAAACAATGGGAATGTCACTCAAGAATCCAGTGAATCGGATCCACGCATGGCATCTAAGCACCACACTAGTACTGACTGCTCTACCCAGCCAGTCAGTAGTGTTCAGGCCTGATCTGATTTAGTAACTCAATGCATCTTGGTCATCCTAGATGAGGCATTGGAGATTTAGCTGTACATAATCTGGGAAATGGGAAAGATATCCACCACCATGTCCCATAACACTTAGGTGTAACTCCCTAGGAGGTAGCTCGTATTGATGGACCTAAGGGCAAGGATAGCAGAGAACAACCTCCCTTTGGCAAATGCCTCCATGCACGTCGACTTGTAATCTGGTGGAGTAGTCTGAAACGCATTCAGGTTCGAACCACTGTTGGAGGCCTATAACAAAAGGTGTTCTGGTAACTACTGTTAAAGGAGCAAGGTTGGGTCTCCCTGGGCCAGCCTATGTCACCTTACAATATGCCTGTTGACTGGAGGGCAAAATCCTAGCTTTGCCCAGGTGCCTACATGGTGTCCATAGGTTGAAGAGTCAAATAGGTTCCGGACTTGAAGACGGAGTTTGCGGCCTCACGGTTCTTGGGGCACTGCACAACTCCGAATGATGAGAGTGACTGGACGAAGGGAAGCCCTATTTGGATGTTTTTATTTTTTGCTTCTTTTTGACTCTCATGAAGATTTTAACGAATAATGGTCTCTAGATCAGCCACTAGAGCGTATCTGCACTCATGACTTCGACCGGGAACAGACCATCCATGGCTTCCATCGATGCTTCGCAATGCAAAGTTTGGCTTTGCCTTTACAAAATGACCTTGAGATTCATGTTGGTACACTGATCACACATTGTTGTGCCATGTTTATAGCCTTAACACCATAGACAGACCTCGTGGGGGTTCGTCACTGACAGCTCTGGCAATCCTTACACGGATGGAACCTCTGGTCTTAGAAGGTGACAGGACCGTAGCACTCTGTAATATTTATATAGAAAAACTCGGTCAAGTCTGAAGATTCAAGGGAGCTAGCTCTGGATCTGCAGCAGAAGGACAGCAAGAAAGAAATGTCAGTGGGTGGAGGTGGCACAGATATAGTAGTCTCAACAACACATCTGGGGCTGGACAGACCTGATATAGAGCCGCATAACACAACCACCCAGCACATAAGGGAGAATTGGTATGATCTTTCGAATTCTATCTGGCGCTGGGGAAATTAACAAGGTGAGGTGTCTGAGGATAGAAGCCTTTATCAGAACATATTTGTAGTCCCTTGGGCCAGATTTTGTTAGCACAAATCATAAGGCACATTCTCATCATTGAAATTCAACGTCTCAGGACTACGAGATGGATCTTACTTTAACACATTTAATAACAAAGGAACTAGAGTGGATGATGTAGCACTTTAACTTGTTGAAATTGATTACTTGGCTAGCTAGTATGGACCACTGTCACAACAGATGTCAGTGCACAGGATCCATGCCTGAATGAAGGATCATGTACTTCAGGGACAGTAATGGCTGGTGAACCCTAAAAATAGTATTGCATAAGCCCTTTTCTTGAATTGGAGCAAATAAGCACCTGAAGTGAGAGAGCTTGAACTACCTGTGGAAAGGGGATTCTAAGTCAGGACCACAGGCTCAGATTATGTTTTACTCTTCCTTTATTTTCCAGCTCAGCAGCCTTACAACATAACAGATACAAAAAAACTACAAATCCCATGAGTCTTTGTACTGGATACAACAGCAATAACCATAGAGGCAATCCCATATAAGCAATAGCAAGGAACAGCACTTCCTCTTTCTTCGCTGCTCAGCATCCAGTTAAGTGCCTTTCCTTGCTATTGCTTATTTCTGTTTGCGTGTATTTCTTACCCTACTTTGTTGGGTGTTGTTAATTGGTGCAGTTTTTGCACATAAGTACTCTGTGTTATCGCAGTATTCCGCTGTGTCGAGAAGCCGGTGTTTTCTTAAGCGGGCCTGCCCGCTTCCTCAGGGAAACCCTCATCGCAGTCCTCCTTCTCCCGGGTGAGCCAAAATCAACCGCCTGGAGCAACACAGCATTTGATCGAGGAATGGGTTCATCATTGATTCAGGGGCATGCTTGGCCATAGAGGGTGCGGGATGTCTCTTTTGTCTTGCCTCAGCGATTTCCTTCGGCGCTGCAGGAATTCTGTGTGCGGTGTGCTCCGTTCCATCTAGAGGGCTGGGCACTCGTACACCCGTTCTCAGGAGAGAGAGGAATCTCTCTCAAATTCCTGACATTCCTTGGCGTCGTGCCGGGCTGCTACCGCCTCAGACTCCTTCTGCGGTGACCACGCACCAGAGGCAGCACGTTTCATTGTTCTTAGTGTTTCTCATTGCCATTTGGTGCCTAGTGGCCTCATAGGCTCCAGAGTGCGGTACTTCTGAAAATAATTTTTCACTTGAGTCCAGCCTCCACAAGGGTAAAGGAAAGGGCAAAGCACGTGCCGACCCCATTAGACTGCCTCTTTTCTAGATGCTTTTCAGAGGATGTGTAAAGCCTTCTTAACGGCTTAATCGCGGTGGAAATTCCACCGCGGTGCGGGCGTTCCATTGAGTGGGCGGGGCCGCGTCAGCCAACAGACGAGCGCTGTACAACGGAGGTAGTGCTCGCGATGGGCGCTGGCCGACAGAAGCAGCGAAGGGGTTAAAGAGACACGTTGATGGTAACGCTCAGGAGGATCCCTAGCCGGGCCATACCCGACGAAGATTTCTGCCCCCAGAATGACGCAGAGGACAATACAGGGGTTGACACCAACCCACATGGTGACTCTGACAATGAGCAAGGTCCAAGCAGACCCTGGCACCCGGAAGGAGGTGCCATAAAACCCGAGAATGAGGCACCTCACATGAACGACACCCCAGATGCATCAGGGATGCTGAATCCTGAGGACATCTATCACCCCCGCTCTGCAGATTGGATACTGGTGCCCTCAGTGGCATCTTATGTGTCTAGCCACATCAGACAGCCTATGGACCAAGAGATCTGTGGCCGACTGAAGGCAGAGTGTCCTCGACCCGCCCTCGTGAATAAAGTGGTTCACACCCCATAAATTGACACCAGAATGGCGCAATTTTTTTCGAAGTTTATCAAAGACCCTAAAAAGGGGCTAGACCCATCTTGGCGATCTTGCCCAGAAAAAGTGCTAGACATCCTGCTGCCACACATTAAAATTCTGGACATGGCAGAGGACACCTGAGAGACTGGCCACTTGATTGATCCAGTTATTCTATCGGGTTGGGCCAAAAGAGCCCTTTATTTCCTTGGAAATGCAAATTGTGCACTATCTACAGAGCATAGGCGTTCTCTGTTGATAAAGATTGAGCACAGACTTGGTGAACTAGCCACTACGGAAGCTGGCCCAGTGGTGAATGGAGGTCTCTTCAGAGAACCTTTCATAAAACAACTGTCCCAGTTCGTTAACACTTTCTCCTCTCTCGATAAGGCGATGTTGTCTATCAAAAAGGTTATCAGCCAACAATTGTTTGGAGGGGCCTGTAGAGGTAGGGGGTACTCCTCCAGCCGTGCATTCAATTCCAACCCCTACAGACTCCAGACTAAATGTTTCATGCAGTGGCAGATTCAAAAGAAGCTTGGGGCTTCTACCCGTCGATAAGCCGCGGCAAGGGACGTGGCGGAAAGGGTTGCTTACGCAAAGCCAACAATGCACCAGGTGGTGTTACCGGTAAGGATTACCCCTTCTTTCCTACCAGAGGTGGGAGAAAGGTTGCGGTGGTTCTGTTGTGAATCTATCTAGGACCTTAATTAGATATCCCAGATTCATGCCCTTATGTGGTTATAACAAAACATATCCTTATAAAGGCATAAGAATCATGTCCATATTTAGTCATAGCCAATGCAGTCCAAATACGGCAAGGCTACTCCCATAGACTCCTAGAAAGTACAACGCGTTCTTTAAACAAACCAAGCCTCCAGCAGCCCAGGAATTCCCCCTGCTTTTGTTTTGATTTGCACAAGAACTCATGGAGTCCAGAAAACACTGTTAGTTCTTAGTGACGTCTTATGTCCAACCTTACGTCAAACCCGGCACCTTTCAGGTATAAATATACCAACGTTGCCTTAAGCAAACACACAGTGTTTTGGAGCAGAGCGGATATCTACTTGCCCGACGCCCAGCTGATGCGAGAGCCGAAGGAAGCCGACCCTCCCATTTGACGCACTGAGAGAGACGCTGTCTTTTCTCTTGCCGAGAAATTCCAGCTCCGGTGTTTCCAGTCACCCTTGCGGGTTGCTGGGAGATGGAGTCCTGAGAGAGAGATACAAGACCTCCTTCATTCTAGAACCAAGGTACGGAGCTGAATAAAACCTTAAGAGAATTCTTGTTGCAGATTATTGGCAAAAAACAACATAACTTAAACTGCAACTTCATTACTCCTTCCCACGTATTAGGCTTAGGTCAGGTACACCGGGGTAGGCATATCTTAGAAGCACCAGTTGAGTACGTTAGTCAATGTTTTTATGTATGTATATATTTAATCTGTTTTAAAGTATCATATGGCTCAGAAACCATATCAATGCTTTTACAGTATTATTTTATAATACTTCTTTTACTGTATGCACTTTTCTTTACAATAAGTATTGCAATTGTGGCAAGTCATTTCTCTTGCATGAGAAAGAAGACTGCTCAATAAATAACTTTTATTGAAACCGCCCATCTCTCTATTTCTCTGGACTCTGGTGAAATTAAGCATGCACGATTGACTGAGTGAAATAGCTGTCTATTGTTTTCACACGACTCTAGAGATATACTCTTTATTCTGAGGGAGCAAAGTTGTCATGTTTATGCGGTTGTCAGAAACTAATCCCTTATTGTCTAATCAGGAAAGTTAACTCCTTCCTGAACATTCGAGAAAGTTTCTGACCTCTGAGCTAGCTGGCAAACCTAATTAAGACTAATTGACCTCAGTCCTGCCTCAGTCCTACATCTAAACTGCTGTTTATGTTATTCCAATGCGCAGAGCCTATTGGGAATATAGGAACTACACTACATGGCGCCCAACGTTTGGTAAGGCGATAATCTAACGCAAGACATTAGAGTAACTCAGTCGTGCTTTTCACACAGACCCCTTTTTCTCGTAAAAACTCCAAAAGACGTCTGGAGTGGGTAAAAGGTTAATATCCGCCGGAACTTAGTAGGAAGAGATTCCTATGTATTAGTTTTTGGTTTATTCAACGTTGAAGGATACAGTGTTCCAAAATATTGTGCACCTAATCTTTGTTTCCTTGAAACTTGATCTGCAACAAAACTTTCTGTTAGTAAAAATGACGGAAAGTGACGATGAAAGGGAGAGAGTTAGAATAGCAGCTCAACTTCTAGCGGATGACACAAGTCTCCGAGATGAAGACCCGAATGCTATAATCATTCCGGTCAATGTAAGAAGAACTATAAGTCTTAAACTTATAGAAAATGTACTATCACCAAGAGGTGGTACAGTCATATTTGTGGTAGAGGCCCATGAATATCGGCAGACAGAGGTATTCTATTCATGGATACATTTTCCAGCAGCACACGCTGTGACACAAGATTTCCACTATTACAAAATAGAGGAACCTCCAGATGAATACGCTCCATTCGAGGACGTTGAAATTCCACTAACATACCAAGAGCACCTGCTCTGGTTTAATGGCGCCCTAAAACATCAAAATCACATCACCAGGCTCGGTCCTCTAGGTAGACCAGGAGCCACCACATCCCGACATAGAAAAAATGTCAGACCGGGAACTTTTAGCTCAACTAAAACTACTAATTAAAATACATAGACAATTGGTCCAATATGTCATGCGGACTTCAACAGTCCAACCAGCAATAAAAATTCCACAGCACACCCCTCACCAGGGGAACACAAATAAAATCACACCACAGAATATACAATCAGCCATTGGCAAAATACCCGCAAAACGGGAACAAATTCCATTCTGGATAGCACAAATAATCACTCAAATAGAGGCAGTATTTCCTGATACTACACCGCATGAGAAACACAGAATTCTGACTATCTACCTCCCAATGGGGATCGCACCACATGTGGAGGACTGTGACACTTGGTGCACAGTCTTTTCTTCGATATACACATAAACACATGGTGTTCCGTCCATGGCGGTTATACCAGACGTACTAAGACAGATTCAAAATGAATACGGTCCAGAACCTGCTTTAACTCTAGGTATGAAATTACTGAAAGACTTTAAGCAAGTCTCGGCTATACTACTGGCCAACATAAAAGGAGAAGCAGCATCTATGGGGATCCGCCAGAAATTGAAAGAAACAGATATAGCAGAACAACCATTTGAACTTGCCAGAATCATAGAAAAATCCTATGAATTACTAGGTGGAGATAGGTTGGGTGGGAAACCACTAAAACCCCAACTAACTGAAAATCCTGAAAAAACCTTTATTAAAAATAATCTCACCACTCCAAAAAAGAGTTGGGAGGGTAATAAACAATCCACTCCCAGAGAAAAACGGTTTAAGTCCAGAGGAAGGTCTCCTCAACGGAGAGATAGAGGAAGCAAGTGTCCCCAAAGGGAACCCTCTGAAAAAAGATACAACCTAAGAGATAGGGATAAATTGAGAAAACCTGACAGATATCAAGATATTGATACACATCCCTCTCGATCTTTTCAGACTTCCTCACAAAAATCGGAAAGAAGAGGACGGTCAGAACACAAAGAAGAGCATGTCAAGTCCAAAGACAAGGAACCTGCTCATCAAAGTAAAAAATTACAATGTCCAAAGAAGGACACAACTGAAAAACGGAGAGTGGGCCCAGACAATGCTAGACAGCGCAGCAGAAGTAACCATAGCTCGCAAGATCCTGATGAATCTTCTGGAGACAGTGGACACGAATTAATACATTCAAGTGGAAACTGTAGATACCAGAGTTAGCAAACCCCATAAAATATACGAAATAACATTGCGTATAGAGGGGGATAAAACTAGGAAAATAGGAGGTCTCTTTTGAGACAACTTATCTAAAGGCTATGATATCCTGTTAGCTGAGAAAGACTGGCCACCAGAATTTGTCAGGGAGTGCCCTCATGGCGAAGACATGATTATGCCTGCCTTCTCAAATCATATTCCAATTCATAAAAAATACACATTTGCAAGAAAATGGGCAGTGGCCCAAGCTCCTGCATTATATAAAAATCATGTAGGATGGGATGAGGATTCTCCTCATCATAAAATCCAGTTAAAAAATCAACCCACTGCACAAAGGCAGTACCCAGTTAAGCAAGAAGGTAAAAAAAAAAGTCAGGGAGATATTAGATCAACTTGAATATCAGGGGGTGATTGAAACATGCACCTCACAAATGAACAATCCTTTGTTTCCTGTCTCCAAGCCAGACTATTCATATCGTCTAGTTTTGGACTACAGACACTTAAACTCCTGTTGCCAAACATTTGCAGTACAAAACTCACACAGTGCAGCACAAATGAATAACATTGTGCGCAAAAAATATAAAACGACATTAGATATCTCAAATGGCTTCTTTTGTCAAAACATTGCACCTGAAAGCAGGTATTTTTACCGCTTTCTCAACAATGGGGTCACAAAAACAATTCTGTCGACTCCCACAGGGATTCAAGAAAAGCCCAGGATTATTCTCAGCAAGGGTAACAGAGTTACAACAAATATATGATGATGAGGCATTATCTTATGTCGATGACATCTATCTCACAAATGATGACCTGAAGACTCACTTAAAAAGAGTGAACACCATAATACTTGGGTTCGCAGCTGAAGGGTACAAATCCAACTTTAAAAAGTCACGAATTGCTCATCTAACTGTCCTGTTTTTAGGATATGAATTATCAAGTGAAGGCAAAAGCCTAGCAGACAACTTCTTAGAGAAGTGTGCTGTACTCCAAGCACCAAAAACGCTGAAGAATTTACAATCAATACTAGGTTTCCTGATATTCGGAAGAACATACATTCTAAATTATGCAGAGAGGGTTAAACCACTCTATGAATTAATAAAACCTAATTTCAAACCAATTAATTGGACTCAGAAACACACAGAAATTTTAAGATCATTACAAACAGACATGTTAACTAAAAGAAAATTGCAAACACGTGAAAACGTACGCAACCTTGTAATCCGATTCTTCCCAGGAAGATGCGGATACATGTACCTGACTTCTAATGAGGGAGAAACGATACCAATAGCTTACAAATCACACTTGTACACACAAGCTGAAATGATATTCAGTTCTACTGAAAAAATTCTGACTGCAGTTCAAACTGCTGTAGCAAAAGAAAGAGCCCTCGCACAAGGTAAACGAATAATAATTGTTACATCAGTACCAGCCCTTGAGGCAGTAACAAGACCACGCATTCCGAATGCAGTGTCATTAGATCCAAAATGGATACAATGGGAAAATTCTCTTGCTGCAGAAGACGTGAAACACGCATTTGACCGGAAAATGAAAAAACTAGAAAATCTAGAATACGAACATGAGTATCCTCTGTCAATCGAAATTCTGCCTCTCGAACAGTACACCTGTGTGATCTACACGGACAGATTTGCACAACACTATGATGTGGATAAAAAATCCCACAATGCAGCGTGCGCGATTGTTAAAGGTCGCTGGCGCTTAGGTAAATTCAGACCGATATTCACCAAAACTGAATCACTCAGACACTGTACAGCTCAGCGAGCTGAAATAAGATCTTTAAAGATGGCGCTTGAAAATGCGATCGCGAATTCCCCATACTAATAGTGTGCGATTCGCATTACTGCGTCCAGTCTTACAATAAGAGCATTCAGACCTGGATTCAAAACGGTTACAAAGATGACACAGGTGCCACAATAAAGCATACAAATCTATGGGAACAAGTAGTTCTTTTGCAGAAAGAACTACGAAAGACTCACGTGATACATACACTGAGTCATCAACGTCGTGGCGTTCACGTTGCAGGGAATTCATTGGCTAACAGAGCAACAGCAGCAGCGGTTCAACCGGCTTCCGTAGTCACAAAAAAGCATACTAAAAAACAAATAGACAGTGAAACGCTACTAGCAGTAAAAGCCTCAATGAAAGGCAACTATGCGGCGTTACCTCTAAATTATCCACTCGGAAATAAATACATAATCGATGCGAACTCCATTCCTTTTGTTCAAATCCCTGGAGTGGGGGATAGAGTAATTCCAAACACGAACCGGAGGGCTTACTTGATTCAAGAAGCACACATGGGAATGGGTCTGAGGCACCAAGAGATCTTGAAATCTCTAATAGAATTACAATTGGAATACTGGTGGCCGGGGATGAGCTTGCAAATTTATAACTTTGCAATGGATTGTCAGGACTGCAATAGAGATCGCAGTTGTGAACCGGACCAGACTATTGCCAGGACACCGTTATTAGAAAGCATCAGGCTATCTATACGCAGAAATCCAGCCGGAGAAATGCGTTCCCATAATTATTAAGACTAGATTCACTAAAGATGTAGGCACCAGCGGTCGGCTGACGCCAGAACTGTTATAAAAGATTTGCGAGTCTTTATCGGCACATACGTAATTGGCATGCTACATTCTAACCAGGGTCCTGCGTTTAGCTCTCGAGCTTACAAAGAGGCCATGGCCAGCATGGGCATTGCATTGCGGTACTCTTCTCCCTTCCATTCTGAGGGAAATGCGGTAGTGGAAAGAAAAAACCGTGACATAAAGCAATCTATAACGGCGAGGGTATTAGGTTCGGCTGATGGGTGGGTCAAACATCTAACAAGTGTCCGACTTAGTCTTAACAATCTACCAAGAAATTCTCTAAGAGGTATCACTCCATACGAACTATTGTTCGGTACTAGAATGAAAATCCAGGACTTAGATTGTCAGACTTCAGTGGTAAAAGAAAAAGCCTTTGATATCAAAGATCGTTTGGCTGTTTTACAGGACTTAAATGAAACAAGAAGAAGTCTAAGTAACATAAAGTTAAAGCCAACAACCACTGAAGATAAACCACCTGTCCCAGCAAGACCTGTCTGGATTCCAAAGATTGGGGATCTGGTCAGAGAAAAGATCGCGGTGAAGAAGGAATTTGGGCCTTCTTACAGAAAAGCAGTACCTGTCTTAGCTAACAGCAGAACAAGATCAGTAGCACTACCGCCCCTTGCTGGTAAAAAGGAGAACAAAGGTGTATCAATCGACCTGGTAAAACCACAATCATGTGGCCAATAATAAGTAGTAGGCCCAGTGGACTCCTAAGAAATAGCAGAAGACCAAATCTTGCTACAATCCAAGAGGTTCAAACTGAAAGACTAATCACGTTTGATAAACCTGCAGTGAATTAAAAATGACTATGCAACAAAGCCATGGAACTTGTGCCTCTTGAATCCAAATTGCAACAGTTCGTCAAGAAACACCAGTCTACAATGATGTAGCATCAGACTATGCTAATAAAACAAAGAAAGATCCAAAGACTAATAAAAATCCGGGAGCAATTCCAACAATTGACAGAACAGCATCTGGCTACTTCATCAATTTCGATAACTTTTCTGATGATCCAAGCGAGCATGAAGAAATGCCAGCAACAAAAACTTTCAAAGAAAAAATGACTGAACTTTTTCATCAACTAAAAGAAACATATCTGATTTCACCATGGATTGAATTTTGGATTGTGTTAGGTGTACTTTTCCTCCTGCTTTGGCTCATCATGGTTTTATGTTTGGGAAAATTAATTGAAGGAAAATATAGTACAATGGACACAGCAAGTCAGAACATCAACTAGGTCCTAAAGCCTCACAGATCCTCTCACATCGAAAAAAAGAGAACTGTCATCAGTGAACATCACAGCCAATCCAATACCCGGTGGGGTAGTATGGGACAGAACGGATTATGAAATCTATGGCCCGATTGAGCTATTGAAATATCCACATCAGTTCAAGGTTTCATTAAGTGACTTTGTGACACCAAGTACTTTCTCTGATGATTGGGACTTTGAAAACATTAATAATATGATGTCAGATTTAGTAATGTCAGGTAAATTCACAGAACATGATTATTTACAGCGTTCATCAAATTATGGAGAGTTGTATTGCTATAATCATTTTGGTCATCACTATTTGCATAAATCTGCTCAACCTAGAAATGTTTTTACTTATAACCAATGGGAACATTGTCCAACTCCGCCAAAAGGCAGCTCGAAAACATTTTATAAGAAATTCCAATACTTCTCAGGGTTTAACAACAGTGATCCAGAAACATTTTATTTTAAAATGTTAAATAAGACAGGAATGAAAACAATGTTGACAAATACTAAATTGATTTATTCAGAAAAATGTTATGATAAAATGTCTACATTTGGTTTTGAATTTTGGAAAAACAACATTGAAACAAAAACCATCTGGGGTACAAAAGACTGGCAGGTACAAGGTCTAGAAGCATTATATAGAGCCTGCATGAACACCGAACATATAATATTCCTGAATGACACCATTCAACAAACAACCTGTCTTGGTTTAGCCAAGATAAAAGACTTAAATAAACCGTCAATTCCAAAGCCAATACCTGATAGTAATAACACTACAGATGTGGAGATAGTCGTATCCCATATTTTACACCAAAACAGAACAAATCCTGATTGGAAAAAATGGTTGATCTGGCTCACCGACACAAATAACTGTCAAGATAGATTCCTGAACAAAACACAGGGGTTCAAACAGAACAGGCCAGACCCAAGATATTCCCAGAGACAACATCCAGGGATAGTTACATCATACAGTGTAGGGAAACTATGCCTTGAGTGGCTACAAAAATCCACACTGGCTGAAATTAAGCAACACTTGACTTTACTTAAGGACGGTGCTGACTTGCAAGATTTCATACTGGTACCTCGCAAACAGCGTCAAAAACGTTTCATATACGCCGGAATGTATGCTGCTTACAACGAAGCTTGAAAAGTAACGCAAATTGAAACTGCTAAAAAAATACGAGAAATTTATCGTATTCATTTGGAAAAATCACTTTCTGTAGTGGACAATGAGTTAACGACTCTGTCCTCCAGAATATATTCACTGGACAGCATTGTATCATCTGCTATTGATATAATAAAGAAGGACTTGCTAATGTTACAACATGGTCAGTCCCAATTACGTTCTATTGTACAGCTAGGCTGGACGTTACAAAACTTGCGTTTAGGCTACGTGCCATGGCGTCTAATCAACATAACGTCATTACTTTCTATCTTTAACCTTACTGATTAACAAATCAGTTTGGCACAAAAAGGAGCAGA
The DNA here is from genome assembly GCF_964261635.1 of Lissotriton helveticus. NCBI lineage: Eukaryota > Metazoa > Chordata > Amphibia > Caudata > Salamandridae > Lissotriton > Lissotriton helveticus. Next base: position 1,795,555,669 of record NC_136068.1, read on the forward strand.
CTATACGATTCTGAGCATTGAAAAACTTGAGAGATTACCATTGACAATGTCAGAGAGACCTGTCATTGAATGGATAATACACGGAACAATTACAATTCCAATAACAACTTTCCAGTTTAAGTATTGCCAAAAATAGGGGGCGTGGCGTGGCTTGGCCACCAACGGTAATGGTCGCGTGAGCGCTGTGCTCCGTGCCCGTCTTCCCCATTTATCCTGTTTGCTGCAATCCTGGTGTCCCCGGGGACCTGACGCTGCAAGCTCCCACAGCGGGGTCCGACTGGAGCTGATTCCCAGCGGTGGAGCTGGCGGAGCGGCGACGATACGGCGAGTCTCGGGGGAGCCTCTGTGGGCGGCGCCGGCCATCTTCCCGTGGCCTATGCGGTCGGCCTCATCCCCGGCCTCGATTGCGGGGACTATCTGAGCTCTGATCGCGGATCGGTTTCGGGCTCCGGAGGTGCCCCCGAGCAGCCGCGATTAACAGGGGAGAGCTGTGAGGCCTGCGTCCCCCACCGGTGGTACGTGGAGAGGAGCTGAACCAGCGGAGGGGGCCTTGCATCCCTGGGGGCAATTGCGACGGAACTGCGGGCCGCGGCTGCTGCGGTCCGGACCCGTGGGCAGACTGCCACCGGGTGCTGGAGCCTGGGATCTTCCCGACGGCCATACCCTGCTCTGGTGGACCCCTAAAACCACGAGAGTTCTGGGGGAGACGATGCTGTGGGGGCCCAGCTGAGGAACTGGCGGCGGAGACTGGAGGGGTTACACTCGCCCCCGGACTGGGACTTATCGGCTCTTGTTCCGCGGCGTGGCTCATCAACCATTGGCGGTGAGGAGGTCTGGAGCCCGACAGAGGTACCTGGGAAACTGTTTGGGCCGGGTGCTGGAGGCAGTTGATTGACGGCCGGGAACATTGTTGGCGCTATTAGCTGGGGCGTGTGTCACCCACTATTGAAACACTCACCTGTGGCAGCGTCTGATGGGCCACAGAACCCACGCTGGGGGTGGCCCTGCAGTGGACCTCTCTGGTTGAGCCTGCCCAGTTGGGCGGTCCTGTTGGTTGGAGCTGGGCAACGACGGCCTGTGCTGTGGGCTTGTGGAGATATTACCGCCTGCGCGACCCTGGGGGTGCACTTTGGTCTCTGCGATTGAGTTCCTATTGGCTGGATTGGTGTATACCCTTGGTGGTGCTGTTTCAAGGGCTAGCCCCGCGCCCACTGGTCAAGCGCGAGAGAACGGCTGCCATGGGGAAGGCGTCCTAGAAACCGCCACCTGATGCACGGGAAGACTTGTCGGGCAGTCAAGACTCTACCATATCTACTGATTCAGCGACGGGCCTCCCGCAAAGCCAACTGGATCAAATCCTGAAAGCAATCACGGACACGAGGGAAGCCTTACATCACGACATCACTCAAGTATCCACGAGCCTGGGGCTCCTAAGGGCGGATCACGGCAAACTAGCGGACCGGGTCAAACAGACGGAGCCTACCCACAAGGCAGTGGAGGCTTCCCTGGGAGACCTGCAGCAGCGGGTACAGTTGCTTGAAAGAAGAGCGGAGGATGCAGAAGGGCGCAATCGCCGTAACAATATACGCGTGGTGGGCCTGCCGGAAAAAATCAAAGGTGCGGACATGGTGGGCTACCTCGAAGCTTGGCTCCGAGATGTGGTGGTCCCGGAGGGCCTGACGCAATTTTACACTCTGGAGCGGGCTCACCGTGTGCCAGCCCGCCCTCCTGCCGCTGGCCGTCCCCCTCGGCCGGTTGTTGCGCGTCTCTTGCATTTCCGAGACCGGGATATTATTTTACAGAGGGCGCGGGCCCTAGGGCCATATCAAGTGGATAATGCCCGAGTCTCCATCTATCCGGATTATTCCCTCGAGGTCCAGAGGCTGCGCTCTACATTCCTAGCGGTCAAGAAGGCTCTCCGTGAGGAGGGTATTCGTTACTCCCTCTTGTTCCCGGCCCGACTCCGGATCGTGGTGGATGATAGGTCCTCCTTCTATGACTCTCCTGCAGACGTTTGGGACTGGCTTGAACTGTACAGAGCGGGAGCAGACACACGCTCGCCAACTAAGGTGGAACAGAAGGAAGCGCCGAAGCCTCGACGCAGCAGGAGACACATACGACAACCGGCGACTGCACGGACCCCCTCCGTGTCGCAGACTGAGCTGGAGCGCAGAGAGGCCCTCAAGGCGGTCTCTACTATCTCAAGTGCAGTGGGGTCGACATCGGCGTGGGAATCGGGCTCCCGTAAGGGCTCGGAAGATTGGACTTCAGAGGGTTCGGGTGGTGGCGATCCTGCGCTACCTCATGTCACCCCAGGGACTGCAGATGGCCTGCTGGATGAATAACCTCTGTATCTCCATCACTGTGGTATTGTATCTGGGTCTGTGGTTTATGCTATGGGACTCGGGTGGGCTTGTCTCCACCGGACTGTTTGAGAGCTATTGCACTACTGCCTCGGGTGCATTGTGGTTCTTGCTGCGGACAACGGCTCGGATAAAGGACACCAGGGGTGTACTATGGGAAGTGGGGCTGACGAACTAAGGGAGCTCACTGTCCATGTAGTAAAGTGCCGAGCCCCCCTCGCTCTCACACTTACTGTGAGACTCTGGTTGTTGCCAGAGACTAGTTTCATGGGGTGTTGTATTTGGATGGGTTTCTGCAGTTTAGTGCCTATTCTGGGGGTGGGCGGGAAGAGGGCTTGTTGGGGGGTTTTTTGGGACTCCGTTATTGTGGTACTGTCAGTGCGCTTGGGGATCTCTGATGATTCGAACTGTATATGTTACTTGAATGGGGACCCTACCTGAATTTAAGTGTGTGACTTGGAATGTACGGGTCTGAACTCCATGGTGAAACGTCATAAAGTACATGCTTACCTAGTTCGTAGAGGGATCCAGATAGCTTTCCTACAGGAAACACATTTAGACCAGACAGAGGGGCGGGCCTTACAGCGCAGGTGGCGAGGTCAACTATTTTACACGACATGCTCGGCCTTTGCGCGGGGGGTTCTGATTTGGGTGAGGGCTGGGATCCCGTTTCAACCCTTGATGTCAGTGGTGGATCCTGAAGGGAGGTTTGTGGCGGTACAGGGCAGACTGGACGGGAGGGACTTGACACTCTGTAGTGTATATGCCCCCAATGTAGAGCAATCAGCCTTCTTTTCACGGCTATCTGGGAAGTTAGCGGCAGTCTTAGCGAACGCAGTATTGTTGGGAGGTGATTTTAACTCAGTGCTGGATGTGGGGCTAGACAGATCTCACCCTCCATTAGGGAAATCTGCGGTCCATAGGTTAGCGAAGAGTAGACGAGAATGGCAAGATAGATGGGGCCTGGTTGATGCATGGGGTACACAACACCCAGTTGAGAGGGATTTCTCCTTTTATTCCCCTCCGCACGCTCTGCATGTCCGGCTTGACAGCATTCTTTGCTCTCCTGATGTTCAGTGTCTGATCCGACACAGCGAGTATTTAGCCAAAACGATATCCGACCATAACCCCTGCCTGGCGGTGGTCCAATGGACCAGGCTACGACAGGCTATTCCCACATGGAGACTGAACCCGCTGGCGCTGGAGGATGCGCCTTTTAAGGCGGATGTGGGAACCGGAGTGGAGAACTACTTTGCGGCTAACGAGGGCACGGCGTAAAGCAGGGCCTTAGAGTGGGATGCCTTTAAAGCGGTAATTAGGGGAGTCTGTATTTCGGCCACCGCGAGGGCTCGTAGGACTCTCTTGCGGGAACTCGAGCTGAGTGAGGGTCGACTGCGCGCGGCGGAGCGCGCCAGCCATGAGGATTCTGACGCTCACGGGGCTGTAGCGGCTGCTCGTGAGGAGGTTGCTTCGCAGATGGAGAAGCTCCGCTGCTTTGATCATAAGGAGTTTTTCGTCAGGGCTCAAGCTGAGCGCGATAAGGTGGGCACGCTGCTGGCCTGGCTGGCCAACTCTGAGACTAGTGGCGCTCCGATTGTGGCCTTGGCTTCGGAGGAGGGACGCCTGGTCTATACTCAGTCGGAAATTAATGCCGAGTTCTGTGCGTACTACGAACGCCTTTATCGGAGCACGATGGTAGATGCGCCTGCAGAGCTCAATGACTTCTTGCTTGCGGCGCGGCTCCCCCGGCTCGATCCAGACCTTGGGTGGGGAAATCTCGGAAGCCGAGATACGCGTCGCTATTAAGCACATGGCTCGCAACAAGACCCCGGGGGTGGATGGCTTACCGATTGAATTCTATGCAGCTTACGCGGATGTGTTGCTCCCGAGGTTGTGTAATATTTATCGGGAGGCCTGGGAGACTGGGGCTTTGCCTGCAACCGCGCGCGAAGCCCTAGTGATACCTCTGTTGAAGCGCGGTGGAGATGCCAGCTCTCGCACGGCTTATCGCCCACTCTCCATGCTCATGACTGACTACAAGATCCTGAGTAAAGTGCTTGCGACGCGACTCCTGGCTCATATGCGGACACTGGTACATTCCGACCAGGCAGGTTTCATCCCTCAACGCGCTACCGCCACCTGTGTGCGCCGACTGCTTCGGGTTCTAGGGGGAGACGCTGGTGAGCTCCCGGAGGCTGCGGTACTCTCAATTGATATTGAGAAAGCCTTTGACAGTGTGGAGTGGCCATACCTGCTCCGCGTCTTGGAGGCGTTTGGGCTGGGTGAACGGTTTGTAAGGTGGACGGCTTTGCTCTACGCGGCGGCCACGGCTCGAGTCAAGACGGGGGCCACGATTTCAGCTGCATATCAGGTTGGTCGGGTGACGCGGCAGGGATGTTCCTTGTCGCCCCTGTTGTTTGTGCTGGCCATTGAACCGCTAGCGGCTCACGCTCGGTTGGGCCAGGCTTATGAAGGCCTGTTGCTACGGGGTGACCCTCATTACATCTCCCTCTATGCGGACGATTTAATGATGTTTTTAGCGAACACGGGCGATTCGCTCCATGGCGATAGGCGCCTGCTCCGTAACTTTGGCTATCTTTCGGGGCTACGGGTTAATTGGGGGAAGTCTTGCCTTTTCCCAGTGACCCCTCGACAGGAAGGGCCGCAGTTGGAAGGGAACCTGCGGTGGGAAGGTAGTTGCCTCCCCTACCTGGGCACGTATATCTATCATTCCCCACTGGATCTCTTGGAGGGCAACATTAATCGGGCCATTAGAGCCTTGCAGGGGTCCATGGGATTTTGGTGTACGCTGCCGCTGTCGATCGCGGGACGGGTGGCGTTGCTGAAGATGGTAGCACTCCCCCGTCTCTTGTATTTGTTCCGCACTCTGCCGGTATGGGTTCCGGCGGCGATTTTTCGCAGACTCCGCTCTCTTACGTCGGGGTTTATTTGGGGGTCGGGCAGGCGTCGGGTTGCACTGACTACACTGATGCGGCCCAGAGGGGACGGGGGCTTGCAGTTCCGGATTTCGAATGGGCCGGAGGGGCAACAGGACCGACTGATTCCCAGGCATGTTATCTCCTTTATAATTCTGAAGAACAAGTTACTTACCTTCGGTAACGCTTTTTCTGGTAGATACTATATCTGCCTGTGGATTCCTCACCTTGTGAATACCCCCTTGCGTCAGCAACATTCGGAAATTCTTTTTTTCGTAGCCTCGCGCCGACGTGGACTCCTGACGTCATAGAGACACGACCTCGCTCGCGACTCCGCTGACGTCACCGACGCCTATAATAGGCCCACGCCGGCGTGATGACATCAGTTCCGCCCTTTTTTCCGTGCCATCGAGGCACACGGACGGACCAATGACAGTAGAAATATACAAGTATACACAGTGCACAGTACTCAAGGCAAAACACACAGTGTTAAGCAAAAGCAGGAAAGCAACTGAAACATTTCCTTGACAACAAAATATATATATACTACATTACAGTAACTCTGGCATAGAAGAGTGGACAACGGGGAGGCGGGTGGGTCAGTGAGGAATCCACAGGCAGATATAGTATCTACCAGAAAAAGCGTTACCGAAGGTAAGTAACTTGTTCTTCTGATAGATACATCTGCCGTGTGGATTCCTCACCTTGTGAATAGAGTCCCACAGCAGTCCCCACTCCCGGAGGAGGGTGTCCACTCTTCTAAACCAGGAAATCCTGAAGGACAGAGCGAGCAAAGTGGCCGTCCCTCCTCACTTCGGAATCCAAGCAGTAATGCTTCGCGAAAGTGTGGAGGGAAGACCAAGTTGCCGCCCTACAAATATCCTCAACAGGCACACCTCTAGCCAATGCTGAGGTTGAAGACTTAGCTCTAGTTGAATGAGCCCTTATAACCTCTGGTGGTTCCTTACCGGCCAAAGAGTAGCAGATCTTTATGCAGAGGACGATCCATCTCGATAAAGTTCTTTTATGGACCGCCCTTCCTTTCTTGCAGCCAGCAAATCCAACGAAGAGCTGGTCTTCCAAACGAAAGTCCTTGGATCTGTCCAAGTAAAAGGACACCGCCCTCTTAGGGTCCAGGCGGTGCAGTCTCTCTTCCTCCTTAGAAGGGTGAGGGGGAGGATAGAAGGTAGGGAGGGTAATGGACTGTCCCAGATGGAAAGGAGTTACCACCTTAGGCAGAAAAGCAGCCCTGGTCCTAAGAACCATTCGTTCAGCATGAATGGTCAGGAATGGGGGCTTGGAACTAAGAGCTTGAAGCTCACTAACCCTCCTTGCCGAGGTTATTGCAACCAGGAAGACTGTCTTAAGGGTAAGAAGCCTCATGGGACATTTGTGGAGAGGCTCAAAGGGAGCACCCATCAAAAAGGTCAATACAAGATTCAAATCCCACTGAGGCACAATGAAAGGTGAAGGAGGGAACATATTAGTAAGACCCTTCAAAAACCTTAAGACCACAGCAGACTTAAAAAGAGAGGGCTGGTCAGGCAAGCAGAGAAAAGCCGACAGCGCCGACAGGTAACCCTTTACCGTGGCAACCGCCAGACCCTGCCGTGCCAAAGAAAGAGCAAATTGGAGAACATTAGACAAATGGGCCCTCAAAGGATCAACAGACCTTTCCCCACACCACCTGACAAATTTCGACCATCTATAAGAATAGATGGACTTAGTGGAGTCACGCCTGGCTGACAAGATGACATCCACAACGTCAGGCGGGAGGGAAAAGGAATTCAGGTTGCCCCGTTCAATCTCCAGGCATGAAGGTGCAATGTCTGGAGGTGGGGGTGTAGAACCTGCCCCTCCATCAGAGAGAGGAGGTCTGCCCTGAGAGGGAGACGGAGCGGCGGGTGAGAGGAGAGGTGGAGTAGATCTGTATACCACACCCTTCTTGGCCAATCCGGAGCGACCAATATGACTTGGGCCCGGTCTTGGCGAATCTTCCTCAGAACCCGAGGAATCAAGGGTATGGGGGAAACGCGTAAAGGAGTTGACCTCTCCAACTCAACTGAAACGCGTCCCCCAAGGCTCCTTGCATCGGATACTGGAGACTGCAGAACGACAGGCAGTGCGCATTCTCGCGAGTGGCGAACAGGTCCACCCGAGGAGTCCCCCACATTTGAAAGATGTCGTGAACCACCTCCGGGTGAAGCCTCCACTCGTGGTCGGCAGAAAACTGCCGACTGAGACTGTCTGCACGAACGTTCAGAACCCCGGCCAGATGATTTGCCATCAGACAAATCCGATGGTCCTGAACCCAGGACCAGAGACGCAGAGCCTCTCTGCAGAGACACTGCGACCCTACTCCTCCCTGCTTGTTGATGTACCACATCGCAGTCGTGTTGTCCGTCAGGACTTGAACAGACTGACCGCGAAGGGAAGGGAGGAAGGCCTTGAGCGCCAAACGTATCGCCCGCAATTCTAGAAGGTTGATGTGAAGCAACCTTTCCTCTGGAGACCAAAGTCCTTTGACCTCCAGATCCCCCAGATGAGCACCCCACCCGAGAGTGGATGCATCCGTTATCACCGTGGCCACCGATGGGGGAAGTTGAAAAGGCTTTCCTTGGGACAGATTGCCTTCCACGCCCCACCAAGACAGATCCGCTGCAGCTTCTCTGGAGATCCTCACTGACTCCCTGAGATCTCCGCTGTGCTGATACCACTGCTTGCGGAGGCACCACTGGAGCGCCCTCATGTGCCAGCGTGCATGGTTGACCAACAGAATGCATGAAGCCATCAGACCGAGCAGGCGAAGGACCTTCAGGACTGGAACGACCGCTCCATTGTAAAACAAAGGAATCATCTCCCGTATGTCGCGAATCCTTTGAGGGGGAGGGAATGCACGACATACGGTTGTGTCCAGTACCGCACCTATGAACAGGTTGCGCTGGGAGGGCACCAGGTGAGACTTGGGTACATTTATTGAAAAACCCAACATGTACAACAACTGAGTTGTCTCTCGCAAATGATGGAGCACTCTCTCTGACGACTCCGCTTTGATCAGCCAGTCGTCCAAATAAGGGAATACTGGAATCCCTGATCTCCTGAGATGCGCCGCCACCACTGCCATCACCTTGGTGAAGACTCGAGGCGCAGTAGTAAGTACAAACGGAAGGACCGCAAACTGGTAGTGCTGCGATCCCACCGTAAAATGGAGATACCTCCTGTGCGACTTCAGGATTGGGATGTGAAAGTAAGCATCCTGCAAGTCGAGCGACACCATCCAGTCTTCTTCTTGCAGCGCTTGAAGAACCTGAGCAAGGGTGAGCATCTTGAATTTCTCCTGCTTCAGATAGAGATTCAAGATCCTGAGATCCAGGATTGGACGAAGCCTGCCATCCTTCTTCGGAATCAGGAAATACCGGGAGTAGCATCCCTGACCCCTTTCCTGCTCTGGGACCACCTCTATCGCACCCTTTCTTATCAGAGTCAACACTTCCTCTTGCAGAAGAGACAGATGCTCCTCGGAGCAATACCCTTGGGAAGGAGGGAAATTGGGAGGGAATTCCCGAAAGGGAAGGGCATACCCATTTTCTACAAGATTGAGAACCCAAAGATCTGACGTAACCGATTCCCAATCCTGTAGAAAATGGGTAAGCCGACCCCCAACCGGACCCACATGATCCTGAATGTCGGATCTAGGGCTGCTTCTCAGGGGCAGGGGGGTTGGAGGAAGTGGAGGAGGAAGAGGCCTGACGTCCACGAGGACGCACTCTTTGCTTTCCCCTGTATGACCTGTACAAGGAGTTTTGCTGCTGCTGTTGTTGCTGCTGCTGCTGCTGGCCTTGCCGGAAATTCCGAAAGGCAGGGCGGCCAAAACCTCTGAATCTTCTGCCAGTTGAAGAACCTCTCACTTGAAGACCCAAGGATTTAGCAGTCGCCTTGCAATCTTTAAACCTCTCAAGGGCCGCATCAGCCTTCTTCCCAAAAAGGCCTGAACCATCGAAAGGAAGATCTAATAATGTCGCCTGAACATCAGCCGAAAAGTCAGAAGATTTCAACCAGGCAGACCTCCTAGTAGCGACAGCAGTGCCCATAATGCGCGCCACAGAGTCTACAGTATCCAAACCGCTCTGAATGACCTGGCGAGCCGCTGCCTGAGCGTCAGAGATGACTTCCTCAAAATCCTTCCTGCTGTCATCAGGAATTTTTGGAACAAGAACATGCAAAGAGTCCATCAGAGCGTGTAAATATCTCCCCATCAAGCAAGTGGCATTTGATGACTTCAATGCCATACTGGCAGAGGAGAAGGACTTCTTTGCCACCTGATCCTGCTTCTTTGCCTCCTTCTCAAAAGGAACCTGAGGGAAAGCACTAACGTTCTTCTTGGAGCATGCAGCCTGAATGACCAAACTCTCCGGTGAAGGGTGAGAGGTTAAAAAGGCAGGATCATCAGGGGCAACCCTGTATCTTCTGGCTACACTTTTAGAGACAGCTGGAGCCGACAAAGGTTTTTTCCACACCTCTAGAATGGGCTCTGTCAGAGCATCATTGAAAGGAAGAAGAGGTTCCACCACTGAACTCGGAGAATGGAGTACTTCAGTCAGAATATTAGATTTGAATTCTGCTGTAGGCAAAGTCAACTTAAGGAGACTGGCAGCCTTTCTCATAATCAAATGATAGGGTTGAATGTCCTTAGAAGGAGTGCTAGAACCTGATGGTAACTCCCACTCTGGAGAGAAATCAAGGCTTCCTGCTTCTGCCAAATCCTCAAAAGTATCTTCATCCAATTCACCCTCTTCAAGGTCAGATTGTGAATCCAAAAACCTCCTTTCTTCTAGAAGGCGCTGAGCCTCTCTTCTGGATCTCATCTTGACCCGTTTTGCCCTCGGATCCACCATCGGCTCCGACGGATTCGGAATCGACGTCGGGATCGAATCCGCAGGTTCAGAGGGATGTGTTCTAGGTCGACCCGGAGCAGGCGAAGTCGGAACCGGCGTCGACGGCTTCGGTGGAGCCGGAAAATGCCACGGCGGCGTCGGAGCCGGCATGTAAGGCATAAACGGAGCCGGAGGATAGGAGTGAGGGACTCCTAAGCTAAAAGCCAAAGGACCCATGGGACCCGAAGGTGCACCAGAGGGGTACCACGACCTCGAAAAGACTCCATACATCGCGTTGAGAAACGCAGAAGGGTCCTGGCCTGGGGCAGGAAATGGTGGATGAAAACCTTCAGGCCTGTCCTGAGGAGCGTTCGGATTCGGCTCACCTAATGGCTCGGAACCCTCATCCTCATGATGCTCCTCCTCATCTCGGGCCGGGGACGGCGCCGGAGATGGACTCGGAGCCGGCTTCGGAGTCGGAGACGGAGCCGGAGACGGCGCCCGTGACTCAGAAGGGGAAGCCTCACCTTCAGGTTCTGGATGCGAAACCTCAATGGTCACTACCTTCGAACGAACCTTCGGTGACCTCGACCTCGATCCCGACTCCTTACCAGAACGACGTCGGGACTCATGTCTCCTCTTCTTATGTTTCCTCTTTTTTGAAACATGATCCGAAGCCGACTTCGAAGACGACCTTCCTCGAGATCTAGACCTGGACCTCGATCTCGACTTCGACCTCGCCCTTCGAGAACGAGACTTCGACGATCTCCCCTTTCCAGCTTTCATCTTAGCCACTAGGAGCTTCGCCTCTCTCTCCCTCAGGGCCTTCGGGTTCATCTTCTTACACGAAGAGCAGTCCTCCACATCATGGTCCGAGCTCAAGCACCAGATGCAGTCGTTGTGTGGGTCGGTAATGGACATCATTTTGCCGCATTCTCTGCAGGGCTTGAATCCGGTCTTTTTCGAAGACATTGTCGAAGAAACAGGATACAGAGAAGCAGAAAAAGGTAACAATATAGGCAACAAAGTATCCGTTGGCTACAGAGATTCCCGATAACCGTTAGCGTCGATGACGTGGAAAAACGGGGAACTGATGTCATCACGCTGGCGTGGGCCTATTATAGGCGTCGGTGACGTCAGCGGAGTCGCGAGCGAGGTCGTGTCTCTATGACGTCAGGAGTCCACGTCGGTGCGAGGCTACGAAAAAAAGAATTTCCGAATGTTGCTGACGCAAGGGGGTATTCACAAGGTGAGGAATCCACACGGCAGATGTATCTATCAGAACCAGAAGTTGGACCTCACTCAGCTCACACTGGAGGAGCGTACCTTTCGTAGCTGCTGGCTTCGTTGCCATAGACGTTTGGCTGACATTCGCCCGTATGCCCCTGAAATCCCACTGGGGATGTGCACGGCCCTCCCTCATGGGGGTGATTGGTCAGCACTGGCATCCTGGGAGGAACTGGGATTGCACATGGTTGGCGACCTCTACAATGATGGCGCATTGCTTCCTTTCCAGGACCTGCGGGACACTTATGATCTCCCACGGGGAGATTATCTGCTGCATGCCGCACTGGTGGCCAGCATCCAGAAGCATTGGAGGGGAGGGCTCACGGAGCCATCGACATCGGCGAGCTGCCAATATGTGGTCATAGCGGCTGGTACGTTCAAAGCCATTACCTGTCTCTATGGCAGACTGTCGACCGCTACTCTCCAGCCTATGGACGGACTGTGAATTAAATGGGAACAAGATATTGGCCGACCAATACCGGAAGCGACCTGGCCGCAGCTGGTCCGCCGTGCCTGGAAGGGCACTAGGAATGCCAGGTTCCAGATGGTTCAGTTTTTCACCCTTCACCGCGCGTACCTGACACCTGTCAAGATTTCACAGTACTTTGAGGGTGCACCGTCGCTATGTCCACGTTGCGGAAGGGCCGAGGCTGATTTTGCCCATATGTTCTGGTCTTGTGTGAGGTTGGCTGAATACTGGGGAGGGGTGCTGGATTGCCTGAATGCTGTCACGGATCGGCAGATAACGTTGGATGTGGGTACTTGCTTACTATTATGGTTCCCTCACACTCCTCGTACCAAGGTCACTAGCACATTTTTTGATTTGGGTTTGATTTTGGCTAAACGGGAGATTACCATGCACTGGAAATCCAGCCAGGGCCCCAGCTATCTCAGGTGGAAGGCAACTCTTCAGCGATGGGCGAGGGCTGAATCCACACTGCGCATGCAGCAGGCTAAGCGGCTAGACAATGACAAGGCCTTGGATGCGGCCAGGGCATGGGAAGCCCTGTTAACAGCGCTTCAAAGGTCTAAGATAGTTCCAGCGAAGAAGATGAGGAGAGTATAGTGTAGGGTCATGAGAGGGAGGGTGACTCGTTACCAAGATGCACGTTGTGGATGCTTCTACTGTGGGATTGTAGGTTGCAGGTGGGCCCGCTAAGAGTAACAACATTACTAAGCAACAAGAAACAAACAGGATGAGATCTTAATGATATAAATGTTTGTTAATTGCACTAGAGCGCACTGACAGGGGTGGGAGGGAGGGAGGGAGGGTGGTTTGATAGGGAGTTTGCTGGATAAAAGGCACTTCAAGAAGGACTTTCATCCTGGTTCACTTATAATTGAGATATGTTCTCTCCACTGTTACCTGAATATATGTCCTTCTGCCAATAAAAATTGTTTTTATAAAAAAAAAAGTATTGCCAAAAATATATACCAGCAGGCCTGTATGAAAGGTTGGGTAAAGGATACATCAAATCTACCTGGAATTTACCTTATACACACAAATGTTATAGTGAAGGGAAAAAATAGGTATTTCTTAGTGGTAACAATTGTAAAAAATCACTAAGCGGTACACTTTTGTGTCAAGGTATTAACTTGCATGGAGCCTGCGAGGGTTCATCAAATAACCTTTCATGTCACCTGCACGGCACTCCTGCAAAACAGATAGAGCCATTTTTCAGACAGTTTTCCAACGGCAGCTACGTTCTAATAAGTGACCACAGCTGTTGTGGCATGGTACCAGGAAAAGCCTATCTCGTAACTGTTACTTCCAGGGTCATTTGCTGTATGCAAGTATTGTATCCAAACAGCAATCCAGACATGGAGGCGGCAATATGGCCTTCTTTAAATATCTCTTCTATTCGAATTGATACTTTAAGCAGAATGAAGTCTACTCTTTTACAGACAACTGTGCCTTTAACCTCGTCCAAAGAGACGTATGATCTGCAAGTTGCAAGGACAGCGGCAGAGATACATTCCCTATTATCGACAAATTGCCCCGTGCATTTCGTAGAAATGTTAGGTCAAATCTTAAACATGTCTGATACCAGTGGCATCGCACATGTATTTAAGACAATTTTTTCGGACTGTTAGCACCCTTTAAAACAGTTCTGGGCATTTTCCCGAATTTTGTGCATTCGTTATTCGGTGGCCTGCCTCTTCTTTTGGGAGTCTTAGCAGGAATTTTATTTTTGATCCTTCTGCTCCGATATGGCAAGCCAAGCCACAGACAAAACTCCAGCTACGATGGAAGAAACCATTCTAGCAATACGCTACCGAGACCGAATCACTAGAGTCATCGGATTAGCCCGGCTAAGAGATCTGAACACAACTTGATTTCTTTCATTCAGACCAATCTGGCAAGATTGCATCTTAACTGTGCTTCGATGTCTGCTAAGCGGAGAAGAATGCATGTTGGAGGTCTGTCTTACACTACCATCAGCAGTACCTATGGATATCGATACTTTGCTTGGTTCGGTAACGGCTCATGCAACGTGTTGTCCCCAGCGGCTACCTATTCTGATGACGGCATTCGTTGAGAGATACGGGCACTGGCCATGAAATTTGACAAATCAGCAACTTTGAAAACTACATTTACCATGATGCAAAAGGTAATTCCGTTGTGCATGTCCGCGGCGTGCCCCACCCCCCTTGACTGTTGAAAAGGCTCCTACGAGCTGCGAGCTGACGAGCTCAGGGGTGCGCGACGCATGCTGAGAGTGGTAATAATCCTGATAAGATGACGGCAGCATGCACAAGAACCTATGAACTTTTTCCCTACTGAAGAGAAAGAAATTTCGAAACACGTGTATAGGGATACGGGCACTGGCCATGAAATTTGACAAATCAGCAACTTTGAAAACTACATTTACCATGATGCAAAAGGTAATTCCGTTGTGCATGACCGCGGCTTGCCCCACCCCCCTTGACTGTTGAAAAGGCTCCTACGAGCTGCGAGCTGACGAGCTCAGGGGTGCGCGACGCATGCTGAGAGTGGTAATAATCCTGATAAGATGACGGCAGCATGCACAAGAACCTATGAACTTTTTCCCTACTGAAGAGAAAGGAATTTCGAAACACGTGTATAGGGATACGGGCACTGGCCATGAAATTTGGCAAATCAGCAACTTTGAAAACTACATTTACCATGATGCAAAAGGTAATTCCATTGTGCATGTCCGCGGCGTGCCCCACCCCCCTTGACTGTTGAAAAGGCTCCTACGAGCTGCGAGCTGACGAGCTCAGGGGTGCGCGACGCATGCTGAGAGTGGTAATAATCCTGATAAGATGACGGCAGCATGCACAAGAACCTATGAACTTTTTCCCTACTGAAGAGAAAGGAATTTCGAAACACGTGTATAGGGATACGGGCACTGGCCATGAAATTTGACAAATCAGCAACTTTGAAAACTACATTTACCATGATGCAAAAGGTAATTCCGTTGTGCATGTCTGCGGCGTGCCCCACCCCCCTTGACTCTTCCAAAAAGGGGCCATCACACTTGCATCTCTTCATCCCAGAGGCTTCATCAGCAACCTCTTCCTGCTCGAAAAGAAAGACAAAAGATTCAGGTCAGTGATCAACCTTTGGGATTTAAATCAATGGGTAGTTTACCACTACTTCAAAATGGAGGATGTACATCTTCTCAGAGATGTCCTACTACCAGGTGACTGGATGGTACGGCTCAACCTGAAAGATGCCTACCTGACAGTACCAATCTTTCCCCTCCACAGACGCTTTCTTCAATTTCAGAGGAACAATCTCTTTTACGAGTTCATATGTCTACCGTCCTCAGCACCCTGTTGCTTTACAACTGTTGAGACCAGTCATGGAATGCCTCTTAGCACGGGGTGTCTGCCTCATAGTGTACTGGATGAAAACCTTCTGATGCACAACGAAAAGGAGGTGTTACCTACCCAACCTCAATTTACTCTAATTGTTATGCAAGCCCTAGGGTTTATCTTGAACGACCTGAAATCGGTGTACAGACCAGCGCAACACATGACATTCCTAGGGTTTGAGTTGGACACTATGCAGCAATGCCTGGGAAAATACGCTTGATTTGCAAGAAACTGCACTGTACGTTGACGAAGGAAATGCTCTTCCTGCAGCACTTGGCTCAGATTGTTGGCGTCTTGTCGTCCTCGATCCCAGTGATTATCCCCACCTTCTTCATTATTGAGCTTTACAACACCTGAAACCACAGCACCTACATCGGGGTCTGAAGTATACCCATCAGATTGCCCTCTCTCCGGAGGCACGCCCAGAATGGCTTTGTTGGCTAGAGAACATGCAAGCCTAGAACGGGAGAGCAATTTTCGGTTCGGCTCCGGAACTAGTGATCCAGTCAGGTGCCAGTCACCTCGGCTAGGACGCTCGTTGCAGGGACATTACAGCGGACGGGCACTGGTCAAAGCATGAGGATTCTCTTCATATCAATTGTGTGGAGCTCCTTGCCGGTTAATGATTCGGAGCCTGGCGGGCAACAAAGTGTCCTGCGCCATCCTACTGCAGATGAACAATATCTCCGCAGTGAGATAGATCAATCGTCTGGAGGGCACGAGATCCAAGGTTCTGACAGACTTAGCCAAAGACTTCTGGAACTATTGCCTCAGTCACAACCTGTCAGTCACAGTGGAATATCTTCCGGGGAGTCTCAATCAGAGGGCGGACTGGCACTCCAGAAACCTGTAGGATTTCAGTGCCTGGAAGTTGATCTCTCTTGATCTTTCAGAGCCTCATGGTGCATTGGGGTCCCTATTAGGTGGACCTCTTTGCCTCGCATCTAAATCACCAACTACCTTGTTTATTCATCTGGAAATCAGATCTGCTCACAGAAGGATGGATGCATTCCTGCAGGATGGGCCTCCATTTCGGGGGTATGCCTTTCTCTCTTTTCCATGATTCCCTGGCTCGCAGCATTAATCAGGTGGCAGAAGGCGGAAGTGATCCTGGTAATGTCCCTCTGGAAGTCACACGTCTGGTTTCCAGTTCTGCTGGAACTTTCCACAGGTTTTCCAATCCGACTACCCCAGACTCCTAAACTGTTGACGAACTTGAGCTGCAAGTTGTACCCTCTGGTTCATGGCTTGGAGGGTTACAGGGGTCGTTGGGAAATCACAGGCCTTTCGGCGGCGGCGTCCTCTCTTAACAGAGAGGGAAGGGCAGATTCTACAGTCAAACATTACAAATCGCGTGGCAAAGGTGGTCACGTTGGTGTCTGTGCTGGGGTTTGGATTCTGTGATATCAGATGTAGTTCACATAGTGAATTACTTATTGGAATTGGTTGATAAAGGCCTAGCATACCCATCAATTAATGCCAGTTGTTCTGCAATCTCGGCAGGACATGTTCCCCTTCATGAGGTACCAGTGGTAGAACATCTCCTGGTTTGTAGATTGATGAGGGGTATTTGGTTGTATTTCCCCCGCATTCAAAATATTCTTCTTTATGGTATGAAAACGTTGTCATAAGACAGCTTCAATACTGGCAAGATAGCTGTTACCCTTCTTGTAAGGAGCTAACAGGGACACTAGTCATGCTTTTGTGCCTGATCTCTTGTAAACGAGTATCAGGAGTACGACTACTGGAAATATCTTCTTGTATATTTACGCCGGGAGATTTGTCTTTTACGATTGCCCAGCAGACGAAATCCAATACCAGGGTATTTCATTATCCGGCATTCCCGGATCACCCAAAGTTGTGTATGGTTTGTTGTCTCAGGGCGGATGAGTCAATGATGGAAGAATATCTTCCCCCTGGTACCTCGCAACTTTTACTGTCATTAAAGAAACCCTTCAAACAGGTCTTGTCCACTACGTTCGCCCAATAAATGAGATGGATACTGCAGGGGTGGATACCTCAACCTTTGGAGCACACTCCACCAGGGGTGCCATGACTTCTAAAGTTTTTGCACTGGGGGTCGTCTTGAAGACATCCTTAGAGCAGCAGATTAGTACTCAGACTCCACTTTAAAGGCTTTCTTTTTCAAGCCTATCTCGGGCATGGCCTCACTAGTAGTCCATCAGCTCTGAACTAGCATAATCTGACCCTCTGGTCCTGACATAGAGAATAAAATGTCTTAACTATCGTGAAGGAAAGTTCAAATTCTATTAAGGACGCTAAGGTGAGGATTATCCCCCCAGTTGGTCATACATGTTTGTACCCTCCCTGGATGTCTACGCCATTGGCTGTTGGATAAGTATAAATGCCTTTCAAAAGTTAATCATGTTGATGTCTGTCATTTACTGGGGTACGTTGATACTTCCATGAGTTATTGGATGCATTTCTTCAAAACATTATTCACTAAAGTATGTGGTTGCATTACAAGAAATGTGTTATGACGTTTTATTTGATGTTTGTTTTACCTTTTTTTTGTAAAAACAATTTTTATTGGCAGTCAGGTACGAAATTAGTTCAATACAGTGGATAAAACAATGCAGTAATAACCAACAGTCTAGGATAATAATGCATTCCTGACAAGATGCCTTTTATGTAGAACAATCCCCCCAACCGTCCCTCCCTGCGTCCCACCCCCCTTGTCAGTGTGCCATTAACCTCTCTCAAGCAGCTGTGAACCAACAGTGAGTCACCTCCCCAATAGGAACAGTAGTAAAAGGTAAGTAGTGCGTATCAATGGGGGGTCCGATCCCTCAGAACCCCTGCCTTACTCGTTGTTATTGTGTGCCTCAGTGGAAGTGGGGTACCCCTAGAGATAATATTCCTACGGTGTCGCTGCCCCCTCATCTTCACTCGGCTCGCTCTCAGGCAACTGAAGCCTAATCACCAGGGCCTCCCACGCTCTAGCTAACTCTAGGGACTTTTCATTGTCTAGTCACCTGGCCTGTTGCAGCCGCAACGCGCTCTCCGCCTTCGCCCATCGCACCAGAGTGGTTCTCCAACGCAAGTAGCCGGGTCCCTGGCTAGATTTCCAGTGCATGGTGATCTCTCGTTTGGCCAGAATCAAGCCCAAATCGTAAAATTTACTGGTAACTCGAGTACGGGGGGTGTGAGGGAACCATAACAGTAAGCAAGCGCCCATATCTGCGTCTATCTGCCGGTCCGTGACAGCATTCAGGCAGGCCATCACCGCTTCCCAGTAAACAGTTAGCTCACCACAGGACCAAAACATGTGTGCGAAGTCCGCTTCTGCCGTCCCGCATCTAGGACAGAGCGAAGAAGCACCCTCAAAATATTGCGAGATCTTAATCGGCGTTAGGTACGCTCGGTGTAGGGTAAAAAACTGGATCAACTGGAACCTGGCATTCCTAGTGCCTTTCCACGCCTGCCGCATTAGCTGCGGCCATGTCGATTCGGGGATCGGTCGCCCAATATCGCCTTCCCACTTGGCTTTCAGCCCATCCATGGGCTGCAGGGCTTCAGTCAACAACCTCCAGTAAAGGCAGGTGACGGCCTTGTAAGTACCAGCTGCCATGACCACGTATTGACAGCACTCTGGCTCGGTGAGCCCTCCCTTCCAGTGTCTCCGAATGCAGGCCACCAGCGAGGCGTGCAGCAGGAAGTCACCTCTAGGGAGGTCGTAAGTGTCTCGCAGCTCCTGGAATGTGAACAGCGATCCGTCTTTGTAAAGGTCACCGAGCATTTGCAATCCGAGCTCCTCCCAGGCCGCCAGCGCGGTCCAGTCGCCTCCGTGTGGAAAGGCCGTGCACATCCCTAGCGGGATCTCAGGGGCATATGGGCGAGCGGTGCCGGAGCGCCTATGGCAACGAAGCCAACAGCTACAAAGCGTACGTTCCTCCAGCGTGAGCTGGGAGAGGTCCAGTTTCTGACCCAGGATTATAAAAGAGATAACATGTCGTGGAAATAGTCTGCCCTCTACCCCCTCCGGACCCCGGAATTCTAAAGCCACTGCCTGGGTAAGCCACTGCAGCTGCGCCGCCAAGTAATACCACTCAAAATCCGGGACCGCAAGTCCCCCATCCGCCCTGGGGCGCATCAACGTGGCCAGCGCAACGCGCCGTCTACCCGATCCCCAGATGAACCCGGAGATTAAGGAGCGGAGTCTGTTAAAAACCGACGCCGGGATCCAGATCGGCAGCGTGCGAAACAGATATAACAAACGGGGAAGCGCCACCATTTTCAGTAATGCCAATCGTCCTGCGACCGACAGCGGCAGTGTCCGCCAGAAACCCATGCAGCTCCGCAGATTCCGGATCGCTCTGTCGAAGTTACCCTCCAGGAGGGCCAATGGTGAATGATAGATGTGCGTACCTAGATAAGGGAGGCAATGGTATTCCCATCGCAGCTCGCCCTCCGGTCGGGAGTCATCCGTTCCCGGTGTTAGCGGGAAGAGGCAAGATTTCCCCCAGTTGACTCTCAATCCTGAGAGGTGGCCAAAATCTGAGAGCAAGCGCTCGGCCCCACGCAGGGAATCATCAGCATCTGCTAAGAACAGCAAACAGTCGTCTGCATAGAGGGAGATGTAGTGGGCATCGCCTCTCAGTTGTAGGCCTGCATACGCTCGGCCCATACGGGCGTGAGCGGCCAAAGGTTCCATGGCGAGTGCGAATAGTAGAGGGGACAAGGAGCATCCCTGCCGAGTCCCCCTACCAACCCTATATGGGGCAGAGATGGGACACCCGTCTTGACTCGGGCAGTGGCCGCGGCATAAAGCAAGGCAGTCCACTTCACAAATCGGTCGCCCAGTCCAAAGGCCCCCAGTACCCGGAGCAGGTATGGCCACTCAACACTGTCGAATGCTTTCTCGATGTCGATCGAAAGGACAGCAGCCCCCGGGAGGCCGGCAACATTGCCCCCCATGACCCGAAGCAGCCGACGCACGCATGTGGCGGTGGTGCGCTGGGGAATAAAGCCCGCCTGATCAGAGTGCACCAAGGCGCGCATGTGCGCCAGGAGCCGCGTCACAAGAAACTTGCTCAGGATCTTGTAGTCCGTTGTGAGCATGGATAGTGGGCGGTAGGCCGAGCGGGAGCCAGCATCACCACCACGCTTCATTAAGGGTACCACCAAAGCCTCTCGAGTAGTCGCTGGCAAGGCCCCGGCGTCCCAGGCCTACCGATAAACCACTTGCAATCGTGGAATCAGTACATCCGCGTAGGCTGCGTAAAATTCAATCGGCAGCCCTGTGGAAAAGTAAATTTTACCATGTTCTGTGTCCCTACGTGTTCCCCATCTTATGTTATATGTGCATGATTAATATGCAATATGTATTCCCTATGACCGATTAAAGACGCAATTTTAGTTGTGTCCATCTCTAGTATGCCAGTTTTCAGTTCTCGTTATTCAGTTCTCGTTAAAGCTACGAGTATTAGGCCTATGTAAAGTTATGTTGCCACGTTTTACAGTGTGCACGTTATTTCATTGTAAAGTCCCCGTTTCTAGGCCTCAAAAGGGCCCGGACTCAGATTCAGCTCCTGTCTCCTGAACCCTCGCTGAGGAGCGATACAGCCCCCACCTGTATCCCTGACCCTTCACTTACTTCCTGCCTCACAGTGCCCGGCTCGGCCTGGCTCTGCCTGCCAGTCTGCCAAGAGTATGTTATGATTCTAGTTATCAGTCCAGCCCTCCTTCTCTGCATTCCTAAAGCTACTGAATCGCATCAATAGTTTCAGTCATCGTCTAGCCTTTACGTCTCCATGTAAGAGAAATACTGTATTAATGGTCATTTAATATTCTTCAACACGCACTACATATAGAATGATGCATACACCAGTCTTAGAATCTGTTAGCCCTTACCCTGATAACTTTTGGATTCTATCAAGATGTTCTCTAAACATCAGATACTAGATAATGTTTAGGTACATGTCGCTCTGACACTCCAGACTTCAGTCTCTCCTTCTAGCGCAGAAGTCATAGCCCCCAGTCCCTCCTAGTAACACGTCATTGCCAGCTTGCGCGCACCACTAGGTTAGAGGTCCCGGCTCCTTAGGTAGCCCCCTCCATGTTTCCGCCCCATTTATGACATAATCTGTTACGTTTACATCACATGTCTATGTATACGCCCTGTTCACGCCTCTTGTTACACCTACTTTCTGCCTTATCTTTCGCGACTGCTACAGACCCTGCCCACTGCTACGCCTATTGTACTGAACATCATGTGTTTTGTTTAACTATATATGCTTGTGCACTGTTATTAAAAGTTGCTAGCCATCCCAGATCTTCCCCGTGCAGGTTGTCCTGTTCCTGTCCTTTATGCTGTATTAAACCTGCAAACTCCAGCTACCTCGAATCTTGACTCTTATTTATTGAGCTATCTGTTATTGTATATCTAGTCAAAAATAGAGGTATTATTTATTTATTTACCACAGCCCATCCGTACCGGGGGTTTTGCGGCAAGCCATGTGTTTAATGGCCACGCAGATCTCACCTTCGGAGATATCCCCGCCCGAGTGGTCCACGTGGTCCAGGTCGAGCCGGGGAAGCCGTGCCGCCAATAGGAAGTCATCTAGCTCCACAGGCGTACTCGCCATCTCGCTCCTATAGAGGTGTGCATAATACGTCAAGAATTGATCGTTGATCTCCGATTGAATGTAAACCATGTGTCCCTCCGGGGTGGCCAAAGCTACAATCGGAGTGCCTCGGGACCCAGGATTGGCCAGCCAGGCCAGCAGCGAGCCCACCTTGTCACGTTCAGCATGAGCTCTAATTAGAAACTCCTTATAGTCAAAGCAGCGTAGCTTCTCCATCGCTGATGGCACTTCCTCCCGCGCAGTCGAAACCGCTCCGAGAGCCGCAGGAGTCGTGTGACTACGACGTTCCTCCTCGCGTAAGCGATCCTCGCTTAGCGCAACATCCTGCAGGAGGGTCTTACGGACCCCCGCGGTAGCCGAAATACAGACACCCCGAACCACCGCCTTAAAGGCATCCCATTCTAGCGCCCTACTCGATGCTGTACCCTCGTTGGTATCGAAATAGCCTTCCACCCCAGTGCGTACTTCAGCCTTAAACGCCGCATCCTCCAGTGCCAATGGGTTCAACCGCCATGTCGGGATAGCTTGGCGTTGCCGCGTCCATTGAACCACTACCAAGCAAGGGTTATGATCGGATATCGTTTTAGCCAGGTATTTGCTGTGGCGGACCAAGCACTGAGCGTCCGGCGAGCAGAGAATGCTGTCAAGGCGAACATGCAAAGTGTGTGGGGGGGAATAAAAGGAAAAATCCCTCTCCATAGGGTGTTGGGTTCGTCATGCATCGACCAGGCCCCAGCTACTTTGCCACTCTCCCCTACTCTTCGCTAGCCTGTGAGCTGCCGCCTGCGCCAGTGGTGGGTGAGATCTATCTAATTCCACATCCAACACAGAGTTAAAATCCCCCCCTAGTAGGACCGTATTAGCCAGGACTGTCGCCAGTTTTCCAGATAATCGCGCAAAAAAGGCAGGCTGTTCCACATTCGGGGCGTAGACGCTGCAGAGCGTCACGTCCCTTCCATCTAGGCGGCCTTGAACAGCCACAAACCTCCCCTCAGGATCGACCACAGTCACCTAGGGTTGGAAGGGAACCCCCGCCCGTACCCAAATCAAAACTCCCCTTGCAAAGGCCGAGTATACAGAGTAAAACAGCTGTCCCCGCCACCTGCGCTGCAGAGCCCGCCCCTCTGTCTGGTCAATTTGGGTTTCCTGCAGGAAGGCTACCTGGATCCCCCTACGAACAAGATAGGCATGCAGCTTGTGACGTTTCAGCATGGAATTCAGTCCCCGCACATTCCAGGTCACACATTTCAGCTCAGGTAAGGTCCCCATTCACAATAGTAAGTAAAGTTCTGAGTAAAGAAACAACCCTAGGCACACTGACAACACCCCAAAACCAGAACCCTAAGATCACCCAACAGTCCCATACCCCACCCATCCCCAGAATAGGCCCCAAACTGTAGAAACCCATCCAAAAGCCAAAATCCCAAAAGAAACTGTCTCTGGTAACTACCAGAGTCTCACAATAGGTGTGAGATAGGGGGGGGGGCTTGTCGCTATTTCCAACTGACCGCGAGCTACATACACCTCCCGATCGGCCCGCCCCAGTGTGACCCAGGTGTCCCACATCCCCACCCCGTCAATGGCAGGACCCACAAAGTGTGCAAGGCAGCCGTCCAACAACAGTACCCTGCCCGCCCGGGTTGTAAGTCTCCACCCCAAACACAGATCAGGAGTACAGCAACATATACAATACCACTGCGGGGGGAGCATTAGGATCATTCGTCCAGTAAGTCATCTGCAGTCCCAGGTGTGACATGGGGAGGCCCGGGGTCGCCGCCGCCCGACTCCTCTGATGCCACCTCCTCAGAGCCCCCACGGGAGCCCGACTCCATCGCCGACGTCGATCCCACTGTCTTGGAGATGGTAGAGACCGCTCGGAGGGCCTCTTTGCGTTCCAGCTCAGTTTGTGAGACGGAGGGAGTTCGAGCATTCGGCGGCCGTCTCCGTGGTCTCCTGTTCCGCTTAGGTCTTGGTGCGGCCCTCCACGGCTCCCCAGTTGCCAGATGAGCATCCGCGCCGGTCCTGTATAACTCCAGCCAGTCCCACACCTCGTCAGGAGAATTGTAGAAGGAGGATTTACCATCCATCATGATCCGCAGGCGGGCTGGGAACAAGAGAGAGTAGCGGATACCCTCCTCCCGAAGAGCCTTCTGGACTGCCAGGAAGGTTGAGCGCTGCCTCTTAACCTCAAGAGAGTAGTCCGGGTAGATGGAGACTTGAGCATTGTCCACCTTATAGGGCCCCAGTGCCCGCGCCTTTTGCAGGATAAGATCTCGGTCCCTGTAGTGCAGTAAGCGCGCCACCACCGGCCGAGGGGGCCGACCCTCAGCAGGGGCCGGGCCTGCACCCGGTGGGCGCGTTCCAGAGTGTAGAACGGCGTCAGACCCTCCGGGACCACCACGTCGCGCAGCCAGGTCTCCAAATAGCCCAACATGTCCGGCCCTTCGATTTTTTCAGGCAGGCCAACCACGCATACATTATTGCGGCGATTGCGTCCCACCGCGTCCTCCGCCCTCTGTTCCAGCAGGTGCACCCGTCATTGCAGCTCCCCCAAAGAAGCCTCAGATGCCTTGACCGTGGGTTCCAGTGCGTCCATCCGAATTTCCGCCTGCTTGACCCGGCCTGCTAGTTTGCCGTGGTCCGCCCGCAGGAGCCCCAAACTCGTGGATACCTGACCGATGTCGTGGTGCAGGGCTTCTCTGGTGTCGGCGATGGCCTTCAAGATCTGCTCCAGTTGGTCCTGCGGTAGGCCAGTCGTCGATCCAGTAGCCACTGTGGAGTCCTGACTGCTCGCCGCATCCCCCGCTGCGTCCAGAGGAGGTTTCAGGCGCTTCCCCATGGCGGCAGCCGGTCTCAGCGCTCCCCGACAGCAGGTTGCCCCTCACTCAGTTCCACCTGTAAATCACGCCGCGCTGGGGGGCCAGCACACAAGCCTGTAATCCCAAGGGACTCTCCCCGTATCGCGCACGTGGCAGCGTTGTGGGTCCCCAAGTTCAGCACCCACTTCCAGCACTGGGCAAGGGTGCCCTGCAGCCCAGGACAGATGCCGCGAGTAGGCCCCAAGGTCTGGCCGCCCCTCCGGGTCGATGGGCAGGGCACCCGGTATGTGGCGGTCTGTGCGTCCTCCGTGGTGCGGTGGTATCAGTGGCGGATGGCCCCGGTCTCGGCCACGGGGAGGTCGTTGTGGTACACGCCAGGAGAGAGCCACCCCCCGGGCTCCGGTCTCGCTATATTCTCAGACCCCCCATCCGAGCCTCGGCACCCCACGCCAGCAGCAGCCGGTAAGGCACCTCAGAAATTGGCCGCTGCAGAGGCCCACAGTACTGGCCCGCAGGCATCCCGCCTCCTCAGAACAGTTATTCAGCGCCAGCAAGGCTCTGTCGGTGAGGCGCTGCAGGATCGGGACCGCCCCGATCTCGCGTCCAGCAGGCCCCGGCAGCTACAGGAGACCTCCAGCCCTCTCACCTGCGGGCACTGCGAATCAGGTCCCGCTGCTGGTCCACTTCGAGACGGCCCATCCACCGCCGCCGCCGATCGGCCGCAAATCCGCGGCCCCGACTCCCGCTGCAGCCGGCAGCCGGCCGGCCCCCACCGCAGGTCGGCCCTCTGCGAAATCGACGCCGGGGATGAAGCAGGGTGCACAGGCCGCAAAGATGGCCGGCGCCGTCTGCGAGAGCTCGGGCGCGGCGTGGCTCCACACCACCGTCGGGTCGATCTCTCCGCCCCCGATCAGGCCTCACTGTCCGCAGGTGGGGATGTGGTCAGGCCCAGGTCAGTAGGGTCATCAGGATAAAGGATAGCAGGATAATCGGGGAAGGCCGTCACGGAGCTCAGAGCTCACGCGTCCATTTTCTTCGGCGGCCAAGCCACGCCCCCGTTTGTTTTACTTGATACAGTTTCCTGTTGTTCTTCGCAGGGTCGGACCTGAGGCAAGACTATTAAACGGAAAGTGGGGTAACATCTGTTTCGCCCAGAGAAAGAGGAAGTGCTGTTCTGCAATGTAAAGTCCGCTAAAAGTTGGTTAGATCTTTATGAATAACATGCCGTACACTAAACATGGTTATGAGTCTCGGCAAGGACGCGCAAAATCCTGTAATTCTGGGCAAATCACTTAATCTCCCCATGCCTAACAAAAAATATTGTGTCCTCATGTAACATAACTGGTGCTCATGTAAAGTTCTCTGACACCCGATGCCTTCAGGTCCAGTTTGTGCTATATAAAACCCTATTTAAAAAAAATAATAATAATGGGAAGATAAAGTGAAAGAAATGCTATATGTATTTTGAAAATAGATAAGACAATTGACCTTGCACCCTTTTGTAAAGTTTGTTTTCAAAACTAGGATCTTACCCCTCAGTCAAGAGGCAAATTGCAAGGCCACCAACGTTCCTCTTTTAACATTAGTCACCAAACATGTTGTTGGTACAGGCCTCAACCAGTCACCTAGTACAGATCCTGCTGTCGATCCTACCAATGGAAGGCTTTTGTCTCAGATTTTTTTTTAATATTGACATTTGAACCTGTTGCTTGCACAGTTTTCTCACACAAGCACTAACCTATTCATCTATCTTATTGTAACCCACCTCTATGATTTAAATGATTGTTTCCAGTTTTCTTTTCCATTCGCTGCACACTCTCGAACTGTCATATATTACATTCACTCACATGTAATAATATTTAACAAACAGCTCGGCATGAGTTAACCTCTAATGCAGAATTAGCCCATAATTCCAACAGCAGACATGCAAATCTCAGGCCATGAACGAATACGTAAAAACAGGTAAATTTAAATGTAAGAAAATCTTGAACCAAACGAAATATACGCTCAATTAAACTCTTGCCCCATAAAGGGCACACATTATGAAGGGCTAGGAAGTCTGAGTGATTAACACAGTGACATGATTAACTCAAACAACGTTTCTTTTCTTAACATCGTGAGCGTGTGCAAAAGCAATACAAGCAAGGCAGGCCATCAAGCACTTAGAAGCAGACCTACAGCATACTTAAAAGCACCTCACAGCCACTGTCATTAAATGGGTACACAGACAAAATATTGAGTTTTAAATTTCGATATACAATTATATCGAAGTTTAAATATCGAAGGGACATAATATAGAAGGTAAGTAATATCGACACTCTTAATATCGATATTAGTAATATCGAAGTTTTAAATATCGATGTCAGTAATATCGAAGTAAATAATTTCGATGTTACTAATATCGATTTTTAAATAAATGTTGTGTATATTATATTGTATTTATTATGTTTAATAATTTATTTTTAATGTAATTTAATTAAATGTTGTCTTTTAGTACTGTAGCGGGTTGTGGGTTTAGAGGGGAATAGGGTGGGAAGTAATTTAAATATGTTAAATTAATTATTAATTAGTAGGAATTATAAATTAATTAATTGAGAATAATTTTTAAATAATTATAATTAATTGAATAATTGATAAATATGTTCTGTAGCAGGTTATGGGTTTATAGGGGTATAGGGTGGGAAGTAATTTAATTATGTTAAATGAATTATTAATTAGTAGGAAGTATTAATTAATTAATTGAGAATTATTTGTAATTAATATTAATTAATTGATTAATTGATAAATATGTTCTGTAGCGGGTTATGGGTTTATAGGGGAATAGGGTGGGAAGTAATTTAATTATGTAGAATTAATTATTAATTAGTAGGAAGCATACATTAATTGTTAATAATTGGTAAATAATTATAATTAATTGGTAATTAATTTTAAATAATTCAATAATTGATAAATGTGTTCTGTTGTGGGTTGTGTGTTTATAGGGGAATATGGTGGGAACTAATTTTAATGTAATTAAGTAATAATGAATTATTTTTTATAAGTATGTTATTTCAACCCCTACGCTATCCAACACTTTCCCTACTGTTGCACTCTCTGGAGTGGGAATAGTAATTTTGACCCCTACGCTATCCAACACTTTCCCTACTGTTGCACTCTCTGGAGTTGGAATAGTAATTGTTACCCCTACGCGATCCAACACTTTCCCTACTGTTGTACTCTCTGGAGTTGGAATAGTAATTGTTACCCCTACGCTATCCAAAACTTTCCCTACTGTTGCACTCTCTGGAGTTGGAATAGTAATTGCTACCCCTAGGCTATCCAACACTTTCCCTACTGTTGCACTCTCTGGAGTTGGAATAGTAATTGTTACCCCTACGCGATCCAACACTTTCCCTACTGTTGCACTCTCTGGAGTTGGAATAGTATTTGTTACCCCTACGCTATCCAACACTTTCCCTACTGTTGCACTCTCTGGAGTTGGAATAGTAATTGTTACCCCTACGCTACCCAACACTTTCCCTACTGTTGCACTCCCTGGAGTTGGAATAGTAATTTTTAATCCTACGCTATCCAACACTTTCCCTACTGTTGCACTCCCTGGAGTTGGAATAGTAATTTTTTATCCTACGCTATCCAACACTTTCCCTACTGTTGCACTCTCTGGAGTGGGAATAGTAATTGTTACCCCTACGCTATCCAACACTTTCCCTACTGTTGCACTCTCTGGAGTTGGAATAGTAATTGTTACCCCTACGCTATCCAACACTTTCCCTACTGTTGCACTCTCTGGAGTGGGAATAGTAATTTTTACTCATACACTATCTAAAATTTATTTAGCTTTTTTATTAGTATTATGTTGTTATTAATTGTTATTTATGTGATTATTTTATGTATATAAATGTATTAGTAATTTATTATATTTTTATTTTTTTATAAGTTATGAAAATAATTAAGTTAGAGTTAATATTAATGAAAAATATATTATGTATTATATATTTATTAATATTAATTTGTATTACATTATGTATTAATTTTAAATATTATAGTAAATTTTTAAATATGTTTATTACATTTATAAGTATTATTTTGTTAATATTAGATTTTTATTTAATAAAAAAAACGATATTTTACAAAAAACTATATTTTTGTCATTCTATATATTTTTTTTGATATATTTGTACTTACCTTGTTAGGGATAGGATTCCTATATTTTGACTTCCATATTTTTGTTCCGATATTTTTGTATATCGATATTTGTGTTATCGATATTTTGTCAGACATTCATTAAATGTTATGGTTCTTCTATTCCCTGTCCACAAAAGTGATTTATGACCAAGGGGCACAGTATAAACATTAGATTTTCTGACAGTGGCTGTAAAATATTCTTAAGCATGCTGCATGTCTACTTCTAAGGGCCTGATGAATGCAGAGGGAGCAACCGAAAGTGTGAGCATAATAATGTTGGCCCCAACAACTACCTTTAGAGACGTTCTCAGACATTGCTTTCAGAGTGGAGAAGTTACAATTAGATACAAGAACAAAAGAGACTGAACTGAGGCAACTTACGATTGTGAGACCACAAAGGCGTCAGACAACACCTAACTCCTCTTGTGCACCAAAAACCCAACTGACTCCCTGCATGCTGCTAGAATCAACTTGTTCTTTTATGCCCTCTCAATATCAGCAAAGACTTGTATCCACAAGCCATTCTTCCCTGATTGTAAAGGTCCCTCTGGGGAAAGCCACTCACCATCGCCTATCAGGAGACAGCATGCAGCACGGAAAAGACACTTGTGGCGGCCTGCGCTGTCTGCTTGAAATAGACTGACGGACAGTGTAAACAGACAATCTTCTATTCTGACAAGTGCGAAAGGATGAAGTGCTGGAACATTCATTATGTGGGCTACCACACTGGGCTTTAATGCAGAACGCCCACCAATACTTACTTTTTTAGGTTGTGCCTGCACAGCGCTTGCGATGTGTGGTGAAATCTATTGTATTTAATATACATTTTAAAAGGAGCTTACATACAGCTGTTGCGTTTTAGTCGTTTGTGTGCTTGCCTCTTACTTTTCCTCCATTTCTAATGGTTGTAGCAGCGTTCATCTTATCAGTGTTCCGATGCCAAAGTACTCCTTTCATCCGCTTCAAACGTCTTTATTTTAATTACGAATGAGCATGCCATTTGCGCTGGAGAGCTGATGTGTCATTTCCTTCACTAAAGATTATGGCCCTTAGCGCTCTCTTACCCCATTATTAGCCTCCATTATAAAACGTTTTTGACAGAGGGCAGCGGTCTGACGCCAGTTTTTTTCCCACACAGCCTGCTGCTCCACAGTGGGTCAGATAGTGGTTGTTTCTGTATTTGGGCGTGCCCACCTGTCTGCTTTACTGCCTCCGGACCTGCCATTTCCCTTATTAAATGATTAAGCAGCAGTGCTGGCGCTGAGCACACTGCTTTTATTTTAGCGTGGCCCGGGCCGGGAGAGCTTGCCTTGTTTACTATTTCCATGAGAGTGAGGGCGGGCGTGGGGGAAGTGCGTGGTGGGAGGAGCTTCAATCATGATTAACACACAGGTGGGCCTGGGGTGAAAAGTGCGCATGCTAGGTTGGACAGATGCCTTGCCCTACCCCAACCCAACATGCACACTTGTACCCTTGCTGCTGAAGCACTGTTAGGAGACCTGGGGGATTACAGTTACAGCCCCCAAAGTCTCCAAAGGAGCTTTGTCAGCTCCTGACCGAGCCAATCAGGGCGCTGCTCTTTTAGTGTTTACCAACAGAAACAGCAAGGGAGCAGGGTCATGACTGGCTGAGGAGACGGGGTAGGGCTGCAGGGCTGAGCTGGTCACAGCTTCCATGCACGCCCTCAAAGTCACGAGTGTTCTTGGACGGTGAGAGTCACTCGTGGAAAGGTGCTGTGATAATGGGTGGTGATTCTGCATGTTTTTTTATAGCTAGGTAAAACCATTAAATAGCTCAAAGCCAGACAGACATCTGTAAAATTGTCTGAAATGCCTCTGCAGGTTGTCTAATGGCGCGTGCCTGCTTCCATCACAGTACTTCACTAAACACGGCATTAAAAGAAGAAAATCATTTCCCATGTGCATATATAAACTGAAGCCTATTGTCTTTGAAGTAGAATATACATTATTTAGGTCGATCTGTTAGAAAGCAGTCTATCTTGTCATCCATCTCTTGAATGTCAGTATCAAGCGGATTCTACTCTTAAACAGCAGCCAGAGTGCGTTGGGGTAAAGTCACAGCTCTTGGTATGTGCTTATTTTCAATGAGTGATAACCTCTGTCCCCTGCATGTCATGCATTCAATCAAAGCTTTGCAGATTGGTAGTTAAGGAAAGTTTGGAGTGGTTGATTTAAGAAAGACTGCCACTGAAAACAAGAGCATTTTCTTTAATCAAAAATAAAAAGGTAGGTCTTCTGTTGCGGAAAAATCTCCCAGGCATTCGAATTTTCCAAAAAACGAGTTTGTATTCTTGTCCTATCTCCTGACGCAATAAAGTTTTGCTCAGGGTTTCAATGCGTGAAGGTGAGCATGGCAGATAGATAATACCAAAATTATATGTAAATAAGGAAAAAAAAACATACATTGTATGTAGAGAGATAACGTTCATACAACAGCTCAAAGCTTACCTTCTTTGGAAGTGCAGTCACGGTAAAGTCTTCAAAAACAAACTCAGGGGTTTAGCCTAGGTCTAAGGGACATCTTACAGTGAACGAGTGGGACTGCTGGAGTGTTTCCATTGTGATGGAATAGCCTCTGAAGACTTTTGAATGTGAACACAACAATGTGCATCACGGGGGTCAGCAATAAGGCGCAGTTTAAGTAATAGTTATGTTGCGCTGTCAAGTGGCTTAATCAGGCCATCACTGTTAGGTGATGCTTCCATCCAATTCAACAGGGGCAGGCCAGCGCAAGATCTCGTTGACCTAATTCTTCCATTACCTGTAGGATTGCTCCTGCCTCACCCCCTTCTCAAGTCTTCCACCATTACAATCAAGAGGTGGGGGGGCACGAGCCATAAGCACACCAAGAATCCCCAGGCACCATTCAAACTCAGCAACATGCAGCCGGTGGACAAATAATTATGCACGTGCAGCTTATGGACAGAGCTGGCCTTTGCTAAGATAGTGCCCTGGGCGTGGACGGAGAGAAATGTGGAGCCCTTACTGATATTAATGAATTCAATGAGGCAGCAGGGGGTCCCTTTTGTGTTCACCGGTCAGTACCTGGATGAGCAGAGACTGGTCCCTGAACACAAACATCCCAGTACCTTCCCCAGCTCACCTCAATCACCAATAGCTTAGCTGCCTTAGGGAGATGATGGTTTTGTTAATGTGTGTCATGAGGGTCAAAGGCTGAAGGAAGTGGGCTAAAGGGGTGTTAAAACACTGCTGCCATATAACACCACTTTAAACTGGCAAATCAGACCGAAACACACAAGCAGGGAGGGACAAGGCTGTTAGAATAACCTTAATGCACACAGCTCCATGTGCCCATAAGAAAATTGGTGCCCTGGGCCTGGGCCCAGCTCACCCTTGCTAAAGGACAGCCCTGCTTGGAGCCTTAACTTTGCACAGTTATCTCTCGCCCCTACCTCGAAACTCAGATGACCATACCCACCCAAAAGTCTCAAACATGTGTGTCCTATTCATACCACTGGGCAGCAGCATAAAGCAATACCCATTAGCGACATCAAGGGAAAATATTAAGTTTCATCCCAGCTCCCTTCATGGATGTCAGCATACATGTATACATTAAGGTTGTGTTTACCTGATTATAAAACATGGTGTTTCTGTCGCCAGAATCTGTCAGTTGCAGACATTGGCTTGCCATGCAATCTCTTGTACAGTGCATTTATATCGGGCCACCATTGAGAACTCTGGAGCAAAGGCTGAACGCAGTGCGAATTTCTCACAGTGCCTGCCAGTGGGTCAAAAGGTGTTCAGAATACTTGGTCATTCAACCATTGGCCTCTCTTCTGAACAGAGAAATGGTCACTTATTCCAGTTGCAATTGTAATTCTGTGCAATTGTGTATGAAGAAGGTTTTGATGATGTGGTGTACAGGCAAGGGGAGCCCAGAGAGTTTAATCAGGGTGGAGGTAATATTATCATACTTCTTTATAGCCTGTATTAGATGTAAAGTGATTTGTAGGGTGCTCTACTGCCTTTTAATGTATGTTGCTTGCTGTCTCATTGTGTCCAGTCAGACAAGTCACAATAACTTGTATTGCCTCTGTAGATTTGATTTCTAAATGTGTATCAATATATATAGAAATCTGTGAGGTACTCACTGCATTATTATCTCAAAGTCTGTTAGAAGTTCTTTGGTCATACTGAATAAGCAGCTACCTACGTCATTATCATATGAAATCTCTTTATTGATATCATAACTACACTTTCACAACTGCATTATTAGCCTTTTTGCTTTCTCAAATTTGCTTGAAAATACACCATTTGTCAACTCTTTTTTCAAAATTTTCTCAGGGGACAACGCCCTCAAATCCTCCTGATCAAGATCGGATAGCTTGCTATGCATGCTCCCATAGGTCAGTCATCCAGAACTTTTACGCCTTACAAATGTCACCAGCCGCCACTTGGATCAGAACTTGCCATCTCCTCCTTGCTGATCACACAGATGACGTCCGACTAACCTACAGGTATTGGAGTAATTCTGGCCCTTGATACGTTTTATTCCCTGCATTGGAAATAGAAGGCTTGTGCGAAGAGATCACAGCATACGTCATTATTCTGTGCACACCAAACAAAACATGCTTCTCATTTTCTGCCCACCACCGTGAACAAGCACAGCACTTCCATTGCCGCAGGGAGTGAAAGGCCACTTTCAGTCCGCCTAATTAGATGCACACAGAGTGTATGGAAATCAGTGCACAAAGCATGCAGAGTATGGATCCTTTTGCTCGCCTGCTGCAAAACTGTGACTGCCCACAACTAGGGGCAATGGCAGAACTTCACAACTCCAGAGCTGCCCCACACCAACACAGGTTTGCCCACAACTAGGGGCCAGCCATCTACAACCCCCTGTCACATTACAGCTCACAAACAATTATTTACAAGTGCCTTGCTTGGTTGGCAGCCAGCATTACAGAGAGTCGCTGATGCACCCGGCACCGCCAGTGACAGGGCCAATTAAGTATTTTCATGAACCGAGGAAATATGGGGTGCCAGCACCTCCCACCCAAATACAAATCAGCCATCAACTACCATTCCTGAAGCAGAGGTCTCAAGTGGCCCAAGGCAACCCCCTGGTGACAAGTAGGCCAGCACCACCCATGTCGGAACACCTTATTCTCTCTTTTTATTAACATGGATAACTGCACCTTTTTTTTTTTGCAGAGTTTTATATAGCGCGAACTAGACCCGAACCGAATCAGGTATCAGAGAGCTTTACATATTTTCCAGTTACGTTACATGAGGACACACTTTCATTTTAGGCACGGGGAGATTAAGTGATTTGCCCAGAATCACAGGAGGTTTTGGCGTCGTTACCGAGACTTGAACCCAGATCCCCAGGCCCGAGGTCGAGCGCCCTAGCCGTTAGGCCAACTCCTCTCCCTTTTGTAGTGCAGAACAACAGGTGCTCCAATCACGGTTATCGCTGCCGAACACCTCATGCCCAAAGTAGTGTATTCTTGGCTTGGGACATTTAAACAGTCCTCCAGATGCCATTCACTTGAGAGAGAGGCCAGCTCAAGTGGTGCCTTAGGTTCCGGGCCGGCACTGCCTTCAAGCACTCCACTGGCACATTACACAGTAAGAGGTAGGACAAGCTGCTGAGCCTAGGACATGAGTACTGTAGCAAGAGCAGAGGCAGGCAAGGAGTCAGGATGATGCTGCCATGCCTGTTCCTTAAATTGACCCTGTAGTAGTGTAATATCTTAGCTTATATTGTAATGTGTGTTACTATAAAAACACAAGATATATAATGAGCAGCCGCCAGAACGTACCCAGTAATGGTTCATATATCAACTTTTTCATTACATTAATTTAAATGTAAAGCAGAAAAACCCAGACATGTTGGTTTTGCAGATGCTTTAAGCAGTATCACATGATTGAGATACAACTATTAAGTTAGTAATTTGTGAAATTACTACTCAAGGTAGTTAACAATGAGAATTGCAAATGTATCAACTCTGAAATTATGAGTGCAGGAAGTTGGCTCTGTATATACTATCCCAAAGTAAGGTATAGTGTACACAGAGTCCAGTGGATCCCCAAAGACTTACAAAGGTAAAAGTAGATAATACCTTAATCTCTATTTGTGGTAGTGTGGGTGAGCAGTAATGCTTTATCAGAGGGTAGTGGTGCGCATTTATTATGCACACTCAAGCAAGAAATGATAGCACACACTCAAAGAATGAACTCAGACTAATTGTTTGTACACTTCTTTTATTGTATTTTATATTTAGAACCAAGCAGGACTTGGTAATTGTTAGAAATGGGATCCCTGGCTGGCCAGGGCTTTCGCCAAAGTCAGTCAGAGACCACCACTCCCAAGTCAGGGCAAGGGAGTTACACGGCAAGATAACCCCTGCTCACCCTCTGGGTAACGTGGCGCGAGCAGCAAGGCTAAACTTGGAGGCGATGTGAGTTAAGTATTTGCGCACGCACCCCAGCAACAACACCCAAGGCCCACCACAAAGGAAACTCCACACAAGGTTATATAAAAATAGCCTTTGTATTACACCAAAACATATTAGATAAAAACACACACTTTACAATGTGCCAACAGGCACGGGCAGAATTTACAGGGGATATGTACAAGACAGGGCCACCTGGACCACAGTCAGGAATCAGCACTTTTAGAACTTAGCACTAGGTAGAATTAGCACTCAGAACATGGAATATAAATCACTGTAGCACAAATTAGAACATAAAGTACACAACCAGTAATCACTGGTAACCAGGACCTCACTAGCACCACCTGCACTAGGAGAAAAACCACCTAAGTATCACAATACCTGTAGGGGTGTAAGCACATAACACATGATGCATAACATACATTCAGAGGTGTAAGGAACAAGGCACATGACGCATTAACAACACATTCAGAGGTGCAGGGAAGGAAAACACATGATGCCTAAAAACATTCAGCGGTGTAAGAACATGGCACATGATGCATTAAAACACATTCCGAGGTGCAGGAGCACACAATTGCGCAAAAATCCCATAAGCCACCACCTGTGGCAGTCCCTAGGCCAACTGGCCTCTCTAGGGCTAGGACGCCCTGTGTCCCAGTGTCAGGGGCCTAAACGTGGCAGCTGCCCACAAAGTGCTGGGCAGCTGTGTGAGACAAGGCTGGGGCCAACGCTGGAGCCTCGCAGGCTCTGCCCAACTGACTGTCTCCTGAGCTTCTCTGGCTCAACCAACAATAATGCGCCTGAGCCCCTCGTGGGCTTCTAAGAAATTAATGTGGCCCTCAAGAACCTCTCTGGGCTCTTAAAACAAATGGGGCGCTGCTGAACCTCTCTCAGGGCTGAAGAGCACAAAGGGGGGCGTCGTTGGAGTCCCTCCTGGACTCAAGAGAACCAATGCCCCAGGTGTTGGAATCCCTCGTGGGGGGGGACTCGAAATACTCACATGGGCCCCTGAGCCTCTCTGGGCTCCTTCTTCCACTCTGCCCCCGAGCCTCTCAGGGCTCATAAACCAAAGAAATGCCCCTGAGCCTCCGTGGCTCTGAACAAACAAAGATGCGGTTTGTTGGAGTCCCTCCCTGACTCGCATAAACAAAAATGCCGCCAAGAGCCTTGCAGGCTCTACACAAATGTGGCCCCAGATGCAGGAGTCCCCCCTCCGGGGTCTCGGAAATCTAACTGGCCCTCGAGCCTCGCTGGGGTGGTGGGGTCCCTCACGGGGGACCCGCGAACAAGTGGGGCGCCTTTGTTGGGAGTCCCCCCTCTGGGGGACTCGAGATGCCGCAAATGCTGCCGGAGCCCTCGGGCTCTGAGGAAATGCCCTGCTCGTCGGAGCGGCCCTCTGCCAACCGGGGCCGCTCAAAGGGTCTCCCCTCCGTTGAAGTCCCTCTCGGGGGACTCTGCCGCTCGCTGTGCTCTCCCCCGCCCCAGCACTTACCAGCTTCTCTCTTCTCCGGCAGGCGGCGGGGACGGAGGCTGCGACGGCGGTCTTCTTCTGGAGCCTCCAAGGCTCCCCCTCACTCCCGCCTTTCCTGCAAGCGGGCCGGCAGTTGTGGCTTCACGAGAGCTCCCGCTCCTCGGGGCTCTCTGTGCTTCTTCTCCCTCTCTCTCTCCGGGGCTCTCCCTCGCTTTGCGAGCCTGGGGGGGGGGGACTCAAGGTGCCTGCTTCTCCTCTCACCGGAGCCCGGAGTGACCTCCCGTCCGCTTCCGGTTGTCTTAATGTCCCGCCCCCGGCCTGCCTGACCTCCGGCCGGGCGGCGGCGGCGATACTTGGCACGGAAAAATGCGGCAAGGAGCGGGGCAATGCCGGGTGGGCACCGGCTGAAGCCCACAGAGCGCTCCCAAGCGCCGAACACGGGCCCAGCGCTTCCAGGCGCTTTGAGGACAATAAAGCAGCGCTCCCAAGCGCTATATCCGCAATTATGGCGCTTCCTGCTGAATGTGAAAATCTAGCGCTTCCAGGCGCTTAGGGGGAAATACAGCGCTCCCAAGCGCTATGAGCAATAAAGGCCAGCACAAGTCCTCCTGGAAAATGCAGCAAGATGGGGGGGGTCAAGGCTGGGCCCAGGGGCCTGCTCACTGGTCCCTCCAGGCAGGGAGGGGATCCCTCCCAAGTGGCGGTCTCTCCTGGTGCCCAGCTAGAGCAGCAGCCCCCCCTCAGTAAGGTCAGGAAAAGAACAACTTCTGTGGGGACACAGCCCCATTTTTATACTATGAAAACCTTTGTCTGTAGGTGCAGGGTGGGGGGGAACCAGTCGCAGCTGGTTTTGGAGCACCCTTGATTGCTCAACCACCCCTTTCATTCACTAGGGAGGCTAGGGTCGTTAGACGTACCACAGGATGCGGAGCCAGCATTGTGTGGGGAAAGCCCTGCCGCATCAGGAACCAGGTGCAGCCCTCCCCTCACATCAGCATGCTAATCCCAGCACTCACCACTGGGCAGACCCATCCAGACATCCTGGAGCCTGGCATCCCAGCCAGCTCCAGCCAATCACACTCCAGCACCCTCACAGCACACCTACAGCCCTGTCTAGAAGTGTCTAGAAGTGGCACTTCCCCACTAGACAAATACAAGCCGCACATACCGTCTCACGAGTTCGCACATACCAGACTCGAGCCTGTACACCCCACGCATCAGGAACTACCAGGGACACACACATTCCCCATGCATTCCTATGGGAGGGCAGGCCTATCTCACGGCATGCACTCAGAGTGCGCATGCACTTTCCACTGGGACACAGTGAAAGTGCGCAGAAACCAAAAATCACTACCTCCAATTCACATTCACAAAGCAAAAAGTTTAGGGGTGAACCTGCCAGAAGGGCGAAGTCCAACAGTAATGGTAAGTAAAATTGTACTTTCACAGACAGGTTGATAAGAATATGCAAGCTGAATGAATTTGACTTTGTTACAAGTTGGTACACTGCTTAAAAACAGCTGTACTGTTGGATTACTTTGTGATTACTTCTTAGGTCACTTTTTCTACTCAGTGTGATATACAAAGATATCACCCGGGGAAATTTCCTGGACAAAGGTAAGTAAAACACTTTTACATTAAAACACAGTTACTTAAGTTTCGATACAAACACAACTCAACACAAAACTTTTCCAGAGCAAAACAGTCTATGCAGTCCAATGGAGGAAAATGTAGTTATCGGTTTGCAGATACGTAATTGGTCTTGAGGGTTGAGTTTCAGGGGTTAGAACAAGGAATCCCCTAGGGTCAAGGATGAACTCAAAACACCCTCAGCGGCACTAGGGCAGCCGGGTGCAGAGTGCTGTTGCCCAATGTTAGCCTATGGGGCTAGGGGGGGCCTTCAGTTGGTGGTTGCTCACGGACCGAGCGCTTAGGATTAAGGTCAGGGCAAAGGGGGTCCCAGGTCAGCACTAAGTCCACAACACGAGCTGCGCCAGTGCGGAAGAGTGCAGAGTGCTTAGGAGAGGTCAGGAGCCCAATGCAATCCTATGGAGATTGCCTGTTTTGTTTTTTTAGCTAGAGGCTCGGTCCAAGAAGTCTTTTGGGAGGAACAACTGCTGGGCAGATAAGTTTGAGGGCTCGTAAACATAGGTCTGGTGAAGAGAAGGTTCTCTTCACCAGGGTGCAGGGCCGCCGGATGCAGGGGTGTCTCCGCATCAAGGCTGCAGGCAATGTCAGGGAGTCCTGGAGGGGTGAACACACGTGGACTTGGACTCTCGAGCACTGGGGGATCTCACTGGGACTGGTGGGCCACTTGGGCTCGGCCCGTAGGCAACGGGTGGAGTGGTGGTTCCAGGCATCAGGTTTCTTTGTCTTCAACAGGCTCAGAGTCTTTCTTTGGAGATTCTTTTGAACAGAGCTGCTGTTCGCAGGATATCCTTTGTTGAAGGCAGTATGTCCTCCAAATGGTTCTGGAGGTCGCTGGCTGCAGGACAAGACGACTCCTGGCGCAGAACCTCTGGAAACTGCAGACCGGCTGGTAGGGCTGGAGGCAAGTCAGTTCTTCTCTGCAGTCTCATCAGCTGTGCCTCTTCTTTTGTCCTTCTTCTTTATAGGTTGTGGGAATCTCCCTTCTGGGTCCAGGGCAGCCCCCAAATCACAGTATTTAGGGGGCGTTTTAGGGGTCTCTGATTAGTGACCAATTGGCTACTGACCTTAGGGTGACTGCACCCTTGGTGCGCTCACCCTACGTGGG
Source organism: Lissotriton helveticus (assembly GCF_964261635.1). Classification (NCBI taxonomy): domain Eukaryota; kingdom Metazoa; phylum Chordata; class Amphibia; order Caudata; family Salamandridae; genus Lissotriton; species Lissotriton helveticus. The sequence goes on from NC_136068.1 coordinate 1,795,595,249, forward strand.
GGAGTGGGCACAATCCCTAACCCTGATTGGAGAGTGCCTGGCATCTGCAAGATGTCGGGCACTGAAGCGTGGGCTTCACCTTGCCTCCCCCACCTAATCTGTGGGCTAGGCTGTCCTAATTTTACTGCCTGTTTTCCAGCTGAAAAGGAGGTGAGGAGGGAAGGGGGCCTGCTCATGATACCAGGAGAGGCTGGGGAGGGCGTAGCAAAGCAGTCAAGGCCTTTGAAGCTCCCCTGCCACAGATGGCTCTTCCTGACCTGGGGGAGGTGTGAACACCTCACCCAGGAATAGCTTTGTGTCTGGCCTCAAAGAGTGAAGACTCCCACCCCAGAGGTCCAGAAACTTGTCTTGTGGTAGCAGGATGGTGTCTACCAGTCAGGGAACCCACAAGAGGCTAGTTGTTTTTCAGGTGGCATCTCTATGATGCCCTATGAGAGCAATCTAGAATAAATCCCACACTAGCATCAGTGTACCTTTCAGCACAAAAATGATCCTATGTGTGCTGCACATATAGAAAGAGGAAAACATCGGGAGAAATAAAGATATTTCTCCTTGTAGTGCCTCCCTTGGGGAGGCGTAAGATTTTGATGCATTCCCAGGTTTACAAGTCCTTGTAGATCTGGGAATGCGTCAAAAACCATGGAAGTTGAGTGGGAATACCCACTGCAATGCCATCCTTGTGCAGAGTAAGGCAAAGCAGCGATTTGCACTGTGTTGCATGACTTTATATTTATGAAACCATTCAATGCCATGCAAAATGGCTTTGCGTGGCTTCATAAATATGACTTGGAGATTTGTGTCATGCATTTACCATATTCCATGGTGCAAGCATGATGCAAGACCCTCGTAAATATGTGCATTAGATTGGTGTGCATGCAAATCATGCATTTCCGATCCCTGGTGAATTGCACTACTACTGCTGGAACAAGGCAATGGAGTCACCAATGGTTGAGGCGGACTGGCCTCAAGGGTCCTGTAACCTCAATGACAATATCTCTGTTGATCTATGGTGTGCTGCTTTGTAGGCCTGCCTGCAAGACTGGAGGTGAACTTCAGTATGGATTGTGATGGATAGGGCTTAAAGGTTAACCCACACTGCCCACTGGTAGGGTCCACCTGCTGGTGCTATGAGACCAGGCGTTCTATGATCTAGTGGGGCCTTCTAATGTCCAGTATGGAAATGTGTTCCCTCAGGATAGTGGTCTGTTGGACTGGTCATGAAGCCTAATCCTGGTTCTGCAGTTCCAAATTTGGTAGCTCTGGCCACAGTGCCACACCCTCTCCCCCTTGATTACCTTTCTGCCCCACTGAGAGAAACATGCACTGCCTTCAGCAACAACCCAAGTGTGCCCTGCTATAAACACCTAGATATGACTCAATTCATACTATGCACTGCCTGGAAAAAAATATTAACAAACTCGAAAAAGCAAACACTGACAGGCAATGCAAGATTATGGGAAGCATGCAAAATATAAAAAGGAACAACATGGTTATCTTAACGCTTTAACACTCACTGTTCAGAAATTAATGAGTGTTTTTGCCTCAAACATTGAGGACATGAATACAGGGCTCCTCCTGTATACCGGTGTGCCTTTTTTGCATTTGTGGACAGCAAGTAAGGGGTTAAGCATGGCTCAGAAGATACAGGGACTCTTCAGGAAAATTTGATCTGACTCACGGAATCCCAAAAGGGCTTCTCCACATTCATGTCAGCCAGCTAGCTGCGCAAACATCAACATTATGTATTCAAGTGACCTGCTTGGATAACTCTCCGGCCCACAAAAAACTTGAGCGAGCTCTTGAGAGTAAAAGTCCCAAATTATATTTTCATTTGGGAAGTAAAGGATACATCCAACTTTATTTTTTGGGGTGACACAATAGTATGTTAGTGATGCTGAAAAGCGTCGCTAAAGAAAATCACAAACCTAAGAGGTCCCAAAGGCAAGACCCATTGGCTTTGCTAATGCTTGTTTAGATATCTCATTTGCTAAATGGGGCACTTTTAATTTGGTGCCAGACAAGGCCGAACTGGAAACCCAAATCAGCCCTGGCACTTTGACTATTCCCTGTACGGTGTGTTGCGAGTGAACACAGTAAGCGAGCCTGACCAATACAAAGAAAAAATAGAAAGAGGGTGTTCGCCTACCAAGATAATTGTGAAATATTTACATAAATTGTTCATTCTACAACACATTTTATTATATATTCAATTGTATTGGCATTTAGAGCACAGTAAATGATGACATTACAGTGCACCAGGATACAAAATCTTGTTGCGGCTCTTCAATTTTTCCCTAACTATCACCCTCCAACACTGCCCCTCATCTCTCTATAGCCCCTCTCACATGTATTTAATTTTTTATAGCGCCTCTAATACCAGTGTAGCGTTGTGCGACAGGGAGGGAGCAGGAGAGTGCCATATTTTCAGAGATATGGCTCACTCCTCCGCTTTCCCTTGCGCTCATTACAGCTGCTGTGCACCTTAGTGCCATAGCGCTAGGTTGTGTGCATGAGTTTAGCATATGTTTTGTACAGGAAGAGTACCCATCCTGTACAAAATACGATGCCCAGACACATGCAACGTTTTCCCACTTTGTATGCGTGCTGCATGGTGCCGCACGCATACAAAGTCGGAAAAGGAAGGAGAAATGAAAGCATTTCTCCTTCCGTACGCCTACTTGAAAAAGGCACAGTTTTCTAACTCTAAACCCATTATACTTTATTTAGTAAATTAGGTTTAGTGTGAGAAACCGTGGGTGGTTGCTTGGGAACGCACATGCTCCACCCATTGTACGCCCCTTGGCGCTAAGTAATGCAAAGCAGCGCTGCTGCTTTGCATACAGTTTCCATTATTTCAGGCGCTAAACAAGTTTGGGGAAAAAAAGACTTTGCACCGATTTATGTCACTTTGTGACGCAAACACGGCGCAAAATCTTAGTAAATCTCCCCCTTAGTGTGTGGGACAGCCCTGCTGGTTTTGTTACTGGGGGACAGCATTGCAGCCCCCAGTAACAAAACCAGCCTTCATTCCAATGCCAGTCCGGCCTTGGTGCCTGGGCCTATTTGTTTTCACAGTCTGACCCTGGATGGGGTCCACAAGGGGCTCTGGTGCTTGGGAGTCACAGAACTGGACACCTCGGGCTGCTTTTATGTTAATACCTTAAAATAGGTGAACATTATTTTTAAAAATACCACATCCCTGAACACAAGACAGAGCAGCAGTACACAATGTATAAAAATAGAATAAGGAAGTAAGGAAGACGTTAAACGTTTTCTACAGTTTTTTCTTTTCTAAGCGCCAAAGTTTGGGCACACTCTACTACAAATTCCACACTGGAGTCCTTTTCCTTTTCTTGTGGGGTCATCAGTCTGGGTGAGCCCATGAACAAAGGTCAGATGAGGTCAAGGGCGGGACGTCATTGCAGCCTGATGTGAAAATTTTTATTTGGTCTCAGTGGGGGGCAGGCAGGTAGCATTGGCCAGTAAATGATATGTAAATCATTGCAGCAGGAGGGCCATCATAGGAAGCCACTTTCTCTTGCTGCTTGATTGCTCCTATAGTGGAAAAACGGCTCCTACAGAGTTGCTGGGCAGGCCCCTTCCCACAGATACAGAGGGAAAGGGGGAGGAGGTCACGCAACTGCAGAGGCCTTCCTCATTTAGCACCGCACAGGGCTCGTAGATAATATTTTTCAAGTTTGGACCATTCCTGCCGTCCTGGGACGCAATCTAAAAATTAAGAAGTAGGGGAACGGACTTTAGTAAATTTATAAAGTAGGGGCACGCCGAGCCCTTCTGATCCCGCCCACTTCGACCACTGGTTAGCAAGGTAAGATAATATCACCTAAATTGCTTAGTGTCCAATTGCCTCACTAGATTTCTCTGGCGTAATCCAGCTAGGTGTACTAGTGTAATATTGCTTAGTGACACGCTTACTAAGTTAAATGGCTGCAAAATGTATGTAATTGCAATCCCGTCGAAACACAGCTCTGGAGTAAGTATACATTTGTACTAAACTTGCCTGTTAATGTGATGACATGGCACGTCTAATCTCAGTCATGCTGTTGGTCAATATTGTTAGTCCACTGTAGTCCACTAATAGTCCACTGTAGCAGACAACTCATTGTCTGAATATATACTCTTGTTCCAGCGTGTTCCAATTTGCTCATACGTTTAAACGAGCAGTCAGTTTATTTCTTACGGAGACTCAATCCGATTATTGTTGTTCACGCGTCAGGGCATATGTTGATCTCACACGTTCAACTTATACTAATCTGGTTCTCCATGGGAGGGGAGCTCTCTTTCCCTGTCACCATGCAAGTTCACTACTTGGGGGTTGTGAATGTGAGATTGGGGTATGGGAGGGAGGGGGAAGGGTTTTAGATCTTTTTTTCTTTTATGTACTTGTTTTGTTTTTCTTTATCTGTTGCTATTATAATTTTTATTATCATTATTGTTTTCATCCTTCAGATGTCAGGAATTGCAGTGATACCTTTGTTCATTCAGGTGGTCCCAAAACGGGATGGGTGCCCTATATGTCCACAGTCCGACTCAGGGTAGCATCAGAGCGTATATTGATTCTATGGTTCATACAAAAGGTAGGCCCACTCCCTACACTCCCTCAAAACCCTGGTTTAATTTGGCCCTTAAGGCTGCAAAGCATGAATGCAAGATTCTTGAGCGGGCTTGCCGTCGGAGTGGATACTGCCCAACAGCCAAGCGGAAGCTCAGAGATAAGCAAAAAAGATATTACGAGGCTATCTCATTGGATAAAGGGCAATTCTACGCTGCCCGCATTGAATCTGCCAGTAATATTTCTAGAGAAATGTTTGCATCGTGAAGAGCTTCATGTCTCCTCCGGCCCAAGCGAGTGTTACTCCCTCCTCTCCTGACTGGTGTAATACCCTCTCCTGCTTCTTCAGGGATAGGATTTGGAGTATTCAGGTGACATTTACACCCTACGACGATAGCAGTGGGGTTCTTCCAGCGTCCCAGCCTGTGGTTTCGGCTCGCTCATTGTCGAACTTTACTCCGGTTGATCTTTCTCACTCTCTTAAAATCCTTAGGTGTCTCAAGTCTGGTTCACCCTCGGACCCCTGTTCTGCCAGGTTTCTGGCGGCAATGGCCAACAGCATGAACATGAAAGTCAATTCCATTATTAATATGTCGCTCCAGAAAGCTGTGGTACCACCGGTCTGGAGGCAGGCTATGAGACTGCCTCTCTTAAAAAAACATATTTGGACCCTCTTAACCCAGGGAATTACCAGCCTATCTCCTTCCTTCTGGCTCTTGCTAAGATGCGTCTAAGGTGGTTAATAAACAGCTTACAGAATTTGTGTAAAGAGTGACACTTTTGCACCCTTCTCAATCAGGGTTCCGGCATCGCACAGTACTGAGTCAGTTCTGGTGGAGGTGTCTGAGGCCACCTGGGAGTGTCTTGACGCCGGTGGGAGAGCCAAATTGATTTTGCTGGACCTCTCGGCAGCATTTGACACAGTCCAGCATGCTCTTCTCTTAGCCCGCTTGGCCGGTCTTGAGGTGTCAGGAACCGTCTGGGGTTGGCTTAGCTCTTTTTTGGAAGGGCATGCTGAGCAGATTAGGCTCCCACCATCTTCCTCCTCCCCTCAGCCTGTAACAACGGGTGTCCCTCAGGGATCCTCACTTAGCCCTCTTCTTTTTAATATCTATGTCACTCCACTGCTTTATCTGGCAGAGGAATTGGGGGCTAAGGTGATGGCTTATGCGGATGCTACCCAGCTGCTCTTCACTTGGGACAAAGATACAGATTCTGTTTCATGGTCCAACACTGCTTAGCCTCTGTCTTCAAATGGCTGGCGGATGCAGAACTTAAGTGTAATAACCAGAAGTCTGAGATCTTGCTTTTTGGCAAATTTCCTCATAACTTTCGAGAGAGGCTGTGGCCGCCTAATCTTTTGCTGCCTTCCTCCCCCGGGAAGCCAGTTAAAAATCTGAGGGTCTGGTTTTATGAGAGCCTTTCCTTCACAACACATATTAAGAAGCTGACAGGATGCTGTTTCGGTCTTCTTAAAACTTTTAGAAAATTCTTTCCTCTTTTGCCACTGGCAGCAAGGACAACGGTCACATGCGCTCTAATTCTGTCACAGTTGGTTTATGCCAATGCCCTTTTTGCTGGTGTTCCAAGCTACCTGCTGAGGAGGCTTCAGGTGGTTCAGAATGAGACAGCTAGATTGTTATTGGGTATTTTAGCTAGGAGCAGCATTCACCATCAGCTGTGTTCTCTCCATTGGCTGCCCGTGGTGGATAGAGTTAAATAAAAATCTTTGGTCATGGCACATCGTGCTCTCTGTGGGCTCAGTCCTCGCTATCTGCAGAGTGGGTTTTCTTTTTATGTTAATTCGAAAACTCTCCGATCCATGACCCTGCCTCTTGCCCTGGTCCCCCGTTTTAAGTATCAGAGGCTTGGGGGCAGCTCCATTGCTTTGAAGGCTACAGTGGACTGGAATGCACTTCCTTTTGCCCTGCGATCCATTCAGGACCCATTGGTCTTTAAGAGGAAATAAAAGACCTACCTCTTTATCTGCTAGTTCCCCTCCTCCCTCCTCACGCACCGCGCCGGGACACTTAAGAGTATCTGTGCGTGTTATAAATATAGGTAACATAACACATACAGTGAGAAAACAATACAAAAGGATTCCCCTAGGAAGAGAAAAGCACACTACGACCATAACACACCTATCATGTCTCAGTTCTTACCGATGACTATGGCCCAACACAACATCAAGATAGTCTCACTGAATGTTAAAGGCATAAATCACTCAATCAAAAGAAGGAAGATTCTTGACTATCTCCACAAACAGAGGGGTGATGTCATCTTGCTACAAGAAACTAAAATCAAGTCCAAACAATTCAACTCACTTAGAAATAGGTTTTACAGCGATGTTGCAGGTTCAGATGAAATAGGTAAAAAAAAACAGTGTCCTGACTTTGGTAGCCAAAAAAGCCAACATAGACCTTGTTGCAAGCTCAACTGACACACAGGGTAGGTGGGTCACAACGAAATTGGTAACACATAACACTGTATTCTACATCACAAACATTTATGCCACCAACGGGGACGACTTCGCCTTCTGGGAAGATCTCAGTAGACAAATTAAAACAATCCCAGACACCGCCATGCACATACTCGTGGGAGACTTCAATCTTCCTTTAGACCCAGCCTTAGTTAGGGACTCATGCTGTCCTTTTCGTGTCAACAGTAAGGGTAAGGGGATAAGGGAAACTCTATGATTCTGGTGCTATTGGATCTGTCCGCAGCATTCGACACGATATCCCATGAAATCCTGCTCAGTCGTTTGAGGGAGGCGGGGCTCGGGGGTTCGGTGCTGTCCTGGATGAGGAGCTTTCTATCAGGCCATACACAGAGTGTCAGTATGGGCTCATTCCGTTCTGCACCTGTAGAGCTTACCAAGGGGGTGCCACAGGGCTCGTGTCTGAGTCCCACACTCTTTAACATATACGAGGCCTCCCTGGCCGGACTCATGAGGTCCTACGGATTCATTCCAGTGTTGTACGCTAACGACACTCAGCTGCTGTTTCCATTCAAGACATTGACCAGGGTGGTTAAACAGTCCTTCTCAGAGGGTATGAGGGCGGTATCACAATGGATGGCCTAGAATTTCCTACAGTGTAATGTAGGAAAAACAAAGGTAATGCTCTTTGGGGAGGCCACACTGTTGTGGACCCCGGACTGGTGGCCATTGGACCTGGGCCCCATCCTCGGCCCCAAGCAGGTGGTGGGTGTCCGCCCAGATCAAGGTCAATCCTTAAAAGAGCACGTAAATCAAACAGCCGGGTCCTGTTTTCATGTAATCGGACTACTACGTAGAGTGTTTCCTTTATTACCGGACTCAACTAGGAAAACCCTCGTTCAGGCCTGGTGCTCAGTCGCTTGGAATATTGCAATGGGCTACTGATATCAGCAAACGATACCATACTTAGTAGGCTCCAGGTGGTTCAAAACACTGCCGCAAGGTTAGTTTTGAATGCCCCACCTAGATCCCCTTCACGCCCTCTGTTGGAAAAACTCCATTGGCTGCCGATTCGCCAACGGATCAAATTCAAAACCTGCTGTGTCATCCATAAGGGCTTACACAACCGTGGCCCCTCGTATCTGGCAGAGAAGTTTGTTCCCTATAACCCTGTACGTGCCCTCCGTTCCAATAATCAGTCCCTACTTAAAATTCCCTCCTTCAGAAGGGCTAGACTGGAGGGAAAGGCTCTTTCCTACCTGGGCCCCTGTCTCTGGAACAAACTCCCTTCCACCCTTAGGCTTTGTACAGATCATCTCATATTTAGGAAAATGCTAAAAACGTTCCTGTTTCAAACTTAGCACCCCTTCTCGATCTTAAGAGCACCTGCCTTCTATCTGTCAGTTGAGTTGAGCGCAGAGATACTCCTTCGGGAGTCGATTCCAGCACTAAACAAACCTATAAAAAAATAAACAAGTCTCACAAAGCTCTTAACAATTTATGTAAACGTTTTAACATGACTGACACTTGGAGGTTACAGAATCCCATTATTCTTACTCAACATTGATTACCAGGTTATCTCCGACATTGCTGTAAGCAGAATAGATCAAACTTCCATTGAGCCAAGAGTGATCAGTTTATCCATTACTGACCCGAAATCTTTTAAAAAAACAATCCTTATGAATATTCAATATTGAGGTATTAGATATAGATTCAAACAAACAAAACATTGAATGAGCAATCCATAACTACCTCATGGTAACTAAAATAGGAGACACTTCGGATCTCACAATATGAGAAGCCCAAAAAAGCACTCTTGGGGTGAGATCATTAAAATTAGGTCCGCGATGAACAGGGACATCAACAGCAATCTTCAAAAAGTAGAAAAGGAGATATCTATACTGGAAGGGAAACACATTCCATCCAGAGAAACCTCTGTCTTGAATGAATCGGTGAAAACGAAATATGAGTATAATAAAATAATAAGTAAGAGGGCAGGGGTGTGGAATAATAAACATACGAGCATTAGGTTCTGTGAATCCAAAAAGGCGGGGAAGAGCGTATCTTCCTACCTAAAATTAAAGCTACAGAGAAATACGATTAAGACCCTACTGGACCAGAAGGGAGACACTCACTCTGATCCTGACAAAATAGCAGAAATATTTAAGAATTTTTACAGTACATTGTTAAGCAAAAACCACGACCTATGCACTGCTAAAGCCCAAAACTATTTGAGCAAATGCGACCTACCTGCTCTCTCAGAACAAGACAAGGATGAAATCAATGGCACAATATCCACCAAAGAAATTGGGGACAGAAAAAAATCCCTTAAAGTAGGGAAGGCGCCTGGACCTGACGGGTTCATTGAAAAATTTTACAAGTGATTTGCATCCGTTCTGATTCCCCCTCTTCTAAACTTGTTCAACAAATTTTGTAAATCTGGCCAGATAAATGGGACACCTGCAGAGGCTATCATAGCGGTAATACCTAAGGAAGGGAAAGACCGATCACAACATAAAAATTACAGGCCTATATCCCTGATTAACACAGATTGCAAAATATATGCCATGAGCCTGGCTAAACGTCTCCAAAAATATTTATACAAACGTACTCACCCTTCACAGGTGGGATTTCTAAAGAACAGACTTTCTAGTGATAATACACAAACTTTATGTCACGCCTTGGAGAAAGCCAAACTAACAGACTCCCCCACAGTAGTAATCACGATAGATGCCAAAAAGGCTTTCAACTAAATAAATTGGTCCTACCTTAAAGCGACACTCGAAAAATTCAATTTGGGAGACAATTTTATTCGCATGGTAATTTACTGTATTTCAAGTTAAAAATATTTTAGTACATTTTACAGTAGGAAAGGAAAGTAGTACCAAAAGGAGGGGGAGGAGGCTGTGCATAAGATGAAATAGTAAGAGCTCTACAACAAAGGTTGAATGGTACATTGTTTAGGGGATAATACGGGAAATAACGTTAACAAAACGGTCAAAACACCGCAATAGATTTACATAGTTGCTTTTACAACGCAAGTCTTTACCACGACTTGCACTGGAGGGCGCTCTAGACTAAGGAATACTGTGATTTACTATTCCAACACCTTCCCTACTGTACGTAGGCTGGAGTTGGAATAGTAAATCATACTATTCCTAATTCCAGCACCATACAGTGCAAGTTGTGTTAACGACTTGCGTTGTAAATACAGCGATGTAATGTACAGCGATCATTTTGATCACGTTGTAACATCATACATCCGGATAATACAGAGGCATGCAGAAGTATCTCAAACATTCTACGTTAGGAATTGAACAGTACTGTATAAATTGATTAATACATAGGCATGTGTAGATGATATTGCAGGGTTACAGCATGTCATATAATGTTGCATTGAGTGAACTACAATACCGTACATACATCTTATACATTAACCTTTATACAGACATGAGTATTAGAAACCGGGAAGTTAAAAGTTAATTAGAGTTATTTACATTATCATCTATGATATAATAGAGTGCACCGGGGTGAATATAATGGATATGTCTCATATGAGTGAGGGAAGATAGTGGCGCGTATGGTAGTAGGGCTTAGTATAAGGGTGGCTGACGGAGCATAGGCAATCATCTACAGGGAGAACGGAGTAATTTGAGGGGGAGGCGAGTTTACCATTGTGTTGGTCATGGTGGTTTATAGGCAAAGGCGTTTGTGTCTAGGGCGTTCCAGATGGAGCACCGTGAGTGTCTCCACGGGGAGGATTGGAGAGCAATGTTGTCAACTCCTCTAAGGAAAGTTAGCCACTCACGCCACTTAGACAAAGAAACTGGTTTAAACTTTTTCCAGCTGTTTAAGATTAGTTTGCGGGCTAGAGTAAGCATTAGGTCCAGGAGGAACCAATCATTGTCGTTCTTGATTTGGGGGTACAAGGGGCCCAGTATAATGTATGAGAAGTCTTTCATGGGGATGATTTGTACGGTCTGTGTGATGAATTCGAACACTTTATCCCAATAGCGTTGGAGCAGGGGGCACTCGAACAGCATATCTTCTTTCCCTGGCATTCTGGCCACCCACAACTAGCCCTAGATTATCTTCAGCCAACTTTGTTCTATGGGCCAACACATGACGTTTGTTCTTAGGGTAAGGAGAGCACAGGCTGGGGGGCGCGCCTTCCGCACACTGGCAGCCAAACTTTGGAACTCCCTCCCACTGTCCATTTGCAGCCTAAATAATTACTTGGCATTCCGTAGACTCATATTTTCCCTTCATTGTAGGTCCCTTTGCCTTTTCTGGTGGCCTTGTCATTTGACTGTTATTAGTGCCGGGACACCTCTTTGCTAGGGTAGCTGGGCGCTCTATAAGCTATATAACATACCATAACATAACATAATATATGTGCAAGGGATCCCTCGTGTTTGCCGCAACACCAGCAGTTGGGGGTCTTCTGTAAGGCCTACCTTGAAGAGTCTAGCAGGCGTCCAATAGGTCCTATTAATTCAAATGAATTTAGTTTGCAATTGGGTAGGAAACATTTTGTGTGAAAAGGGAGACTTGTTGATGGCGTGCCAATTTCAAGCAATATTTGATTTAGTAGAGTCATCTTCCCACTTCCGTTGATTAAGAGAGAGGGTAATTGTTTTGGTCCTGTAGGAGAAGTTTGTATATGCATGAGACCAGTTTGGATAGGTGAGACAGGAGGGTGGTGATCGTGGGCTTATTCCCTGATAGATTCAATTTGGTAAGCCCTACCTTAAGCGGAAGGAATTTATAGAAATCTAGGTTAGTAAGATTGAACCGATTTTGCAGGGTTGAAAATGGCATAGGTGAAGTGTTTTCGTAGATGTCTTGTACTAGATTAACCCTTTGGCATGCAGCACACATTTTCATGCTGGGCGGGCGATTTGAATAGTGGGTGTGATTCAGACGGTCCCCCGGCTGTCCTCCGCACACGTCCACTGTGACGCATGACGGCCGGGGGCGGTCCTGAGCATGCAATGGGTTAATGTCCTTGTGGGACTAGTCTGCCCAGAAGAATGGCGCACCGTCAATTCTGAGTGTATGGTTGTACCATAAGGATGATAGGTAAGATTGTTTTATCTTCACCTCTATGCAGGAGTCAAGGAGTAGGATGGCTTTTTGGTGTTCTGTATGATGTTTTTTGAGCGTGTTGTATCCTAACTAATGCCGCTAGAGGAATATTCTGTTTGAGGGACTTCTCTATCGCCACCCAGGGTGGTACATATGGTGGATTTTCCATAAACCAATTTGCACCCTGCTTGCAAAAGAAGGCTGTTTGGTAGTTTCTGAAAATGGGAAGTGAGGTACCCCCTTTAGCCTTGGGCAGCTTGAGTTTTTTCATAGAGATTCTGGGCAATGTCACTGTACCCGTCCGCCAAAGTTAGAGCAGGTGGGAGCCTCTCCTCATCTTTTAAGCTAGAGCAGGGAACTAGGCAAGGATGCCCATTCTCACCCTCCTTTTTCCTATTAGCAATAGAGCCGTTCCTTTATCAGCTATGGAACAACAATCAGATCACAGAAATACGCTTCAACAACAACACTGTCAAAATAACAGCTAACGCAGATGATGTGTTAGTCATCTCCGAGAATGCGGAGTCTGATATCACTAGCCTAATGTCCTCAATATAAGACTTCTCAACGGTATCTGGTTATAAGCTCAATAGAGATAAGACTGAGGTGAAACTGCTCAACAATCTTGGCGACAAAAACTTTATTGGCAGCTCAGACCTTACATGGCAACCAAATAGTATCAAAGACATAGGCTTAGACTTCACCAGAGACCTAATCATTATGCTGCAGGCTAATGAGAATGCCCTCATCAAGAGAATTTCCACTTTACTAGACAGTTGGTCACCAACATTTGTATCCTGTTGGGGAAAAGCAGAGACATTAAAAATGATTATCACCCCATTAGTAAGCTGCATGTCCAGTATGTTGCCTATGACACTCTCTAATGAGTTCTTGACCAAGATTTACAAGATGCTCAACACGTTCCTCTGGCAATGAAAGAGACCCAGAATTTCCACGAATAAACTTTAACTATCCAAAGAAAAAGGGGGTTTGGGCCTCCCAAACTTTAGGAACTATCAAACTGCGTATCTTTGCAAACAAGGATCTAACTGGATATTAACCAACCCTGACTACATCCCTGTATGAGTGGACATAGAAAGGTCAATCATCAACAAAATCCCTTTACCTGCTCTCCTAACCATGGATATCTATCCCATCCCTCCCTCTAAATATATCTTTCAAAATACTAAAAGAGCCCTACTTCGCCTGTATCAAATGTCAGCGGTAAAAATCAAGAAATTCAACTAAGCCTCTCTATGGCATGACCCTTACCTGAAGACATGTTATTGTGGGACAAATGGTCAACAAACTGCATAAACTTAGTCAAAGATCTCTTTACAGGAAACTCCCTTCTCCTTTCTCAAATTTACAAACACGGTTTGGCTTACACTCCACAGAATTTTATAAATTTCTGAAACTAAAGGCACAGCTCACTCCACATTCAATAATACCCACCGACCCATCGATCCGCCCAAGGATTCTCCAGCTACTGAAGTCAGGACATACTGTATCTAAAATCTACAAACTCTTATCCCCAAAACCACGCAAATCGCACTTGAAAAGCGAGATGAAATGGGAATCTGAATCTAATACTAGAAACATCCCCTTCGACTAGGACAAGATACATAAAACTCCCTTCTCAAATAAAATCTCTCCAATACCATCCCAAACGAAACTTATGCTAATAAACAGAAAATATTGGAACTCTGAAAGGATCTTTAAGCTTAACCTCAGCAAGAGCCCTATATGCTGGAATTGTAATGCACATGTTGGTGATTTAGTTCACATGCTCTTCCAATGCCCCATCATACTAACATACTGGGAAAAAATATACAAGTGTATAAACAAAACATTCAATATGGACCCTCCAAGGGAATTCTCCTATATCGTTCTTGGATTTCTAGACCCAATTCTACGGGATGAGAATGACCGCTATCTGTTAGATCTAATGCTTACACTTGCTTGCAAAATATTACTTAATAAATGAAAGAACGCTAAAGAAGTCTCCTTCAGAATGTGGCAAGAATGGTTGTCCTTTCTTAGAAGAGCTGATAATATCTTTCTACACTCATCACCATGGCGCCCCCCACATTGGAAGTTATGGAGGTTCCTTGATGCCTTTTCATTTAAATACGACCATCCGTGAAACTCATAAGTCCCAACAAACTAGCACACTCGCTTTACAGAACCTCTTGGTGACTACCATTGCACTAACACCCTTCCTATGGATCTCGACCACGAACATGTGTCCTCTGGCCATTCCCTCGACATAAAGATCGTTCCACATAGGAATTGCCTCATGCTGCCTGTTAGACCTGTCTGCCTCTGGGAGACTTGTACCTGTTAATTATTTCTTTTGTCTCCTTTGGCCTTCCTATGTTTTATTTTCTTTTGTGTCCACCAGTATTTTTTGTGCTGACACATGGGGGCTAGGTGTTCCTTGACCTAATCACTTCATTCTAAGGCCTAGTCAACCACTTGAGAAATTAATGTACTAAGGGACCTAAAATGGCGGCCCTTAACTGTCACAACTGCTTTCCTCAGAAACTGCTGCCATAAGAGTACATGGGGGAGTTCTAGAATCTTCTAGCTGGTTCTGTTAGCCAGTGGCCACCCTATAAAAGGGTCAGAACCAGGGCGGCCATTTTGTAGTTGTAGTTGATCGACCAGAGAGAGTGGGAGGAGTGAGGCGCTAGCGTGGAGAGGTAGACACTGTAGGGAACCTGATTGACCTGAGGGCCAGCGGTGGTCCTTGTCTGATGTGACCCTCCATCTACTGACCAAGCCCTACCTGGGAGCTGAATCGAACCTTGTACCACACACTTGGGCTCATGAGGAGGTAATAACCTGTGACTCCCGAGAAATTACCCCCAAGTGATTCCTGTGTGCTGTGGCACCGACTCGAGAGAAACTTGCTGTGAGAAAAGTCCCACGGGCGGCCTGCAGCGCTGTGAACCAACTTTGTGATCTTAAGAGAGAAAACGGAGAAGCGGACCCAGCCAAGGTTCCTGACTTACTGTGAGGCGGAATCGGAGCATTGTGTGAGGAGCGTCACCTGAAATCCGACATCTCCAGCGTGGTGCCAGAGTTGCCTGCGAAGAGATTCCCGGCGGAGCTGTCAGAAGGCGGTGCGGCAGCGGAAGTTCCTCATCGGCAGGTCATCGACGGCGGAGGCGGGGAGAAGCAGGCGGAGGCCAGCTGGGGGCGGAGTCCACCAGCTGTGAGGTGAACACTCCGGAGGATCCGGCTGACAGCTCGACAATCAAAGGGAGCTGTGGCGGCTGTCAAGTAGCGGGACGAGTGAGGCTGTGGGGCAACGGAGATCATCAACGGGACGGTGCCAGGTCCGGTAACGAAACGAAGTCAGAGTAGCCAACCAGCGATAGAGCAAGTAAGCGGGAAGCTTGTCGGGCGGGAGGTGTGACAAGTATTTTACCCTGTACACATCGTCTCTGCCGAACGGGCCAAGGAACAGTGCATAAACAAACCCTGACTGACTCTTACCTTCAATTACTCACTTGAGCGGACCGGCCCTCGGGGAAGGGGAAAAACTACTGTTTTCAGCTGATGTGTGCCAAAACGAGGACAGGGTCGCATAAGTGAAGGGGAAGGTGTTGGGAGAGGATTTAGAGCACCTGGGCCTACTGATTGTTTACTGCGGGATTTTTCACAAATAGAGCCTGTAAGAGAGATCCTTTCTGTGAACAAGTGAACCAATTGGGAAAGTGAACCTAACCATCAGTTTACCTCTATTTAGAGAATTCAGCTATCTGAAACCGCTGACAGAGATACCATTGGGGGGAAGGAGGGAATTGCAGTGCTGCTGGAAGTCCTGGCTATGTTAACCTTGTGACCCCGCGGATAAGGTATCTGTTGTCATTAAGAAAGAAAAGTGTAATAATCTTACTGCTTATGCAAATCTGAGAATCAGGAACATTCTGAAAGAGGGGAAGTTAAGTTGTAGATCTTTTTGCTGATTCTCTCTCATACAGGGATGAAAAGGGAAACTGTTTGATGTATTGTAAAACCCTGTTTTCCGGTCTTTAAGAAACAATGTATGAAGGAAAGCTCCTGTATTGAATAAGGATTTTAGAAACTGTGGAAAGTGAGAAACCATTTACCAGAAACTTTTATAAAAGGTACCCGTATTTTTGCACAATGGTGTGGTGTCTTTATTTTTAGTGGTATGACACCGAGATACTCTGAGAGAGAATTGTAAGCACTACATGAATGCCTTAGAGATTAGCTGTATCTGCTCTGTGCCAGGCTACCCTATGTAGTCCAGTTTTCCTAGGTCTAACATAATTGGTGCTCAGTGGTGGGATACGAACTTGTGCTTACATCCACTTAGTAGTAACGCAGTGCGTACCACAGGCCTACACCTGGAGTTTTCTCCAAGCGGACTTCCTGATTAAATTTTTGCTTTTTCCAAATTCCTTCCTGGTGGTGGGTGGAGGTGATCCTTGTGTACTGTCCTTACCTACTTCGGAGTGGCTATCCACAACCCCACTGTTAAGATGGAGTTCAATTTGGGAGGGTTGGAGACCTATACTGTGGCGCAACTCAAGGACTTCTGTCAGGAGAGGGCGGTGTTCTACAGGCGAGGGGCCAAGAAAGAAGAGCTCCAAACTAGTCTGAGGGCATGGGTGGAAGCACACCTGGAGGGAACGGTTGAGGAGGACGAGTCAGAGAAGAACACTGTCATCGAAGTAGATGGTGTGTGCCCACTGGGGGTGGGGGATATGTCAATCAGTCCCAAAGTAGCCTTCCGGGAGGGTAGCAGTGTCTCTTCACGAGGATTATCCGAAACTGAACTAGCTGACCGGAGGGAGGAAAGGCAGTTGAAGTGGGAGTTAGCTAGGCTGGAGTTGGAGAGGGAGGAAAAGAGGTTAGCTCATGAATTAGTTCTTAAGGAGCTGGATCTCAAGGCCCTGCAAATAGGGACTCCCAATCCTATCAATGGTGGCGGCGAAACCAAAGAGATAACCAGGGAACCCAGACCCTATTTACCCAAGGATGTAGTCGCTAGTTACAGTGCAGGTGATGATATTGCCAAGTGGCTAGCTGCCTATGAGGTCTCCTTAAGAGCCCATGGGATACTGGAAACTCACTGGGGGGGTGGATTGTACAAATATATGCCGCCTGCTGGTAGGGATACATTGTTGGCCCTGGAGCGGGATGAACAGACCCACTACCCCACCATGAAAGTGGCGCTGATAAAGAAGTTTGGACTAACCCCAGAGAAGTACAGGCAGAAATTTAGGAGTAGTCACAAACTAGGCACACAGAATTGGGTGGATTTCCTCGATTACGCAAAGAAGGCCTTGGAGGGTTGGGTGAAAGGCAGCGAGGTAGGGGACTATGAGGGATTGTATGACCTCATACTCAAGGAACACCTACTCGAGAAATGTTTTCCCGAGCTGCGTCAACACCTGGTGGACAGCAAGCTGACCAGCCCCAGGAAGCTTGCTGAGGAGGCGGACATCTGGG
Organism: Lissotriton helveticus; assembly: GCF_964261635.1. Classification (NCBI taxonomy): domain Eukaryota; kingdom Metazoa; phylum Chordata; class Amphibia; order Caudata; family Salamandridae; genus Lissotriton; species Lissotriton helveticus. Next base: position 1,795,612,837 of record NC_136068.1, read on the forward strand.
CTAGTACCGGGGTGTCCTCAAAGGGGACTGGAGGGGATTCCCAGAGATCCGGACAGGGCGCCCCTCAGAAGAAAGAAGGGGGGATAACAAGAAGGAGTTCTCTAAAGGTCCCCAAAATAGCTTTCAGGGAAAGGGAAAAAGATTCACCCCTAAGGCTAACCAAACCCGAAACCCTAATCCTGGCCAAAGCCAGCAGCCAAGGGTTGTCCATTGCTTTGAGTGTGGTGGTGTTGGACACTATAAAGGAGACGTGAGATGCCCAAAAAGACCACCCCCTCCCACTGGAGGAAAAGCCCCGGGAATAACTAGTGTAGTGCTCGGGGAGGAGTGGGTCACCATCAATGGCCATAGAGGGGAGGCTCTGAGAGACACAGGAGCCAGTATGACCATGGTGAGAAGTCATCTGGTGTCTCCAGAGCAGGTCATCCCAAATGTACTCCATCCCGCTGTGATGGCTGACAGCAGATTGGGCCACTATCCCGTGGCCGAGGTTCCCTTTGAGTGGGGAGGGGTTGCAGGTTCACTTTGAGTTGCCGTAAGCCCTGCCGTGCCTGTTGATTGCCTGTTGGGAAATGACATGGAGCACAATGCTTGGAGGGAGGTGGAATACCGGACTCATTCGGAGATGCTGGGTACACCTGACTGGGCCTGTGTCAGCACAAGCTCTGCGACTACCCAGAGGGGGAGTTCGCTTACGCTGGAGCCTGGAACAATGGCCCAGCCTGCTGCCAGAGAAGAGAAGGACAGTAGGCAGGAGGAACCTGCCTCAACATCTCTACCTCGTGAGATAGATAGGCCACCTGTGAAGGTGGAACTGGAGTCCACGGAGGAGAATGTTACTTCCTTGGAGAACCTACCTATCCCTGCTGAGTGGCATGTGGAGGGAGGTCCTTCTAGGGAGGAATTCTGCAAAGCTCAGAAGGAGTGTCCTACTCTTGAGGGGCTGCGGCAACAGGCCAAAGCCCAGGCCGCAGGGAACGTTGTAGGGAACTACCAGATTTACTGGGAGGATGGACTCCTCTACAGTGAGCCCAAGGCACCCGGACATGGTTCATCCAGGGCCTTGGTGGTCCCTCAATGTTTTAGAGCCTTTCTTCTAGAACTGGCTCACGAGATACCCTTGGCAGGTCACTTGGGTCAGGACAAGACCTTTGCCCGGCTTGTCCCCCACTTTTACTGGCCTCAGATGAGAGTGGCGTCTGATACCTACTGTCGGACGTGTGTGTCTTGCCAAGCTAGTGGGAAAACAGGGGTGAAGCTGAAAGCTCCCCTGGAACCACTTCCAGTCGTTAGCACCCCCTTTGAAAGGGTGGGCATCGACATTGTAGGGTCATTGGATCCACCAACTTCAGCTGGTCACAGGTTCATCCTGGTTCTAGTGGATCATGCCACAAGGTACCCAGAGGCAATTCCTCTGAGGACCATTACTGCACCTGCAGTGGCAAGGGCCCTGATGGGGATCTTCACCCGAGTGGGTTTCCCCAAGGAGGTTGTGTCCGACAGGGGGACCAACTTCCTATCAGCTTACATGCGGGCTATGTGGAAGGAGTGTGGTGTTACCTACCGGTTTACCACTCCTTATCACCCACAGACCAATGGTCTTGTGGAAAGGTTTAATAAGACCTTGAAAGGCATGATAAGAAGTCTGCCTGAGAGCCTGCGGAGGAAATGGGACGTCCTCCTACCCTGTCTCTTGTTTTCCTACAGGGAAGTGCCACAGAAGGGAGTGGGCTTCAGCCCCTTCGAACTTCTGTATGGGCACCCTGTACGGGGTCCTCTCAGCCTGGTGAAAGACGGATGGGAAAAGACTCCCAGGAAGCTTCCCCAGGACGTGGTGAGCTACATGCTGGCCTTCCGGAGCCAAATGGCCAAGTTGTGGAAGCAAGCTTCTGACAACTTGGAAGCCAGCCAAGCAGTAATGAAGGAGTGGTATGACCACAATGCTCACCCAGTGGAACTGGAGCCTGGACAAAAAGTGGGGGTGATGGAACCTGGAGAGCTAAATGCCCTCCAGGATCGTTGGACAGGCCCCTTTGAGGTATTGGAGAAAAAGGGTAAGGCCACTTACTTGGTGGACCTTAAGACTCCGAGACAGCCCCACCGGGTGCTTCATGCCAATCGCCTCAAGCCACACCATGAGCGACCCGAGGTCGTCTTGATGATGGTGACCGATGGGGGAGAGGAAGCGGAAAGCGAACCTCTCCCAGACTTGTTCTCGTCTCAAGAAAAGGATGGGTCAGTGGAGGGAGTGATTCTCTCCCCATCCCTAACTCCTGAACAGCGGGAGGACTGCCGCCAGATACTGGAACAGTACTCAACGTTGTTCTCCCTTGTCCCGGGAAGGACTCACCTGTGTACCCATGATGTGGACACAGGGGACAGCCCACCAGTGAAGTCAAAGACCTACCGGCTGTCCGACAAGGTGAAGGCTAGCATCCATGGTGAGGTTACCAAGATGCTGGGGCTTGGAGTTATAGAACCTTCCAGCAGCCCCTGGTCCAGTCCGGTGGTTCTAGTGCCAAAAGCCGCTCCACCAGGCACCACTCCAGAACTGAGGTTCTGTGTGGATTACCGGGGACTGAACTCAGTTACAAAAACTGATGCTCATCCGATCCCTAGGGCGGATGAATTAATTGACCGGCTAGGAGCTGCCCAATACCTAAGTACCTTTGACCTCACTTCGGGGTATTTGCAGATCTCCCTGACAGAAGGAGCCAAGGAGAGGTCAGCCTTCTCCACGCCTGAGGGACACTACCAATTTTGTGTGATGCCCTTTGGGCTCAAGAATGCCCCTGCCACTTTTCAGCGGCTGGTGAATCAGGTCCTCTCCGGAATGGAGGGTTTCTCCGCTGCTTATCTGGATGACATTGCTGTCTTCAGCAGCAGTTGGGAGGACCATTTGCAACACTTGCAAGCAGTTCTCCAGGCCCTGAAGCAAGCTGGATTGACAATCAAAGCTAGTAAATGTCAGATTGGGCAGGGGTCGGTTGTGTACCTTGGACACTTGGTGGGAAGGGGAACAGAACAACCCCTCCAGGCAAAGATCGAGGCAATCATGGCCTGGAAGCCCTCCAAGACCCAGACTGAGGTCCGAGCTTTCCTAGGCCTCACAGGCTACTACCGTCGCTTTGTGAAGGGGTATGGCACTATTGTAGCGCCCCTCACAGAGCTCACCTCAAAGAAACAACCTCACCGGGTAGTTTGGACGGAGGCTTGTCAGCAAGCCTTTGAAAAGTTGAAGCAGGCAATGTGTGCAGCACCGGTCCTGAGAGCCCCAGACTTCTCCAAGGAGTTCATTGTCCAGACAGATGCATCCGAACATGGCATTGGGGCAGTGTTATCGCAACTGAATGATGAGGGTCTGGATCAGCCTGTAGTTTTCCTATCCAGGAGACTGCTTCCCCGGGAACGGAAGTGGAGGGCAATCGAGAGGGAAGCTTTTGCGGTGGTGTGGGCTCTGAAGAAGCTGCGGCCATACTTGTTTGGCTCGCACTTCCTGGTTCAGACTGACCACCGACCCCTTCGCTGGCTGATGCAGATGAAGGGGGAGAATCCCAAGTTGCTGAGATGGTCCATCTCCCTACAGGGAATGGACTTCCGGGTGGAACATCGGCCTGGAGTGGATCACGCCAATGCAGACGGTCTCTCTAGGTATTTCCGCCTTAGTGATGAGAACTCCCAAGGGGTTGGGTAGCTCTCCCCACTTTCAGCTGGGGGGGACGCGTGTTAGACCTGTCTGCCGGGAGACTTCTACCTGTTAATTATTTCTTTTGTCTCCTTTGGCCTTCCTATGTTTTATTTTCTTTTGTGTCCACCAGGATTTTTCGTGCTGACACATGGGGGCTAGGTGTTCCTTGACCTAATCACTTCATTCTAAGGCCTAGTCAACCACTTGAGAAATGAATGTACTAAGGGACCTAAAATGGTGTCCCTTAACTGTCACAACTGCTTTCCTCAGAAACTGCTGCCATAAGAGTACATGGGGGAGTTCTAGAATCTTCTAGCTGGTTCTGTTAGCCAGTGGCCACCCTATAAAAGGGTCAGAACCAGGGCGGCCATTTTGTAGTTGTAGTTGATCGACCAGAGAGAGTGGGAGGAGTGAGGCGCTAGCGTGGAGAGGTAGACACTGTAGGGAACCTGATTGACCTGAGGGCCAGCGGTGGTCCTTGTCTGATGTGACCCTCCATCTACTGACCAAGCCCTACCTGGGAGCTGAATCGAACCTTGTACCACACACTTGGGCTCGTGAGGAGTTAATAACCTGTGACTCCCGAGAAATTACCCCCAAGTGATTCCTGTGCGCTGTGGCACTGACTCGAGAGAAACTTGCTGTGAGAAAAGTCCCACGGGCGGCCTGCAGCGCTGTGAACCAACTTTGTGATCTTAAGAGAGAAAATGGAGAAGCGGACCCAGCCAAGGTTCCTGACTTACTATGAGGCAGAATCGGAGCATTGTGTGAGGAGCGTCACCTGAAATCCGACATCTCCAGCGTGGTGCCAGAGTTGCCTGCGAAGAGATTCCCGGCGGAGCTGTCAGAAGGCGGTGCGGCAGCGGAAGTTCCTCATAGGCAGGTCATCGACGGCGGAGGTGGGGAGAAGCAGACGGAGGCCGGCTGGGGGCGGAGTCCACCAGCTGTGAGGTGAACACTCCGGAGGATCCGGCTGACAGCTCGACGATCAAAGGGAGCTGTGGCGGCTGTCAAGTAGCGGGACGAGTGAGGCTGTGGGACCACGGAGATCATCAACGGGACGGTGCCAGGTCCGGTAACGAAACAAAGTCAGAGTAGCCAACCAGCGATAGAGCAAGTAAGCGGGAAGCTTGTCGGGCGGGAGGTGTGACAAGTATTCTACCCTGTACACATCGTCTCTGCCGAACGGGCCAAGGAACAGTGCATAAACAAACCCTGACTGACTCTTACCTTCAATTACTCACTTGAGCGGACCGGCCCTCGGGGAAGGGGAAAAACTACTGTTTTCAGCTGATGTTTGCCAAAACGAGGACAGGGTCGCATAAGTGAAGGGGAAGGGGTTGGGAGAGGATTTAGAGCACCTGGGCCTACTGATTGTTTACTGCGGGATTTTTCACAAATAGAGCCTGTAAGAGAGATCCTTTCTGTGAACAAGTGAACCAATTGGGAAAGTTAACCTAACCATCTGTTTACCTCTATTTAGAGAATTCAGCTATCTGAAACCGCTGACAGAGATACCATTGGGGGGAAGGAGGGAATTGCAGTGCTGCTGTAAGTCCTGGCTATGTTAACCTTGTGACCCCGCGGATAAGGTATCTGTTGTCATTAAGAAAGAAAAGTGTAATAATCTTACTGCTTATGCAAATCTGAGAATCAGGAACATTCTGAAAGTGGGGAAGTTAAGTTGTAGATCTTTTTGCTGATTATCTCTCATACAGGGACGAAAAGGGAAACTGTTTGATGTATTGTAAAACCCTGTTTTCCGGTCTTTGAGAAACAATGTATGAAGGAAAGCTCCTGTATTGAATAAGGATTTTAGAAACTGTGGAAAGTGAGAAACCATTTACCAGAAACTTTTATAAAAGGTACCTGTATTTTTGCACAATGGTGTGGTGTCTTTATTTTTAGTGGTATGACACTGAGATACTCTGAGTGAGAATTGTAAGCACTACATGAATGCCTTATAGATTAGCTGTATCTGCTCTGTGCCAGGCTACCCTATGTAGTCTAGTTTTCCTAGGTCTAACACTGCCCCATTACGTCTTTATAGTACTCAGTCGGATTAGATTTGGGTAGACATGCATGAGTTTCTTGTTAATTGATGTTTTGACATTAGTTTTGCACATGATAACATGATATCCTTATAATGCATCGTAAACAAACTTTTATGACCTCAATTGTACGCCTGCACGGTATCCTTATCATAGACTGACTTCCGAATGTGATTTGTATAGACCACCTGTATCTCTAACATAACTGCAATTCCAACTGCCACTTAAATGCTATCCTTTTATCTTTGTAGTTATTCCTTGCTTTCTATTTTGTTATAATTGTCAGTATAATTATTATTATTATTTTTATTATCATTATTATTGTCATTTATAATGTTCTTTTCCTTGCAAATCCAATCAAAATAATTTGAAGAAAAAAAAAAAAATATATATATATATATGCATTTCATTTTTTGTGTAATTTTATTTAGCGCTACCTGTTTCGAGGCTACTTAAGAGCTCTGATCATTTTTACTTCCTACAAGCATACACGCAACAAATCACCTTTGCATTTTAACCTGCTTTGCACCATTTCATTTTAGGGTTGGTTTTATATAGCGCTAACATCATCCAAAGGTACAGGAGTGCTTTATATTACCACCAGTTACTACTGCACAATATATTACCTTTCTCAATAAGCAAGTCATAATACTTTTATGGAATTTCTTTAACTTGTACTGCTCATCAAGCTAAAACTTACAAACAAAAACCATATTATTAATCACATAGGCATATTGCATTTGCCAATGCTTGTTGTTTCCACTCACTATTATGGTGCCATCTCTCCTTATAGCAAGAAAGGGCTCAAAAGAGGTAAGCCCTGCACAATTATGTCAACCTGTCGGAGACTCAGTATGTACATATGTCGCAAATTCACAGAGTTGGCCTGTTAGTGTTGGGCTGTCTACTCCTCAGTCCAATGGCAGATCAGGCAGACCGCCACTGGAGGATGATTGCAGAAGGAATGTGTTTGTAAAAGATGAAACGTATTTAAGGGCCTGAAGATGTGAGGGGCGGACACCACACACGCTAAAGCATGATCCGCCACAGTTCAGGAGATTTGGTTTCATCAACAGACATCCCTCTCTTCCAAGTGGAGGGAGTTGGAGGCGATCCGGTTAGCTCTGATGGAGAATTTCAAGTAATGTTCGCAGCCCACTACTTATCATAATCTGTATCACACAATTATCTTTAGAAAAAAACATAAAACAATCCATAGGGCTCTTGATGGTCGTTTCTTTCTCTTTTTTATTTTCTCAACTCCAATCCCTTATGCCAACGCGTTTCGCCGTGGTTAAGGTAACCCACCGACTTCCTCAGGGCTTAAATTTGCGTTATTTTGTGGTACCTCCTTGTGAATAAATGTTAACTTCCAGTCAAGGATCTTTGAAGTTTTGCACTAATGAAACTGTATTCGTCTACATCCGTGCTGAAAGTATAAATGATAGCGTGCGATGTGAGTTTTTTTTAAAGCTTCCGCAGTAAAGATCACTGAATAGCTAAAAGCCACTCCGATTCATCCGTAAAGTTACAATCCTGATTATAAATTGAACTTCTTCCACCGCCGCCTGCTACACAATCAATCTTCCCCTTGAATTCAGCGTTCCTCCTCACCTGAGTACAGGCGACCTGTACTCGGGTGAGGAGGATTTATACTTGCCGGTGAGTTACCTTTACCAGGGCAAAACGCGTTGGCATAAGGGATTGGAGCTGAGAAAATAAAAAAGAGAAAGAAACGATCATCAAGAGCCCAATGGATGGTTTTATGTTTTTGTAAAGATTATTGTGTGATACAGATTATGATAAGTGGTGTGCTGCGAACATTACTTGAAATACTGCTCAATCTTAGGATTGTATAGAGAGAAGTAGGGTGTTCTCTTCTCCAATTTGGATTGTAAGCACCCAAGGGAATTGCATTTAAGATCTAAAATAAGTGCATTTTCTATATGAGCGCTTGAAATCTCCCATATGCCTAAAGTTATAGCTCTGATGGAGATTCTGCTCATCTGATTGGAAAGACTGTGCTGATTATGACAGACAACATCACAGTAAAGACTCACTTAATCAAACATGGAGGAATTAGTCAAGATCCCTGTCAAAGAATTAATCTCCCTTTCAGCAGTTCATATTCACAAGGTGATAGATACAGTTGTAGATAGTCTAAGCAGATACATTCCCTCGTCCCAAAATTTTTGCCCGAGTCCCATTGTTTTTGATCATCATTGTCAATTCTAAGCGTGACTCTATTCTGAATCTTTTTGCTAGTTGAGAGAATGCTATTCTGACAACCTTTGCTTAAGGGTAAAGGAGCATGAAGACAGGGGAGAAGATGTACTGATCTTTCCATTGTACCATGGGCTCTTTTATCTTGTTCCCCTTTCCCTTCAAGTTTGAGTTTGTGGAAAGGAAGCAAAGAGAGGGGGCATCTGTAGTGAAGATGGCTCCAGCTTAGCTCCACTCATCCTGGTGTCCTCTCCTAATTCTGATGAAGATAGGTTCAGAGTTGCTACTTCCAATGGTTACTTCATCTCTTCACTTTACAATATTATTTTAGGATACTCTGGATAGACTCCTTTGCGGCTTGGCGGTTGAATGTGTATGGTTTTTTTAACGGTCAGCCTTTACTACGCAGTCCACTATATATAGTTCTGCTTTGAACTCTTGCTTACATGATTGAATGGGTCCTTAACAATTTTGATCTATTGTCAGCAGAAGGTGTCCAGATTTTATCCTTTCTTCAACATGGTTTTCATTTGGGTCTTAAGGCTACTACACTCACGATCCAGTGGGCAAAGACTAAGGCCTTTAGTGAAACATGGGGATTAATTTTTCATGCTGATGGTCTGCTTTTAAAAATAAAAGTTTTTAGACTTCAATCCTCGAAGATTAAAGACTTCTTTAGTCCTGGAGGGCTTGAAAACCCCACTTTTAAAACTCTGGAGTTTGTGGACCTTAAATATTTGAATTTTCTTTTAGTAGTGTATACTTCTGGGAGGTGTCTTGGGGAGTTGGGATCACAGCCTTGCACACAGCCTTTTTTAGAATATTTGGATAGGGTAGCTCCCTTTAGACTTTCAGTATAGTTCTTTGTTAACATTGGTCCGGCACAGAGGTGAACGGTAAACCTTCTGCTCAAACTTTGAGCAGATAGATATGACCTTTCATTTCTTTAGCTTACAAGTCTTCAGGATCCCCTTCTCTTTTGGGGGTCCATGGTAAATCTACTGGACAAATGGCAGCATCGTGGCAGTAGATTGAAGGAGTTTCCCTAATTTGTTGAGCTATGTATAAAATTACATCCATTTTCGTTATGCATTATGGACTAATGCTAGGCCTGGCGTTAAATAAAATATTTGTTTCTAAAGTTCTCACCTCAATGAAAAAAACAGGAGGGAATTACATTTAAATGTTTTTTTTGTTTGAAATAAATTGTTGCTGCATTTGTTTCTTGAGTTGTTCTTATGCTAGCTTTGGTACACCTGTAATATAATGAATCAAGCTAGGTAGGGACGATGAGGTAATGTCCCAATTACTTAGGAGTAATTATTTTACTACATACTTAGGGCCAGATGTAGGTAATTTTATTTTACCACTTCTTAAATACCGAATCATACCGATTCGGTATTTAAGAAGTGGTAAAATAGAGGGGGTGGGATGTAGGTATTTCAGAATCGGTAAATACCGAATCGTTAAGATTCGGTATTTACCGATTCTGTAAGTACCGATTTGGTAATGCCCATTGATTCCTATGGGCATTGAATCCCATAGGAATCAATGGGCATTACCGAATCGGTATTTACAGATTCGGTAAATACCGATTCCAGCAAGGGTGCAGGGGTGTCACTTTGACACCCTCTAGCACCCCAAATACAGGCATGTGTGCCATGTGGCACACAGACATGCCCTAAGGGCATGTCTGTCTGTCACATGGCATAGGTGTGCATGCACACATGTGCATGCACACCTGGATTCGGTATTTTACCACCCAATTGGATTGGGTGGTAAAATACCGAATCTGAAAGGCCTGTAGCACTGGAAACAGTGCTACCTACATCAGGAATTTCCGAAACGGAAAAATTACTGATTCGGTATTTTACAGAATCGGTAAATTTACCTAATCGGTAAATTTACCGATTCTGTAAAATATAGCCCCCTACATCTCAATCACCAAATGCCGGTCGGTAACGGCAGAATTCGGCCGTTACCGACCGGTATTTGGTGACCTACATCGGGCCCTTAATGTCTCATTTGGTTGATGGTAATTACATTACTTAGAGTCATTTTCTCTGGTTTCATTCTCTTTCTCCTCCCACCCTCTCGGTCCAGGTTGCCGTAACAAGTTATATTCTGGTGCTTAGTTAATACAGGAGGTATCTCAGGGGAAGGATTTTTATATGCTGTATTTTCTCTTTGTTTGGCCAGGGAAAATAATTTAAAGCAATGTGCTTACCAGAAAGTAACTGAGATTGTAATACATAGCTCTTACCTTTCATGGTTTGAATTAGGACCTAGGAACCAAGGTAGGAACCCTCTTTAAAATGTACTCCCTAAGATTTGGGTTTTATTCACTTTGCGATGCCCACAATAATGTGTACCATAAAGTGCTGTGGTAATAGCTTTGGATTTATAAACCTCGATCACAAATTGTTCTAAATGGACAACCATACTATATTTAGTGTGCTTCATTGTAACTTGCGACAATGCAAGGCCAGCGTAATCATCCAGTGAAGCCTGTGCTGTTGAACTTGCAAACCTTACACCAAGATAGTCACTTTTTCTAAAAATTAATTCTAAACTTTTTTCTCAACCTGCCTTTAGTCCCCAACGTCCCAGTTTTTTTTGGGCTCATTTATAAGATGTTTCAAAGGGCAGTAATATATTATCGTCTAAAACAGTGCAATGTGTAGTCTGTGGGAGTAAGAAACACTGCCTCATCATAGCCTTGGGGAAACTACCTTTCAACTTTGGGTTATAAAGGGTCATTTTGTAACCCATTTCCATTGGGTTTTTCGTTTAGTGTGAATCATACAGAATGAAACGACAAGAAAGAAGTATAGCAATTTGTCTCCAGGCAATTGTAGTACACCACAACAGTCAAGTACTGTGCATCTAAGCATATATTTGGGCACTACACATCTATATTTCTTGATTACATATCAGATGCTTTTTTGATCTAATAGAAATTCAGATAGATTTAGGAGTCTGGAAAGGCTATTTTGCAGAGAACAATAAAGCAAACGTACTGTTATCTATTTGTATTTGAGATAAAGGGTCCTTACTAATAACACCAATGCTTCTATTGGGCGTGGGTGGGTGGGAATGCCAAGACAAACAGGGGCAGGTAAAAGACCTATGGGGGGAATGCATCCTCATTGGGACCCTTCTTAAAATTTTCAACCAAATGGTCCAATTTTAGGGCGCATGCCCCATGCTTCTTCCCTGTGTAGGGCCCTGCCTTCGACATAAGCCTGTGTGACTACCCTGTGTTTCCGTGATGCATAAACACACCAACACTTTTTCTGGCCCAAGCACTACCCCTATCGAACATGCATGCCACCAAACATCAGGTCAGCCAATGCTTATCACCCTGACATTTCCAGCCTCATTTGGGATCATGATTTTGATATTCACTGAATAAATATTTTCTGGGTTAACACACAGTTCAAGTCATTATTGACTCCTCAAGGATACAAAACCATCAACATAACTTCATAAGCATCTATATAAAATGTGAAAAATGTGAGCGGGTGGCGCCAAACCTATAATCCTGAGGAAAAAAGTATATACAGGAAAGCAATAAAACAATTTCACAAATTAAAACGTAATACGTAATACTTTTAGGGACCACATAGCTAATCAAATCAAAGCATTGGACAATTCTACCAGGGAAGTTTTTAATATTAACCAGAAACTATGAAAAGCACTATAGTCCCTTCTGCCACTCTCTGCGAGGATCTTTCGGTCTTTTCCAGGAAAGGATCCAAGACATTTCCTGAGACAGACCTATCAAACACTCCATTGTCTTTCCCCTCCTCAACAAATACATGGTCAGAATTTAGGGCCAGATGTAGGTAATTCCGATTTACCTACTCTTAAATACCGAATCATACCGATTCGATATTTAAGAGTAGGTAAATTGGAAGTAGGCATATGTAGGTAATTTGTATTTCATAATTACTGATTCTGTAAGATTCGGTATTTACCGAATCGGTATTTCCCATTGATTCCTAGGGCCTTGAAGCCCATAGGAATTAATGGGAAATAACGATTCGGTATTTACCGAATCGGTAAATACCGAATCCTGGCAGGGGGAACGGGGTGTCACTTTGACACCCTGTAGCACCCCAATTGCAGGCTTGTGCCATGTGTCTGTGTGACACATGGCATAGGTGTACATGCACAGATGTGCATGTACACTGGAATTTGGTATTTTACCACCCAATAGTTCAGTTCAAGTCAGCTTTATTTCGATTAATAAAAAATCATAAAAAGCACACGGACACAGTAACATAATCAGGGGAATACAATTACAGTAAATTAATAATGCTGTTTAACATTGAGCAATTTAAAATATTTACATAATTTAAAAAAAAAAAAAACACAGTTTTTCTGTAATTTCATAAATTGTCACTAGAGGTATTATGTTGTCTATTCGTGGTACATTTTTTAGAACGATAAGCAGCCACCAGAAAATTTGCAACACCAAACATAATTAGCGGGGAATCTAACTGCTTAAGGTGGAGAAGAGCTGGTTTCGCTTGGACAAACCCCTTGTTTTTAAGTAATGGGATAATATATTTTTTCCTAGACAAATCATGAAATTTACAAAAAAACATAAAATGTAGAGTGTCCTGCAAAGAATAACCATCGCAGTTACATACAGGCAAATCCTTGGGCTTAGCCCACACCTTAGAGTCATTTAACAGGAGGTGAATCTGGTTAAATCTTAGTTTGGTAAGTAACCAGCGGTGAAACGGGATTGACACAACTTTTAAGTAAGGTTCAATGACAATAGTAGTCTTAGAGATATAGTGCTCCCTCACTGTTAGTTTCACAAGTTCACTGCTCTCCCGCTCTAATTCTCTGTGTTTGATGAAAGTCGTTTTTAGCCATACCAAGTCGGCTTTAACAATGCATTCAGGTTTCAAAAATAGATCAGGACGGCCCAGGGAGCTTAGGGTGTTATTAATGTATGCTAACCACGGAATATTTTTCATCTTGTCCATACGTAGGCAGTCCCTTAAGATTGTATGGTTCAGGGTTAGGTTAGGATTCAACCAAGTTTTTAGCCACATCATGATTGGAGATTGTTTAATGATGTCACTTATGTACCCCTGACCTAGCTCCGTGTGGACAGAAAAACTGGCCGTGGATTGTGGTAGACCAAGGAGCGTACGTAAGATTTTATTTTCCTCTACCTGAATCGCTGCTACATTGTTGGTGTAGCCCCATATAGAGGCCCCGTACTTTGCTATGGCAATTGTTTTGGCTCTGTAAATAGCTAACATGGCTTCAGTAGGTTTGCCACCCAATCGTTTGGCAAAACCTGCGATAGCAGCCGCAGATCTTTTCATGGCGTTAACTTTAACCGATGTTTGGGGTCCCCATGTGCCATTTTTGTCATAAACCACCCCTAGATAGGTAAAAGTTTTAACGCTAGAGATGGGTATGTTTGCGCAAAAAAAGGACTTCAGCTTTTTATTCTTCCTCCCACCCACTGACATGACATGTGATTTGTCTGTATTTATTTTCAGGTCGAGGGAGGTCATAAAGGCGTCAAAAGCTGTCAATAGTCTTTGTAGTCCAAGAGGTGTTCGGGCCACAAGCACGGCGTCGTCCGCGTAAAGGAGGACCGGGGTGGACAGCCCTCCAAAACGCGGGACGTCTAATGTCGCCAGATCCAGGGTGGATTCGAGATGGTTTATATATAATGTAAACAGCAGTGGGGCAAGGATGCAACCCTGTCTCACCCCTCTGGTTGACTTGAAGCCAGCGGTACAAGCTCCCCCCTGAGTCATCCTGATTGAGGCTTCCAGATCCCGGTGCGCCTCAGCCAGAAAATGTACCAGAGAATGGTCCATCCCCAGGTCCAAGAGAATTGTCCACAGCCTGGACCTGTTGACCAGGTCGAAGGCAGTGGACAAATCCATAAACCCTAAGTAAATGGAGCCTCTTGATGCCATGGTGTACTTTCCCAAGATCAGGTGTAGGTTGAGGCACTGGTCCTCAGTCCCCCTTCCCCTTCTGAACCCATATTGGGCATTAGATAGGATAATATTGCTGGCAGCCCACTCATCGATTCGAGCCAGTATCACTTTCCCCAGGATTTTAAAGGAAGAATCGATGAGTGAGATGGGGCGATAACACCTTGGGTCTCCCCGTTGGCCTTTCTTGAAGATAGGAATAATGGTTGCCTGTGACCAGGCAGCAGGCAAATTATAGGTGGTGGCATTATTGAAAACATTTGTCAAGATTTTGGCCCAAAAAGGGATATTAGCTTTAGTATTTAGTATTGGGTGGTAAATACCGACTCCTAAAGGGCCTGTGGCACTCTTTGAAGTGCCACCTACATATGGATTTACAGAATCGGTAAATTTACCGATTCTGTATTTTACCGATTCGGTAAATTTACAGAATCTGTAAATTTACCAATTCTGTAAATCTCAAGCTGCCTACATGTCAAACACAAAATACCGGTCGGGAACGGCCAAAATCGTCCGTTACCGACCGGTATTTGCTCTCCTAAATCTGGCCCCAGGTCCTCTTGACCCGGATACATTTATTTAAGCATCTGGAAATGATTAAATCCGGGTCTCCACTTCACCCATGCCCGGCCAGGTTTTTTAAAATGCTAGCATCCCTGGTCAATCCTGCTCTACACCAACTATGGAATACCTCACTGGAAACGGGCATCTATCCAAGCATTTGGAAAACTGCTGTGGTTCAACCAATCCTCAAGAAGGAGAATTCAGACCATGCAATTTTGAAAAATCTCAGACCGATCTCCCTTCTGCCAGCACCTGCTAAGATTTTTGAAAAAGAAGTGCAGGAACAACTATTGAAGTTCTTGAAGCTAATAAACTACTTCACGATACTCAGTCTGGATTCAGAGCAGGATACAGCACTGAGACAGCACTACTCAAAGTAGCAGAAACTGTCCAGGAGACAATGGATAGGGGGAGCTACGCAATGCTGGTGCTATTAGACTTGTCGGCGGCATTCAACACTGTGTCTCACAAGATCCTTTTAGACAGGCTCATACATTTGGGAGTGACTGGGAACACCTTAGCCTGGTTTAGTTCCTTTCTTGAAGTACTACATACTTCCACTTTCCGCTCTCTGATTTGTGGAGTACCTCAGCGTTTGGCTCTTAGCCTGACCCTCTTTAATGTTTATCTGGCACCCCTCGCCCCTCTGGTAAAGCAATACAGTGTTGATGTTATCTCCTATGCTGATGACACGCAGCTTGTGTTTTCTTTCCAAGATCAATCTGAGACCACTTTTACAAACTTTAGGCAATGTCTTATGGACATTTCAGAATGGATGACAGCTAATTGCCTACAGTTAAACACAGAAAAACAGAGGTACTGTTTTTTAATCAGCCCTCCCCCTTTATCTGCCCTCTGGTGGCCTGCAGAGCTCAATCCCCTTCCCCTCCCAGTGCCGTCGGCAAGGAATCTGGGTTTCAAAATGGATACCACTCTGTCATGTAAGACCCAGATAGCCCATGTCTCCTCGTCCTGTTTTTTAAAGATGAGGGCCTTACGGAGATTCCTTCACTTCCTACCTATGGACAGCAGGAAAACAATAGTCCATGCGCTGATCACGTCACAACTTGACTACGCAAACAGTCTGTATGTGGGTTTGCCAGCATATATGGTCAGGAAACTGCAGACTAGGCTTATCAGAAATGTTCCGATGAGGCATCACATTTCTCCTCATCTACGCAGCCTCCATTGGCTGCCTGTTAGAAGGAGAACTGAATTCAAGGCACTAATTCTGGCCTACAGTGCACTTAATGATATCGGCCCTCAATACCTGAGGAAGAGAGTTTGTAAAAACCATCAATCAAGGACTCTAAGATCAAACTATCTTGAACGCCTTGTCATCCCTCGTTTTTCTAGGTCCAGAATAGGAGGACGGCCCTTCTACTTTAAAACTGCGACCTTGTGGAACTCTTTGCCTGAACACATTAGAAAGGCGAAATCGGAATACATTTTCCATAAGGCCTTGAAGACCTGACTTTTTAGTCTATCCTAGAATACAGTAGCTCGAAAACTCGATCGGCCCTCTTCCTTTCCTGTCTCCGCTAGCGCCGGGACACTTCCATTAGGGGTAGCTGTGAGCTTTAGAAGTTCAAATAATATATATATCTTGAATCTATCTTTCGTATACAGACCCCACGGTGTTCACAATACTCTCCAGCTGGGAATTTAACGGCAACAGCTTGTAAGGCAGAGGGAACTTTCCAATTTATGGGAAAGGGCATTTGAGGGGGATTTGAGGCAATCGACAACGTACAACGTTTCCGAGTACAGCACATCATGGAGAAGGAAGCGGAAAGAAGAGCAGCAGCTCTTACGCTATTTAGTCGAAAACCTGGAATCACTAATAGACCTGACAAAGCAGACAAATCCAACCCGACTGCCAACTCAGTGGAGGGGAAAATGAGAAAACTTGAGAAACTGAAGAGAACACAAACGTCAAAATGTTGGGAAGCCATCTCCCTACAGAACTATGCAGACCAGTCCATGGTACCAAGAGGTCCCAGGATATTCATCACTCCAACATGTGAGGCACTGAATCCCCGTATGCGTGAAGAATGGTCCGAGAATTCGGTAATGAGCTCCAGAAAAATGCTGGAAATACTCATCAAATATGCCTGGTCAGATAGGGAGGAGATTTTGAAACAGATCAAAGAAATCATGGCTGAATTAAAACCAATGATGGACACAGAAACTCTCAACAAAACATCTTGAGTCCATGAAAAAACGACTGAAAAAACATGAAGATGAAATCATTGCGAGAAAACAAAGGAAATTAAACCGGGACTATGCAGACTATGAATCTGGAAGGATACTAACTTTCAGTAAAAAATACGATCATTTATATCTAAATCAAGACACTCAAACTGGGGTACCTGTAGACATAAGAACTCTTGAGGCCACAGCCAACTCAACGATAAGTGACACAGAATCTGACTTTTCTGGTGGCAACACCTCGAGTGAAGAACGCAACCCCAGGCAAGTGAATTTTCTTAGACGAATTCCGGGTCCTACGGAAGGGCCGACAAATATTGAGGGACAATCCACCACTGAGAGGAACGGGATGAGGACGGGGACGGGAAAGAGGCCAAAGAAACACCGAAACAGAAAAAAGAGATTGCAACAACGCTAGCAATACAGGCAGAGGAAGGGGCGCTATGGGAAATCGCAGAACACGCTCCAACAAGAACTATTGATGGATATGAACTTGGTAAACAAAACCATTGTCAATCGCTCGAACAGACCTATGAGTTATGGAGAGAAATTGACTCTCTGTTTGGGGCTCTCCTTCTGTCCTTCCTCCCCTTTTAATTATACCAACATTTGCATTGATTTATTTAAGTTTGTGAGAAAGCTCAAACTTAGGAAATGGCACACACTTAAGAGACTGGGACACAGCCACCTCAGAAGTAATCACACCAGGAGGGCTGATAGTAATCTCTTGATCAGTGATGTAGATACACTGATCAATATGGTTCAATTGGATGAAAACACAGAAGAGAGTAGCGACACTGTGGGCATCACAAAAATCCTTACAGACATGGACGTGGAACACGATACAGCAGCACGCACTAACTTCAGAGTCAAGTCCACATTTGTACCGCTACTCCCACACGATAACATCAACACGTTTCACAACTGCACTGTCAAGGCACTTAGGGACTTGAGGCACAAAACCACTAACCAACAAGGGCATACCAACCACAATGTGTCTCTCTCGCAGCGACTGGCATTGAAGGCTCCCACTGAGTATCCCGGTATTGTCATCCGTCCAGCGGACAAGGGAGGCAATGTGGTTATCCTCAAAAGAGATGACTATATCACAGAGGCCTCACGACAACTCTAGGACAAGAAGTTTTACATGCATGTCACCTATGAAACACACAATGACAGTATCACAGACATTTGGGACAAACTGATCACATGGAGGGCCTGTTAGAGTGGGAGGAGTTCTGTTATTTGAAGAATGATCATACTAGACTGCCCATTTTATACCTTTTGCCCAAAATCCATAAAGACAGTCTCAGTCCTCCAGGGCACCCTAGTGTATCCTCGATAGGGAGTGTTACTGAACATATCGCCAAATATGTTGACCATTTTTTAAGAGATTTTGTCATGAAACTACCCAGTTACATAAGGGACACTAAGGATTTCTTGTCAATCTGACTGGAATACAGACTATTACATCATTGTCCTTGAAGTACAGTCCCTTTACACCATAATTGATAATCAACAGGGTCTGGTGGCGTGCGAGCATTTTTTACAACAGAGGCCGCTCAGATATAGGGAACACAGCTGTATGATTATTGAAATGACTGAATTCGGACTCACAAATAACATTTTTGCATTCAATAGCGCCCTCTACAGGCACAGCAATGGGATCCTGTTTTGCAAATCATTTCATGGGCTACTGGGAGGAAGAGATCTTTGCCAGCCTCACCCTCAGGGAGGACCTCCAGAAAGTCATCATGTGGCTACGCCACATAGATGACCTGTTCATCATCTGGCGGGGCACTAAGGGTGAGGCTGAGGATTTCATTGAGAAACTGAACATGAACAATTGCAACATCTTTCTGGCAGGTGACATTAGTGCCACTGAGGCAGAATACCTTGATGTGTGCCTTACTATCAAAGAAGGGAAAGTCTGTACGTCTGTTTCAGAAGGCAACGGCAGGGAACAGCATCCTGCATGCCCTCAGCAGTCACCCTGAGGCACTCAAATGGAGTATACCATATGGAGAACTGCTGAGGGCGAAAAGGAACTGCAACACTAATGAAGCCTATGTTGCGGAGAGTGAGATCATCATTAGCAGGTTCAAAACTAGAGGCTATCCCAGTTGGGTCCTGAAGAAAGCTAGGAACAGAGCTGACGAGGTAGAAAGAACACAGACCTTATTTATTTTATTTTATTTATAAAGAAAATGACGGAGTTATAGGGAATATCTTGACTAGGAGACCCAATGTAACTTACAGACGGGATAGAAATATCCATGACCTGGTAGTCAAGAATGACATCACCAACTACCCCAGTGCTGCTAACATTGGCCTCAAAGGGTTCTTTCCCTAAGGCCATTGCATAGCGTGCAGACACAGTAAATTCAGGGATACGGTGGAATATGGGGGTGTCACCAGGAGAATCACACAATTCCTTACCTGCAGCACTAGCTACGTCATTTCTGCCATTGCGTGTAGTTGTAAACTTTTGCACATTGGGAGCACCACTTGCACTGCAAAGAAAAGGGTCCTCGAACACCTGAGGGCCATCACCATCAATGACCCCAAATATCCAGTGGCACGTCACTTTTACGACAAACATTTCTCAAACACTTCTGAGTTAATGTATTTAATCCTTGAACAAATCCCCAAAAATCCCAGAGGAGGGGGCAAGGTGCTCACATTGAGACAACGGGAATCGAAATACATTATTGATTTCCAAACCAAACATCCTGAAGGGTTGAATACATCTAAAGGGTAACTGTTGAGTGCCTATTTGATGTAGATCTGCCATGTTATTACAGTGCATCCATTGTCTCTTCTAATGGTTCTGGACAAGAGAAATTTTATTTACTTATCCGCTTCCTCTGAAGTACGGGTGTGCATTGGATGATTGTTTTTAATGTTGCAAATATATTCTATGATAATGTTTGTTTAACACTGTAGTCACTTGATCTTAACATGTTCTTTTCTTTTGTTTCCTCATGGGTGACCTACCCTTTTCACTGTTTGTGTTCCCGTCACTTCACCCCTCACTTTGGAATCTTCACTGAGTAGATGTCAATGTAGCAGTTTAGTGTCTATTGCACGAGTCACAGATAGATATGTCCTTATCCTACATCACAGGGTTTTTGAGCACTATGAGTTTGTCACAGTGACTCTAACAAGACCCATGGCCTAACCGATCACGGTGCTATGTCAGTGAGGGCACTTGCCCGTCATTTGCATGTTAGTATGGATACTTGCCTGAAATCCCAGACATTTACATTTTAGGTGGCCATACGTAGTACTTAGGTTGGGCACTTGCCTGCGACTTGACCTTTAGGTATTTTACAGATATATATTTCTTGACAGTTATCTGAACTGCCATTGCGATAGAGTATCCTATTAGGCCCCATTGACATCCAGAACCGCTGTACTACGAGCAGCGGTTCACCATTATGGGAGGCACTCACTCCAGGTTCTCAGGATGGAACCCTAGTTAGCGCATTTATCGAACAAGGGTTTCATGTTCAATAACTGTTGGACACTGTTTTTAGCCTCTAGTGATATGTGCCGATTGTCGGCCCACGGTTTCACTGGACATAGTATTACCTTGCTAGAACAGGCTAATGCATGAAGCAATGACACTAAACAACTATATGAGCGGAGTACACGTAACTTCAGTATTATTTTGTTTCAATCCAGCACTGTGCTTCTTTTCTTTTACGTGTACCAGTGCAAGAATTTCTAATGTATTGGTATGTATTTGTAAATGCATTGACTTAGCCTCTTTACCGGCCGCCATCAATGTGGACTTGTCCTATCTCTATTTTGACTGTCTGTACTCGTGTAAAACTTTATTAGCTACCGCTTCTCATGTGCTATGTTGACGTGATCAAGGCTGTTTACAGTCAAAACGCGTTGTTTATTAAACTTGGATTAACTAAAAAACATTTTTTTTAAAGTTGGATTAACTAGACTGGTGTCCTGCCTCGTATCCTGGGAGCGTACTTCATTGTTCATTGTTGTTGTTTGGAATTGATATTGCCTGAGATATATATATATATATATATATATATATATATATATATATATATATATATATATATATATATATATATATATATATATATATATATATATATATATATATATATCTCAGCTCCACAAATCCAAGGACAATAATCCAAAAGGAAAGCAGCACTCGCAGGGGGTAGTTCCAAACCAATTTATTCGTGGAGGAACTAAACAGCAACGACGCGTTTCGCCGTAGGGCTTTGTCAAGTTGTATATATATATATATACACACACACACATATATATATATACACATACTACATTCTATAATACAGTTAAGCTGCTGCCCCATTAATTCCTATGCAACACCTTATACCAATACCACACCTATCAAAGCCCAAACTAAAATCCGATTTCTCAGACCAGTTCTCAGAATATTTTACCTTAATCAAATGACGTCCATCAAAAGTCTCTTTCAAGGGATGTTCAGTCTCAACTGATTTAACGTGGATCCAAATCTTAAATTGCACTAGATGACTTAGCATTGATCCAGCTGGTGAACCAGCTTTGGTCCCAGTTTGTACACTTCAAATGCGAACTTCTCAATCCCATCTTCACTGATCCTGACTTTATCATTTGCCTATCTCCTATTGCAGCTGGCTGGACAGACTGCTATCATATTCTCTTCTATATTCTTGCCTACACACCCAGCTTGAACAATGATATCCTTGTCATGAAAATGTGTATTTCCCGACTCCAAGACCTCATCACTCCTAAAGTAAAGCCACTTAGCATGCTGGCATCAATTATATTTGAGTAACTACAATAATATAATCCATCACTTGGTCAACTCAATGGACCCTCTCCAACTAAAGCTAATCTCAAAAAAAGAACAGGCCCTCCATGGTTGGCCTGTTGGAAATACAACTAGGCTGATCACAAATATGGAAAATTAATGGAAAATATTAGAATTCCTTAAACTTGACATCAAAACGAACAAGATGAGCAAGGATTACAAATGAAACATTTGTTTATCTTAAGCACACTTTATACAGCAAGAAAATATCACCTCACAAATCCCTTTGCAGTCCCTTTTCTGGCACATTTGATCCAGTGATACCCTTCACTCACATATCCATATTCTCACACATACTCGCAAAACCCAAGGAATTACTACACTATAGCACTGAAGATATGTTCTAATAAACCCTTAACAAGGAGTAAACAGATGGATCTCCTTCCTTTCCATCAACAATGAGTATCTGACCTTCACTATTAGTTCACAAAACCATTAAGTCATTATCTCCATCCTTTGCTTTAAGGTTTTTCCTGAAGTGCAGGTCAGAACTGAGTACGGACCTTGGCTGGTAGATGGTTCCATGCTTGTGAAACCAGATAAGAAAAGGAGCAGCCCCACTTCTTGTCTTTGGGGACCATCGCAAGTAGTTTTTACTGGCAGCCAGGGGAGGTTAAGGATCAGATGTGCTGCTGCATGACGACAACCGGCAGCCTTCATTTTAAATAGTCAGGGAGACCAAGGTACAGAGCCTACGCGCAGTCTGGTCTTTAACTTATAAGCATAGTAACTACAGTTTTGCAGTAATGGCCAGGGAGAAGGAAAAAGAACTTGTTTAAAGCTTGAAGGAGTCCAAAGCATGTGCTAACCATCAAAGACACATGGGATTGAAAGGAAAGCTGGGCGCCAAACTTAACCTCAGAGCGTCGAATGTTCAGCGCCCAGTGCTGAGCGTTCAAATAACGAATGCTGGCCCGTCGGCCAATGGTCGTGCGCAGCACTGGGGAGGTAGTGCACGCGATGACCGTTGGCCGACGGCATCGCTTAAGGGGTTACCCCCCAGGTTCATAACAACAGCAGATGCTTGGGGTCAGCAGCTCTCCCCCAATGGGACTGGAAAGCCCCAAACTATAACATCTCAGTTTTAACCGTGTTGCACTTCAAGTGACTAGAGCGCAGCTGATAAAAGATCAATTGGAAACAGGCTTTCAAGGATCCTGCCACGGGGGCAGACCCCTTTTTTAAATCCATGTGATTCAACCAAAGGTTCCAGCAGGGCCATATAAATGTTAAATAATGTATGGCTGCAGCGGGTACCCTGTGGCACCCCAACTAAGAGGGGCTTGCTGCCTGAGGAGAAAGGAAGCAGACAAAATGATTGTCCTCTATTCTCCAGAAAAGATTGAATTAATTTGAGGGCTTGGCCCGAACCTCAATGTCAGGGAGGCACTTCAGGTAGATCACATGAGATACGTTATTAAATCTGCACAAAGATCGATTAACACCAATGCTGCCTTGCCTCCTTGATTGATTGTTAGTTTGATGTATTCAGACACCTCTACTACCAATGTCCCTCTGCTGTTTTTAGGGAGGAATCCTAAGTACCTACGATCAAAACAAACCTTCACATTTTTAATACACGTGGTGCAACACTCTCACCCAATGTTTTTTCCCATGCTGTTTAAAGAATGGATAATTAGCGCATCCTCAAAAATGCCAATCTTGATCCAGATCTATTGTTCAACTTTCATCCAGTCTCCTCCCTCCCTAAGGTAAGGGAAGACATTGAGAAATGCATGCAGATCACTGGCAATATTGCCAAGGAACACCTGCTAACAGCATGGCATGAGTCCTGGGTTTAGCAACCCCCAGTTGATACTCTAATCTGGGCTACAGGCTGTTGCCAAGGACTATCGAGGGTGATCACGAGGTCCAGAAGCTGTTTTGCGCACTCTTTACTGACATGGGACTCCTGTTCATGTCCTGTGTTGCTGGCATTTTGCGGTGTTAACACCTGCTGATATTTTTGTGGATTTATAGTACTGATCAGAATGTTTTTCCGTTTCAGGAGAAGTGAGGCTCACCGGCCCACTGATATCAATTCCCACTTTGATGTAACAGCCAAACCCTCCAATTTACATCCCGTGTACCTGTTGATTGCGTGTATGTACGCTGTGGATAGTAGCAAGACTCGTTGTTATTCAAAATGTTCTTCCCTCGTATGTGCACTGGGATGAATTGCGTTATCTAATAAGCATCCTGGAACAATTTTGAGCAAGTGAGCAATATATAATTGTAACCTAAATAAATTCATTTGTTTCATTTTGTTTACTTGACACAGATTTTATAGGTATGCCAGCCTCACACCTGCACATATCACATATTGTCCTCAGAACAGTCAGAGACTTGTTTTATATCTATTATTGCTTCGGTATCCTTTAATTAATTTTATTGTATTGTATTGATTTAGAGTTTCCTTAACGCCTTCGCAGCGTCGAACGTTCAGCGCCCAGTGTTGAACGTTCGAATAACGAATGCTGGCCCGTCGGCCAACGGTCGTGCGCAGCACTGGGGAGGTAGTGCTCGTGACGACCGTTGGTCGACGGCAGCACTTAAAGGGTTAAGCACAAACATGACTCATTGATATCATAGTGCCGTACGTAAACACCAGGTTTTATGTCATGACATTCAGCATCAGGTTTTGCAAGAGAATCCGTTCAAAAACACTCAAAATTACTGTACATAAGAAATGAGTAGATAGGAGAAGATATTCAAACTCCCATCACCCCTTGTGGCGGCCTGTAAATGCAGGACTGCTGGAGTAACATTGTTTTCTTGACATGGTGCCCTCTGGGTTGAAAGCATGAGGTCCAGAACCTTAGGAATTTGTCAAGAAAAAAGTTTTAACTTCCTTCTGGTAGACCTGGGTCGAAGACTTAGACCTAATCTCTGGCAGGAGTTAATTCTGTATTCTCATTGCAGATCCTCTGACCCTGCACGTCTCTGCCTGCATTGATTTTGCCTAATCTTGTATTTTTCCCCTATAACTAACTTGCTTTCTTGCCCAGACTTGTTTTTATTCCTCTGTGCCTGTACTTGCTTCCTGCCCAGACTTGTTTTTATTCCCCTGTGCCTGTATTTGCTTTCTTGTCCAGACTTTTTTTTATTTATTTTTTTATCTTTTTATTAAACATAAGCAAAATAAAAGCATCAGGTGACAAGCTTAGTTTCACAGTGGTCAAAATGCAGTACCATGTTCAGAATAATAGTTTAGAATAACTTTACGGGATCACGGGGACTCCAGCTCCGCTGAGGCCACTCTAATAACCGGAGGAGTACATATATCTCCCTGTGGCAATTCCAAGCGCCCCACACCTTCCCCCACTTCCGGGGGGCACCCCCTGGCAACATATACTGATCTCTCCCTGAACATGCTAGTCTAGATCCTCCACCCACTTCCCAATCTGAGGTGCATGACTGGCACCCCACAGCTGGGCTTTGTTACGCTTAGCAATCATGCACGCCAGGGCCACCCATTGTTTCCCAAATGAGGTCAGGTCTGTAGGTTCCCAGACATTCAGAAGACATTGTCGGTTCTCCAACGCTAACTCCACCCCCATCACTTCTTGTAGCTTATCGTGAATTTTGCCCCGGTAGTCCTGTATTTCTAGGCAGTGCCACAAGATGTGCATGAAAGTCCTAATCTCCCCACAACCCCTCCGACACTCCCAATTCGCCGCCAGCCCCATCCTCACTAGCCAAGGTCCTGTGGTGTAAGACCAATGGAGAATCTTCAGTTGCACCAATCTGAGTCTCATTTGGATGGCGACAACCTTCGGGATGCGACTGCCTCTCTCCAGTCCGCATCATCCAGTACTAGGCCATCGGCGCCCCACTTCTCCCTAAGAGTCGCCAGCGGATCCCCCATATGGTTGATCAGTTTTTTGTATATTAGTGAGATAGTTTTTTCTGGGACATGGCCATCCAAGACCCGGTCTTCCAACCGGGAGGCCTCTGGAAGCATGGCGCCCCGGGGAATATTTGTAGATAGGTCGTGTCTAACCTGGAGGTATCGGTAACGCTCACTCTCCTGCAGCTGGTTTTTTCCCTGCATGGCTTCGAATGTAAGGATCCCGTCTTTCCCCCAGATATTCTTAATCTGTGAGATCCCGATGAGATCCCATTTGTCAAAGCCCTTTGATTTTCACAAACTGCCCAGTTTCTCTGAACTCCACAACGGGGTCGCCAGTGTAAGTCTCCCCTCCCAATTAAGGAATCGGGTAGCTGCATGCCACACATGGACCGCAAGCGCCGCTGGCCAGACAAGGGGAAGTCGCGGGTCCTAGCAAAGAGTGCCCTATTAAAGTCCCCCCCAGGCATCTGACCGTGATCCATCGCATATCCGGGGTCTAGAGGAGACACGTAGACAGCGTGGTTTAACGCCGCCAGCTTGGAGGCCCAGTAATATTTCCGGAGATCCGGTAAGCTGATCTCTCCGTCGTACCAGGGAAGAATAAGCTTAGAGAAAGCTATACGGGGTCTGCCCTTCCAGAGAAGTTGTCATTGGAGGGACTCTATTTCCATAAAATATGTGGCGGGTACCGAGTCCACTGTGTTTTGGAGCGCATATAAGAAGCGGGGAAGGGCCATCATTTTAAACAGCACCGCTCGACCCAGCAGGGTGAGCGGCAGCGACTTCCACCTCAACACATCTCGACGGAATCTGGCCAGAGGAGGCCCCAGATTATTACCATATCTCAATTTCGGGTCCATGGTTACGTATATACCCAGATACCAAAAACCCACCGGCTCAACTCGCACAGGGCAGGAACTCGGAATAACCGGGGGGTCCCCGCTTAAGACAAAAAGCAAAGACTTCGCCCAATTAATGGTGATACCCGAGTACCTCCCGAATATGGCCAGGACATCCAGAAAACTAATCAGTGATTCCCTTGGGGTAGTGAGATAAAGCAGAATGTCGTCTGCGTAGAGCGAGATCTTATCTTCCCACTCTGGCGTCCAACAACGGACCCACGCCGCCAGCGGCTCTAGCGCCTGTGCAAATATTAATTGGGACAGAGGACACCCCTGACGTGTGCCCCTGTCCAAAGTGAAGACAGCGGATTTATGGTTATTCACCACAACCCTGGCTAGGGGACCCGTATACAAGAGACAAACCCAACCTATAAACTCGGGCCGATACCCATCTTCCTCAAAACTGCAAATAAACCCTATCAAAGGCCATAGTCACATCAAGTGACAACAGAACCGCTGGTTCATGAATATATGATGCGCCTCCCAAAATCCCGTGCAGCCTCCGTAAATTAAGGGCTGTGTTTCGGTGCAGCATAAAGCCAGACTGATCTGGAAGGATCAGGGTGGTAATAACTTTGACCAGCCTGGTCGCCAGGAGTTTTACCAGTACCTGGGTTCAGCGTTTAGGAGCGAAATTAGCCGGTAGGAAGAGCACGACGTCTTGGGCTTGCCCTCTTTATGAATGACAATAATATTTGCGACTCGTTGATCGTACGGGAGCTGGCCCTTTTCCTTACTCTCAACAAACATGCCCCGGAGAAACGGTGCTAACGTGTTCGCATTGAGCTTATACAGCTCTATTGGGATACCGTTCGGGCCCGAGGCCTTCCCGGAATGAACCCCCCTTATAGCCTGCACTACCGCATCGTTCGTGAGGGGGGAATCTAGGTAACCCCTATCCTCCTCCGACAGGACGGGCATTGGAATATCTTGTACCATAGCCGCATTGTCTGCCTCTGAATAAGTGCTTGCAGACGTGTACACCGATTTATAATAAGCTGAGAACTCATCGACAATCATTTGTGGATCCGTCACTCTACCTGAGCCTCCTACTTGCAACTCCGGTACCAACCTTGATCCCCACTCCCCTTTCTCCAACCACGCGATCAGTTTCCCTGCCTTGTCGTTATGCTCATAGACCCTGCTCTGGGTGTCTGCTGCTGCACTTTAGCCCTCTCTCTAGCCATGCTCCTGTATTCATCTCTAAGGAGATTCAAACGGTGCAACCCATCGGGAGTGGCAACTCTCGCCATTTCCCCCTCCATATTTGCCAATTCCGCCTCTATCCTGTCCACCTCTGCCCGACCTTTTCTCTTCTTCCCTGAGACCAGTGATAAAACTTCCCCTCTGATGACTGTCTTGTACGCCTCCCATAGGGATTGCGCTGACTCAAGTGTTCCCACATTTTTTTGGAAGTACCGTACCGTGGCCTGTGTCACCTCCTTTTTAGTGTCGGGGTCTCTTAAGTGCCAGGCATTTATGGGGGCGATCCTGCCTACATCCTTCTGCCCCACCTCCACCCTTAACCATACTGGGGAGTGGTCGGAGAACCCCCTTCCCACATGCCACACCTCTCGGACCCATGCTGCTTGCCACTGTGGTACTAAAACATAGTCTATCCTCGACAATGAGTGATGAGCAGCTGAGACGTGTGTGTAGTGCGTTCCGCCAGGGTTCTTCAATCTCCACCCAGCCGTGAGCCCAGTTGTTTCTACAAAGTCTGATAACCACCTCTGGGACGGCGGCAGAGTTCGAGCTGGGTGTCTATCCATTCCACCATCCATTACCGCATTGAAATCTACTCCCACAATCAGCAACCCCAGAGGTAGAGTTAAAAAAATTACGCACAGGTCCCGGAAGGTGTCGGCCTGCAGGCCCAGCGGAACATACACAGACAAAAAAATAACAGATTTCCCCTCCCACAACCCCAAAATGCCAATATATCTGCCCCGTTTATCAGCCCACGTGGCCTGAACAGTCAGCAGGAAGGAATTTTTCACTAGGATGCCCATCCTGCTAGACCCTGTAGTGAAACCGGCATGTGCTACCAACTTATCCCCCCCCCCCCCTATGCAGCGCCATACAGCGAGTACCGACCAGATGCGTCTCTTGCAACAACACCACATCCGGGGAATGTCTCCTGATCAATTGACTAACCATCCCCCTCTTTATCTTGTCCCCCAGTCCATTTACATTCCAGCTGAGCGCGGATATCCCCAGTCCCTGTCTACCAGAAGACATTGTAATGGTAAATCATATCAAGGTCACCTGATGCTGTAAAAAAAGTAACAAATTGCTAATAATGTAGCACATATTAAAATCACGATCCCAGAAAGACCCCCTATCCTCGGCCCCCCTCCCCCCACCCTGCACCCCTCCA
Organism: Lissotriton helveticus; assembly: GCF_964261635.1. NCBI lineage: Eukaryota > Metazoa > Chordata > Amphibia > Caudata > Salamandridae > Lissotriton > Lissotriton helveticus. The sequence goes on from NC_136068.1 coordinate 1,795,641,545, forward strand.
TGTAGCTTACGCTCATCCCCAACCAGCAGTGTGCCTGTCGCCCTAATCTACTAAACTAAAGTTAGAAGGTAGAGGGAGGGCCCGTACAACCCCGCCAACACCCCGTCCCCCTTCCTGCGCCGCTACTCCTTTTCAGGTGAAACTATAGTAATATCTCTACTTCCGTGGCAAAACAGGAGAACTGTTACGTACCCGCCCCGCCCCTCGCCCAGAACAAATTACTGTTCAAGTGCTACGGACACCATTTGGCTCAAATCTATTGTTCTTCCGCTTCGTCTCGATCTCGGCTCTCCACCTTAGTCGCATGTGCACTGACCAACCAGTCCGCCGCCACCTCAGGATTGTCGAAGAACCGGGCCCTCCCATTGAGCTCCACCCGTAGGCGGGCAGGGAACATCATGGCATATTTAAGTCCCTTGTCTCTCAATTTCTTCTTCACTGATAAAAAGCCCTGTTGCTGCTTTTGTACCATTTGAGAAAAGTCCGGGAAAAAGGAGAGAGTTTCATTTTCAAATTTCAGAGGGGGCCCAGTATGAGCCGTCTGTAAGATCACATCCCTGTCGCAAAAGTTCAGGACCCTTGCAATCATTGGGCGGGGGGGTCTTGGCCTGCCCCCGGGGACTCTGTGCGCACGCTAAGGCCTTTAGGCCTGAGGTGGTTGAGGACAATATTTTCGATGAACAGATCCGGCGTTTGGCCTTCTGATTTCTCGGGCACCCCAAGAATATGAACGTTATTACGTCTGGCCCGCCCTTCATAATCGTCCAACTTGCGATCCGTGAGGACTCTTAAAGACTCAGTTGTAACAGGTTCACATCGTCGACCAGGCTGGCCGTCTTAACCTCCAGTGACTTTACCTTCTCATTGGCCTTTGCGAGATCCACGCTTATCAGCCCCATCTCTATGGTGACAGTGTCTAGTTTGTTATCCAGGGTTTCCATCTTTTGGACCAGGGAGGCCTGAACGCCGTTGATGGCTGCCATAAGGTCTGTCAACGTTGGTTCAGTAGGGGCAAGGGTGACCTCCTCAGCCCCTGAGGGGGTCTTTTTCGAGTCTGCCGGGGACCCTTCAGGTAAGGTGTAGTGATCCAGCTTGTTCGACTGGATGGACCGGGACCCTTTGGAGGACCGAGGCACAGGCTTGTCCAAATCCGTTTTTGTCGCCAATTCGCAACCCCACACCACGAGGCCAAACCCAGCTGGTCCCCACACCTGCAGTCAGGGTCACAGACCAGCCACCTGCCCCCGGTGTCCACCGACCGTCCACCTCCAGCCTCGTATCCTCAGGGCCTCCTCAAGGGCAAGTCTAGTCAGCCTGTCAAAAGCACACCCAGTCAACCTCACAGCTCCCAGGGAAGGTGACCAGCAGTCCAAGGGCTCCACTTTTCTCCCTGAGCCACTCCTCTGGTTGCGGTGCCTATCCGACTCCGGCGTGATCCGACCGTGTCGCAGCGCGTCTCCGACGTCTCCACTCCCATAGACTATGGCCGACGCCCCTCGGAGCTCTCCTCCGCTAGGGCCATGCCCAGCAGATATTCTCCTCAGTTTCCTCTCTTCGATCTGAATAATGGGTCATGACAGCACCATTCGCGCCACGTCTTGGGTGTCCCCTCTTCCTCTCAGTTACAGCGCCGCAGGTGAGCATTCAGCAGACACCCCCCGCAGCCTGGTCCCAGCCACTGGCAGAACAGGAAGTCCACAGAGGGGCTGTCTCACGTCAGTCTAGGCAGGCCATTCCTCAAGCATGCACCAACATGTCATCTCCCACTTGCTGGCCCCGATGAGCTGAAACAGCCTCCATTTCTCCCCAGGCACCACCTCTCATAATAACCTGTGTCAGGCAGACTCAGTGCTGGGCACCTGTCCCCTCCAGCACCCCTGCGCCGCTCCCCCGCTCACAGTGGGCTCTCAAATTGCCCCGGGGGCGCATCCAGCCACATATCAAGCCGGCACAGGGCTCCCCACGGCCCCAGCAATGCGAGCCCAGGGCAGCTGCGACGCTGAACAGCTCCGACATCCAGTTATTCAGGCTGGGCTGGCGTGTCTCCAGTGCCCAGCCCACAATAACCAGCACCTCTGCCTGTGCCTACGATGTGGGCTCACCTATGGTCCCGGGAAGGCCTGTATGTACTTCGGTCCGGACCGATGTCGGCCGGTCCGCGTCCCCGCTGTTGACGCTATCCGGGCGGCCTCAGAATCACTCGAGGTCCCAGCCGCGTCACCAGACAAGGCCCCGTCTTTTCAGGTGGTGTATCTTTGCCGCCAAACCACCGAGACAGCCCGGGAAAACTCCGACGGGCATCGCTTCTGCTCCCGAATCAGAGAGCGGGCTCTGGCACAGGATGGGCCTCAGGATATGATAGCAGGGAACGGAGGTCGGCAGAGCCGAGTCCCTACACGGCCATCTTGGTCGCCTGCTTGGCTCCTCCCCCTGTCCAGACTTGTTTTTATTCCCCTGTGCCTGTAGTTGCTTTCTTGCCCATACTTGTTTTTATTCCCCTGTGCCTGTACTTGCTTTCTTGCCCAGACTTGTTTTTATACCCCTGTGCCAAACTGATTTTCTTGCCCAGACTTGTTTTTATTCCCCTGTACCTGTACTTGCTTTCTTGCCCAGACTTGTTTTTATTCCTCTGTGCCTGTACTTGTTTTCTTGCCTAAACTTGTTTTTCCTTCCTGTGCTCAGTTCTCCCGCGGCCTGCCCATTTTTCCCGCCGCTGCGTCCCTGTGGCCTGCCCCTTGCAATCCCATTCGCCAACTCGCTCCCGCCTTCCAGCTGCTCCTCCCTCCCATATCCCCTCATATGGAGGCCACGCAGCGGCCGCGTGCAGCAGCCACGGCTAAGGCAAGCCCGTCTGCGCCCATCCGCGCCTGGACGGCGCCTAACGTCAGGACCCCGCGAACACCACAACGCCCGACACCGCTACGATGCCAGAACCCTGAATGCACTCAACACCGGACGATCACACACCTGCCTCCTGGCTGCCCCGAAGCGCACCCACGGAGCTTTCACCTGCCGGAATGCAGCTTCACAAGCATCCGCCTCACCATGCTGCCGACCAGGAAAGAACCCAACCACCTCAGATGCATCCTTCTCAACACCCGCTCTGCCCACAAACACGCCGTTGAACTCTGGGACCTATTCGACTCAACCTCCCCAGACGTCGCCTTCCTGACGGAGACCTGGCTGAAACCCGAAATAGCCATAGCCGTCCTGGAAGGCTAAAAGATCACCCGCAGGGACGACACCAACGGAACAGGAGGAGGAATCGTCATCGTCCACAGGAACACTCTCAGAGTCTCGACCAACACCGACGACACCCTCAGCACCGCCGAACACCTCACTTCCAGATCTACACCGACCCCAACACCACCCTCAGAGGAACCCTCATCTACAGACCCCCAGGACCTCGACCACAGTTCAGCGACTCCATCGCCGACTTCGTCAGCACACATGCCCTCGCCTCCACGGACTACATCCTCCTCAGGGACCTGAACTTCCACCTCCAGAACAACAACGACACCAACTCCACCACCCTAGATCGACAATCTAGCCAATCTCAGACTCAGACAACTCGTCACAACACCCTCCCACTCCGCCAGTCACACCCTTGACCCCATCTTCTCCACAAGACCCCACGTCTCCTTCAACCACACTACCGAACTCCACTGGACCGACCATCGCTGCATCCACTTCACCTTCAAGAAACCCACCATGCACCACCGCACCCAACAGATGCCTCGCCGCTGCTGGACCAAAGTCACTGAAGACCAGCTTACCACCACCCTCGCCCAGAGCCTACCCGCCGACCCCACCGACCGCGACACCCCCACCCGCAACCTCAGACAGTGGATCAACGACTGCACCAACACCATCGCCCCGATCAAGAAACCCTCAAACAGCCACACCAACAAGAAAGCCAGCTGGTTCACTGAAGACCTCCAGGCCTCCAAGTAAACCTGGCAAAAGCTGGAGAAAATCTGGCTCCTTGAACAAACTCCGGACAGCCACAGAGCCCACAAGAACCCCACCCGCAGACACCATCACCTCATCAGATCCGCCAAAAGGGCCTCCTTCAAAGACGGCCTAGACAACAACGAGCACAACAGCAAATAGCTCTTCAACATCGTGAAGGAACTCTCCAACCCCTGCTCCAACACCAATGATGTCCCACCCTCGCAAGACCTCTGCAACTCGCTGGCCACCTTCTTCCACCGCAAGACCGTAGACATCCAACACAGCTTCAATGCCACTACCGCCCGACAACCACTGAGACCTCCTCCGCCCCCACGACCACCATCTGCACCAACCGCCTGCTCTCCTGGACCAACATCAACTACAACAACACCCTCAAGATCATAAACACCATCCACCCTGGATCTCCGTCATACCCATGCCCACACCACATCTTCAACAAAGCCAGCACATTCATTGCACCCTATCTCTCATCAACACCTCCTTTGAGACAGCAACCTTCCCCGAGAGCTGGAAGCACCCCGAGATCAATGCCTTACTCAAGAAACCCATGGCGCACCCCAAGGACCTCAAGAACTTCCAGCCCATCTCCCCCAAGGACCTCAAGAACTTCCAGCCCATCTCCCTGCTCTGGTTTCCGGCAAAGGTCATCGAGAAGACAGTAAACTAACAACATCCTGGACCCTTCCCAGTCTGGGTTCCGCAGCAACCTCAGCACCGAGATCGCACTCATCACCGCCACCGATGACATCAAGTCCCTGCTGGACAACGGAGAAACGGCCGTCCTCATCCTCCTGGACCTGTCAGCCGCCTTCGACACGGTCTGCCACCACACACTACGAACACGCCTCCACAACGCCGGGATCCAAGAGAAGGCCCTGGACTGGACCACATGCTTCCTCTCTGGCAGAATACAGAGCGTCCCCCTTCCCCCCTTCCATTCCGAAGCCACCGAGATCATCCCTCAGCCCAACTCTGTTTAACATCTACATGGCACCGCTCGCCCACGTTGCCCGTTGGCACGACCTCAACATCATCTACTACGCCAATGACACACAGCTGATCCTCTCCCTCTCCAAGGACGCCCACACCACCTAAACCAACCTTCACAAAGGAATGAAGGCCGTCGCTGAATGGATGAGGAACAGCTGACTAAAGCTGAACTTGGACAAGATGGAGGTCCTCATCCTCCGATCCACCCCTTCGGCCTGGGATGACTCCTGGTGGCCGACCGCACTGGGAAGCACCCACCGACCACGCACGCAACCTAGGGGTCATCCTCGACTCCATCCTCTCCATGACTAAACAGGTCAACGCCGTCTCCTCCTCCTGCTTCAACACCCTCCGCATGCTCCGCAGGATCTACAAGTGGAGCCCCACTGAAACGAGAAGAACGGTCACCAAGGCCCTCGTCAGCAGCAGGTTGGACTATGGAAGCGCCCTCTATGCAGGAGCCTCAGCCAAACTCCTGATACGGCTACAACGCATCCAGAACGCCTCTGCACACCTGATCCTTGCCATCCCTCGCCGCAGCCACATCACACTCCACCTGAGAAACCTGCACTGGCTCCCGGTCAACAAAAGGATAACCTTCAAGCTCCTCACCCACGCACACTAGGCACTCCACAACACCAGAACAACGTACCTCAACAGACGACTCAGCTTCTACACCCGCACCCCCAGCTCTGCTCCGCCGACCTCACCCTCGCCACAGTCCCCCGCCTCCGAAGAGTGACCTCCGGTGGCAGTACGTTCTCCCACCTCGCCGCCAAGACCTGGAACACCCTACCCATCCACCTACGGCAGACCCAAGACCTGCTGACCTACAGAAAATTCCTCAAGACCTGGCTTTTCGAGCAGGAGCAGCATTCCCCTCCCCAGCGCCTTGAGACCCTCACAGGGGAGTAGTGCCCTTTACAAATGATATGATTGATTGATTGATTGATCCAGAGAAGGTGCATGCATAGTTTGAAAGGTTCTAGCAAGCAGGAGTTTGAGCTATGTAATGAGCCGCTAGCTCCTAAGAACTTGAGCTTATTTGTTGCATACCTGGGTATCTTATTGTGCAGGACTCTGCGTAATGCACACTTACTTTAATTGGATCCTGGCATCTATTGGGATACACTGTGGAAGCTTTGGAGAGAGTGTGATATGATAAAAAAATCCTCATTCCGGTTATGAACCTCGCTGCGGCATTTAGGGCATGTTTTGGTTGGATTGTTAAGGTTGCACTCCCATAGTCTGATCTGGACACAACCAAGATTGACTTACAAGTAGGAAGTCTTATGGTGGCACAAAAGATTTTAGATTCCTAAGCAGGCTGAGTTTGTGAAACTCACTGAGAGTATTTGTGTTGATCGGTGCTTGCCTGTTAAGTTTTTTTTGTCCAGTGTGATCCCAAGATATGTTGTTGCTTCGACTGCTGCATGCATGCAACTGAACGTGTCCAAGTATGTCAGCCATGCATGTCCTGAGCGGGGGCAGTGGGGCGGCGAGAAGAGCAAGAATTATGTTTTCATAGAGATTAATTTCTGGTGGTTCTGTGACAGCCAAGTTTGGTTTCGTCATTGAGCCAGGTGAAGCGTTTAACCGCTCATGACAGCTCCACGCCGTCATAAGCCACGGGGGGTGTGTGCTCATGACGGCGTGGAGCCATCATCCAACTGCCGCTCTGCCCAAACGTCACTAATTCCCCGCGGGCAAAATAGTGAGTAAGCACACGCCGCCTGTGACTCATGACGGCGTGGGTCCGTCATGAGTAAGGGAGCGCCGCGCTCGCACCCGCCCCCCCCCCTTGCGCCGTGGCCAAATTCGTGCCACGGCAAAGGGGTTAAGTAAAGCTGTATGTCATTGTGAGCATGTGGTACATGATGCTCTCCGTTTCAACGATCTCCATCAGCAGCGCCATGTAAAGGTTGAAGCGTGTAGGAGAGATGGCGGATCCGTAAGGCACATCCAATCTCAATGGGTACGTGTTGAATAGCCAACTTCCCACTTTGAGTCACTGCAAGTGATTATGAATAAAAGAGGTGAAACATTTCAGAATGTTACCTGAGAACCCCAATCTATGTTGAAATATTTTACTTATTTTGCTTCTCTATCGATCAATATTTTATCTCACATAATATTCTATCAAATGATAGGAAATCCTACTTTTTAGACACACTACGATATGCACTTATGCTATACTGTTAACTGAAGGAATCAAAGTAAAAACATTTTTTATGTATGTGTTCGTATATATACTCATCAAACGAAAAAAAACAGTTTTGGAATGACTGTTCATGCCAACATCAGAGCAATGGCATCAAGCTATTCGGTAATATCCACTTCATCGTTATGATAATATGTTTCTTCTTGAGAGGGACTTGAATGGATTATGGTAGAAAATATAATTAAGAAACAATGACTTACTGGACCTCGTGACAGAGTATTTAGTAAAACAAACATCATACAACTTGTCGCACATCACTGCCTGTCCTGTGCAACTGGGGCCTGTGCGGCTGGAGCAGCTTATGCAGGAGAGGGCATTGCCTGAAAGAAAAGGAGGCCATGGGTTCTGTTAGTCTCATCCTAAGAGCCAGGGCAAAAGGACAGATTACAAAGCAGTTACCTATAACTTTGAGATTGTCAACACCAGAAAGCGCAGGATCCCATCAGATGGGATAATAAGCAGCCAATGGAACATCTGGCAGAAAGAAGCTTGCTTGCTGCCAGTCATGCTTCTTCCTACTGCTGTATTTATTTATGAATCTGAATTTGTTCTTTTTTTAATGCGCAACAATGGCAGAAACATTTAAATATAAAACACACCCACCTACAGTCCTTATATAAACAACTAGAACAATTACTAAAAAATAAATATTTTTTCCCTATATTTTGCCGCTGGAAATCACAGGTATCAGATATCAATCTGTCATTGAAAAAAAACATTTGCGGTTCAACAGGTCCACCCATAACGCACTACCCACCGCCAGTTCCTCTTGCCCCAACAATGATTTTGTGCCCCAACAGTCACTCCTTTACAGACTTCCACAGTCTGAGTCCCTTGATTATCCCAAGCACGAGAATGCCAAACTCAAGTCCTCTCCCATGACAACTCTCAATCCATTTTCACCTAGACAGTGCTCCCCCTAATCTTCGTGCCCAATTTACAATTTGGCGCAGAAGATACTCCCTCACAACAGTGACAGAGTACCATCTCCACCAAGCTCTTTATCTGCCTGTCCTATTTGTGGCTGGGCAGGCCAAACGTATATGTCTGTCACCTCCAGGTAGAACCATGACATTGGTTTCTGTTAACATAATGGAATGTCTGTGGGACTGACGGATATCTATGAATTTGGTAGACTGGATGTCCATCAAGGCGACGGAGTGAAGAACTCCGTCACCCGGACGGACATTAAACCATCTGGCAAACTCTAGATCAGACTCTAAATCCCTACCAACTTAGAGGTGTATTATAGAAGTGCCACTGCAGCGCAATGAGCATTTGCGCCCGCTTTGCATGGCCCCAGGTACTTTTCTATTACAGCACGGGCCCCAGACGCTTGTGTGTCCCCTTCTGTAATACTGATAACGTTGGCGCACATAGCGCTATCATCAGAGGGCGTTCCCTCATGGGGGAGTGGGACCATGCAAATGAGGGAATCCCTTTGCCTCTGCTTCCGTGTAGCATTACAGACACGGGCGCAGAGGCAAAGAAGCTGTCAGGTGGCGCACTGTCAATGTGCTCCCTGATTAAAGCCCTCTGGTGGGGGGTCCCATGACTTCCCAGATATCCTCTTGTTGCTGGTGCAGTCACTCACTGCACCCGCCAGGAAGGGGATCTCTAAGTGCAGGTGGGTTGCCATCTGCACTGTGAATACACAGATTTACTTAAAAGCAGCCGCTCTGTTGTTCACCCGAATTCGCTGCCTCCAGGGACCCCCATTCTACCCTCCAGAGGCCTGCATTTAGGAGGTGCGCTGAAAGTGTGCCACTTGTTTGTGGCGCACTTTCAGTGTGCCTTCTAAAGGTATGTTTGCCTCTATGCCTGTGTCCATAATATGGCTCGGGAGCAAAGGCAAATTGATTCACTTATTTGCATGGGGTCAAGCCCCTATTCAAATGAGGGAGCACCCCAATGCAAATGAGGAAACACACTCTTATGATAGCGCTGGAGCAACATGTGCACAGAGCTATCGGTACTACAGAGGGGACGCACAAATGTGGCCCTTTCTGTAATGCCACTGTGCCCCTGGACGCACAAAGTGGGCGCACACGGCTGTTACACCCTCGAGCACAATGTATTATACTGCCCCAGGAGCATTTGAAAGACGGTTTTACTGATTGCTGAGTGTAGAGGGTAAACTGATTCAAAAGGGCAGCCTAGCAGTACTCGCTCTGGGCACTGTCTTAATACTGCCCTCTAAACACATTCAGCTACAGAACAAGTCTGTATAATGATGTGAAATTCCTATAGCACAACACCCGGGACATATTGTTTGGTGTCAAGGGCACCAAGTTTTCATGAGTATTTTGACCTTGGGACAAGTAGGCCCAACCCCCTGCAGCTCAAACCTTTTAGCTGCCAGTTTGCAGTACCACATTATGGATCAGGGAAGGGCGCCCTCTGCAGTTAAGGTAATATTTTTGTCAAAATATTAATAATGTTCAAACGTATATTAACGGTTCATTAATAGAAAGCCTTCATTATTAGGATGAGCACCCCAAATAAATGTTGTAATCTCTAACTGCACTACTGACAGTGTTCCAGTATAAAAATGTGTACACATACTTTCAAAGTTAAGCAACATCAGGATATGTATAATGCCCCAGTAATACTCTTTGATTTGATGCCAATGTTTGCAGGAGCTTTAAAGCAAGATTGATGATTCTTTCCTTTTGAAATAAAATAATCATGAAAAAAATGAAAGCAGGAAAAAAAACATTTAGCTGAACTACTGTAAAATTTAAGGTACCATCTCTTTGCAGCATCGTTTAGTAACATGTGTTGATGCATGCTAGTGTTTCCCAAAAATATTCATAATGGAAAATTAGTGTAACCAGTTTCAATAAGATTATGGTAAACAAAAAAAACAAGCATTGGCAAAGCCAGTAGGTCTGAGATTGGTGGTCAGCTTTTTAGTTTTGCCAATGTGTGACTTGTTTTGGCAAGGTTTTTGTAAAACCCTATTGATGCGGGAGCTGCTGGGCCCTCACCATTGTAACAAACACTGGCAAAAGCACAATTGTTTTTGGTCTCAAAAATCACACACTGTCGCAGTAGTTACTGCGACTGAATAAAAACTACTGTGTGTGCCAATATGCTTCTTATGAAAGAGCAGAATGCTGTCACTCACAGTGAAGCCTGCCAATACAGAGAGAGAGAGAGAGAGAGAGAGAGGGAGAGAGAAATTTAATAAACGCAAAAGTTCACGGTCAACGACAGACCAAATTAGGGGCCCAATTATTAAAGATAGTCTCAGAAGTACACCCATGGTGTATTTCCTTGCATTAAGTGCAACTATACGGCTTTCAAGAATACCCAAGGATTTACAGAAGTAGGACAAGAAATAGTACGCCTAGAAAACATTTGTGAACGGCATTTTATCATGAGCAAATATGCCTGTGTAGATTTGCTCATGCAAAATCTGAGTGTTTGCAAATTCACTTTCCCTCCAACCACTTTTTTCCCCAACTCTGGAAGAAGGTTTACGCCTATCCTTGTCAGGAGTAAATTTCCAACAGTTCTCAGTATGGGAAAAGATTATGGAAGAATTGTTGAAAACCCTTAAAACATGTGAGTTAGTAGATTTGCACAGACTCAAAAGGGCATTCTAACCCTGTAACTATTGCTTACCACCACCTCCAGCCCCGGTATGCAGATCTGTGGAAACGTGGCAACATAAGGGGATTCCAAGTATTCAAACACTACCAAGGTTTAAGCCCTGGCATAATCAGAGAAACTATATCAGAGTTCTTACATAATGAGATTGCTGCCATAATTTGTCGCTGCACTACATGGCACCAAAGGGACACGTGCATTTTGTTAAAGGACAAGTAGATTTATGAAGCAACCTACCCCATGGACAAGTAGATATGTTATTACATTCCACACCCGTGCTGTAGCATGTGTAGACTAGTCCACCACTAGTGCACCACCTCCAGCACCTATTCAGTCTGGCATTCTCTACTGAGAATAAATCTGCAGGCAATAGAGGCCACATTTAGAAGATCTAGGACAAGTGTTTCCCATCAATGACCAAGATTTTGATTCTAATCCAACTATCCTAACTCCTTAGTTTATGTCAACTAGTGTGTGGACCTCTCTTGGTGTTCAGAGGACTTTGTAAATGCATGAGATTGCATGTGGTGTATCACCCTGCTGCTTTAAGCATCTTTTAAACTGGGTTAACCCCTTAGTTGTTCCTTATTGTATTTGTGAATGTAATACTCGGTAATGAACTTTCATATAGTGAAAGTGTTCCACTTCTGGAAGAATACATTCTTCCTGGAGGTCCATGGAGGATTTGAGAATCCACTTAAGGAACAAGCCCCCAATATTAAGTAAACTTGCTTCTGATTGCCCCATAACAGGGTGAATGGGGACGGGTAGCTTGTGAGATTCAGCCCTTGCCCAGAGACTTCCCAGTTCTCATTCTGGTGTGGATAGTCATACAAAGGTGTAAACATCCCTGGCCCTTTAGGCCCTGAGGACCCTAGGAAACTTTAATCTTTAATGTTTGCAGAAATAGGGCATGATCCATGAAGTACCAATACTTTTCCATCTCTTTGTTTCATCCATTCTATCAGGAGCTTACAAGGGACAACCATACAATAGTTTGAATATCTTGGACCTCAGATCCCCACCCTATGATTCATAGCACACCGAGCTTTACTTATTCTTGCCCTCTTCTGTAGGCCATACATAGGAGTTATACAACATTTGCAGTTTGCATCATTCCACAGCCAGAACGCCAGTATCTGGAAAAAGTAAAGGACATTGGGCAATATGAACAACTTGACTACAATTATCCTCTACTTGCAGGAGATCTTGTGGTGACGGCAGCCATTAATGGAATACCAATGTATAGAAATACATTCAATTCTTAATTATTGTCTCTGTTAGTTTTGTTTTGTTACCACCTCTAGCCCGCAATAGTGGCTAGAAACCCTGGAACATTTAAAGAGACCTGTGCTCCAGGGTTGAAAGTTCCACAGTCAAACTCAGCCCTTGGATTTCGTGATGTAAATTTTGAAACCCCTGACATCTAGTAGCTATCAGTAACCAATTCTTGCTCGATTCACTTTAGCTGCGAGTTTGCTGTAATCTGAGATGCCTGGGGTGGTATTTTACAATGACCCCTTTTGCTGTCAGGCCTCCCCGTGCCATGCATTTATTTGGCTATTTTGGGTAGTTCGCACTTAGGCCCCAACAACTTTTTGTCCACTTGAGGTATCCATGCCAAATTTGTGTCCTTTTCTTCCAACATCCTGAGGTTTTTAAAGGGACCCGGGGTTTGTTGATTTTCTTTGTTGATAGAGGGCTTCAAGAAAATATGCAAACTATAGCTACATTTTGTTGTTTTAGCAAAAATAGGAAAAATGTGCTGTAGAAGACATCATCTGTTTTTCCCCCTGCAAATGGTATCAAAAAGGGGGTTCTAGTGCTAAAATCACCATATTCCCAGCTTTCAGGAACAGCAAAACTTTTGTAAGTAAACCAACATTTTCTACACAGTTTTGGCAGTTTACAGGGACATAGCCTATTTTTCCGATTTTTTGTTTTCAACCGCCTTCCAGTTAGTGGTAGAATGGGTGTGAAACCAATACTGGATCCCGGAAAGCTATACATTCTGAAAAGTGGGTCATTTGTGTAGACCCTTCACGGTTTCCTTTAAAAACTAACAGTTGAAAATAAAAAATATTGAAATTGAAAAAAGATGCCATTTGTGCCAAAGTTTTCACCTGTAACTTTTTTCTAGTATGACAGACTTATGACAACTATATACCATTACATCTGCTGGATCCTTCTAGATGTGGGAACCCAGAGCAAATAACTGAGCTGTGTCATGGAATGGTTATTCATTTGGTAAAATACAAAGAGTGAAAAATATGTATGAAGGAAACCTATACATTTCTGAAATGGGAACAGAATATAGAGTTTAGAAGCAGTGGTAATTTGTACATCTCCAAAATTATGGGTACCGATACGAGCATGTGAATTCAAGGGCATTTTTCAAAATGTCTTACATTTGGAAGGTAGAAACGCATAGATAGACAATTGGTAATAACACTTGTACTACTATACTGTGTTCCTTGAAGCCTCCTGATAAAAATGGTACCTCACACGTGTGGATAGGCCTAGGGCCCAAAACGTAACGCAGACATTTCACATTTCCAACTGAAAACTGATCCCTTTTTTGCAAAGTGCCTAGCTGTGAATTTTAGGCCCTAGCTCATACAGCACTTAGGGAAACAAAGCAACCCTGCACATTTTTGAAGACTAGACACCAAGGGAAGCCCAGGATTGTGTGGCTTGTGTGGGTCTCCTAACCATGTTCTGTTACCCAGAATCCCTTGCAAACCTCAGACTTTATAAAAAAAACACATGTTCTTCACATTGCTGTGATGAACTATTCTGGAATGTGCAGGGTGCCACAAACTTCCACCCACCCAGCATACCCTCAAGTCTCCCAATATAAATGGTACCTCATTTGTGTGGGTAGCCCTAGTGCCCGCCACAGGAAATGGCCAAAAACGCAACGTGGACACATCACATTTTTCCACTGATAATTGACCCTTTTTTGCAATGTGGCTGTAGGAGAGTAGGGTCTGCTTCCTATGGTCACCCCCACTTTTTGCTTTTGCTTTACTGGTTTTCGACTTAGATGTGGCTGTGGGCCTGCTAATCAGACCCACAGCCCAGATGCACCCTCTCTAAATTCTAACTATGTACTTTAGGTACATACACAATTGGGAATTGGCTCACCTTGTCAGCCCCTGTAGAAGTGTACCTTAGGTACTCTGGGCATAGATGTAACCAAGGCCTACCGGGGGCTGCAGCATGTATTATGCCACCCCTGGCTGGCCACTCAAACTGACACGGGTACATGTAACAGTGGTCGGAGTCTGATACTTGGAGTAACAAATATCTCAAAGAATCACAAGTTTTTCAGTGGATCGCTTTCGCTTATATCTAAACCACAAATGTCACTAAAAATAGAACAGGTTCATACATTCGGTGCATATTTTTATTTTTGCACATCTTAATTTTTAAATTACGTGAATTCCAAGCATTAGAGTAGAACATATTGCAATTGATGCATTGACAATATAAATCAACTTAAAGAAAGCACATTAATATACAATAGATACATTCAAGTATGTCAACGCGCTCACGGTGCACAGAAAGGAAAGTATTTAGGAGGGATGGGTGTGTGGGGGTAGAAGTGGGGACCGGGTAAAGGTGGTGTGACTAGGTTATAATCACAGTGAAAAAATGAAGCCTTTACAGTCTATATACAGATCAATGGGTTCCAAGATAATCTCAAGCATAGGTTCCGTAACCATCCATTATTAAGTCCTATGCTTGGAAAGATAAACAGTATAGGTTGTCGACGTTTCGACCCCTGAAGGTAAGGGTAGTTCAAAACCTCATGCTGGGGTCTTCATCAGGACGCGTGGTGAAGCAGGAGCGCCTATAAGTAATGCGATAGTAATGAATGTATCTGGTACTACCATAAACCATTTGCTGCACTCGAACTAAAGTGGAAAATTACATACTTTGTATGGGGCCCGGGGTGGGCCTCGAACTTGGGACCTTCCAGGGTTCCTATGTTGTATGGTAAGCCTGTGAATTGAGTAGAAGGATCATAATTACAATGGGCTGTCCAACATGTGGACAGTGAACCAGTGTAACACACAACCAAATTAAAAACCAGGGGAGCACTTACTGAGAGCTTGTCAATATCCGATTAAATTTCGTGAAATTCTTTGGCCAGCTAGGACGGCCGGTCCGTGGAGAAATCCGTAAGTCTCTAGAAGTGAAATGTTAAACACGGATCAGTCTGAGTGAAGGAAAAATAATTAATTAACCGCCATTGCCGCATTGTAGTTGCTGGGTATATGCGCGGTATTGTGCTTAAACTAAGGTAAGCCTCTCGGGCTGGTGGTAAAGTAAAATATTTTCTGGGCCATCATTCTAGAAGGTCGTTTAGAGAAAACGTCCAGGCATGTCCTGGCTGCATGGCATGAAAGCGGCATGACAACGGCACAAGATGCAGTTAAACGTAGTCAGCCATTGTTAAAAGCGGTATTGGTTAAACTGCCCCGAGGAACGCTCATAGTGTGCGTGGGGAAGTAGAAAGATTCACTCGTCGCTAATCAGATTGTGATTGTTATGAGGCAATAAAACGGAAAACAACGCACAGCCAGAGTTTTCAATTAAGTGCCAAATATACTGTGCGTTGGGAGTGACTCCTAATCTTAAAGATCCTTCACGATGTCAGAGCGTAAAGGGAATAATGGTTAAATCTGTGAAGCCTCTTGAGACCGGGGAGACGCGCTGGAAAGCGTCAAGGTATCACCTGTTTACTCGCAGGACATGTCTGTCTCAACCAACTCCTCCGGCTGTCAGCGGCAATCTGAGCCGCCTCGAGGTGCCGGCGCTAAATGCTGCTTGGGGGCTCGACGGATCCTGGCCAATCACCAGCGAGTAAGCCCGGGGAGCGGGGAAAATCTAATGAATGATGTACTCAAGATGTGGAAGAAACGCCCATATGTAAGACACAACATCTCAAAGAGCGAAAGAGCAGCTCTGGATGGCCTTAAGAACAATAAATCGCTGGTCATCAAGCCGGCGGACAAAGGTGGAGCGATAGTTATCATGGGGACGGAGGATTACAAACAAGAGATATACTCGCAACTGAGGGACAATGTGAGCTATCGGCCACTAACAACTAACCCGACCAACGAGATCAGACGCCAGATCCTCGCTATCACGGCCAAAGCAAAGGAAGCCGGGTTCCTCTCCGAGAAAGAACACTCTTATCTCAATGTTGACCAACCACGGACACCGACGATTTATGTCTTACCCAAAGTCCACAAGAACCCCACAAAACCTCCTGGACGACCGATTATATCAGGGTGTGGGTCCATCCTTGAGCCCCTCTGCAAATACATTGATGTTTTCCTGAAGCCATTGGCAGAAGCCACCTCTACCTACTTGAGGGACACAATGCAGGTGATCAACCTGATAGACCAACGCCCATTCGACAAAGAGAAACAACTTCTGGTAACTATGGACATCGTGTCTTTATACACGAGCATCCCTCAAGAACCGGCTCTGATAACCATACGAAGGGCTTTGGAATCAAGACCACAACCAGCAGAAGTCCCCACGGAATTTATCATTGATCTGCTTGAGATTGCAATGACAAAGAACTTTTTCATATTCCAAGATAATTTCTTCATGCAGATGAAAGGAGTAGCCATGGGGGCGGCCTTTGCCCCAGATCTGGCCATCCTCTTTATGAATGAGTATGAGCAACACAGGATTCTTTGTCCAACTAACCCATATCATGATAAGATCTTGGAATATCGCCGGTACATAGACGACATACTGATCATATGGGCAGGAGACAAGCAAGAATTGGAGGCTTTTGCGCACTGGCTCAACACTCAATCAGGTGACATTCAGTTTACCAGCACGTGCAGTAATGAAACAATTGACTTTTTGGATATCACCATTAAAGAAAAGGAAGGGCTGCTCTATACCACTCTTTATAGAAAACCGACTGAAAGAAACACGCTGCTGCAGTATTCCAGCCACCACACACGGGCCTTACGGGATAATCTACCATTCGGACAGTTCCTCAGGATTCGGAGGAACTGTACGATGAAGGATGATTACTTTCACGAATCAGATGAACTTATCCTCCGACTTATAGAAAGAGGATACCCGAGGAGACTGGTCAAACGAGCACGGAAGAGGGCGTGGTTCAGCAACAGAGACTCCCTGCTGCTACCCAAGGAGCGGCAACCGTTGGAGGACAGGATGATCTGCGTGACCACCTATTGCAGCAAGAGCAATGCAGTACGCAGGATCGTGAACAAGCACTGGAAAATCGTGTCAGAGGCTCTTGAAATGCACCATCTACCCACGCATGCTTTCAGAAAAGCAAAGAGCATTAGAGACTTTGTAGTATGCTCTATGCTGGACAGCCCGGCAGCTCCCACTATACAATCAATGTGGAACCTACCTGCTATCCTTGGTAATCATAAATGCGGCAACTGCAAGGCCTGCTCACTATGTCTAGAGACTAAAACTGTAACACACAACAGTTTGACTGTGACTTTGAAGTCTTTCACGAATTGCAACACCGATGGAGTCATTTATGCAATTTTTTGCCCCTGCGGAATGATTTACATAGGCCAAACCAAACAAAAAATAAAGAACCGTGTGCTACAGCACTGCAGCAGGATAAGATGTAAAACACCGGGAGCCCCCCTGGTAGAACATTTTCAAGAACACACACACACACCAGAATCACTCAAGTGGGTGGTCATTGAAAAAATCACACTGGGCCCACGGGGTGGTAATCTCAATTCGATCCTGAATGTGCGTGAGTGTAAATGGATGCAATTTTTCAACTCCGTCCAGCAGGGCCTAAATGAACTGGAAACAACATTCTCTCAGATGGCACTTCTAGATTCAGATTGATCCATGAGGCTCCTCCCCACGCTTTATAGCATACCAATAGACCCTGTCCCAGGTGTTGATGTACTAGGGACAATTCCAGCTCAACCTTGAATCCACCTAGACAATGAGCCACTTGACAACTTCACTCTATTGCAACCCGAATAATTACAGCATGGGGTTGATCCAGAAAGTACGTTGTATAAATATTCTTGCACTGCTTTGCATATCATGGATTGATGTCTGTATTTTGTTAAGGCGTGAAAGCGGCCTTTCGGTTGTTTACTGTATAATTGTGATTTCAGTGCGCAACAACATGCCGTTTTAGCCTTGCAGATTTTAAGTCACGCAATAATCTGGGTCAGGTGCATGGACGTATACTTCACAACGCTATGTCAATAATACAATGTTGCCCGGGTTTAGTTTACCCTTTCCTGTCTGTCCACCTAGAAGAAGCTTATTGTAATTAACTCGCACACCCCAAGTGACTCAGCGCCCTACCCTTTTTGAATGTTTTTCTGTCCGTTTATGAACGTGTCTAGGCAGAACACCACTGTACATCAACCCAACGTACATCCCTTTGTGATTGACACTTAGTTTTAACAAGGATTACGATTTTCCCCGCTCCCCGGGCTTACTCGCTGGTGATTGGCCAGGATCCGTCGAGCCCCCAAGCAGCATTTAGCGCCGGCACCTCGAGGCGGCTCAGATTGCCGCTGACAGCCGGAGGAGTTGGTTGAGACAGACATGTCCTGCGAGTAAACAGGTGAGACCTTGACGATTTCCAGCGCGTCTCCCCGGTCTCAAGAGGCTTCACAGATTTAACCATTATTCCCTTTACGCTCTGACATCGTGAAGGATCTTTAAGATTAGGAGTCACTCCCAACGCACAGTATATTTGGCACTTAATCGAAAACTCTGGCTGTGCGTTGTTTTCCGTTTTATTGCCTCATAACAATCACAATCTGATTAGCGACGAGTGAATCTTTCTACTTCCCCACGCACACTATGAGCGTTCCTCGGGGCAGTTTAACCAATACCGCTTTTAACAATGGCTGACTACGTTTAACTGCATCTTGTGCCGTTGTCATGCCGCTTTCATGCCATGCAGCCAGGACATGCCTGGACGTTTTCTCTAAACGACCTTCTAGAATGATGGCCCAGAAAATATTTTACTTTACCACCAGCCCGAGAGGCTTACCTTAGTTTAAGCACAATACCGCGCATATACCCAGCAACTACAATGCGGCAATGGCGGTTAATTAATTATTTTTCCTTCACTCAGACTGATCCGTGTTTAACATTTCACTTCTAGAGACTTACGGATTACTCCACGGACCGGCCGTCCTAGCTGGCCAAAGAATTTCACGAAATTCAATCGGATATTGCCAAGCTCCCAGTAAGTGCTCCCCTGGTTTTTAATTTGGTTGTGTGTTACACTGGTTCACTGTCCACATGTTGGACAGCCCATTGTAATTATGATCCTTCTACTCAATTCACAGGCTTACCATACAACATAGGAACCCTGGAAGGTCCCAAGTTCGAGGCCCACCCCGGGCCCCATACAAAGTATGTAATTTTCCACTTTAGTTCGAGTGCAGCAAATGGTTTATGGTAGTACCAGATACATTCATTACTATCGCATTACTTATAGGCGCTCCTGCTTCACCACGCGTCCTGATGAAGACCCCAGCATGAGGTTTTGAACTACCCTTACCTTCAGGGGTCGAAACGTCGACAACCTATACTGTTTATCTTTCCAAGCATAGGACTTAATAATGGATGGTTACGGAACCTATGCTTGAGATTATCTTGGAACCCATTGATCTGTATATAGACTGTAAAGGCTTCATTTTTTCACTGTGATTATAACCTAGTCACACCACCTTTACCCGGTCCCCACTTCTACCCCCACACACCCATCCCTCCTAAATACTTTCCTTTCTGTGCACCGTGAGCGCGTTGACATACTTGAATGTATCTATTGTATATTAATGTGCTTTCTTTAAGTTGATTTATATTGTCAATGCATCAATTGCAATATGTTGTACTCTAATGCTTGGAATTCACGTAATTTAAAAATTAAGATGTGCAAAAATAAAAATATGCACCGAATGTATGAACCTGTTCTATTTTTAGTGACATTTGTGGTTTAGATATAAGCGAAAGCGATCCACTGAAAAACTTGTGATTCTTTGAGATATTTGTTACTTCAAATATCAGACTCCGACCACTGTTACATGTACCTGATTAACTGACCCAGGTCAGAGAGTTCTTAGGGTCCACCCCGTTGTAACTCACCACTCAAACTGACACAACTGGCTGATCACTCAGCTGGGGCAAGGTTGTGTAATCACCCCTTGCTTAGGTATAGTATTCCTATATCTACCATTATATATAGACACACAGTAACCTATAAGTCACTCCTATGGCAGGCTTTACCAATCCTGGAGGCAGAGTGCTTGGTTATGTGTGAGATGGTGCTCTAGCATGAGCTGAGCCTGTCTGCAGCTTACGGAACAATGTCCTTATAGCTGTTCTATGATATTGCCATACCATATACTCTTAAGTGCATTATAATCCTCGTGGTTGAATGCTAACTTTGGTTTGGCTTTATCTAAACATGTCGTGTAAGGTGTCATACGCTTTGGAAAACTACCCCCTCGCCAATTCTGGCAACGGGGGTAGCATTCCCCCCTTCTAGAGGGAGAAGACATGTTAGTTCTGACTATCCCGGTCAAAGTTAACCCGAGCCCCAGCATCACAAAATGGATGCTGCTGCCACAGCCACAAGTCTGACCTCCTGCTGCTGGGAGTCCTTCCAGTCACGGAGGTTTGGACAATAGGTTTCCTGCCTGGAGAGGTGCGAGCACCACCCCAGACAGGACTTTGTGTATTGGGACAGGGAGGGCTGAATAGAATGAGACACTGCCTGGGGCACACTAGGTGCTCCATGCATACCCCAGTTCAAACCGGTTGCTGGGGCTCTCCAGCCCCAGCTCTGGTGTGAAACTGGACAAAGGAGTGGGGGTGTAACCACCCCCCTTCCTGGTCCCACCCACAGGAGGGACCTAGAAAGTAATCCAGCCCCTTTTAGTTGTATAAAGGTAGGAGCCGAGCCCCAGGACTTTAGATTTTGATCCTGAACTGAAACTTGAAACGAAACTCTGAACCATTTCGACGTTCTCCCTTGTGGCCAAGGAGTGATCACCCTGGGCAACCAGGCACCATCCAGCAAATCAACGGCTTTCTTTGTCGACGCTTCTCGGCGGAACCCGAGCACAGAGCTTGACAAGACCCAGACTTCCAGACCTCTCTGACCCTCTCTTCACGTCTGCAGCATAGCTGAGATCTGTGAAGGCGACGAGACACGTGGGGCCAGCCATCTTGAAAAGTCCACGACTTGCTAACTGTGCAGCTCCTGAGGTATCCTCGAAGCTCTGCACTGGGGATTGAGAAGCCCCGAATCCGAGCTCCACCTGCACCGAAGATCAGCCCTCCACACTCCACAAGTTCTGCGTGGGGCCCTTCTGCTTGTGTCCTGCTCGACGCGTTGTCCAGTGGCTGGCCCGCTGGCTAGTAGCCTCTGTGACGACAAACCTTTTGAACCAACTTGCTGGTCTGGTTGCTCCAGACTAGCCCTTGCCTCCCCGCAAAGGTGAGGCACCTCAGACCTTGCTGGTCTGCATCAAAAGCCTTCTTTGAATCCTGCGTGGGTTGCCTTTGCCAAGGCTTGTTGACTCCAATCCGGCAGTCGACCCCTCCATCTGCGAGAACCTTTGTGGGACAGCTCCTCTCCAGCATCTGGTCGTCCTTGATGCCTCCTTGTCCGCGTAATTGAAGAGACAAGCTTCATGACAGCACCTGATTGCTCCTCAACATCGTCTGGTTCCTTCCTGGTTCCACCCGGTCACTGACTAGTGACCCAGACTCTGTCCCTTTTGCTTTCAGGTCTTCTTCACCCTCGATCCACCATTGGATCCACCTGGACATCTTCCTCCTGGTCGCCTGCAGGATCTTTCTTCACAGGCTCCATAGACTTCAACGGCGAAACCCGACACATCTTCACACCTATGCAACCGCTTCCTGTGGGTGAGGTAACGCGAGTACTTCGGTGCTCCCAAAGGTATTGACTATCCAAGTGTCTAGATTTTTTGTTTTTTCCTTCTAGCTAGACCGGAAGTGTCCTAAATCCTTCTTTTTCTAAAGTTCCCATTGACTTAACATTGCCTCTCGCGTATGTGTAAAGACACTGCACGCGCCGTCTGTGGGCCTCCTACTCCTAACCTAAGGGCCAGATAGTGTAGCCCTAGTGATTCTCTACGCCACTTTGAATGCAAGTAGGAATAGAGAACAATTGTTTTAGACTTACGTAGGTTGTGACATTAGAACTACATGAGACTTTTTGGTAGGAAGTAACATTTTTAGGGGTTTAATGATCGGAATTTGAGAATCTATTGGGCTTTTGCACACTACAAGATGGCGCTACCTTACAGATCACTATAAAAGGCTGTACCAATATGGCGACGAACTTGCACGCCGAAATTGATGATTAGAGAGACTTCTTGACACGGTGAGAACGGGATACTTTAAGAGTGAAATGGGGAGGTTATGCTAAGACGTGCCCTCTGAGAGCTCCGGCGCCCTGCTGCCTGTTTTAGCAATTATGAGCGGATTTTGGGGGCTGTGCAGGGACCCCGAGTGCTGGGGGGACTTCCGGAGAGAGTAATCACTGGCGACGTGACGGCACGGCGGAGCGCCTCGCTGGGAGCGCTGAAAGGGCTCGGTGCTGTCCTCGCGGGCAACCCGGACCCGCCATTTTGGCTCCCTGACCGGCGACAGGCCCCGGCGTTCTGGACTCGGCAGTGGGCTGTCTGTGGGTCCCGGCTGGGGCCTGGTCGGGCGGACGAGAGAGCCGGGGTGTGACCCTGCTGGCGGAGGCATCGGAGTAGCCCGGCAGAGGCAGGGGCCTGGGCGGCGGCCCGAGACCCGACAGAGAGAGCGAGAGCCTCGGACTGCCGCAACCGGAGGTGGGTTTTGAAATGAGCCTGCGGCTGGGTCCGCTCGGGGCGATTGGGGAGCCCCTGGAGTGTGGATAGGCCTGATCGGACGTCCTACGACTGCTGGCAAGGCAAGAGAGATCCCACCCTGTGTGCCGGCACCCCGGTGCAGAGCTGTGCCCACCAGACCCCACCCTGTGCGCCGGCGCCCCGGTGCAGAGCTGTGCCCGCCATTTTGATGCCCCGGAGTTGAAGGGGTTGGCTGTGTCTGCGAGGAGCCCGGGAGGCGCGAGAGCGGAGAGCGCAGTAGCGCCGGTGGACTGCCTTTGTGGGGGGCCCTGAATTGGTGTGACCGATTGCGCTCCTGGACGGGGTGAGCCACGCGCTCCGGAGTTGAGAAGGGTGCCGGGTCTGGAGGCGGGCGCCCCTGGAAGTGGCGGAGTGGCCTGAAGCGGTCAGGAGTCCTGGTGCTGACCTGCCGGGGGGCCGCGGTGTGGCTGTGCACCGAGACCGGCGCCGGACACTTCTGGTGGCGAGCGGAGAGGCCTGTGAGCGCGGAGACCCTGCGAGCTGGACTGTCTGGGGACGCAGCAGCGCTAAAGCGACGAGACGCGCCCGGGGTGACGTTGCAGCCGCCATATTTGTCTCTGAACCTCGTGTGAGCCACGACTGGCGGTGGCATCATCGTGTGGCTGTGGAGCCCTGGGACACTGGAGAACGAACGGAGGTGAGGCGTATCCATTGGGGGCTACGGGGGGAGCGGATGCATGCGAGGGGTGCCCCTTCACTCCTGGTGCCCCTGGAGGACCCCGACCTGGACTGCTACCCTGCGCCCCTCCCACCCCACGAATAGGGGCCTACTTTGGCAGCCGTGCCCGGCGAGGGAGAACTGAACACTGCGAGCCTCTGCGGCGGGGGATGCTGAGCACCCCTGAGCCCTTGTCACCTGCTGCCCTCCTACCTGCGAGTCCCTAGGGAAGCAAACCCTCCCTGTGTGGGATACACCTTGGCCCAGGGCCTCTGGAACTTGTGCTGGTTTCGCTTGTCTGGGGCCTGTCCTCCCCGTCTGGTGGCGTGCATTTAGCAGGGGGTACAAGGCCCTACAGCCTCCTGGAACTGTTGCTGGGTGCGATCTGGTGGTGGGTGGTGTGCTGCCCGCCGCTGGGCATTGCCCTGCCCCTCGACTCTTGCAGGCTTTGCTCTGGGTGCGGTGGGGTGCTCCTGGACTGCTTGGGTGGAGGAGCCAGTTAGAGGGTTTGTTGGAGCCGCGGGCTTTAGGCCCTAGGGGGTGAGGGGGACCTTGCCCCGGTCTCCTTGAGTGGACTGCTTCTTCCCAATGCGGTGCTGGGGGCGGTGCGTCGCCTGGGGCCTTGACTTCTTGGACTGTGTGTGCACTGGCTTCTGGTCCCCTGGCGGCCTGCTGCTTTGCCCCGGGTGCGACGTACTGACCTCCGCACTGAGCTGTTGGACCCTGTCGTCTGACGGCACTGACTGGGGGCGCCCTCTCCTCTGGGCCTGGAGACACGGACACTTAGCTCTTCGCTGCAGGCCCGACGATGACGAGATCCAAAGGGGGCAAGCAGGAACCGGCGGCGTCGGCAAAGGACACGTCGGTGATGGCTATGTGGGGCAAGAATGGAGCGGTGGCACCAACTGAAGTCCCCTCGTCGATGACTGCGGACTCACCGCCGGTGACTCAAGCTTTCATGGTCTCCTTCATGTCTGATCTCAAGACGGAGATAGGCTCCTTGCGCACGGAAGTCCAAACTTGCGTTAAGGAGCTGCGCAAGGAGGTCACTGAACTGGCTGATAGAGTGGACGGCTTGGAGAAGATAGTTGATGCGCGCACGGAGGACCAGGAACAGCTGTGGCAGAGGGTGGCGGCCCTGGAAGAGCAAAACATTGAACTGCAGGTCAAGCAGGAGGATCTTGAGAACAGGAGCCGCCGGAACAACCTCCGATTCCGTGGCGTGCCGCTCGATGAAGAAGGGACGGACATCTGACCTACGTGGCACAACTCCTGCACGAGGTATGGGGGGACGAGGATGCCTCCCCCTGACTCTGGATCGTGCCCATCGGGTGTATGGACCGGCGGGTAGAGCGGGCCCCCTCCCGGACATCCTGACACAGGTGCACTACTTTGCGGAGAAGGAGGCCATCCTGAAAGCGGCCCGGGACAAACCCAACCTCACCTACGGAGGCCACAAAATACAGATTTTCCAAGACTTGGCTCCTAACACCTTGCGACGGCGAAGAGCTTTTCGTCCAGTGACGGAGAAGTTGAGGGCCCTCAACATAGCCTACCAATGGGGCCACCCCTTTGCCCTCATCTTTCGCTGGGAGGACAAACTCAGGGTCCTTCGATCCTACCGGGAGGCGGCGCAGCTTCTTAAGATGCCGGAATCGCCGGCCCACAGCCCCTCAAGATCCCGGCACAAGGAGAGGGCCCCTGCCCGCCTGGACTGGACCCAGGTTAGGCGACGCCGTTGCTCCCCCCCAGTGGATGAGAAGACCGCGTCACTGGCTAAGCAGGACATCATAGCGCACATCCGCTCCCTAGAGGGTGACCGAGATGGCCGGACCTCTCTTCCGCCCACCCCATAATCTGGGGCGTGTTGCAACGTCCTTTCTGGTGGTCCCTTCCTGTGCTCTGGGAAGCTCCACTGATCTTCACTTCAAGATCCTGTCCTGGCAAGCTGCCTCCACCGACGCCCTAATAGGTACGTGGACTCTTGCACCTTGCTGAGGTAGCCAGCCGGATATCCGGTGCCCTTGAATCACAGGCAGCATTCGCTCCCATGGCGCCTCGTCCTGACCTGCGCCTGGCGACTTCACTGCTCCTGACTCCAACGTGTGGGCCCCCCCGGAGCTGCTTGTGGGATGGCCCTGGTCCCAGTGGGGCTCTATTTGACTTACACAACCTGGTCTGCCACCAGGGGCTGAGCGATGACAATTGATATGCCCGACTGCTCCACTTAGATAGGCGATGCCCCTGATCCTGGTTCGAGCAGCGGGGATGCCGGGGCCGAGGTCTTTTCTTCTGCCTGCGGGTGCCCCCTCTACTATCCCATAGGGAGTGACATTCCTGAGTGCGTCCAAACCCTCGGGTAGAGGATGCCCGGTGACTGGGGTAGTCCGATATGGCCCTGTTGGCCTCTTCTGTTCTTGGTATGTCTGGGGCGTTATTGGCCTCCGGCTGTTTCCTCTCTCTTTCTCTTCCGTTTCCTCTTCTCTTCTTTGCTTTCCCTCCTCTGGCCTTCCCCTCTATTCCTCTTCTCTGGTCTGGCGGGTGGTGGGGTAGGGTTGGGGTGGCGGCCGTTATCTGGGTGGCGGGAGCGGGCTCTTTGGCACCTTCCTCTGGTCTCCTTCTCCTGCGCTGGTGGGAACGGGGCATATAGGCGGCCCCTGTCCGATGTTTGCTATGGCTGCGACTATACCTAGTACCCTGAAGGTTATATCACTTAATGTCAAGGGCCTGAACTCCCCTAATAAGCGTAAGCAGGTTTGGCGCTATCTCCTTCAACAAAACCCTGACATCATTTATCTCCAGGAAACCCACTTACTGCAGCGGGATACGCACCGCATGGCCCACCCCAAATACCCTCTCCAGTTCTGGGCGACAGCGGACACCAAGACTGCGGGGGTGGCCATACTATGCAGGACTGGCTTCAGGCGAGGGGACTCCCGGCCCTTTAAGAGTGGGGATGGGCGCTTCCTCAGGGCTACGGTGTGTGCGGGACGATGCAGGTTCACCTTATGCAATGTGTACACTCCTAACCAGCTACAAGACCGCTATCTCCAGACACTCTTGAAGGAGCAGGTACCCTGTGGAGATCCGCACACGATACTGGGTGGGGACTTCAACCTGGTGTGGGAATCGGACCTGGATCGATGCGGTGCTACCTCCAACGCTTCCGGGGTGATGTCCTCTGCCCTGCGCAAACAGATTGCGGACCTGGGACTATTCGATGTGTGGCGCTATCACAACCCGGACCTTAGAGACTACTCATTCTATTCGCACTCCCACAGGTCCTACTCCCGTATAGAGTTCCTCTTTGTGTTGTTGGGGCTGCTCCGCGACACGCTGGGTGCCTCCATCTCAGATATTTCCCTGTCGGACCACGCTCATGTTGAAATGTGTCTTCAGGATCCAGCGGCGCGTCCCGCGAGAGTCGCACGCTGTTCCTTCCCACCGAGTGTCCTTCGAGACGCGGACGATGTGGATAGCATCCGGGAAGCCATAGAAGCCTACTTTGCTTCTAATGATATCCCGGACATGCCCTTCCCGGTGGTTTGGGATGCTTTAAGGCCACGATCCGGGGGCATATCACCTCCCTGGCGATTGCACGCAGGCGAGCCGCCTGCAAACTGGAGGCTGAGTTGGCAGCGGATATCAAAAAAACTGAGATGCAGGATCGGGAGCGGTCGTCTCGAGGCACTAGGAGGAGACTGGCCACACTTAGAGGGCAGCTACGACTGCTGGGCACCAACAAGGCGGAAGGTGCCCTGTTGGCCTTGAAGCAAAAGTACTTTGAGGGAGGTGACAAGGTAGGCCGACTGTTGGCGGGACGGCTGAGAGTACGCGCTGCCAAGGCCCACATCACTAGTGTCCAACTGCCGGACGGATCGAAGGTGGTCTCGGAGGCCTCCAAGCAGACTGCATTTCTGGATTATTATACATCCTTGTACAGGAGCGATCCTGTGTCGGTGGATGCGATCGCAGCCGTCCTAGATGACTATGAGGGGCCGACATTATCGGCTAGGGACACGATGGAGCTCGAAAACCTCATTTCGGAGGATGAGATCGCGATGGCGATTAAGAACCTGCCCCTGGGAAAAACGCCGGGCCCGGACGGCTTGCCGCTATCTTTCTATCGCACATTTCAGGCCCAGCATTGGGCCTCACCTCCTCAGGCTATTCAACTCTTTCTCGGAGGAGATGGGTCCATCTCGTGACATGGGCATGGCAGAGATTGCGCTAATACCGAAGGCCGGAAAAGATCCTGCGTTGTGTGCATCCTACCGCCCTATCGCCCTGCTTAATACGGATCTCAAAATATACACTAAGCTCCTCGCCCAACGCCTAGATCCGTACATGCAGTGGCTTGTGGACCCCGACCAGGTTGGATTTATCCACGATCGCCAGGGGGCAGACAACGTACGCAAGCTTGCGCACCTTGTGGGGAAGGTGCGACATTGGAAAATCCCGGCCTGCCTCCTCTCCCTGGACGCAGAGAAGGCGTTCGATCGGGTGGATTGGGCCTTCCTCAGGGCGGTGCTTCGCAAACTCGGACTGGGCCCGAAGATGATTGCTAGGACTATGGCTCCATACATAGGGCCCCACGCTCGAATTCGAGTTAATGGGGACCTAACACCGGCCCTTGCGATCCACAGGGGCACTAGACAGGGGTGCCCCCTCTCACCTCTCCTATTTGCTCTTGCAGTGGAGCCCCTTGCGGAGCTCATACGGCGAGACTCGGACATACACGGGGTAGCACACGGGGGCGAGACAACAAGGTGGCGCTCTTCGCGGACGACCTGATCCTTACTCTCACGCACCCGCGGGACTCTCTGCCGGCAGTCCATAGAGCGCTCTGCCTCTTCGAAAGGGTCTCCGGCCTCAAGATTAATCATGACAAGTCCTGGGCCCTGAACCTTACCATTCCGACGGACGAGCTCCCCACCCTGAGAGAGGTTGTGCCCTACCAGTGGGCCGAGCGTCACATCAAGTACCTGGGTCTCACCTTGACCCCTCCCTTGAAGACTGGAGCTCTGTTAATTGGCGGGTCTGCCGGAGAGAGGTCTTAGAAGAGTTGCGGCGGTGGAAACCCCTAATGCTGTCCTGGTTAGGCCGCCTCCATGCAGTCAAAATGTCGATCCTCCCCAAAATTCTATACGTGTTCCAATGCCTCCCCACTCCCATTCCGCTACACTGCATACGGAGTTTACAGCGCGACCTCACATCCTTTATCTGGGGTGGCAAGCGCCCCCGTTTCTCCCAGACAATCCTCATGGCCCCACGAGATAGGGGGGGGGGGCTGGCCTGTCCTAACTTGGTCCACTACTACTGGGCTGCGCACCTCCGATTTGTGGTAGAGTGGGGGGTACATGAGAGTGAAAAAGGATGGCTGCACATGGACAGGGCGGTGACGAGACACACCATTTGGGACCTGCCATGGCTTCATCGAGCGGCCCGATCCAGAAGTGCGTACCTTGCAGTGCCTACGAAAACGGTTCTGGACATTTGGGATGCTGTTGCTGTTTCCAGGGGTCTAACAACGTTCCCGTCCCCGCATACCCCTATTGCGGCAAACCCTCATTTCCCGCCGGCCCATCGAACCCGGGCTTTTGAGAACTGGGTGCAGTCGGATTGTAGGGTGATTTGCGACCTGTTCGACGGGGGTTCCTTCAAGTCGTTCGACCAATGTTATGAGGAGTTTCACCTGCAGCCTGCTGCGCGGCTACAATACGTCCAACTGCGACACTGGGCCTCTGGTGATAATGTGTACAGGGCTGCTACGCGCGCCTTCACCCCCTTTGAACGCTTGGCAGGCACCTTAGGGGGCTTGAAACGGTTGGTCTCCCAGATCTACCACATTCTACAGCACCCACCACTCCTTCACGCTCACACGTATCAGCGTCAATGGCAGACGGCGGTCGATACGGATATTACGCCTTCACAGTGGGAGGCGGTGTGGAGAGATATCCCTAAGGTGTATCAGAGCATTCCGCAATGGGAAAATGCCTATAAACTTTGAACTCAATGGTATTACACTCCCCTGCGACTCCACAAGATGTTCCCCAATGCTTCGCCGCTGTGCTGGAGGTGTCGGGCTGCGACGGGGGATTTCGTGCACATATGGTGGGCGTGTCCGCTCCTCACTGTCTTCTGGAAGGAGGTCCTTAGCCACATCAGGGGGGTGCTGGGATTCCCTTTGCCTGAAGCCATAGGTACGATTCTGTTGGGTATTAGACCATCAAACCTTAAGGTCCTAACCCGTAGCGACTGGATTGTAACACTACAGATGCTAGGTGCGGCCAAGCAACTCATAGCCTTGTACTGGAAGAAGACTGACGCGCCTCCAATAGCTTCCTGGTTTGTGCGGCTGTGGCACGTCCTGGCAATGGAGCTTCTAACGGCGCGACTCCAGATGCGCCCCACCCGCTTCGAGACAGTTTGGAAGCCCCTGGTGCGCTATTTGTGCTCCACAGAGCATGCACGACACATGTCCACTAGACTCAGGACCCTACATCTCTTTGAGGATGCCATCGCCCCTACAGATCCTACTAGGTTGCTCCCGTAGGCGATTCCTGTACCAGCTGAGCTCCGGAGGCAGACCCCTGCTACCTAGTGCTGTTCCCCATCCGCTGGCCTGCCCGCCACACCTGCTAGCGTGATCACCCTTCTATTTTCTGTCTCTGGCTTACTTCCCCTTCACTTTCCTCTTCTCTCTCTCCTCTGTAGCTCTTTTATGTTCTCATGGACCCCTGTTGGGTCGTTAGTAATTACTGGGCTTGTTGCTCTCTCATCTACTCCCCCTGTACTGTAATTGGGGTTCTCTCAGCGCTGAGCAACTTCAACAGCTTCTTCTCAGCCACGCGCCGGCCCCTCGGGGTTGTAGGCAAGGCGCTGTGTTAATTACTCTGACTTAACGAATTCTGTTGCGCGCTCTTCGCGGCCGGCCTCGGATAGAGGTTGTGGGCTTAACGCTGTGTTTTTGTGCCCTCTCGGGGGTCTTGTTCCAAAATATAAACAGTCTAGTAATAAAAGATACTTAGAGCATATTAATATGCGCTTTTCTCTATTTTTCCACTCTGTTTCTTTTTTGATAGGATACGTGGATAAAGAGAAATAGCGAGGTGAGCTGAGAACTGGTATTGTAGGTGACTATAATCGGGCTTATAACCTTTAATGCTTTATTTATAAGTGTTGTTTTCCTTAAACTCTTATAGGACTGTGATAACTTGTGGAAAATTATGAGGTAAGCGACATCAGGAATATGTTGTGAGCATTATATAGTAGTTTAGACTGGTTTAGTGGATACTGTTTTACCACCTGTGTTTTATTTACAGACATTGGTGAATACGAAGTGACTCTACACATAATACCCCAGTACTAATAAGAGTACTATATTGAAACAAGGAATTAATGAATATATAGGGTAAGATATAGTGGTAGTTGATACTTCAATGATCATGATGATAATGTTATGTATCTGACGGTATAACTTATTCATCACAGATATGATTACTTTGTGATCCTCTTGCGTGCGACCCGGATGGGTGCTATCTCTACCTATTATTGGAGGTGAAGAGGATATATATTTTAGTGGTGAGTTTTCAGTCAGTGCTGTACTAGCCATATGAATGTTAGAACAGAGGTGTACAACACCATAATATATCTACCATGCTTCTCATGGCAAGGATGTATGAAATTATGATTACTATCAGAGGAGGTAGGAGATATTGTCAGAACGTTTACTAATCGAATGAACTCTTTGGTATTTAGATTCTATGAAGGTTTGATTTTTTCTTTGAAAGGAAGATTTGGAAAGACCAAATATTAATCCCAATTAGAGAAGGTGAATATCGCCTTACTCTTAATATTTTGGGTTATAAGGTGTACACAATGGAGAACCTTGGACCTCGGTGACACTTTATCTTTATTCCTGTTTTCTTTTCCATTTCTCTTGTAACCACTCATGTCTTAAATCTTACGAATCTATTTGCTTTTTACTTTTAGATTGTCTTATTAAGAATAATTTCTGTTATATTACTTAGTTTTTGATACCATCTTTTCTTTGATGTTTTATACACAGCCCTGATGAAGTCATTGGCAAATGTGATATGCCAGACGAAACACGTGTTGGCTGTTTTCTGGAAATATACCGTAGCTGTGTGTTGAATATATACTGAAGTTGTGTCAAGAAAATAAAGGACAATTCTACTGGAATCAACTACTTGTGGACACTTATATTTGCCAGAGTTATTAATATTCTTGGACTTGAGAAATGGATTTGGTGCATTTGTGACCAATGATTTATGGTTAATCAATCAATCAATCATTGCATTTGTATAGCGCACTACTCACCCGGAGGGTCTCAAGGCGCTTGAGGAGGGGTGGGGTCCGCTACTGCTCGAACAGCCAGGTCTTGAGCTGCTTCCTGAATGCGAGGTGGTCCTGGATCAGGCGGAGATGGGTCGGGAGGGAGTTCCAAGTCTTGGCGGCCAGGTAGGAGAAGGACCTTCCTCCTGTGGTGGCTCTTCGGATGCGGGGGACGGCGGCGAGGGCGTGGCTGGTCGATCGAAGCTGGCGTGTGGGAGTTTAGAAGTTGAGGCGGCTGTTGAGGTATCTGCCTTGGTTGTGCAGGGCTTTGTGTGCGTGGGTGAGGAGCCGGAAGGTGATTCTTTTGTTGACCGGGAGCCAGTGCAGGTCTCTCAGGTGTCCGGAGATGTGGCTGTGTCGGGGGATGTCGAGGATGAGTCTTGCTGATGCATTCTGGATCCGTTGGAGTCTCTTTTGGAGTTTAGCGGTGGTTCCGTCGTAGAGGGTGTTGCCGTTGTCCAGTCGGCTGGTGACGAGTGCCTGGGTGACCGTCTTCCTGGTCTCGGTGGGGATCCGCCGGAAGATCTTACGTAGCATGCGCAGGATGTTGAAGCACGACGAGGAGACGGCGTTGACTTGTCTGGTCATGGAGAGGGAGGAGTCGAGGATGAAGCCCAGGTTGCGTGCGTGGTCCGTTGGTTTGGGTGCGCTGCCCAGGGCGGGGGGCCACCAGGTGTCGTCCCAGGCGGAGGGCGAGGAGCCCAGGATGAGGACTTCCGTCTTGTCTGAGTTCAGTTTCAGGCGGCTGTTCATCATCCACTCGGCTACGGCTGTCATCCCTTCGTGCAGGTTGGCTCTGGCGGTGGCGGGGTCGTTGGTGAGGGAGAGGATCAGCTGGGTGTCGTCGGCGTAGGAGATGATGTTGAGGTTGTGTTGGCGTGCGATGGCCGCAAGGGGGCTCATGTAGACATTGAAGAGGGTGGGGCTGAGCGAGGAGCCTTGTGGAACGCCGCAGATGATTTCGGTGGCTTCTGATTTGAACGGGGGGAGGCGGACTCTCTGTGTTCTTCCGGCGAGGAAGGAGATGATCCATTCCAGTTCCTTCTCTAGGATTCCGACGTTGCTGAGGCGCTGCATCCTTGTACAGGAGCGATCCTGTGTCGGTGGATGCGATCGCAGCCGTCCTAGATGACTATGAGGGCCCGACATTATCGGCTAGGGACACGATGGAGCTCGAAAACCTCATTTCGGAGGATGAGATCGCGATGGCGATTAAGAACCTGCCCCTGGGAAAAACGCCGGGCCCGGACGGCTTGCCGCTATCTTTCTATCGCACATTTCAGGCCCAGCATTGGGCCTCACCTCCTCAGGCTATTCAACTCTTTCTCGGAGGAGATGGGTCCATCTCGTGACATGGGCATGGCAGAGATTGCGCTAATACCGAAGGCCGGAAAAGATCCTGCGTTGTGTGCATCCTACCGCCCTATCGCCCTGCTTAATACGGATCTCAAAATATACACTAAGCTCCTCGCCCAACGCCTAGATCCGTACATGCAGTGGCTTGTGGACCCCGACCAGGTTGGATTTATCCACGATCGCCAGGGGGCAGACAACGTACGCAAGCTTGCGCACCTTGTGGGGAAGGTGCGACATTGGAAAATCCCGGCCTGCCTCCTCTCCCTGGACGCAGAGAAGGCGTTCGATCGGGTGGATTGGGCCTTCCTCAGGGCGGTGCTTCGCAAACTCGGACTGGGCCCGAAGATGATTGCTAGGACTATGGCTCCATAC
The DNA here is from genome assembly GCF_964261635.1 of Lissotriton helveticus. Lineage (NCBI taxonomy): Eukaryota > Metazoa > Chordata > Amphibia > Caudata > Salamandridae > Lissotriton > Lissotriton helveticus. Next base: position 1,795,675,035 of record NC_136068.1, read on the forward strand.
ATAGGGCCCCACGCTCGAATTCGAGTTAATGGGGACCTAACACCGGCCCTTGCGATCCACAGGGGCACTAGACAGGGGTGCCCCCTCTCACCTCTCCTATTTGCTCTTGCAGTGGAGCCCCTTGCGGAGCTCATACGGCGAGACTCGGACATACACGGGGTAGCACACAGGGGGCGAGACAACAAGGTGGCGCTCTTCGCGGACGACCTGATCCTTACTCTCACGCACCCGCGGGACTCTCTGCCGGCAGTCCATAGAGCGCTCTGCCTCTTCGAAAGGGTCTCCGGCCTCAAGATTAATCATGACAAGTCCTGGGCCCTGAACCTTACCATTCCGACGGACGAGCTCCCCACCCTGAGAGAGGTTGTGCCCTACCAGTGGGCCGAGCGTCACATCAAGTACCTGGGTCTCACCTTGACCCCTCCCTTGAAGACTGGAGCTCTGTTAATTGGCGGGTCTGCCGGAGAGAGGTCTTAGAAGAGTTGCGGCGGTGGAAACCCCTAATGCTGTCCTGGTTAGGCCGCCTCCATGCAGTCAAAATGTCGATCCTCCCCAAAATTCTATACGTGTTCCAATGCCTCCCCACTCCCATTCCGCTACACTGCATACGGAGTTTACAGCGCGACCTCACATCCTTTATCTGGGGTGGCAAGCGCCCCCGTTTCTCCCAGACAATCCTCATGGCCCCACGAGATAGGGGGGGGGGCTGGCCTGTCCTAACTTGGTCCACTACTACTGGGCTGCGCACCTCCGATTTGTGGTAGAGTGGGGGGTACATGAGAGTGAAAAAGGATGGCTGCACATGGACAGGGCGGTGACGGGACACACCATTTGGGACCTGCCATGGCTTCATCGAGCGGCCCGATCCAGAAGTGCGTACCTTGCAGTGCCTACGAAAACGGTTCTGGACATTTGGGATGCTGTTGCTGTTTCCAGGGGTCTAACAACGTTCCCGTCCCCGCATACCCCTATTGCGGCAAACCCTCATTTCCCGCCGGCCCATCGAACCCGGGCTTTTGAGAACTGGGTGCAGTCGGATTGTAGGGTGATTTGCGACCTGTTCGACGGGGGTTCCTTCAAGTCGTTCGACCAATGTTATGAGGAGTTTCACCTGCAGCCTGCTGCGCGGCTACAATACGTCCAACTGCGACACTGGGCCTCTGGTGATAATGTGTACAGGGCTGCTACGCGCGCCTTCACCCCCTTTGAACGCTTGGCAGGCACCTTAGGGGGCTTGAAACGGTTGGTCTCCCAGATCTACCACATTCTACAGCACCCACCACTCCTTCACGCTCACACGTATCAGCGTCAATGGCAGACGGCGGTCGATACGGATATTACGCCTTCACAGTGGGAGGCGGTGTGGAGAGATATCCCTAAGGTGTATCAGAGCATTCCGCAATGGGAAAATGCCTATAAACTTTGAACTCAATGGTATTACACTCCCCTGCGACTCCACAAGATGTTCCCCAATGCTTCGCCGCTGTGCTGGAGGTGTCGGGCTGCGACGGGGGATTTCGTGCACATATGGTGGGCGTGTCCGCTCCTCACTGTCTTCTGGAAGGAGGTCCTTAGCCACATCAGGGGGGTGCTGTGATTCCCTTTGCCTGAAGCCATAGGTACGATTCTGTTGGGTATTAGACCATCAAACCTTAAGGCCCTAACCCGTAGCGACTGGATTGTAACACTACAGATGCTAGGTGCGGCCAAGCAACTCATAGCCTTGTACTGGAAGAAGACTGACGCGCCTCCAATAGCTTCCTGGTTTGTGCGGCTGTGGCACGTCCTGGCAATGGAGCTTCTAACGGCGCGACTCCAGATGCGCCCCACCCGCTTCGAGACAGTTTGGAGGCCCCTGGTGCGCTATTTGTGCTCCACAGAGCATGCACGACACATGTCCACTAGACTCAGGACCCTACATCTCTTTGAGGATGCCATCGCCCCTACAGATCCTACTAGGTTGCTCCCGTAGGTGATTCCTGTACCAGCTGAGCTCCGGAGGCAGACCCCTGCTACCTAGTGCTGTTCCCCATCCGCTGGCCTGCCCGCCACACCTGCTAGCGTGATCACCCTTCTATTTTCTGTCTCTGGCTTACTTCCCCTTCACTTTCCTCTTCTCTCTCTCCTCTGTAGCTCTTTTATGTTCTCATGGACCCCTGTTGGGTCGTTAGTAATTACTGGGCTTGTTGCTCTCTCATCTACTCCCCCTGTACTGTAATTGGGGTTCTCTCAGCGCTGAGCAACTTCAACAGCTTCTTCTCAGCCACGCGCCGGCCCCTCGGGGTTGTAGGCAAGGCGCTGTGTTAATTACTCTGACTTAACGAATTCTGTTGCGCGCTCTTCGCGGCCGGCCTCGGATAGAGGTTGTGGGCTTAACGCTGTGTTTTTGTGCCCTCTCGGGGGTCTTGTTCCAAAATATAAACAGTCTAGTAATAAAAGATACTTAGAGCATATTAATATGCGCTTTTCTCTATTTTTCCACTCTGTTTCTTTTTTGATAGGATACGTGGATAAAGAGAAATAGCGAGGTGAGCTGAGAACTGGTATTGTAGGTGACTATAATCGGGCTTATAACCTTTAATGCTTTATTTATAAGTGTTGTTTTCCTTAAACTCTTATAGGACTGTGATAACTTGTGGAAAATTATGAGGTAAGCGACATCAGGAATATGTTGTGAGCATTATATAGTAGTTTAGACTGGTTTAGTGGATACTGTTTTACCACCTGTGTTTTATTTACAGAAATTGGTGAATACGAAGTGACTCTACACATAATACCCCAGTACTAATAAGAGTACTATATTGAAACAAGGAATTAATGAATATATAGGGTAAGATATAGTGGTAGTTGATACTTCAATGATCATGATGATAATGTTATGTATCTGACGGTATAACTTATTCATCACAGATATGATTACTTTGTGATCCTCTTGCGTGCGACCCGGATGGGTGCTATCTCTACCTATTATTGGAGGTGAAGAGGATATATATTTTAGTGGTGAGTTTTCAGTCAGTGCTGTACTAGCCATATGAATGTTAGAACAGAGGTGTACAACACCATAATATATCTACCATGCTTCTCATGGCAAGGATGTATGAAATTATGATTACTATCAGAGGAGGTAGGAGATATTGTCAGAACGTTTACTAATCGAATGAACTCTTTGGTATTTAGATTCTATGAAGGTTTGATTTTTTCTTTGAAAGGAAGATTTGGAAAGACCAAATATTAATCCCAATTAGAGAAGGTGAATATCGCCTTACTCTTAATATTTTGGGTTATAAGGTGTACACAATGGAGAACCTTGGACCTCGGTGACACTTTATCTTTATTCCTGTTTTCTTTTCCATTTCTCTTGTAACCACTCATGTCTTAAATCTTACGAATCTACTTGCTTTTTACTTTTAGATTGTCTTATTAAGAATAATTTCTGTTATATTACTTAGTTTTTGATACCATCTTTTCTTTGATGTTTTATACACAGCCCTGATGAAGTCATTGGCAAATGTGATATGCCAGACGAAACACGTGTTGGCTGTTTTCTGGAAATATACCGTAGCTGTGTGTTGAATATATACTGAAGTTGTGTCAAGAAAATAAAGGACAATTCTACTGGAATCAACTACTTGTGGACACTTATATTTGCCAGAGTTATTAATATTCTTGGACTTGAGAAATGGATTTGGTGCATTTGTGACCAATGATTTATGGTTAATCAATCAATCAATCATTGCATTTGTATAGCGCACTACTCACCCGGAGGGTCTCAAGGCGCTTGAGGAGGGGTGGGGTCCGCTACTGCTCGAACAGCCAGGTCTTGAGCTGCTTCCTGAATGCGAGGTGGTCCTGGATCAGGCGGAGATGGGTCGGGAGGGAGTTCCAAGTCTTGGCGGCCAGGTAGGAGAAGGACCTTCCTCCTGTGGTGGCTCTTCGGATGCGGGGGACGGCGGCGAGGGCGTGGCTGTTCGATCGAAGCTGGCGTGTGGGAGTTTAGAAGTTGAGGCGGCTGTTGAGGTATCTGCCTTGGTTGTGCAGGGCTTTGTGTGCGTGGGTGAGGAGCCGGAAGGTGATTCTTTTGTTGACCGGGAGCCAGTGCAGGTCTCTCAGGTGTCCGGAGATGTGGCTGTGTCGGGGGATGTCGAGGATGAGTCTTGCTGATGCATTCTGGATCCGTTGGAGTCTCTTTTGGAGTTTAGCGGTGGTTCCGTCGTAGAGGGTGTTGCCGTTGTCCAGTCGGCTGGTGACGAGTGCCTGGGTGACCGTCTTCCTGGTCTCGGTGGGGATCCGCCGGAAGATCTTACGTAGCATGCGCAGGATGTTGAAGCACGACGAGGAGACGGCGTTGACTTGTCTGGTCATGGAGAGGGAGGAGTCGAGGATGAAGCCCAGGTTGCGTGCGTGGTCCGTTGGTTTGGGTGCGCTGCCCAGGGCGGGGGGCCACCAGGTGTCGTCCCAGGCGGAGGGCGAGGAGCCCAGGATGAGGACTTCCGTCTTGTCTGAGTTCAGTTTCAGGCGGCTGTTCATCATCCACTCGGCTACGGCTGTCATCCCTTCGTGCAGGTTGGCTCTGGCGGTGGCGGGGTCGTTGGTGAGGGAGAGGATCAGCTGGGTGTCGTCGGCGTAGGAGATGATGTTGAGGTTGTGTTGGCGTGCGATGGCCGCAAGGGGGCTCATGTAGACATTGAAGAGGGTGGGGCTGAGCGAGGAGCCTTGTGGAACGCCGCAGATGATTTCGGTGGCTTCTGATTTGAACGGGGGGAGGCGGACTCTCTGTGTTCTTCCGGCGAGGAAGGAGATGATCCATTCCAGTTCCTTCTCTAGGATTCCGACGTTGCTGAGGCGCTGCACTAGGGTGCAGTGGCAGACAGTGTTGAATGCCGCGGAGAGGTCCAGGAGGATGAGGGCCGCAGTTTCCCCGTTGTCGAGCAGGGCTCTGATGTCATCGGTGGCTGCGATGAGGGCGGTCTCGGTGCTGTGGTTGGCCCGGAAGCCGGATTGTGAGAGGTTGAGGGATCCGTTTGTCTTGAGGAAGGCAACCAGCTGCTTGTTGACGGTCTTTTCGATGACTTTGGCCGGGAACGGGAGGAGCGAGATAGGGCGGTAGTTTTTGAGTTCGGTGGGGTCTGCTGATGGTTTCTTCAGTAGGGCGCTGAGTTCGGCGTGCTTCCAGCTCTCCGGGAAGGTTGCGGTGTCGAAGGAGGCGTTGATGATCTCTCGTAGGTGGGGTGCGATGACGGCGTTGGCCTTGTTGAAGACGTGGTGAGGGCAGGGGTCGGTTGGAGATCCGGAGTGGATGGAGTTCATCGTGCGTCGGGTTTCTTCGGTGTTGATCGGGGTCCATGCACGGAGGGTGGCGGTGGGGGGGTGGCGGTGCGGTCGTGGGGTGCGTTGGCTGAGTGACGAAGCTGTTGTGTATGTCTGCGATCTTGTTGTGGAAGTAGGAGGCGAGGGAGTTGCAGAGGTCTTGAGATGGGGTGATGTCCTTGTTTCCGGCGTTGGGGTTGGAGAGCTCTTTGACGATGTTGAAGAGTTCCTTGCTGTTGTGTGCGTTGTTGTCCAGACGTTCCTTGAAGGCGGTTTTCTTGGTGGTGTGGATCAGTTGGTGGTGTTTTCGGGTGGCGAGCTTGAGGGTGGTCATGTTGTCTGGTGTTGGGTCTCTGCGCCAGGCTCTCTCGAGGGTTCGGCAGTTCTTCTTGGAGCTCTTGAGTTCGTCGGTGAACCATGGTGCTTTCTTACTGCCGGGTCTTCTAGGCGGGGTCCTCAGAGGGGCGAGGTCGCCTGCGCAGTTGCTGATCCACTTCGTGAGGTTGTTGGCGGCCTGGCTGGGATTCGCTGAGCTGGCGGGGGGGTCCCGGCTCAGGTATGCTGCGAGCTGGTCGGCTGTGATCTTGTCACAGCTTCTGCGTGCAACCTGTTGCTAGTGGTGGTGGATTGTGTTCTTTCTGAAGCTGAAGTGGACGCAGCTGTGGTCCGTCCAGTGGAGCCCGGTGGCGTGGCTGAAGGCGATGTCCTTGCTGGATGAGAAGACGGGGTCGAGAGTGTGTCCGGCGTAGTGGGTGGGGGTGGTCACCAGCTGCTTGAGTCCGACGTTGGCGAGGTTGTCCAGCAGGGTGGTGGTGTTGCAGTCGTCGTGGTTCTCCATGTGGAAGTTGAGGTCCCCGACGAGGATGTAGTCAGCGGAGGGGAGGGCGTGCGGGCTGATGAAGTCGGTGATGTCTTCGCTGAATTGTGTGCGTGGTCCCGGGGGTCTATGAATAAGGGTGCCTCTGAGGGTGGTCTTGGGATCGGTGTGGATCTGGAAGTGCAGGTGTTTGGCGGATGTGAGGGTGCCGTCGGTGTTGGTCGTGATGCGGATGGTGTTCCTGTGGATGATGGCGATGCCTCCTCCGGTCTGATTGCCGCGGTCCCTCTGGGTGATCTTGTATCCGTCCGGGATGGCGATGGCGATGGCGGGTGCTGAGGAGGCGTTCATCCAGGTTTCCGTGAGGAAGTCGACGTCTGGGGATGTGGTATCGAGCAGGTTCCAGAGCTCTACGGCCTGTCTGTGGACGGACCGGGTGTTGAGCAGGATGCACTTCAGGTGGTTGCTGCTGGTGGTAGTCGCGGTGGGTGCGGGTGCAGTGCAGGCCAGGATGCAGGTGAACTTGCAGGAGTGGCAGCTGAAGGGTCCGTGGTTGCGTCTCGGGGTGGCTCGGTAGCATCCAGGGGTCCGGCCGGTGTTGAGTGCGTTGATTTCCGTGGCGTTGTAGGTCCGGCGGGTGGGCAGGTGTCTGCGGGGTCCAGGGGTCCGGGCACTGGGCGCGGTCCAGGCGCGGACGGGCGCAGACGGGCTTACCTTTGGCGCGCCCGCTGCGCGTTTGCCACTCTGCCATATGTGGAGAGTGGGGGGGGCGGAGCGAGGGAGGAGCAGCAGGGAGGCGGGTGCGGGGCGGCGAATGGGGAAGGGTGACCGGGGAAAGGGGGCGGGCCGCAGGGGGGCAGCGGCGGGGAGCGGGGAGGTGGCGGGAACGCGGCAGGGGCTGGGCACAACCAGGGGCACAGAGGGAGAAAAGAATTAAGGCAGAACTAAGGCAGAGCAAAACCGGGGAATGACACAGACAGCACAAATGAGGCAGGGCACAAAAGGGAAAGAATACCGGGAGATAACGCACACAGTACAGCTAAGGCACAAACAGGGAAAGAATACACACACAGTTCAACAGGGCAAAATCAGCAGCAGTGCAGGATCAGGAGCACAGCTGCGGGCAGCGGCGGCACTCGGCGGGAAAGGGGCAGCCTGGACTCACACACGGAGGAGTGAGCGAGGTGCGTGGGGTGACCGGCCCAGAGGGACATTACATTTATATATATATAATTTGTGATATAGCATCAGTGTTTCAATACTTAAGAGACTATAGTGGATTACTAGTTAACTCTGTTTATATACATATTTTGGAGCGCAGGTGAGATATCCCATATATCTTTTTTTTAATATGTGCCTAGCTGTGATTTTGGACTCTAGCTTAGTTGGCTCCTAGGGAAACCTAGCAAACCTGTACCTTTTTTATAATTAGGCATCTAGAGAAAGCCAAGATAGGGTGGTTTGTGTCGATGTCATCAGGGTCTGTTACCCAGAATCCCTTGCAAACCTCAAACTTTGTAAAAGTAAAAAACATATTTATGTCACATTTCTGTGATGAAAAGTTCTGAAATCTGAAGGGAGCCACAAACTTCCACCCACCTAGTAATTCCCTAAGTATCCTGATAAAAATGATACCTCACTTGTATGGGTAGGCTCTTATGGCAGCCATAGGAAACAGCCCAAAACTCAACATGGACATATCACACTTTTCCACCGTAAACTGACCCTTTTTTAGCAATGTACGTAGCCGCTGATTTTGGACCTTAGCTTAACCAGCACCTAGGGAAACTTAGCAAACTTTTACATTTTCTAAAATAAACACTCAAGGAAATCCAGGATGGGTTGACCTGTGTGGCTCTCACCAGGGTCTGTTACCCAGAACACCTTGCAAACCTTACATTTTGTTAAAAAAACACATTTCCCTCAAATTTCTGAAATGGAAAGTTCTGGAATCTGTGTTGAGCCACAAACGTCCATCCACCCAGCAATCCCCCAAGTCGTCTGATAAAGACGGCACCTCACTTGTGTGGGTAGGCCTAGAGCCCGAGACTGGAAACAGCCAAAAACTCAACGTGGATACATCACATTTTTCCACTGAAAAATTACTCTTTTTTTGCAAAGTGGATTTTGGGCCTTAGCTCAGCCGGTGCATTGGGAAACCAAAATGTACATTTTTTAAAACTAGACACCCAGAGGAATCTAGTATGGGGTGACTTGTGTGGCTCTCACTAGGTTCTGTTGTGCCCAGGACCTGGAAAGAGGTTGTTTTTTCCCTCCCAAAACTCTGCAAAGCTGCTTCAATTTAGGAAGGAGTTGAAGACAACTTCGATCACTCTTTGACTTTATGCTTGTCTTTGGTCCCTGACAATGCTACACAAATATCATACGCACACATACATAAAGGTTACATCAATCCGTCAGCCTATTTACTCAGACTGCAGCAGTGATTGTCATTTAAACATTATCTTTAAATATATCATTGACAATGCTAACAATTTGTCCCCAAACCTCAATTGTACAGTTTATAAAAAATATGCACACTTTTACTTTTAAATGCATGCTTTCCCTTGTAGGACAATACAGTGACTGAAGTAAGAAAGGAAAAGTGAATGTGACATAAAGAAAGAGAGAGATAAAGGTAGATAATAGATGTGTAGTGAGAGGTGTATAAAGAAATGCAAGGTAAATTGAGCTGTGAGAAAGAGAGAGGGGCAAATGAGAGGAGGCATATGAATGAATGAATGAATGAATGAATGAATGAAAAAATGGAAATGTATTTCTATAGCGCCTAACTACCCGGAGGCCTCGTAGCTCTGAGTGAAATGAAAGACAGAGTAGGGTTAGTCCGCGGTGCTAAGCGAGCGTTCCAAACAGATGGGTTTTAAAATTTTTACAAAAGGCCAAAAGATTGTTGTTCCCTCGCAGGGTCTGGGGAAGGGCGTTCCAGATTTTTGCAGCAGTGAATGAGAAGGAGCGTCCGCCCCATCTTACCTTTCTTATTTTCTTGGTGGCAGCCAAGTGTAGGGAGCTAGAGCATAAGGTCAGGTAAATAAAGTGGTGAGTGGGAGAAGGGAAGAAAGGAAAAGTGTGAAGGATAGAAAATGGGATGTGCTGTTGAGCTAAAAGAGTTAAAGTAGGGAGACATAGGTGAGGCACAGAAGAATGAAGAAGGTTGATATTGTGATAGGAAGAGAGCGAGAGAAAAACAGAGGTGGAGAAATAGAGTATGTTGTGTGATAAGGAAAGAAGTAAAGACAGAGATGTGAGTAATAGCAATGTACAAAGAGGGCTGTAGAGAGAAAGTGAAGTGTGGGAGAGTAAACTGAAAAAGAGAGGAGGTGCATGGAAAAGGGAAAAAAAGTTAAGTATTGAGGGAACAGGACTAGGAAGAGAGGGAGAGAGAAGAAGTGGAAAAGTTGGGTAGCAAAACACACGGTGAGAAGTTTGGTAGTGAAAGACAGTGGACATTTATATATAGATAGATGAGATGATGAGAGGGGTGTGGGACAGAGAGAAGTAAGGAAGAGTTAAAGAGGTGGGAAAGTAAGAGGGTTAAGAGTGAGGTCAAAAGAGGTTTCATATATAAAGACTGAGAGATCAACAGAGGTGAAGTAAAGAGAATGAGATGGTTGAGGGAGACTTTAAGTAAATGGAGGAGATGGAAACCAAACAGTATGTGCAAAGAACTGGTTGAGATATACAGTTGAGAAAGACAGAGGGGTGAGGAGATAGAGATATAGTGGTAGGGATGGTGACTGGTGGGGAGATAGAGGTGAGTTCATGAGAAAGAGGTATACAGTCGCGAGGGGGAAGACATGTGTATTAATAATGAGCTTGGGTGAATCTCGATAATGGAGAGAGTTCAAATAGAGTGAGAACTGTGATACGTACATAAAGTTGTAGAGATTGGTAGCGAGGTAAAGAGAGAGTGATGAGACAGAAGAGGTGAGGTAATGATCAAAAAAGATAGAAAGTTCATTATTTCAATGTAATTGCTAAGAAATGCCTCAGGGCATGAGGTTTAAGGTTGGGCAGGACTGTGTGTCTGTCTGCCTGTGGTTAGGAGTGTTTGTATATTTGTTGATCAACATCAGCCATAATAAACCCCTCCTATTGACAGAAAAGACTGCACCACCCATCCATAAAATTTGTTGGGTTTTAACAGAGAAAATAATTTAGCTCTAGGTGTTTGTGAGATTGAAATCCATAGATGGGCAGAGGGACCTCAAACTGTACACTAACACTTTCCTAAACCAGTAAGCAATTCTTTCAAAATGATGTCTAGTAAAGGTTTGAAAATACCACTTCCATCTCCAGAAATAATTGACTTTGTATAGGGATTACTAACGGAGGCACAGGCATGGTGCCACACAGGCACACATTGATAACACTGTAAGTAGGTGTACTCAGGGCTTGTATATGTTTCCATGGCTGGTAATGTTGACTATGTATACTGCATGTCGGGCTAAATGCATAAATACCTTTATGTTTACTGTTCTGTCTGGAAGGGTGTCTGTATGCCTGTGTGCCTGGTTGCCCATATGTCTTTTTTCTGCGTGTGTGAGTGCTGTATTAACGCATGACTATAGAGATGTAATTGTCTGTATGCATTGTGTGGGCTCTATATGTGTATGGGTTCCCAAATGCTGTATTTTACTATGTAAATTTGTTGCACAAGGTAAAGTAAAGTAAAGTAAAGTCCACATTTGTAAAGCGCACAATCACCCGTAAGGGTCTCTAGGCGCTGGGGGGCCGTCGGGAAGATTAAGCAAGCTATTGCCCAGAGTCACATGGTGCTGGGCTGACCTGCCGCCGGAGCCGGGGATCGAACCGTGGTCCCCAGATTCCAGCGTCAGTCGCCCTGGCCGCGGCGCCACACCTCTTCCACTGGTAGGACAGGACTTGTGGCTTTGTCACGCTATTTTCGTTGTGGGAAACAGAACAGGTGCAACTGGCCTATTCTTCTTGGCTCTCCTTTAGCCCACATTTAAAAAACATAACTGTAAAAGCTTTGTTCATAGTATGCTCACTTCTCATGATTTCAACAAGGCCTGTATTTATCATGGGATAAGGGGCTGCAGACTAAAAGAAATGCTATGGAGGAAGCTTGAGGATAGGGGACATGGAAAGTCAATCAGGATATGTTGCGAATGCAGAGACATTAAGAAAGAAGGCTGACTCAGAATGATATCTTCTTCCTGCATGTCATTCTTTAAATGATCACCGACAGACAGGCTCCGGGTAAAATGTTTACAGAGGCTCCATGCGAGATAAAATGTAGAGATGTCCGGGGCAGCTCTTAGTCAAACTGGCATAGTATAATGAGCTGAGGCTTAGGCCCCTACCCACCAGCCTGACTGGGACCTTACTGCTGCCCCCACGATGCCCTGCCTCACTATGTCATGGTAGGGCAGTCAAAATGATACTAATAGAAGCATAGTGCACATGCCAGCCCAAACTGTTAACCATATTAACAAAGCAAGGCTCAGGCTGCGACTATCAGTGACAGTATTTTATTTAATGAATTTTGTTTTAAAAGCACATTTGTTTGCTTTTTTTAAACACAGGTATATAGAAAACTGGTGCTGTGGGCCTCAGGTGCCCAGGGAAGGTGTGGGCCCTGGGCAAGGGCCCATTTGCCCATGCCTTATAACGTTTCTGCCTCACCTACTGTTATATTCCATACAGGTACCTTATATAGGCACAGGTAAACATCACAACCTTTTATCTATATCATCCCCTACATTACATACATAACGGTTCTTAGGCACTGACCTTTTACCTAGATACGACACTGTATTCAGAACGCGGGTTTTTCCCTGGTTCAATACTCATACATTATGCATGAGGCTTCTTGGAAGCACAGCAGGACGAACATCTCCTGCAAAATATCTATGTTAAAGTTCAGGTCCGATGTCATCCTTAGGCCGACACAGTAACACAGCAAGGTAGGAGCCCAGGGGAGACCTGTGGGTATACATATATATATATATCATGGCTTGCTTAGAGAGACAGAGGAGACCGTGACTTCCCAGCTGACACACGGACCAGAGACGCTGAAGTTCCTGCATGCAGACGCTCCAGCTAGCAGTGGTCAAACATTCCTCGCGGGGTGTCCAACTCGAGACCAGGACAGGGTCCCACATTCTCTAATACTATGGTAATTGGGTGGTCTAGACCTTAGAGGGATTCTTGGCATAACATCCACACAGATGCTAGGTATATTTAGGTACTTCTAGTTAGGGAGACATCGTAGGAGTATGCACCTATTATCATGCATTCTATGTACTTGTATATATTCATGATTACTGCAAAAAGGCAGCACTGTACCATCCTTTCACTTTCATAGTATTGCTAACCAATCAATCAATCAATCAATCAAGAAATGTATATAGCGCGCTACTCACCCGGAGGGTCTCAAGGCGCTGGGGGAGGGGGGTCTGCTACTGCTCGAACAGCCAGGTCTTGAGTTGCTTCCTGAAGGAGAGGTGGTCTTGGGTCTGACGGAGGTGGATGGGGAGGGAGTTCCATGTCTTGGCTGCCAGGTAGGAGAAGGATCTTCCTCCCATGGTGGCTCTTCGGATGCGTGGAACGGCGGCGAGGGCGTGGCTGGTCGAACGAAGCTGGTGGGTGGGAGTGTAGAAGGTCAGGCGGTTGTTGAGGTACATGGGGCCCAGGTTGTGGAGGGCCTTGTGTGCGTGGGTGAGGAGTCGGAACATGATTCTCTTGTTGATGGGGAGCCAGTGCAGGTCTCTCAGGTGTCCGGAGATGTGGCTGTGACGGGGGATGTCCAGGATGAGTCGTGCGGAGGCGTTCTGGATGCGTTGGAGTCTCTTCTGTAGTTTGGCTGTGGTTCCGGTGTAGAGGGTGTTTGGGGACGAGTGCCTGTGTGACCGTCTTCCTGGTTTCGGTGGGGATCCATCGGAAGATCTTCCGGAGCATGCGTAGGATGGTGAAGCACGAGGACGAGACCGCGTTGACTTGTCTGGTCATCGAGAGGGAGGAGTCCAGAATGAAGCCCAGGTTGCGTGCGTGGTCCGTTGGTTTGGGTACGGTGCCCAGGGCAGGGGGCCACCAGGAATCGTCCCAGGCGGAGGAAGATGGTCCCAGGATGAGGACTTCCGTCTTGTCTGAGTTGAGTTTTAAACGGCTGTTCTTCATCCACTCGGCTACTTCTTTCATCCCTTCGTGTAGGTTGGTTCTCGTGGTCGCTGGGTCGTTGGTGAGGGAGAGGATCAGCTGAGTGTCGTCGGCATAGGAGATGATGTTGAGGTTGTGTTGGCGTGCGATGGCCGCGAGGGGGCTCATGTAGATGTTGAAGAGGGTGGTGCTGAGTGATGATCCTTGTGGTACGCCGCAGATGACTTCGGTGGCCTCGGATCTGAACAGGGGCAGGCGGACTCTCTGGGTTCTTCCGGCGAGGAACGAGATGATCCACTCCAGTGTCTTCTCTTGGGATCCGATGTTGCTGAGGCGGTGTACTAGGGTGCAGTGGCAGACAGTGTCGAACGCTGCGGAGAGGTCCAGGAGGATGAGGGCCGCTGTTTCCCCGTTGGCAAGCAGGGCTCGGACGTCCTCAGTGGCTGCGATGAGGCCGGTCTCGGTGCTGTGGTTGGCTCGGAAGCCGGACTGCGAGTGGTCGAGGGATCCGTTCGTCTCCAGGAAGGCGGCAAGCTGTCGGTTGACGGTCTTCTCGATGACTTTAGCAGGAAACGGGAGGAACGAGATGGGGCGGTGTTCTTGAGGTCGGTGGGGTCTGCTGAAGGTTTCTTCAGGAGGGCGCTGATTTCGGCATGCTTCCACCTCTCCGGGAAGGTGGCGGTGTTGAAGGAGCAGTTGATGACGTCTCGGAGTTGGGGTGCGATGACGGAGGCGGCCTTGTTGAAGACATGGTGGGGGCATGGGTCGGTTGGTGTTCTGGCGTGGATGATGCTCATTGTGTGGATGGTGTCTTCGGTGCTGACCGGGGTCCAGGCGCGGAGGGTGGTGGTGGGGGGCGTCGGTTCGGTGGTTGGGTGCGTGGGCTGTGTGCCGCAGCTGTTGTGTATGTCTGCGATCTTGTTGTGGAAGTAGGAGGTGAGGGAGTTGCAGAGGTCTTGAGATGGGGTGATGTCCTTGTTTCCGGCGTTGGGGTTGGAGAGCTCTTTGACGATGTTGAAGAGTTCCTTGCTGTTGTGTGCGTTGTTGTCCAGACGTTCCTTGAAGGCGGTTTTCTTGGTGGTGTGGATCAGTTGGTGGTGTTTTCGGGTGCCGAGCTTGAGGGTGGTCATGTTGTCTGGTGTTGGGTCTCTGCGCCAGGCTCTCTCGAGGGTTCGGCAGTTCTTCTTGGAGCTCTTGAGTTCGTCGGTGAACCATGGTGCTTTCTTACTGCCGGGTCTTCTAGGCGGGGTCCTCAGAGGGGCGAGGTCGTCTGCGCAGTTGCTGATCCACTTCGTGAGGTTGTTGGCGGCCTGGCTGGGATTCGCTGAGCTGGCGGGGGGGGTCCCGGCTCAGGGATGCGGCGAGCTGGTCGGCTGTGATCTTGTCACAGCTTCTGCGTGCAACCTGTTGCTGGTGGATTGTGTTCTTTCTGAAGCTGAAGTGGACGCAGCTGTGGTCCGTCCAGTGGAGCCCGGTGGCGTGGCTGAAGGCGATGTCCTTGCTGGATGAGAAGACGGGGTCGAGAGTGTGTCCGACGTAGTGGGTGGGGGTGGTCACCAGCTGCTTGAGTCCGAGGTTGGCGAGGTTGTCCAGCAGGGTGGTCGTGTTGCGGTCGTCGTGGTTCTCCAGGTGGAAGTTGAGGTCCCCGACGAGGATGTAGTCAGCGGAGGGGAGGGCGTGCGGGCTGATGAAGTCGGTGATGTCTTCGCTGAATTGTGTGCGTGGTCCCGGGGGTCTATGAATAAGGGTGCCTCTGAGGGTGGTCTTGGGATCGGTGTGGATCTGGAAGTGCAGGTGTTTGGCAGATGTGAGGGTGCCGTCGGTGTTGGTCGTGATGCGGATGGTGTTCCTGTGGATGATGGCGATGCCTCCTCCGGTCTGATTGCCGCGGTCCCTCCGGGTGATCTTGTATCCGTCCGGGATGGCGATGGCGATGTCAGGTGCTGAGGAGGCGTTCATCCAGGTTTCCGTGAGGAAGTCAACGTCTGGGGATGTGGTGTCGAGCAGGTTCCAGAGCTCTACGGCCTGTCTGTGGACGGACCGGGTGTTGAGCAGGATGCACTTCAGGTGGTTGCTGCTGGTGGTCGTCGCGGTGGGTGCGGGTGCAGTGCAGGCCAGGATGCAGGTGAACTTGCAGGAGTGGCAGCTGAAGGGTCCGTGGTTGCGTCTCGGGGTGGCTCGGTAGCATCCAGGGGTCCGGCCGGTGTTGAGTGCGTTGATTTCCGTGGCGTTGTAGGTCCGGCGGGTGGGCTGGTGTCTGCGGGGTCCAGGGGTCCGGGCACTGGGCGCGGTCAGGCGCGGACGGGCGCAGACGGGCTTACCTTTGGCGCGCTTAGGGCGCGCCCGCTGTGCGTTTGCCACTCTGCCATATGTGGAGAGTGGGGGGGCGGAGCGAGGGAGGAGCAGCAGGGAAGCGGGTGCGGGGCGGCGAATGGGGAAGGGCGACCGGGGTAAGGGGGCGGGCCGCAGGGGGGCAGCGGCGGGGAGCGGGGAGGTGGCAGGAACGCGGCAGGGGCTGGGCACAACCAGGGGCACAGAGGGAGAAAAGAATTAAGGCAGAACTAAGGCAGAGCAAAACCGGGAATGACACACACAGCACAAATGAGGCAGGGCACAAAAGGGAAAGAATACCGGGAGATAACGCACACAGTACAGCTAAGGCACAAACAGGGAAAGAATACACACACAGTGCAACAGGGCAAAACCAGCAGAAGTGCAGGATCAGGAGCACAGCTGCGGGCCTCGGCGGGAAAGGGGCAGCCTGGACTCACACACGGAGGAGTGTGCGAGGTGCGTGGGGTGACCGGCCCAGAGGGACATTACATTTATATATATATAATTTGTGATATAGCATCAGTGTTTCAATACTTAAGAGACTATAGTGGATTACTAGTTAACTCTGTTTATATACATATTTTGGAGCGCAGGTGAGATATCCCATATATCTTTTTTTTAATATGTGCCTAGCTGTGATTTTGGACTCTAGCTTAGTTGGCTCCTAGGGAAACCTAGCAAACCTGTACCTTTTTTATAATTAGGCATCTAGAGAAAGCCATGATAGGGTGGTTTGTGTCGATGTCATCAGGGTCTGTTACCCAGAATCCCTTGCAAACCTCAAACTTTGTAAAAGTAAAAAACATATTTATGTCACATTTCTGTGATGAAAAGTTCTGAAATCTGAAGGGAGCCACAAACTTCCACCCACCTAGTAATTCCCTAAGTATCCTGATAAAAATGATACCTCACTTGTATGGGTAGGCTCTTATGGCAGCCATAGGAAACAGCCCAAAACTCAACATGGACATATCACACTTTTCCACCGTAAACGGACCCTTTTTTAGCAATGTACGTAGCCGCTGATTTTGGACCTTAGCTTAACCAGCACCTAGGGAAACTTAGCAAACTTTTACATTTTCTATAATAAACACTCAAGGAAATCCAGGATGGGTTGACCTGTGTGGCTCTCACCAGGGTCTGTTACCCAGAACACCTTGCAAACCTTACATTTTGTTAAAAAAACACATTTCCCTCAAATTTCTGAAATGGAAAGTTCTGGAATCTGTGTTGAGCCACAAACGTCCATCCACCCAGCAATCCCCCAAGTCGTCTGATAAAAACGGTACCTCACTTGTGTGGGTAGGCCTAGAGCCCGAGACTGGAAACAGCCAAAAACTCAACGTGGATACATCACATTTTTCCACTGAAAAATTACTCTTTTTTTGCAAAGTGGATTTTGGGCCTTAGCTCAGCCGGTGCATTGGGAAACCAAAATGTACATTTTTTAAAACTAGACACCCAGAGGAATCTAGTATGGGGTGACTTGTGTGGCTCTCACTAGGTTCTGTTGTGCCCAGGACCTGGAAAGAGGTTGTTTTTTCCCTCCCAAAACTCTGCAAAGCTGCTTCAATTTAGGAAGGAGTTGAAGACAACTTCGATCACTCTTTGACTTTATGCTTGTCTTTGGTCCCTGACAATGCTACACAAATATCATACGCACACATACATAAAGGTTACATCAATCCGTCAGCTTATTTACTCAGACTGCAGCAGTGATTGTCATTTAAACATTATCTTTAAATATATCATTGACAATGCTAACATTTTGTCCCCAAACCTCAATTGTACAGTTTATAAAAAATATGCACACTTTTACTTTTAAATGCATGCTTTCCCTTGTAGGACAATACAGTGACTGAAGTAAGAAAGGAAAAGTGAATGAGACATAAAGAAAGAGAGAGATAAAGGTAGATAATAGATGTGTAGTGAGAGGTGTATAAAGAAATGCAAGGTAAATAGAGCTGTGAGAAAGAGAGAGGGCAAATGAGAAGAGGCATATGAATGAATGAATGAATGAAAAAATGGAAATGTATTTCTATAGCGCCTAACTACCCAGAGGCCTCGTAGCTCTGAGTGAAATGAAAGACAGAGTAGGGTTAGTCCGCGGTGCTAAGCGAGCGTTCCAAACAGATGGGTTTTTAAATTTTTACAAAAGGCCAAAAGATTGTTGTTCCCTCGCAGGGTCTGGGGAAGGGCGTTCCAGATTTTTGCAGCAGTGAATGAGAAGGAGCGTCCGCCCCATCTTACCTTTCTTATTTTCTTGGTGGCAGCCAAGTGTAGGGAGCTAGAGCATAAGGTCAGGTAAAGAAAGTGTTGAGTGGGAGAAGGGAAGAAAGGAAAAGTGTGAAGGATAGAAAATGGGATGTGCTGTTGAGCTAAAAGAGTTAAAGTAGGGAGACATAGGTGAGGCACAGAAGAATGAAGAAGGTTGATATTGTGATAGGAAGAGAGCGAGAGAAAAACAGAGGTGGAGAAATAGAGTATGTTGTGTGATAAGGAAAGAAGTAAAGACAGAGATGTGAGTAATAGCAATGTACAAAGAGGGCTGTAGAGAGAAAGTGAAGTGTGGGAGAGTAAACTGAAAAAGAGAGGAGGTGCATGGAAAAGGGAAAATAAGTTAAGTATTGAGGGAACAGGACTAGGAAGAGAGGGAGAGAGAAGAAGTGGAAAAGTTGGGTAGCAAACACACGGTGAGAAGTTTGGTAGTGAAAGACAGTGGACATTTATATATAGATAGATGAGATGATGAGAGGGGTGTGGGACAGAGAGAAGTAAGGAAGAGTTAAAGAGGTGGGAAAGTAAGAGGGTTAAGAGTGAGGTCAAAAGAGGTTTCATATATAAAGACTGAGAGATCAACAGAGGTGAAGTAAAGAGAATGAGATGGTTGAGGGAGACTTTAAGTAAATGGAGGAGATGGAAACCAAACAGTATGTGCAAAGAACTGGTTGAGATGGACAGTTGAGTAAGACAGAGGGGTGAGGAGATAGAGATATAGTGGTAGGGATGGTGACTGGTGGGGAGATAGAGGTGAGTTCATGAGAAAGAGGTATACAGTCGTGAGGGGGAAGACAGGTGTATTAATATTGAGCTTGGGTGAATCTCGATAATGGAGAGAGTTCAAATAGAGTGAGAACTGTGATACGTACATAAAGTTGTAGAGATTGGTAGCGAGGTAAAGAGAGAGTGATGAGACAGAAGAGGTGAGGTAATGATCAAAAAAGATAGAAAGTTCATTATTTCAATGTAATTGCTAAGAAATGCCTCAGGGCATGAGGTTTAAGGTTGGGCAGGACTGTGTGTCTGTCTGCCTGTGGTTAGGAGTGTTTGTATATTTGTTGATCAACATCAGCCATAATAAACCCCTCCTATTGACAGAAAAGACTGCACCACCCATCCATAAAATTTGTTGAAAATAATTTAGCTCTAGGTGTTTGTGAGATTGAAATCCATAGATGGGCAGAGGGACCTCAAACTGTACACTAACACTTTCGTAAACCAGTAAGCAATTCTTTCAAAATGATGTCTAGTAAAGGTTTGAAAATACCACTTCCATCTCCAGAAATAATTGACTTTGTATAGGGATTACTAACGGAGGCACAGGCATGGTGCCACACAGGCACACATTGATAACGCTGTAAGTAGGTGTACTCAGGGCTTGTATATGTTTGCATGGCTGGCAATGTTGACTATGTATACTGCATGTCGGGCTAAATGCATAAATACCTTTATGTTTACTGTTCTGTCTGGAAGGGTGTCTGTATGCCTGTGTGCCTGGTTGCCCATATGTCTTTTTTCTGCGTGTGTGAGTGCTGTATTAACGCATGACTATAGAGATGTAATTGTCTGTATGCATTGTGTGGGCTCTATATGTGTATGGGTTCCCAAATGCTGTATTTTACTATGTAAATTTGTTGCACAAGGTAGGACTTGTGGCTTTGTCACGCTATTTTCGTTGTGGGAAACAGAACAGGTGCAACTGGCCTATTCTTCTTGGCTCTCCTTTAGCCCACATTTAAAAAACATAACTGTAAAAGCTTTGTTCATAGTATGCCCACTTCTCATGATTTCAACAAGTCCTGTATTTATCATGGGATAAGGGGCTGCAGACTAAAAGAAATGCTATGGAGGAAGCTTGAGGATAGGGGACATGCAAAGTCAATCAGGATATGTTGCGAATGCAGAGACATTAAGAAAGAAGGCTGACTCAGAATGATATCTTCTTCCTGCATGTCATTCTTTAAATGATCACCGACAGACAGGCTCCGGGTAAAATGTTTACAGAGGCTCCATGCGAGATAAAATGTAGAGATGTCCGGGGCAGCTCTTAGTCAAACTGGCA
Source organism: Lissotriton helveticus (assembly GCF_964261635.1). Taxonomy (NCBI): domain Eukaryota; kingdom Metazoa; phylum Chordata; class Amphibia; order Caudata; family Salamandridae; genus Lissotriton; species Lissotriton helveticus. The sequence continues at coordinate 1,795,694,975 of NC_136068.1, forward strand.
TAGTATAATGAGCTGAGGCTTAGGCCCCTACCCACCAGCCTGACTGGGACCTTACTGCTGCCCCCACGATGCCCTGCCTCACTATGTCATGGTAGGGCAGTCAAAATGATACTAATAGAAGCATAGTGCACATGCCAGCCCAAACTGTTAACCATATTAACAAAGCAAGGCTCAGGCTGCGACTATCAGTGACAGTATTTTATTTAATGAATTTTGTTTTAAAAGCACATTTGTTTGCTTTTTTTAAACACAGGTACATAGAAAACTGGTGCTGTGGGGCTCAGGTGCCCAGGGAAGGTGTGGGCCCTGGGCAAGGGCCCATTTGCCCATGCCTTATAACGTTTCTGCCTCACCTACTGTTATATTCCATACAGGTACCTTATATAGGCACAGGTAAACATCACAACCTTTTATCTATATCATCCCCTACATTACATACATAACGGATCTTAGGCACTGACCTTTTACCTAGATACGACACTGTATTCAGAACGCGGGTTTTTCCCTGGTTCAATACTCATACATTATGCATGAGGCTTCTTGGAAGCACAGCAGGACGAACATCTCCTGCAAAATATCTATGTTAAAGTTCAGGTCCGATGTCATCCTTAGGCCGACAGAGTAACACAGCAAGGTAGGAGCCCAGGGGAGACATGTGGGTATACATATATATATATATGATGGCTTGCTTAGAGAGACAGAGGAGACCGTGACTTCCCAGCTGACACACTGACCAGAGACGCTGAAGTTCCTGCATGCAGACGCTCCAGCTAGCAGTGGTCAAACATTCCTCGCGGGGTGTCCAACTCGAGACCAGGACAGGGTCCCACATTCTCTAATACTATGGTAATTGGGTGGCCTAGACCTTAGAGGGATTCTTGGCATAACATCCACACAGATGCTAGGTACATTTAGGTACTTCTAGTTAGGGAGACATCGTAGGAGTATGCACCTATTATCATGCATTCTATGTACTTGTATATATTCATGATTACTGCAAAAAGGCAGCACTGTACCATCCTTTCACTTTCATAGTATTGCTAACCAATCAATCAATCAATCAATCAAGAAATTTATATAGCGCGCTACTCACCCGGAGGGTCTCAAGGCGCTGGGGGAGGGGGGTCTGCTACTGCTCGAACAGCCAGGTCTTGAGTTGCTTCCTGAAGGAGAGGTGGTCTTGGGTCTGACGGAGGTGGATGGGGAGGGAGTTCCATGTCTTGGCTGCCAGGTAGGAGAAGGATTTTCCTCCCATGGTGGCTCTTCGGATGCATGGAACGGCGGCGAGGGCGTGGCTGGTCGAACGAAGCTGGTGGGTGGGAGTGTAGAAGGTCAGGCGGTTGTTGAGGTACATGGGGCCCAGGTTGTGGAGGGCCTTGTGTGCGTGGGTGAGGAGTCGGAACATGATTCTCTTGTTGATGGGGAGCCAGTGCAGGTCTCTCAGGTGTCCGGAGATGTGGCTGTGACGGGGGATGTCCAGGATGAGTCGTGTGGAGGCGTTCTGGATGCGTTGGAGTCTCTTCTGTAGTTTGGCTGTGGTTCCGGTGTAGAGGGTGTTTGGGGACGAGTGCCTGTGTGACCGTCTTCCTGGTTTCGGTGGGGATCCATCGGAAGATCTTCCGGAGCATGCGTAGGATGGTGAAGCACGAGGACGAGACAGCGTTGACTTGTCTGGTCATCGAGAGGGAGGAGTCCAGAATGAAGCCCAGGTTGCGTGCGTGGTCCGTTGGTTTGGGTGCGCTGCCCAGGGCAGGGGGCCACCAGGAATCGTCCCAGGCGGAGGAAGATGGTCCCAGGATGAGGACTTCCGTCTTGTCTGAGTTGAGTTTTAAACGGCTGTTCTTCATCCACTCGGCTACTTCTTTCATCCCTTCGTGTAGGTTGGTTCTCGCGGTCGCTGGGTCGTTGGTGAGGGAGAGGATCAGCTGAGTGTCGTCGGCGTAGGAGATGATGTTGAGGTTGTGTTGGCGTGCGATGGCCGCGAGGGGGCTCATGTAGATGTTGAAGAGGGTGGGGCTGAGTGATGATCCTTGTGGTACGCCGCAGATGACTTCGGTGGCCTCGGATCTGAACAGGGGCAGGCGGACTCTCTGGGTTCTTCCGGCGAGGAACGAGATGATCCACTCCAGTGCCTTATCTTGGGATCCGATGTTGCTGAGGCGGTGTACTAGGGTGCGGTGGCAGACAGTGTCGAACACTGCGGAGAGGTCCAGGAGGATGAGGGCCGCTGTTTCCCCGTTGGCAAGCAGGGCTCGGACGTCCTCAGTGGCTGCGATGAGGCCGGTCTCGGTGCTGTGGTTGGCTCGGAAGCCGGACTGCGAGTGGTCGAGGGATCCGTTCGTCTCCAGGAAGGCGGCAAGCTGTCGGTTGACGATCTTCTCGATGACTTTAGCAGGAAACGGGAGGAACGAGATGGGGCGGTAGTTCTTGAGGTCGGTGGGGTCTGCTGAAGGTTTCTTCAGGAGGGCGCTGATTTCGGCATGCTTCCACCTCTCCGGGAAGGTGGCGGTGTTGAAGGAGCAGTTGATGACGTCTCGGAGTTGGGGTGCGATGACGGAGGAGGCCTTGTTGAAGACATGGTGGGGGCATGGGTCGGTTGGTGTTCCGGCGTGGATGATGCTCATTGTGTGGATGGTGTCTTTGGTGCTGACCGGGGTCCAGGCGCGGAGGGTGGTGGTGGGGGGCGTCGGTTCGGTGGTTGGGTGCGTGGGCTGTGTGCCGCAGCTAATGTGTATGTCGGCGATCTTGCTGTGGAAGAACGAGGCGAGTGAGTCGCAGAGGTCTTGCGAGGGGGTGATGTCGTTCGTTCTGGCGCTGGGGTTCGAGAGCTCTTTGACGATGCTGAAGAGTTCTTTGCTGTTGTGTGCGTTGTTGTCTAGTCGTTCCTTGAATGTTGTCTTCTTGGTGGCATGGATCCGCTGGTGGTGTTTGCGGGTGGCGTGCTTGAGGGCAGTCATGTTGTCTTTAGTCGGGTCTTTGCGCCAGGCTTTCTCGAGGGTGTGGCAGTTCTTCTTGAAGTTCAATGAGATCGGCGTTGAACCAGGAAGCCTTCTGAGATGGTTTTTCAGGGGTGCGAGGTCATCAGCGCAGTTGGTGATCCACTGTGTGAAGTTGTTGGCTGCCTGGTTGGGGTCCGTTGAGCTGGTGGGAGGATTCAGGTTCAGGGATGTGGAGATCTGGTCGGAGGTGATCTTGTTCCAGCTCCTGCGGGGAACCTGTTGCGGGTGGTGGTGGGTTGGGGTCCTTCTGAAGCTGAAGTGGACGCAGCTGTGGTCTGTCCAGTGGAGTCCGGTGGAGTGGCTGAAGGAGACGTCCTTGCTGGAGGAGAAGACGGGGTCGAGCGTGTGTCTGGCGTAGTGGGTGGGGGTGTTTACCAGTTGCTTGAGTCCGAGGTTGGCGAGATTGTCCAGCAGGGTGGTGGTTGCTGTCCTTGTTGTTCTCTAGGTGGAAGTTGAGGTCCCCTAGGAGGATGTAGTGAGCGAGGAGAGGGCGTGCGGGCTGATGAAGTCTGCAATGTCTTCGCTGAATTGTGTGCGAGGTCCTGGGGGTCTGTAGATGAGGGAGCCTCTGAGTGTGGTCTTGGGGTCGGTGTGTATCTGGAAGTGGAGATGTTCGGCGGCTGTGAGGGTGTCGTCGGAGTTGGTCGTGATGCGGATGGTGTTCTTGTCGACGATGGCGATGCCTCCTCCTGTCTGGTTGAAGCGGTCCCTCCGGGTAATCTTGTATCTGTCCGGGATGGCGATGGCGATGTCGGGCGCTGCGGAGGCGTTCATCCATGTTTCCGTGAGGAAGGCGACGTCTGGAGATGTGGTGTCGAGCAGGTTCCAGAGTTCCACGGCGTGTCTGTAGACGGAGTGGGTGTTGAGCAGGATGCACTTCAGGTGGTTGCTGCTGGTGCTCGGCTTGGCGGGTGCGGTGCAGGACCGGATGCTGGAAAAGTTGCAGGATCGGCAGCGGAAGGGTCTGTGGGTGTGTCGCGGGGTGGCTCGGTAGCATCAGGGGATCCGGCCGGTGTTGAGTGCGTTGAGTGTGGCGGCGTCGTACTTCCGGCGGGTGGGATGGCCTCTGCGGGGGCCAGGGGTTCTGGCGCTGGGCGCGGTCGAGGCGCAGACGGGCTTGCCTTTGGCGCGCCTTCGGCGCACCATCGGCGAGCCCGCTGCGCGTGCGTGGGGGCGTCATAAGAAGGGAGCCGGGAGGGAGGGTCCGCTGGGTGGCGGGAGCGGGGGGTCCAATCGGCTGGCGCGGGGCAGAGCCGCAGGGAGGCAGCGGCGGGGAAGTCGGGTGTGGGCGGCCGGGCGGCTCAGCGGCGGCTAGGTCACCTGCAGCAAATCTGGTAACTCGCAGGAGCGGTAGCAGGAGGAGCGTGGGGGCGACCAGGCCTAGGCAAGGCTCAGTGGTCGCTCCATATATCTCTGCGACCATCTAATGGCTGTTGCAGTTCATATATTCTAGACTAGAATATCAACTGTTCAATAAATCCTTATTGAAACGCCCAACCTGTTTATTCTGAGAATTTCTGGACAAACTAAGTGAGCACGAGTGACTTAGTGAAAAATAGTACATTGTTTCTACGATCCTGGAGGATGTTCTGAGTTTGCCAGAAACTATTCTCTCCCCGATAAGAGGAGATTCTAGCGGCACTGTGAGCTAGCTAACGCAAACAGACTATCGTATCCGGTGGGGATGCTTGGAACCAGTCTACCACCAAACCCAGTGTATGTCATCTGAAACGTGTAGATCCTGTATAGGTAATAAAGGGAACTACACGACATGGCCACGCCAATGTTGGTTGGGTACTTATTTAACAGCAGAATCTGAGTAGTTCAGTCATGCTATTCTCATAGACCCCTACTCACAAAACACCAGAGACATCTGGAGTGGGTGGCCACAAACTCCGCCAAAGCTGAGTAGGCGAAAAATGTATTGGCTGTTGGTTAATCAAGCTTGAAGGACACAGTGTTTATTAAAATTGTGAAATAAAGCCTTATCTTAGTTTCCTTGAAAAAACTTCTTCTTTAAAAAAATTATTGAGTTAGGAAATAACACAAAAGTGAATTTCCACATCTCACCCGGAGAAGATGTGGATGCTATACAAATTGCACTAAAATTCAGACATGCAGTCACCATGAAACTGTTAGGAAATGGATTATCGTCTAGGGGTAGCTTAGTAGCTTTCGTGATTTAGGCACATGAATCAAACAAAACAGAAGTATTTTATTTGTGGGTTTCATTCCCGGCAGCAGATGTGAGAATATAGACATTTCACTTTTACACAGAGGTAGATGCACAATTGGAATATGACCCGTTCGAGGATATAGAGATTCTACTCATGTACCAAGGACACTTATTCTGGGAGAAAGGCGCCTTACCCCACATAAGAAGAAGAGTAAAATAAGGCCCACTCGGAGGAGACAGGGCAACATTGCCGAAATTAGCTTCCTAAACACCACATCCTGACATTGACACCATGCCACAGGCAGACTTACTCATACAACACAAGATTTAATTAAAATCTATAGAAACTTAATACAATTCGTCATGAGGACTTTCACAGTCCAGCCATCAACAGTTGCAACAAATTGAACTCAATCACAGGGTACAGCAACTAAAATCACACCACAAACGTCACACACAGTAAGGGGCAACAAAATGCCCATGAAAAGTGAACAAACGTCATTCTGTGTAGCTCAGAAAATAACACAACAAGAGGCAGCATCCCTGAATACTATCCCATATGAAAAAGAAAGAATGCTGCTATTCTGCTTGCCCATGGGGATAACATTACAAGTAGAGGATTGTACTACTTGGGGTACAGTCTTTGCTGCCATATATACCAGGACTCATGGTATTCCTACGTTAGCGGTGGTACCAGACGTATTAAGACAAATACAAAACATGTACGGAGCAGAACCGGCTCTGAATTTAGGGATGATGTTACTAGGTAACTATGACCAGGTATCAGCCATAATACTAGCTAATGTGAAAGGGGAAGCAGCTTAAGTGGCAAACTGTCAGCACCTAAGGGAGTTCAGTCCTATGGATCAACAACAGAAACTACCCAAAATAATTGAAACTGCGTATGCAGAATTAGGCCGAGACAGTTTGGGTGGGAAAGCTTTAAAACCACAATTGATGGGCAGTCCTGAAAAGGACACTTCAAAGCCGACACCTACTTCTTCTAAAAGGAAGTGGGATAATGAAAAACAACAAAACTTTAAAGGAAACAGATCTTAATCCCAAGGCAGATATCCTCCACAGGAGCCCTCCTGAAAAGAGGTGTAAGCTCAGGAATAGGGATAATATTAGTAAACCTGACAACTATCAGGATACTGATACACGTTCCTCTCGTTGCTTTCAGGGTTCATCAAAAAACTCCAAGAGAGAAGGACAGTCAGAAAGACAAGTAGAGAGTACAAAGTCCAGAGACAAGCAGCACGCTCAAGACTATACTTCCAAAAAAGAAGAAAAGTTCATAGTTCAAAAAGAAGAAGGTCGCTGGTTTAAAGATCAGACATGCCCAGAATTCTGAGAACTCGACTACTGAACGGGGAATGGGCTCTGACAATGCTAAACAGCCCAATAGTAGCATTTGTTATCACCAGCCCTGGCACCCTCTGTGCACTTTACTAGGGACTTCTTGGTGACACAAATATGCCAATCATGGATAACCAATCATCATAACAATTTACACAGGGAGCACTTGCACTTTGACACTGAACAGCAGTGGCAAAGTGCCCAAAGCATCTTAACGAGCAAAAACTAAATCCAGCACAGCGTCAAAAATACAGGAGGTAGAGGCAAAAAGATAGGGGACCTACGCCAACGATGCCAGGTCTAACATTCATAAAGCCAGATTGATCAGGGTGGGTAATAGAATGCCAAATAGGGCCTAATCTAGTAACGAGTATTTTTGCATATAATTTACAATCTTTGATTAATTAAAGATATAGGACGATAGTTAGATACAAGAGTGGGATCTTTATCTGGCTTTGGAATTAAAATATTACCTTCAGTAAAAGAACCATAGGTAGATCCAAAAAACTCAAAAAGTTGAAATAAAAAAGGTAAAAGGTGTGATTGAAATTCTTAGTAAAATTATTCTGGTATCCCATCAGGACCAGGAGACTTATTTTTGTTTAGGGATTTTATGGCTTATAAAATTTCATTTTTATCAGATTGTGATATCTTTGGTAATCCACAGGAAGCTAAAAAGGAATCAGTTAAAGAAGTATCATGAAAATCAGGCTTAATATACAATTTAGAATAGAAATTCAAAAATTCATTGACGATTTCATTGTGAGAAAAGCAATTTTACCATGAGGACCATGAATTAAATTGGTTTGAGTTTTGTCCTTTTTATGCATAGATAATAAGCTAAGAGTCTTCCAGATCTATTGGCATTAAAACTAAATTTGGCTTTAGCATTTTTATTTATTTTATTTATAATTACATTTATCAAGCGCACAGCTACCCGGAGGTTTCCCGGCGCTAAGCAAACTGAGCAGAAAGGGAAACAGAGAAAGTCAGACCAGGAAGGTTAAAAATCAAAAAGCCAAGTTTTAATTCCTTTCCGGAATTTCAGAAAACAAAGTTCAGAGCGCAGAGATTGGGGTAAGGAGTTCCATAACGAGGGTGCCAGCAGGGAAAACGAGCGTCCTCCCATTTTGGCTCTGGTGACACGAGGGATCTTACATTTGTTCTGAGTGGAGGACCTAAGTGTACGGGGGGGGATGTATTGCTGAACCAAAACAGAAAGATAATGAGGGGCTCTACCTGTCATGATCTTATGCATATAGCAGAGTGCTTTGAATTTAATTCTGCTCTCGATGCATAACCAGTGCAGTTTACGCCTATGCTGTGAGACCGAGGATCTCGCAGGGAGGTGACAGATAAGGCGGACTGCCATATTCTGTACCACCTGAAACCTCCTGGTCACCTCCTTGCCGGCACCGAGGAATAGGATATTCCCATAGTCCAGGCGTGAGGTGACAAGAGCCTGGACTACAGATCTCAGGGTGTCGGCAGGCAGCATCCACGTAATTTTCCTCAGCCACCTGATGATGGTGGTACAGGTGGCTGAGACTTTCACCGCGTGTTGTTTAATGAATGAATGATGAATGAATGAATGAATGAATGATTACACATTTCTATAGCGCATGGTTACCCTAAGGCATCCCAGCGCTTATGTGGTCAAGTCATCTCCATTAACTTTAGCAGAATAGGAAGGTTTTCAGCATTTTTCTAAACCTGAGATGGTTCTCCTCCAATCGGATAGCATCTGGAAGATTGTTCCAGAGCTTTGCAACCTGTAGAGCGAAACGTCTGCCCCCGGTGCGCGATCTCCTGATCCTGGGGATTGCCAGTAGATTCTTATTGCTGGATCTCAGGGTTCTGCATGTTTGATAAGGCATAAACAAGGGTGCAAGAATGTCTGGTCCCGAGTTATGCAGGGCTTTGTGAGCAATAGTCATCGCTTTAAATTGAATTCGTTGTTGCACAGGCAACCAATGCAATTGCCTCAATGCTGGTTTGACAGAGGTTCTGCGTGGGATGTTTAGTAGCAATCGGGCAGCACAGTTTTGGATGGTCTGAAGGATCTTGATTGTCCCTTTAGGGGCCCCTAGATAGACTGCGTTGGCATAGTCTAATCGAGATAGTATAAGGGATTGGACTAGGATCCTTCTAGCCTCAAAGGGAAGTAGTCCTAAAATTTTTCTGAGTGCTCTCATGAGGGCGTAACCAGTCCCCGCTACCTTCCGGGCTTGGACCTGAAAATTAAGGGCTGGGTCGAGCCACACTCCCAAGCTCTTAATTTGCTCCTTAGGGGTTGGAGGCTGCCCCAAAGAGTCCGGCCACCACATATCCACAGAGGTAGGTGGTTTATGTCCTAACATCATGACCTCTGTTTTAGCTCCATTAAGCTTCAAAAAAGAGTCATTCATCCAATCCTGAACTTTACTAAGACAGGAGGATAGGTTGTTATAAGTCGTCTCCTGCCCCGACAGGGAGATGATAAGCTGAGTATCATCAGCATAAGTTACCAACTGTACTCCCCAGGGTTGCACCACCTCAGCCAAAGGTCTCATGTAAATATTAAATAGAGTAGGGCTGAGGGATGACCCCTGGGGAACACCACATTGGAGCTGTATTGGGGCTGAAACTATGTCATCCTCAAATACTGAAAAGGTCCGATTGGACAGGAAGGAGCTAAGCCAGTTCAGTGCGGTCCCAGTGACACCTATATCACTCAATCTCTGAATGAGAATCGCGTGATTAACGGTATCAAAGGCCGCACTGAGGTCTAATAATAGTATGGCCGCACATTTCCCTTCGTCCAAAATCTTCCTGGTTTCTTCAATTACAGCCACCAGGGACGTTTCAGTACCCTGTTTACATCTAAACCCAGTCTGGGTGTAATGTAGCAGATTATTAGCCTCAATGAAGGTGGATAGAAGAGAGTTAACATGTTTTTCCGCAATCTTGCTAACAGTGGGCAACAGGGAAATAGGACGGTAGTTGGAACAATCGTCAGGATTGAGGTTGGGCTTTTTTAATAACGCTCTTACTCTTGCTTGTTTCCACATGGTTGGAACTACCCCTGAGGACAAGGATGTATTAATCACATTCTGCATCACAGGGGCTACTGTGTTTGAGACAAGCTTGAGGATGGTTGGTGGAGCTATGTCACTAGGTGATCCAGATTTCAAATTGCCCAAAAGCAATTGGGCCTTGTCGACATCCAGAGGGGAGAATTCATTGAGCGTAGGTAGATCTTGTGCCAAAGGGGGGTTAGCCCTATTGCAGTCACCTGTGGCAGTCGCTTGAAAAGATGCATAGATATTCGCTACCTTTGCGGCAAAAAAATTTGCCAAGTCCCTGCAGCGCGGGAGTGCCATATTCGAGTCCATAACAGGGGTAGGAGGGGTAACCAAGGCTTTAAAAATTTTAAAAATTTCCCTGGAGGAACTAGCAGCTAAAGAGATTTTTTCCTGATAATAGTTGGACTGGGTCACTTTTATAGCCTGCTTATAATTGCGTAATGCTAGTCTGTAAACTTTTTTATTATCTTCACCGTAGTCTTTCCTCCACCTTCTCTCCTTCTGTTTACATATCTGTTTGAGTGTTCTCAACTCCGGTGTGTACCACGTTTTTTTATTCGCCCCTTTCCGATGGGAAAGTTCAGTTTTAGGCAGGGTCACCTCAAGGGATTCCTCTAGCCAATGATTAAAATGCGCATTTGCCTCTATTGGGTCATTAGTATACTCTGGTTTTGATTTCCTAAGTTCCGATGTCCATTTGTCCACAGGGAGTTTGGACCAGATCCTACACATTTTTTTAGAGACGTTGGTCTGTATTGGTTGCTTATAGTGGGTCAAGGAGAAGGACAAGAGGTTGTGGTCCGACCAGGGAACCACTGTTGAGTTTTCGAACTTCAACGCGTTCATATTGGTATAACAATGGTCAAGAGTGTGACCTGCTATATGTGTGGAACCTAGAACGATTTGTTTGAGTTCCATCACCTCTAAAGCTGTTAACAGTTTTTGACAGGCATGGGAGTCTCCTTCATCCAGATGAATATTAAAATCTCCCAGCATAGTAAAGTTAGGGGCATTGCAGGAGAGATTAATGGCGCAGCTCACAAGCTCGTCACAAAATTGGCCGAGGGGTCCAGGGGGCCTATACACAAGGAGCCCTGTACATGTACAGGTCGGGGACAGTGTAATGGAGAAGGACAGACTTTCTGAACCTTCTATAGCGACCTTCTCCTGTCTGCAAATCGCTGATGTTTTGTAAATTATCGCAATCCCTCCACCCCTTCCATCAGTACGGTCTTGTCTTATGATTGCATAATTAGGCGGTAAAGCTCTTACGATATCTGGGTCGGAGCTCTCGTTAGTCCATGTCTCCGTTAAGAAGAGTACCTCCAGGTCTCGTTCTTCCAGGAGTAATGAAATTTCCAGCGCATGCTTGCGCAGGGATCTGCAATTTATTAGTGCTAATGAGTAGGAGCCTACATCAGGGGTAACAATATCAGCCGTAAACTTAAAATTACATCCATTACATGGGATCTGGTCATTGACATATGGAGAGAGAAGATTACAGGTAGACTTGTGCTCACTTCTGATTGCCAGGAGTTGGTCCCTAGTATATGTTCTTAGTGGATTATCGGCAGTCCTAGATGTTAGGGGGGTAGCCCCTAGTCCCGTACAGGCCCGTACGGGCCCAGACGGGCTTACCTTTGGCGCACCTTCGGCGCGCCGCCGGCGCGCCCGCTGCGCCCGCACGCTGCGCTGTCGGGAATCAGTCTCCATTTATTGAATGGAGGGGGGCAGAAGGTGGGACAACAACTAGTCCACTCACCTCAATTCCTCCCCAAGATGTCTGCCGGCCCTGTCTCAGACCGCGTCAGAGCCTAGATCGCTCTGCGCGGGGAGCAGGGTTCGATTCCAGCAAGGGTCAGCAAATTGTTTAAAAAGGATCCTAAATTAAATATTTAAACGTCGCAACACAATTCAATAATTTTTTTAAAAATGAGCAGCAGCCTAAACCCCCGGCTTCCGCCTCAGGGGAGATAACACACTTCAATAATTTTTAAAATGAGCAGCAGCCTAGACCCCCGGCTTCCGCCTCAGGGGAGATAACACACTTCAATAATTTTTAAAATTTTTAAAATGAGCAGCAGCCTAAACCCCCGGCTTCCGCCTCAGGGGAAATAACACGACACACTTAGTATGTGCCGGCGCGTTTCTACAAGCCTTAAATACAGTGGGCAGGAGGTGGGACAACAACTAGTCCACTCACCTCAATTCCTCCCCAAGATGTCTGCCGGCCCTGTCTCAGACCGCGTCAGAGCCTAGATCGCTCTGCGCGGGGAGCAGGGTTCGATTCCAGCAAGGGTCAGTAAATTGTTTAAAAAGGATCCTAAATTAAATATTTAAACGTCGCAACACAATTCAATAATTTTTTAAAAAATGAGCAGCAGCCTAAACCCCCGGCTTCCGCCTCAGGGGAGATAACACACTTCAATAATTTTTAAAATGAGCAGCAGCCTAGACCCCCGGCTTCCGCCTCAGGGGAGATAACACACTTCAATAATTTTTAAAATTTTTAAAATGAGCAGCAGCCTAAACCCCCGGCTTCCGCCTCAGGGGAAATAACACGACACACTTAGTATCCTTAAATGATAGCTGGTTATCAAAGATAACCCCTAGATTACGAGCAGACACGGTGGGAATAGGTAAAGGCCCCATCTCAGGTGGCCAATGTTGTGGGCCCCAGAGCGAGGTGTCTGAACCAAACAGGAGCAGTTCGGTCTTGTCCCCGTTTAATTTTAATTTGTGCTTCAGCATCCAATCTGATATTTGTTTCAGCCCAGATTGAAGAGAAGAAGAGGGAAGATTTTTATTGGTAGACAATGAGTAGATGACTTGAGTGTCATCAGCATAGGAATAAATTGTGAGACCAGCCTGTTCTGCCAAAAAAGCAAGGGGTCTCACATACAGGTTAAAGAAAAGGGGACTAAGGATAGACCCTTGGGGAACACCGTGAGTGGAAGGGAATATGGATGAAACAGAAGAAGAAGAGAAAACTTGAAACGTGCGATCAGAAAGAAAATTAGCAATCCAGGCCAGGGCGGAGCCTCCGACGCCAATAGCCTTCAGGGTGGACAACAAGATGGAATGGGAGACGGTGTCAAATGCGGCACTCAAATCAAGCAAGATGAGTGCCACCGTCTCCCCATTGTCCACCTGCCGTCTAATGGTCTCTGACACACCCAACAGAGTGGTCTCCGTAGAAAAACCAGCCCTGAACCCGGATTGAGAACCATGTAAAAAATTGGAGGTTTCAACATATGAATTAAGCAAAGAGTTAACATGTTTTTCCAAGATCTTGGAAAAACATGAAATCAAAGAAATGGGGCGAAAATTAGAAGGATTGTTGGGGTCAGCGTTAGCCTTTTTCAGCAGTGGAACCACCATAGCGTGCTTCCAGTCACTAGGAACAATAGCTTCTGTTAACGAGGCGTTCAGGACATCCAAAATAATAAGGAGTGAGGCTGAGTCCAGAGAGCTCAGAACTTGAGGGGGCATTGGATCAAGGGGGGAGCCAGATTTGATGTCATGGAAATACTTTTTTAAGAGCCCAGGAGAAATGGGGTCCCACACTTGAAGTGGGGGGATCACTGACTCAGAACAGGGAATGAGAATAGGGGGAACATTGCACAGATCTTGCGCAGAAGGAATAGAGGCTGCAGACATAGAGTTAAAAGTGTCGTAGATCCTATCAATTTTCGCAAGAAAGAAATTGGCTAAGGCATTGCACTGGACCGTGTTCAAGCAGGGGTCCTTAGGTACCGAGGACGCACCTGACAAGTCTTTGACTATTTTAAACAGGGCCTTCGGCCTATTTTGTGCTGTCAGTATGGTGCTGTTAGCAAAATTAGCTCTGGCGATGTCACAGGCCGAATGATAGGCTTTAAGGGCAGACTTATATTTTGCTTTGTGCTCCGGGTCATAGTTGGAGCGCCAAATACGTTCCAGCTTTTTGCAGTTGGATTTTTCTAGACGGAGGGAGTCAGTAAACCAAGGTGCCGGTGGATGGTGAATTTGTGCTTTATTTTTATGGATAGGAAGACACGCGTCCAGAGCAGTTATCAACCATGATCTAACAGCCGGAAGCTCTTTAATGGTCGTGCCGGAAACTGTGGGTTTTGAGTTGGCAAGAAAAGAATTTAATTTGTCTATATCTAGACGTTTCCAGTTCCTACTGGCATTATGGGGAAGACCGGGACTTAAGGAGTGGGATTCCCTCAATTTGATGGAAAAATTGACGATATAATGGTCAGACCAGAGGACCGGAATTGCAGATTGATAGACAATATCAGTAAGGTTAGATATAATGGGATCGAGAAGGTTGCCAGCCTTGTGAGTAGGGTCAGAATTATGAAGGTGAAGGTCGAGTGCTTCAAGATCCTGTAAAAGACGCTTAGAAATCGCGCAAGAAGCAGAGTTAAAATGAATATTTAGATCACCTACAATAATGAAGTTGGTTGATTGCAGTAAAAACGGAGCGATAAATTCAGGAAGTGAGGAAGCATTAGTGATTTGAATGCCTGCGCTTTTACTAAGGTTAGAGTTCAATTCATACCACAATTTTTGCAGTTTAAATTTATACTGAGGATAATAGGTAATAAAAAGTAGTTCATTTTTCGCAATTTGTTTTTGTAGGTCTTTAGTATTCGCATTAAAGGTTTGTTATTGTGTGCCTTAATGGAGATCGTTATCCCCCTAATATAAGCTTTAAAAAGCATCCCATCTATTAAATTTAGAGGTAGAACCTTCTGGGTTAAATAAAAATAGTCTTTAATGGGTGTTAAAAGTTTTGGTTTGTTCTGTTCATTAATCACTATACCAGTGTTCATTCGCCATCTAGACTGTTTAGTATAAGTTGATTCTAAATTCAAAACCAAGGAAATAGGTGCATGGTCTGAGACATCAATGTTACCAATTTGAGGATCATTTACTGAATTAATTAGGGGGCCTTGCTTAGCAAGCCACGATGGCGGCTGTGCTCTGCTGAGGCTCCGCGATCGGGCTAGCATCCTGCCCTGTTCCAATGATCGCCGGGAGCCCCAGCTTCCAAACTCGGCACATCGGTGCGATACGGACCACGCTGCCGTGCGGAATCCCGAGTGACGCCTCCCGCCGGAGCCGCGCGCCAAGCTGCAAAATGGCGGTCGCAGCTCGGCTCTGATGAGACCGGCACCACTGCATGCCTGATCCACCTGATTTGAAGCCCCGAACGGTGCGACCGGCCGGCCACCAAGGAGACCCTGGTCGGAGGACGTGGCCGGTCCTGTATGGCGTAGACGCGACCTGGTTTCCTACCAGAGCTCCTTGAACGAGAGCAAGATGGCGGCCGCAGCTCCGGGACCCCGCAATTCCTGCGTCCTGTCCTGGAGGGAAGTCTGACCCAGCCTCCGCAACGATCCCCCCAGCCTCCACGGCTTGACAGTGCCGGCTCCGCGGCGTTGGACCCGGCGGACTGCCGCGACTCCTACAGGGCGGTGAGTGCCTGCCCCCCCACCCGAAGAATTGGCCCTGGTGCCCCAGTGGCCCCCTGCATCTTCCGGGACCCATCGGGAGGCGCCTGCCCCTCCATCCCCCGGGCGGGGGGACCGAGGCATCCCTGGGCCTGGAGGCAACCATCCGGACCGCAATGCCTGACTTCAACATGGCGCCTGAGGGGACCCCAGCACCGGGCCCGATGTGTGGTACCATGTCCCCACTGTAGGAGCGGCAGCACCCTCGGATTAACGGCGGCCGCCCGACACACCGAGGACGACCCTCCAACACACTAAGACCCCTGGAACCTTGCCACTTGGCCCCTGACCCGCCGCCAGCTCTGTGCACCGGACGGAGGGGTGGGGCACTGCCACCCCCCACACAACATTGCCGTGGGAGACGAGGGGGCCCCCTACCTCAGAAGAGGCCTGCCGGAAGGATATACCTCCCAATCCACCTGAGCCCACGAACGGATGTGTACTTAACCCCTTCCCACCCCACCGACACCACCAGTAGCTGCGGACCACTGACCCACCCCGGACCTGGGCCCTCCCGGCTTTCATTCCCCCTAGGGCTTCTGGACTGCCGGGTGCTCGGGACCGCTGGACCGCGTCTAGGCACCAATTGTCTTCACCATTGACACTTGTCTGCTGCTCGGCGCCCCACCGGGGTGAGATCACTGCACGGGCGGACCCCCTTACCGCTCCCACACCACCACCAGCTACGCGACCAACCCCTACAGGGTTACCGTCTGCCCCGGCGAACTGATATCCAGCGGCCCGCTGTTCCCTACATACACGGCATTACAAGACTCTTCCCAACGGCCCCATGGGGAAACCAAGAGGCCAGCAGGTGACCGCCGTCCCTGAAACGGCCCCTGAGAACATGCCGCAAACACGGGCCTGGATGCACGTCAACACCCCACATACGGACCCCACACTGTCGGCGAAACTGGACCAGGTGCTGGCAGCTATTGAATTGTCCCGGCTCTCGATGGAGGAACGATTGGGTGCCCTGACGACGGACATCAGCCTGATTCGCGATGACCACCGTAAGTTGGCGGATAGAGTGAAAGAAGGGGAGCAGATTGTGGCCGCGCTGCAACCCAAGGTGAAAACTCAGGCTACGAACATGCAGGACGTTTTACGCCGCGTGGCGGCCCTTGAGGAGCGCGCGGTTGATTTGGAGGGGCGCTCGAGAAGATGCAACATCCGCGTCCTAGGACTGCCGGAAGGTATTGAGAACTCGGACCCCCTGACCTACATGGAGTCATGGACCAGCTCTTTCACCCCCGAATCGGAACGTTCGGCATTCTTCTCTATTGAAAGAGCCCACAGGGTCCCCGCCCGGAAACCTAAGCCGGGCTTCCCTCCTCGTCCCATGCTGGCCAAGTTCCTGCACTTCCGAGACCGCGATGCAGTGCTTCGAGTGGCCCGGGCAGCGGGCCCCCTGCAGGTAGAAGACCAACAAGTCATGGTGTTCCCAGACTATGCCCGAGAAGTCCAACAGCAGAGGTCCACCTTTCAGGATGTTAAAAGACGCCTCCACGCGAATGATGTCCAATACTCCCTACTGTTCCCGGCTCGCCTCAAGGTACTCCACAAAGGAAAGGCCCTATTCTTCACCACTGCGGATGAGGCACAGGATTGGGCTGAGTTCCACTGCCCGCTGATCCCAAAAGCCAGGCCCCAACGGGAACACACCAGCAATTCGCGCCGATCCCGGAGACGAGGCTTGAAACGTACCCAGGCGGGCTCGTCCAAAAGCCCAGCTTCCTCCCCCTTGGGCTCACCCGACCTCACGCAAATCATGCGAGAGAGATGAGACGCTTTGAAAGCGGTGACAGATTTACACCTCTCTCCCCTTGCACCGGACCTTGAACATCAACCGCATCTGTTCACCCCTGAGAAAGACCGAGACAGTGATGGCTCAATGTCGGGGTTTGGCCCGATCTCTTCCCCTCTCATTGTCACACACATGGTGGACGCTACCCTGGTTGGACAACCTGGCGCCCCTTCCTGAAGGGCGGACTAACTACTACTGTATCCTCTTTTCTTGGCCGCTCTATGTGCTATTTGTGATCCAATGCTGCATGATTGATTAACTGTGAGACACATCTCCTACAAAAGCCCGATCCGCGCACAAGCCCAGCGGTAACACATGCTGCCACCCCCGCATAATCCTGTTATATTTCTCCCCTAGTGGGACATTGGTTTGGATATGCCGCCCCCGGTGATATATCCCTTGTATTGGGACTGTTTCCCACCCGTAGTTCTACCTGTTGTTACTCCCGACAGTTCCCCCACTGTACCTTTGGAAGCATGGCGCGCAGGAGCACACACGAGACACACGACCACACTGCCCTCGGGGACTGCTACGGAGAGGCTCCGCTCGCAAACACAATCCCTTAGTAATGATGGCTCCACGTTCGGATGTTAATGTCCTCACGCTCAATGTACGGGGCCTCCACATGCCCAGTAAACGATACTCTGTCTACTCCTACATAAAGCGAATGTCAGCTAATATTGCTCTTTTACAAGAAACACATATTAATGCTACTGAATTAGGCAGGTTACAGGCCAAATGGCGAGGGACCTTCTGTGCCACAACATACTCAGCATTTGCGCACGGCGCCTTAATATGGGTTAGGCCAGGAACCCCCTTCCGAACACTTAGACGGGTGGTAGACAAGGAAGGCAGATATGCACTACTGGAGGGGCTCTTAGACGGACAGGGGATCCTCCTGGGTAGCATTTACACCCCTAACACTGAACAGGATACATTTTGGGATCACCTCACAGGTGTATTGGCCCAGTTCACAACAGTCCCGTGGGTCTTAGGGGGCGACTACAACTGCACGCTGGACCCTTCTTTGGACCATTCGCACCCCCCACCTGCGCGTTCCCCAATCCCCAGGCAGGTGGAGCTATTCCGAGCGTGGACCACGCACTGGGCACTTACTGACGCTTTGCGACACTTATATCCCCATGCCCGCATTTACTCCTTCCACTGGATACCCCACGACCTCCGGGTCCGCCTGGACAGATTCTTATGCTCTGCACCGATCCTCCCTAAACTAATCTCTTCAGACTACCTGGGTCGGATCATCTCGGACCATGACGCCCACATACTGCGCCTGACCTGGCGGCCCCCACACCCGCCCGTCCCCGCTTGGCGACTCCCTACAGACTGTTTGACAGATCCGGTGTTCAGGGACTCACACAAAAACAGCATACAGGAATACTTCTCACACAATGCGAACACGGCAACATCGGTACTAGTGGAGTGGGATGCGTTCAAGGTGGTGGCCCGGGGGGAATGCATCAAACAGATCGCAGGGGTCCGCCGCACATTGGAACAAACACTTTCAACCACGGAACAGCGTCTAGCTGCACTCACTAAACAAACCGATGACTTGGAGGAGCACGCCGTGCTCACAGCTAAGGCGAAGTCAACATACCAGGCAGCCTGTGCTGATCTTAGGAAATATAATTTCAGGGCCTATGCCGCCAGAGTCCACAAAGACAGGGACAAAACAGGAGCGCTGCTGGCCTGGATAGCGAGGCAAGACACCGAGATCAAACCGATCACGGACATCATCAACCCGGAGGGTGTGCTTGTGCGATCTCAAGCAGAGATCCTTCTGGCGTTGCAACGCTATTATGCACAGGTATACGGGGCCCCAACACAACTCTCTCCGTTGTTCGTGGACCACTTCCTCGATCCACTGTCGCTGCCCACGATATCGGATGCAGACAGGCATATGCTCGACGCTAAAATAGCACCCTCAGATATTACCCACGCATTGCAAGCCCTGTCTCGTAATAAAGCCCCAGGCCTAGACGGCTTCCCGCTAGAATACTACCTGACGTTCTCCCCCCTAGTGGTCCCTCGCCTGGCTCAGGTGTTTGCAACAGCCCTTGATCTAGGAGTGCTGCCCTGTTCCTTGCGAGAATCAGTGATTGTTACTTTCCCAAAACCTCACAGAGACCCGTGGGTTCGTATCGCCCCATCACGCTCCTATCAGCGGACTGTAAGGTCCTCGGGAAGATACTGTCTGACAGATACGCTCAGGTCATATGTCCACTGATCCACCCTGACCAATGCGGCTTCGTCCCTGGGAGAAACACCTCACAGAACATCCGCCGGGTCTTCCATGTCCAGGACCAGGTGTGGGATAGATTTCCTCGAGCCGCCTGCCTCATTTTAGATCTAGAGAAGGTATTCGACACCCTCACCTGGCCGTACCTTTTCCCGGTCCTATGCCGCCTCAACGTTGGCCCGATACTCACAGCATCCTATATACCGATCTGAAGACGCGTGTCAGGATTGGGAAACACAATTCCCCTGCATTTGAAGTCCGGCGGGGCACCAGACAGGGGTGTCCCCTGTCACCTCTTCTTTTCGCCATAGCTGTCGAACCGCTGGCGATCAGATTATATCAGGAGGGTACACACTGGGGCAT
This sequence comes from Lissotriton helveticus, assembly GCF_964261635.1. Lineage (NCBI taxonomy): Eukaryota > Metazoa > Chordata > Amphibia > Caudata > Salamandridae > Lissotriton > Lissotriton helveticus. Next base: position 1,795,714,505 of record NC_136068.1, read on the forward strand.
CCCGCTTGCGGACGTCACACACTGCGTCTCAATGTACGCAGATGACCTCCTCATCTATGTCCGGGACATCGAAATGGATCTTACCCCCATAGGGGTGGCGCTCGATGAATTTGCAGATGCATCGGGACTCCGAGTGAATTGGGACAAATCAACGATCTACCCCTTCCACCCGGGATTACCTCCCCGGGACGTTGAGCTGGGGACCCATAGACTTGCTTGGTCAGCGGAGGCCCCCCGTTATCTCGGTGTCCGCCTGTATCACTCTCCGACCAACATCTTCGATGGTAATCACCGCAGAACACTAGCTAGCCTCCGCCCGACTGTTGCCTTCTGGACCAAGATCCCGCTGGCCCCGATAGGGCGGATAGCCCTGGCTAAAATGGTAATGCTTCCCCGGCTCCTCTATCATTTTACCAACCTACCAGTGGTGCCGCCCGGGTCCTTCTTCCGGGACCTCAACTCTCTCTTGGGCACCCTTGTTTGGGGCTCGGGCAGACACAGAGTGGCCCTGAAAACCCTCCAACTCCCCACGACACAGGGCGGGCTGGGAGCCCCCTCATTTGAGTCCTATTTCCTGGCGGCGCAGCTCCAATGGCCGTCATACTGGACGGCGGACCGCTATACCCAGGTGGCCGGCACCCCAACCAGTAGAATCATGAACCCGGAGCTGATCCGTCTTCTCCTCCCGGGCACCAAACCACGCCGAACATATCCCATCCAAGTCGCGATAGCGCACCGCTGCATAATGCGGATCCACCGGATAGCCCCCGGGAGGATTCCGTACTCCCCGTCACTACCGCTGGTTGGCTGCCCCAGACGGGAACTCTATTTCTCGGCTCCTATGCTGGCGGAATGGACGCACTGCGGCATCACGGACATGGAGTCACTCTTTGAGGAGGGTCAACTGAAGCCGTTCGACCAGCTGGTCGCTGAGTTCGAACTCCCCCCAGGTCAATTCCTCAGATACCGACAGCTGCTTGAGGGTTTCCGTCCTTTCCATAATCTTCAGGCCGGCGAACCAGACACGCATCCAGTGATACACACTATTTTGCGCATGGGCGTGGGGCACCATTTAGTCACCTGGCTCTATAAATCGATCAGAGAACTCTCGTGCGCCCCCCTGACGGCCCTACGGGCCACATGGGAGGAAGACATCGGACGCGCATTAAATGATTCGGAATGGACCAAAGCACTTGAGTCTCTAGGAACGCCCGCTTCAAAACCATCCAATACTACATACTCCACAGGGCTTACCTCACGCTGGCGCGACTGCAACGGTTTTACCCCACAACACAGTTCCTATGCCCCAGATGCCATTCTCCCGATGCAGACTTCCGCCACATGTTTTGGAGCTGCCCCGGCCTCCAATCCCTGTGGCGGACGGTACACGACACGCTGACAGATCTCACGGGCCTCACAACTCTAGCCTCTTGGGAATCCAGAGCGCTAGGTATTTTTCATATATCTAAACGGGTCCCAACACACAAACGATTTGTGTCCCTAGCGCTGCTATTGGCGAAAAGATGTATAGCTATGCATTGGCGATCCCCGGAAGGTCCCCCCATAGCGGCATGGACAGGGGCAGTCTGTAAATGGGCGGCGGCCGAAGAAGACGCCCTCCGAGAGGAGGAGGCCAAAGGGGCGTGTAAACATCCCATCTCTATGGAATGGGCCATGCTCCTCCATGGCTGCCGGCAGTCCATGCGCGCTGATGTCCCGCCTACACCTACCATCCCTTCCCCCCCTCCCTCCCCTCCCGCCCGCTCCGGTGAGCCTATAATCCCTGACTGCTACTGCTACCCTCTTCGCCTGTGCCGAACCCGGTACTCCACGCCCCCCGTCGACACAGCCCCCCCTTGCCGACCGCTCCGCTGCCCCCGTACACAAGACGATTCCACCCACTGACCGATCTACCCCACTGTGAGTGAATGCTGCAGACCCCCTAGCTACCCACTGCCCGACATCCGTCTCCTCCTGTTATGCTCTTGCTACCGCCTACATGCTCCCCCCCACAGTTCTGTCCCCCCCGGTAACCTGGCACCACCACTTTGCGAACTGTACAGACCCCGATCCAACGACCCCCATGGCGGGGACTCGCATGTCTGCGGCTCATTTCCTTCTCCAATGCGGAGTTTATTTCCTGTATCCTAACCTGACTACTTGTTTGAATGGTCTGTGATGTTCAGTGGATGAAATGCCAAATTGACTAGGTTTATATGCAGAAAAGTTGCACGAATTGCTGACCGCGGCTGAATGTTGAGGCCACGCCAGCTGATGATTCATTCTCTTTTCATGCTTGATGATGCAACAATAAAAAACAAGTTTAAAATTATTTTTTTTTACTGAATTAATTAATTGCCTGGAAATTAATAAACAATCAATTCTAGAATGGGAGTTATGAGGATTGGAAATAAAAGAAACACTTTTTTTATGTGGGGAAATATAATCTCCAAATATCTACTAATTTAATGGTTTGAATAAATGTTTTGAATGCAAAATACACTTTAGAATGGTGAAATTTAGTAGGAGATAGTTTTATCTAATGAAGGGTCAGAAATAACATTAAAATCACTTCCAACAATTAAAGGAACATTTCCAGCTTTTAAAAGCTCTGTTGTGAGAGTAGACCAAAAATAGGATGATCTACAGTAGGACCATAAACATTTAGTAAAAATAAGAATGAGTCATGAACTTGAATTTTAACGAATATATATCTGCCATCTTCACCTGAATTTTTACTTAAAATTTGACAGTGTAATTTTCTTGCAAAAAGAATAGCCAAACCCTTTTTCTTACCATTAGCAAGAGAAGAGACAATCATAACTACCTATTTCTTTTTCATATAATCTAAAATGTTGTCATCTACATGAGTCTCTTGAATAAAACAAATGTCAGCTTGGCAACTTCCTAAATAATCTAACATTTTTGTACGTTTAACTGGATGGCGCAAAGCTTTAACATTTAATTACACAACCTTAAGATTATGAACATTAGCCATAGTAGAGGAGAATGATAAAAGAAATCAAGAAGAGAAAGGTAAGAGAAGGGAAAGCAAATGAGAAATAGGATGAGAAAAAGGTAGCTCCAGAACAAGGAAAAGGGAAGAAGAAAAGAAAAAACATGAAAAAAACAACAAACAGAAGACATAAATGTGAAACGTGAAACGCATGGCCGGAACCACTGGAGTCCAATATAAGAAAATATCAGTAACATGTCAGAAAGGGCGTAACAGGTATAACTCAAGTAGTAGAGTCATTAGTATCCATTAAGTGTTGAGACTGTTGATCTATAAAATGCTTTAAATCTTCAGGACACTGAAAAGATTTAGAGAAATTATCTTTCCAAATGCCCATCGTCAATGGATCAAAAAGTCCATATTTGTAGCCAAGACTTCGTAGTTGAGGATGAAGAGCGGTGAATTTCTTGCAAATTGAGACAGCTTCTTTGGCAAAATCTTGATGAATGAAAATTTCTCGTGCTGCTTTTCTGATTTAAACCAAATGATGGTGACGGAGAACTTTAAAGATCATTTGTCGCGGTTTGGTGTGATGAGGGTTACAATGGGAGGGAATCCTGTGGGCCTTATCACTTTCAAATTTTTCAGGAAATTCGATTTGCAAAAGACCAGGAATCAGATTTTCCAAATAAGATCTACAGTTAGCTCGCTCAATATCTTCAGGTAAATTAAATATACGAAGATTGTATTGCCTGTTGTGATTTTCCATATCCAACAATAATGAGCACATGGGAGAGATTTTTGCCACTAGAGGATTAAAGGTGTCAATGTTTGCCTTATTATCTAGAATTTTGATTGAAATGTCCAAAATGTTCATTTTATTGACAAACTGGCAGGTTCAGATGACTCTACAACTTTTGATTTAATAGGAGGAGGGGAAACTTGCTGTCTCCTTTTATTATTAATTGAAGCTTTGTTTTCCATTTTCTTGAAAAAAGAATTCAAATAGCAGAAGCAATTTATTATCAAATGAAGCAAAATGCTGTGGAGATGACTGAAAAATAGCTTGTGCAGCAGCTAAAATGGGCTGTGGGAGTAGCTAGGCCCAAGCCAGGCCCTCTCTTTCAAGTCCACTCCACCCCCTTGACAGAGAAACTCGGCTGTACCGGAGAGCTGAACTGGGTGTAGGAACCAGGCGGCGAAAAGAACAACTTCCACTGCCCAAAAATGCAGGAATTTGCTCCACAGCACAGGTAGGCACTTTATATATGTACCGACCTCCTTAGAGATGATTTTCTGACAGGAATCATCGAAAAACACGCTAGAGCTCCGGGGGCGGCCATCATGAATCGCGCGCACGCGTGTCTCCTTTACTGTGTACAGTCTTACAATGAATACTTGCAATACTGGGTTCAAAGACCCAAAAGGTGGCACAATTAAGCTGTGCATAGAGACTTGGAACCTCAGTGAATTAGGGTGTGCCAAAACTCACTTTTGTAGCCAAAATCCCCTACCAGACTAGCAATCAGTGTCTCATTGGTTCTTCCATAACCCCAATGATTAGACAACCCAGAACATGCAACTTAGAATAACTCAGGCAATGTGGAACGCATGAACACTCTTCCGATACACTCTCATACCAGTCCAAAACGGCGAGTAAATGGAGACACGTGCAAGTTTGAAATATTTATTTCTAATGCGGTTCTCAGGTGCAGTATCTTAGCTAATACAAGCAGACATATTATAAGCAACAAGATTATCAGCATAGTTACTATTCCATAAAATACAAAGGGAGAAAGCATGTTAAAATGCTAACTGGAAATCAGGTTAGAATACACCTATATCTCACCCTGCCTTGCTAGTAGGTTATTTTATATCTACCAAAGGTCTCTTGGGATTTCAAGGGTGGCCCCATACCTCTGGTCCTGGCAGAAATGGATCACATCAGTTTCTGCACCAGGTCTCTGCTTGCGAATGTTCTCCAAGTGCGTGATCATGCCTACACAGTGGGATGTATGTCACTACAACGCATGCTATTACAACGCATGCTATTACAATGCATTTTTTACAACGCAAGTACCATTACAACAAAGGTTTTTACAACGCATACCATTACAACGCAAAATAATATTAGTAATGGAAAACTACCATTACAACGAAAACAAATATAACGCATACCATTACAACGCATATAAAATCAATATTAAATATTTTCGGGTTTTTTGTAAAATAACTCCTGGGACGGGTTGCAGGGAAAATAAGGGTTTTGGGTGGGGAAGTGTATTAAAATATAGTAAAGAACTGAACATAAATTATGAAAAATAGCATGGTATTTTCAAAAATTAATACTCGAGTATTACAATAAATATTCGAGTATTAAAATAAGTACTCGAGCATTAAACGAATATTACAATTTTAAAATTCATTTTAAATAAAGGCACTTCAAACGATTTTAAAAACATATTATTTAAAAATTAATATATGGTAAACGCAAAAACGTAATTATTATTAATATAAACTGCGAAACAAACACATAGCCGCCATTTTAGAAATAAAGCCAAAAATGAGTCCTAAAACTCTTTTCAATAAACAAACACCAAGGCACTCAAAACAAAATGGAGGACAAAACGCAATTCAAAGCACAAAACACACACTTTTAAAGAGGTAATTTAAATTAGACGTTTTCACAGCAAATATATCTTTAAAAAAAACAAACACATTTTAACGATGCTTTTCACAAAAATTAAGATGACACTCACAAAAACCTATAAATACGAGTAAGACACCATTTTGAATACAGTAGTTATTCAACTACCAGAGAGACCAGTCGCTACATTTGAAACAAGTGGTACGAGATGTAATTACGTTTATAATTTAAAAAAAATTGAAAATGAATTTTTATATTTTCACATGTAACAATGTTCACATTATTTTTTCTTTAAAAAAATGTGAATAGTATTTCTCTCTTTCAAAAAAATTGTGTTATGACTAAACCAAATAAAAATATTTAGTAAACTAAACATTTTTGCATTTCCATTTTTCCAGCTTACTGAATAATTTTTAAGGCCAAAACATCATATCCTTTAAAGATTAAAAGAAAAACGAACACAAGTGATAATATCTTCATAAACAAAGGTAACCAATTCAAAATACTATTCATTATATCGTTTTTTTCAGAGATGCTGTTCCTTATCTTCAAAAACTGTAAACACATGTTTATGGGAAAAAGAAATATGTTGAAATGTTTTTCATATTTTGAAACACTATTTTTACATATGACTAAATGTTTATATTAACAAAGAGATTTTCATTAATAATAGTAGGGTTTTTAGAATAGGAAATAACATGTAAATTATCTTTATATCCCTCAACAGATAAAACGACAGTTTGATAAACTTAGAAAAAAGAAAAAAAGACCATCATTAATCGACCTTTCAAAGACTCAACAAACCAAAAACCAAAGCACTAAATCAAATAAGGTAAATAAATTTCTAAAAGCACCAGTAACCTGTTTTTAACTAACCTCTTTTTAATCCACAAACAGCGACCGCACCTTTAAAAACCACACTATACTAAAAAATGCTTTAACTCTATTTTTTAATAGATTGTGAAAACCCAACCCAACATATAGTGTAGGATAGTGTAGGGGGTTTAATTTACTATTCTAACTCCAGGAAGGTGCAGCAGTAGGGAAAATGATGGATAGAGTAGGGGTTTCATTTACAATTCTAACTCCAGGAAGGTGCAGCAGTAGGGAAAGTGATGGATAGTGTAGGGGTATAATTTACTATTCTAACTCCAGGAAGGTGTTGCAGTAGGGTAAGTGATGGGTAGTGTAGGGGTATAATTTACTATTCTAACTCCAGGAAGGTGCAGCAGTCGGGAAAGTGGATTCCCGCAGAGGCTAGGAAACCCCTAGTACAGATTCAAATTATTAACAGAATGGTCTATTGGAATGCGCTTTTACTCTCTATACACAAGCATTACCTGAACAGACTCCAAGTTCTCCAGAACACCGCCGCACGGCTGGTACTAGGCCTCCCACGACGATCTTCAGCCACCGTCTGTTTGATGCATAAACATATGTACAAATGTGGTCCAAAGTATTGGTCCAAGAAATTGAGATGGTATAAGCCTCAAAGAGAACTTAGATCCAGCAATGAGTTTCGGCTGACACCCTTGAGAATACAAACCTCGAGAAATGGCGCTCGTGCCTTCTCTTTTCTTGCCTCCGCCTTCTGGAATAAAATGCCCCTCCATCTCCGCACCATTTCTGAACACAGCCTCTTTCGAAAAGGTTTGAAGACCTGGATTTTTGCTAATTAGTTACCTACCTTTTTATCTTCTATGTCAGAGTCGTCGGCTAGGGCCATGAGACTCCTCGGATGTGATTTGTGCGCGATACAAATGTCCCTGATTTGATTTGATTTGAAAGTGATGGATAGTGTAGGGGTTTAATTTACTAATGTAACTCCAGGAAGGTGCTGTTGTATTTCTATCCATTGTATTTCTATCCAGGACCCTAATTTGATATTCCCAATTTATGCCCTTGTATGGCTATAATAAATAATATCCTTATAAAGGCATAAGAATCATATCCATATTTAGTCGTAGCCCATGCAGTTCAAATTAAGCAAGACTACTTCCCCAGACTCCTAGAGAGTACAACGCGTTCTTTAAACAAATCAAACCTCCAGCAACCTGGGAATTCCCCATGCTTCTGTTTTGATTTGTCCTAGAACTCCTGCGAGCACTGAAAGAACAGCCAGTTCTTAGTGACATCTTTTATTGACGTCTTATGTCCAACCTTACGTCAAACCCAGCACCTTTCAGGTATAAATATACCAACGTTGCCTTAAGCAAAGACACAGTGGTTTGGAGCAGAGCGGCTATCTACTTGCCCGAGAGCCGAGCTGATGCGAGAGCCCACGGACGCCGCCCATTCCTTTTGACGCACTGAGAAAGACGCTGTCTTTTTCTCCAGCCGAGAAAATCCAGGTCCGTGTTTCCAGCTGCCCTTGCGGGTTGCTGGGATATCGAGTCCTGAGAGAGAGATACCAGACCTCCTGCATTCTATTACCCAGGTACAGAGCTGGCTAAACCCTTAAAGAGAATTCTTGATTCAGATTCTTGGCAAAACCAACTTAACTTAAACTGCTACTTACTTACTCCCTCCCACGTATTAGGCTTAGGTCAGGTACACCGGGGTAGGCATATTTAGATGCACCAGTTGAGTACGTTAGTCAATGTTTTATGTATGTATATATTTTATCTATTTTAAAGTATCATATGGCTAAGAAACCATATCAATGCTTTTACAGTATTATTTCATAATACTACTTTTACTGTACGCACTTTACTTTACTATATGTAATGCACCTTTCAGGTATAAATATACCAACGTTGCCTTAAGCAAACACACAGTGTTTTGGAGCAGAGCGGCTATCTACTTGCCCGACGCCCAGCTGATGCGAGAGCCGAAGGAAGCCGACCCTCCCATTTGACGCACTGAGAGAGACGCTGTTTTTTCTCTTGCCGAGAAATTCCAGCTCCGGTGTTTCCAGTCACCCTTGCGGGTTGCTGGGAGATGGAGTCCTGAGAGAGAGATACAAGACCTCCTTCATTCTAGAACCAAGGTACGGAGCTGATTAAAACCTTAAGAGAATTCTTGTTGCAGATTATTGGCAAAAAACAACATAACTTAAACTGCAACTTACTTACTCCTTCCCACGTATTAGGCTTAGGTCAGGTACACCGGGGTAGGCATATTTAGATGCACCAGTTGAGTACGTTAGTCAATGTTTTATGTATGTATATATTTTATCTATTTTAAAGTATCATATGGCTAAGAAACCATATCAATGCTTTTACAGTATTATTTCATAATACTACTTTTACTGTACGCACTTTACTTTACTATATGTAATGCAATTGTGGCAATTAATTTCTCTTGCATAAGAAAGAAGTCTGCTCAATAAATAACACCTATTATTGAAAACGCCCGTCTCTCTATTCTCTGCACTCTGGTGAAACTAAGTATGCACAATTAACCTAGTGAAATAGCTGTCTATTGTTTTCACACGACTCTAGAGATACACTCTTATTCTGAGGGAGCAAAGTTGTCATGTTTTATGGTTGTCAGAAGCGAATCCCTTCTTATCTATCCAGGGAAGTTAAACTCCTCCTTGTTTATTCGAGAAAGTTTCTAGTGACCTCTGAGCTAGCTGGCAAAACTAATTAAGTCTAACATAGTCAGTAGAGACCCAGTCGACCTCAGTCCTACGTCTACACTGCTGTTTATATTATTCCAATGCGCAGAGCCTATTGGGAATATAGGAACTACACTACATGGTGCCCAAGGTTGGTAAGGCGATAAATCTAACGCAAGACGTTAGAGTAACTCAGTCGTGCTTTTTCACACAGACCCTTTTTCCCATAAAAACTCCAATAGACGTCTGGAGTGGGTAAAAGGTTAAAAATCGGCCGGAACTTAGTAGGAAGAGATTCCTATGTATAGTTTTTGGTTTAATCAACGTTGAAGGATACAGTGTTCCAAAATATTGTGCACCTAATCTTTGTTTCCTTGGAATCCTGCTCTGAAAACTTTCATTAAAACTATGTCAACTAACGGCGACAGCAACGAAACCGGTGAAGCTGCAGTAGATGCGAATCAACGGGGTTTCGATGTTACACTCCTTTCGAGGATGTTGAAATCCCACTAAATTACCAAGAGCACCTGCTCTGGTTTAAGAAGCCCTAAAACATCAAAATCACATCACCAGGCTCGATCCACTAGGTAGACCAGGAGCAACGTGGCCGGTTCTAGCCAGCTACACACCACATCCAGACATTGATAAAATGTCAAGCGAAGAACTCTTAGTTAAACTAAAAGAATTAACAAAGGCATATAGAGAGTTAGTTCAATTGGCAATGGAGGATATAACTTACCTCCAGAAATTGAAAGAAACAGATATAGCAGAACAACCATTTGAACTTGCCAGAATCATAGAAAAATCCTATGAAGAACTAGGAAGAGATAGTTTGGGTGGGAAACCAGTAAAACCCCAACTAACTGAAAATCCTGAAAAATAATTTATTAAAAATAATCTAAATACTCCAAAAAAGAGTTGGGATGGTAATAAACAATCCACTCCCAAAGAAAAACGATTCCAGTCCAGAGGAAGGTCTCCTCAACGGAGAGAAAGATCTCCAGAATGAGGAAACAAGTCTCCCCATAGGGAGCCCTCTGAGAAAAGATATAACCTTAGAAATAGGGATAATTTGAAAAAACCTGATAGATATCAAGATATTGATACACGTCCCTCTCGATCTTTTCAGACTTCCTCGCAGAAATCGGAAAGAAGAGGACGGTCAGAACACAGGGAAAAGCACGTCAAGTCCAAAGACAAGGAACCTGCTCATCAAAGTAAAAAATTACAATTTCCAAGAAAGAAGGTAGCCAGTATTAAAATAATTAAACATGCAGAGGATACTGAGGACACAACTGAAAAATGGAGAGTGGGTCCAGACAATGGTAGACAGCGCAGCAGAAGTGACCATAGCTCGCAAGATCCTGATGAATCTTCTGGAGACAGTGGACACGAATGAATACTTTCAGGTGGAAACTGCAGATACCAGAGTTAGCAAACCTCATAAAATATACGAAATAACATTGCGTATAGAGGGAGATAAGACTAGGAAAGTAAGGGGTCTCTTTTGGGATAACCTTTCGAAAGGCTATGACATCCTTTTAGCTGAGAAAGACTGGCCACCAGAGTTTATCAGGGAGTGCCCTCATGGTGAAGAAATGATTATGCCTGCCTTCTCAAATCATATTTCAATTCATAAAAAATCCATATATGCAAGAAAATGGGCAGTGGCCCAAGCTCCTGCATTATATAAAAATCATGTAGGATGGAATGAGGATTCTCCTCCTCACAAAATAACGTTAAAAAGTCAACCCACTGCACAAAGGCAGTACCCAGTTAAACAAGAAGCTAAAAAGCAAGTCAGGGAGATCTTAGATCAACTTGAATACCAGGGGGTGATTGAAACATGCACCTCACAAATGAACAATCCTTTGTTTCCTGTCTCCAAGCCAGACGATTCATATCGTCTAGTTTTGGACTACAGACACTTAAACTCCTGTTGCAAAACATTTGCAGTACAAAACTCACACAGTGCAGCACTAATGAATAATGCAGCACCAATGAATAACATTGTGCGCAAAAAATATAAAATGACATTAGACATCTCTAATGGATTCTTTTGTCAAAACATTGCACCGGAGAGCAGGTATTTGACCGCGTTCTCAATAATGGGTTTGCAAAAACACTTCTGTCGACTCCCACAGGGATTCAAGAATAGACCAGGATTATTCTCAACAAGGGTAACAGAGTTACTACAAATATATGATGATGAGGCATTATCCTATGTCGATGACATCTATCTCACAGACGATGACCTGGAGACTCACTTGAAAAGAGTAAACACCATAATACTTGGGTTTGCAGCTGAGGGTTACAAATTCAACTTTAAAAAGTCACGAATTGCCCATTTAACTGTCCTGTTTTTAGGATATGAATTATCAAGTGAAGGCAAGAGCCTAGAAGACAACTTCTTAGAGAAGTGCGCTGTACTCCAATCACCAAAAACGCGGAAGAACTTACAATCAATACTATGTTTCCTGAATTTCGGAAGAACATACATTTTAAATTATGCAGAGAGGGTTAAACCTCTCTATGAATTAATAAAACCTGATTTCAAACCAATTAATTGGACTCAGAAACACACAGAAATGTTAAGATCATTGCAAACAGACATGTTAGCTAAAACAAAATTACAAACTCGTGAAAACGTACGCAACCTTGTAATCCGAGCCACCCCAGGAAGATGCGGATTCACCTTACCTAACCTCTAATGAGGGAGAAACGGTACCAATAGCTTACAAATCACACTTGTACACACAAGCTGAAATGAAATTCAGTTCTACTGAAAAAATTCTAATAGCGGTTCAAACTACTGTAGCAAAAGAAAAAGCCCAAGCCCAAGGCAGAAGGATAACTGTTTTAACAGCAGAATCAGCCCTTGAGGCATTAACAAGCCCATGCAATTTGAATGCTGTGGCATTAGATCCGAAATGGATACAATGGGAAAATTCTCTTGCTACAGAAGACGTGAAATACTATTTTGACCCAAAATTGAAAAAACTAGAAAATCTAGAATATGAAGAAGAATATCCTCTGCCAATCAAAATTCTGCCTCTCGAACAGTACACATGTGTAATCGACATGGACAGATTTGCACAACATTACGATGTAGAGAAAAAATCCTACAACGCAGCGTGCGCGATCGTTAAAGGTCGCTGGCGCTTTGGTAAATTCAGACCAATAGTCACCAAAACTGAATCACTCAGAAACTGTTCAGCTCAGCGAGCTGAAATCAGGTCTTTAAAGATGGCGATTGAAAATGCTGATCGTGAATTCCCGACACTAATAGTGTGTGATTCGCATTTCTGCGTCAGGTCTTACAATAATGACTTGCAGAACTGGGTTCAAAACGATTACAAAGATGACACAGGTGCCACAATAAAGCATAAAAAGCTTTGGGAACAAGTAGTTCTTTTGCAGAAAGAACTACAAAAGACTCACGTGATACATACACTGAGTCATCAACGTAATTGCGTTCACGTTGCAGGGAATTCATTGGCTGACACAGCCACAGCGGAAGCGGTTCAACTGGCTTCCATAGCCACAAAAAAGCGTTCAGAAAAATACATAGACGGGGAAACCATGCTAGCGGTAAAAGCGTCTTCAAAAGGCGACTGTGCAGCATTACCTGTGAACTATCCACTCAATAATACATACATAATTGATGCAAACTCCGTTCCTTTCGCTCAAATCCCTGGAGTGGGGGATAGAGTAATTCCAAACACGAACAGGAGAGTCTTATTAATAGCAAACGCACACATGGGTGAAGGTCTAAGGCACCAAGAAATCAAGGAATCTCTTAAAGAATTACAATCAGAATACTGGTGGCCGGGGATGAGCCTGCAACATTACAAATTTGCAATGGGCTGTCCAAACTGCAACAGAGATCGCAGTCGTGAACCGACCGGAGGAGTATTGCCAGGACCTTTTTATTAGAAAGCATAAGGCTATCTATACGCAAAAATCCAGCAGGAGAAATGCGTCCCCATAATATTTAAGACAAGATTCACTTAAAATGTAGACACCAGCGCTCGGCTGACGCCAGAACTGTTATACAAAGATTTGCGAATCTTTATCGGCACATACGCAATTGGCATGCTACATACTCACCAGGGTCCTGTGTTTAGCTCTAGGGCTTACAAGGAGGCCATGGCCATCATGGGCATTGCATTGCGGTAATCTTGTCCCTTCCATCCTGAGGGAAATGCGGTAGTGGAAAGAAAAAAACGGGACATAAAGCAATCTATAATGGCGAGGGTATTAGGTTCGGGTGATGGGTGGGTCCAACATTTAACAAGTGTCCAACGTAGTCTTAATAATCTGCCAAGAAATTCTCTAGAAGGTCTCAGTCCGTACAAACTATTGTTCGGTACTAGAATGCACATTCAGGATGTTGATAGTCACACTTCAGTGGTAGAAGAAAAAACCTTTGATATCAAAGACTGTTTGGCTGTTTTACAGGACTTAAATGAAACAAGAAAAATCCTGAGCAACATAAAGTTAAAGCAACAGCCACTGAAGAAAAACCACCTGTCCCAGCAAGACCTGTCTGGATTCCAAAGATTGGGGATCTGGTCAGAGAGAAGATCGCGGTGAAGAAGGAATTTGGGCCTTCTTACAGAAAAGAGGTACCTGTCTTAGCTGTCAGTGGAACAAGATCAGTTGTACTACCGCCCCTTGCTGGTAAAAAGGAGAACCGAGTTGTATCCATCGACCTGGTAAAACCACAATCATGTGGCCAATAATAAGTAGTAGGCCCAGTGGACTCCCAAGAAATAGCAGAATACCAAAATTTGCTACAATCCAAGAGGTTCAAACCTCGAGACTAATCACATTTGATAACCCTGCAGTGAATATAAAAAGGACTATGCAACAAAGCCATGGAACTAGTGCCTCTTGAAACCCAAATTGCAACAGTTTTTGTCAAGAAACACCAATCTACAACGATGTAGCCTCAGACTATGCTAATGAAACAAAGAAAGATTCAAAAGCAAATGAAAATTCGGAAGCAATTCCAACAATTGACAGAACTGCATTTGGCTACTTCATCAATTTTGATGACTTTTCTGAAGATCCAAGCGAGCCTGAAGAAACGCCAGCAACAAAAACTTTCAAAGACAAAGTGACTGAACTCTTTAATCAACTAAAAGAAACCTATCTGATTTCTACATGGATTGAATTTTGGATTGTGTTAGGTGTACTTTTCCTCTTAGTTTGGCTCATCATGGTTCTTTGTTTAGGACAATTCATTGAAGGAAAATACAGTACAATGGGCACAGCAAGTCAGAACATCAACTTGGTCCTAAAACCTCACAAGTCAACTCACATCGAGAAAAGAGAACTGTTGTCAGTGAACATCACAGCCAATCCAATACCCGGTGGGGTAGCATGGGACAGAACTGATTATGACATTTTTGGCCCGATTGAGCTCTTGAACTATCCACACCAGTTCAAGGTTTCCTTAAGTGACTTTGTACCACCAAGTACCTTTTCTGAATATTGGGACTTTGAAAATATTAATAATATGATGTCAGATTTAGTAATGTCAGCAAAATTTACAGAACATGATTATTTACAGGGTTCATCAAATTATGAAGAATTGTATTGCTATAATCATTTTGGTCATCACTATTTGCATAAATCTGCTCAACCTAGAAATGTTTTTAATTATAACCAATGGGAACATCGTGCAACACCGCCTAAAAGCAGCTCGAAAACATTTTATGAGAAATTCCCATACTTCTCAGGGTTTAACACAAGTGATGCAGAAACGTTTTATTTTAAAATGTTAAATAAGACAGGAATGACATTTTTTTGACAAATACTAAATTGATTTATTCTGAAACATTTTATGAAAAAATGACTACATTTGGTTTTGAATTCTGGAAAAACAACATTGAAACAAAAACCATCTGGGGTACAAAAGAATGGCAGGTCCAAGGTTTAGAAGCATTATTTAGAGTCTGCATGATCCCAGAACAACTAATATTCTTAAATGACACCATTCAACAGACTACTTGTCTTGGCCTAGCTAAGATAAAAGACTTAAACAAACCGTCTATTCCGAAGCCCATACCTGATAGTAATAACACTACAGATGTGGAGATAGACGTATCCCATATTTTATACCAAAACAGAACACATCCTGATTGGAAAAAATGGTTGATCTGGCCCACAGACACAAATAACTGTCAAGATAGATTCCTGAACAAAACACAGGGGTTCAAAATGACCAGGCCAGACCCAAGATACTCACATCCAGGGATAGTTACAACATACAGTGTAGGGAATCTATGTCTCGAACGGCTACAGAAATCCACACTGGCTGAAATTAAGCAACACTTGACTTTACTTAAAGACGGTGCTGACTTGCGTGATTTCATACTGGGACCACCCAAACAGCGTCAAAAACGTTTCATAGCGGCCGGTATATACGCTGCATACAACGAGACTTGGAAAGTAACACAAATTGAAACAGCAGAAAAAATACGAGAAATGTATCGTATTAATTTGGAAAAATCACTTTCTGTTATGGACAATGGGTTAATGACTCTGTCCTCCAGAATATATTCACTGGACAGTATTGTATCATCTGCTATTGATATAATAGAGCAGGACTTGCTAATGTTACAACATGGTCAGTCCCAATTTCATTCTATTGTACAGCTTGGCTGGACGTTGCAAAATCTGCGTTCAGGCTACGTGCCATGGCGTTTAATCAACACTACGTCATTATTCTCTATCTTTAACCTTACTGATAAACAAATCAGTTTGGCACAAAAAGGAGCAGACTATATGATTCTGAGCATTGAAAAACTTGAGAGATTACCATTGACAATGTCAGAAAGACCTGTCATTGAATGGATAATACACAGAATAATTACAATTCCGATAACAACTTTCCAGTTTAAATACTGCCAAGAGTATATACCAGCGGGCCAGTATGAAAGGTTGGGTAAAGGGTACATCAAGTCAACATGGAAATTATCTTATACACACAAATGTTATAGTGAAAAGAAAAAGGAGGTATTTCTTAGTGGTAACAATTGTAAAAAATCACTAAGCGGTACACTTCTGTGTCAAGGTATTAACTTGCATGGAGCCTGCGAAGGGTCTTCGAATAACCTTTCATGTCACCTGCACGGCACTCCTGCAACACAGATAGAGCCATTCTTTAGACAGCTTTCCAACGGCAGCTATGTTCTAGTAAATGACCACAGCTGTTGTGGCATGGTGCCAGGAAAAACCTATCTCGTGAGCGTTAGTTTCATGGTCACTTGCTGTATGCAAGTTTTGTATCCAAACAGCACTCCAGACATGGAGGCGGCAATATGGCCTTATTTGAATATCTCTTCTATTCGAATTGATACTTTAAGCAGAATGAAGTCTATTCTTTTACAGACAACTGTGCCTTTGACCTCGTCCAAAGAAACGTATGATCTGCAAGTTGCAAGGACAACGGCAGAGATACATTCCTTATTATCAACAAATTGCCCCGTGCATTTCGTAGAAATGTTAAGCCAAATCTTAAACATGTCAGATACCAGTGGCATCGCACATGTATTTAAGACAATTTTTTCGGGACTGTTAACACCCTTTGAAACAGTTCTGGGCATCTTTCCTAATTTTGTCCATTCTGTCTTTGGCGGCCTACCTCTACTTTTGGGACTCGTGGCAGGAATTTTTTTTGATCCTTCTGCTTGGATATGGCAAGCCAAGCCGCAGACAAGACTCCAGCAACGATGGGAGAAACGATCCTAGCTATACGCTACCGGGACCGCATCACTAAAGTCCTCGGATTAGCCCGGCTAAGAGATCTGAATATGACCTGGTTTCTTTCATTCAGACCAATCTGGCAAAATTGCATCTTACCTGTGCTTCGATGTATGCTATGTGGAGAAGAATGCGTGTTGGACGTCTGTCTTACACTACCATCAGCAGTACCAATGGATACAGATACCTTGCTAGGTCCTGTAACGACTCATGCATCATGTTGTCCCCAGCGGCTACCCATTCTGATGACGGCATTCATTGAGACTTCACCACTACGAGTATGTGGCAGTGGAGTACGAGATGAGATCAACATCACACAGGTACAACCTTCTGTGAGCATTGCTGATCCTGACATCGATGATAGCAATCATTCTCACACATGCACTGTTTCGGCATTTTCAAACTTGGTCGAACTTTCACCTGATGTTGTAGACCAATTTTTTGCTAGTCTGTCTGATATGATGTTCTCCCCTGAACAACGAGAATAACTTTTAAAGCAACGAGCACACAGCGTTCCCTGAACTCTGAATTCGGCCTACAGTTTTTGATAAACACAGCTACTGAAAACAATTGGAACTATTTTTCCCCCAAAAGCGAAATTATTTTTTTTTCACTTCCAAAATATTTACCTTTTTCTGGCACATGTACTCTGCTTAAAGTAGAACTATTCTTAGAGAACAGAGCTTCTATTTTAGGAACTCTAGAGACAATATTTTACCTCAGCCTCTAGCATATGTACAGAATCTGTATAAATATGTGATGAATTGGTCTCGACCTTCTTTTCTGTATTCATAGCCATTTCATGTGTAATTTTCGCAATTCATTCAGCAGCTATATATGCATTTTAACTGAATAATACCACTGCTTGAAAAGCGTACAGTACCAATACTCATTTTCGTGTATTTACCAAATACCATTTCAAATGCGATTGATGTATTTTGGGGTGGATTGGAAAACACACATGCATCGTTATATGTTTACTATTGCTTAGTTTTAGTAATGATAGACATTAGATCGTGGAGTGGGTGTTGTATTTCTATATAGGACCCTAATTCGATATTCCCAATTTATGCCCTTGTATGGCTATAATAAATAATATCCTTATAAAGGCCTAAGAATCCTATCCATATTTACTCGTAGCCCATGCAGTCCAAATTAAGCAAGACTACTTCCCCAGACTCCTAGAGAGTACAACGCGTTCTTTAAACAAACCAAACCTCCACCAACCTGGGAATTCCCCATGCGTCTGTTTTGATTTGTCCTAGAACTCCTGCGAGCACAGAAAGAATGGCCAGTTCTTAGTCACATCTTTTATTGACGTCTTATGTCCAACCTTACGTCAAACCCAGCACCTTTCAGGTATAAATATATCAACGTTACCTTAAGCAAAGACACAGTGGTTTGGAGCAGAGTGGCTATCTACTTGCCCGAGAGCCCAGCTGATGCGAGAGCCAACGGACGCCGCCCCTCCCTTTTGACGCACTGAGAAAGACGCTGTCTTTTTCTCCAGCCGAGAAAATCCAACTCCAGTGTTTCCAGCCACCCTTGTGGGTTGCTGGGATATCGAGTCCTGAGAGAGAGATACCAGACCTCAAGCATTCTATTACCCAGGTACGGAGCTGACTAAACCCTTAAAGAGAATTCTTAATTCAGATTCTTGGCAAAACCAACTTAACTTAAACTGCTACTTACTTACTCCCTCCCACGTATTGGGCTTAGGTCAGGTACACCGGGGTAGGCGTATTTAGAAGCACCAGTTGAGTACGTTAGTCAATGTTGTTATGTATGTATATATTTTATCTATTTTAAAGTATCATATGGCTAAGAAACCATATCAATACTTTTACAGTATTATTTCATAATACTACTTTTACTGTACGCACTTTACTTTACTATAAGTATTGCAATTGTGGCAATTCAT
This sequence comes from Lissotriton helveticus, assembly GCF_964261635.1. Taxonomy (NCBI): domain Eukaryota; kingdom Metazoa; phylum Chordata; class Amphibia; order Caudata; family Salamandridae; genus Lissotriton; species Lissotriton helveticus. The sequence continues at coordinate 1,795,733,364 of NC_136068.1, forward strand.
TTCTCTTGCATGAGAAAGAAGACTGCTCAATAAATAACACCTTTTATTGAAAATGCCCGTCTCTCTATTCTCTGCACTCTGGTGAAACTAAGTATGCACAATTGACTGAGTGAAATAGCTGTCTATTGTTTTCACACGACTCTAGAGATACACTCTTATTCTGAGGGAGCAAAGTTGTCATGTTTTATGGTTGTCAGAAGCTAATCCCTTCTTGTCTATCCAGGGAAGTTAAACTCCTCCTTGTTTATTCGAGAACGTTTCTAGTGACCTCTGAGCTAGCTGGCAAAACTAATTAAGTCTAATATAGTCAGTAGAGACCTAATCGACCTCAGTCCTACGTCTACACTGCTGTTTATATTATTCCAATGCGCAGAGCCTATTGGGAATATAGGAACTACACTACAGTGCAGCAGTAGGGAATTGATGGATAGTGTAGGGGTTCTATTTACTATTCTAAGCCCAGGAAGGTGCAGCACAAAGAAAAGTGTAGGATAGTGTAGGGGTTTTAATTTACTATTCTAACTCCAGGAAGGTGCAGCAGTAGGGAAAGTGATGGATAGAGTAGGGGTTTAATTTACAATTCTAACTCCAGGAAGGTGCAGCAGTAGGGAAAGTGATGGATAGTGTAGGGGTTCAATTTACTATTCTAACTCCAGGAAGGTGCAGCAGTAGGGAAAGTGATGGATAGTGTAAGGGTTTAATTTACTATTCTAACTCCAGGAAGGTGCAGCAGTAGGGAAAGTGATGGATAGTGTAGGGAAATAATTTACTATTCTAACTCCAGGAAGGTGCAGCAGTAGGGAAAGTGATGGATAGTGTAGGGGTTCTATTTACTATTCTAAGTCCAGGAAGGTGTAGCACAAAGGAAAGTGTAGGATAGTGTAGGGGTATAATATACTATTCTAACTCCAGGAAGGTGTTGCAGTAGGGTAAATGATGGATAGTGTAGGAGTATAATTTACTATTCTATCTCCAGGAAGGTGCAGCAGTAGGGAAAGGGATGGATAGTGTAGGGGTTTAATTTACTATTCTAACTCCAGGAAGGTGCAGCAGTAGGGAAAGTGATGGATAGTGTAGGGGTTTGATTTACTATTCTAACTCCAGGAAGGTGCAGCAGTAGGGAAAGTGATGGATAGTGTAGGGTTTCAATTTACTAGTCTAACTCCAGGAAGGTGCAGCAGTAGGGAAAATGATGGATAGTGTACGGGTTCAATTTACTATTCTAACTCCAGGAAGGTGCAGCAATAGGGAAAGTGATGGATAGTGTAGGGGTATAATTTACTATTCTAACTCAAGGAAGGTGCAGCAGTAGGGAAAGTGATGGATAGTGTAGGGGTTCAATTTACTACTCTAACTCTAGGAAGGTGCAGCAGTAGGGAAAGTGATGGATAGTGTAGGGATATAATTTACTATTCTAACTCCAGGAAGGTGCAGCAGTAGGGAAAGTGTAGGATAGTGTAGAGATATAATGTAATATTCTAAGTCCAGGAAGGTGCAGCAGTAGGGAAAGTGATGGATAGTGTAGGGGTATAATTTACTATTCTAACTCCATGAAGGTGCAGCAGTAAGGAAAGTGATGGATAGTGTAGGGGTATAATTTACTATTCTAACTCCAGGAAGGTGTTGCAGAAGGGTAAGTGATGGATAGTGTAGGGGTATAAATTACAATTATAACTCCAGGAAGGTGCAGCAGTAGGGAAAGTGATGGATAGTGTAGGGGTTCTATTTACTATTCTAAGTCCAGGAAGATGCAGCACAAAGGAAAGTGTAGGATAGTGTAGGGGTATAATATACTATTCTAACTCCAGGAAGGTGCAGCAGTAGGGAAAGTGATATATAGTGTAGGGGTTCAATTTACGATTCTAACTCCAGGAAGGTGCAGCAGTAGAGAAAGTGATGGATAGTGTAAGGGTTTAATTTACTATTCTAACTCCAGGAAGGTTTTGAAGTAGGGTAAGTGTTGGATAGTGTAGGAGAATAATTTACTATTCTAACTCCAGGAAGGTGCAGCAATAGGGAAAGTGATGGATAGTGTAGGGGTTCTATTTACTATTCTAAGTCCAGGAAGGTGCAGCACAAAGGAAAGTGTAGGATAGTGTAGGGGTATAATATACTATTCTAACTCCAGGAAGGTGCAGCAGTAGGGAAAATGATGGATAGTGTAGAGGTTCAATTTGCTATTCTAACTCCAGAAAGGTGCATCAATAAGGAAAGTGATGGATAGTGTGGGGGTATAATTTACTATTCTAACTCAAGGAAGGTGCAGCAGTAGGGAAAGTGATGGATAGTGTAGGGGTTCAATTTACTACTCTAACTCCAGGAAGGTGCAGCAGTAGGGAAAGTGATGGATAGTGTAGGGGTATAATTTACTATTCTAACTCCAGAAAGGTGCAGAAGTAGGAAAAGTGTAGGATAGTGTAGAGATATAATTTAATATTCTAAGTCCAGGAAGGTGTTGCAGAAGGGTAAGTGATGGATAGTGTAGGGGTATAAATTACTATTCTAACTCCAGGAAGGTGCACCAGTAGGGAAAGTGATGGATAGTGTAGGGGTTCTATTTACTATTCTAAGTCCAGGAAGGTGCAGCACAAAGGAAAGTGTAGGATAGTGTAGGGGTATAATATACTATTCTAACTCCAGGAAGATGCAGCAGTAGGGAAAGTGATGAATAGTCTAGGGGTTCAATTTACTATTCTAACTCCAGGAAGGTGCAGCAGTAGGGAAAGTGGTGGATAGTGTAAGGGTTTAATTTACTATTCTAACTCCAGGAAGGTGCAGCAATAAGTAACGTGATGGATAGTGTAGGGCTATAATTTACTATTCTAACTCCAGGAAGGTGCAGCAGTAGGGAAAGTGATGGATAGTGTAGGGGTTCTATTTACTATTCTAAGTCCAGGAAGGTGCAGCACAAAGGAAAGTGTAGGATAGTGTAGGGGTATAATATACTATTCTAAATCCAGGAAGGTGCAGCAGTAGGGAAAGTGATGGATATTTTAGGGGTTCAATTTACTAGTCTAACTCCAGGAAGGTGCAGCAGTAGGGAAAGTGATGGATAGTGTAAGGGTTTAATTTACTATTCTAACTCCAGGAAGGTGCAGCAATAGGCAAAGTGATGGATAGTGTAGGGGTATAATTTACTATTCTAACACAAGGAAGGTGCCGCAGTAGGGAAAGTGATGGATAGTGTAGGGGTTCAATTTACTACTCTAACTCCAGGAAGGTGCAGCAGTAGGGAAAGTGATGGATAGTGTAGGGATATAATTTACTATTCTAACTCCAGGAAGGTGCAGCAGTAGGGAAAGTGTAGGATAGTGTAGAGATATAATTTAATATTCTAAGTCCAGGAAGGTGCAGCAGTAGGGAAAGTGATGGATAGTGTAGGGGTATAATTTACTATTCTAACTCAATGAAGGTGCAGCAGTAAGGAAAGTGATGGATAGTGTAGGGGTATAATTTACTATTCTAACTCCAGGAAGGTGTTGCAGAAGGGTAAGTGATGGATAGTGTAGGGGTATAAATTACTATTCTAACTCCAGGAAGGTGCAGCAGTGGGGAAAGTGATGGATAGTGTAGGGGTTCTATTCACTATTCTAAGTCCAGGAAGGTGCAGCACAAAGGAAAGTGTAGGATAGTGTAGGGGTATAATATACTATTCTAACTCCAGGAAGGTGCAGCAGTAGGGAAAGTGATATATAGTGTAGGGGTTCAATTTACTATTCTAACTCCAGGAAGGTGCAGTGGAGAGGTGTGGCTCACTGGTAAGAGGCGGCAGACCTGTAAGCAGAGAACGCCCTGGGACCAGGGTTCAATTCCCGATGCGGCAGGGTTTTGGACCAGGGTCAACGGACTCGATAATTCTCGCCTCAGTGCCTACTCTAACCAGGGAACACACTCGGTAACTCTGGGCATTAAGCTTGCCTCATCTCTACAATGGCCCCCCACAGACGCCGGGGATGCCTGGTTTCACCCTGGAGATACCCAGAAAGGGACCATCTCACAGGGAAACCCAGGACGGGTTCCCCAGTGGTCTACAGCGCCAGGACACTCAGGTAGAGTAACAGTGCGCTTTACAAGTATCCCACATTTACATTTACATTACAAGGTGCAGCAGTAGGGAAAGTGATGGATAGTGTAGGGGTTCTATTTACTATTCTAAGTCCAGGAAGGTGCAGCACAAAGGAAAGTGTAGGATAGTGTAGGGGTATAATATACTATTCTAAATCCAGGAAGGTGCAGCAGTAGGGAAAGTGATGGATATTGTAGGGGTTCAATTTACTAGTCTAACTCCAGGAAGGTGCAGCAGTAGGGAAAGTGATGGATAGTGTAAGGGTTTAATTTACTATTCTAACTCCAGGAAGGTGCAGCAATAGGGAAAGTGATGGATAGTGTAGGGGTATAATTTACTATTCTAACACAAGGAAGGTGCCGCAGTAGGGAAAGTGATGGATAGTGTAGGGATATAATTTACTATTCTAACTCCAGGAAGGTGCAGCAGTAGGGAAAGTGATGGATAGTGTAGGGATATAATTTACTATTCTAACTCCAGGAAGGTGCAGCAGTAGGGAAAGTGTAGGATAGTGTAGAGATATAATTTAATATTCTAAGTCCAGGAAGGTGCAGCAGTAGGGAAAGTGATGGATAGTGTAGGGGTATAATTTACTATTCTAACTCCAGGAAGGTGTTGCAGAAGGGTAAGTGATGGATAGTGTAGGGGTATAAATTACTATTATAACTCCAGGAAGGTGCAGCAGTAGGGAAAGTGATGGATAATATAGGGGTTCTTTTTACTATTCTAAGTCCAGGAAGGTGCAGCACAAAGAAAAGTGTAGGATAGTGTAGGGGGTTCAATTTACTATTCTAACTCCAGCAAGGTGCAGCAGTAGGGACAGTGATGGATAGTGTAGGGGTTCAATTTACTATTCTAACTCCAGGAAGGTGCAGCAGTGGGGAAAGTGATGGACAGTGTAGGGGTATAATTTACTATTCTAACTCCAGGAAGGTGCAGCAGTAGGGAAAATGATGGATAGTGTAGAGGTTCAATTTGCTATTCTAACTCCAGAAAGGTGCATCAATAAGGAAAGTGATGGATAGTGTGGGGGTATAATTTACTATTCTAACTCAAGGAAGGTGCAGCAGTAGGGAAAGTGATGGATAGTGTAGGGGTTCAATTTACTACTCTAACTCCAGGAAGGTGCAGCAGTAGGGAAAGTGATGGATAGTGTGGGGATATAATTTACTATTCTAACTCCAGAAAGGTGCAGAAGTAGGAAAAGTGTAGGATAGTGTAGAGATATATTTTAATATTCTAAGTCCAGGAAGGTGTAGCAGTAGGGAAAGTGATGGATAGTGTAGGGGTATAATTTACTATTCGAACTCCAGGAAGATGCAGCAGTAAGGAAAGTGATGGATAGTGTAGGGGTATAATTTACTATTCTAACTCCAGGAAGGTGTTGCAGAAGGGTAAGTGATGGATAGTGTAGGGGTATAAATTACTATTCTAACTCCAGGAAGGTGCACCAGTAGGGAAAGTGATGGATAGTGTAGGGGTTCTATTTACTATTCTAAGTCCAGGAAGGTGCAGCACAAAGGAAAGTGTAGGATAGTGTAGGGGTATAATATACTATTCTAACTCCAGGAAGATGCAGCAGTAGGGAAAGTGATGAATAGTCTAGGGGTTCAATTTACTATTCTAACTCCAGGAAGGTGCAGCAGTAGGGAAAGTGGTGGATAGTGTAAGGGTTTAATTTACTATTCTAACTCCAGGAAGGTGCAGCAATAAGTAACGTGATGGATAGTGTAGGGCTATAATTTACTATTCTAACTCCAGGAAGGTGCAGCAGTAGGGAAAGTGATGGATAGTGTAGGGGTTCTATTTGCTATTCTAAGTCCAGGAAGGTGCAGCACAAAGGAAAGTGTAGGATAGTGTAGGGGTATAATATACTATTCTAAATCCAGGAAGGTGCAGCAGTAGAGAAAGTGATGGATATTGTAGGGGTTCAATTTACTAGTCTAACTCCAGGAAGGTGCAGCAGTAGGGAAAGTGATGGATAGTGTAAGGGTTTAATTTACTATTCTAACTCCAGGAAGGTGCAGCAATAGGGAAAGTGATGGATAGTGTAGGGGTATAATTTACTATTCTAACACAAGGAAGGTGCCGCAGTAGGGAAAGTGATGGATAGTGTAGGGATATAATTTACTATTCTAACTCCAGGAAGGTGCAGCAGTAGGGAAAGTGATGGATAGTGTAGGGATATAATTTACTATTCTAACTCCAGGAAGGTGCAGCAGTAGGGAAAGTGTAGGATAGTGTAGAGATATAATTTAATATTCTAAGTCCAGGAAGGTGCAGCAGTAGGGAAAGTGATGGATAGTGTAGGGGTATAATTTACTATTCTAACTCCAGGAAGGTGTTGCAGAAGGGTAAGTGATGGATAGTGTAGGGGTATAAATTACTATTATAACTCCAGGAAGGTGCAGCAGTAGGGAAAGTGATGGATAATATAGGGGTTCTTTTTACTATTCTAAGTCCAGGAAGGTGCAGCACAAAGAAAAGTGTAGGATAGTGTAGGGGGTTCAATTTACTATTCTAACTCCAGCAAGGTGCAGCAGTAGGGACAGTGATGGATAGTGTAGGGGTTCAATTTACTATTCTAACTCCAGGAAGGTGCAGCAGTGGGGAAAGTGATGGACAGTGTAGGGGTATAATTTACTATTCTAACTCCAGGAAGGTGCAGCAGTAGGGAAAATGATGGATAGTGTAGAGGTTCAATTTGCTATTCTAACTCCAGAAAGGTGCATCAATAAGGAAAGTGATGGATAGTGTGGGGGTATAATTTACTATTCTAACTCAAGGAAGGTGCAGCAGTAGGGAAAGTGATGGATAGTGTAGGGGTTCAATTTACTACTCTAACTCCAGGAAGGTGCAGCAGTAGGGAAAGTGATGGATAGTGTGGGGATATAATTTACTATTCTAACTCCAGAAAGGTGCAGAAGTAGGAAAAGTGTAGGATAGTGTAGAGATATATTTTAATATTCTAAGTCCAGGAAGGTGTAGCAGTAGGGAAAGTGATGGATAGTGTAGGGGTATAATTTACTATTCGAACTCCAGGAAGATGCAGCAGTAAGGAAAGTGATGGATAGTGTAGGGGTATAATTTACTATTCTAACTCCAGGAAGGTGTTGCAGAAGGGTAAGTGATGGATAGTGTAGGGGTATAAATTACTATTCTAACTCCAGGAAGGTGCACCAGTAGGGAAAGTGATGGATAGTGTAGGGGTTCTATTTACTATTCTAAGTCCAGGAAGGTGCAGCACAAAGGAAAGTGTAGGATAGTGTAGGGGTATAATATACTATTCTAACTCCAGGAAGATGCAGCAGTAGGGAAAGTGATGAATAGTCTAGGGGTTCAATTTACTATTCTAACTCCAGGAAGGTGCAGCAGTAGGGAAAGTGGTGGATAGTGTAAGGGTTTAATTTACTATTCTAACTCCAGGAAGGTGCAGCAATAAGTAACGTGATGGATAGTGTAGGGCTATAATTTACTATTCTAACTCCAGGAAGGTGCAGCAGTAGGGAAAGTGATGGATAGTGTAGGGGTTCTATTTGCTATTCTAAGTCCAGGAAGGTGCAGCACAAAGGAAAGTGTAGGATAGTGTAGGGGTATAATATACTATTCTAAATCCAGGAAGGTGCAGCAGTAGAGAAAGTGATGGATATTGTAGGGGTTCAATTTACTAGTCTAACTCCAGGAAGGTGCAGCAGTAGGGAAAGTGATGGATAGTGTAAGGGTTTAATTTACTATTCTAACTCCAGGAAGGTGCAGCAATAGGGAAAGTGATGGATAGTGTAGGGGTATAATTTACTATTCTAACACAAGGAAGGTGCCGCAGTAGGGAAAGTGATGGATAGTGTAGGGATATAATTTACTATTCTAACTCCAGGAAGGTGCAGCAGTAGGGAAAGTGATGGATAGTGTAGGGATATAATTTACTATTCTAACTCCAGGAAGGTGCAGCAGTAGGGAAAGTGTAGGATAGTGTAGAGATATAATTTAATATTCTAAGTCCAGGAAGGTGCAGCAGTAGGGAAAGTGATGGATAGTGTAGGGGTATAATTTACTATTCTAACTCCAGGAAGGTGTTGCAGAAGGGTAAGTGATGGATAGTGTAGGGGTATAAATTACTATTATAACTCCAGGAAGGTGCAGCAGTAGGGAAAGTGATGGATAATATAGGGGTTCTTTTTACTATTCTAAGTCCAGGAAGGTGCAGCACAAAGAAAAGTGTAGGATAGTGTAGGGGGTTCAATTTACTATTCTAACTCCAGCAAGGTGCAGCAGTAGGGACAGTGATGGATAGTGTAGGGGTTCAATTTACTATTCTAACTCCAGGAAGGTGCAGCAGTGGGGAAAGTGATGGACAGTGTAGGGGTATAATTTACTATTCTAACTCCAGGAAGGTGCAGCAGTAGGGAAAATGATGGATAGTGTAGAGGTTCAATTTGCTATTCTAACTCCAGAAAGGTGCATCAATAAGGAAAGTGATGGATAGTGTGGGGGTATAATTTACTATTCTAACTCAAGGAAGGTGCAGCAGTAGGGAAAGTGATGGATAGTGTAGGGGTTCAATTTACTACTCTAACTCCAGGAAGGTGCAGCAGTAGGGAAAGTGATGGATAGTGTGGGGATATAATTTACTATTCTAACTCCAGAAAGGTGCAGAAGTAGGAAAAGTGTAGGATAGTGTAGAGATATATTTTAATATTCTAAGTCCAGGAAGGTGTAGCAGTAGGGAAAGTGATGGATAGTGTAGGGGTATAATTTACTATTCGAACTCCAGGAAGGTGCAGCAGTAAGGAAAGTGATGGATAGTGTAGGGGTATAATTTACTATTCTAACTCCAGGAAGGTGTTGCAGAAGGGTAAGTGATGGATAGTGTAGGGGTATAAATTACTATTCTAACGCCAGGAAGGTACACCAGTAGGGAAAGTGATGGATAGTGTAGGGGTTCTATTTACTATTCTAAGTCCAGGAAGGTGCAGCACAAAGGAAAGTGTAGGATAGTGTAGGGGTATAATATACTATTCTAACTCCAGGAAGATGCAGCAGTAGGGAAAGTGATGAATAGTCTAGGGGTTCAATTTACTATTCTAACTCCAGGAAGGTGCAGCAGTAGGGAAAGTGGTGGATAGTGTAAGGGTTTAATTTACTATTCTAACTCCAGGAAGGTGCAGCAATAAGTAACGTGATGGATAGTGTAGGGCTATAATTTACTATTCTAACTCCAGGAATGTGCAGCAGTAGGGAAAGTGATGGATAGTGTAGGGGTTCTATTTACTATTCTAAGTCCAGGAAGGTGCAGCACAAAGGAAAGTGTAGGATAGTGTAGGGGTATAATATACTATTCTAAATCCAGGAAGGTGCAGCAGTAGGGAAAGTGATGGATATTGTAGGGGTTCAATTTACTAGTCTAACTCCAGGAAGGTGCCGCAGTAGGGACAGTGATGGATAGTGTAAGGGTTTAATTTACTATTCTAACTCCAGGAAGGTGCAGCAATAGGGAAAGTGATGGATAGTGTAGGGGTATAATTTACTATTCTAACACAAGGAAGGTGCTGCAGTAGGGAAAGTGATGGATAGTGTAGGGGTTCAATTTACTACTCTAACTCCAGGAAGGTGCAGCAGTAGGGAAAGTGATGGATAGTGTAGGGATATAATTTACTATTCTAACTCCAGGAAGGTGCAGCAGTAGGGAAAGTGTAGGATAGTGTAGAGATATAATTTAATATTCTAAGTCCAGGAAGGTGCAGCAGTAGGGAAAGTGATGGATAGTGTAGGGGTATAATTTACTATTCTAACTCCAGGAAGGTGTTGCAGAAGGGTAAGTGATGGATAGTGTAGGGGTATAAATTACTATTATAACTCCAGGAAGGTGCAGCAGTAGGGAAAGTGATGGATAATATAGGGGTTCTTTTTACTATTCTAAGTCCAGGAAGGTGCAGCACAAAGAAAAGTGTAGGATAGTGTAGGGGGTTCAATTTACTATTCTAACTCCAGCAAGGTGCAGCAGTAGGGAAAGTGATGGATAGTGTAGGGGTTCAATTTACTATTCTAACTCCAGGAAGGTGCAGCAGTAGGGAAAGTGATGGACAGTGTAGGGGTATAATTTACTATTCTAACTCCAGGAAGGTGCATCAGTAAGGAAAGTGATGGATAGTGTAGGGGTATAATTTACTATTCTAACTCCAGGAAGGTGTTGCATAAGGGTAAGTGATAGATAGTGTAGGGGTACGATTTACTATTCTAACTCCAGGAAGGTGCAGCAGTAGGGAAAGTGATGGATAGTGTAGGGGTTTGATTTACTATTCGAACTCCAGGAAGGTACAGCAATAAGGAAAGTGATGGATAGTGTAGGGGTATAATTTACTATTCTAACTCCAGGAAGGTGTTGCAGAAGGGTAACTGATGGATAGTGTAGGGGTATAAATTACTATTCTAACTCCAGGAAGGTGCACCAGTAGGGAAAGTGATGGATAGTGTATGGCGTTCTATTTACTATTCTAAGTCCAGGAAGGTGCAGCACAAAGGAAGGTGTGGGATAGTGTAGGGGTATAATATACCATTCTAACTCCAGGAAGGGGCAGCAGTAGGGAAAGTGATGGATAGTGTAGGGGTTCAATTTACTATTTTAACTAATGGAAGGTGCAGCAGTAGGGAAAGTGATGGATAGTGTAAGGGTTTAATTTACTATTCTAACTCCAGGAAGGTGCAGCAATAAGGAACGTGATGGATAGTGTTGGGCTATAATTTACTATTCTAACTCCAGGAAGGTGCAGCAGTAGGGAAAGTGATGGATAGTGTAGGGGTTCTATTTACTATTCTAAGTCCAGGAAGGTGCAGCACAAAGGAAAGTGTAGGATAGTGTAGGGGTATAATATACTATTCTAACTCCAGGAAGGTGCAGCAGTAGGGAAAGTGATGGATATTGTAGGGGTTCAATTTACTAGTCTAACTCCAGGAAGGTGCAGCAGTAGGGAAAGTGATGGATAGTGTAAGGGTTTAATTTACTATTCTAACTCCAGGAAGGTGCAGCAATAGGGAAAGTGATGGATAGTGTAGGGGTATAATTTACGATTCTAACTCAAGGAAGGTGCAGCAGTAGGGAAAGTGATGGATAGTGTAGGGGTTCAATTTACTACTCTAACTCCAGGAAGGTGTAGCAGTAGGGAAAGTGATGGATAGTGTAGGGGTTCAATTTACTGCTCTAACTCCAGGAAGGTGCAGCAGTAGGGAAAGTGATGGATAGTGTAGGGATATAATTTACTATTCTAACTCCGGGAAGGTGCAGCAGTAGGGAAAGTGTAGGATAGTGTAGAGATATAATTTAATATTCTAACTCCAGGAAGGTGTTGCAGAAGGGTAAGTGATGGATAGTGTAGGGGTATAAATTACTATTCTAACTCCAGGAAGGTGCAGCAGTAGGGAAAGTGATGGATAATATAGGGGTTCTTGTTACTATTCTAAGTCCAGGAAGGTGCAGCACAAAGAAAAGTGATGGATAGTGTAGGGGTTCGATTTACTATTCTAACTCCAGGAAGGTGCAGCAGTAGGGAAAGTGATGGATAGTGTACGGGTTTGATTTACTATTCTAACTCCAGGAAGGTACAGCAATAAGGAAAGTGATGGATAGCGTAGGGGTATAATTTACTATTCTAACTCCAGGAAGGTGCAGCAGTAGGGAAAATGATGGATAGTGTAGAGGTTCAATTTGCTATTCTAACTCCAGAAAGGTGCATCAATAAGGAAAGTGTAGGATAGTGTAGGGGGTTCAATTTACTATTCTAACTCCAGGAAGGTGCAGCAGTAGGGATAGTGATGGATAGTGTAGGGGTTCGATTTACTATTCTAACTCCAGGAAGGTGCAGCAGTAGGGAAAGTGATGGATAGTGTACGGGTTTGATTTACTATTCTAACTCCAGGAAGGTACAGCAATATGGAAAGTAATGGATAGTGTAGGGGTATAATTTAATATTCTAACTCAAGGAAGGTTTTGCAGTAGGGTAAGTGATGGATAGTGTAGGAGTATAATTTACTATTCTAACTCCAGGAAGGTGCAGCAGTAGGGAAAATGATGGATAGTGTAGGGGTTCAATTTACTATTCTAACTCCAGAAAGGTGCATCAATAAGGAAAGTGATAGATAGTGTGGGGGTATAATTTACTATTCTAACTCAAGGAAGGTGCAGCAGTAGGGAAAGTGTTGGATAGTGTAGGGGTTCAATTTACTACTCTAACTCCAGGAAGGTGCAGCAGTAGGGACAGTGATGGATAGTGTAGGGATATAATTTACTATTCTAACTCCAGAAAGGTGCAGCAATAGGGAAAGTGTAGGATAGTGTAGAGATGTAATTTAATATTCTAAGTCCAGGAGGGTGCAGCAGTAGGGAAAGTGTAGGATAGTGTAGAGATATAATTTAATATTCTAAGTCCAGGAAGGTGCAGCAGTAGGGAAAGTGATGGATAGTGTAGGGGTATAATTTACTATTCTAACTCCAGGAAGGTGTTGCAGAAGGGTAAGTGATGGATAGTGTAGGGGTATAAATTACTATTATAACTCCAGGAAGGTGCAGCAGTAGGGAAAGTGATGGATAATATAGGGGTTCTTTTTACTATTCTAAGTCCAGGAAGGTGCAGCACAAAGAAAAGTGTAGGATAGTGTAGGGGGTTCAATTTACTATTCTAACTCCAGCAAGGTGCAGTAGTAGGGAAAGTGATGGATAGTGTAGGGGTTCAATTTACTATTCTAACTCCAGGAAGGTGCAGCAGTAGGGAAAGTGATGGACAGTGTAGGGGTATAATTTACTATTCTAACTCCAGGAAGGTGCAGCAGTAAGGAAAGTGATGGATAGTGTAGGGGTATAATTTACTATTCTAACTCCAGGAAGGTGTTGCATAAGGGTAAGTGATAGATAGTGTAGGGGCACAATTTACTATTCTAACTCCAGGAAGGTGCAGCAGTAGGGAAAGTGATGGATAGTGTAGGGGTTTGATTTACTATTCGAACTCCAGGAAGGTACAGCAATAAGGAAAGTGATGGATAGTGTAGGGGTATAATTTACTATTCTAACTCCAGGAAGGTGTTGCAGAAGGGTAACTGATGGATAGTGTAGGGGTATAAATTACTATTCTAACTCCAGGAAGGTGCACCAGTAGGGAAAGTGATGGATAGTGTATGGCGTTCTATTTACTATTCTAAGTCCAGGAAGGTGCAGCACAAAGGAAGGTGTGGGATAGTGTAGGGGTATAATATACCATTCTAACTCCAGGAAGGGGCAGCAGTAGGGAAAGTGATGGATAGTGTAGGGGTTCAATTTACTATTTTAACTAATGGAAGGTGCAGCAGTAGGGAAAGTGATGGATAGTGTAAGGGTTTAATTTACTATTCTAACTCCAGGAAGGTGCAGCAATAAGGAACGTGATGGATAGTGTTGGGCTATAATTTACTATTCTAACTCCAGGAAGGTGCAGCAGTAGGGAAAGTGATGGATAGTGTAGGGGTTCTATTTACTATTCTAAGTCCAGGAAGGTGCAGCACAAAGGAAAGTGTAGGATAGTGTAGGGGTATAATATACTATTCTAACTCCAGGAAGGTGCAGCAGTAGGGAAAGTGATGGATATTGTAGGGGTTCAATTTACTAGTCTAACTCCAGGAAGGTGCAGCAGTAGGGAAAGTGATGGATAGTGTAAGGGTTTAATTTACTATTCTAACTCCAGGAAGGTGCAGCAATAGGGAAAGTGATGGATAGTGTAGGGGTATAATTTACGATTCGAACTCAAGGAAGGTGCAGCAGTAGGGAAAGTGATGGATAGTGTAGGGGTTCAATTTACTACTCTAACTCCAGGAAGGTGTAGCAGTAGGGAAAGTGATGGATAGTGTAGGGGTTCAATTTACTGCTCTAACTCCAGGAAGGTGCAGCAGTAGGGAAAGTGATGGATAGTGTAGGGATATAATTTACTATTCTAACTCCAGGAAGGTGCAGCAGTAGGGAAAGTGTAGGATAGTGTTGAGATATAATTTAATATTCTAACTCCAGGAAGGTGTTGCAGAAGGGTAAGTGATGGATAGTGTAGGGGTATAAATTACTATTCTAACTCCAGGAAGGTGCAGCAGTAGGGAAAGTGATGGATAATATAGGGGTTCTTTTTACTATTCTAAGTCCAGGAAGGTGCAGCACAAAGAAAAGTGTAGGATAGTGTAGGGGGTTCAAATTACTATTCTAACTCCAGGAAGGTGCAGCAGTAGGGAAAGTGATGGATAGTGTAGGGGTTCGATTTACTATTCTAACTCCAGGAAGGTGCAGCAGTAGGGAAAGTGATGGATAGTGTACGGGTTTGATTTACTATTCTAACTCCAGGAAGGTACAGCAATAAGGAAAGTGATGGATAGCGTAGGGGTATAATTTACTATTCTAACTCCAGGAAGGTGCAGCAGTAGGGAAAATGATGGATAGTGTAGAGGTTCAATTTGCTATTCTAACTCCAGAAAGGTGCATCAATAAGGAAAGTGTAGGATAGTGTAGGGGGTTCAATTTACTATTCTAACTCCAGGAAGGTGCAGCAGTAGGGAAAGTGATGGATAGTGTAGGGGTTCGATTTACTATTCTAACTCCAGGAAGGTGCAGCAGTAGGGAAAGTGATGGATAGTGTACGGGTTTGATTTACTATTCTAACTCCAGGAAGGTACAGCAATATGGAAAGTAATGGATAGTGTAGGGGTATAATTTAATATTCTAACTCAAGGAAGGTTTTGCAGTAGGGTAAGTGATGGATAGTGTAGGAGTATAATTTACTATTCTAACTCCAGGAAGGTGCAGCAGTAGGGAAAGTGATGGATAGTGTAGGGGTTCTATTTACTATTCTAAGTCCAGGAAGGTGCAGCACAAAGGAAAGTGTAGGATAGTGTAGGGGTATAATATACTATTCTAACTCCAGGAAGGTGCAGCAGTAGGGAAAATGATGGATAGTGTAGGGGTTCAATTTACTATTCTAACTCCAGAAAGGTGCATCAATAAGGAAAGTGATGGATAGTGTGGGGGTATAATTTACTATTCTAACTCAAGGAAGGTGCAGCAGTAGGGAAAGTGTTGGATAGTGTAGGGGTTCAATTTACTACTCTAACTCCAGGAAGGTGCAGCAGTAGGGACAGTGATGGATAGTGTAGGGATATAATTTACTATTCTAACTCCAGAAAGGTGCAGCAATAGGGAAAGTGTAGGATAGTGTAGAGATGTAATTTAATATTCTAAGTCCAGGAGGGTGCAGCAGTAGGGAAAGTGATGGATAGTGTAGGGGTACAATTTACTATTCTAACTCCAGGAAGGTGCAGCAGTAAGGCAAGTGATGGATAGTGTAGGGAAAGTGATGGATAGTGTAGGGGTATCATTTACTATTCTAACTCCAGGAAGGTGCAGCAGTAAGGCAAGTGATGGATAGTGTAGGGGTATAATTTACTATTCTAACTCCAGGAATGTGTTGCATAAGGGTAAGTGATGGATAGTGTAGGGGTACGATTTACTATTCTAACTCCAGGAAGGTGCAGCAGTAGGGAAAGTGATGGATACTGTAGGGGTTTGATTTACTATTCTAACTCCAGGAAGGTACAGCAATAAGGAAAGTGATGGATAGTGTAGGGGTATAATTTACTATTCTAACTCCAGGAAGGTGTTGCAGTAGGGTAAGTGATGGATAGTGTAGGAGTATAATTTACTATTCTAACTCCAGGAAGGTGCAGCAGTAGGGAAAGTGATGGATAGTGTAGGGGTTTGATTTACTATTCTTACTCCAGGAAGGTGCAGCAATAAGGAAAGTGATGGATAGTGTAGGGGTATAATTTACTATCTAACTTCAGGAATTGTGTTGCAGTAGGGTAAGTGATGGATAGTGTAGGAGTATAATTTACTATTCTAACTCCAGGAAGGTGCAGCAGTAGGGAAAGTGATGGATAGTGTAGGGGTTTAATTTACTATTCTAACTCCAGGAAGGTTCAGCAGTAGGGAAAGTGATGGATAGTGTAGGGGTTCTATTTACTATTCTAAGTCCAGGAAGGTGCAGCACAAAGGAAAGTGTAGGATAGTGTAGGAATATAATATACTATTCTAACTCCAGGAAGGTGCAGCAGTAGGGAAAGTGATGGATAGTGTAGGGGTTCAATTTACTATTCTAATTCCAGGAAGGTGCAGCAGTAGGGAAAGTGATGGATAGTTTAGGGATATAATTTACTATTCTAACTCCTGGAAGGTGCAGCAGTAGGGGAAGTGATGGCTAGTGTAGGGGTTCTATTTACTATTCTAAGTCCAGGAAGGTGCAGCACAAAGGAAAGTGTAGGATAGTGTAGTGGTATAATTTCCTATTCTAACTCCAGGAAGGTGCAGCAGTAGGGAAAGTGATGGATAGTGTAGTGGTTCAATTTACTATTCTAACTCCATTAAGGTGCAGCAGTAGGAAAAGTGATGGACAGTGTAGGGATATATTTTACTATTTTAACTCCAGGAAGGTGCAGCAGTAGGGAAATTGATGGATAGTGTAGCGGTTCTATTTACTATTCTAAGTCCAGGAAGGTGCAGCACAAAGGAAAGTGTAGGATAGTGTAGGGGTATAATTTACTATTCTAACAGGAAGGTGCAGCAGTAGGGAAAGTGATTGATAGTGTAGGGGTTCAATTTACTATTCTAACTCCAGGAAGGTGCAGCAGTAGGGTATGTGATGGATAGTGTAGGGATAAAATATACTATTCTAACTCCAGGAAGGTGCAGCAGTAGGGAAAGTGATGGATATTGTAGGGGTTCAATTTACTAGTCTAACTCCAGGAAGGTGCAGCAGTAGGGAAAGTGATGGATAGTGTAAGGGTTTAATTTACTATTCTAACTCCAGGAAGGTGCAGCAATAGGGAAAGTGATGGATAGTGTAGGGGTATAATTTACTATTCTAACTCAAGGACGGTGCAGCAGTAGGGAAAGTGTAGGATAGTGTAGAGATATAGTTTAATATTCTAAGTCCAGGAAGGTGCAGCAGTAGGGAAAGTGATGGATAGTGTAGGGGTATAATTTACTATTCTAACTCCAGGAAGGTGTTGCAGAAGGGTAAGTGATGGATAGTGTAGGGGTATAAATTACTATTCTAACTCCAGGAAGGTGCAGCAGTAGGGAAAGTGATGGATTAGGGGTTCTTTTTACTATTTGCAGCACAAAGAATGGTGTAGGATAGTGTAGGGGGTTCAATTCAATTCAATTCATAAGGCTTTATTCGGAGCATAAAAGAATGTCCATAAAAGCATACATAACAATTAAAAACAAGTCACAATAACAATACAGTTTGCATAATTGATTAACAGTCATTAATAATAAATAATAATAATAATAGGGGGTCTTGTAAAGCGCATGGTGACGCACAACGGCGTATCCCCGCGCTCCGATACGAGCGTGGTAAGAGGCGGTACTGAGGGGAGGCCGTTATTTCACATATAGGAGTGTTTTTAGCTTTGCTCTAAATATCGACTCTGTAGGTTCCAAACGCAGCGCAACCGGAAGTTTATTCCAGCTGGATGCGGCAAGATACCTGAAGGACCTGCCGCCCATCCTAGCTCTGGTCACTTTGGGAATGGTAAGGCGCCCTGATCCAGAGGATCTGAGTGCGCGTGTCGGCTCGTAATGAGTCAGGAGACCCTGAAGTGGAAGGGGTGCCCTGCCGTTAATAATCCGATGACAGGTGCAGAGGGCCTTGAATTCCACCCTGCTTCTGACCGGGAGCCAGTGTAAGGCCTGGAGAGCGGCTTTGGAGGCTGATCTTCTCGGCAGTTTGAGCACCAGCCGGGCAGCGGCATTTTGCAAAACCTGTAGACGGCTCAGGTTTTTCTCAAGGGTACCCAAATAGAGCAGGTTGCCGTAGTCCATTTTGGACGTGACTAAAGCGTGCACTAGTGTCCTGCGGGCTTCGGTGGGAAGGAGCTCCAATACCTTCCTGATGGTCTTAAGGATCCCGAAACAGGTGCCAACCACCCTGTTTACCTGGGGACCAAAGGTCAGATCGCAATCGAACCAAATACCTAAATTCCTCGTCTCCCGGCAGGGAGTAGGAGCTGGTCCCAAGCAAGGCGGCCACCACGCTGACGTCCACGCCGCCCGATCACCCCCTACCACCAGCACCTCAGTCTTGTCGCCGTTGAGTTTAAGGCAGTTGGCAGACATCCAGGCAGCAAGTTCTTGCATGCATGCTCTGAAGATGTCTGCCGCAAGACCGGGTGCGCGCGATAGGGAGATGACTAGCTGCGTGTCGTCAGCGTAGGACACCATGCGCAGGCCGTGTCTCTCAACTATGGAGGCGACCGGGGCAACATAAAGGTTAAAAAGCGTCGGGCTTAGGGACGAGCCCTGAGGTACCCCCTGGTCCAGTGCCACTCTCCTGGAGTAGCAGTCGCCCTGCCTGACTTGAAAACCTCGGCCCGACAGAAACGACTGAATCCATTTTAGCGCTGCGTTGCCTACCCCTGCTATGTTCAGACACTGTAGCAGGATGGAATGTGCTACAGTGTCGAACGCAGCGCTGAGATCCAGCAGGATCAGAGCCATGGTGTGGCCCTCGTCGGCCCCCTGTCTGATGGATTCAGATGCCATAAGGAGCGCCGACTCAGTCGAATGTCGAGGTCTGAATCCAAATTGGGTGGGGTGGAGGAGATTTGTCTCTTCCACAAACTGCATTAGCTGCAAATTTGCCACCTTCTCCGCCACTTTCGAAAAGTAGGGTAGGAGGGATATGGGTCGTAGATTTTCCAGCTTTTCGAAGCTGATGTTGGGCTTTTTACGGAGGGGGAGCACAACTGCCTGTTTCCACTCACGAGGCAGGGTGCTGGACCTGAAGGAGATGTCCAACAAGTGCCTGATATATGGTTCTAGTGTCGTCAGGCTGTCGCCCAGCCGTTTAGGAGACGCTGGGTCCCGTGGGGAGCCTGACTTCACTGACCTGCATATTTTGATCAGGTCTTCTGCTGACGGGGTAGAAAAATTGAGCAGCAAGTTTTGTCCGTTCACCTCCCTATCAGGGGCTACGAACTCTCCTCCGACCATTGGTTGGGCGGGAAAGGCGGAGTAAATTTTGGACACTTTGTCGGCGAAATACTCGGCAATGCGATTACAGGTGGCCGCAGAGCAGTCCTCTGGCCCCGCTGATGAGTTGGGGACAGCCAGAGACTTGTATACACTAAACAGTTCTTTCGCTGAGTTCTCGGCATCCATTATTCTACTGGTATAGTGGGCGGTTTTAATTCTCCTGATCAAATTGTGGTATACTCGTCTGTTGACGAGATATCTCTCTCTCGCCTGACTATCATAGGCTTCCCTCCACTGCCTTTCCGCTCGCTTGCACTCCCTCTTGGCACCACGCAGCTCCTCATTGAACCATGGTGCCGATCTCTGTTTACGCCCGCCCTCCTTAGAATGACCCAGTGGGGCGGTGCGGTCCAATGCAGCCGTGATGCGGTCGTTGAGCAATTTATTTGCCGAATCCGCATCGTCGCCTCCAGGGGGGCCCTCAGCAGTGAGAGCTTCATGGAATTTCGGCAGGGAGAACCTAGCCCATTTGCGTCTAGGATAATTGAGAGGAGTGGAATCGGTCACCTTTTGCTTGGGGAGGTGGATTTCAAAAGGTACCAGAAAATGATCAGTCCACGGGAGAGGCACTGGGGGCGCCACACTTACTTCCTCCCAGTTTGCGAATACTGGATCGAGTAGGTGGCCATGTTGGTGTGTAGGGAGTTGGCTTTTTAACTCTAATTGAAGTGATTGAAGATCCTGCAAGAACTCCCTCGCTCCTATGTCTGATAGATCTTCGAGATGCATGTTAAGATCTCCAAGTAGCAGAAACTTGTCTCTCCGCAGCGCTATCTCCGTGACACATTCTATGAGAGTGCCCTTAAACCTTGCCAGAGGGCCCGGCGGGCGATAAACTAAGTAACCTTTCACAGTGGTACCCCCATTAATTTTTATTGTGAACACCCCCACTTCACCTGCCGCCAGATGGACTGATTCCAGTTGACAGGCCAGGTGATGTTTAAATGCAAGCGCTATGCCTCCTCCTCTGCCCTCAGATCTATCCAATCTAACCATTCGATAATCTTCCGGCAGTGCTTGAATGATTTCCGGGTCGGAGTGCGCATCCAGCCATGTTTCTGTAAGGAACAGTAGGTCCAATTGTCTATCCATGAGTAAGTCATGGATGTCGAGCTTATGGCAGCGCAGCGATCTCACATTAAGTAGGCCGCATGACAGGGAGGGGTTGTTCCCGATGTCTGAAATAGTAGTGCAGAACTGATAATGGCAGTGCTTGCAGTCTATGTCCACCCCTGTGTGCAAGATGTGAAGTCCAGGTCTGCATTTTGCGGAGGACAGATTTAGGAGCTCGTCCCTACTCCATATGATCCGATTCACAGGACCAGGGGTTGAGGCCCTGGCCCGTGTCCGGACGCGGACGGGCGCAGACGGGCTTGGCTTTGGCGCGGCTTCGGCGTGCGCCCGGCGCGCCCGCTGCGCTCGTCCGCTGCGCTTCCTGCAGAACATAATATACAAGCAGGGGCAGAATAAATATTTAAAAACTCATGCTTTTCCTAATGCTGATAGCTTTAATCATAAAAGTAGAAATAAAAAAACAAACGTCAGGATGGTGCACGTTAAAAAGCAATTTCATCGAATCCTGGATTGTCCTAACACCAAACTTGACGAAGATGGGTTTTAAAAAAGTTTTACGATAATTCCCATACAATTGACACAACAGAAGAAAGTGCGTGGTGCTTTGTGCAGAGATATTATCACATAAGCACGGGCCAACGGGGTGCTTGTTCATGGAGGGGAAGGCGACTAAGGTATGCGCAATCCCCATCCTTAACCTAGTCAATACATATTGATGGGATGCTCTGGTCACTAGTGTCAGGTATTGCTGATAGCCCTCTACTACATTCATACTACTGTAGGAAACACAGGTGGACAACTTCCCCCCCTCCCTGAACTTCCTCTCTGCTTTACAACTCAGAAGGATGATCTTCATTTCAGACTTAGAAAAGACCGCTGCGGCATATCAGTCATTAAAAACGTCAAGACCATAAAATTCCTGGAAATTTTCAATAACAAATTTAATCCAAGGGATCTTTAGATGGTAATCCATATTGAGGCAATCGTTGATAATAGCCCTGGTTAATGATGTCTCCTCTTTTAACCATACAGAGCGCCACAGCAAGAGAGGTCTCAAAAGAATCAGATCACTTAGATATTGGATGCCGAGTTCTCTGTGTACTAAATCATTAGAGACAGATTTAGGCAGACACAATAATCTTTTTAAAAAGGCATTCTCCTCTACCTGAAGACTCCCTGCTGGGGCCTGACCCCAAACACCAGCACCATAAAGAGCAACGGAAAGACATCTGGACTGGAAGATCTTAAGCATGTCTTTGATCCGTTTACTCCCAATTTTGGTAGCAAAAGTGAATACCCTAGCTGCACTCCTCAGCATCTTGGTCTTAACGTTCTTATGTTCGCAGGCCCAGCTACAATTTTTGGAGAAGGTAATCCCAAGGTAGCAAAAATTATCCACTTTTTGAACCTTTTGACCCTCAATATGATAAGATTGGGGCTTATTTGGGCCTGGTTCACACTCCATAACATAGGTTTTGCTTTTATTAATCACAAGTTTTCTATCCTTGATAAATTTTGAGAACCTATTCATCAAGCGTTGAAGGCCAATGGGGGGTCCTTACCAGCAGTACGGCATCGTCCGCATAGAGTAATACAGAGACGTTAAAATCATTAACTCTCGGGAAGTCTGCCGCCACTGTCTGTAAAACCGAGTCCACCTCGTTTATGAAGAGGGTAAAAAGCAAGGGAGCCAAAACACACCCCTGCCTTATACCTCTTCTGATATTAAATTTGGTGGAGCACTCCCCATTTTTTCCATATCTAACGCAGGTACGTAATTTAGCATAGAGGCGGGCCAAAAAGAAGATAATACCCTCCGGTGCCCCCAATTCTATCAGTTTTGCCCAGAGCGTAGCATGGTCCACCATGTCAAAAGCACTACTTAAATCTGCGAAACAAAGATAGATAGTGCCCTTCTTTGCCTGAGTGTATTTTCCAATTAATAATTCGAGATTCAAGCACTGCTCAATTGTTCCACGCCCTTTCCTGAATCCAAACTGACAGTTAGCTAGGATCCCGTTGGTTTCAGCCCATTCTTCCAATCTCACCAGAAGTACCCGGCTCATAACTTTCACCGACGAGTCCAACAAAGAGATTGGGCGATAATTTTTTACGTCCCCTCGGTCACCTTTCTTAAATATGGGGATGATAATTGATTCCTCCCAGGTGGCTGGTATCCCATGGCTTACGGCTGCATTCAAAATTTTAACCAGCACTGGGCCCCAAACCTCCGGGGCTGTCTTATATACATCGATGGGGACTCCATCGGGGCCCTGATCCTTTCCCCTTTTACTTGCTCTGATACTGTCCAGTACCTCTGTGATGGTGATGTCCAGTGGGACAATGGCCCACCGGTCCGGACAAATACCCGGTATCCTGTTAGAGTCGAAGATTTTAGAAAAGTGGTCAATCCAAGATTCCATACCAATCATTGAAATTAATTCAGGAGCCTTGTCATCTTTGAGAAATGGGGAATTAACAGTAGCCCAAAATAAAGTGCAGTTCTTTAACTCAGTGGCCATAGACAAATTATCCCACGCTTCCAACTGAAGTTCTATTTTCCTTCTCTTTAAAATTAACTTATAACTATTTCTTAGCTGGGACACATTATTCCTATCTCTTGGCTTAGCTGCCAGTGCATCTTTAAGCTCTTTTAATGCAGAAGTGCAGGCGTGGTCAAACCACCCTCTAGGTTCGTTGGGTTTAGCACCAGCCTTTCTTGTGAACTTATTGTCAATGATGGAATTAATTTGGTTTAAAAGCCCAATCAATTCTACAGTAGCATTAGATTGCTCCAAAATCACACTAATTTCTGAAAAGCAACTACTAATGATAAAATCAGACGTCTTTTCAGCCTTCTCCCCCTTCCATTTTAGCCTAGTGCCATTAGCTCTATGGGGTTCGATGTTAACAATGGCTCCTAAATCAGGTACAGATTTCTCTTTCCAGAGTGTGGACTCGATAGTTAAACAGTTGTGATCACTGAGCATAATATCCACAACCCTGGGTGCCAGAGTCCAGGGGACAAGGCTTGAAGACATACATATGAAATCAATAACAGTATTTGCCCCTCTACCTACAAAGGTGGGGATGCATTCGCCTATATCGTTCTTCCTGTTCTCCAAGATTTCCATATCAAGTACTGCCAGCATATTGTTCAAGGATTCACTGTACAAGTTATGGGGGAAGTGGGTGTCTGCATCCCCGACTCGGTTAGTAACCCCACATATACCGTGTCGATAGAGGGGACAAAGTGCAATATTAAAATCCCCCACCAAAATAATTTCAAAAATAACATTTGAGCCGCTTATAATGTCATCCAGAGCACTCTCCAAAGCATTAATTACTGAGTGCCTGGTGCCATCAAAAATGTTGTTATAAAAATTAATTAAGAGGATATTTCTACCCTCATCTTGTGACAACCATAAAATTTGAGAGTGGGCCCCCACGATAACATATTTTTTAACAACAATAGGCATTTTGACGGAAATCAAAACCAAAAGCCCGCCCTTGGCTCTACCAGACATTGACGCCATCGCGGGCAGTTGGTAAGAAATAAAGCTGTTATAGCCGTAAAAGTTTTTACACCATGTTTCCTGGAGGCAAATCACATCGAAAAGATCAACGAATTCCTTCCACCCTAGACAATTCTCTTTGGACCTCAAACCCGCAACATTCCAACTGGCAATGAAACAGCTCGAAAGCCCAGGGGGTACGGGCATGTTAACTCTAGGTAAGATGGTTGGAGAGACACATGGATTATCCTGTGCGGTGTTAGGTTCTGTAAAAGTTAACTTTAACCCATCCACTGTCGGAGAACCCATCATATATCCATCCGGATCATCAAAAGCACTGTAGTTCATGCCATCAACATATTGCTCATTTACAATAACGGGGGGCCCTATATCATTATCTACCACTTCACCCCCATAGAGTATAATTTTTGCTACAGGATTAGGGGTTGAACACAATTCAGTCAATCATTGGAGTTTAGATCACTCAGAGGTTGGTAACGATTGGATGTTGCCAACTCAAAACCCCTAGGCATGCTAGAAGGACTTCCTCTTCCTCCCCCAAGATTGTTAATTGGCTGAGCAAATAAATGCCTGTAAAAGAACCCCAAGGGCTTTAATGAAATTCCCTGATCATTCGGTGGGCGGGCGGTAGCTCTAATCAAGGTGGTAGTTGCTAAATGTGGATTTTTAAAGTTAACTATTACGCAGTCACCACTAGTGGTTTTGTGTGATTTCCCTATCCAGTTAGTTCTGGTAGTTGTTAGAATCTGGTCGGACAGAGCTACAGGGAAACCACACTCACGATTAAGCCAACCCACGGTTTTGTTCTTAGGGGATTCATGGGTTTCCACATTGCCAGATAAACCAGACTCCCTAACTGGTGAAACATTAGTCAATACTGCCACATAAGGGGCGCAGTCTGGTGGTAGATCAGGTTGCGAGTAGCCATACCGCCTTAACTTCTCTGTAACTTTTCCTGGCTTATCTGCTAAAGTTGCTATACTAGGTGTCCTTATACACACCCTAGGCACGGGCTCAGGCATAGCCACATTACCGGGGCGTGTCTCCGACTCAGGTGACACCAACACCAGGCTCTCAGCCCTGGTACTGATATCATTAGAAATACCCTTAGGCCCTGGGTGTTGGTTCAAGAGAGCTCCCAACCTAAATACCTCCCCCGAAATAGCATCGAGTTTATCCATTAAAGGTTTCAAAATGTTATCAAGCTTTGCATCAAAGATGCTAATCAGAACCTCTAACTGTTCTGGGGCCAATTTGACCTCTGAGGTATTAGTAATAGTTTCGAATTCACTAGTAACAATGTTGGGTATTGGATCTAGTCTCTTCTTGTTACGTTTCCCAGCCCGTTTTTGCACATTAACTCTACCAATGTTCTTCCCAGACCTTAGTACCCTTTGTGTTTTTGGTGCCGGTGAATCGGATACTGATAGGTCGGGTGAAGACTCGTGCATAGACATTTCAGGCTCTAATTCCAAGCGATTAACCGTAGTAGTTAGCATAGGGGACACCAAAATACCACTTACTTCGGTACTGGTGGTTGATAAGGATATGGGCGACTGTAATTGATTGGGTGGAGTAACAGAAGGGCTCCCTCGTCCTAAAGAAAGTCTAAGATCTTTGTTAATTTTGTCTACTACCTTGACGAGGTAATTGTCAAGAGTAGCTAGGGCAGGACGAGTATTTAAGCTGTTACATTTAGACATGTTTTAACACTCTCAATATACTTCACAATATAAAAAGTTCCGAAAGCCTTAGCAGGAATAATTCCAAAACATAATAACGATTAAAACAAACACAGTCCAGGCATCAACAGTCAAGGGGCAGCCTACAATAGGTGGTTACATGCTCTCGGACAGTGATGGGGCAGAATAGATTATGGATACCTGAGATTTAAACAGAGCCAAAGTCCATGGCCCTGCCCAGCCCTCTCTGCCCCGGACTGTCACAGACTGTCTGCCCTTAGTCCGGGCTTCGTCCGACTCGTCCCGTGCGCATCCCGCGGTTGCGGGAGGCGTTCCTTCCTTTTCAAGCGCCTCCGGGCGCGGTGTTGCTGGTGTCGGGTGGGCGCCGCCGGGGCACCTAGGTAGTGTAGTCCTGCCGTTCCCCTCACGGCGTTGGCTGGACTCTCCCCGGTCCGGCCGTTCCCCTCACGGCAATGGCAGAGTGCTGGACGCCTGGTAAGTTCTCTGAGAAGCTGCCCCAGTGAGCGCCCGACGCTCCTTCCTTATCAAGCGCCTCCGGGCGCGGTGTTGCTGGCGTCAGGTGGGTGCCGCCGGGGCACCTGGGTAGTGTAGTCCTGCCGTTCCCCTCACAGCGTTGGCTGGACTCTCCCCGGTGCGGCCTTTCCCCTCACGGCAATGGCAGAGTGCTGGACACCTGGTAAGTTCTCTGAAAAGCTGCCCCAGTGAGCGCTCAGCGCTCCTTCCTTATCAAGCACCTCCGGGCGCGGGGTTGCTGGCGTCAGGTGGGTGCCGCCGGGGCACCTGGGTAGTGTAGTCCTGCCGTTCCCCTCACGGCGTTGGCTGGACTCTCCCCGGTGCGGCCGTTCCCCTCACGGCAATGGCAGAGTGCTAGACGCCTGGTAAATTCTCTGAGAAGCTGCCCCAGTGAGCGCTCGGCGCTCCTTCCTTATCAAGCGCCTCCGGGCGCGGTGTTGCTGGCATCAGGTGGGCGCCGCCGGGGCACCTGGGTAGTGTAGTCCTGCCGTTCCCCTCACAGCGTTGGCTGGACTCTCCCCGGTGTGGCCGTTGCCCTCACGGCAATGGCAGAGTGCTGGACGCCTGGTAAGTTCTCTGAGAAGCTGCCCCCTGTAGGGGGTTCAATTTACTATTCTAACTCCAGGAAGGTGCAGCAGTAGGGAAAGTGATGGATAGTGTAGGGGTTCAATTTACTATTCTAACTCCAGGAAGGTACAGCAGTAGGGAAAGTGATGGATAGTGTACGTGTTTGATTTACTATTCTAACTCCAGGAAGGTACAGCAATAAGGAAAGTGATGGATAGTGTAGGGGTATAATTTACTATTCTAACTCCAGGAAGGTGTTGCATATGGGTAAGTGATGGATAGTGTAGGGGTACGATTTACTATTCTAACTCCAGGAAGGTGCAGCAGTAGGGAAAGTGATGGATAGTGTAGGGGTTTGATTTACTATTCTAACTCCAGGAAGGTACTGCAATAAGGAAAGTGATGGATAGTGTAGGGGTATAATTTACTATTCTAACTCCAGGAAGGTGTTGCAGTAGGGTAAGTGATGGATAGTGTAGGAGTATAATTTACTATTCTAACTCCAGGAAGGTGCAGCAGTAGGGAAAGTGATGGATAGTGTAGGGGTTTAATTTACTATTCTAACTCCAGGAAGGTGCAGCAGTAGGGAAAGTGATGGATAGTGTAGGGGTTCTATTTACTATTCCAAGTCCAGGAAGGTGCAGCACAAAGAAAAGTGTAGGATAGTGTACGGGTTTGATTTACTATTCTAACTCCAGGAAGGTACAGCAATAAAGAAAGTGATGGATAGTGTAGGGATATAATATACTATTCTAACTCCAGGAAGGTGCAACAGTAGGGAAAGCGATGGATAGTGTAGGGGTACAATTTACTATTCTAATTCCAGGAAGGTGCAGCAGTAGGGAAAGTGATGGATAGTTTAGGGATATAATTTACTATTCTAACTCCAGGAAGGTGCAGCAGTAGGGAAAGTGATGGATAGTGTAGGGGTTCTATTTACTATTCTAAGTCCAGGAAGGTGCAGCACAAAGGAAAGTGTAGGATAGTGTAGTGGTATAATTTCCTATTCTAACTCCAGGAAGGTGCAGCAGTAGGGAAAGTGATGGATAGTGTAGTGGTTCAATTTACTATTCTAAATCCAGGAAGGTGCAGCAGTAGGGAAAGTGATGGATAGTGTAGGGATATAATTTACTATTTTAACTCCAGGAAGGTGCAGCAGTAGGGAAAGTGATGGATAGTGTGGCGGTTCGATTTACTATTCTAAGTCCAGGAAGGTGCAGCACAAAGGAAAGTGTAGGATAGTGTAGGGGGTTCAATTTACTATTCTAAGTCCAGGAAGGTGCAGCACAAAGGAAAGTGTAGGATAGTGTAGGGGTATAATATACTATTCTAACTCCAGGAAGGTGCAGCAGTAGGGAAAGTGATGTATAGTGTACGGGTTTGATTTACTATTCTAACTCCAGGAAGGTACAGCAATAGGGAAAGTGATGGATAGTGTAGGGGTAAAATTTACTATTCTAATTCCAGGAAGGTTTTGCAGTAGGGAAAGTGATGGATAGTGTAGGAGTATAATTTACTATTCTAACTCCAGGAAGGTGCAGCAGTAGGGAAAGTGATGGATAGTGTAGGGGTTCTATTTACTATTCTAAGTCCAGGAAGGTGCAGCACAAAGGAAAGTGTAGGATAGTGTAGGGGTATAATATACTATTCTAACTCAAGGAAGGTGCAGCAGTAGGGAAAGTGTTGGATAGTGTAGGGGTTCAATTTACTACTCTAACTCCAGGAAGGTGCAGCAGTAGGGAAAGTGATGGATAGTGTAGGGATATAATTTACTATTCTAACTCCAGGAAGGTGCAGCAGTAGGGAAAGTGTAGGATAGTGTAGAGATATAATTTAATTTTCTAAGTCCAGGAGGATGCAGCAGTAGGGAAAGTGATGGATAGTGTAGGGGTATAATTTACTATTCTAACTCCAGGAAGGTGCAGCAATAAGGAAAGTGATGGATAGTGTAGGGGTATAATTTACTATTCTAACTCCAGGAAGGTGCAGCAGTAGGGAAAGTGATGGATAGTGTAGGGGTTTGATTTACTATTGTAACTCCAGGAAGGTACAGCAATGACGAAAGTGATGGATAGTGTAGGGTATAATTTACTATTCTAACTCCAGGAAGCTGTTGCAGTAGGGTAAGTGATGGATAGTGTAGGAGTATAATTTACTATTCCAACTCCTGGAAGGTGCAGCAGTAGGGAAAGTGATGGATAGTGTAGGGGTTTAATTTACTATTCTAACTCCAGGAAGGTGCAGCAGTAGGGAAAGTGATGGATAGTGTAGGGGTTCCATTTACTATTCCAAGTCCAGGAAGGTGCAGCATAAAAAAAAGTGTAGGATAGTGTAGGGGGTATAATATACTATTCTAACTCCAGGAAGGTGCAGCAGTAGGGAAAGTGATGGATAGACTATGGGTTTAATTTACTATTTTAACTCCAGGAAGGTGCAGCAGTAGGGAAAGTGATGGATAGTGTAGGGGTTTGATTTACTATTCTAACTCCAGGAAGGTGCAGCAGTAGGGAAAGTGATGGATCGTGTAGGGGTTTGATTTACTATTCTAACCCCAGGAAGGTACAGCAATAAGGAAAGTGATGGATAGTGTAGGGGTATAATTTACTATTCTAACTCCAGGAATTGTGTTGCAGTAGGGTAAGTGATAGATAGTGTAGGAGTATAATTTACTATTCTAACTCCATGAAGGTGCAGCAGTAGGGAAAGTGATGGATAGTGTAGGGGTTTAATTTACTATTCTAAGTCCAGGTAGGTGCAGCAGTAGGGAAAGTGATGGATAGTGTAGGGGTTCTATTTACTATTATAAGTACAGGAAGGTGCAGCACAAAGGAAAGTGTAGGATAGTGTAGGGATATAATATACTATTCTAACTCCAGGAAGGTGCAGCAGTAGGGAAAGTGATGGATAGTGTAGGGGTTCAATTTACTATTCTAATTCCAGGAAGGTGCAGAAGTAGGGAAAGTGATGGATAGTTTAGGGATATAATTTACTATTCTAACTCCAGGAAGGTGCAGCAGTAGGGAAAGTGAGGGATAGTGTAGGGGTTCTATTTACTATTCTAAGTCCAGGAAGGTGCAGCACAAAGGAAAGTGTAGGATAGTGTAGTGGTTCAATTTACTATTCTAACTCCAGGAAGGTGCAGTAGTAGGGAAAGTAATGGATAGTGTAGTGATATAATTTACTATTCTAACAGAAAGATGCAGCAGTAGGGAAAGTGATTGATAGTGTAGGGTTTCAATTTACTATTCTAACTCCGGGAAGGTGCAGCAGTAGGGAAAGTGATGGATAGTGTAGGGATATCATTTACTATTCTAACTCCAGGAAGGTACAGCAATAAGGAAATTGATGGATAGTGTAGGGGTATAATTTACTATTCTAACTCCAGGAAGGTGCAGCAGTAGGATATGAGATGCATAGTGTAGGGATTGTAAGTGATGTTTTTAAACTTTAACATTTTTTACAAATAGATGACATTACAAAATCTTTTTCTCTTTCTTTTCAGATAATGTCTACTGAAAAAACTGCCTCCTACATTAAATCCAACAAAGGGAATCGTTTATTGAAACATGCAGGATATATATATATTGTAAAGAGAGAATAAGTGAACCACGAAGACATTGGAGGTGTGTGCAATATTACTCAAGCCATTGTAGAGGCAGAGCGGTTACTCTTGGTGAGACAATCATTAAGACAACAGACTACAACCACTCTGCCTCTGCAATGGATATTGAGGTTCGTGAAACTATCAACGAAATGAAGGAAATTGCATGCACCTCCAATGACACTCTGGTTCTATTTTGAGAGGTTGCACAGCATGTCCCCAGTCATGTAGCTAGCAGTATGCCTATAATTCCCAATCTGAGATGGATTATTCAAAGACAAAAGCAGGCAAGTAACACACATACAACCACTCCTCATACCTTTTCTGATATTCACATTCCTCCTGAACTCACTGTATCTTTTTCCAATGAACGTTTCCTCCTGCATGACAACCCTCAAAAACGTATTCTTATCTTTAGTACACCCTGCAACCTTGTCAAATTAGAGAATAGTGAAATTTGGATGATGGATGGGATGCTTAAAAGTACACCCCATCCATTCACTCAAATTTACACTATCCATGCTAATATTAATAACAATGTTATTCCTTTAGTCTACAGTTTTCTACCTGACAAACAATCTGCAACCTACACTGAACTTTTGTCAGTGATTAAAAGCAAAACATCAAACAAAAGTCCTAGGAAAATAATTGTTGATTACGAATTTGCAATGATTAATGTGATTACGAAAACGTACACGGATACCCAAATTCAGGGATGTTTTTTCCATTTTTCTCAGGCTTTTTGGCGTAAATTACAAAAAACATCCCTGGTTGCAGATTATTCATCGGATAGGAAACTACAATTTGAACTTAAAAAACGAACAGCTCTTTGCTTTGTTCCTCCTGAAAGTGTAGACGAGTACTACACTGCAATTACAGAATCTGATTTTTTTAATGAAAACGAAGAGAAATTGGCACCCTTACTAAATTATTTTGAAGACACATGGATTGGGCATCTAAGCAGGTCGGGTCGCAGGAGGAAGCCACGTTTCCATGTGGAGTGGTGGAACTTCTACACGTGCTGCTTAGGAGGAGAAGCAAAGACAAACAATGCCATAGAGGGATGGCATAACTCCTTCAATCATACAATTGGTAAACCACGCCCCAACTCATTTTTTGGAAACTTTGAAGAAGGAGCAAAGTTTTCAACAAATGAGAATTTCCCAAACATTAACAGGTAGTCTAAACCCACGCATCTCCAAAAAATCAAAGGAAATGTCTGAGAAACTATCGGGTATTTTACAACAGTTTTCGTTGTGCGTGGCTTTAGACTCCCTTGCTAATGTTGCTAACATACTGCATTTTTAACTATTAAAACAACTTTACTTTCCTGCTTTGCCCTAAATTCACCTTACTTCTAATTACAAGACTAAAGGGCCAATTACGATGTCGGGCAGATTGCCTCTGCCAGGCTTGCGGTAGCCACCGCTGGCCTGGCGGAGGCAATCCGCCCGACATCCACACTCGTTTCCCCCACCATATTAGTATGGCAGGGGGGACCTCGGCGGACAAAAAGACTGTCCGCCGCTTTTCCGCCACGGTCGCTTTCCGTGGCGGCATGCATGCGGAGAATCCCTGCGGGGCCCGTTGCGAGCCCCCAAGGACTTTGGGGGGTGGGGGGTACACATGGGGGGTACCTATGGTTCCCCCAGCAGTTCCATGCACAGCATGCTTTCCTGCCATTGTGGCGGGCGCTGCTGAGTGCACTGCACGCCACAATGGTAGGGATGCGCCCGCCACTGTGGCGGGCGCATCCTAATGCTGGTGATGGGACCCCCGCCCTTACGGTGGCCGGCCCCTATTACCACGGGGATGGCGGGCAGGCAAAGTCCGCCCGCCATCCTAATGACCCCCTTAGTTCCAAAAATACATTCCAAATGTTTAATATCCAAACAGTAGAAGATCAAATACCAATTTTCCTTCAAACGATCCACAACCCAAGTCTTCTTTTTTCTTCTTTTTGCAAAAGCGAACTCCAAACCAAAAATCGATTTGTCTCCAAAGTTTTAACCAAGAAATCCCTGAATCTTCTTCTATCTTCTTATCACGATTCCAAAAAGGCAAAAACATCCATTCCAAAAATCCATCCTTGAAAATAACTTTTCCAAGTACCTTTTCCAAAATTAAATTTCCCAGAAAAACAACGTCTTCCAAATCCAAAATCCGGGTACTCGATCTTCTTCTTCTTTTTCTTTACACATGGATTTTTAACTTAATCAATGCTTACACATTTGCAAACTTTAAAAATATACTTATTAAAACATTACTAAATCATAAAACAATTTTAATACTCTAAACAGGCGACCTGACAACGGCATACACTAGCTACATAATCGGTGATATGCTGTAAAACTATAAAGTATGTTAATATTAACAAATGCAACCACTGCTTATTCTCTCTTTACAATATATTTAGTCCTAAACATGTTTATTTACATTTAATAAAGTTATAAATGTTTCCTAACTGAGCGCAGATCTGCTTCCTGCTGCTTTGTCCAACGACGCTCTCCAAAATGGCCGCGACCTTCACGTTTACGCTTCTACGTCATCTGGAGTAACAAACAACAATAAAGGACAAATTAATAATGTTAAACATTATTGAACATTTATTTAATGCAAAATCATTTTTCTACATGTGATGTACACATTTATCTATATTTCAAAAAATGTAATAAAATTTAATAAATTATTCTTTATTTCAAAATATATTTTTTTAATAAATATAAATTATAACCATTATGCATTCCGTCTCTTCCTATATTTTAAAAGGTTATTACTACATGTTATATGTTTTTACTGCTATCTTAATTATTGTAATAATGTTCTTACCTCTAATCGTGTTCCTATTACTTCTGCTCTGATCCGCATCCAGTTAGAAATGTACGTGTAAAGATGATCCGCGGCAAACATACACGTTGCTATGGAAATAAAAGAAGGACAATTCAACCCATTGACCTCAATGGAAAAGCGTGGGAATTTTTTTATAAAAACAAACTTTATTGTTTTTCTAAATTACTATCATTGTTTCACTGATTTTTTATTTAAACAATACTGTAAATAAATGTTGAATTAAATTTAAATACCTTTTAAAACTACTTTTATCGGTTACATTTATTTTAAATTGATATTTTTTTTAAAGAAATATTTTTATAAATACTATTAATAAAATAAAGGAGTATTAATTCAAGACTATATTACAATACTTGCATTTAATTAATTATTAAATTTACAAATTATAAAATGTACACATAAAATTAGTAAATTATTTACTAATTAATACTAGAGTATTTATTAACACACGTGTATATTAAAACTAGAGTATTTAACACATATAAATTAATTAATACAATATGAATTGTTTCCTTTAATCTTTAAGTATTTAAATAATAATTAAGTATTACTTTTCATTACTTTTATTTAAATATGTAATAAAATTACAAATAATATTTTAATTTCATTTTTTTACAAATTAATATTTTTATAAATACTATCAATAATAAAAAGGAGTATTAATTCAAGAGTATTATTTCACAATACTTGCATATTATTAATTATTAAATTTACAAATAATAATATTTACACATAATATTAGTAAATTATTTACTAATTAATACTAGAGTATTTATTAAAATACATGTATATTAATACTAAAGTATTTAACAAATAAAAATAAGTTATTACAATATTATTTATTTCCTTTCATTTTTAAATATTTAAATACTAATTAAGTATTACATTTTCATAACTTGTTTTTTAATATTTAAATAAATTACAAATAATACTATTTACCTTTCCTATTTTTTTAAATTAGCAACTTAGTAACTTATTAATAAATACATTTGAAATTGTATTAATATACATAACTTATTCTCCTTTTTTTAAAATTCTTTATAATTAAATAATAAATAAATCAATTAAAAAATAAATAATTTAATAAAAATCAAACATTATACTTACTCTTAATTAATACCAATACTTACGTTGTAATAGCACCTGCGTTGTAATAGCATGCGTTGTAATAGCATGCGTGGTAAAGGCACCTGCGTTTGTAATAGTTGCGTTGTAATAGCACTGCGTTGTAATAGTTGCGTTGTAATGGATGTTTCCCACGTAGCAGTGCATTATTAAACGCACCAAAATCAGAGGTGGCCACAGCTGCATATATGTTATGTCTAGAACATGCGCTGATCAGTCCGAACAACAACCACTGTGTTGAAATAACCTTGAAGGCCTCGGCACTCACTGTTCAGACAAAGCTTACCAAGCAAGACTGCTAGTATAGAAAAACATACTATTCTTGTGTAAAGCAAAACACTCTGCTAGACTCTAAACATTTATAATAATGTGTGCCGTGTGCAAAGGCAGCAGAAAGGAAAAATATTATTTAAACTTCTAATAAGCTCATGCCAACTTAACACAGTGTAAATGCAGGGCTCAACCCCATGACACCCTCTCTTGATCCGAGCACGGATAAGACAAAGGGCAGATTTGGAAAGCCTTTTCACCCTTGATTATCATGACCTTTCTCCTCCCACATTTCATTCACCCTCATACTTTGCACAGAGGATAACAATCTCAATCTGTTGATGGGCCGCGGACACTGACTGCGGATTGCTGACAGCGTGAGCATGAGCCGACGGCGAGAGCGTGTGATGAGGTAGCGGTGAGGGGAGGAGCTGAGTTGAGTGAGTGCGGCGGCGGCGGCGAGCAGCTCAGAAACGGACCATCTCCGTGCGAGCGGACCAGAACTTTCCAGTGCAAGTTTTGCGAGCCCCACGGGGGGCGCGGAGGTCGGGCCGAGGTGTGGGTGTGCTGAGTGCTGAGAGCGCTGATGATAATCGCTGTGGCTGTAACTACAGTTGTTACTACTGCTGTCTGCGCTGCTGCCGGCTGAGGAAGTGGACGGTGAAACGACAAGCAGGGACACCCCGGAGGCGGAGGCGAAGACCCATGCCACGGTCGGTAAGGTGGGGGTTTCTTAGACTTAAAAAGTGAGAAGAGAGTTGTGGTGGCGTCAGCTTGTCTGCACTCATAAAGCGTGCACCTTGACTAAAGCAATCCCCGGGCAAGCTCTCTTCCCTTTGGTCGCCCCGCCCTTAAATCCGCCTGTAATACCGCCCAGTGGGTTCCTTGCTGTCTTGGGTCTTTTCATTCTTCCCCGGCCGGTGTAAGCGCGGGATCCAGGGCTGTGCTTCACTCAGCCTCACTCAGCGACCGCGCCTCGGTGACCAACCTAAGCCTGGTTGTTTTGAGTCACCGTTTTTTGCACCTGCTCTGTCCTGCCCCTGCTCCCCCTCTCCGTCGTCCCCATCGTCTGCACCACTTGCCGCTACTTGCCTAGGCTTTCCGCTCTAAAAAAAGTACTCCCAGTCCTTGCCCTGCTCCCCCCGCCCCCCTCAACCTTAGCCTGCTTTCCCCGCTGTTGGTACCACACCTAGTCGCAGTCGGGCCGCGACGGCCCTTTCGCCCCCGTTGTGCAGCCTTTCTGGTAGGGGGACTGCATCGGAGGGGGAGGGGTGGCCGGCGTGGGCCGGGGGCGAGGGGTCAATAGGGACCTTCAGACAGGAGCCAGCAGGCGGGAGACGGGGTTGGGACCAAGCGTGCGGGGGGGTGCCACATGCTTAAACCCCGGCCATGCAACCTGGTTGGCCGGTTGGGTTCAGATCAACACAGCCCCAAGACAAGTCGGAGTGACCACTCCGGGTTTTGCAATTTAGCAAAACATCATGCAAAACGAAACTACAGCCAAGACACCACAACCAAGCAAACCTGGTTAAACACTGCCAGCAACATTGAGAGAGTTTGCAAGACGTCTCAAGCCTACATCTTCACTGGCTTGAACAGCCCTACGAACAACACTACAAACACAAAGAGGATGAGATCAGGGAAAACAAGAAAACCTCCGCCAATAATAAAACGGAAGAAACTTAAGCATTCAGAAATAGCTGCGGAGCACCCCCCTGCGAGTCCACAGTCTCTCAAGGCCACACTGAAGGCCTCCCAATCCCTAGACAACGAAGGACAACACTCAAACAACACAGGTTTGGCTCCCTTACGTGTTTCATCCTCGAACGGCGTAAATCCCCTCACCCTTCTGGACTTTTTTAAAAAAGCACCGGGTGGGGCCAAGTTGACCTCTCCTCCTCAATATCAAGAGTCAAATAAGCCCTGTGTGATAGAGCGAGCTGCAGATCTAAATACGTTTCCGCCCCAACTGCAGTCACCAACGACCAATATACCCACCCTGGTCAAGGACATGTACATCTTTAGCTCCTCACCCTCCACCCAGAACACCTTCCCGGAGGACCCGTCTCGGAGGGCTTCCCAAAACTTACCACCAAGTCTTCAATCAGCTCCGAGTCAGCTCTCCCTTCAACAAGACTTCTACAAGCAAGAGGTTTGCCTTAGACAATCACCACTTTTGACATACACGGGGAGAGACTCTCAAAATGCATTACCAAGTCGCCAACTCTCCCCAAGACTGTTTTTGCCCCAATTTGATCCCCCTGAGCAAGAGGTCTGCCCCAGTCAACCGCCTCCTTTGTCTTTAACTTTCAACCCAAGCCCTGAAGCATGGCAACTTCAGCAATCAGTGAAGCCTTTAGTTCTGAAGCCCAGGGAGGGCCCCCCAGCATCACATTCTCATTTAATTTTTGCACAAACACATGCTCAAAAGACTCCTGCATCTAATTTTGAATTGTTCAGCTCGCCCATTCCTCACGCCCCAAGTCCTTCTGAGGGAAGTGTACATTCGCCAATTCCCCAGCAACAACACTCTTGTGCATCGCCAGTAGAAATAACTGCCCCCCCAAATCCACCCCAAAAAACTGACACCAATGATCAACTGTTAGCGGACCTGTCCATTTTTTTCAAAAATACTCAGAATTCGCCTAATTTCATACCAAAAACAGACTTACAGTCAGATGCCCTTACAAAATTGAGTATTTGGCCCCAACTACTTCTCACCTTTCAATCAACAGTTACTGCTTTGAATTATCACTCGGACAAACTGGACATCCAGGTTGACCTGCTGAACACTTTAGCACTGTTCACAGCAGGGATCGATAATAAATTGGACAAATTAAACAATCTAATTATAGGAGCACAATCATCCTCCAAATTAGTCCAATCGGTCTGCTGCTGCTCGCCTATTATCGATTCGCTATCCTCGCTTCCGTCCTTCTTATCCACCGTTATAAGCGAGGTTAAGCAATTGAAGGGAGGCAACCAATCTGAAACTTTCCTCAAGCCAAATCAAAATTTCTCAACTATGATCGCCGAACTGCTCAACCCTCTGCACGGCTTAACGGCTGTGCCACAGTCGAGCGGGGTGGCAGAACCTGTGGCAACTGTCCATCGAGAGGAATCCCGGCCCGAAATTGGGAGCTTTGCAAGTAACACAGCTCGGGATGTCGGGAGGACCAAGGTCTTACAATTTGAATTTAAAAGAATAGATTATTTGGGTCGAGAGGTCCCTCATAGCTCCATGGGCCCCCTTCCCATGGCAGTGCTGCCCGCGACCTCGGCCACAAGTACTGACCCACCAAATGGGGACCCGGAACCTATTAGCACCAGTAGGGCAACGGCGTTTGCCAGCCCTGCCACTATTTCCATACTGGACACACTCTCTGCCCCACCCCTCCATATTAGCAAGAGGGAGCGCAAACGCCAGCGCAAACAGAGAAACAAACTAAGATTAAATCAAACAAATGATCTCCCCAAATTATTCCCGTTATTTGTAAACGCTGGTAACAAAAAAGCCCAAAGCATCCCTCAATAAACTCCCAGGGCAGCAATTTCCAGTAAAAGCATACTTAAGGACGATTCAAACCCGAGTGTCTGCCAACAAATTTTGGGCAGTAGACAGGATTGCACCACTACATCTGTAATCGCAGCAGTAACTGAGTCTCAACCCTCCACTGATCCACTAATAGCCAACTCCAGTGACCCAACTCAACCAATGACCAAAGCCATGACAACACAATTTCAATCTGCCCCTACTTCTAGTTTGCCTTGGCAGGCTAACTTAACTATTAGTCCCAGTTTCGTAAAAGTAATCCACAACAATAAATTAATCGAGGCAAACGCAATTATTGGGCCTAGCACTGTAACAGAAGCCCATAACAACAAATTAACGCCATCCTTAAATAATCAGACACCAAGCAGAGTCTTACTAAATTCTCTTCAGTCCCGACTGGGCCCAGACGCGGGTTGCCCAATAGTAAAAACTCTTCATCCCAATACAAGCCCTAGCAGTATGGGGGTCAAAGGTAACACACAGGGTGCTAAAATACTCTTCGCCCCAGAATACATCTCAAAGGGTCGACATGACACCCTTAACAGGTCAAATATAATAAAACTAGCGAACGGAGTACCGGGCTTTGAGGCGTTCACAACAGAAGACATAGAGTCTATTGAATTCTTGCCACCACGAGGCAATCAACCCTCCGAGGTAACCCTGGTGTCACTTAAATCAGCAACCTGGGCACGAGCATTCACTGAAAATAGTGCAATTTTTCGGGAATGGGGCATTAAAATCTACTCCCATAACCCCCCAGGTTATTCTTTGCAGCTGCTTAACCATCAGGACACCCAGAAAAAAGCCGAAACTATAGAATCAGGAGCCAAACCTAGGCCTTACTCTATTTTAAGAAACGCCCTGGGGACAACGGAGGGGAACCCAATTCCCTTGAACATAATCTCCAACCTGGGCAAAACGGAAGACTGGGGGTGGCTTCCAGCAGCCCTGTCTTGCAACAAAATGGCTTGACCCCAATAATCTATTCTTTTACATTCAAATTGTAAGACCTTGGTCCTCCCGACACCCCGAGCTGTGTTACTTCCAAAGCTCCCAATTTCGGGCCGGGATTCCTCATTTACTTTGTGCTCATGGAACATCAGTGGTTTCCATAACAAAAACACCAATTGGGATACGCACTCCTTTATATCTGGGCACACAGTAATAGCACTTCAAGAAACATGGGCCACCCAAAACACCACAGTTACAGGCTTCATTGAATTTTGGAAACCAGCAATTAGAGACCGCCTTTTCGGTCATCCCAAAGGGGGCCTGTCGATCTATGTCTCCGAAAATCTAAAAGGCCCGATTGTGTCTTTAAATTTCGACGAAGACTGGTTACTGAGTGTCAAAATGTATTCGTGGAGCAAACAATGTCCACTCCTGTTGCTTAACATCTACATCAATCCCAGTACCCGCACAAAAAAGAGCCATCTAACTCGTCTAATGAAAATTGTGCGGGCCCTGGCTGCGGATCAACCTCACGCAGACTGTATAATCACAGGGGACTTCAACACCAATCTATTTCAAGGTAATACAGAAGATTGTGAAGGGCTAACCCCATTTTCATTTGCAGAGGTAGAAGAACAGTCCAAACCACCAAACCAAGGCTACTGCGGTCTGGGAGAACTCTGCGTGCTGCAACTCCACAGCGCAGGATTTCTGGTAATAAATGGAAGATCCAAAAATGACACTCCTCCAAATTGGTCTTGGACGAACGGCCGCAAGCACTCCTATTTAGATTATACCATCTGCAACTCGGCTTTGCTGAAACACCTGGGCAACTTTAGCATCCACCCGGGAACTGAAAGTGATCATCGACCTCAGTCCGTAATTTTTCAAATAAATCCAGAGTTCCACAAAACCGCTCCAAACTCATTCACAGGAATGCACTGCGACAATTTGAAACGCCTAAGATGGAGCGACGATATAATACCCCTCGTCAAGGAGGCAAGCCAGGCTTTTATTTCAGACTGTTCTGACCCGGGGTTTTCTTCAGCCGCAGCATGGTCGACGCTTTGCGCACAACTGATATCCCTTTTCCCAATCAAACACCACTATCGGATGGACTCGGCTAGTCGCCAGCACTCAATTTCACGAGAAAAAAGGGCACTAAAGACATCTAGGAACAGCGCCCTGCGGTCTCTAATGAAATCTCCGGGAGATGTCGAGCACCTTAAGGAGTCACTACAGTACTGTTAAAAGCAAGGTCGGACGGAGCCCCGGGCCCCAATGGCCTTCCACAGAATTTATTTAAATCAAATGTACCATTTTGGTCGGGCCATCTAACCAACCTTTTTAACTACTCTCTCAGAACCTCAATTATACCGGATTCCTGGCGTGGGGCAATAATCCACCCAATTTATAAATCAGGCTCCCATTCATCTCCAAATAACTATAGACTAATTTCTCTCTTGGACATTGAGGCTAAGCACTATGCTGGCATTCTCCTGAATGAGTTGAGAGCATGGGTGGACGTGAACAACTTGATCCCAATGACTCAAACAGGCTTCACTGCTAAATCCGGGACCATGACCAACTTATTAACATTGGCCATAATTGTTGACAAAGTTTGCGCCACATCCAGGGCGTTTTTTTGTTGTTTTGTTGATTTTAAAGCCGCCTTCGACCGGGTCCCCAGGGCAGCATTATGGGAAAAGTTAAAGAAATGGGGAATCCCATGAGAAATCCTGGAGGCAATTATTCAGTTACACTCAGATACATGGGTTCAGGTGAAGCTGGGGTCCGGCACACATCTCTCCCGGAAAATCATGACAACCAGGGGTGTCAAGCAGGGTTGTGTGTTGGCCCTGCTTCTCTTTAATCTATTTATAGCTGATTTGCCGACAGCCTTAGAAGAAACCAACAGTCACCCACCAAAGATGGGTGGAGTTCCCATAAGCAACTTGCTCTACGCTGACGATCTAGTGCTTTTTAGTCTCACACAAGTGGGGTTACAAAGGCTCCTAGCTAAACTATACAATTACACCACTGTAAATCAACTAGAGGTTAACCTAAAGAAAACACAAGTGGTTACCTTCGGTAAAAAAAGAAAAGCAGGGGGAGGATGGTTGTACAACAACATGAGTATTGCAGTAGGAAGCACATATAAATACCTAGGGGTTAACCTTGATTCAAGAGGCAACCTTGCTAAACAACGTAAGGAGATATCAGTTAAAGCTGTGACCCTACAGGTGACCCTCTCAAAGCTCTCAAAAAAGTTGGCCGGCCCAAGCCTAACACCTTTACTTGAGGTAATGAGAGCAAAAATTGGCCCGACACTGGCATATGGCATTGAGACTTTTAAGGGTAAACTAAACAAGATTTTAAACCAACATGTCACCAAAATCTATAAAAAGGTCCTCCGCTTGCCCAAAAGTGCCTCTGCTGCTCAGATTAGGCTAGAACTTGGCCTATTAAACTACGAAGTCTCTAGCACTGGCACGTTTTTAAATTTTTGCCATAAACTGAGACAAGCAGACGTAGGCACATTGGAGTCACTAGTTTGGCTAGATATCATCGAGAAAAACCCAGGGGGCTCGTACGGTCGCCTTTTTAAAGACTCCATCCTAGAACTCTCTGCGGGCGACCTATGGGACCTCAACCCCAGCGTGTCAGTGTTTAAAAGCACCGTCAATAAATGTGTTAGAATGAGTTCCCTCATTATTGATAAAAACCTCCTTGCCAAACGTAGACACGCCTGGGCTATTATGAACTCGTACGGGCGTTTAGCTCCCGCATCCTATCTTTCATGCACGTATTCTCTGCACCTAAAACTTAGTTTTATGGCCATCAGACTCCGTGACTGGCAATTTCTAAAAGATCTGCCAGGCTGGCGCCGTATGTCTGATGTACTATGGTGCAGAGGGTGCGGAAGAACGGTTGAAACAATGGAGCATGTGATTTGTCTCTGCCCAGCATTTATGTCACTGCGCAGACTCAAATTGAAAGTGGAGTGGAACAGGCTGGGAATTCGGTCTTGCAGACAGGCAATTATCGCGGCCCTAAGCCCAGAAAACACAGCTTTAAACGTAGGCCTCACAACCTACATTCGCCTTGTATATCGCCTCCTGTCGACAACAACCTAAATCAAATTGCAAGATTTTTAAACTGTTAAAAATTCTTTTTATCTTTGCATGTTCTTACAACCTGCTGCTATTGAACTGTTGCTGCTATTTTTATTCGTATTTATTTTTGATATCTGTAACTATTTGCTAACAGTTGTTTGGTTCACAAGTCCATTATTGCCAATTACTGGCACCATAACTTTCTTCCCTTTTAAAGTTAGTTTAATACTATTTGGATTGTCTACAATGGGTAGTTGTATAATGTCTCTGACCTGTACTTACCCGTCGCTGCTTATGTGTTGCTAGTTTTTAGTTTTCTCTTTTTACATTGTGTATCGCTGTTGGTGTTT
The DNA here is from genome assembly GCF_964261635.1 of Lissotriton helveticus. NCBI lineage: Eukaryota > Metazoa > Chordata > Amphibia > Caudata > Salamandridae > Lissotriton > Lissotriton helveticus. Next base: position 1,795,775,730 of record NC_136068.1, read on the forward strand.
CTTTTAAGGATGTTATTTTATATCCAAATAAAGATTTGCATATATGAGATTTGGAAAGCAGAGTTCAAGAACGACAGTCAGAAACAATTCCAAATTGCCACAGGGAAAAAACGTGAACAAAAATCCATAATTTGAATGTACTTCAAATCAAGCAATTCTAGCCATGGACATAGTGAAGTCAATAGGTCTGGGTAGAAAAAAAAGAAGATGAGAAAAAATACTTATAAAAACATATCCGATGTCCAACTTGCGACCTCGGTCAAGGAAGAGAGAGAATCGATGACACATCTCAATCTAACAATGTATATGCAAAATATGTAGCAACAGCCTCCAATAGGAAGTCACTGTTGTCATCTGAAAACATGTCAGCCATCCAATTCATCAAAGGGAAAGAACATACATGGTCTTCAATTACTGGAGCCTCTAGCACCATCAGAGGGCAACTCGGTGTTTCTTCAATGAAGCTAGGTGCCAAGAAATCTTGCGCCGCTGCGAAAACATTCCAACGTCCCAGGACTCCATGCATCGCTGCAAAGGCCATAATCCCTCCGCCAGAACAAAGCAATTCATGAGCAACTAAGGGGCTCATAAAATGATCAGAATCCGCATTGGGAGACACCGTATTGAAGAGACACAGATCCAGGGCCCAGTCGAAATCGCAACTCATGCAATGAAAGAATGGCTGGACGCATGTAAAGAAGGAAAATCGAAACAATAATCCATAAGCTGCACTCAATGTAGAAAGAGGCAGCGCTCCATAATACTCAAGCATTCGGTTGCGGAGCAGCAACAGCCGCAACAGATCTCCTCGCAACACAGGACGTGCATCCATTTTGAAATAAACAAAACAGCAGAAGTACACCTGCAACCAGAGCCATAATTAAGGGAAAACCACCAAACAGGCTGGAAAAAATGTAATGAACAAATGCCGGGAAAACACCATATATAGTTTGAAAAGATGTCACAAGGCCACTGCTAACAACTTTAAAAAAGTAAGCCAGCCCTGTGGAGGAGGATGCATTAAAGATAGTGTGAATTAACTCACCAAAATGCAAGGGCAAATCCGTATTTAATAAAGCATGCACTTCGGTGCGGGTGTTTGCCACGTGAAGGACAAATGTTTCACGAACAGATGTGAGGGCAACTTCTTTCTGGGACAATGGAGCTCTTATCCGACTCATCTTGTTGAACTCTGCTTTCAATGTCGGTGTTGATAATAAAAGAAATCACCATAATTTGCAGAATCTAAATACAAATCTTCAGCATCAAAGGCAGCATAATATTTCAAATCAGAAAACAAAGCTTCTACGGCCTGAACATCCCAATCATCAGAACGTATATTTTGTTTAATCACACATCCCCATAGAAACCCTTAGGACATTTGGGACATTTATAACATCTGTGGGCCCGTGGGTTTGAAATCTAATAGCATCCCACACAATCCCATCTAAGACAGGCAAAGCAGTTATGTTAACAAAAGCTAGCTCCCTTTTCAGTCTGTGTGATGAGGAATGGGGAGCCAAAGTTCCATTAGTATGTCAGATGCATGTTCTTTCTTCAACAGAGTGTCCGTTGACAAGGCGGAAAAAATACACCACAAATCCAATTGACATGAACAGGTAATTTGAAAAAAGCACCAACCAAATGTAGGTCCAAGGAGGAATCAAAACATGTTTTTTAAACCATGTTGCAAAAACAGACATTTTTGAAGGGGTCTTCGATGTGTGAGAGTCAGTGTCAAATGCAAATCTGGATTCAGGAGCCAAACAAGTTTGCAAATCGAGCATCGATAAGTCAGTGGGGTAAGTATATTCAGTCTCATCAAGGTGAGCATCAGGTGGTGAACTCAATAAAGGACTAGAAATGGCAGGAATCTCGAGGGCAACATCAGGCCTGGGGTTAGGAGTCGGGGCCAAAACAGAATTTCTCAAAATCGTTGGACATGAGACTGCCGGAGTCATACTAAGAAGAATCGGCCACTCTGTGTAGTTTGACATTTTCAATGGAGATGTACTTTTGTTCTGTACAACCTGGAAGTGGTGGTAAAATTACTGCTCTTGTGCCCTTCACGCCTAGCACTGGAACTGGAGCTCGATATGAGGGACCAAATTCTTTCTTGTTTTCGATCTTCTCAAACCAGTTCTCCGACTTGGGGTAGCCAGCCAACTACCGGAATCTGCAACGCAGCATCAGATGTGGAGGGCAAGTGTTCCTTTGCAAGACTGTTTCTCGTCTTTTGTAGATCCTGTAAAACATTACAATGTTCATCTACGTCAAACGAGGCAGCATCCGGCGCCTGGTCTAGACTGCCAAGGTCCGGGACGAACATCTTGATACCAAAGAGCATTTTGTATGGGGTCCGCCCGCCGAGAGACCTTCTAGGGAGATTATTAAGCGCACACTGCACACTATTGATGTCACATTCTACCCTAGATTGAATAGGCACATGAGGAATAACTGAGGCATGAGTGTGGGGACTACACTTCCAAGAATGCTGAGGGAAGGTAGCCTCTTATCCTTTGCTCTTCTCTCTACTTAAACTCCTCCTTTCCTTCTATCAGGTGCTGGTCACCTGATATCGCGAGGCCCGTGTATTGGAATCTTTGTCTCTGCTGTGGATGATCGCTGTTTCCCTTGCTCACTAGCGAGCCATTTTTAGTAGCTGCATTCGGATGCTTAGTGAGCGCATTGCCGCACTGGATTCGTAGAGTTTGGTTTTCCTGAAGGCGCAAGGAGGTGCTTTCAGTTTGAGATGTTAATTCCTTTCCTCCTATGCTGAGCCGCTCGGACATGCAGAATTTCATATGCATTTGTTTTTCCTGAAAGCGCGAGGAGATGCTTTCACAGTTCGGGACATTCATGTTTATTTAACCCCTTCGATGCTCATGACGGAACGGTTCTGTCATGAGCTACGGTTGAGCTGTGCTCATGACGGAACCGTTCCGTCATGACCACGCCCGTTTCTATTACGGCCCAGCACCGGAGGGGGAAACGCGGTCGCGCTGAAGAGGTTAAGTAGCACACTCGCTACAGGAAATTTGAACAGCTGATTGAAAAGGTGTTTTCTGAGTTTCCTTCTTTAGCGCATGGAAGCGCTGTCTGCAATTCTTATTTTCTCTCGCATGGTAGGCATTCTGATGAACAAAGGTCAACTTGGAGGGCACAACACCGGGAATACGTCAGAACCATTTTTATCTGATTTACAGAGCTGTTGAGAGGCTTGGTTTATCTTTGGGCAATACAGACCAGTACTACATAAACCAGAATTCCGTCTGTTTTTTTTCAGATAAGTCATAGTAGATTGTTAACCCCCAGTAACAAACTGTTGCATTTCAAATGACAGTGACATTCACTGAATTAAGTGATACCAGTCTTGCTTGTTTTCTTTCTGTTGCTTTATATTTACCTTTTGAGCTTTTTTATTTGGAATAATTGCGGCAGTTTAAAACGTAAGTGTATATCCTCACATAGTCATATTGATCTGCATCATAGAAAGTGTGTATTGTATGTTTGACTTATTCTCTCTCCCCTGCAGGATTCAAGGGCTATAGAGGAGTATGATCCACACAGCTCCTAGCCAGTTCTGGATTGGTTATTTCAAGCTGCTTCAACTTTATTGTTTCTTTGTCTTCTTTTTTCCCCTTCCCCTGTTGTGCTACTGTCTGTTTGAGTTTACTAATACTCGCAGGTCGTTCCATATAGGGGGAAGAGGAGAATTAGCCTCGGTCATCGCTCCCGCTGTATCCGGCTGATGAGGTTAGTGGTAACCTATGTTCACTTCATAACAATTGAGGTGGGCCAGCTAGTTCCTGCAAGTGCCTATAATCCTAGCTGTCAAAGACTGCTTTAAATCTTGGTTCATTCGTTCCACAACACTATTACCCTGAGGTCTGTATGGAGACGAAAACTTGACTTGGACCCCCTACGAAGTCATGGCATTCTTATACGCGTTAGATGTGAAAGCAGGACCCTGATCAGAATGGAAGGTGCCACAGGCAAAAATCCCTACAAAGATACGCAAGTCTCTTATGACAGTTCGCGAATCAGCGCTGCAGTGTGGCCACACCCATACAAAGCGTGTGCATGAATCAAATGTAACTAAGATGTACCTATGCGCAGTGTCAGAGGAAAAAGGACCGCAGTGTTCTACATAAACACAACCAAGTGGTCTTGGGGCGGACGCACAGCAGTTGAATGCTTAATCAGCTGGCAAATGTCACATTGAAGGACATAATCACGTGTCTCTTTGTACAGTCCCCGCCACGAGAAACATTGTTGCAAATGAGATACAGTAGCCGAAACGCCCGCATGTGCAGACGCGACACCTTCGTGGGCAGCAGTAATCAGTGTGGACCTGCGGTCAGCGTTGGAAATCAATCTTTCACCAATGTCTGGTATTTTCACATAAGGAACTTTATCAGGACTTAAGTGATATGAATACTTTGAAGGGAACCCCTTAGGATATTTACTTCCCTTCTCAGTCGCGACGACAGCCGCCCAGATGTCATCATCAATCTTACTTTTGGAACGCGTAACTGCTGCAACCAAATATGTCGATACTGCTGATTTTGCGGCCTCATCGGCAAAACTATTGCCAACAGCGTGAACTCCCACGCGCTGATGACTGAGAGTATCAATTACATACGCGAGTGGCAACTGCTCTTTAAGCTCAGCCACTCCAATCCAGATCATTTCATGTTTTATCGTGCTACCCTTGGAATCAAAAGGAATATTAAAGATCGTCTGAGAAAGTACACCCCAGGCAGAGCCTTGCGCTCCTCTAATGCCTGTAAGTTATCCCAATTGAGGTTCAACCTTAAATCGAAGGGCGGTAGAGCTCTGTCGGTCCTTCTTCCTCAAATCTGGAACGAGCTACCTGCAACCTTGCAAGGGGAACCAGTGTTACTGCCCTTCAGAAAGGCGTTAACGACCCACCTGTTTAAAAAGAGAACATCCTTAATCTAATCGCCAACTGGGTCGCGGGCGGACAACCGGTGGCTATTAGTTGTGTTCCTTTCTTTAAAAGCGCTTAGAGACAAGTGGTGATTTGCGCTATATAAAACTACAGTAACATAACATAACATAACAATCATTCTGAATCCAAAAGAACATGTTTTCATTGTAAGACTGGACACAGTAGTAAGAATCACTCACAATAAGAGTTGTCACACCAGGATCAGCGTACTTCAATGCAAGCATCAGAGGTCGGAGCTCTGCCAATTGTGCGGTCCAGTCCCCTAAAGTCTGCGTATACACAACTTTGGACTTGAATTCATCATTCACCATGGTACCTACCACAATGGCGTGAGCTGAGACGTATGCGTGCTTAGACCCATGAGCAACTTGCGCTGAACCATCAGTCTAAATGATACAATGGAAACCCTCCAAAGGTCGCATAGTCAATGACGCAGGATGAACAAACTCATACTGCAAATACTCTTGTGACTGAAGGAGGCATCAAAAATAAATGTGACATCCGGAGACGTCAATGATGCAGCCCATTGTATCCACCGGGGGTGCAAAGCTTTAGAATTTGGTACACTGGTTATCGTCACTGCCTATAGTGCAGGACACGGGGTTACAACCAACATGCGTTTTCTCTGCGACAGTGTATGTTCCTTAAGAATCACCATTTGCACTGCTGCCAAAACTTTTTCCACAGTGAAAAACCGCATTTCAGCCGAAGTGTAAAAGTGTGACTTGTAAGCGATAGGTACTGTGTCACCTTCGTTAAAAGTAAGGTAAGTGAAACCCACCGCCCCAGGGATGATTCTTGTCACCAGATTGGTGTGGTTATCACGAGTCAGTAAGAATTTAGATTCTAGAAGATCAGCCTGCAAAGATTGCAAAATGGCTGAATGTTCAGGCATGAGGTCTAGATGATCTAAGGACCCGCCCGGTCACAGTGTGAACGACCAAATGATAGGACTGATCACTTGGTTCTCTGATGGTTATTCACTAACAATATGTGTACTGGATCTAGTCTGACCAGTTCTTGATTAAGTCCTTGACATTATCACTCTTTGGTGACTTACACATTTGTTTCTCCTTCTCTTTATATATTACTATATGGTGACTGCAGCACCACCTGTCATAAAGACAGATTTGACAGTTTAGCCAGCTAGTTACCTGGCTCATAGACCTCCTAGGTTCTTGCTTGTTATTTACATGAATGTTCAGCATGATTTGGTAAAAGTAGGTTGTATCAAAGCATACAAAGGCTTGATACACTGGGCATATTCGGGAATGTAAGTACGCCCGAAATTCAAAAAACCCAGCAAGGACTGTGATTTTTTTCAATGTTGTAGGAGCGCGCAGCTGTGCGCATTTCTCCAAGAAGTGAAGAGCCAATCCTCGACCTTCATTGTTGAGCTCGTAGCCCAGGAACAACACTGTGTACTCTGCAATGTGAGACTTTGCAAAGTTGAATTTGTTACCAAAGTCCGCAAAGTTACAAATTATGAGGTGAAGGCGACACAGATGCGCCCAAATTTCGTCATCTGTAAGGTAAATGTCATCCACATACAAACACGCATCTGGGTCAACTCTCTCCAAGAGAGATACAATGCGGGCAGCAAACACACCCAAACTATTCTTATAGCCCATGGCCAGGCGTTTAAATTGGCATTGTTTGCCGCCACTGGTAAAACTGGTCCATTGGGAACCTAGACCATCCAAATTGTGGGCAAAAAAAACGCTGGATATTTCAAGTACGGTTTTAAACCGTTTTCGCACAAGACCATCCACCAAAGCAGAGCCGTGGGTATTCTGTACTGCACAGGTACGGCAATGCGAGTTCAAATGCAGGTAATCCAATACCAAACGGTACGAACCGTCAGGCTTGGTCACAGTAAAAAGTGGATTATTCATCGGTGACACACAAGTTTCAATCACTGCTTGATATTTTAATTGTTCAAGGATTTCCGCAACAGAAGCCTTACCTTCACGCCAGATGGGATATTGAGGTTGAAGCTGTGGCATAGACCGTAAGGGAATCTCGTGGTGTGGGGAAAATGTATCCCAACCACAGTGTGTACGGTACAGAGCTGGCGCAAGAGCTTTAGCCCAATCTTCTGCAAAATTCAGCGCATGCTACTTGGAGACCGTGTGTGCGAAACTAGGGAGGATTACATCCTCCCCTCTCGGAGCTGCGAGAACAAAAGGTGGGGGCCAGTCAGCCTCCGCTAAAAAAATGTCATAGGTAGTTGTTAGATTTTCCCAAAATACCCCATTTAAGGTACGTTGTATGTCACCTTTCAATTAAAAGGACAATTTCATAAAGCCTATCAGGGGAGCTACTCTGGTATCAGCCGTCTCTACAACAACATATCTGTCAGTCGCTGTCACCTTCAGTAGTGGACGCAGGGCCTCTCGCACTATGGTAATCTCCGCCGCGCTGTCCAACAACGTCAGCGCCCATGTCTGATTCAGAAGCTGCGTTCTCACTATCTGTGGCATATCTTGCTGTTAAAGCCACAACTTTCTTTTTCTGAAATTGGGGTCTTTTCTGTGAAGAATCATCCTGCTTGACTTTTCCATCTTTCGGGCGGGGCTAATCGCGGCTCTGTGGGCCACCCCTACCTCTTCCGCCGCTTCCACCACCAGACGATGATGCCGATGTGTCCTGTAAAGAATGAGGAGAGCGTTGATCAGGAACCTGAAATCTATCAGGCGACTTAGTTGTAGTGCGATCGCGCAAATCATAAACGCACTCAGTAGACGCAGGCACGGGTGATGGGGGGCGGGACTCCTGTTTCTGTTGTTTTTTCCCCTGCTTTTTATTTCTGTTCCAATTTTTCTTTGGAGCTGTGGGTTGAACGTCTGTTTCAGACTTCGTACCCTGGGTTTGCTTTTTATCTTTAGCTGTAAAGGGCTTGACACCTAAACTATTTCGGCCAATGGTTTAATACGCCACCGTAATAATTCTCGGTAACTGTCGTAGTTTTTCGGCATCGGGGACATCGCGTAAAGCATTTGCCACTTGAAAGTTCACCGCATCTCCCTTAACATTAGAAAGGACGAGATCGGCAACTACGTCAAATGTGCAAACAACTCTCATTCCTATTTCAACCGCAGCCTCAAGTCTGTGTTCGTCCTGAACACGCTTAATGACCGTCGGAAGGACAGCCATTGACGGAGTGCCGAAGCACCTCGTGTACACTGCCGCAAAAATTCTCCCCCATGACTCGCAGTCACCGGCTTCTGGTACCAAGTCCTTGGGTAAACTAATTGTAAGCATCCTGTGTTTTTCTACGGGAGACAAATTAGGAAATGCTGCTTCCAGCTGGTCAAACTTCTCGGCAAGGCAAAAAGGCATATCATCCTTATCCTGGGGACGCTTGCCCATCACCGCATTGACCATCACAGGACTAAGCTTCATTCCGCTCGGTCCAGCTGAAAGGGCCGCAACACCAGGGGCCCCGCCCTGGAAATTGCGGGTAATATATTGAACTAGGGCCCGTATAACACTGACAGAAGAGTCATACAGGGTCCGTAATTCAGCAACGGGGACTTGCTCCGCACGAGGATGCGGGGTGAATCCAGCCAAAAACGGACAAGAAGCGCCTGGAATGGACAAAGGATCCAATCTAATCACCGTTACACTGTGGGGAAGGGTGCCATTAAACCAAACACGGTGCTGCTATACAGAAATCGGAATCTCCTGTATCCTGTAAGGAACATATTCCCCAGGCATGGCAGTGTGAGTGTAAGTGTTAAACACCTGAGTAGCCACATCTGCTGCCGGAAACATCATCCATGAGTAGAAATTCTCAAACGGGTAAGCAACCTCAGCACTCACCACTAAAATTACTGCCATGCCTTCCAAACCAACATTATAAGCTTACACATGATTGCGGACCGCAATGTGACTATGTTACGTATGTCAATGTTAGCCATAGTGACACAGAGAAGAAAAGGTACAATGTAAAACAAATAAGCACAACTGGGTAGTAATTCAAAAGGAAACCATTTTGAAAGATTCAAGCTTGAAAAAACCTATGTAACTATAGGTAGGTTTGTCCGACACTACTATTATCCGGACACAATAGTGAAGGGGTTAAGGACTGTTTGAAAGTACTACTCAAGTGTCATGTCATAAGACCACCAGCGTTGGGCGCCATGTAGCAGGGATTCTGCTCATACACAGAACTGTGTATAGAGACTTGGAACCTCAGTGAATTAGGGTGTGCCAAAACTCACCTTAGTAGCCAAAATCCCCGACCAGACTAGCAATCAGTGTCTCAATGGTTCTTCCATAACCCCAATGATTAGACAACCCAGAACATGGAACTTAGAATACCTCAGGCAATGTGGAACACATGAGCACTCTTTTGTTATACTCTCAAACCATTCCAAAACGGGGAGTAAATGAAGACACGTGCAAGTTTGAAATATTTATTTCTAATGCCGTGTTCTCAGGCACAGTATCTTAGCTAATACAAGCAGACATATTATAAGCAACAAGATTATCAGCATAGTTACTATTCCATAAAATACAAACGGAGAAAGCATGTTAAAATGCTAAATGGAAAACAGGTTAGAATACACCTATATCTCACCCTCCCTTGCTAGTAGGTTATTTTATATCTACAGAAGGTCTCTTGGGATTACAAGGGCAGCCCCAAACCTCTGGTCCTAGCAAAAATAGATCACATCAGTTTCTGCACCAGCTCTCTGCATGCGAGTGTTCTCCAAGTGTGTGATCATGCCTATGCAGTGCATTATTAAACGCGCCAAAATCAGAGGTGGCCACAGCTGAATATATGCAGTCCAAACAACAACCACTGTGTTGAAATAACCTTGAAGGCCTCGGCACTCACTGTTCAGACAAAGCTTACCAAGCAAGGCTGCTAGTAAAGAAAACATATTATTCTCGTGTGAAGCAAAACACTCTGCTAGACTCTAAACATTTATAATAATGTGTGCTTTGTGCAAAGGCAGCAGAAAGGAAAAATGGCGATTAAACGTCTAATAAGCTCATGCCAACTTAACACAGTGTAAATGCAAGGCTCATCCCCATGACACTAGCAGGTTGCACTAGCCCTCAGGTGAGGATACAGTGGTATGAATCCAGGACCCCAACAGTGTCTAAGTCCATGCTTAGACATTGTAAATGTAGTAAAGTCATAAGGAGTATATAATTATGAACTCCCCAGCTCCATAAAGGTTTTACTAAAACCTGGGACGTTTGGTAGGAAACTTCTCAGCACATCAAACCCCCACTGGTGACAGTGTGAGATTTCTGTAAAATGCACTCATAGGGCATCTTAGAGATGACCCCTTAAAAACAGCCAGCTCTGTTATGGTTCTTGAATGGCTACCCACCACTTGCCACCACCAGACCTCTAGGTAGATAGTCTCCACTCTCCAGGTACAGAACCAAAGCCCATCCTGGGCAGGGGTGTCAAGCCTCCTCCCCCAGGATGGATGGGGTCCACGAAAAGGAAGCTTCAAAGGCCTCCCACCTTTGGAAGCTGTCCCTGCCTTTTGCTGCCCACAGCAACTGGCTCCCACCAGCTCCGCCCCCCACTTCAAGTGGGAGAATCGGCTGGAAAACCAAGCTAGAAAGAGAGGTGTGCCCATCTCTGCCAATCCCATCCCACAGGTGGGGGAGGGGAGGTGAAGCACACATCTCAGTCCCCTCCATCTTGAAGATGAGGGGACTCAGCCAATTAGGGAGCGGCTCATGACCCCTCACACAAGAGGGTGGCATACTGGGGGGTGTACTCACCCAAAAAAAAGGGGCCCATTGATCCCGAGTTGCAGGCCCCTTTTAACGCCTCTAAATTTAGTATTTAGAGACACCCTGAACTTTGCCTCCTTAGATTGGAGGAAAAAGAAGGACCAAAGAGCTGTGCTGACCCAGGAAGAAGAGGACACCTACTGCTTTGGCCCCAGCCCTACCAGTCTGTCAACCTCTCACCTCGCAAAGAATCTGACATGTCCAGCACTAAGCATCCCACAGAGCCCAGAGGGCCTGCCCTGCAACCATTTTACAGACTCTTTCTCCCCTAAGCAACGGATTTGCTCAAGCCAAGACTCACACACAGACTCTGGATTCCGGCAACTCCGCGATGCTGCACCACTCTGCACCGGATGCCCATGGCCCGAGTTCAGGTGGCCCAACACCACAAGAAGGTCTCCCCAGCAATCCTGACCTGGAATCTGGTGATCCCTGACCTCCCTTAAGCTTTAAGACCATGCCTGCAGTTTTAGCCTGAAGGATACCAGCAACTGGAGCTGGTAAGACGACTCTCCAACAGAAGACACCCCAGCACAAGTGTAGGAGAGTAGGGTCTGCTATCCTATGGTCACCCCAAATTTTTGCTTTTTGCTTCACTGGTTTTCGACTACTGAGGCTGTGGGCCTGCTGATCAGACCCCCAGCCTGCTGTTCTCTCACTAAATTAATGACACATGTGCTATAGGCACATACCAATTGGAAATGGACTCCTTGTCAGCCCCTGTATAATGCACTATAGGTGCCCAGGGCATAGGGGCCACCAAGGCCTACCAGGGGCTGCAGCATATCTTTTGCCACCCCTGGCTGGTTCTTAAATTGACACAACTGGCTGATCACTCAGCTGGGGTAAGGTGGTGTAATCACCCCTTGCTTAGATATAGTATACCTATATCTAAACCTATATCTGGACACATGTAAACCTGTGAGCCACTCCTATGGAAGGCCTCATCAATCCTGGAGGCAGGGTGCGTGGTTTTATGTGAGATGGAGCTCTAGCATGAGCTGAGCCTGTCTGCAGCTGTCGGGAACAACTCCCTAAGCTGTTTCAGGATAATGCCATACCATATACTCTTGAGTGCCTTATAATCCTCGCGGTTAAATAGCAACTTTGGTTTGGCTTTATCAAAACATGTCGTGTAAGGTGTCATACGATTTGAAATACCATCCCCTCGCCAGTTCTGGCGACGGGGATGGCATTCCACCCCTCTAGAGGGGTAAGACATGTTCCTTTACTAAATGCGGTTAATTTCTCCAAAGACCTTAAGATCCACAAAATGGATGCCTCTGCCACAGACAAATGTCTGGACCCCTGCAGTTGACCGAAACTCAACCAAATGGGTCCTGGACAAAGGGTTTCCTGTCACAGGAGGGTGTCACCGCCCTCCAGACAGGAGATAGTGGATTGTAGCAGGGAGGTTTGAAAGAAACCAGACACTGCCTGGGGCGCACAAGGCTGCCCCTTGCATAATCCGGCCAAACCGGTTCTGGGGCACTCCAGCCCTCGTGCCAGGGCGGCCTGGATCAAAGGAAGGGGGTGTATCCACCCACTTCCTGGGTCCCACCCATAGGAGGGGACCTAGCAGGTAATCACGCCCCCCAGATTGGAATAAGAGTGGGAGCAGTGCCAATGCACATCAGATTTCCTGGAAGAAATATTAGAAACGAAACTCTGGACCCTTGGACCTCCATCTCAACGTGGAAGCCCGAAGAATCTCCCTTGTGGTCAAGGAGTGACCACCCTGCAGCAGCAGGCACCATCCAGCCCTCGACGTCTACTTAGTTGCAGTTCCCGCCGGAACTCGAGCGACTGAGATCGACGAGATCAAGCTTGCCTGCCTTCCAACAGCCCGATCCACAGTCCCTGCAGAGCTGAGACCCGTGGAGGCGACCGGAAGCGTGGGGCACGCCATCTTGAATTGACCACGAGACGCTGACCGTGCAGCCCACAAGTGACCCTCGAAGCTGTGCACCGGGGTTTGAGAAGCCCCCACCCTGAGCTACTTCTGAGCCGAAGTTCAGCCCTCCACACTCGACGAGTGCTGCGTGGGGCCCTTCTGCTCCATTTGGCTCAACGCGTTGGCCCGGTCACTTGCCCGCTGGCTAGTGGTCCCTGTGCCGACGAAACTACAAAGAAGACTTGTGAATCTGGTTGCTCCAGATCCACATCAGCTCCCCTGAAAAGGAGCCCCGACTCTGACCTTCCTGGTCCGAGTGAGAAGCAATCTTCCGATCCCGCGTGGATTGCTCTTGCCAAGTGTTGTTTGCTCCAAACTTGAAGCCGACTGCACCGACGGTGAGAGCCTGCGTGGGACAGATCGTGACCTGCTCCTGGACGTCGCAGATGCCCCAGAGCCCACGTGACAGTGGAGAGAAGCTCCTCGACGACCACCTGATTGCGCCTGACATTGCCTGGTTCCGTCCTGGTTCCACCCTGGTCACTGCTGAGTGACCCAGACTCTGTCCCCTCTGCTTTCAGGTACCCTTCGACTTGAGTCCACCCTTGGACTCCACCGGACACTTCATCTTCAACCTGCCTGCAGCCCTTTCAGCTTCAAGCACCAAGAGCCTGCGTGTCAAAACCCGACGCCACTTCGACCCTGTGCACCCACTTCCTGTGGGTGAGGTAACTTTGCTCCGCCGGTGTTCCCACACTGGTGCACATCTCTAGGGTCTGTGTGTTAAGTTTTGTTCCTCTAGGTCCAGCGGAAGTGTCCTTAAACTTTAACTTTATGACTTTTACGCACCATTGGTTAACATTGGTGCATGCGTGCGCTTTCCGCACATCTCCCGAATCCCGAGGGCCATTCCCGACTTCAGCATTGCTTGTCCTGACTGCTCCCAGCGATTCCCTAGGCCCTAGGCCTAACCACTGTTCGATTGGTATCTCTTATACCACTTGTTTAGTATATGGTTTGAGTGGCCACCCGCCCTCATCCATAATTGTGCAACTTGTATGTTTAAACAGTGCTTTTGATTTAACGCTTGTGCCCCTTTATTCATAAAGAATACTGGGGATTGTTTTTAGTAATAAACACATATATTTTTATAATATATACTTGTGTGGTGTCCTTTCATTTGATATTACAGGATTGTATGTGGTAAAACAGCTCGCTTAACACGACCTCTTAAGTTAAGCCTTTAGGCTGCTTAGTCCATGCTACCCCGAGGATAGCTTGTCTAATAAGGTTGACTTACAACCAGACACCATAAGGGATTGTTTGGTCTGATAATAGGTGGTTCCAGAATTGGAAACATCACCTATCAGGCCAACTTCTCACATTGGTGAGCAGCGGTGGGATTTGAGCTTGCTGTTGTTTTACCATTGCAATCTTTGTATCAAATTCAAAGATCACATCAAGTACCTCTAGGTACATATAAAATCAAAAGCTTAGCATATTAAGTTCTACTGAACTTAGTAGTTGTAGGTTGAAGGGATTAGCACACCCTGACTACAACTCACTAGTAAGGTACAGTAGGAAAACACTTAGTGTAGGTAGGTGCATCACTTACACCACACTAGAGTCATGTCTGACACAGGAAAAGCCTCAGGGTCTACTCCTGTGACAGTTGACCTTACCCAGGCAACTTCCAGCTATGACAAGCTAACCCGAAAGGACTTGGTTGCCTTGTGCAAATCAAGAGGGTTAAAAAGGGGCAGAAGCCCCACCTGTCCAATCCTGATAGCCATTCTAGAACAGGATGACTTAGAAAGGGCGAAAGGAATTCCCCTAAGGTCAGGAGATGGAGAGAACCCAGCTGTAACTGGTACCCCTCAGGAGGAAGAAGGAGAAGAGGTGGATGAGGACTCAGAGATTGAGGACACAGAAGACCAGGGTCAGGAGGGTAGCCAGGTTGGATTTGCCAGGCTTAGCCAGGCCAATTTAAACCTACTGGGAAATGGAGAGGGCCAGCACCTCCCCAGATCCCACAGTCTTATTCTCCCAGGCAACAGAAGAGTGAGATCTCCCTCAGGGGACTCTCATATTTCTAGTGCCTCCAGAGAATCTGAGAGAGGTATGACTGCCTCTCAAAAGACTGAGCATAGGGCCAGAATGAGGGCTGTCAGACTCCAAATAGAGAGGGAGGAGGTAGCCCTGGCTCAAGCTAAACTTACCTTGGCTCAAGCTAGACTTACCTTGGCAAGAGAGCAGAAATTAAGTGGCTTAGATGCCACTGGTGGCAGCAATTTTTCAAGAGAAAAAGACAGGGGCTATGACAATAGAAACCTGACAAAAATTGTGCCCCCCTTTAAAGAAGGGGATGACATCCACAAATGGATGACTGCTCTGGAGAGAGCCTGCATGGTACAGCAGGTTCCTCAAGATCAGTGGGCTGCAATTTTATGGTACTCCTTTTCTGAGAAAGGGAGGGACAGGCTCCTCACAGTTAGACCTGAGGATGCCAAAAACTACTCTGTTTTGAAGAGTGCTCTTATTGAAGGGTTTGGCCTAACCACTGAGCAATACAGGTTGTTGTTCAGAGACACCCAAAAAGCACAGACTCAAGACTGGACTGATTTCGTTGAGTGTGCCACTAAGGCTTTGGAGGGTTGGTTGCAGGGAAGTAAAGTTTCAGACTATACAGGATTGTACAATCTTATAATGAGAGAACAGATCCTTAATAACTGTACAAACCAGCTGTTGCATCAATACCTTATTGACTCTGATCTGACCTCTCCCCAAGAATTGGGAAAGAAGGCAGACAAATGGGTCAGAACAAGGATTAAGCAGAAACCCCAGAACCAAGGTGGTGACTAGAAGAAAACAGACCAGAAGGGTGGTAATCAGAATCAGAAAGATAAAGAAAAAGACCAGAAGTCTTCAGGCCCCCAAACTAATAGTAAGGAGGGTGGTTCCCAAAATGGAAACAAGAAGAAGAAGAACAAAGGTCCAAAGACACCTTGGTGTAATACCTGCAAATCAGTTTCACACTGGGGCAGTGAGTGCACCAAGGCCAATCCAGTTCCCACCACTACAGCTCCTAAAGCAACTGCAACCCCAAGTACAGTAAGCAGTGGTGGAACACAGTCCAAGGGTGTAGCTGGGTTGACCCTGGGTATTGAAGTAGGATCTGGCCTAGTCAGAATCCCTACACAGGCAGTTCTCCTGTATGATGTGGACATTGAGTTGCCCACTGCAGTAAGCCCCAGTAACCTGGGCAAATACAGGCAGACTCCCTTAATTAATGAGAAACTGGCTCAAGCCTACAGGGACACATGTGCCAGTGTCACAATGGTGACACCTGACTTTGTGGACCCTGGACAGATTGTACTAGGTGAGAGCTACCTAGTGACCAACGCCAGCAACTCCACTACCTCCCATAGTGTGGCAGTTGTGAACTTCTCCTGGGGAGGGGTTGATGGCCTAAAGAAAGTTGTGGTGAGTGCAGACCTACCAGTAGACTGTCTGTTAGGCAATGACCTTGAAAGCTCAGCATGGTCAGAAGTGGAGTACAGGACTCATGCAGAAATGCTAGGGATTTCAGAGCATGTCCTTGCCATGACAAGGGCTCAGGCTAAGAAGTGCCTTCCTGAACCAGTGGTGGATCTTGAAACAATAGACCAACCACAACCCAAGAGAAGGAGCAAGAGAGGAAAGGCTCAGCCTTCCACCTTGCCCCAGGTTGAGGATCAAGTTTCAGAGGAAACTGATTCTGCAGTCCAAGAGGAGACTGTCTCTGAGGAGCTTGAACCTGACCAGGTTGAGTTTCTGGGGACAGGGGGACCCTCAAGGGCAGACCTGAGGCAGGCTCAATTAGATTGCCCTTCCCTTGAACCCCTCAGACAGCAGGCTGCTGCTGAGGCTGCTGGGGATGCCCAAGGTACCCATACTGTGTATTGGGATGATGGACTCCTTTACTCAGAGGCTAGAGACCCCAAGCCTGGCATGACCAGGAGGTTGGTTATACCTCTGCAGTTTAGGGGGTTCCTTCTTACCTTGGCCCATGATATTCCCCTTGCAGGACACTTAGGCCAGAACAAGACGTGGGACAGGCTTGTTTCACACTTTCACTGGCCTCACATGTCAGAGGATGTCAAGGAGTTTTGTCGCTCCTGTGTCACTTGCCAAGCCAGTGGTAAGTCAGGTGGCACAACAAAGGCCCCCCTAATACCACTACCTGTGGTGGGGGTTCCCTTTGAAAGAGTTGGAATTGATATTGTGGGTCCAATGGACCCCCAAACAGCATCTGGGAACAGGTTTATACTGGTGGTAGTGGATCATGCCACCAGGTATCCAGAGGCTATTCCCCTGAGGACCACCACAGCACCTGTGGTGGCAAAAGCCCTCATTGCAGTTTTCTCAAGAGTGGGCTTCCCAAAGGAGGTGTTATCAGATAGGGGCACCAATTTTATGTCCAGCTATCTGAAAGCAATGTGGAAGGAATGTGGAGTAAACTATAAGTTTACCACCCCATATCATCCACAATGCAATGGGCTTGTGGAGAGATTTAACAAGACCCTTAAAGGCATGATAAAAGGATTACCAGAGAAGCTCAGGCGGAAATGGGACATTCTTTTACCCTGCCTGCTCTTTGCTTACAGAGAGGTCCCACAGAAGGGGGTTGGCTACAGCCCTTTTGAACTTTTGTTTGGCCACCCTGTGAGAGGTCCATTGTGTTTGGTGAAGGAAGGATGGGAGTTACCTCTCAAAAAGCCCAAACTAGACATAGTGGACTATGTACTTGGTCTCCGCTCCAGGATGGCTGAATACATGGAAAGAGCATCCAAAAACCTGGAGGCCAGCCAAGAATTGCAGAAAGCTTGGCATGACCAAAAGGCTGTACTGGTAGAGTTCCAACCAGGACAGAAGGTGTGGGTACTGGAGCCAGTGGCTCCAGCAGCACTCCAGGACAAATGGAGTGGACCCTATCCTATCATTGAAAAGAAGGGAGAAGTCACCTACTTGGTGGACTTTGGAACACCCAGGAGCCCTCACAGGGTAATCCATGTGAATCGCTTGAAAGCATTTGTGGACAGGGAGGACATGAGCTTGCTCATGGCCACAGATGGGGATCAGGAGGAAGAGAGTGACCCTCTCCCAGACCTGCTTTCTCAGAACCCTGATGATGGTTCAGTTGATGGAGTAGCCTTGGCGGGCAGCCTCACTGACCAGCAACAGATGGACTGCAGACAAGTTTTGCAGGCCCACAGGCATTTGTTTTCACTCACACCCAGCCAGACTGACTGGTGTACCCATGTAGTGGACACTGGTGACAGTCTGCCTGTGAAGAATAAGATCTACAGGCAACCTGACCATGTCAGGGATTGCATCAAGGCTGAGGTGCAAAAGATGTTAGAGCTTGGAGTGATTGAGCCATCAGAGAGCCCATGGGCCAGCCCAGTAGTCCTTGTGCCAAAACCTCATACCCAAGATGGAAAGAGAGAAATGAGGTTTTGCGTGGACTACAGGGGTCTCAATGCTGTCACTAGGACAGATGCTCACCCCATTCCAAGAGCAGATGAGCTCATTGACAGATTGGCTTCTGCCAAGTTTCTGAGCACATTTGACCTGACAGCTGGCTACTGGCAAATCAGATTAGCTGAGGAGTCAAAAGCCAAAACAGCATTCTCTACCCCTAGTGGACATTATCAATTTGTGGTAATGCCCTTTGGTTTGAAGAATGCACCTGCCACTTTCCAAAGGTTGGTGAACCAAGTCCTTACTGGGTTGGATGACTTTTGTGCAGCATATCTAGATGATATTGCTGTCTTTAGCTCCACCTGGGAGGATCACCTGATCCACCTGAAGAAAGTTTTGGAGGCCCTGCAAAAGGCAGGCCTAACTATCAAGGCCACTAAGTGCCAGATAGGGCAGAGTAAGGTTGTATACCTGGGCCACCTAGTAGGTGGGGGCCAGGTTCAGCCACTGGAGAGCAAAATCCAGGCCATACAGGACTGGGCTCCTCCAGTTACCCAGACACAAGTCAGAGCCTTCTTGGGCCTGACTGGGTATTACAGAAAGTTTGTGAAAAACTATGGGTCTATAGTGACACCATTAAATGACTTGACATCCAAGAAGATGCCAAAAAAGGTTCAGTGGACAGTTAGCTGTCAAAAGGCATTTGATGACCTGAAGAAGGCCATGTGCTCTGCACCTATCCTGAAGAGTCCTGACTACTCCAAACAGTTCATTGTTCAGACAGATGCTTCTGAGTTGGGGGTGGGAGCTGTGCTCTCACAACTTAATCAAGATGGTCAAGACCAGCCTATTGCTTTCATTAGCAGGAGGCTGACTCCCAGAGAGAAACGTTGGTCAGCCATTGAGAGGGAGGCCTTTGCTGTGGTTTGGGCATTAAAGAAGTTGAGGTCCTACTTGTTTGGAACTCACTTCCTGGTGCAGACAGACCATAAGCCCCTCTTATGGCTCAATCAGATGAAGGGTGAAAATCCCAAACTGCTCAGGTGGTCCATTTCCCTACAGGGGATGGACTTTACAGTGGAGCACCGCCCAGGGACTGACCATGGTAATGCAGATGGTCTCTCCAGGTACTTCCACTTAGAACATGAAGACGTATCTGGTCAAGGTTAGTTTAATGTCCCTGCGTTTGGGGGGGGGTTGTGTAGGAGAGTAGGGTCTGCTATCCTATGGTCACCCCAAATTTTTGCTTTTTGCTTCACTGGTTTTCGACTACTGAGGCTGTGGGCCTGCTGATCAGACCCCCAGCCTGCTGTTCTCTCACTAAATTAATGACACATGTGCTATAGGCACATACCAATTGGAAATGGACTCCTTGTCAGCCCCTGTATAATGCACTATAGGTGCCCAGGGCATAGGGGCCACCAAGGCCTACCAGGGGCTGCAGCATATCTTTTGCCACCCCTGGCTGGTTCTTAAATTGACACAACTGGCTGATCACTCAGCTGGGGTAAGGTGGTGTAATCACCCCTTGCTTAGATATAGTATACCTATATCTAAACCTATATCTGGACACATGTAAACCTGTGAGCCACTCCTATGGAAGGCCTCATCAATCCTGGAGGCAGGGTGCGTGGTTTTATGTGAGATGGAGCTCTAGCATGAGCTGAGCCTGTCTGCAGCTGTCGGGAACAACTCCCTAAGCTGTTTCAGGATAATGCCATACCATATACTCTTGAGTGCCTTATAATCCTCGCGGTTAAATAGCAACTTTGGTTTGGCTTTATCAAAACATGTTGTGTAAGGTGTCATACGATTTGGAATACCATCCCCTCGCCAGTTCTGGCGACGGGGATGGCATTCCACCCCTCTAGAGGGGTAAGACATGTTCCTTTACTAAATGCGGTTAATTTCTCCAAAGAACTTAAGATCCACAAAATGGATGCCTCTGCCACAGACAAATGTCTGGACCCCTGCAGTTGACCGAAACTCAACCAAATGGGTCCTGGACAAAGGGTTTCCTGTCACAGGAGGGTGTCACCGCCCTCCAGACAGGAGATAGTGGATTGTAGCAGGGAGGTTTGAAAGAAACCAGACACTGCCTGGGGCGCACAAGGCTGCCCCTTGCATAATCCGGCCAAACCGGTTCTGGGGCACTCCAGCCCTCGTGCCAGGGCGGCCTGGATCAAAGGAAGGGGGTGTATCCACCCACTTCCTGGGTCCCACCCATAGGAGGGGACCTAGCAGGTAATCACGCCCCCCAGATTGGAATAAGAGTGGGAGCAGTGCCAATGCACATCAGATTTCCTGGAAGAAACATTAGAAACGAAACTCTGGACCCTTGGACCTCCATCTCAACGTGGAAGCCCGAAGAATCTCCCTTGTGGTCAAGGAGTGACCACCCTGCAGCAGCAGGCACCATCCAGCCCTCGACGTCTACTTAGTTGCAGTTCCCGCCGGAACTCGAGCGACTGAGATCGACGAGATCAAGCTTGCCTGCCTTCCAACAGCCCGATCCACAGTCCCTGCAGAGCTGAGACCCGTGGAGGCGACCGGAAGCGTGGGGCACGCCATCTTGAATTGACCACGAGACGCTGACCGTGCAGCCCACGAGTGACCCTCGAAGCTGTGCACCGGGGTTTGAGAAGCCCCCACCCTGCTGAGCTACTCCTGAGCCGAATTTCAGCCCTCCACACTCGACGAGTGCTGCGTGGGGCCCTTCTGCTCCATTTGGCTCAACGCGTTGGCCCGGTCACTTGCCCGCTGGCTAGTGGTCCCTGTGCCGACAAAACTACAAAGAAGACTCGTGAATCTGGTTGCTCCAGATCCACACCAGCTCCCCTGAAAAGGAGCCCCGACTCTGACCTTCCTGGTCCGAGTGAGAAGCAATCTTCCGATCCCGCGTGGATTGCTCTTGCCAAGTGTTGTTTGCTCCAAACTTGAAGCCGACTGCACCGACGGTGAGAGCCTGCGTGGGACAGATCGTGACCTGCTCCTGGACGTCGCAGATGCCCCAGAGCCCACGTGACAGTGGAGAGAAGCTCCTCGACGACCACCTGATTGCGCCCGACATTGCCTGGTTCCGTCCTGGTTCCACCCTGGTCACTGCTGAGTGACCCAGACTCTGTCCCCTCTGCTTTCAGGTACCCTTCGACTTGAGTCCACCCTTGGACTCCACCGGACACTTCATCTTCAACCTGCCTGCAGCCCTTTCAGCTTCAAGCACCAAGAGCCTGCGTGTCAAAACCCGACGCCACTTCGACCCTGTGCACCCACTTCCTGTGGGTGAGGTAACTTTGCTCCGCCGGTGTTCCCACACTGGTGCACATCTCTAGGGTCTGTGTGTTAAGTTTTGTTCCTCTAGGTCCAGCGGAAGTGTCCTTAAACTTTAACTTTATGACTTTTACGCACCATTGGTTAACATTGGTGCATGCGTGCGCTTTCCGCACATCTCCCGAATCCCGAGGGCCATTCCCGACTTCAGCATTGCTTGTCCTGACTGCTCCCAGCGATTCCCTAGGCCCTAGGCCTAACCACTGTTCGATTGGTATCTCTTATACCACTTGTTTAGTATATGGTTTGAGTGGCCACCCGCCCTCATCCATAATTGTGCAACTTGTATGTTTAAACAGTGCTTTTGATTTAACGCTTGTGCCCCTTTATTCATAAAGAATACTGGGGATTGTTTTTAGTAATAAACACATATATTTTTATAATATATACTTGTGTGGTGTCCTTTCATTTGATATTACAGGATTGTATGTGGTAAAACAGCTCGCTTAACACGACCTCTTAAGTTAAGCCTTTAGGCTGCTTAGTCCATGCTACCCCGAGGATAGCTTGTCTAATAAGGTTGACTTACAACCAGACACCATAAGGGATTGTTTGGTCTGATAATAGGTGGTTCCAGAATTGGAAACATCACCTATCAGGCCAACTTCTCACAACAAGACACCCACAGGCTTGGGTGGCCCAACCAACAGTGTTAGGCATCCCCCAAAAACCCAACTTACCTCTAAAACCAGTGGTCACCATCAGGAAGTCTCCCTGTGTTAAATATTAGATTGCGGAGTGAACATTACCAGCGCCATCTTGTCCCATTTTAGACCTTTGCGAGCACGTAAGCGGCAGCCATTTTAGAAACTATGGCCACTCTTGTAACATTGCCGATCACTTGCACGTCTCCCCGGCCTTGCGATCATCCCCCGCACGCTGGCAACCCCCAAGCATCTGTTGGAGCCATAAAACAGCTTCAACGCGACCCAGCCCCGGAGCCACATCCCGTGCGGAACCCACATACCCTTTCATCTCATTCACACAAATGAATCCTTTGATAACCCCTTCCCCTGTGCCCGATTGTCCGAGCT
This sequence comes from Lissotriton helveticus, assembly GCF_964261635.1. Classification (NCBI taxonomy): domain Eukaryota; kingdom Metazoa; phylum Chordata; class Amphibia; order Caudata; family Salamandridae; genus Lissotriton; species Lissotriton helveticus. Next base: position 1,795,798,195 of record NC_136068.1, read on the forward strand.
GATCCCAGGCCATCACCTAGCCCTGCGGATGCGGTTTATTGCCCTCTACAGTAGAAACTCGCCTCTCTTCAAAGGAGCCGAGATTAATCAATGCTTTCACACCACAAGATCTGACCGATCACTCATATTCCCGTTCCCAGCGGAATGCCCAGCTGCGCAATAGCCATCACATGCTGAGATTGGGGTGGGGACCTCCACTGTAGATATGTGTGGGAACGGGCTTGGAGCGGGGATTCCGGGGATGTCTTTCCGTACATCAAAGCATTGCCAAGAATGTGTTGTATTTAATAAAGCAATAAACCTGTGTATAAGAGGCCAGGCCTCAGAGATGTTGTTAGAGCACCTCGAGAAGATACCCTCTTGTCTGATCTGACGTGTTCTGCTCCGGAGCTAATTAATCTCTGTTTCCCGCTTTCCAGTTTCCAGTGCCTGCCTCTTTATTTGATAATCGTCGAAGTGGTTTAGAGGCGACTAACGCCAAAGCAGTGTGTAGAAAGGTAACCTGGAATAGCTGCTTTTCCACAAATTAGCGACCCGACTGCGACGATCGGGAAGAGCTCCCGCCTGATAGACCCTCGTCTGGCGGCCGATCATCCGAACTTCGCTGGTTCCGAACAGACCTCTCTCGAGTGATCTACAGTCCTGACTGGGGACCCTCAGGAGCGCCGGGGCACTAACGGAGAATAGAGGACGACTGGGCGCTGGAAGTGGAAGACGAGAAAACTGTCCATACGGTCCGGGTAAGGTCTTGCAGCACGACTCCCTTTGTTTGTTTGATTGTTTGAAAATACTAGTTAATATTTATTGATTGAATCACTTAACCTCGGTTGTTCAGCGACATTGGTTCTTCTTGAGACATTCTCTGTCTACAAACGGTAAAGAATAGGAATTTTCTCTCTCCCTTTGTGAATAGTGAAGGATATGTAGCGCTGACTTTTTGTCCCTATCAGTAAGGGCTGATAATACGCCGCGTCTATCTTCTCCCCACTGATTGATTGGTCCTATTGGTTCTTTCGAGATATTCCCTGTTTGCAAATAACGAAGAATAGGAATATTCTGTCTAGTCTTTGCAAGTAGTGAAGGATAGGTAGTGCGGACCTTTGTCCACCATTGTTTGAAATATTTTTTATTCGTTATACGTCATGCCTATCTTCTCCCCACTGATTGGTAGTTGGTTCAGCCCGGACCGTTTATTAGAGGTAGATCATCCAGCTCCACTGGAAGGCACCCCTAATAAGGACATGTTCACGAAGTATGGATTACTCGCCGTAGCCTACGGCAAGCTATGGCATAAAAATACCAAGAAAGATCGAGAAAGTCAGTGGCCACTGATGGGATCTTTTGATATAAATAAAATAGAAGCACTAGAAACAGCCCTTCTTAAACAGAAAACCACGCCAACCATGCTCGATAGTTTCGGCATGTGGCGGAAAGAAGCAATGCAGCGTAAAAAGAGAGACGAAGCGAAGGTAGAAAAAGAAATGCGAAAAGCAGCCCACCTGGCTGGTCAAAAACTAGAAGAAGAGATTAAGGAGAGAGGGAGGATAAAGAAAAAACGGGAGTCCGAAACATCAGGCCAATGCCCTGTTAGAACACCCTCTGTACTTTACCCTGAGCTACCATCGAAGCAAAAGGCGAACGATGATTTACTCCTAGGTCCCCCAATCATCTATATGCCCCCACCATATGCTCCCTCCCATCCTATAGCTCAGCACCAACACCCTCCGACCCCTAATGAAGGTAGTGCCAGGGCCTCGGTACCCACGGCCTCCGCGCCGACCGAGCCTCTCGTACTAAACCCCGCATCAACTGAAGCTTCAAACCAGCCTGAAGCAGTAGGGAAGGAAATTACGAGAGCAAGCCGCTTGAACAGCCATGAACGAGCGGGTATTGTCAAAATTGTGAAAACGCTAATAGACGGAAAAGAGACGGAAGAATATATTTCAGATATATGTGACACGTATACTAGCAGCCATAAACAACATTTTATTGTACGATTTTGCTACCATACCCTCACAGCCTATGAGGAGAGATATCAGGATAAGAGACCTGAACGCCTTGCAAACTTGTACCGAAAGGTAGATGTAGGAGATGAGAGCGAGTGTGACATGAGGGAACTCTTCTCGTGTACGCTGGAAGTCTTCCGCCATCTCACTGAACAAGGACCGATAGCTAAAACACGACTCCTGTAGTGACCGAACCCCCGATAGGAAAAGTTGATACCATGATGCCGATACAGGAGGCCGCTCCCTACTGGGTTCCCCCACGAGGTCAGGGAACTCATGACGATATTAACCATCAGGACGCAAAGGGAAGGGTAGTTTATAACTGGGTATACCAACCCTGGGATCGACAGGACATCCTGACATTCCGAAAAACATTACCGGACTTACAAAAGAACCCCACAGCCTTTTATACAGAACTAGGTATGGCCCTAGGTTCCACAATCATGACTTCAGCAGACATCGACTTGTTCTTCGGGTTATGTCTACCAACTGATGTGTGGAGGGAAATCCAGAAAATCGACCACCTTGAGCTGTTCGGACATACCTGGAAACAACTTGATGACATAGATAGGCAACAAGATCCCGGACAGAAACCCTTAAAGACTATTTTAGAACTCCCCAAAAAATTGTTCAAAAGCTAAAGACACTGATCCCAGAGAAAAAGGTAGATTGGTCAATTGTACCGGCTTGCCGTCAGAAACCCCAAGAAGATGTCTCCGAATACTTTTCTCGATTCGAGACGGTGTTTTCTGACTATTGTGGTCAGGACATGACCACTGCGACCGGACATCACCTCTTTGTCCAAAATTATGTTAAAGGTCTGTTACAGGAAGTCTCACAGAAATTACAGACTAGCGAGAGTAGTTGGGCGGCCTCCAAACCCGTGGCTATCCTTCAGATGGCCCAGTACTACGAGCATCAAAAGAATGAAAATGACAGGGCATCGGAAAAGAAGAAGAAAGACCTAAAAGAAAGAGTTATGATCGCACAGTTGCAGGGAGTGATGATAGGAAGAGAACCCTACAAAGGAAACTACCAACCGACTACCCCTAGAAACCCACCTCCTAGAGATAACCCACCCACATCCTACGCTGGACGTAGGGATTTGACCGAGAACCAATGTGCGTTTTGTAAAGGGATCGGACATTGGAAATTCCAGTGTCGATTCTTTTAGAAATAATTAGGAATAAAGAGGCGAGAGACCCCACGAACGATCCAAGAAATAAAGGACGTGGGCGAGGACACCCGAATGACAATAACGACGAAAAGCCCTGTAAAACGAACACATTTGACCGACCCCGACAGAACCAGTGCCAACAGTCTGACCACGACAACACGTACGACTTTGCATAGGACTGCCAAAGGCAAGGGAGGGATCCAGTCAAGCTCTATGTTGACCAGCAAGGCCCTTATGTCACCGCTAAGGTCCTAGACACGAAGTCTCCATTTTTGGTAGACACAGGAGCAGCACGTAGTGCTTTATCTAAACGACTGATTCCAAGGGCACCCTTGTCTGGCTCACATGTAACATCGATAGGTTTTGATGGAACGCCCTCCACTAATCCCTTGTCCACACCAATCCCTTTTGCTTTGGAAAACCACGCTACTGACACGACATTCCTGCTGTCCTCCAACACCCCCGACGCCATTATGGGTCTTGACTTATTGAAGCATTTCCGAGCCACCATTAGATGTTCACCGGAGTCCCAACCAGCTCAGACTTTGTCCCACACGACATATGCTCTCTGTGACTGACGCCGACATATCATTGCTTGACACCTTACCCCTGTACTTATGGGCAAAGACGGACTCAGACGTAGGACGAATTATGATTGACCCCGTGCACATAAATGTACGACAAAACGCGACCCTCCCCATCCTCCTCCACAATACAGGATATCTCCTGAAGGCGAGAAGGCACTGGTAGAGATTATGTAATCCTTAGTAGATGCAGGAGTGGTAGAGGAGGTGGTCAGCAACGTTTGTAACAGCCCTATCCTGCCGATCATTAAGAAACAAGGAGAGGGAGATGAGAAAGCGTACCGTTTCATCATCGACCTCTGTGAGGTTAACAAGGTAGTCGTGCCACAATACCCTGTGGTCTCCGACATCACCACCATCCTGACCCTAATCCCGTCCACTGCCACCACTTTCACTGTCATTGACCTCAAGAACGCCTTCTTCTCCATCCCTATCCACCCTGACAGCCGCTACCTTTTTGGATTTACCCTAAAATCCCGCTCGTATAGATTTTGTCGAGCACCCCAAGGCGAAACCCCAAGTCCCAGCATCTATAGCCAGGCCCTCAAGAGACAGCTAGACGCAGTCCAGTTGCCGGATGGAGTGGTGTTAATCCAATACGTAGATGACATCCTCCTAGCAGCTGACACCACTCCCCTTGCAGTCACAGCCACCATCCAACTCCTACATTTCCTTGCAGAGAATGGTCACAAGGTTTCCAAAAAGAAATTGCAGTTTTGTCAACCCCAAGTGACATACCTAGGCCACCTTTTGTCCAAAGAAGGGAGGAAACTTACGCCCGACAGAATTCAGACCATTTTAGACACGCCTGTCCCTAAAACCCAGAAGCAAGTCCGCTCCCTGGTAGGCCTCAGCTCCTTCTGCCGGCAGTGGTTACCGAACTTCAGCCTCATTGTCAAACCATTACTTTCCCTCCTAGCCAAAGATGTCCCCTTCCCACTCCCTTGGACCTCCGAATGCCAATCTTCCTTCTAAGAATTGCAAGATGCCCTCTGTTCAGCTCCTGTCCTAGGAACCCCAGACTATTCCAAGCCTTTTTCCCTCTACACCCACGAAAGGGAAGGATGCGCTTTATCTGTCCTGACACAGTCCATTGGCTTCAAACAACGCCCATGCGCTTACTTCTCAGCCCCTCTTGACCCTGTAGCCAGAGGTCTGCCTGCCTGCCTTCGAGCTGTAGCTGCCACTGCGGTCTCCATCCGACAGAGTGAAGGAATTGTACTCTCTAATTCCCTCACCGTGCTGGTAGCCCATTCTGTTGATACCCTCCTGAACCAAACCAAGACCCAACATCTGACTAGCGCATGACTGACTGGGTACGAATTGACTTTACTGGCACCTCACATAACTCTGAAAAGATGCACCACTCTGAATCCGGCAACCCTATTACCCTTGCCCGAGAATGACCCCGATGTCGCTCCCCTCCATGACTGTGTGACCCTCACTGACGAACAGACCAGGAACAGGGTAGATCTCCGAGATACCGCTTTCCCGGAACCTGACGGCAAACTGTGGGTGGATGGTTCATGCATTAAACTCCCGGACGGTACCACTTCCGCTGCATACGCTGTGACCACAGCCCGAACTATTGTCGAGACAGCTCGCATCACACAACGATCCACACAAGCAGCAGAACTGATTGCCCTTACACGAGCATGCATCCTAGCAGCAGGGACGACCGCTAACATATACACAGACAGCCAGTATGCCTTCGGGGTGGTTCATCACTTTGGGTTCCTTTGGAAGGAGAGGGGATTCCTGACCTCACATGGCACACCGATCTTGCATGGAGACCTAGTCTCTGCCCTGACCGAAGCAGTCCTCCTCCCCAAACAGCTAGCGGTAATCAAGTGCCAGGCACACAAGAAAGTCACTGACATCATAGGACAAGGGAACGCACTAGCCGACATCACTGCACGAACTACAGCTGAGAATAGGACGACTAGCCGCATGTACGTAACCCGGTCTCAAGGAGAGAAATGGAAAGACGCTAGAGAGACCATAAGAGACATTCAAGCGTCTAGCACCCCACAGGAACTGACTGAATGGGCGCGGGTGGGACTAAAAGACGATGAAGGCTGCTGGCGAACGAAAGACACTGACAAATGGTTGTTACCCAATTCCTATCTGATCCCCATACTGACCATGGCACACTCCCCTGCACACATAGGATCTGCCCCCATGACTGAACTCGTCTCTAAAGTTTGGCAGAACGACAAGATAGCTGAGGCAGCAAAACGCCTGGTTCAACAATGCCTGATATGCCTGCAACACAACCCGGGGAAAGGGACTGTAGTACCCGGGGGAGGGTTTGGGGTCCCCGACCACCCCTTCGAGGTCCTCCAAATGGACTACATTCAGCTAGAAAGGTGCCATGGTCTAAAATACGTACTGGTTATTGTGTGTGCGTTCAGCAAATGGGTTGAAGCCTACCCCACTCGAGACAACACCGCCATCACCACTGCTAAGGTGTTGTTGAAAGAGTTCTTCCCCCGCTACGGCCTTTGTCGAATTTTGTGGAGCGACAACGGCCCCCACTTCGTAGCCGAAGTTATCCAACTCATACTGAAAGGGTTTGGTGTAAAACAAAAGTTCCACGCAGTCTTCCACCCCCAATCAGCAGGCCTAGTGGAACGACATAACGCCACACTGAAACTCAAGCTAGAAAAAATAGTTGCCACCACAGGACTGAAATGGCAAGACGCTCTCCCACTGGCATTGCTATCTATGCGCTCCACTCCTTTCAAGCACCACTTAACCCCCTATGAAGTTGTCTTCGGCCGACCTAGGAACATATGGGCCGCGCCGAAGCCGACGTCCATCCATGATGTCCCAGACATCCTAATGTCTGATTATCTGCATAATTTAATGAAAACACTTACTGTTATCCACCAACAGGTGCAGCAAGCCATTCCGGACACATCCAGGGGCTCCGGACACGACATCCAACCCGGTGATTTTGTGCTAATCCGGAACTTCCAGAGGACGAAGAGTCTGGAACCCAGGTGGACGGGCCCCTGGCAAGTCCTGATCACCACTCGAACAGCACTCCGGGTGGAAGGCAAGAGGAATTGGCTGCACGCACATCACTGTCAGCGGATCTCACCAACCCTAACAACGGACGAAAACGTGGACACTCAAGAAGAACTCCTGAAGAAAGACCGACCAGCCCTGAGTTGTTACCTTGACCCAGAGACACTTGAACTGACTGAGTCTCCCGATCCCACTGTGCCGACCAGGGAAGGGTACAACTTGCGATGAAAGGGGAGGGTTCCGGCAAAGCAGGCCACTAACTGAATCAACAGTCTAAGAACAGCAGCTAACACTACAAAGGCTGCCGGGAGAGACGCCGACAAAGTGTGTGGTTCTGCCGCTACCGGGCCCTCCTGAAAGTGATGGAAGCCCTCAACTTGAAGGTGATGGAAGCAACCGGATGTCCGAAGATCAACTACAGAAATCCAAAGACTGTTATGTTATGTTATGTTAAGGGAGATTTCTAGAGCGCACTGTCACCATGAGTTTCCTGGCGCTGATCTGACACTGAGAAAGGGAAAGAGAGACTGAAAAACTGCATCGAACAAAGACAATTGCCCTCTTCATTTCTTTCCTCTTCTGCCTCCTTCTCATGGCCACCCTCTGGGTCGTGGAAGAAAACGTACCGGCCCATGAGACTTTGATACCTACTGTGCAGCCCACTACCAAAAGAGAACACTATCTCATTTCACTTCCACCCCAACTCCGAGAAAGACGTAAGGAGTTCTGGAACAATTCCTTTGTGCAATTGCTACACCAGCACAACCTCGCTGCCAATGCCACCAACTGCTGGATCTGTGGGCTGCTGCCACATGCAACTAAACATTCAATCCCTTTCATCCCTTCGCCTTTCTCCGTTCATGGGTCCTGCCTTGCCTGGCTGATGCTCTTGCAGGAGAGTTACAAGGACAATGCAACTTCTGGCGAAACCATTTCACACTTTTACGATGGGTTCTGGCTGGGAAAAACCGGAAAAGCCTCCACTCCCTTTTGTCCTCAAACCTCAAACGCAACACTTCAGCTGAACATTCCGGAGAAAGAACGGCTCGAGATGCAGGTTTTCAATAATCCGGCCAGACCCACCTTTTCTTATCTGCGCAAACGGACTACTGCAACTCTGACTGTGGCCCTATCTGTGGTGAATGTGTCTGGCCTCGTTTGCATCGAGGGCCTAGGGACCAAAATCGTGGGCCACAGCTTCTGTCCTATCAGAAGAACTTTGAACACAGCTGATCCCCCTTCATTTGTAGCATCTCCGAACATGTATTTTGTCTGCGGCACCAAAGCCTACACCTGGCTCCCTAAAGGCTGGGGAGGCACATGCTACATCTCCTTTGTCCTTCCTCCCACCTATGTGGCACCGGCAGCATACCACAGGCAGAAGCGCTCTTTGGACATAGAACAAGCAGATTCCACCTCTTCGCAGTTCCTTGATGCTGCGAAGGGACTCATTCCTTTCTGGGGTCCGATGTCAAACAGTCGGGCCATCCGTCATTTGACCCAAGCAGTCGAAACAGCATTGAACATCACAGCCGGCATCCTTGCTAACAACACAGCTGAGCTGCAGGCGGTCCGCCTCATGGCTTTGCAGAACCGCCTTGTGCTCGACGTGGTGCTGGCGGACCGCGGAGGAGCATGCCGCATCATCGGTGCCAGCTGTTGCACCTTTGTCCCAGACTATTCGCCTTCTGTCTACAAAGCAATAGAACACCTCCACGGACTATCTTCGGAAATCCATCAGGAACAAGACGGCTGGACACTCGGAAGCTGGTTTTGGACCACTTTGAAAGACTGGGGCTGGAAATAATTGATAATTGCATTGGTGCCAATTCTTGTTTTATGTGGGTGTTGCCTGGGGATACAATGCATACCGCCCTTGTGCTCTCTGTTTGCAAATTCGTTATGCCCTAAGACTTTGGACAATCAATTTGAGCACGTAAAAGTTTTGTACGAAACAGAGATTCACCACATAATGACATAAATTAACAAGATGTCGGGGTATGTTCAAAGGGTACACTGTTAAATATTAGATTGCGGAGTAAACATTACCAGCGCCATCTTGTCCCATTTTAGACCTTTGCGAGCACGTAAGCGGCAGCCATTTTAGAAACTATGGCCACTCTTGTAACATTGCCGATCACTTGCACATCTCCCCGGCCTTGCGATCATCCCCCGCATGTTAAATATTAGATTGCGGAGTGAACATTACCAGCGCCATCTTGTCCCATTTTAGACCTTTGCGAGCACGTAAACGGCAGCCATTTTAGAAACTATGGCCACTCTTGTAACATTGCCGATCACTTGCACGTCTCCCTGGCCTTGCGATCATCCCCCGCACGCTGGCAACCCCCAAGCATCTGTCGGAGCCATAAAACAGCTTCAGCGCGACCCAGCCCCGGAGCCACATCCCGTGCGGAACCCACATACCCTTTCATCTCATTCATGCAAACGAATCCTTTGATAACCCCTTCCCCTGTGCCCGATTGTCCGAGCTGATCCCAGGCCATCACATAGCCCTGCGGATGCAGTTTATTGCCCCCTACAGTAGAAACTCGCCTCTCTTCAAAGGAGCCGAGATTAATCAATGCCTTCACAGCACAAGATCCAACCGATCACACATATTCCCGTTCCCAGCGGAATGCCCAGCTGCGCAATAGCCATCACATGCTGAGATTGGGGTGGGGACCTCTACTGTAGATATGTGTGGGAACGGGCCTGGAGCGGGGATTCCAGGGATGTCTTTCCGTACATCAAAGCATTGCCAAGAATGTGTTGAATGTAATAAAGCAATAAACCTGTGTACAAGAGGCCAGGCCTCAGAGATGTTGTTAGAGCACCTCGAGAAGATACCCTCTTGTCTGATCTGACGTGTTCTGCTCCGGAGCAAATTAAACTCTGTTTCCCGCTTTCCAGTTTCCAGCGCCTGCCTCTTTATTTGATAATTGTCGAAGTGGTTTAGAGACGACTAACGCCAAAGCAGTGTGTAGAAAGGTAACTTGGAACAGCTGATTTTCCACACCTGCCTGAGCCTGCAGCAACTTTGCCGAACCAAAGGTGTCCGTTGAGAATCACAGGTCCCTGACATCTCCTTGGCACACCACACCCTGCCGCCCCTGTGCCGCTGGTGATGCAGCTCCTGTGCTGATTGTTGTCCCTTGCAGTGCTGACCTTTGCTCCCACCCCTGAGTAGCCTGCTCGTAAGCAGACCCTAACCGAAGTCCCCGTTAGTCCAATTGGCTAACACTGGGCCCCTGCACTCTACACCTGGATGTCCGAGTGCCACTGGTGGTGCAACTAGAGTGCTTATCTAGGTCTTCGGGAACCTTGACCCTATCACCCAAAACTCTCACTTGTAAGACGTTTACTTACCTGTGAAACAGATACTTGTTTCCCATAGGAACCCATGTTATGAGATTTTGGGCCTAAAAAAGTTTTGAACTGTTGTTTTGTGTGGGGAAAACAGTAACTATAACTCAAGCCAAGAAAAATATTACTTACCTTGTATTGTGAGATCATTAGGTGTGGTATCTAGGCAACCCACCCCCAATATTCAATGTAATCTAAATGTAATCAAAAAGCATTCTAAAAGGAATTCCAGTGTAATACAGCCTGCTTTTTAAAATCATACCAACCTGTAACAATTGCAAATCCATTCCCAATTGCATTTCCGTGTAAAGGTTTACCATTTCACCTACTGGAACCAAGTCCTGCTTGGTTCTAGAAATAAAATACAAGTATACCTTTTTTATACTTCACCAATTGGTTTGGATTCTGTCTCTGAGAATGTGTAATCAGTCCCTGAGTGAGTGAATCTAAAAAATGCTTATCACACCCACTAGATAAGAATAACTACTCGCCCACACTACCACAAAGAGAGCTGTTAGTACTTTTCATAGTTTAGCCTATTCTATACCTCTGGGGAATCCTTAGGCTCTTTGCACACAATACCAATACCATACTTCGGTATAGTATATACAGAGCGAGCTTCCTACAGTAAGTGCAACTTATGAAAGCAAACACAGCACTAACAGCATGCGCAAAAACTGAATATATCCTGAGCTAAACAACAGTGTATCAGAATAGGTAATTAAATTTCAAGAGACGAATAATCGTACGAAGATTGTGTTCCGTGGCGCCACGGAACACAATCTTTCGTACGATTCTCTCTCAACTTAGGAAGATACATATTCGTAGGCCAACTGATGAAGATTTTATATGGGAAATTACGTGACTTATAATGGAATTAGGAGCCTTCGTGGAATAAATGTTATGCTTATATGCTCTCATGAACAAAGGAGAGTCCTGCTTTATTCGAATCATAGCCCTGAAGAAGTCTAAGGTTGATTATATCAAGACGAAACACGTGTTGGCGGCTAGTGTGTTTAAGAAGCAAGACGGAATGAATAAACGGAACATTTGAAGATTATTCGTTCTTGAAATTTAATTACCTATTCTGATACACTGTTGTTTACCTCAGGATATATTCAGTTTTTGTCTATGTGTGTTTTTTTTTTTGACATTGCCCATTTTGGTTGTGGGTGGGTGAACGCAACCTTATCCTTTGAGCTGGTTTACAGATTGAAAACATTTATAAATATCACACTTCAGCGCAACTAACACTCTATCATCCTCTCTCTTGTAATTTGCACTAACAGCATGTGGAACACATCTAGATGAAGTAGCTGTAAGGTACACACTGTAAAATGGACCATTGTCCAAGCAGAACTCCACAAAGATATGATAAGTAGACACCCTCCATATGTGGATACACAAATATCTAAATTCAAAACATCAAACACAAATCCAACTTACATCATAGGGAGAAGTGCAACCTGAATGACATTGACAGTGGCCAGGCCAAGCTGAAAAACTGACCACATACCATGTCACCCAATGCAATGTCTGCCCCATCAGGATGTCAACCCACATAGACATCCATCCAACATTTCCCCTTGTCCTGTCTAACTCCAGCACTAGTTCCAAGGTCACATCATACTAACCACTTCACCCGGATCAACCAACAGAGATCAAACAAACACAACTGTTCTAACACATTACTAACTCACACATTACTAACTTTAAAATATCATCAAATAAATAGGAAAGTAATGGCAGGACTAATGTCTTCCAAACTGTGATCAATTTTAATGGATTTAAAGAAATCCAAGAAAGAAACAAAGGCCAATGGCCAGTCCGTTTATTGTCCATATGCCACAGCACAATGTTGCGACACCAAACTTTCCCTTGCTGACACTGCCAGGGAACTTCCTGACAAAGGGGTATCCATTGGGCATAGTAAGCATCTAGAAGATGGTATTGGGGAAGATGGGGGCAGAGGTTTAGGGAGGGTTGAGTTTGTCCTTGAGAGGAGGCTTTTGCGCTTTGGGGTCTTTGGGGCTGGATTGAGGTTAAAGCGTGTTGTTTCTTTTTTTCTTTATTAGGCAGGGTATAGGGGGTGGGGAGGCTGTTTTTCAGGGGTGGAGTAGGAAGTGAGTTTGGGTGTGGGAGGGCTTTTGGGACTTTGGTGGGTGGCTTTCACAGGGGTAAGGGCAAGGGCAAACATGACAGGGAAAACAAGTAGGGTGTGGAAAAGTCAGATGGGTCTGATGTCTGCACTGTGTTTTGGTGTCAGTTGTATGGGTGACTGTGAGTGTTTTTTTTTTTTTGGTGGGAGTGTTGTGGATGTGCTGGGTGTAGTTGAGGGTTCTGTGGCTGTTGGTGCAGTGTCGGGAGATATGGGTGTTGTAGAGGCGTCTGTGATTGTTGGTGGTGAGAATGAGGATATGGGTGTTGCTGAGGGGTCTGTGGCTGTTGGAGCAGTGTCTGCAGATATGGGTATTGTGGAGGAGTCTGTGGCTGTTGGTGCGGTGTCTGGGGATAAAGATATTGGGGAGGGGTCTGTGGCTGATGGTAAGTTGTATGTGTGAATGCTGGATGTTGTAGAGGAGTGTGTGGGTCTGAGTGTGGTAGCTGTGGGTATGGGTGTGTCTGTGGATGGTTCTGTACGTGTTGCTGTGATGCAAGGGGCATGCTGGGTATGGTAGGATTAGTGAGGGAGGTGAGTGTATGCATGTATGTTTGAGTTTTTTTAAGTCAACAGGGAAGGTGGTTATGGAACTGAGGGTCGCAGACTAGGATGATGGTGGAACTAATCCTGTTGGGTCTGCCACCACTCAGGATTGTCCACTGGAGAATGACTCAAGTAATGATGAGTTTGAGATGTTGTCCTTGGGGCACTCGTCAAAGCCTCCTGGTCACTGGGTCCATCTGTGTCTTATGTATCACATCCGGATCCGCCGTGACTATCTATGTCTCCACTGACATTGGCCTCTTCTCCTCCACTTTCCCTGGATTTGTCTGAAATTACATGTAACATGGGTTTATTGCAACTGCGTTTCCACACCTGACCATCACAAATGCACTGAAAACATTGAAGAAGGAGTAGTTTCTTACCTGTAACTCCAGTTCTGTAGTAGGGGTATCTCTGTTATAGTCATAATCTAGTGAATAGTCTCGCTCATGTGCCGGGACCCCAGAGCAATCAAAAATAATCTATTAAACTGTCTTCTTTGCAGTCCTGCATAGACACTTAAGAGAGAATTAAAGACAAATAATGCAGCCTATACATGCAAGGCTACACTGTCCGTACTTCAACTAGAAATGCAAAGGATATTCCACCAATATCATATTCAGCACAGTCTGCCAAGTTTTACCCATGGAAAAACTTCCCACTTCACCAAAGCCTTGGAATGATAGAGAGGAAGGACAGGACAAACAAGCCCCCCATAGACTGCCATTAGGTGCCTTAAAAAGGGATACCGTGCCTTTAAGGAAACTTTCCAGAACTCTCCTGGTATCCCAGAATGCACAGCAACTCCCTCCACTTTCAGTTCTTTTTGGAGGTGTATAAAGCTAGACCTGTAGCATTCATCATTGGAACATTTTCTCCACCGGGGAGGAGGGCGGGCACTTATGACTATAACAGAGATACCCCTACTACAGAACTGGAGTTACTTGTAAGAAACTACTCCTTCTGTAGTAGGGGATCTCTGTGTATAGTCATAATCTAGTGAATAGAATGGCAAGCCCATCAAAAAAACAACCCGGCGGTGGAGAAAATAGATAACACCACTAATGTGCAAACAGATTTCTCAATGTAGCCTGCCCTATCTGAGCATCTGCTCTGGCATCAGAGTCCAGACAGTAACGTTTAGCAAAGGTGTGGACCGACTTCCAAGTGGCAGCCCTGCAGACCTCCGCAATGGGAACATTACGAAGCAAAGCTGTTGTAGGCGCTTTACCCCTGGTGGAATGAGCCTTAGGCTTACCCCTTAAGGTTTTATCCGCTTTCTGATAACAGAGCTGGATACAAGACACAATCCACCTAGAGATGGATTGCTTTGAAGTAGCCAGACCAGTCCTAACCGACCCATAGTTGACAAACAATTGGTCGGATCTACGTATATCTTTGGTTTTATCCAGATAGAATTTCAACACCCTTCTGACATCCAGAGAATGAAGAGACCTTTCCGCTGGAGTGGAAGGATTCTGGAAAAAAGTTGTTAAAGTTATAATCTGATTAACATGAAAATCAGAAATCACCTTGGGAAGGAACTTAGGGTGAGTACGCATAACAACTTTGGCAGCATGAAATACAGTATAAGTAGGCTGTCCTGTTTTCAGTTTCTATTTTTGGTAAATTCTGGTGGGGTTTTTTCAGTGTTTTTAATATTTTAAAAAACAGTTGTTATCAGTGGTTGCACATTTTCACGCCACTAAAAACAACAGGAAAAGTGTTTTTCCGGTGTTTATGGAACGTTTTGCTTTTATCATTGCTTGCTTTCTGCACTGAAAGAACATGGTATATAGACAATGTACGTATAGTGTATATGAGGTCCAAAGAGATTTTTGCAAATTAATCTTATTGTAGTACACCATACAATACTTCTTCAGTGAGTCTTTGGTCATGTGCGCTCGTGCTTTCCTTCCCATGTAAACTTCTGTGAAAAGGCCTTCTCAGCATTCATAGCCCCTTGGGCTGAGAACCGTCAGCTAAGGGACACAGTTGGGATGACTCTTTCTTTGATGCCACATAAAGCACGAAATGATAAATATTTGCGTTTTAGTTCCTGGGCATAAGAAAACAGTGCACCAGAATGGACCAAAAAGTCAATAACATCCCTCATTAACTCCGAAGATTGTAAAGATGCTTTCAGCATACCATCTAACAAGTGGCAAGGATCTCCTACAGGGAATCACTTCAGCTTGGGTATCAATTTTGACAGGTCATCACACAAATGTTTTGTATATGTAGCTGAATCACTACAAATACAAACAATACCACTCCAATGTTTGTTGAACTTGGAAAGAACCTTTTTTTGCAGAGCATAACAAGTGACACTGCGTTCCATGTTTTCCAAACGTCTGGTGTCACGTTTTCACCACTATCCCAGATGCTTGGTGATATACATACTTGTCACTATACCTTGCAATTAATGTTTAAAGCCTGAGGTGTTGGCAATTCGCCTATTGTCAATACTGACCCACTAGAAACTATGGTCTGATGTATTAAGGGTTTTTACCCATTCTCTGTGGGTAAATGTGATGACACATATTAAGAAAGATTTTAATGAAAATAGCCATTTTACCTATCAGTGAAAGAATCAAATGCAGCCAAAATATCAAATGTGAGTTGGCTATGTCCTGATTCTCTACAGTTTATAAAATAATTAAACTAAACCTAAAACGTGAAACTAAACCCTGCATCTTTAGACCAAAGGCCATAAAACTGAAAAAAGTAAAAGGAAGAAGAAACAATATTTTAGCGGCATCCCTAAAGAACAAAACTCAAGCAGAATAATGTTAGCCAGTCTTTCTTACTGCTAGCTTGTATAACAAAGTTACATTTTATTGACCCCTTCAGTAAGAACAAAATAACTTTTTCACTTTCTTTTTTCCTTTCTATGAATGGCATTTAGTTTGTGGTTGTGCAGGTGTTTTTTCAGTGTTTATATGTTTTCACCGGTGAGGGCTATTTTTCTTTCAGTGGGGTTCTTGGCAACACAATGCCTGAATCTCACTCACCCTGCGGGCCAATGTAATGGCCACGAGGAACGCCGCCTTCCAAGACAGGTGCTGCAGTGAAGCCTTGTGAATAGGCTTGAAAGTTTCCTTCTTCAGCCTGGACATCACCACATTCAAGTCCCACGCAGGCAAAGGAAGCCGAACAGGAGGGAACACCTTCTTCAACCCTTCCAAAAAATCCTTAATCACAGGAATCTGTAAGAAGTACGTCTGCGAAGGGCATTTCTTGTACGCAGTCAATGCAGCCAGATGAACCTTAATGGAATGGAAATTAAGTCGAGACTGAGCTAGATGCAGAAGGTATAGAAGGATGACATCTTCCTTGCAGGTCGTCGGATCATAGTTCTTAGACATGCACCAGATGCAGAATCTCTTCCAGTTGTAAGCATAAGAGGTCCTAGTAGACGGCCTCTTAGCCTCCTTCAATATGTCCATGCAATCCTCAGGAAGATTTAAGTGGCCATATTGCACTATCTCAGGAGCCATGCCGCCAAACTCAACGATGAGAGGTTGGGGTGCACCATCTGCCCCCCAAACTTCGTGAGAAGGTCCGGCCGACACGGCAGCCACCGATGAGGCAGGATCTTCCGGTGAAGCAGGTCCGTGAACCACCACTGCCTGGGCCATTCCGGAGCAATGAGGATCTTCCGCGCCCGGGACTGGGCCAGCTTGATGAGCACCACCGGAATCAGGGAAATGGGTGGAAAAGTGTACAGAAAGCTGTTCGACCAGCTGATCCATAACGCATTCCCCAGAGTCCCCGGCTGATAATACCTCGAGGCGAAGTCGTGGCATTTGCTGTTTTCGGCGGTGGCGAACAGATCCACGTCTGGAGTGCCCCACATGGCGAAGATGTCGCCGAGCACCTCGTCGTTTATGACCCACTCGTGGTTTTCTTGAAGCAACCTGCTGAGGGCGTCCGCCTGAACATTCTGCACACCGGGCAGATGAGTCGCCGTTATCGTCAGTCCTCTGGCTAACAGCCAGTGCCAGATCGCATGCGCTTCCTGTGACAGTGTGCGCGATCTTGAGCCCCCCCTGCTTGTTGAGGTAATACATCGTGGTCGTATTGTCCGTCTGCACAAGCAAGGAGTTGGTCTGGAAGGACGTGTGAAAGGCCTTCAATGCCAAGTGAACAGCTCTGAGTTCCAAGAAATTGATGTGATACGTGGACTCCGCTGGAGACCACGTTCCTTGGATCTGTAGATGGTCTGAATGCGCTCCCCAGCCCAAGAGAGTCGTATCCGTCACGATAGTCTGAGTCGGGATGTCCTTGTGGAAAGGAACTCTTCTGAGGAGATTCTCTGCCGAGCACCACCAATTCCTGGACTGTTGGGCGTGGAGAGACAACTGAATCCTGTTGTCCCAACACCTTTTCCTCTGGTCCCACTGGTCCTCCAAACATTCCTGCAGCGGCCTCATGTGTAGGCGCGCATGTGGAGTGAGGAAGATACAAGACCCCAGTAGAGAAGACACCGTCTCACTGTTGTAGATGGAGCAGCTATGAGAGCCTGAGCCTTCCGAAGGAGCAATAAGCGCCTCTCCTCCGAAGGAGACACGCTTGCTGACAGCATATTGATGGAGGCTCCCAAGTACTGCAGGCACTGGACCGGAATCGGAACAGACTTGGACATATTTATGTGCAACCCGAGCTGATTCAGCAGGACGGTTGTCCTGTTGAAGTGCAATTGCGCTTACTGGAAGGTGGAGGCCTTGATCAACCAGTCGTCCAGGTAGGGGTAGACAAACACCTTGTTCTTTCACAGGTGCACTGCTACCACAGCCATGTATTTTGAAAAAAGTCCTGGGTGCAGATTTCAGTCCAAACGGTAGTACGGTGTACTGATAGCGATTGGTGCTGACGAGGACGCGCAGGAACTTCCGGTGTTTCCGTGCAATGGGCACATGGAAGTATGCATCTTGCAGATCTATCGCACAAAGCCAGTCTCCCCTTTGCAGCTGGGGATAAATCTGGTGCAAAGACAACATGCAAAACTTTTCCCTGCGAATCCACTTGTTTATTTGTCGCAAATCCAGAATGGGCCTGAACTCATTCTTGTCCTTCTTCCGTACTAGGAAGAAGCGTGAGTAAAGACCCTTTCCCCTTTGAGACAGAGGGACCTCTTCTATCGCCCTTTTTCTTAACAGGTTATCGGCCTCCACCTGGAGCTCGCGCAGCTAGAACTGCGAGCCAACCGGTGGAATTGCTGGTGGCGGACTGGTGAAGCGAAGACTGTATCCATTGCAAACAATATTCAGCACCCACTTGTCTTGAGTAATGTTTCTCCACTCTGCCAGGTAATGTTGGATGCTTCCCCCCACCGGAGCGGGTAACGGATGAAGGAGAAGAAGCACCTCAGGGTCTAGACCCAGCCGGGCCTTTGGTCGTGGAAGAAGACTGCTGACCACCTCGGCCCCTCTGACGCTTTTGGAACGGACGCCGCTGGAACTGTTGCTGCTGTTGCTGTCCAGCCTGCTGACCTTACCCTCTACCTTGCACCCCGTACCGCCTCTGGAACGAGCAGAAGGTCTTTTTCTGCTCCTTAGGCTTTTCCAACCCGACAGCCGTCAGGGTTTCTGTCTCCGCCTTCATGCGGGCCATCTCCTCGTCCGCATGTTTTCCGAAGAGGGTCTTGCCAGAAAAGGGTAGGTTGGCAACTCTCTGCTGCACCTCGGGCTTCAAAGATGTCAGACGCAGCCAGGCGTGGTGCCTCAGGTTGACCCCATGGCAGTAACTGTGGGCTGCCAAGAGGGAGGAATCCACAGATGAGCTAATCACCTGGTTGGAGACCATCAGCCCTTCATTGTTATCCCGGGGAAGGAGTTCCATGAACCGTGGGAGGGACTCTCATAGAGACCGATCATAACGTCCCAACAAGGCTGAGGCACTCGCGGCATTCATTGACGTGGAAGCCGTCCCGCAGACCTTCCTGTCTGCCGAATCCATCCAGCGGCTCTCCTTGTCAGGAAGCACTATCGAAGACGGGGTGGTGGCGTGCTGTTTCCTTGGCGCCGTCACAATCACTGAGTCCGGCGCAGGATCCAAGCGGAGAAATGCTGGGTCCGAGTCAGGGACCCTATATTTCTTCTGCAGCCTGGACGGCGCCGATTTTGTAGCCGCAGGGGTGAGGAAAAGCTCCATGGCGGGTTCCACTAGCCCTGGCACCAACGGCAACAAGGGGCGAGATAACTGCTTCTTGTGCAGAGTCTCGAAAATGACGGAAGTCAATGGCGCGGTCACTGTGAGCGTGATGCCCAGCTTAGCCGCCCCTCGCAGCAACACCTCCTGGAAGGAGACAATGTCGTCTATAGGAGATACCCTCGTCCGAGGGGAGTCTGACGGGGTAGGCGAATAGTCCCTGGCACTGGATGAATCCATGTGGCAGGATCTTGACCAGTCCCTCCTATGGCGCCGTCTGGACCTCGTAGAAGAGCGACGGTGACTCCTGGATCTATCCCTCCATCTGGAGCGAGATCTCGACCTCCGTGGCCTTGGGCGGTCCACGGGTCAGAGAGGAGGACGCTGTGGAGGCCAAAACAGGAGCCTGGGTTGCGGAGGCCCTGTAGGCAGCGTTGGAAGATGTGGCAACGAGATAGACCTTGGTGGAGGGGGTGGTGATGGCTAAGGAGGACGATGAGGAGGAACTGGAGGTGGTGGAGGAGTAGGAGGTGGAGGCGGTGGAGGAGGTGTCGGAGTACGTGGAGGAGGGTCCATGGGTAACGGAGGAGGTGTAGGCGACCTCGGCTTGGAGGGCGGGTAGACTTGAGAGTACTCCGAGCCCGGAGACTTTCCCATTCTCCTTCTTTTCTTCGCCTGACCAGAAGGGGGCGACCTTGAGGCCGCAGCCCTCGTAGACGAGCGATGCCGTCCTGGCTCTAGAACGCCACCTGGAAGACGCTGGCTTTCTCCACTACGCTGAGCGTCTCTTCGACGTTGACGAGCGTCTTCTCGACGTCGATGGTCGTCACCTCGACATCGACCGTCCCCTGGACGACGACGATCTCCTCTACGTCGATGTTCTTCGTCTCGACGTCGCTGATCTTCGTTTTGATGTCGCTGATCTTCGTGTCGACGTTGACGGCGACCGGCGGTGTCGCCTTTATGGCGAGCGCCGGCGTCGTCTTGACCCCTCTCGTCGTCGATGATGGCTCGACGACGAATCCGTTCTCGACGTGGACCTCGTTAGAGGCCTCGACGTCAGTCCCCACGACATCGAACATCAACGGCGCTTCGACCCAGAGCCCTGGGGAGACGGGGAACAGACTGTGGTCATTCCTTTCGACGCCAACGTCGAGGCTATCGACGCCGACGGAGACCGGTGGTGTTTCCTGGCCTTCTCCTTACTGGGGAGCCCCCCAGAGGCCGGCGCACGGGCAGAGGAAGAGGCTCCTTCATGCCCAGACCCACCTTGACCTTGCTGCCTTCTTTGCTTGCCTTGGAGCCTGGTCTTCTCTCTGTCCTTCAGGGTGTTCTTCGGGAACTGCAGGCAGATCTCACACTCCTCAGGGACATGAGAAGAAGGGAGACACAGGATACACACCCTGTGTGGATCTGATTTTGCCTTCTTCCTGGCACATTCAGGACATTTATCAAATCAGGCAGGCATATTTGATAAAAGAGCAGCCAAATCACCAGAAAAACTCCAGCAAAGAGAAGAAGCAAAAATACGTCGAGTGAACTCACTCTAACACTAAATTGTAGAAAAACCCCAAAAAGGGAGAGCTCGATGCTTCAGGGTCCTGCTAGCAGGAGCCGGAAAAAAGAACTGAAAGTGGAGGGAGTTGCTGTGCATTCTGGGATACCAGGAGAGTTCTGGAAAGTTTCCTTAAAGGCACGGTATCCCTTTTTAAGCCACATAATGGCAGCCTATGGGGGGCTTGTCTGTCCTGTCCTTCCTCTCTATCATTCCAAGGCTTTGGTGAAGGGGGAAGTTTTTCCATGGAGGAATATGTTCCCATAGGCTACAAATGCCTCTGAGTGTCAGAGTGTAATCATTTTGTCGCTTGCATACATTGTGTGGCCCCTACATAGGTCACACATGTAATGAATTATCAGGCCCCAGACTTTCTGGAGGGAAGGCCACTGTTGGGATGTGTGATTAGAGTGATTTTGACTTTTGTTACAAACATATCCCTATGCAGGACTGAAGTTCATAATAGCTACAATGAGATCTCAAATCACAATATAGTATATATGCATTGTTATGTTTAGGCTTCACACCATGAGCCATGTCCGTATACTGTTAGAGCATTTGAAAATGATGTAAGACAAATGTTCCATCTCACTGATCACTCACCAACTTCAGACTCTGTTAAACTGTTGTTTGGGAGGTAGCTATACCTCACTGACCCCTTCAGAGTGCCAAACGACCATATGTTCACTTGTGAATGGCCAGCAGTTTGATTTTTTAGTATTGAATTGGTGAAACAGTGAGTTTCATTTGGGATAAGTAGCCTCATCCTGCAAAAAACAAAACCTGGCATTGATATGTGGGCAGGCTGTGCCATTGCCCAGCCTGGGCCAGAGTTACTGTGGCAGGAGAACGGATGCACAGAGTAATGTCTCTGTAGACCTGCTCACTAGTAGCCCTGATAGCTCTTATATGGATACACTGAGGCATGGTGACTGAGGTGACCCCTTGACCTGGTACTTCTTTCTATTGACACACAATGTCAACTTGTGTCCGTCACTAATGACTGTCCCCTTACTCACACAGGTCTGTAGACACTTTTCTAATAGTGATGCTTCCAGTGTACAGGCCTATTGCACATCTGAGACGTGATCAGTGTAAATAGTGGGTTACTTTTGAAGAGACGTAGAAATGTGATTCATCTGCTTGGCTTCAATATTCTCCATCACACAACACATACATTGGTATGTTGATTGTCATCCCTGTTACAGTGCCTCATATGGCAAAGGGGTGGCTGTGATAGCTGTACAAAAACCTCAAACGTATGTTGATTTACTAGTATACTCAAACACGTAGTCCACATGTCCACAAAGCCCCCAGAGAGGTAGCTCTCAATGTCACACATACCAGTACTTATCTTGTGACCTTAGTCTTAGGGTATTGTGTATACTATGGTACTTGCCTCTATGGACCATATGCATTAATGGAATGGGCCTAGCAGTAAAGGTGTCTGGACAGTCATACACAGGTTATTTACCCTTCAGAAGGTAACAAACGGGTGGGTCGTGGTGCTTCACATCACATTCCATTCACATACATGTAGGATGGGTCTGTCCTACATGACGTTAGTAGGCTGCCGCAGTCCGTTTAGGTCATGACTAAGGTGTGGTAAATAAAATAATTACCCTGGCATAATTTCTAGGCATTAACAATTAGCATGTATCAAATGAGAGGCAGAGAGTCTGTGGTGTCCAAGTTAAAAGGGCTTTATTCCAATAACTCGAGTTAAGGGAGAATCTGTTCCATCACCACTGAGGTTCAGGAAGGGTCTTCTAACATTTAATAACAAATGAACAACATATATACATTTTGTCTTGTACATAGGGCGTAGGAAGGAAGGCTCGAGGCAGAGAAAGAAACAGATAAGAGCATGTGGGCGTACATGTGGGTGTACACTTTATGAGTCATAGGTAGGTGATAGGTAGGTGTCATAGGTGGGTGGTACACAGAGGAGGAGTTTGCATGACCAGCTGGAACTTTGCCCTACTTGTGTGCAACTTGTCATGACGTGCAATTGACGTGTAACTGGGAGGAGAGCTGACTTTAAGTCTAGTAGAGAGATCTTTAGTGTCAAGGCGACCAGCACATATGGTACTAACTGTACTAACTGATATCTTAAGTCAGGGGATGTATTATCTGAAGCAAAAGGTTGCTCGTCACTAGGAATCAGAAAAAGCATATATTTCTTTGTTCATTGCGTGGGGGCTGTGAGCAAGCACTGTGATTTACTTCAATGGAGACAGAGTGGCTAGGCCCTATCTTCCGTGGACGGGTTCTGTTTACCTTGTGACTCTGTACAGCAGGCAGATAACTGTTATTCATAATAATATCTTGGCAACCCTTGCTGGATTTCTTTCGGCTGAGCTAGAAGCATGCGAGGTCAGAGATACGTAATTGCAGCCTTCAGTGTGTCAGGAGTCATGAAAAACCCTTATTTCAGAAAGTGGCTCAGCTGAACCACAAAAAGGTTTCATCGTGATTTATTTAAAAGTGCATAATGCAAATACATGGGCCTTATGCTAACTTAACATTTCTTACATGGGAGACTTAATTACTGGCATCCTAATGCAGGACGTGATTGCAGAGGCCTTGTGATTCAGGCCACTGAGAGAAATATGCATGGGTGACATGCAAATACATGTAATCATAGGGTACACGTAGGGGGCACCTTGGTCAGGCAAAATTTCATTTTCCTCAAAGGTTGAGGTTAGTCATCACATGACCACAAAAGTGTTTATCCATGCTTTAGTTGTGTGTAGCATGCGGCATGGACACATGTAATATGTTGACGTTCAATGAAGGCTTGTACTAGATGTCAACCTAATGTGTATCAAGCTGACAGTTTGCCTGTTCAGCTTGATACAGCTGTTCCTCTATAGGGGGAGGACCTCATCTGCCAAGGAATCCCGTTCCTCTGGAGTGAAGGGACGGGCTATATCCCGTGTAGTTCGAGCCATGATTGCTCACAGAGGTGGCAAACAGCAGCTAAAATGGAGGAAGTGTTGTTAGCAGCAATGTCTGGAGGCAAGAGAGATTTTTTCCAACTGCTATGTATATATACGCCACATACGCATTCATCAGCTTCGGCGCACACAGCTACTGGGCCACAACCATCATTATCCCTAATGTTAGCCTATGGTAGTGACCGCCGTGCCTGTGACCACGCACTGCACCGTCGACTACAGCCACACATTCAACATATACTTTCAGCAACATCAGGCATCCACCATGTTAGTGGTTGGTAAACTGTACATAGGCAAAATGTGCGCAGTAGACTGTATGGAGTAGTGTGGCTCACTGGTCAGAGGCAG
The DNA here is from genome assembly GCF_964261635.1 of Lissotriton helveticus. NCBI lineage: Eukaryota > Metazoa > Chordata > Amphibia > Caudata > Salamandridae > Lissotriton > Lissotriton helveticus. The sequence continues at coordinate 1,795,822,081 of NC_136068.1, forward strand.
CAGACCCGAGAGCAGAAGTTGGCCCGGGACCAGGGTTCAATTCCCGACGCGGCAGGGTTGTGGACCTGGGTCAGCGGACTCGATAATTCTCGCTTCGGTGCTTACTCTAATCAGGGGTTCCACTTGGCAACTCTGGGCATTAGCTTGCCTAATCTCCACAACGGCCCCATCAACTCCGGAGATGCCTGGCTCCACCTTGGGGACTCCCAGCAGGGACCATCCCACAGGGAAAGCCAGGACGGGTTCCCCAGAGTTATACAGCGCCAGGAAACCTATGGACGGGTAGCAGTGCGCTTTACAAGCTCCTTTACATTTACATTTATGCCGCAGTTGGCAGTAATACATGTAATGCTACCTTCACTAGTGTGGCAATTTGAATTCTCAGAATTGATGATGTGCAAAGTTCTGTTACAGTCCTGTGAAGGCCACCTTGGGGAGGACAGGTGGATGTTCAAGATTTGACAATGATGATGTAAAATGTGTACTGCATAACAAAGCATTGATGTTTAGACACATATCTTTTGCCTTACTTTTCACGTTACTCTGCACAGTATAAAAATACATTTTTGTGTTACTTCTCACATAGGTACCCTGGGAGAGGGAAGAGATGCCAGCCTCCAGTGCACCACCCATTTCCAGACCTACACACCATGGAAGAATGGCATATCCAACACAAACAACACAAACAATACATCTTTTTACAAATAGGGCAACAACAACAAAAATCCAAAAATATTAAAGCACAGTTACAACAACATTGTAACACAAGAAACAGACCAAAGGATACAGAGTACACCTTTTATTTTATTTTCTTGCACTTTAAAAACAGGAACAAGGACACAGCCAACGTGTTCCAGGGCAGAAAGGTGTAGAATCCCAGCGCCAAAATATAAACAAGCATTTGCAATGCAATCGGTCTTGCCTTTGGGATTTTATATGTATTTAGCTATGCAGCACATTAGCATGGGTGCTGAAACATCTACTGTTCTTTAAAATGGAAGGAACGTAAGCACCAAACTGCAGAACACGCCTGATTTGGGAACACATTGAAGAACACAGAAACTTTCTCAGGGGTCTCACTGATACATGGTCCTTTTAAACCAACAAAGAAGAAATTGGCACAGAAGCTGAAATATAAAAAGAATGCATTTATTCACCTCAGATGAGAGAGACTACGTCACACAGAACCCTTAGCAACTGTATGAGGTAGTCTAAGGAGTACAGAAAAGTGGGACCTTATATATGCTTAGGGTTACATAGTCAGCATAAGACCAAGTGGCAGTCCTGGCTCATGTAAGCATGCAAAATGCCTAATATGGGCATGCAAGATCTGCTTGCTCAACAAAGTGGGAGGAGAGTTACTTCTCCCTAAATCAGCATGTGCAAGGCTCTGAAGAGGGAAACAGCACATGGTGTTGTATAGCGTTTTAGGAACCTAGTGTAATTTTGCCGATGCATGCCCTTATATAGGTATAAAATACTGTATCCTTATATAGGCATAGAAATCATAACCATATTAAGACATAGCTCAAGTAGTATTAATATGGCTTGGCTACTTCCACTAGTTCCAAAAATCTACAATGATTTCTTGGAAAAAACCCGCCTTCAGCAGTCTGGGAATTCCCCCTGCATGAATATTAAGTTATCCAAGAAATCATGGAGTTTTCAGAGAATTAAGTCTCTGATGACATTATTATGTCCAATCTTACGTCAAACTCGGCACCTTCAAGGTATAAATATTCCCACACTTGTCCATACAAACACACAGTGGTTTGGAGCAGTTAGACTATCTACTTGCTTGATGCGCCTTGCTGCAGCAAGTGCCAAAGGAAGCCGAGCCTCCAGCTGACGCACTGAGAGACGCTGTACTTTCTCCTGCCGAGAAATCCAGCTCCAGTGTTTCCAGGCTACCCTTGAGGGTTGCTGGGAAATCGAGTCCTGAGAGAGAGATACAAGACCTCCTACATTCTAAAACCAAGGTACGGAGCTGATTAGACCCTAAGAGAATTCTTGGATTAGACGCTTGGCAAAGAAGACTGAAATCTAGGCTACACCTTACTTATTTCTTCCCTTGAACTAGACCTAGGTTAGGTACACCGCGGTAGGCGTATTTTAGAAGCACCAGTTGAGTACTTTTAGTCATTATTTATCACTGTATGTATTTTATGCATTTTAGGTATTTTATGGCTTACAAACCATATCATACTTTTACAATATTATTTTATAATACTCTTCGTACTGTAGGCTTTGTACTTTACCGCAAGTATTACAATTGCAGCAGTTCATTTCTTATGCTTGAGACAGAAGACTGTTCAATAAATACCCTTTTATTGAAAACGCCCGTCTCTCTTTTTCTCTGCACCTTTGGTGAAACGAAGCATGCACGATTGACTGAGTGAAATAACTATCTATTGTTTCCGCGACTCTAGAGATATATTTCTTATTCTTGGGAAACAAAGTTGTCATGTTTTAAGCGGTTGTCAGAAACAAATCCCTTCTTGTTTATTCAAGAAAGTTTCTAGTGACTTCTGAGCTAGCTGGCACACACACAATTAAGTTTAGTGTATTCGGTAGAGACCTAGTTTACTTCAGTCCTACGTCTAAACTACAGAATACATTATTCCAATGCGCAAAGCCTATTGGGAATATAGGAACTACACTACAATGGCGAGCACATGGCTACCTAAAATGGCTGCCAAATACAAAATGGTTTTCAGCTCATGCTAACAAATCCCTGCAATCTTTAACAACATGGAGAGAAATACTGCCTATCAGGTGGAAATTGTATTGTCCAATGCTGTTTTTAATATGAAATCAGCCCCTTCGGTGGTCATATCACTGAAAATACAATATTAAAAAAATATATATATTGTCTACGGGTGCTCGTTGAATACAAGTTTTAATGGGCTGGAATCTAGGGAATGCTAAAGTGACTCTGGTATTTTACGTCTGCCGGTCATTTTCTATCAAGAAAGTTAAATAGAGGCAGTTGCACGAAAAATAAAAAAAGAAAGTTCCTGAGCAGAAAACAATTCTGGTATTTTAATGACCTCTACTGGTCGTTTTCTATCAAGGCAGTTCATTAGAGGCAGTTGAACAAGCAGAAAGCAATTCTAGTATTTTACTGACCTCTACTGGTCATTTTCTATCAAGACAGTTAAATAGAAGCAGTTGAACAGGAAAAAAGTCCTTAAGCAAAGGCGGAAGAAGACAAGTCCAAGGGCTGATTTCCAGATCCCACAAAGTACATACAACAGATCTTCCAGAAGGCACAAGTGCTGTCCAGGCTCGACCTAAAAAAAGGGCCAGAAACGTTCCTGTAATATTTTCAAACACAAGTCTCCCATGCAACATATATTCCTAGCCTAAATGCAAGTCCATCAATCAAAATCTTCTTTCCACAGGTTGTAAAGGCATCAAATTAAAAAAAATCCTAAATTTCAACTTTAATCGGGAGTCCCAGCATGATTTACATGTGAAGACCCCCGTTCACCGCAGCATAGCGTGCCCCCGCACTGAGCAACTATTGAATGTGGGAACTATACAGAGTGCGGCAAAACTATATCACAATCGATCTGGTAACTTTCTGTTGAAATCCTGGATCAATGACATCAGTTGGAGGCTGACTTCCTACCTCACCTCAATAATTCTGCATCAATACCACCACTTGTTAAACTCATGTCAGTTTTGCATTTTTTGCCACTGGCTCATTTCAATCCATTGTTGATATTTCAGGTGGAATGTCACAAGATATGTTCAGTCGGGGCCTCACAGAAGTGCTAGAAGCACTTTTGAAACATGTGGCCAGCTACATCCAGTTCCCCAGACTTGAGGATTAAGCCACTATGAAGGCGGATTTCTATGGATTTGGTCACATCCTGGATCAATTGATGGCATTCACTTTGGCTTAGTACCATTACACAATAGGGAACAAGTCTACCAGAACCGGAGGCACTTCCATTCTATCAACTTGCAAGTTGTCTGTCTACTGGATTTGTACATATGTGCAACTAAAATGGTGATCGTCTGTCTATCTTCCATCTAGGAGACTCAACGTATCTCAACAGGCCATTGTTGTTGGCACCACTAAGGAATCCTACAGCACCAGGAGAGGTCTGCTTCAATGAGGTCCATAAGAGAACACACACCAGTGAGGTGGGCTTTTGGGCTCCTGAAAGCCAGATGCAGATGTCTGAACCGGACTGCGGGTCCTAATACAATGTGTGTGCCATCATGTGGTCCAACACAATGTTGTGTTGCGCCCAATTCATGTTATCCTGCCTTCATATTGGCTAATTCCTTATTGTCTATGAACTGGATGTAGCTGGTCATGTTTCTCCTCATTGTAGGCCAAAGTGCTTATAGCAAATCACTGACATTTGTGTGTGACATTCCACCAGATGCAAGCAACACTGGACTGAAATTACCATGTGGTCAGAAATTGTTGTACTGACATGTGTCTGTTTATTTCTTGAATTTATGTAGGATTCCATTTTTGGGGTAGGCAATATGGCTCCAGCTGATGATGTAGACCTAATTTATTGTTGCCTATTGTGTGGGATATTGACAGATGTATCCCCTCCTTCCATGTTGTGAAAATCTGCAAGTGATCATGTGATAAGTGACCCAGAATAACTGAGTCATGGCTTATTTGTGTCTAACATCAAGTGAGTCTATGATTTGAACAATGCAATAAAGATGTTCTCAACCAGATATTTGTATGTATGTACATATCCAAAGCTTCAAGAAGACCCTAGTTTTGACCTTGCAAAGTTCACCTAGTAGTACATTTACATTGTTATATGTGAGAATGAAAACAGGAGACAATGCTTTGGTTACGTGTGTTTTAATGACATGTACAAGGATAAGATAAAGAAATTAACTTAAAATTCAACAGTGCAAACAAAAAGTGAAATCTTTAGTCATGGTGGATGAAAGCATTGTAGTAGAGTCCAAAGGGTCAGGACGCCAAAACCCAACATACTCCTCCCATCAGATATGGAAAAGTGGGCAGGAATAGTCCAACAAAGTGAATGTGCAGCATAAACAGGATGCCATTAGAGTTGAGGGTACTTACTCGCAGTGGTGGCTGTCTTGCCATCCTTAGCTCTTGGGTTTTTGCTGGATGTCCCCTCCCTCTGACCAAGGGGGGATCTGCAGCTGCTGAGACAGGTGCGTACAGGTGTAGGCTCCTCTGACAGGGCCTCCCTTCCTATGGCTGCAGCACATGTTGATGGAGTGAATGTACTTGGACCACAGGAAGGGGTAGATGCAGGTAGAAAAGCCCCGCAGAGGTGGTGTTTATGTCCCATAGCACCGCAACCAGGGAGGCAACCTCAGTGTGGATGTCAGCCACTTCAGCGTGGATGGCAGCAACCTCATGGTATGTGTCCCTCTTTAGCTCCTTCTTCTCCCAGATTTCTGTCAATCCCTTGCCCATAACATTTTGGGAGCCCTGGTAGACTCCCAGGACATGGGCGATGGCAGCCTGGGTGTCTGTGGTCTCAGGGGGCTCACTCTGCGGGCCCAGTTAGCATTCCATTACATCTACCCCCACGGCCCTGTCACAGACAAACCAACATCTCAAATACTTTGAATATTGCATGTTAGTAAGGCTGATAGAGATCACAATAGCAAAAGCAGAGTTGAGAGCAAACAGGACATTGTGATATTATAGCAGTTATTGAAGTGTAATTTACCCGAGTCCACTCCCTCTTCTATTCTTGCCTAGCCCTCAGTATGTCAGATGACTATGACCTTCTCCTCCCAGGGTAAGAGTTGTAAGAGGGTGCTGGGAGGGTCACTGGCAGTCCTCTGAACCTCCAGGATTTTAGCTGTTATACCTAGCACGTACTCTCAGCTGGATGTTGTTCCACCTCTTCCTAATGTCACCCTGTGTGCGTAGGATGGCACCAACAGCCTTCATTCTGTTGACTACCCTGTCCCTCATTTCGATTTTCCTACTGAGAGGAGTCTACTGGACTTGGGCTCTAAAAATGTGCGGCTCTACTCTAATGATTTCATCCACCATGACTGTAAACTCTTGTTGAGTGAAGTTTGGATTCTTTTCCCTGGCATGATGAAAAATATAGGATGTGAGTGAATATCTGAATGAAAAACAAATATTTGATAGAGTTTAAAAGGTGCAAAACAAAAGTCATAGTTGGTGGAGAGTGCTAAATGAGAAGATGAAAAATGGGGTGCCTTATCTAAAATGCAGAAAACTGTGGTGCCTGTCTTGCTGTGCTGCAGTTTGGAAGCAAAGGATGCTGTTCAGGGATGGGTTGTGTTGTATAGTGTGATTTACAGGCCTGTCCGCTTGCCAAAGCGCATCAGGTCTATAGTTTTTAAATCCATCCAAAGGTCACTGTTGTATTGTTTTCTTTGGGGCGTATTGCGATAGTCAACCACTGCTGGGTAACCACCATTTGTTGACCACCATTGGGAGACCACGAGTACGACTGTTTAGTCATAATACGCTCGGCGGGTAGACTGCGGACCTGGCTGCGGGTAGACTGCCACGGTCCCTTCGGTTGGACCGCTGTGGCCGCAGTCGGCATTTCAGATAGAACAACTCGGAATACGGCAGCAAACGGATCTCAGACGCAACAGTGTTGTAAACGTATGCTGACGGGGTTCTCAGGCAGTCGGACCACCAAACGTAATTGGGCCTTCTGTCAGCGTTTGGATTCTCATAACCTTCCAGTAGGTTGACCTTTCCAATAAAGCCAAGATAAGTGGGAGCACCAAATACATGGTCAAGTCAGGCAGCTACCAAATACTGCTAGTCACTCCTATCCACTAAAAAGTTACTGGAGAACCTGCAAGATCTGTATTATTTTCTGTGCAAATAGGTTATGTTAGACAAGTTGAGTTTCTTGCACAAGGAGGATATTCCCATTAATTGCAAGGAAATTACTGTAAGTGTATTTCATCAAAGGGGGGGCGGAGCTAGCCGCGACGAGAAATGGCCTGCGTTGTGCATGAGCTCCACGGCGAGGCTGACATAAAACATTAGTAAGGTGGGGAAGTTGTGCCCCCGTCCTGAAGTAGGAGCACATGCTCCGAAACACGTTGATGCACACATGAGGTACTGTCATTAACACGACAGATTGAACCTCGCACTTCACTTCTTTTAGTAGTACCAGCCCGGGGTTGTGAATAAAGTTTTTTCCAATACACCCACGAGCCAGGTATCTTTTTAACTCTTCACTAAATCCCACCACTCACATAAGTATCCATACCACAAGCACCACACACAGTCATTACTATAAGTGCTCCCGCGTAGTCGTAGGTCGTAGCACGCCGCATCCCGCTAGAGGGGTGCGAAGACCCCTATGATGAAGCATGACACCAAGGGGCCTTTTGGTGTGTGAGGGGTATTTTAAAAAACACTAAGTGCTCCCACATCACCGTGGGTAACACTTCCCTTAAACACTGTCAGTAGGATTCCCTTTGTTTATGTAACTAAGCCTGTGGAGTAAGAATCCTACACCGTTACTCTACCTCCCTCTTTTTGTTAATTTGACATAAAACATCCACATCCTACATGTAGCTGGGTGATTTTTCATCGAAAACCCTGGCAGACAGCAGCTGACCACTAGGTCCACACTCGACAGAAAGCAGCGATCGCTGAGGCGGTCTGGAGTGCGGTTTTCGTCCCGCTGGCGAGAGGAGGCCTGCTGCGCCCAGAACAACGGAAAGCACCGCCCTGCAGTAACATCGCGGGCCGAGTCGCACGGCACGTACGCCGGCCCGGAGCTCACGCAAGGACCCGGGAGCTAGGCCCGTGCCGGTACAGAGGCGCGGCTGGAGCGGAGTGGCGGGGTCCCGTGTGGCCTCCTACAGGGTGACTGAACACTGGCCAGCACGGTGCCTTTTTTCCGGCGGAGCGGTCACTGTAGCCGCAACTGGAGTGAACGAGGAGGCGGACACGAGGTGAGCACAGGGGAACAGGGCCGCGACATCGCCCGGGCGAGGACGACCCCCCCACCCCCGAGGTAGCGAGTCATCTTGGCCGTGGAAAGATACCGCAGTGATACCCTGCTTGGCCCCTCACAAGTGGGGGGTCAAAGTAAAATACGCTTTCCTGCCTCCTCATCTGCGCAGAGTGGACCTTAAACAGAGGGCATACTACAGGCTGCATATCCTCTTCCCCCCCGGTGGTGGGCTGGAGGTCGGTTGCGGAAACTCAGAGAGGCGGCGAAGGAGCACAGACACACGGTGCTACCCCCCACATCCATTGCGCACCCACCGGGCCGAGCTGTCGAGCTGTGGGCCTGCCGCCGGGGCGCGAAGAGTGGCCCACGTGCGCAGCGGTCCTGAGACCCTCAGGGGACAGCTGCACTACTGGTGGCGGGTGAGAGGTGTCCGCCGCCCGGGAGGAGCAGGTCACCCGTTCCGCTGAAGATAATCCACAACAGAACTGAGGTGAAAAGGATACGCCAGCCCAGCAACTCACCGCCAACCAACTTGGTTGCACGCAGCCAGACACTATGGGTAAACCGGATAGGAATCAGCCCAAACTTACCTTTGAGGCCCAAAAGAAGGAGCCGGGGCAATTAGAAGCAGACCAACAGCTGAACAACCCACCGGAGACACAACCCAGGGAGCTGCCGACTGAAAATGTCCAATCGATGTTTCTATCCATCCAGACCACATTGTCGAACATAGATGGTAAACTTGACACACTTACATACCGAGTGGACCGAATGTCAGAGAGGTTGTCATGGCCGAACGGCGGATCTCGGACGTGGAAGACACTACCAACCAAATGTCTAGCAAACAAACTGAAGTGGATAAAAAACTGGCAGCACTGCAGGCAAAGACAGAAGATTTAGAAGCCAGGTCCCGTTGATCCAACATACGAATTATGGGAGTGGCGGACACGACAAACACGGGCCCGATGGAAAAGTATGTGGAACAACTCTTGATTGCACTCCTGGGGAGGGACACCTTTTCGGAGGTCTTTCTTATTGAACGGGCCCACAGATCCTTGACCCAGAAGCCGCGAATAGGTGAAAGGCCCAGACCGATAATAGAAAAAATTCTGGATTATTGGGACAGAGATGCGGCACTCCGGAAAGCGAGAGAACTGAAAACTTTGCATCATGAGGGCATGGAAATAGCCGTATATACGGATTTCACCCAATCAGTGCAAGAAGCGAGGAAAAAGTTCAATGCCGCAAAACAAAAGCTACGCGATCTGCAAATCCCGGACGCCATGCTCTACCCAGCGAGATTGAAGATTACAGACGACGGCAAAGTGAAATTCTTCAGTGAGCCCAAAGATGTTCAGAAATACATGCAACTGAGGAAATCGACTGGGGGACGACGGAGATCACCGAGGGAGCGGCCTCAGGAAAGAGAGGGCATGTCCGATGTGGAATGACTTACACAAGTAGACTCATCCTGGTCGATCTGAAGTCGCTGTATGTGTTCAGCCCCTTCCATTTGCCTGTTGACTGCAGCAGCCTGAACGATATAGCCGCGGTAGCATTGCTGCTGAGGGCAGACACTGACTGCGACATGAACATGGGCACTGCAGCGGACTTTAGGGTTTCGCAGTGCCAGATAAGTCTAACTTCACTAATATGCACGCTATGTGAACATTGACATTGCTATTGTGCTGTTGTTTGAAACGATAGATATCTGGTGGGATTGCTACGGTTTATACTATAGAGACTTACAATTTGAGTCCATACTAGCTACTGTTGATGTTTAGATTCAAATATAGCCTCCCCTCCCTGCATTTCAACGCCAGGGGGTATAGTCAAGGCGGCTCCTGCCCACGAGGTAACACACCAAATTCCTGTTTGTTTTTTGAGGGGAGTAAGTTGGGAGGTTGGGGGACATGGCTTCGTTGAGATGGGGTGAACAAAGTGGGGGGAGGGGAGGGGCAGAAAATGCAAAATTCACTGGACGGCAGGGGAGACACGCAATGCATGCATTAGGAGTCGAGGAATTCGACATGTTACATACACAAATGAGTACAGATGACGCTCAATCGGCACACTATGGAACATGACCTGACGCAGACCAGACCCTTGTCCCTGCTGACATGGAATGTGCAAGGGCTGCAGGACCCACGTAAGATCAGGAAAGTGATGGCATACCTTGATAGACATGAGTTTGATGTGGCTTGTTTACAGTAGACGCACCTAAACCCATTGAGGGAAATGAGGATAGGTAATAGGTGGGCGCAGGCCTCGGTGGCATCGTCCAATTCGACCTACGCGAGGGGGGGCCTACTGCTAGTTAAACGAGGCATCCCTTTCACTCTCATAGACACGGACACAGCTGATCAGGGGCGCTTTGGGTGGCTGCGGGGCAACTTCGGAGGTGTGGTCCTTACCATAGTCACTATCTATGGCCCTAATGTGGACGACCCTCGGTTCTTCGCATCTATCTACGCCAAGCTTCGAGACCTGCTGTCGACACATGTAATAATGGGGGGGACTTTTAACACCTGCCTAGATCCCACTTTGGACAGATCGACAGGCCTGCACAGCACGGGAAGAAACTCAGCCAGAATAGTTAGGGACGGTATGGATGAAAGGTAGCTGGTGGATATGTGGAGGGAGAGACACCCAGAGACAAGGGAGGGTACATGCACTTCGCAGGCACACAACACGTGGTCCAGACTGGACTATTGGCTGATCACAAGGGAGATGTGCACCTGGGTCTGCAAGGTAGAACATTTGCCTAAAACACTATCTGACCATTCTCCAGTGCGGCTGCACCTCGCATTGCCCACACACACACACCGCGAGAATTTATGTGGCGCCTCCCACACAATGCGCTACGTGACCAAGTCTTTCATGGCGAGCTGAAGCAAGCCATAATAGATTTCTTTCATACCAATGAGGGAACGGTGGATAGCGCCTGCACTCTCTGGGAAGCTTTCAAGGTCACCATATGGGGTCACTGTATCGGGAAACAAGCAGGCATACTCAAGGATATCCGGAAGCAATTAGCTATGATAGAACGTGACATTAGGGAACTAGAAGCAGATAACGCGGCTTCGCCAAACCCAGCGACACAGGCCGATATTAGGCAGAAAATCACTGCATACCATGAGTATGCAGACACGGAGATGAAGTACCTGTCGAAACACTACCAAGCACGGGCATATGGGGAGGGGGACAGACCGAATAGGGCACTATCACAAAAGATCAGAGCCAGACGGAATACCACGTACATAACACACATCACGAACGAGGACGACGAGATGGTCTATGATACTCCCAGTATTCTAGAATGCTTCCGGGAGTTTTATTCTCATTTGTATACTCCTAGGACTAAGAAAACAGACCGGGAGATTCACGAGTACCTAGATGATGTGGGGCTTGCCTGGCTTTCGGACGCACACAGACAGTTTCTGGGCCATACTATAAACTATAACAGAGGACGAATTTAAGGACGCAATAAACTCGCTCCCAAATAATAAAGCCCCGGGGCTTGATGACCTACCGGTCATGCTGTACACTGCACCTACGACGAGGGTGCGCATAAATGGAAACACGTCCCGCAGAATCGCCATAGGCCACGGCACTAGACAGGGGTGCCCACTGTCACCCATTTTATTCACGCTCATAGTAGAACCTTTAGCCTGTAAAATCAGGCAAAACCACCCCGAAACTGCGCTACAGTTCGAGTTGAGGCCTGTCGGCATTTCGCTATACGCTGATGACATGGTCCTTTACACCCGTGATCCGGACACAAACTTGAACCCCCTGATACGGGAGTACATTAAGTATGAACAATATGCCGGACTAAGCATAAATTGGGACAAATCAGTGGTGATACCGCTGACAGAGGCGACTACGCAGCCTGCACTAGACTACCCTCTGACCTGGGAAACAGAACCTGTGAAATACCTCGGTATTTAGGTCCACCAAGACCCCGAGGTGGTAATAAGACAGAACTATGGGGTGGCGCTGACTAAATTGGAGGAATCGGTAGAACAGTGGATTAAACTCCCATTATCGCTGGCAGACAGGATAGCCCTGCAAAAAATGATAATTTTACCCAGATTCCTTTATCTGTTCTGGAACATTCCAGTGTGGCTGTCGAATGCCTTCTTTAAGAAGCTTTGCACCGCGTTACAGCGTCTGACCTGAGCCGGAAGGCAACCACGGATCGGATGGAAAACACTCACGAAGCCATACCATCAGGGGAGGCTTCGCGGCCCCTGACCTACAACTATATTATTATTGTGCTCAAGCGCAACACGCACACTATTGGCTGCAACCTCATGGACACATACCGGATATTGTGGTGGAGACAGATAGTGTCCGTCCTAAAAAGCTGACACAATACCTAGTAGATGCTGTGAGCTGATATCCCAATGACACCATACATCCAGTCAAGTACACATCCAGGGCATGGCACACGCTGGCGACCAGGGCACAGAAACTGCCTATATACGTGCCTGCGATTCCACTGGCGAATCATCCCAACCTATCGGTAACATGCGAGCGGAAGATGTGGGGTGAACTGGAGGACATGGGCCTCCGGACGATGAGCGCGATATTTCCGCACAACAAGTTTATATCCATGCAAGGCCCAGAATTGAGTGCTCACAGAACGCCATTGAAACTGTTCACATACCACAGGCTAAAGGCAGCCCTTAAAGACTTATATGACACGTTTCCGCAGGAACCGCCGACGCTGCAGGCTATGCAGGTCTTCCCCACTGACCTGCCTGCTGGGCACACACAGGATCAAACAAGTCAGGAGACGGAAATTGCTGGCAGTGGCTCTTCTGTTGGCCAAACGACGGGTTGCAATTAAGTGGGGCAGCAAACGGCCACCTAGATTTAAGGACTGGGTGTCAGACATGTTATATTGCAAAGAGACTATGGGGACGTATGAAGAGTGTTTACCCATGGCCTCCAGACCTAGGGACTTCTGGCAGCCGCTAGTGGTCTACTTGCAGGCACAACAGGAGGGCTCCTGAACACCAGGAACCTGTGAATTAATACGCAGCTACACATCCACCAGGAGAGGGAACGGTCTCTGCTTCATGCCCCACATGCGGGAAGTAACTACTGTAGCAAATATGTTGCCTTATAATTGAAATGTTCAGGATGTGGAGCCCTGATATACTTGTTTGATGAAGAGGGGGGTGAGGTGTACTGGGTGTTTATGCAGAAATGCTGTACTGTGTGTAACGTTGGTACCAAAAGGTCGGACAACTGTAGACCTCAAGAAATTACTGTACTGAAATGACATAACTCATGCACATGTGTGAATCTATCTGTTTGTTGCTGGTAAACAAAAATAAAAAAATAAAAATTATTTCATCAAAATGTTGGACATGTAGGGCTGCTAAATAAACCTTAGATTGACACAAGATTGAGACTTGAAAAAAGTGGGCAAGGGATTAAGAGTGCAATGAAAAAGGGGCACATTTAGGACAGAAGAACTTACATGTAATTCTGTAATTCAGAGTGTGAGAGAAAGGGATGATACTGAAAGAGGGTGCATGAAAGCTCATAAAACAACTTGCATGATCAACTGAACTAAAATCTGTCAGACATAGACAGGTATCATTCTGATCTCATCCATTTAGTTGGCCATTCCATCTGATTTATTCAGACACCATCAAGTCAAAACCTGCCACTTATTCAAGCTCATTAACCTACCTATGTAGGATATCTCCTGTGATAGTAAGGTTTATGTAACAGTCTGCTAGACATGGCAATTCTTAGGGTATTCCCCAAAAACGTTTTTGATTTTTTCCTCCTGTTTTTTGCTGATTCTTTTTTCATGGCCTTTGGACTCTGGGCACTTTTCCACTGTAATCCAATGCTGTGCAAATGCAAGTCCTATCCCACGGCTGACCAACAAATGTTGAAAAGTGTTAGATTTGGGGGTCTCTAGTTGGAACAGGTAGGTACTTGTGACAAATAGGTACCCTTCCCTCTAGTCAGGGTAAGGGGGTACACTCCTAAAATAACCCCTGCTCACCCCCTTGGTAGCTTGGCACGAGCAGACAGGCTTATCTCAGAGGCAGTGTGTGAAGCATTTGTGAACACATACAGTAACCCAGTGACCATACTACAGATGGTCACCACACAGTTGTATATTAAAAATAAGTATTCTTTATATAGATTTAACACAAGCCCACAAAGGACAAAAATCCACCATACTGTACTTAAAATGGTAGAATTAGCTTCGTTCTCTTTAGATCTCAAAATGCAACACTTTGAGTCAATGTACCTTGAGAAGCAATGAAAGTGTTACAAGAAAGGTGTTGCGGTAGTCCTTTACATGCAAGGACGGTGATACGCTTAAGATCTGGTGCAAAGAAACAAAGATGCTGCTTTCTCCTTGATGTGACACGCTTCCCGTTGATGCTGCAGCATCTGCTGTGACGTTGATTCTCTTCTCCGGCGACGCAAGAGGCTTAACACGATGCGAGCTGCAACAGGCCCTGCGACATGCTTCCCAGTGATGCCGCGGTGTCTGCTGCGACGTCTATCCTCTCCCCTAGCGATGCGAGCTGCTTCCACAACGATTAGAGTCGCAACAGGCCCTGCGACCCTCTTCCCGGTGATGACACCGTCTCCTGCAACGTCGATCCTCTTCTCTGGTGATGATCCGCAACAGGCCCTGAGACACGCTTCTCGGAGATGCGGCGGCGTCTGATGCTACGTCGATCCTCTTGTCCTGCGACACACTTCTCGGTGATGCGGCGGCGTCTGCTGCGACGTCGATCCTCTCCTCCGGCGATGCGAGGCGCTTCATATTGTGAAGCGGCAGCAGCAGTTCGGCGACATGCTTCTTGATCTTGAGTCACGCTTCCAGCTCCTTGCGACACGCAAGTCCTCAAAAAGTCCAGCACAATTGCAGGCACTTCAAAAGAACTCTTGGGGAGCTGGTGGGTGAAATATGTTTTCCCTGAGACTTCAGAAGGAGGCAAGCTCTGTTCTCAAGCCCTTGTAGATCCTTACACAAGTTGATGAAAGAACTCACAAAGTTCCTCTCTCCCTTCTTTTGTACTCAGGAAACCACTGCAGGTCAATCCTCCAAGCAGCACTTCAGCTTAGGGATAGTCTCTCCTCAGTCTCTCAGGTTCCACTCCTCAGCAAAGGTTTCTTCTTGTTGTCCCAAAAGTGATCTAATTCTCTGGGGGTTGGGACCCCTCTTTTATACTCAGTTTCTCTTTGTTCTCTGCAGGCAGAGATGCCGTCAGTCAGTCAGTCAGTCAGTCAGTCGGTCGGTCAAAGCTATGTTTATTTAGACCTTGGACTTTAAACTGTAATAGAACCAATTAAAAATAAAAGAGTTCAACAGCACAATGTATACATTCTCAACGTTAAAAATTAATACATTTTCTTAAATGGATTAACAATAGTGACTTTTCTGCACAGGGCAACATGGCTCTTTATAAAAATTGTAGATAATTTAAAACACACTTTAAAATACTATGCGATTCATCTATTTTAAAATGTTTATATTAACCTTGTTTAAAAATTAAGACAATTTAAAATCTCTGAAAGTTACGGCTAATTCTCTCTGAGGAAACTTTTGATTACCTTCATATAGTTCTCTAATGCAGTCGCAATCTCGAGATTAGGCATTTCTGTAATTAAATCTACCGCCTGTGTCCGTAGCCTTATATCATATTTTTAAAGTATTGGGCGGAGATATAATTTATGCTGCTCTAATATTGTTGCACAATCTATAACAAAATGTGCAATATATCACCTTTTGTTCCCAGAGTGCACTTACAATAACCATCATGATCCAACATATTTGTTTTTAAATCTTCATTTACCAGCCAGGGATTTAAACCAATTCTCAATCTTAAGATTGCCTGTCTGTACCAATGGTTTGGTAGAATGTCCAAATAGGGGAACCAATATTCATTTAGCCTTGAATCCCTCATAAATTGCACAGATTTTTTCTTAGCCAGATATTCCATATCTGCTCGTCTAGAGACTTCTTGTTCATGATTCCTAAGGTCACTTTTAGTAAATTCTACAAACAGGGATTCTTGGCAAATTTTCACCTTTATGTTCTTACAGGGCAATAATATTGTCTTCCTATTCTCTTTTGCCCATTTTAGGTTGCTGGTTTGGATCTCTTTTCTGCACCATTGAGATACCTTCTGGCCTATCTCTATATCCAAGCGTTTCCAAAATCTAATTAAAACCATTTGTGACTGTACACTCCAAGCAATTGTACCTATCTCGGTTCTTATTGCTTGGATCATCGACGAGTGTGGTAGTGTCAACAATGTTTTCAGGCATTTCCCTTCCTCTAAATCCCAATCACATTTGTCACTTAAATAAAGTACTTCTGCACCATAGAGTAATTGTGGGGGTAACCTTGCATTGAAAGCCTTTAACAGCGGTCTGTCGGATATATCTCCATAATAAGGGTTGAATTTTTTCAGTCCACAGATCGATGTATGGGCTTTCGCTTTCTGGGCTTCTAGGTGAGTGGGTTTCCCAGACGCAGTTCCGGTCAACTGAATCGAAAGCTGCTCTAAAATCAACAAAACAGCAGCACAGCTTACCATTTTGTTCTATTGACTTGTGTGCTACTGCCCACAAGGCGAAGCAGTGATCGACCGTGGAGTGGCCTTCTTTGAAGCCCCCCTGTTCAACTGGAATAATTGAGAACTCTTCCACCCAGTCCTTTACTCTAGTCAGAATTATTTTTTAAATAATTTTTCTCCTATGTCGAGCAAATTAATCAACCTATAGTTTTGTGGTGCATTCATATTGCCTTTTTTATGGACTGTCCTTATTACAGCTCCCTTCCAATTCTGTGGTATTTTCCTTACCGCTAAGATTACCAGGAACATATGGGAAAAAAATCTCGCCCACCACTTCATCTGTGACTTTAATATTATTGCTGGGAGATTGTCTGGTCCTGCTGCTCGTGTTAATTTTACTTTCATTATTGTATTTCTTTGTAGTCTGGTTTTAATTCTTCCATTAGGTCTTGCCATGGCTGGGGCTCGTCTACTTCTAGTTCTCTACGAGGGCCATACAATTCCTTCAGGTACTTCTCCCATGCTGCTGCATCTACCACACAGTTCATTGACCCCCAATGGGTGATTGGCTTCTGCTTTTACCAGCTTCCAGAACTGTTTTATATTTTTTGATTCAATAGATTCCAGTAGGTTTTCCCAGCATTTGTCTCTATACGCCCTTTTTGCATTTGTAATTAGCTTTTTATACTCTCTTTTTAATTTATTAAGATAACTTTGTCTCTTCAGGTCGTGCTTTTTACTAATGCTTCTTGTTACTTTCCTTATCTCTCTTTTTTTCTTTAGGCAGTCTGTGGAGATCGATTTAGGTCGTCTAACAGGGATTATATGTTGGTTTGTTTTATCTTTTTTTAGTTCAGTTCAAAGGCATTTCACCACTTGTTCTATATTTCCCTCATACCATTCTAAATTTGGCCCCCTATGTCTCCCAAGACCACCTTTTGTTGATTTTTTCCTAATTTTTCCATATACTCTTCCGTTAGTCTAGTTGTCATTCTCTTGGGGTAGTCAACTTGTTCTGGTATTACTTTATCTCGGGGTTTCGGGATTCCCCCCCCCCTGGAAGCTTCAACTGCAGGGAATTGTGGTCACTGCCTTCTTTCTGAAGTATCTTAAATTCCTTTATAAGAGTGAAGTTCCAATCAAACATAAAGACATACAGGTAGATTCATCAAGGGAAATTGCGCCCGCAAAGGTTGCGAGCGCATTTTTTGCATTTGGGATTCATCATCCCAAATGCAAAAATCGCTAATAGCGAAATCGCATATTTGCGAGGATTTGCATTTAAGGAATCTCTATTTGAGATTCCTTAATGCAATTCATTAACCATTTTTTTTTGCAAATTCGCTATTACTGGCCGCTATTTACCACGAATTGTAACTTCATGGTAAATAGTGAAAACTTCAAAAAATGCACTTCAGTGCATTTTTCTAAGTTGCATGTTACACACACACATGTCCTTTGGACATGTGTGTGCGCAACACATGTGTACATTTTAATTTATTGGGTGCTACAGGGTGTCCTTTGGACACCCCTGCACCCTTGAAATCGCATCCTTATTTGCGATTAGCAAATTGCTAATCGCAAATAAGGAATAACTCCCATTCATTCCTATGGGCATTAGGCCCATAGGAATGAATGGGAGTTATTCCTTATTTGCGATCAGCAATTTGCTAATCGCAAATAAGGAAGCTGTAGGAATCGCAATATTTTTTGCAATTCCTACATGAATCCCGTTTTGCAAGTCCTTAATAGCGATTCCTTATGAATCGCTATTACAGACTCGCAAAACGGGACTTTGATGAATCTAGCTGATTGTCTATTGGGCAATTTTATGTGCCTATTTTAGATGTTTTCTTTGCAGGGCAATCTGCTTCAAGTCTGCCATTCAGGCAGAAAAGACACTTCGCCCCTAGATAATTTCCCAGATCTTTATCCTGTCTTAAGGTTTCACAGGCTGGAAAAATTGCTTCTTTTATTTTATATGCATCCAGTATATCCCTATGCCAGAGGTCTACATTCTTTGGGTACAACTTATGATTAAAATCCCCCATAATATAAAATATATCCGAATCACACTTTTCGCATAGAGAATCTATATTGTCTTTAAAATACACCAACTCAATTCCGTACTCTATAGCATTCTCCCATTGCATATATACATTTATGATGATTACATTTTCATATTTGTTGTCTAAGATCAGCAAATATAGTCTACATGCCAGGAGCCATTTATATTTTACTTTTAGCAAAGTCATATTTTTTGTTACTTTTGTAGACAGAAGGGTCATAATCCCCCCTGCCGGGCGTCCAAACCTTTTTTTATTGGCCGTTCGATGGAGTTGGAGGAAACCATAAAATATCTGGGTTTCTTCGCAAAGCCAGGTTTCTTGCAGACAAACAATTTCCACATTATTTACTAGCTTATTTATACATTCCTGTTTTATTATGTCTCCAAGACCATTTATGTTCTAAGATAGGAAATTAAGGCTATGCGACACCCCTATATCCTATTCCACCTCACTTAATCCTCCATCTTCATCCATTACATCCTTATACCTCTGGGAGGGTCCTGCATGGCTACTTCTTTGGCTCCAGTTACCCCAAGAGTTATCGATTACTGAGTTATTGACCACTACATTCAAAGTGCTTCCTCCCTTTTTATTTTCCTCCAGTTACCTTACCTGTCTCTTTCCTAGTCCTGCATGACATTTTAGAAAGCTACTTAATTGGCCATTTCCCTTTAATTCTCCTTCTGGGATTAGCCGTATACCTTCCTGGTGTATCTCACTCACCGCTTTCCAAATAGCCATTTTTACCAGGTCGGAGTAGACTAGTACTCTTGTGATTTCCTTTCCATTTATGGTTTCTATAAAACCAACCTGTCTCAGATCGTTTGTTCCTATTCCCCTCAGACTAGGGCATTTAGAAAATGAGAATAGGATTTGAGACATATTTAAAGGTATTATCTTCCTTGTTTTCTTTCCCTTTTGTCCAAGTTGCCCAGGTTAAAAATACAACAATGTGTTACTTCCTACCTCCTACCTCTATCCCTGTCCCTGTCTTGGGGGCTTCTATACCTGCCTGGCTGTTGTTTTTCCACATAACATTCCCATTTTACTTTCTGCTTCTGTTTTATCTCGTTGCGGGGCTTCTTTTTCTTGGCTTTGGTTCTTCTGAAGATTTATATTTTGTCCCGCATAATTTAGTTTTACTATGGGTTTTGTATTTGTGGGTTTAATTTTTTGTTGCTCCTTTCTAGGTCCCTTGCTACTGTCTTTCTTTACTTGATTATTGGGACCCTTCTTCGTACACTCAGCTCTAGGAGACTTGGCAGGTAACATTATCAGTGCGGGAATTTTTAAGTTTACCTCTTCTCCGGGGCTGGCCTGGCTCTCCTGGCTCTCTTCTAAGATCCTGATCTCCCCTGAAAGCTCTCTCATCCCAGGGCTTTCCTCCATGGTTTCCTTGCGAGTTTTTTGCTTCCTTTTTGGTGCCATCATCCCTTGAGTGTAGAGAATCTGTTTCTTTTTTTGAGCACTTATATACTCCAATTTTACTGTGCGTTATAATTTTAAAACACTTCCTGTCACTTTCCTTGCTCTTTCCCCCTTCTCTTGTCCCCTAATCAACCAAGTTTAATGATTAATGGATACTTATAAGGGCATTGGGGTACAGCAATAGTTCATGTAATCATTCATGCACTTACCTCTGTTGTGTCTTTATCGCGCCATGCCTGCTAGTTTGCATTTAGAGTTCTGTACTTTTTTCTCAAATCAGTGACCTGGTGGCCTCCCCCTTGCCTCTTTCCTTCCGCAGGCGGGGGGCACTCCAGTAATTCAGCCCCAGGCTTTAGGTTTATCTTCTAGGGTGCCCTGGGTCACTTGCTTCCCAGCCTTCTCCACCTTTCTCTCTCCTGTCCGCTTTCTCCTACCTTCTCCTGCACGCTAATTCATTCAGGGCAGTCAAGGCACATTTTGGAGTGCAGTTTGACCAAACAGGAGTGTAGTTTAACCGCACCTTCCTTATGTGGGCCTTTTCTTGTGGCTACCACAGCTCTTTTCTCCCACAGTATCCTTCCATGCAATCTTCGTCGAGACCCGGTATTTCCCTAGGGTCCGTCGTAGTCAAAAATCAAAAATCAAAATGCCGGTACGCGGTGCGTCTATCTGCTCGCGTCCTGCGACTCGGCTCGCAGATCCAGGTGGCCCGTGCTAGTCCTGCGCTGTTCGACGCTGGTTGCGTCCTTGAGGCGTGGCGTTTCGGCAGGCGTGTACGTCAACAACAGAGCCGATCTGTCTCATTCTCAATTTTAATGTTGTATGTAGTTGGTTCAAAGTCAAGTGATTCCTACTGTTGTTGAAACTGGGGTGGGAATAGTAAAACTAACCTCTACGAAGTGCTATGCTATCTCCCCGGAGTAGTTCGTGGAGACGTCCTGCTACCTCGACAGAGAGGCCTTAGCCTAGTCCAAACCAGTTCTGGTCAGTCCTGGAGTACTCTGTTGATATGACTCCTTCGTTCCTTTCACAGTGTAGGGCAGAGACATCAGCAGCACCCCAGGGGTGGAGCCAGCATTGCAGAGGGAAAGCCCAGCCCTATTCAGGTCCCAGGTGCAGCTCCTCCCTCCCATCTAGATGCAGATCTCTCTATTCACCACTGGGTTGACTCACCCTGTCTCCTGGAATCCCCCAGCCCCTGTCACTCAAACTCCAGACAAGGAATACACAACCTAGCAGAGGCAGGTTTGATAGTTAGACAAGAAAATATCTACTTTCTAAAAGTGGTATTTTCAAACACAGAATGGTAAAATCAACTTAACTAAAATATGTATTTTATCATTCTGAGTTCAGGCATACTAAACTCGGATTTCTACCATGTTCCTGAGTCAGTTAGGATTATAAAATGTAATAATCTAACTGCCCATTCTTGCCTAGAGGGACTAGGTAGCCTTGCAATAGTGAAAAACGAAAATAGTTGTAATTCACTATTAGGACATGCCAGACACATCAGGGCTTGTCCTACCTTATACTTACAATGCACCCTGCCCTAGGGCCTACCATAGGGGTGTCTGATATGAAGAAAAGGGAAGGTATAGGGACTGGCAAGTGGGTGCACGTGCTCAGTCAACGGAGGGAATCACTAATCCATACATCAATTTATAATAGGGAGCACTTGCACTGTGGCACTGGACAGCAGTGGCACAGTGCCCAAAGCATCTAACACCAGAAAAGACACATGAGGCAACAGCGAAAATGGAAGGCAGACCCACGCCAAGGTGCCAGGTCTAACAGAACTGGTTCTTTCTGGTTGGCTGAGACGGTCCCATGCCAGGCAGAACATACCACTCCTATCAGGGTTAGTTGATTATATTCACTTTATATCCTGCGCTCAACCATGGGTAGCTTGGCACTGAGAAGTCAGATTTATCACTGAGCCAATGTGTAAAGCATTGGCCAGCACTCTCACACAATCAATACATTGAGCATTTCAAAAAGAGACATTACATGTGGTGTACATAAGTAAAGATTATATTCAACACACAATAATTAACACAACAGGACTATCATGTATTTCTGGGCATAAATCACATGTGGAAATAATTCTGGCAGTACAGTGCTCAATAGTGTTAAAATTGCATCAGTAACATGCACACTTGCGAAAAATCCATTTTACCATGTTGCAGGCATTTTCACATAGGCAATGTGTTCCTCTGTTTTCTAAGGTGTTCTTGAAGGATGGATTGACCTGTGGGTCAGTGATTTTTGTTCCTCATAGACCTATATTTCTAGTCCAGCTCGTTTGCCACCATGCCTGGAGTCTCACTTAAGGGGGACTTGTTTAAGTTGACTATTCTGGACCAGTATACGGTGACGCACCTCAAGGTTCTTTTTTCCCCGAAGTTTTATATATCGCAAACTTGACTCAAAATCAAGTATCAGAGCGCTTTACATGAGTACCAGTTGATTTACGTGAGGACACATTAATTTTTGTTAGGCACTTAAAGATTAAGTGATTTGCCCAGAATAACAGGATGTTGAGCATCGTTGTCGAGATTCGAACCCGGTTCCCCAGATTTGAAGTCGACCGCCCTGATCTTTAGGCTACATCCTCTACCCTAGGAGAGGGGGGTGCTTCACAGGGTAAGTGCCTTGAAGGTGATCTTCAAAAGGTGCTGCAAATATAAGCAGAGGCCCACCTAGAGGGAATAGTGAATGGTGGAGGAGATTCTGAGTGTGTGGAGGGATCAGAGCTGATGCAGGGGTTTCCAAATGGACTGGATGGGGAGGAACAATTTTCTTTTGGAACAGGTGGTCTTTGTGACCTCAGGCAGCAGAGTGTTCTCCAGGGACATGTCCTCTGGAGAGCTGGAGGACAGAAGGGAAGAAGGCACACTTAAGTTAGAGCTTGCCAAGATTGTTCAAGAACAGGCCCTAGCCCTTGCCAAATTAGAAAAGGAGCAGGCCCTTGCTAGACTGGAAACAGAGCAAGTGAGAGGGAGAAAAGGGGACAAAGGATCCAGTTATTATGCTTTCCTGCATATAATAGAGAGTATTCGAGGTGGGCCACTTGCCCTCGACAATGGGAGACCCCTTCCCATGCCTTTGCCGATTGATGACATTTTCTTCAGATGAACCTCACAAATTAAATCCTAACAGCAAAACAGTGGATGCTCTTTTTACGAATCCCAATACCTCGATATGAATAAAAGCTATGTGTGCGCTCCGCGCCTGAAGAAGCCCCAGGCTAATAGGTCAGTGTGAAGGGGCGAAACACGCGTTGGCTGGAACATGAACTTGTTTTTTTTTTTTTATTCATGAATTCTCTTTGTCCTGAAAGTTCTAAAAACGAGTCACAGTGATGCACAAAAATTACAGAAAATATAATTATCTCTACACAGACTACAACTTTTTTTACCTGTCCTGGCATATCTCTAAGTCGTGGAAATGGAGCAAGCCCTGGCTGAAACAAGACTAGCCATGGAAGAAAAAAACATGTCTTTTGAGCTTAGTCCCAGAGAGTTGGAAATTAGGGCCCTACAAATAGGGTCCATAAACAGTATTGGTGGCAGCGTGGGTAGAAGTTAGGACCCAAGGAATATGGTACCAAAATTCCTCATGGTGGGGGGGGACATTAAGAAATGGCTGGCAGCCTATGAGGCGACAATAACTACGCACAGGGTCCCGCAGGAAATATGGGGAGGTAGTTTATGATAGTTCTTGCCTAAGGTGGGGAGAGATGCCCACATTGCACTGGAGGGGAGGGGCTAGGTGAGTTACTAGGTCAGGAAAGCCATTTTGATCAATAAGTTTGGGGAGATCCCAAACTCCAATCAGAGGGGGTAAATCTCTTACTCTACACTGGCAATACATTGGAGAAGATCCCTCACAATGGGTGAGGGAGATTCGTGTTAGTGTAGGTAGTTCCCCGTGGATCAGGGTACGGAATAGGTCCCATGTTCCTTCTCAAAGTGAGGGGGGAGTCGGGGCGGGCAAAAGGCCAGTATGCTCTATACCCATCCCATGGGCCTGGTGTACTCCCACAGGTAGCGCAAGGTGGGGAAGCCGGTCTGTGCTGAGAGACCATCCACTAAGGGGGATCCCTAGTGGTAGAGGAACATTGAAGGGTGCAAACACAAGGAGCTGAGGGACAGAGCAGTGAAACTTTTCAGACACTCACCCCCAGTCACAGATCTTAGTTGAATCCATCATTGTTCTTTAGCTCACCTTGCAACCTCAGTTCAGACCCAGCCATATGTAAATTAGTCTTGACCCTGTGCCTCATGGGAACAGTCTGCCAAGCCACGTCTTCAATGGACTGGAAACAAGAATCCTGGCACTGGTTAAGGGGTAACACCCCTCATCAGCCAGGTTACCTTGAATACAGTGACAAGGTGAGCAGGGGACCCACGTCTGGGCATACCCTGACAACTTATGGCAAACAAAGCAAACACAAGGATATGATGGATAGAGCGCTGAAACTTTTCAGATACTCACCGCCAGCCACAGATCTGGGTTAAATCCATCATTGTTATTTAGCTCACTTCGTCACCCAAGTTCAGGCCCATATGCTTTTTTTTAACATTTAAATACTGAGTGTTAGTTTTCCTCGCTTGAGACATAGCACAAGTCTCTCTTTTTAGGCTTTTAATATTCCATAACTAGTGTATTGAATTTTAATATGGTTCTCAAATTGCACTTTCAATTTGGCTGAAAGTAATCACGCGCCAATCGCGCTGTTTGTCTAGCGCTCTCCACATTGGGTCAGCTGCCCCAGTGACTGTCTCCCCCGCTTCCAAGAGAAGTGAGGAGTGTGAGAAGCATCCAAACAGCCATCTTTACTCTTCTTGGGGCCTAGTCGTTGGTTGAGCACAAGGTATATATTGTGCACGCCGCCACGGACGTGAAGCAAAGTAAGTCTGCAGGGAGCCTGTCTCTGTCAATTTCAATAATGAATTGCGTTTCTCTACTGCTTTTTTTACCTTTTAAATACTGAGTATTCGTTTTCCACGCTCAAGACATAGCGCAGTCTCTTTTTTTAAGCTTTGAATATTGCATAACTATTGCATTGAATTTGAATATGGTTCTCAAATTGCACTTTCAATTGCACTAAAGTCACTTTATTTGGCTGAAGGTAATCACGCGCTAATCGAGCTGTTTGCCTACCGCTCTGCACATTGGGTCAGCTGCCCTGGTGACTATCTCCTCCGCCTCCCAGAGAAGTGAGTAGTGTGAGAAGCATCCGAGCGGCCATCTTTACTCCTCTTGCGATCTAGTCATTGGCAGGGCACAAGGTGTATAATGTGCACGCCATTGTGAACACGCGGCGGGTGTGCCGCCGAAACTCCACAGTTGCGCCAAAAGCAAGCCTGTCTGTGCCCCATCAGCATCCGGAACACAGCCAGCGCCAGAAATGCTGCCCGTTTTGGTCAAGGGCAGTACTATTCAAGAGACTCGCTCTTGGCGCTCAGCACGCATGTAAGTAAGTGCCTTTTCCACCTACAAACTGACAAATTGAGAGGCCCATAACCTGTAAGAGGTGGAGATATGAATTGAATCTAGAGCAGACCTCAACCGAAAGCAACTATTAGGACGTCTTATCAAGGCTAAGTCCCTTTGCAAGAATGTACAACACATTTATGACCTGATTTGGATTCTCTTTTTATTACAGAAACCTTGCTGGAAGATTGGTGTAACCCAAATATTGCACAAGCACTCCCACCGGGCTACCCTATATCCAGACAAGACGGGCCTAATGCCTGACCAAAGACGTGGTGCCCTCGAAATAATATCAATCAATCAATCAGGTGTTTGTTAAGCGGCACTACTCACCCGTTAGGGTCTCAAGGCGCCTGGGGGTGGGGGGTCACAGGATCCCGTCCATCAAGGAGGGGGTCTGTTGAAGAGACAGGTTTTGAGGTTTCTTGCAAAGATGGTGAGCAGTGTTATCTGCCTGAGGTGGAGAGGAAGGTAGTTACAGGCTCTGGCCGCGCGGAAGGAGAAGGAGCGGCCTCACGATCTTGTCTTTCTGGTGCGGGGGACCACAGCGTAGGAGAGCTGGGCTGATTGTAGTTTCCTTTGGGGTGCTTGGAATTTGACTCTGGTGTTCAGGTATGCTGGTCCGGTGTTGTGGAGGGCCTTGTGAGCGTGGGTTAGCATCTTGAAGGTGACTCTAGCTTCGATGGGGAGCCAATGGAGTGTGGCAGGTGGAGGACCAGTCTTGCAGCAGCGTTTTGGATGTTCTGTAGCTCGCGGCAGGTTTTTGTTTATTCCGGCATAGAGTGTGTTGCAGTAGTTGAGCCTGCTGGTGACCACGGTGTGAGTGATGGTCTTTCTGTGTTCAAGGGGGATCCATTTGAAGGTCTTACTTAGGAGGCGGAGGGGGTGGAAGCAGGAGGACGAGACGGCATTGATCGGGCTGTCCATTTTGAGCTCTGAGTCCAGGATGATTCCCGTTGCGTGCATGGTCTGTGGGGGTGGGCAGACTTCCGAGGGCCGGCGGGCCACCCGGTGTCGTTCCAGGCATCGGGGTTTGGGCCCATGATGAGTACTTCCGTTTTATTGCTGTTTAGTTGTGGACAGCTGTTTTTCTTCCATTTGGCGACGGCTTCCATGACTTCTCAAAAGTTGTGTCTGGCCGTGTTAGGTTCGTTGGATAGGGAGAGGATGAGTTGGGTGTCGTCTGCGTATGACACAATGTTGAGCCCCAATGTTGATTCCCTAGTTACTGACGATGGGGGAGAGCGGAGCCATGTAGACGTTGAAGAGCGTAGGGCTGAGAGAGGGCCCCTGGTGGACTCCGCAGGTGTAAGGTGTAGGTTCCGAGAGTCTGACCTGCTGCAGGAGAGAAAGGAGCGGATCCAGTTGAGGGCCTTGTCTTGGATCCCTGCGTTGTGGAGTCTGCGTAATAAGGTGCGGTGAGAGACTGTGTCGAATGCCGCTGAGAGGTCGAGGAGGATGAGGGCTGCTGTTTCTCCTTTGTCCAGTAAGGTATGGATGTCGTCTGTTGCAGCGGGGAGGGCAGTTTTTTCTGAAGCAGGGTTGGAAGGAGTCAAGGATGTTGTGCTCTTCGATGAATGTGGCGAGTTGGCTGTTTATGGCTTTCTCAATGACTTTTGCTCGTAACAGGAACAGGGAGATGGGTCTGTAGTATTTTAGGTCAGTGGGGTCCGCCGAGGGATTCTTTGGGACGGTTGATCTCAGCGTGTTTCCAGTCGTGAGGGAACTAGGCGGTAGCCAGGGAGCGGTTGATGGTGTGGCAGAGCATGGGTGCGATGGTGTTAGCAGCACTGTTGAAAATGTGGTGGAATAGGGGTCCGTGGGGGCCCCGGAGTGGATTGACTTCATTGTCTTGAGTGTGTCTTCGGTGGTGAGGGCTGTCCAGTTGTCGATCGCTTGCTTCAGAGTGTCGGGGTGGTTGGTGAGGGTTCAGTGTGTTGGTTGTCTTCATCGAAGTTGTCGTAGATGCTCTTGATTTTGTGGTGGAAAAAGGTGCTGAGTTTGTCGCAGAGGTCTTGTGAGCGAGGGATGTCGGTGAACTAGCTGGTGGATTGGGCAAAATCCTTGATGATGTTGAAGAGTTCTTTGCTCTTGTGTGCATGAGTGGAGATTCTGTCTTCAATCGCTTTTTTCCTTGTTTTTCTGATGAGTTGGTGGTGGGCGTTGGTGGCGGCTCTAAAGTTGTTGTGGGCTTCTCTGGATTTGGTGTTCTTCCAGGCCTTTTCGAGGTGGCAGCAATTGCGTCTGGACTCTCGAAGTTCGGTGGTGAATAATCTATTTTTATTGGCGTGGGTGTTGTTTTTTTTCTTGAGGAGGGCTATGGTGTTGACGCAGTCGGAGATCCATCTGCGCAGGGTTCAGGCTGCGGTGTTGGGTTCGTCGTTTTCAGCAATGGTTGGGGTGGAGTTGCCACGTGATGAGGTTAGCTGGTCGTCGGTGATTCTGGTCCAGTTTCTTCGTGGGAGCAGGTGCTGGTGTCTGTGGATTGTGGGTGTTCTGAAGGTGAAGTGGTCAGTCCATGGGAGTTCGGTGCTGTGGCTAAAGGTGATGGAGTTCCCTGTTGTGAAGAGGGGATCGAGGGGGTGCCCTGCTGAGTGTGTGGGTTCGGTCATGCGTGGGATGACGTCCAGGAGGGATGTGGTGCTGGGGTCCAGTTGATTGCCGAGATTGGAAGTTGAGTTATCTCAGTAGGGTGTAGTTGGTGGGCACGATGGCATGCGAGGAGATGAAGTCCATGATGTAGTTGGCGAAAGTCCATCGGGTCCTGTGGGGTCAGTGGATGAGGGTTCCTCAGAGGGTGGAAGCAGGGCTGGTCAGTATCTTGAAGTGAAGGTGTTCCAATAGGTCTGTGGGCTCGTCGGGGAGTGTGGTCAGGGGAAGGGTGGATTTGTGGACGATGGCAATTCCTCCTCCTGGGCAGGTGGGCGGTCCTTTCTGGAGATCTTGTATCCCAGAGGCGATGTCCGGTCCTGAGGTGGGGTTGGTCTACGTTTCGGTAAGAATGGTACGTCCAGGGTGGTGCTGTCAAGGAGGTCCCAGATTTCGGGGGTGTGTTTGTGGAGAGATCGGACGTTGAGGAGGATGCATTGCGGGGTCTACGGTTTGGTTGTGTTCTTGTGGGCAGGTTGCGCTGGGTCCGTGGTCTTTACGGTGCTGCAGGTGTGCCGGCAGCGGTGACAGCTGAAGGGTCTGTGAGTGTCGGCTGGTGATGCTACTTTGCAGTTGTTGCAGCCTTGGTTGAGAGCGTGGCGATGAGGAGATCCAGGGTTCCTTGCGCTGGTCGTAGTCGGGTCGCGGACAAGCGCAGACATGCTTGCCGTTGGCGCGCCGGCAACACGGTCCGCCATTAATTAGGGTTCTGGGAGGGCTGGACAGCTGGGAGGTGGGAGCGGGGAGGTGAGCTGGATTGGGCCGGTCGCACTCGTCGCAGAAAAAGGCAAAAAGAGAGAGAAAATGCAAATAAGGCAGCAAAAGTGCAAGAAAGAGTGGAGGAAAGACACAGAGGACACAAAGGAGAGTGAAAGGGGGAGATTGAGATGAGGGGAAAACAACATAAAATGGAAGAAAGGAGGGAAAAAGCGGAGCGAGAGAATGGAGACAGAGGTCCACTGGACCAACATGGATGAGGCGCAGGTGATACCTGCGGGTGGAGGAGGGCCTTGAACACCAACACTCGAGAGTGCAGGGGCTCGGGGGAAGGCCTCCCTTAATGGTGGAGCTGCGAGGGAGGGAGGGCAATTTCACTGACAATGAGTCAGTGGTCTTACCGTATACTGTAACATGCTAAAATGCTCCATATTTGACCTTACAGAGCTTAAAGGGGCAGAAAGTCTTGATTTCTGCTTTCAACTCGAAAGCTGTCTCCTACGCGGGAGCCCTGATTTATTGGCCCCCAGGCACAAGTCTTAACTTTTTAGACACCTTGGGAGAATATCTGCGCACTCTGGTGGTAAAATACTCCAATTTTACTCTACTTGGAGATTTCAACCTACACTTTGAATCATTTGACACCACAGGAGCAAAAACGTTTCCAGAGATTATAGAGTCTGGGACTGGAGCAGCGGATAGCTCAGCCTGACACACTGCACAGGGAACACTCAGGATGGAATTTGATTATATTCCACCAGACTCAAAGTTGATCTCCGGTCAATATAACCTGGCCTGACCATAAATCTATCCCCTTCATGATAGGACGCTTTAATACAGATCCTACGAAAGATTTTGGACAACTAAGCCATAAAGCTTTGCAAAAATGCAACTAAATGATAACAAATCCTAATTTCCACACTGTGGCAGAATAAGTTAGACCTGCTCTAGTAGGTGACCCCTCACTAGATACACACGCCTTCAACAGCTGGATGGCCTCACTTAGTAACATCTTTGCACCACTTGACACACCACATAGAAATACCACAAATAAAGACTCTGCCCCCTGGTTTACTCCATAGCTAAAAGAATTACAAGGGGATAGCAGAAAGACTGAAACGTAGATAGAGGAAAAACTATAAACCAGAAGAGCTTACACTTTTTAAAGCTGCACTCAAAAACTACCATTAGCAAATCAAATTAGGAAAGAAACCCCACTACGAGAATTTAATTAGACAGGCAGCATCAGATCAGAAAACAATTTTACACACCCTAAAATGCTCGAACACAAGATTCCACCATCACAAATCGTCTGTGATCAGATTGCAGATTTCGTTGATAAAAAAGTCCAAGACTTAGTTAACAACCGTTATGACTGCTAGGAGATCTGACCAGGACAACAGACCTACGCTTAGGTTTTTTTAAGGAGGTAAGTCTGGAGCAGTCTCGCTAAGCTATCCTCTATTGCAAATCATGCCCCCTCTTGACCTGCGCCCTCCAAAGATACTGCATGCTATCATTGATATAATCAATCTGATTATCAACAAAATAATAAACTTCTCATTCTTGCAAGCAGTAGTACCATCTAATTGGAAATCCGGAGCTGTCAAACCTCTCCAAAAAAAGCAACTACCGGATCCCCCAACTCTCTTGAACCGCAGGCCAATTTCCCTCCCACCCTGCATAAGCAAAATAACAAAACAAATCACATACCCAACTGACTGCTTTCTTGCAGGAAGCTAATATTTTACATCCATGTCAATCATGTTTCGGGCCTGGACACTCAACAGATTCGGCACTGCTACACACCATGGAAACGCTAAAATTGACCTTGGATCAAGGGAAGAATACAGTGCTGATTCTGTTGGATCTATCGCCCGCGTTGGACATGGTCGCCCATGGCATCCAGGGAGACTAACTAGAATCTTTCGGCATTTCACATAGGGCCCTGGCCTGGCTGAAATCTTTCTAGAGAATAGAAAACAAATAGTTACCCTCGGTCACTACCAATCGACTGGGAAACCCCTGCTTTCTAGGGTCCCACAGGGCTCGCCCCCAAGCGTAACACTCTTTAATATATACATATGGCCCCTCTGCTCAAACTGATTTCATCTTTTAACATCAAGACTATTTCCTATCCTGATGATACTCATCTAATTCTAACATTAGACTAATATTCTACTCCGGCAAAGGAAAACTTCCAGCACTGCCTCTCCGCCATCATCCACTGGATGGAATCAAACCATCTCAAATGCAATGGCCAAAAATCTGAGATCATGCTGCTCGGCAAATCTAACACCTTTGTGCCAAAAAAGTGGTGGGCGAATGACACTCCACCTCCGTCAAATACAGTGGAAGTTGTGAGGAACTTGGGGATAAGATTTGATACCTCACTATCCTTCCACGGGGAAGCTCTCTCTGCAGCCGGCACATGTTTCCACATGACAAAGTCTCTTAAAAACTTCTTCGATCTGCTACCAGGCATAGTTAGAAAGACAGTTGCAGTGGCCCTAATCCTGTCCTGTCTACATTAGTGCAATGGCCTGTGTGCAGCAGCCAATAAGGTGGTCCTGAAAAAATTACCGATAGCCCAAAATGCAGCAGCCCGCCGGGTACTTAAATTGCCAAGAGGGTCCTCAGCATCTGCAGCTCTGAAGAACCTTCACTGGCTGCCCATACATAAAAGTATCCTTTTGAAGACCTTAGCAATCACCTACAGAACTTTCAGGTCAGCAGGACTTAAATATCTCAGGGCCAGAATCAAACCGTATGTGACCCAACACCTACTAAGATCATCATCTGAAAACTTTCTAGCTCCACCCAGCTTCCGTTTGACGTCCAGAGGGGGCATATTGATGGCAGTCCTATTGACTAAAGCATTGAACAGCTTACCCACCCATCTCAGACTCCCTCAATCAGAATCTAATTTCAAGAAAATCCTGAAAACGTGAATCTTTGTAGCCCCATACAACTTGGTGTTTTCACTCATCGGATTGGTTTGAACGCTATGCTGCTGTCCTATCTTGGTTTTTCCGCATCAGGGCTGCGCTTTAAAAATTTTAGCATTCATTCATTCATATAAATCAGTCTTGACCCTGTGTCTCATGGCAGAAGCAGCCCAAACTGAAAAGCCAGGACTTCCACGGACAGGAAACAAGCATTCTGGGACCAATTTCGGGGTACCACCCCTCATCAGCCAGGCTATTTTGAATCCAGTGGCAAATTGACCAAGGCACCCACATCTGGGTACCCAGCCAACTTAGGGTAACAAAGCAAACACAAGGAGATAATGGGCAGAGCGCTGAAACTTTCAGACACTCACCACCAGTGACAGATCTGGGTTGCATCCATCATTGTTCTTTAGCTCACCTCGCCACCCCAGTTCAGACCCAGCCATATGCAAATCAGTCTTGACCCTGAGCCTCATAGGAACAGTCTACCCAAACTGCCAAGCCAGGTCTTCCCTGTACCGGAACCAGGCATCCTGGGATCAGTTTTGAGGTAACACTCTTCATCAGCCAGGGTAGCTAGAATCCAGTGGCCAAGTGATCAAGAGACCCATGTCTGGGCATACCCTACCACCTTAGGACAAACATAGCAAACACAAGGAGATAATGGGCAGAGTGCTGAAACTTTTCAGACACTGAAACTTTTCAGACACCCCCAGTCACAGACCTGGGTTCAATCCATCATTGTTCTTAAGCTCACAGCTCCCCTGGACCAGAAACAAGCATCCTGGGACCGTTTAAGGGGTAATACCCCTCATCAGCCAGGCTAGCTTGAACCATTGGCAGGTCTTCCCTGGACCGTAAACAGACATCCTGGGACCGGTTTGAGGGCAACAGCCCTAATCAGCTAGGCTAGTTTCAATCTAGGGGCAAATTGAGCAGGGAACCCACTTCTGGGCATATCCTGCCAACTTACAGCAGGCAAAGCAAACACAAGGAGGTGATGGACAGAGCTCTGAAACTTTTCAGACGCTCACCGCCAGCCACAGATCTAGGTTTAATCCATCATCGTTTTTTAGCTCACTTTGCCACCCCAGTTCAGACCCAGCCATATGCAAATCAGTCTTGACCCTGTGCCTCATGGGAAGAATCCAGCCCGAACTGACAAGCCAGGTCTTCCCTGGACCGGAACAGGTATCCTGGGGCCGGTTTCCGGGTAAAACCACTCAAAAGCCAGGCTAGCTTGGATTCAGTGGCAAAGTGAGCAAGGGACCTACCTCTAGGCATACCCTGTCAACCTAGGGCAATGAAAGCAAACAAAAGGAGATGATAGATGGAGAGCTAACATTTTTCATACATTCACCCAGATATGATAATGGTAATGGATTCAACCCAGATCACTGACTGGGGGTGGGTGACTGAAAGGTTTCAACGCTCGGTTCATCATCTCCTTGTGTTTGCAACTTTCGGGGTTGGGAGCCCGGAACCGGCATCTCATTAGTTCAAGATGAGATGAGATGCTACTCTCAAAGCGGGGGCGCAAGCCCCCTTCTTAACCTGGTAAGAAGGAAAGCGACAGAAAGGTGCAAGTCATCTGAGGTCATTGGCCCCAACTTTCTGGAGCCACTAAGGGCCAAGTTCTATGGGTAACTGGGTGCTTGGTCATGGACGCTGATTTTTATTGCCGCCCTTTGCCATGTGCTGTTTCAGTGAAATAAGGTGGCCTGGGGTTAGAGACAGAAGCCAGACCCACAGGACAGACAGGGCCACACCACAGGGTGGGCCACGAGAGTGGCATAGAGATAATACTGGGATCATGGTGCTTAGAGCTGGCAGGTACCACAGCAGTGCTGGGCTAGCGTCCAGGCTCTATCACCCTAAGCAGGGACGTTGCCAACGGGATAATTAAACTACCAGCTTTGGGCTGGGAGAGGTCATGTCCCTAACAAAATTGCTTTTTTTCCGCATGGTTTTTGCTGATTCTCTTTTCGTGCCTGAGGCACCTGGGCACTTTGCCAATGTAATGCAGTGTCAAAGCGGGGGCTGCCTTCCGACACGTTCTAGGAAGTGGTGCTTACTTGATTGGATTAGGTGCTGTACCTGGGAGTACATTGTAAAGACGTACACCACATACCCAGGGCAGGAACTGAATTGGCTACTAGTGGGCCGCAGAACTCATTGTGCCACCCACAAGAATAGCCTTTCAAACATGTCTCAAGCCTGCCATTACAGGCCTGTGTGTGCGCAGTTGCACTTATGCTCAGGTTGTCATTCCTAAACCTTTAGCCAATGCTGAGGGGGCAGTCCACTACCACCTGGTCACCACTAGGGTAAGTCCCGAGGGGTGGGGCAAATGGTAGGGGAAAAGCAGAGCAGGTGCACAGGTGTGTTCCCTGCCCTGGTAGTGAATAATCTCCAAGTGGGGTTTTCCTACCTAGGAAGTCTTCTTTTTCCATGAGTCAACATGGGGGAATTGCTGAATTACTGTTTTATCGTACTCCATGGAGTAGCCTCATGGTGTTTTAAAACATGTCCCAAGCCTGCCATTGCAGGCCTGGGTTTGCGCATATGAACTTATTCTCAGGTTGGTCTTTCTAAATCGTTGGCCAATGCTAGGGCACCTTACACTAACACTAAAGCACCTCAGGATGAATTCTGGGCTGGGGGGTGGAGTAACTGATGGGTGAAAGGCAGGGCAGTACACATGTGTTCCCTATCCACATAGTGAAGAACCCCAATGAGGTTTTCTCTCCTCATAGGTTAACATGGAGGAATGGCTGAGATTAATTTAAGCTGCAATGGTGGCTTATAGAGGAGCAACCTCATATTGTTTTTTATCATTAGATTCACAATTACAACTCCTCCCTTGTGGTATGGGTGGATTTGTCATCAATAGGAAATCCACTTCTAGAAAGTGGGCATTTCTCTGCACTAAACTCTTTTGTGTGTCTTGTTAACTCCAGTCCACACTGGAGGCTGGAAAAGCACATCTATGCATTCCCCAGACACAGCCTTAAACATTTGGCATTTATTTAGTGTGTTTTGATATCGCTCACAGCTACCCCAACGGGGTGTCCCGGCGCTCCTGTTCACTAAATACAGCCTAAGATGGTTGTTTGAGGCGGGAGAAGATCAACAGAAAAGGTGTGTTTTAAGTGCTCTCCGGAAAGGTTGTTCCTCTTTAATCAGTCGGATGGCATTCGGAAGTTTGTTCCAGAGGGCCGCAGTCAGCACTGGAAAAGTTTTACCACCGGAGCGAGTTTTCCTGAATCTAGGAACAGTGATAAGGTTTTTAGATGAGGAGCGCAAAGTCCTAAAATTATTATAGGGGATTAAGCAAGAGGACAGATAGGCAGAGCCTTTGCCTTGCATAGCCCGGTGTGCTAATACCAAGGCTTTAAATTCAGCCCTTTTATGCAATGGCAACCAGTGAAGTGCACGGCGGTGGGGGGTAATGTGCTCACGTAGTGGAAGACCAGTAACCAATCGCACTGCCGCATTCTGTACAATCTGGAGGCGATGACTGAGCCCTACAGATAGACCAGAATAAAGGCCGTTAGCGTAGTCCAGGTGCGAGGTAATTAACGCCTGGACTACGGTCTTCCTGGTGTTACTAGGCAGAAAATGAATGAACTTTTTTATCATTCTGATCTTAGCTAGGCATGCAGCGGAGACTGTGTGCACTTGATGTTGAAATGTTAGGTTAGAGTCCCATCTCACTCCAAGATTCCTCACAGAGTCTTTAGGGAGAGGAGGGGCACTTAAATCGATAGGCCACCAGATGTTAGGATCCAAGGGAGATGGCTGGTGAAAAAAGAGAACCTCCGTTTTCCCAGCATTCAGCCTTAGGAAATTATTGTCCATCCATTGGGCAATTGAGCGGAGGCAGTTTTTTAAAGGATCGAATGTTGAGGAGGAAATGTTATTAAATGAAAACAAGAGCTGGATAACATCAGCGTAGGAGGTGACCTTTATATCAGTTTGGGCGATGATATCGAAAAGTGGGGAAAAATAGACATTAAATAAAAGAGGACTCAGCGAGGCATGCCACTGGAATGACCGGCCTCTGCCATTTGAGGACTTGACTGGATAGATTGGAGCGAGAGTGTTTGACACTTGGCATCCTTGACTCCAGATCATGGCCCTACAACAGATTAGGATCTGCATTCCAAAGCCTTATGGCAGACAGGACTGAATTTAGGGAAGACATCTGTGGTTCAAAGAGAACCCTCATAACCACATCCACAATCAAAGACACCCTACAGCATACCTACTTCTGCCATACTTCAGCAGGGCAGAGATACACTTGCAGGGACATGGGACCAGACATCCTGAACTGTGAGGTGCAAACTGACAAAGGAATCTGTTGTGCACAAGAAAAAAACTGCCATTGGAAGGAACAGTCCACCCTAACTGAATAGTGGCTGGCCTGGGCTGACTACCTACTGCTGTGTGGCACCCTGAAAAGTGCTCACCAGGGGGTTGTTGGCTTGCCCCCTGTTCTTTGTGCAGGTCTCAGTGACATCAAAGACCTCATGTGAGGGACCTACACCAGCTATGTGTTTCACCTGGAGAGCGGTGCCCTATCAAGCGTCAACTTTGTCTGCTGGATCCTGACTGCAGCTCGATGTGAGCGTGGAACTAAGTACTGTGCCATGTGTGGCGCCCCCAAACTGTGCCCACATCCAAGGAGTGTGGCCCCTGCATCATGGGTTCTAAGCACACACAATCCTCCCATTAGCAGTGAGCGGATTTACCGGTTGCAGAACTCAGCGTGGCCCACTTCATCATTCCTAACTCGAAAACACTTCAACTGCATGCTCACTGCATGCAGTGTCTGATTCACAGGTTGCAACCCTCGGAAGGAAACCACATCCATACTGGTGCCTCATTCTTCCCCATGCAGTTCTACTGAACTTGTGCATGTTTGTGTGGGACTGGATTGTCTGGTGCCACTTATATCATTGCACACCAGATGAGCCACATTTCAGGGAAGTACAGCAACCCCGACTGTGGGTTGATTGTAAGCAGATTGTCTGGTGCAACTCGTATCATTGCATACCAAAAGTTATGCCTCGTTCTAGGGGGTTGCGACGAACCCAACAGTGGGCTGATTGTACCCGGATTGTCTGTTGTGACTCGTATCATCACATACCAGATGTTGTGCCTCATTCAAGGCAGGTATGGCAAATCTTACTGAGGGCTGATTGTGACCAGTTTCTCAGGTTTGACTCATATCATCGAGCACCAGTCGTTGTGACTAATTCTTGGGAGACATGGCAATCCCGAATGTGGGTTGATTGTGACCAGATTGTTTGTTATGACATGTATCATCACGCAACAAACGTTGTGCCTCTTTTGCAGGGATGTACAGTGAACCCAACCTTTGGTTCATTGTGACCCGATTGTCTGGTCTCAGATCAACACGCACCAGAAATTGTGTATACCCTCCCGTGGGTTGCGGGGGACAGCTGGACCCCCAACTCACAGAGTGTTCTGGATGGGGCCTGGGTGGTGAAAGTAAATGATTGGGCTGAGAAACACTTCCGAGAGCAATCAGAAGCAGGTCGAAAGACTGCGTGACCCCCTGACCCCCTGCGCTTCCCAGAATTTGGCTGGTGGCAGGAGGCAAATTAAGGGACCTCTTCATTAAACTGGGATAGCCTCTAGATGTTTCTACTTAACATAAAGTGGGTGGACTTCCCAAGTGGTGTCCAACACCCATTTGTCGACTCTTGCCTGGTTACCCCAACAGTTACTCTAGCCTTCTCCTCTGGCCCCTGACTGTGTGTGACTTCAGCCTTCAATTGGTAGTGTAAGGGGTGGGAGTTTTTTACTCTAACCTGTGTGCAGAGTAGAGGGGGTAACAGAGAGGTGTGGGAGGGACTGTGCCATGGGGTCCGCATTCATATTATCAAATGACCTACTGGATATCATTTGCACAGCGTTAAACTGCTGCGTGCATGTGTGCAAGTGTGCTTCATACAGACTAACCGATATCCTTTGCACTGCGTTACAGTGCCGTTTGAGTGTGCTGTATGAGAACGTTCTGCTAATATTTGCATCGTGCTGTAGAGTTGTTACTTGTATTGTTTCATTACCTAACAAATACTCCATTTTTGATATTCGTTTTAACCGTACGGCCTTGGCCCACGGTGCTGATGAAAGGTATAATAGATTCCTGTGTGTAAACATTCCTGATATCATTGTGACCTGAGGTGCACACTAGGAATTTGTGGATCTGATTTGTGTTATTTTCCAGGGTGAGCCAGGCTCTGAAAAAGTATTGCACCGTATAAGGGTGCTTGGGTAAAATAGAATGTTGCCCAATTGTGAATGTTACTGATGTCATTTTAAACTGTTGGGACTAGTACTGCTAGTAATATTTCGAAGTGTGATTATGCCCAGAAATACATGATGCTCCTGTTGTGTTAATTAATGTGTGTGTGGAATATAATCTTTATTTACTTACACCACATGTGAAGTCTCTTTTGTGACACTCAGTGTATGGTGTATTTATTGTGTGAGAGTGCTGTACCAATGCTTTACACGTTACCTCTGTGTTAAGTCTGACTGCTCAATGCCAAGCTACCCAACGGTGAGCGCAGGTTTTACAGTGAGTGAAATCACCTAACCCTGACGGGAGTGGTAGGGTCTGCCTAGCTTAGGCAAAATCTCAGCCAACCTGAAAGAACCACTTTCAACACAATCCATTACACTAACAGCTGCTATTATAGTCAGCACCGGTGGTTACATTCTTAGCATCAAAAGCAAGGATTTAATAAGTGTGCATTCTGAGAGACTCTTTGGCACTTTTCATTAGGATAACAGGAAGTGTGAACAAATGGTAACTTCTATTGTCAACACTCAGAAGAGGTCCCCATCTGGCACTTTTCATGTGCCCTATATTCAGAACACAGACAACTTAATACATCTGTCCGTGTATGAGGAATGTATTAATTATTTCAATTTAAAAATAAACACTGTCATACTGAGCAGATGTGCAATAGGAATATGATTTTACCTTCAAAACAAAGAGAAGCCAGAAAGCAGGCGACAGAAAAAGCAGTCCTCATGCTGATTGTAATAACGTCTGGAAGTATCCAGTTATGTTCTGATTACAGAGTTCCTTGAGGTATAGTTCCTGTGCTCACTAAAACACAGTAGAAGAAAGAAATAAGAAGCTACACTAATCTGAAGAAATTACACAATTTAATTTGCAACTAAAACAATTATAATGCAACATCAGTTTTTCAGCTTTTATAAATGTGTGGTTCTTAAAAGCTCTATTCAGAGTGAATTGACTTATGTCTGCTAACTACACTTCATGCCTTTAGTTGATCCAGCTCAGCTGCTGAGTTGGATTGATAAATAAAAAATAAAAAATCTCAGTGGGCAAACTGACCCAGCAGCAAATAGTAGATGTAGTACCCTCCAAAAACAAAACGTAAAAGTATTTTTTAATGACCATAAGGATTGGGGGGAGAAGGTGGAATTAAGGAATGGGAAATGGGTGAGGGGGGAGGGAGTAATTGAGGCACAAATGGCAGCTGCTGGACACCCAAAAATGAGGTACCGGTAGAGGTAAGTGAACAACAGAGTAGAGGGTGAGTATGGGGGCAAGTGAGAGGAAGCAATAGGGGTATGTACTGAGGACAGGCAATTCAGCAATATTGAGAGAGCAAATAAACACATGCATTCTCATGGATTGCTTCATGACAAAGCAAAAAGTAGTTCCATAAGTATGAGCATTAGAAGAATACAAGCCGGGATTCCAGGAGCATGCAAGTTCCTTTAGTTTGAGAGGAACTGGAATACCAAAGGATTGAGGATCACTACCCCAGCCAGTGATCCTAAACATGTAGTTCGGCCAATATAATGGGCAAATTTTTAACTGTAATCAGTGTTGGACTAGCCGTAACTGGCAACAGAAGTTTTCCCATGGGCTGGAAGGGTGGGGGCTGGTTTTGGAACAGTGGGCGCCGTTTTTGTTACTGCGGAACCGTTTTGTAGCAGTGCTGCAATGTTGGCCCCATGTAACAAAAGCAGCAGACATGTTTCCCACCGGCATCTACCCCATTCCCAGGACCCGGTCCGACTTAATTGCCAGGGCTGATTTGCGTTCTCAGTCTGGTTCTGAGTGTAACATTAAAAAGCATTGAAGGGAGACCAAAACGTCTCTGAAATCACCAGGATGTTATTTTACTGTAGGAACAGCAAATAAACATTGACAAAGCCATAGGTCTTGCCTTGAGACATACAAACTAGACAAAGCAGGTTAGTTCAGCACTCTCAAGCAACCGTATAGATATCCAAAGTGTAATGGACAAGTGTACCCAACACTAATTATACAACAGACATATTTTTCAAGGAATAATTTCCAGGAAGACCAATAATATCCTTTCACCAAATAAAGCTACTCACAAATAGTTCACAGAATCGAAATTTTCCTAGCTTAGTAACGGTAAGTTTCGATTCTATTAAGGACGCGGAGGCGAGGATTATGCTTTTCCTTTTCTTCGCTTTTATTTCCATAATTTTCACAGCAGCCCAGAAAAGCTCAATAAATGCTTATGTGTACCAAAACCAGGTAAAGCAAGCATTCAACAGTAAAACAACAGAATTTTTGTGTCCAGCAAACTACAGTTCCCATCATTCCATGTGGGCATAGTCCAACCATAGTCCTACAACAGTGTCCATAACATGTAGATAGGTCCTCCATCTTAGGTTCTCCTCCTCTTTCTTTGCGCGAGTCACGCTCCCATCTTACTGATCTGGCTTCGGACCTTCATTCCCTACCAGGAAAAAACAACAGCGTAAGCGTCCGAAAACCATACATTGAAAATTACGTACTGCACCAACATCACATCTAGAAGTCAACACTGTCCTAGAAATACGGTAATCACTTTACTTACTGCAGTACGGGTGGGAGAAAATCCTCCGGAGGAGATTGGGTGGGATAATCCTCGCCTCCGCATCCTTAATAGAATTGAAACTTACCATTACTAAGCTAGGCAAATTTCGATTCTATGTCAGGACTGGAGGCTTCGGATTATGCTAGTTCAAAGCTTACTCACCACCAAATGTGCAATATCCACCACTGGTTTAATGTAGAACCTTTTAAAGGTGGAGTCTGAAGACCAATCTGCTGCACGCATCAAGTCTTCCAGACGTGCTCCCAGGGTAAATGCCTTATAGGCCATCGCTCCCCTAGCTGAGTGTGCTCCAAACAAACTAGTGTCAATACCTGCTTCCTGCATGACCCATCTCACCCAACAAACAATGGTGGGCAAAGAGGCAGCCTTGTGTGGCTTCCTTAGTGCAATAAGTAGTTGTAATTCGCCCAGAGGACGAAGTTCCAGGGTCCCGTCTTCGTACGCTTTCAGGCACTGAACCACACACAGCTTGGGAGTATCTACAAACGCTGGGTAAGAAATTGCCCTCGATGCAGACTTTGTGCGACGTCCCACAGTAAATGTGACCCCGTCCGGGGAGAAGACTCTTGCCGTAATGTCCAGGGCCCGAACATCCGACACACTGCGACAAGATACCAAAGACAAAAGCATGGCCAGTTTGGCCGACAACTCCTTCAAAGAGAGATACTTATTAGGCTGCCAAGACAGAAATAAATTCAAAACAACATTATCGTCCCAAAGGACCGAGTAGCGTGGTTCTGGGGGCAAAGAAAGACGGATACCCCGTAGGAGCCGACAGACAAAGGGGTGCTCCCCGACTCGGGAGCCTTCCACAGGGTAATGAGCAGCCGAAATCGCAGAGCGCACTGCGTTAATGGTGCGATAAACCAGCCCTTCGGAGGCCAATTTGGACAAAAAATTTAATTTGGGAACAACTCCCGCGACCATGGGATCCAAACCCCGTCGAAGACACCAACGCACCCACCTATTCCAGGCGGAACGATAGCGCTTTGCAGTGCTTGCGGCCCAGGCCTTGGACATGAAGTTCTCAGCTTGTCCCGAAAGGCCCGGGAGCGACCTGCGTCGCCTGAAAGCCGCCAAGCCATGAGTTGCAGAGACCCCTGATTATGAGGGGATGTGACGACTCCTCCGGATTCAGAAGAAGACGATGAAACCGGGGGAGTAGGATTGGAAAATCCCAAGAAAGTTCCCGAAAAACTGGAAACTAGACTTGAGACCTCCAAACCGGCGTGATGATCACCAGTTCTGCCTTCTGACGGCGCAACTGGGCCGCCATCCGAACCACCATCGAAAAAGGAGGGAACGCATATGCTTTTTCCTGACTCCAATCCTGCAGAAAAGCATCCGTTGCCTCCGCCAGAGGATCCGGCCTCCAGCTGAAGAATCGAGGAAGTTGGTGATCCAGACGGGATGCAAACAGGTCCACTGAAAAAGGACCCCAGAGTAAATTCAATCGCCTGAACACTTCGACGTCCAGTTTCCACTGGCTGGAATCCCACAGATGTCTGGGGTGCCAGTCCGCTACTTGGTTGGCTCAGCCCGGCAGGTACTCCCCTGTCACGGAAACATGATGGGCCAGGTAGTAGTCCCAAAACTCCTTCTCCAAATTCGCTAGTGCTCGGGACCGAGGACCGCCCAGGTGGTGGACGTATCGAACCGCGGAGACATTGTCCATTCGCAGGAGAACGCATGAGCGTACTGAGTCCCGGGTCCAGCAGCGCAC
The DNA here is from genome assembly GCF_964261635.1 of Lissotriton helveticus. Taxonomy (NCBI): domain Eukaryota; kingdom Metazoa; phylum Chordata; class Amphibia; order Caudata; family Salamandridae; genus Lissotriton; species Lissotriton helveticus. Next base: position 1,795,864,563 of record NC_136068.1, read on the forward strand.
TGCGAAAGAACCCGCCAACAGTTCCAGGCAATTGATATGCAAGGCCTGTTCCTCTGAAGACCAAGCGCCGCCTGTGGAGAAATCCCCGCAGCGGGCGCCCCAACCTGACCGGCTGACGTCGGATTCTATTACTAGATCTGGGATGGAGCCAAAAATCGCCCGTCCGTTCCAAGCCTCCATGTGAGTGAGCCACCAAGACATTTCGTCTTTCACCTCCGCAGACAGAGGAACCAACCGATCGTACGACATACCCTTCCTGAGGTGATGCGCCTAGGCGTTGGAGAGCTCGGTAATGAAGGGGCCCCGGAAAGATTGCCTGGATGGACGAGGAGAGAAGCCCTGCTACCCTGGCAATCTGACGGAGGGACGTGTGGGATTTTACAATCGTATGTCGCAAGATATGTTTGATCTAGGCCATCTTCCGAGACGGAAGGCTCAAGGAGGCTTGCAAGGAGTCCACCACGAAACCCAGAAAAACTACTTTCTGAGACGGAGAGAGGACAGACTTGTCCTTGTTGATGACAAAACCTAACCCCTGCAGCAGGGTAACCGTCTGGTAAAGCTGAAGTCGCAGTTGCTCAGGACATGGGCCATCAAGAGGATGTCGTCCAGATAGATGATCATCAGAATACCCTGACTCCGTATGAATTCCACTGCCGGATGGAGTATCTTGGTGAAGCACCGAGGGGCAGAGGAAAGTCCGAACGGAAGGGCCGTGAACTCGAGCACTTGACCCCTCCAGAGAAATTGGAGGAAACGACGGTGAGGAGGGTGGATGGGCACCACTAAGTACGCATCCTTGAGATCTAGGCGCACCATCCAATCTTTCGGAAGAAGAACATCCTGAAGGAGATGGATTCCCTCCATCTTGAAATGCCGGTAGACCAACCATCCATTGAACTCTTTGAGGTTGATAACCGGTCTCTTGCCCCCGTCTGTTTTTTCCACCAGGAAAAGATTGCTGAGGAAGGCTGCCGGATGCAGAACTGAACGACAAATGGCCCCCTTGCGCTGGAGTTCCGATACCTCTCTGTCGATCAGTTGCGCATCCTCCCCTGTAAACACGAGAGGCCATGGGGGCCGGGATTGATGGGGGCAATTGTAGAACTCTATGTGGAAACCGTGGATCATTTGCAAGACCCACGCGTCCGCTGTAATGGCCGCCCACGCGTCTAAAAAAGCCGCAGCCGGCCGCCAATGCGCACCTGCTCCGCAGGGATGACACTTACCTCCGGAATTGTTGCCGCCGGAATTATTCTTGAAGCCTCCCCGGCCTCGGAAACGTTGACCCCGGGAGGGGTAAAAGTTGGTATAATTGGCTGAGTTGTTGTACTACCCTCGCCCGGAGCCTTCACCCTTGGTAAAGTTTTGACCGCCACGGCCGGTCGCGAGGCCCCTACCGCGACCGGCCCCGCGAGAGAAACGCTGTTGGACTGGGCCTTGTCTAGGGAAGTGAAGGTCGATACGAACTTGCCCAATTCTTTAATGAACGGGTCCCCGAAGAGACCTCCTTGGGCCACCGCTTCTGCCACCGAGGAGGCCAAGTCCCCCAACTTCGGGTCCAATTTGATTAGAAGTGAGCGCCGCCGCTCCGTCGAGAGGGCGCAGTTGGCGTTCCCCAGGAAGATGACCACCCTCTGCGCCCAATTCGGCAGGACCTCCGGTGAGATCACGGCCCCAGACACCTTTGCCTCCTCTGCCATGTCAAGGATTTTAGTAATGGGTCCTATAGCGTCCAACAGTTTATCCTGACAGGAACGCCAGGAGCGGTCAATACCCTTGCGGGGATCCTTTACAAATTTTGCAAGAAAAGTGGCCATCTTAGAATCTAGCTCGGGCGTCATAGCTACCTTGCCCTCCAAAGTAGGTGGGGGACATTCTCCCCGCAGGCAACTCCGCGCCTCCTTCGCATTGTGTTCCTCTGTTTTATCTGTGCCTGATTGTGCCTGTGCCTGTGCCTGTGCCTCTGCCCACCCCAACCTCGTCCAGTTTCCTTTCGTTATTGCTGCCATCTTGTTGTTGTTTTGCCTTACAGCCCGCCCCTCCACCCCGCGCCCGCCTCCCAGCTGACCCTCCCTCCCACAGGAAAGGTTAGGTCGACCTCGTTGACCACAGCGTTGTGACCGTCCTGACTCCGTCGGTAGTGGTCGCTCCCCTCGCTCCCTGGCTCCTGCTGGTATCGTAGCACTTCATTTGTAACATTGACTGATGCTGGTATCGTAGCGCTTCATTCCTAACATTGACTGGTGCTTTAATTTCGACTGAGCTCCGTCCTGATCACCTAAATTTGCCGCATTGCCTAATTACAGCGTAACGCTATTGTGTTTGCATATTGTAGCGCTTGTGTGCCAGCGTAGCGCTTTTACAGGCTCGCATTGTGTTCCTCTGTTTTATCTGTGCCTGATTGTGCCTGCGCCTCTGCCCACCCCAACCTCGTCCAGTTTCCTTTCGTTATTGCTGCCATCTTGTTGTTGTTTTGCCTTACAGCCCGCCCCTCCACCCCGCGCCCGCCTCCCAGCTGACCCTCCCTCCCACAGGAAAGGTTAGGTCGACCTCGTTGACCACAGCGTTGTGACCGTCCTGACTCCGTCGGTAGCGATCGCTCCCCTCGCTCCCCTCACTCCCTGGCTCTTGCTGGTATCGTAGCACTTCATTTGTAACATTGACTGATGCTGGTATCGTAGCGCTTCATTCCTAACATTGACTGGTGCTTTAATTCCGACTGAGCTCCGTCCTGATCACCTAAATTTGCCGCATTGCCTAATTACAGCGTAACGCTATTGTGTTTGCATATTGTAGCGCTTGTGTGCCAGCGTAGCGCTTTTACAGGCTCGCATTGTGTTACTCTGTTTTATCTGTGCCTGATTGTGCCTGCCCCTCTGCCCACCCCAACCTCGTCCAGTTTCCTTTCGTTATTGCTGCCATCTTGTTGTTGTTTTGCCTTACAGCCCGCCCCTCCACCCCGCGCCCGCCTCCCAGCTGACCCTCCCTCCCACAGGAAAGGTTAGGTCGACCTCGTTGACCACAGCGTTGTGACCTTCCTGACTCCGTTGGTAGCGGTCGCTCCCCTCGCTCCCTGGCTCCTGCTGGTATCGTAGCACTTCATTTGTAACATTGACTGATGCTGGTATCGTAGCGCTTCATTCCTAACATTGACTGGTGCTTTAATTTCGACTGAGTTCCGTCCTGATCAACTAAATTTGCCGCATTGCCTAATTACAGCATAACGCTATTGTGTTTGCGTATTGTAGCGCTTGTGTGCCAGCGTTTCAGAAAGGGGGTGGTGATGGACAGAGCATCTGAGTTAAACAGAACACTCATACCCAGTCAAAAGATCAGGGCTTGATCGATCACCGTTTTTTAGCTCACTGCACCATCCCAGTTCAGAACCTGGCTACATGCAAATTAGTCTGTCCCTTGCCCAGTGCATCATGGGAACAGGGCAGACCAAACTACTAAGCCAATTCTTTACTGGAAAGGAAACAAGCTTCCGGGGACCGGTTTCTGGCATTGCAGCCGTCTTTGGCCCAGCTTGCTTGAATCCTGATGGTGCAGTGAGCAAGGGACTCACAACTGAGCATACCCTGCCACTCCTCTAGTGGCCAAAACGATTCAGAAAGGGGGTGGTGATGGACAGAGCATCTGAGTTAAAACAGAACACTCATACCCAGTCAAAAGATCAGGGCTTGATCCATCACCGTTTTTTAGCTCACTGCACCATCCCAGTTCAGAACCTGGCTACATACAAATTAGTCTGTCCCTGGCCCAGTGCATCATGGGAACAGGGCAGACCAAACTACCAAGCCAATTCTTTACTGGAAAGGAAACAAGCTTCCGGGGACCGGTTTCTGGCATTGCAGCTGTCTTCGGCCCGGCTTGCTTGAATCCTGATGGTGCAGTGAGCAAGGGACTCACAACTGAGCATACCCTGCCACTCCTATAGTGGCCAAAACGTTTCAGAAAGGGGGTGGTGATGGACAAAGCATCTGAGTTAAACAGAACACTCATACCCAGTCAAAAGATCAGGGCTTGATCCATCACCGTTTTTTAGCTCACTGCACCATCCCAGTTCAGAACCTGGCTACATGCAAATTAGTCTGTCCCTGGCCCAGTGCATCATGGGAACAGGGTAGACCAAACTACCAAGCCAATTCTTTACTGGAAAGGAAACAAGCGTCCTGATCACCTAAATTTGCCGCATTGCCTAATTACAGCGTAACGCTATTGTGTTTGCATATTGTAGCGCTTGTGTGCCAGCGTAGCGCTTTTACAGGCTCGCATTGTGTTCCTGTTTTATCTGTGCCTGATTGTGCCTGTGCCTCTGCCCACCCCAACCTCGTCCAGTTTCCTTTTGTTATTGCTGCCATCTTGTTGTTGTTTTGCCTTACAGCCCGCCCCTCCACCCCGCGCCCGCCTCCCAGCTGACCCTCCCTCCCACAGGAAAGGTTAGGTCGACCTCGTTGACCACAGCGTTGTGACCGTCCTGACTCCGTCGGTAGCGGTCGCTCCCCTCGCTCCCTGGCTCCTGCTGGTATCGTAGCACTTCATTTGTAACATTGACTGATGCTGGTATCGTAGCGCTTCATTCCTAACATTGACTGGTGCTTTAATTTCGACTGAGCTCCGTCCTGATCACCTAAATTTGCCGCATTGCCTAATTACAGCGTAACGCTATTGTGTTTACATATTGTAGCGCTTGTGCCAGCGTAGCGCTTTTACAGGCTCGCATTGGTTCCTGTTTTATCTGTGCCTGATTGTGCCTGCGCCTCTGCCCACCCCAACCTCGTCCAGTTTCCGTTTGTTATTGCTGCCATCTTGTTTTTGTTTTGCCTTACAGCCCGCCCCTCCACCCCGCGCCCGCCTCCCAGCTGACCCTCCCTCCCACAGGAAAGGTTAAGTCGACCTCGTTGACCACAGCGTTGTGACCGTCCTGACTCCGTCGGTAGCGGTCGCTCCCCTCGCTCCCTGGCTCCTGCTGGTATCGTAGCACTTCATTTGTAATATTGACTGATGCTGGTATCGTAGCGCTTCATTCCTAACATTGACTGGTGCTTTAATTTCGACTGAGCTCCGTCCTGATCACCTAAATTTGCCGCATTGCCTAATTACAGCGTAACGCTATTGTGTTTGCATATTGTAGCGCTTGTGTGCCAGCGTAGCGCTTTTACAGGCTCGCATTGTGTTACTCTGTTTTATCTGTGCCTGATTGTGCCTGCGCCTCTGCCCACCTCAAACTCGTCCAGTTTCCTTTCGTTATTGCTGCCATCTTGTTGTTATTTTGCCTTACAGCCCGCCCCTCCACCCCGCGCCCGCCTCCCAGCTGACCCTTCCTCGCCCCTCCCCCTCCCACTTATGTCAGATGCATTTGCGTGCAGCGTTCACGTGCAGCGGTCGCGCCCCATGCGCGCCGAAGGTGCGCCAAAGGTAAGCCCGTCTACGCCTGTCCGCGCCTGGACCGCGCCCAGCGCCAGACCCCCTGCTCCCCGCAAGACCCACCCCGTCCACATCACATACGACGCCGCTACCCTCTCAGCTCTAAACCCCGGCCGCTCACCACAATGCTACCTGGCTGCCCCGGGACACACCCATGGACCCTTCACCTGCCACTCCTGCAAGTTCGACTGCATCAAGACCCACACCAAACCCACTAACCCCAAACAGTGCCCCGACAACAACTACCTGAAGTGCATCCTTCTCAACACCCGCTCGGTCCACAAACACTCCATTGAACTCTGAAATCTCCTCGACACCACATCCCCGGACGTCGCCTTCCTCACAGAAACCTGGATGAACGCCTCTTCAGCCCCCGACATCGCCATAGCCATCCCGGACGGCTACAAGGTCATCTGGAAGGACCGCACCAACCAAACAGGAGGAGGCATCGCCATAGTCCACAAGAACACCATCCGCATCACGACCAGTTCCGACGATAACCTCGCAACCGCAGAACACCTTCACTTCCAGATCCACACCGACCCCAAGACCACACTCAGAGGCACCCTCATCTACCGACCCCCAGGACCCCGCACACAATTCAGCGAAGACATCACTGACTTTATCAGCCCACATGCCCTCCCCTCCGAAAACTACATTCTACTGGGAGACCTGAACTTCCACCTTGAAAAGAAGAACGACTGCAATACCACCAATCTTCTAGACAACCTGAACAATCTCGGACTCAAACAACTTGTTGACACCCCCACCCACTTTGCCGGACACACGCTCGACCCAATCTTCACCTCCAGCAAGCACATCTCTTTCGATCACACTACTACTCTCCATTGGACGGACCACAACTGCGTTCACTTCACCTACAAAAAGACCTCGTCCCACAACCCCCCACAACCTATTCCCCGAAGAAACTGGAACAAAATCACTACCGACCAGCTCCTCACATCGCTTCACCAAAACCCTCCCGCCAAATCATCGGACCCAAACCAAGCAGCCACCAACCTCACTCAATGGATCACCCACAGCATTGACGAACTAGCACCCCTGAAAAACCATCAAATCAAGCAAGGCAACAAAAAAGCCCCCTGGTTCAACGACGACCTTAAGATATCCAAAAAGCTCTGTCGTACCCTCGAGAAAGCCTGGAGAAAAAAACCCAACCACTGACAACCTGGCCTCCTTCAAGAACGCCACCCGCAAACACCACCAACTCATCCGATCCACCAAGAAATCAGCATTCAAGGATCGACTTGACAACAACGCCCAAAACAGCAAGGAACTATTCAACATCGTCAAAGAATTTACCAACCCCAACGGTGGCTTCAATGACATCACCCCCTCCCAAGACCTCTGCGACTCTCTATCCTCATTCTTCTACAACAAAATCGCAAACATACATAACAGCTTCTTAAACCAATCCGAAGACCAGCCCACTTCACCCACCCCCGAACCAAAACCGCACTCTAACAACCTATACGCCTGGAACACTATCACCACCGAAGACACCATCCGCTTGATGAACTCCATCCACTCAGGATCGCCAACCGACCCTTGCCCCCACCACATTTTCAACAAAGCAGACTGTATCATCGCACCCCATCTCCGCGATGTCATCAACTGCTCCTTCAATTCCGCTACCTTCCCGGAAAACTGGAAACATGCCGAACTCAGCGCCATTCTAAAGAAACCCACAGCAGACCCCACTGAACTTAAGAACTATCGCCCCATCTCGCTCCTCCCGTTCCCCGCCAAAGTCATAGAGAAAGCCGTCAACAGTCAACTCGCCGCCTTCCTTGAATCCAACAAATCCCTTGACCCCTCACAATCCGGTTTCCGAGCCAAACACAGCACCGAAACCGCCCTCATCACAGCTACAGATGACATCCGAACGCTTCTGGACAACGGAGAAACAGCTGCCCTCATCCTACTTGACCTCTCCGCAGCCTTTGACACAGTCTGTCATAACACCCTCATACAACGCCTCAGCAACGTCGGAATACAAGGAAAAGCACTGGAATGGATCATCTCGTTCCTCGCTGGAAGAACCCAGAGAGTCCGCCTCCCCCCTTTCAGATCAGAGGCCACCGAAGTCATCTGCGGCGTACCACATGGATCATCACTCAGCCCCACCCTCTTCAACGTATACATGAGCCCTCTCGCTTCCATCGCACGTCAACACAACCTCAACATCATCTCCTACGCAGACGACACCCAGCTGATCCTCTCTCTCACCAAAGACCCAAACACCGCCAAAACCAACCTACACGAAGGAATGAAAGATGTAGCCGAGTGGATGAAGAACAGTTGTTTAAAACTAAACTCGGACAAAACGGAAGTCCTCATCTTAGGTTCATCCCCCTCTGCCTGGGACAACTCTTGGTGGCCACCTGCCCTGGGATCAGCACCCACACCTACGTATCACGCACGCAACCTAGGCTTCATCCTAGACTCCTCTCTCTCGATGTCCAGACAAGTCAACGCCGTCTCATCATCCTGCTTCAACATCATACGCATGCTCAAAAAAGTCTTCCGTTGGATCCCCACCGACACAAGAAAGACGGTCAGCCACGCCCTGGTCACCAGCCGTCTGGACTACAGAAACACCCTTTACGCGGAACCACAGCCAAACTACAGAAAAAACTCCAACGCATCCAAAATGCCTCTGCCAGACTCATACTGGACATTCCTCGTCAAGCTCACATTTCCGGTCACCTGAAAGACCTACACAGGCTCCCCGTCAACAAGAGAATAACGTTTTGTCTCCTCACCCACGCACACAAAGCCCTCTACAACCTTGGACCAGAATGCCTCAACACACGACTAACCTTCTACACCCCCACCCGCCAACTACGGTCATCCAATCAAGCCCTCGCCACTATCCCACGCATCCGTAAATCCACCATGGGGGGCAGATCCTTCTCCTACCTTGCGGCCAAGACCTGGAATTCTCTCCCCATCCGCCTTACACAGAACCACCTCTACTTCAGAAAACAACTAACAACTTGGATATTCGATAAGTAATTGCACCCCCCTCCCCCAAGCGCCTTGAGACCCTCTGGGTGAGTAGTGCGCTATATAAATTTCTGAACTTGAACTTAAACTCCTTCTCAAGGGGCTTGCGAAGCCTTCCCGCCACAAACTTCGCCACCTTGTCTCCGGGAGTCCAGGCCGCGGACCGCGGGTGGATGATCTCATCCCGGTCCAGCATTCCCGTATTATCCTCAGGCAATGCGGCGCCTGAAGTGGACGGTCTCCAAGAGCGGACCGAGTCCTCGTCATCCTCAGTATCCGCCGGTGTAATCCCTCCCGGTGAAGAGGGAGCCGTCCCCAAAGACCCCGAGGGTTCCGGACCCAGCGGTGGCGCAGGGGTGGGAGCGGTCGCCTTGGCCAAAAACGCATCGCGTAGGCGTTCAAAGGCATCACTATCCACACCCTGCGCCCCCGCGGAGGCCCCCTCCCTGCATGGCTTCTTCGGGCGGGAGGCTCCTCCCCCACAGGAACCGGGACCGCACTAGGAGCAACCGAATGACTCTGCGCCAACTTTGCGCACTCCTCCACAATGCGGGCAGACAGGCGGTCCGCCATAGGGCCCACTATCTCCGTGACACAACGGTAAATGGAGCTGTCTACCGCGTTGTAGAAGTCCTCATCATGGAGGTACTGGTACTCCCCCTCATAATACCCCTCACGCTCCATGCCCACAGGACCTGTTACAGGGACCTAAAGTACACCAGCAACACCAAGGGTGAGGAAGGCCATTTTAGGTAAAGGCCGAAAGGCCCTGCAATTATTAGGGTCTGGTTAGAAACCAGAATGAAGGCAGCACCCCCTTCTTGGCGCGCAGACCCTCCAAAGACCGGGTCCTCTCCGCCTCCCAGCGCGCCCTTTGGGCATACAAGGACCTACAAGGCTGATTTGGTCACTGCGACCTCACGTAGGCCTAGAGCGGTAAAAAAAACGCCCTGCTGAAAGAACCTGCCCGCAGGCGATTAATGCGGTAAACCCGCTATAACGACCCCGCGCGGGGCGTGAGGAAAATAGGGGCAATACAGACCCGGTTTACCGGGCGTTCAGGAGAGGCGGTGGGGTCAAGGCTCCGAAGCGACTCTCTCTCCTCAGCGCGGCTCCTCTATGTGAGGAAACCGCGCGGAGGAGCAGCGAGACGCCGCAGCACCCCCTGGTGGCCGCGTAGACCACCGCACATTGGGAAGATCACGTGAGGAGCGGCAGAGCGCTCCCGCGATGCAGGAAAAAGGGGGACTCTGTGGGAAAAACGATAAACACAATCTTAAACACCACAGAGCCCCCCTTGCTAGCGTAAACAATCGCAAAGTAATTTAAGTCTCAATCAATGCAAAAGGCCAAAACCCATAGAGATGAGGAAAGAAATGGCACTTAACTGGCTGCGAAGAAAGAGGAGGAGAACCTAAGATGGAGGACATATCTACATGTTATGGACACTGTTGTAGGACTATGGTTGGACTATGCCCACATGGAATGATGGGAACTGTAGTTTGCTGGACACAAAAATTCTGTTGTTTTACTGTTAAATGCTTGCTTTACCTGGTTTTGGAACACATAAGCATTTATTGAGCTTTTCTTGGCTGCTGTGAAAATTATGGAAATAAAAGCGAAGAAAGGAAAAGCATAATCCGAAGCCTCCGGTCCTGACATAGAATTGTTGTTACACATGTTGGTTTTATTTTTTTCCAGTATTCCCAGCATGGATTTTGCAAACACGTGTTTTGTCTAAACATAGACTTTTTCAAGACTGGAAAAGTAAATACTATAGATGTTGTTTCATATTTATACACAATTGTAAAGAATTATAATGCGTAATATCCAGTACTGGTGAGATTAAAACTTATTACATGCCTCCGTGTTAAGGTCATTACAAGGTCAAAAAATACACAATGTGAGGAGTGACGATAGACAAAACGACATTGAAACTTAAAATTTCAACAGTGATTTCAAAATGAGAAGAAGAGAGGAGAGAGGGTGATTGGTATTTTTCAAGATGTATCTGCAAAAGAGTTAATCTGCGGGTGAAGGAAAGCAATGATATACCCATTTAACCCCCACAAGCATAAATAGATCAAAAGTGAAATCACTGAAGGTCCTTGACGGTGAGAAGGCGTACTTCTTCGACTTACTGGAGGAAGCGAGCGACTGTGTGGAAGGATGGCGGACCGTGGGCTGCCAAGGTGGATCGCAACACCCGTCCCAGAACAACAAGGGCCAGGGGGCCTGGACTGGCATCACCCGTCACAAGATCCTCCTCTCGATGGACATTCTCCTCTGAAGTGACAGAACTGAGCAGCATTGTCTGAGGGGGGCCTTTTCATCGAAGGTAAGGGGGGTGGCTTCCCCCCGGGGTCCCGGCCTCTCAATATCTGGAAGGTGTGTGGCCGAAGATCCGTGGAGGTCTGCGAACTTGAAAGCCTCGGACTGTTACTGAGTCATATGATAGACTTCCGGAGAATTCGGCACTAGGTTTAAAGATGAGACGGTGTGGGGGCGTTTTGCAGAATTTCTCTAGGGGGTGTGTACTCCGTTTCTACATTATGACTTTTTCGGCGGCTGCAGCATCGCATTCCCTGATTTGATTGTTTGTGGGGTTATGGGGCGACAGGCACTCTGCGTATTACGATGGTGGTTGATTGGGGGCCCACTGAGCAGGGAGGCAGGGTGGGGGTGTGGTTGGGGGGAGGGGAGGGGTGTTGTGGGAATGTTTATGTTTGTTCGTATGGAAGCTATATAGGGTGGTCATCGGTATTCAGCAGTGGGCCGAAGGGGGTCCGGCGCATTCTAGAGCACTGTTCTTCAAGGGGTGATCAGTCTGGTTATGAAATGTTAATGGATTGGTTAACAAAAATAAAGCGCACGTTATTTCTGCAGCATCTGAAACGCCACGGCCCGGACATAGTTCTCCTACAGGAGACTCACTTGAGAGGGAATACTTGTAGGGTGCTGGACCGGTTCGGTTACAAGCTACTGGCCCACTCCGGGTTCTCTAGGGGGGTGGGAATTTTAATCCGCACAGCCCTTCCACTGATTGTCACGAGTAAATGGGAGGAGGACTCGGGCTGCTTTGTGTCACTTGTGGGGAAATGGGAGGGTCGCGCGCTACTGTTTAGCTCCAGCTACATTCCACCGGGGCTGCATGCCTCGACCTACACGAAGTTGGGGACCCATTTGGGGGAGCTTCCATGGAGTACTTTGATATTAGCCGGCGACCTCTAATGCAGTTATGAACTCAGATCTGTACCGCTCGGGGGAGAGACAGGGCCACAGGGGGAAGGCGGGTTTGAATAGTTTTACCTCTGCGCTGGGCCTCAGCGACATGTGGCGAGCACACCACCCCACACAAAGGCAGTGCACTTTTTACTCTGCTAGGCATGGATCCTTCTCCAGAATAGACCATCTCTTTGTCAGACTTTGTAGACTTGTGTATTATGTCCAGGGGGATATCAGATCACTCACCGGTGGGGGTCACTCTCAAAGGGGCATTGGGAGGGTCGCGCGCTACTGTTTAGCTCCAGCTACATTCCACCGGGGCTGCATGCCTCGACCTACACGAAGTTGGGGACCCATTTGGGGGAGCTTCCATGGAGTACTTTGATATTAGCCGGCGACCTCTAATGCAGTTATGAACTCAGATCTGTACCGCTCGGGGGAGAGACAGGGCCACAGGGGGAAGGCGGGTTTGAATAGTTTTACCTCTGCGCTGGGCCTCAGCGACAAGTGGCGAGCACACCACCCCACACAAAGGCAGTGCACTTTTTACTCTGCTAGGCATAGATCCTTCTCCAGAATAGACCATCTCTTTGCCAGAGTGGACCATGTGGGAGACTTTGTAGACTTGTGTATTATGGCCAGGGGGATATCAGATCACTCACCGGTGGGGGTCACTCTCAAAGGGGCAGTTACGACAAGAGTGGCCTACCCGCGGATAGACACATGGCGCCTCAAAGACGACTCAATAGTGGACAAACTGCGGGAGGGCTCCCAGCTCTACTTCAAGGAAAACTAGGACTCGGTCGACTCCCAGGTGATCATATGGGAGGCATTTAAGGCCGTTCTGAGGGGTCAGGCCCAGGCGTTGATTGGCGCGAAAAAGAGGGAAGAGGCGCTCCAGATGGCGCAGTTGGAGCGGGACGTGGAGGCGCTGGAGAGAGGTGTTGGGGGGGCCCCCATCGGCAGAGCATAGCCATGAGTTGGCCCTGAAGCAGCGGGAGCTCCGTTCACTGGCGGAGGGTGAAGCGTGGGCCTACTCCCATGCTGTGCACAACCGGATATATGATGCCGGGGACAAGAGTATGAAGCTGCTGGCGTGGTTGGAACGCCAGGATCGGGAGCGATCCTGGGTTGCGGAGGTGCGCGATAAGGCGGGGACCCTGGTATCAGCGGGAGTGGACATAGCGGAGGCCTTTGCCTCATATTATGAGGTAGTGTACAACCCAGTGTGCACCAGAACTGAATCTGATTGCGAGGAGTTCTTACAGGACTTCGTGCTTTCCACTCTATCGAGGGAGCAGACTGACAGCCTGGAGAAGGACCTCACAGTCCTGGAATTGGATGAAGCCCTTAACGCGCTTCAAGTTGAGAAGGCGCAGGGGCTGAACGGGTTCTCAGTGGAAATTTACAAACGACAGGCCAATGTTGTGACTGAACCCATTAGGAGAATGTTCCTTGAGGCGCAGCAGGTTGGGATACTGCCAATGGACCAGCGGGAGGCCACGATAGTAGTAATTCATAAGCCGAGAAAACCGGCGGACCGTTGCTCCTCATATCGACCGATATCATTCATCAACGTGGAGGCCAATGTCTTGGCTAAAGCTTTTGTGACGCGTCTACTCACAGTCCTGCCGGACCTGGTACATGTTGATCAGTCGGGATTTATGCCTCATAGGAGTATGCAACACAATTTACGCAGGTTTTATGAAGTGATGCATATGACAGAGGACGTGGGTGACACTCAAACGGCATTGATGGCGCTGGGCGCCTCAATGGCCTTTGACAGTATCGAATGGCCCTATTTATTTATGGTCCTGCAGCGCCTGGGCTTTGGGCCGGTCTTCTGTGGCTGGGTGTGCCTGTTGTATGAAAGGCCGGTGGCGAGGGTGAGGGTCAACGGAGTACTGTCCCGGGTGTTCCCCCTGCGGCGTGGTACGAGACAGGGGTGCCCACTGTTCCCTCTCCTATTCACCCTGGCACTAGTGCCTTTGGCCCATTGGATTAGGAGAGAACGGTCATTCTGGGGCTTGGCGCTTACGGACGATTGGGAGGATATGTACTCTGACGATATAGTCCTCTACATGGCTAGGCCCTACCACTCCATGGTGCAGGCACTTAACCTTTTCGAATAATTTGGCAGCCACTCTGGCTACAGGATCAATTGGTCCAAATCCTTGATTTACCCCCTCTCAGGGGCCCCCCAGGGGTCCCGTCGCAATGTACAGCATTGGTTGTCACTGAGGGTTTTAAATACCTCGGAGTGTTCATCACTAGGGACAGGGCTGAGTTCTTCACCAAAAAGCTAGAGCCGCATCTGGCAAGATTAACGTCAGACATCGCTCACTGGCGTTCCCTGCCTCTCACTCAGATGGGGCGCACCGCACTTTTTAAGATGTTGGCGTTGTCGCGTCTCCAGAACATCCTACAAAATTCGCCTTATCCGGTGCCAGATGGAGTGTTCCGGCGCATATCCCAGGCCCTGAGGACGTAGCTTTGGGACAGGTGCAACCCGAGAATCGCGCTGAACCAACTATCGAGGGGAGTGTACGATGGGGGGCTGGCCCTACTGGACATTCGGCTGTTCTATTGGGCGTCTCAGCTTCAGGTCATTAACGACTGGGTCTAGGCAGCGGACTCGGAACAGGGTTACGGGTGGATAGATACGCCAAGCTGGAGCGTGGTTGCGAGCCTCTTCTCTATTCACGGAAGCACCGGAGGGATTTGCCCTCGCACACAGGGGTAGTGCTGCAGTGCTTGAAGGAGGCTAACAAGTTCCTGGGCTGGGCTAACACCGTAACCGGTAGGACCCCGCTATGGTGTGGTGACCAGTTAACAGAGGTGAAGAGACTCACCGGATTTAAGGACTGGAAATTGATTGGCATCGAACACCTGGGGGATGTTTGGAAGGGGGATGCCCCTAGAACTTTTGAGTACTTGGGGAAGGAATAACAAATGCATGCCTCACAACACTATCATTACTTGCGCACAATATGTGTTTGTGACCTATCAATTTTATGTCCGCAGTCCAGACATTTGTAACCTGAATGTTCCCGTAACCACGTCTTAAGGAGATGCCAAAAGTAGAATCTCCTCATAGGATCTATTGTGGTGAAAGAGAATGGTATTAGAGGACCGTATTCATAAAGACACGGATTCTCAGGAACGCACACACGGTTTAAAATCCACTGTGTGGAAACACTAGGCAGTGAATGAAGCCAAACTTGCCAGCTGTACTATTTTTCCAAACAACCTCCTAATAATTTGTATATAGCCAAAGAATATGGGCAACATCTATTCTGGCCCATTTGAGATTATTAACCGCTTTGCTGCTAGGCCTTTTCTCCTCCTGTGCAAAGCCTTTTTTTGGCGATTTGGGGTACTGCGCGCTTAGGCCCTTGTAAATTTTTGACCAGATTAGGTATGCACGCCAAATTTGCGTCCTTTTCTTCAAACATCATGTGGATTCTAAAGGTGCCCAGGGTTTGTGGATTCCCTTGGAGGGGTCCCAGAAATTAACCAAAATATAGTGAAATGTTTGTTTTTTTCAGAAAAATGGGAAAAACGGGCTGCAAATTAAAGCCTTTGGGTTCTTCAAAAAAGGGTTTGTGGAGCTGAAATCTTCATTTTCCCAGCTTTTAGGGAATGACAGTCTTTTGTCAGAGAACCAACATTTTTCACACAGTTTTGGTATTTTTCTAGGACATAGCCTATTTTTGCTATTTTTAGAGCTTTCCACCTCCTTCCAGTTAATGGTAGAAATGAGTTTGAAAACAATAATGGATCCTGGAAAGCTATACATTTTCGAAAAGTAGACAAAAATCTGAATTCAGAAAGGGGTCATTTGTCTAAATCCATTAAGGTTTCTTTATAGAAACTAACAGGTAAATATTGGAATAATTGAAAATTTGTTGAAAAAAACAGCCTTTTGTCTCAACGTTTTCACCTATAACTTCTTGTAATTTTGACAGCTCTTGAAAAGCAATATACCGTTACATCCGTTAGACCTTCCTGGTTGTGGGGATATATAGGGCTTGTAGTTTCACCAAGAACCCGACGAACCCAGATCCAAAAACTGAGCAGCAACTTTCAATGGTATTTTTTTATTTACTGGGTGTAGTGCACTTTATCTTGGAAAATGTATACATGGAAAAATCTGTATGAAAGACACCTATGTATTTCTGAATTTGGTACAAATTATAGAGTTTAGAAACAGTATATAATTGCACATTTTCAACATTGGGAATACTCATACGAGCATGAGAATTATTGGTCATTTTTGGAAAAGATTTTTTTTTTACACAATGTCTTTCATTGGGAAGGGAGAAATGCATGAAAACTCAATTGGTAATAACAGTTGATTTACAAATCTGAATTACCCTAAGTCTCCCGATAAAAACGGTACCTCACGTGTGTGGGTCGGCCTTGTGCCTGCGACAGGAAACGGCGCAAAATGCAACGTGGTCACATCTCAATTTTGCAGCTAAAAATTGACCCTTTTATGGCAAAGTGCCCAGCTGTAGTTTTTGTACCCTAGCTCTGCCGGCACCTAGAGAAACCTAGCAACCCTATACATTTTTAAAAACTAGACACCCAGGGGAATTCAGGATGGGGTGACTCGACTGCCTACCACCAGGTTCTGTTACCCAGAATCCCTTGCAAAGCTAAGAAATTTACAAAAAAAACGCATTTTCTTCACATTTCTGTGGTGGAAAGTTCTGGATTCTGCGTGGATCTACAAATTTCCACCCACCGAGCGTTCCCCCGGGTCTCACAAAAAAATGATACCTCACTTGCCTGGGTCTGCCTAATGCCTGCGACAGGAAACAGCGCAAAACGCAACGTGGTCGCACCTCAATTTCGCGGTGAAATTGGGGCATTTTTGGGCAAAGAGACTACCTTTTGTTTTTGGACCCTAGCTCTGCCGGCACCTAGGGAAACCTAGCAAACCTATACATTTTTTAAAACTAGACACCCAGGGGAATTCAGGATGGGGTGACTCGACTGCCTACCACCAAGTTCTGTTACCCAGAATCCCTTGCAAAGCTAAGAAATTTACAAAAAAACAAATTTTCCTCACATTTCTGTGGTGGAAAGTTCTGGAATCTGCGTGGATGAACAATTTTCCACCTACCCAGCGTTTCCCCGGGTCTCCCGAAAAAAAATGGTACCTTACTTGCCTGGGTCTGCCAAGTGCCTGCAACAGGAAACAGCGCAAAACTCAACGTGGTTGCACCTCAATTTCGCAGTGAAATAGGGCCCTTTTTGGGCAAAGAGACTACCTTTTGTTTTTGAACCCTAGCTCTGCCGGCACCTAGGGAAACCTAGCAAACCTATACATTTTTGAAAACAAGACACCCAGGGGAATTCAGGATGGGGTGACTCGACTGCCTACCATCAGGTTCTGTTACCCAGAATCCCTTGCAAAGCTAAGAAATTGATAAAACAAACGCATTTTTCTCACATTTCTGTGGTGGAAAGTTCTGGAATCTGCGTGGATCAACAAATTTCCACCCACCCAGCTTTCCCCCGGGTCTCCTGAAAAAAATGGTACCTCACTTGCCTGGGTCTGCCTAGTGCCTGCGACAGGAAACAGCGCAAAACGCAACATGGTCGCACATCAATTTCGCAGTGAAATCTGGCCCTTTTTGGGCAAAGAGACTACCTTTTGTTTTTTAACCCTAGCTCTGCCGGCATCTAGGGAAACCTAGCAAACCTATACATTTTTAAAAACTAGACACCCAGGGAAATTCAGGATGGGTTGACTTGACTGCCTACCACCAGGTTCTGTTACCCAGAATCCCTTGCAAAGCTAAGAAATTGACAAAAAACGCATTTTCCTCACTTTTCTGTGGTGGAAAGTTCTGGAATCTGCGTGGATCAACAAATTTCCACCCACCCAGCGTTCCCCCGAGTCTCTCGAAAAAAATGGTACCTCACTTGCCTGGGTCTGCCTAGTGCCTGCGACAGGAAACAGCGCAAAACGCAACGTGGTCGCTTCTCAATTTCGCGGTGAAATCGGGCACTTTTTGGGCAAAGAGACTACCTTTTGTTTTTGAACCCTAGCTCTGCCGGCACCTAGAGAAACCTAGCAAACCTATACATTTTTTAAAACTAGACACCCAGGGGAATTCAGTATGGGGTGACTCGAATGCCTACCACCAGGTTCTGTTACCCAGAATCCCTTGCAAAGCTAAGAAATTGACAATAAAAATGCATTTTCCTCACTTTTCTGTGGTGGAAAGTTCTGGAATCTGCGTGGATCAACAAATTTTCACTCACCCAGCGTTCCCCCGGGTCTCCCGAAAAAGATGGTACCTCACTTGCCTGGGTCTGCCTAGTGCCTGCGACAGGAAGCAGCGCAAAACGCAACGTGGTCGCACCTCAATTTCGCTGTGAAATCGGGGCCTTTTTGGGCTAAGAGACTACCTTTTGTTTTTGAACCCTAGCTCTGCCGGCACCTGGGGAAACCTAGCAAACCTATACATTTCTGAAAACTAGACACCCAGGGGAATTCAGGATGGGGTGACTCGACTGCCTACCACCAGGTTCTGTTACCCAGAATCCCTTGCAAAGCTAAGAAATTGACAAACAAAATGCATTTTCCTCACTTTTCTGTGGTGGAATGTTCTGGAATCTGCGTGGATCAACAAATTTCCACCCACCCAGCGTTCCCCCGGGTCTCTCGAGAAAATTGGTACCTCACTTGCCTGGGTCTGCCTAGTGCCTGCGACAGGAAACAGCGCAAAATGCAACGTGGTCGCACCTCAATTTCGCAGTGAAATCGGGCCCTTTTTGGGCAAAGAGACTACCTTTTGTTTTTTAACCCTAGCTCGGCCGGCACTTAGGGAAACCTAGCAAACCTATACATTTTTGAAAACTAGACACCCAGGGTAATTCAGGATGGGGTGACTCGACTGCCTACCACCAGGTTCTGTTACCCAGAATCCCTTGCAAAGCTAAGAAATTTACAAAAAAACACATTTTCCTCACATTTCTGTGGTGGAAAGTTCTGGAATGTGCGTGGATCAACAATTTTCCAACCACCCAGCGTTCCCCCGGGTCTCCTGAAAAAAATGGTACCTCACTTGCCTGGGTCTGCCTAGTGCCTGCGACAGGAAACAGCGCAAAACGCAACGTGGTCGCACCTCAATTTCGCAGTGAAATCTGGCCCTTTTTGGGCAAAGAGACTACCTTTTGTTTTTTAACCCTGGCTCTGCCGGCACCTAGGGAAACCTAGCAAACCTATACATTTTTTAAAACTAGACACCCAGGGAAATTCAGGATGGGTTGACTTGACTGCCTACCACCAGGTTCTGTTACCCAGAATCCCTTGCAAAGCTAAGAAATTGACAAAAAAAAAAACATTTTCCTTACTTTTCTGTGGTGGAAAGTTCTGGAATCTGCGTGGATCAACAAATTTCCACCCACCCAGCGTTCCCCCATGTCTCTCGAAAAAAATGGTACCTCACTTGCCTGGGTCTGCCTAGTGCCTGCAACAGGAAACAGCGCAAAACGCAACGTGGTCGCTTCTCAATTTCGCGGTGAAATCGGGCACTTTTTGGGCAAAGAGACTACCTTTTGTTTTTGAACCCTAGCTCTGCCGGCACCTAGAGAAACCTAGCAAACCTATACATTTTTGAAAACTAGACACCCAGGGGAATTCAGTATGGGGTGACTCGACTGCCTACCACCAGGTTCTGTTACCCAGAATCCCTTGCAAAGCTAAGAAATTGACAAAAAATGCATTTTCCTCACTTTTCTCTGGTGGAAAGTTGTGGAATCTGCGTGGATCAACAAATTTCCACTCACCCAGCGTTCCCCCGGGTCTCCCGAAAAAGATGGTACCTCACTTGCCTGGGTCTGCCTAGTGCCTGCGACAGGAAGCAGCGCAAAACGCAACGTGGTCGCACCTCAATTTCGCTGTGAAATCGGGGCCTTTTTGGGCTAAGAGACTACCTTTTGTTTTTGAACCCTAGCTCTGCCGGCACCTAGAGAAACCTAGCAAACCTATACATTTTTGAAAACTAGACACCCAGGGGAATTTAGGATGGGGTGACTCGACTGCCTACCACCAGGTTCTGTTACCCAGAATCCCTTGCAAAGCTAAGAAATTGACAAACAAAATGCATTTTCCTCACTTTTCTGTGGTGGAATGTTCTGGAATCTGCGTGGATCAACAAATTTCCACCCACCCAGCGTTCCCCCGGGTCTCCCGAAAAAAATGGTACCTCACTTGCCTGGGTCTGCCTAGTGCCTGCAACAGGAAACAGTGCAAAACGCAACATGGTCGCACCTCAATTTCGCGGTAAAATCGGGCCCTTTTTGGGCAAAGAGACACCTTTTGTTTTTTAACCCTAGCTCTGCCGGCACCTAGGGAAACCTAGCAAACCTATACATTTTTGAAAACTAGACACCCAGGTGCCCCGGCGGTCGGGTGACGTCAGCGGAGCGCCCGGAGGCGCGGGACAAAACCAGGAGAGCCGAGCACTGCTGGCGAGCGCTGTGGGGGGAAGCTGCCACCAGGGAAGCCAAACGCTCTGGGGAGGACCTGCCACACGAACCTGGTGCCGTGAGGGGAACGGCTGTGAAACCCACTTACTTGGCCAGCAACCCGACCGCCGTGAGGGCAAGGGACTACATCCCCCAGGTGCCCCGGCGATCGGGTGACGTCAGCGGAGCGCCCGGAGTCGCGGGACAAAACCAGGAGAGCCGAGCGCTGCTGGCGAGCGCTGTGGGGGGAAGCTGCCACCAGGGAAGCCAAACGCTCTGGGGAGGACCTGCCATACGAACCTGGTGCCGTGAGGGGAACGGCTGTGAAACCCACTTACTTGGCCAGCAACCTGACCGCCGCGAGGGCAAGGGACTACATCCCCCAGGTGCCCCGGCGGTCGGGTGACGTCAGCGGAGCGCCCGGAGGCGCGGGACAAAACCAGGAGAGCCGAGCGCTGCTGGCGAGCGCTGTGGGGGGAAGCTGCCACCAGGGAAGCCAAACGCTCTGGGGAGGACCTGCCACACGAACCTGGTGCCGTGAGGGGAACGGCTGTGAAACCCACTTACTTGGCCAGCAACCCGACCACCGGGAGGGCAAGGGACTACATCCCCCAGGTGCCCCGGCGGTCGGGTGACGTCAGCGGAGCGCCCGGAGGCGCGGGACAAAACCAGGAGAGCCGAGCGCTGCTGGCGAGCGCTGTGGGGGGAAGCTGCCACCAGGGAAGCCAAACGCTCTGGGGAGGACCTGCCACACGAACCTGGTGCCGTGAGGGGAACGGCTGTGAAACCCACTTACTTGGCCAGCAACCCGACCGCCGCGAGGGCAAGGGACTACATCCCCCAGGTGCCCTGGCGGTCGGGTGACGTCAGCGGAGCGCCCGGAGGCGCGGGACAAAACCAGGAGAACCTCTCGCACCGCGAGTCGCGCGCGGGAGCGGCCGGGCTAAGGCCGGGACAAGGGCGGGACCATCTAAGGCCATCATAGGCCAGAGGAGGCCGGGACGGGCCACCCCCCCTGGCCGTGCAACCTAAATAGGTAAGCCCTCTTGTGCCAAGGCATTCCCAGTCCCTGTAGGTGCCTGCTGCTACTCACAACATGTCTCTGAAGGGGGCCTCAAAAATTTCTACTGTGACTAGGGACCTTGCCAGGGGGACAATGGTTCACTACTTAACCAAGACAACACCGTCTATGGCCCAACAACCTGCAAGAACACCTCGAGAACGATTGTTTACTGACCATTCCCATAGTGATATCACTCCCCCTCAGTCTGCCGTCGCATCACCAAATCTATCATTTCTGAGGGAACTTAATAGTTTATGCAAAACTGACTATGCGGCCGTTAAGTCAACATCAGAGCATATTAATGCCTCCTTTTGTCCTACAGTCACCACAAGCCCCTATCCTAGTACTTCATCCCCACCCCATGGAAACCTCCTGTCTACTTCCCTTTGCCCACCTGCAATAGGTAACACAAACCCCATAATGTTTTTTCAGGACCTTTCAGGTGAAAGGAAACGATCAGCCATTCAACAAACAGGCACGCAAGCTAAGGAGAATAAATTGCTTGCACCTCCCACTTCACCATCTCTTTTGGCTCAGATTCAAATTATCTTTAATGCCACAATACACCCATTAATAGAAAGGATGAACGATCTTGGGGTCAGGATCGCGGCAATAGAGGAAGTGATTAAGACAAACTCAAGTCTCCCAAAAAATACCGCGGACCATAACCAATATCAGCCTTTATGCGACACGGTAAAGTTTTTAACAACTCCACAAAGTAGTGTTCTTCAAATCCAACAGGCAACACCAGGTTTGCTAACCCAACCTAGCGAGAAAGTTCCCACCGAAACAAAAACAGCACACTGCTGTTCCCTTAAACAGGGGTTGAACAAATTAATCACACCACTTAAAAGGTCACCTCCCAAGATAAGGAACATGCAAAGCAAAACAAATCACATCCACTTACCACCGGAGGCTGCCCCATTTGTGGGTGTCCTCTCTGGGGTGCCTGAACCCACAAAGGGAAAAACTGAAACTGAACAGGAGCTGAGAAACAAGGCACATTTTTGGCTAACAAAGAATAGACCCCTACCCCCGACATCGACGGTAGAATACAATGTGTTAGAAGGGTGGGATGGTTACGTCCGCTTCGAAAAGAGAGATCCGGTGATCTAGTGCTGATAAAGTTTGTTAATAGTAACGTTGTCCCTTACCTCCAGTCTTGGAAACCACAGATAGGAGATGGACCTATACACACCTGGGGACTGTCTGATTTTTATCCCAGAGAATCACTTTACCCCGATACAAAATCATCGAAGAGACTAATTTTTGGTTGGGCAAAAACGGCTCCGGGGTGAGGGTTTTTTTATACCCAGACTCTGACTTGATATACCACAGATTGTTTTGGTACCTGACCTTTTTTAAAGATCCCATGTTATAATGTTATTTATTGATATTTACTGTGATATGATTTGAAATGTAACTGTGTATATATTTCTGCTATGTGCTTTTATGATTTTATACTTAAATCGAATAAAGCTAAAGTTACTTACTTACTTACTAGACACCCAGGGGAATTCAGGATGGGTTGACTCGACTGCCTACCACCAGGTTCTGTTACCCAGAATCCCTTGCAAAGCTAAGAAATTGACAAAAAAACGCATTTTCCTCACTTTTCTGTGGTGGAAAGTTCTGGAATCTGCGTGGATCAACAAATTTCCACCCACCCAGCGTTCCCCCGGGTCTCCCGAAAAAAATGGTACCTCACTTGCCTGGGTCTGCCTAGTGCCTGCGACAGGAAACAACGCAAAATGCAACATGGTCGCACCTCAATTTCGCGGTGAAATCGGGCCTTTTTGGGCAAAGAGACTACATTTTGTTTTTTAACCCTAGCTCTGCTGGCACCTAGGGAAACCTAGCAAACCTATATATTTTTGAAAACTAGACACCCAGGGTAATTCAGGATGGGGTGACTCGACTGCCTACCACCAGGTTCTGTTACCCAGAATCCCTTGCAAAGCTAAGAAATTGACAAGAAAAACACATTTTCCTCACATTTCTGTGGTGGAAAGTTTTGGAATCTGCGTGGATCAACAATTTTCCACCCACCCAGCGTTTCCCTGGGTCTCCCGAAAAAAATGGTACCTCCCTTGCGTTGTTAGGCATAGTTTATGGCTGCGACATGAAACAGCGCAAAACGCAACGTGGTTGCACCTCAATTTCCCAGTGAAATCTTGCGCTTTTTGGACAAAGAGACTACCTTTTGTTTTTGAGCCCTAGCTCTGCCAGCACCTAGGGAAACCTAGCAAACCTAGAGTTCAGGATGGGGTGACTCGACTGCCTACCACCAGGTTTTGTTACCCAGACTCCCTTGCAAAGCTAAGAATTTGACAAAAAAAACACATTTTCCTCACATTTCTATGGTGGAAAGTTCTGGAATCTGCGTGGATCAACAAATTTCCACCCACCCAGCGTTCCCCCAGGTCTCCCAAAAAAATGGTACCTCACTTGCATGGGTAGGCATAGTGGCTGCGACACGAAACAGCGCAAAATGCAACGTGGTCGCACCTCAATTTCCCAGTGAAATCTTGTGCTTTTTGGACAAAGAGACTACCTTTTGTTTTTGAGTCCTAGCTCTGCCAGCACCTAGGGAAACCTAGCAAACCTATACATTTGTGAAAAGTAGACATGCAGGGGAACTCAGGATGGGGTGACTCGGCTGCCTACCACCAGGTTTTGTTACCCAGAATCCCTTGCAAAGCTAAGAATTTGACAAAAAAACACACATTTTCCTCACATTTCTGTGGTGGAAAGTTCTGGAATCTGCGTGGATCAACAAATTTCCACCCACCCAGCGTTCCCCCAGGTCTCCCAAAAAAAATGGTACCTCACTTGCGTGGGTAGGCATAGTGGCTGCGACATGAAACAGCGCAAAACGCAACGTGGTCGCACCTCAATTTCCCAGTGAAATCTTGCCCTTTTTGGAGAAAGAGACTACCTTTTGTTTTTGAGCCCTAGCTCTGCCAGCACCTAGGGAAACCTAGCAAACCTATACATTTTTGACAACTAGACACCCAGGGGAATTCAGGATGGGGTGACTCCACTGGCTACCACCAGGTTTTGTTACCCAGAATCCCTTGCAAATCTAAGAATTTGACAAAAAAAACACATTTTCCTCACATTTCTGTGGTGGAAAGTTCTGGAATCTGCGTGGATCAACAAATTTCCACCCACCCAGCGTTCGCCCAGGTCTCCCGAAAAAAATGGTACCTCACTTGCGTTGTTAGGCATAGTGGCTGTGACATGAAACAGCGCAAAACGCAACGTGGTCGCCCCTCAATTTCACAGTGAAATCTTGCGCTTTTTGGACAAAGAGACTACCTTTTGTTTTTGAGCCCTAGCTCTGCCAGCACCTAGGGAAACCTAGCAAACCTATACATTTTTAAAAACTAGATACCCAGGGGAATTCAGCATGGGGTGAATCGACTGCCTACCACCAGGTTTTGTTACCCAGAATCCCTTGCAAAGCTAAGAATTTGACAAAAAAACACATTTTCCTCACATTTCTGTGGTGGAAAGTTCTGGAATCTGCGTGGATCAACAAATTTCCACCCACCCAGCGTTCCCCCAGGTCTCCCGAAAAAAATGGTACCTCACTTGCGTGGGTAGACATAGTGGCTGTGACATGAAGCAGCGCAAAACGCAACGTGGTCGCCCCTCAATTTCACAGTGAAATCTTGCGCTTTTTGGACAAAGAGACTACCTTTTGTTTTTGAGCCCTAGCTCTGCCAGCACCTAGGGAAACCTAGCAAACCTATACATTTTTTAAAACTAGACACCCAGGGGAATTCAGGATGGGGTGACTCGTCTGCCTACCCCCAGGTTTTGTTACCCAGAATCCCTTGCAAATCTAAGAATTTGACAAAAAAAAAACATTTTCCTCACATTTCTGTGGTGGAAAGTTCTGGAATCTGCGTGGATCAACAAATTTCCATGCACCCAGCGTTCCCCCAGGTCTCCTGAAAAAAATGGTACCTCACTTGCGTGGGTAGGCATAGTGGCTGTGACATGAAACAACGCAAAACGCAACATGGTCGCACCTCAATTTCCCAGTGAAATCTTGCCCTTTTTGGACAAAAAGACTACCTTTTGTTTTTGAGCCCTAGCTCTGTCAGCACCTAGGGAAACCTAGCAAACCTATACATTTTTGAAAACTAGACACCCAGGGGAATTCAGGATGGGGTGACTCGTCTGCCTACCCCCAGGTTTTGTTACCCAGAATCCCTTGCAAATCTAAGAATTTGACAAACAAAACACATTTTCCTCACATTTCTGAGGTGGAAAGTTCTGGAATCTGCGTGGATCAACAAATTTCCACCCACCCAGCGTTCCCCCAGGTCTTCCGAAAAAAATGGTACCTCACTTGCGTGGGTAGGCATAGTCGCTGCGACATGAAACAGCGCAAAACACAACATGGTCGCACCTCAATTTCCCAGTGAAATCTTGCCCTTTTTGGACAAAGAGACTACCTTTTGTTTTTGAGCCCTAGCTCTGCCAGCACCTAGGGAAACCTAGCAAACCTATACATTTTTGAAAACTAGACACCCAGGGGAATTCAGGATGGGGTGACTCGACTGCCTACCACCAGGTTTTGTTACCCAGAATCCTTTGCAAAGCTAAGAATTTGACAGAAAAAAACATTTTCCTCACATTTCTGTGGTGGAAAGTTCTGGAATCTACGTGGATCAACAAATTTCCACCCACCCAGCGTTCCCCCAGGTCTCCCGAAAAAATGGTACCTCACTTGCGTGGGTAGGCATAGTGGCTGCAACAGGAAACGGTTCAAATCATACGGTGGTGAATTTACAATACCCTATTGCCAAACTACCTTGATTTTTTTGGGGGGGCACCTGAGTTTTTGGCCCGGGGCTCAGTGGCCATCTTTCGAAACTACCAAACCCAAACAGTTCTGAAAACTAGACACCCGGGGGAGTCCAGGGAGGTATGGCATGCGTGGGTCCCCCAATGTTTTCCTACCCAGAATTCCTTGCAAACCTTAAAATTAGGTAAAAATATCACTTTTCCAAACTTTTTTGCGTGGGATCTCCGTGCCGGCAAAAATGTCCTACCACCCAGCGTTCCCCTTGTTCTCCTGAGTAAAATGATACCTCACTTTTTTCTGAAAAGTAGACACCCGGGGGCTTCCAAGGAGGTATGGCTTACGTGGATCCTCCAACGTTCCTTTACCCAGAATCCCTTGCAAATCTCGATTATAGCTAAAAAAAATCAAATTTTTCACACATTTTTATGTGGGAAAGCGTGGCATTACTGGGCTCACACAAATTTCCTCCCACCCAGTGTTCCCCAAGGTCTCCCGATAAAAATGGTACCTCACTTGCGTGGGTAGGCATAGTGGCTGCAACAGGAAAAGGTCCAAATCATACGGTGGTGAATTTGAAATACCCCATAGCAAATTGATTTTTTTTGGGGGGGCACCTGAGTTTTTGGCCCTGGGCTTGGCGGGAATCTTTGGAAACTACCAAACCCAAACAGTTCTGAAAACTAGACACTCGGGGGAGTCCAGGGAGGTATGGCATGCGTGGGTCTCCCAATATTTTTCTACCCAGAATTCATTGCAAACCTTAAAATTAGCTAAAAAAACACTTTTACAAACTTTTTTGCGTGGGATCTCCGTGCCGGCAAAAATGTCCTACCACCCAGCGTTTCCCTTGTTCTCCAGAGTAAAATGATACCTCACTTGTGTGGGTGCCCCAAAGCAGAACAGGCTAAAAATGAATTTTAAAAAATGGAGTATTTAGGTTTCACAAATTAAGCACCCCAGCATAGTCACAGGGCTTTGGCCCACCCACATAAGCGAGGTATCATTTTACTCGGGAGATCAAGGGGAACGCTGGGTGGTAGGACATTTGTGCCGGCAGGGAGATCCCACGCAAAAATGTATGGAAAAGTGGGTTTTTAACCTAAATTTACGGTTAGCAGGGAATTCTGGGTAGGAAAACATTGGGGGATCCACGCATGCCATACCTCCCTGGACTCCCCCGGGTGTCTACTTTTCAGAACTGTTTGGGTTTGGTAGTTTCCAAAGATTCCCGCCGAGCCCTGGGCCAAAAAATCATGGGAACCGCCTTGCAAAACCAAAATTGTTATGAAAGAATTAAGAATTTTCAGAATTAAGTTTTCAATTTTTTATCTTGGGATAATATTGCATGGCAATTGTGACAGACATTTTCAAGTTTGCAGGAGATTGTGGATAAAAAAAACCAATAGAATACACCAGAAAGAAATGACCATATACTCCCATGGTTTTTCAAATATATCAAATATATCTAAATTTAGTGAGTTATTTAGTGAGTTATTTATAGCTATAATGTACACCTTAACAGAGTTACTCAAAAGTCAAACATTCAAGCACGGCTATCTATTCCTCAAAGACACACACATACAGGTTGGATTTGGCACGAGGGCGAGTGATGGTTCAGTACATAAAATTTTATTAACAAGATATTTCAGAAAAATGAAATGCTCTGTCAATAAATAAATGCATAAAAACTGAACCAGTGACTCTTAACTCGTGAGCTGTAAAGCCACGACAAGGCACCAACCGTTTTACAGGCCATTCACGCACCTTTCATACCTAACACACACCAGACCTTTGACACCATCCGGAAGGAAAAGCAACACATTACAACATTCACAAAAAGGGACAAGGTACACCCTACTTCTGAAAGAGAAAAAAAACCAAATATTTCCGGACAGCCATCTAAACCGCAAGCACACACACACGAGGATGAGTGATAATTCAGTACATACAATTTTATTCGCAAGTAATTTCACAAAAATGAAATACACTGCGTATAATTGAAAGTATGATAAACTGAACCACTGACTCACAGCTCGTGAGCTGTAAAGCCACGTCAAGGCACCAACCTCTTTACAGGCCATTCATACACCTTTCGTACGTGTGACACATACAAAACATTCACACCGCCAGCCGCGTACCCATCACATTACAACACTCACACCAGCAGACAGCGCCATTCAAGGGCCCATCACTTTCACACGCCCATATATCTGCCACAGCAACTACACAAAATGATGGACTGCGTAGAGTGTCAGTCAACTAGCAGTGTGTGTAGTGACCAACAGAAAGTAACTACTCACACACCGCCAGCCGAGCGCCAGTCCACCCACACCACCATCCAAGCACCAGACCATGCACACCGCCAGCCAAACACCACTCAGCGCACACCAACAGCCAAGTACCACTCCACACACACCGCCAGCCAAGCACCACTCCGTGCACAGATAGCCAAGTACCACTCCATGCACACCATCCAGCCAAGCGCCACTCCACACACACTGCCAGCCAAGCACCACTCCGTGCATAGACAGCCAAGTACCACTCCACGCACACCATCCAGCCAAGTACCACTCCACGCACACCATCCAGCCAAGCACCACTCCACGCACACCGCCAGCCAAGCACCACTCCACGCACACCATCCAGCCAAGCACCACTCCGTGCACAGACAGCCAAGTACCACTCCACGCACACCGCCAGCCAAGCACCACTCCACGCACACCATCCAGCCAAGTGCCACTCCAAACACACCGCCAGCCAAGCACCACTCCGTGCACAGACAGCCAAGTACCACTCCACACACACCACCAGCCAAGCGCCACTCCACACACACCGCCAGCCAAGCGCCACTCCACACACACCGTCAGCCAAGCACCACTCCACGCACACCATCCAGCCAAGTGCCACTCCGGACACAACACCAGCCAAGCAACACTCCGTGCACAGACAGCCAAGTACCACTCCACGCACACCATCCAGCCATGCGCCACTCCACACACACCGCCAGCCAAGCAGCACTCCGTGCACAGACAGCCAAGTACCACTCCACGCACACCATCTAGCCAAGCGCCACTTCACACACACTGCCAGCCAAACACCACTCCACACACACCACCAGCCAAGCATCACTGCACACACACCACCAGCCAAGCACCAGTCCACGCAGCCCGCCAGCCAACCACCAGTGCACACACACCAACAGCCAAGCACCAAACCTTGCACTCCACCAGCCAAGCACCATACACTCACACCGCCAGCCAAGCACCTAACCATGCACTCCGCCTGCCAAACAAAAATCCACACACACCACCCGCAAAACACCAAACCATGCACTCTGCCAGGGAGGCACCAGTCCACAGATACCTCCAGCCAAGCGCCAGTCCACGCACACCGCCATCAAAGCACCAGCCTGCACACACCACAATCACATTTAGAATTCTTCTTTTCAAAATAACACTCAACAAAATGCATCATCCGAAGAAGAAGCAAAAACCGATCACGAGTTATGACTGCTGGAAATATAGCTGTTGTCATCAAGGGACTTGTGGACCAATATGAAGACATTGATGGCTTCCTTGGCAAGCCTATCAAAAAAGTTAATCCCAAAAACTTCTTCATCTCTTCAACATTTGTGGGAGTCCACCGGGTAGCTCTAGAATGGGGCTTAAGGCTGGCAATGTTGTCCCTCAAAAACTGTTCTGCATACAAATTAGTTTGCTCAACAATCTCTTGCAAAAACACATCGTCAAAAACAACTGAAAAAAATGTATTGGCAGAAAATTCTCAGTATTCACTCTACACCCAGGAACACCAGTGAACTCTGGCAATGCCGGCTGCACCATGCCAGGAGGAACCCAGAGGCCATCCCTATCAACGGGGGAGCAGCCACCCCAGCCTGCAGCCCAGAAGCCTCTTGCTGCTGTACACCAATGGGAAGCCTAAGAGCCACAGATACTTCTGGCTGCACAACACCAACAGAAAACATAGCATCCCCAGACGGCTCTTGCTGCACTACACCAACAGGAAGCCTAGCAGCCTGAGATGCTTCTTGCTGCACTACACCAATGGGAAGCCTAACAGCCCCAGATGCCTCTTGCTGCACTACACCAACAGGAAGACTAACAGCACCAGATGCCTCTTGGCGCACCACAGCAATGTGAAGACTTTTGGGCGCAGGCTGCAGCCCACCTGCCTCTTGCCAACGTAAAAAGAAAGGAAACCTTGCAGCCCTAGGCAGCAGCACAGATGCCTCTTGGCCCACTACCGGCACACCAATGTCCTCCGCTACCATAGACACTTCATCAGCACTTGAAGAAGATTTATCATCCGATGATGATTCCATGCGAAGAGAAAACTCACTGCCTGAATCTTCTGCCTCTACCTCTGGGTCCGAATCGGACTCAGTCTCTGAACCATGGTCAGAGGAAGACTCAAAAAGCAAAATAAGAACCTGCTGAGCAGTAATCCTGCGACTAGCCATTATCCTTACAAAGCAAGACTGCACACACAAGTGAACAACAGCCTACACTGTGCAAAGTAAGAAGTAAACAAGGTAAGGCTTTCACACAAAGATCAATACAATCCAAAACAATTTCACTCTTACCAAATATAGCTACACTCACCAGTACCTACTCTGCTGAGACACAGCAAAAAGAAATGATATCCCACTGGAAAGAAAAAAAATTACAGATTAGAAAACAAAGTGCATATCAAACACTAATGCTGAAAAAAAAATAAACAAACAAAAACACAAAGCCACACAAACTGCTATAAGTACAACCTTTTTCAAAAAGACAAACATCAAGGGAAAGTAGTACAAAATACATTCACTTACCAAGCACAAGCAACTACATAAGCTGCAAAAACAGCAGTAACAGACCCGCAACCTACAACAATCCAAACAGAAAAAGCCTGGAACAAGACAAACATAGAGAAGAAAAAAAAATGACTACCACATTTCACAAACAATATAACAATTAGAAAAACAACACACAAATTTGCCCCCAAATTTACATTCGCCCAGATGGGCCATCAAATAGGGCTTAGACCAATTTGGATTAGGTGAGGTTTACCATCAAGACACTGGTTAATTTTTTGAATTTTTTTTACTGCCAGACCCCTTTGGTGCCAGTCGGTCTTTTGCTCCTACCAGTACCCCCAATCACACGGGGGCAGTAAGGACATTCATACACCTTTCGTACGTGTGACACATACAAAACATTCACACCGCCAGCCGCGGACCCATCACATTACAACACTCACACCAGCAGACAGCGCCATTCAAGGGCCCATCACTTTCACACGCCCACATATCTGACACAGCAACTACACAAAGTGATGGACTGCGTAGAGTGTCAGTCAACTAGCAGTGTGTGTAGTGAGCAACAGAAAGTAACTACTCACACACCGCCAGCCGAGCGCCAGTCCACCCACACCACCATCCAAGCACCAGACCATGCACACCGCCAGCCAAACACCACTCAGCGCACACCGACAGCCAAGTACCACTCCACACACACCACCATCCAAGCACCACTCCACGCACACCGCAAGCCAAGCACCACTCCACACACACCGCCTGCCAAGAACCACTCCCTGCACAGACAGCCAAGTACCACTCCACGCACACCATCCAGCCAAGCGCCACTCCACACACACCGCCAGCCAAACACCACTCCACACACACCACCAGCCAAGCACCACTCTGTGCAAAGACAGCCAAGTACCACTCCACGCACACCATCCAGCCAAGCGCCACTCCTCACACACCGCCAGCCAAGCAGCACTCCGTGCACAGACAGCCAAGTACCACTCCACGCATACCATCCAGCCAAGCGCCACTCCACACACACCGCCAGCCAAGCACCACTCTGTGCACAGACAGCCAAGTACCACTCCACGCACACCATCCAGCCAAGCGCCACTCCACACACACCGCCAGCCAAGCACCACTCCGTGCACCGACAGCCAAGTACCACTCCACGCACACCATCCAGCCAAGCGCCACTCCACACACACCGCCAGCCAAGCACCACTCCACGCACACCGCAAGCCAAGCGCCACTCCACACACACCGCTAGCCAAGCACCATTCCGTGCACAGACAGCCAAGTACCACTCCACGCACACCACCAGCCAAGCGCCACTCCACACACACCGCCAGCCAAGCACCAATCCACACACACCGCCAGCCAAGGCAGTAAGGACAAAAAAAGGCCAACTGGCACCAAGGGGGGCGGACAGTAAAAAACAACCAAAAATATAACCACCATTGGAACCAAGCCTTGCCAAAGGGCTCGCTTCGACACACTACAAAATTCATATCCTAGGGCCTAGTGGGCCAAAAAACAGGAGGCAAAACGTCAAAAAAAGGGCCGATTTGCCCCAAGGGGGGGGGGGCAGAAATTCAAAAACATAATTACTTGCCACCAGGAAGAGACCCTTGCTCAAGGGGTCGCTTCCAAAACATATACATTGCCCCAAAACAAATCTCTGGTGCTAGTGGGGAATTTCTGTCCCCACCTGGGGGCAAAACGGCAGAAAAAATGGGCCGATTTGCCCCCGGGGGGCAGAAAATCAAAGAGATTATCACAGCCCACCTGGAAGCGACCCTTGCCCAAGGGGTCGCTTCCTAAAAACTAAATTTAAATTCCCTGGTGCTAGTGGGCATTTTCTGCCCCCCCTGGGGGCAAAATGGCAAAATAAACGGGCCGATTTGCCCCAGGGGGGACAGAAAAACATAAACACAATCATGGCCACCTGGAAGTGACCCTTACCCAAGGGGTCGCTTCCCAAAACAAACACATTGCCCCAACAAAAATCCCTGGTGCTAGTGGGAAATTTCTGCCCCCCCCCCACACCCACCGGGAGCAAAACGCCCGAAAAAACGGGCCGATTTGCCCCCAGGGGGAGTAGAAAATCGAAAAGTATTTGTCTGTCCACCTGGAAGCGACCCTTGCCCAAGGGGTCGCTTCCTAAAAGCTAAATTCAAAATCCCTGGTGCTAGTGGGCATTTTCTGCCCCTCCAGGGGGCAAAACGGCAAAAAAACTGGCCAATTTGCCCCCAGGGGGGACAGAAAATCAAGAACACAATCATGGCCACCTGGAAGCGACCCTTACCCAAGGGGTCGCTTCCCAAAACAAACATATTGCCCCAACAAAAATCCCTGGTGCTAGTGGGGAATTTCTCCCCCCCCCCCCCCCCTTGGGGGCAAAACGGCCGAAAAAATGGGCCGATTTGCCCCCAGGGGGGGCAGAAAAACGAAAAGATAATTATAGGCCGCCTGGAAGCGACCCTTGCCCAAGGGGTCGCTTCCTAAAATCTAAATTCAAAATCCCTGGTGCTAGTGGGGGCATTTCCGCCGCACGATCGCGACGATGTGCGCGATCGTGAGGCAGAAATGCCCTGCAAAGAGACCCTCTCCACTGATGCCTCTTTGCGGCCCCAAACCCCTCCCAAGCACAAGAAACCTACCTTTTCCCTCGGCGTGCAGGAAGCGAATTGATTCCCGAGCGCCTGGGAATCCCTGATGATGTCAGCGCGCGCTGACGTCATCTGGGATTCCCACGGGGAGGGGCGGGGGGGCAGCGGAAACTCTTCAGCTGCCATCCCCGTACTTCGCAAGAAGATCGCAGACCCTCGGGGGGAGCGCCAGCGCTTCACCCGAGGGTGGGGCTCATGACAAGCTGGGCTCGTCATCAGCACACGACCGGTGTGCACCATGACGAGCCCGGCTCGTCATCAGCCCCGAAGGGGTTAAATCCCTGTACTAAGATGTATGTTCTATGAATACAATTATTTCTAGCCTCAGACACCCAAACTGTAAAGAGTAACCCACTTGAGTAAAATCCCTCTTCCAATGTAACTAGTGAAATGAAAACAGCACTATCCTCCTCGAGATTCTGCTGTTTTCTAAAGTCCTATTAACAGTATTGCTTCATCCAATGCACTATATTATATCTCAAAACCAACAGTGCAAGAGGAAAGTATGTAGAAGTATCTATAAAGGTGTAAGTTATTTCAGATGTTTCTATTTTAATATTATGCCATTTGATACAACCGAATCATGGTCCAATGTCTCTTACTTATGTGTCTAGATTCAAGTTAGATCCCAAGAGGATATATATCCCTAAGTACCTACAGTGCAAAAAATCACCACAGCAGAACGTGTGAATTAGGATCCACAGAGGGAGATTTTACATGTTTGGTCATTACACATTCCTTTTCATGTCACAATGGACTGCACAATCCTAATCCTCCAAGCCTCAGTTGGATATACACAATGTTCCATCAGTTAGACATAACTAGTTAGCAGATACAATTATACATATTCAATCCAGTAGAAAGACATGGAGTTCCCTGTCTATATTTAATCCTAGATCCACCGACTTCAGTTTTATCTTGCCTTGAGACATGCTGGATATGCTAATGCCTTTGATAGAGCTGGAGATAAAAAATATGAATTTCGACAATTACAAAAGCATTTTTATTTCAAAGTGAAAGGGTTGGCAGTAAATTGCTGCCTGGCCTTACAAAAACAAATACAAAATAGGACTAGGGAGGTGATGGAGAATAGCGGGCAAAAAGGGTCAGGGTGGTGGGGGTGAGTAAAGGAAAAGAAGTGCAATAAGAAAGTAAAAGAGATGGAGGGAGACACACAAGGGAGAAGACAGCAAGGGGCAAAGGTAGAAGCACACAGGCAAGAGCAGGTCAGTGGGGGTTTGGCTATAAAATTCATTAGTCCAATCGGGGTTGTGCAGCGCCGTAACTTACCAGACACAAACGGATGTAGTGACCCAGCTAACCCGTGTCAATGTTACCAGAAGGAACACAGCAGAACTTATATCTGCAGGGGGAAGCAAGATGGCGGCCGCTACTGCGTCCGAGTGAGGAGCTGTGTGGCGTCCTACCTGTGGTCCGACCGGCTCGCTGTTTGATGTTGCCGTTTTTTCCCGTCCCTCTTTGGATGGAGTTCTCCCGTTTTGTCGCCGCCCTGCTCCCGGGACATTTTGTGCTGCTTGGCCTCGCTCGGCCCCCTGCCGTGCTTTAGGGACGGCGCGCCTCACCCTGTTGAACTTGGTGCAGCTGTGACCGGAGCCGCTGCGCTACGGAGAGCAGAAGAAGGGTTGTGAGAGAGTCCTCGGCTCGTGGTGGAAGGCGAGGCGGAGGCACGCAGTGGGAAGACGCTGGATTGCAGGCGCCTGGCTTAGTGAACCTCCAGGCTGCAAGGGAGTGGTGGTGGATGTGG
Organism: Lissotriton helveticus; assembly: GCF_964261635.1. Taxonomy (NCBI): domain Eukaryota; kingdom Metazoa; phylum Chordata; class Amphibia; order Caudata; family Salamandridae; genus Lissotriton; species Lissotriton helveticus. The sequence continues at coordinate 1,795,899,873 of NC_136068.1, forward strand.
ACTCCGACAGAGGTCAGAGCGGCTGCGGCAATGGAGCAGCTGTGAGAGGTGAGGCTGAAAGCCTGGGAGTGTATACATTGTTGCTAATCGTCCGGCACCAGCGGTAGTCGAGCAGGCTTGCTCCTTATTTCTTCATTAAAGGCACGATATTTTGGGACATTATCAACAACAGTTAGTTGCCTGTGAAATTTACGGATACATCGTGATTAATTGCTTCCAGCACCGCTATATTTTAAAGATTAACTTTCTTCGGGCAGTATAAGGGCATTCAATACAGTTATCTGTTTGTATTTCTATTAGCCCTGCAACATCCTACGTGATAATTATGGAGCCTAAAGGCAGAGGGACAAAAACAAAAGCTGTTACTAACCCAGTTAATGCTGCCAATTTAATGCCTAACAGTGTGGGAAATAATGCTTCAATGCCAGTGGCAGAGCCTGTTTTGCCCAATAGAGCTATTCCTGAGACTCAAGCTCGTCAGCAGGATGAGGTTAGTAAGGAGCTAGTAATACCTGATTTATTTAAAAAGAAGAATACAACTACCTCATCTAAGAGCGCTACTCAGACACCCCGAGGTCCCATTCAAGGAAATGTGCAAGGAGCTGCTGACCCCTCTGGTGCTGTATCTAAAAACCAGGGTGCCAATATTCTATTGACCCCCACAGACTCAAATGTGTTTACAATTGGGGATGGAGGGCTTCCCCCCCATGGAAAAGACATTGATAAAGACCTAGCTGAACTCTGTCAAGCGGTAGGGGAAGTCAGAGTTTCACCGCGGGTCAATGAAGGGGGCACCAGAGAGAAAAATGGAGCAGTGGTAACTATAAATGATGTAGAATCTATTGAATCGGGGGGCCAATTCTACTCCATGTCCGATGTCTCGATAGGATCTGATGTTGAGACTGGCGAGGAGGATATTAATGAAGGCCATTCGTTTTCAAAAGACTGGGCTGACGACTGTAATCAAACCTCCGAGGAAGAATTTCCTGGCCCCGACCATTTGGGGATTGAAGGAACGCCTAACACTGTGCGTAGGGTTGTGGAGGTGCAGAACCCTCTTTTAGGGGATAATTCAGGTGTAATAGACCAGCCGCAGTGGGAGGGGGCTGGAGCGGCATCTGATACTCAGGCTGAACTCCCTGAATTCTTGGAGGGAGATGAAGAAATTACACTAAAATCCATCTATAACTTGCAGACCTCGATGTACAGATTAATCATGGCGCATAGAGAGGAGACTAAGGCAGAAGGGCTCCGCACTCAAGGAGCTGTTCGTAAACTGCAGAATGTTGTTCGTCGCTTAGCCAAATCTAGCAACAAAACTACTTTAAGAGTACAAGAGACTGAGGTTCAGATTTCCGTTGTGGAAGATGAACTCTCCACAAAGAAAAAGTGAATTAATTACTTGCAGAGTAGCAGACAAGATATTGACTGAAATTAACCGACCTGGAGAATCGCGCACGGCGCAATAATTTGCGCATACTGGGGATTGCTAAACAATCAGAGGGAAGAGACACTCGTCGTTTTGTTGTGGACTTGTTTTCTGACGCTTTTCCAGATCTCCAAGGATGGGTTTGGGATAAAGAAATTATAAGAGCTCATCGCTTTCCTTTCAATCAAAAACGCGATCAGGGGGTTGAAAACAAGAACCCAAGAGCCATTCTCATATCTTTACAAAACTACCTGCTTCGTGAGATCTTGTATGATTTGGCTAGACCTTTAAAGACTAGAAAGGGACTGGGGCATGAGTTCCTTGTACGGCCTGATTTTTGCCCGGCAACAGTGCAGCAACGCTGGAGGCTTAAACAGCTAATGGCACCCATTCAGTCTAAGGGAGGGCAAGTATTTTTACTAAACCCTGCAAAACTCAAGGTGGTGCACAAGGGGAAAACCACTTTTTTTGTGTCTGAGGTCAAAGCACAGCAATTCTTAGATGCAATGTAGTAGAGATGGATGTATGATGTTACAACGCATACTTTTACAACGCATACTTTTACATCGCAAGTTTTACAACGCATACCTTTACAACGCATAGTGCTTTTAGGCGCTGGATAGTGAATTGTTTAATTTACTATTCCAACTCCAGTCCCCGTGGATAGTAGGGAAGGTGTTGGATAGTACATTAAACCTATTCCCTATCCTAGAGCGCCCCCCCAGCGCAATGCGTTGTAATAGTTTGCGTTGTAAAAGTTGCGTTGTAAAGGCACTGTGTGTTAAAAGTTGCGTTGTAAAGGTTGTTTACCAGTAGAGATAGGATAAGTGTCATACGCCTCCCTCATGTTTTTCTTTTGTGGGTTACTGTGGTCTCCTCTTTTAGGACTGTCGAGGGCAAGGTATAATATGGGTCTGGTTGGCTCGGGTAGAATCACATAGTCTATACTCACTTTCCATTAATGAGGGCATTTGCCCTTAAGCTTCCGGTGGTGGGGTTCTGGGAGGAGGGTGGGTTTGGTGGGGTGGGTTATGGGGGGGGTCTGGGTGGGAAAGGGGTTACGCTGGGTGCAAGGAAGTCCAGCTGAAGGGTGTTCACTTTTGGGGTTTTGGTTTTTTGTGTGGTGGTTGCTAAAGTTGGAAATTTTCTGTTATTGCAAGTGTAAGCTTAATTGCAGAATTGAATTAATATATGAAAATGGTTAAATTCTCGATGTGTTCCATCAATGTTTGTGGCTTAAACGACAAAAGATAAAGGGTATAACGGCTCAGGTGTTTAAAGCTATGCGGGCAGACTTAATATGTATACAGGAGATCCATGTTTCTTGGACGAACAGAGGATGGCTCAAGGATCTTGGATTGGAAGTTGTGGGGTGCTCTCGTCAAAACTCTACGATAAGGGGGGTGGCCATTTTAAAGAGGCTTGGGTTGGGGGAAGTTAAGAGAGTCAAAGAAGATCCATTGGGACGGTGGGTTATTGCTGAGCTCAAACTTGGGGGCTCGACCATTACTATTTGCTCAGTTTACGCCTCCACTGTTGATGACCCCACAGTGCTGCATCAATTAAGTGTGGAGTTAGCTTTATGGCCCACTCGGTTAATATTATGTGGGGACCTCAACCTGCATTTGGACGAAACATTTGACATTTGTGGAAATATCGCATATGCAGGGAGAAAAAAGAATGTATTCAAGGCAGTTAAGGGGATTGTTCAAGTATATCGATTGATAGATGTGGGGTACGAGAGAAGGGGGGGAACTTATGGCTGCAGTTTCTTTTCTGCCCCTCATCAAAGACACTTTAGGTTAGACTATTTTTTTGTTGCTAGGACTTTATTTAACGAACTTGTTCAAATGGAGTATAGGGTGCTACCAAAAATTATATCGGATCACAACCCCATTAATCTTAGCTTTGACTTCTATGCATCCTATGTCGGCCATATGAATACCTGGATTCCTGAGTTTTTTGCTAATAACAGGGGATCCGCTCCGGCTAAGGTAATCTAGGATACTTTTAAGTGTGGGGTTCGAGGAGAAACCTTGAGCTACTCAATAAGAAAACAGAGAGAGATTCGAAATAAAGAGGAAGCAGAGATGAATAAACTGAGACTGTTAGAGATTCGCCTTATGCAGGCTTGTAATAAGGGCTTAGTTACAGATAACATTACTAAGGAGCTATTGGCTCATAAGGTCAAGATCCATCAAGGGTTTGCCTCGAAATTTGCCCAGCAACTTGCAGCTTTCCGCACGGAGGTCTATGAAGTAGGTGAAAACACAGGAAAACATCTAGCCAAGAGGGCGAGGCAGAAAGCTGTGTTTGCTAGTATTGATAAAATTAATGATAATGCAGGGGTGACGGTTAATAATACAGTTGATATACTTAAAGTGTTCTGTGACTTCTACTCAAAATTATATGCTGAGGATGTGGTAGGAGATTGTACAGATCGGATAACTCAATTTACTGAACTTGCTTTGAATGGTATTTTACCTACACATGATAGGGAGAAGCTGGATGTCCCTATTACTTGGGAGGAGATTGAGCTGTCACTGTTATCTTTAGCTTCTGGAAAAGCTGCAGGTCCTGACGCCATTCTCCTGGAGTTTTTTAAGCATTTTCGTGGTATTTTAAGATTAGAACTGGTGGACTTATTTCTAAGAGCACAACAAGGTACTGCCCCTCAGTCATGGCATGACTCTATAATAACTGTGTTTCTTAAAAAGGGCAAATCTCCTCTGCTACCATCATCTTTTCGTCCTATTTCACTTATAAATGCTGATAGCAAAATGTTTTCAAAAATCCTTGCCTCACGATTATCCAATATTATTTCTCCGTTAGTTTCCAAATATCAACACGGATTTATCCCTGCCCGTGACACCGCGGATCATATTCGACGGGTGATCACGTTTCTCGATTGGTCCCAGGCAACCCGGTCTAATGTTGGTCTCATACTTTTAGATGCTGAAAAAGTCTTTGACCGGGTTGCCTGGGGCTATCTGTGGGACTTGATAGCTAGGAAGGGATTAGGCTCAGGCTTTATAACGGCATTAAAAACTATGTACAATGCTCCAAAAGCGTGTATTCGAATTAATGGCCAACTTTTCCCCTTTGTTTCAATCACCAGGGGCACCCGTCAAGGATGCCCCTGTTCACCTTTACTTTTTGCACTTTATATTGACCCTGTAATTAATCGCTTTATTTTGGAACAAAAGATTAGCCCTATTTAGCTAATACTAATTATCGGGCATTGGCTTAAGCTGACGACATTGTGATAACTACCACCGATGTCCGGACTGCTCTACCGGTAATCAATGAGCTTGCTAAACAATTCGGATCCTTCTCCATTATAAACTCAATCTGGAGAAAACGCAGATCTTATGCTCTGGACCTAATCCACCCTCGAATACTTTTACCATCTCAGAGGTTACATATTTGGGAATTAAGATATCATTGCCCATAGAGAAAATACCGGAACGTAATATTAACCCCGTGATAGCCCAAATTAATACTATGTTACAGCGCTTAGACCACTTACATTTATCATTGTATGGTAGACTTAACATTTTAAAAATGCTGATTCCACCAAAAGTGCTGTATATGTATCGCACTATACCGCTGGAATTCCACCCCTCCTGCTTTAAAAGTCTAGAAAGGACTACCTCCAGGTTTTTGTGGGGCTATAAACGCCATCGGAAAGCCCTCAAAAAAATGATACTGAGTAAGGAGTGTGGGGGATGGGATGTTCCCTATTTCCTATTTTATTATTTAGCAGACACACTTCAATTCATTAGTCCTCTTATAATTGGAGATAGAGTAAATATGCCTGTGTGTCAAACTCCAACTATCTTTGAAATGATTGTGGGCGAGAAAGTGAAGGGTAGTTTCCTTAAGGTTGTTGAGCCCAGCTACCATAAAAACAAACATTTGCAATGCAATAGGTCTCGCATTTGCCAGAGTTTAAGCTATTGGCACTATAATGACAATGCCTTTTATTTATGTGTTTTCAAAACCCACACAAATAAAAAAGCATTGTAATTTACAATACCAATAGCTTAAACGCTAGCAAATGCGAGACCTATTGCATTGTAAATGCTTGTTTACTTTGATCCTAGAAAATTAAACTAGACATTGAAGATATAGGTCTGGGGATGGAGCACTGACAGGATCTGAAAAGGCATACACTATCGCGCAAAACAAAACATGGCCCGTTCCCCATGAGTACGATAAGGAAAATGACCGTTTGCTTTTTCTTTTATTCTTTAATCTCTTTGTTACATCTGCAAAGGCTTGTTAAATGATACGATAACATCTTACGTAATTATTGCCACTTACTTTACATGTTACAAACCCAGTGGTCGAAGTTGTCGGAATCAACAAGACTCCACATTCAGCAAGTAAACCGGGCACTTAAGGTTAGATTTTCCATTATCTTGAATGTGCCAGTAATTAATTTGGAATTCATGTTAGAATGATTTAGGTCACAGAGCTGAGCTCAAAGGCACATCCAAAAGGAGGGGGCGCTATACACATCAGAACGGTCCCGAAACTCAGATTAGCATGTCAATACATTCGGAATAATTTCAATTTTACGGGAATGTTGATACAAGTTATATTGAAATTAGTTTTAAGAACGAAATAACAAATATGAACAATAAACACAAAGCAAATAGCAAACAAATACTGTACTGCCCAGTTCTTTCCAGCCTCGGGCTAAGATGGAGCATGTCATATTTTAAGCAGCATCAGAAGCGAAATGTCAAATACGATTCCACAAACTGTTATATGTTTCCATGAAGCTATTATTGACTGGCAAGTCTTGTAATAAATGTAATGGAGTATGTATTTTTAGCTGGCATTATTTCCTGAAAATGTTCAATGGTGATTTTCCACGATATGCTGGAATTTGTTTCCAATGATCTTGCCAATTCTTTGCATTTGCACTCCTAAGAACAGTGGAAATCAGAGACTAAGTTAAGAGATGCCCTGAGGAGATCCGGCCAAGGGGCGGGAAGCCTGTCAGCGGAATCACTTTTGCAGACAGTGCCTGGAGAATGAGTGCGCAAAAACCAGGCACTGACCTCCGACACGAATGGCCTCGGGTGTGAGTGTGAAAGGAGAGGCCCGACTGCCAGCAATTATTTCTTTCAGGCCTCAGAGGGTCGGGAACACAGCCACAGTCCAGGTAGTAGGGCCCGACTCGCAGCTGCACAACACCCTGCCTGGATACTAATACGCCTCGGGCAGTGCTGAAACCGGCACTGCACGGGGGACACACCTGGACCAGTGCACAGACAGGGGCCACGCACCGAGCCCCACACCGCGTTGTGGTCCGGCAGCTCTTCTGCTTAAAGATGGACACCCACCCCTGCACCAGTTTTGTGGGACAAACCCCCGGGGTGGCTGTGCCCTGCTTGGACCGTCTTACCCTCTGACTGGGAGTTGTGCACCACAGGAGCCGTCCCTGTACCTCTGTGGACCGGGAGGAGTGTTGTGCCTGGTCAGACAGCGGTGTACCTGTCACTGGCTGAACCCGGACAGGGAACTGTGTACCTGAGCCTTGCTGCCCAGACAAGGAGGTGTGTACGCAAGCCTCACCCTCGCCGACCCGACAGAGGGGCAAGTTAAGTAGCTGCTTCTGCTGCCCGCACAAGGAGTGCTCTTCCAGTGATGTCACAGGAGCCGGCAGCACTCTCGCTCTCTGAGCTGCCCAGCCGAGGGCTGCACGGTTTTATTCCTCTCCTGCCTGTGTCTCATCCCGCCCCCGCCATCGCAGCAGCTACCAAGGCTGTGAGTCTCACAATAAGTATGCCTACCTCCGAACAGGCGGCAGAGGAAGCGGGCGAGTGACACATTAAGCACAGCGCCTGGGGGCGAGATGGGGGTGACGGGCTGCGAGCCATGGGCGCATTGTTAAAAGTGTGCGCCTGTGTTATTCATAAAGCTTGGTATGCGTTCTGGGTACAACTGAAAAGTAAAACATAAGGCGTGCCCGCTGATATACTAAACAAGGAGCGAGGGTAGCGAACCAGGCGCCATGGCGGGGCTTGCTGGGCTTGCTTGTGTGCTTCCTAGAGAGACAGGAGATTGGGAACGCGCGCGCGCGGCCGCCTCCGATCGCTTTCCTGAGCGTGCGCGTGCCTGTCTACTGTCACCTGGGAAGCAGACCCGGCAACTATAGTATCACGCCTGCGCGATGCGCATATGGCTTCGCCATATGCATCGCAGGCGCGAGACCTAAAAAACAAGTATAAGACGTTGAAGTCAGCTTTTGGAGTTTGGCAAAAAGTGCGGAAGCACCTGGGCGTATCTAAATTAAATGTATATACCCCCTTAGTTTCGCCCGGTCTCTTGCCAGCTATTTTTTGTGACTTAACGGTTTATAGATGGGAGCAGAAAGGAATACGTTATTTGGGTGATCTATTTATTAATGGTCAAATTGCTTCATTCCAGGAATTAGAGAATACATTTTCTTTGGTAAGAAATGATTTTTTTTAATTTCTTCAGATCCGTAGTTTTTTGCCACTTCAGCCAGAATGACAAGAATTCCTTTATTGGAACTTTTGCAGAAAAAAGCCCCTATAGGCTCTCTTTATTTAAGTTTGATTCAAGAATGTGGGGACGATATGGAACAGTGTCAGTTGAAATGGGCTAATAAATTAGGCATCCCCGGTATTGAGGTTTTGTTTTCCGTTAAGTGTGCTTCAGAATGTTTAATTACAGGGATGATGAAATCTCAGCATTTTATGTGCATACATGACCTCTATTACACTCCAAGTAAGGTTGTTAAGTGGAGTACCACCATTGGAACGAACTGCAGCCGCTGTGGGCTTCATGCAGCTAACGATCTGCACATGTTTTTTCACTGCCCTACACTTAGGATTTTCTTTCAACAAATTGAAAGTTTTCTTGCTGCTGTCCTCAGCTGTGATATCACTGTAACCGCCGAGATGGTGTTACTAGGTTTGGAGTCCTTTATCTCTAGACCAAAGCCAGTAACTTACTTCTTATTTATTTGTATGGCAGTAGCCAGAGCCTGCATTACTAGGGAGTGGATTAATTAAGACCCTCCTTCTTTTTTTACTTGGCGTGAAAAATTATTGTTCATGTATAATATAGAGTCTGCCATCTATAAGTTAAAAGGGATCAAAAGAAGAGCTCTGGGAGAGAAAATTTGGGCACCAATTGCTGACTGGATTTAATAATTTTTTATTTGATTTTGTTTTATCCTGTATTTTGTATGTATTCAAGCTGAATTTTTGTTTGCTCTAATGTATTGCTGTATTTCCTTGCAAGAAAACAATAAAATAAAAAAAATAAAAAAAGAACTTATATCTGCAGGACCTGGAGATACCAAGCTTGCCTTTTCTGATCAGCTGTAGTGCATGATAATTTCTGCCCTAAAAAGCGTTACTCCGGCACGTGATGCGTGGTACCTAGCAGAGCTGCATACATGCCAACAGAGTTGATTCAGGTGAGAGACTCCAAATGTTGTAAGCCAAAAATGACTTCATTTTGGCTGTGTCCCACCTGAAATTGCCTCTGCTTCAATGGAAATCAATTGGGGAAATACAGTCTCCAGATTTGTTTTTTCTTTTTGTTTATCCTCCCACTTTTCTCTTCTAAAATGTTTCCATGTATGGAGCTATAATGTTGTGTAGGACACACACCAAATATTTACCCAATTACTAGGGTGGGGCCAGTGTACAAGATCTATGAAAGAACTCATTCTCATGCCCTGAATGAGACTGCATCATTGACCCCATTTTATGTTATAGTAAAATGCTATCATGTTCTTGATGTTTCCAAATATCTGTGTTCCTACGGGGAACAGACAGTCCTTATTCTGAAACATTTTCTTTGAAATTCAAAGCTATTGCAAAAAAGCATGGGTAAATGCGTTTGTTTTTGCCTGTATGATTATTAATACACTGTTTGTCGTTGTAAGTTGTAGTTTGTTGAGTAGTTTTACAATATAAGTTACAGAAAGTCTGTCAAAGTGTTATGACTTGTTTATGTACAAAAAGGCAACATAATTAAGTCTCCCTGTTTTCTGTTTAAACTGTTTTTTGCATATAAATACAGAAGGAAAAATATTTATTCTTTGTCTGTATTTATACATAGAAACGGGAAAAAAACAGTAAATATGTTTAACTTTGCTGCTGTCTGCGAGGAGAAGAGGAGCCTGTCCGAGTGCAACTGAGGAAAGGGCTTATCAGATTTCAGCTATGCCCATAACCAAGGTCGACATTAAGGGTCCATCAGTCCTCCTTTCTTTTAAATATCCTGGCTGGTAGCTATGAGGGGTGGGGGCGAGGGGGTGGTGCACACCTGAAAGCAATTGAGGGAAAATATATGCACACAGCTTATCACTTCATAGGTACTTAAAAGAGGCAAGCTTTTTTCTTTGTTCAGTCCCTGGATCCTAGAGATATACATGCACTCTACGAATGTTAGATGTGTTGGTCTGTCCAAGTATTTACACAAATACCAATTTAAATACCACAATTTTGATTGATTTATTTTATACTGCTATCACACTACTCATCCCAATGCAGGGTGTCAGAGCGCTTTACATCACATGCTATACACTGCCAATAAATCATGTGTGCAAATCAATGTGTAGGATGTGTTACATAAGACAGTGAGGGTTACAAGGTCTTCATAGCTCACTGTGCTATATTAGAAGGATTGAAATGTATTAACTGCAAGTAACAAAAGGATTTCTTTGTTAAAAACAGTAACCCATTTACCCATCTACCTAAATATATCTAAAACTATAACAACCAAGCGCGCATTGCCTACTTTAATACATGTGAAACAACACTAGCTGCATCCTCCATTTTTGCTTGCGATAAAATAAAATGTGGATAAATACAGATAAAATGGCCCTAAAATAGTTACGGATAAATACAAATGTAAATGTTAAGAAAATAAATACCATAAACCCAGGAGCCCTAAATATAATATATAAATATAGATTCAAGCAAGCCTGGCTGGTGAGGGCTGTTAGCCCGAAACCGGCCCCAGGATGCTTGTTTTCGGTCCAGGGAAGACATGGCTTGGCAGTTCAGGCTGGACTGTTCCCATGAGGTACAGGGGCAGGACTGATTTGCATATAGCAGTGTCTGAACTGGGATGGCGAAGTGAGCCAAAGAACAATGATGGATTTAACCCATATCAGTGACTGGGGATGAGTGTCTGAAAAGTTTCAGCACTCTGTCCATCATCTCCTTGTGTTTCCCAGGATGCTTATTTCGGTCCAGGGAAGACATGGCTTGGCAGTTCGGGCTGGACTGTTTCCATGAGGTACAGGGTCAAGACTGATTTACATATAGCTGTGTCTGAACTGGGGTGGTGAAGTGAACTAAAGAACGATGATGGATTCAACCCAGATCTGTGACTGGGGGTGAGTTTCTGAAACGTTTCAGCACTCTGTCCATCATCTCCTTGTGTTTGCTTTGTTCGCCCTAAGTTGGCAGGGCATGCCCAGACGTGGGTCCCTTACTCACTTTACCACTGGATTCAAGCTAGTCTGGCTGATGAGGGTTGTTTGTCCGAAACTGGTCCCAGGATGCTTGCTTTCGAGCAATTCGGGCAGGACTGTTCCCATGAGGTACAGAGTCAAGACTGATTTGCATATAGCTGTTTCTGAACTGAGGTGAAGTGAGCTAAAGAACGATGATGGATTCAACCCAGATCTGTGACTGGGGGTGAGTGAAAAGTTTCAGTGCTCCGTCCATCATCTCCTTGTGTTTGCTTTAACAGCCGTTGAAACCCACAGACAAAAGCATTTTGACAATAAAGAGTAATTTGCTTAATTTAGGAATACTTGTGTGCTATGATGCTTCAAAATTCAAGATAGTCCATATGCAATATCTCACTGTTGTCATATTATTGCCAATAATTGTTTTGAGCATTTCTCTGTGCAACAACACTCCTCATGGCTCTTTCTCCTCAGAGTACCTTTGTGGGAACCCCTTCCCTCATATGAAAGGATTTTATTAATCTATATGGAATTGAGATAAAAACTCAACCACTTTAAACAAGTAAAACAGGAGTGGAGAGGCGATTAACCTCTGCGGGTGATAAACTGCAGCTATGAATCTGCTACAAGACGAAAAAACAAGAAGAGGTAAAACTCTGAAAATGTAGTTCCATCAAAACGGATGTTAACAGTATTTCAGCTATGAAAAACTGATAAGGGAAGTAGATTAAGGATTGGCAAATGTAGGAAAATAAGTAATAGCCAATATAAATAGAGGAAGAGAAAGTAGGATGTACACGAACCAATGAAAAGCCAGGAAAGAAAGGGGGAAGGATGTAAGCCCCTTTTAAGTTTATATTAAAAACAATGGATTTCACAGACACAGTGCAAGCCTACGCAGGCGAAATCCAACAATCACAGAGCAGGCGAAGTTAACGTGAGCAAATTCCTCAAACATAAACACAAATAAAGTAGGGGGAGTTCATGTTCAGTAAAAGCAGCGCGATCTGAAAGATCTTCCCTGGGTCAGATACATACTCTTGACGTCGACGCTACATTCGAAAAATAAAAATATATAAGTATCTGTTACTCGTTTGACGGCGTGAACCCTCACCTCCTCTCCAACAGGTGGCCAGAAGCAACATCCGGCTCGCGAACGGCTTGTCCGTCGTCTACGTCATTGGCCTGAACCGGAGGTTCTTCTAAGCATGCGCGGGAATTCCAAGCAACGCAGTTGCGGAGCGGTAATTCTGAGGCCGTGCACGGCGAGATGGGGCCGTAGAAGAAAAGCAGGAAGGCGATTCGGGTTGAATGTTCGAGGGGGAATCGAGGGAGCGCGGGATTCGTGTCAAGAGTTTGCAGGCAGGCATAGAGACACCGCACGAGGTGTCGAAGTGATACTCATGCCTGCCTGCTTTTTTAGTTTGACCACGTGTGACATTTTCATGTTTTTGGTGTGTTTATGTGTGACATGTAATGCCATGTGTGTGACAGACACTTCAATGATTCCTCATTGTGCGCAGAACATATAGCTGTTATGTATATGTAACGAGAAGAATGTTAGAAAAAGTCCTCTTTGCACTATTTTCAGTGACATCTGTCAATGCATAAACTTTTTGCATACTCTTTGACAGATAAAAGGCTGGCCATGCTATTGTTGATAGTTATAACCTTGATGTTACAGACAGTTCTTCATTATAGACAGTTCTTCACAACAAAGCTTAGCCTCAAAATACTGAGCTATCTTTCCATGAATTAATATTATGTAATCAAATCCTTCAGAGATAATATCTTCTTAAATATGACCGGATTTCTTAGCATTACTACAAATCTCCTTGAAACAATTGACATCGGCCAAGTATGGAAAAAAATATTACTTGCCTACCACTCAGGCACTTCACATGTAAACAGCTACAGTGAGGCCTCTAATATTGATGACAAATTTACGTTAGCAATTCTACTCAGGAGCAGTTTCTGTTAGTGGGCAGAACAGTGTCGCCCCACTTGCTGCAAGCTCAGCAGTAAGCACAGAATAATAAAATGCTCATTACCACTTTATTATTCTGTGTGTTGCCTGCCATAGCCAGTGGATTGTGGTGGCGAGGCAGATTCATGTAGAGTGCAGGATGACGTTGTAGGTGCTCAAGTGCGCATGTCAGGTTGACATGCATACTTCAAAGGCAGCAATCCCAACGCTGTAAAACAGCTGAGAGGTGGCAGGCGCAGACCACCAGCCTCAAAATGAGCGCTGGATTAACCTGCTCCAACCAATCCTGTAACTGCTCTGCAGCTCCAGGATTGGTTGGATTTGGGTGCACCAGGAGGGAATCCCTTACATTTCCTACCTACTCCTTGTCACCCCCCAGGATCCATGCAGGGAGAGGAGCATCAGTTTGGAGTTCCCGGCCGCCAGCAGTGTTTATGGTAAGTGCCGCACCATTAATTAATGTTGCCAGCCGCCACTGCTTCCACGCCTAAAAAACAATATGTGGAATCATGCTGTATATTTTCACATATACAAAAAATCCAACTTTTTTTCCAATAATCTGAACACTTTTTTTTTTAAGGCACTGCAGATGCAGTTATAGTCGATCTCTATATGGGATGATTATCGCGCTTTGTGCATTTTGATTGATCTTTTGTTTGTATTTTCTGGGTAAGCATTTTTAATTCTTTGCTGAGCCGACTTGTTTTTTTGCAAAAAAGCACTTTTTACAGAAAACAGGATTAGAGGAAAATTAAATAAACTACCATTGTCCACAGGATTGTCAACAACGGTTTAAACTGTGGTGGGTGCTTTTTCATCACATGACCTCCTTTGTAACCTGAAAGATGGAGATAAGGCTGACGCTGCCAAGAAGAGCTGGATGCCTGCACACAAAACTGACAGCTTGCTCTGGATATTAACTCACTCTTTATCAGCACAGTAGATGTGGGCACTGCAGTTGGTGTGAACAGCTCTTGCGGTGAAGTGGCAGGTGGGTGGCTCCTCGGGCAAAGCAAGAGGTGGTAGTTAACTTCAATGCAATCTGCGATCAGCTTTTAAAGAGCAGAAGTAAGTAATTCTTGTGGTGCAACCCGGTCCCCAGTATATCAGTGCCTTTGCTGAAAAACAATAGGCAAGGCACAGGCTGGGATAATCATACACTTTCTGCTATCTTCATCAGAAACTGATCCGGACTGGTGGTTCTGTTTCTTAGTAAAGTGAACATTTGACCGTCGTCACTGAATCATACCAAATGGACAGGAGATCTGTCCAGTGTTGATTCAGAGAGATGTCCTAGCAGAGCTCAGCTTCTAAATTGATCACAGGCCTGCCTTTTAGTTCCATTCACTGTAAAGAACACAAAACTGCGAGCACAGCTCTTAATAATGTAGATTACACTGATTACTGTGACACTTTTGTCACTCAGCAGACAGAGCAAGGCAATTTTAGCATGCTGGCTTGTGCTGCCTTGTGCTTGCTGCACCTTGTTGTGAGTTGGTCCCACGGGCGCTATAATGGATGACTAAAGCACTTTTAGTGGACTGATGTGAACACCAGCTCTAACATCCGTGAGTATAAGCACTGATGCATGGGACTTGGCAGGTCTGCTGGTGTGAAGAGTTATCTAATGCGAAATTAGACTGCCAGAAGGGAATTAAAGGGTGGTGTGTGTTGGAGTGGGTGGTAGACTAGGGGTGAACAAGGCACACAACTGGGTAAGAAAAGGTGGGGATTGGGATGATCGCTAATGTGAGCCTGGCTCACGAGTAAGACATCTTTATAAGAAGATATCCTAAGTAACTACTGGTGTGGCCTAATTGATGTGAGTTAATACATACAATTCCCCGGTTCATAAATTGAGCCTTCTTTATAAGGAGAATTTCCAGAATCACTAGGTATTTAGTAGTTTTTTTCACCGTATCTATTTTGGGTTGTTAGCACAATATAGTTAGTAAACAGAACTGCAGACTGTCGCACTTCTGTAATCTTGATCCCCCTGGTGAGCCATGTCCCAGGGGACTGCACAATATATGTAGGAGGGGGGACCTAGGGACCGCCACCTCCCCAGGGCAAATCTGCAGTTATTAGGGGGCCAAGTGGTCCCCGCATCCCTAGGAATCACCACCTCCCCGGAACAATAAAAGATATGTATGCGGGCAGGCTCGCTGGGCCCGCCCGCACCCCGAGTACTGCCACCTCCTAAGGCTAAATCTAACATTAATGCAAGAGGCTGCATGGCCCCCCTCGGCCCCATCGATAGCCACCTTCCCGGGGCTAAAGGTAATATTAATGTGGGCAGGCTCGCTGGGCCCGCCCCAGGGACTGCCACCTCCTGGGCTAAATCTAACATTTGTGCAGGAGGCTGTGTGGCCCCCATCAGCCCCATGGACCGCCACCTCCCTGGGGCTAAAGATAACATTAAAGTGGGCGCATTGGAACATTGAATCTCTACTCATCTGCTGCTGCCCTGCGGTGTTGGTCCGTGGTCCTTGATGGAGGGGGTCAAACCTTGCAAAAAGTGGTCGCTGTTTCTCCCGGTTTTCGCTGACCCAGAGACTACATTTCCCACCATCCCCTGGGCGGCGCTGGAAATCTGCATCATCGACGAGCGCCAGGAAGCGCATAAATTACCGGGAGGCCCCGTGCAGCGCGGGACACCTTGGAACATTGAATCTCTACCCATCTACTGCTGCCCTGCGGACTTGGTCCGTGGTCCTTGCTGGAGGGGGTCAAACCTTGCAAAAAGCGGTCGTTGTTGCTCCCGGTTTTCGCCGACCCAGGGACTACATTTCCTACCATCCCCTGGGCGGCGCTGGAACTCTGCATCATCGACGAGCGCCAGGAGGTGCATAAATTACCGGGAGGCCCCGCACAGCGCGGGACGCCTTGTAACATTGAATCTCTACCCATCTGCTGCTGCCCTGCAGTGTTGGTCTGTGGTCCTTGCTGGAGGGGGTCAAACCTTGCAAAAAGCGGTCGTTGTTGCTCCCGGTTTTCGCCGACCCAGGGACTACATTTCCCACCATCCCCTGGGCGGCGCTGGAACTCTGCATCATCGACGAGCGCCAGGAGGTGCATAAATTACCGGGAGGCCCCGCACAGCGCGGGACGCCTTGTAACATTGAATCTCTACCCATCTGCTGCTGCCCTGCAGTGTTGGTCTGTGGTCCTTGCTGGAGGGGGTCAAACCTTGCAAAAAGCGGTCGTTGTTGCTCCCGGTTTTCGCCGACCCAGGGACTACATTTCCCACCATCCCCTGGGCGGCGCTGGAACTCTGCATCATCGACGAGCGCCAGGAGGTGCATAAATTACCGGGAGGCCCCGCACAGCGCGGGACGCCTTGTAACATTGAATCTCTACCCATCTGCTGCTGCCCTGCAGTGTTGGTCTGTGGTCCTTGCTGGAGGGGGTCAAACCTTGCAAAAAGCGGTCGTTGTTGCTCCCGGTTTTCGCCGACCCAGGGACTACATTTCCCACCATCCCCTGGGCGGCGCTGGAACTCTGCATCATCGACGAGCGCCAGGAGGTGCATAAATTACCGGGAGGCCCCGCGCAGCGCGGGACGCCTTGTAACATTGAATCTCTACCCATCTGCTGCTGCCCTGCAGTGTTGGTCCGTGGTCCTTGCTGGAGGTGGTCAAACCTTGCAAAAAGCGGTCATTGTTGCTCCCGGTTTTCGCCGACCTAGGGACTACATTTCCCACCATCCCCTGGGTGGCGCTGGAACTCTGCATCATCGACGAGCGCCAGGAGGCACATAAATTACCGGGAGGCCCCGCGCAGCGCGCGTCGCGCACGGGCTCGCCCGAGTCTAGGGTGGGCCCGTCCTTGCCCGTCATAGACTGGACTGGGCCACCCCTCTGTCTTCTGAACTCCTGCTGCTGAGGGGTAAGCTTGACTATCATAGGGTCTAAACCTAAAAGTGTGCCTAAAATTGCTTTTTATCATGCGCTCTGAAAAGGTATTCTCCTAAGCATGAGTAAACGGAAGGGCCCTGCCGCAACCCTAGATGGTTTCATTATAAGGGCAGAATTTTTACTCAATCACAAGATACAAATTGCAGAAAGGCGGTTGTCACACGAAACAATCAATACCCACCTGAGCTCACCCAGGCTTTCATGCACACCACATCTTTTTTCATTGGTGGGTAGGGGAGAGGGGGATCCGGCAAATTCCTCTGTCGCCTCTTCAACATCGTCATGAACAAATGATACACCTCCTCCACCTAGCCCAAGACCTGAGCCAGCAACTAGGGTGCAAAATACTAGTTCTGGAAAAATGGGGAATGATAAATGCATGAAAAAAGGGCTATCCCTGTGACAAGGAAAACAAGGGCTAAGGGGGCGGGGGGATCTTTACAAGTGGCTAAGCCCATACCTACGATTGTCCCCCTAAAGGTATTTGCTAAGAGCGTATGTACCCAGACGGAACCTATAGATAAGTGTGTACATTCTGATCTGGGTATTCACTATGGGGATTTCGAGTCCATGGTTAAAAAATCCCTGGACTCTGCTAAGCATACTACTGGAGGTTGAGTTCTTGTTTAGTGCATCCCTAAAACCTGTGGTAGAAAAACTGTACCAACTACAAAACCTAATCGAATCGAAGGGAAATGGCAGTAAGCAACTTAGCGGAAGTCTACAAAAGGTAGGGGAATGTAGAGCTCAGGGTGTTCTACTTCTGCCCAAAGCCAAGGAAGATCACAGGAGAACAACGGCGGTGACAGCACATAGTTCAAGGTTCAGTGCACCCTTAGCAGGGACTAGACAAAATCCCAGTCTATCAAGGGATAATATAACGATTACAACTGGGGATACTACAGGAGAGAGTGGCACACCCCAACGAAATAAGGAAGTTTCCCTTCATAGAGCCCCACCAAACCCCAGACCAGGTAATCGCTCTGATAGGCCAATACTGTACAGCCCAAAGGGTACCGATCTGATCCCAAGAACTGATACGCTGGACCTTCCACCAGTCACTTGTCCATACGTATTAGTCCTAACAGGGGTACCAGTACTCAGAAAGGACCAAAAAGAGGATTGGGCGAACTTAAGGAATAAGACGGTAGATTGGCTAGTAAAACACAGGCAATTTAATCCTGCCAGAATAGACGACATAATAATGATGCGGAGGGAGGTTTGGGTGGTAGGAACGAGGAAAGATATCGGGGGCGACTGCGTAGTGGTACATTTTAGATGACCACAGATGGCCAGGGCGATCTTGGCAAATAAAGAAGTAACTGCTGTTGGGGACACCGATGTTAGTGTTTTGCCACTAGGGTATTTCTATCGCCCATCTGTAAGAGGAAAGGCTATTGTGGTAGGTCCAACACTTCGATTGTTTAATGGCTTTGAGGTACTGTCCTCTTTAGATGTCCAGCATTGACATCTAAAGTTACCACACCAAGAGTTGGATGCTCTAATACAGGCTAAAAGGTTCCCACAGTCAGGGAAAATATTTCTGTGGGGACTATGCCAGGGGAACATTATCAGGCTGAGCCATCAAGAAGGCAAATTATTGAAACAGCACCTATAGAAGTGGAGGTGGCAGATCGAGGGGGGAGTAGAAACACTGATGCACGTTATAATAACATAAGTTCTCCATTGGGTTCCTCAGGAGGGCTACCAACCCAGCAAAGGGACGTGACCGTGAACCACAACCTCTGCCTCACGTCATGGAATATTGCAGGCCTAAAGAGGAATTCACCTGACCTAACGTGGAATGAATATATAGAGGCTAGCAATATTATGCTTCTACAGGAGACCTAGGTAATAGAAACACCCCATAGAGTAAGCTTCAAAACATATAGTGTGGAGGTAGACCCTCGGGGGGGTTAGTGGTATGGATACGGGTTTCCTTGGAAATCAAGATCGTCCAATTAAAAATATCATCCAAGGACATTTTGGGATTAAAACTGGTCGCAAAAAAACGGGAGGTAATATTTCTATTTAATATTTATAACAAGCCAGGCCCCGCACTTCGGGAATCAGAAATAATAACGCAGCTGGAGTCCTCTATAGAGACACTGGGCCATAGTCCAAAGATTGTAATTGGAGGTGACTTCAATTGCAATTTTGAGCCCGTGCCAGGATTTGGTAACCTGACCGAGGAGGAAGACATTGCCTACAACATCCCTGTGCTGGAAAGCGAGAAGGTGGCAAAGTGCACAGTTGCTGTGAACCAACTATTAAGAATTACAATGGGCCATAGTCTGAGAGCATGTAACGGATGCTTGCCGTCCGATAGACCTAATACTTACACTTTTGGGAGGGGCAAATCCAGGACAAACATAGATTATATACTGGTGACACTCAACCTTTGGAGTCATTTGGTTGATCTAGTAATCGACCCTATGACAGAGAGCGATCACCGACCTTTGAGGCTTATGCTATGCTTGGATGTTTTCTTTCCCGCTTATATTGGTCCCAAGGAAATCGGTTCGCCAGAGGATGGCATCATCCTAAAGAATAACAATCGAGCTGTAAAATGGCCATATATACTTGGGAATGAAAAAGCTATTACTAGTATTTATTCTACTTTTGTAGATATTTTGGAAACCCTAGTAGAACAAACTGCCAACCCTATTAGGATTAATGACCTACATGGTAGGTTGGTAAACGCGCTCGGCCCAGTGCTAAGTAAAATCCCAAAATCAAGGAAAGCTGGAAAACCAGAGGGGCATACTAATAATAATTCCTGGTTTAACAAGAGCTGCAGAGATGCAAAAACCGAATTAGTGCAGGCAATTGAAAGTGGCGATATCTCCACCATAATGTCAAAGAGGAAAAATTACAAGCAGTCCCAGACAGACGCAAAGAGACTATGGGACGAAGAGCTGTGGTCGGGCTTAATTAGCGCGGCCAAAGCTAAGGACCAGGCTGGGTTTTGCAACCTGATAGCCAAAGGGAATAGGTCGGGAAGAACACAAAGAGACCTATTCCTCGATGAGGATACTTGGGTTCAACACTTTTCTGACCTCTATGCTGAAACTGAGGGAGCCGCTTTTATGATATCAGAAGAGATGATCAATAGTGCCAGGGCGGCTAAACTATGTTTCAGCATTAAGGAAACATTATTAGTTCTGGAGTCAATCAAATCTAGCAAGGCCTGGGGCCGGATAAAATTCGGGGTGACCTTTTAAAACACAACGTGGATGTATGGGGACCGTATATCAACTGTCTCTGTAATGCGATAGTGGAGCCAATACCCCACACATGGAAGGGTGCAGAAATAGTGACAATTTTTAAAAAGGGTGACTGGCACGATCCGGTAAACTACCGCCCCATCAGTTTAATCGACATACCACAGAAGATATTTGCAAGACACATTTTATTTAGGTTAACAGCATGGATCGAGGAGGCCGATTTATTGTCAAAGTATCAAGCAGGATTTAGGAGGAAGTGTAGCACTATAGACCAAGTTTTCAGGTTTATGTGTGTAGCCTGGAAATACATAAACTTTAGGAAAGGCAGTCTATACATAGCTTTTGTAGATTTAAAAGCTGCGTTCGATTTGGTACCCAGGAATTTACTATGGGGATGTTTGGCGGAATAGGGGGTGCCAATCGATCTGCTTGTACAAATGATCAGGCTCCATGAGGGAAATTACGCTAAGGTTAGATGGGGACAGGGAGGCGAGCTCACCAAGGAAATACCTGTGAGGCGGGGAGTACACCAAAGTTGCGTCCCACCCTTTTTAGCCTTTACGTAAATGATATCCCTAAACATCTGGAAGCCTGTAAAAATGATTCCCCCAAGCTGTGTGGCGAAGTGATACCTGCATTACTTTTTGCAG
This sequence comes from Lissotriton helveticus, assembly GCF_964261635.1. Classification (NCBI taxonomy): domain Eukaryota; kingdom Metazoa; phylum Chordata; class Amphibia; order Caudata; family Salamandridae; genus Lissotriton; species Lissotriton helveticus. The sequence continues at coordinate 1,795,920,561 of NC_136068.1, forward strand.
ATGACACCATCTTGATCTCGCAAACCCCAAGTGGACTGCAAAATTTGATGAACTCCTTCCAGCTATACTGTAAAGGCAAAGGCCTCCATATAAATACGAGCAAGACGAAATATATGTCTATCAATCCACACAGGTCATTTAAAAAAAATTAGAGGTAAACTTTCAAAAGCTAGATAATTTGAACTATCTGGGCTTCATACTGGACACTAAACTGTCCTGGAAGCACCAACTTAACAAGAATAAAGTAATCCTGCTTCAAAATATTTCCCCTATTATTAAACAGCACGGGGAGAGCACCTCAAAGGCTGTCTCACCTGCTATTGAGGTTTTTAAATTTAAGGCACAAACAGCAGCTCTGTACAGAGCAGAGATATGGGGACCTCAATGCAAAAGAAACTTTGAAATGGGGGAGAACAATTTTGACAGAAAACCACTATCCCTCCCAACTAGGACCCCGTTGACCCCAGTAATACTCGATCTAAATCTGAGGCGTACGGATAATTATGCTGCACTACGTCCCCTCTTGCTCTGGGTAAGAATCTGGTCTACACCAGAGCTCTTATACTATAAAAGGGGCCTACAAGAGATAATGACTCTCGCCTGCTTTAAAACCATATCTTGGTTTCAACACTTGGCATCTTGGTTTGAGAGAATAGGGCTATTACATTACTGGGAGGAGCCTATGGAATTAACTACGTCATGTAGCAAAACATCAAGACAGCTTTCTGGGCTTATGTAAATGATAAAATGACCCTAACCAAGGTTTGTTAATAGCTTCCTTCCTCATGTTTAAGGATATAGCCCGCTTCGAACCACTGCTAGATGACGTGAGCCCACAAATCATGAAATCTCTATACTTAAAGTACAGATATGGGGTATTGCAGACAAACTTAAATAAATCCAAATGGGCAAATAAAAGATTATGATAAGTGCACGTTCTGTATAGACGAGACCAAGGCTGTAGAAGATGAGGCTCACATTTTATTTTTCTGTCCCCTGTCTGCCGTTCCAAGGCAAAAATGGATTAAGCCTCTGTGTAATAACCTGAGTATCAGGCATTACAGAGAGGCGGAACGTATAATGAGGACGGATACAACATCACTTGTGGTGTTTTGTGTAGTCAAGTTTCTGTTTAATGTGATGATTATAAGAGATAAATCAGGGTTGAAATTGTGATAATGGTTTAAATAGTTCTTTACATTATGAACATATTTTGTACCTGCGTTTTAAACCAATAGTACTGTTAAATGAATTCTCCCCAATGCTGTACTCAACAATGATGGTGCTGCTAGTCCCCTATTCTTAATGGTTTTTAATTGTAAATAGGCAGAGGGCCGTTTTGACCCTTTCTTTTTATTAAACGGTATTAGTTTAATTCTGTCTTAGATGTTTTATATTTTAAAAATACTTATTTTTGTACAAAATCTTTTTAAAATTATTGTCGCTACGATTATGAACTGTCACTGAAATCAGGCTTCCTATGTGTTAAAGTCAAGTGTCGTTTATGTGTAAATGGTATGTTTTTATCCTTGTGCTTTCTAGGTCTAACCGACCGAAATAAAGTAATAAAATGAAAGTGAAATGAAGTGGGCAGGCTCGCTGGGTCCGCCTGCGCCCCAGGGAACCGCCACCGCCCTGGGGCAAAATATAACATTAATGCGGGGGGCACTACCTCCTCGGGATGAGTCATTGAATGGAGGGGTCTGCGCGCGCCCCCACCTTCTTGGAGCAATAGATGGCTCCTGGTATGTCCTGGGGTGCTTATCCCTGGAACGTAGATATTTGCTGTGGCTTGGCGGAAGCTTTACTGCTCCAGCCAAGCCACAGTAAATGCTACGCTTCCCACAAGCGAGAGAATGCAAAATGCTCTCTCTTGCTGGGAGCAAAGCAGACTTGCTTTCACACACAGGGAGCTGCCTTTCCAACAGCTCCCTGTGAGTGAAAGCAATACCAGCTCCCCATTCCAAAAGTACCTGGCCCCGTAAGATGTGGTCCCTGGGACTGAATTCGGCCCAGGGAATGGGGGGCCTCGTGGCGTCCCTCCCCTCATAAAACAAAAAATATTTTTAAAAAGTCACTGGAGGACCTGCTCCTTTTCCCCACAACTTTACAATCTTACCTCCTGGCACAGTACGAGTTGGGGGATGAAAACCCCTTGGCTCCTGAGGGTCCTTGGGGGCCAACGTCCTCTCATGTTACCCCCAGCAAGTCCTAAGCAGCGGGATTGGTGGTTGGTTATCAGAGGCTCACCCACTTTCTCCACCATTCTGCAAACCTGCCTCCTGCCACACTACTGGTTGGTGGGTGAAGTTGTCTTGACTCCCGAGAGCCGTTGCGGGCCATCTGCCACTCCTGCTGCTTCCAGTTAGTGTCACAGCTGGATTGCTTTGAGCGTGTCAGAGGCCTGCCCCCATTCTCGACCACTCTGCAAACGCGCCTGTTGGCACACTACTGGTTGGGGGATGTAGTCCCCTTTAATGCTGAGGGTCTGGTTGGGGGATGTAGTCCCCTTTAATGCTGAGGGTCTTTCCTCCTGTTACCGCCATTAAGTCCCACACAGCGTGATTGCTGAGACCTGGTCGGAAGCCCGCCACCTTTCTCCACCACTCTGCAAACGCAACTACTAGTTAAAAAAGCATAGAAATTCACTTAAAAAGCCAAACGTGACAGGGGCGTTATAGTTAGGAAACAGAACTACAGAAACCTTAAAAATAGACTGAAAAAAAGAAAGGTGACAGGAACGTTATATTCAGGCTCAGATTTCACTCATACAAAACCATAGACATTCAGCTGTTATAGTTACCTGAGCTAACTATAACTTACGCGCCTGCAATGCACTGCTAATGACCTCAAATATTACATCACTCATTACATGATCAGTGACATCACTGACAACTTCTCAAATGACATCACTGATGACATCATCCATAAAACCACTCATACCCACTCACACCCCGTACAATCTCTTATATGCCTACTCATACACCCACACAACCACTCACATACCCATTTACAGACCCATGCCAGTACTCACATACCCACTCAATATTCCATAGAGCCACTCACTCATACAGCCATTCACAACCATTCACTCACCCTTACAGCCATTCATACAACCAGTCACCCATACACCTTAAGAGGTTGTATGGGGTGTAAGTGGGTGTGTGAGTGGTTCTGTGGATGATGTCATCAGTGATGTAAGTTGAGATGGGTATTTTGTGATTTGGCGGGGTGTGCATGCTCCTACAGGGTCAGCGCACAGTGTTTTGGAGAGAGTGCATGCAGCCTCTCTAACCAAAACTTCTCGAGGTCCAGGAGACCCCATCCCTGGAGCAGGTTAGTTAATATTTAAAGAAAGAGGGCTTGTGGCCCCTTCATCCTCGAGCCATTTTAGGCCCCAGGTACCCCATCCCTTGAGTGCTTGATTTTTAATGTGAAGATTGGTGCACAGTTTTTCTTTGGACCATTTTTAAGCCCCAGGGTTCCAATTTCCTGGGACTACTTTCTTTTTAATGAGGAGAGGGCGCATATCCCCCCTCTCAAGGATAATTTTAGAGCCTGTGAGACCCCATCCCTCAGGGCCGCTTCATTTCTAATGGGGAGAGAACCATGCTGCCCTCTCCCTGGGCCATTTTTACCCCTGGTGACACATCTCCCAGGGCCTAAAGCCTTCTTTTGTAAATGGGAGGGGCTGTGAGGCCCCACTCCCAGAGCCATCCTATAGCGTGGGGGGCTCATCCCACAGGGCCTAATTGCAGCCTTGTCCCGGGGGACCCCATTCTCCAGGGTCATTGCTGTTTGGTGCCCGGAAGAGTGTAGGCATTCCCTGTCTGCACTCTTACCAGCAAGAAACATAACTTTGCATCCACAAAATGTAAATAGTTGGGGGACCCTGCAGGGTGAGCCGCAAGGCTCCAGTTAGCTCACCAGCCACTGCTGTGGTGGGAGCAAACTTTAAAATAAATAAATCAGTGGGTGTTCTGTTGCCCTCTCAGGGCACCGACATCTATCAGTACAGTGGGCGCTGTGAGGGAAGGCCCAAGGTCCCCGCTGCCTTGACCGGCTCCTCAGCCAGCACCCACTGAAGTACTGGTGAAAGCCAGCCCCATGTCTTTGCTTCCACCCTGGCGGGAACAGCTCTATTCTCTGCCCTCTTCTGGTAGGGAGCAAAGTTGTGTTTTCTGCCTGGGAGAGTGCGGGCAGGGTGTGCCTGCACTCTCCTGGGCATAAAATAACATTTTCCTGGGGGATGGAGTATTTGGGGACACTGCTTGGATCAGGCATGCAGCCCACCTTCCCAGAATATACCAGAAGCCCCAGGGAATAGGCTCCCCGGGGCTTCATTGAGGCTTGGGGAGGGGTCTGAGTGCCTCTTTCCTCGAATTATAAAAAAGCTCAAGAGGATGGGGCCTCATAGAAGCTCGGAGACCACATGTCCCCCAGTTATAAAAAATCAGCCCTAGAGAACGAGGTCCTGAGGCTTTCAGTGGAGTTCGGGCACAGTGGTACCTGCCCCCCTCCTCCAGGGAATGGGGACTATAGAAGGTTTCAGGAGGAAAGCTGCACCCCCCCTTCCATTAAACCATACCCCTAAATCACTTGGCCCACCCAAGTAAAAACATTTTTTTTTTTTAAAGTTGAAGACTCCCTCAGGCCTCGAAAAATCATACAAATGTTTCTTGACAAAGGAAAAAAAAGAGAAGAGGGAAAGAAAAGAGAAGGAAACAGGCGAAGGAAGAGGAAAAAAAACCAAAAACATTTGCAGCAAATCTAAGGCTTGGGCACATTCTATATGTGGCTACCCTTTTTTTTTTGGTCCGGGATGTAGGGTTAGATAAGGTGATTTTGAGTAAGGGGGGGAGGTGGAGGGAGATGAGGTGTGGTACAGATGTCTTCACAGAAGCTCATGATCTAGCCTAGTTTTTGGTGGTGGGTGGAGAGGCGGTAGAGGGAGGGGGTGTTCTCAGACAGGGGGCGAGAGACGAAAAAACAAGTGCACCGCGCGTTGGTGATAGTAGCGTGTGCACTATTGTTGATGAGGTCGAACCTGCAGTATATATCGTGCAAATGAGTGAGATTCATAGAGGATTAGCGGTGTTCTATGGAAATATGGTACCTTTGTTACCAATTTGGATGGGTTTACTAAAATTGGTGTCCATTAATATTTGTGGCTTAAACGATGTGAAGAAAAGACAAAAAGTTGCGGTGGGACTACAAGCATTGGGTGCAAATATCATATATCTCTAAGAGACACATCATGATGGGCTACAACTGCATATTCTAAAAACATTGGGATTTAGTGTGATAACTGCGACTACACAGATGGCCAGAGTACGAGAGTTGGCGATTTTGGCCAAAATAGGTGGACTTTAGTTTATTCGATCATGCGCAGATAAATTCGGCGGATGGGTGGTCACTGAGTGTCAATATGCTGTAAAATAAGAAATTAACGTTGTGCATACTATATGGATGCAATAGCAATGACCCCACTGTACTATCTATCTATCTCTGCATTTCTAAAGCACGCTACATACCCGTGAGGGTCTCAAGGCGCTGGGGGGGAGGGGGAGGGCTGCTACTGGTCAAAGAGCCAGGTCTTGAGAAGTCTTTTGAAGGCCAGCATATCCTGGGTCTGTCGTAGGCTGGTGGGGAGAGTGTTCCAGGTCTTGGCGGCGAGGTAGGAGAAGGATCTGCCGCCGGCGGTGCCTTTCCGGATGCGAGGAACTGTGGCAAGGGCGGCTGAGTGGAGGCTTCGGGTGAGGGTGTGGAAGCTGAGTCGGTTGTTGAGGTACGTAGGTCCGGTGTTCTGTAGTGCCTTGTGTGCATGGATGAGGAGCTTAAAGGTGATCCTCTTGTTGACGGGGACCCAGTGCAGGCCTCTCATGTGGGGTGTGATGTGGCTGCGTCGGGGTACGTCGAGGATCAGTCGTGCCGAGGCGTTCTGGATTCGTTGTAGTCGTCTCAGGAGCATGGTTGTTGTTCCTGAGTAGAGGGCGTTCCCATAGTCGAGTCTGCTGGTGACGAGGGCGTGGGTGACAGTTTTTCTCGTGTCGGGGGGATCCATTTGAAGATCCTACGGAGCATTCGGAGGGTGTTGAAGCAGGACGCGGAGATGACGTTGACTTGCCTGGTCATGGAGAGGGTGGAGTCGAGGATGACCCCCAGGTTGCGTGCGTGGTCCATGGGTTCCGGGGCTGCGCCTAGCGATGTGGGCCACCAAGAGTCGTCCCAGGCTGGTGGGGTGGGTCCGAGAATGAGGACCTCTGTCTTGTTCGAGTTCAGCTTCAGTCTGCTGTCCTTCATCCAGTCGGCCACGGCCTTCATTCCCCTGTGGAGGTTGGCTTTGGCGGTGTGGGGGTCTTCGGTGAGGGATATGATCAGCTCGGTGTCGTCTGCGTAGGAGGTGATGTTGAGGTTATGTTGTCGTGCGACGTAGGCGAGCGGTGCCATGTAGATATTGAACAGCGTTGGGCTGAGGGAGGATCCCTGTTGGACGCCGCAGATGATCTCAGTGGTTTTTGAGCGGAAGGGTGGGAAGCGGACGCTCTGGGTTCTGCCGGAGAGGAAGGAAGTGGTCCAGGCCAGGGCCTTCTCTTGAATTCCTGCGTCGTGTAGGCGTGCTGATAGGGTTCGGTGGCAGACCATGTCGAAGGCTGCTGATAGGTCCAGGAGGATGAGGGCGGCTGTTTCTCCTTTGTCCATCAGGATCCTGATGTCATCAGTGGCAGTGATGAGGGCGGCCTCGGTGCTGTGGTTGCTGCAAAAACCGTATTGGGAAGGGTCCAGGATGTTGTTGTCTTCGAGGTAGCGGGTCAGCTGTTTGTTGACAATCTTCACTGTCACTTTTGCGGGGAACGGGAGCAGGGAAATGGGCCAGAATTTCTTGAATACTATTTCGAATGAACTTGCTGATTGGCCACTTACACTGGTGGTATGTGGGGATTTTAATATTAATTTACCCAATTATTGGTCATTAGAGGGAACCTGGAGATATGTGGGAGTAAAGCCCTAAGTTTTTCAAGATTTGAGGAATATGTGTCCCATGCATGGCCTAGTCGATTGTTGGCAGCTGTTAAGACTGGATGATCCGGAGGAGGAGCTACGCTAGCAAACAAGATGGCTGCTTAGGCTCCCGATTCGGCCGACCTCTGTCTCCCACCAGATGAGCCTGTCATTAATCCTATGTTCACGCCCGACCCCCGTGTGGATGTACCGGCGCACAGTCTGATGGTGCAATCCTGGGAATTTTACCGGCTTGGCTGACGGAGTTACGTCGTGTTTCAGTTCGCGGCCTATCCTAGCTTGTGAGCCGGGGCCTCGAGTATTGGCCCAGCTGGGTTACAGTTGAACAACATCGGCCATGGGAGATGGGTAGGGTCCGGTCTATCGCTGTGGAGGTTATCTTTGCCCGATTTTGATGGCGGTCATTTGAGCTGGTTAACATCGAAGGAGTGGTGATGAGGCACAACTGAGGCTGTGGGCGGAGGTCCCTGACCCGGAGACCCGATTTGCCCCCCGCCGGTGTTCAAAGGGTAGGGGTCTTCGCTTCCGGTAGTGGAGTGCAGATTGCTGCCTGTTCCCCCCGCTCTTGCCTGTTCACTCTCTGAGGGAAGTGAACATGGTCGATACTGAGCGAGGAGAGATGGGTCGGACAGAGTGTGAACCGTCGCTGAGGACTGTACTGGCAGCCATTAGGGCACTTCATTCTCATGTGGAAGCCCTTATTCACAAAATGACTGCGGTTACGCTTGAGACAGGGCGTATGAGACCGGACTCTGCTCCAGTGCAAGAACTAAAGCGAGCTAAGATGCCCACGATGACCATTTTAACGGAAGATGAGGGCCCCGTGCAACAAGAGGTGTCGAAGCCTCTGGTCAGTGTACTGGTTGACAACCGCGAGCTCGGTGCTTCAAACGGCTCGTTAAGCCTAACATCGCTGCTGACTGTGGGAGGACTGATTGGTGCGCCCTTTCCGGAGACTCCTGTTGGGAACTGTTCTCGGATCGAAACAACGTCTTTCCCCTCCCTGGCAGTTTCACTACGATTGCGATGGAAACAACGTTGGGATTTAATGTCTGTGAGAGGAATCTTCAGTGCGAATGGGGTTCTCACAGACTTAATATTTTTGATTCGTCTCAGGCTGAACTTTGCTGAACTCTTTTCGCACTTCGACTCTCCTGTGGAGGCGGCGGTTTGACTGGAAGGGGTTTGCATGATTGATCGGAAGGGCCAAGGATGAGACTGATTAACTGGGTTTGATATCGTGGCCCCAATGGACGTGGGATTTGCTACCATTGTGCTTATGGGAGGTTGGGCGGTGTTTACAGCTTCCCCTGTTTCGTTCTACAAGGGCTTCCTTATAGATTTGTGGTTCCATTACAGGGGTTGCTTGGTTCTGGCGGGGGGGAAGGGGGGACCGGGGGCCCATACGAAGGTGCCCTCCTCCATTTTATACTTTTAGTATTTAGTTAGATGGGGCGACAGGCACACTGCTAGTTGGGGTTAGGCGAAAGCCATATGCAGGGGTGCAGGGTGGGGGGAAGGGGTTTTTGTATTGTATATGTTTTTGTTTTTTGTTTGATATCCTTTTCGTATCCTGAAATTGGGGGCCCTCCTGACGGGCAATCCTGTTTTGTAGGTAGACGGGTCCTGGGGGCGGTATTGTTTGCACTGACCTTCACAATGTGTTGTATATCTTATTGCTGTTCGCTGGTTGCGGTCGTTGTTATGGCTCACTGCTCTGCTGTGCTACGCTCTCCTGCCACTCGAAATTGCCTTGCTTCATGACAAATCCTGTTTCTTTGGGTGGGTGGTGGGGTTCATGGTCAGTACTGGTTGGACTGGACCTCGAATATTTCTTGTATACTACACGGCCGCATGCTAGTTACAATTCTTGGCTCAGCTCTCGCATTGAGGGTCATCCGTCTATTCTGTGTGATATGTCTGTATATTTGTTTTTTTGTTCCGTGATGTAAGGCACCTGCCGTTGGTTTTTTGTTTTGAATTAATAAAAAGATTTTTTTTTTTTTAAAAGACTGGATTATCCCGGATATACATACTTTTCTATTCCACATATGCTCCATGCCAGGTTGGACTATATGTTAATTTCTAATTCATTAAATTCAAAGTGTCAAATAGTCAAATTACCACGGGTGCTCTCAGATCATAATCCATTGGTGTTGGAATTAGAAACGGGGTTAGTCAATCCTAATGTGGGGGATTGAACATTTGAAAGAGCTTTGCATTATGACCCTGGTTATTGTGCACACATGGGACAATGGATCCCAATGTTTTTACCTGAGAATATGGGGGGTACTTCAATTGAAATAGTCTGGGATGCCATGAAGTCGGTTATTAGAGGGGAAACACTCCGGTTTTCCTAGAATCGTAATGCACAGGTCAGGCATTCAATGCAAGTGCTGCAGGATAATCTGGGGATGGCAGCAGAGGAGCTTGTGCCGGTAGTCAGAGAATGCCAGAATGTGGAGACAGTACACCACCAGATTGCAATTGCCAAAGCAGCTATCACTAACATATTTACGGATAAAGCTATATGAGCTAAATGAGCAGATTGGGCTATTGCTCTTTATATACGGCCAATGACACAAGTATTCAGGGGGATATTGAAGAGTATCTAGATCCCCTAGTATTTACAAAATTTGATAGTGAGGACCAGTCAACCCTTGACAGCTCACCTTGCGGGCCTGAAATACAGTTGACCCTGAATAGTCTAGCAAAGGGTAAAGCAGTAGGAACTGATGGTATTCTGACCAAATTTTATCTCACCTTTGTCAGCCGGCTACAAAATATCCTATATGAGCTGATTGTATACATTTTTAATGGGGGTCGATCGCCCGAGTCATGGTCACAAGCGAAAATTGTGTTAAAAAAAAAATTAAGCCCCCAGAAAATCTGAGATCATACTGGCCTATCACATTAATAAATGCGATCTCCAAGATCTACTCACGGGGTTGGCTTACAAGCCTATTAAGGAATCAGAGGCCAGCATTTACGAAGGACAAAGACACAAGCCAATTAAAAATATGGGCCGATAGTGGGCGCACTTCTCTTCCATACTCTATGTGAGAAGTTGGCCTGATATGCAGTGCTCACTATTCTAGTGATCACTATGTATCAGTCCAAACAACCCTTATTGATGATTGGTTGTAAGTCAACCTTATAGACCAGCTATCCTAGTAGCATGGATACGAGCAGTCTAAGGCTAAGACTCTAGAGGGCGTGTTAAGCCAGCTGTTTTACCATCACATTACCCCTTGAACACCAAGTGAAAGGACACCACACAAGTTGTTATCAAAAATAAAGTGTATTTATTTGTAACAAGACTACCCTGGCTCTTTATGAGACAGGGAGCTAAGCACACAACAAAACTCTTAAAGAATTACTGAAAGTCGCACAATTTACACAAATGCCCGAGGGGCACGGAAAACCATATACACAAGAAGTGGAATGCGAAGTTACTAGCAGGTAAGTAATACTTTTCTAGACTGTAGAAACGCTAGGCCTACAATGCTAAACCCTTAGATTAGAAGCAGGAGGCCTAGGGACGCCGTGTGCAGAGTGGGAACTCTCACGCGTAATGCGGGAACAAGTCTATGGATACTAGCACTTTGCAAAGTTACTGTTCTCGGGCGAACCCGACTAGGTGGGTCGAAAACAAGGGTGGATCCGAACACTTAGGGTGTTGGACTATGCTGGAGCACCGGAGTACTCAGTTTACCTAGCCCAGGGGCTGCGGCTGCATAGGGTTCAAGTTGCGTCGGAAACCCTCGTTGAAGATCCAGGAGCCTGAAGAAAGAAGTTGCTGGCAGGCGGCCAGTGAAGGAGTTCGTGGTGATCCAAGCCTGGATCAGGGAAGAAGAAACCTGTAAGCAGAGGGGACCAAGTTCTGAATCACTAGCCAGTGATTTAGGTGGGCACCAGGATGGCACCGGACGAAGTCACCTCAGCCAGGTGAGTGGGCGCTGCTGGGCTCTGCAGTCTCTCGGACCAGGAGGCGTTGTCGGCGACCAGGATGGAGGTGCGAGCTGTCCCACGAAGGTACTTGCTGTCGACGTCGCTGGACCCAGGATTGGGCAACAAGTTCTGGCAAATGCAAGGCCCATGCGGTGGACCTAAAATGGCGTCTTGAGTGGACCAGGAGGGTCCAGGGTGCTCCTCTTTTGGAGGGGAGCAAGGGCTAGTCTGGAGCAACCAGACCAGCAGTGGTTGTCGTCGTGGAGCGTCGTGAGAGGGCCACTAGCCAACGGGCAAGCGACCTGGACAACGCGGTGAGCAGCAAAGAGCAGAAGGGCCCCACGCAGATCTCGTGGATGCAGGGGGGCTGAACTTCGGTGCTGGAGCTGCTCAGGGTCAGGGCTTCTCTTACCCCAAAGCACTCAGTCGAGGGTCACTCGGTGGTCGTGCTGGACAAGCGTCGTGCAGTTCTGAAGATGGCCGGTCCCTCGAGGTCTCGTCGCACCCACGGATCACAGCTGGGCTGATGATGTAGGTTGAGGTCAGAGGTGCCAGGGAAGCCGGTTCTCGTCGTGCTGGAGCAGTCTTGATCCGGAGGAGAGACTGGCAACAAACCGCGATGCTTGGTTGGTGCCTGCTGCTGCAGGGTGACTACTCCTTAGTCACAAGGGAGAATCTTGGGAAGAAGTCTTGAGTTCCTTTCGTGGAAAGTAGCTTCAGGACTCAAAGATGATCTGATTTGGAAGGGGGCCAGTTCCTACCTTTATCCTGCAAAAAGGGGCTGGCACGCGACTAAGTCCTGCCCTATGGGTGGGACCAGGAGGGGGGTGGTTACACCCCTCTCCTTTGGCGGGCTTTCCCCAGGTCAGGGGCTGGAGTGCCCCTGGAACTGGTTCCAGTCGGCCTATGCACAGTGAGCACCGGGGTGCCACTTGCAGTCACCTTCCTCTAAAGCCCTGCCTACCTAGGATACACAAAATCCTGTCTGGGACGGTGCTGGCACCGCCCCTGGCAGGAAACCCTTTGTCCTTGCCTCCTGGGCTGGGAGGACTCCCAGCAGCAGGAGGGCAGACTTGTGTCTCAGTGGCAGCATCCATTTTGTGGAGCTAAGGCTCTGTCTGACTTTAACCGGGGTTACAGGTTACATACATGTCGTGTCCCTCTAGAAGGGTGGAATGCTAACCCCGTCACCAGAATTGGCGAGGGGTTAGTATTCCAATTCGTATGACACCTTACTCGACATGTTTTGATAAAGCGATACCAGACTTGGCACATAACCGCAAGGATTATAATGCACTTAAGAGTATATGGTATCCGATATCATGGAAACGGCTAAGGGATGGATCCCGAAAGCCGCAGACAGGCTCAGCTCATGCCAGAGCACTATCTCACACGATTCCAAGCACTCTGCCTTCAGGATTGTCAAGGCCTGCCATAGGAGTGACTGATAGGAGATCTGTGTGTCCATTTTAGGGTTAGATATAGGTATACTATATCTACAGCAGAGGGTGAGTACACCACTCTGCCCCAGCTGTCAAGCAGCCAGTTGTGTCTGATTTAGTTAGTCCGCCCAGGGGTGGCATAATACATGCTGCAGCCCCTGGGAGACTTCTGGGTGCACCTCAGCCCTGGGTACAGGGACTTGGAGTGGGCCCAGTGCCAATTGGATATGTACCTAGGGTACATGGAATCCATTTTACAGAGAGAGCAGTAGGCCTGGGGCCCTGAATAGCAGGGTCCCAGGTCAACTAAGTCAGAAAACCAGCAAAACACCAGGCAAAAAGTTGGGGGCAACCATAGTCAGGGATCTACCTTCCTACATAACCCCCCCCCCAAACGAAAGGAGATAAGGCTATCCTTGACAGGTAAGCCTATATTGCCTGAGTGGCCATATAAGGAAGTACCAGCACTGGCATGGTTACCCCCTATCTCATGGTCCACTAAGCAATCCCTCACCCTAAGGGTGTCTGAGGGTCTCCACCATAGGGAATCTCTACCTGTGGTGTGTTTTGGCAAAGTAAAAGGCTGGTGCTGGGATGGAGTACTGAAGTGAGTCTCCACTAATGTTGGGCTCAACTTCCTCCAATCACCATCTACCATGTGTGCCTTTCTTTCCAGGACTGAGTTGCTGTGAGCTCTCAGGGTCAACCTCTGGCTACCTAAAGCTGGAGGCTGGGTCCCTCTGTTTGGCTTACTGGAGGGACAGGTCAGGTCTGGGGCCCTCAGGTCCCAAGTTTGGCTGTGCCCAACAGTGTCCATCTGTGGGAGGTCCCTAACTAAATTTAAGGGGGATCCCTCAGGAGTTGGTTTTATTTTCACTTGGCTAGGACTACTAGCTTCAGTGCCCTTAATCTGCTGATTGGGGGATTCTTTTGGACAGGGGGCCCTTTGGGGTCCAACACTGGCCTCCCTGAGCTCTACAGCCCTGGACTGACTGAGGCAGGGTAGAGAGGGGCAGGTTACCTGCTCCAGACTGGGTCCCACCTTGGAAGGGTCCACTGACATCAGAGGCTCTGCCAGGCTAGGCCTGACTACCTCTGGGGCAGTTCCTTCACAAGGGGTCAGATCAGTTCCCTGAGGAGGCTGATCCTTTCCTAAAGTCTGGTGGGAGGGAGATTTCTCTTCCTCCTCAATACTCTCTGTCTGAGTGGAGTGATCCATAGTTTCAGGCTTCACAACACTATTATCTGTCTGAGTTTGAGCTGTGGCCATCACAACTCTCCCAACCTTTTCAGGAGGGGGCTCAGTTTGGGTGTGGGCTGTGACCATCACAGCCTTGACAACCTGTTCTGGGAAGGAAGTTGTCTGAGATGGGGCTGTGACTGGCACAGCCCTCCTGACCTGTTCAGGGAGGATATCTTGGACTGGGGCTGTGGCTATCACTGCCCCACTAACCTTACCATGGGTGTTTACCATTTTAGAATGGGTTTCTTGCTCTACTTCAGCCCAGGCTGAGAGCTCTAAATCATTCCCCAGTAGGCAATCTACAGGCAAGTTTGGTGACACTGCCACTCTCTTGTGGCCAGTGACACCTCCCCAGCTGAGATTGACCACTGCCATGGGATGATCTCTTTGTACTCCATCAATATTGGTCACCTGGTATGTGGCACCAGGTAAAGTTGCCTTGAGGGGACTAGACTCTCAGTCACCATAGTGATGCTAGCCCCTGTATCTCTATAGGCCTCAACTTTTATACCATTGATGAGGGGCTCCTGTCTGTACTTGCTCAAAGTGTTGGGACAAGTTGTGAAGTTGGCAAACCCCATGCCAGTCTCACAGACAAGAGTATCTAAGTTTGGGGACCTGGTTAGGCCAGAGTCCCCAGGAACTCCCAAAGTAAATGCACCCAAATTCTTGGGGGCACTCCCACCACCTGGGGGATTACTACTAGTAGTAACAGGAGGCTTGGGAATGTTACTTGGGGGTATGTTCTCCTTATTGTTGTTCTTTGGGCAACTGCTGTCAGTTTTCAAATGACCCACCTGTTTACAGGGATAACAATAAGGTTTCTTCTGGTTATTAGAAGGATTCTGGGACCCACCCCCCTCAGAGGATTTTTGGGGCCCTGATGTGGTTTGATCTGAAGATTTATTCCCACCCTTCTCTTGAGGCTTGGTTGATTCCTTTTTCTGGTCACCACCTTGGTTCTTGGGCCTAATCCTGGTTCTGACCCATTTGTCTGCCCTCTTACCCAATTCTTGTGGAGAGGTCAGATCAGAGTCTACCAGGTGCTGGTGTAATAACTGGTTCTGACAATTATTTAAGACTTGCTCTCTCATAATAAGATTATACAATCCTGTGAAGTCAGTAACCTTGCTACCCAGTAGCCAGCCTTCCAAAGCCTTAGTGGCACAATCAACAAAGTCAGACCAGTCCTGAGACTGAGTTTTCTGGGTGTCTCTGAACAGCAACCTGTACTGCTCAGTGGTTAGGCCAAACCCATCAACCAGTGCATTTTTCAGGACTTGGTAATTGTTAGCATCCTCAACTCTAGTAGTGAGGAGCTTATCTCTACCTTTGCCATCAAAGGAGAGCCACAGTATAGCTGCCCACTGACTCTGGGGAATGCACTGCACAGTGCAGGCCCTCTCCAAAGCAGCCATCCATTTCTGGATGTCATCCCCTTGTTTAAAGGGGGGCACTATCTTTGTCAGGTGTTTAGTATCTAAACCCTTCTCTTTTTCTCTTGGGAGATTGCTGCCACCAGTGGGAACTGTCCCACTCATCTGCTGCTCTCTAGCAAAGGCAAGCTTCTCTTTGGCCAGGGCAAGTTCTTCCCTTTCAATCCTCAGATTAGCCTGTTTCATCCTTGCTTCATGCTCTCTTCTCTGAGGGGAAGTCAATCTCCTCTGGGGAGAGTTCCTTCTCCTCTGAGAAGAGGCATTAGAGTGCAGAGATCTATTGGAGTCCCTAGAAGGAGATCTATTTCTCCTAACTCCAAGGTTAGGCCTAATTAGGGTCAGTACTGGGGGTCCCCCAGATCCTTCCCCAAGTAGGTCTAAGTTGGCCCTAGTTAGTCTGCTGACTAACTCAGGACCCTTGTCTGCCTCATTCCCAGAGAGTTCCTCAAGATCCTCCTCCTCAAGTCCATTTTCAGTGTTAGGGAGGTCTGGATCACCAAGGTGCCCTTCTACGGCTGGCATATTCCCATCTCCCTGAGATGCTTTCCTAGCATCATAAGTCTCTAAGAGACCTAACAGAAAGGGAGTGGTGGGGTTAGACCCCTGTTTCAATTTCCTGGAGGTACACAAGTGTCTCAACTCCTGGAAATTGAGAGCTGCATATCTTGAGCTGACCTGTGGAGGGTCAATCACCACAAGAGGGGTCCCTGAGGACTCTCCCTGGGTAGACATGCTTTTCTAGTGAAGTGTAAGTGGTGCACTTACCTACACTATATGTTTACCTACTGATCCCTTGCTAGAGTTGTAGTTTAGGGTGTGCTAAGCCCTAGGAGCTACAACAGCTGGTTCAGTAGAACTCAGAGTATTCTAAGCTAAGTTATATGTACCTTAGTACTTATGTGATCTTTCAAATGATATTCTTAGGATAAGTGTGGTAAAACAACAGCAAGCTCAAATCCCAACCGCTGCTCACCAATGTGAGAAGTTGGCCTGATATGCAGTGCTCACTATTCTAGTGATCACTATGTATCAGTCCAAACAACCCTTATTGATGATTCGTTGTAAGTCAACCTTATAGACCAGCTATCCTAGTAGCATGGATACGAGCAGTCTAAGGCTAAGACTCTACAGGGCGTGTTAAGCCAGCTGTTTTACCATCACATTACCCCTTGAACACCAAGTGAAAGGACACCACACAAGTTGTTATCAAAAATAAAGTGTATTTATTTGTAACAAGACTACCCTGGCTCTTTATGAGACAGGGAGCTAAGCACACAACAAATCTCTTAAAGAATTACTGAAAGTCGCACAATTTACACAAATGCCCGAGGGGCACGGAAAACCATATACACAAGAAGTGGAATGCGAAGTTACTAGCAGGCAAGTAATACTTTTCTAGACTGTAGAAACGCTAGGCCTACAATGCTGAACCCTTAGATTAGAAGCAGGAGGCCTAGGGACGCCGTGTGCAGAGTGGGAACTCTCACGCGTAATGCGGGAACAAGTCTATGGATACTAGCACTTTGCAAAGTTACTGTTCTCGGGCGAACCCGACTAGGTGGGTCGAAAACAAGGGTGGATCCGAACACTTAGGGTGTTGGACTATGCTGGAGCACCGGAGTACTCAGTTTACCTAGCCCAGGAGCTGCGGCTGCATAGGGTTCAAGTTGCGTCGGAAACCCTCGTTGAAGATCCAGGAGCCTGAAGAAAGAAGTTGCTGGCAGGCGGCCAGTGAAGGAGTTCGTGGTGATCCAAGCCTGGATCAGGGAAGAAGAAACCTGTAAGCAGAGGGGACCAAGTTCTGAATCACTAGCCAGTGATTTAGGTGGGCACCAGGATGGCACCGGACGAAGTCACCTCAGCCAGGTGAGTGGGCGCTGCTGGGCTCTGCAGTCTCTCGGACCAGGAGGCGTTGTCGGCGACCAGGATGGAGGTGCGAGCTGTCCCACGAAGGTACTTGCTGTCGACGTCGCTGGACCCAGGATTGGGCAACAAGTCTTGGCAAATGCAAGGCCCATGCGGTGGACCTAAAATGGCGTCTTGAGTGGACCAGGAGGGTCCAGGGTGCTCCTCTTTTGGAGGGGAGCAAGGGCTAGTCTGGAGCAACCAGACCAGCAGTGGTTGTCGTCGTGGAGCGTCGTGAGAGGGCCACTAGCCAACGGGCAAGCGACCTGGACAACGCGGTGAGCAGCAAAGAGCAGAAGGGCCCCAAGCAGATCTCGTGGATGCAGGGGGGCTGAACTTCGGTGCTGGAGCTGCTCAGGGTCGGGGCTTCTCTTACCCCAAAGCACTCAGTCGAGGGTCACTCGGTGGTCGTGCTGGACAAGCGTCGTGCAGTTCTGAAGATGGCCGGTCCCTCGAGGTCTCGTCGCACCCACGGATCACAGCTGGGCTGATGATGTAGGTTGAGGTCAGAGGTGCCAGGGAAGCCGGTTCTCGTCGTGCTGGAGCAGTCTTGATCCGGAGGAGAGACTGGCAACAAACCGCGATGCTTGGTTGGTGCCTGCTGCTGCAGGGTGACTACTCCTTAGTCACAAGGGAGAATCTTAGGAAGAAGTCTTGAGTTCCTTTCGTGGAAAGTAGTTTAAGGATTCAAAGATGATCTGATTTGGAAGGGGGCCAGTTCCTACCTTTATCCTGCAAAAAGGGGCTGGCACGCGACTAAGTCCTGCCCTATGGGTGGGACCAGGAGGGGGGTGGTTACACCCCTCTCCTTTGGCGGGCTTTCCCCAGGTCAGGGGCTGGAGTGCCCCTGGAACTGGTTCCAGCCGGCCTATGCACAGTGAGCACCGGGGTGCCACTTGCAGTCACCTTCCTCTAAAGCCCTGCCTACCTAGGATACACAAAATCCTGTCTGGGACGGTGCTGGCACCGCCCCTGGCAAGAAAACCCTTTGTCCTTGCCTCCTGGGCTGGGAGGACTCCCAGCAGCAGGAGGGCAGACTTGTGTCTCGGTGGCAGGATCCATTTTGTGGAGCTAAGGCTCTGTCTGACTTTAACCGGGGTTACAGGTTACATACATGTCGTGTCCCTCTAGAAGGGTGGAATGCTAACCCCGTCGCCAGAATTGGCGAGGGGTTAGTATTCCAATTCGTATGACACCTTACTCGACATGTTTTGATAAAGCGATACCAGAGTTGGCACATAACCGCGAGGATTATAATGCACTTAAGAGTATATGGTATGCGATATCATGGAAACGGCTAAGGGATGGATCCCGAAAGCCGCAGACAGGCTCAGCTCATGCCAGAGCACTATCTCACACGATTCCAAGCACTCTGCCTTCAGGATTGTCAAGGCCTGCCATAGGAGTGACTGATAGGAGATCTGTGTGTCCATTTTAGGGTTAGATATAGGTATACTATATCTACAGCAGAGGGTGAGTACACCACTCTGCCCCAGATGTCAAGCAGCCAGTTGTGTCTGATTTAGTTAGTCAGCCCAGGGGTGGCATAATACATGCTGCAGCCCCTGGGAGACTTCTGGGTGCACCTCAGCCCTGGGTACAGGGACTTGGAGAGGGCCCAGTGCCAATTGGATATGTACCTAGGGTACATGGAATCCATTTTACAGAGAGAGCAGTAGGCCTGGGGCCCTGAATAGCAGGGTCCCAGGTCAACTAAGTCAGAAAACCAGCAAAACACCAGGCAAAAAGTTGGGGGCAACCATAGTCAGGGATCTACCTTCCTACACTCTACTACAGCAGAACGCCAAGGGAGCGCATGCGTGCTGGCTCAGGCTTGACCTAAAAATGGCAGATGTGTTGCAGTGATGATGTATTATTTCAGGAACCATGAGACCTGTATACTTCACTTTGGTGTCAAAAGATAGGTTTTGGGGGTCAGGTTGTTATATAGAGGCAGAATATACCTCCTCAGAGCAACCCTGCCGCCATTTTTAAAAATTATGGCAGCTCAATAATGATGTGTTTTAGCCATCATATGGGTAATTAATTTTAATATTGTTTTTGTTTAGGGTTTTCAGTTGTTTCAAATTTGTAAACAACAGTGAAGTAGGTGGTAGCAGAGAGTTTTTACCCCCTGACAAAGCGGGCAACCTACAAAATCTGAGGACACTTTCAACAAAGAAAAAAGTGTCATAAGCTAAACTAATCCAAAAGAAAAGCTGACATTAACTGCGGTTGGACGGAAGAGAGTTTGAGATTCTGCAGAAGTACAGCAAGACAAAGTTCCCAAAAGATTGAAACTGATGAAGAGAGGCCTGAATAAAAAAAAACAATACCACAAACCAGTGCATCACAACAAGAATCTGAGTCTTCTGAGAAAGAGACAACAACCAAACCCAATACCCAGCCACTTAGAAGATGATGGCTACCCCTTATCCTCCTCCAACAACTGATCATGAAGCAGAGGACTTTCAATGTATTATCTATGGTTTAGCCAGAACAAGGGACAAAGGTATTGACGAAAGAACAAAGTGTATGGTTTGTGAGGGCAAACATTTTCCACCTAATAGATGATCTAAACAGCGAAGTAAATGTATTTGCAGTGGATTTATATTCCCATCCGAACTTCATGCATGCATATAGTCGAAAATATGAATGTACAATGAGCTCCCAGCAGCTACGCCGCCACCGGCCTTCAGTTCAGTTTGGCTTTTTACAAAAAAGCAAATTAAGTTTTAAAGCCACTCTTGAGTGCTGGCTACAAGTTCACACTCAGTGAGTTAAGAGAAATAATGGTCTACATTGATGAAACTGTGTTGATTCATAATTTGAAATTAAGATTTTTCTGGTGAGAATGTACAATGATAGAATTCTTTTTTTGTGAGTCTAACAAAAAGAATAAGCCACTTATGTGTTCTCAGTTGATTTGACTCCTGAAGTTCTTGCTGCCAAAGCAAGATCACGGGATGCAGTAAAATCAGGAGGAACCATTTTAAGAAACGTCCTGAAAGATTTAGATTTTGGACTTAATGATACATTTTGTGATGTCCAGAGCTCTGCAAATCATGGGCGTCAACAAGCATGCCTCATGTTGTTTTAACATTTTGTACATCATTTTTTAAAATCAATAATGGAAAACTGTTACAAACTAAAGTTCTTGAGTTTGGATGAGAAGCTGACAACATTGATGATGGGTTTGAAGAAGTGGTTAATAATGCCATGAACTGACAGGCTTATGCTGTGCAAATGTACTGTCTTATCCAAATCATGTTTTACGAATTACATCACAGCAAAAAAAAAGTCTGCCACACATGTTGACTGCCCACGCAATCTATGACAAGTGTAAAAGTAGAGAGCTAATCACTTCAATGAACTGGATTAGTGTATCAACAAGTACTACTGACATAGTATGGCGCAGGAACTTGTTAGCAGCCCATGTTGCAAAATGCATCGACCCGCCCCTGGGGACCCTCATTGTCTTCTACGACATTTCACTACAAAAGGGCTGCTGGTTCAAGCTGCTATAGTATCTTCTGACCCTAATGCCCTTCCTTTGGTTCCATCAGGCAGAGAATCCAGATGGTTAGAAAGTTGTGGAAGGGATATATTTTCTTCTGTAAGCTAGTTTTTGAGGTCTCTAAATACTACATGTGTTATGGGCAGGTTTTCTCATACTTTATGGGACTCTGTGGTGCAAAAGCTACCTTGCCTTTCAGAAGAAGCCAGAAATTAGTTATTGCAGGTGGTGCAAGATGGCCAGGAGGCAGCAAGATTTAGCATCAGATCTAGCATGGACACCACTGATTCCTTGGATTAAGCTATGGCTCAGTATGTTGCCCTCCATAGGCATGCATGGATGTGTCAGTCTGGGTTTTCAGGGCCTGTGCAAGTGAACCGCAAAGTTATGCTATTTAATGGTATCCATCTATTTGGTGAACAGACTGATTCGGCCTTAAGAAGATTCAGAACTGGTAGATCCGGTCAATCCACTTGAGTTATTTGTAAGCTTCAGTTTGATGTCCGGTTTTTGTGTGGAGATGTGTATACACAGCTAAGTTATGATATGTCTCATTTGGTTAGTCTGGGATTGTGTTTTACTTAATGTAAAATGGTATTGATACCTGGTGTTTTTAATCCCGGGCAGTAGGGATTACAGAAGTTGTGTAACATGATAAGTTATTTTCCTGGGTATTCTGGTAGCTGCAGAAGTGATAGACTTTGTCAGTGACAGTTTTTCAGTATTTAATTTGTGCTATGTTGTTTGTTTGAGCCCTGTTATATGGGTCATACAGTTTGATTTACTCTGGAGACGAGTTTCGGCTCAATAGTGATGCCCTTTGGTATATACTATGCTCTATATGGAGTATTGTTGGTATGCTGTTGTGTATATGTATATATGCTGTTGTATAGTAGTCCCTCAGAAGTAGCGCCGGCCGCGACGTGCGTGCTCATGTCAGGAGCGCGGGGGGGAGCGACGTCCAGGAGCGCGACGAGGAGCGGCGGACATGGCACTGGGGAGGAGCGGTGAAGTGAGGAGCAGCGGACAGGCCAGCGGCGGTGCGAGCAACGGACAGGCGGGAGGAGCGGCAGCTTAGGTAAGGGGACCCATGTCGGGGCAGGCGAGGGTCGGGGCAGGCGGGTGTCGGGGCAGGCGAGGGACAGGCCGGGCGGTGGCCTGGGCTGCTGCACAATGTCAGGGCGGGCGGGGGTCGGGGAAGCCTGTTGCACCCGGACAAGGTCGGGACGGGCTGCTAGTATATATATATATGTATATCGAATATAGTACTATCCACAATTTGGAAATAATCATTCGGCACTCCAGGTAAGATTCATAGACACACTTGGGCTTTTATTATAACGAGGAAAACAACTACGCGTTTCAGCAGCCACGGCTGCCGCGTTCACGATGTTTGAGGCACCATTTTTTCCATTAGAATACCAAACAGGCATCATTGAGAAAGGACATTACATGCTATGGAAACAGGACTAAGCCTTTAAGTTTGTGGCCGCCATATTTAAACATGTTCTCTTTTCTGCATTTCAAAGACGTAGCAACACATTTCATTTAAATACAAAGTGGTTCCATAAATGTTAAAGTGCATTATTTATAACGGGGAAATTAATTCCTCACATTTTAAAACACCATATTACATCTAAAATACCACAAAATTCATTTTTAGTCAGTGCTTGTCAGAAATTTAAAGTACAAATTTAAAGTACAAATGTTAATGTAAATGTAAATGTGTTTGTATTTATATAGTGCACTTCTACCCAGAGGTCTCGTAGCGCTGTATTCATACCGCTGTGGAACCCGTCCTGGCTTTCCTGTGAAATGTCCACTCCTGGGCCCCCCCAAGGTGAAGCCAGGCATCCAAGCGCTGCTGGGGCCGTTGTGGAGATTAAGCAAGCTATTGCCCAGAGTCACAGAGTGGGACCCATGATCAGACTAGGCACCGAGGCGAGAATTATCAGGTCCGGGGAAATTGAGTCCAAGAGCCGCCAAGGCGGGAATTGAACCCTGGTCCCGGGCCAGACCTCTGCATCAGGGTCTGCCGCTCTAACCATTGAGCCACGCTTCTCCAAATGCATAACCATGTTTCAGATTTTGGCAACAACATATTATTCTGGCTAGTGCCTATTTGAATCGGGTTTGAATACCAGAAAGATAAAGTGCAAGTGCTTTAGTGCAAAAATATACATCTCCTCCCCTCTTTCATAATCACAGTCTTTTCAATAGTTACTCCACTATTAAGTGCAAATGCTAAATAAATACAATATATCATGATTTACATAAAATAATCTATGTTAAGAATTATTTTTAAAACCCATCATTTCATGTATTCATTACAAAATTACATATAAAAATTAAAAGAGGAATCTCAGTTTTAAGGTGCAAATGCTCATGTAAACTAGGAAAGTGATGCCTTTTCTACAGCGGAAGGAACCTTTTTGTATCCTTTTCTCTATAAGCATATCACTATCTCCAATATACATGTATATATTACACCAGAATCCACTCTAAAGTGCAAATGCATATGAAAAAAGAAAAATTTGTACCTGAAACAATTCATTAAAACCAATCATAGCAATTCATATGTCCCTACTCTTTACTGTCTTCAAGGTTTACATTAAAAACATAAATTTCATGGTTTTATACTTGTGCAGGTTTTTACATTGTAACTCTTCATTTCATTCTTCAAGACAGACATGTATATACATCCTCATCCACATTGAGTCCATATGGTTCTTTGCAGTTGAACTCCAAAATAAAATATGTTTCTAACTTTCGGATGTCCCTCTCCCTCTCCCTGTCCCCTCTTCTCTTTTTCTTCGGGACCTCTGCTATACAAGTGTACTGCAGGCTCACAGGGTTACTCTGGTGATGGATCTCAAAATGTCTTGCAATGGGATATGTCTTGTCTAGATTCACAATCACTCGCCTATGTTGGAGTATTTTTTTAAATACAGGGAGAGTTGTACTCCCTATATAGATTTTAGGACAGGAGCACTGTAATAAATAGACAACAAAGCTGGATCTGCAGGTTAAGACAGTTCTGATGGTCACAGTCTTATTAAAAAAGGATTGAAACTCAGGGCGATTCATACGAAAACCAGGTTTCTGCTGTAACCAAATCGGGGGTCCCCCTTCCTCTTTTCCTGAAATTCACTCTTCACAATTAAATCCTTCAAGGATTTCGATCTCTTGCAGGTGATCTCAGGATTCTTCTTGATCTTAGAGCCTAACACTGGATCACTTTTTACCAAGTGCCAGTGCCGATTCAAAATAGACCTGATCGCTTTGTGTTTCACATTAAAAGTGGTTATAAATCTAGAAGAGTCCTGATAATTCAGATAGCTTTTCTTTTGTTGACGTTTCTTTGTTCTAGATTGTTCGAACAACTTCTTATCTCTTTCAAGATTTCTAGCCTTGGTTGATTCACCTTTTAAAACCTCAGGCAGATAACCTCTCTGGGTAAACCTCTGTGTCATTTCCTTTTCAACTTTCTCGTATTCCCCCTGTTCACTGCATGCTCTATATATATTGGAGCCTTGGGGTATATGATTTGCGGTTTAAGCAGAGGCTTCAGTGGAAAGACCCTCTTATTAGGCATGTTAAGTGTCTATTATATTTTTGTACGGTATGGCACTAGGGTGTCTATCCCAAAATTTCTTCCGACATTTTCACAGAAGGCACTTGGAAGCCTACATTATTATTGATGTGGCTTTGGGAATTTGCCATACTACTTGCTTTATTGTTAATGTGATAGATGAAGTTCTTTATGTCTGCTGGATGTAGAACATTACTTGACAAATGCTTGTCTTGTGAAGTTTTATGATATTATGTTTTTAATTCAAGTTCTGTCGTATAGTCGGTGATATTCTCACTGTTACATCTGGGGTTCTCTAATTGGCAGATGTAAGTACCTTAGACCAAGTAGGGACCCTTGCTTCTAGTCAGGGTGAAGAATTACACACAGTAGATAACCCCAGTTCACCCTCTAGGTAGCTTGGCACGAGCAGACAGGCTTATCCCTAACGCAAGGTGTATAATAGTTGCACTTAACACAAACAATGACTCCCCATCCACCACAAACTGAGACCACACAGGTAAGTATATATAAAAAATATAACTTTATCTAGTTGCAGCAGTGAAAATCAACAGTACACGATAATTACTTCTTTAGGAAAAATGTTGCACTTAATCTTGATGGTTACTCAGCTTATTAGGAAGTTCTTATTAAATCAGTCTCAAGTCTCTTGTAAGTCTGTATTAAAAACTAATAATACTGACTTATTGCATCATCAGCTCTTTAAATGACTGCCCAAGTAATGCCCGCATGTAATTCACCAAAAGCCCTTCAATTCTATGGGCCCCAGCCAACGCGAGCGTGCCTCACCGGTGGTCACCAGCACCCTTGCGCTGATCAGAGCAACCTTCCGCAAGCCCCGGCCGGTCCCGGCAACTCTCCGCCCGCTCGCAGTACTCCAGGGAGCGGCGGGGAGCTAACTCGGCTCTCCGACCTAGGACGGCTGGCCAGGGGCAGAGGTCACTTCTGGAACTCCCATTGCGAGGTCGGGTCACTCTTCCCCGGCTTCGTTGCTGCACACACGGCTCTCCCGAAGATCCCGATCTCATGGACCAATCCGGTCGCGGCACTTCAGGCGAGCCCCTGCAGCCACCCGGGAGTCAGCCAATGACAGCGCGGCTCCCGGGACAAGCCTCTGACGATGTCGAGCCGGCAGCCAATCAGTGCGCGGCCTCGGCGATGACGCGGCGGCGCTGGGCCAATCCCAGCACGGTGTTATTGGGGGGCTCGTCTCCTTGGACCAATGGGAGCGCGGCGGCTTCGATCTTTGGCCCCACAGCTCCGATCAAGACGGAAACCTTCGAAGGGGGTTTCTGGCCCCGGGCAGCGGCGGTGAACAGGTGGCAGATGATTTTTGAGGGCGCAGGTCACGACAAGACCGCCCTCTCGGCCACACAACCGCTTTAGAGCAGAACTCAAGAGGGGAGGCACCACGGACCTCCGACCCTCGCTGAGTATGTGCCGATGAGCACACCGATCTCTGCTCACACTCAGCAGTTGATCACCAAGTATGCTCCAGGCAAAAACAGCATGATCTGCACAGCGTCTTGGGGATTCTTAGGAACCTTATAACCCTGGGTTCCAGGAACAGGAGGCCAGCTCTTCTCAGGCCCTTGGAGATTCAAGTTGAAGACACAGCACACAGCAAAGTCTTGTCGGTTCAAGCAGGCAGGGTCACAGCACACAGCAAAGTCTCTTTCTTCTTCTCAGCTTTTAGTTGAACAGCAGAACAGGTCAGCCCTTAGAGCACACAGCAAGGCAATCTTCCTTCAGTTCTACAGCAGTCCTTCTTCCAGCAGAGGTTCCTCTTGATTGTAGAATCTAGTTTTCTGTTGTCAGGGGTCCTTCTCTTATACCCCTAAAAGTCTTTGAAGTCCTTTGAAGTCTTTGTGCAAGTGGGCCCTGAGCCCGGTCTAAACCAGTTCTGGGTGTTGCTGGAGCACTGGGGCTTTCCTGGCTTCCTTCTTTCTCTCAGTATCAGGGACAGAGGTGACAGTCGCCCAGCGGGAGGTGGAGCCAGCATTGTGGTCAGGCAGGCTGTTAGAAAGGCGGTCCCTGGGGAGACAGAAGATGTCTAACTGACCACCCCGAGACCCACCTCTCCGTATAGAGATGGCCGAGCGCCGTCGAGAGGCCTCCTGGGTGAGGCTCCTCTCCTAGAATCATAACAGCAGAGCAATCACACCACTACAAAGGGACACAACACAAGAGGATAACTTCTTAGAATCTTTATCAGCAATAACGGTTGGTTCTCTCGGCAATATGTACAAAGAGATCGAGGGATCCTTAAAGTCTCGGTAACTGAGGGTTAGGGGTAGCGGGACAGACTTAGGACCAGCAAGGTCGGGCCGCGGCAGCGCCAGCAGGCTCCAGAGGTGGCTTCAGCGAGGTCGGGCCGCGGCAGCGCCAGTAGGCTCCGAAGATGGTTTCAGCGAAGTTGGGTCGCGGCAGCGCCAGCAGGCATCGAAGATGGTTTCAGCGAGGTTGGGCCGCGGCAGCGCCAGCAGGCTTCGAAGATGGTTCCAGCGAGATTGGGCCGCGGCAGCGCCAGCAGGCTCCGAAGATGGTTTCAGCGAGATTGGGCCACGGCAGCGCCAGCAGGCCCCGAAGATGCTTTCAGGGTTCAAAGCAGCGAGTTCTTCTCGGGGTCAGCCGCGACAGCGTCAGCAGGGCTCTCGAATCCAGGATACAACTGCCGACCCATTCAAGAGCTGCCCCAGATATAGGTCTGGTGTCCTTTGATGTCCGGACCCTCGCGCCTGGGGGCCAGAGGGGCCGGGATGAGAGTGTCCAGACACCCAGCAGGGGGGTGGAGCCAGCACCCAGGGAGTCCGGGGGTCGATCGAAACCAGGCGTCCGGGGACGGTTGGAGGGCCATCGAAACTCCCCTCCTCCTTGATCCGTCAAGTGGCCGTTTTACCACCTGGTCGGATCTTGGTGCCTCGATGTCGGGGCTTCGCTGGGGTTCGGGCCGTGGACGGGCCGAGGCCACGTGGTCAGGATGTGGAGGCTCCAAGATGGAGTCGGGGCCTGAGATGGCGGCCCGGGGAGGGCCAGGACCAACAGCGTGGGGCGAACAGGGTTTGCGGGGTCCCGGAGGGGGAGAGCCGGGGGTTGCCAGGAGGGGCGGCTCTCGTTGAAGGTTGGAGAGGTAGCTTCGTCGGGGAGACAGCGGTCGATGCCGTCCAGGGCCCGCCATGCGGGAGGAGTGGGACCACGCCACGAGGCCGGGTCCAACACACGTCCCCCCCAGCTGAAGGCGGGGAGAGTCACCCATCTTCTTGGGGGTTCTCCTCGTCGAGGCGGAAGAAGCGGGACAGGCCGTCAGCATTGGCGTGGTCGTTGCCGGGGCGATGTTCCACAGTGAAGTCCATCCCTTGGAGGGAGATGGACCATCGCAGCAACTTGGGGTTCTCTCCTCGATCTGCATTAACCACCGCAAAGGCCGGTGGTCAGTTTGCACCCGGAAGTGGGTGCCGAAGAGATAGGGTCGGAGTTTCTTGAGGACCCACACTACGGCGAAGGCCTCTCGCTCAATGGTGCTCCAGCGTTGCTCTCGGGCCAGCAGACATCGGCTGATGAAGGCCACAGGTTGATCAACTCCTTCGGCGTTGACTTGGGAAAGGACCGCCCCAACGCCGTGCTCCGAGGCATCGGTCTGAACTATGTATTCCCGGTTGTAGTCGGGGACTTGGAGCACGGGGTCGGTACACATCGCTGTCTTTAGAGTCTCAAAGGCGGCCTGACACTCGGGTGTCCAGTGCACCTTCTGTGGCTGCTTCTTGGAAGTGAGTTCGGTGAGGGGGCCAACAATGCTCCCATAATACCCAGTGAGCCCCAGGAAGGCTCTGACTGCGGTCTGGGTGACCGGGGGCTCCCAGGCCAAGACGTTATCGATCTTGGGTTGGAGGGGAGCCACCTGGCCGCTCCCCACTTGGTGTCCCAGATAAGTCACGGAACCTTGGCCTATCTGGCACTTGCTGCCTTTTATTGTCAGTCCGGCCCTTCGGAGGGCCGTCAGGACCTCCCAGAGGTGCTTGAGGTGCTCGGCCCAGTGGAGGCTGTACACCGCAATATCGTCCAGGTAGGCGGCGCTGAACTCTTCTAGCCCCACCAGCACCTTATTCACCAGCCTCTGGAAGGTTGCGGGGGCGTTCTTCATCCCGAAGGGCATCACCCTGAAGTGGTAGTGGCCATCGGGGGTTGAGAAGGCGGAGCGCTCCTGGGCGCCCGGTGTGAGTCCGATCTGCCAGTAGCCAGAGGTGAGGTTGAAGGTGCTCACGTAGCGGGCCGCCCCCAAGCGGTCGATCAGTTCATCGGCCCGGGGAATGGGATGAGCATCGGTCCGGGTGACGGCGTTCAACCCCCGGTAGTCTACACAAAACCTCAGTTCAGGAGGGGCACCAGGGGTGGCGGCCTTGGGGACCAGGACGACAGGACTGGCCCACAGGCTGTCCGAGGGTTCGACTACCCCCATGGCCAGCATCTTGGAGACCTCTGATTGGATGCAGGTCCGAACTCGGTCGGGAACTCGGTAGGCCCGGTGTCGCACAGGTGGGCTGTCCCCGGTGTCGACATCGTGGACGCACCACTGGGTGACTCCGGGGGTGAGAGAAAACAAGTCAGCAAATTGACCCAACAGCTTTTGGCAGTCTTGGCGCTGTGCGGGGGTCAGGGCGGAGGAGAGGGTGACCCCCTCGATGGAGCCGTCCTTCTCGGAGGAGCTCAGGAGGTCCGGTAGGGGCTCGGAGTCGTCTTCGGCCCCGCCGTCAGTAGCCATCAGCAGGCTAAGCTCCGTTCTGACAAAGTGGGGTTTGAGCCGGTTGGTGTGGAGGACCCGGAGGGGGTTCCTGGGGGACTCCATGTCCACCATGTAGGTGACAGGGCTCTTGCGCTCCACCACCTTGAAGGGTCCAGTCAACTTGTCCTGGAGGGCACAGGGTTCGACCGGGGACATGACCCAGACCTGTTGGCCCGGCTCGAACTCAATGGAAGAGGCATTTTGGTCATACCAGCGTTTCATCTCCTCCTGGCTGGCCTCGAGGTTGGCTTCGGCAAGTTCCCTGAACTTCCGAGTCTGATTGCGGAGGGTCAGGAGGTACCGGTAGACGTCGGGGGGAGTACCTTGGACGGCAACCTCCCAGCCCTCCTTGACCAGGCTGAGGGGACCCCGGACGGGGTGTCTGTACAATAGTTCGAAGGGGCTGAATCCCAGGGACTTCTGAGGGACCTCCCGATAGGCGAAGAGGAGGCAGGGCAGCAGCACGTCCCACTGGCGTGGCAAGGGCTCTTCCAGGCCCATGATCATCCCTTTGAGAGTTCGATTGAAATGTTCCACCAGTCCATTCCCTTGGGGGTGGTAGGGGGTCGTGAACTTATATGTGACCCCGCACTGTTGCCACAGGGACTTCATGTATCGAGAAATAAAGTTTGTGCCCCGGTCACTGACGACCTCTCGGGGGAAGCCCACCCGTGAGAAGATCCCCATCAGCGCCCAACCCACCACGGGGGCCATCACAGTTCGGAGGGGGATGGCTTCGGGATAGCGGGTGGCATGGTCCACCAGGACGAGAATAAACCGGTGTCCTTGGGAGGTGCGAGGCTCCAGAGGCCCCACAATGTCTATTCCTACCCGCTCAAAGGGGATGTTGACGACCGGGAAGGGTTGGAGGGGGGCCTTGTGCTTACCTCCAGTCTTCCTGCTGGCTTGGCAGGTGGGGCAAGTCCGGCAGTGATTGCTCACATCGTTTCTCATCTTTGGCCAGTAGAAATGGGTCACCAGGCAGCTGTAGGTTTTGTCCTGCCCCAGGTGCCCAGCGAGGGGCACATCATGTGCCAGGTTCAGGAGGAAGTCTCTGAATCGGAGGGGGACCACCAGCACACGGCCGGCCCCTAGTTCGGCAATCTTTTGTTCGCTATAGAGGAGGTTGTGGTCCCAATAGACCCAGTGGGACCCCAATGAGCCTCCGGCGGCTTGAGTGGCGGCTTGCTGTCGGATTCCCTCGAGGGAGGGACAGGTTTTCTGCTCTTGCCGGAACTGTTCTCGGGTGGGGCCACCTTCTTGGCGCCATTGGGCTAGTTCCGGGAGGTTGCCGAGATCAGCAATTTCTTCGCTGTTGGGCCCCAGTGGGTCGGGCTCTGGATCGGTGTCTTCGGATAAGGTGGGCGGCGGAGGTGGGGGTCACTCTGGTTCTTCAGTCGGGGCGGCTTCCGTCGGGGCGGTGGCCCAGGCGGCCATGGATCGGGTGGTCGCACAGACCCACTCGGGAAGGCCTAGCATCCCCAGATGCTCTCTCCGCTCGACGTGGGCCCAGGGGGAACTTTCTAGGTCGTTCCCGAGGAGGCAGTCCACGGGGGCATCGTCCCGGACGGTCACTTTCAGCATGCCCCACACCCCTCCCCACTCGAAGGGGATACGGGCCATTTGGCACAGGCTCTCAGAATTGTCCGCCGACCGTACTGGGCACAGCACATTGGGCAGGATTTGGTCGGGGGTCGCCAAGTGGCAATGGACAGCCGTTACGCTGGCTCCGGTGTCGCGGAGGGCTTCCGCCCGGTGTCCATTAATGGTGACCGATTGGCGGTACTTCTGAGTGTTGCCCGGAATCAGGGCCCGGGGATCAGGTCTCTTTCTCCTAGGCATACTAGGGACATAGCGGCGGGCTTCCACTCGGTCTGGTCGTGGTCGTAGTTTTCTTCTTCGCCCCTTTCTTCTCCCAGGGCGGCGGCGGCGATCTGGCGGTGGTGCCGGGTCGTTGATTCATCGGGCAGAGGGGGTCATTAGCATAGTGACCAGGCCGCTGGCATCTGTGACCGGTAACATTCGGGCGGGGCCCCAGCCGTGCCGGGGGGCCCCTCTTCTGGCCAGGGATGGCGAAGTGGGGGTCAGGGGCGGCCCCGCGGGGGAGTCCCTGGTCCTGGTCTGGCCTCCTCCGCCGCCTCGTGGGCGGTGGTTCCCCGGAGGACCTCGGCCGTAGTCTCCCATTGGGCTCCGGGGGACCCGGGTGCTCACCCATCGATCGGCCTCGACGGCGAGTTTACGTGGCTCGGTCAGTTTGCTGTCGAGGAGATGCTGCCGGAGTTCGATGAAACAGTTGTTGGAGAGGTGCTCCCATACAATGAGGTTGAACAGCTGCTCGTAGGTGGTGACCTGGCTGCCTTTGATCCACCCCTCTAGGGCTCTGCTATAGAAGTTCACGTACTCCACCCATGTAGTACCGGGGATTTTCTTACAGTCTCGGAATCGCTGCCGGTACATCTCGGGGGTGAGTCCATAGCGAGTAAGGAAGGCGGCTTTCATGTGTTCATAAGAGGTCATCTCGGCATCTGGGAGCTCTAGCAGGGCGTCTCTCCCTTCGTTGACGAACTTCCCCCACAAGCCGGCACCCCAGTCTTTCGGGGGGACTCGATGAGAGGTCATGGCTACCTCATAGGCCTTAAACCATTGTTGGATGTCGTCGTTTTTGTAGTATTCTTTGACGACATCTTTCGGAATGTGGACCTTAGTGTCTGTAGAAGGAGGCGGGCTCCGGTTCCCGGAGGCGCTGGCCTCACTATTTTTGGCCTGAATCTCAAGTTATTTTAAGCCACGCTCGTGCTCGAACATGAGCTTCTTCTCCTCTAAGTCTCTCTGCCTTCGTTTCTCCTCTAGGTCTCCTTGCAGTCGTAGTTGCTCAAGGGCTATCTTCTTCTCGGCTAGCTGTAGTTCTCTGTCCAGACGGAGTCGGGCGAGCTCCAATTCGTGGAGCCGGCTCCTTTCTCGCTCTCGGGCGTCTTCGTGGGAGAGGCCCGTGTCCACATGGGTATTTCTTTCCTCCGCTGTGGTTGCGAGGTTTCCCCGGTGCACATCTGGGACCGTGTTTTCTTCGCCCTGGGGTGGCGTCGCTCCTGCCTCCACCCATGTTTGTAGGGCTAGCTTAAAATCTTCCTTTGTGCTTAGTCCAGTGGTAGCGATGCCCAGGTCCTTGCAGAATTGTTTCAATTCTTTATGATTATAATCTTCCAACCGTTCCTTCTGGAATTCCGCGGTCGGTCCGGTTTCTTTGGTAGTCATGGTTGCGGTGTGTTTCTGTCAGTAGTGGGTGAGTCACTCTCTGTACGATTTGCGTCGGCTCGGATCGCACCTCCTGCCACCAATGTTAGAAAGGCGGTCCCTGGGGAGGCAGAAGATGTCTGACTGACCACCCCGAGACCCACCTCTCCGTATAGAGATGGCCGAGCACCGTCGAGAGGCCTCCTGGGTGAGGCTCCTCTCCTAGAATCGTAACAGCAGAGCAATCACACAACTACAAAGGGACACCACACAAGAGGATAACTTCTTAGAATCTTTATCAGCAATAATGGTTGGTTCTCTCGGCAATATGTACAAAGGGATCGAGGGATCCTTAAAGTCTCGGTAACTGAGGGTAAGGGGTAGCGGGACAGTCTTAGGACCAGCAAGGTCGGGCCGCGGCAGCGCCAGCAGGCTCCAGAGGTGGCTTCAGCGAGGTCGGGCCGCGGCAGCGCCAGTAGGCTCCGAAGATGGTTTCAGCGAGGTTGGGCCGCGGCAGCGCCAGCAGGCTTCGAAGATGGTTTCAGCGAGGTTGGGCCGCGGCAGCGCCAGCAGGCTCCGAAGATGGTTCCAGCGAGATTGGGCTGCGGCAGCGCCAGCAGGCTTCGGAGATGGTTTCAGCAAGGTTGGGCCACGGCAGCGCCAGCAGACTCCGAAGATGGTTCCAGCGAGATTGGGCCGCGCCAGCGCCAGCAGGCTCCGAAGATGGTTTCAGCGAGATTGAGTCGCGGCAGCGCCAGCAGGCTCCGAAGATGGTTTCAGGGTTCAAAGCAGCGAGTTCTTCTCGTGGTCAGCCGTGTCAGCGTCAGCAGGGCTCTCGACTCCAGGATACAACTGCCGACCCATTCAAGAGCTGCCCCAGATATAGGTCTGGAGTCCTTTGATGTCCGGACCCTCACGCCTGGGGGCCATAGAGGCCGGAATGAGAGTGTCCAGACACCCAGCAGGGGGGTGGAGCCAGCGCGCAGGGAGTCCGGGGGGGCCATCGAAACCAGGCGTCCGGGGACGGTTGGAGGGCCATCGAAACTCCCCTCCTCCTTGATCCGTCAAGTGGCCGGTTTACCACCTGGTCGGATCTTGGTGCCTCGATGTCGGGGCTTCGCTGGGGTTGCGGCCGTGGACGGGCCGAGGCCACGTGGTCAGGACGTGGAGGGTCCAAGATGGAGTCGGGGCCTGAGATGGCAGTCCGGGGAGGGCCAGGACCAACAGCGTGGGGCGAACAGGGGTCGCCGGGTCCCGGAGGGGGAGTGCCGGGGGTTGCCAGGAGGGGCGGCTCTCGTTGAAGGTTGGAGAGTCAGCTTCGTCGGGGAGGACAGGGGTCGATGCCGTCCAGGGCCCGCCATGCGGGAGGAGTGGGACCACGTCACGAGGCCGGGTCCAACACAGGCACAGCCCTATTCACTATCAGGTGCTATCTCCTCCCACTTCCCTGGCAGCAGATGCAGCCTTTCATCCACGGGCTGACTCAGACAACCTCCTGGGGGCTCTGCAGCCTCTGTCACCCTCAAACCAGACAGTCAATCCACAAGCAGGCCCAGGCAAACAGAAAGGTTAGACAAGAGAACAGCCACTTTCTAAAAGTACTATTCTCAAACACAGAATTTAAAAACAACCTTCACTAAAAGATGTGTTATTAAATTCTGAGTTCAGGGATATCAATCACTTATGTCCCATCTTGTTCCTATGAGAAGATAGGCTGGTATCCATTGGGACCACCCTCCCCCATGTTATTCTATGGAGCAACATAACCTTACAGCAGTGAGCACACAACATGGCTGCTGCTCACTACCAGAGCATGTGACCTGCACTAGTACATGCTCTACCTTACCCATACACTGCACCCTGCCCAGGGGGGTACCTTGAGCCTTCCATAGGGGTGACTGATGAGCACAGACAGGGAAGGGTTAGGCCCAGCCAGTGGGGACACTGGCCAGGCAGACATGGCAGTCCACTGACTGCACCCAGGCACTGCGCTGGCAGGCCTGCGACACCATTTTAGGGCTACTCATGCGGGTGGCGCAATCTGCGCTGCAGGCCCACTAGTAGCATCTGTCATCACCAGCCCTGGCACACACAATGCACTTTTCTAGGGACTTCCTGGTGATACAAATATGCCAATCAGGTATACCCAATCATATGACAATTTACATAGGGAGCACTTACACTCTGGCACTGATCAGCAGTGGAGAGTGTCCAAAGCATCTAAACCAGCAAAAACGAAAACCAGCACAGCATCAAAAATACAGGAGACAGAGGCAAAAAGATGGGGGAAAACCACGCCAAGGGTGTCAGGTCTAACACGTGTCCCCTCCAGCTGAAAGTGGGGAGAACTACCCAACCTCTTGGGAGTCCTCATCACTAAGGCGGAAGAATCTGGACAGACCATCAGCATTGGCGTGTTCAGTACCTGTAGGGAAATGGACCACCTCAACAGTTTTGGATTCTCACCCCTCATCTGTATTAACCATCTGAGGGGCCTGTGGTCGGTCTGAACACGGAAATGAGTCCCAAACAGGTAGGGCCTCAGCTTCTTCAGAGCCCAGACCACAGTGAAAGCTTCCCTTTCAATGGCACTCCATCTCTGTTCCCTGGGGAGTAGCCTCCTACTAATGAAAGCCACTGGTTGGTCTCCTCCCTCATCGTTGATTTGTGAGAGTACTGCTCCCACGCCTTGCTCTGAAGCGTCAGTTTGCACAACGAATTCACTAGAAAAGTCAGGTGCCTTAAGCACCGGTGCTGTGCACATGGCAGCCTTGAGGGTGTCAAAAGCAGTTTGACAGGCCGCAGTCCAATTCACTTTCCTGGGCTGATTTCTAGATATCAGCTCTGTCAAAGGGGCCACAATGGTGCCATAACCTTTGACAAACCGTCTGTAATACCCGGTGAGACCTAGAAAGGCTCTCACCTCAGTCTGAGTCTTGGGGGCTCCCAAGCCAGAATGGTATCAATCTTTGCCTGTAGGGGCGCCACCTGGCCGCTCCCCACCTGGTGTCCCAAGTACACCACTGATCCCTGCCCTATCTGGCACTTACTGGCCTTGATAGTGAGGCCTGCCTTCTGCAGAGCCTTCAACACTTCTGAGAGGTGTTGCAGGTGTTCGTCCCAAGTGAAGCTGAACACAGCAAAGTCATCCAGGTATGTAGCGCTGAATTGCTCCAGCCCTGCCAATACCTGGTTGACCAGTCTCTGAAATGTGGCGGGGGCATTTTTCAACCCAAAGGGCATGACACGGAACTGGAAGTGCCCCTCTGGCGTCGAAAATGCTGACCTCTCCTTGGCCCCCTCAGTTAAGGCAATCTGCCAGTACCCTGAAGTCAAATCAAAGGTGCTCAGGTACTGGGCAGCTCCCAACCGATCCACCAGCTCATCAGCTCTGGGGATGGGGTGCGCGTCAGTCTTGGTGACCGCATTGAGCCCACGGTAGTCCACGCAGAACCGGAGTTCTGGGGGGCCACCGGGGGTAGCAGCTTTCTTAGGCACTAAGACCACTGGGCTAGCCATGGAGGGCTCAATTACCCCTAGTGTTAACATCTTGGAAACTTCTTCCTTGATGCTAGCTCTGACCTTGTCAGCCACCCTGTAAAACTTCTGTTTCACAGGCAGACTATCTCCAGTGTCCACATCGTGGATGCACCATTTGGTGACACCTGGGGTCAGGGAGAACAGGGGGGCGAACTGATCCAAGACTTGGCGACAGTCCTTCTGCTGCTCTGGGGTCAGGGTGGGCGAGAGGACCATACCATCCACTGACCCATCTTGCTCCTTGGCTGCCAGGAGGTCAGGGAGAGGATCACTATCCTCCTGCCCTCCAGCATCTGTAGCCATGAGCATAGTTACTTCAGACCTCTCAAAGTGGGGTTTGAGGCGGTTCATGTGCAACAATCTCAGGGGCTGCCTGGGAGTCTTCATGTTAACCAAGTAGGTAACCTCGCTCTTGCGCTCTACCACCTCATATGGCCCGGTCCACTTGTCACAGAGTGCACAAGGCTCCACCGGCGCCATCACCCACACTTTCTGACCAGGGTGGAACTCAACCAGAGAAGTGTTCTTGTCATACCATCTCTTCATTTCCTCCTGGCTAGCCTCCAGGTTCTCTTGAGCGAGCTTCCTGAAGCACTTGGTCTGGTTGCGAATGGCCAGCACATAGCTGAACACATCCTGAGGGGTTTTCCCATGGGATTTCTCCCACCCCTCCTTCACCAGAGTGAGAGGTCCTCTGACAGGGTGGCCATACAGCAACTCAAAGGGACTGAACCCTACGGATTTCTGAGGCACCTCCCTGTAGGCAAACAACAGGCATGGTAACAAGACGTCCCATTTCCGCCTCATGGGCTCCTCCAGGCCCATAATCATGCCTTTGAGAGTGCGGTTGAATCTTTCAACCAACCCATTTCCTTGAGGGTGGTAAGGGGTGGTGAACTTGTATGTCACCCCACGCTCCTCCCACAGGGACTTCATGTACCTAGAGATGAAGTTTGTCTCCCTGTCGGAGACCACCTCTCTGGGGAACCCCACATGGGAAAAGATCCCCATCAAGGCACGGCCCACCACGGGGGCTGTGACTGTCCTGAGCGGGATTGCTTCCGGGTACCGGGTGGCATGGTCGACCAAGACCAGGATAGACCTGTTGCCTAAGGCTGTCTTGGGGTCCAGGGGCCCCACGATGTCAATGCCCACCCGCTCAAAAGGGGTGCTCCCCACAGGAAAGGGTTGGAGGGTTGCCACGCACTTCCCTCTGCTCTTGCCACTGGCCTGACAAGTCTGGCAAGACTTACAAAAGGCAGCGACGTGCTTCTTCATCTAAGGCCAGTAAAAATGGGTGACAAGCCTGTGATAGGTCTTGTCTTGCCCCAGATGTCCTGTGAGAGGCACGTCATGAGCCAGACCCAGTAGGAAGTTCCTGAAGCGCTCGGGTACCACCAGCACACGGGCTGCACCCGGCTCAGCGAACTTAGGCTCACTATAAAGTAAGTCATCCTCCCAGTAGATCAAATGTTCCTTGGACCCCAGGCCTGCGGCCTGGTCTGCAGCCTGCTGCCGCACACCAATGAGAGAAGGGCACTCCTTCTGAGCCTGGCAGAATTCCTCCCTGGAGGGACCACTTTCTTGCTGCCACTGGGACAGCTCAGGCAATTCCCCCAGTTCGGCCACCTGCTCCCCTGTAGGTTCCAGGGCATCCCCCTCAGGTTCTGCTTCCTCCTGGACCGTGGGAACGGTGGGGGCTGGTTTCCCGCGCCCTCTACCCCTTCCTCTCTTGGCAGGTCCCTGGGCCATTGTTCCAGGCTCCAGTTCTACTAATCCACCCTCACTGGCTGCCATTGCACGGGTGGTCACACAGATCCACGCAGGCAAACCCAACATCTACAAATGAGTTCTGTGGTCCACCTCTTTCCATGGAGAGCTCTCCAGGTCATTACCTAATAGACAATCTACAGGCAAGGCATCACTTACAACAACTTCCAAAATACCGGAGACTCCTCCCCATTCAAATGGAACATTTGCCAACTTGCAGAGGCGCACTGAACTGTCAGATGCCACCACAGGTCGGAGTACCTTGGGAATGATTTGCTCTTCAGACACCCACTGACACCTGACAGATGTCACGCTGGCCCCTGTGTCTCTCAGAGCCTCTATTTCCTGTCCATTGATGGTCACCTTCTGCCCATATTTCTTAGTTTTTTGGGGCAGCAAGGTTTCCTGGGTCATCTCTTGGTCTCCTAAAGAGACAAGGGTCATCACTGCTAACCCCTCCTCCCCACTGGAAATCAAATCCCCTCCCAAAGCTACACTGGCTAACCCCGGTGTTGGAGCACCAGTGAGTGCTGGAGGTTTCTTTGGACATTTGGGGGCAATGTGCCCCACTTCCCTACATGCATAGCAAGTAAGTGGGGGCCTGTTGTCCTACTTGCCCTTATGGGGCCAGGATTTCTTAGACTTGGGGGGGTTGAGACTCCTTCTCTTGGGAACTATTTTGGGGCCCTTTAGAAGACTCCTTTTGATTACCCGTGTCCCCCCCACTCTTCTGCTGGGGACCCTGTCCACCTTTGGCTGGGGTACTTACCACCCCCTTGTGGACCCTGGTGCTAGTCCAGCGGTCCACCTCTTTAGCAAGCTCACTGGGATCAGTTAACTTGCTGTCTAAAAGATGCTGGCGCAGCTCTGGAACACATAAACTACTCAAGTGCTCCCAACTAATCAAGTGACACAACCCCACATAATCAGTAACTTTGCTGCCCTTTATCCAACCTTCCAGTGCACGCGTGTACATACTCACACACTCCACCCAAGTACTAGAATCAAGCTTCTTGAAGTTCCTAAACTTCTGGCGGTACTGTTCTGGAGTGAGCCCATACCTGAGGCACAAAGCCTTCTTCATAGCGGGGTAGGATAAAGTACCTGCTGCTTCTAAGGGTGCCAAGACATCCCTCCCAGAGGCCTCAAAATGCTTCCACAAACCTGCCCCCCAATTCTTCTCAGGCACTTCATTCATCTTCAAGGCAAGTTCATACGATCTAAACCACGCATAAATATCCTCACCCCTCTGATAATTCTGTACCAGATCTTTTGGTATGTATACTTTACCCGCCTGTACTGGTTGTGCGCTGCCACCATTAGGGCTGGACTCCGCCTGTTTAGCTTTAATGTCCAGCTCCCTCATGCTCAACTCATGAGCCAACTGGAGTTTCATCTCCTCAAAAGCGAGAGCATTCCTCCCTTCCTCCGCCTTCTTCTCAGTTTCAAGGCGCAGTCTCCTTTCTTCTGCTTGGGCTTTGAGTTTAAAAAGCTCAATCTCATGGGCCCTAGCTCTCTGATTATCCTCCAGTCCTCTGGAGAAATGACCCTACTGGAGTGGTTGCTGCCAACCCTAGACGCTGGCCTTCTCACGGGCAAATCACCGGATTCAAAAGCATTCTCCTGTGTGCCTCCCTCTCCAGTAACCTCTTCTGGATCACCATGTTTGGCCTCCCACCAGGCCCTTAGAGCTTTCTGTAGCTCTTCCTTGTTTGCGCTGCCCTTCACTGGGCATCCAAGCTGTTTGCAGAATTGCTTCAGCTTCTCCTTTTTATAGATGAGCAACTCCTGAATTTCAAATTCCAATTCTACCCTTACGCTTGCTGCTTTCTGAGACATGATGCTTCCTAACCTTTCCAAAAATAGGTTTCACCAAAAAGAAAAATCTTGCGCAACCTGTGCTGCTCAACTAGACTAGTGATGTACAAGAAATCACTGCAGGTCAAGTGCAAATATTAGTTCAGAATCCACACCGCTGTCCAACAATGTTAGATCTGGGAGTCTCTAATTGGCAGAGGTAAGTACCTTAGACCAAGTAGGGACCCTTGCTTCTAGTCAGGGTGAAGAATTACACACAGTAGATAACCCCTGCTCACCCTCTAGGTAGCTTGGCACGAGCAGACAGGCTTATCCCTAAGGCAAGGTGTATAATAGTTGCACTTAACACAAACAATGACTCCCCATCCACCACAAACTGAGACCACACAGGTAAGTATATATAAAAAATATAACTTTATCTAGTTGCAGCAGTGAAAATCAACAGTACACGATAATTACTTCTTTAGGAAAAATGTTGCACTTAATCTTGATGGTTACTCAGCTTATTAGGAAGTTCTTATTAAATCAGTCTCAAGTCTCTTGTAAGTCTCTAATAAAAACTAATAATACTGACTTTTGAGTCATCGGCTCTTTAAATGACTGCCCAAGTAATGCCCGCATGTAATTCTCCAAAAGAATCAGCCCTTTAATTCTATGGGCCCCAGCCAACGCGAGCGTGCCTCACCGGTGGTCACCAGCACCCTTGCGCTGATCAGAGCAGCCTTCCACAAGCCCCGGCTGGTCCCTGCAACTCTCCGCCCGCTCGCAGTACTCCAGGGAGCGGCAGGGAGCTAACTCGGCTCTCCGAGCTAGGACGGCAGGCCAGGGGCAGAGGTCACTTCTGGAACTCCCACGACGAGGTCGGGTCACTCTTCCCCGGCTTCGGCACTGCACACACGGCTCTCCCGAAGATCCCGATCTTGTGGACCAATCCGGTCGCGGCACTTCAGGCGAGCCCCTGCAGCCACCCGGGAGTCAGCCAATGACAGCGCAGCTCCCGGGAAAAGCCTCTGACGATGTCGAGCCGGCAGCCGA
This sequence comes from Lissotriton helveticus, assembly GCF_964261635.1. Taxonomy (NCBI): domain Eukaryota; kingdom Metazoa; phylum Chordata; class Amphibia; order Caudata; family Salamandridae; genus Lissotriton; species Lissotriton helveticus. The sequence goes on from NC_136068.1 coordinate 1,795,960,844, forward strand.
TCAGTGCGCGGCCTCGGCGATGACGCGTCGGTGCTGGGCCAATCCCAGCGCGGCGTTACTGGGGGGGCTCGTCTCCTTGGACCAATGGGAGCGCGGCAGCTTCGATCTTCGGCCCCGCAGCTCCGATCAGGATGGAAACCTTCGAAGGGGGTTTCTGGCCCCGGGCAGCGGCGGTGAACAGGCGGCAGATGATTTTTGAGGGCGCAGGTCACGGCAAGACCGCGCTCTCGGCCACACAACCGCTTTAGAGTAGAACTCACGAGGGGAGGCACCACGGACCTCCGACCCTCGCTGAGTATGTGCCGATGAGCACACCGATCTCTGCTCACTATCAGCAGTTGATCACCAAGCACGCTCCAGGCAAAAACAGCACGATCTGCACACCGTCTTGGGGATTCTTTAGGAACCTTTTAACCCTGGGTTCCAGGAGGCCAGCTATTCTCAGGCCCTTGGAGATTCAAGTTGAAGACACAGCACACAGCAAAGCCTTGTTGGTTCAAGCAGGCAGGGTCATAGCACACAGCAAAGTCCCTTTCTTCTTCTCAGCTTTTAGTTGAACAGCAGAACAGGTCAGCCCTTAGAGCACACAGCAAGGCAATCTTCCTTCAGTTCTCCAGCAGTCCTTCTTCCAGCAGAGGTTCCTCTTGATTGTAGAATCTAATTTTCTGTTGTCAGGGGTCCTTCTCTTATACCCCTAAAAGTCTTTGAAGGCCTTTGAAGTCTTTGTGCAAGTGGGCCCTGAGCCCGGTCTAAACCAGTTCTGGGTGTTGCTGGAGCACTGGGGCTTTCCTGGCTTCCTTCTTTCTCTCAGTATCAGGGACAGAGGTGACAGTCGCCCAGCGGGAGGTGGAACCAGCATTGTGGTCAGGCAGGCACAGCCCTATTCACTATCAGGTGCTATCTCCTCCCACTTCCCTGGCAGCAGATGCAGACTTTCATCCACGGGCTGACTCAGACAACCTCCTGGGGGCTCTGCAGCCCCTGTCACCCTCAAACCAGACAGTCAATCCACAAGCAGGCCCAGGCACACAGAAAGGTTAGACAAGAGAACAGCCACTTTCTAAAAGTACTATTCTTAAACACAGAATTTAAAAACAACCTTCACTAAAAGATGTGTTATTAAATTCTGAGTTCAGGGATATCAATCACTTATGTCCCATCTTGTTCCTATGAGAAGATAGGCTGGTATCCATTGGGACCAGCCTCCCCCATGTTATTCTATGGAGCAAGATAACCTTACAGCAGTGAGCACACAAAATGGCTGCTGCTCACTACCAGAGCATGTGACGTGCACTAGTACATGCTCTACCTTACCCATACACTGCACCCTGGCCAGGGGGGTACCTTGAGCCTTCCATAGGGGTGACTGATGTGCACAGACAGGGAAGGGTTAGGCCCAGCCAGTGGGGACACTGGCCAGGCGGACATGGCAGTCCACTGACTGCACCCAGGCACTGCGCTGGCAGGCCTGAGACACCATTTTAGGGCTACTCATGTGGGTGGCGCAATCTGCGCTGCAGGCCCACTAGTAGCATCTGTTATCACCAGCCCTGGCACACACACTGCACTTTACTAGGGACTTCCTGGTGATACAAATATGCCAATCAGGTATACCCAATCAATATGACAATTTACATAGGGAGCACTTACACTCTGGCACTGATCAGCAGTGGAGAGTGTCCAAAGCATCTAAACCAGCAAAAACGAAATCCAGCACAGCATCAAAAATACAGGAGACAGAGGCAAACAGATGGGGGAAAACCACGCCAAGGGTGTCAGGTCTAACACTTACCATTAGTGATTGCCTACTTTCCTAGTATTATATCATGTTATATTAGACCTTCAGGCAGATATAGTATCGTGAGTGATTCTATTCCTTATATTGGAAAGGGTTATTTAATATCCTGCCATTTTCTGGATTGTCATTACGGTGTGCGATATTACTGAGGATTTCTCTTTGTTTCTGAAGAACATTTTCCTTTAATGGTGTCTCTACAAAGAGTCAATATAGGTTGAGCCTTGAGGGAGAGAGGCATGGGCCTTAAAGGTTATATCCTTTGTAGAAGTGTTTTATTCCTGACATTAAGTATTTTTGCTCTATTAAGGGTCAATTCTTTTTTTTTCTCTCTGTAGTTGCTAATAGGCAACTCTTTTCCTTATTTCCCACCGCTAGAGACTGTAAGTTGGATTCACACTTTGTAAAGTGTTGTTCCTAGAGGGTCAGGTAGATTAATGTTCAACTTTCTCAGTGATCAGATTCTTTTATTTTGGAATCCCTTTTTAAAGTTTTAGACTTTGGTTATTTACCAGACTGTTGGCAGATGATCTCTATCCATAAAGCAAGGTCTTATGTAGACTTTTTGTTTTGGTTATGTTATTAAGATTTCTTTTAGTTCTTGATATCTCTATCGAATTTATACTACCATTGTTTAATAGTGGTTAATTAAGCAACTTGCATTACCCTGATCAGTTGGATGCCGCTGCTTTTCCATGGGTATGATCACATGCGACTGTTGCCTGTGGAATATTGTCTCTATGCGCTATTATATATATATATATTACCTACTGGCGGTCTCCAGTAGGTATATATAGTTAGGATTTTTTCTCTATGGGATTTTTGAAAATTCTATGTCTAATAACTTTGGCGTTTGTGGACGGAATTGGCTGAAATGTTCAGGAAAATTGCACATTCTGTTTCTGAGCAGCACCATAAAATTTGGGGGGGTTTCGTCAAGGGGGGGCCGAGAAAAAAGGGGTCCCAAAACGCGTTTTTCCCATGCAATTTTCCATAGGGCGGTTGGACTCACTTTTAGCTCGAACGGCTGAATGGATTTCCACGAAACTTGGCAAAATTGTAGATATTGTTTGCCCGATGTGCCTTTGCTAGGTCTCAATATATGTGCTCCAGTGGATTTTGATAAATTAACGTTCAAAAAAATATATATATCTGTAACAGCGCTCCGGTTAGCGCCCCTGTTCGCGTACCTGACGCGTAACGGAACTTCGCGAAGCGAAGCTGATTGGCTCTCCGGTGTCTGTCAACATTCTAAACAGTCCGGAGCGGCTGCCATCTTGTCTCTCGGTAGGATCGAGAGACCAGAGGAGGCCAAAACAAAGGGGGAAATGACCATAAGGGGGCATAGTAGATCCTCCCTGACCCCCTAGGTTTGATGTGGAGGCTTTAAAAGGGCCCCGCGGGGCAAAAAAAAATAAAAAATCTTTTTTTTTGCTGTGGGAGCGCCCGGTACGCGCACCGGAAAGCGGTCCGGGGAGCGTACTATGAGGAAAAAAGAATGATAGACTTTTCAAATATTGTATGTTTATTGATTGTTCGTTTTGTTGGTTTTTTTTTGTTTTTTTTTATTTGATTATTAAATATAAATGTATTTTTGTGATTGTTTTTCAAAATGTAATAGAACGTCTAACATTTGACTGTCCGAAATGTAGTCATTTTCAGTGAACATAACTTCCAACATTTGAGTGTCCGAAATGTCCTTATTTTGAGTGAACATAACTTGCAACATATGAGTGTCTGAAATGTCCTCATTTTGAAGGAGGAAATCTACAGATTGTACACATTGTAGTAGTTCATGGTCCCGTGATTCATCCATGAATTCAATGTCATTTGGTTCAATGTTTTCTTGATTGGTCTCTGCAAGGACAATTTCAAATGACACTTTTTGTTCTCCTTCCATTTTGCCTGAAATTTGCATAAAAAAATATTTATATCAGTAGAGATAGGGCAATGTTGGGATTAATTTTAGATAGGTAGTTTTTAACAGTGAATTTATCTTTGGGCAGTGTATAGTATCAGACTGGAAGTAGAAATATAAAAAAGTGTATGTGACGAAACCTAAGTAAATTCATAATTATACAAGACAAGCCTAAATCCATCCACAACTATAACAGAGAAGTCTATCTCAATCTATAACTATTACAGAGGGATAGTATATAACTATCAGAAAAAGTTGTCCATATTAACTTAAAGTGCACAATATACTTCAGTTTTCAAAATAACATCTTACCTTTTAAAAAAAGTTTAAGTTGTCAGTGAAAATGCTCTTGCAATGTACTTCAGGAAGTAGTAGTCAAAATGGCTGTGTTTCTCTCTCTTTCATTATATATATTCAGGTACATAACCAATCAAATGTCAGGTAAAAAAAGTAGAAAATGAAAGTAACATTTTAATTGGTTGTCAATTCCAACACTTCAGATGTGTTTTGTGAAGTAATTTACCTCAGGGTATTTAGAGAGGTCTACAGGCTAAATGGCTAAATGGAATTCCAATCAAATTTGTGAAAATGGTAGGGATTGGTATGTAGTATGAGCTAATCTATATTTGGTGAAAGTGTCTCCAGTGGTTTTTCTGTGAATTACTTTCCCACCTTTTTTCAGCGAGCGCTTCCCGGTGCGCGCCCCGGTACGCGAACCGGCAGCGTTACGGGAGTCCTCCATTTTGTGTTTCGGTAGAATTGAGATACAAGATGGAGGGCAAATAATGTTCAGAATGGGTAGAAGGGGGCACGGTAGACGTATCCTGACCCCCTAGGTTTTCTGAGGGTGGCTGAGGAGGCCCATATGTGCGAAAAAAACCCATTTTTTTCAAATTTTCGCGCGGTTAGCGTCCGGTGCGCGTACCGGGTAGCGCTCCGGAAAGCGTAAATTGTGAAAATTAGTAAAAAAAAAAGTTACATTTAAAATTTGTTTATAGTGATCATAGTTAGGGTAGCTCTGAGAAGAGCTTTTGGGTCTGTGGTAGATTTAGGTACTTATAAGTAGGTACCAATACATAGTCTTAAATTCAGGATGAAAACTCTGTTCCCCTCATCTGAGAAGTGAACTCCATCTTCTCTGTAGATATCTTGCATGTAGTAACCCAAGTTATTGTTGTAGATGGAGCCCATTCCATGGTCTCTCATGTAAGCTGAAACAGACTTATTTACATGCTTCCTCGATTTCTCAATTTGTGGACAAAATTCGTTTGACCACCTCCATTTCTGTCTTTGGCATATATTTGAATATACCAAGGCAGTTTGAGGAAAAAGTGACATCAATTGCTCAAAGGTGTCCTTTAAAAGCATTTCCAGACCTACCCCAGTCAAAGTGCCCAAGTCATTTCCTCCACAGTGCACAATTAACAGGTCAGGTTTTGGCAAATGCAAAAAGGTTTTCACCAATGGTATCAATTGGTGACATCTTAATCCTCCGTGGCCAATCCAGTTGATTTCCACATTTTGTAAATTGAGGTTGTGTAAATTTCTGTTATCAGCATACCTTTGAGCCCAGTGGATGTAACTATGTCCAACAATCCAGACAGAAAACATGGTGAGAGGAGGTTCTGCTGCAGTCAGATGAAGTGTGGTAATGAAATGGCAGTTGAAACAGTAGGAGTATGTAATGAAAAAAACTGTGGAGTTTCTGTGCTAATGAATCAGTAGCAGTGATTGGTGGATTTTGATTGCTGAAAACAGAAAGTTAGGGTGCATGGATGAGTTCTTTGAAAGATGTAATTTGAATGGTCAAGAAAAAATCATTTTATGAAAGATTGCACTGGATACGCAGGTGTACTGAGAGTTCAGAGTTCAATTGAAACATTGTTGTGTGAACTTGTAAACATGAGAGGTCTTTCAGGAGGTGGTTGCTATGGAAAAAAGGCAGAAAGGGCAGAGGGGGAAGGGTGTTGATTTGAAAAAAGTGAGGGAAGAGTTTTGATTGGGTGACATGAGAGATATGTGTGATGAATTACAGCATTTCTGTGCCATTGTTGGCTGCAGCCTCTGGAGTGCATACCCTTTGCTCTGCTAAAGAAAAATTGGTGTGTGTCTGAGACTGTTTTGAAACTCAAAAAGTATTTGCTAAGGTGAGAAAAGATTCATTTAATTTAGATAGAGAATAGTATGCTTTAGGGATAAATTTATGAAGAAAGTTGTGTATTTAAAATGTTGCTTTGTCTCAAGTGTTTTACAAATAGATTTAGTTTCTTTGAGTATCATAGCCATGTTAAAAGTGACGCAAAAGTGGTGGAAGGGCCTTAAAAATACGCTTTCATGTGTGTTAGGGCATTTTAAGTCACTTCCACATGAATGTGGGTAAATAAGTGATTTATTTGATGTGTTTAAAAACGTTTTTTGAAATCAATTAGGTTTCTTGATATGTACTGCTAGAGTTTCATAGGCTGCTTGGGGCATATTTACAAGGCCTTTGAGTCACTTTGATGTTATTTTCCCCATTTTAATTTAAGACATTTCCCCGTGGTGCAAAGTCCTTGTAAATACGTCCCCATGTGTGCTTGGCAAATTTAGACTTTGTTTCTTTGAGTTACATAGTCATGTTAAAAGTGACGCAAAAATTGTGCAAGGGCTTTAAAAATACGCTTTCATGTGTGTTAGGGCATTTTAAGTCACTTCCTCATGAATGTGGGAAAATAATTGTTTTTTTTTATGTGTTTAAAAACGTTTTTTTAAATCAATTAGGTTTCTTGATATGTACTGCTAGAGTTTCATAGGCTGCTTGCGTCATATTTACAAGGCCTTTGAGTCACTTTGATGTTATTTTCCCCATTTTAATTTAAGACATTTCCCCGTGGTGCAAAGTCCTTGTAAATACGCCCCCATGTGTGCTTGGCAAATTTAAGTACTGACAGGGTGTGCTTCTACATAGGACAAATAATCATATGCTAGACTACATCTGCACAATGAGATACCTAACCAAAGGAAACACAGGTGATGTGATTGTGAAATGAGCAAAAATATTTGCACGTTTTTTAATTACATCACCTGTGTTTCCTAACATTACGAATCACATTGTGCAGATGAGGTTTACGCCTGTCCAGGGAGACAGAGGAGGTCTGGCCTTTGTTCAAGAGTGCAGTGGGCATGACTCACTTCATTGGTAGGCCTGCACATGTATTATCTCCTCTGTACTCTTCAATAAGCCTACATTTCATCTGCAACCCTGAGTAGGCCTCACCTCAAACAAACCTCTGGATAGGCCACACCTTATCGTCATCCTGATTCAATCATTTAAAATGTTAGGGGCAGATTTATGATGGCCGTGCGCCTCTTTTGCGCCGCTGTTGCGTCACTTTTGTGACGCAGCAGTGGTGCAAAAGATGCACCATGTTGCAAGATAGGCCTCACTTCATCTGCAACAAGATACCGTCAGTTTAAATTGTATACATTTAGGACAGTGTAGGGGGCATGGAGAAGCTGAGGTTTCTGTAAGTGTCAAAGTTGTTGCATACAGTGCTCACCTTCCACGTACTCTTTCATATGCTAGACTACATCTGCACAATGAGATACCTAAGCAAAGGAAACACAGGTGATGTGATTGTGAAATGAGCAAAAGAAATTGCACGTTTTTCAATTACATCACCTGTGTTTCCTAACATTACGAATCACATTGTGCAGATGAGGTTTAGGCCTGTCCAGGGAGACAGAGGAGGTCTGGCCTTTGTTCAAGAGTGCAGTGGACATGACTCACTTAATTGGTAGGCCTGCACATGTACTATCTCCTCTGTACTCTTCAACAAGCCTAAATTTCATCTGTAACCCTGAGTAGGCCTCACCTCAAACAAACATCTATATAGGCCACACCTTATCGGCATCCTGAATCATTCATTTAAAATGTTAGGGGCAGATTTATGATGGCCGTGCATCTCTTTTGCGCCGCTGTTGCGTCACTTTTGTGACGCATCAGTGGTGCAAAAGATGCACCATGTTGCAAGATAGGCCTCACTTCATCTGCAACAAGATACCGTCAGTTTAAACTGTATACATTTAGGACAGTGTAGGGGGCATGGATAAGCTGAGGTTTCTGTAAGTGTCAAAGTTGTTGCATACAGTGCTCACCTTCTACGTACTCTTTCAAATGCTAGACTACATCTGCACAATGAGATACCTAAGCAAAGGAAACACAGGTGATCTGATTGTGAAATGAGCAAAAAAAATTGCAAGTTTTTCAATTACATCACCTGTGTTTCCTAACATGACGAATCACATTGTGCAGATCAGGTTTAGGCCTGTCCAGGGAGACAGAGGAGGTCTGGCCTTTGTTCAAGAGTGCAGTGGACATGACTCACTTCATTGGTAGGCCTGCACATGTACTATCTCCTCTGTACTCTTCAACAAGCCTAAATTTCATCTGTAACCCTGAGTAGGCCTCACCTCAAACAAACCCCTGGATAGGCCACACCTTATCGGCATCCTGAACCAATCATTTAAAATGTTAGGGGCAGATTTATGATGGCGGTGTGCCTCTTTTGCGCGGCTGTGCATCACTTTTGTGACGCAGCGGCGGCGCAAAAGATGCGCTATGTTGCGACATATTTACAACTCTGATAGCCAGAAACCGGTCCTTGGATGCTTGATTCCGGTCTGGGAAAGACATGGCTTGGTAGTTCGGACTGGACTGTTCCCATGAGGCACAGGGTCAGAGCTGATTTGCATATAGCCAGTGTCTAACCCAGGGTGGTGTGGAGTGCAAAAAAACGATGGATTTAGGCCCAGATCCTTGTACTGGGGTGAATGTATGACATTGTTCTACATTCTGTCCATCAACTGTGTTTTTTGCAATTTCACCCCGAGTGTGCTGGGGATGCTCAGACGTGAGTCCCAGGCTCTCCACACCACTGGAGTCAAGCTATCCAGGCTGAAGAAGGCTGATAGCCAGAAACCGGTCCTTGGATGCTTGATTCCGGTCTGGGAAAGACATGACTTGGTAGTTCGGACTGGACTGTTCCCATGAGGCACAGGGTCAGAGCTGATTTGCATATAGTCAGTGTCTAACCCAGGGTGGTGTGGAGTGCAAAAAAACGATGGATTTAGGCCCAGATCCTTGTACTGGGGTGAATGTATGACATTGTTCTACATTCTGTCCATCAACTGTGTTTTTTGCAATATTTACAACTTGATGCATCTAGGCAGATATGTCACGGTGTAAAGTCCTGTGCCACATGAAACCTGCGTCAGGTTTCATGTGGGCGTTTTGTTGCAGGGTGGGCATTCATTTGCATGAAAGCCCTGTAAAACTAACACAGTGAAATTTAGAAGATTTCACTGAGTCAGCTTTATGGCATTGCTGAATCAAATCCTTACGCCTGTTTGAAACAGGCATAAGGAGTGATGCACCATGCAATGTGTGGCTTGCCCCTGTGCATTGCAGTAGACATGTCGCGCTTGGGACGTGATTCCTGCAATGTGCCGCTTTTGCGGCACAGATGCGTGACGCATCTGTGCTGTTTTTGCTCAATGGTGCTCCACATTGTAAATGCGGCACATCATGGGTGGCAGAGCAGCAGCGCACGTTAACTGGTGCATCCCTGGGGATGCGCGAGTTAACATAAATCTGCCCCTTTACATTTAAGTATGAGCAGGGGACACAGAGTTGGTGAGGCTTATCCAAGGTTAAGAAGAGATGAGTCCTGTTCACTGAAAACTTAGACATAGGCCTCACCTCCTCAGCATCGCTGGACATGGTTAAATAATATCTGCAAAATGTTACTCTTGTTAAACAATTTTACTATTATAGTCTCTGAGATTTGTCTCTTACTCTGCAACATCTCATTGTTGTTCTCTTTCTTTAAAGATAACGACAACATCAAGCATGAGTGATAATGAGCAATCTGTTGATCTCGATCTTATCATTGAACTTGTTATTGAAACATCAGTGGAAGTAGATCCCTTGGATGATTTAAATCCTGTGGATGATGAAGAATATGATGAGGATGCCGATTTGTCAGAATTGTATGACATAGGGTGGGAAGCTGACCTGCTCGAGCCTATGGAACTGTAAAGACTTATTTTTAAAAGTTACTGGAAATGAAAAGTAACCATGTTAACCGTTTCATTTAAAATTAAACACAACTTCAAAAACAGCTTGTGTGAAGTGTCTTTAATAAAATAGTGAAATATGGTAATAAAATTAGTTCAGATTGACATATAAAAGAGCAAAGGTCAAATGTAGAAGCATTCCATTTCTTTGCTACTATTTGTGAGTTTTAAATTTGCCAATGCACTAAAAATTATTGTATGTAGAATTGAAAAGTAGTGTGTTCATTTTTTGACGACTGTTATTGATTTACTGTTTGGTAATAGTGGTTAATAACATTTTTTATTATATTTTACCACAGATTCAACTGCAGATCATTTCAAAATTACAGAATGCCTTCGAAGCAAAGAAGGAGAAAGGCTACAAAACGTCAAACACAGCAGCTTACTACATGCTTGCAGCAGTCCTCTACAATAAAAACTTGTCAAGTCACCAAAAAAGGTCCGGGTAAGAGAACGAAATCTTTCCTAAAAAACATTTACAGAAAAAAAAGTATCAGTACAGAACATGTTTTTGTCCAGAAAAAGAGAGCCAATTTAAACGGAAAGGAAAGGCCATTCAAAAATGTTACTGCTAGAGCAGGAGATAACTCTGTGCATGGTAGTAGAAGGAAAAATCAGTTTAGGGACATTCGTAGACGAATGTTCCGCAACAGGATAATTGGCAATTTGTTAAAAAATATTAAGAAAGGTCAACAGAAAGTGGCTTTTTATAAGAGAAAGAGAAACATTGAGAAAATTATTGATCAGGCATTCGAAATTAAGCGGAAGTTATTTATTTTGATAATCAATAGAATTAGGAAACTAAACAAGGTAATTTATGATTTCAAAACAAATAGTAGATGGAAGAGAACAGTTAATCGTAGTAATTTTTGTGAAGTTTTTTCAGGAGAATGGATGCATAGTTCAAGTTGTGAGGCATTTTTTAATGAGGAGAGTTATTTCCATGATGATGATTTGGTGCATGCAGTTGACACCAGTGGTCGAGCATATGAGGTGAAAGATGGCTGTCCGGTTGAAAAAGAAAAACTTGTGTCAACAGAGGCAGAAGAGGTGTTAGGTAATGAGGTTTTAGGAAGACGTCCTAAGGGACCAGTGTGTACCTGGAAGTGTAGTAGTATTTGCAGTGTGCAACAGGATTCCATCAATTTGCTTTGTGATTTTGTACGGACATTTAATAAGAAAAGTTTAAAACAGAAAATGCAGTTGTTGCAAGAATTAGATCCTTGCAGAGTGAGAGAAGTGACAGGTTTGCATGGTCATTCACTGGCTTGTCTATCCAGGAGAGTATGCCAGAGTGTTTTTCATCATTTCAGGATGCTAGCAGTGCATCATAATAAAGTGAGGAAATTAGTTAGAATGTTGTATTATGCTAAGAGTCCAGCAATTATGCTTAAACAATTATGCACTGCTCTTTTGCATGGTTCTGAAGTAGATGTGAAGAATATTTGTGAAGAAATTGAGTTTTGTTACTTTGCAAGTAAAGAGAAGAATGTTGAAATTGACCCAGAAGAAGAAGGTAATGTGGAAGAGAGTGTACAGGTTTCCAGTACAGATAATTTTCAGAAGGAAATTGCCACGTTTCAGGTGAAATCAAGTGAGAGGCCTAATTTCACTTGTGTGTGTTGTCGACGCACTTATTATAAGAATCAGACTAAGTTAGTGGATTTATATGCAAAAAGTGAAAGGGAAAATAATAGTGAATGGAAGGATTTCGCAACATACTTGATGGTAGAAAATTGTTTTGATTTGGGATTGGATCAACGTGTGTGTACTTATTGTTGTAACAAATTAAATCAAAACCAGATGCCTGCTAGAGCGGTTCATAATAATCTGGAATTGGTTGACATTCCTTCTGAATTGAAGGATTTAAATACTTATGAATCTATTTTGATTCAAAGTGTCCATCCCTTTCAGGCTATTGTACGAATGGAGCCAAAGACAGGGGAATTGCCTCCATCAGATTTACAGAGAGGATTAAAGGGAAGAGTTGTTTATTTGCCTCTAGATTTGAAGAAAAACATTAATACAATTGGAGTAGAAGAGGAACCTCTGGTTATCTTAGTTAATGGGGTTCTGACAAAGAGTAAGAAAATCTGGCAAGATTTAGTGGATGTTAGGAAAGTCAAAAAGGCAACATTGTATTTGAAGAAAAACAATAAGTACTACAAGAATGTATATGTTGCAGAAGAGGAAGTAAGTGAAGAAGAGGACAGCGATTTGTGTACTGGACAAATTGAGAAAGTAGAAGCCTCTAAAAATGAAGAAATATATGAACATTATAGTGTTCATCCTTTGCATTCCAAGGAAGTCATGGGGAATGCTATTGAGTTGTTTCAAATGAAACAAGCCAAAGGGAGTCCCATTAGTGTTTGGGAGGAAAGTTTGGAAGCTCGGTGTTTCCCACAACTATTTCCAACAGGTCAAGGAGGAAGATACGAAGAGCGACCTGATCAAATTCCTGCTTCTGAATACCGGACTTTACGATTGTATACAGAAGATCCTAGGTTTCGTCAATGCATTCCCTATTTGTTTCATCTACTGTTTGAAAGCGATCTGTCTGGACTGTCATATGCAGTGAACCACATCTTGAAAAGTGGTATACAGATGCAAAATATCTCAGCAAGGGACTTTATGGATAAAGTCAATGTGCAAGACAGTATTTTGGATTCTCACCTGATTAATCTCATGGCATGTCAGCATGGTACTAATGAGTACTGGTACCGTCGACATGGAGATTTAAAATGTATGCTGAGGAACTTAGGAACTCCCACATGGTTCCTCACTCTCAGCTGTGCCGAATATGGCTGGGAAGACTTACTTGAATTTCTACGAGATCAAAGATGCACCCAAATTTGGAACAGATCCGGATGACTTAGTGATGAGTTTCATAGAACAGTATTCTACATGTGCTGTTCCAAAGACAAAGAATGACAAAAGCCTAAGAGAACAAGTTTTACGCTTTCAAAGCCATCGTTGGTGAAAGTACTGTCGTCGTAAATTCAGAAACAAGGACAAGTTCTACACAAAATGTTGTTTCGCCTTTCCACGACCGGTGATTTCTAAAGGAAGAGTGAACAGTTTGATGTCTTCGCTGCGACATAATGTGACAAGGAAATCACCCAAAAATACATACAATTTGAAAAGAAACGAAGAGTCCAAGTACATCAACGACTACAACCCAGTGATTTTGTCCATGTGGAATGCTAACATGGATATACAGTTTGTGGCTGATAACTGTATGGCTGTGGCTTGGTATGTGACATCTTACATCACAAAAAAAGAAAAGACAGAATTGAAGGATATGTGGGAGGACATTTCCCATGAAAAGAGCCTCAGTAAGAAGTTGTACAGTTTCAGTCTGAAGATGTTGTCACATCGAGAAATCGGAGCTTACAAATGTTCTGACCGGTTATCTTCAGCAAGTCTCTATGCCAAATCTAGGAGTATCATTTGGGCGAGTCTTGGTCTTGCTGCAACACGTAATCGAGTTCTGAAACCTGTACGGGAAATTGAGTATTTGGCGGAGAAGGAGCCAAACAGTACAGATATTTTGAAGACCAACATGTTGGATACATATTATCCAAATAGAAGCAGTCACCTCGAGAATGTTTGTCTGTATGAGGTTCTACAAAATTACATATTCAAGAGGAACATCAAAGAAGATATTGATAAAGGAGTGTATGCTGTAATTGGAAGTGAGGGATGTCTGGTCAAGCAAAGAAAATGCCAATTGGTAAATCATTGAAAATTGAGTGGCGAATCTCCTGAAAGAAAAGAGTTTTTCTATTTAGCTCTTTTGCAACTTTTCAAGCCTTGGCGTGCAGAAGAGGAACTGCTTGGAGATTTCCTCTGTTACGAAGACTCTTTCAATGCAGCCAGGGAGACTATAGAATGTCCTGTTTTTCCAAAATATCTAGAAATGTTGAATGCGGAAATTGAGCAGGAAGCAACGATTGCAGCCGAGATTGCTCGAGACAGTTCTCAGGACAGTCAGAGTTCTGTTTCATTGAGTCAGGATCCACTAGGAGGACCAGTTATCAAAAATGAAGCTGCAACTGCCATGATTGAAGTGGAAAGAGCCATGGCACATGCTCAGGAGGATGCGGTTAACTTAGAAGATTTGGAAAGACAACTCAACGTTGAGCAGAGGAAAATATATGACGAAGTTACCAACCAAATTGATCATGGATTAAGTCATGAGAAGAAAAAGTGCTCATGTACGTCGTTGAAGCCTGTCCGACTGTACGTGAGTGGAGAAGCAGGAACTGGAAAAAGTTTCCTCATTAAAGCAATTTCATATTATTTGCAGAAAAGGACTGAGTCATCGCTGTCTTGTGTTGTCACTGCTCCAACTGGACTGGCAGCACATAACATTAAAGGTATTACTTTGCATCGTCTACTGATGCTGCCAGTGGAGCATGATAACAAATTACAATACCACAAGTTATCTGGAGATGCTTGTTGTGAAGTTTCAAGAGTCTTGAGGAAAATGAAACTTCTTGTCATTGACGAAGTAAGCATGGTTTCCAATGTCATGCTTGCCTTTGTGCATTTGAGAATGCAGGAAGTTCTTAAAACAGAGTATGATGTGTTATTTGGTGGCAAACACATCATTGTTTTCGGTGATCTTCTGCAGCTGACACCAGTGAAAGGACAACCAGTGTTTAAACTACTTACACATGAAGATACCAGGAAGTGCCTAGGGAGCATTGGCAACGTTAATATGTGGTTAAACTTTAATTATGCTGAACTGCGTGAAAATATGCGTCAAGCGAAGGATGAAGATTATAAGAATATTCTACAAGATGTTAGAGTCGGAAAAGTGACCGAGCATGGGAAAGAAGCTTTACATGCACGATTACTGTCAAATTTGTATCCAGAAGAAGACGTTCTGCCAGAGAATATTTTTCGGAAAATTACTGAGAAGAAATCTGGAATATGTTTGATGCCAACTCTTGCAGAATGTGCCATCTTCAACAACAAAATGTTGAATTTAGAAAACCAAGAGATAATGAAACTGGAAGCTATTGACAGAATAGAGCATATGGGAGCAACAATTATTTTGTCTGAGAATTTGAGATCTAAATTGGATTCATTAGAGAAGACTCTATCTAAAACTGCTGGTTTTGAAAAGACTCTGAATGTGTGCTTAAATTGCCGTATCATTTTGAGAAGGAATTTACATGTTGAAAGAGGTCTGGTAAATGGATCAATGGGTAATGTTGTTGATTTTGAGAAATACAGAAATAGAGATGGAATTGAATTTTTAAAAATTAAATTTGATGGCATTGAGGAAGTACAGTTAATTGGTCGTTGCTCTGCTAGATTTTTGCTTGTAAAAGACTTATATGTTCGCCGTAAGCAGTTTCCTGTTTGCTTGGCATATGCGGTGACAATCCATAAATCGCAAGGTTTAAGTGTAGACAGTGCATTGGTGAATATTGGCAGTTCTGTGTTCAAGGAGGGAATGGCATATGTGGCATTGTCACGAGTCAGAACTTTATCGGGATTATACTTGATTGAGTGTGATGTCACAAACATTTGTGCGGATCTAGATTGTGTTAAGGAATACAATAGGTTAAGAAGAGAGTATGCGCCACATTTGCCTCAATATCCTTTGTTTGAGAAACGTGTGGTAGGCCGGAAACGAAGAAATGTGATCAATAGTAGGGAGGTTGTAGCAAAAAGACGAAAAGTCGATGAACCCGAATTTATAAGCAGAAAGAAAATGGATTCTGTTGAAGATGTTGTTGGTTTTCAATTTGAAAATAGTTCTGGTGTCAACTGCAATGCTAATCTAGTGGTTAATGTTGTGTTTTCTCTAGAAACTTTAAAAGAAGAGATTGTGGTCAATTCGGACCAAAGATTTTGCAGTTTGTTGAATTCTGTGTTAGAGAAATGTAGCACTGATAGAACAAAAATAGAAAGTGTGTCTGAAGTTTGAAATCTGTTAGACAAATGTTCAGGTCAAACGCAATTCTCTCAAAATATTCAGCAAGATTGTCAGGAGTTTTTAATGTATATGCTTGATGTATTGCAAGATGAAGGTGTAGATGTAGATCATCTGTTTGGCCTTTCTTATCAATGGCAGCATGACTGCGAGAACTGTAGGCTATCAAGTACTACAAGTGTAGACTCAGAAAGATTTATATATTTAACTTTGCCAGACAGTAAATCAGTGTCCTTTTAATAAGCTAGTAAAAGCAGCCGATCACAACATGGAGTGTAGCCAATGTAAGTCTGCAATGTTGTCCACATTATTTATACGAACATATGGCCAGTATGTCATTTTAATGTTCCAACGATGTAGGCCTGATGGAACAAAATTGACAACTTTAATTAAAAATGTTGTGGCTTCGCAGTTGTCAATATCAGGAAGGACTTTTGTAACTGCAGCAATTATGTTATGTTATGTTATAAAATATTTTATTACGCGCTCTGCTACTACAGAGTATCCTGGCGCGATATGTAACATTAAACAGAGCCAATCCAAGAAAAAAGAAGAAAGAACTAGATACTGAGATTAAAAAGATGGGTTTTTAACCCTTTCTTGAATCCCGCTAATGTGGCTGATGATCTCAAAGAAAGCGGCAGGGCATTCTAGGACCGTGCTGTTTGGACAGAAATAGACTGACCACCCAGTCTCGCGTATCTGACTTTGGGCATGGACATCAGACGGAGGTTGGCCGATCGAAGAGCACGGCGAGGAGTATAAAAGGCAAACCTCTTGTGCAGATATTGTGGGCCTTGTTGATGCAAGGCCCGAAAGGCCAAGACCAATGTTTTAAACATAATACGATGAGCCACTGGGAGCCAGTGGAGCTCTCAAAGATGGGCACGTGCACTAGTTCTTCTTGGAAGATGGAACAAAAGTCGCACGGCCGCATTCTGAATGATCTGCATTCGATTTATAAGGTATTTGGGGAGACCACTGAAGAGAGCATTGGCATAGTCGAGCCTTGACAGGATCAGAGCGCGCAAAACAGTCTCTTTCGCTTCCCTATGGAGAAGCGGAAGGAACCTCTTAAGTGACTTGAGGGTCGCAAAACAGGTCGCGGTAAGTTTCTTTAAGTGAGCTTCGAACTTAAGATCCTGTCCGAACCAGACCCCCAAGTTTTTGGCCGGGCCTCCGTGAGAGCTGGGACATGCAAAATCCGTCGGCCAAATAAGATCCCTAAAATTGGCCGGAAAATTGCCATAAAATAACAACTCTGACTTGTCCTCGTTGCATTTGAGCTGACCTGAGACAAGCCACCGGAAGACGTAGGACAAACAGGAACAGACAGCCCGGGCATCTAAGCAGTCCTTAGGCCAGGTAAACAGCAACTGCGTGTCGTCGGCATATGCCAATATTTTGGCTCCCCACTGCTCAGCCAAATAGATCAACGGGGTTGAACAGCAGAGGGCTTAGTGTCGAGCCCTGCGGTACCCCGGTGGTAAGCTTCTTGGGTGATGAAGCAAATGGGGGCATCCATACTTGCTGCGTCCGCTCTGACAGAAACGAAGACAGCCAGGCCAAAACCGCACCCGACAGCCCCACCTCTGCCAGCCTTGTCAACAGCTGAGCATGGGGTACCGTATCAAAGGCGGCATATAGGTCCAGCAAAACCAGGACCGCTCTGCCGCCTCCGTCAAGACACTCCCTAATGGCCTCTGAAACTTCCACCAGAGCCGTTTCAGTGCTAAAAGCCGCCCTTATATATCATGACGGTCCTTCAACAACATCAGGACATTACACAGCTTATTTGAAGTGTAGAAACGGCTGGTCATTCTGCAATGATTCAGTTTTAACTTAAAAAAAAAATTGCCTTTTGATCTTAAAAATTCTTACCTGGTGTTTATACAACCAAAATTTTAGGGAAAGAATCTCGGGATTTGCTCTGAGGAATTTCAAGAGGTTCTAATGGCTCCTACACTATTTGGCCATGAGGATAAGTGTAGTACAGAGTAAAAAGTTATTTTTGAGTTTTAAGTAGTTCCTGAAAAAAAAGAAGGTTTTCTTACAGAAAGTGGTGGGCATGGAGAAGTTAAAGGACAACAGAGTATTTCCCAAAGCAGACGGTGTTCTTACCATAACACTTGACGTCATGGAAAAATAACTGCACTTTGAATGAGTTCAGAAAAACTGTTTCTTTTAATAAGCTAATTCAAGCAGCCAATCAAAACATGGAGTAGAGGTAATGTAAGTCTGCAATGCTGTCCACATTTTTTGAACAAACTTTTGGTTATAATGTCATTTAAAAATTCCAACTATATAAACCTGATGAAAGTAAGTTTTCAACTTTAATTACAAATGTTGTGGCTACACAGTCATTGATTTTAGGAAGAACATTTCTAACTGCAGCTATTATATGACATGATGGTCCTTATTACACAGCTTATTGAAAATGTAAAAAAAGCTGATGTTTCGGAAATGATTCACATTTGACTATGAAACAATGTTGCCTTTTGACTTAAAAATATTCTTACTTTCTGTTTTTAGAAGAAAGAATTTTGGGTAGGTAACTGGCCTATAATGATTCTAGGAGTTGATATAATTTTATGTACTGTTTTAAATTGCTTTGTGATTAAAAGTGATGTAGAGAATTAAATAATTGTAGTAGTCATAGAGGTAGTGTAAGTCTGCTTCATAGTAAGCAGTATCAGTGTCATAGGAAATGTGGAACATGAGTGAGCAAGAAGGGTAAAATATTACTAGTACAGGATTGTGAAAGTGATCTTGAACGTTTTCTTTCTGAAAGTTGCGGAAAAAGAAAATGACGGGATTTGCTTAGAAGAATTCCAAGAGTTATAAATGGCTCTTACACGATTTGGCCTTGAGGAGAAGTGCGGTAGAGAGCGAGAAGTCATTTATTGTATGTAACATATTTGTCAAAACGATGGAGCTTTTCTTTCAGAAAGTGGCGGGCTGAAAATAATAACAGCACAACAGAGTGTAAGCTGTTCATAGGACATCCTTCGACATCATGGAAAGTAAGTTATTTTTAAGGAGTTCTGATTTCTGATTGGTTATGTTATATGGGTTTTTTAAACACAATCATTTTGATTGTGTTTTTTTCCCCACTGTTATATGATGAATACCTTCAAGTCACTGTTTTTAGTGAAATTTGATATATTCTGAGAACAGCAAAAATAAACCATTTAACATGTATAATTAATTCTGTACTTTGTATAGTGAATTTTAATTTGTACTCGTCTTATCTCATGCTCACTCATCTTTTACTACCTTCTATCACTCCTCCTTACATACTCACATTGCCTTTTGTTTTATTCTCTTACACCCTTGCTCTCTAACTCCACTTATCTTTCAACCTTTGTTTCCCTAATCCAACTCTGTTTTTTTCTTTTCTACCTTACACCATTTTCCAGCTTTTAGACCTTCTGATTCGCTTGTCTTTTCCATCATTCCTCCCTTTGTTTTCTAAATTAAATATTTTTGGGTTCTCCTTTTTTGGTGCAATCAGTTATTTTAACTCACCCTCACTCATTTATCTTTCTTTGTTGCCTCACTCAGTCTGTATCTGACACTCTTTCCTTCACTTCCTCTGTCTCCTCTCTCCCTCACTCTCTTCTCCTTATTCACCCTTTCCTTATATTCAAAATAGTAATATCTTTATTCGGCAATTTGATCACCATAAAAGCATACATATACATAACATTTTAAATCACCGATAAAACTTTAAAAATACAGAATAAAAGGGAAGAAATACTCCGCAGTCAGTAATTTGCTACAGGCTGTTCAAGCATCAGGCCGTCGGTCCCCCCATGTGCAATTTCAGTAAACGGGAGCGTGTCACCCACGCACTGGCCAGAAATTTTGCCACCCCGCAAATCATGGAGGAGGAAGAAGAGTCAGTAGAGAGTATACGTAATGCCTGGCTATGGCACCTCAGCCCCAATTCCCTACACACAGGTTTCAGCCAGAATTTCCGCGCCACTTTGTATGCGGGACAGGCAAAGAATAGGTGGGCCACAGATTCCTTTGGAGCTGCACATCCAGGGCACGAATACTGGGCGGCGCCAGAGTTAGACCACCTCGCCGTGAAGTCATGCACCGGAAGCGTCCCATATCTCAATTTTAGATATAGCGCTCGGTCTAAAGGTTTGGTTATCAGGTCAAGGAAGGGTTCCAGTTTTTTTACCCATTTGATTAACAGAAATTGGTCCGTGAGTGAACCCCCATCCAAGACCCTCAGTGCAGTACTCTGAACCCAATCCCAATATAACTTTTTAATCACTTCCTTGGGTGGCGGCGTTTGTGACTCCCAAGCATCCCTTAGACCCAAGTTAAAAACCAGGTCTCTCAATTTCTTCAGCCATCCTATTTTCCCCCCGTGTCCAGCAAAAGAAGATCATCCAACCCTTCAGCATATTTTGCGAGCTCCTCAGTTCTTCTTAAACGAGACCAAAAGAGCAATGGGCGTAACCTTACCAAGTCCTTTAGAGATCTTCTGCCCAGATCTAATCTCAGGGGGATCAGCGGGGTGGAAGCAGGAAGGGCCACCACCTTCCTTAAGAAATTATTTTCCGCTGACGATAGATCTGAGACGTTTTCAAACCCCCAGAGTTCGGAGCCATATAGTGCCAACGGGAGAATCTGGCCCTCATAGATCGCCATAACAGGGGAGACTGGTTTGCTGCTTGACTCACGGAGCTCTCTCAGAGTCACCCCGGATGCTCTATGGTGACTGAGTAGCATTTTGGCCAAGTGGTCCTTCCATGTCATTCGACTATTTATCCGGACACCAAGATAATCAAATGAGTTGACCATCTCCAGGGGCGCACCATAAAGCAAGAAGTTATTTTTAAATCTTTTAGAGGGGGAGAATGCCATCAGTTTAGTTTTCGAGGTGTTGATGATTAAGCCTCGGTTGGTACAAAAAGAACTAAACCGGTTCAAGAGTTTTTGCAGTCCCACTGGGGATTTGGAGATCAGTAAGGTGTCGTCGGCGAAGAGTAGAGTCGGAACTCTTTCCCCCGCCAGGGATGGGGCATCCGTCTCCTCCCCTTTCAGATGGTCCACCACTCCATTCACGAATAGGGAGAAAAGGGTTGGAGCCATAACACAGCCCTGGCGTACTCCTCTCCTCACAGGGACCCTATCTGTTAACTGTCCCTGGGATCCCCATCTGACCCTCGCATAATTCCCCTCATGGAGCTTTACGATCAGACTCAGGAGCCTTCTGGGAAATCCCATCTCACCTAAGATCTCCCATAGTTTTGCCCGAGGGACCAGGTCAAAAGCCGTTTTGAGATCTATGAAGGCCATATATAAACTGCCTTTCATGATGGTAACTGCCTTCCAATAGATGACAAAAAAGCGAAAGACCTGGTCCATCGTGCCTACCTTCCTTCTAAAGCCTGCTTGAAGATGGGAGAGAATGCTGGCTTCCTCCATCCAATCACCTACCCTTGAGATGATGACCCTGCCAACCACTTTCTGAATTATATCTATCAAACTGATAGGTCTATAGTTCGCAGGATCATCTCTAGCCCCCTTCTTGAAAACGGTTACCACCTCTGCCCCCTTCCATGAGTCTGGCACCTGATGACCCCTAGTTATCAAATTCATAATAGTGGCAATTAGCTTGGCCCAAGCCCTCGGCTCTGCGATCAACAGGTCCCCAGGGATCCCGTCCGGCCCGGCAGCCTTCTTTGGGGTTAGATGTTTAATCGCCGTCACTACCTCGGTGGTCGAAAATTCGGGGGCATCCACCCCTAAGATATCCCCAGCTCCAAAACTAGTTACCTCGGGGCTGATTAGTTCAACATTACCTCCATATAGGGATGAAAAATGATTAAACCATTGCTGGCTGGTTATGTGTGCTGCTAATGGTTGCATTTTCCTCTGTCTTGTTCTGTTAATCAGATCCCAAAAAAGATTCGGGTTCCTTCTGCTCACGGCGTTGGCTAGGTCCTGCCAATGCTGTTCCTCCCACTCGCGTTTAGCCAGCGATAGTACTTTTAGGTATTCCTTCCTGGCCGCTCTAACCAGCAAAGGATCCCCAAGGAACAGGGCTTCTGTCAGATTTTTCCTTTTGCCCTTACACTGATCTGTATACCAAGGTTTTTTAGCAGTGGGAGGAGTAATCAGTTTCCTGTGGCTTTTACCATTCAAGATGAAGAATTGACTGACATGATCTATTGTAGCCTTATAAGCTGAGTCGAGGGAAGAGTGCGGCGACGTACTAATCTCATTTTCACAGACCCAGGCCTCCAGATCAGAGGACAGGCCCTCTACCAGGGATTTAATTGCCCCTAGGTCATCCTCCTTCAGGTTGGCCTTATCCCATTTCAATCTACGGTTGTTGTTATATGGGATAATTTCTTTAGTAGTTTTTAGTGGGGCATTCACCCTGCTATCTTTAAGGATGCCCCAATTAAACTTACAACACAGGGGGTTATGGTCACTATCCTGACTTGGTAGCACTTCCATGTCAATAAGGTCTGCCCAAAAACTAACATCCATTAGGATGTAGTCAATTCGGGATGGCCCAGTAAGTCTGTTAAAGGTCAGAGCACCTGCCTGGTCAGATATAGTCCTGCCGTTAAGGGCTCTTAGCTTGTGGTCCCTAGTTAATGCATTAATTTGAATTGCCCTAGCTGACCATTTCCTAATGGGGGGCAGGGATAGAGATGGGATGGACCAGTTTGAATCTTCATCTTCAATACCCAGGGGGTCATCCCCGAGGAGAGGTTCAAACGTACAATTGAAGTCTCCCCCCACAATAATTTTTGCAGCTAAAGGGCAGGTGGCTAGGGCAGAGTCCAGAGCTGTTAAAGTTAAAGAGGCGGTGTCCCCTGATGACCCTCTGGCATAAACATTAAAGAGATCTAGCCTACCACTCTCCGCATTCCCTCTGGAAGAAAGGTGGAGTATGTCCCTACACTCCACGTTGTGGCGAGTTACCACCCAGTCCAGCTCTATTTTAATCCAAACCATGAGGCCCCCCGCTGGTCTACCCTTTCCTTTACTTACTGCAGGTAAATAGTGGGTATTATACCCTGTTTTATATAAGGGTAGAAAGCTCCAGGTTTCCTGAAATAGGCACACATCGAACCTCTCAATGAACGTGTGCCACTCTGGTAAATCTAACTTCCTTTTTAACCCCGCAACATTCCAAGATAGGAGGTTTATTACCCGCCGACCCTTGGGCATTATGGTATGTAGCCTCTTATTCGCACCCTCATTGTCCACCATGGTCATACAGCAGTCCCCGTCTTGGGCCAAGGGAGTAGGGTTTACAGGACAACTAGAAGTACTGGCCATAGAATCGACTATCATAGAAGCCTCAGTAATGTTATTAGTAAGGGCAATTTGTACTAAAGGTGGACTAATTTGCCCTGCCTCTATACTACCACGAAAATGTGGGGCCTCCTCCCCAAGATAATCGCATGTCACCCCCATGGTCGCTAAACTTCAATCGCAATTTTCCAGCCCTGAGAGCTGCGAAAACCGATTGTAGGTGTCCAGGGGAGTGAAGGGTCTGAGATGTTCCATCCCACTGTCAAGGTTCAACCTGTGTCTATAAGGCACCGTAGACCAAGCGGAGTGCTGTTCAAGCACCGGAGCAAAATGTTGGCCATACTGGGGATAATTGTTGCTGTATGGCACGGTGAGGGGTGGCCTGTATGTTTGAAACTTAGTTGGATATTTTTGGGGAAAAGCCTCAATCCTGGGATAGAAATAAGTTAGAGCCCGAGGGATAATGCAAGTTTCCCCATTTCCAGGTGGCCAGTTTAAGATATAGTCTGTTGCTCTGGGGTCTCTGAAGTTGACCACCACTAGGTCTCCCTCTATATCTTTAGTTCTACTCCCCAGCCAGTTAAGCCGTCTGACGTGCACTATGTCCCCATCTATATTGGGCGCTATCGGCCTGTAAGTCCTCAACCAGTGGATAATTTTATTTTTGAGATCTACGTATCCCTCCTTCTTGTTTTCTGCTAACGGGGGGACCCCAGTCAAAACTACCACATAGGGCACTGCTTCTGGGGGAATCTCCACTTGTGGCACCTTTTTCCGTGGTATTCTATTAAAGCTGCCTACCCCATAGTCGTTCTGGTTGTTTTTAATTTGCGGGGCCTTTGGGCCTGCTTTATTTGGGTCACCGCCCTTTTCAATTACAGGTGCATTTAACTGTTTTGGAGGCAATGGGTTTTGAGAGGGGAAATCAACCCTACCCTGTTGTTGCATGGTTTTTATGGCCGCCTGGGCTGATACAGTTGGATTTTTTTGAACGGTGGTAGAAAGGGGCCTGGCTAAGGATGTAAGGTGTTCCACCCCATTCCCATTCCCCTGAGTTTTAGTCATAGTAACCATGCTAGATATGGCAGTTTCCAGTATGGTCAGTCTGATTTCCACCTTTTTAATGGATTCATTAATAGGTAATAGGAGTGATCTCAGCAAAAACTCCAAATCCCCTATTAATGTTAGGGGAGGGGGAATAGCTGGTACTGTGGCTCCAGCATTGCTGACAGGAACCACAGCCTGTGCAACTGCTTCTAATGAACTATTTACAAGTGGTGGAACTACTACTGGTGTAGACTCCGACCCCTCTGCTAGGGTAGTCTTAGTTGTATTGAGGGTTTTTGCCCCTTTACCAAATTCAGTATGCGAGATTTTAGCTTTACCTGGTGCCACCCTTAGTTTCCTCCTTTTTTTACTAGGTGGCGGGCAATGAATCTGGGCAGCAACTAAATGCTTAGGTTTCTGTTTCCTGGGCTTGGTTATGGCAATGATACGACTAGGACTAGGGGTAGGAGAAACAGTTATAATGTTATCCGAGGGCAAGCAAGGTGTAGATACAAAATCACGAAACAAAAGAGGAACGCCTTCCTGACTAGCATTATCCCCACTCAAATCTACAGAGCCTTCCTCCCGGGTCACAACAATCAGGGAGCTGTTGCTAGGGGGTGTGTGTTTCATGCTCTCAATTGAGCGGCGCCGCTCGGCCCTACGCTCGGCTAAAATAGAGTCCTTTTCACCCTCACTCTGAACCTTGGGGAAATAATTGTCCAATGACCCATTGCGTAACCTTCCTTTTTTTCCAGGGGTTTCCTCTTCTGTAGACATATTCAACGTGGCAGGCCACAGGCTACTAAACAGCAGATATTAGGGGGTAGGCCCAGCCCAGCCTACTCTGGCCTACGAGGGCCTCAGAGGGCCCGCCCTTAGCCCGGACTTCGCCCCGAGCTACGTCCCGCGCGCGTCCCGCTGCGCGAGACAAGTAGACTGATTAAACCTCCTAAACGGGGGGGGCGGGGCCGCTGCGGGAAGAGGCTTCAGGTGTTAGAGTGCCTCGCAGTCCCGCAGCGGTGTGGGCGGAGGGCGGGTCCTGGTGCAACGATGGCAGCTCGGGGCCAAGAGCCGCGTCCCAAAGCAGAACAGCAAACTGCAAACAGAGTCACAGCGCCTCGGCAGCAAAAGGAAGGCAGGAGAAACGACCCTCAGCACAGGTCAGCCCACGATGTAGAGATGGGTGCTGCGAAAATTAAATAGACACACCGGGCGGGGGGCGGGGCCGCTGCGGGAAGAGGCTTCAGGTGTTAGAGTGCCTCGCAGTCCCGCAGCGGTGTGGGCGGAGGGCGGGTCCTGGTGCAACGATGGCAGCTCGGGCCAAGAGCCGCGTCCCAAAGCAGAACAGCAAACTGCAAACAGAGTCACAGCGCCTCGGCAGCAAAAGGAAGGCAGGAGAAACGACCCTCAGCACAGGTCAGCCCACGATGTAGAGATGAGTAGCACCCGCGCAGCGGGTGCTGCGAAAATTAAATAGACACACCGGGCGGGGGGCGGGGCCGCTGCGGGAAGAGGCTTCAGGTGTTAGAGTGCCTCGCAGTCCCGCAGCGGTGTGGGTGGAGGGCGGGTCCTGGTGCAACGATGGCAGCTCGGGGCCAAGAGCCGCGTCCCAAAGCAGAACAGCAAACTGCAAACAGAGTCACAGCGCCTCGGCAGCAAAAGGAAGGCAGGAGAAACGACCCTCAGCACAGGTCAGCCCACGATGTAAAGATGAGTAGCACCCGCGCAGCGGGTGCTGCGAAAATTAAATAGACACACCGGGCGGGGGGCGGGGCCGCTGCGGGAAGAGACTACAGGTGTTAGAGTGCCTCGCAGTCCCGCAGCGGTGTGGGCGGAGGGCGGGTCCTGGTGCAACGATGGCAGCTCGGGGCAAAGAGCCGCGTCCCAAAGCAGAACAGCAAACTGCAAACAGAGTCACAGCGCCTCGGCAGCAAAAGGAAGGCAGGAGAAACGACCCTCAGCACAGGTCAGCCCACGATGTAGAGATGAGTAGAAAAATGCCGCAAAAGCGGCTTTAGCGGCAGTTTTCTGCCGCAAAAGCGGCTTTAGCGGCAGTTTTCTGCCGATAAAAGCAGCGATAATTTTATCGCCTGTGTTGATAATATGCCCCTATGTTATTTACATTTCTTTGCTGTTTCAATCATTCCTTTTCTGTCACTTCTTCTTTTCTGTTTTCTGTTTTTTCTCTCTGTTATTCCACATGTTTTAACCTTAGTCACTATCATACATCTTGTTTTATTCCTATTTACTTTTGCTCACTGTTTTCTTAACACTTTCCCTCAGGATTGTTCTTTTAGTCCGGTTCTATCCCTACCTCTCATTCCACATCCTTTACTGTTTTTCTTCTTAATTTGAACATTCACTCACATTCTCCAAGAAACTCTTGTTTATTATTCTTCTACTCTCCTTTTTTTCTTTCACTTCCTTATCTATGTTGTTTTTCTCAATTATACACTCTTACATCTTTTCTTTGGTAAATAGATCTATTAAATAGTATCTCTGTGTTACTCCCTGTAGCTGTCTTTATTTTCACATTACTCTCTGTTTCCTTCCCTTATACTCACTCTTCCTTTTTTAAAAAAAAAAAGAAAATTTGTTTCGCTTCCGGTTCGCGTACCGGGTAGCGAACCGGGAAGCGTATCAAAAGAAATAGAGGTTGCCAGAGTGCTAAACATTCTAGCAATTTTTCATAAATGGGAGGTAGTTCTGAAAAGAACTTTTTTTTTTATTGTTTTTGTTGTTTTATATTTTTTTTATTATTTTTCTGAACATTTATTACTTTTTTTGTATTTTTTGAACGGTTTTATATATATTTTTTTTTTTTTGGGGGGGGAAACCAAAATGATTCATTATAAAGGGCTCAACAGGAGCAACAAAAAAAAAAGATAATTTATATTCTGGGGCGTTTTGGACAATTATGATTGTCAATAGCTACATTGATTAAATGTATGCTACTTTCCCTGTAGCAAATCAATTGGCCGCAATAAACGCACACTTGTTTCACACTCCCAAACTTCATCTGTATATTTGGGACCGTCTCCCTCGCCTCTGGTCCCGTCACTGCCTCTACATTTGATGTTCTGGCCACAGGAGGGGGGTTATCCTGCAGGTCACGTACCTGCGCAGCACTATAATTAATAGGGTGCCACCTCTCCATGTGGCGATGCATGGTGTAATTGCCATAGCTATATTTCTTATCTGTCCCTCTGGACAGAACTTTTTTGCAGATAAGGCAAGTAACATAGCGGGCATTTACTTTTTTTTGGCCCCGGGGATATTTGAAAAATTGCCAAATTAAATTTTCCTTGACATGGGACCTCCTAGGCTCTTCACGCAAAAACTGCCTCTCTTGCTCCTCTTCCTCTTCTTCCTCTTCTTCCTCCTCTTGCTGAACGATAACCTGAGGAGGTGGTCCTCTCTTCCTAGGAGGTGGTGGTGGTGGTGGGGGTGCACCAGCTGCAGCTACAAGACTTGCCATTTTTAAGTAATCAAAAAAGGTCTTCCTCTCACAAAGTTGAAAGTCAGAGTGAGGAAACGAGGAGGGGTTTTCATCATTTGGGGAAAAAAATAGTTCTAAACCAATGAAAAGTGTTATTTTTAGGTCATATGACCTAGCCTTACATCATTAGGAAACCAAAAGTGAAATGAACCAATGAAAAGTTTTATTAACAAGTCACATGACCTGTTATGCTTACGTTACGCGCTCCGCGCCGCGCCCCGGATCGCTTCCGGGAAGCTGCGCTTCGCGCCTCGCTTCGCGCACCGGAGCACTTCCGGGTGCGCTAACGCGGCGCGTCATATGACGCATTACGCGACAACGCGATACGTCGCGGTTACGCGACGCGTCACGATGTTGTTTTCTAACGCGGCAGTTGCGCAAATGGAACGTTTACCGGTTCGCGGACCGAGTCGCGGCACCAAATTGAGCTAACGGGAAGCTACCCGGTTCGCGGACCGGGAGCAAAACAAAAAAATAATAATAAAAAAATAATTAAAAAAATAATTGTATTAAAAACATATAAAATATATTTTTCGATTTAAAAAAGAATACATTTTAAAGCTTTTGATATTTGCTTTTAAAAAAGCATTGAAATTCACTGAAAAAACCATAGGTTATAGACCATATATAGTTAGGAATTAGCATTTACAAAACCTTGAAAATTCACTGAAAAAACCATAGGTTATACACCATATATAGTTAGGAATTAACATTTACAAAACCTTATTTTACTCACACAAAACCATTGAAATTCGCATATATAGTTGGTTGCACTAACTATATATCGCGCACCCGCAATCCACTGCTGATGATGTCACATATTACATCATTCATGACATGGTCAGTGACATCACTGATGACATCACTGATGACATCTCAAATGACATCACTGATGACATCACTGATGACATCTCAAATGACATTTGTCTCCATAGTGGTGCTTACTGTCTAACTCCCTCTAATATTGTAAATCCCATTGGGTTGTTGAGTTGCGGCATGAGCGATGTGCTGCTTCTCTTGTGCCTCGTTTCACCGGCAACCGCGCTCCTTAACTGTGCTCCATGTCAACAACCCAATGGGATTTACAATATTGGAGGGAGTTAGACAGTTAGCACCACTATGGAGGCAAATGACTACATGAACAATGATGCAATGCGCCAATATGGGCGGGACCATTATGAGTAACATCGCCAATGCGATAAAAGATTGTAAAACTGTCTATCCACCAAGAAGCCATAGCCAGTGAACAAGGGCGGCAAACACGCTCGAAACGCGTATGGCGTTTATGGCAAAGACTATGCTGAGGAGGACTTGAACTTTGAGACTGCTGCCTGTTTTACCAATAAAAGGCTGAGTATAAAACTGTCTATCCACCAAGAAGCCATAGCCAGTGAACAAGGGCGGCAAACACGCTCGAAACGCGTATGGCGTTTATGGCAAAGACTATGCTGAGGAGGACTTGAACTTTGAGACTGCTGCCTGTTTTACCAATAAAAGGCTGAGTATAAAAACGGCGCGTGGGTGTCTTCACTGCGAGAGCAACTTTGTTTCATATTAGGTGGCTGGCTCGAGGCCACGAAGACAACCCCCCTGCATCTGAGCGGGTCCTTGCGCTCATCTAACACGGAGCACAGTTAAGGAGCGCGGTTGCCGGTGAAACGAGGCACAAGAGAAGCAGCACATCGCTCATGCCGCAACTCAACAACCCAATGGGATTTACAATATTGGAGGGAGTTAGACAGTAAGCACCACTATGGAGACAAATGACTACATGAACAATGATGCAATGCGCCAATATGGGCGGGACCATTATGAGTAACATCGCCAATGCGATAAAAGATTGTAAAACTGTCTATCCACCAAGAAGCCATAGCCAGTGAACAAGGGCGGCAAACACGCTCGAAACGCGTATGGCGTTTATGGCAAAGACTATGCTGAGGAGGACTTGAACTTTGAGACTGCTGCCTGTTTTACCAATAAAAGGCTGAGTATAAAAACGGCGCGTGGGTGTCTTCACTGCGAGAGCAACTTTGTTTCATATTAGGTGGCTGGCTTGAGGCCACTAAGACAACCCCCCTGCATCCGAGCGGGTCCTTGCGCTCATCTAACACGGAGCACAGTTAAGGAGCGCGGTTGCCGGTGAAACGAGGCACAAGAGAAGCAGCACATCGCTCATGCCGCAACTCAACAACCCAATGGGATTTACAATATTGAAGGGAGTTAGACAGTAAGCACCACTATGGAGACAAATGACTACATGAACAATGATGCAATGCGCCAATATGGGCGGGACCATTATGAGTAACATCGCCAATGCGATAAAAGATTGTAAAACTGTCTATCCACCAAGAAGCCATAGCCAGTGAACAAGGGCGGCAAACACGCTCGAAATGCGTATGGCGTTTATGGCAAAGACTATGCTGAGGAGGACTTGAACTTTGAGACTGCTGCCTGTTTTACCAATAAAAGGCTGAGTATAAAAACGGCGCGTGGGTGTCTTCACTGCGAGAGCAACTTTGTTTCATATTAGGTGGCTGGCTCGAGGCCACTAAGACAACCCCCCTGCATCTGAGCGGGTCCTTGCGCTCATCTAACACGGAGCACAGTTAAGGAGCGCGGTTGCCGGTGAAACGAGGCACAAGAGAAGCAGCACATTGCTCATGCCGCAACTCAACAACCCAATGGGATTTACAATATTGGAGGGAGTTAGACAGTAAGCACCACTATGGAGACAAATGACTACATGAACAATGATGCAATGCGCCAATATGGGCGGGACCATTATGAGTAACATCGCCAATGCGATAAAAGATTGTAAAACTGTCTATCCACCAAGAAGCCATAGCCAGTGAACAAGGGCGGCAAACACGCTCGAAACGCGTATGGCGTTTATGGCAAAGACTATGCTGAGGAGGACTTGAACTTTGAGACTGCTGCCTGTTTTACCAATAAAAGGCTGAGTATAAAAACGGCGCGTGGGTGTCTTCACTGCGAGAGCAACTTTGTTTCATATTAGGTGGCTGGCTCGAGGCCACGAAGACAACCCCCCTGCATCTGAGCGGGTCCTTGCGCTCATCTAACACGGAGCACAGTTAAGGAGCGCGGTTGCCGGTGAAACGAGGCACAAGAGAAGCAGCACATCGCTCATGCCGCAACTCAACAACCCAATGGGATTTACAATATTGGAGGGAGTTAGACAGTAAGCACCACTATGGAGACAAATGACTACATGAACAATGATGCAATGCGCCAATATGGGCGGGACCATTATGAGTAACATCGCCAATGCGATAAAAGATTGTAAAACTGTCTATCCACCAAGAAGCCATAGCCAGTGAACAAGGGTGGCAAACACACTTGAAACGCGTATGGCGTTTATGGCAAAGACTATGCTGAGGAGGACTTGAACTTTGAGACTGCTGCCTGTTTTACCAATAAAAGGCTGAGTATAAAAACGGCGCGTGGGTGTCTTCACTGCGAGAGCAACTTTGTTTCATATATATATATGTGTGTGTGTGTGTGTATATGTATATATATGTGTGTTTGTATATATATAAATAAACATATATATATTGATATATAAATAAATATACATACATATATGCGCGATGGATGAGGACAGGAGTGATGTTTGGGGCTCATGGTCACGAGCAGTAATTTGAAAGTGCATCCATCCAGGATATATAGACTACATCTCCCACAAGCACAATGTGTGTTTTCATATAGGGAGATGGTAGACGTCGTGCACTTTACTGCTGGCCCCTGATGAGGAAAATAAATTTCCGAAACACGTCGGGCCTATTTCAAACACGCAACTGCCCATACCAACTAACGCTTTGGGGAAGGCGCACGCAGGCTCGGGTGCTACCCGCTACTTGGACAACCCCATGGAGCGTAATACATTAGCGGCGGTCCTGCCGCTGGGTTGCACCACCCCGAAGAAACGGGGGCCACGAGACTCACTATCCAAGGAGTCTCGTATGTGGAGCTGCGCGATGGATGAGGACAGGAGTGATGTTTGGGGCACATGGTAGAGCCTTTGGAACGAGCAGTAATTTGAAAGTGCATCCATCCAGGATATATGGACTACATCTCCCACAAGCACAATGTGTGTTTTCATATAGCGAGATGGTAGACGTCGTGCACTTTACTGCTGGCCCCTGATGAGGAAAATAAATTTCCGAAACGCGTCGGGCCTATTTCAAACACGCAACTGCCCATACCAACTAACGCTTTGGGGAAGGCACACGCAGGCTCGGGTGCTACCCGCTACTTGGACAACCCCATGGAGCATAATACATTAGCAGCGGTCCTGCCGCTGGGTTGCACCACCCCGAAGAAACGGGGGCCACGAGACTCACTATCCAAGGAGTCTCGTATGTGGAGCTGCGCAATGGATGAGGACAGGAGTGATGTTTGGGGCTCATGGTAGAGCCTTTGGAACGAGCAGTAATTTGAAAGTGCATCCATCCAGGATATATGGACTACACCTCCCACAAGCACAATGTGTGTTTTCATATAGGGAGGTGGTAGACGTCGTGCACTTTACTGCTGGCCCCTGATGAGGAAAATAAATTTCCGAAACGCGCCGGGCCTATTTCAAACACGCAACTGCCCATACCAACTAACGCTTTGGAGAAGGCGCACGCAGGCTCGGGTGCTACCCGCTACTTGGACAACCCCATGGAGCGTAATACATTAGCGGCGGTCCTGCCGCTGGGTTGCACCACCCCGAAGAAACGGGGGCCACGAGACTCACTATCCAAGGAGTCTCGTATGTGGAGCTGCGCGATGGATGAGGACAGGAGTGATGTTTGGGGCTCATGGTAGAGCCTTTGGAACGAGCAGTAATTTGAAAGTGCATCCATCCAGGATATATGGACTACATCTCCCACAAGCACAATGTGTGTTTTCATATAGGGAGATGGTAGACGTCGTGCACTTTACTGCTGGCCCCTGAAGAGGAAAATACATTTCCGAAACGCGTCGGGCCTATTTCAAACACGCAACTGCCCATACCAACTAACGCTTTGGGGAAGGCGCACGCAGGCTCGGGTGCTACCCGCTACTTGGTCAACCCCATGGAGCGTAATACATTAGCGGCGGTCCTGCCACTGGGTTGCACCACCCCGAAGAAACGGGGGCCATGAGACTCACTATCCAAGGAGTCTCGTATGTGGAGCTGCGCGATGGATGAGGACAGGAGTGATGTTTGGGGCTCATGGTAGAGCCTTTGGAACGAGCAGTAATTTGAAAGTGCATCCATCCAGGATATATGGACTACATCTCCCACAAGCACAATGTGTGTTTTCATATAGGGAGATGGTAGACGTCGTGCACTTTACTGCTGGCCCCTGATGAGGAAAAAATATTTCCGAAACGCGTCGGGCCTATTTCAAACACGCAACTGCCCATACCAACTAACGCTTTGGGGAAGGCGCACGCAGGCTCGGATGCTACCCGCTACTTGGACAACCCCATGGAGCGTAATATATATATATATGTACACTTTTGAGTATATGGGATATTCTAGATGTCCTTGTACATCTCTAGTTCCTTTTCGGTGGAAGGACTGCTTCTCTGTAAACAGGGACTAATGTCGCCTTTGATTTCTCTTTTATATGAACATTTGGTTTTCTCCACGGAGGAGGGATATTTTCGGTGAAATTTAAAGAGCAGTCCTGTCCTTACTTGGTTTTCAGTTGTTGAACGACATGGCCAGCTGTTCTGGGTCCACAGGTTTGAACACACTTTTGGGGCTTGAGGATATAACCAGATAGAATTCCCTCATAGGTACAAAACTGTCCATCAAACAGTTGTAGATTATGCAGTTTTTATAATGAATCAGTATTGTATATTGTATCTACTTGTCCTCGATTGTTACAAGAGAGGAAGGCCCTATTGTTGGACTTGGCCCTTCTGGCAGGTTCACACCTAAACTTTTTGCTGTTGATATGTAACGTGGTGCTAGTGATTTTTGGCTTCTGCGCACTTTACCACTGTGTCCCAGGGTAAAGTGCATGCGTGTAGTGAGGTTGCCCTGCCCTCCCATAGGAATGCATAGGGAATGTATGTGTCCCTGGTAGTTCCTGATGCGTGGGGTATACAAGCTCGAGTTTGGTATGTGCGGACTCGTGTGATTAAATGCTGCGCGATGATGTGTGCAGCATAATTGTGTCTAGTGTGGAAGTGCCACTTCTAGAAGTTGGCCCATCTGTGTATAAAAGGTGAAATTACTGGCTGGCTTGTGATTGGCTGGAGCTGGCTGGAGTGCCAGGCTCCAGGAGTCAGGATGGGTCTGCCCCAGTGGTGAATGGGAGATCTGCATGTTGATGGCCGAGGAGGAGTGCACCTGGGAGCTGAATAGGGCTGGGCTTTCCTCACACAATGCTGGCTCCGCCCCTGTGGTGCGACTGATAACCCTACCCATCCTGTGAATAGACAGAGGGGCTGAGCAAAACAAAGTGCTCAGGAACCAGTTGTATCTGGTTCGCCCCTTGCCTGCACCCATGTAAACAAAGGAATATAGTGTATAAAAAGAGGCTGTGACCTCTTGTAAGAGGGTCTCTTGTTCCTGACCTGAGGAGGGGGGGCCTGCTGCTGCTGGGCACCAGGAGGATACTGCCACTAGGGACTGCCTCCCTACCTGGAGGGCCCTGTGAGCTGGATCCTGGGCCCAGCCTTTGCCCTCCTTCCCACCTTCCTACAGGACTTTGCCTGGACTTTTGGATTCCTGCCTGGCAGCCCCTGGGAAGCACTGGCCTCCCCCTGCTGAAAATAGCACATTCGCGCCGCTGGAGCGGTGATCCTTGCCCTCAGGGATCCCCCAGCGTGTGGGGGGATTCCCCCTCCTTGGGCTTATTTTTTAAAGCAGGTGCCCACCCTGCATTTGGCCCACATTTCTATTATAATCTAAGCAGGTGCCCACCCTGCAGGTTTGCCGCTTTTGAAGATTTAAATTTCCGAGGGTGCCCACCCCTCGCTTTGCCCCGTATCTGTGCTTCCAGAAAAATCACTGCCGCAGCCCCGAGGCCGAGTTCCTCCCGAAAAAGGCAGCCGCCGGCGTCCCCCTAAGGCCGCGCTGGGATTGGCCTCAGCCGGCCGAGCCTCCCGCAGCGTCATTGGTGGAGGGAGCGGACGGGAGCCCATCCTCAGCTCCTGTACCCAGAAGCACCCTGCCGTGTCCTGCCCGGGGCTCCCGAGTGCAAGGGAGATCCCCGGACTTCCTGCTGGTACCGAGGGAGGATGGGAGCCCACCCCGCCTTCCAGGACGTCCCCGCCCCTGGAGCAGCGCCAGAGCGACCTGAGGAGCCGGGAGAGAATCTGAGTACCCAGAGAGAGGAGCCCGGTGAGTGTCACGGGCTGGGGGGAGCTCTGGGCAGATTGAGAGTGCCTAAGAGAGGCATGGTTGTATCTTGAGTCCCCCGAGCGGGACTCCCACGTTCAAGGGCACATTGTAATCAGAGCCCACGAGAGGCTCAGGGGGCATTTCCTCAGAGTCCACGAGGGACTCCAACAACGGGGCACATTTTCTATAAAGCTCATGAGGGCCCCAGGGGCCATAGTGTTTCTGAGCCCCCCCGAGCATGACTCCAATGTAATTGGGGGCATTTGTTTATTCAGAGCCCCGAGGCTCAACAGGGCTATTGTTTTCCTGAGTCCCCCGAGCGGGACTCCAACGTGATCTGGGGCATTGTTAAAGGGTAGAGCGGCCCCGGTTGGCAGCGGGCTGCTCCCCCAGTGTGGTGGCATTTTGCAGAGAGCCCACGAGGCTCCTGAGGGCCCAGTTATTGTTTCAGAGCCCACGAGGCTCCCACGTTGTTTTTGCATCATTGTTATCCAGAGCCCCAGGGAGAGAGCCAGGAGGCACGCTGGTGCCAGGCTCTGTCCCTTCAGCTGTCCAGCACTTAGTGGGCAGCTGCTCCGTTTAGAAACCTTTTGCGCAACCTTCTCTTTGGCTGCCTGCGCAGCCTGCCCGGACATTGCTGGACACAGGGCGTTTAAGCCCCTGAGAGGCCAGTTGGCCTGGGGACAGTTCTGTTGTTATACCCTTGCGGGGTACGTGTTCATGCCCTATGTGATATTTTGCGCAAATGTGATACCTGCCTAATGTCATTGCTGCATCATGTGTAATGTCTTTGTGCCAATACCTCTGAATGTATTGTGATGCTTAGGAGGTTGTTCTGCCTAGTATAGTGATGCTAGTGAGTTCATGATTCCCAGCGTGATATTTTCCTATGGTGGTTAGGGTTGCGTAGGTGGTACTTACCTCTTACCAGTGGTTACTGGTTGTGTGCTCTATTTTCTATTTTATGCTACAGTTAATATATGTTCTAAGTGCTAATACTAACAAGTATCCTAGTTCTAAAAGTGCTTCTTCCTGACAGTGGTCCATGTGGCCCTGTCCTGTACATATATCCCCTGTAAATTCTGCCCATGCCTATGGCACATTGTAAAGTGTGTGTTTATTATCTAATGTGTTTGGTATAATACAAAGGCTATTTTTATATGTGTAACCTTGTGTGGAGTTCCTTTGTGGGGGGCCTTGGATGTTGTTGCTGGGGCAAATACTTAACCTACATTGCCTCCTGGATAAGCCTTACTGCTCGCGCCACGTTGCCTAGAGGTTGAGCAGGGCCTTTCAGGGAAATCTGCTCGCCTGATTACACTGTTTGTAAAGTTTATTATTATTGCAGAAAAAATATAACCTCTGAGTGCTTCCCCGATATTAGGGGTAGTCTGTAACAACCAATAACCTGTTTTGTTGATATTCCAACCGTTAAACGATGCTGCGCTTTCGGAATAAGCTGATAGTCAAATGTAATTCTATTACTTGATCTTGAAGATGCACGTATGGCTCAGGAGCGGAAATTTTATAGGGTTCAATTTGACTATAGGAATTAGTAATAATTCTAATTATCCACTTCTTGATTTTGTTGGTGCAGGTTGATCCGTGAGAAATATTTTTAAACAATAATATAGAATGTTGTTTGAAGCAAGAAAGGCACTTTCAGAAGGAATTGTATTAATGGCATTTTAACTATGGCACTTTAATTCATGAATTTAAAAAAAGGAATGTAGTGTTGGTTGTTTTATGGAAGATTTTATTATTATATACAAAGAAACGCTATCTTATGTTGAAACACTCAAATTTTCTAATATTGATATAGAGCGTCAAATTAAGTAAGATTCGCACTTTTGGAAAAAAGGTATAATGGCACTTTACCTACTGGACTTTAATTCAAGATTTTAAAAAGAATCATAGTATTGATAGTTTAATGAAAGATTGTATTAATGTACAAATAAGCCTTGCTATGATAAGGAGTAACAAATTGATAGAAATATAATGCTATCTTCAAAACCCGTTATAAAATTAGCAATGTATTGTCGTGCTTTTGTCATTGGAAGAAAACACAATTGCTCGAAAATGTTTATATAATCCTATGTACAAATGAATGCATTTGTTATACTCTTTGATTGTAACAATTTTTATTAATCAACAATAAAGATATTCTTCACTTAATCAGATAGTTGTGGATGAAGTCTTATTGCCATGGGTGTCTTATAAATCATGTTACTGTAGATATGTTCACAGTTATTCTGAGGTGAGGGCTTCTAAGGCTGATTGATCTAACTGACATGAGTAGATTATTCCCATGGTTTAAATGTCTTACAACTTTATTTACATATGGCCCCCGGGACTCAAATGGTTAGGTATGTTTATGCTCAACTACATTATTATAAACCTACAGTCTATTTTCTTGTTCTGTACTGGGTTACTCTTAGTAACAGACTTTTAATGGTTAACAGTTCGCAGACCCTCCTCTGTGGATTGTGTGGCTTTGGCATTTGATTCTGAAGTAAGGAATCTGTGGCTAGTTGTCTCTATCACATAAACATGTTACTTACCTTCGGTTGAACATTATCTGGTAGAGACAGGATCTAGCAGCAGATTCCTTAACAACCATCCTATCTTCCCGCTCTGCGAACTCAGGGGCATATTATCAAGGGATTTATCTCTGCTTATTTGGCTTTAAAAGCCAAGAATGCGGAGATTAAATTATCTCCCTATCAGCAACAGGGTGCTAACATGCAAATTTGCATGTTAGCACCCTTTTTCTCTACGCTTCCCCTTGCATCTCTAATGAGATGCAAAGGGGGTGATCCAGAGAAAAATAATAGGAGAAATGTTGTTAAGCGACATTTCTCCTATTATCAAGGATTTCGCTAACCCTGTTAGTGATAAAAAAAGCAGCGCTAACCGCAGTTAGCGCTGCTTTTTTTACACCTGGTATTTTCCTGACTTAGCCATGATATCCTATGGAAGGTGGATATCATGGCTAAGTTTGTGAGCCCCTATTATCAAGCTAACGCCAAACTTCGAGAGATTATCGTTTGTTTTCCAGCGATAATCTCTCATTTGGCAGGTAGCGCGAGGATTTTTATCACTTCTGAGATAAACCTTGCTAATAGCAAGTTATCTCTGCGATAATTTCCGGCGATGATTAGCGTTAGAAAATTCGTTGCTAAGCCTCGTTAGCGTAAATATCGCTAATCGTTGGTAATATACCCCTCAGTTCTTTTGAGTCTTAATTGTTGATCTCAGAGCAACTGAGATGACCATTGGAGATGCCTGGCCCGCTCTTCCCGATACAGCGATGACCATCCGCAGCAGTCTCACCTACTCTTTTTGGTCTTCTCCACAGTGAAGTCAGCACTTCATGCTAGACTTACCTAGACTAACCTAGACCCTGTATCGGGCCCACGCTCCATCGCATTCGGGCTCAACTTGTAACTTTCACCCTCTCTTGCACTAATAGATAGCAGCGATTGGGGCTTTGCGAGCTACCAGTTGCTCCAGAGCTACTCTTTGGAGACCCATGACTTATGCAAAACTTGGAAATAAATCATAGGAAAAATCGGTGATGCACCGTTACATCGCAACTTTTACAACGGGAGGCTTTTACAACGGAATTTTTACAACGCAGGATCTATTACATCGGATGCCATTACAACGCATGGCATTACATAGCAGATGCTATTACAACGCATGGCATTACATCGTAAGTATAGGTAAGTATTTTTTTTTTAAATTTTATTAATATTAATTATAATTAAATATATTTATTTATGTTTTTTAATATTATTAATTTATTATTTATTATATTAATTAAAATAATTTTTAAAATAAGTACAGGTGTACAGGGGTGTTTTTAGGTTTCAGGATAGGGTTTGGGTTTTGGGATACAGGGGTGTTTTTAGGTTTCAGGGTAGGGTTTGGGTTTTGGGGTACAGGGGTGTTTTTAGGTTTCAGGGTAGGGTTTGGGTTTTGGGATACAGGGGTGTTTTTAGGTTTCAAGGTAGGGTTTGGGTTTTGGGGTACAGGGGTGTTTTTAGGTTTCAGGGTAGGGTTTGGGTTTTGGGGTCCAGGGGTGTTTTTAGGTTTCAGGGTAGGGTTTGGGTTTTGGGGTACAGGGGTGTTTTTAGGTTTCAGGGTAGGGTTTGGGTTTTGGGGTACAGGGGTGTTTTTAGGTTTCAGGGTAGGGTTTGGGTTTTGGGGTACAGGGGTGTTTTTAGGTTTCAGGGTAGGGTTTGGGTTTTGGGGTACAGGGGTGTTTTTAGGTTTCAGGGTAGGGTTTGGGTTTTGGGATACAGGGGTGTTTTTAGGTTTCAGGGTAGGGTTTGGGTTTTGGGGTACAGGGGTGTTTTTAGGTTTCAGGGTAGGGTTTGGGTTTTGGGGTACAGGGGTGTTTTTAGGTTTCAGGGTAGGGTTTGGTTTTTGGGGTACAGGGGTGTTTTTAGGTTTCAGGGTAGGGTTTGGGTTTTGGGGTACAGGGGTGTTTTTAGGTTTCAGGGCAGGGTTTGGGTTTTGGGGTACAGGGGTGTTTTTAGGTTAAATTAAATTAATTATATTATATTAATTACATTTCTTAATTAAAATAATTAAATTAAATACATTATTTTAAATAATTTAATTTAATTACAATTAAAAAAATATTTAAATTAAATTAATTTCACTATATTAATTAAATAAAATTAATTACAATTTTTATTAAAATTAATTTAAATAAATAGATTTAAAATTATTAAATAAAATTAATTACTATTTTAAAATGTATTTTAATTAAATTAATTAAATTAAATTAATTAAATTAACTTAATTACATTTTTTTTAAAAAGGTATACTTACCTATACTTACGATGTAATGCCATGCGTTGTAATAGCATCTGCTATGTAATGCCATGCGTTGTAATGGCATCCGATGTAATGGATCCTGCGTTGTAAAAATTCCGATGTAACGGAATGCGTTGTTATAAACCGCGTTGTAGTGACACCAATCCGAAAAATCACACTAGAACGATTTAATGGAACCATAAAAAAAGACAACAAGCAAACATTGCAGATAACATCTGATCAATCTTTAAACTAAGTGCTTGCTTCAAGACTATTGTGGAATGCCATATGGGTTCACTGGTTAATCTCCACCTAACCTGATGTTTTTTCGACATGCACAAAAAACCAGACTCCCTCATCTAACTATTCCAAATAAGGAAAATAACGATTATTCAAAGCGGAATGTAAATGTAAATGTAAATGTATTTCGATTTATATAGCGCACAAATCACCCAGGGGTCTCAAGGCGCTTGCTTGGGGAACCCGTCCTGGTATTCCCCTGTGAGATACCCCGGCAGGGTATTCACAAGGTGAAAGCCAGGCATCCCGCCGCGAGGGGCCGTAGTGGAGATTAAGCAAGCTATTGCCCAGAGTCGCAGAGTGTGACCCCGTGAGTCGAGTAGGCACCGGAGCGAGAATTGTTGAGTCCGTGGAATTTTTGAGCCCGAGACCCGCCGAGGCGGGGAATCGAACCCTGGTCCACGGCTGATCTCAGCTTCCGGGTCTGCCGCCTCTAACCACTGAGCCACGCTTCTCCACAATAACTTTGTCAAATCTAAAATAAAGGTAAGTGCAGATTCTGGAACATATGCCAAATGATAAAAATATTGCTTTAGGAACCCAGGTTATTGTGGTGCAACCTCAGCAACAAAAAGCCCTTGCAAGTCATTTAAATAAAAGGAACTATGATTTCGGATGGCCCCTATTAAAATCAGTTACCTGAAATGTCTCTTATTTAAAAAAATAAAATGATAACCATGTTGTGTAACCATATCTTAACAATACTGAACAAGGAGAAATTATGACAGGAAGAAGTGTGTAACTTGTGTGTTTCCTGTCAAGATGTGGGCAAAATAGGAAATGATTAATAGCACAAGGCCCAATCAGAAATATTTGTCTTCTACATATTGACAAAGAAATTGGACTGCGACTAACATAAATGTTTGGAAGGGCATGACATATCTAAAGAAATGTACGTCTCGGTTTTTCATTTTTATTTTATTATGTCATATTCATGTTACAAACAAAACAGCACGGAGGTGCATCATACAGACATAATGAAAACGGGGGAATTCCCACCACTGAGGGAGACCGCAAGGTTAGCAAAAAGTACGGCAGTCATAAGACTCCAGCGGGTAGCATGGGATTGGGCCCATATATCCCTCTCAGTTATTCTACAGTCGGTGATGGGCTTTGCAGAGCAGACCCCTTCCAGTTCAGACAAATGCAACCGGCTCAGTAATTCCCCTCAGAGAAAAAGGGGTTATATCCTGAGCTAAAAACAAATATTCAAGTCCATCAAATAAAACTCCATATGTTGGTTAGTCTTGATTTATTTTCAATCTTCATCAAAGGAAAAACACACTAGCCGCCAACACGTGTTTCGTCTTGGTCTGGTAACCAAACAACTTCTTCAGGGCTATAGCTAGGTTTGGTGTATGATGGAAAAAAGGGGGCATAGAGGTAGGCCTTTTTTTAAAAATCTCAAACGCCACCACGACAATTATTTATGTGAAGAATCTTTAGTCCTTAAAAAAGCTTGAATAATAATAATTCCATAGGTGCCAAAGTTCGGCCGAAAAGTATGTTTTCATCCAATTAAAGTGCTCTGTGTAAACAGCGTCCTTCGAGTACGAAGTTTACGGCGTTCACAAGACAGGAAAAGAAACAGCATATAACCCCTTTTTCTCTGTCTGACAATTGTGATTTGCCTTCAAATCACATTGTTTGGTTCATGGTGGGTGACCAGGACCTTATCCTTCGAGCTGACCAAGATATCGATCTTTAACTTTGTTTCTTCCCAGCGCAACTATCACTCAGTCACCTGTGTTCGTTCCAATTGAGTAATTCCCCTCCTTCGACATTGCCACCAGCATCAAGCGCCTACAGGTAGTCCTGAAGTGGACTCCAAATGTCATTGGGTTGAGCGGTAGGCAGGAGAAACTTTGCATAGAGAGCAATTTGATACTGCAGATCAAGCAAGTGAGCCACTGCTTCTATTTAGGGGACCTATCCCTACCCCATCAGCAGGCCACCAAACACTTTGCCTGCAAAAGAACCAAGAGCCGTGTAGCATGGAAAGGAAGAGGGCACATCCCACACCCACTCCAGTAGCAACACACAGGGGTTATATGGCAAATCATGTGTTATATGGCACATCATGTCCTATCATCTCGGAGAGGGGTGCAAGAACCTCCCACCAGTACTCTTTGATGCTGCCTCACCACCATGAGCGATGCAGAAAACCTGCACTCTCTTGGCCCCATCGTTCACCCCTGGACTCCTGATGCCGTCCAAACTTGC
The DNA here is from genome assembly GCF_964261635.1 of Lissotriton helveticus. Classification (NCBI taxonomy): domain Eukaryota; kingdom Metazoa; phylum Chordata; class Amphibia; order Caudata; family Salamandridae; genus Lissotriton; species Lissotriton helveticus. Next base: position 1,796,003,167 of record NC_136068.1, read on the forward strand.
CGGTAATAATGTATAATGCATATCCGACTGCTGGCTGATACAATGCACGCTTACCCACAGCAGAAACACCATATCCTATCAGCTATATCAAGGCCCAATTCTTCCTCGGACCCAAGTTTCACCGGAAGGCGATCCAGGGGAGTTTATTCCAATGCTGTTGTACATAATATGGAAATTAAATGGGTCATGCTTGGGGCCGATAGGAGTTTTTCCAAGGTGTGATTAGATGGGGGCTCCCACAGGAAATCCAGGACGACCACGCGTTTCAACCCCCTTGATCTGTAATACAAAAAGACTTTGAAGGGGTATGTTACAGACTCCCCAGAAAGTCTGTGAGGGGCTTAAATTGTTGATCATGTTATAAATCACCTGGAGAAGTGTAATCTTGATCCCATCTGAGATATGGTAGGAGTGCATCATCATTTTTTTTATTAAAGTATTTTTATGGAACAGAAAAGAAACAGTTCCAGTCAAATACACATCGTATATCATGTCACCATATAAAATAAGGGTTACAGCATACGGAGGGCACTGCAGATTTCAGCCCAGTAAGGTTTATACATCCCATGTGAGTCAACATCCCACCCCCCCAGAGTCATTTTGTACAGCCTTCCCATTCTCCCTTTGGTCCCTTTTAGGCTTCAAATTAATATTTCTCCCAGGGGCTCCATATTTTATCCCACTTCTTAGGGTAACCTCTGCTCTCATACACCCCCCATTCCGCAAGGCGGCACCAATCCATATCGCCATCCAGTCGAATAATTTGGGAGGCGTACAAGAACCCCAGAGCCGTGCAATGCTTCATTTAGCTACTACAGGAGCTAGCATTAGCCATGTTTTCGTGTGAGCTGGCACTCTATCCTCCCCCGTGACGCCTAGCAAGAGCCGCCTAACCTCCGGTTGAACGGGTATGACCAGCACCCCTGTCATCACACCGGCCACACTAGACCAATATCGCTGTATCATGGGACACTCCCATAAAATGTGGAAAAACGTGCAGAGTGACCTGCATCCCCTCACACATTAATCTGAGTCCACACACCCGATCCTGTGCAAACGTGTGTGGAAATAGTATGTGCGGTGTAGAATTCATAACTGAATTAATCAGAACTTAGCCCGTATTGCTATTTCCCTGCCCTGCTGTGCCTCCAGCCAATCATCGTCCTCCAACAGGCCAATATCAGATTCCCACTGCGCCCGGAGTGTCTTGAGGGGATCAGGTATATTGCTCATTATTTTCTTGTATATGAGGGAGATTGCTTAGTCGGGGATTGGATCTAATAACAGTCGGTCTTCAAGTGGGGCATACTCTGGTACATTTTCCCCCTCTTTGATATGGAATCCGAGCGTGTGCTTCAATTGGACGTATCAATATTGTTCCGTTTCTACCAGTTGATATTCTTTTTTTAATTCACTGAATATGAGCATCTGATCCCGCCTCCAGGGTATCTATACCTATGCGGCTTCACTTGCAGAAACCCTTAAGCTTACCTACCTCACTCAGCCTGTCACTGTGCCACAATGGGGATTGTTGGGTTAACCTGCCCTTCCACCCAAGCCCCTTAGTGGTGGCATGCCATGCCATGCCCACACCATCGTCTGGGTGTGGTCTACTCCAGTATAATGCCGATGAGTCTTTTTGGTCCCAATGCACGTCTATCCAATCTATACGCAGGCTCAGTCGGTGGCGCGAAAACCCAGCCCTTGACATTTATAAGTTGGGATGCTAGGTAATAGTTTCTTACGTCTGGTATGGCAAGCCTGCCCTCATATACTCTCCTCTGAAGCTTGCAGAGTGCTATTCATGGCCCCCCGGTGCCCCAGAGCAGAGTCCGTAGTTCCCAATCAATAGTTCGAAAAAAGGTAAGGTAGGAGGAGCACTCATAAGGATCAAGGATACAATGTTATTATTCAAAAAGTTGTCTTCTTTATTTCGGTGATTATACCAGATAAAACAGCCAACGCGTTTCGTTACAATACGTAACTTCGTCAGGGCTGAAAAACGATCATAAGGAAAAACAGATTACATATATATAAAGTATCACAAAGAATTTAACAATCAATTTTACATTAAAATATCTATAGCATCTAATATACACAGCATAGGATGGAATTTTCTTTGGACACATAGGTACTTGTATTATTAATTGGAAACAACATATAAGAGCTGCGTACATCTCTTATCAGTCTATAATGCAATTTTTATTCCTCTCCCCCGTTTCCTTTTCTCTTTTTTTTCTTTTCTCCCTTTTCCAAACCCTTTTGGTATAGTGAATCTGTATTTAAGAATTAAATTTTGGTTTAAAACGACTTTAAATTGTATATAAATATAATGTTATTATTATACATGTGTATGGACTATTGTGGTTAGACTGATAAGTATTAGCAAAGGTGTTGGCCAACCAGAGAGGTGGGCTCATAAGAGCCACAGAGCTCCTTCTGTTTGTTCTGTTTTGAGATGACAACTACCGTTGCGCTGTGCAGATCGTTGGGTAGCTGCCCCTCCTGTTGAGCAGCCACAAACATCTCCAACATGGGTTTTGCCAGTACGGATGCCTTCCACCTAAAGAGTTCGGCAGGAAGCCCATTGGGGCCGGCCACCTTCCCCGATTGAAGGTCCCTTATGAACCTTTCAATCTCCTCCACTGTTAATTCTCAGTCTATGTCATCCCTGTCCTCTAGAGCGACCAACGGCAAGGACAGCTCCACCAACAGTTCCTCAGACTCGTGAATGGGCCTGGAGGATACTGATTGATAAAGCTGCTCATAATAATTCACAAACTCCTTCACAATATCTGCGCCAGAGCAAACAGACCCCCCTCCTCCTATAAATCCCTCAGTTCATTTTGCTTGAGACTAAGCCGCAGGAGCGACTCCGGAGTGTTTGTCCTCTCCCTTGTCTTTTCCCGCTCCAGTGTCTGTATCTCCCACTCCAATTCATCACTTTTAGTGCGGTTCTGTTTCCTTTTAATGCCCGTCTCTGCCTGAATGTACCCCCTAATCACAACTTTATATGCTTCCCAGAGTGTACAGTGAGAGCAAACAGACCTCGTGTTTTCATCAAAATATTGTTGTGTGCACTTCCTAAGGTTATCTTGAAAATCCCTGTCCCGGAGGCTCCAGGACGCAATTCGAGGGGGAAGCATAACGTATCTAGTGGGACCATGTAGCAGGATCTCTATCGGAGACTGACCCGTTATGCCTCTTGCCATGTGATGGGCCCCTCAAAAGTGCCCTGCCTGGGTAGAGTGTGTTAAAATCTAATCTAATTGTGACCCACTGCCATGTGTCACGGAGATGTGTGTGTATTGCCTGTAGGAAGGATTGTTCAGTCTCAACAAGTCTGACAGGCCTAGCGTGGAGGCGAATGACCGCAGCTGCCCTGCAACGTCTGCTCTGCTTTCTGTTGCAGACCTGTCCCATTCCTGTGACATCACATTGTTCATATACCCACACAATACTAATACCTCCACTGGCATGTCGAAAAGTACATTACTCAATTCTGGAAACGTATCCGCGTATAACCTAGGGGGGTGTGGACAGAGCACAAATTAAGACGACATCCCTCCCAAGTCTCTGTGAGGGCTACAAATCTCCAACGGGAGCCCTGCCAGATCTGACCCGCGATGAATGGGACTGCCTTTTTGATCAGGATCGACACGACCCTGGAGCCCGATGTAAACCCTGCATGAGCCCGAGGGTGTACCCATACCAATTTAACGCCAGAGAATGATGGCCACACAGGTGCGTCTCCTGAAAGAGAACAAGGTCAGGGGCATGCCTACGTAGGTACTGAAGGACCGCAGTTTGTTTGATCCTATCCCCCAACCCGTTAACATTCCACAACAGCATTTTCAATGTCGTCTCTGATGATTATCCATAATAACCCTCTGTAATCAAATTGCTGTTTAAATGTGGGCACCTCCCACCCCAGCCCCACCACATCCCAAGGGAATTCCTCGTTGCATACCCATGCTAGTGGATCTTCAGCTGGAACACAAAACTTACCAAACATTGCACAATTCTCATGAGAACAATAACAAATGAGAACAATAACAAAAAAAACTATAAACACCCCCCTCCCTGCAGAACTGCACCGTCCACCCCAATCCCTGCAGAACTCCCCAACCACCCCAATTTGCAGAGCGCCTGTCGCCCAAAGTGCCTCATGGAAACTATCTTGGGGCACCTGCTCCAAATGCCCACACACCCGACCCCCCGTCTTGCTTAAACCTGGTAAAGTTACTTATATGCAAGTCCCCACAGAATACATATGTGGGAGTCCTCAGCTTTTCCAGCCTGTTCAGCAATGTCTTGCGCTCCCTTGAATAGTTTTCCAATAGCAGCCGCTTCCTGTGTCATGTCCATCGCAGAGAGACCTCTCCTGATCCTTACCAATCCTCAAGTAATTACAGTTCATTACTCACAAGGATCATCTCCTTGAGCGCTCCTGTCGATGCCATTACCTGGTCTGCTCACACTTCCATTTCTCGGCTTAGGTTTATTTAGCGGACCCCGTTGCTCCTGCTGCGAACGGTTCCCCACCACTCACCAGCCAACCAACCAGTGCCATGCTTCATCTGGGCTGCTGAAGTACCATACCTTACCATCGGATACGACCCTTAGCTAGGCAGGGAACATCATTGCATATTTGAGTTCTTTTTCACGCAGTGCACGTTTAACTTCAAGGAAACTGCGCCGTTGCTTTTGCACCTTCAGTGTGAAGTCCGGAAAGATTACATTGTTGTCCAGGTGAACCGAGGGTGCGCAGCATGCTGTTTGCAAGATAACATCCCTGTCCCGGAAATTAAATATTCGCACAACTATAGGTCTAGGTGGCGCTCCAGGTCTCGGCTTACTACCCAGAACCCTATGTGCATGCTCGACAGGGAAGAATTGAGATAGGCCTTTAGGCTGTAAGGTCTTTGTTGTGAGATCTTCAAAAAAAGTCCATTGCCTGCCCTTCCGCTCGCTCAGGAACCCCAAGAATTCTAACAAAATTGCGTCTTGCCCTTCCCTCATAATCATCCAGTTGTGCTTCCATCTTACTAGCTCTGGACTGAAGTTTTGAGTATAGCAGAATCATTGGTCAGTTCAATCAACGTGGCCTCCACCTCCTTAATTCTCGCGTTAATATTATGCATGTCGTCTCTGATCAGGGACACTTCGGATGATACACTGTCCATCCTAGCCTCTAGGGACGTTCGGACCATAGTGATAGCCAGCATAATGTCCCTTAAGGTCCGCTCTGGCTGCTCCTCGACCGGCTGTCCAGTAGCGGGCGCACACTCGGACCCTTTGTCTTTTGCGCCCTCACCTTTCCGAAGGGTATATTTTTCATTCTTCATCTGTGTCGCAGTGTGGCCAGCCTTCCCACTCGCCATAGCACCACCAGTGTGTGCCCGGGCACCTGCGCTTGCAGGCTACCTTCCGCCGCCTACTTCAGGAACGATGGCCTGACCGACCTGTCGGGTTCTGCCCCCACAACCTGCACAGCACCGAAGCCAGTCATTGGCGCACCTTCCCTCAGTCCAGACGGAGGATGACCATGGCCCACCCGCAATTTGTAAGGGTCTTCTCGGGGCTCTCCCAAGGTTCACAGCACTTCTCATGCAGCACTCACCAGGTATGGGATCCCCAGTTACCAGATTTCCTCTGGCTATCTAGTGGTCCAGCAATCGTCAGGCACTTTGGGTGCTCTGTATGAGCACTGGCAGCACTTCCCAGTTCCACACCACCAGTCCCACCTTGAGCACCGGTCCGATCTGCATCTCCCACCTGGGGTCCCTTCTCACTGGGACCCTCCACAGCATACTGCCTCGCCTCCTGCTTAGGGGTGCCAGTTCTCCGCCCACCCCACTCTGCCACACACCTTATCTCTCCCAAATTGATCACCGGCTGCTCCACTCTACACGATATTCCTCCTCAGGATTCCAAGGTCAGGCCTGGGCCCAATGTGCAGGCCTCTTCAGTCCAGAGGGCTGATGACACGACCAGGGCAATTCACCGATTTGTCACTCGGTCCCGCCGCTTCCGTCCCGTGACACCTCCGCACAGGGGACACCACTTGCAGGCAGCAAAGATCTTGGAAACAGCCGCTCCCGGAATCGGCACTCTCCCGAAGCCACTCTGCCAGCCTCATGTCACCAGGGTAAGCACTGCTCCGTTCCCACATCCTCACCTCAGCCCCTTACAGCACTGTCAAAGCGATACCCAAGGGGATGACGGACGAAGCGCTTGAGCAACTCAAACACTCACCCCCAGTCAACTGATCTGGGTTTAATCCATCATTATTTTTTAGCTCACTCCACCACCCCAGTTCAGACATGGCCATATGCAAATCAGTCTGACCCTGTGCCTCATGGAAACAGTGTGCCCTGGACAGGGGTCCCTCGTGCCTGGGCAGACTCCCTAATCTCCCCGGCCTGGTTAGAGCCCGGGAGCCCTGCAGCCACGGAGCCCCGGAGCCCTGCAGCCCGAGCCCTGCAGTCCCCGAGCCCTGGAGCCCCGGAGCCCCGGAGCCCTGCAGCCCGAGCCCTGCAGTCCCCGAGCCCTGGAGCCCCGGAGCCCCAGAGCCCTGCAGCCCTGCAGCCCCGGAGCCCCGGAGCCCTGCAGTCCCGGAGCCCCCGAGCCCTGCATGCCCGGAGCCCTGCAAGGGCAGGCTGGAGCCCCCCCCGCAGAGGCTCGGAGCCGGCAGATTGGCGTCATTTCGGTCCCGGCCATCTGGTCGCCCCTCTCGCCTCGGCCATCTGGTCGCGACCAATGCTTTCCTATAGGGCGACCAGATGGCCGGGCTTCCCTGGAAGTCCTGATGAGGTGCCATTTGCCTCCCGGATCCCAGGCAGGGCTCCAGGAGGTAGGGCACATTTGCGCCCTGGGTCCCCTCTGTCACCTTGAGTGCACAGATTACAAGAAAGGGGGGTAATTTTCCTCCGGATTACTAGGGACAATGGTATGCCCGGACACCCTCCCAGGATAGCGGTGCCCTGCCAGGGACCAGATGGACTGTGTTCCCGGGCAACACCTCCCAGGCGTCCGGGGCTCCCTCCTCCGGCCCGCGGCGTGGGAAAGTACCCGGGAAGGGCTCCATGGGTCCTGGGCCCTGCAACCCCGGAGCCCTGCATCCCCGAGCCCTGGAGTCCTGCAGCCCCCGAGCCCTGGTTCCCTGGAGCGCTGGAGCCCTGGAGCCCTGGAGCCCTGGTGCCATGGAGCCCTGTAGCCCTGTAGCCCTGGAGCCCTGGAGCCCTGGAGTCCTGCAGCCCCCGGAGCCCTCCCGCGGAGGCTCGGGCAGGCAGATTGGCATCATTTTGGTCCCAGCCATCTGGTCGCCCCTCTCCCCTTGGCCATCTGGTCGCCCGCCATGCTTTCCTACGGGGCAACCAGATGGCCAGGCTTCCCTGGAAGTCCCGATGAGGTGCCATTCGCCTCCCAGATCCCAGCCAGGGCTCCAGGAGGTCGGGCACGTTTGCGCCTAGGTCCCCCGAGCTTTGTGGTGCGCACTTGTTCCCAGAAAGAGGGGTAGCCTTCCTCCGGATTACTAGGGACAAGGTGCTCTGTGACCCCTCTTGGGCTGGCGGATCCCTGCCGGGGACCAGATGGGCTGTGTTCCCGGGCAACACCTCCCAGGCGTCCAGGGCTCCCTCCTCCGGCCAGCGGCGTGGGAAAGTACCCGGGAAGGGCTCCATGGGTACTGGGCCCAGCAACCCTGCAACCCCGGAGCCCCGCAGCTCCCGAGCCCTCGAGTCCTGGTGCCCTGCAGCCCTGCAGCCCTGGAGCCCTGGAGCCCTGGAGCCCTGGAGCCCTGGAGCCCTAGAGCCCTGCAGCCCTGGAGCCCTGCAGCCCTGCAGCCCTGCAGCCTTGCAGCCCCGCAGCCCCAGAGCCCTGGAAGGGCAGACGGGAACCCTCCCGCGGAGGCTCGGGGCAGGCAGACTGGTGTCATTTAGGTCCCGGCCATCTGGTTGCCCCTCTCGCCTCGGCCATCTGGTCTCGCCCAATGCTTTCCTATGGGGCGACCAGATGGACGGGTTTCCCTGGAAGTCCCGATGAGGTGCCATTCGCCTCCCAGATCCCATCCAGGGCTCCAGGAGGTCGGGCACGTTCGCGCCTAGGGTCCCCCGTGCCTTGCGGTGCGCACTTGTTCCCAGGGGCCCGGGGACGCTCCTGCCTCTCAGCCCCTTGCTGATGGTCCTTTTTCTCCGAGTTTGATCAGGCACAGACCTCCGTGAGGTCCGGCCATGCCGAGAGGGGGAAGGCGTCCCGGGGCCCGCCCGCCAGGGGCCCCCAGTGGCCCGGGGACGCTTCTGCCTCTCGGCCCCTTGCCGATGGTTGTTTTTCTCTGAGTACGATGGTCGTTTTTCTCCGAGTTTGATCAGGCAGACTTCCATGAGGTCTGGCCATGCTGAGAGGGGGAAGGCATCCCGGGGCCCTACCGCCAGGGGCCCCCCGGGGCCCGGGGACGCTCCTGCCTCTCAGCCCCTTGCTGATGGTCCTTTTTCTCCGAGTTTGATCAGGCACAGACCTCCGTGAGGTCCGGCCATGCTGAGAGGGGGAAGGCGTCCCGGGGCCCGCCCGCCAGGGGCCCCCAGGGGCCCGGGGACGCTTCTGCCTCTTGGCCCCTTGCCGATGGTTGTTTTTCTCCGAGTTCGATGGTCGTTTTTCACCGAGTTTGATCAGGCAGACTTCCATAAGGTCTGGCCATGCTGAGAGGGGGAAGGTATCCCGGGGCCCGACCGCCAGGTGCCCCAGTGGCCCGGGACACTCCTGCCTCTCAGCCCCTTGCTGATGGTCCTTTTTCTCAGAGTTTGATCAGACACAGACCTCCGTGAGGTCCGGCCATGCCGAGAGGGGGAAGGCGTCCCGGGGCCTGCCCGCCAGGGGCCCCCAGGGGCCCGGGGACGCTTCTGCCTCTCGGCCCCTTGCCGATGGTTGTTTTTCTCCGAGTTTGATGGTCGTTTTTCTCCGAGTTTGATCAGGCAGACTTCCATGAGGTCTGGCCATGCTGAGAGGGGGAAGGCATCCAGGGGCCCGACCTCCAGGGGCCCCCCGGGGTCTGGGGACGCTCCTGCCGCTCAGCCCCTTGCTGATGGTCCTTTTTCTCCGAGTTTGATCAGGCACAGACCTCCGTGAGGTCCGGCCATGCTGGGAGGGGGATGGCGTCCCGGGGCCCGCCCGCCAGGGGCCTGGGGACGCTTCTGCCTCTCGGCCCCTTGCCGATGGTTGTTTTTCTCCGAGTTTGATCAGGCAGACTTCCATGAGGTCTGGCCATGCTGAGAGGGGGGAGGCATCCCGGGGGATGCCTAGCCAGCACCCTCCCCATCTCCGTGTGCAGGGCAGCCTGCCAGGGGATGCCCCGGCTGTACTCTGATCAATTGGGCACTCTCGGTCCGTTTAGGGACGGACTGCTTGGCCAGCCTCTCCCTCCTGTGGGAGACGTCTGGGCCTGCCGGTGCCCACGTGACCGGCGCACCTCTCCACACCCCTCCAGTGAGCCCTCTCGCCCAGGTGGGTGGGCTCCTTCCCCCGACAGGCTTCCGAGAGACTGAGGGTTGCATGAAGGTTGCTGGTCCCAGCCAGGGCTCCAGGAGGTCGGGCACGTTTGTGCCCTGGGTCCCCTCTGTCACCCCGTGTGCACGGGTTACAAGAAAGGGGGTAATGTTCCTCCGGATTACTAGGGCAAGGGTATGCCCGGATACCCTCCCAGGGCTGGCGGTCCCCTGCCGGGGACCAGATGGGCTGTGGCCTGGAGCCCTGCGTGGGCAGGCAGGAGCCCGACCGCAAGCGAAGGCCTCGGGACTGGCAGATGGGGAGTCCTTTCGGTCCCGGGCATCTGGTCGACCCTCTCCCCTCGGCCATCTGGTCGCCCGCAATGCTTTCCTATGGGGCGACCAGACGGCCGGACTTCCCTGGAAGTCCCGATGAGGTGCCATTCGCCCCCCGGATCCCAGCCAGGGCTCCAGGAAGTCGGGCACGTTCGCGCCTAGGGTCCCCGGAGCCTCGCGGTGCGCACTTGTTCCCAGAAAGAGGGGTAGCCTTCCTCCGGATTACTATGGACAAGGTCCTCTGGGACCCCTCACGGCCTAGCGGTAAGCTGGCAGCTGGACGGGCCAGGATGCTGCCCTGGCCCCGGGTCTGTCCCTGGGCCTGCCGCGTGGCAGGAAGCCCTGGATGTGGTGCGGGAGGGCCCAGGGAGGCGTCCCCTGCACCTCCGGGCTCCCGGCTGGGGCCAGGGGCCCGGCCGGGCCCCGGGTCGGGTGCCCCGGCTCTGGGCCCCGTCCCCCGGCCTCCCCCTTGCCTGAGGGCCCCGGGGAGGGCGGCCTCCCCACCCCGGGCTCCGTCCTGGGTCCTGCCGCGGGGCAGGGTGCCCGGGACGGGGTCCGGCGGGCCCGGGGAGGCTCCCCCTGCGCCTTCGGGCTTGGGAGCCCCGGCTGGGTCCAGGGGCCGGTCCGGGCCCCGGGTCGGGTGCCCCGGCTCAGGGCCCAGTGTCCCCCCGGCCTGACGCACTGCCAAAGGCCCGGGAAGGCGTTCCGTGGAGCCCAGGGAGCCTCCCCTTGCCTGGCTGGGTTCAGGAGAACCATCCGGGGCCCCTGCAGGGGCCCCGGGGAGCGCGGCCTCCCCACCCCGGGCTCCGTCCTGGGTCCTGCCGCGGGGGAGGGTGCCCGAGGCTTCCCCTGCCCCCTGCGCCTCTGGGCTCCCTCCATGCTACATCTGGGGCATTTGTCTCTTCTATCCTCCGAGTAACGGTTTAACACCTTCAGAGTGAGTTAGGTGCGGTGGAGGAAGTTAAAATGGATGAGCTTGAAGCGCACATTACAGGACACCCGCCGTATCAAGGTCTCGATGCGCTTCTGCTGCCCCTGGTCCATTGGAGATCCCAGATCCGCCTCCCAGGCTGCCCATGTCGGCGGCACCGGTGGGGTGGAATCCTGCTTCATAGCTGCGTACAGCAAGGATATTAGCCTGCGTCCCCTGCCGCAGGATAGGAGGATATGTAAGGTGTGAGTCATTAGAGGTATCTCCGGACACTGAGGCCAGACCGAGCGCATTATGGCACGCAATCCCTGGTAATGTAAATACTGTCCCCCACTAGGGCCAAAGGTCTCCTCCGCCTGCTCGTATGTCAGGAAGCTCTCCGAGGGGTACAGATCAGCCAGGAGCTCACAGCCCTCTTCTCTCCACTCACGGAAGGACATATGGCGTTCTATTTCTAAAATAGGTGCCAGTATCCAGATCGGTAAATCTCTATAAAAGGGCGCCGAACGTAGGACTCTTCCTATGAACCGTTGCCATATGCCTGCTGTGTGCCTCACCACGTAGGGTAATGTGGCTTCGGCACCTCTCCCGTGCATTAACGCCATCTGAAGCTCCTGCACCGTCGCTCTCCCTGACAATAGTCACGTTTCCCAGACATCCGCGTCTACAAATCACCTGGCAGCTGGTAATAGCTGTTCTGCGTAGTAATATAGGTCAAAACGCGAGGCTGCTAATCCCCCTTCCTCAAAGGATCGCACAACGTGTGGAGAGCCACCCTGCTGCGCCGACCCGCCCACAGCAGGGATGTAAGCAGTGTGTTAAGGGTCAAAAAAATCCTAGGCGGAAGAGGGCACAACGTGTTCTGAAGAACATACAGTGTCCTTGGCAATATCACCATCTTGGCGATGGCCAGTCGCCCCATTAGAGATAGTGATAGGGTGTTCCAAAAAGACACGGAATGCTGGAGAGACTTGATCACCCGGTCTATATTGCGAGCCAGTGATTGCTCCTCTGTAGAAGCCACATTAATGCCTAAATATCGAAAACTGTCCCGTTCCCAGCGCAGCCCGAGCTCTGGCAAGTCCTCAAGGGGCACCGAGTCAAGACCCGATAGCGGGAAGATCAGGGACTTACTCCGATTAAGCCTCAAGCCCGACGCCTCACCAAAGCGGTCCAGGTGGTGTTGCAACAGTCGGAGCGCCTCCCTCATGGCTTTCAAATAAAACAAGGCGTCATCTGCATTTAGCGGCAGAACATTGCATTTGTCTCCCACCTGGATGCCCCATGGCCTCATCTCAGACCGAATGCGTACGGCAAACGGCTCTATCGCTAGGGCAAAAAGTAGTGGCGAGAGGGGGCACCCCTGTCTCGTGCCTCGTCCTAGCTGCCACTCCTCTGATCTCGCGGCTCCCAAATGCACCCTGGCGCAAGGGGAACTATATAAGATATGAATCCAACGGCAGAAATTGGACCCCAAGCCCATCGCCTGGAGGACCTCTTTCAAGTAGCCCCAGTCGACCGTGTCAAACGCCATGGCAAGATCTATGGAGACCAAGACCGTCTGTTCTGCCCACCCCGTACCTCGTGCTGGATGTGATTCAAGCGTCCCAGGTTCATGGCTGTGTTCCGCCCAGGAATGAATCCGCACTGGTCTTGGTGTACCAAATGCTCCATGTGGGGTGCTAGCCGGGTGGCCAATAGTTTAGTCAATATTTTGACGTCCGTGTTTATCATGGTAATCGGACAATATGACGAAGGGTCATATTTGTCACCCCCCGGTTTAAGGATCATACAGATTTCCTCCCGAGCCATGCTCTGTGGGAGACCCCCGCTCTCGAACGTCTCGAGAAATACTTGCAATATGAGCGGCACCAGTGTGTCCCGGAATTCATGGTAAAATTCCGGTGGGAACCCGTCGCTCCCCGGCGACTTGGCACGCCACAGGCGGGCCAGAGCCATACGGACCTCGGCCAACGTCAGGCCCGCATCCAATTCCCCCCGGTCCGAATCCGAAAGGGTCGGTAGAGGCAACCCCTGTAAATAAGGGAAATAAGAGACCTCAGAAATATCTGGGTCCGCAGTGTATACTCGCTGTAGGTGGGATTGGAGAACCACAAGGATGGCCTGCTCCGAATAAACCATGTCCCCGTTCAGGTTCCGCAGGGCTACGATACGCTCAGGGGTCTGCTCCCTTTGAAGGATCCAAGCCAGGCGCCACCCCGACTTATCGCCCTCCCTGTGGAGGCGTTGCCTATATTGGCCTAGGGTGTATTTGTCGAGCCTATCAAGGATATCATGTAGACGAGCCCGGGCAGTCTTTTCCTCTACCCTCTGCGGAGTACTAGGGTCCGCCAAGTTTTGAACATGCAGGAGAGTATACTCTGCCGTCCGAAGATCCTGGAGGAGCTGTTTCCGGACTCCGTAGGTGAGTCCCATACAAGCGCCCCTCACTACCGCCTTCAGGGCCTCCCACTTGGTGGCCGAAGATATGCCTCCCTCTCCCCAATTGAGGTCCACATAGTCCCCAAGGGCCGTCTCCACGTGCGCTTTCACCACCTGGTCTTGGAGGATATCCACCGGAAGCCTCCAGGTCCGAGGAAGGATTACCGGAGCCCCCCACTGGACCACGCAGGCCACTGGGGAATGGTCTGATAAAAAATTAATACTTAAACACACGGAGCTGAGAGGAAAGAATATAGGACCTAGGTTGCCCTCCACTCAGACTATATGCAACAAACTTAACCTAGTCCATACTAGTAGGCAATAATTCAAACATCTGTTGTGATGGCTGCTACTACAGACTCAACGTAGTCTGTTTGTAGTCTTGATCCTATCAACAACGTGTGCCTCTTTCATATCTTCTATGAACCCACTCTACATGTCTCTATGTGATTACTTGTGTATCAAGCAATCACTCTACTTGAATGTGAAAAGGTAGGGAAAAGGTAGAAAAACTGTGGAGAGGAAGGAAGGAACCTCACGAGAGCAACCACCAGGGAACTACTGACTGGTACTCGTCAGTGTGTTCCTTTCATCATCATCGGCTCCTTCCAACCAAAAGAAACAAAGTTGCAAAGAATGGTGTAAAAGGGAAACAATAAGAAACAACTCATAAAGTGGTGATCCCTATACTACACACATGTGTACTACTACCCCCTACGTAGTGAGAGCCGCTATCCGGCGCTCAACTGCTATTAAAACTGGGTCAGGTATACCTGGCTATCTGAAACTTTATTCTATGCTGGGTACCTGCACCTATTAAAACCAACACTCAACAGTTGTGCTTCGGTTTAATATATAGGAAGCCAACATGTTTCGTTGCCTGTCATTCTTGGTCGGCAACTTCTTCAGGGCTGGGGGTTACAATTGCCACACTCTTCTGGAATCTTCCAGTGTTTTAACTCTTGTATGGGGTGCGCAGTCGCATACCTATGCTTGACTCCTGTACACGCTTTTTGCTGTGTCGGCCCCTATTGACAGAGGCGGTCGCTTAGTGTCAACCGTCACTCAGATGAGGTATCGCTAAAGCTCGGGCTCCCGTTCCCGGTCTGATAAAAAATTAACCTGGTGGGTAATATCCATGGACATGTTAAGCTCAGCATTCGCCACTAAGACTCTGTCTAGACGACTGTACGTGTTGTGGGTGGGGTAGAAGCAGGCATACACTTTCTGTGCAGGATTCTTCAGGTGCCAAATATCCACCGCCCCTATGTTTTCCATGACCTCCCTGAGCTGTACTGTCATACGGGGTTTTGTGCCCTCACGGGGTGGAGACCTATCCAGGACTGTGTTGATAACACAATTAAAGTCCCCAAACCAAATGACCGGAGCCCCCAAGTCGTGGATCAGGACGTCCTGCAAGGCCTGAAAGAAGGCGGGTCATCAGTATTGGGTGCATAAGAGTTCAATATGACAACTTCCCTACCATCCAGCTTAGCCCTGAGAAGCAGGTATCTACCATGAATGTCCGCCTCTACGTACTGAAGTCAAAAAGGTTTATTGCATAATTAAATAAAATGATTACAATTTTCACATGATAGATAATAATACAAAATGTAAATATGTTTACTAAAATTAAGTCTCCTCCTTTGTTAAAAAAAGATGTGGAACAATGTTTTAAAACTTTCTTCCAGAGATATTCCCGCTGTCTTGGAATGTCAAAGTATTTTTGCTTGTTTGTGCGAACTTAACCAATCGTTAAAATCAAGGCAGCCTCTACGTACTGAATAGCGAACGGTACCCCAGTTGCCACCCAAATCAGAACCCCTCTGGCATATGTAGAGAAGGATGCATGGAATGTCTGACCTCACCACTTTTTTCCCAACTTCTGTGCTCCTTTCTCTACAAGGTGGGTCTCCTGGAGACATGCAATTGAGACTCTATACCTCTTAGTGCACGTTCCTAGCCCCCTCACACTCCAACTCATAAACTTATATCACATGATTTCAGATGCAATCTACCTCGCCATAGAGCTCTGGTCCCAGTGTAGTGCCCCTCCAGTGCCCGAAATGTAATACAAATGATGCCTAAAACATTCCCATTCAACATCCCCTTCCATTAGTCCCCCCTCCTCCCAACCACGATCAAAATACCAGCAACAACCAAACATGCCAATATGCCCTTTCCCCGCTGGTGCCAGGACGTGCACAGCCACCCCATTCGCCCATGGCCAACCCGCACAAGAAAAAGAAAAACACCCCCCCACCCGACTCCCAGCAAGGCCCCCCATCACAGCATTAATACAGGGCTCAAACCGTTCTTCCCAAGTCTAGATCCCCTCCAGCCCCCAACCTCCCTCCCTCCATCTCCCTCCCCCGCATTCTGCACGGAGAGAAGAAGTCTCCCCTCTGTATTACGCAGCACTCATACTCCCCACTGGGGGAGGCCCATCGAGGCCGGAAAGCATATCATACATCATACAGACAAATACACGCACCCGCTCAGACTCTTCAAGATGGATCCGCCGACCCAGAATTCTTGTCCCCTGCTGTCTCAGGGACCGCAGAGGCGGTAGGCGCTACATCTTCCACTGTGGCCTGCAGTGTATCCGGGACCAATATTTCAACTGGCACGGGAGGCTTCGCCGTCATCGACAAGTCCCCAGTCTCGGAAGGTTCCAGGCGGAGGGCCCCATCGTCCCCCACTGTAACTCTGCGTCTCTCCTCACTCTCAGCTGTATCGGAGCGGCGTCTCTGTCTGCTGGCACGTCTCCTCGGTGGGCGGGTTACCCAAGTCCCGTGGGGCCCCCCCCGTTCTCCCGGCAGGAGGGCATTTCCCCTGATCTCCAACCACTCCCAGACTTCTTCCGGGGAATCAAAGAAATGCGCCTTCCCCTGTGACAATACCTTAAGTTTGGCCGGATAAAGCAACATATACTGTAGGTGCATCTCCCGGAGTTTCTGTTTGACTCCCAAGAAGGACTTCCACTGCTCCTGTACCTGCTGGGTGTAGTCCGAATAAATGGAGACCCTGTTATTCTCGAAGGTGAGGTTCGCCGTCTCCCTCGCCGCCCTCAGGATACAGTCTCTGTCCCGGTAATTGAGGATTTGGGCAATGAGGGCATGCGGAAGGGCTCCAGGCGGCGGGACTAGTGCCCTATGAGCCCGCTCATTCACGAAGACCTCCGATAGACCCCTCTGGCATAGTTCTGTATGAATCCAGTTCTCCAGGAAGCGCTCCGCGTTCCCCGCCTCCGCCCGCTCCGGGACACCAAGGACCATGATGTCACTGCTGCGCGCTCTCCGTTCTGCATCCTCTGCTCTCCGCTCCAGGGCTCCCGCCGTGGCCGTAAGTGGTGAGACTGTCTTTTTGAGGGACGCCACTTCCCCCTGCAACTGTACTAGGTTCCCCTCTGCATTGGAGACTTTATCTGCCACCTTACGGAGATCTGTCCGCAGCAAATTAACTTCGATAG
The DNA here is from genome assembly GCF_964261635.1 of Lissotriton helveticus. NCBI lineage: Eukaryota > Metazoa > Chordata > Amphibia > Caudata > Salamandridae > Lissotriton > Lissotriton helveticus. Next base: position 1,796,019,830 of record NC_136068.1, read on the forward strand.
GCACTGTTTCTATTTGCCGTTCTAATGCAGAATGTGAGCCCTGGATCGCGGTCAGCAGGTCCGCCCGGAAGGGCTCCCCGGAAACTTCCGCCCCCTCATCCTGGCCTGACTGGTGCGTTATCCGCTGCGAGGGTAGCCACTGGGTGGTATATTGCGTTATCGTGTTCGGCTGCGAAGAACGCAACATCTTGTCTTTACGCATTGCAGGTGCCCCCGTGTCTTCCTAGGCCCTCTAAGGGCAGTGGGGTTCCCGATGTTTATTGCCTGGTCTCCACCAAGCCGGCCTCCGATCTCAAGCCCCGGTGAGGCACTCCGCTAACTTGACCCACAACAGGTCTTCGCAACACTCACAAAGGTCCTTGATCGTCAGGAGACACGCAGCGTCCCATGGGCTCCTCCCACCAGCAGCCCGCAGCTCCCGCACCGGAGGGCCAAGATCTATGACCTCACAGTGTCTCCGACCAACTACCACACCAACCTCAGTGGGAAGCTGCGCCTCCAGGCATCAGACCGGCTACAGGATGCCAGTCAACCCTCCGTATTACGGTTCTCGCAGGCTGACTCATCCCAGACAGAACCCTCCGGCAGCAGGCAGGATCCCCCAGATAGAGTCCCCCAGAGCACCAGTACCCCAGGCCGCGGTCAGGCAGACTCCGCCAGCACTACCGCCACTCTTCCAGGTTAGGCCCTCAATGCTCTTTCTGGCCTCCTGTTCCCTACTAGGGTGGAAAGACCCTCTGCGTTGTGCCCCAGTCAACAGAGATACCGCGAGCAGGCCCCTCTAGCTGCTGTCTTCTGTGCCACCGACCAAGACTCCCAAGGATATCGGGACCACTCAGCTCCCCACTGGTCCTGCCTCCTGTCCGCCGCTGGGCCACAATGCTATCCCCAGATGCAGTCCTCGCAGGAGGCCCCAATGGCAGCGGGCACCTCCGGATTGTTCTTGGGGGGGGGGGCAGATCGCACCCCACCTGCTGGCGTTGATGTGTTTCAGACTCTGGTGGCCCTACGACAGGCCCAGCAGCGCCTCCTAATGTTTCCCACCCCGAGGGGCTCCAGCCAGCTGTAGGCCCTGTCTCCGCCGAATCACTGCCCCCTCCCCCGGGCCCGATGGCAATGGGCTCCCGGGATTCGCTCTGCTCCATCCTACGGGACCAGGCCTCGGGCCACCAGCGCCCAGGACACTCCACCCTCAGGCCGCATTGTTCCGCACCCCTGTCACTCACCTGGCCGCCTTTACAAGCGTGGGGCTCGAGTCCAAGTGAAGTCAGGCACCTCCGCAGTGAGTACCCCTACCAACAAGACGGCTCCACGGGTCCTGGGCGGCACGGGTCTCATCCCACCCGCCGGTGCAGTTATGCTGCAATCCCTGCAGGCCCAACAGGAGGCCCAGCAGCTCCGCCTACTGTCCCCAGCACCCGGGGGACTCCAGCCAGCAGCGGGTCTCGTCGCTGCTGATTCTCTCCTCACCCCCCAGGGCCCGATGACCATGGGCTCCCGGGGTCCGCTCTTCTCGGTCCAATGGGACCAGGCCACGCTCCACCGGCAATCAGGATCCTCCTCGAGCCCACACAGCAGTCGCTCACCAGGCCAGGATTTCCGGAGCAGGGCTCGGGCCGAACGGGAGGGCCCCGATGACAGAGGGAAACCCCCGGATGATTCTCCCACCAGCAGGGCGGCTACAATTGACTGATCCGGTCGAGCAGCTTCACTTTCCTCCAGCGCCAGTGGCCCAGCAGTCCCCTTGGGTGCTCCGAGGACTCCCGACAGGATTTGCCCTCCCACGATCTCCAGCAGTCCAGGCCCCAGACGGTCACATCCCTCGCCTCCACCACCACCCCCTCTGGTCCGGGGGCTCTAGTGACAGACGGTGTCTCGGGAGAGCTCCACTGCCGTCACGCGAATACAGGCCCAGTCTCCGGCCTTGGGTGAATTCAGCCCCCCCCCACAGCGTCGGATCTGGCCACCGCAGCGTCTGAGCCGAACTCCGCGCTTCCCCTCCGGCGGTTCGCCCCGAAATTCCACCAGGATGTGGGCACAGTTCCCGGCACTCTTGCACCCTGCTTTTGGGCGAACGGCGATCCCAAAAAGCATCTTTAATGCAGGATTGTAGTGTCGGCCCGCCAGGAGCCGCGGGAGCCTTCGCCCTGTCGGCCATGTTGCTTCGCCATGCCCCCCTAACAAGTGATGTTCTTACTACAGAAAGACAGGGGGACTTGTATTGGGTTGGGGGAACATAAATATAACACATCAGGAGGCGTCAGGGGTCAGGGGAGCCAGTCTAATAACAAGTAAATAATTGCCCACATAGAAAATTCTGTCCAACAGGTCAAGTGTCCTGGTCATCCTCTAGTACCACAATGTCCAGATCCTCTGAATCTGGTGCGGGCTTATGGCTGGCCGGTGCAGGAACAGGTGCCACACGGGGTTGGGATACAACGAGGAGTACCGGGGAAACAGTGTGGTGCAACAGACAGGGAGTCATTTACGGTGGTGTGGGAAGGAGGTTGGGATACGAAAGACGACATGGCTGCAGTCAGGGAATTGACACTGGCAGAGCGGGTGGCCAGAGCTTGGGCAGTTTCCTCTCGCATCATGCGCATCTCTAGACACATCTGTAGCATGATGCGAGAGTACATGTTTGACTGACACTCACATGTCCACATGAAGTCCTTTCGTACAGCCACGGAAGGAACAACACAGGAAGGGGTTTGGGTTGAATATGAAGGGTGTGGTGCCTTAGGTTCGGAGCCAATGTTGGTGTCAATCTGGCAGCTATGATAAGGGGAACAGGTTGCAGGGGATGCAGCTGCGGGCCCCGATGGAATTGGGGAGGGGCTGATGACAGGCCTAGGTTGGGTAGCGGCCTGCCCCGGGTGCACCTTGTCAAAACTAACAGGTGAATAGTCCAGGGGAGAGAAGCTCTCCAACCCCCCCGGCCAAAGGTGTCCAGTTCTTCCCCCCCACTTCAATGTCCTCAGCCTCCACCCGGTCCGTAGCACTAGAGTTGTCTCCCTGGTCAGTCCTGGTGGACTCAATCCCCCTGCCTCCAGATGTTGAGGGTCCCGCTTCCTCTTCTTCTTCCTCACTGGTGGAAAGAGGTCGTAGCCATCGGTGCACCAAAGATGTCCTGCCCTGGACCATATCCTGCTGTTGTTCCTTTTGGTCAGCTGAGCCCACTGAAATGTGATACAAATCATTAAGTAGTGGTTGTACACGTCAGGACAAGACACATATCTAGATGAGCTTAGGTCAGAGTTTGTTCTCCTCCGATCACACTTTACAGTTGTCAGTGTTTTTTTTAGCTTACATTATGTGTATGTTCACTGTCATCTCCTGATTTGAGTCTGACATGGACATCTAACGAGATTTTTGATGGCTTACACATCTGTACTGGTCAACCCTCAACGTTGGCATTCCTGTGATCTGTGTGTCCTGTCATGGCAAGTTCCAAACCCAGTCTGCAAACTGGGATCAGAGAGAGTCCAGATGGTATTGAAAAGGGCCTGTGATATGGAGTCTCAGCACGTTTACTTCGGGACAAATGTTATCTGCTGTGTTGCATTGTATGAAACAAGAAAAATGCAGATTGGGGGTCATATATCCATGTAGGGGTTGGGCTATTCAGTTTGCTAAGTTGTGAGTCTAACCTTTTGATATTCCCTCACAAATGCTGACAATCCAGTGCCACACATTGGCTTCGGAGACTGATCAGGTAGTGCTGTGCACTGGTGAACAGTGTGGCTAGTTGTTATAGCTTATACAATATTGATCAAAATTAGGGAGGAGGAAAAGGTGTCTAGTCAGTTCCCCACGTGAGATATTTAATATCAAAAGTAGACTAGGACACTTGTAACTATGTTACACAAGATAGTATAGATAACCCTCATAAACGCTATGTTTTTTGAAAGTGCAGTGTATCTTGGTTCTCCGCCCCACATAGACGTTTGTGGCATTTGTCATCGGGTGATCTATTGTGCTACATGCCAGCCTCAAGCCTGAGGTCCACTCTGGAGTAGCGTAGCAGTGTCCAGAGATGACTTTAGGTATCACCACACAGAAGGTTTAGTTATTTTAAAATACAAACCATCACCCAAATTACTATTTTATTCCAAAGGGCGTGATTTGTTGTTAAAAAATGGTATGCGAAGAGATTATCGGAAGCACTCCTTGCTCAAATACAAACTTGCGAAAATGAATTGAGAAAAGGCATATCTCTCACTGCTTTTAAAAAAAGACTTGACGAAATCAATAAGGAGATGAATGAGACAAAAGAATATCTCATGCAAAGCAAGCTACAAAAACTGGGCAAGGACTTGAAAAAATTCAGCCAAGAAAAGATGCATCCATATATAAAAGAGGAATATACACCACCTGATCACAACTCTGATAATGATTCAGAGGGGAGAAACTCCACAGATGGATCCGAAGATGGATCTGAAGATTCAACCTCTAGAAGAGGGAGAAACAACTTTCGGCAGTTTAACAACAGGAGAGGAAACAGGTGGCCAAGACGGAATTTCACAGGTAGCGGTTCTACTGGGAACCAATTTCCTTTTTTCCAACCGTATATGCCACCTTATGGAGCCTGGATGAACCCTTTCAATCAAGACATGTCCCACATGATGACCCTACAAATGTCGGGAGCAGAGAATACAAACCAACAGCCTTTTTTAGGAAGGGGTCAACAACAAAGAGGGCGCCTCAAAACCTTAACCTGGCAAGACCAACAGAGGAATATGATGACTCGCAGCATGACAACAGAGAAACCAGGGACACGCAAGAACATTATTAATTATAAATTTGACAGACTTAGTCCTTTCTGAAGATCAATCAAAGGTCTTAAATAAAGGACTAGGATTCGTGCCCACTCCAACCCTAGACACTTTCAAAGTTAAATGCGAGCTGGCTGAATTCTGTCGGATTCTGAAACTGAAAGCATATTTTTTGGGAAATGAACAGAGGAAAGAGGAGGGAGATACTAACCTGAAAAGAAAATCCACCTTCAATCCTCCCAACGCCTTGATACCTGTGGAGATCCAAACCTTCGAACAAGCCATCATGAAAGGTATAGATGAAATAAACATCGATAAGAATCGGATTTTCCAAAACCTGACAAAGAAGGAACGTCAAGCCCTGGAAGCATTACGTGGTAATGACAAAATTGTCATTAAGCCCGCAGATAAGGGCGGTGGAATCGTCATTTTGGGAAAAGAAGGTTATAAACAACAATGTCTAACCTTACTGGCAGATGAAAGATTCTACACAAAAATATTCTCAGATCCAACACCGAGACTGCAGAATTCAATTGCGATGATGGTTTATGAGGCAGAGACGAATGCATGGATATCAAAAAAAGAGGCAGATTATTTGATCACAAAGGAACCCAAGATCCCTTTTTTCTACTCTTTGCCTAAAACGCATAAGAACAAATCCCCTAGTATCGGGGATAGGCTCAGTATTAGAGCCTTTGTCTCAATTTGCGGACCAATTCTTGAAGCCTCTAGTCCAAAGCACTCCAACGTATTTAAAAGACACGAGAATCGTTATACACAAGTTTACCTCAGAAAGAGACACTATAGATGCTTGATGACACACTATTTATGGAAGAGTGGGACCATCACACACCTTGCCACTTTGTCCTCGAATGTTGCCGGCTGGCATTAACTGAAATTTTTTTCGAATTTGATGGAAACCTGTACTTACAGAGACATGGAACTTCCATGGGAAGTGCGTTTGCTCCTTCGGTGGCAGGCTTGTATGTCAGTCATTTTGAAACTCACAATGTACTTGCTGACACCAATCCCTTCGTTACCAGTATCCTTTACTGGAAACAATATAAAGGTGATGTCCTGATGATTTGGAAGAAAAAAACAGATCTGAGCCTTTTTATAGACTGGTTGAACACAAGAGATGAGTGTCTAAAGTTCACATTTACATCAGATGATACCAGCATAGATTTCTTAGACCTGACAATCTTTGTTAAAGATGGACAGATCGAAACAAAAACCTTCACGAAACACACGGCAAAGAACAGCTTGCTGTCATACAAAAGTTTCCACCCAAAACCTCTCAGAGACAATCTGCCTTATAGTCAATTTCTAAGACTTAAAAGAAACTGTAGCCAAAATAATGACTATAAGAAACAAGCCCAAGAACTAAGCTTCAAACTTCAAAGTCGGGATTACAAACAAGCTACGATTTCAAAATGCCTCAAAAGAGCTAATAATCAACCAAGGTTATCCTTACTCGAAACTAACAAAAAAGAACCAGTTCCAAACTTGGTAACGTGTGTTACAACATACTGCCCAGCGACCTACATGGTCCAGAAAATAGTAAAAAAGAACTGGCGAATATTGACTTCAGGAAACCTGGATTGGCCTAAACCAAGATTCGCAAATCGTCGAACGCGTAACCTAAAGGACCTACTTGTCCACACGCGTCCCAAAAAACAATTACTGAGTGGACGGTTAAGGAACATTGATATGACAATGATAACAGGACACTATCCTTGCGGAACATGTCTTGCCTGTAACTTAACAACGACTACTAAAACATTACAACTAACAGAGACATTACTTTGGACCCAGAGACAACATACTAACTGTAATTCGTCTCATGTGATCTATATGATTACATGTCCCTGTGGAAAACAGTACATAGGAATGACTTGCAGAAAGGTAAAGTTAAGAATTGGAGAACATAAAAGCAACATTAGATTAAAGAAAAACAATACAAAACTTTGCACTCACTTTGTTGAATCAGGTCATGCAGTAGAAGATATGAAATGGACTGTCATTGAGATGTTGAAGGATAAGACTGGAAATGCCGAGAAAATTCTATATGAGAGAGAACAGAGGTGGGTCACTCGTCTCAAAACTCACCAAACTGGACTCAATGACAATGTCCCTTGGCACCAATTTGCTTAAATGTATGTATACGTTACATTAACACTTGCTTGGATACATACAAAAATTCTGACTATTTGAGAATTTACTTATACAATAACCTAGAGTTTTCTTTTTCAATCAAGATTTTGTATATTTGGAGTTAAAAAATGATTAAGTAAAACATAACCAAATGATTGAATATAAGCAAAACTCCATAACCAAGGCTTTAGAAATCAAAGTTTGTTTTCCATGTCTATCTACTCAAACGATACTACATGTGGTCCTCTTTCTATGACTATGACATGTGGAGAAGCGTGGCTCAGTGGTTAGAGGCGGCAGACCTGGAAGCTGAGATCAGCCGTGGACCAGGGTTCGATTCCCCGCCTCGGCGGGTCTCGGGCTCAAAAATTCCACGGACTTGACAATTCTCGCTCCGGTGCCTACTCGACTCACGGGGTCACACTCTGCGACTCTGGGCAATAGCTTGCTTAATCTCCACTGCGGCCCCTCGCGGCGGGATGCCTGGCTTTCACCTTGTGAATACCCTGCCGGGGTATCTCACAGGGGAATACCAGGACGGGTTCCCTAAGCAAGCGCCTTGAGACCCCTGGGTGATTCGTGCGCTATATAAATCGAAATACATTTACATTTACATGACATATGAAGTTAGGAAAAACGATAAACTGACTCCAATTTCGTTTTTTTTTAAAAAATGACATGCATGTTACTTAGATACAAAGCTAGTAAATACATAAGGTTGTGGAGCAATAATCGCGCATGTGGACATTGTGACAATTAATAATGATAAGGCCAAAGCAAAACATAAGTAACGATGTCTGTTTTCCATGTCGATCGAGAAAAGCAACATCACGTGTGGTCCGTTTTCTAATGTTGTGAGATCTGAAGCATAGAAAAACGAGAAACTGACGCGTTTCCGTGTCCGGGGGCAGCGTCAGCACCAGACGCGGAATACGCTTCACATTGAGGGTAAGAATCGCGAGGCAGATACGAAATCCTAATTAGTATTCGTTTTGCTGCCTAAAAATTGTTGCAGAATGTAAAAAAACTCTTTTCCTTTCTACTTTAGCCTGAGACCAATAGGTCTAAATCCCCTGATGATACACAGTATCGCTAAGACCAAGGTAATGCCTTCATTCGTCACGCAGTAAAATTACCAATACCATCCACCTCATTGTGAGAATATTAGTTGTACCTTGATAACATTGTCTAAAATATCAGAAATATCAAAAATATCTTTATTTTCTGAGCAATAATAGATTTATTGTTATGAAAATGAAGATTATCCATGTTCACTGTCTAACATAACAATGTACACTTTTTACTGTTAAGATTCTAAGTGTGGTTCGCCATTTTGTTTTCCTCTTTAATGCCATCACTGTAAAGAATATGCCACGGGCAACTACTGCCCCTAAGACAGTACTTACAATAGAAAACTGTTGCAAATATTTATATATTTATTTTATTCAAAGTTTTATATAGCGCGAACAAGATCCTTACAGATATCAGAGCGCTTCACAATGAAAGGGGTAGGGGCAGTAGGAATGAACAGAGGTAATGGGAGCAATGTAGTAGTCACTAACATGAAAGGATAATAATAACATATATAAAACATATCAAAATACAGTCAGGTAAACAAGTAATATAAGACGGTACAAGTCATTGATCCCACTACAGAGGTGTTTAGGTACACTTTGGGTGTGTGGAAGGCTTATAGCCGTGTTTTTAGTATAGAGAGAGCACTGAGTGGGGGCACCGGGAGGGTGAAACAGTGACCCAACGTGTATCATATATTGGTTGGAAGTAAGAAAGTAGCGTAGTAGTGTCTCCCTCAAGTAGAGGTATAGTGCCAAAGGACAAGGTGAGCATTGTCACAAAGCAATGCAGAGTCTCTGATCCAACACCTATAACGTTCAGGAGATCTTGGCCAGAAGGATGGTTTTCACCTCTTTCTTGAAGAGTGCAGTGGAGGAGATACGCCTGGTTTCAGGATGGAGCGCATTCCAGATCCTGGGTGCCATTCCTGAGAAGGAGCGCTTGTAAGTTTTCTCTTTCCGGAATCTACGGGGTTTCAGGAGTAGATTTTTTGAGCTTCTGTTGGATCTCGAACCTCCTGATATAGACAACTTTTGAGCGAGGTAGTTGGGTGCATTGTGGTGCACTGCCGCGTGTGTCATAACTGCAATTTTTAGTTGTATTCTGGCTTCAAAAGGCAGCCATTTTAGGGACTTTAAGTCTGGGGAAATATGCGAATGTTTTCTTGAGCCAGTAATGAGTCTTGCGGCAGCGTTCAGGGAGGCTCTTAAGGGTGCTGTTGTGGATAGCGGGAGTCCGCTGAGGGCCACAATTCCGTAGTCTATTCGAGGGATGACTAACGCTTGTACAGCAGTTTGGAAGTCTTCAGCAGGGAGGAAGGGTTTAATTTTCCTCAGTGTGTTGATTTGGAAATTAGCTGATTTTGTGGCTTTGCTGACGTGCTGCTGCATGTTGAGCTTGGCATCCAGTGTGATGCCTAGGGATTTCGCTGAGTCCACGATGGTGGGTTGGCCATTGAGTGCTGTTAGGTTGTTGAGCCATGTTTGGGTGGTTGAAATTTTCGCCGGGGTGAGATGAGAAGGAACTCAGTTTTCAGAGCATTTAGTTTGAGGTGATTATCGGCTAGCCAAGATTGGGTGTTAATAAGCGTGGAATTCAGAAGTTTGATATCTTCCGGGGATTGAAGCTTTAGGTATAGTTGTGTGTCGTCGGCGTACATGTGAAATTGGACATTAGAAGCTTGGAGCAAGGTGGCGAGCGGTTCCATGACGAGGTTGAACAGTGTGGGGGAGAGGGAGGATCCTTGTGGAACACCTAGATCTGCAGGCACAGGTGAAGATAGCACATTGTCGATCTTGAACTTCTGAGACCGGTTGTGAAGGAAGGACGAAAACCATTTGAGAACCGTTCCCGATAGTCCCATTCTAGTGCTTAGCAGCTCCAGCAAGTTCTCATGTTTGACCGTGTCAAATGCTGACGAGAGGTCAAGGAGGATGAGGAGGCAGGACTCATTGTGATCAAGAATTTGGAGGGCGTCATCAATTATGTGTGTCATAGCTGTTTCCGTGCTATGTTTAGCTCGGAAGCCTGATTGATGAGAGTTGAGGAGGTCAAATTGGTCAATGTGTCTTGTTAGTTGGAGTTGGACACATTTCTCCAGCAGTTTGGCCAGGGTGGGGATATTGGTGATGGGCCGGTAGTTGTTTAGGTCAGACGGATCAGCTGTAGGTTTCTTGAGTATAGGCGTGACTTGCCCCACCTTGAGGGAGTCTGGAATGAGGCCTTGTTGCAGGGAGAAGTTGATGATTTTGGTCCAGAGAGGGAGGAGCAAGGGGATGAAGTCTTTTACAGCATTAGCAGGTAGAGGGTCTGTGAGGTGATTAGAGGGCTTCAAGGTGTAGAGCAGATTGTGTATTGTTTCTTCCGAGTAGGTATCGAAGTACAGCCAAGATGCCATGTTTTTGGGATGCGTGTTAGCCATTCTGGTGTGGTTGGGGAATCGGCTTACATCCATGATGAGGTCATTTCTTTTTTTTTTTTTTTTTTTTTCAAAAACCTTTATTCGAGTAAGCATAGAAGAGTACAGGAATGGGCCCACAACCTCACGGGCTGGCCGCTAACAATAATGCACCAGACAGGAATTAAAAATATACACCCGTGGTCAGGCACAAATCGAGCTCAAAGCATTACTTCCCACATATCACAGAACATTTTGAATTTTATTTTATATATAAAGAAAAACAAACACTAAAAAGGCGAATGCACGGTAAAGAAGGTCAGCCCAAAGGACGGAGGGGATGGTCTACGACCAGGAGAACATACTCAGAGCCCAGAGGCTCCAACGAGGTCGGGGGGGGAGGGGAGCAGAGGGGAGAACCGGAAATGCAACAAAAAGAGTATGAAAGGGTTCCGGGAACGCCCGCCTAGGGAGACAGGACAACCTCGGCAGTGCCCACAGGGGGAGGAGTACAGATATCCCCACGATATTCATTCCACTGACCCCAAATCTTCGTCCACGCCCTGGGTCTGCCCCTGGCCACATAAACAGTCTTCTCACGAAACATGGACCAGTCCATGTTGTCCTCCCACTTCGAGACCTCAGGGGGCCTGGAGGCGCCCCAGAGTTGCGCAACATCCCGTTTCGCAATCATGTAACCCAGGGTAGCCCATCTGGTCTGGGCCACAGAGTAGTCAGTGGGTTCCCACACATTCAGCAGACATCGTCGAGGCTCCGGCTGCAGGGCCACACCAGTCACAGCAGTCATCACCTCAAGCACAGCAGTCCAGTAAGCCGCCACAGCCGGGCACTCCCAAAGAATATGTAAAAAGGTAGCACTCAACCCACAACCACGCTTACATAACCCATCCAAGGAAAAGCCCATCGCCACCAGACGCGGACCCGTGACATACACTCGATGAAGGATCTTAAGTTGAACCAAACGGAGACGGGCCGGAATGGCAACCTCTTTGGGAGAAGAGAGTGCCGATTGCCAATCCTCGTCGTCCAGTTCCAACCCATCGCCGACCCAAGCCTCCCGAAGTCGGACCAATAAGTCCGCCCGATTATTAATCAGCTTTTTATAGATCAGGGAAATAGTGCTATCAGGAAGATGCCCATCAAGGACACGGTCTTCGAGGGGGGAAGACTCAGGCGGGGCCTCACCAGGAGCAAAAACCGAGGCGAGGGCGTGCCGGACCTGCAGATAACGAAAGAATTCCCTACCATTCAAACCATATTCCGCCTGGAGGGCTTGGAAGGACTTCACACTACCCCTCGAGCACATATCACCCACCTTACAAATCCCAATCATATCCCAGCGGTCGAAACCCTTGGTAGACCAGAGACAGCCCAAACGTTCCGAGGCATAAAGCGGCGTCGCCAGCGTTAGGCGATCCTCCCATCCCAAACTCACATTCGCGGCTCGCCACACAGTCACTGCAGTCCTGGACGGGCCCACAAGTTGGCGCCCGGCTGAGCGAGAATAAAGCGCTCTATTAAAGTCCCCGCCCGGAAGCTGGAGTCTATCCATCTCGAATGCAGGATTCCGACCCGGTGAAAACATAACGTGATTGATAGCCGCCAACTGGGAAGCCCAGTAATATCGCTTGATATCTGGGAGCGCCATGCCCCCGTCATACCAAGGGATGGTGAGTTTCGCGAGTGCAATACGCGGACGCCCATCCCAAATCAATTGCCTTTGAAGACTCTCGACCTCTCGGAAATAGGTCTTGGGGATAGCGTCATAGGAGTTCTGCAGCGCGTAAAGGAACCGCGGTAAGGACATCATTTTAAACAGGGCCGCCCTTCCCAGAGGAGACAAAGGAAGCTTACGCCAGCGGGCCACGTCCAATCGCAATCTAAGCAACGGGGGGAGGAGATTACGCTCAAAGCGGAGCGACGAGTCCAACGTGATAAAAATCCCTAAGTATTTGAAGCCAGACTGGACCACCTGGATAGGAAGTCTGCTCGGCAATGGGGGCAGTACACCCGAAAGAACATACACACAGGACTTGGCCCAGTTAATAACAAGACCTGAGTTGGCACCAAAGGATGCAAGAACGTCAAATAAGACAGACAGAGATTTACGCGGGGAGGTGAGATATAAAAGAATGTCATCCGCGTAAAGCGAGACGCGGTCCTCAAAGTCCGGAGACCAGCGAATCCCCTTGAGCGAAGGTTCCCACCGAAGCCAAGCAGCCAACGGTTCCAGGGCGAGTGCAAACAGCAACGGAGACAAGGGGCATCCCTGACGTGTACCTCTACCAAGGGTGAAAGGAGCCGAAACCCTACCATTCACCACTACTTGTGCCAGAGGTTCCGTGTATAGTAACTTGATCCAACCAATAAACTCAGGCCCGAAACCAAATTTCTCAAGAACCGCCCAGAGATAAGGCCACTCCACCGTGTCGAAAGCCATGGAGGCATCCAACGATGCCAAAATGGCCGGCTCCGTCAGAAGCCCCGCCCTCGCAATCGCGCCGTGGAGACGACGTAGGTTCAGAGCAGTATTGCGATGCGGGATAAATCCGGATTGATCCGGATGGACCAGGCCACTAATGACCGTCAGGAGACGGGACGCCAGGAGTTTCGCCAACACCTTGGGTTCAACATTTAGCAGGGATATGGGCCTATAGGAGGAACAAAGATCTCGCGGTTTACCATCCCTGGGGATGACAACTATCGTGGCCAGTCGCTGATCATAAGGGAGAATCCCCCGATCCCGGGACTCCAGAAACATGGCACGAAGGTAAGGAGCCACCCTGTCGGGACGCAACTTGTACAGTTCAATCGGCAACCCGTTCGGGCCCAATGCTTTGCCCGAACGGAGTGAACGGATGGCAGTAGCTATCTCATCAACAGTAAAGGGGGAGTCCAAAGCCACACGGTCTAAATCGGAAACACCGGGCAGGGCTATATCACGCAAAAGAAGGCGAGAGTCAGCCACATCCCTCACAGACACAGGGGTATACACCACACGGAAGTACTCAGCAAAGCGGTCAACTATACCAATCGGGTCCGTCACACTCTCACCACTCGCAGACTGAATCACGGGCACCACACGATTAGCTCTCTCCTTCTTATCCAGCCATGCCAACAATTTACCCGCTTTGTCACCCACGTCATACAAACGTCCCTGTTGCTCTCGAAACATCACTTTAGCAGCATCCGTGACCATGGACTTATAGGCAAATTGTTTAAGACCCAGGGCATGGAGTTTCTCAGACGTGACACCCGATTCCAAAGCATCCTCCAATGCTGAAATCTCCCCCTCAAGATCCACCACCTCTCTATTCCTCGCCCTCTTAGCATCAACAATAAGGGAGAGGGCCTGCCCACGAATCACCGTCTTAAAGGCCTCCCATAGGGACACAGCCGAGGAAACCGACCCCTCGTTATCTAGAAAATACGCGTCCAAAGACTTAAGCAAAAGGCTGCGAGTCTCCGGGGAGGTAAGGTACCACGGATTGATAGGAGCCACCCGGCCCACTGCCTCCACACCAACCTCAAAACGAAGCCAGAGCGGAGAGTGGTCAGAGATACCCCTGGGCAGGTGCACAATCTCACGCACCGCTGGCGACTGAGCCGCCGGCATAAGGAAATAATCTAGCCTAGACAGACTCCCATGGGCCCCAGAATGAAAGGTGTACTGAAGCTGAGTAGGATGCAAAAGCCTCCAGCAATCCACCAAGCCAAAGGTATCCAAAAATCCACCCAACCACTGCTGAGCCGCAGGAGTATCCCTAGGGGGGTGGCGATCGTGGAGACCGGAGAACACCGAATTAAAATCACCAGCCAGAAAGAGAGTACTATCAGGGAGGTCCAGCAAGACTCGGCCCAAATCTGAAAAGGTAGAAGTCTGCAAACCGGGAGGCACATAAACATTGAATAAGGAGAGGGCACGGCCCTCATATCTACCCAGAAGGACAGTATACCGCCCCAGGTCATCCTGAATCACCTCATCAATAGCCAGGGGGAGGGAAGCCCGAACAAGGATACCCACACCCCTAGAACCGGAGGTAAACCCCGAATGCGCTACGAGGCGATAGCCCCACCTATTCATTGCATGACAAACATTGCCTATCAAATGAGTCTCCTGTAGGAAAACAATGTCAGGAGATAAACGTCGTATACATTTCAGCACCACACTCCGTTTTATACGATCACCCAGACCGTTAACGTTCCACGAAACAAATCTCAACCCCCTACCCCCCATCCCACCCGACAAAGCCAAAACCCCCCACCGATGAGCATGACCACAGAAACATGTTCAGATACAGGATAAGGTCGCCTTGTAAACAAAACACACAAACAACGAACTTCCCAACCACCCTCCCCCAAAATAACAAGAGAACACCCCCCACCCTGCACCCCTGCAAAAAGCTAAAGAGCCACCCCAACCTGCAGTGTGCCTGTCGCCCAAGAACCCCTATTCTACACACAGACCCCGGAGGAGGAAAGGCTCTGTCCCACCCGCCCCCCGATCAGATCAACGACGAGAAGAAAAACATACAGCAAACACATAAGTAATAGAGGAACATAGGCATACACCCCTGGAGTAATCATTCAAAACAAGGCACCAGGCATAGACGAAATGTTCAGCTCTCTACACCACCTTCAGCACCGCCCGGGTGGGCATCTGACTCAGTCTCAGGAGGTCGGCTAGGCAGGGAGTCTAGCCAGTCATTCACAGCATCCGGCCGATCAAAGAAGAAAGTTCGGTCATTATACTCGACCCGCAGCCTGGTCGGAAAGAGCATAGCGTAACGCATCCCCAAGTCCCTGAGACGTTTCTTAGCACCACGAAATCCCATCCGCTGCTTCTGGACCTGTTGGGAAAAGTCCGGATAAAAGTTCACCGTGGCATTCTCAAAGGCCACCGGGCCCTTCACCCGCGAAGCCTGCAGGATAGCGTCCCGATCTCTAAAGTGGAAAAGCTTCGTGACAATAGGTCTCGGCGGGGCGCCTGGTTTACCCTGGCCCCCCGGGACACGATGTGCGCGCTCCACAGCGAAAAATTTAGTAAGGCCAGATGGAGAAAGGTGGTTCTGGATCAGGTCTTCAACCAGGAGATCAACCGAGTGGGGTTCTGGGTTCTCCGGCACACCAACCACGCGAACATTACAGCGACGTGCCCTGTTCTCAAAATCCTCCAAGCGCCGGGTCATGAAATCGTTCACCCTACGGAGATTGCCAACCTCCATCTGTATCTCAGAGACGTCCGTCGTGAGGCTGGATGATTTGATATCCAACGACTTCACCTTTTCGTTCGTCTTGGAGAGATCGGCTCGAATTAGATTTACCTCAATCGCCACAGTGTCAAGTTTGAGGGCCAAGGTTTCGTACTGTTGGCCTATGGATTCCCTCATGCCAGAAATGGCGCCCATGATGTCCTGCAAGGAGGGCTCCGTCGACGCATCCAAGACGTGGGCAGACGCAGTAGGACCGGGCAGGGCGGCTCCGGGGGACCCCTTAGAGTGGGTATAACGATCCATAACATTAGATTGGACCGGACCTCCGCGCAGAGGTGTCTTCGTCTTGCGCGTCTCTCGGTCCCCTCTGCCCGCCATTTTGTAGATGCGTCACAAGGAGATTCACCAGGGTCAACGGACCGGGCCCCAGAAATGGAGGCCCCGGGACCAAAGGTCTGCAAGAGGGGTACCACCAGGATAGAGGCAGCAAATTAGGAGAATAGTCCAACCAAAGGCTCAACAGCCGACGCGTGTCCTGGCACCAGCTCTGGCCCGACCCTCTCACCAATGTCCCAGTCTGAGGCAGAATCGAAACCGAAACTTAAGAAGGGGACCCACAAGGGCAATCCCCCTGCCGTTGTTGTTCAACTCCAAGACGGCCACCGAACCTCACCCAGTCCCGGGCGCACCTCGAGAGCGGAGCCCAAAAGTTCAATTCGCCATATCTCAGGCACCCGGTGTCCGAATCAGTTTCTGAAAGGGTCCAGGTAGATCAGCCCAACGTCCTCTATACAAATCCTCGCAAAAAATCAGGATTCATGCATGATATTATGTCGGGAGCGGCGGGGGTCCGGGGAGCGCTGTGCTCACGCGGCCATCTCGGATGCCCGCCAAGCTCCTCCTCCGATGAGGTCATTTCTTATGTTGTCAGTCTTTAGCTTAAAGAAAGCAGAGAAGTCTTCACAGTGTGGGGAGTCACTTGTTGTGCTATTTGATTGTAAGGGTTGTGCCTTTGTTTGGGTCTTGATTAGTTCGAACAGTTTTCTTGGCCTGTTTTTTGCTTGGTCCAACTGGCGGCTGAAGAAGTCCAACTTTGTGCGCTTTATTTTCCTGAAGTAGGCATTTCTCTTGTTTTTAAGCCTTTTGAGGTGCAGTGCTGAAGGGTCCGCTCTCCAGGTGCGCTCTGCCATTCGCATCGAACGCCTGTCGTCATTGAGTCTGTCGTCATACCAGGGGTTAGAAGTTTTGGTGGAGACTCTCTTCAGTTGCAGTGGGGCGACTTCATTGACTAAAGTATTCATAGATTCAAGATAATGGTCAGTCAGTGATTGAACATCCAAGGCACCTGAAGGGGGAAGGAGGAGATTGCCGATGTGGGGAGGCAGAGTAGAGGGGTTGAGATTCTTCATGTCCCTTTTCCATGTTTTGGATTTGATTGATTGAGCCGGGTTAGGTTTAACTTTTTCATTTATAAAGAAGGTGATAATGTGGTGATCTGACCAGTCGCAGGGTAGAATCGTCTCCAGTTGTGTAGAATACTCTTTGGCAATGATGAGATCAAGTATCGCACCTTTGTCGTGTGTTGGTCTATCGCATATTTGGGAGAGGTCAAGCGCATTAAGGAGAGTTTTGAGACTATTCACCACTGTGTCTTTCTGATCATTCCAGTGGAGATTGAAGTCACCCAGGTAGACTTGGGTGGTCTGCCGACCGGCATTGGAAGTGATCATGTCCATGAGTTGTTGGGTGAATATGAGATTGTCACCAGGCGGGTGATAGATGAGATGTAAAGCACAAACTTGTTTGTCCTCGCTGGTGATGTCGAGGCAGAGGAGTTCACAGGAGGAGAGGGAGGGGGAGGTGACTTTAGTAACGGAGAGGTTACTTCTAAAAATGCATGCAATTCCCCCGCCCGTCTTGTCTGAAGACCTGTCTAGCCTAATGATGTGATAGTTGGGGGGGACTAGTATGTCCATAATCGGGGTAGAGGCTTCAGTGAGCCAGGTTTCTGTTAGAATGGCCAGGTCCAGATCCCTAGCGGAGACGAGATCAGCGATGTCGGAGGCGTGTCTCTGGGCCGATCTGCAGTTGAGTAGGATGCATTTGAGTTTGGGAGAGAGAAGGGTGGTCGAGCTTTCTAGAGTGAGGGGAACTTTTCTGAGGTTGTTTGGGACGGAACCTCTGTTGTTGAGTGTTGGGAGCCTCAGAGGGTTTGTAAGAATTGTGGGTATGGAGATGTGTGTGCTAGATATGTGTTTTTCCGGACCTGGTCCATACGAGCGTAGGAGAGAGCATAGGTCGCGGTCCGACAGTGGGTTGAGGACACGGCGGGGGCGGTGGGAGTTGTTGCGAACGGGGATAGTCGGCCAGCGCGGATGTCGTTGGAGGCGAGGGTATGTAGGGCGGGTGCGTCCATTGTAGGGTAGAGGGATGGTGGGAGGTCGACTGGGCTGTGATGAGAGAAGGTCTTTGATTGCGTGGACATCTTTTTTGATTTGTAGAATATCCTCTTTAACTTGTTGGAGGGTGGATAAAGTCAGGTCAGGGGGTGCATTGGGGCTGGCGTAGGTGGTGAGAGCCCTTGGTGGGTGGTTGTGTAGTGAGCTGGAAAGCGGGCAGGGAATCGAAGGGGGGGATATACTAGCGTTGTTGGAATGTTCTGCGGAGCAAATGGGTGGGATGGCATTCAGAGAGTGGGCGTGTTTGTGGGCGGGTGTGGGTGAAGTAGGCGGTGAAGGCGGTGGGTGGGAGGCATAGGTGGTGCCGTCAGTGGGAGACTGTGCCGGTGAGTGGTAGAGTGAGTGAAGGCTGAAGACAGTGGGGGAGACCGGAGGGTAGTGAGGGCTGAGAATAGGGGGTGGGAGAGAGGGGGATGCTAAGGTAGGGGAGGTGGTATGTTCTGTGTGTGTTGTTGGGAGTGTGTGGGTGTCATGGGTGGGAGTGGGGAGGGAGCTGGGGGGGGAAAGGTGTCCGCCGTGGGGGGTATGGGAGGGGGGGTGGATAGACTCCGAGTGGTGATGTTATCAGATGGTGGTGTGTTGTGGGTGAGAGTTGTTCTGCCAGGTGTGAGAGTATCGTGGGTGAGAGTGGGGAGGGAGCTGGGGAGGGAGAGGCCTCTGTAATTCCTCTTTAATGCCATCACTGTAAAGAATATGCCACGGGCAACTACTGCCCCTAAGACAGTACTTACAATAGAAAACTGTTGCAAATATTACTGCAGAACACATAAATGCCGAGATAATCATACACAATAATATCAAAAATTGATTTTGTGATTTCCATTACAGGTAAATTAAACCTTGTATTATCAAAACAGTGGATACAATTACAACCACTGCCATACTGCACAAGAGGTGTGAGTATATTTTAATCTGTTTTGTCCTGACGAATGCTCCACAGACCTGGCTGGGCAATAAGGAGCTGAAACATGTTGACTGTATGTTTTAAGTGATATACCAAGATCCAGTTGCTTGATCTAACAGTATACCCAAATACCATTTTTTAACAACAAATCACGCCCTTTGGAATAAAATAGTAATTTGGGTGATGGTCTGTCTTTTAAATAACTAAACCTTCTGTGTGGTGATACCTAAAGACATCTCTGGACACTGCTAAGCTACTCCAGAGTGGACCTCAGGCTTGAGGCTGGCATGTAGCACAATAGATCACCCGATGACAAATGCCACGAACGTCTATGTGGGGCGGAGAACCAAGATACACCGCACTTTAAAAAAACATAGCGTTTATGAGGGTTATCTATACTATCTTGTGTAACGTAGTTACAAGTGTCCTAGTCTACTTTTGATATTAAATAGTTGTTATAGCTACCTTCACTGGACAAAGGACATACACGCCACTGTTGGTAAGATATGAGTATGTGGACCTACTTAGAGAATTTGGTAACACTTAAGAGTGAGGCAAGGATCTCAGAGTCTGTCTTAGCTCCATGGCACATGATGATCTGTCTTAATCAGAACCCAAACTCACCGAATGCAATGCAAGTAAAAGCATCCAACACTCAATGGCCTCTCATCCACACACTGGACAGTGTCTGTACCATTCCTCATCCAACACACATATCAGTTATAATACCCTTGGTTGTTAATGGTGCTGGCAGTGCAAATTTATGTATACATCCACCTGTGTGGCTCAATTCACAAGTTGGCATATTAAAACCACCACTTCCGGAATACGCTCTGCTCTGTACATTCTATGTGCTTCAGTAAAGCTTTGGCCTTATGATGACTTCTGCATTTACACAGAATAGGTTAATGGAGGAATAGGACACACGATGGTACAGCTCTGTCTTTCCTCAGACACAATTTGCAGTTAATGCACTCACCAGATTTCTGCTGCTCTGCTGCTCATGCTCCTCCAGCTGAGCATGAAGGATTGGTCAGGCTGCCCGCAGGACCCTGCGGTACAGTGGGGATAAGCAGGGCAGATGCACATGGTGCTGGGAGAACTGGCCCAATATCTCCTCTGCCTAGTGCCGGGCACAGACTTTTAGGTCCTCACGGCGCTTGCTACATGCCCTGGCCTTCCGGGTATGGATGCCCACTGCACTGCAGCGCTCCCTAACGGTGGCCCATAGTCTGGCACATGCTGAGTTGCTCAACTGGTCCTCAGACCCCCAAAAAGCTGAGAAAATTATTTGATATCACCCCCTCTGCTAGGATGTTTAATTCCCTTTCAGTGAAAGGGGGTGCTTTCTCCTCATATCCCTCCCTCAGCCATGTTTGGCGTACTTGGGTAGTGGCTCATTTGTACGATGAAAAATGGCCTACAAGCCACTGAAGGTAAGACGTGTGTCTGTGGACAAAGTTGGAAAAAATGGAAACACTTAAGAGTGAGGCAAGGATCTCAAAGTCTATGCTGACTCCATGGCACATGATGATCTGTCTCAATCAGAACCCAAACTCACTGAATGCAATGCAGGTCACAGGATCCAATAGCCATGGCCTCTCATACACACACTGGACAGTGCCTGAACCATTCCTCATCCAGTGCACACATCAGTTGTGATTCCCTTGGTTCACTCTTAGTGGTGTTGGCAGAGAAAAATTCTGTACAAATGCATGTGTGGCTCAGTTCTCCAGTTGTCATGAAGAAACTACAACTCCCAGAATGCACTCTGCCCTGTACAGTCAATATGCTACAGTGAGCCTTTTGCTTCATGATGACTGCTACATAGATACCGAATAGGTGAATAGAGGCATGGGACACACAATGGTACAGCTCTGCCTTCACTCACATCATACTTCTAGACACATATTTTATATAATGCACTTACCAGGTCTCTGCTGCTCATGCTCCTCCAGCTAAGCATGGAGGGTTGGCCAGGCTGAACGCAGGACCCTCCTTTACAGTGGCAAGATGCAGGGACGAAGCACATGGTGCTGGGAAGACAGGCCTAGTAGCTCCTTGGCCTTGTGCCAGGCTCAGCGTTTTAGATCCTCCCAGCACTTGCGGCATGCCCTCGTCTTCCTGGTGTATACGCCAACTGCACTGCAGCATACATGAATGTTGGCCGATAGTGTGCCCCGTGTTACTTTACTCAAGTGGTCCTCCGGCCCCCCATATAGCTGAGGATATTTGGTCAGCACCCCCTCAGCTAAAATGTCTAATTCTCTTTCAGTGAAAGGGGGTGCCTTCTCCTCATAACCCTTAGCCATTTTGGGTGAAATAAGGTTGAAAAGAGCAGCGAGATGGCAGAGGATTTTTGTATGAAATAATGGGTTGCGGTTCAATTTCGGAGATTACCGACCGAAAACGAACCGGAAATTAGGCTCATCATGTTTGAAGAGTCCCCATCTCGGAATGATGGACTATGCAATAATGCCATGGAACTCGTTCCTCTTGAAAATGAAGACAAATTTCTCTTGGACCAAACACAGATATCTACATCAACATGCCTCAACAAGAGCAAGCAACAGTTTCCACAAGACCTGTGGAAATATGGAAAACTGATTCAACAGCATCTGGCTACCTCATAGACTTGGATATGTTTTCTTTGGATCCAAGTGAACCTGATACAATGTCAGCCCAAAAAACATGCAAACAGCAAATAAAAGACTTTCTGAACTTTCTTAAAAAGACTTACCTGGTATCACCTTGGATAGAACTCTGGGTAATTACTGGGATACTTTTCTTTATTTTCTGGATAGGCTTAATAACTGTTTTAGCATGCTTATTAATGGAACTTATCTTAGACATAGCTCTGCAGCACAAAAGGTGAATCTGATTCTGAAACCTCACCTATCATCACATCATGAACAAAGAGACTTGTCATCATAAACATTACAGAATGTTCCTATACCTGATGGTATAGTATGTGACAAGATTGATTATGACATATTTGGTCCGACAGAACTTTTAAAAATTCTACATTTATTTAAAATATCATTGAATGATATAATTACCTCCTGTACATTTTCCGATGATTGGGATTGTGAAACTGTGAATAATATGGTGTCTGATTTAGAAAGATCTGCTGTGTTTTCTAAAAGCTTAATGTTGGAGGACACGTCAGATTTTGAAACAATGTATTGCTATCAACATTATGGTCATCATTTTCTGCATAAATCTGCTAATCCCAGAAATGTTTTCATATACCACCAATGAGAACATTACCCAACACCGCCAAAAAGCAGTTCAAAGACATTTGCACAGAAATGTCCATGTTTTTCAGCGTTTAACACGTCATACCCAGCCTCATATTATTATAAGGGTGCACAAACACCAGCACAGAAAAATATGTTGACCAACAACAAACAGATTTATTCTGCTTCCTTTATTGTCCAGTTGTCTGAACAAGGTTCCGACTTATGGAAAGACACTTTAGACTTAAAATCTGTCTGGCGTACTAGAGACTGGCAGGTCCACGGAACAGACGCATAATTTAGAGCATGCCTCATTCCTCAGCAAACGCATGTTTTTGAATGATACCTCGCAACAAATGTTCTGTCTTGGAATAGCCAAGAACAAAGATTTGAATACACCTCGGATTCCAACACCATCACATACCAAGGTTAACATTACATCACAAGAAGGGATTATACTAGATGACATCAATACAATAGATCAGACCCCAGTTGGAAGGGATAGGTGGTTTGGCCCACAGACACTAATAGATATCAGGAAAGATTCAACGGTACAACTGAAGGGTTTAGTATCCACCGGCCAGACCCACACTATGTACAAAGAGAACATCCAGGGATAGTGATGTCAAACAGTGTTGGGAAGTTATCCCCCGATTGGCTAAAAACCTCACACTCACACAGGTGAAACAACACTTATCCTTACTTGTAGAGGATGTGGATCTACAGGATTTCTTATTAGGTCATAGAAGGTCACACCAGAAACGTTTCTATTATGCTGTCTATAATGAAATCTGGAAAACATCACAACAAAAAGTCGTGGAGAGATTACGTGAAATAGATCATATAAACCTAGAGAATGCTCTAGCTATGGTTGACAATGGTTTAACTACACTATATTCACTGGACAACATTGTATCTTCTGCAATACATATATCAGTACAGGATTTGTCTATATTACAACACAGGCAATCACAATTGGGTTCTATTATATTGTTAAGCTGGAACCCCCAATCTTTGCAGGCAGGCTAGGTGTCTTGGCGTTTCATCAACAGTACATCTCTGTTTTCTTCATACAACCTAACAGAAAAACAGGTAGAAATGGCACAAAGGGGAGCAAAATATACAATTCTGCGTATTTAAAAACTGAATAGATTAGCCTTTACAGTGGCAGAATCACCGTCCACAGAATGGTTAATCCATGACCACATACCTTCACTGGTCATTACTTTTCAATTTGCCTTGAACAAAAGCAGGCAGGCAGACATGAAGAAATAGGTAGGGAATTCATTAGGCAATCGTGGGAATTACTGTACACATTTCGATGCCGGAGTGGGGATAGAGAAGTGTTTTTGAATGGTACAAACTGTGGGAACACTTTAAGTGGATCACTCATCTTTCAGGATATAATGCTGCTACTGTCTAAAGGTTGTGGCAGCTCATCTATTTTACAAAAGAATAACACTTGTGACGGCGCTGAGAAGGAGTCGGGGAGCGCAGAGCTTGCATTGTTCGAGGCGAGCGTTGCTCACTGCGGTGCCATCAGGACACGGGGCCGGTCGTGAAAGTCGGTCACAGCTCCCTGCCTCTGTAGCCACTGGAACAGTAGCAATTCACAAAAGCTGGTGAAGTCCACTGGTCCTGGGATTTCGGTCAGGGGTCAAGCTTTCTTCCAAGCCCTTGGAGATCTTGTTAGCACAAGTTGAAAAGCAAAGGTAAAATCCACAAAGTCCTTTCTCCTCTCTAGGCAGCCAGGCAACCACTGCAGGCCAATCCCCCAAGCAGCACTTCAGCTTGGGAATAGTCTCTCCTCAGATTCTTCAGGTTCCTTCTCCTTAGCAGAGGTTTCGTCTTGTCAGTTCCTGGAGTGATCTAATTTCATGGGATCAGGGTCCCAATACTTATACCCCAAAATCCTTTGTTCTCTGAGGGGAGAGGGGCCTGTGCCCAGTTCAAGCCAGTTCTGAAGCACTCTGTTTACCAGACTTCTCCTTCCCTTTCACAGCACAGGGCAGGCACATCAGATGCACCACAGGGGGTGGAGCCAGCATTGTAGAGGGAAGGCCCAGCCCTATTCAGGTCCCAGGTGCAACTCCTCCCTCCCATCTTAGATGCAGATCTCCCTATTCACCACCGGGCAGCCCCAGCCGGTCTCCTGGAATTCCCCAGTCCTGTCACACACAAACCCAGACAAGGAATACACAGCCTAGCAGAGGCGGGCTGAAATGGTTAGGCAAGCAAATACCTACTTCCTAAAAGTGGTATTTACACACACAGAATATTAAAATAAACTTTACTAAAAGATGTCCAGGCATACTAAACTCGAATTTCTACCATGTTCTCTGAGTCTGCTAGGATTATAAACATGTAACAATCCAGCAGCTCATTCTAGCCTATGGAGAACAGGTAGCCTTGCAATAGTGAAAAACAAGAATGGCTGTAATTCACTATTAGGACATGCCACACACATCAGGGCTTGTCCTACCTTATTCTTACAATTTACCCTGCCCTTGGGCTTACCATAGGGGTGACTAATATGAAGAAAAGGGAAGGGTTAGGGACTAGCAAGTGGGTGCACTTGCCCAGTCAGCATGACAGTACCAGAATGCACCAACAGAGTTAAAAAGCTAAAAGATTAAACGGAGACAGACGCCGAAAACAACGGTGCTGCCAACAGGTATGAAACTCCAGCATTGGACACTAACGAAGGGACACTATTCCACAAGAACCACCACACTAATAGATTACAACTATTTTACAGAGTCCCCAGGGTTACAGATAAGACAAGGAAGCTGTTGAACCACTCGGATCCGGCTACACTTAAGTTACAGGTACACTTTTGCTTACAGACAGAGGCTAGTGATGGGGAAATGGGTCAGAACAATAAAACTAAGGTTTTGTTCTCCAATTTCTCTTCTTTTGCACAAACCCTTTAGATATAGAAAGGAAAGAAGTGACAAGGCCCTGATGAGACCCCGTCCATTGATTTAACGGGGCGAAACGCGTCGGCAGAAAGAAGGCTACAAAACACACAGAATATATTGTGATATTACATTTATTGATTTGTATCTACTAGCCTTCTTGTAGATTCTTTGTCCTTCAAAGAACTATCATCTTTCTTTCAACATTTGACATAAGCTATAACTGTAAATAACGTGCAAAGTTTCTTTTCAATGTTTGTTTAGTTTGATTTAATTCCTTTGAAAATAATGTGTTGTTATTTGTGAATTTTTATGTTTGATTGATTTGTCATATATTTCGTGTGTTTCTCATACATACAACAATTTTTTCTACTCGAATAAATAATAAAGTAAAGGGCCAAAATAATTAAGCCCACATAATCAGAAATAGTCCTGATTATTGTTGTTTCACTACTAAATGTAAAACAAAGGTGTGAGGGTCATCTTGTATGTTAATATTGATAAATATGGTCCAGCCCCTCCCACGACCCAGGACCTAACTCCTCAAACTTCAGCAGTACCAGAATGCAAGCAGGCTCTGCAATGGCAGACCTTGGACACATTTTACAAGGCCGCTTCTGTGGGTGGCACAATCAGTGCTGCAAGCCCACTAGCAGCATTTGGATTACACGCCCTGGGCACACTCAGTGCACTGTACAAGGGTCTGATAAGTAAACCAAACATCCAATCATGGAACCACTAATCAATACATCAATTTACAGTAGGGAGCACTCGCACTGTGGAACTGGACAGCAGTGGCACAGTGCCCAAAGCATCTAACACCAGAAAAACACATGAGGCAACAGCAAAAATGGAAGGGAGACCCACGCCAATGGTGCCAGGTCTAACATTTCCGCTTTACAGAAATTTGTACGTATGCTCCTCGATTTAAATAGTGCAATACAAAGTGTGTCGCAGGTCACATGGTAGCCGTAGATTGCATATGTGACATAACGTCGACCCCGAAAACGTGCTTTCTCATTGGTGCGAAACCCTAGACAGCCCCATATTGGCAAAACAACTAGACTGTCACATGGTATCATGAAATACCTCTACACTATTTTTAAGTGCCATATTGAAATTTTAAAGTTGAACCCAAAATGGGATTATATAAATATTGCTATTACCGATTTACTGTGACAATTATTAGTTCTGATGTTATTTATCCCTGATATATCTATTTTATAGTATGTTTAAATCAAGTTGGTGACAATACGAAATATGAAATCAAATCTTCCAATAGGCCAAATCATTACAAGGAAAATCTACTAATTTATGGCACTATATGAAACAAACAGATCGCTTTGTATGTGTGTGTATCTTAATGAACATTTAGCTCTACATAAGAATCATATTGCCATCTTGTTTAACTTGCCCACTAACGTGTTGTGTGTGTGTATGTGTGTGTCATAATGGCCATCTGCCTCAGCATAAGGACCAATTTGGCATATTGTTTATCTATGTTATGTCAACTATCCTATCAATAATGAACAGATCACGTTGTCTGTGTGTTCTAGTGACCATTATGTCACCACATATGGACCAAACTACCCTATTATTTATGTCAACCAACTATCCTACATAGCAACATTTCATTCTCTTCATTCTGCATAATGACTGTAATAATCTACAAACTACATGTTCTGATTAGGTTATTTCTTATATGACCACGTTTACAGGATGTTCAAATGATAGCGTTTTCCAAGGGTAAATCCTTATTCAGGCCGCATTTAAAAGTATTTAAAGAGAAGTTCCAATAAACGTCTCTCTTTTTGCGGATTTGAATTCCGACTTTATCGTCTGGTACTTCGATTTTTTCTAATATTCGCCAGCGAATATCATCTGGTTTATGGGAAAAATCAATATAATGTTTAACCAAGGGTGCCATAAGTTTAGCTGTCCTAATGGCTGAACGATGTTCTGTTAATCTTGTTTGAAGAGCCCTAGATGTCTCTCCAACGTAACCTAGTTGGCACGGGCAAAGAATAAGATAAATAACATTCCGAGTTTTGGAGTTCCCCAATTGTTGTGCCTGTATGTTAAAGCCATTAAAAGTCATAGTTTCACCCTCTACTATACTGTCACAAGACTTACAAGAAGAACATCTTACAGTTCCCTTTACTGTTGTACTACCATTATTGGTTTTTTGTGTAAAAGCAGGTCCAGCATTATGGGAAACAAATCTAGAGTATACAATCATAATCTTATTATTGTTATTGCGACGATGTGCATAAAGGCTTTGCAATCTTTTTCTTTTGTTCCGGGTCACTATTTAAAATGTGCCAATTTGAGTTTATAACTGTTTGACTTTGGCATTTAAAGTAGAATGTTTAATGACACATACTAATTGTGGATCTTTAATAATTTTAGTAGTTTTTTAAGAGGTGGTCCATTTCGTAGAATCTTGCTCTTTTATATGATTCTCTCACCAGCTGGTGAGGGTAACCTCTAGATAGAAATGTCATTTTCATTGTAGCAGCCTGTGTGTCAAAATGAGATAAATTGTCTATGTATCTGGACCAATGGGAAATAGACTCAAAAAATGGGGCTACTTTGTTATAAATATATTTGTCTTCAAACAAAGCCATGTAGGTGTTTGCTATGGAAGCGCAACTGAAACATCCATACTTTCGCCTTTTATTTGGCGGAATAACCGTTGTCCTGTCATATAGTTACTGCTTACCTATATACCGTGTTAAGTAAGCATGAGCTTCTTAAATGTTCAAACGCCATTTTTCCTTTTGCTGCTGTTTGCATAGGACACATAATTGTTATTTTAGCTTTCAACCTAGAAGAGCGTTGTGATTTACATGAGAATAATATGTTATTGCTCTGATATCAGCTTTGCTTTGTAAACTGTCTGCACAGTGAGTGCTGAAGCCACCAAGGATAACTTGACACAGTGTTGTTGTGAGGTCTGATCTTCGCACCTTCCTAGACATAACATAAATGCAGCTGCTGCCAAAATCTGGCTTTACGCGCTTTTCATATTGCTTTGCTTAGAGCACACGTAACACACTTGATGGTGCTTCGCATGCAGAGAGCTGGCGGAAGATGATGTGATCCTCTGCAACTGAGATTTTGAGGTATGGGCCCACCCTGCTAAAACCCAAAGAGACCTTCATAGATATAATATACTATGCTAGTTAGGGAGGGTGAGAATTAGGTGTTGTTAATTCCTATTCATTTCAGCATTTTAGTATGCAATCATCATTCGCTTTCTATGGATTAGTAACTATGCTGATAACTTTACTTCTGATAACATGTTTGCTTGTATTGTCTAAGATACTGCATTTGAGAACCCTGCATTAGTAAATAAATATTTAAAATATGCATGTGTCCTCTTTTACTCCACGTTCTGGTTTGAAATAATTGCATAACGAAAGAGTGTTCATGTGTTCCACGATACCTGAGGTATTCTAAGTTCATGTTCTGGTCTGTCTAAACGTTGGGAAGTTATACTGACCAATGAGACACTGTAGCTAGCTCGGTAAGGGGATTTTGGGTACTGAGGTGAGTTTTGGGCCACCCTAAGTCACTGAGGTTCCAAATCTTTATGCACAGTTCTGTAGGAGAACGGAATTCCCGCTACATGGCGCCCATACGTTGGTGGTCTTATATCATGACACTCGAGTAGTATGTCATTCAATCCTTAACCCCTTCACTGTCGTTTCCGGAAAAGGGCAGTGTCGGAAAAAAACTACCTATTTTTGAAATAGGTCTTTTCAAGCTTGAATCTATCTAAAAAGGTTTCCTTGAATTACTACCCAGTTGTGCTACAAAGTTTACTTTGTTTTTCTAACTTTCTGTGCAGTCATGGCCAATGCTGTGGACATTCCGCAACATAGTCGCATTGCGGTGCGCAATCATTTGCAGACTTACCAAGTGCCCTTGGACGGCTTGGCTGTGATATTGGTGGTGAGTGCGGATGCAGCTTACCCCTCCGAACTGTTTTATTCGTGGGTGACGTTTCCGGCTGTGGACGCTAATTCTGGTGTGTTCCAAACTTACACTCCTTTTCCTGTGCCGAATGAATATACTCCGTACAGGCCACAGGAAGTTCCTATTGATAATTGGCAGCATCGCGTTTGGTTTGGTGGCGCCCTACCCCATTCTTTAACCGCTCCGAGGTTAGGTCCTTTGTCCATTCCAGGCGCAAATTGGCCTGTTTTGGCTGGATTTACTCCTCATCCTCTACATGGCAATTGTACCCTGGCGGAAGTTCGTAGATTACATGTTGTCTCGATTGCCGTGATTCGAGCTTTGGTACAATACATAGCCCGTAATCTTCCGGGTGGGCCCCCGGGTGCTGCGGCGCTTCCAGCAGGACAGGGCGCATTGAAGCTCAGTCCTGTGATGGTCAATGCTGTAATGGGCAAGCGTCCCCAGGAAAAGGATGATTTTAATTTCTGGCTTGCCGAGAAATTTGATCAGCTGGAAGCAGTTTTTCCTAATACAACTCCTGGTGAGAAACACAGGATTTTGACAATTAGTTTACCAAAGGATTTGGCCCCGAACTCGGTGACTGTGAGACCTGGGGTAAAACATTTGCGGCGGTCTATGCGAGGTGTTATAGCACTCCGTCTATGGCTGTCCTGCCTACGATCATTAAACGTGTTCAAGATGATCACGGACCGGAGGCTGCGGTTGAATTGGGTATGCACCTGTGTGGCTCCTTTAATATAGTTTGCGATCTCATTCTTGCTAATGTCAAGGGGGATGCAGTGAACTTTCAGGTAGCTAAATGCTTTGGAGGCGATTCCCGATGCCAACAGTTGGCGAGGATTATTGTGGCTGCTTATAAAACCGTGGGTCGCAATAGCAAGGGTCTGAAGCCTTTTTCTGTCAAAGAGAAAAAGCAACCCCAAGGGCAGAATTCGGAAACAGAAGTTCAGCCCAAGTCCAAGAAACAAAATTGGCCTAAGAAACAAAAACAGGGTAAGCAACAGCAACAACAGCAGACACAGGAATCTTGTCCTGCGTCTCCGTTACCTGCGCAAACAGAACGTATTTATGACTTGCGTGATCGCGCGAAGATTAAATCACCTGATCGATTTCAGGTTTCTGATCAACGTTCTCCTCGTTCCTTTCAGGAATCATCGGCCTCTGCGACCGGTGGCGGAGGAGGCGGAAGGGGTCGGGGTGATCAACAAGGACGTGACCAGCCCCGCCCGAAAGACGGTGCAGGAGAGCAGGACGTCTCAATGCCGAAGAGACCGCAGTTTGCCAAGAAGAAAGTCGCGGCTTTAACAGCGCATCGATATGCCACAGATAGTGAGAACGCGGCTTCGGAATCTGACATGGGCTCTGACCTTGCTGGACAGTGCGGCGGAGATTACCATAGTGAGAGAGGCCCTGCGTCCACTACTGAAGGTGACAGCGACTGATATTTATGTTGTGATAGAAACAGCTGATACAAGAGTTGCTCCCCCTGATAGACTTTATGAAATTGTCCTGTTAATCGAAGGTGACATACAACGTACCATAAAAGGGGGATTTTGGGAAAATCTTTCGTCTACGTATGACATTTTGCTTTCGGAGGCTGACTGGCCCCCACCTTTTGTTCTCGCAGCACCACGAGGGGAGGAGGTAATCCTTCCCAGTTTCGCAAACACGGTCTCGAAAGAGCATGCGCTGCATTTTGCAGAAGAGTGGGCTAAGGCTCTGGTGCCGGCTCTGTACCGCAACCAATGTGGTTGGGATAAATTGTCCCCAAACCACGAAATTCCTTTATGGTCTCAGCCGCAGCCTCAACCTCAATATCCCATACGGCGTGAAGCGAAGGCTTCCGTCGTGGCGATCCTTGAACAATTGGAATATCAGGGTGTAATTGAAACATGTGTGTCACCAATGAATAACCCTCTTTTTACTGTGACCAAGCCTGACGGTTCATATCGTTTGGTATTGGATTACCGACATTTAAACTCGCATTGTCGTAACTGTGCAGTACAGAATACTCACGGCTCTGCTCTAGTGAATAGTCTTGTGCGTAAGCGTTTTAAGACCACGCTTGACATTTCCAACGGTTTTTATGCCCATCGATTGGATGGTCTAAGTTCCCAATGGACCTCCTTTACTTGCGGCGGTGTCCATAACAATTTTGGCGTTTACCAATGGGCTATAAGAATAGTCCTGGGATTTTTACTGCCCGCATAGTCTCTCTTTTGGAGAGAATCGACCCAGATGCATGCTCGTATGTGGATGACATATATCTCACAGACGACGAACTTTGGGAGCATTTGTGTTGAGTAAACAGCATAATTTGTAACTTTGCAGACATGGGTTACAGATTTAACTTTGCAAAATCGCACATTGCGGAGTACACAGTGTTGTTCTTGGGCTAAGAGCTCAACAATGAAGGTAGAGGTTTGGCTCCTCACTTCCTGGAGAAATGCGCACAACTGCGCGCTCCGACAATGCTGAAAAAATTACAGTCTTTTCTGGGTTTCTTAAATTTCGGAAGGACATACATTCCGGAATATGACCAGCATATCAAGCCTTTGTATGCTTTGAAACAACCAACTTTTTCCAAATCATGCTGGCTGCCTGAGCACTCAGCCATTTTGCAATCCTTGCAGGCTGATCTGCTCGCATCTAAATTCTTATTGACTCATGATAACCACACCAACCTGGTGATAAGAATTATCCCTGGGACGGTGGGTTTCACGTACCTTACTTTTAATGAAGGAGACACAGTACCTATTGCTTACAAGTCACACTTGTACACTTCAGCTGAAATGCGATTTTCCACTGTGGAGAAAGTTTTAACGGCTGTGCAGATGGCAATTCTTAAAGAACGTGCCCTGTCACAGGGAAAATGCATGTTGGTTGTTACCCCGTGTCCTGCCTTGGAGGCAGTTACGAAAGCCAGTGTACCAAACTCTAAAGCATTGCACCCTCGGTGGATTCAATGGGCTGCATCCTTGACATCTCAGGATGTCACGTTTATTTTTGACGCCACGTTACGGTCGCAGGAGTATTTGCAGTATGAATTCGTTCATCCGGCTCCTTTAGCAATGCGACCTTTGGAGGATTTCCATTGTATCATTTACACTGATGGTTCGGCGCAGGTTGCGCATGGCTCTAAACACGCCTAAGTTTCCGCATGCGCCATTGTGGTCGGTGCCATGGTGAACAATGAGTTCAAGTCCAGAGTCGTGCACACGCAGACTCTAGGGGACTGCACCGCACAATTGGCGGAGCTTCGTGCTCTCTTACTCGCGTTAGAGTACGCAGATCCTAGTGTGACTACTCTTATTGTGAATGATTCCTTTTACTGTGACCAGTAATAATATGAAAACTTGTTCGTTTGGATTCAAAATGACTTTCGTGATTCAAGGGTAGCACAATAAAACATAAAATTATGTGGGTTCGAGTGGCTGAGCTCAAAGAGCAGTTGCCACTCGTGTTTGTGATTCATACTCTCGGCCATCAGCGTGTAGGAGTTCACGCTGTAGGTAACTCGCTTGCTGATGAAGCAGCGAAATCAGCGGTATCTACATATTTAGTTGCAGCAGTTACACGGTCCAAAAGTAAGATTGATAATGACATCTTGGTGGCAGTAGCTGCCACTGATAAGGGAAGTAAACATCCTACGGGGTTCCCTTCAAAGTACACATACCACTTAAGTCCCAATAAGGTTCCTTTTGTGAAAATTCCCGAAGTTGGAGAACGTTTGATTCCCAACTCGGATCGCAGGGCTAGCTTGATTACACCGGCGCATGAAGGTGTGGCGTCAGCGCTTGCGGGCGTCTCGGCCACTGTAGCTCAATTACAACTACGTTTCTGGTGGCGGGGACTGTACAAACAGACGCGCGACTATGTCCTTCAATGTGACATTTGCCAGCATATTAAACCTTCGATTGCTGTGCGTCCGCCACAGACACAGTTGTAAATATCTAATAAACCGCCAGGTTGTGTTTATTTAGATCACTGCGGTCCTTTTTCTTCTGATACTGCCTATAAGTACCTATTAGTAGCAGTTGATTCATGCACACGCTTTGTGTGGGTATGGCCCCATCGCAGCGCTGATTCACGGACTATCATAAGAGATTTGCGTGTCTTTGTAGGGATTTTTGCCTGTGGCACCTTCCATTCGGATCAGGGTCCGGCTTTCGCCTCTAAGACATATAAGGATGCCATGATTTCGATGGGGGTCCAAGTCAAGTTTTCGTCTCCCTACAGACCTGTGGGTAACAGTGTAGTGGAACGAATGAACCGTGACTTAAAGCAATCTTTGACAGCACGAGTTATAGGCACTGGCAGAAACTGGCAGGCCCACCTCAATGGCGTGCAGCGTGCTCTTAATAATCTCCCTAGAAGGTCTCTGGGTGGGCGGACCCCGTACGAAATGCTCTTTTGTATCAAGATGTTTGTCCCGGACCTTGCCGGTCTAGACGGCGTGGCCAGAGCCACAACCTTTGACGTAGATGAACATTTCAATGTTTTACAGGATCTACAAAAGACCAGAGACAGTCTTGCAAAGGAACATTTGCCCTCCACATCGGATGATGCGTTGCAGATCCCGGTAGTAGGCTGTCTACCCCAAGTTGGAGAACTGGTTCGAGAGAAGATCGATAACAAGAAAGAATTTGGTCCTTCATATCGAGCTCCGGTTCCTGTGCTTGGAGTGAAGGGCACAAGAACAGTCATTTTACCACCACTTCCAGGTCGTAAGGAAAACAGGTTTATCTCTATTGACAATGTCAAGATACACAGAGTGGCCAATTCTTCATAGTATGACTCCGACAGTCTCGTGTCCTTAGATTGTGAGAAATTATGTATTGGCCACTACTTCTAATCCAATTCCTGAGGTGGCCCTCGAGATGCCTGCTGTTTCCAGTCCTTTATTAAGTACTTTACCTGTTGATAACGTCGATGAACGTGATTACACTTACCCAACTGACTTATCGATGCCTGATTTGCAAACACGTTTGGCCACAGAATCCAGGTTCTCTTTTGACACTGTTTCACAAAATTCGAAAAAACCTTCATGTTTTGCAATTTATGCCACATTATTTAAAAAACATTTTTTGATTCCCCCTTGGACATATATTTGGCTGGTACTTTTTTCGATTTACCTTTTTGTGTCAATTGGTTTTGTGTTTTATTTTTTCCGTCTTGTCGATGGACACTATGTCGAGGAAAGAACATACATTCGACATCTTAATGGAACTTTGGCCCCTCTTTCCTCGTCACATTCAGCACACAGACTGAAGAGAGACTTGAATTTTGTTAACATCACTGCTTGGCCTGTTCTTGATGGGATTGTGTGGGATGTGGTTAAATTTCAAATTCATGGCTCTACTGAAGTTGTTAATGTCCCTAATGTGCTCAGGGTAAACATGGGGGATGTGGTGAAACAAAACATACGTTCTGATGATTGGGATATTCAGGCCGTGGAAGCATTGTTTTCTGATGTAAAATATTATGCTGCCTTTGATGCTGAAGACTTATACTTAGATTCTGCTAATTATGGTGAATTATTTTGCTTCCAACATTTTGGCAACCATTATCTGCATAAAACGAGTTCCAGAATGGATGCTGTAAATTACACACAATGGGAACATTGCCCAGCCCCTATACAAGGCAGTTCGAGTACTTTTTTGAAAAAGTACACATATTTTACCGACTTTAATCAGTCCAATCCCGAGTCTTTTTATTTTAAAATGACACAGAAGTCCATGTCCAAGGGTAGACTTACCAATACCAAATTGTTGTATTCGAAGTCCTTTCTAGACAAATTGACTGTAGAAGGCTACGAGCTATGGAAGGAAACATTTGACCTTAAATCGGTTTGGGGTTCAAGAAGTTGGCAGGTACAAGGCACTGAGGCTTTGCACCGAGCATGTCTCATCCCAAATCATATGTTGTTTTTGAATTCTAGCATTTCACAAACTACTTGCTTTGGATTGCCTACTTCTAAAAAATTAAATACACCTACCTCCCTGATTTAGAGGAGTATTCTGGTTGGAGTAATATTACACAGTTTTCCATTAGAGAGTTGCAGGCTCTATTGCAGAATTCGTCCTTTAATATATCCAGTTTGGATCCAAAAGGTTGGCTGTTGTGGCACAGAAGCTCTGATTCATGCCAACGTCGTTTTCTGGGTTTAGCTGATGGATTTACGCAAGTCAGGCCTGATCCCCGTTTTGATACTGACCATTCTGTCACCACTTACTCGGTAGGCAAATTATGTCAGAATTGGCTAAAACATTCTACGTTGGCTGCAGTTAAACTACATCTATCTAAGCTGACTGATGATGTGGATTTGAATGATTTCATTAAAGGCCTGGCTAGTGTTAGATCTAAAAGATGGATATATGCGATTTACAATGAAATCTGGAAAACTTCACAAATTGAGGCTGCTACACGCCTTGGAGCTATTGATCAAGCAAATTTAGAAAAAGTGCTTGCAGTTGTGGATAACAGTATTAACATGCTTTCTTCACGCATTTACACGTTAAATAATATTGTGTCTTCTGTTGTTGATATTGTATATGATGAAGTGTCTGTGTTATACCATGGTCAAAATCAATTGCGATCCATTATGCAATTTGCGTGGACCCTGCAGACGCTTAAGTCTGGTAAGGTGCCTTGGACTTACATGAACGTGTCCTCCCTCTTTTCTCCATTTAATTTGACTGACAAGCAGCGCATGCTGTCAATGCGAGATGCTTCTTTTTCCATGCGTCAATAATCAAAAAGAAAGGGAGGACTCCTTATTGGTACAATCTGGGACAAGGAGAACAGAAGTGAAAAACGTATCAAGTCCCGTGAGAACAACTCTTGAGACCCTTTACTGTACTGCCCTCATTACTGACAATGCCAACTTTGTAGAAACACATACATGAATTATACAATATTAAAAAAGGTGAGAACACAAATATGTGAATGATAAAACATAATTGGTATGTTAAAAAATAAACAGTTTATTTTAAACCCTTGTCACAGTTTTTTACAGTAAGTGTTTGATTCTGAGTTAAGGATTTTAATGACATGAATTCCTCCTTATTCAGATTATACATGGGTTTTTGAATAAACTGAAGTGCTTGTTCAAAGCGGTTCAATACTACATGTTCAAAGACCTCAACTTCTGGTCCCACTTGATCTAAGGTTGGTGTGAAAGTAGACGGTAAAGATACATTATTATTAGCTGTATATTTGGGAGTTGTATTATCCACATTCAAGAAGAATTTATGTAATCTGATTTTACGAAAAAATCAATATATGTCTTGATATAACTCAAATTTATTGACAGAAGCATGGGGAACAAACGATAACCCTTTAGATAACAGAGTCATGCTAGCCGTATCAAGGGTATTGAAATACAAATTGAAAATTAGTATTAGATCTCGTGTTTCCAATACTGCCTAATACGAGTTTCTAATATATGTTGAGGATCCGGTTGGTGGTGGTGACTCTGGTAATTGTCCCTGGGTTGGAGTTGAAATCTCACTCTCTGATGGCCCCTGCATGTTCCACGCTGCCCTAAAAAAGGTTGGCTTGTGTTTCTTTTTGTATTAAATGTGCTTTAGGGACCTTAAGATTCATAATAATGGGAACTTTCTTCTCCCTCTGAATCAGACGTATCCAAGAAAGTGGTAACTTTCTGCTGTTTTGAAGTATTTTCATTGGGATAATGATTCTGTTTATAGAAATTTTCCCCTACATATGTATACGTTCTTTCTAAGGTAGACAATCTTTTATCTTTGAGTAGTTTGTCAGTTTTTCTTTTATTTAAATACTCTTCAAACAATGCTAATTCTCTACTCGACACTTCTAATTATTTGGTTGCCTCTTCTACACTATTTGATTTCTTAATTTTTTCTTCTAATTAATTTAATTTTATTGTTAATGAAGCTGTCAATTCTTTTGCCGTTTCGATTATCAGAATCATTAAATCCCTGGAGCAACCTTTAGCTATCATGCTCCACTTTTCTAAAAACTGTTTATATGGAACAAAAAGGCCAGGAATATTACGAACCTGTAACCCCTGTGGTATTATGCCTGCTCTTAAATATTCCAACATATATTCACTGTGTGTTTCCATTCTTTTTTGTTTCTTTTACAGATAAGATAATTTATTTATGTCAATATTTTCTTGAATACTTGATTTTGAATTGCTACTAAAAGAATTGCTTGTACCTCCTAAAAAAGCAAATTCCTCAGCAGACAATCCAAACGTTTTTAAGTTGGGGCATTTCTGTATGTGTTTAGTGGTACGACTAATTGCAATTATTGGATAATGAGATTAATTATTGTAAAGTAATATCAAGATCAATACTAATTTTATCCAAGATAAAAAAATTACAATAACAATTTCAACAGGTGGGGAGAGAGAAAGGAAGAAAAGGAGAAAGAGAATTTTAGACTATCTCATGATACAATTTATAGCGAAGGCAGGTAATTGAGTAACCAATATTTGTCTGTGTTACTTATATATAGCTAGATAACTGAACAGTCCCGCACAGACTTGCTGTGGGTAACTCTGGTGTGAGTATCAAGAACCCCTTAAAAAATTGAAATCTAATTTCTACGACAGGGCAAATATGCAATCGAAAATAAAATTCCTAGGCAATATACAGTCTATCACATTGGAACAAATAAAATACAAGAAAGGAATTCAGTGTAACTATCATGTGTAGTGTAATGAATTGTTTTTAATTTTAAAAAACAGACATAACATTCAAATAAAACGAATATTTGTTTAAAAAGACATCAATTTGATGACATTACATTAACAGTATTTTAATACAATTTGACATTAAAAATACAATTCAGGGTGGCAAAAAATTAATCTTTGACGCACGTTTCGGTACTGTTAGCGCCTTCGTCAGGAAATGCCACAGGTAAACCTAAAAATAATTAGAAATACACTCAGAACTCATTTTCTAGATTCTAACATTTCTATTTCTTATTAAAATTTTAATTTCATCCTGCTCGAGATATAGTTGCCTACATTCAGGCACCCATAATTAATAGGTAAAAACCATAAAGTGCAGTAGTTCAGTGGTTAAAAAGAGAAACATATAGAAAAGCGTAGATGAAGTAAAGATAAAATAGAATAGAATTATATAGATCCTTTCCCCAATACCTAGCCATAAAATAGTTTTTAGTATATAATTAAAAGGACTGTCTATACACATCTGATAGCTTACTTATCACTTTTTGTGAGATGTAATATTCGATTACAGATCTGATCCTCTCCATCCTGCTTCTCAGTACAACCCAAGTACGCCCAGCCTGGCTGAGGGAGGGATATGAGGAGAGAGCACCCCCTTTCACTGAAAGGGAATTAAACATCCTAGCAGAGAGGGGTGATGTCAAATTTCCTCAGCTTTTTGGGGGGCCTGAAGACCAGTTGAGCAATTCAGCGCGTGCCAGACTATGGGCCGCCATTGGGGAGCACTACAGTGCAGTGGACATCCATAACCGGAAGGCCAGGGCATGCCCCAACCGCTGGGAGGACCTAAAAGTCTGGCCTGGCACAAGGCTGAGGAGATATTGGGCCAGTCCTCTGAGCACCATGTGCATCTGCCCAGCCTAGAGCCAATGTACAGGAGGCTCTTGCAGGCAGCCTGGCCAACCCTTCATGCTCAGCTGGAGGAGCATGAGCAGCAGAGCAGCAAATAGCTGGTAAGTGCATTAACTGCAATATGTGTCTGAAAGTATGATGTGAGGGAAAACAGAGCTGTACCATCATGTCGACCATGCCTTTATTTACCTATTCTGTGTAAATGCAGTCATCATAAGGCCAAAGGCTCACTGTGGCACATAGAATGTACAGAGCAGAGTGCATTCTGGGAGTGGTGGTTTTAATATGCCAACTGGTGAATTAAGCCACACTGGTGCATTTGTACATAAAATGTGCACTGCCAGCACCATTAACAGTTAACCAAGGGCATTACAACCGATGTGTGCATTGGATGAGGAATGGTACAGATACTGTCCAGTGTGTGGATGAGAGGCCAATGGGTCCACATACACACGTCTTACCAACAGTGGCTTGTATGTCATTTGTCCAGTGAAGGTAGCTGTAACAACTAGCCACAACTGTTCACCAGTGTACAGCACTACCTGATCAGTCTTCGAAGCTAAAATGTGGCACTGGATTGTATGCTTTTGTGATGTAATATCAAAAGGTTAGACTCCCTACTTAGCAAAGCTAATATCCCAGACCCTATATAGATGTGTGCCCCCCAATCTGCATTTGTGCTGTCTCATACAATGCTACACAGCAGATGAAATGTGTCATAAAGTAAAATTTCAGAAACTCAATATCACAGGCCTATTCCAATACCATTCAGACTGTCTCTGATCTCCTTTTGTAGACTGGTATTGGAAGCTGCCTATGTAGTAATGACAGGAGAAACAGATGACAAGAATGCAGAAGATGAGGTTTGGTCAGTACAGAAGTGTGAGCCATCAACATTCAAGTGAGATGTCCATGTGCGAGTTAAATCAGGAGATCACAGTGAACATACACGTACTTTAGGCTCCAATTCACTTACATCTGTATAGTGTGATCAGAGTAAACAAAGTCTGCCCTTGCCTTTGTCATATAGCTACTGTATATCTTTATAATGCGTTAAGTTAGCATAGGCTCATTACATGTTTAAACGCCATTTTTTCCTTTTCCTGCTTCTGCACACGACACTTAATTGTTGATTTAGCTTTCAACCTAGTAGTTCGTTGTGGTTTACATGAGAATAATATGTTATTACTCTGATATCAGCTTTGCTTAATAAACTATGTCTGTACAGAGAGTGCTGAAGCTTCAGGAATAGCACAATACAGAATTGTTATGAGGTCTGAACTTCACGCGTTCATAGACATAACATAAGTGCAGCTTCTGCCAAATTTGGGCTTTAGGCGGGTTTTATATTGCTTTGCTTGAAGCACAAACACACACTTGATGCTGTTCGCATGCAGAGAGAGCTGGTGTATGCTGATGTGATCTCTTCATTCTAGGATCCTGAGGTATGGGCCCGCCCTGCTAAAACCCAAATAGACCTTCTTAGCTATTAATATAATATGTGTGTTAGGGAGGGTGAGAAATAAGTGTTGTTAACTCTTATTCATTACAGCATGTTAACATGCTGTCACCATTTGCTTTCTATGGACTAGTAACTATGCTGATAACTTTGCTTCTGATAATATGTTTCCTTGTATTATCTAAGATACTGCGCCTGAGAAGACGGCATTAGTAAATAAATATTTCAAATGTGCACGTGTCCTCATTCACTCCACGTTCTGGTTTGAAATGATTGTATAACGAAAGAGTGCTCATGTGTTCCACGTAACCTGAGGTATTGTAAGTTCATGTTCTGGTTTGTCTAAACATTGGGAGTTTGTTATGACCAATGAGACACTGTAGCTAGCTCGGTAAGGGGTTTGTTGGGTACTAAGGTGAGTTTTGGGTCACCCTAATTCTCTGAGGTTCCAATCCTCTGTGCACAGTTCTGTGGGAGAACAGAAGCCCTGCTACACCCTGTGTAGTTATGTATCTAGTTCTGATGTGAACAACCACTACATTACGATTTGTCTTATATTTCAGTGGGCTCGGCTGGCTCTGAGGACCAGGATATGTTTCGTAGCAGGACATCTCTGGTGCGCCGGCAGCCACGACCTCTCTCTACGACTGATGAAGAAGAGGACGAGAAAGTACATTTCACATTAGGAGGCAGGGGAATTGCGCCTACCCAGTTCTGAGCAGGAAGACACCTCTGGTGATATGGACTAGGTGAAGACTGATGACATTAAAGGCAAGGTGGAAGAACTGGACAGCTCTGGCCAGAGGGGGGGAGGAGATCGACTCTCCTCTGGACCATTCACTATGTTTTTTGGGCGAGGTGTCCCTGGGTCAGGCCACAATACAACCTGGGCCTGCCATCAGCCCCTCCCTAACTCTAGAGGCCCACATTCCATCGGGGTGCTCCAGCTGCATCCTCTGCAACTAGTCCCCCTCAAAGTGGATGCCAGGAAGTTCCCAACATCAGCTCCAAACCTGAGACACCACAACACTCAGGTTCAACCCAAACCCCTCCCTGTATTGTAACTTCTGTGGCTGCACCACAGGAAGAGATGGGGCATGTGAGGATCAGCCAGACATGTCCTCTCGCATCATGCTGAAGATCTGCACTGAGTTGCGTCTGATGCGAGAGGAAAATGCAAGAGCCATGGCCACCCTCACTGCCAGTGTCACTTCCTTGGGTGCAGCCATGCTGTCTGTCATAGCCCAACTTCTCTTCCACACCACCCTCAATGTTTCAACCTGTACGTTACCACACACTGTTTCACCCGTACGCCTCGTGTATCCCAACCCTGTGTGGTACCTGGTCCTGCACCGGCTAGCCAGGAGCCCGCTTTGGATTCTGAGGATCTAAACATTGTGAAGATTGGGGATAACCAGAAGGACAGTTGAACTGTTGGACTCTGACATTGTTTGGGACACTTATTTACTTTGCCCCTTGCATATATACTGGTGCTCCTGACTCTTCCGGACGTGTTTTATTTATTTTGCCCCCTCTCCAAGTTCCCTTGTCTTTTCTGTATAAAGAACACTATTTGTTTTCCTTTCTTCCTTCCAAATGGACTGTTTTTTTTCTTTTTCAAATTATTTCATTTACATAAACTTATATTTTCATTCATACTTTCTCTATCTTGTTTAACTTCATGGTGAATGTCTTGTTCAAAGTATGGACATATATCTCGGGAGTTGTTATTTGCTCTGCACATGATAGCTTGTTGCACTGATGGGGTTACACTTGTACATGTGTCACTCAGATCAGTACATAATACACAACTTAGTCTTGACTTGTGAGGAGATTTTATTTACACACATTGATGCTAGATGATATATTTGAGATGTGATCAAGGGGGATCGTGCCTGCGACTTTGCAAAGTTGGAGAAGAGGATTGCTGCAAGTGAGTAGGTTTGGGTTGTCGCCGAGGTGCAGGTTGGAGTGATGCATCTGCCTGTACAGGGGGAAGTACATGGACAAGTGCTGATGGTTTCTGTTCAGTTGGTGGGTGTGCAGGTGGTGGTAGTGCCAGGACGGGGGTGGTGATGGATGTGCAGGTGGTGGTAGTGTCTCGACAGGGGGTGGTGGTGGATGTGCAAATGGAAGAAGTGCCTGGATAGAGGGTGGTGGCAGAAGTTGCAGGTGGGGGAGTGCCTGGACAGGGGGTGGAGGTGGGTGTATACTCTTGCTGTGATCATGTGCAGTGTGTGGCACAGGTGTATGGGTGTGATGTGCTGTAGGCAGATGTGATGTCTCCCCTCCCTGCATTGACCTTGAAGGGAGACTTTGGATCTATTTCAGCATGCCCTCCATTATCTTCATGGCCAAGGCATGATGTCTTGCACTCTTTTCCCTTTTGATGGATATAATGTCTTTGATATTCTTGGACATGTCTTGGCAAGATCCATTTATCCTGTCCAGCACCTGGGTCAGTCTGTCCTGCAGAGCCTCAGGCATGTCTGACAGGGTAGCCCATATGGCACAAGTGTCCTGCTTCACATCTGTCTGCTGTTGGAAGAAGTCCTCCGCCACTGGCCACCCTGGCCATCTTCTGGCCCTCTATGCAGGGGATGGCCATGGATGAGACTGCTAGGTACACCAGCAGGGGAGGGTGGCAGGTATTAGTCTGTAAACAGGAGATTGGTGCCCAGGGGATACATGCACAACAACAAGGTTGGTACCTCCCTCAGATGGTTGAGAGACTGCCTGAGATGCACTGTCTAGGGAGGAGTGTGTAGGGGAACCACCACGTCTTTCCTGGATGTGAGGGAGTGATGTCTGTGTTGGGGTGTTTGTGAGCTGTGGCTGGTTAGCTCTATGCTGAGGACAGGCAATCTTGAGTTTTAGAGGCAGAGGCACTCTGCTGGGCGGAGGGTGTGTGGCCTTGCCAAATTTGGCCAATGTGATAAATGTTCTGGCCAGGGCTTCTGAATCCTCATCCTCTGTGAGGAGGGCCAGATAGTCTCCCTCATCCTCAAATTCAGCTGCCTCCTCAGGTACTTTATCCTCCTCCTGTTGCACAGTTCTCTCCCTTCTCCCGTTCAATTTCCCATCGCCCACCACTGGTGGAAGGTCCATCCTCCTCATTGTTGTCATCACCTGGAAGACAGAGGTTGCAACAGTATAAGTAATTGACCTAGTATAAGATGTGCTGCAACACAAGGGTTAATTCTACTGTACTTTGCATCAACAGATGAAGCACACGTGACCTGGTTTGAGTACACCTACACGTGAGAGCTGACACTATAGCACTGAAGTGTTGAATGGAGATGTACAATACACAAGCAAACTCACCAGTTTCAGCCACAGCTTTGTGTCCCTTTACGATCCCCCCTGATGTCAACTGCTGAACCTGTCTACTCATAGGTGTAGCTGAGAAAGCGGTCCCCGATCCAGTAGCTGGAGAGGGAAGTAACACCATACTCTAATATTTGCATTACTAATTTACAAACAGGCACATGTGTCAGTCACATTTATGAAATGCTATATATGTAACTTTGTAAACACCAACTTCAGATGCTATGCAGAAGAAGATTTGGATCTTTGTAATGATTCTGGAATCCATCATAGGGAAACACTTTATGGCACGCTTACCTGATGCGCAGCTG
Organism: Lissotriton helveticus; assembly: GCF_964261635.1. Classification (NCBI taxonomy): domain Eukaryota; kingdom Metazoa; phylum Chordata; class Amphibia; order Caudata; family Salamandridae; genus Lissotriton; species Lissotriton helveticus. The sequence goes on from NC_136068.1 coordinate 1,796,063,658, forward strand.
CCAGTGGGTTTCACTGCTGCAGCCAGGATGTCTTGCATACCCTGGGATGATGTTGTCTGCTGCACTGATGGCATCCTGTCAGCAGCTGTTATGAGACATACATGTCCACATTTAATTACACAGGATGGTAGCTATGAGCTAACATGTATATGTCATTCTCAATGACCATTGATATGCCATTCCTGACCAGTGTGTGGCATGTTTACCTCCTGGACTTTAGATGTGGGCCCCTGCTCACCAACAGCAGTTGCCAGCTGTTACCTCCACACAGCACTGATATCAATGAGATGACACATCAACAGACAAACGTGCATGAGAAGGTAACTGATATTTTGAGGGGATAAATATTCTTGTTGCCCCACCTTATTTGGATTACTCCTTCATCTTTAGGACCATCATGCCTCATGAGTATAATGTTGTCTGTTTACAAGTCTAAAGGAGAGTACATCATCAGGCTGACCGGTTTCACATTTGCACATCAGATCATACATTGCATGGGAGAGTACATATGTGAGATGTCCAATAGTCAGGTATATTTCGTGGCTCATTTGTGCTTCCCTCCCCATGAAGTCACAACGCTCATTTTGGACTGTGAGATCACACATCAGTTATGTCCAATATTTGTGTGTCCTCTGTTCTCATAATCCATTTACAACATCTTGGTAGAACTTAGCTGACAACGAATGATATCTTGTTTAGCACACATCCTGACCTCATATATTATCCTCTCGCTTATATATGAGAATACGGTAGAAGAGGAGGCAAGCTGAATTCAACATTTGACTAGGATCCCTCATTGTGGGAAAGCGTAGAAACTGGGATGTTTGCTGCCTATACTGGATATGTGTTGTGCTTTTCAGTAAGCATGGGCTGAAAATTAGTTCCGCTCGCGGAATATGCGGAATTTCCACGGTTTCGCGATCTGCGAATTTCGCGAAATCGCTGTAAAATCCGTGAATCAGCGGGTACGAATTTTCAGCCAAGCACTTACAGCGTTACAGCAGCAGGTGCAAAATTTGAAGCTAATTTTTTGTAACCTTTTACAAAAGGGTTACAAAGAAATTAACTTCAACTTGGGCAACTGCTGCTGTAGCCTGTATGTGCTTCCTGGCGCCTCGTTGCCTACTTGCAACTATTCTCTGACCCTCCTCTGACCCTTGAAGCAGGGTCAGAGAATAGTTACAAGTAGGCAATGAGGCGCCTGTCACGAAAATTAAACCTCAACAGGAAGCACTGACAGATATAAAAACAAGGATTTGCAATGCAATAGGTCTCGCATTAGGAACGTTTGAGCTATTGGTGTTGTAAATGACAACTTTTTTTATTTATGCGTTGGTTTTGAAAATAGCTAAATTAATAGCTTTGTCATTTACAATGCCAATAGTTATAACTTTCGCAAATGTGACACCTATAGCATTTGTAATGCAACATGTTTTGTATTTACGTGACTTAGCTGTATTGATATTACAAATTACAATGGCTTTTAATTTTTTTAATCATTAATACTTAAATAAAAGTGATTTTAATTTATAATGGCAATAGCTTAAACTTTTGTAAATAACTTTTGTGAAGATTATATTCAGTGTATTTTTTTGTGACGAAAATCCAAGAACAAAAGTGAAATATTAACATCTTTTTGAGACATTTGTAATAAAGTTTGAAACATTGAGAGAACATATTTGAACAAGTTGTTGTTGAATGGTTGCGCAGATTGATGCTGGGGTGGCGCTGAGTGGTGCTGTGGTGGTGCTGAGTGGTGCTGTGGTGATGCTGAGTGGTGCTGTGATGATGCTGAGTGGTGCTGTGGTGGTGCTGAGTGATACTGGGATGCTGCTGAGTGATGCTGGGGTGGTGCTGAGTGGAGCTGTGGTGGTGCTGAGTGATGCTGTGGTGGGGCTGAGTGATGCTGTGGTGGTGCTGAGTGGTGCTGTGGTGGTGCTGAGTGGTGCTGTGGTGGTGCTGAGTGATAATGTGGTGATGCTGAGTGATGCTGTGGTGGTGCTGAGTGATGCTGTGGTGGCGCTGAGTGGTGCTGTGGAGGTGCTGATTGGTGCTGTGGTGGTGCTGAGTGATGCTGTGGTAGTGCTGAGTGATGCTGTGGTGGTGCTGGATGGTGCTGTGGTGGTGCTGAGTGATAATGTGGTGGCGCTGAGTGATGCTGTGGTGTCGCTGAGTGATGCTGTGGTGGCGCTGAGTTGGACTGTGGTGGTGCTGAGTGATAATGTGGTGGTGCTGAGTGATAATGTGGTGGTGCTGAGTGATGCTGGGGTAGCGCTGAGTGATGATGTGGTGATGCAGAGGGCAGAAAGGCACAAAAAGCAGTCTAACAAAGGGCAGAAGGGCAGAAAAACAAGGGAAAAACAAGTCTAACAGAGGGCAGAAGGGCACAAAAACCAGTCTAACAGAGGGCAGAAGGGCAGAAAAACAAGGGAAAAACGAGTCTAACAGAGGGCAGAAGGCCACAAAAAACTAGTCTAACGAGGCAGGAAGGCACAAAAATGAGTCTAACAGAGGGCAGAAGGGCACAAAAAACGAGTCTAACAGAGGGCAGAAGGGCACAAAAACAAAGGAATAACAGAGGGCAGAAGGGCACAAAAAACGAGTCTAACAGGGGGCAGAATGAATCCCGCCCCGCGTGTTTGTCCACGAAGATGACACCTTTTTGTGCAATACCTCTACTCAACTGGAGTACTTTCTACTGTCTAATCAGTAAGTGCTCCCTTGTTGGCTAAATGTATAGGGGCAGATTTACAATAACTGGCGCATCCCCAGGGATGCGCCAGTTATTGTGCGCCGCAGCTCCGCCACCCATGGTGCGCCGCAATTACAATGGGGCGCATCATGTAGCAAAAACAGTACAGATGCGTCACACATCTGTGCCGTAAAAGCAGCGCATTGCTGGAGCTGCGTCGCACTTGCGACCCAGCTCCAGCAATGCTCTGGGGGGTCCTATCTCCCAAATGCTGCATCAAGCCTTGCGCCTGCTTCAAGCAGGCGCAGGGTTTTGACGCAGCACTGGCCTAAAAGTGACTGAGTGAAATCTTGTCGATTTCACTCAGCCACTTTTAGGAGGCGTTCCTGCGCAGGAACGCCCTCCCCTGCGCCGGAACGCCTCCTGATGGCGCAGGGCTTTACAACGTGACGCATCTCTCAGATGCGTCACGTTGTTAATACCCAGCACCATGGCGCATCTTTTGTGCTGCCGCTGCGTCACAAAAGGTCTCCGTAGAGGGTGGCAGTGGTGAACCAGAGGGTGGCAGTGATGAACCAGAGGGTGACAGTGATGAACCAGAGGGTGGCAGGGGTGAACCAGAGGGTGACAGTGCTGAACCAGAGGGTGGCAGTGCTGAACCAGAGGGTGGCAGGGGTGAACCAGAGGGTGGCAGTGATGAACCAGATGGTGGCAGGGGTGAACCAGAGGGTGGCAGTGGTGAACCAGAGGGTGGCATGGGTGAAACAGAGGGTGGCAGTGGTGAACCAGAGAGTGGCAGTGGTGAACCAGAGGGTGGCAGTGCTGAACCAGAGGGTGACAGTGGTTAACCAGAGGGTGGCAGTGGTGAACCAGAGGTGCTGTGATGAACCAGAGGGTGGCAGTCGTGAACCAAAGGGTGGTAGTGGTGAACCAGAGGGTGACAGTGCTGTACCAGAGGGTTGCAGGGGTGAACCAGAGGGTGCTGTGATGAACCAGAGGGTGGCAGTGGTGAACCAGAGGGTGGCAGTGCTGAACCAGAGGGTGACAGTGGTTAACCAGAGGGTGGCAGTGGTGAACCAGAGGGTGGCAGTGGTGAACCAGAGGGTGCTGTGATGAACCAGAGGGTGGCAGTGGTGAACCAGAGGGTGGCAGTGCTGAACCAGAGGGTGACAGTGGTTAACCAGAGGGTGGCAGTGGTGAACCAGAGGGTGGCAGTGGTGAACCAGAGGGTGACAGTGCTGTACCAGAGGGTGGCAGGGGTGAACCAGAGGTGCTGTGATGAACCAGAGGGTGGCAGTCGTGAACCAGAGGGTGGCAGTGGTGAACCAGGGGGTGACAGTGCTGTACCAGAGGGTGGCAGGGGTGAACCAGAGGGTGCTGTGATGAACCAGAGGGTGGCAGTGGTGAACCAGAGGGTCGCAGGGGTGAACCAGAGGGTGGCAGTGGTGAACCAGAGGGTGGAAGTGCTGAACCAGAGGGTGACAGTGGTTAACCAAAGGGTGGCAGTGGTGAAACAGAGGTGCGGTGATGAACCAGAGGGTGGCAGTCATTAACCAGAAGGTGGCAGTGGTGAACCACAGGGTGACAGTGCTGAACCAGAGGGTGGCAGGGGTGAACCAGAGAGTGGCAGTGCTGAACCAGAGGGTGGCAGTGGTGAACCAGAGGGTGGCAGGGGTGAACCAGAGGGTGACAGGTGTGAACCAGAGGGTGGCAGTGGTGAACCAGAGGGTGGCAGTGGTGAACCAGAGGGTGGCAGTGAGGAACCAGAGGGTGGCAATGGTGAACCAGAGGGTGCTGTGCCCATACACGACCGCATGGGTAACTTCGCCATGCAAGCGGCCCACGAACACGCCAAAAACCCCGCGAACACGCAAAAAATAAAAATCCGCAAATTCGCACAAATCGCGGATTTTGCGGATTGGGAATTCGATTTCACACAAATTTGCGGAACGCGAATTCGTAAATTTCGCCCATACTTACTTTTCAGCCACCAGATATGAATATTTCACTTTCTGAATATCCACCTGAGCAGCCCATAGACCGCTCCTAAAAGAACACAACTGGAATCAACGCGACCCTCATCCATACCAATTTCAATACATTTTGTGCATTGTGATTTTGCTGGAGTTTTCATTTCATTGAATTACAATCCAGTTGTTGCTACTCCACTTCATATGACACAATATAATATTTTATGTACATTCTGCACTCACTTGCCATACATTTAGTGTCATCCTTTTACTAGCCACCATGGTGTGATATGGTATGTAGTTAAATGCCATATGTAGGCATATTGTGATGAAGGACAACAGTAATGTTACTTACACCATACTGCAGAAATTAAAGCCACATTTCATGAGCATTCGGGTACATCATTCTTGGGTTTACTTACCAGGGTTCCACATCTGCCCAGGGTGTGGTTCCTGACCATATGTCACAGCCAACCTTGTAGCAGATGTCACAGTGGGTACTAGAATCCGGTACAACATCATTGGACCTACAATGATAAGTGTGTTTGCCACTTAACATTACAGCTGCCACATGTGACGCAATCAATTTCAGACACATAAGATAAGCACAAGCAGTGTGGGCCCTACCGTTGCAGAAGTGTGTCATACTAAATAGCATCAGTGTTCCCACTCTCAACTTTTTATGGCCCCACTGCCACGAAGCGACAACTATTAAATTTACACCACAACAATTCCAAAAGGAAGGTCCACTATCTAGTTTTGTTTATGGCCCAAAGTCATGCCATCCTATGTTAACAATTATAACCAACTGGGTTGGGTGGACAATTTCATGTATTGTAAAAACAATATAAGTTGGATACACGTGGACGAACTTTGGAGGGCCAATTTTTGCTGTGCCATGGACTGGTTGGAGACCAGGATTCAGCTATGGCAAAGATTGTCCCTGTCTCTGGTGGGTTGCATTGCCATAGCAAAATGGTGGTGCTTCCGAAATTTCTGTACCTCTTTTTAAACGTCCCCATCCCCCTTGCTGCGCAATTTTGTCACACACCACGCTCGCTTGCAATCAGCCTTGTTTGGGACAGGCGCCAGCCCAGAATTGCATCCAATAATCTCACGCAGCCTCTATCTCATGGGGTATTGGAAGCCCCAGACTTTAAGCTATACGCCCTTAGCGCCCAATTAGCTTCCTTCACTTCTGGCTGCACCCAACACCTTTCCAACTGTATGTTGCGGTGGAGGGCAATCTCACGGCTCCTTGGCAGCTCCTAACCGCTCTCTTTGCCCCTTCAAAACCCCCGCATGGTGTAATAGACACAGTGGATACCCTGCGCTGGGCCAGCATGCTCTGGGTCTCCATGCACTGGGGGCAGAGGCCTGCACCCAAGGTCAAGGCCTGACTTGAGGGCTCTGTGAGCTGCCAAACACTTCTGGCTGAGTTCTGGGACCTAACGCCGGCAACCAGCAGACCACCAGACATCTGGGGCCCCCTCATCCCTTATTTGCAACACCAAAGCACTTCGCCTCCTGCACTCTCCCCTGCCCCCCTGCTGGAATCCCGCTGTTTGCAGACAATGGGGTTGGCCTGATATGCATAGCATCTCCACCACCACGCTCTCACGAAAACTTGCAATAACTCTCACTAGAATCTTGACTCCGCCAGGTGTTCTCTCGTCCTTTATGTCTGACTCTGACAAGCCCTTCTCTACGCAATGTACTGGACTGCACTAGCACAATAGTTTTTACAGTGTATGTCACAGATGTGCCATCGTAACTTCCTGCGGGCCTCACTGCCTGAATGTAATGTAATGTAACGTGCGATTTCCTCTATAAAGGTTTTAAAGAATAAAAAAGAATATAATTTGGATACTGGACGCATTCATAATTCTCCTGACAATTGAATCTCACTTCTTGTTCAGCATTGCTATATTTGTTAATATTGGATTTCCAGATTTTGGTCGGAAATAAAACAATATAGTGGACACTCCTTTTTGACTTGTTGTGGCACTCAATTCCAGAGTTCAGTTCACAGTTCTGGAACTGTTGATAGAATACATGTAATGTACCCCAATCACAAAAGAATACTGAGCCTAAATATCATCTTTTTCGACTTTCGGAATTCACAAAGGGCATTTGCTATACTTAAATATCCTTTATGTATACGAAAAGTCATAAAATTAGACTTTCATCTCCGGTTGCCTTTGAGAATCGTGCCCTATATGTCCCTCAGTTGTCCACTGTCTAGGTATGCATTTTGTCCCTCTCCTGACCAGTTTAACTTACCAATTTGTTAGGGTTGTATACCTTCCTCTGGTTGATGTTGTTTCTTCCAGCAGATGCAGGGACCTCCGCTACTGTGGTTAACTCTACTCTGGCTGAATGTGTCAATAGGGGAGAACAGAGAAAAGACACCAAATCAAAAATGTACATGTGCAACTTGTTAGAAATTTCCTCAGATCTTCTCCATGCTAACAGTATTGCTAAGTGCAGCCAATGCTGGTCCAAGTAGGAGCAGTGGGGCTTTGGAGGAGACGTGGCAGGGCAGTGTGAGAAATAGACAGATGACAGAATAGGGAAAATAGATGTCTTAACCGCGGCGCGAATTCCACTGTGGTGCAGCGGTAGTGCTCACGACGGCCATTAGCCAACGCGCGCAGCGAAAGGGTTAAAATAAGGTTTCACTCACATTGTGCTTGGTCATGCGGCAAGCACAAGATAAGTTGTTTTGTTTGTTAATTTGGTTTAATTTTCCCTATTTTGTTGTCTGTTGATTTTCCCCTGCACCGCCCTGCCCCCCGATGTTTTTGAAGGCCCCGGCTGTGGCTGACTAAGTGGAAGGGGCACTTTATTATTTGCTACTTAACTGTGTTAGATATATACAGCTGCAGTACTGGGACAATGTTTTCAATAGTGGGAATGGGATTTGCCACTTCTAACTCAAAGGATTCTGGGACTTGTGGTGCAACATGCAGAAGGAGACACATGAGGCTCTCACTCACTATACTTTCCAAACATATTTTGTACAACTTCCTGAATCACAATTGAGGTGCAACAGTCATTTTATATACTTGTTCGTGTCATCACATTTACCTCATACCACCTTGCAGACATCACTAACAGGCAGCCAATGGAGCCTATGGAGGTGTATTGTATTGAGGATATCCTCCTCAAGTCTGGCGGCATGATCCAGATTATACCATGGGAGAATTCTGGCCACCTCAAGCCTGGCGTACTTCTCCTTTACCTGCCTCTTTTCGTCCTGCCACTTCTTCTTGATGTCATAGACAGTGCGCACATCCTTCCCCAATGCTGTGACTGCAGTGGCTAAATGCAGCCATAGAGCTGCCTTCTGTGTGCCACTGGTGCAGTAAGGGGAAAACCATGGAGCCGTTGTGGTGCCTCACAAAGAGCGTCAAGATCATGGTGGTCTCCTTATCTGTGTAATTTTTCTTCCTCCTCTGGTGGTGCATTTTCCTGAAGTGATGTTCAGAGGAGGCTAGCAGGAACTCTCTGTGGACAAACCTGTCCCTTGTTTGTGCGCTGCTTTTGTAGTGTTTGTGGTGCAGGTCTTGCAGTTGGTGTTAATTGACTTCATCTGACCCAAGCAGTGGGGATGGTAAGCATTTGCATAGGTGTTTAGCATTGGAGACAATGATCATCCAGCCCGAGCACAGAGATTCCAGCCCGGGTGCAGAGATTCTGGCCCAGGTGCAGAGATTCCGGCCCGGGTGCGGAAATTCTGCCCCGGGTGCAGAAATTCTGGCCGGGGTGTGGAAATTCCGGCCCAAGTGCGGACGTAAATATACGAGTCGGAAATGACTTTTATGAATACCAAAAGTTGTAAGTGACTTCTGTGAATACCAAAAGTCATAAAGTTAGACTTTTGGCTCAGATTACCTTTGTGAATCGGCCCCCATGGTGTTTCTTTGACAGTAATTGCAGTTAGCCAATCAAGAATAGAAAATAATTTTCTAGGACCTATGAACATTCTACAAAGAGTGAGTAGGAATCCAAGATATTCAAGATATTACTTCTCAAAGTAAAATGTTTCTGATTTTCAAAAATCTGATCATGTCTTAATTGTGAATGTCAACAAACATGGTTCGTGAACATTCAAAATAACGCGGGGGGATTGCACATGCTGAAGGGCATAACCCATATTTAAAATGCCTGAAAGGGGTGAGTAAGACAGACTTCCATTCACCTTCCAATGTTATCCTCTGTAGATGATAAACAACATGCAGATCAAGATTAAGAAAGATGGTGATCCTCAACCATTCTCGAGAAAATCCCTAATTAAAGGAAAGCCAATATCTGTCTTTGATTGTAACCTTATTCACTCCTCGGTAGTTGATACAAACTCTTAGTTTCTTGGATTTATTTAGAACAAGAAACATCGAAGTGCTAGCTGGAGATGGGCCTCAAACATGACTCGGGTAGCCCATCTCATTGTTTAAGTTATGAAGAACATGTCATGCTGTTTGTCAAAGCCTTTGGTAAAGTTTTTTATCAGGCTATATACTGGATTTCATTTGGTCCAGACATGTGTGACAAAAACCTTGCTCGCTTCATTACCTGGCTCCTTTCAGTGGATGGGATTTAAAAATCAGACAAATGTGAATAAATGCACTTTAAATCGAGACAGAATAAATCGGCAGGCCTAGTTATGGATTTACATCATGAGAGCTGATATGCAGTTTTTCTACTAGGGCATAGGTAAAAAGGACTGTTTCCCATGACTATGAATCAGTTGCTTCAACCGTTAGTTGTAACATGGCCTGGTCATCAGGACAGCTCTCACCCATAATAAAAAGAGTCTGACTTTGGGAAGACCATTAATACGCAAGCACTAGCATTGTGTTGGTGATAAACAGGCAATATCCTGTAAAACAAGTGTCAGGGAACTTATGAAACGAATCTCACACAAAGGTGTGAGACCAGACACCAGTACCTCAGAATCAGGAAATAGGGAGCAGAATGCTACAGGAATGTTCCACTAGGGACTTTGCATTTTACACGATTTGGACTGAAGTGCAAAACCCCTGAATTATGTACAGTACTTTGACTGCCAAGGACGAAAACCTTTGTGGAAGCAGCTTATACAGTTTATTATCTACACTTTAAATTAATACAAAAGAGATTCAAATGCAATGTTTTTACTGCATTTAATAATGCATAATATTAGGTTGACAATAGTAGGCCTAATTTTGTTTTCAGACTACACATTTAAAATACGTGTAAGGTGCAGTGATTGACAAAAACATGTTTTATCTTTTTTCTACCTCTCTACTAAGGAGCCTTTCATCATTATATTAAATGTTTGAAATTCAGTTAGGTCAATGGTATTGCACAGTAAAAAAACGTATAATGTATTGCTTTCTGTTCATAATGGTTCTGCAGAGGACAGATTACAAGTGTACACAATTAAAGGTCACTTCCTTAGGCTAAATGGAGATGTTTTATATTTCTGAATGTTCTTTGTTTTCAGTTGCAGAGCATAGTACAGGATTATTCAATAGATCTAAACTGAAAATATTCGTACCATGTAATGTGTTATTTTGTTAAGCTATTGGGTAGTTTGATGTAAAGTTCTTCATCATACCACAATGACTGTATGGTCTCGGTAAAAAAGTGTATACAAACTCCACGTTTGAAAGATAAGCCAGAGGGCACAGCACCGGCGCCTTGTACTTTTTCCTGCTCCCTGGCCTGCCATCAAGCACGGACCACTTTTCATCCTTGTCCCTGGAGTTGGGCCTTGGGTGTAGGAATGCCATGAAAACGGGGACTCTGTCCCGCAGCGCGAGAGACTGATTGACCCGGCACCTTGCACTTTTTCGTGGCCCCAGGCCTGCAATCAAGCAAGGAGCCATGGGCATCTGCAGGAGTGGGCAAGGAGGAGCGCTTGCCCCCCCCCCCCCTGGATCTCCGGTCCGTCTGTTGCAGGCCGTACAGGTGGTGACGTGACACTCAATTCAATTCAACTGCCTGGTTTATTTTTCTCAGGCAAACTAAGGTACTCCGTCACTTGCCCCTCCCATTCTCTCCTAAGTCAGTCCCCACCTTCAACTATGAGGCAGCAAGCTCACACATAATGATATCAGTAGTTACTTTAGGGCGCAAGGGGACGCGCCTTATGGTAACTACTGACAGCCCCCACAGTGGTGTTTGTCTGCAGGGCCATCTATATTAAGAACACGAGAAAGCACTTGCATTGATGGCCCTGCTTGATGCAAGAGAGAAGGACCGAGCCTGGATGCTCCCACAGCTTGAAGTAAGCATAACCTCTCCTGTTTTCTGTCTAGCTCTTCACCTGTTGAAAACCGTGACTCCAAGAACTGGCTTCCCTCTCTTTCCTTTTCTTTGCTTCATTCATTCACCTTTGAAATGGATCGAAAAAGGAAGTAATACTTTTGTAAGAAATGTCTTTTTCTGACATTTTTCTATTCCAAAGTGCAGCCTCGGATGGAGAGGATTTTTTTTTTAAATAAATAACTAAATATTGCAAGACAGAGTGGTCACAAAGTGGCCAGCTTGGTTATATTCACACCCAAACACATTAGCGCCACTTTTCATGCCTTGCCAGTGAAGCACTACTTTATTTTTTACTCGTCTTTAAATAGCATTTTTTTCCTCAGGTGAGGAAGTTCACCATTCCTGGAGGTAATGCGATATCGCAATATCTGCAATATCTGGTTGATGCGTGGTGTGGAAAATGTTTAATGTGATCCTAATCAACTGTTTTCCTTATATTAATTTATAAAATGTGTACTGCAGTTTTATGTTCATGAATGTGGTCTTTTAAAAGTGTAGCCCTTATGTTTTGTAAGGATTTAAGCAATGGACATTGAAATGGGTCCCTTCTGGGCCCTGCAGTCATGTCCTTTACTTTTCAGGCAAAAACCCTCATTGATTTCTGAACAGTGAGTGCCCAAGGGCCATCACTGAAACTTTTTTGACGTTCTTGAATTTGAAGTTGGTTTACACCTTTTAGATGCAAAATGTTGCTTAAATTAGCAGTCAGATTACAACATGTTTTGCTTATTTTTGGTATCCTCAAAGTGTTGGACGGTATGATAAATTGTTTATTTCATTGGGGAAGATGTACTTTTTTGGTAAAGTACATCTCGGGATTTGTGAAATATTGGTACATAGAGTAATGCTCTGTAAGGTGCTTTATTAGGGCTAAAGGTTTCAGCTGGTTATGCAAAACTTGAGAAGAGGCGCAATGTGTGCTTGTGATGCAACTCCGCCTAGAAGTTGGTTTAGTACCTGTGGTGAGAGTGAAGTGAGCTAGCCCCCATTCCATGAGCAGAAATAGGATTGTTGTTTTGCATTGGGGGGAGGAGGGCAGTATAGAATGACTTAATTGACAGCTCGTTGTGGTGGCATATTTGTGGTGTTTCGCTCTTTTCTGTGTGTGCTTTGGGGGTTATTTCTGAGGAGGGCCTCTTCGGGGAGTTGCAGCTAAAGCCACTTGTGTGGGCTATGTCTCTGGGAGTGCTGTGCTGGTATTAAGTACCCCATGCCGCGGCATTGTTATTTTACCTTTTTGGCGGAAATCGATATTAATGTTGTTTGGGAAAAATGTGTTGGAATGAGGCTCACCCTTTATTTGGGTCTTTGTTTGGGTGAACTGCAGAGCTTTTGGTGACATTGTAGTGGCTGGGCACTGTCTGCGAATATACATTTTTCGGGGCAGTATCAATCATATGTATAGGGTGACCAGATGACTCTCACCAGGGCGCAACTTTTCCAGTTTTGATTTGCCATACCAGTGCGTTTTGGGAGCTGTAGTCTAGGTTAATTTTAGTTCAACCATTGGTCGAATACGCTAGCTAATAATGTAAAAGCAAAACTCAGGTCTGGAATAGTAATTCTCCCCGTAACTTGCAGGCATCTTGTTGCCTTAATTATGTAGCACCAACAGGCAGTGTCTCAGAAAGGAAGAGCTCTACCTTGGTGTATTTGAGAGATGCAGTTCTTTTGAAGAAGTGTCTGCAAAGCGGTACGCTTCTGTTGGAATCTGTGTGAGGTGTCACTATTTTGAACAAAATTTAACCTCAAGCTCCAAAGGGGCATTGTAGGTGTGAAGTGCAGCTCTTTAGGCAGGAATGGGTGTGGAGACTACGTATGTGTGTGTATGCAATGGTGTCAACATGGGGTGTGCATATTTAAATCCACTTCTCTTGGGCTAGCAATTGGAGAAGTATCTCTTTGGGATCAAACTAATTGGCTAGTTATTGAAGGACGAAAAGGAGCAATGAAATCAGCACAGACAAACTTTGAAGTTGAATAAACATCATGTTATTATTGAGAAAAGAAAAAACAAAAAAAAATCCCCACCCCTTTAGTTTTTAAACTAATAGCGTGGTCAATGAAAAACTAATACATCATACCATTACATCTACTTTGCAATAAACTAGCCTGTATTTGACTCTCGGCTATCTCTCTCACCACTTTACCTAGTTCTTTGGGCTCTAGGTCCTGTTCACTTTGCAATGGCATATTGGTCTCCTCTTAGCCCTCTAGACAAATTAAAAGGTAGAATGTTCACTTGACTGGTTCACCCAACCCTTTTTCTTAAAACTAGAAACAACTGTATTCGTCTGTCTACACCTTTTGGTCATCTCTCATCAATCCTCAACAAGTCTTACTTGATATGATTTATTGCTTCCGGACCTGCCTCTTTAGCAGATTACTTTTCTCCTAAATGTATCTGTTAGCCCTGGGCATCTGTGTCCAGAAAGAGCTGGGGATACCTCATAACCCCTAGCCCCCATCTACAGTACTTTTTTAATTCACCACATCATTTTATGAAGTGACCTCAAAACACAGTTTCTTCTCTAGAATGGGCAAGGCCCCTGAATAATGTAAAACATGGCATCAAGCTCATCCTCCATTTTCTTGCCCCCCTACTCCCAAGTCTGTCAGAACTCCATCTCACCAAACCCATTCTCTCCATCCTTATTGTTTGCCTTTTCATCTCCAACTCTGTTCTAAAGTGGTGTGCATTAGAGGACATGTAGCCCTGCCACTTCCGTGTTCAATGACTTGCAGAGTACACCTAAAACCTACGCATTTATCAGTCCCCTGTTTTCCTTGTTTCCGTTTTCCGGCACCTGGCCTTCACTTATGCACTGAGATCTCCCTCTCCTTCTTTTCCACAGACCCTAAAGGGGACACTCCTCTGTGATTTAGATTATTTTTTCTGGCCATTTTTAGTTTTTCCTCCGTTGTATTGTAGTTGCCAGGTCATCTGTTGTGGCGCCTCACCCACCCCCCCACCCATGGGTTTCTTTGTTTATTTAAGCTCTTTGTCTTATTTAATTTTTAATTTATTTCTTTAATACTTGTGCTCAATCATGTCAGAGGATGGTGATGAAGTAAAAATGTTGCCCCCCCCCCCCCGGAAATATTTCTGCGGACGCCCATGTCTGTAAGGCCTGGACATCTGTGTCCAGAAAGAGCTGGGGATACCTCATAACCCCCTACCCCCCATCTACCTATTTTTTTAACTCACCACATCATTTTATGAAGTGACCTCAAAACACAGTTTCTTCTCTAGAATGGGCAAGGCCCCTGAATAATGTAAAACATGGCATCAAGCTCATCCTCCATTTTCTTGCCCCCCTACTCCTAGCTGAATGGAATTACCAAGTCTGTCAGAACTCCATCTCACCAAACCCATGAACTCCATTCTCTCCATCCTTATTGTTTGCCTTTTCATCTCCTCCTCTGTTCTAAAGTGGTGTGCATTAGAGGACATGTAGCCCTGCCACTTCCGTGTTCAATGACTTGCAGAGTACACCTAAAACCTATGCATTTATCAGTCCTCTGCTTTCCTTGTTTCCGTTTTCCTGCACCTGGCCTTTACTTCTGCACTGAGATCTCCCTCTCCTTTTTTTCCACAGACCCTAAAGGGGACACTCCTCTGTGATTTAGATTATTTTTTCTGGTCATTTTTATTTTTTCCTTTGTTTTATTTTAGTTGCCAGGTCATCTGCTGTGGCGCCTCACCCCCCCACCCATGGGTTTCCTTGTTTATTTAAGCACTTTGTCTTATTACATTTTTAATTTATTTCTTTAATACTTGTGCTCAATCATGTCAGAGGATGGTGATGAAGTAAAAATGTTGCCCCCCCTGGAAATATTTCTGCGGACGCCCATGCATGGAGCCCTTTTCATGCTGGTCCATGGAGGTGTGCGTTGGCGTAGGAACGCCATAAAAACTGCATCTCGGCCCCGCAGCGCGGGACGCGTTCAGGGCGTGCCCTGGGTGAAGACCGGACCAAGAGGATCACTGAGTCTCCGGCACATAGACTCATCTGTGCAGGTCAGTCCGCCCCGTACGTGTGTACTTTGCGTAACTACATTTGCGATTGCTCTGAGCCTGGGGGATTTTTCCTGCTTACTTTGCATGGGCCAGTAATTTATAATTCAGCTTTTAAATATTGCAAAAACTGTTGTCTGATTAGTCGTTACAAAGTCCTGAGAAAAACCACACTCATTGACTGTTAAAGACTGATAAAGAAACCTGAGCGTAAAAGGAACTCTGTCGATATTGTGACCGTTCGGCAAAATGGGCAAGAGGAAAGCGACACACTCCCAAGCAAAAACACTGTCTAAATCTGTGGGGGGCCCACGTTTGACATTGTTGAATTATTTAATGGGGGCAATGGGGGCCATTGAACAGCAGATTAGTTCTGTAGAAGAGGCAATGATCCTGGAAAAAACAGATCCACCTACGATTTCCTCCCCAGCTTCAAACACAGGCGAGGTTGCACAGGGTACATGCGCTTCCCCATTAGAAGTGTGTAGACATTCGAGCTCAAATAGTTGCATACTGAATATGTCTGATCACATCTCAGAGAGTGATCAGGAGAGCGATTCTCAACCGCCCATGAAGCGCTCCAGAAATCCAGAAACTCTCCCCAATACATTTGAGGAATTATCACCAGAGCCTAGGGCGTTACTCTCTAAACCTCGAAAAAAGCTGGCTTACAGAGGCAAATCCCAGCCTTCACATTTGCAGGACATCAAGGAAAAAACCCTAACCAGTAAACATCCATGCACACAAAGTGATTTTAGTAAGTTAAATACCAAATTAGATGCATTAGATGATTACTTGAGAGATACCCTAACTAACTTAACGAGCAGAGTTTGTGCCTTGGAAGAATCCTTAACTAGATACATGGACAATTGTCAGTTAAATGTCAAAAAAACAGCATCACTAAACAATCATGGCCAGGTTCACCTTGAAAGTAGTAGCTGAACACATACCCAACCCACATTCACAGCTAGCTCTAATGAGGGAAATTCTACGGGGGTCTCCTCTCCTATAATGGGGACCAACATTTGTTGATTGCAAAATCTTCAACTCTCTACCCCCCATTATCTTTAACACTTTCTAGACCTCCACGTACCCACTCTTCA
Organism: Lissotriton helveticus; assembly: GCF_964261635.1. Classification (NCBI taxonomy): domain Eukaryota; kingdom Metazoa; phylum Chordata; class Amphibia; order Caudata; family Salamandridae; genus Lissotriton; species Lissotriton helveticus. The sequence continues at coordinate 1,796,079,756 of NC_136068.1, forward strand.
TCTGATAACACCACAGTGCTACCGGGGGAGGGTAATAACTCAAGGGCTTACTCCTTGGCCGATCCAAGTGCCACAAGCTCAAATTTACCCATACTTTTAAACAGACACTAGCCTGAAATTACATATTTGGATCTACCTCCAGCTGCTATCCTGTATACGATGGTTCTAGCCAATGTGCCTAGGCTATCATCTGAGGTGATTGAGTCATAGGACACCTTAAGAAACAAGTCCCTGTTCTGGTTGGGAATAAAAACAGGTTTAGCAGAGATGCTCTTCGCCGAGATCAAAATGGCTAGAAGAGTGAGCTGGATAGGTAGAGGACGCAAGAACCCACACGGCGATTGCATGGTGTTAACTTTTAGAAACCTCCAGCTAGCTTAACCCCTTCAGCGCTAATGACAAGGGTAACTCGTCATGGACTTTCCATTGATTTCAATGGAAAGTCAATGGAGCTCATCGAACACCCTTAGCAGCCAAGTGGTTAAACGATACTGAGTAGAGCAGGTAACTATTCTTTCTCAACACAGGGTATAAACCTAGTCCCACTGGGATACTTTACCAGCCCATGAAGACCAATTGTACCATGCCAGCTAGCGGGGCCCATGACAGTAAATCCAGCCCCTTTTACAACGTTTCTGTTTATAACCATTTTGACATACTTCCAACCCCAGAGTAGGTTTATTGACTACCATCAGCAGGCACTAGGCTTGTCCAGAGAAAGGAGACAAGTCAGTACTCCACACAAGCGAACTACTCAGGCGTTAAGACCTTAAAAACACTTAGCATTTTAACCAACAGCCCATGCATCCCACCCAGACCTTTATCATCTATTTGTATGGTTCCTGATATCTTATGTTATATTATGTTATAAATTTAAACAGCGCACGATTACCAAAAGGTGCCTTGGCGCTGGCAAACCGGGAAGCAGGCATAAGGGATTAATCAGTGAACAGCCAGGTTTCAATGGCTTTCCTGAACAGTGTCAGAGAGGGAACATTTCTGATGCTAAACAGGAGGGAGTTCCAAAGCATGGTAGCTCCCACCATGAATCTTCTGCCACCCCAGGAAGACTTAAAAACTCTCTGGGAAAGTATCACTTTTGCTCCTTGTGATCTCAGACATCTGTTTGGAGAGTACCAGTGGAATGAATGTCTTAGGAACTGAAGGCCGGCCCCTTGAATTGCCTTGTATGTAATGCACAGAGTTTTGAACTTGATCCGTTTTATTATTGGCAGCCAATGCAATCTTTGAAGATGAGTACCCACAGACTGGAATTTGGGAATCCCCAAAAGAGGTCTGGCATTTTGGATTATTTGGAGCCTTTGGAGTTATCTAATAGGTATGCCGAGATATAGCCTGTTACAGTAATCTAATCTGGAGAGGATTAGAGATGTAACCACCGTAGTTCTGCTTTCTGTGGGGATCAGTGGTAGGATTTTTTATATAGCTTTTAGAATTAAAAAACTGGAAGATGACGCGGATTTAACTTGAGCTTCAAAGTCAAGTTTCTAATCTACAATCACAGCCAGAATTTTCACTTTGGGAACCGGGACAGGTGCTGACCCCAAATATTTTGGCCACCAAATTTGTGACCATGAGAGGGAGAATTTACCAAATAGAATCACCTCTGTTTTCCCAGAGTTTAATTTAAGATAGTGGTAGCTCATTCCGGAGATAACTACTGTCATACCGTCCCTAAACCTGTTTACTGGTGGTGAAGTGTTTTTGGTAAAGGTAACCACAATTTGGGTATCCTCGGCGTATGATGTTAGTGCCATCCCAAAAGCTCTAATAAGGGATGCCAGCTCCAAGACATAAACATTAAAAAAGGTAGGCCTTAAGGAAGAACCCTGAGTAACTCCGCAGGGAAGTGTGAAAGATGAAGAGATCAATTTCCCCAAGGCCACTGATTGTATCCTATCCACAAGAAAGGAAGATAACAATGGCAATGCCTTTCTGGAGATGCCCAGAGAATTCAAAGCTTTTATCAGAGTTTTATGATCCACTGTATCGAATGCCGCCGCCAAGTCAAGCTGCACCAGGGCAGCAGCACCCCCTGTGTCCATGACTGTTTTAATTTCGTCAGTGTTCTTAATCAGCACCATTTCGGTGATGTGCTCTGATCTGAACCGAAACTGCGCCTCATCCAGTAGGTCATGCTATAGTAGGTATGTGATTAGTTGGTTAATCATAACTTTTTCAACCAGTTTAGCTGGCACTAGGAGACACGAGATGGGTCTGTAATTCCCTGGATCCAGAGAATCAAGATTAGCTTTTTTTTAGAAGAGGCAGAATTGAGGCTCTCTTCCATATCGAAGGAAAAGTGCCTTCTATAGACATAGAGTTAAAAATGGGAGTTAGCCTTAACCCAAGTACCTCCAGGGCTTTTTTAAATATATGGGGTGGAAGCAGATTGTGAGGGGAGCCTTATCGTATTTTAGAGATAAGAAACATTATCTCAGCTACTGTTACTTCCCTAAATTCAGCAAAAATGGGGTCATTAGGACATGATACCTGTGAAGTGATATGTTTCTTCATTATCGAAGGTGGTGAAAATTTGCTCAACTTTATTTTGAAAGTGCTGGCCTAGATGGTCGCAAAAAGCCTGCGAGTGGGTGCTCCTTTCTCTAACGGGTGGTGTAGACAGTTTGGTCACTACTCGAAAGAGTTCTTTGCCTGACTGTATCAAGGCCAACAAGGATAACTTTTTACCCCCAGGTCCCTTAATATCGGTAGCGCACCTTCCATTGATGCCAGGACTAAGGGGGAGTATAATGGCCTAAAGAGGAAAGATCACTGTTATTTAATATTTTGGAATGTTGCAGTATAAAATCCAATATAAATAACCAGTCACGGTCTGAATTTGTTGGGAAGTTTGATATATTAAGCCTGCAGGAAACATGGGTGGAGGAGCCTATTCACATCAATGGCTACAAAACATATCACACTGCGGCAGTAGCATCGACCCTTGGAAGATCAAAGGGTGGTCTTTTTACTTTTGTATCAAACTATGTTAATTCAAGTAACATTGATAGATAGATATTGACAGATAGATATTTCCAACTTATTACTATTGATTATGAAAAATCATTACGTATTGCCTTACTGAATTTTTACAATAATGCATCACATGATTCGATCGAGGGGAATTGCGGAATGTAAGCTATCATTTAAATAGCATACAGGACACTAAAGCAAAAGATGTACTTATCATATGGGGAGGGGATTTTAATTCTGCATTGTGGAGAAGTGTGGCTCAATGGTTAGAGCAGCAGACCCTGATGCAGAGGTCTAGCCTGGGACCAGGGTTCAATTCCCGCCTCGGCAGGTCTTGGGCTCAACTTCCTCAGACCTGATAATTCTCGCCTTGGTGCCTATTATAATCATGGGTCCCACTCTGCAAATCTGGGCAATGGCTTGCTTAATCTCCACAACGGCCCCAGCAATGCTAGGATGCCTGGCTTCACCTTGGGGGTGCCCAGGAGTGGGAACTTCACAGGGAAAAGCCAGGGAGGGTTCCACAGCGGTATGCGTACAAGCGCTGAGATACCCTCATGGGTGATTCGTGCGCTATACAAGTACTATTACATTTACATTGTGTCAATATTCTGAAAGTGATGTTTGTGGTATCTCGACAGAGGAAGCCAATAGTTATTCACATTTCCTGCACACAACTTATGGGGATCTCTTAAATGAAATTATATTTAGGGCCCGATTCACAGAATTACCTTAAGACAAAATCCTAAACTTACTACTTTTGGTATTCACAGAATGCACTTAGTACTTTTGGTATTCACAGAATGCACTTACTACTTTTGGTATTCACAGAATGGATTTACGACTACTAACTTTACGTCCGCACTTGGGCCGGAGATTTCGGCCCAGAGGCGGAGCTTCCGGCCCAGAGGTGGGGATTCCGGTCGGTGGCGGAGATTTAGCCATTGCCAAAATCTCCACCTCTGGGCCAGAAGCTGCGCCTCTGCTCCGGAAGCTCCGCCTCCTGACCAGAAGCTTTGCCTCCGGGCCAGAATCTCCGGCCCGAGTGCGGACGTAAAGTTAGTAGTTGTAAATCCATTCTGTGAATACCAAAAGTAGTAAGTGCATTAAAAGTAGTAAGTGCATTCTGTGAATACCAAAAGTAGTAAGTTTAGGATTTTGTCTTAAGTTAGTTTTGTGAATCAGGCCCTGAATGTTGACTTAGAATTTATTATTAATTTATGTACTCCACCTTTCTCTTTTAGCCCCACTTTTAATGGCTGAGGCAGGTACTCAATAATAGATTATGTTTTAATATCAAGTAGACATTTTTCTAGAGCCCTGAATTTTATGACTCATCCGAACCCCTTGAGCGATCACTTTCCTCTGAGTGTAATAACAGTGCATAGTAACGCGAGAAAAATTAGGGATAGCTCCCCTCATATTGTTGAGAATATATGCCTGAATAGGCTAAATGGGTATTTGCTTTGTTGGACCAATGTGGATCCTAAAGAGTTTTTGAGAAAAGCTATGGTTAAATGCGATGCTGCCTTTCTTGCCTGCCTTGATGAGACAACTTCTCACCCGGACATTTTAAAAACAAAATTCCCTTATATCTGGCCACATTAAAAAAGCCCTTTTTGTGATGAACAAAAAAAACGACTACTAAAGAAAAAGGGTAAATGTACTAAGGCCTTCTCCAAATAAAATATGCCTTGCATAAATCCATTATAAATAGAGAAGAAATTAAAGATGCCAGAAGGGAATATAGGCGTACATTAAAAGAACAAAAATGCACATAAAAAGAAGAAGCCTGGTCTGCCCTACACGTAGCCTCTGTAAGTAGAGATAATTCTAACTTCGGGAAGGCAGTAAATGCCCCCTTTCTGGTTATTAGAGATATCCCGACGATTGAGATGGCTATCACTGAGGTTCAATGTGTGGATCATTATTCTAGTCTGTAGAAAAAAAACGACCTGTGATGTTATTGGGGTAGTCATTATATAAAACACACTAAATTTACCACCCAGGAGCCATCAAGTTGATTTACACTTTGATCTTGCTGAGTTTAGCCAGGCAATCATGACAAGTATGGGAGGGAAAGCACCTGGTCCCGACGGTATTCCTGTAGATCTTTTTAAATCTAATATTTTGTTATAGGGACCGCTTTCAACACAAGTGATCAATGCTAGTTGCTCTACCTGCTTCATACCAACCTGTTCAGAATCAATACTGGTACCCATTTTTAAAAAAGACAACCTGGAGAACCCATTGTGTTACAGACCCATATCATTGTTAGACTCCACGGTCAATGTGGTGGGTCGAGTCATTTTAACCAGATTTAAGGATTGGGTTGATGAGAGTTCGATTCTTTCATATATTCAATTTGGCATCCGCAAGGGTCTGGGCGCAGTGGAGCAGGGTCTCAATTTAAATATTCTCCTGGGCAAGTATACTAAGGCAAAAAGGGGCAGGTTATACCTGGCATTTGTCAATTTAACCGCAGCTTTCGACTGCGTCATCCACGATAAGCTATGGAAGATCTTGGTGGGAATGGGGGTGGATAAGTCACTCATACATTTCTGAAGGCAATTTTACCAAGACACAAAGGCAAGGGTTGGCGGGGAGTGTACAATGCCATTCAGCATACTGAGAGGGGTGAGACAAAGCTGCGTCCTGGCACCTTGACTCTATACATAATTGATCTGGGAGGGTATTGGCAAATGAGTGTCAGGACCTGCCGTCAATTGATAAGCGCCCTAGACCCACCCTACTGTACGTGGACGATGCAGTCCTTATGGCTCGTACACCGCTGGGTCTTCAACGGGAAGTGTCAAGCTTTGCCTCATTTATGTTTAACCTGGGTCTTACCATCAATACTTAAAAAACATTTGTAATGAAATGTGGGGACGGCAGTAATAAGAGAAGAGACATTTACATTGATTCTAAAAAGATTGAATGTTCTAAACTTTCTTCTATTTATGGATTCTGTTTGACCGACTGGGGACGGGGACTCAAGCAGTAAAAGCTAGACGGTTACTGTTTATGAAGTCAAAGACTTACCTAAGTATTTTCTGTAGAAAATTGGGCAGACACCCACCAGTAGAATTACTGCAAATCTTTCAAAGTATGTGTCAATCGCCAAATATGGTGCTGATATTTGGGGCCACGTTGACATTAAATGACTACAGCTTGTTGAGAACACCTTTTTCAGATTCCTGCTGGCTGTCCCAGATAGCACTTCTACGCATATTTGTCATGCAGAATTAGGCATGCCATACATAGCGGACATTATAAAAATTCTGCCAGTCTTATTGTGGCATAGGATCTGGACTACCAATAAAACATTACTTAATCGTCAAATTTTAAGCGACAGCTGTATATTACAAGGGGCCTCGAATATTAGGTGGCTAAACTATATAAAAACATTTACAACCAATCTAGATCATCCAGAATATTACAATGGTCCTAATACTTTGAGTACAGTATCGAAGAAAGATCTTAAAAATAGATACCTGTCATTCTTGGAAACAAATGGAACCGCCACCAAAATGACAAAATCAACTGTACAAGCACACCAGCTTACGCTGACCACTCATAGTATTCAGCCGTACTTAACAAACATCTTAGGTGGCTATGATAGATTCCTGATAACTCGTTTCAGAGTAGGCATTATACACAGATCAATTTGTTTTCCAGATTTGAACGACTGGTCAAGACCGAAGTATAAATGCCCATGTGATGACTTGTCTCAACAGTAGACACTGCATGTACCCTTTTTCTGCAAATTTTATTCCCTGCAGAAAAGGAGGTGGGCCCCCCCTATTCAGGGCCGGTCGCTCTACCCACCACGTGGCTCCTGCCGAAGTCACCCGGTGCCCCTGCCGCCACCGCCACTCGTTTTTGGCTACCTCTCCCGCCGTGTGTCCACGACTGCTGTGCCCCTGATTGTGTCCCAGCAATTGGTTTCATAGTTTGCCTTCTCCCGCAGTGTTTACGCGGCTGCTGTGCCCCTGATTGTGTCCCAGCAATTGGTTTCATAGTTTGCCTTCTCCCGCAGTGTTTCCGCGGCTCCTGTGCCCCTGATTGTGGGCCAGCAATTGGGTTTATAGTTAGCCTTTTTCCCGCCGTGTTTTTCGGCTGCGGGGCCCCTGATTGTGTCCTCTGCAATTAGGCTATCGTAGCTGCCTTTTCCCCCGCTGTCCCACCCCGCTCCCTGCCGCTGCTCCCCTGCGGGCCCGCCCCCTCCCCTTCTGTTCCCTCTACCCTCTCCAATTCGCCACCCCGCTCCCACCTCCCAGCTGCTCCTCCCTCCCACTGGGCACTTAAGGCAGCGATCAGGCAACGGTGAGCTGTGACCTAACCTGACCTCGTCAGGGCCGGTCGCTATACCCGCCGCGTGGCTCCTGCTGAAGTCACCCAGTGCCCCTGCCGCCACTGCCGCTCGTTTTTTGCCGCCTCTCCCGCAGTGTGTCCATGGCTGCTGTGCCCCTGATTGTGTCCCAGCAATTGGTTTCATAGGTTGCCTTCTCCCGCAGTGTTTCCGCGGCTGCTGTGCCCCTGATTGTGTCCCCGCAATTGGTTTCATAGTTTGCCTTCTCCCGCAGTGTTTCTGCGGCTGCTGTGGCCCTAATTGTGTCCCAGCAATTGGGTTCATAGTTAGCCTTTTTCCTGCCGTGTTTTCTCGGCTGCAGTGCCCCTGATTGTGTCCTCTGCAATTAGGCTATCGTAGCTGCCTTTTCCCCCCGCGGCCCCACCCCCCCTTCTGTTCCCTCTACCCTCTCCCATTCGCCACCCCGCTCCCACCTCCCAGCTGCTCCTCCCTCCTCCCGCCCCCCGACTCTCCATTTAAGGCAGAGTCCACGCGTGCGCGCAGCGGGTGCGCCGATTGTGCGCTGAAGGCGCGCCAAAGGCAAGCCCGTCTGCGCCCGTCCATGCCTGGACCGAGCCCAGCACCAGACCCACTAGCCCCCGCAGTGGCCAGCCCACCCGCCGGACTTACGACACCGCCACACTCAACGCACTCAACTCCAGCTGGATCCCCGGTTGCTATCGAGCCACCCCAAGACGCACCCACGGACCCTTCACCTGCCAATCCTGCAAGTTCTCCTGCATCCGGACCTGCACCGCACCCGCCAAGCCGAGCACCAGCAGCAACCACCTGAAGTGCATCCTGCTCAACACCCGATCCGTCCACAGACACACCGTGGAACTTTGGAACCTGCTCGACACCACATCCCCAGACGTCGCCTTCCTCACGGAAACATGGATGAACGCCTCCTCAGTGCCCGACATCGCCATCACCATCCCGGACGGATACAAGATCACCCGGAAGGACCGCGTCAACCAAACAGGAGGAGGCATCACCATCGTCCACAAAAACACCATCCGCATCACGACCAACTCCGACGACACCCTCACGGCCGCCGAACATCTTCACTTCCAGATACACACCGACTCCAAGACCACACTCAGAGGCACCCTCATCTACAGACCCCCTGGACCCCGCACACAATTCAGCGAAGACATTGCCTACTTCATCAGCCCACACGCCCTCCCCTCCGCCGACTACATCCTCCTAGGGGACCTCAACTTCCACCTAGAGAACAACAACGACCACAACACCACCACCCTGCTGGACAACCTCACCAACCTCGGACTCAAGCAACTGGTAAACACCCCCACCCACTACGCCGAACACACGCTTGACCCAGTCTTCTCCTCCAGCAAGTACGTCTCCTTCAGCCACTCCATCGGACTCCACTGGACATACCGCAGCTGCGTCCACTTCAGCTTCAGAAGGACCACGACTCATCACCACCCACAACAGGTTCCCCGCAGGAGCTGGAACAAGATCACCACCGACCAGCTCACCACATCACTGAGCCAGAACCCTCCCGCCAGCTCAACGAACCCCAACCAAGCAGCCAACAACCTCACACAGTGGATCACCAACTGCGCTGACGACCTCGCACCTCTGAAAAACCATCCCAGCAGGCCCGGCAGCAAGAAAGCCTCCTGGTTCAATGATGACCTCAAGATCTCCAAGAAGAACTGCCGCACCCTCGAGAAAGCCTGGCAAAAAAACCCGACTACAGACAACATGACCCACACCACCAAGAAGACAGCATTCAAGGAACGACTAGACAACAACGCACACAACAGCAAGGAACTCTTCAGCATCGTCAAAGAGCTCTCCAACCCCAGCGCCGGAAACAACAACATCACCCCCTCACAAGACCTCTGCGACTCACTCGCCTCGTTCTTCCACAGCAAGATCACCGACATACACAACAGCTTCGGTGCACAGACCACGCACCCAACCACCGAACTGACGCCCCCCACACCACCCTCCGAGCCTGGAGCCCGGTCAGCACCGAAGACAACATCCACACGATGAACAACATCCACTACGGATCACTAACTGAGCCATGCCCCCACCATGTCTTCAACAAGGCCGACTCCATCTTCGCACCCCAACTCCGTGACTTCATCAACTGATTCTTCAACACCTCCACCTTCACGGAGAGCTGGAAGCATGCCGAACTCAGCGCCCTCCTGAAGAAACCCTCAGCAGACCCCACCGACCTCAAAAACTACCGCCCCATCTCGCTCCTCCCTTTTCCTGCCAAACTCATCGGAAGACCGTCAACAGACAGCTTGCCGCCTTCCTCGAGACAAACGGATCCCTCGACCACTCGCAGTCCGTCTTCCGAGCCAACCACAGCACCGAGACCGCTCTCATCGCAGCCACTGACGACATCTGAGCCCTGCTCGACAACGAGGAAACAGCGGCCCTCATCCTCCTGGACCTCTCCGCAGCGTTTGATACTGTCTGCCACCGCACCCTAGTGCAGTGCCTCAGCAACATCGGAATCCAAGAGAAGGCACTAGAGTGGATCATCTCGTTCCTCGCCGGAAGAACCCAGAGAGTCCGCCTGCCCCCGTTCAGATCCGAGGCCACCGAAGTCATCTGCGGCGTACCACAAGGATCATCACTCAGCCCCACCCTCTTCAACGTCTACATGAGCCCCCTCGCAGCCATCGCACGCCAACACAACCTCAACATCATCTCCTACGCCGACGACACCCAGCTGATCCTCTCCCTCACCAACAACCCAGCCACCGACACTACACCTACACGAAGGGATGAAAGACGTAGCCGAGTGGATGATGAATAGCCGCCTGAAACTGAACTCAGACAAGACGGAAGTCCTCATCCTTGGATCATCACCCTCTGCCTGGGACGACTCCTGGTGGCCCCCTGCCCTGGGCAGCGCACCCAAACCAACGGACCACGCACGCAACCTGGGCTTCATCCTGGACTCCTCCCTCTCGATGACCAGACAAGTCAACGCCATCTCATCATCATGTTTCAACATCCTACGCATGCTCCGAAAGATCTTCCGATGGATCCCCACTGAAACCAGGAAGACGGTCAGCCAGGCACTCGTCACTAGCCGACTGGACTACCGAAACACCCTCTACACCGGAACCACAGCCAAACTACAGAAAAGACTCCAAGGCATCCAGAACGCCTCCGCACGACTCATCCTCGACATCCCCCGACACGGCCACATGTCCGGACACCTGAGAGACCTGCACTGGCTCCCCGTCAGCAAGAGAATCACGTTCCGACTCCTCACCCACGCACACAAGGCCCTCCAGGACCTGGGCCCCAGGTACCTCAACAGCCTCCTGACCTTCTACACTCCCACCCGCCAGCTACGATCGACCAGCCACGCCCTCGCCGCCGTTCCACGCATTCGAAGAGCCACCATGAGAGGAAGATCCTTCTCCTAACTGGCAGCAAAGACTTGGAACTCCCTCCCCATCCACCTCCGTCGGACCCAAGACCACCTCTCCTTCAGAAGGCAACTCAAGACCTGGCTATTCGAGCAGTAGCGGACTCCCCTCCCCCAAGCGCCTTGACACCCTCCGTGTGAGTAGTGCGCTATACAAATTTCTTGATTGATTGATTGATTGATTGATTGATTGATTCTAAGAACACTCGGCCTTAGACAATGTCGTGTTGCGCTACTGGTTTTAACCCTTTTAGAGAATGACCATTTTACTACTTCTATAATTGCGTTTTTTTAAAAAAAATTAAATGTAGGAAAACCATATTGATATGAGTCTGCCTTGAGCATGATCAGAAGAATGGATTGTTCCTTAATCATGTAAAGATTTCTGAATTTTTATATTTTATAATTTTTTTAAATGTCATGATCTGATACTTATGCTGAATGTTCTAATGTGCTTTTATGATTTTCTTTCCTTCAAGAAATCGAATAAAGCTTTATTGAAATTTGACAATCCAGAGAGTTCCCCTTGTTCCTTTAGAGGCAGACTTCACATCAAGCCTTTGATTGATCAGAACTTAAAATAATATCAAATTTCATGATCTGATACCGATGCCGAATGTTCTTATGTGCTTTTATGATTTATTTTCCTTCAGAAATCGAATAACGCGTTATTGAAATTTGACAATCCAGAGAGTTCCCCTTGTTCCTTTAGAGGCAGACTTCACATCAAGCCTTTGATTGATCAGAACTTAAAATAATATCAAATTTCATGATCTGATACCGATGCCGAATGTTCTTATGTGCTTTTATGATTTATTTTCCTTCAGAAATCGAATAACGCGTTATTGAAATTTGACAAGCCAGAGATTTCCCCTTGTTCCTTTAGAGACTTCCCATCAAGCCTTTCATTGATCAGAGCTTAAAATAATATCAACTTTCTTATATCTAACATTTACTGAGCAGTCCTTATGGAAATTGCTACTTAACTATCATTTGCCTTGTGCTAGACTGTAAATTAAATTAGGGCAGAGTTTACATTGCCAATGGTACTTTGTTTATTTGCATTTTGTTTATTAAAGATTTTATTGGCATTTTAATATACATGCTGAAACTCATTACATTGGTGGCACATTCTGTACTGCATACAATAGGTGGCCGTAGCATGCTTTGCGGTGGTGCATCTTTTACATTTAGTAATAGGTTCCCCCCCTTGATAGCTATTGGCGTGTTATTCATTACTTTACAGTCTCTGTCAGACTCACCAGCATGGTCAATCGCTATCTTCCACCCCTTGTTCTTGTTGTGGTGGTTTGCACATACCACCACGTAATCGATTCTAGTGCCCCCACACCCTAGCCACATTTTTGGGGCAGCCCCGGTGGATGTAGACTGATTTTTCAGTAATCATTGTGCCGTCCATATCACTGCAGCACTGCCGATGCGTCAGGGTGACTCCCGAACCCCAGTGTTGTGCTATATTACGCTTCGCTAATGTCAGGCCTAGTGTCATCTGATCCTGAACTGCGTGATTTAAGTCCGTAGGCTCCCATAAGTTGAGTAAACACTTTTTTGGTTCCAGTGTGATCTCCGCTCTAGTGACTTGTGACATCGTGTGCATGACAACCTCCCAGAAGCAAGCAATTACCGGGCACTCCCAGATCATGTGCCAGAAGGTACCCATGGCGCCGCACTGTCTACAGCAGAGTGGAGTGTCTGCCCTACCTAGCGTATGCAAAAAACACAGTTGATGGACAGAATGTGGAACAATGTCATACATTCACCCCAGTACAAGGATCTGGGCCTAAATCCATCGTATTTTTGCACTCCACACCACCCTGGGTTAGACACTGGCTATATCCAAATCAGCTCTGACCCTGGGCCTCATGGGAACAGTCCAGTCCGAACTACCAAGCCATGTCTTTCCCAGACCGGAATCAAGCATCCAAGGACCGGTTTCTGGCTATCGCCTTCATTCAGCCTGGATAGCTTGACTCCAGTGGTGTGGAGAGCCTGGGACTCACGTTTGAGCATACCCAGCCCACTCGGGGTGAAAATTGCAAAAAACACAGTTGATGGACAGAATGTAGAACAATGTCATACATTCACCCCAGTACAAGGATCTGGGCCTAAATCCATCGTTTTTTTGCACTCCACACCACCCTGGTTAGACACTGGCTATATGCAAATCAGCTCTGACCCTGTGCCTCATGGGAACAGTCCAGTCCGAACTACCAAGCCATGTCTTTCCCAGACCGGAATCAAGCATCCAAGGACCAGTTTCTGGCTATCAGCCTTCAATCAGCCTGGATAGCTTGACTCCAGTGACGTGGAGAGCCTGGGACTCAAGTCTGAGCATACCCAGCTCACTCGGGGTGAAAATTGCAAAAAACACAGTTGATGGACAGAATGTAGAACAATGTCATACATTCCCCCCAGTACAAGGATCTGGGCCTAAATCCATCGTTTTTTTGCACTCTACACCACCCTGAGTTAGACACTGGCTATATGCAAATCAGCTCTGACCCTGTGCCTCATGGGAACAGTCCAGTCCGAACTACAAAGCCATGTCTTTCCCAGACCGGAATCAAGCATCCAAGGACCGGTTTCTGGGCTATCAGCCTTCATTCAGCCTGGATAGCTTGACTCCAGTGGTGTGGAGAGCCTGGGACTCACGTTTGAGCATACCCAGCCCACTCAGGGTGAAAATTGCAAAAAACACAGTTGATGGACAGAATGTAGAACAATGTCATACATTCACCCCAGTACAAGGATCTGGGCCTAAATCCATCATTTTTTTGCACTCCACACCACCCTGGGTTAGACACTGGCTATATGCAAATCAGCTCTGACCCTGTGCCTCATGGGAACAGTCCAGTCCGAACTACCAAGCCATGTCTTTCACGGACCTGAATCAAGCATCCAAGGACCGGTTTCTGGCTATCAGCCTTCATTCAGCCTGGATAGCTTGACTCCAGTGGTGTGGCGAGCCTGGGACTCACGTCTGAGCATACCCAGCCCACTCGGGGTGAAAATTGCAAAAAACACAGTTGATGGACAGAATGTAGAACAATGTCATACATTCACCCCAGTACAAGGATCTGGGCCTAAATCCATCATTTTTTTGCACTCCACACCACCCTGGGTTAGACACTGGCTATATGCAAATCAGCTCTGACCCTGTGCCTCATGGGAACAGTCCAGTCTGAACTACCAAGCCATGTCTTTCACGGACCGGAATCAAGCATCCAAGGACCGGTTTCTGGCTATCAGCCTTCATTCAGCCTGGATAGCTTGACTCCAGTGGTGTGGAGAGCCTGGGACTCACGTCTGAGCATACCCAGCCCACTCGGGGTGAAAATTGCAAAAAACACAGTTGATGGACAGAATGTAGAACAATGTCATACATTCACCCCAGTACAAGGATCTGGGCCTAAATCCATCGTTTTTTTGCACTCCACACCACCCTGGGTTAGACACTGACTATATGCAAATCAGCTCTGACCCTGTGCCTCATGGGAACAATCCAGTCCGAACTACCAAGCCGTGTCTTTCCCAGACCGGAATCAAGCATCCAAGGACCGGTTTCTGACTATCAGCCTTCATTCAGCCTGGATAGCTTGACTCCAGTGGTGTGGAGAGCCTGGGACTCACGTCTGAGCATACCCAGCCCACTCGGGATGAAAATTGCAAAAAACACAGTTGATGGACAGAATGTAGAAAAATGTCATACATTCACCCCAGTACAAGGATCTGGGCCTAAATCCATCGTTTTTTTGCACTCCACACCACCCTGGGTTAGACACTGGCTATATGCAAATCAGCTCTGACCCTGTGCCTCATGGGAACAGTCCAGTCCGAACTACCAAGCCATGTCTTTCCCAGACCGGAATCAAGCATCCAAAGACCGGTTTCTGGCTATCAGCCTTCATTCAGCCTGGATAGCTTGACTCCAGTGGTGTGGAGAGCCTGGGACTCACGTTTGAGCATACCCAGCCCACTCAGGGTGAAAATTGCAAAAAACACAGTTGATGGACAGAATGTAGAACAATGTCATACATTCACCCCAGTACAAGGATCTGGGCCTAAATCCATCATTGTTTTGCACTCCACACCACCCTGGGTTAGACACTGGCTATATGCAAATCAGCTCTGACCCTGTGCCTCATGGGAACAGTCCAGTCCGAACTACCAAGCCATGTCTTTCACGGACCGGAATCAAGCATCCAAGGACCGGTTTCTGGCTATCAGCCTTCATTCAGCCTGGATAGCTTGACTCCAGTGGTGTGGAGAGCCTGGGACTCACGTCTGAGCATACCCAGCCCACTCGGGGTGAAAATTGCAAAAAACACAGTTGATGGACAGAATGTAGAACAATGTCATACATTCACCCCAGTACAAGGATCTGGGCCTAAATCCATCATTTTTTTGCACTCCACACCACCCTGGGTTAGACACTGGCTATATGCAAATCAGCTCTGACCCTGTGCCTCATGGGAACAGTCCAGTCCGAACTCCCAAGCCATGTCTTTCACGGACCGGAATCAAGCATCCAAGGACCGGTTTCTGGCTATCAGCCTTCATTCAGCCTGGATAGCTTGACTCCAGTGGTGTGGAGAGCCTGGGACTCACGTCTGAGCATACCCAGCCCACTCGGGATGAAAATTGCAAAAAACACAGTTGATGGACAGAATGTAGAAAAATGTCATACATTCACCCCAGTACAAGGATCTGGGCCTAAATCCATCGTTTTTTTGCACTCCACACCACCCTGGGTTAGACACTGGCTATATGCAAATCAGCTCTGACCCTGTGCCTCATGGGAACAGTCCAGTCCGAACTACCAAGCCATGTCTTTCCCAGACCGGAATCAAGCATCCAAAGACCGGTTTCTGGCTATCAGCCTTCATTCAGCCTGGATAGCTTGACTCCAGTGGTGTGGAGAGCCTGGGACTCACGTTTGAGCATACCCAGCCCACTCAGGGTGAAAATTGCAAAAAACACAGTTGATGGACAGAATGTAGAACAATGTCATACATTCACCCCAGTACAAGGATCTGGGCCTAAATCCATCATTGTTTTGCACTCCACACCACCCTGGGTTAGACACTGGCTATATGCAAATCAGCTCTGACCCTGTGCCTCATGGGAACAGTCCAGTCCGAACTACCAAGCCATGTCTTTCACGGACCGGAATCAAGCATCCAAGGACCGGTTTCTGGCTATCAGCCTTCATTCAGCCTGGATAGCTTGACTCCAGTGGTGTGGAGAGCCTGGGACTCACGTCTGAGCATACCCAGCCCACTCGGGGTGAAAATTGCAAAAAACACAGTTGATGGACAGAATGTAGAACAATGTCATACATTCACCCCAGTACAAGGATCTGGGCCTAAATCCATCATTTTTTTGCACTCCACACCACCCTGGGTTAGACACTGGCTATATGCAAATCAGCTCTGACCCTGTGCCTCATGGGAACAGTCCAGTCCGAACTCCCAAGCCATGTCTTTCACGGACCGGAATCAAGCATCCAAGGACCGGTTTCTGGCTATCAGCCTTCATTCAGCCTGGATAGCTTGACTCCAGTGGTGTGGAGAGCCTGGGACTCACGTCTGAGCATACCCAGCCCACTCGGGGTGAAAATTGCAAAAAACACAGTTGATGGACAGAATGTAGAACAATGTCATACATTCACCCCAGTACAAGGATCTGGGCCTAAATACATCGTTTTTTTGCACTCCACACCACCCTGGGTTAGACACTGGCTATATGCAAATCAGATCTGACCCTGTGCCTCATGGGAACAGTCCAGTCCGATCTACCAAGCCATGTCTTTCCCAGACCGGAATCAAGCATCCAAGGACCGGCTTCTGGCTATCAGCCTTCATTCAGCCTGGATAGCTTGACTCCAGTGGTGTGGAGAGTCTGGGACTCACGTCTGAGCATACCCAGCCCACTCGGGGTGAAAATTGCAAAAAACACAGTTGATGGACAGAATGTAGAACAATGTCATACATTCACCCCAGTACAAGGATCTGGGCCTAAATCCATCGTTTTTTTGCACTCCACACCACCCTGGGTTAGACACTGGCTATATGCAAATCAGCTCTGACCCTGTGCCTCATGGGAACAGTCCAGTCCGAACTACCAAGCCATGTCTTTCCCAGACCGGAATCAAGCATCCAAAGACCGGTTTCTGGCTATCAGCCTTCATTCAGCCTGGATAGCTTGACTCCAGTGGTGTGGAGAGCCTGGGACTCACGTTTGAGCATACCCAGCCCACTCAGGGTGAAAATTGCAAAAAACACAGTTGATGGACAGAATGTAGAACAATGTCATACATTCACCCCAGTACAAGGATCTGGGCCTAAATCCATCATTTTTTTGCACTCCACACCACCCTGGGTTAGACACTGGCTATATGCAAATCAGCTCTGACCCTGTGCCTCATGGGAACAGTCCAGTCCGAACTACCAAGCCATGTCTTTCACGGACCGGAATCAAGCATCCAAGGACCGGTTTCTGGCTATCAGCCTTCATTCAGCCTGGATAGCTTGACTCCAGTGGTGTGGAGAGCCTGGGACTCACGTCTGAGCATACCCAGCCCACTCGGGGTGAAAATTGCAAAAAACACAGTTGATGGACAGAATGTAGAACAATGTCATACATTCACCCCAGTACAAGGATCTGGGCCTAAATCCATCATTTTTTTGCACTCCACACCACCCTGGGTTAGACACTGGCTATATGCAAATCAGCTCTGACCCTGTGCCTCATGGGAACAGTCCAGTCCGAACTCCCAAGCCATGTCTTTCACGGACCGGAATCAAGCATCCAAGGACCGGTTTCTGGCTATCAGCCTTCATTCAGCCTGGATAGCTTGACTCCAGTGGTGTGGAGAGCCTGGGACTCACGTCTGAGCATACCCAGCCCACTCGGGGTGAAAATTGCAAAAAACACAGTTGATGGACAGAATGTAGAACAATGTCATACATTCACCCCAGTACAAGGATCTGGGCCTAAATCCATCGTTTTTTTGCACTCCACACCACCCTGGGTTAGACACTGGCTATATGCAAATCAGATCTGACCCTGTGCCTCATGGGAACAGTCCAGTCCGATCTACCAAGCCATGTCTTTCCCAGACCGGAATCAAGCATCCAAGGACCGGTTTCTGGCTATCAGCCTTCATTCAGCCTGGATAGCTTGACTCCAGTGGTGTGGAGAGCCTGGGACTCACGTCTGAGCATACCCAGACCACTCGGGGTGAAAATTGCAAAAAACACAGTTGATGGACAGAATCTAGAACAATGTCATACATTCACCCCAGTACAAGGATCTGGGCCTAAATCCATCTTTTTTTGCACTCCACACCACCCTGGGTTAGACACTGGCTATATGCGAATCAGCTATGACCCTGTGCCTCATGGGAACAGTCCAGTCCGAACTACCAAGCCATGTCTTTCCCAGACCGGAATCAAGCATCCAAGGACCGGTTTCTGGCTATCAGCCTTCATTCAGCCTAGATAGCTTGACTCCAGTGGTGTGGAGAGCCTGGGACTTACGTCTGAGCATACCCAGCCCACTCGTGGTGAAAATTGCAAAAAACACAGTTGATGGACAGAATGTAGAACAATGTCATACATTCACCCCAGTACAAGGATCTGGCCCTAAATCCATCGTTTTTTTGCACTCCACACCACCCTGGGTTAGACAATGGCTATATGCAAATCAGCTCTGACCCTGTGCCTCATGGGAACAGTCCAGTCCGAACTACCAAGCCATGTCTTTCCCAGACCGGAATCAAGCATCCAAGGACCGGTTTCTGGCTATCGCCTTCATTCAGCCTGGATAGCTTGACTCCAGTGGTGTGGAGAGCCTGGGACTCACGTCTGAGCATACCCAGCCCACTCGGGATGAAAATTGCAAAAAACACAGTTGATGGACAGAATGTAGAAAAATGTCATACATTCACCCCAGTACAAGGATCTGGGCCTAAATCCATCGTTTTTTTGCACTCCACACCACCCTGGGTTAGACACTGGCTATATGCAAATCAGCTCTGACCCTGTGCCTCATGGGAACAGTCCAGTCCGAACTACCAAGCCATGTCTTTCCCAGACCGGAATCAAGCATCCAAGCACCGGTTTCTGGCTATCAGCCTTCATTCAGCCTGGATAGCTTGACTCCAGTGGTGTGGACAGCCTGGGACTCACGTTTGAGCATACCCAGCCCACTCAGGGTGAAAATAGCAAAAAACACAGTTGATGGACAGAATGTAGAACAATGTCATACATTCACCCCAGTACAAGGATCTGGGCCTAAATCCATCATTTTTTTGCACTCCACACCACCCTGGGTTAGACACTGGCTATATGCAAATCAGCTCTGACCCTGTGCCTCATGGGAACAGTCCAGTCCGAACTACCAAGCCATGTCTTTCACGGACCGGAATCAAGCATCCAAGGACCGGTTTCTGGCTATCAGCCTTCATTCAGCCTGGATAGCTTGACTCCAGTGGTGTGGAGAGCCTGGGACTCACGTCTGAGCATACCCAGCCCACTCGGGGTGAAAATTGCAAAAAACACAGTTGATGGACAGAATGTAGAACAATGTCATACATTCACCCCAGTACAAGGATCTGGGCCTAAATCCATCATTTTTTTGCACTCCACACCACCCTGGGTTAGACACTGGCTATATGCAAATCAGCTCTGACCCTGTGCCTCATGGGAACAGTCCAGTCCGAACTCCCAAGCCATGTCTTTCACGGACCGGAATCAAGCATCCAAGGACCGGTTTCTGGCTATCAGCCTTCATTCAGCCTGGATAGCTTGACTCCAGTGGTGTGGAGAGCCTGGGACTCACGTCTGAGCATACCCAGCCCACTCGGGGTGAAAATTGCAAAAAACACAGTTGATGGACAGAATGTAGAACAATGTCATACATTCACCCCAGTACAAGGATCTGGGCCTAAATCCATCGTTTTTTTGCACTCCACACCACCCTGGGTTAGACACTGGCTATATGCAAATCAGATCTGACCCTGTGCCTCATGGGAACAGTCCAGTCCGATCTACCAAGCCATGTCTTTCCCAGACCGGAATCAAGCATCCAAGGACCGGCTTCTGGCTATCAGCCTTCATTCAGCCTGGATAGCTTGACTCCAGTGGTGTGGAGAGCCTGGGACTCACGTCTGAGCATACCCAGCCCACTCGGGGTGAAAATTGCAAAAAACACAGTTGATGGACAGAATGTAGAACAATGTCATACATTCACCCCAGTACAAGGATCTGGGCCTAAATCCATCGTTTTTTTGCACTCCACGCCACCCTGGGCTAGACACTGGCTATATGCAAATCAGCTCTGACCCTGTGCCTCATGGGAACAGTCCAGTGCAAACTACCAAGCCATGTCTTTCCCAGACCGGAATCAAGCATCCAAGGACCGGTTTCTGGCTATCAGCCTTCATTCAGCCTGGATAGCTTGACTCCAGTGGTGTGGAGAGCCTGGGACTCACGTCTGAGCATACCGAGTCCACTCGGGGTGAAAATTGCAAAAAACACAGTTGATGAACAGAATGTAGAACAATGTCATACATTCACCCCAGTACAAGGATCTAGGCCTAAATCCATCGTTTTTTTGCACTCCACACCACCCTGGGTTAGACACTGGCTATATGCAAATCAGCTCTGACCCTGTGCCTCATGGGAACAGTCCAGTCCGAACTACCAAGCCATGTCTTTCCCAGACCGGAATCAAGCATCCAAGGACCGGTTTCTGGCTATCAGCCTTCATTCAGCCTGGATAGCTTGACTCCAGTGGTGTGGAGAGCCTGGGACTCACGTCTGAGCATACCCAGCCCACTCGGGGTGAAAATTGCAAAAAACACAGTTAATGGACAGAATGTAGAACAATGTCATACATTCACCCCAGTACAAGGATCTGGGCCTAAATCCATCGTTTTTTTGCACTCCACACCACCCTGGGTTAGACACTGGCTATATGCAAATCAGCTCTGACCCTGTGCCTCATGGGAACAGTCCAGTCCAAACTACCAAGCCATGTCTTTCCCAGACCGGAATCAAGCATCCAAGGACCGGTTTCTGGCTATCAGCCTTCATTCAGCCTGGATAGCTTGACTCCAGTGGTGTGGAGAGCCTGGGACTCACGTCTGAGCATACCCAGTCCACTCGGGGTGAAAATTGCAAAAAACACAGTTGATGGACAGAATGTAGAACAATGTCATACATTCACCCCAGTACAAGGATCTAGGCTTAAATCCATCGTTTTTTTGCACTCCACACCACCCTGGGTTAGACACTGACTATATGCAAATCAGCTCTGACCCTGTGCCTCATGGGAACATTCCAGTCCGAACTACCAAGCCATGTCTTTCCCAGACCGGAATCAAGCATCCAAGGACCGGTTTCTGGCTATCAGCCTTCATTCAGCCTGGATAGCTTGACTCCAGTGGTGTGGAGAGCCTGGGACTCACGTCTGAGCATACCCAGCCCACTCGGGGTGAAAATTGCAAAAAACACAGTTGATGGACAGAATCTAGAACAATGTCATACATTCACCCCAGTACAAGGATCTGGGCCTAAATCCATCTTTTTTTGCACTCCACACCACCCTGGGTTAGACACTGGCTATATGCAAATCAGCTATGACCCTGTGCCTCATGGGAACAGTCCAGTCCGAACTACCAAGCCATGTCTTTCCCAGACCGGAATCAAGCATCCAAGGACCGGTTTCTGGCTATCAGCCTTCATTCAGCCTGGATAGCTTGACTCCAGTGGTGTGGAGAGCCTGGGACTTACGTCTGAGCATACCCAGCCCACTCGGGGTGAAAATTTCAAAAAACACAGTTGATGGACAGAATGTAGAACAATGTCATACATTCACCCCAGTACAAGGATCTGGCCCTAAATCCATCGTTTTTTTGCACTCCACACCACCCTGGGTTAGACACTGGCTATATGCAAATCAGCTCTGACCCTGTGCCTCATGGGAACAGTCCAGTCCGAACTACCAAGCCATGTCTTTCCCAGACCGGAATCAAGCATCCAAGGACCGGTTTCTGGCTATCGCCTTCGTTTAGCCTGGATAGCTTGACTCCAGTGGTGTGGAGAGCCTGGGACTCACGTCTGAGCATACCCAGCCCACCCGGGGTGAAAATTGCAAAAAACACAGTTGATGGACAGAATGTAGAAAAATGTCATACATTCACCCCAGTACAAGGATCTGGGCCTAAATCCATTGTTTTTTGCACTCCACACCACCCTGGGTTAGACACTGGCTATATGCAAATCAGCTCTGACCCTGTGCCTCATGGGAACAGTCCAGTCCGAACTACCAAGCCATGTCTTTCCCCGGCCGGAATCAAGCATCCAAGGACTGGTTTCTGGCTATCAGCCTTCATTCAGCCTGGATAGCTTGACTCCAGTGGTGTGGGGAGCCTGGGACTCACGTCTGAGCCTTCCCAGCCCACTCGGGGTGAAAATTGCAAAAAACACAGTTGATGGACAGAATGTAGAGCAATGTCATACATTCACCCCAGTACAAGGATCTGGGCCTAAATCCATCGTTTTTTTGCACTCCACACCACCCTGGGCTAGACACTGGCTATATGCAAATCAGCTCTGACCCTGTGCCTCATGGGAACAGTCCAGTCCGAACTACCAAGCCATGTCTTTCCCAGACCGGAATCAAGCATCCAAGGACCGGTTTCTGGCTATCAGCCTTCATTCAGCCTGGATAGCTTGACTCCAGTGGTGTGGAGAGCCTGGGACTCACGTCTGAGCATACCCAGCCCACTCGGGGTGAAAATTGCAAAAAACACAGTTGATGGACAGAATGTAGAACAATGTCATACATTCACCTCAGTACAAGGATCTGGGCCTAAATCCATCGTTTTTTTGCACTCCACACCACCCTGGGTTAGACTCTGGCTATATGCAAATCAGCTCTGACCCTGTGCCTCATGGGAACAGTCCAGTCCGAACTACCAAGCCATGTCTTTCCCAGACCGGAATCAAGCATCCAAGGACCGGTTTCTGGCTATCAGCCTTCATTCAGCCTGGATAGCTTGACTCCAGTGGTGTGGCGAGCCTGGGACTCACGTCTGAGCATACCCAGCCCATTCGGGGTGAAAATTGCAAAAAACACAATTGATGGACAGAATGTAGAACAATGTCATACATTCACCCCAGTACAAGGATCTGGGCCTAAATCCATCGTTTATTTGCACTCCACACCACCCTGGGTTAGACACTGGCTATATGCAAATCAACTCTGACCCTGTGCCTCATGGGAACAGTCCAGTCCGAACTACCAAGCCATGTCTTTCCCAGACCGGAATCAAGCATCCAAGGACCGGTTTCTGGCTATCAGCCATCATTCAGCCTGGATAGCTTGACTCCAGTGGTGTGGAGAGCCTGGGACTCACGTATGAGCATACCCAGCCCACTCGGGGTGAAAATTGCAAAAAACACAGTTGATGGACAGAATGTAGAACAATGTCATACATTCACCCCAGTACAAGGATCTGGGCCTAAATCCATCGTTTTTTTGCACTCCACACCACCCTGGGTTATACACTGGCTATATGCAAATCATCTCTGACCCTGTGCCTCATGGGAACAGTCCAGTCCGAACTACCAAGCCATGTCTTTCTCAGACCGGAATCAAGCATCCAAGGACCGGTTTCTGGCTATCAGCCTTCATTCAGCCTGGATAGCTTGACTCCAGTGGTGTGGAGAGCCTGGGACTCACGTCTGAGCATACCCAGCCCAATCGGGTGTGAAAATTGCAAAAAACACAGTTGATGGACAGAATGTAGAACAATGTCATACATTCACCCCAGTACAAGGATCTGGGCCTAAATCCATCTTTTTTTTGCACTCAACACAACCCTGGGTTAGACACTGGCTATATGCAAATCAGCTCTGACCCTGTGCCTCATGGGAACAGTCCAGTCCGAACTACCAAGCCATGTGTTTCCCAGACCGGAATCAAGCATCCAAGGACCGGTTTCTGGCTATCAGCCTTCATTCAGCCTGGATAGCGTGACTCCAGTGGTGTGGAGAGCTTGGGACTCACGTCTGAGCATACCCAGCCCACTCGGGGTAAAAATTGCAAAAAACACAGTTGATGTACAGAATGTAGAACAATGTCATACATTCACCCCAGTACAAGGATCTGGGCCTAAATCCATATTTTTATGCACTCCACTCCACCCTGGGTTAGACACTGGCTATATGCAAATCAGCTCTGACCCTGTGCCTCATAGGAACAGTCCAGTCCGAACTACCAAGCCATGTCTTTCCCAGACCGGAATCAAGCATCCAAGGACGGGTTTCTGGCTATCAGCCTTCATTCAGCCTGGATAGCTTGACTCCAGTGGTGTGGAGAGCCTGGGACTCACGTCTGAGCATACCCAGCCCACTCGGGGTGAAAATTGCAAAAAACACAGTTGATGGACAGAATGTAGAACAATGTCATACATTCACCCCAGTACAAGGATCTGGGCCTAAATCCATCGTTTTTTTGCACTCCACACCACCCTGTGTTAGACACTGGCTATATGCAAATCAGCTCTGACCCTGTGCCTCATGGGAACAGTCCAGTCCGAACTACCAAGCCATGTCTTTCCCAGACCGGAATCAAGCATCCAAGGACCGGTTTCTGGCTATCAGACTTCATTCAGCCTGGATAGCTTGACTCCAGTGGTGTGGAGAGCCTGGGACTCACATCTGAGCATACCCAGCCCACTCGGTGTGAAAATTGCAAAAAACACAGTTGATGGACAGAATGTAGAACAATGTCATACATTCACCCCAGCACAAGGATCTGGGCCTAAATCCATCGTTTTTTTGCACTCCACACCACCCTGGGTTAGACACTGGCTATATGCAAATCAGCTCTGACCCTGTGCCTCATGGGAACATTCCAGTCCGAACTACCAAGCCATGTCTTTCCCAGACCGGAATCAAGCATCCAAGAACCGGTTTCTGGCTATCAGCCTTCATTCAGCCTGGATAGCTTGACTCCAGTGGTGTGGAGAGCCTGGGACTCACGTCTGAGTATACCCAGCCCACTCGGGGTGAAAATTGCAAAAAACACAGTTGATGGACAGAATGTAGAACAATGTCATACATTCACCCCAGTACAAGGATCTGGGCCTAAATCCATTGTTTTTTTGCACTCCACACCACCCTGGGTTAGACACTGGCTATATGCAAATCAGCTCTGACCCTGTGCCTCATGGGAACAGTCCAGCCGAACTACCAAGCCATGTCTTTCCCAGACCGGAATCAAGCATCCAAGGACCGGTTTTTGGCTATCAGCCTTCATTCAGCCTGGATAGCTTGACTCCAGTGGTGTGGAGAGCCTGGGACTCACGTCTGAGCATACCCAGCCCACTTGGGGTGAAAATTGCAAAAAACACAGTTGATGGACAGAATGTAGAACAATGTCATACATTCACTCCAGTACAAGGATCTGGGCCTAAATCCATCGTTTTATTGCACTCCACACCACCCTGGGTTAGACACTGGCTATATGCAAATCAGCTCTGACCCTGTGCCTCATGGGAACAGTCCAGTCCGAACTACCAAGCCATGTCTTTCCCAGACCGGAATCAAGCATCCAAGAACCGGTTTCTGGCTATCAGACTTCATTCAGCCTGGATAGCTTGACTCCAGTGGTGTGGAGAGCCTGGGACTCACATCTGAGCATACCCAGCCCACTCGGGGTGAAAATTGCAAAAAACACAGTTGATGGACAGAATGTAGAACAATGTCATACATTCACCCCAGTACAAGGATCTGGGCCTAAATCCATCGTTTTTTTGCACTCCACACCACCCTGTGTTAGACACTGGCTATATGCAAATCAGCTCTGACCCTGTGCCTCATGGGAACAGTCCAGTCCGAACTACCAAGCCATGTCTTTCCCAGACCGGAATCAAGCATCCAAGAACCGGTTTCTGGCTATCAGACTTCATTCAGCCTGGATAGCTTGACTCCAGTGGTGTGGAGAGCCTGGGACTCACATCTGAGCATACCCAGCCCACTCGGTGTGAAAATTGCAAAAAACACAGTTGATGGACAGAATGTAGAACAATGTCATACATTCACCCCAGCACAAGGATCTGGGCCTAAATCCATCGTTTTTTTGCACTCCACACCACCCTGGGTTAGACACTGGCTATATGCAAATCAGCTCTGACCCTGTGCCTCATGGGAACATTCCAGTCCGAACTACCAAGCCATGTCTTTCCCAGACCGGAATCAAGCATCCAAGAACCGGTTTCTGGCTATCAGCCTTCATTCAGCCTGGATAGCTTGACTCCAGTGGTGTGGAGAGCCTGGGACTCACGTCTGAGTATACCCAGCCCACTCGGGGTGAAAATTGCAAAAAACACAGTTGATGGACAGAATGTAGAACAATGTCATACATTCACCCCAGTACAAGGATCTGGGCCTAAATCCATCGTTTTTTTGCACTCCACACCACCCTGGGTTAGACACTGGCTATATGCAAATCAGCTCTGACCCTGTGCCTCATGGGAACAGTCCAGCCGAACTACCAAGCCATGTCTTTCCCAGACCGGAATCAAGCATCCAAGGACCGGTTTTTGGCTATCAGCCTTCATTCAGCCTGGACAGCTTGACTCCAGTGGTGTGGAGAGCCTGGGACTCACGTCTGAGCATACCCAGCCCACTTGGGGTGAAAATTGCAAAAAACACAATTGATGGACAGAATGTAGAACAATGTCATACATTCACCCCAGTACAAGGATCTGGGCATAAATCCATCTTTTTATGCACTCCACTCCACCCTGGGTTAGACACTGGCTATATGCAAATCAGCTCTGACCCTGTGCCTCATAGGAACAGTCCAGTCCGAACTACCAAGCCATGTCTTTCCCAGACCGGAATCAAGCATCCAAGGACGGGTTTCTGGCTATCAGCCTTCATTCAGCCTGGATAGCTTGACTCCAGTGGTATGGAGAGCCTGGGACTCACGTCTGAGCATACCCAGCCCACCCGGGGTGAAAATTGCAAAAAACACAGTTGATGGACAGAATGTAGAACAATGTCATACATTAACCCCAGTTCAAGGATCTGGGCCTAAATCCATCGTTTTTTTGCACTCCACACCACCCTGGGTTAGACACAGGCTATATGCAAATCAGCTCTGACCCTGTACCTCATGGGAACAGTCCAGTCCGAACTACCAAGCCATGTCTTTCCCAGACCGGAATCAAGCATCCAAGGACCGGTTTCTGGCTATCAGCCTTTATTCAGCCTGGATAGCTTGACTCCAGTGGTGTGGAGAGCCTGGGACTCACGTCTGAGCATACCCAGCCCACTCGGGGTGAAAATTGCAAAAAACACAGTTGATGGACAGAATGTAGAACAATGTCATACATTCACCCCAGTACAAGGATCTGGGCCTGAATCCATCGTTTTTTTGCACTCCACACCACCCTGTGTTAGACACTGGCTATATGCAAATCAGCTCTGACCCTGTGCCTCATGGGAACAGTCCAGTCCGAACTACCAAGCCATGTCTTTCCCAGACCGGAATCAAGCATCCAAGAACCGGTTTCTGGCTATCAGACTTCATTCAGCCTGGATAGCTTGACTCCAGTGGTGTGGAGAGCCTGGGACTCACATCTGAGCATACCCAGCCCACTCGGTGTGAAAATTGCAAAAAACACAGTTGATGGACAGAATGTAGAACAATGTCATACATTCACCCCAGCACAAGGATCTGGGCCTAAATCCATCGTTTTTTTGCACTCCACACCACCCTGGGTTAGACACTGGCTATATGCAAATCAGCTCTGACCCTGTGCCTCATGGGAACATTCCAGTCCGAACTACCAAGCCATGTCTTTCCCAGACCGGAATCAAGCATCCAAGAACCGGTTTCTGGCTATCAGCCTTCATTCAGCCTGGATAGCTTGACTCCAGTGGTGTGGAGAGCCTGGGACTCACGTCTGAGTATACCCAGCCCACTCGGGGTGAAAATTGCAAAAAACACAGTTGATGGACAGAATGTAGAACAATGTCATACATTCACCCCAGTACAAGGATCTGGGCCTAAATCCATCGTTTTTTTGCACTCCACACCACCCTGGGTTAGACACTGGCTATATGCAAATCAGCTCTGACCCTGTGCCTCATGGGAACAGTCCAGCCGAACTACCAAGCCATGTCTTTCCCAGACCGGAATCAAGCATCCAAGGACCGGTTTTTGGCTATCAGCCTTCATTCAGCCTGGATAGCTTGACTCCAGTGGTGTGGAGAGCCTGGGACTCACGTCTGAGCATACCCAGCCCACTTGGGGTGAAAATTGCAAAAAACACAGTTGATGGACAGAATGTAGAACAATGTCATACATTCACCCCAGTACAAGTATCTGGGCCTAAATCCATCGTTTTATTGCACTCCACACCACCCTGGGTTAGACACTGGCTATATGCAAATCAGCTCTGACCCTGTGCCTCATGGGAACAGTCCAGTCCGAACTACCAAGCCATGTCTTTCCCAGACCGGAATCAAGCATCCAAGGACCGGTTTCTGGCTATCAGCCTCATTCAGCCTGGATAGCTTGACTCCAGGGGTGTGGCGAGCCTGGGACTCACGTCTGAGCATACCCAGCCCATTCGGGGTGAAAATTGCAAAAAACACAATTGATGGACAGAATGTAGAACAATGTCATACATTCACCCCAGTACAAGGATCTGGGCATAAATCCATCTTTTTATGCACTCCACTCCACCCTGGGTTAGACACTGGCTATATGCAAATCAGCTCTGACCCTGTGCCTCATAGGAACAGTCCAGTCCGAACTACCAAGCCATGTCTTTCCCAGACCGGAATCAAGCATCCAAGGACGGGTTTCTGGCTATCAGCCTTCATTCAGACTGGATAGCTTGACTCCAGTGGTGTGGAGAGCCTGGGACTCACGTCTGAGCATACCCAGCCCACCCGGGGTGAAAATTGCAAAAAACACAGTTGATGGACAGAATGTAGAACAATGTCATACATTCACCCCAGTACAAGGATCTGGGCCTAAATCCATCGTTTTTTTGCACTCCACACCACCCTGGGTTAGACACAGGCTATATGCAAATCAGCTCTGACCCTGTACCTCATGGGAACAGTCCAGTCCGAACTACCAAGCCATGTCTTTCCCAGACCGGAATCAAGCATCCAAGGACCGGTTTCTGGCTATCAGCCTTTATTCAGCCTGGATAGCTTGACTCCAGTGGTGTGGAGAGCCTGGGACTCACGTCTGAGCATACCCAGCCCACTCGGGGTGAAAATTGCAAAAAACACAGTTGATGGACAGAATGTAGAACAATGTCATACATTCACCCCAGTACAAGGATCTGGGCCTGAATCCATCGTTTTTTTGCACTCCACACCACCCTGTGTTAGACACTGGCTATATGCAAATCAGCTCTGACCCTGTGCCTCATGGGAACAGTCCAGTCCGAACTACCAAGCCATGTCTTTCCCAGACCGGAATCAAGCATCCAAGAACCGGTTTCTGGCTATCAGACTTCATTCAGCCTGGATAGCTTGACTCCAGTGGTGTGGAGAGCCTGGGACTCACATCTGAGCATACCCAGCCCACTCGGTGTGAAAATTGCAAAAAACACAGTTGATGGACAGAATGTAGAACAATGTCATACATTCACCCCAGCACAAGGATCTGGGCCTAAATCCATCGTTTTTTTGCACTCCACACCACCCTGGGTTAGACACTGGCTATATGCAAATCAGCTCTGACCCTGTGCCTCATGGGAACATTCCAGTCCGAACTACCAAGCCATGTCTTTCCCAGACCGGAATCAAGCATCCAAGAACCGGTTTCTGGCTATCAGCCTTCATTCAGCCTGGATAGCTTGACTCCAGTGGTGTGGAGAGCCTGGGACTCACGTCTGAGTATACCCAGCCCACTCGGGGTGAAAATTGCAAAAAACACAGTTGATGGACAGAATGTAGAACAATGTCATACATTCACCCCAGTACAAGGATCTGGGCCTAAATCCATCGTTTTTTTGCACTCCACACCACCCTGGGTTAGACACTGGCTATATGCAAATCAGCTCTGACCCTGTGCCTCATGGGAACAGTCCAGCCGAACTACCAAGCCATGTCTTGCCCAGACCGGAATCAAGCATCCAAGGACCGGTTTTTGGCTATCAGCCTTCATTTAGCCTGGATAGCTTGACTCCAGTGGTGTGGAGAGCCTGGGACTCACATCTGAGCATACCCAGCCCACTTGGGGTGAAAATTGCAAAAAACACAGTTGATGGACAGAATGTAGAACAATGTCATACATTCACCCCAGTACAAGGATCTGGGCCTAAATCCATCGTTTTATTGCACTCCACACCACCCTGGGTTAGACACTGGCTATATGCAAATCAGCTCTGACCCTGTGCCTCATGGGAACAGTCCAGTCCGAACTACCAAGCCATGTCTTTCCCGGGCCGGAATCAAGCATCCAAGGACCGGTTTCTGGCTATCAGCCTCATTCAGCCTGGATAGCTTGACTCCAGGGGTGTGGCGAGCCTGGGACTCACGTCTGAGCATACCCAGCCCATTCGGGGTGAAAATTGCAAAAAACACAATTGATGGACAGAATGTAGAACAATGTCATACATTCACCCCAGTACAAGGATCTGGGCCTAAATCCATCGTTTATTTGCACTCCACACCACCCTGGGTTAGACACTGGCTATATGCAAATCAGCTCTGACCCTGTGCCTCATGGGAACAGTCCAGTCCGAACTACCAAGCCATGGCTTTCCCAGACCGGAATCAAGCATCCAAGGACAGGTTTCTGGCTATCAGCCATCATTCAGCCTGGATAGCTTGACTCCAGTGGTGTGGAGAGCCTGGGACTCACGTTTGAGCATACCCAGCCCACTCGGGGTGAAAATTGCAAAAAACACAGTTGATGGACAGAATGTAGAACAATGTCATACATTCAACCCAGTACAAGGATCTGGGCCTAAATCCATCGTTTTTTTGCACTCCACACCACCCTGGGTTAGACACTGGCTATATGCAAATCAGGTCTGACCCTGTGCCTCATGGGAACAGTCCAGTCCGAACTACCAAGCCATGTCTTTCCCAGACCGGAATCAAGCATCCAAGGACCGGTTTTTGGCTATCAGCCTTCATTCAGCCTGGATAGCTTGACTCCAGTGGTGTGGAGAGCCTGGGACTCACGTCTGAGCATACCCAGCCCACTTGGGGTGAAAATTGCAAAAAACACAGTTGATGGACAGAATGTAGAACAATGTCATACATTCACCCCAGTACAAGGATCTGGGCCTAAATCCATCGTTTTTTTGCACTCCACACCACCCTGGGTTAGACACTGGCTATATGCAAATCAGCTCTGACCCTGTGCCTCATGGGAACAGTCCAGCCGAACTACCAAGCCATGTCTTGCCCAGACCGGAATCAAGCATCCAAGGACTGGTTTTTGGCTATCAGCCTTCATTTAGCCTGGATAGCTTGACTCCAGTGGTGTGGAGAGCCTGGGACTCACGTCTGAGCATACCCAGCCTACTTGGGGTGAAAATTGCAAAAAACACAGTTGATGGACAGAATGTAGAACAATGTCATACATTCACCCCAGTACAAGGATCTGGGCCTAAATCCATCGTTTTATTGCACTCCACACCACCCTGGGTTAGACACTGGCTATATGCTAATCAGCTCTGACCCTGTGCCTCATGGGAACAGTCCAGTCCGAACTACCAAGCCATGGCTTTCCCAGACCGGAATCAAGCATCCAAGGACAGGTTTCTGGCTATCAGCCATCATTCAGCCTGGATAGCTTGACTCCAGTGGCGTGGAGAGCCTGGGACTCACGTTTGAGCATACCCAGCCCACTCGGGGTGAAAATTGCAAAAAACACAGTTGATGGACAGAATGTAGAACAATGTCATACATTCAACCCAGTACAAGGATCTGGGCCTAAATCCATCGTTTTTTTGCACTCCACACCACCCTGGGTTAGACACTGGCTATATGCAAATCAGGTCTGACCCTGTGCCTCATGGGAACAGTCCAGTCCGAACTACCAAGCCATGTCTTTCCCAGACCGGAATCAAGCATCCAAGGACCGGTTTTTGGCTATCAGCCTTCATTCAGCCTGGATAGCTTGACTCCAGTGGTGTGGAGAGCCTGGGACTCACGTCTGAGCATACCCAGCCCACTTGGGGTGAAAATTGCAAAAAACACAGTTGATGGACAGAATGTAGAACAATGTCATACATTCACCCCAGTACAAGGATCTGGGCCTAAATCCATCGTTTTTTTGCACTCCACACCACCCTGGGTTAGACACTGGCTATATGCAAATCAGCTCTGACCCTGTGCCTCATGGGAACAGTCCAGCCGAACTACCAAGCCATGTCTTGCCCAGACCGGAATAAAGCATCCAAGGACCGGTTTTTGGCTATCAGCCTTCATTTAGCCTGGATAGCTTGACTCCAGTGGTGTGGAGAGCCTGGGACTCACGTCTGAGCATACCCAGCCTACTTGGGGTGAAAATTGCAAAAAACACAGTTGATGGACAGAATGTAGAACAATGTCATACATTCACCCCAGTACAAGGATCTGGGCCTAAATCCATCGTTTTATTGCACTCCACACCACCCTGGGTTAGACACTGGCTATATGCAAATCAGCTCTGACCCTGTGCCTCATGGGAACAGTCCAGTCCGAACTACCAAGCCATGTCTTTCCCAGACCGGAATCAAGCATCCAAGGACCGGTTTCTGGCTATCAGCCTCATTCAGCCTGGATAGCTTGACTCCAGGGGTGTGGCGAGCCTGGGACTCACGTCTGAGCATACCCAGCCCATTCGGGGTGAAAATTGCAAAAAACACAATTGATGGACAGAATGTAGAACAATGTCATACATTCACCCCAGTACAAGGATCTGGGCCTAAATCCATCGTTTATTTGCACTCCACACCACCCTGGGTTAGACACTGGCTATATGCAAATCAGCTCTGACCCTGTGCCTCATGGGAACAGTCCAGTCCGAACTACCAAGCCATGGCTTTCCCAGACCGGAATCAAGCATCCAAGGACAGGTTTCTGGCTATCAGCCATCATTCAGCCTGGATAGCTTGACTCCAGTGGTGTGGAGAGCCT
Organism: Lissotriton helveticus; assembly: GCF_964261635.1. Lineage (NCBI taxonomy): Eukaryota > Metazoa > Chordata > Amphibia > Caudata > Salamandridae > Lissotriton > Lissotriton helveticus. Next base: position 1,796,112,745 of record NC_136068.1, read on the forward strand.
GGGACTCACGTTTGAGCATACCCGGCCCACTCCGGGTGAAAATTGCAAAAAACACAGTTGATGGACAGAATGTAGAACAATGTCATACATTCAACCCAGTACAAGGATCTGGGCCTAAATCCATCGTTTTTTTGCACTCCACACCACCCTGGGTTAGACACTGGCTATATGCAAATCATCTCTGACCCTGTGCCTCATGGGAACAGTCCAGTCCGAACTACCAAGCCATGTCTTTCTCAGACCGGAATCAAGCATCCAAGGACCGGTTTCTGGCTATCAGCCTTCATTCAGCCTGGATAGCTTGACTCCAGTGGTGTGGAGAGCCTGGGACTCACGTCTGAGCATACCCAGCCCAATCGGGGTGAAAATTGCAAAAAAACACAGTTGATGGACAGAATGTAGAACAATGTCATACATTCACCCCAGTACAAGGATCTGGGCCTAAATCCATCGTTTTTTTTGCACTCCACACCACCCTGGGTTAGACACTGGCTATATGCAAATCAGCTCTGACCCTGTGCCTCATGGGAACAGTCCAGTCCGAACTACCAAGCCATGTCTTTCCCAGACCGGAATCAAGCATCCAAGGACCGGTTTCTGGCTATCAGCCTTCATTCAGCCTGGATAGCGTGACTCCAGTGGTGTGGAGAGCTTGGGACTCACGTCTGAGCATACCCAGCCCACTCGGGGTGAAAATTGCAAAAAACACAGTTGATGTACAGAATGTAGAACAATGTCATACATTCACCCCAGTACAAGGATCTGGGCCTAAATCCATATTTTTATGCACTCCACTCCACCCTGGGTTAGACACTGGCTATATGCAAATCAGCTCTGACCCTGTGCCTCATGGGAACAGTCCAGTCCGAACTACCAAGCCATGTCTTTCCCAGACCGGAACCAAGCATCCAAGGACGGGTTTCTGGCTATCAGCCTTCATTCAGCCTGGATAGCTTGACTCCAGTGGTGTGGAGAGCCTGGGACTCAAGTCTGAGCATACCCAGCCCACCCGGGGTGAAAATTGCAAAAAACACAGTTGATGGACAGAATGTAGAACAATGTCATACATTCACCCCAGTACAAGGATCTGGGCCTAAATCCATCGTTTTTTTGCACTCCACACCACCCTGGGTTAGACACTGGCTATATGCAAATCAGCTCTGACCCTGTACCTCATGGGAACAGTCCAGTCCGAACTACCAAGCCATGTCTTTCCCAGACCGGAATCAAGCATCCAAGGACCGGTTTCTGGCTATCAGCCTTTATTCAGCCTGGATAGCTTGACTCCAGTGGTGTGGAGAGCCTGGGACTCACGTCTGAGCATACCCAGCCCACTCGGGGTGAAAATTGCAAAAAACACAGTTGATGGACAGAATGTAGAACAATGTCATACATTCACCCCAGTACAAGGATCTGGGCCTAAATCCATCGTTTTTTTGCACTCCACACCACCCTGTGTTAGACACTGGCTATATGCAAATCAGCTCTGACCCTGTGCCTCATGGGAACAGTCCAGTCCGAACTACCAAGCCATGTCTTTCCCAGACCGGAATCAAGCATCCAAGAACCGGTTTCTGGCTATCAGACTTCATTCAGCCTGGATAGCTTGACTCCAGTGGTGTGGAGAGCCTGGGACTCACGTCTGAGCATACCCAGCCCACTCGGTGTGAAAATTGCAAAAAACACAGTTGATGGACAGAATGTAGAACAATGTCATACATTCACCCCAGCACAAGGATATGGGCCTAAATCCATCGTTTTTGTTGCACTCCACACCACCCTGGGTTAGACACTGGCTATATGCAAATCAGGTCTGACCCTGTGCCTCATGGGAACAGTCCAGTCCGAACTACCATGCCATGTCTTTCCCAGACGGGAATCAAGCATCCAAGGACCGGTTTTTGGCTATCAGCCTTCATTCAGCCTGGATAGCTTGACTCCAGTGGTGTGGAGAGCCTGGGACTCACGTCTGAGCATACCCAGCCCACTTGGGGTGAAAATTGCAAAAAACACAGTTGATGGACAGAATGTAGAACAATGTCATACATTCACCCCAGTACAAGGATCTGGGCCTAAATCCATTGTTTTATTGCACTCCACACCACCCTGGTTTAGACACTGGCTATATGCAAATCAGCTCTGACCCTGTGCCTCATGGGAACAGTCCAGTCCGAACTACCAAGCCATGTCTTTCCCAGACCGGAATCAAGCATCCAAGGACCGGTTTCTGGCTATCAGCCTTCATTCAGCCTGGATAGCTTGACTCCAGTGGTGTGGCGAGCCTGGGACTCACGTCTGAGCATACCCAGCCCATTCGGGGTGAAAATTGCAAAAAACACAATTGATGGACAGAATGTAGAACAATGTCATACATTCACCCCAGTAAAAGGATCTGGGCCTAAATCCATCGTTTATTTGCACTCCACACCACCCTGGGTTAGACACTGGCTATATGCAAATCAGCTCTGACCCTGTGCCTCATGGGAACAGTCCAGTCCGAACTACCAAGCCATGTCTTTCCCAGACCGGAATCAAGCATCCAAGGACCCGTTTCTGGCTATCAGCCTTCATTCAGCCTGGATAGCTTGACTCCAGTGGTGTGGAGAGCCTGGGACTCACGTCTGAGCATACCCAGCCCAATCGGGGTGAAAATTGCAAAAAACACAGTTGATGGACAGAATGTAGAACAATGTCATACATTCACCCCAGTACAAGGATCTGGGCCTAACTCCATCTTTTTTTTTGCACTCCACACCACCCTGGGTTAGACACTGGCTATATGCAAATCAGCTCTGACCCTGTGCCTCATGGGAACAGTCCAGTCCGAACTACCAAGCCATGTCTTTCCCAGACCGGAATCAAGCATCCAAGGACCGGTTTCTGGCTATCAGCCTTCATTCAGCCTGGATAGCGTGACTCCAGTGGTGTGGAGAGCTTGGGACTCACGTCTGAGCATACCCAGCCCACTCGGGGTGAAAATTGAAAAAAACAGAGTTGATGTACAGAATGTAGAACAATGTCATACATTCACCCCAGTACAAGGATCTGGGCATAAATCCATCTTTTTATGCACTCCACTCCACCCTGGGTTAGACACTGGCTATATGCAAATCAGCTCTGACCCTGTGCCTCATAGGAACAGTCCAGTCTGAACTACCAAGCCATGTCTTTCCCAGACCGGAATCAAGCATCCAAGGACGGGTTTCTGGCTATCAGCCTTCATTCAGCCTGGATAGCTTGACTCCAGTGGTGTGGAGAGCCTGGGACTCACGTCTGAGCATACCCAGCCCACCCGGGGTGAAAATTGCAAAAAACACAGTTGATGGACAGAATGTAGAACAATGTCATACATTCAACCCAGTACAAGGATCTGGGCCTAAATCCATCGTTTTTTTTGCACTCCACACCACCCTGGGTTAGACACTGGCTATATGCAAATCATCTCTGACCCTGTGCCTCATGGGAACAGTCCAGTCCGAACTACCAAGCCATGTCTTTCTCAGACCGGAATCAAGCATCCAAGGACCGGTTTCTGGCTATCAGCCTTCATTCAGCCTGGATAGCTTGACTCCAGTGGTGTGGAGAGCCTGGGACTCACGTCTGAGCATACCCAGCCCAATCGGGGTGAAAATTGCAAAAAACACAGTTGATGGACAGAATGTAGAACAATGTCATACATTCACCCCAGTACAAGGATCTGGGCCTAAATCCATCGTTTTTTTTGCACTCCACACCACCCTGGGTTAGACACTGGCTATATGCAAATCAGCTCTGACCCTGTGCCTCATGGGAACAGTCCAGTCCGAACTACCAAGCCATGTCTTTCCCAGACCGGAATCAAGCATCCAAGGACCGGTTTCTGGCTATCAGCCTTCATTCAGCCTGGATAGCGTGACTCCAGTGGTGTGGAGAGCTTGGGACTCACGTCTGAGCATACCCAGCCCACTCGGGGTGAAAATTGTAAAAAACACAGTTGATGTACAGAATGTAGAACAATGTCATACATTCACCCCAGTACAAGGATCTGGGCCTAAATCCATCTTTTTATGCACTCCACTCCACCCTGGGTTAGACACTGGCTATATGCAAATCAGCTCTGACCCTGTGCCTCATGGGAACAGTCCAGTCCGAACTACCAAGCCATGTCTTTCCCAGACCGGAATCAAGCATCCAAGGACGGGTTTCTGGCTATCAGCCTTCATTCAGCCTGGATAGCTTGACTCCAGTGGTGTGGAGAGCCTGGGACTCACGTCTGAGCATACCCAGCCCACCCGGGGTGAAAATTGCAAAAAACACAGTTGATGGACAGAATGTAGAACAATGTCATACATTCACCCCAGTAAAAGGATCTGGGCCTAAATCCATCGTTTTTTTGCACTCCACACCACCCTGGGTTAGACACTGGCTATATGCAAATCAGCTCTGACCCTGTACCTCATGGGAACAGTCCAGTCCGAACTACCAAGCCATGTCTTTCCCAGACCGGAATCAAGCATCCAAGGACCGGTTTCTGGCTATCAGCCTTTATTCAGCCTGGATAGCTTGACTCCAGTGGTGTGGAGAGCCTGGGACTCACGTCTGAGCATACCCAGCCCACTCGGGGTGAAAATTGCAAAAAACACAGTTGATGGACAGAATGTAGAACAATGTCATACATTCACCCCAGTACAAGGATCTGGGCCTAAATCCATCGTTTTTTTGCACTCCACACCACCCTGTGTTAGACACTGGCTATATGCAAATCAGCTCTGACCCTGTGCCTCATGGGAACAGTCCAGTCCGAACTACCAAGCCATGTCTTTCCCAGACCGGAATCAAGCATCCAAGGACGGGTTTCTGGCTATCAGCCTTCATTCAGCCTGGATAGCTTGACTCCAGTGGTGTGGAGAGCCTGGGACTCACGTCTGAGCATACCCAGCCCACCCGGGGTGAAAATTGTAAAAAACACAGTTGATGGACAGAATGTAGAACAATGTCATACATTCAACCCAGTACAAGGATCTGGGCCTAAATCCATCATTTTTTTTGCACTCCACACCACCCTGGGTTAGACACTGGCTATATGCAAATCATCTCTGACCCTGTGCCTCATGGGAACAGTCCAGTCCGAACTACCAAGCCATGTCTTTCCCAGACCGGAATCAAGCATCCAAGGACCGGTTTCTGGCTATCAGCCTTCATTCAGCCTGGATAGCGTGACTCCAGTGGTGTGGAGAGCTTGGGACTCACGTCTGAGCATACCCAGCCCACTCGGGGTGAAAATTGTAAAAAACACAGTTGATGTACAGAATGTAGAACAATGTCATACATTCACCCCAGTACAAGGATCTGGGCCTAAATCCATCTTTTTATGCACTCCACTCCACCCTGGGTTAGACACTGGCTATATGCAAATCAGATCTGATCCTGTGCCTCATGGGAACAGTCCAGTCCGAACTACCAAGCCATGTCTTTCCCAGACCGGAATCAAGCATCCAAGGACCGGTTTCTGGCTATCAGCCTTTATTCAGCCTGGATAGCTTGACTCCAGTGGTGTGGAGAGCCTGGGACTCACATCTGAGCATACCCAGCCCACTCGGGGTGAAAATTGCAAAAAACACAGTTGATGGACAGAATGTAGAACAATGTCATACATTCACCCCAGTACAAGGATCTGGGCCTAAATCCATCGTTTTTTTGCACTCCACACCACCCTGTGTTAGACACTGGCTATATGCAAATCAGCTCTGACCCTGTGCCTCATGGGAACAGTCCAGTCCGAACTACCAAGCCATGTCTTTCCCAGACCGGAATCAAGCATCCAAGAACCGGTTTCTGGCTATCAGACTTCATTCAGCCTGGATAGCTTGACTCTTGTGGTGTGGAGAGCCTGGGACTCACGTCTGAGCATACCCAGCCCACTCGGTGTGAAAATTGCAAAAAACACAGTTGATGGACAGAATGTAGAACAATGTCATACATTCACCCCAGCACAAGGATATGGGCCTAAATCCATCGTTTTTTTGCACTCCACACCACCCTGGGTTAGACACTGGCTATATGCAAATCAGGTCTGACCCTGTGCCTCATGGGAACAGTCCAGTCCGAACTACCAAGCCATGTCTTTCCCAGACCGGAATCAAGCATCCAAGGACCGGTTTTTGGCTATCAGCCTTCATTCAGCCTGGATAGCTTGACTCCAGTGGTGTGGAGAGCCTGGGACTCACGTCTGAGCATACCCAGCCCACTTGGGGTGAAAATTGCAAAAAACACAGTTGATGGACAGAATGTAGAACAATGTCATACATTCACCCCAGTACAAGGATCTGGGCCTAAATCCATCGTTTTTTTGCACTCCACACCACCCTGTGTTAGACACTGGCTATATGCAAATCATCTCTGACCCTGTGCCTCATGGGAACAGTCCAGTCCGAACTACCAAGCCATGTCTTTCCCAGACCGGAATCAAGCATCCAAGAACCGGTTTCTGGCTATCAGACTTCATTCAGCCTGGATAGCTTGACTCTTGTGGTGTGGAGAGCCTGGGACTCACGTCTGAGCATACCCAGCCCACTCGGTGTGAAAATTGCAAAAAACACAGTTGATGGACAGAATGTAGAACAATGTCATACATTCACCCCAGCACAAGGATATGGGCCTAAATCCATCGTTTTTTTGCACTCCACACCACCCTGGGTTAGACACTGGCTATATGCAAATCAGGTCTGACCCTGTGCCTCATGGGAACAGTCCAGTCCGAACTACCAAGCCATGTCTTTCCCAGACCGGAATCAAGCATCCAAGGACCGGTTTTTGGCTATCAGCCTTCATTCAGCCTGGATAGCTTGACTCCAGTGGTGTGGAGAGCCTGGGACTCACGTCTGAGCATACCCAGCCCACTTGGGGTGAAAATTGCAAAAAACACAGTTGATGGACAGAATGTAGAACAATGTCATACATTCACCCCAGTACAAGGATCTGGGCCTAAATCCATTGTTTTATTGCACTCCACACCACCCTGGGTTAGACACTGGCTATATGCAAATCAGCTCTGACCCTGTGCCTCATGGGAACAGTCCAGTCCGAACTACCAAGCCATGTCTTTCCCAGACCGGAATCAAGCATCCAAGGACCGGTTTCTGGCTATCAGCCTCATTCAGCCTGGATAGCTTGACTCCAGTGGTGTGACGAGCCTGGGACTAACGTCTGAGCATACCCAGCCCATTCGGGGTGAAAATTGCAAAAAACACAATTGATGGACAGAATGTAGAACAATGTCATACATTCACCCCAGTACAAGGATCTGGGCCTAAATCCATCGTTTATTTGCACTCCACACCACCCTGGGTTAGACACTGGCTATATGCAAATCAGCTCTGACCCTGTGCCTCATGGGAACAGTCCAGTCCGAACTACCAAGCCATGTCTTTCCCAGACCGGAATCAAGCATCCAAGGACCTGTTTCTGGCTATCAGCCATCATTCAGCCTGGATAGCTTGACTCCAGTGGTGTGGAGAGCCTGGGACTCACGTATGAGCATACCCAGCCCACTCGGGGTGAAAATTGCAAAAAACACAGTTGATGGACAGAATGTAGAACAATGTCATACATTCACCCCAGTACAAGGATCTGGGCCTAAATCCATCGTTTTTTTGCACTCCACACCACCCTGGGTTATACACTGGCTATATGCAAATCATCTCTGACCCTGTGCCTCATGGGAACAGTCCAGTCCGAACTACCAAGCCATGTCTTTCTCAGACCGGAATCAAGCATCCAAGGACCCGTTTCTGGCTATCAGCCTTCATTCAGCCTGGATAGCTTGACTCCAGTGGTGTGGAGAGCCTGGGACTCACGTCTGAGCATACCCAGCCCAATCGGGGTGAAAATTGCAAAAAACACAGTTGATGGACAGAATGTAGAACAATGTCATACATTCACCCCAGTACAAGGATCTGGGCCTAACTCCATCTTTTTTTTTGCACTCCACACCACCCTGGGTTAGACACTGGCTATATGCAAATCAGCTCTGACCCTGTGCCTCATGGGAACAGTCCAGTCCGAACTACCAAGCCATGTCTTTCCCAGACCGGAATCAAGCATCCAAGGACCGGTTTCTGGCTATCAGCCTTCATTCATCCTGGATAGCGTGACTCCAGTGGTGTGGAGAGCTTGGGACTCACGTCTGAGCATACCCAGCCCACTCGGGGTGAAAATTGCAAAAAACAGAGTTGATGTACAGAATGTAGAACAATGTCATACATTCACCCCAGTACAAGGATCTGGGCATAAATCCATCTTTTTATGCACTCCACTCCACCCTTGGTTAGACACTGGCTATATGCAAATCAGCTCTGACCCTGTGCCTCATAGGAACAGTCCAGTCTGAACTACCAAGCCATGTCTTTCCCAGACCGGAATCAAGCATCCAAGGACGGGTTTCTGGCTATCAGCCTTCATTCAGCCTGGATAGCTTGACTCCAGTGGTGTGGAGAGCCTGGGACTCACGTCTGAGCATACCCAGCCCACCCGGGGTGAAAATTGCAAAAAACACAGTTGATGGACAGAATGTAGAACAATGTCATACATTCACCCCAGTACAAGGATCTGGGCCTAAATCCATCGTTTTTTTGCACTCCACACCACCCTGGGTTAGACCCAGGCTATATGCAAATCAGCTCTGACCCTATACCTCATGGGAACAGTCCAGTCCGAACTACCAATCCATGTCTTTCCCAAACCGGAATCAAGCATCCAAGGACCGGTTTCTGGCTATCAGCCTTTATTTAGCCTGGATAGCTTGACTCCAGTGGTGTGGAGAGCCTGGGACTCACGTCTGAGCATACCCAGCCCACTCGGGGTGAAAATTGCAAAAATGCAAGTTGATGGACAGAATGTAGAACAATGTCATACATTCACCCTAGTACAAGGATCTGGGCCTAAATCCATAATTTTTTTGCACTCCACACCACCCTGTGTTAGACACTGGCTATATGCAAATCAGCTCTGACCCTGTGCCTCATGGGAACAGTCCAGTCCGAACTACCAAGCCATGTCTTTCCCAGACCGGAATCAAGCATCCAAGAACCGGTTTCTGGCTATCAGACTTCATTCAGCCTGGATAGCTTGACTTCAGTGGTGTGGAGAGCCTGGGACTCACGTCTGAGCATACCCATCCCTCTCGGTGTGAAAATTGCAAAAAACACAGTTGATGGACAGAACGTAGAATAATGTCATACATTCACCCCAGCACAAGGATCTGGGCCTAAATCCATCGGGTTTTTGCACTCCACACCACCCTGGGTTAGACACTGGCTATATGCAAATCAGCTCTGAACCTGTGCCTCATGGGAACATTCCAGTCCGAACTACCAAGCCATGTCTTTCCCAGACCGGAATCAAGCATCCAAGAACCGGTTTCTGGCTATCAGCCTTCATTCAGCCTGGATAGCTTGACTCCAGTGGTGTGGAGAGCCTGGGACTCACGTCTGAGCATACCCAGCCCACTCGGGGTGAAAATTGCAAAAAACACAGTTGATGGACAGAATGTAGAACAATGTCATACATTCACCCCAGTACAAGGATCTGGGCCTAAATCCATCGTTTTTTTGCACTCCACACCACCCTGGGTTAGACACTGGCTATATGCAAATCAGCTCTGACCCTGTGCCTCATGGGAACAGTCCAGCCGAACTACCAAGCCATGTCTTTCCCAGACCGGAATCAAGCATCCAAGGACCGGTTTTTGGCTATCAGCCTTCATTCAGCCTGGATAGCTTGACTCCAGTGGTGTGGAGAGCCTGGGACTCACGTCTGAGCATACCCAGCCCACTTGGGGTGAAAATTGCAAAAAACACAGTTGATGGACAGAATGTAGAACAATGTCATACATTCACCCCAGTACAAGGATCTGGGCCTAAATCCATCGTTTTATTGCACTCCACACCACCCTGGGTTAGACACTGGCTATATGCAAATCAGCTCTGACCCTGTGCCTCATGGGAACAGTCCAGTCCGAACTACCAAGCCATGTCTTTCCCAGACCGGAATCAAGCATCCAAGGACCGGTTTCTGGCTATCAGCCTCATTCAGCCTGGATAGCTTGACTCCAGTGGTGTGGCGAGCCTGGGACTCACGTCTGAGCATACCCAGCCCATTCGGGGTGAAAATTGCAAAAAACACAATTGATGGACAGAATGTAGAACAATGTCATACATTCACCCCAGTACAAGGATCTGGGCCTAAATCCATCGTTTATTTGCACTCCACACCACCCTGGGTTAGACACTGGCTATATGCAAATCAGCTCTGACCCTGTGCCTCATGGGAACAGTCCAGTCCGAACTACCAAGCCATGTCTTTCCCAGACCGGAATCAAGCATCCAAGGACCTGTTTCTGGCTATCAGCCATCATTCAGCCTGGATAGCTTGACTCCAGTGGTGTGGAGAGCCTGGGACTCACGTATGAGCATACCCAGCCCACTCGGGGTGAAAATTGCAAAAAACACAGTTGATGGACAGAATGTAGAACAATGTCATACATTCACCCCAGTACAAGGATCTGGGCCTAAATCCATCGTTTTTTTGCACTCCACACCACCCTGGGTTATACACTGGATATATGCAAATCATCTCTGACCCTGTGCCTCATGGGAACAGTCCAGTCCGAACTACCAAGCCATGTCTTTCTCAGACCGGAATCAAGCATCCAAGGACCCGTTTCTGGCTATCAGCCTTCATTCAGCCTGGATAGCTTGACTCCAGTGGTGTGGAGAGCCTGGGACTCACGTCTGAGGATACCCAGCCCAATCGGGGTGAAAATTGCAAAAAACACAGTTGATGGACAGAATGTAGAACAATGTCATACATTCACCCCAGTACAAGGATCTGGGCCTAGATCCATCGTTTTTCTTGCACTCCACACCACCCTGGGTTAGACACTGGCTATATGCAAATCAGCTCTGACCCTGTGCCTCATGGGAACAGTCCAGTCCGAACTACCAAGCCATGTCTTTCCCAGACCGGAATCAAGCGTCTAAGGACCGGTTTCTGGCTATCAGCCTTCATTCAGCCTGGATAGCGTGACTCCAGTGGTGTGGAGAGCTTGGGACTCACGTCTGAGCATACCCAGCCCACTCGGGGTGAAAATTGCAAAAAACACAGTTGATGTACAGAATGTAGAACAATGTCATACATTCACCCCAGTACAAGGATCTGGGCATAAATCCATCTTTTTATGCACTCCACTCCACCCTGGGTTAGACACTGGCTATATGCAAATCAGCTCTGACCCTGTGCCTCATGGGAACAGTCCAGTCCGAACTACCAAGCCATGTCTTTCCCAGACCGGAATCAAGCATCCAAGGACGGGTTTCTGGCTATCAGCCTTCATTCAGCCTGGATAGCTTGACTCCAGTGGTGTGGAGAGCCTGGGACTCACGTCTGAGCATACCCAGCCCACCCGGGGTGAAGATTGCAAAAAACACAGTTGATGGACAGAATGTAGAACAATGTCATACATTCACCCCAGTACAAGGATCTGGGCCTAAATCCATCATTTTTTTGCACTCCACACCACCCTGTGTTAGACACTGGCTATATGCAAATCAGCTCTGACCCTGTGCCTCATGGGAACAGTCCAGTCCGAACTACCAAGCCATGTCTTTCCCAGACCGGAATCAAGCATCCAAGAACCGGTTTCTGGCTATCAGACTTCATTCAGCCTGGATAGCTTGACTCCAGTGGTGTGGAGAGCCTGGGACTCACGTCTGAGCATACCCAGCCCTCTCGGTGTGAAAATTGCAAAAAACACAGTTGATGGACAGAATGTAGAATAATGTCATACATTCACCCCAGCACAAGGATCTGGGCCTAAATCCATCGGGTTTTTGCACTCCACACCACCCTGGGTTAGACACTGGCTATATGCAAATCAGCTCTGAACCTGTGCCTCATGGGAACATTCCAGTCCGAACTACCAAGCCATGTCTTTCCCAGACCGGAATCAAGCATCCAAGAACCGGTTTCTGGCTATCAGCCTTCATTCAGCCTGGATAGCTTGACTCCAGTGGTGTGGAGAGCCTGGGACTCACGTCTGAGCATACCCAGCCCACTCGGGGTGAAAATTGCAAAAAACACAGTTGATGGACAGAATGTAGAACAATGTCATACATTCACCCCAGTACAAGGATCTGGGCCTAAATCCATCATTTTTTTGCACTCCACACCACCCTGGGTTAGACACTGGCTATATGCAAATCAGCTCTGACCCTGTGCCTCATGGGAACAGTCCAGCCGAACTACCAAGCCATGTCTTTCCCAGACCGGAATCAAGCATCCAAGGACCGGTTTTTGGCTATCAGCCTTCATTCAGCCTGGATAGCTTGACTCCAGTGGTGTGGAGAGCCTGGGACTCACGTCTGAGCATACCCAGCCCACTTGGGGTGAAAATTGCAAAAAACACAGTTGATGGACAGAATGTAGAACAATGTCATACATTCACCCCAGTACAAGGATCTGGGCCTAAATCCATCGTTTTATTGCACTCCACACCACCCTGGGTTAGACACTGGCTATATGCAAATCAGCTCTGACCCTGTGCCTCATGGGAACAGTCCAGTCCGAACTACCAAGCCATGTCTTTCCCAGACCGGAATCAAGCATCCAAGGACCGGTTTCTGGCTGTCAGCCTCATTCAGCCTGGATAGCTTGACTCCAGTGGTGTGGCGAGCCTGGGACTCACGTCTGAGCATACCCAGCCCATTCGGGGTGAAAATTGCAAAAAACACAATTGATGGACAGAATGTAGAACAATGTCATACATTCACCCCAGTACAAGGATCTGGGCCTAAATCCATCGTTTATTTGCACTCCACACCACCCTGGGTTAGACACTGGCTACATGCAAATCACCTCTGACCCTGTGCCTCTTGGGAAGTCCAGTCCGAACTACCAAGCCATGTCTTTCCCAGACCGGAATCAAGCATCCAAGGACCTGTTTCTGGCTATCAGCCATCATTCAGCCTGGATAGCTTGACTCCAGTGGTGTGGAGAGCCTGGGACTCACGTATGAGCATACCCAGCCCACTCGGGGTGAAAATTGCAAAAAACACAGTTGATGGACAGAATGTAGAACAATGTCATACATTCACCCCAGTACAAGGATCTGGGCCTAAATCCATCGTTTTTTTGCACTCCACACCACCCTGGGTTATACACTGGATATATGCAAATCATCTCTGACCCTGTGCCTCATGGGAACAGTCCAGTCCGAACTACCAAGCCATGTCTTTCTCAGACCGGAATCAAGCATCCAAGGACCCGTTTCTGGCTATCAGCCTTCATTCAGCCTGGATAGCTTGACTCCAGTGGTGTGGAGAGCCTGGGACTCACGTCTGAGCATACCCAGCCCAATCGGGGTGAAAATTGCAAAAAACACAGTTGATGGACAGAATGTAGAACAATGTCATACATTCACCCCAGTACAAGGATCTGGGCCTAAATCCATCGTTTTTTTTGCACTCCACACCACCCTGGGTTAGACACTGGCTATATGCAAATCAGCTCTGACCCTGTGCCTCATGGGAACAGTCCAGTCCGAACTACCAAGCCATGTCTTTCCCAGACCGGAATCAAGCGTCCAAGGACCGGTTTCTGGCTATCAGCCTTCATTCAGCCTGGATAGCGTGACTCCAGTGGTGTGGAGAGCTTGGGACTCACGTCTGAGCATACCCAGCCCACTCGGGGTGAAAATTGCAAAAAGCACAGTTGATGTACAGAATGTAGAACAATGTCATACATTCACCCCAGTACAAGGATCTGGGCATAAATCCATCTTTTTATGCACTCCACTCCACCCTGGGTTAGACACTGGCTATATGCAAATCAGCTCTGACCCTGTGCCTCATAGGAACAGTCCAGTCTGAACTACCAAGCCATGTCTTTCCCAGACCGGAATCAAGCATCCAAGGACCGGTTTCTGGCTATCAGCCTTTATTCAGCCTGGATAGCTTGACTCCAGTGGTGTGGAGAGCCTGGGACTCACGTCTGAGCATACCCAGCCCACTCGGGGTGAAAATTGCAAAAAACACAGTTGATGGACAGAATGTAGAACAATGTCATACATTCACCCTAGTACAAGGATCTGGGAATAAATCCATCGTTTTTTTGCACTCCACACCACCCTGGGTTAGACACTGGCTATATGCAAATCAGCTCTGACCCTGTACCTCATGGGAACAGTCCAGTCCGAACTACCAAGCCATGTCTTTCCCAGACCGGAATCAAGCATCCAAGGACCGGTTTCTGGCTATCAGCCTTTATTCAGCCTGGATAGCTTGACTCCAGTGGTGTGGAGAGCCTGGGACTCACGTCTGAGCATACCCAGCCCACTCGGGGTGAAAATTGCAAAAAACACAGTTGATGGACAGAATGTAGAACAATGTCATACATTCACCCTAGTACAAGGATCTGGGAATAAATCCATCGTTTTTTTGCACTCCACACCACCCTGGGTTAGACACTGGCTATATGCAAATCAGCTCTGACCCTGTACCTCATGGGAACAGTCCAGTCCGAACTACCAAGCCATGTCTTTCCCAGACCGGAATCAAGCATCCAAGGACCGGTTTCTGGCTATCAGCCTTTATTCAGCCTGGATAGCTTGACTCCAGTGGTGTGGAGAGCCTGGGACTCACGTCTGAGCATACCCAGCCCACTCGGGGTGAAAATTGCAAAAAACACAGTTGATGGACAGAATGTAGAACAATGTCATACATTCACCCCAGTACAAGGATCTGGGCCTAAATCCATTGTTTTTTTGCACTCCACACCACCCTGTGTTAGACACTGGCTATATGCAAATCAGCTCTGACCCTGTGCCTCATGGAAACAGTCCAGTCCGAACTACCAAGCCATGTCTTTCCCAGACCGGAATCAAGCATCCAAGAACCGGTTTCTGGCTATCAGACTTCATTCAGCCTGGATAGCTTGACTCCAGTGGTGTGGAGAGCCTGGGACTCACGTCTGAGCATACCCAGCCCACTCGGTGTGAAAATTGCAAAAAACACAGTTGATGGACAGAATGTAGAACAATGTCATACATTCACCCCAGCACAAGGATATGGGCCTAAATCCATCGTTTTTTTGCACTCCACACCACCCTGGGTTAGACACTGGCTATATGCAAATCAGGTCTGACCCTGTGCCTCATGGGAACAGTCCAGTCCGAACTACCAAGCCATGTCTTTCCCAGACCGGAATCAAGCATCCAAGGACCGGTTTTTGGCTATCAGCCTTCATTCAGCCTGGATAGCTTGACTCCAGTGGTGTGGAGAGCCTGGGACTCACGTCTGAGCATACCCAGCCCACCCGGGGTGAAGATTGCAAAAAACACAGTTGATGGACAGAATGTAGAACAATGTCATACATTCACCCCAGTACAAGGATCTGGGCCTAAATCCATCGTTTTTTTTGCACTCCACACCACCCTGGGTTAGACACTGGCTATATGCAAATCAGCTCTGACCCTGTGCCTCATGGGAACAGTCCAGTCCGAACTACCAAGCCATGTCTTTCCCAGACCGGAATCAAGCATCCAAGGACCGGTTTCTGGCTATCAGCCTTCATTCAGCCTGGATAGCGTGACTCCAGTGGTGTGGAGAGCTTGGGACTCACGTCTGAGCATACCCAGCCCACTCGGGGTGAAAATTGCAAAAAACACAGTTGATGGACAGAATGTAGAACAATGTCATACATTCACCCCAGTACAAGGATCTGGGCCTAAATCCATCGTTTTTTTGCACTCCACACCACCCTGGGTTAGACACTGGCTATATGCAAATCAGCTCTGACCCTGTGCCTCATGGGAACAGTCCAGCCGAACTACCAAGCCATGTCTTTCCCAGACCGGAATCAAGCATCCAAGGACCGGTTTTTGGCTATCAGCCTTCATTCAGCCTGGATAGCTTGACTCCAGTGGTGTGGAGAGCCTGGGACTCACGTCTGAGCATACCCAGCCCACTTGGGGTGAAAATTGCAAAAAACACAGTTGATGGGCAGAATGTAGAACAATGTCATACATTCACCCCAGTACAAGGATCTGGGCCTAAATCCATCGTTTTATTGCACTCCACACCACCCTGGGTTAGACACTGGCTATATGCAAATCAGCTCTGACCCTGTGCCTCATGGGAACAGTCCAGTCCGAACTACCAAGCCATGTCTTTCCCAGACCGGAATCAAGCATCCAAGGACCGGTTTCTGGCTATCAGCCTCATTCAGCCTGGATAGCTTGACTCCAGTGGTGTGGCGAGCCTGGGACTCACGTCTGAGCATACCCAGCCCATTCGGGGTGAAAATTGCAAAAAACACAATTGATGGACAGAATGTAGAACAATGTCATACATTCACCCCAGTACAAGGATCTGGGCCTAAATCCATCGTTTATTTGCACTCCACACCACCCTGGGTTAGACACTGGCTATATGCAAATCAGCTCTGACCCTGTGCCTCATGGGAACAGTCCAGTCCGAACTACCAAGCCATGTCTTTCCCAGACCGGAATCAAGCATCCAAGGACCTGTTTCTGGCTATCAGCCATCATTCAGCCTGGATAGCTTGACTCCAGTGGTGTGGAGAGCCTGGGACTCACGTATGAGCATACCCAGCCCACTCGGGGTGAAAATTGCAAAAAACACAGTTGATGGACAGAATGTAGAACAATGTCATACATTCACCCCAGTACAAGGATCTGGGCCTAAATCCATCGTTTTTTTGCACTCCACACCACCCTGGGTTATACACTGGATATATGCAAATCATCTCTGACCCTGTGCCTCATGGGAACAGTCCAGTCCGAACTACCAAGCCATGTCTTTCTCAGACCGGAATCAAGCATCCAAGGACCCGTTTCTGGCTATCAGCCTTCATTCAGCCTGGATAGCTTGACTCCAGTGGTGTGGAGAGCCTGGGACTCACGTCTGAGGATACCCAGCCCAATCGGGGTGAAAATTGCAAAAAACACAGTTGATGGACAGAATGTAGAACAATGTCATACATTCACCCCAGTACAAGGATCTGGGCCTAGATCCATCGTTTTTCTTGCACTCCACACCACCCTGGGTTAGACACTGGCTATATGCAAATCAGCTCTGACCCTGTGCCTCATGGGAACAGTCCAGTCCGAACTACCAAGCCATGTCTTTCCCAGACCGGAATCAAGCGTCCAAGGACCGGTTTCTGGCTATCAGCCTTCATTCAGCCTGGATAGCGTGACTCCAGTGGTGTGGAGAGCTTGGGACTCACGTCTGAGCATACCCAGCCCACTCGGGGTGAAAATTGCAAAAAACACAGTTGATGTACAGAATGTAGAACAATGTCATACATTCACCCCAGTACAAGGATCTGGGCATAAATCCATCTTTTTATGCACTCCACTCCACCCTGGGTTAGACACTGGCTATATGCAAATCAGCTCTGACCCTGTGCCTCATGGGAACAGTCCAGTCCGAACTACCAAGCCATGTCTTTCCCAGACCGGAATCAAGCATCCAAGGACGGGTTTCTGGCTATCAGCCTTCATTCAGCCTGGATAGCTTGACTCCAGTGGTGTGGAGAGCCTGGGACTCACGTCTGAGCATACCCAGCCCACCCGGGGTGAAGATTGCAAAAAACACAGTTGATGGACAGAATGTAGAACAATGTCATACATTCACCCCAGTACAAGGATCTGGGCCTAAATCCATCATTTTTTTGCACTCCACACCACCCTGTGTTAGACACTGGCTATATGCAAATCAGCTCTGACCCTGTGCCTCATGGGAACAGTCCAGTCCGAACTACCAAGCCATGTCTTTCCCAGACCGGAATCAAGCATCCAAGAACCGGTTTCTGGCTATCAGACTTCATTCAGCCTGGATAGCTTGACTCCAGTGGTGTGGAGAGCCTGGGACTCACGTCTGAGCATACCCAGCCCTCTCGGTGTGAAAATTGCAAAAAACACAGTTGATGGACAGAATGTAGAATAATGTCATACATTCACCCCAGCACAAGGATCTGGGCCTAAATCCATCGGGTTTTTGCACTCCACACCACCCTGGGTTAGACACTGGCTATATGCAAATCAGCTCTGAACCTGTGCCTCATGGGAACATTCCAGTCCGAACTACCAAGCCATGTCTTTCCCAGACCGGAATCAAGCATCCAAGAACCGGTTTCTGGCTATCAGCCTTCATTCAGCCTGGATAGCTTGACTCCAGTGGTGTGGAGAGCCGGGGACCCACGTCTGAGCATACCCAGCCCACTCGGGGTGAAAATTGCAAAAAACACAGTTGATGGACAGAATGTAGAACAATGTCATACATTCACCCCAGTACAAGGATCTGGGCCTAAATCCATCATTTTTTTGCACTCCACACCACCCTGGGTTAGACACTGGCTATATGCAAATCAGCTCTGACCCTGTGCCTCATGGGAACAGTCCAGCCGAACTACCAAGCCATGTCTTTCCCAGACCGGAATCAAGCATCCAAGGACCGGTTTTTGGCTATCAGCCTTCATTCAGCCTGGATAGCTTGACTCCAGTGGTGTGGAGAGCCTGGGACTCACGTCTGAGCATACCCAGCCCACTTGGGGTGAAAATTGCAAAAAACACAGTTGATGGACAGAATGTAGAACAATGTCATACATTCACCCCAGTACAAGGATCTGGGCCTAAATCCATCGTTTTATTGCACTCCACACCACCCTGGGTTAGACACTGGCTATATGCAAATCAGCTCTGACCCTGTGCCTCATGGGAACAGTCCAGTCCGAACTACCAAGCCATGTCTTTCCCAGACCGGAATCAAGCATCCAAGGACCGGTTTCTGGCTATCAGCCTCATTCAGCCTGGATAGCTTGACTCCAGTGGTGTGGCGAGCCTGGGACTCACGTCTGAGCATACCCAGCCCATTCGGGGTGAAAATTGCAAAAAACACAATTGATGGACAGAATGTAGAACAATGTCATACATTCACCCCAGTACAAGGATCTGGGCCTAAATCCATCGTTTATTTGCACTCCACACCACCCTGGGTTAGACACTGGCTATATGCAAATCACCTCTGACCCTGTGCCTCTTGGGAAGTCCAGTCCGAACTACCAAGCCATGTCTTTCCCAGACCGGAATCAAGCATCCAAGGACCTGTTTCTGGCTATCAGCCATCATTCAGCCTGGATAGCTTGACTCCAGTGGTGTGGAGAGCCTGGGACTCACGTATGAGCATACCCAGCCCACTCGGGGTGAAAATTGCAAAAAACACAGTTGATGGACAGAATGTAGAACAATGTCATACATTCACCCCAGTACAAGGATCTGGGCCTAAATCCATCGTTTTTTTGCACTCCACACCACCCTGGGTTATACACTGGATATATGCAAATCATCTCTGACCCTGTGCCTCATGGGAACAGTCCAGTCCGAACTACCAAGCCATGTCTTTCTCAGACCGGAATCAAGCATCCAAGGACCCGTTTCTGGCTATCAGCCTTCATTCAGCCTGGATAGCTTGACTCCAGTGGTGTGGAGAGCCTGGGACTCACGTCTGAGCATACCCAGCCCAATCGGGGTGAAAATTGCAAAAAACACAGTTGATGGACAGAATGTAGAACAATGTCATACATTCACCCCAGTACAAGGATCTGGGCCTAAATCCATCGTTTTTTTTGCACTCCACACCACCCTGGGTTAGACACTGGCTATATGCAAATCAGCTCTGACCCTGTGCCTCATGGGAACAGTCCAGTCCGAACTACCAAGCCATGTCTTTCCCAGACCGGAATCAAGCGTCCAAGGACCGGTTTCTGGCTATCAGCCTTCATTCAGCCTGGATAGCGTGACTCCAGTGGTGTGGAGAGCTTGGGACTCACGTCTGAGCATACCCAGCCCACTCGGGGTGAAAATTGCAAAAAGCACAGTTGATGTACAGAATGTAGAACAATGTCATACATTCACCCCAGTACAAGGATCTGGGCATAAATCCATCTTTTTATGCACTCCACTCCACCCTGGGTTAGACACTGGCTATATGCAAATCAGCTCTGACCCTGTGCCTCATAGGAACAGTCCAGTCTGAACTACCAAGCCATGTCTTTCCCAGACCGGAATCAAGCATCCAAGGACCGGTTTCTGGCTATCAGCCTTTATTCAGCCTGGATAGCTTGACTCCAGTGGTGTGGAGAGCCTGGGACTCACGTCTGAGCATACCCAGCCCACTCGGGGTGAAAATTGCAAAAAACACAGTTGATGGACAGAATGTAGAACAATGTCATACATTCACCCTAGTACAAGGATCTGGGAATAAATCCATCGTTTTTTTGCACTCCACACCACCCTGGGTTAGACACTGGCTATATGCAAATCAGCTCTGACCCTGTACCTCATGGGAACAGTCCAGTCCGAACTACCAAGCCATGTCTTTCCCAGACCGGAATCAAGCATCCAAGGACCGGTTTCTGGCTATCAGCCTTTATTCAGCCTGGATAGCTTGACTCCAGTGGTGTGGAGAGCCTGGGACTCACGTCTGAGCATACCCAGCCCACTCGGGGTGAAAATTGCAAAAAACACAGTTGATGGACAGAATGTAGAACAATGTCATACATTCACCCCAGTACAAGGATCTGGGCCTAAATCCATTGTTTTTTTGCACTCCACACCACCCTGTGTTAGACACTGGCTATATGCAAATCAGCTCTGACCCTGTGCCTCATGGAAACAGTCCAGTCCGAACTACCAAGCCATGTCTTTCCCAGACCGGAATCAAGCATCCAAGAACCGGTTTCTGGCTATCAGACTTCATTCAGCCTGGATAGCTTGACTCCAGTGGTGTGGAGAGCCTGGGACTCACGTCTGAGCATACCCAGCCCACTCGGTGTGAAAATTGCAAAAAACACAGTTGATGGACAGAATGTAGAACAATGTCATACATTCACCCCAGCACAAGGATATGGGCCTAAATCCATCGTTTTTTTGCACTCCACACCACCCTGGGTTAGACACTGGCTATATGCAAATCAGGTCTGACCCTGTGCCTCATGGGAACAGTCCAGTCCGAACTACCAAGCCATGTCTTTCCCAGACCGGAATCAAGCATCCAAGGACCGGTTTTTGGCTATCAGCCTTCATTCAGCCTGCATAGCTTGACTCCAGTGGTGTGGAGAGCCTGGGACTCACGTCTGAGCATACCCAGCCCACCCGGGGTGAAGATTGCAAAAAACACAGTTGATGGACAGAATGTAGAACAATGTCATACATTCACCCCAGTACAAGGATCTGGGCCTAAATCCATCGTTTTTTTTGCACTCCACACCACCCTGGGTTAGACACTGGCTATATGCAAATCAGCTCTGACCCTGTGCCTCATGGGAACAGTCCAGTCCGAACTACCAAGCCATGTCTTTCCCAGACCGGAATCAAGCATCCAAGGACCGGTTTCTGGCTATCAGCCTTCATTCAGCCTGGATAGCGTGACTCCAGTGGTGTGGAGAGCTTGGGACTCACGTCTGAGCATACCCAGCCCACACGGGGTGAAAATTGCAAAAAACACAGTTGATGTACAGAATGTAGAACAATGTCATACATTCACCCCAGTACAAGGATCTGGGCCTAAATCCATCTTTTTATGCACTCCACTCCACCCTGGGTTAGACACTGGCTATATGCAAATCAGCTCTGACCCTGTGCCTCATGGGAACAGTCCAGTCCGAACTACCAAGCCATGTCTTTCCCAGACCGGAATCAAGCATCCAAGGACGGGTTTCTGGCTATCAGCCTTCATTCAGCCTGGATAGCTTGACTCCAGTGGTGTGGAGAGCCTGGGACTCACGTCTGAGCATACCCAGCCCTCTCGGTGTGAAAATTGCAAAAAACACAGTTGATGGACAGAACGTAGAATAATGTCATACATTCACCCCAGCACAAGGATCTGGGCCTAAATCCATCGGGTTTTTGCACTCCACACCACCCTGGGTTAGACACTGGCTATATGCAAATCAGCTCTGAACCTGTGCCTCATGGGAACATTCCAGTCCGAACTACCAAGCCATGTCTTTCCCAGACCGGAATCAAGCATCCAAGAACCGGTTTCTGGCTATCAGCCTTCATTCAGCCTGGATAGCTTGACTCCAGTGGTGTGGAGAGCCTGGGACTCACGTCTGAGCATACCCAGCCCACTCGGGGTGAAAATTGCAAAAAACACAGTTGATGGACAGAATGTAGAACAATGTCATACATTCACCCCAGTACAAGGATCTGGGCCTAAATCCATCGTTTTTTTGCACTCCACACCACCCTGGGTTAGACACTGGCTATATGCAAATCAGCTCTGACCCTGTGCCTCATGGGAACAGTCCAGCCGAACTACCAAGCCATGTCTTTCCCAGACCGGAATCAAGCATCCAAGGACCGGTTTTTGGCTATCAGCCTTCATTCAGCCTGGATAGCTTGACTCCAGTGGTGTGGAGAGCCTGGGACTCACGTCTGAGCATACCCAGCCCACTTGGGGTGAAAATTGCAAAAAACACAGTTGATGGACAGAATGTAGAACAATGTCATACATTCACCCCAGTACAAGGATCTGGGCTTAAATCCATCGTTTTATTGCACTCCACACCACCCTGGGTTAGACACTGGCTATATGCAAATCAGCTCTGACCCTGTGCCTCATGGGAACAGTCCAGTCCGAACTACCAAGCCATGTCTTTCCCAGACCGGAATCAAGCATCCAAGGACCGGTTTCTGGCTATCAGCCTCATTCAGCCTGGATAGCTTGACTCCAGTGGTGTGGCGAGCCTGGGACTCACGTCTGAGCATACCCAGCCCATTCGGGGTGAAAATTGCAAAAAACACAATTGATGGACAGAATGTAGAACAATGTCATACATTCACCCCAGTACAAGGATCTGGGCCTAAATCCATCGTTTATTTGCACTCCACACCACCCTGGGTTAGACACTGGCTATATGCAAATCAGCTCTGACCCTGTGCCTCATGGGAACAGTCCAGTCCGAACTACCAAGCCATGTCTTTCCCAGACCGGAATCAAGCATCCAAGGACCTGTTTCTGGCTATCAGCCATCATTCAGCCTGGATAGCTTGACTCCAGTGGTGTGGAGAGCCTGGGACTCACGTATGAGCATACCCAGCCCACTCGGGGTGAAAATTGCAAAAAACACAGTTGATGGACAGAATGTAGAACAATGTCATACATTCACCCCAGTACAAGGATCTGGGCCTAAATCCATCGTTTTTTTGCACTCCACACCACCCTGGGTTATACACTGGATATATGCAAATCATCTCTGACCCTGTGCCTCATGGGAACAGTCCAGTCCGAACTACCAAGCCATGTCTTTCTCAGACCGGAATCAAGCATCCAAGGACCCGTTTCTGGCTATCAGCCTTCATTCAGCCTGGATAGCTTGACTCCAGTGGTGTGGAGAGCCTGGGACTCACGTCTGAGGATACCCAGCCCAATCGGGGTGAAAATTGCAAAAAACACAGTTGATGGACAGAATGTAGAACAATGTCATACATTCACCCCAGTACAAGGATCTGGGCCTAAATCCATCGTTTTTCTTGCACTCCACACCACCCTGGGTTAGACACTGGCTATATGCAAATCAGCTCTGACCCTGTGCCTCATGGGAACAGTCCAGTCCGAACTACCAAGCCATGTCTTTCCCAGACCGGAATCAAGCGTCCAAGGACCGGTTTCTGGCTATCAGCCTTCATTCAGCCTGGATAGCGTGACTCCAGTGGTGTGGAGAGCTTGGGACTCACGTCTGAGCATACCCAGCCCACTCGGGGTGAAAATTGCAAAAAACACAGTTGATGTACAGAATGTAGAACAATGTCATACATTCACCCCAGTACAAGGATCTGGGCATAAATCCATCTTTTTATGCACTCCACTCCACCCTGGGTTAGACACTGGCTATATGCAAATCAGCTCTGACCCTGTGCCTCATGGGAACAGTCCAGTCCGAACTACCAAGCCATGTCTTTCCCAGACCGGAATCAAGCATCCAAGGACCGGTTTCTGGCTATCAGCCTTCATTCAGCCTGGATAGCTTGACTCCAGTGGTGTGGAGAGCCTGGGACTCACGTCTGAGCATACCCAGCCCACCCGGGGTGAAGATTGCAAAAAACACAGTTGATGGACAGAATGTAGAACAATGTCATACATTCACCCCAGTACAAGGATCTGGGCCTAAATCCATCATTTTTTTGCACTCCACACCACCCTGTGTTAGACACTGGCTATATGCAAATCAGCTCTGACCCTGTGCCTCATGGGAACAGTCCAGTCCGAACTACCAAGCCATGTCTTTCCCAGACCAGAATCAAGCATCCAAGAACCGGTTTCTGGCTATCAGACTTCATTCAGCCTGGATAGCTTGACTCCAGTGGTGTGGAGAGCCTGGGACTCACGTCTGAGCATACCCAGCCCTCTCGGTGTGAAAATTGCAAAAAACACAGTTGATGGACAGAATGTAGAATAATGTCATACATTCACCCCAGCACAAGGATCTGGGCCTAAATCCATCGTTTTTTTGCACTCCACACCACCCTGGGTTAGACACTGGCTATATGCAAATCAGGGTTGACCCTGTGCCTCATGGGAACAGTCCAGTCCGAACTACCAAGCCATGTCTTTCCCAGACCGGAATCAAGCATCCAAGGACCGGTTTTTGGCTATCAGCCTTCATTCAGCCTGGATAGCTTGACTCCAGTGGTGTGGAGAGCCTGGGACTCACGTCTGAGCATACCCAGCCCACTTGGGGTGAAAATTGCAAAAAACACAGTTGATGGACAGAATGTAGAACAATGTCATACATTCACCCCAGTACAAGGATCTGGGCCTAAATCCATCGTTTTATTGCACTCCACACCACCCTGGGTTAGACACTGGCTATATGCAAATCAGCTCTGACCCTGTGCCTCATGGGAACAGTCCAGTCCGAACTACCAAGCCATGTCTTTCCCAGACCGGAATCAAGCATCCAAGGACCGGTTTCTGGCTATCAGCCTTATTCAGCCTGGATAGCTTGACTCCAGTGGTGTGGCGAGCCTGGGACTCACGTCTGAGCATACCCAGCCCATTCGGGGTGAAAATTGCAAAAAACACAATTGATGGACAGAATGTAGAACAATGTCATACATTCACCCCAGTACAAGGATCTGGGCCTAAATCCATCGTTTATTTGCACTCCACACCACCCTGGGTTAGACACTGGCTATATGCAAATCACCTCTGACCCTGTGCCTCATGGGAAGTCCAGTCCGAACTACCAAGCCATGTCTTTCCCAGACCGGAATCAAGCATCCAAGGACCTGTTTCTGGCTATCAGCCATCATTCAGCCTGGATAGCTTGACTCCAGTGGTGTGGAGAGCCTGGGACTCACGTATGAGCATACCCAGCCCACTCGGGGTGAAAATTGCAAAAAACACAGTTGATGGACAGAATGTAGAACAATGTCATACATTCACCCCAGTACAAGGATCTGGGCCTAAATCCATCGTTTTTTTGCACTCCACACCACCCTGGGTTATACACTGGATATATGCAAATCATCTCTGACCCTGTGCCTCATGGGAACAGTCCAGTCCGAACTACCAAGCCATGTCTTTCTCAGACCGGAATCAAGCATCCAAGGACCCGTTTCTGGCTATCAGCCTTCATTCAGCCTGGATAGCTTGACTCCAGTGGTGTGGAGAGCCT
Source organism: Lissotriton helveticus (assembly GCF_964261635.1). NCBI lineage: Eukaryota > Metazoa > Chordata > Amphibia > Caudata > Salamandridae > Lissotriton > Lissotriton helveticus. The sequence goes on from NC_136068.1 coordinate 1,796,138,485, forward strand.
GGGACTCACGTCTGAGCATACCCAGCCCAATCGGGGTGAAAATTGCAAAAAACACAGTTGATGGACAGAATGTAGAACAATGTCATACATTCACCCCAGTACAAGGATCTGGGCCTAAATCCATCGTTTTTTTTGCACTCCACACCACCCTGGGTTAGACACTGGCTATATGCAAATCAGCTCTGACCCTGTGCCTCATGGGAACAGTCCAGTCCGAACTACCAAGCCATGTCTTTCCCAGACCGGAATCAAGCGTCCAAGGACCGGTTTCTGGCTATCAGCCTTCATTCAGCCTGGATAGCGTGACTCCAGTGGTGTGGAGAGCTTGGGACTCACGTCTGAGCATACCCAGCCCACTCGGGGTGAAAATTGCAAAAAGCACAGTTGATGTACAGAATGTAGAACAATGTCATACATTCACCCCAGTACAAGGATCTGGGCATAAATCCATCTTTTTATGCACTCCACTCCACCCTGGGTTAGACACTGGCTATATGCAAATCAGCTCTGACCCTGTGCCTCATAGGAACAGTCCAGTCTGAACTACCAAGCCATGTCTTTCCCAGACCGGAATCAAGCATCCAAGGACCGGTTTCTGGCTATCAGCCTTTATTCAGCCTGGATAGCTTGACTCCAGTGGTGTGGAGAGCCTGGGACTCACGTCTGAGCATACCCAGCCCACTCGGGGTGAAAATTGCAAAAAACACAGTTGATGGACAGAATGTAGAACAATGTCATACATTCACCCTAGTACAAGGATCTGGGAATAAATCCATCGTTTTTTTGCACTCCACACCACCCTGGGTTAGACACAGGCTATATGCAAATCAGCTCTGACCCTGTACCTCATGGGAACAGTCCAGTCCGAACTACCAAGCCATGTCTTTCCCAGACCGGAATCAAGCATCCAAGGACCGGTTTCTGGCTATCAGCCTTTATTCAGCCTGGATAGCTTGACTCCAGTGGTGTGGAGAGCCTGGGACTCACGTCTGAGCATACCCAGCCCACTCGGGGTGAAAATTGCAAAAAACACAGTTGATGGACAGAATGTAGAACAATGTCATACATTCACCCCAGTACAAGGATCTGGGCCTAAATCCATTGTTTTTTTGCACTCCACACCACCCTGTGTTAGACACTGGCTATATGCAAATCAGCTCTGACCCTGTGCCTCATGGGAACAGTCCAGTCCGAACTACCAAGCCATGTCTTTCCCAGACCGGAATCAAGCATCCAAGAACCGGTTTCTGGCTATCAGACTTCATTCAGCCTGGATAGCTTGACTCCAGTGGTGTGGAGAGCCTGGGACTCACGTCTGAGCATACCCAGCCCACTCGGTGTGAAAATTGCAAAAAACACAGTTGATGGACAGAATGTAGAACAATGTCATACATTCACCCCAGCACAAGGATATGGGCCTAAATCCATCGTTTTTTTGCACTCCACACCACCCTGGGTTAGACACTGGCTATATGCAAATCAGGGTTGACCCTGTGCCTCATGGGAACAGTCCAGTCCGAACTACCAAGCCATGTCTTTCCCAGACCGGAATCAAGCATCCAAGGACCGGTTTTTGGCTATCAGCCTTCATTCAGCCTGGATAGCTTGACTCCAGTGGTGTGGAGAGCCTGGGACTCACGTCTGAGCATACCCAGCCCACTTGGGGTGAAAATTGCAAAAAACACAGTTGATGGACAGAATGTAGAACAATGTCATACATTCACCCCAGTACAAGGATCTGGGCCTAAATCCATCGTTTATTTGCACTCCACACCACCCTGGGTTAGACACTGGCTATATGCAAATCAGCTCTGACCCTGTGCCTCATGGGAACAGTCCAGTCCGAACTACCAAGCCATGTCTTTCCCAGACCGGAATCAAGCATCCAAGGACCTGTTTCTGGCTATCAGCCATCATTCAGCCTGGATAGCTTGACTCCAGTGGTGTGGAGAGCCTGGGACTCACGTATGAGCATACCCAGCCCACTCGGGGTGAAAATTGCAAAAAACACAGTTGATGGACAGAATGTAGAACAATGTCATACATTCACCCCAGTACAAGGATCTGGGCCTAAATCCATCGTTTTTTTGCACTCCACACCACCCTGGGTTATACACTGGCTATATGCAAATCATCTCTGACCCTGTGCCTCATGGGAACAGTCCAGTCCGAACTACCAAGCCATGTCTTTCTCAGACCGGAATCAAGCATCCAAGGACCCGTTTCTGGCTATCAGCCTTCATTCAGCCTGGATAGCTTGACTCCAGTGGTGTGGAGAGCCTGGGACTCACGTCTGAGCATACCCAGCCCATTCGGGGTGAAAATTGCAAAAAACACAATTGATGGACAGAATGTAGAACAATGTCATACATTCACCCCAGTACAAGGATCTGGGCCTAAATCCATTGTTTTATTGCACTCCACACCACCCTGGGTTAGACACTGGCTATATGCAAATCAGCTCTGACCCTGTGCCTCATGGGAACAGTCCAGTCCGAACTACCAAGCCATGTCTTTCCCAGACCGGAATCAAGCATCCAAGGACCGGTTTCTGGCTATCAGCCTCATTCAGCCTGGATAGCTTGACTCCAGTGGTGTGGCGAGCCTGGGACTAACGTCTGAGCATACCCAGCCCATTCGGGGTGAAAATTGCAAAAAACACAATTGATGGACAGAATGTAGAACAATGTCATACATTCACCCCAGTACAAGGATCTGGGCCTAAATCCATCGTTTATTTGCACTCCACACCACCCTGGGTTAGACACTGGCTATATGCAAATCAGCTCTGACCCTGTGCCTCATGGGAACATTCCAGTCCGAACTACCAAGCCATGTCTTTCCCAGACCGGAATCAAGCATCCAAGGACCTGTTTCTGGCTATCAGCCATCATTCAGCCTGGATAGCTTGACTCCAGTGGTGTGGAGAGCCTGGGACTCACGTATGAGCATACCCAGCCCACTCGGGGTGAAAATTGCAAAAAACACAGTTGATGGACAGAATGTAGAACAATGTCATACATTCACCCCAGTACAAGGATCTGGGCCTAAATCCATCGTTTTTTTGCACTCCACACCACCCTGGGTTATACACTGGCTATATGCAAATCATCTCTGACCCTGTGCCTCATGGGAACAGTCCAGTCCGAACTACCAAGCCATGTCTTTCTCAGACCGGAATCAAGCATCCAAGGACCCGTTTCTGGCTATCAGCCTTCATTCAGCCTGGATAGCTTGACTCCAGTGGTGTGGAGAGCCTGGGACTCACGTCTGAGCATACCCAGCCCAATCGGGGTGAAAATTGCAAAAAACACAGTTGATGGACAGAATGTAGAACAATGTCATACATTCACCCCAGTACAAGGATCTGGGCCTAAATCCATTGTTTTATTGCACTCCACACCACCCTGGGTTAGACACTGGCTATATGCAAACCAGCTCTGACCCTGTGCCTCATGGGAACAGTCCAGTCCGAACTACCAAGCCATGTCTTTCCCAGACCGGAATCAAGCATCCAAGGACCGGTTTCTGGCTATCAGCCTCATTCAGCCTGGATAGCTTGACTCCAGTGGTGTGGCGAGCCTGGGACTAACGTCTGAGCATACCCAGCCCATTCGGGGTGAAAATTGCAAAAAACACAATTGATGGACAGAATGTAGAACAATGTCATACATTCACCCCAGTACAAGGATCTGGGCCTAAATCCATCGTTTATTTGCACTCCACACCACCCTGGGTTAGACACTGGCTATATGCAAATCAGCTCTGACCCTGTGCCTCATGGGAACATTCCAGTCCGAACTACCAAGCCATGTCTTTCCCAGACCGGAATCAAGCATCCAAGGACCTGTTTCTGGCTATCAGCCATCATTCAGCCTGGATAGCTTGACTCCAGTGGTGTGGAGAGCCTGGGACTCAAGTATGAGCATACCCAGCCCACTCGGGGTGAAAATTGCAAAAAACACAGTTGATGGACAGAATGTAGAACAATGTCATACATTCACCCCAGTACAAGGATCTGGGCCTAAATCCATCGTTTTTTTGCACTCCACACCACCCTGGGTTATACACTGGCTATATGCAAATCATCTCTGACCCTGTGCCTCATGGGAACAGTCCAGTCCGAACTACCAAGCCATGTCTTTCTCAGACCGGAATCAAGCATCCAAGGACCCATTTCTGGCTATCAGCCTTCATTCAGCCTGGATAGCTTGACTCCAGTGGTGTGGAGAGCCTGGGACTCACGTCTGAGCATACCCAGCCCAATCGGGGTGAAAATTGCAAAAAACACAGTTGATGGACAGAATGTAGAACAATGTCATACATTCACCCCAGTACAAGGATCTGGGCCTAACTCCATCTTTTTTTTTGCACTCCACACCACCCTGGGTTAGACACTGGCTATATGCAAATCAGCTCTGACCCTGTGCCTCATGGGAACAGTCCAGTCCGAACTACCAAGCCATGTCTTTCCCAGACCGGACTCAAGCATCCAAGGACCGGTTTCTGGCTATCAGCCTTCATTCAGCCTGGATAGCGTGACTCCAGTGGTGTGGAGAGCTTGGGACTCACGTCTGAGCATACCCAGCCCACTCGGGGTGAAAATTGCAAAAAACAGAGTTGATGTACAGAATGTAGAACAATGTCATACATTCACCCCAGTACAAGGATCTGGGCATAAATCCATCTTTTTATGCACTCCACTCCACCCTGGGTTAGACACTGGCTATATGCAAATCAGCTCTGACCCTGTGCCTCATAGGAACAGTCCAGTCTGAACTACCAAGCCATGTCTTTCCCAGACCGGAATCAAGCATCCAAGGACGGGTTTCTGGCTATCAGCCTTCATTCAGCCTGGATAGCTTGACTCCAGTGGTGTGGAGAGCCTGGGACTCACGTCTGAGCATACCCAGCCCACCCAGGGTGAAAATTGCAAAAAACACAGTTGATGGACAGAATGTAGAACAATGTCATACATTCACCCCAGTACAAGGATCTGGGCCTAAATCCATCGTTTTTTTGCACTCCACACCACCCTGGGTTAGACCCAGGCTATATGCAAATCAGCTCTGACCCTATACCTCATGGGAACAGTCCAGTCCGAACTACCAAGCCATGTCTTTCCCAAACCGGAATCAAGCATCCAAGGACCGGTTTCTGGCTATCAGCCTTTATTTAGCCTGGATAGCTTGACTCCAGTGGTGTGGAGAGCCTGGGACTCACGTCTGAGCATACCCAGCCCACTCGGGGTGAAAATTGCAAAAATGCAAGTTGATGGACAGAATGTAGAACAATGTCATACATTCACCCCAGTACAAGGATCTGGGCCTAAATCCATCATTTTTTTGCACTCCACACCACCCTGTGTTAGACACTGGCTATATGCAAATCAGCTCTGACCCTGTGCCTCATGGGAACAGTCCAGTCCGAACTACCAAGCCATGTCTTTCCCAGACCGGAATCAAGCATCCAAGAACCGGTTTCTGGCTATCAGACTTCATTCAGCCTGGATAGCTTGACTCCAGTGGTGTGGAGAGCCTGGGACTCACGTCTGAGCATACCCAGCCCTCTCGGTGTGAAAATTGCAAAAAACACAGTTGATGGACAGAATGTAGAATAATGTCATACATTCACCCCAGCACAAGGATCTGGGCCTAAATCAATCGGGTTTTTGCACTCCACACCACCCTGGGTTAGACACTGGCTATATGCAAATCAGCTCTGAACCTGTGCCTCATGGGAACATTCCAGTCCGAACTACCAAGCCATGTCTTTCCCAGACCGGAATCAAGCATCCAAGAACCGGTTTCTGGCTATCAGCCTTCATTCAGCCTGAATAGCTTGACTCCAGTGGTGTGGAGAGCCTGGGACTCACGTCTGAGCATACCCAGCCCACTCGGGGTGAAAATTGCAAAAAACACAGTTGATGGACAGAATGTAGAACAATGTCATACATTCACCCCAGTACAAGGATCTGGGCCTAAATCCATCGTTTTTTTGCACTCCACACCACCCTGGGTTAGACACTGGCTATATGCAAATCAGCTCTGACCCTGTGCCTCATGGGAACAGTCCAGCCGAACTACCAAGCCATGTCTTTCCCAGACCGGAATCAAGCATCCAAGGACCGGTTTTTGGCTATCAGCCTTCATTCAGCCTGGATAGCTTGACTCCAGTGGTGTGGAGAGCCTGGGACTCACGTCTGAGCATACCCAGCCCACTTGGGGTGAAAATTGCAAAAAACACAGTTGATGGACAGAATGTAGAACAATGTCATACATTCACCCCAGTACAAGGATCTGGGCCTAAATCCATCGTTTTATTGCACTCCACACCACCCTGGGTTAGACACTGGCTATATGCAAATCAGCTCTGACCCTGTGCCTCATGGGAACACTCCAGTCCGAACTACCAAGCCATGTCTTTCCCAGACCGGAATCAAGCATCCAAGGACCGGTTTCTGGCTATCAGCCTCATTCAGCCTGGATAGCTTGACTCCAGTGGTGTGGCGAGCCTGGGACTCACGTCTGAGCATACCCAGCCCATTCGGGGTGAAAATTGCAAAAAACACAATTGATGGACAGAATGTAGAACAATGTCATACATTCACCCCAGTACAAGGATCTGGGCCTAAATCCATCGTTTATTTGCACTCCACACCACCCTGGGTTAGACACTGGCTATATGCAAATCACCTCTGACCCTGTGCCTCATGGGAAGTCCAGTCCGAACTACCAAGCCATGTCTTTCCCAGACCGGAATCAAGCATCCAAGGACCTGTTTCTGGCTATCAGCCATCATTCAGCCTGGATAGCTTGACTCCAGTGGTGTGGAGAGCCTGGGACTCACGTATGAGCATACCCAGCCCACTCAGAGTGAAAATTGCAAAAAACACAGTTGATGGACAGAATGTAGAACAATGTCATACATTCACCCCAGTACAAGGATCTGGGCCTAAATCCATCGTTTTTTTGCACTCCACACCACCCTGGGTTATACACTGGATATATGCAAATCATCTCTGACCCTGTGCCTCATGGGAACAGTCCAGTCCGAACTACCAAGCCATGTCTTTCTCAGACCGGAATCAAGCATCCAAGGACCCGTTTCTGGCTATCAGCCTTCATTCAGCCTGGATAGCTTGACTCCAGTGGTGTGGAGAGCCTGGGACTCACGTCTGAGCATACCCAGCCCAATCGGGGTGAAAATTGCAAAAAACACAGTTGATGGACAGAATGTAGAACAATGTCATACATTCACCCCAGTACAAGGATCTGGGCCTAAATCCATCGTTTTTTTTGCACTCCACACCACCCTGGGTTAGACACTGGCTATATGCAAATCAGCTCTGACCCTGTGCCTCATGGGAACAGTCCAGTCCGAACTACCAAGCCATGTCTTTCCCAGACCGGAATCAAGCGTCCAAGGACCGGTTTCTGGCTATCAGCCTTCATTCAGCCTGGATAGCGTGACTCCAGTGGTGTGGAGAGCTTGGGACTCACGTCTGAGCATACCCAGCCCACTCGGGGTGAAAATTGCAAAAAACACAGTTGATGTACAGAATGTAGAACAATGTCATACATTCACCCCAGTACAAGGATCTGGGCATAAATCCATCTTTTTATGCACTCCACTCCACCCTGGGTTAGACACTGGCTATATGCAAATCAGCTCTGACCCTGTGCCTCATAGGAATAGTCCAGTCTGAACTACCAAGCCATGTCTTTCCCAGACCGGAATCAAGCATCCAAGGACCGGTTTCTGGCTATCAGCCTTTATTCAGCCTGGATAGCTTGACTCCAGTGGTGTGGAGAGCCTGGGACTCACGTCTGAGCATACCCAGCCCACTCGGGGTGAAAATTGCAAAAAACACAGTTGATGGACAGAATGTAGAACAATGTCATACATTCACCCTAGTACAAGGATCTGGGAATAAATCCATCGTTTTTTTGCACTCCACACCACCCTGGGTTAGACACTGGCTATATGCAAATCAGCTCTGACCCTGTACCTCATGGGAACAGTCCAGTCCGAACTACCAAGCCATGTCTTTCCCAGACCGGAATCAAGCATCCAAGGACCGGTTTCTGGCTATCAGCCTTTATTCAGCCTGGATAGCTTGACTCCAGTGGTGTGGAGAGCCTGGGACTCACGTCTGAGCATACCCAGCCCACTCGGGGTGAAAATTGCAAAAAACACAGTTGATGGACAGAATGTAGAACAATGTCATACATTCACCCCAGTACAAGGTCTGGGCCTAAATCCATCGTTTTTTTGCACTCCACACCACCCTGGGTTATACACTGGATATATGCAAATCATCTCTGACCCTGTGCCTCATGGGAACAGTCCAGTCCGAACTACCAAGCCATGTCTTTCTCAGACCGGAATCAAGCATCCAAGGACCCGTTTCTGGCTATCAGCCTTCATTCAGCCTGGATAGCTTGACTCCAGTGGTGTGGAGAGCCTGGGACTCACGTCTGAGCATACCCAGCCCAATCGGGGTGAAAATTGCAAAAAACACAGTTGATGGACAGAATGTAGAACAATGTCATACATTCACCCCAGTACAAGGATCTGGGCCTAAATCCATCGTTTTTTTTGCACTCCACACCACCCTGGGTTAGACACTGGCTATATGCAAATCAGCTCTGACCCTGTGCCTCATGGGAATAGTCCAGTCCGAACTACCAAGCCATGTCTTTCCCAGACCGGAATCAAGCGTCCAAGGACCGGTTTCTGGCTATCAGCCTTCATTCAGCCTGGATAGCGTGACTCCAGTGGTGTGGAGAGCTTGGGACTCACGTCTGAGCATACCCAGCCCACTCGGGGTGAAAATTGCAAAAAACACAGTTGATGTACAGAATGTAGAACAATGTCATACATTCACCCCAGTACAAGGATCTGGGCATAAATCCATCTTTTTATGCACTCCACTCCACCCTGGGTTAGACACTGGCTATATGCAAATCAGCTCTGACCCTGTGCCTCATAGGAATAGTCCAGTCTGAACTACCAAGCCATGTCTTTCCCAGACCGGAATCAAGCATCCAAGGACCGGTTTCTGGCTATCAGCCTTTATTCAGCCTGGATAGCTTGACTCCAGTGGTGTGGAGAGCCTGGGACTCACGTCTGAGCATACCCAGCCCACTCGGGGTGAAAATTGCAAAAAACACAGTTGATGGACAGAATGTAGAACAATGTCATACATTCACCCTAGTACAAGGATCTGGGAATAAATCCATCGTTTTTTTGCACTCCACACCACCCTGGGTTAGACACTGGCTATATGCAAATCAGCTCTGACCCTGTACCTCATGGGAACAGTCCAGTCCGAACTACCAAGCCATGTCTTTCCCAGACCGGAATCAAGCATCCAAGGACCGGTTTCTGGCTATCAGCCTTTATTCAGCCTGGATAGCTTGACTCCAGTGGTGTGGAGAGCCTGGGACTCACGTCTGAGCATACCCAGCCCACTCGGGGTGAAAATTGCAAAAAACACAGTTGATGGACAGAATGTAGAACAATGTCATACATTCACCCCAGTACAAGGTCTGGGCCTAAATCCATCGTTTTTTTGCACTCCACACCACCCTGGGTTATACACTGGATATATGCAAATCATCTCTGACCCTGTGCCTCATGGGAACAGTCCAGTCCGAACTACCAAGCCATGTCTTTCTCAGACCGGAATCAAGCATCCAAGGACCCGTTTCTGGCTATCAGCCTTCATTCAGCCTGGATAGCTTGACTCCAGTGGTGTGGAGAGCCTGGGACTCACGTCTGAGCATACCCAGCCCAATCGGGGTGAAAATTGCAAAAAACACAGTTGATGGACAGAATGTAGAACAATGTCATACATTCACCCCAGTACAAGGATCTGGGCCTAAATACATCGTTTTTTTTGCACTCCACACCACCCTGGGTTAGACACTGGCTATATGCAAATCAGCTCTGACCCTGTGCCTCATGGGAACAGTCCAGTCCGAACTACCAAGCCATGTCTTTCCCAGACCGGAATCAAGCGTCCAAGGACCGGTTTCTGGCTATCAGCCTTCATTCAGCCTGGATAGCGTGACTCCAGTGGTGTGGAGAGCTTGGGACTCACGTCTGAGCATACCCAGCCCACTCGGGGTGAAAATTGCAAAAAACACAGTTGATGTACAGAATGTACAACAATGTCATACATTCACCCCAGTACAAGGATCTGGGCATAAATCCATCTTTTTATGCACTCCACTCCACCCTGGGTTAGACACTGGCTATATGCAAATCAGCTCTGACCCTGTGCCTCATAGGAACAGTCCAGTCTGAACTACCAAGCCATGTCTTTCCCAGACCGGAATCAAGCATCCAAGGACCGGTTTCTGGCTATCAGCCTTTATTCAGCCTGGATAGCTTGACTCCAGTGGTGTGGAGAGCCTGGGACTCACGTCTGAGCATACCCAGCCCACTCGGGGTGAAAATTGCAAAAAACACAGTTGATGGACAGAATGTAGAACAATGTCATACATTCACCCTAGTACAAGGATCTGGGAATAAATCCATCGTATTTTTGCACTCCACACCACCCTGGGTTAGACACTGGCTATATGCAAATCAGCTCTGACCCTGTACCTCATGGGAACAGTCCAGTCCGAACTACCAAGCCATGTCTTTCCCAGACCGGAATCAAGCATCCAAGGACCGGTTTCTGGCTATCAGCCTTTATTCAGCCTGGATAGCTTGACTCCAGTGGTGTGGAGAGCCTGGGACTCACGTCTGAGCATACCCAGCCCACTCGGGGTGAAAATTGCAAAAAACACAGTTGATGGACAGAATGTAGAACAATGTCATACATTCACCCCAGTACAAGGATCTGGGCCTAAATCCATTGTTTTTTTGCACTCCACACCACCCTGTGTTAGACACTGGCTATATGCAAATCAGCTCTGACCCTGTGCCTCATGGGAACAGTCCAGTCCGAACTACCAAGCCATGTCTTTCCCAGACCGGAATCAAGCATCCAAGAACCGGTTTCTGGCTATCAGACTTCATTCAGCCTGGATAGCTTGACTCCAGTGGTGTGGAGAGCCTGGGACTCACGTCTGAGCATACCCAGCCCACTCGGTGTGAAAATTGCAAAAAACACAGTTGATGGACAGAATGTAGAACAATGTCATACATTCACCCCAGTACAAGGATCTGGGCCTAAATCCATTGTTTTTTTTGCACTCCACACCACCCTGGGTTAGACACTGGCTATATGCAAATCAGCTCTGACCCTGTGCCTCATGGGAACAGTCCAGTCCGAACTACCAAGCCATGTCTTTCCCAGACCGGAATCAAGCGTCCAAGGACCGGTTTCTGGCTATCAGCCTTCATTCAGCCTGGATAGCGTGACTCCAGTGGTGTGGAGAGCTTGGGACTCACGTCTGAGCATACCCAGCCCACTCGGGGTGAAAATTGCAAAAAACACAGTTGATGTACAGAATGTAGAACAATGTCATACATTCACCCCAGTACAAGGATCTGGGCATAAATCCATCTTTTTATGCACTCCACTCCACCCTGGGTTAGACACTGGCTATATGCAAATCAGCTCTGACCCTGTGCCTCATAGGAACAGTCCAGTCTGAACTACCAAGCCATGTCTTTCCCAGACCGGAATCAAGCATCCAAGGACCGGTTTCTGGCTATCAGCCTTTATTCAGCCTGGATAGCTTGACTCCAGTGGTGTGGAGAGCCTGGGACTCACGTCTGAGCATACCCAGCCCACTCGGGGTGAAAATTGCAAAAAACACAGTTGATGGACAGAATGTAGAACAATGTCATACATTCACCCTAGTACAAGGATCTGGGAATAAATCCATCGTTTTTTTGCACTCCACACCACCCTGGGTTAGACACTGGCTATATGCAAATCAGCTCTGACCCTGTACCTCATGGGAACAGTCCAGTCCGAACTACCAAGCCATGTCTTTCCCAGACCGGAATCAAGCATCCAAGGACCGGTTTCTGGCTATCAGCCTTTATTCAGCCTGGATAGCTTGACTCCAGTGGTGTGGAGAGCCTGGGACTCACGTCTGAGCATACCCAGCCCACTCGGGGTGAAAATTGCAAAAAACACAGTTGATGGACAGAATGTAGAACAATGTCATACATTCACCCCAGTACAAGGATCTGGGCCTAAATCCATTGTTTTTTTGCACTCCACACCACCCTGTGTTAGACACTGGCTATATGCAAATCAGCTCTGACCCTGTGCCTCATGGGAACAGTCCAGTCCGAACTACCAAGCCATGTCTTTCCCAGACCGGAATCAAGCATCCAAGAACCGGTTTCTGGCTATCAGACTTCATTCAGCCTGGATAGCTTGACTCCAGTGGTGTGGAGAGCCTGGGACTCACGTCTGAGCATACCCAGCCCACTCGGTGTGAAAATTGCAAAAAACACAGTTGATGGACAGAATGTAGAACAATGTCATACATTCACCCCAGCACAAGGATATGGGCCTAAATCCATCGTTTTTTTGCACTCCACACCACCCTGGGTTAGACACTGGCTATATGCAAATCAGGTCTGACCCTGTGCCTCATGGGAACAGTCCAGTCCGAACTACCAAGCCATGTCTTTCCCAGACCGGAATCAAGCATCCAAGGACCGGTTTTTGGCTATCAGCCTTCATTCAGCCTGGATAGCTTGACTCCAGTGGTGTGGAGAGCCTGGGACTAACGTCTGAGCATACCCAGCCCACCCGGGGTGAAGATTGCAAAAAACACAGTTGATGGACAGAATGTAGAACAATGTCATACATTCACCCCAGTACAAGGATCTGGGCCTAAATCCATCGTTTTTTTTGCACTCCACACCACCCTGGGTAAGACACTGGCTATATGCAAATCAGCTCTGACCCTGTGCCTCATGGGAACAGTCCAGTCCGAACTACCAAGCCATGTCTTTCCCAGACCGGAATCAAGCATCCAAGGACCGTTTTCTGGCTATCAGCCTTCATTCAGCCTGGATAGCGTGACTCCAGTGGTGTGGAGAGCCTGGGACTCACGTCTGAGCATACCCAGCCCACCCGGGGTGAAAATTGCAAAAAACACAGTTGATGGACAGAATGTAGAACAATGTCATACATTCACCCCAGTACAAGGATCTGGGCCTAAATCCATCGTTTTTTTGCACTCCACACCACCCTGGGTTAGACACTGGCTATATGCAAATCAGCTCTGACCCTGTACCTCATGGGAACAGTCCAGTCCGAACTACCAAGCCATGTCTTTCCCAGACCGGAATCAAGCATCCAAGGACCGGTTTCTGGCTATCAGCCTTTATTCAGCCTGGATAGCTTGACTCCAGTGGTGTGGAGAGCCTGGGACTCACGTCTGAGCATACCCAGCCCACTCGGGGTGAAAATTGCAAAAAACACAGTTGATGGACAGAATGTAGAACAATGTCATACATTCACCCCAGTACAAGGATCTGGGCCTAAATCCATCGTTTTTTTGCACTCCACACCACCCTGTGTTAGACACTGGCTATATGCAAATCAGCTCTGACCCTGTGCCTCATGGGAACAGTCCAGTCCGAACTACCAAGCCATGTCTTTCCCAGACCGGAATCAAGCATCCAAGAACCGGTTTCTGGCTATCAGACTTCATTCAGCCTGGATAGCTTGACTCCAGTGGTGTGGAGAGCCTGGGACTCACGTCTGAGCATACCCAGCCCACTCGGTGTGAAAATTGCAAAAAACACAGTTGATGGACATAATGTAGAACAATGTCATACATTCACCCCAGCACAAGGATATGGGCCTAAATCCATCGTTTTTATGCACTCCACACCACCCTGGGTTAGACACTGGCTATATGCAAATCAGGTCTGACCCTGTGCCTCATGGGAACAGTCCAGTCCGAACTACCAAGCCATGTCTTTCCCAGACCGGAATCAAGCATCCAAGGACCGGTTTTTGGCTATCAGCCTTCATTCAGCCTGGATAGCTTGACTCCAGTGGTGTGGAGAGCCTGGGACTCACGTCTGAGCATACCCAGCCCACTTGGGGTGAAAATTGCAAAAAACACAGTTGATGGACAGAATGTAGAACAATGTCATACATTCACCCCAGTACAAGGATCTGGGCCTAAATCCATTGTTTTATTGCACTCCACACCACCCTGGGTTAGACACTGGCTATATGCAAATCAGCTCTGACCCTGTGCCTCATGGGAACAGTCCAGTCCGAACTACCAAGCCATGTCTTTCCCAGACCGGAATCAAGCATCCAAGGACCGGTTTCTGGCTATCAGCCTCATTCAGCCTGGATAGCTTGACTCCAGTGGTGTGGCGAGCCTGGGACTAACGTCTGAGCATACCCAGCCCATTCGGGGTGAAAATTGCAAAAAACACAATTGATTGACAGAATGTAGAACAATGTCATACATTCACCCCAGTACAAGGATCTGGGCCTAAATCCATCGTTTATTTGCACTCCACACCACCCTGGGTTAGACACTGGCTATATGCAAATCAGCTCTGACCCTGTGCCTCATGGGAACAGTCCAGTCCGAACTACCAAGCCATGTCTTTCCCAGACCGGAATCAAGCATCCAAGGACCTGTTTCTGGCTATCAGCCATCATTCAGCCTGGATAGCTTGACTCCAGTGGTGTGGAGAGCCTGGGACTCACGTATGAGCATACCCAGCCCACTCGGGGTGAAAATTGCAAAAAACACAGTTGATGGACAGAATGTAGAACAATGTCATACATTCACCCCAGTACAAGGATCTGGGCCTAAATCCATCGTTTTTTTGCACTCCACACCACCCTGGGTTATACACTGGCTATATGCAAATCATCTCTGACCCTGTGCCTCATGGGAACAGTCCAGTCCGAACTACCAAGCCATGTCTTTCTCAGACCGGAATCAAGCATCCAAGGACCCGTTTCTGGATATCAGCCTTCATTCAGCCTGGATAGCTTGACTCCAGTGGTGTGGAGAGCCTGGGACTCACGTCTGAGCATACCCAGCCCAATCGGGGTGAAAATTGCAAAAAACACAGTTGATGGACAGAATGTAGAACAATGTCATACATTCACCCCAGTACAAGGATCTGGGCCTAACTCCATCTTTTTTTTTGCACTCCACACCACCCTGGGTTAGACACTGGCTATATGCAAATCAGCTCTGACCCTGTGCCTCATGGGAACATTCCAGTCCGAACTACCAAGCCATGTCTTTCCCAGACCGGAATCAAGCATCCAAGGACCGGTTTCTGGCTATCAGCCTTCATTCAGCCTGGATAGCGTGACTCCAGTGGTGTGGAGAGCTTGGGACTCACGTCTGAGCATACCCAGCCCACTCGGGGTGAAAATTGCAAAAAACAGAGTTGATGTACAGAATGTAGAACAATGTCATACATTCACCCCAGTACAAGGATCTGGGCATAAATCCATCTTTTTATGCACTCCACTCCACCCTGGGTTAGACACTGGCTATATGCAAATCAGCTCTGACCCTGTGCCTCATAGGAACAGTCCAGTCTGAACTACCAAGCCATGTCTTTCCCAGACCGGAATCAAGCATCCAAGGACGGGTTTCTGGCTATCAGCCTTCATTCAGCCTGGATAGCTTGACTCCAGTGGTGTGGAGAGCCTGGGACTCACGTCTGAGCATACCCAGCCCACCCGGGGTGAAAATTGCAAAAAACACAGTTGATGGACAGAATGTAGAACAATGTCATACATTCACCCCAGTACAAGGATCTGGGCCTAAATCCATCGTTTTTTTGCACTCCACACCACCCTGGGTTAGACCCAGGCTATATGCAAATCAGCTCTGACCCTATACCTCATGGGAACAGTCCAGTCCGAACTACCAAGCCATGTCTTTCCCAAACCGGAATCAAGCATCCAAGGACCGGTTTCTGGCTATCAGCCTTTATTTTGCCTGGATAGCTTGACTCCAGTGGTGTGGAGAGCCTGGGACTCACGTCTGAGCATACCCAGCCCACTCGGGGTGAAAATTGCAAAAATGCAAGTTGATGGACAGAATGTAGAACAATGTCATACATTCACCCCAGTACAAGGATCTGGGCCTAAATCCATCATTTTTTTGCACTCCACACCACCCTGTGTTAGACACTGGCTATATGCAAATCAGCTCTGACCCTTTGCCTCATGGGAACAGTCCAGTCCGAACTACCAAGCCATGTCTTTCCCAGACCGGAATCAAGCATCCAAGAACCGGTTTCTGGCTATCAGACTTCATTCAGCCTGGATAGCTTGACTCCAGTGGTGTGGAGAGCCTGGGACTCACGTCTGAGCATACCCAGCCCTCTCGGTGTGAAAATTGCAAAAAACACAGTTGATGGACAGAATGTAGAATAATGTCATACATTCACCCCAGCACAAGGATCTGGGCCTAAATCCATCGGGTTTTTGCACTCCACACCACCCTGGGTTAGACACTGGCTATATGCAAATCAGCTCTGAACCTGTGCCTCATGGGAACATTCCAGTCCGAACTACCAAGCCATGTCTTTCCCAGACCGGAATCAAGCATCCAAGAACCGGTTTCTGGCTATCAGCCTTCATTCAGCCTGGATAGCTTGACTCCAGTGGTGTGGAGAGCCTGGGACTCACGTCTGAGCATACCCAGCCCACTCGGGGTGAAAATTGCAAAAAACACAGTTGATGGACAGAATGTAGAACAATGTCATACATTCACCCCAGTACAAGGATCTGGGCCTAAATCCATCGTTTTTTTGCACTCCACACCACCCTGGGTTAGACACTGGCTATATGCAAATCATCTCTGACCCTGTGCCTCATGGGAACAGTCCAGTCCGAACTACCAAGCCATGTCTTTCTCAGACCGGAATCAAGCATCCAAGGACCCGTTTCTGGCTATCAGCCTTCATTCAGCCTGGATAGCTTGACTCCAGTGGTGTGGAGAGCCTGGGACTCACGTCTGAGCATACCCAGCCCAATCGGGGTGAAAATTGCAAAAAACACAGTTGATGGACAGAATGTAGAACAATGTCATACATTCACCCCAGTACAAGGATCTGGGCCTAACTCCATCTTTTTTTTTGCACTCCACACCACCCTGGGTTAGACACTGGCTATATGCAAATCAGCTCTGACCCTGTGCCTCATGGGAACATTCCAGTCCGAACTACCAAGCCATGTCTTTCCCAGACCGGAATCAAGCATCCAAGGACCGGTTTCTGGCTATCAGCCTTCATTCAGCCTGGATAGCGTGACTCCAGTGGTGTGGAGAGCTTGGGACTCACGTCTGAGCATACCCAGCCCACTCGGGGTGAAAATTGCAAAAAACAGAGTTGATGTACAGAATGTAGAACAATGTCATACATTCACCCCAGTACAAGGATCTGGGCATAAATCCATCTTTTTATGCACTCCACTCCACCCTGGGTTAGACACTGGCTATATGCAAATCAGCTCTGACCCTGTGCCTCATAGGAACAGTCCAGTCTGAACTACCAAGCCATGTCTTTCCCAGACCGGAATCAAGCATCCAAGGACGGGTTTCTGGCTATCAGCCTTCATTCAGCCTGGATAGCTTGACTCCAGTGGTGTGGAGAGCCTGGGACTCACGTCTGAGCATACCCAGCCCACCCGGGGTGAAAATTGCAAAAAACACAGTTGATGGACAGAATGTAGAACAATGTCATACATTCACCCCAGTACAAGGATCTGGGCCTAAATCCATCGTTTTTTTGCACTCCACACCACCCTGGGTTAGACCCAGGCTATATGCAAATCAGCTCTGACCCTATACCTCATGGGAACAGTCCAGTCCGAACTACCAAGCCATGTCTTTCCCAAACCGGAATCAAGCATCCAAGGACCGGTTTCTGGCTATCAGCCTTTATTTTGCCTGGATAGCTTGACTCCAGTGGTGTGGAGAGCCTGAGACTCACGTCTGAGCATACCCAGCCCACTCGGGGTGAAAATTGCAAAAATGCAAGTTGATGGACAGAATGTAGAACAATGTCATACATTCACCCCAGTACAAGGATCTGGGCCTAAATCCATCATTTTTTTGCACTCCACACCACCCTGTGTTAGACACTGGCTATATGCAAATCAGCTCTGACCCTTTGCCTCATGGGAACAGTCCAGTCCGAACTACCAAGCCATGTCTTTCCCAGACCGGAATCAAGCATCCAAGAACCGGTTTCTGGCTATCAGACTTCATTCAGCCTGGATAGCTTGACTCCAGTGGTGTGGAGAGCCTGGGACTCACGTCTGAGCATACCCAGCCCTCTCGGTGTGAAAATTGCAAAAAACACAGTTGATGGACAGAATGTAGAATAATGTCATACATTCACCCCAGCACAAGGATCTGGGCCTAAATCCATCGGGTTTTTGCACTCCACACCACCCTGGGTTAGACACTGGCTATATGCAAATCAGCTCTGAACCTGTGCCTCATGGGAACATTCCAGTCCGAACTACCAAGCCATGTCTTTCCCAGACCGGAATCAAGCATCCAAGAACCGGTTTCTGGCTATCAGCCTTCATTCAGCCTGGATAGCTTGACTCCAGTGGTGTGGAGAGCCTGGGACTCACGTCTGAGCATACCCAGCCCACTCGGGGTGAAAATTGCAAAAAAAACAGTTGATGGACAGAATGTAGAACAATGTCATACATTCACCCCAGTACAAGGATCTGGGCCTAAATCCATCGTTTTTTTGCACTCCACACCACCCTGGGTTAGACACTGGCTATATGCAAATCAGCTCTGACCCTGTGCCTCATGGGAACAGTCCAGCCGAACTACCAAGCCATGTCTTTCCCAGACCGGAATCAAGCATCCAAGGACCGGTTTTTGGCTATCAGCCTTCATTCAGCCTGGATAGCTTGACTCCAGTGGTGTGGAGAGCCTGGGACTCACGTCTGAGCATACCCAGCCCACTTGGGGTGAAAATTGCAAAAAACACAGTTGATGGACAGAATGTAGAACAATGTCATACATTCACCCCAGTACAAGGATCTGGGCCTAAATCCATCGTTTTATTGCACTCCACACCACCCTGGGTTAGACACTGGCTATATGCAAATCAGCTCTGACCCTGTGCCTCATGGGAACAGTCCAGTCCGAACTACCAAGCCATGTCTTTCCCAGACCGGAATCAAGCATCCAAGGACCGGTTTCTGGCTATCAGCCTCATTCAGCCTGGATAGCTTGACTCCAGTGGTGTGGCGAGCCTGGGACTCACGTCTGAGCATACCCAGCCCATTCGGGGTGAAAATTGCAAAAAACACAATTGATGGACAGAATGTAGAACAATGTCATACATTCACCCCAGTACAAGGATCTGGGCCTAAATCCATCGTTTTTTTGCACTCCACACCACCCTGGGTTATACACTGGATATATGCAAATCATCTCTGACCCTGTGCCTCATGGGAACAGTCCAGTCCGAACTACCAAGCCATGTCTTTCTCAGACCGGAATCAAGCATCCAAGGACCCGTTTCTGGCTATCAGCCTTCATTCAGCCTGGATAGCTTGACTCCAGTGGTGTGGAGAGCCTGGGACTCACGTCTGAGCATACCCAGCCCAATCGGGGTGAAAATTGCAAAAAACACAGTTGATGGACAGAATGTAGAACAATGTCATACATTCACCCCAGTACAAGGATCTGGGCCTAAATCCATCGTTTTTTTGCACTCCACACCACCCTGGGTTAGACACTGGCTATATGCAAATCAGCTCTGACCCTGTGCCTCATGGGAACAGTCCAGCCGAACTACCAAGCCATGTCTTTCCCAGACCGGAATCAAGCATCCAAGGACCGGTTTTTGGCTATCAGCCTTCATTCAGCCTGGATAGCTTGACTCCAGTGGTGTGGAGAGCCTGGGACTCACGTCTGAGCATACCCAGCCCACTCGGGGTGAAAATTGCAAAAAACACAGTTGATGTACAGAATGTAGAACAATGTCATACATTCACCCCAGTACAAGGATCTGGGCATAAATCCATCTTTTTATGCACTCCACTCCACCCTGGGTTAGACACTGGCTATATGCAAATCAGCTCTGACCCTGTGCCTCATAGGAACAGTCCAGTCTGAACTACCAAGCCATGTCTTTCCCAGACCGGAATCAAGCGTCCAAGGACCGGTTTCTGGCTATCAGCCTTCATTCAGCCTGGATAGCGTGACTCCAGTGGTGTGGAGAGCTTGGGACTCACGTCTGAGCATACCCAGCCCACTCGGGGTGAAAATTGCAAAAAACACCGTTGATGTACAGAATGTAGAACAATGTCATACATTCACCCCAGTACAAGGATCTGGGCATAAATCCATCTTTTTATGCACTCCACTCCACCCTGGGTTAGACACTGGCTATATGCAAATCAGCTCTGACCCTGTGCCACATAGGAACAGTCCAGTCTGAACTATCAAGCCATGTCTTTCCCAGACCGGAATCAAGCATCCAAGGACCGGTTTCTGGCTATCAGCCTTTATTCAGCCTGGATAGCTTGACTCCAGTGGTGTGGAGAGCCTGGGACTCAGGTCTGAGCATACCCAGCCCACTCGGGGTGAAAATTGCAAAAAACACAGTTGATGGACAGAATGTAGAACAATGTCATACATTCACCCTAGTTCAAGGATCTGGGAATAAATCCATCGTTTTTTTGCACTCCACACCACCCTGGGTTAGACACTGGCTATATGCAAATCAGCTCTGACCCTGTACCTCATGGGAACAGTCCAGTCCGAACTACCAAGCCATGTCTTTCCCAGACCGGAATCAAGCATCCAAGGACCGGTTTCTGGCTATCAGCCTTTATTCAGCCTGGATAGCTTGACTCCAGTGGTGTGGAGAGCCTGGGACTCACGTCTGAGCATACCCAGCCCACTCGGTGTGAAAATTGCAAAAAACACAGTTGATGGACAGAATGTAGAACAATGTCATACATTCACCCCAGTACAAGGATCTGGGCCTAAATCCATCGTTTTTTTTGCACTCCACACCACCCTGGGTTAGACACTGGCTATATGCAAATCAGCTCTGACCCTGTGCCTCATGGGAACAGTCCAGTCCGAACTACCAAGCCATGTCTTTCCCAGACCGGAATCAAGCGTCCAAGGACCGGTTTCTGGCTATCAGCCTTCATTCAGCCTGGATAGCGTGACTCCAGTGGTGTGGAGAGCTTGGGACTCACGTCTGAGCATACCCAGCCCACTCGGGGTGAAAATTGCAAAAAACACAGTTGATGGACATAATGTAGAACAATGTCATACATTCACCCCAGTACAAGGATCTGGGCCTAAATCCATTGTTTTTTTGCACTCCACACCACCCTGTGTTAGACACTGGCTATATGCAAATCAGCTCTGACCCTGTGCCTCATGGGAACAGTCCAGTCCGAACTACCAAGCCATGTCTTTCCCAGACCGGAAACAAGCATCCAAGAACCGGTTTCTGGCTATCAGACTTCATTCAGCCTGGATAGCTTGACTCCAGTGGTGTGGAGAGCCTGGGACTCACGTCTGAGCATACCCAGCCCACTAGGTGTGAAAATTGCAAAAAACACAGTTGATGGACAGAATGTAGAACAATGTCATACATTCACCCCAGTACAAGGATCTGGGCCTAAATCCATCGTTTTTTTTGCACTCCACACCACCCTGGGTTAGACACTGGCTATATGCAAATCAGCTCTGACCCTGTGCCTCATGGGAACAGTCCAGTCCGAACTACCAAGCCATGTCTTTCCCAGACCGGAATCAAGCATCCAAGAACCGGTTTCTGGCTATCAGACTTCATTCAGCCTGGATAGCTTGACTCCAGTGGTGTGGAGAGCCTGGGACTCACGTCTGAGCATACCCAGCCCACTCGGTGTGAAAATTGCAAAAAACACAGTTGATGGACAGAATGTAGAACAATGTCATACATTCACCCCAGCACAAGGATATGGGCCTAAATCCATCGTTTTTTTGCACTCCACACCACCCTGGGTTAGACACTGGCTATATGCAAATCAGGTCTGACCCTGTGCCTCATGGGAACAGTCCAGTCCGAACTACCAAGCCATGTCTTTCCCAGACCGGAATCAAGCATCCAAGGACCGGTTTTTGGCTATCAGCCTTCATTCAGCCTGGATAGCTTGACTCCAGTGGTGTGGAGAGCCTGGGACTAACGTCTGAGCATACCCAGCCCACCCGGGGTGAAGATTGCAAAAAACACAGTTGATGGACAGAATGTAGAACAATGTCATACATTCACCCCAGTACAAGGATCTGGGCCTAAATCCATCGTTTTTTTTGCACTCCACACCACCCTGGGTTAGACACTGGCTATATGCAAATCAGCTCTGACCCTGTGCCTCATGGGAACAGTCCAGTCCGAACTACCAAGCCATGTCTTTCCCAGACCGGAATCAAGCATCCAAGGACCGTTTTCTGGCTATCAGCCTTCATTCAGCCTGGATAGCGTGACTCCAGTGGTGTGGAGAGCCTGGGACTCACGTCTGAGCATACCCAGCCCACCCGGGGTGAAAATTGCAAAAAACACAGTTGATGGACAGAATGTAGAACAATGTCATACATTCACCCCAGTACAAGGATCTGGGCCTAAATCCATCGTTTTTTTGCACTCCACACCACCCTGGGTTAGACACTGGCTATATGCAAATCAGCTCTGACCCTGTACCTCATGGGAACAGTCCAGTCCGAACTACCAAGCCATGTCTTTCCCAGACCGGAATCAAGCATCCAAGGACCGGTTTCTGGCTATCAGCCTTTATTCAGCCTGGATAGCTTGACTCCAGTGGTGTGGAGAGCCTGGGACTCACGTCTGAGCATACCCAGCCCACTCGGGGTGAAAATTGCAAAAAACACAGTTGATGGACAGAATGTAGAACAATGTCATACATTCACCCCAGTACAAGGATCTGGGCCTAAATCCATCGTTTTTTTGCACTCCACACCACCCTGTGTTAGACACTGGCTATATGCAAATCAGCTCTGACCCTGTGCCTCATGGGAACAGTCCAGTCCGAACTACCAAGCCATGTCTTTCCCAGACCGGAATCAAGCATCCAAGAACCGGTTTCTGGCTATCAGACTTCATTCAGCCTGGATAGCTTGACTCCAGTGGTGTGGAGAGCCTGGGACTCACGTCTGAGCATACCCAGCCCACTCGGTGTGAAAATTGCAAAAAACACAGTTGATGGACAGAATGTAGAACAATGTCATACATTCACCCCAGCACAAGGATATGGGCCTAAATCCATCGTTTTTATGCACTCCACACCACCCTGGGTTAGACACTGGCTATATGCAAATCAGGTCTGACCCTGTGCCTCATGGGAACAGTCCAGTCCGAACTACCAAGCCATGTCTTTCCCAGACCGGAATCAAGCATCCAAGGACCGGTTTTTGGCTATCAGCCTTCATTCAGCCTGGATAGCTTGACTCCAGTGGTGTGGAGAGCCTGGGACTCACGTCTGAGCATACCCAGCCCACTTGGGGTGAAAATTGCAAAAAACACAGTTGATGGACAGAATGTAGAACAATGTCATACATTCACCCCAGTACAAGGATCTGGGCCTAAATCCATTGTTTTATTGCACTCCACACCACCCTGGGTTAGACACTGGCTATATGCAAATCAGCTCTGACCCTGTGCCTCATGGGAGCAGTCCAGTCCGAACTACCAAGCCATGTCTTTCCCAGACCGGAATCAAGCATCCAAGGACCGGTTTCTGGCTATCAGCCTCATTCAGCCTGGATAGCTTGACTCCAGTGGTGTGGCGAGCCTGGGACTAACGTCTGAGCATACCCAGCCCATTCGGGGTGAAAATTGCAAAAAACACAATTGATTGACAGAATGTAGAACAATGTCATACATTCACCCCAGTACAAGGATCTGGGCCTAAATCCATCGTTTATTTGCACTCCACACCACCCTGGGTTAGACACTGGCTATATGCAAATCAGCTCTGACCCTGTGCCTCATGGGAACAGTCCAGTCCGAACTACCAAGCCATGTCTTTCCCAGACCGGAATCAAGCATCCAAGGACCTGTTTCTGGCTATCAGCCATCATTCAGCCTGGATAGCTTGACTCCAGTGGTGTGGAGAGCCTGGGACTCACGTATGAGCATACCCAGCCCACTCGGGGTGAAAATTGCAAAAAACACAGTTGATGGACAGAATGTAGAACAATGTCATACATTCACCCCAGTACAAGGATCTGGGCCTAAATCCATCGTTTTTTTGCACTCCACACCACCCTGGGTTATACACTGGCTATATGCAAATCATCTCTGACCCTGTGCCTCATGGGAACAGTCCAGTCCGAACTACCAAGTCATGTCTTTCTCAGACCGGAATCAAGCATCCAAGGACCCGTTTCTGGCTATCAGCCTTCATTCAGCCTGGATAGCTTGACTCCAGTGGTGTGGAGAGCCTGGGACTCACGTCTGAGCATACCCAGCCCAATCGGGGTGAAAATTGCAAAAAACACAGTTGATGGACAGAATGTAGAACAATGTCATACATTCACCCCAGTACAAGGATCTGGGCCTAACTCCATCTTTTTTTTTGCACTCCACACCACCCTGGGTTAGACACTGGCTATATGCAAATCAGCTCTGACCCTGTGCCTCATGGGAACATTCCAGTCCGAACTACCAAGCCATGTCTTTCCCAGACCGGAATCAAGCATCCAAGGACCGGTTTCTGGCTATCAGCCTTCATTCAGCCTGGATAGCGTGACTCCAGTGGTGTGGAGAGCTTGGGACTCACGTCTGAGCATACCCAGCCCACTCGGGGTGAAAATTGCAAAAAACAGAGTTGATGTACAGAATGTAGAACAATGTCATACATTCACCCCAGTACAAGGATCTGGGCATAAATCCATCTTTTTATGCACTCCACTCCACCCTGGGTTAGACACTGGCTATATGCAAATCAGCTCTGACCCTGTGCCTCATAGGAACAGTCCAGTCTGAACTACCAAGCCATGTCTTTCCCAGACCGGAATCAAGCATCCAAGGACGGGTTTCTGGCTATCAGCCTTCATTCAGCCTGGATAGCTTGACTCCAGTGGTGTGGAGAGCCTGGGACTCACGTCTGAGCATACCCAGCCCACCCGGGGTGAAAATTGCAAAAAACACAGTTGATGGACAGAATGTAGAACAATGTCATACATTCACCCCAGTACAAGGATCTGGGCCTAAATCCATCGTTTTTTTGCACTCCACACCACCCTGGGTTAGACCCAGGCTATATGCAAATCAGCTCTGACCCTATACCTCATGGGAACAGTCCAGTCCGAACTACCAAGCCATGTCTTTCCCAAACCGGAATCAAGCATCCAAGGACCGGTTTCTGGCTATCAGCCTTTATTTTGCCTGGATAGCTTGACTCCAGTGGTGTGGAGAGCCTGGGACTCACGTCTGAGCATACCCAGCCCACTCGGGGTGAAAATTGCAAAAATGCAAGTTGATGGACAGAATGTAGAACAATGTCATACATTCACCCCAGTACAAGGATCTGGGCCTAAATCCATCATTTTTTTGCACTCCACACCACCCTGTGTTAGACACTGGCTATATGCAAATCAGCTCTGACCCTTTGCCTCATGGGAACAGTCCAGTCCGAACTACCAAGCCATGTCTTTCCCAGACCGGAATCAAGCATCCAAGAACCGGTTTCTGGCTATCAGACTTCATTCAGCCTGGATAGCTTGACTCCAGTGGTGTGGAGAGCCTGGGACTCACGTCTGAGCATACCCAGCCCTCTCGGTGTGAAAATTGCAAAAAACACAGTTGATGGACAGAATGTAGAATAATGTCATACATTCACCCCAGCACAAGGATCTGGGCCTAAATCCATCGGGTTTTTGCACTCCACACCACCCTGGGTTAGACACTGGCTATATGCAAATCAGCTCTGAACCTGTGCCTCATGGGAACATTCCAGTCCGAACTACCAAGCCATGTCTTTCCCAGACCGGAATCAAGCATCCAAGAACCGGTTTCTGGCTATCAGCCTTCATTCAGCCTGGATAGCTTGACTCCAGTGGTGTGGAGAGCCTGGGACTCACGTCTGAGCATACCCAGCCCACTCGGGGTGAAAATTGCAAAAAACACAGTTGATGGACAGAATGTAGAACAATGTCATACATTCACCCCAGTACAAGGATCTGGGCCTAAATCCATCGTTTTTTTGCACTCCACACCACCCTGGGTTAGACACTGGCTATATGCAAATCATCTCTGACCCTGTGCCTCATGGGAACAGTCCAGTCCGAACTACCAAGCCATGTCTTTCTCAGACCGGAATCAAGCATCCAAGGACCCGTTTCTGGCTATCAGCCTTCATTCAGCCTGGATAGCTTGACTCCAGTGGTGTGGAGAGCCTGGGACTCACGTCTGAGCATACCCAGCCCAATCGGGGTGAAAATTGCAAAAAACACAGTTGATGGACAGAATGTAGAACAATGTCATACATTCACCCCAGTACAAGGATCTGGGCCTAACTCCATCTTTTTTTTTGCACTCCACACCACCCTGGGTTAGACACTGGCTATATGCAAATCAGCTCTGACCCTGTGCCTCATGGGAACATTCCAGTCCGAACTACCAAGCCATGTCTTTCCCAGACCGGAATCAAGCATCCAAGGACCGGTTTCTGGCTATCAGCCTTCATTCAGCCTGGATAGCGTGACTCCAGTGGTGTGGAGAGCTTGGGACTCACGTCTGAGCATACCCAGCCCACTCGGGGTGAAAATTGCAAAAAACAGAGTTGATGTACAGAATGTAGAACAATGTCATACATTCACCCCAGTACAAGGATCTGGGCATAAATCCATCTTTTTATGCACTCCACTCCACCCTGGGTTAGACACTGGCTATATGCAAATCAGCTCTGACCCTGTGCCTCATAGGAACAGTCCAGTCTGAACTACCAAGCCATGTCTTTCCCAGACCGGAATCAAGCATCCAAGGACGGGTTTCTGGCTATCAGCCTTCATTCAGCCTGGATAGCTTGACTCCAGTGGTGTGGAGAGCCTGGGACTCACGTCTGAGCATACCCAGCCCACCCGGGGTGAAAATTGCAAAAAACACAGTTGATGGACAGAATGTAGAACAATGTC
This sequence comes from Lissotriton helveticus, assembly GCF_964261635.1. Classification (NCBI taxonomy): domain Eukaryota; kingdom Metazoa; phylum Chordata; class Amphibia; order Caudata; family Salamandridae; genus Lissotriton; species Lissotriton helveticus. The sequence goes on from NC_136068.1 coordinate 1,796,165,616, forward strand.
ATACATTCACCCCAGTACAAGGATCTGGGCCTAAATCCATCGTTTTTTTGCACTCCACACCACCCTGGGTTAGACCCAGGCTATATGCAAATCAGCTCTGACCCTATACCTCATGGGAACAGTCCAGTCCGAACTACCAAGCCATGTCTTTCCCAAACCGGAATCAAGCATCCAAGGACCGGTTTCTGGCTATCAGCCTTTATTTTGCCTGGATAGCTTGACTCCAGTGGTGTGGAGAGCCTGAGACTCACGTCTGAGCATACCCAGCCCACTCGGGGTGAAAATTGCAAAAATGCAAGTTGATGGACAGAATGTAGAACAATGTCATACATTCACCCCAGTACAAGGATCTGGGCCTAAATCCATCATTTTTTTGCACTCCACACCACCCTGTGTTAGACACTGGCTATATGCAAATCAGCTCTGACCCTTTGCCTCATGGGAACAGTCCAGTCCGAACTACCAAGCCATGTCTTTCCCAGACCGGAATCAAGCATCCAAGAACCGGTTTCTGGCTATCAGACTTCATTCAGCCTGGATAGCTTGACTCCAGTGGTGTGGAGAGCCTGGGACTCACGTCTGAGCATACCCAGCCCTCTCGGTGTGAAAATTGCAAAAAACACAGTTGATGGACAGAATGTAGAATAATGTCATACATTCACCCCAGCACAAGGATCTGGGCCTAAATCCATCGGGTTTTTGCACTCCACACCACCCTGGGTTAGACACTGGCTATATGCAAATCAGCTCTGAACCTGTGCCTCATGGGAACATTCCAGTCCGAACTACCAAGCCATGTTTTTCCCAGACCGGAATCAAGCATCCAAGAACCGGTTTCTGGCTATCAGCCTTCATTCAGCCTGGATAGCTTGACTCCAGTGGTGTGGAGAGCCTGGGACTCACGTCTGAGCATACCCAGCCCACTCGGGGTGAAAATTGCAAAAAACACAGTTGATGGACAGAATGTAGAACAATGTCATACATTCACCCCAGTACAAGGATCTGGGCCTAAATCCATCGTTTTTTTGCACTCCACACCACCCTGGGTTAGACACTGGCTATATGCAAATCAGCTCTGACCCTGTGCCTCATGGGAACAGTCCAGCCGAACTACCAAGCCATGTCTTTCCCAGACCGGAATCAAGCATCCAAGGACCGGTTTTTGGCTATCAGCCTTCATTCAGCCTGGATAGCTTGACTCCAGTGGTGTGGAGAGCCTGGGACTCACGTCTGAGCATACCCAGCCCACTTGGGGTGAAAATTGCAAAAAACACAGTTGATGGACAGAATGTAGAACAATGTCATACATTCACCCCAGTACAAGGATCTGGGCCTAAATCCATCGTTTTATTGCACTCCACACCACCCTGGGTTAGACACTGGCTATATGCAAATCAGCTCTGACCCTGTGCCTCATGGGAACAGTCCAGTCCGAACTACCAAGCCATGTCTTTCCCAGACCGGAATCAAGCATCCAAGGACCGGTTTCTGGCTATCAGCCTCATTCAGCCTGGATAGCTTGACTCCAGTGGTGTGGCGAGCCTGGGACTCACGTCTGAGCATACCCAGCCCATTCGGGGTGAAAATTGCAAAAAACACAATTGATGGACAGAATGTAGAACAATGTCATACATTCACCCCAGTACAAGGATCTGGGCCTAAATCCATCGTTTTTTTGCACTCCACACCACCCTGGGTTATACACTGGATATATGCAAATCATCTCTGACCCTGTGCCTCATGGGAACAGTCCAGTCCGAACTACCAAGCCATGTCTTTCTCAGACCGGAATCAAGCATCCAAGGACCCGTTTCTGGCTATCAGCCTTCATTCAGCCTGGATAGCTTGACTCCAGTGGTGTGGAGAGCCTGGGACTCACGTCTGAGCATACCCAGCCCAATCGGGGTGAAAATTGCAAAAAACACAGTTGATGGACAGAATGTAGAACAATGTCATACATTCACCCCAGTACAAGGATCTGGGCCTAAATCCATCGTTTTTTTGCACTCCACACCACCCTGGGTTAGACACTGGCTATATGCAAATCAGCTCTGACCCTGTGCCTCATGGGAACAGTCCAGCCGAACTACCAACCCATGTCTTTCCCAGACCGGAATCAAGCATCCAAGGACCGGTTTTTGGCTATCAGCCTTCATTCAGCCTGGATAGCTTGACTCCAGTGGTGTGGAGAGCCTGGGACTCACGTCTGAGCATACCCAGCCCACTCGGGGTGAAAATTGCAAAAAACACAGTTGATGTACAGAATGTAGAACAATGTCATACATTCACCCCAGTACAAGGATCTGGGCATAAATCCATCTTTTTATGCACTCCACTCCACCCTGGGTTAGACACTGGCTATATGCAAATCAGCTCTGACCCTGTGCCTCATAGGAACAGTCCAGTCTGAACTACCAAGCCATGTCTTTCCCAGACCGGAATCAAGCGTCCAAGGACCGGTTTCTGGCTATCAGCCTTCATTCAGCCTGGATAGCGTGACTCCAGTGGTGTGGAGAGCTTGGGACTCACGTCTGAGCATACCCAGCCCACTCGGGGTGAAAATTGCAAAAAACACCGTTGATGTACAGAATGTAGAACAATGTCATACATTCACCCCAGTACAAGGATCTGGGCATAAATCCATCTTTTTATGCACTCCACTCCACCCTGGGTTAGACACTGGCTATATGCAAATCAGCTCTGACCCTGTGCCACATAGGAACAGTCCAGTCTGAACTACCAAGCCATGTCTTTCCCAGACCGGAATCAAGCATCCAAGGACCGGTTTCTGGCTATCAGCCTTTATTCAGCCTGGATAGCTTGACTCCAGTGGTGTGGAGAGCCTGGGACTCACGTCTGAGCATACCCAGCCCACTCGGGGTGAAAATTGCAAAAAACACAGTTGATGGACAGAATGTAGAACAATGTCATACATTCACCCTAGTTCAAGGATCTGGGAATAAATCCATCGTTTTTTTGCACTCCACACCACCCTGGGTTAGACACTGGCTATATGCAAATCAGCTCTGACCCTGTACCTCATGGGAACAGTCCAGTCCGAACTACCAAGCCATGTCTTTCCCAGACCGGAATCAAGCATCCAAGGACCGGTTTCTGGCTATCAGCCTTTATTCAGCCTGGATAGCTTGACTCCAGTGGTGTGGAGAGCCTGGGACTCACGTCTGAGCATACCCAGCCCACTCGGTGTGAAAATTGCAAAAAACACAGTTGATGGACAGAATGTAGAACAATGTCATACATTCACCCCAGTACAAGGATCTGGGCCTAAATCCATCGTTTTTTTTGCACTCCACACCACCCTGGGTTAGACACTGGCTATATGCAAATCAGCTCTGACCCTGTGCCTCATGGGAACAGTCCAGTCCGAACTACCAAGCCATGTCTTTCCCAGACCGGAATCAAGCGTCCAAGGACCGGTTTCTGGCTATCAGCCTTCATTCAGCCTGGATAGCGTGACTCCAGTGGTGTGGAGAGCTTGGGACTCACGTCTGAGCATACCCAGCCCACTCGGGGTGAAAATTGCAAAAAACACAGTTGATGGACAGAATGTAGAACAATGTCATACATTCACCCCAGTACAAGGATCTGGGCCTAAATCCATTGTTTTTTTGCACTCCACACCACCCTGTGTTAGACACTGGCTATATGCAAATCAGCTCTGACCCTGTGCCTCATGGGAACAGTCCAGTCCGAACTACCAAGCCATGTCTTTCCCAGACCGGAAACAAGCATCCAAGAACCGGTTTCTGGCTATCAGACTTCATTCAGCCTGGATAGCTTGACTCCAGTGGTGTGGAGAGCCTGGGACTCACGTCTGAGCATACCCAGCCCACTCGGTGTGAAAATTGCAAAAAACACAGTTGATGGACAGAATGTAGAACAATGTCATACATTCACCCCAGTACAAGGATCTGGGCCTAAATCCATCGTTTTTTTTGCACTCCACACCACCCTGGGTTAGACACTGGCTATATGCAAATCAGCTCTGACCCTGTGCCTCATGGGAACAGTCCAGTCCGAACTACCAAGCCATGTCTTTCCCAGACCGGAATCAAGCGTCCAAGGACCGGTTTCTGGCTATCAGCCTTCATTCAGCCTGGATAGCGTGACTCCAGTGGTGTGGAGAGCTTGGGACTCACGTCTGAGCATACCCAGCCCACTCGGGGTGAAAATTGCAAAAAACACAGTTGATGTACAGAATGTAGAACAATGTCATACATTCACCCCAGTACAAGGATCTGGGCATAAATCCATCTTTTTATGCACTCCACTCCACCCTGGGTTAGACACTGGCTATATGCAAATCAGCTCTGACCCTGTGCCTCATAGGAACAGTCCAGTCTGAACTACCAAGCCATGTCTTTCCCAGACCGGAATCAAGCATCCAAGGACCGGTTTCTGGCTATCAGCCTTTATTCAGCCTGGATAGCTTGACTCCAGTGGTGTGGAGAGCCTGGGACTCACGTCTGAGCATACCCAGCCCACTCGGGGTGAAAATTGCAAAAAACACAGTTGATGGACAGAATGTAGAACAATGTCATACATTCACCCTAGTACAAGGATCTGGGAATAAATCCATCGTTTTTTTGCACTCCACACCACCCTGGGTTAGACACTGGCTATATGCAAATCAGCTCTGACCCTGTACCTCATGGGAACAGTCCAGTCCGAACTACCAAGCCATGTCTTTCCCAGACCGGAATCAAGCATCCAAGGACCGGTTTCTGGCTATCAGCCTTTATTCAGCCTGGATAGCTTGACTCCAGTGGTGTGGAGAGCCTGGGACTCACGTCTGAGCATACCCAGCCCACTCGGGGTGAAAATTGCAAAAAACACAGTTGATGGACAGAATGTAGAACAATGTCATACATTCACCCCAGTACAAGGATCTGGGCCTAAATCCATTGTTTTTTTGCACTCCACACCACCCTGTGTTAGACACTGACTATATGCAAATCAGCTCTGACCTTGTGCCTCATGGGAACAGTCCAGTCCGAACTACCAAGCCATGTCTTTCCCAGACCGGAATCAAGCATCCAAGAACCGGTTTCTGGCTATCAGACTTCATTCAGCCTGGATAGCTTGACTCCAGTGGTGTGGAGAGCCTGGGACTCACGTCTGAGCATACCCAGCCCACTCGGTGTGAAAATTGCAAAAAACACAGTTGATGGACAGAATGTAGAACAATGTCATACATTCACCCCAGCACAAGGATATGGGCCTAAATCCATCGTTTTTTTGCACTCCACACCACCCTGGGTTAGACACTGGCTATATGCAAATCAGGTCTGACCCTGTGCCTCATGGGAACAGTCCAGTCCGAACTACCAAGCCATGTCTTTCCCAGACCGGAATCAAGCATCCAAGGACCGGTTTTTGGCTATCAGCCTTCATTCAGCCTGGATAGCTTGACTCCAGTGGTGTGGAGAGCCTGGGACTCACGTCTGAGCATACCCAGCCCACCCGGGGTGAAGATTGCAAAAAACACAGTTGATGGACAGAATGTAGAACAATGTCATACATTCACCCCAGTACAAGGATCTGGGCCTAAATCCATCGTTTTTTTTGCACTCCACACCACCCTGGGTTAGACACTGGCTATATGCAAATCAGCTCTGACCCTGTGCCTCATGGGAACAGTCCAGTCCGAACTACCAAGCCATGTCTTTCCCAGACCGGAATCAAGCATCCAAGGACCGTTTTCTGGCTATCAGCCTTCATTCAGCCTGGATAGCGTGACTCCAGTGGTGTGGAGAGCTTGGGACTCACGTCTGAGCATACCCAGCCCACTCGGGGTGAAAATTGCAAAAAACACAGTTGATGTACATAATGTAGAACAATGTCATACATTCACCCCAGTACAAGGATCTGGGCCTAAATCCATCTTTTTATGCACTCCACTCCACCCTGGGTTAGACACTGGCTATATGCAAATCAGCTCTGACCCTGTGCCTCATGGGAACAGTCCAGTCCGAACTACCAAGCCATGTCTTTCCCAGACCGGAATCAAGCATCCAAGGACGGGTTTCTGGCTATCAGCCTTCATTCAGCCTGGATAGCTTGACTCCAGTGGTGTGGAGAGCCTGGGACTCACGTCTGAGCATACCCAGCCCACCCGGGGTGAAAATTGCAAAAAACACAGTTGATGGACAGAATGTAGAACAATGTCATACATTCACCCCAGTACAAGGATCTGGGCCTAAATCCATCGTTTTTTTGCACTCCACACCACCCTGGGTTAGACACTGGCTATATGCAAATTAGCTCTGACCCTGTACCTCATGGGAACAGTCCAGTCCGAACTACCAAGCCATGTCTTTCCCAGACCGGAATCAAGCATCCAAGGACCGGTTTCTGGCTATCAGGCTTTATTCAGCCTGGATAGCTTGACTCCAGTGGTGTGGAGAGCCTGGGACTCACGTCTGAGCATACCCAGCCCACTCGGGGTGAAAATTGCAAAAAACACAGTTGATGGACAGAATGTAGAACAATGTCATACATTCACCCCAGTACAAGGATCTGGGCCTAAATCCATCGTTTTTTTGCACTCCACACCACCCTGTGTTAGACACTGGCTATATGCAAATCAGCTCTGACCCTGTGCCTCATGGGAACAGTCCAGTCCGAACTACCAAGCCATGTCTTTCCCAGACCGGAATCAAGCATCCAAGAACCGGTTTCTGGCTATCAGACTTCATTCAGCCTGGATAGCTTGACTCCAGTGGTGTGGAGAGCCTGGGACTCACGTCTGAGCATACCCAGCCCACTCGGTGTGAAAATTGCAAAAAACACAGTTGATGGACAGAATGTAGAACAATGTCATACATTCACCCCAGCACAAGGATATGGGCCTAAATCCATCGTTTTTTTGCACTCCACACCACCCTGGGTTAGACACTGGCTATATGCAAATCAGGTCTGACCCTGTGCCTCATGGGAACAGTCCAGTCCGAACTACCAAGCCATGTCTTTCCCAGACCGGAATCAAGCATCCAAGGACCGGTTTTTGGCTATCAGCCTTCATTCAGCCTGGATAGCTTGACTCCAGTGGTGTGGAGAGCCTGGGACTCACGTCTGAGCATACCCAGCCCACTTGGGGTGAAAATTGCAAAAAACACAGTTGATGGACAGAATGTAGAACAATGTCATACATTCACCCCAGTACAAGGATCTGGGCCTAAATCCATTGTTTTATTGCACTCCACACCACCCTGGGTTAGACACTGGCTATATGCAAATCAGCTCTGACCCTGTGCCTCATGGGAACAGTCCAGTCCGAACTACCAAGCCATGTCTTTCCCAGACCGGAATCAAGCATCCAAGGACCGGTTTCTGGCTATCAGCCTCATTCAGCATGGATAGCTTGACTCCAGTGGTGTGGCGAGCCTGGGACTAACGTCTGAGCATACCCAGCCCATTCGGGGTGAAAATTGCAAAAAACACAATTGATGGACAGAATGTAGAACAATGTCATACATTCACCCCAGTACAAGGATCTGGGCCTAAATCCATCGTTTATTTGCACTCCACACCACCCTGGGTTAGACACTGGCTATATGCAAATCAGCTCTGACCCTGTGCCTCATGGGAACAGTCCAGTCCGAACTACCAAGCCATGTCTTTCCCAAACCGGAATCAAGCATCCAAGGACCTGTTTCTGGCTATCAGCCATCATTCAGCCTGGATAGCTTGACTCCAGTGGTGTGGAGAGCCTGGGACTCACGTATGAGCATACCCAGCCCACTCGGGGTGAAAATTGCAAAAAACACAGTTGATGGACAGAATGTAGAACAATGTCATACATTCACCCCAGTACAAGGATCTGGGCCTAAATCCATCGTTTTTTTGCACTCCACACCACCCTGGGTTATACACTGGCTATATGCAAATCATCTCTGACCCTGTGCCTCATGGGAACAGTCCAGTCCGAACTACCAAGCCATGTCTTTCTCAGACCGGAATCAAGCATCCAAGGACCCGTTTCTGGCTATCAGCCTTCATTCAGCCTGGATAGCTTGACTCCAGTGGTGTGGAGAGCCTGGGACTCACGTCTGAGCATACCCAGCCCAATCGGGGTGAAAATTGCAAAAAACACAGTTGATGGACAGAATGTAGAACAATGTCATACATTCACCCCAGTACAAGGATCTGGGCCTAAGTCCATCTTTTTTTTTGCACTCCATCTTTTTTTTTGCACTCCACACCACCCTGGGTTAGACACTGGCTATATGCAAATCAGCTCTGACCCTGTGCCTCATGGGAACAGTCCAGTCCGAACTACCAAGCCATGTCTTTCCCAGACCGGAATCAAGCATCCAAGGACCGGTTTCTGGCTATCAGCCTTCATTCAGCCTGGATAGCGTGACTCCAGTGGTGTGGAGAGCTTGGGACTCACGTCTGAGCATACCCAGCCCACTCGGGGTGAAAATTGCAAAAAACAGAGTTGATGTACAGAATGTAGAACAATGTCATACATTCACCCCAGTACAAGGATCTGGGCATATATCCATCTTTTTATGCACTCCACTCCACCCTGGGTTAGACACTGGCTATATGCAAATCAGCTCTGACCCTGTGCCTCATAGGAACAGTCCAGTCTGAACTACCAAGCCATGTCTTTCCCAGACCGGAATCAAGCATCCAAGGACGGGTTTCTGGCTATCAGCCTTCATTCAGCCTGGATAGCTTGACTCCAGTGGTGTGGAGAGCCTGGGACTCACGTCTGAGCATACCCAGCCCACCCGGGGTGAAAATTGCAAAAAACACAGTTGATGGACAGAATGTAGAACAATGTCATACATTCACCCCAGTACAAGGATCTGGGCCTAAATCCATCGTTTTTTTGCACTCCACACCACCCTGGGTTAGACCCAGGCTATATGCAAATCAGCTCTGACCCTATACCTCATGGGAACAGTCCAGTCCGAACTACCAAGCCATGTCTTTCCCAAACCGGAATCAAGCATCCAAGGACCGGTTTCTGGCTATCAGCCTTTATTTTGCCTGGATAGCTTGACTCCAGTGGTGTGGAGAGCCTGGGACTCACGTCTGAGCATACCCAGCCCACTCGGGGTGAAAATTGCAAAAATGCAAGTTGATGGACAGAATGTAGAACAATGTCATACATTCACCCCAGTACAAGGATCTGGGCCTAAATCCATCATTTTTTTGCACTCCACACCACCCTGTGTTAGACACTGGCTATATGCAAATCAGCTCTGACCCTTTGCCTCATGGGAACAGTCCAGTCCGAACTACCAAGCCATGTCTTTCCCAGACCGGAATCAAGCATCCAAGAACCGGTTTCTGGCTATCAGACTTCATTCAGCCTGGATAGCTTGACTCCAGTGGTGTGGAGAGCCTGGGACTCACGTCTGAGCATACCCAGCCCTCTCGGTGTGAAAATTGCAAAAAACACAGTTGATGGACAGAATGTAGAATAATGTCATACATTCACCCCAGCACAAGGATCTGGCCCTAAATCCATCGGGTTTTTGCACTCCACACCACCCTGGGTTAGACACTGGCTATATGCAAATCAGCTCTGAACCTGTGCCTCATGGGAACATTCCAGTCCGAACTACCAAGCCATGTCTTTCCCAGACCGGAATCAAGCATCCAAGAACCGGTTTCTGGCTATCAGCCTTCATTCAGCCTGGATAGCTTGACTCCAGTGGTGTGGAGAGCCTGGGACTCACGTCTGAGCATACCCAGCCCACTCGGGGTGAAAATTGCAAAAAACACAGTTGATGGACAGAATGTAGAACAATGTCATACATTCACCCCAGTACAAGGATCTGGGCCTAAATCCATCGTTTTTTTGCACTCCACACCACCCTGGGTTAGACACTGGCTATATGCAAATCAGCTCTGACCCTGTGCCTCATGGGAACAGTCCAGCCGAACTACCAAGCCATGTCTTTCCCAGACCGGAATCAAGCATCCAAGGACCGGTTTTTGGCTATCAGCCTTCATTCAGCCTGGATAGCTTGACTCCAGTGGTGTGGAGAGCCTGGGACTCACGTCTGAGCATACCCAGCCCACTTGGGGTGAAAATTGCAAAAAACACAGTTGATGGACAGAATGTAGAACAATGTCATACATTCACCCCAGTACAAGGATCTGGGCCTAAATCCATCGTTTTATTGCACTCCACACCACCCTGGGTTAGACACTGGCTATATGCAAATCAGCTCTGACCCTGTGCCTCATGGGAACAGTCCAGTCCGAACTACCAAGCCATGTCTTTCCCAGACCGGAATCAAGCATCCAAGGACCGGTTTCTGGCTATCAGCCTCATTCAGCCTGGATAGCTTGACTCCAGTGGTGTGGCGAGCCTGGGACTCACGTCTGAGCATACCCAGCCCATTCGGGGTGAAAATTGCAAAAAACACAATTGATGGACAGAATGTAGAACAATGTCATACATTCACCCCAGTACAAGGATCTGGGCCTAAATCCATCGTTTATTTGCACTCCACACCACCCTGGGTTAGACACTGGCTATATGCAAATCACCTCTGACCCTGTGCCTCATGGGAAGTCCAGTCCGAACTACCAAGCCATGTCTTTCCCAGACCGGAATCAAGCATCCAAGGACCTGTTTCTGGCTATCAGCCATCATTCAGCCTGGATAGCTTGACTCCAGTGGTGTGGAGAGCCTGGGACTCACGTATGAGCATACCCAGCCCACTCGGGGTGAAAATTGCAAAAAACACAGTTGATGGACAGAATGTAGAACAATGTCATACATTCACCCCAGTACAAGGATCTGGGCCTAAATCCATCGTTTTTTTGCACTCCACACCACCCTGGGTTATACACTGGATATATGCAAATCCTCTCTGACCCTGTGCCTCATGGGAACAGTCCAGTCCGAACTACCAAGCCATGTCTTTCTCAGACCGGAATCAAGCATCCAAGGACCCGTTTCTGGCTATCAGCCTTCATTCAGCCTGGATAGCTTGACTCCAGTGGTGTGGAGAGCCTGGGACTCACGTCTGAGCATACCCAGCCCAATCGGGGTGAAAATTGCAAAAAACACAGTTGATGGACAGAATGTAGAACAATGTCATACATTCACCCCAGTACAAGGATCTGGGCCTAAATCCATCGTTTTTTTGCACTCCACACCACCCTGGGTTAGACACTGGCTATATGCAAATCAGCTCTGACCCTGTGCCTCATGGGAACAGTCCAGCCGAACTACCAAGCCATGTCTTTCCCAGACCGGAATCAAGCATCCAAGGACCGGTTTTTGGCTATCAGCCTTCATTCAGCCTGGATAGCTTGACTCCAGTGGTGTGGAGAGCCTGGGACTCACGTCTGAGCATACCCAGCCCACTTGGGGTGAAAATTGCAAAAAACACAGTTGATGGACAGAATGTAGAACAATGTCATACATTCACCCCAGTACAAGGATCTGGGCCTAAATCCATCGTTTTATTGCACTCCACACCACCCTGGGTTAGACACTGGCTATATGCAAATCAGCTCTGACCCTGTGCCTCATGGGAACAGTCCAGTCCGAACTACCAAGCCATGTCTTTCCCAGACCGGAATCAAGCATCCAAGGACCGGTTTCTGGCTATCAGCCTCATTCAGCCTGGATAGCTTGACTCCAGTGGTGTGGCGAGCCTGGGACTCACGTCTGAGCATACCCAGCCCATTCGGGGTGAAAATTGCAAAAAACACAATTGATGGACAGAATGTAGAACAATGTCATACATTCACCCCAGTACAAGGATCTGGGCCTAAATCCATTGTTTATTTGCACTCCACACCACCCTGGGTTAGACACTGGCTATATGCAAATCACCTCTGACCCTGTGCCTCATGGGAAGTCCAGTCCGAACTACCAAGCCATGTCTTTCCCAGACCGGAATCAAGCATCCAAGGACCTGTTTCTGGCTATCAGCCATCATTCAGCCTGGATAGCTTGACTCCAGTGGTGTGGAGAGCCTGGGACTCACGTATGAGCATACCCAGCCCAATCGGGGTGAAAATTGCAAAAAACACAGTTGATGGACAGAATGTAGAACAATGTCATACATTCACCCCAGTACAAGGATCTGGGCCTAAATCCATCGTTTTTTTTGCACTCCACACCACCCTGGGTTAGACACTGGCTATATGCAAATCAGCTCTGACCCTGTGCCTCATGGGAACAGTCCAGTCCGAACTACCAAGCCATGTCTTTCCCAGACCGGAATCAAGCGTCCAAGGACCGGTTTCTGGCTATCAGCCTTCATTCAGCCTGGATAGCGTGACTCCAGTGGTGTGGAGAGCTTGGGACTCACGTCTGAGCATACCCAGCCCACTCGGGGTGAAAATTGCAAAAAACACAGTTGATGTACAGAATGTAGAACAATGTCATACATTCACCCCAGTACAAGGATCTGGGCATAAATCCATCTTTTTATGCACTCCACTCCACCCTGGGTTAGACACTGGCTATATGAAAATCAGCTCTGACCCTGTGCCTCATAGGAACAGTCCAGTCTGAACTACCAAGCCATGTCTTTCCCAGACCGGAATCAAGCATCCAAGGACGGGTTTCTGGCTATCAGCCTTCATTCAGCCTGGATAGCTTGACTCCAGTGGTGTGGAGAGCCTGGGACTCACGTCTGAGCATACCCAGCCCACCCGGGGTGAAGATTGCAAAAAACACAGTTGATGGACAGAATGTAGAACAATGTCATGCATTCACCCCAGTACAAGGATCTGGGCCTAAATCCATCGTTTTTTTGCACTCCACACCACCCTGGGTTAGACACAGGCTATATTCAAATCAGCTCTGACCCTGTACCTCATGGGAACAGTCCAGTCCGAACTACCAAGCCATGTCTTTCCCAAACCGGAATCAAGCATCCAAGGACCGGTTTCTGGCTATCAGCCTTTATTCAGCCTGGATAGCTTGACTCCAGTGGTGTGGAGAGCCTGGGACTCACGTCTGAGCATACCCAGCCCACTCGGGGTGAAAATTGCAAAAAACACAGTTGATGGACAGAATGTAGAACAATGTCATACATTCACCCTAGTACAAGGATCTGGGAATAAATCCATCGTTTTTTTGCACTCCACACCACCCTGGGTTAGACACTGGCTATATGAAAATCAGCTCTGACCCTGTGCCTCATGGGAACAGTCCAGTCCGAACTACCAAGCCATGTCTTTCCCAGACCGGAATCAATCATCCAAGGACCGGTTTCTGGCTATCAGCCTTCATTCAGCCTGGATAGCTTGACTCCAGTGGTGTGGAGAGCTTGGCACTCATGTCTGAGCATACCCAGCCCACTCGGGGTGAAAATTGCAAAAAACACAGTTGATGTACAGAATGTAGAACAATGTCATACATTCACCCCAGTACAAGGATCTGGGCCTAAATCCATCTTTTTTTGCACTCCACTCCACCCTGGGTTAGACACTGGCTATATGCAAATCAGCTCTGACTCTGTGCCTCATGGGAACAGTCCAGTCCGAACTACCAAGCCATGTCTTTCCCAGACCGGAATCAAGCATCCAAGGACCGGTTTCTGGCTATCAGCCTTCATTCAGCCTGGATAGCCTGACTCCAGTGGTGTGGAGAGCCTGGGACTCACGTCTGAGCATACCCAGCCCACTCGGGGTGAAAATTGCAAAAAACACAGTTGATGGACAGAATGTAGAACAATGTCATACATTCACCCCAGTACAAGGATCTGGGCCTAAATCCATCGTTTTTTGTACTCCACACCACCCTGTGTTAGACACTGGCTATATGCAAATCAGCTCTGACCCTGTGCCTCATGGAAACAGTCCAGTCCGAACTACCAAGCCATGTCTTTCCCAGACCGGAATCAAGCATCCAAGGACGGGTTTCTGGCTATCAGCCTTCATTCAGCCTGGATAGCTTGACTCCAGTGGTGTGGAGAGCCTGGGACTCACGTCTGAGCATACCCAGCCCACTCGGGGTGAAAATTGCAAAAAACACAGTTGATGGACAGAATGTAGAACAATGTCATACATTCACCCCAGTACAAGGATCTGGGCCTAAATCCATCGTTTTTTGCACTCCACACCACCCTGTGTTAGACACTGGCTATATGCAAATCAGCTCTGACCCTGTGCTTCATGGAAACAGTCCAGTCCGAACTACCAAGCCATGTCTTTCCCAGACCGGAATCAAGCATCCAAGGACTGGTTTCTGGCTATCAGCCTTCATTCAGCCTGGATAGCTTGACTCCAGTGGTGTGGAGAGCCTGGGACTCACGTCTGAGCATACCCAGCCCACTTGGGGTGAAAATTGCAAAAAACACAGTTGATGGACAGAATGTAGAACAATGTCATACATTCACCCCAGTACAAGGATCTGGGCCTAAATCCATCGTTTTTTTGCACTCCACACCACCCTGGGTTAGACACTGGCTATATGCAAATCAGCTCTGACCCTGTGCCTCATGGGAACAGTCCAGCCGAACTACCAAGCCATGTCTTTCCCAGACCGGAATCAAGCATCCAAGGACCGGTTTTTGGCTATCAGCCTTCATTCAGCCTGGATAGCTTGACTCCAGTGGTGTGGAGAGCCTGGGACTCACGTCTGAGCATACCCAGCCCACTTGGGGTGAAAATTGCAAAAAACACAGTTGATGGACAGAATGTAGAACAATGTCATACATTCACCCCAGTACAAGGATCTGGGCCTAAATCCATCGTTTTATTGCACTCCACACCACCCTGGGTTAGACACTGGCTATATGCAAATCAGCTCTGACCCTGTGCCTCATGGGAACAGTCCAGTCCGAACTACCAAGCCATGTCTTTCCCAGACCGGAATCAAGCATCCAAGGACCGGTTTCTGGCTATCAGCCTCATTCAGCCTGGATAGCTTGACTCCAGTGGTGTGGCGAGCCTGGGACTCACGTCTGAGCATACCCAGCCCATTCGGGGTGAAAATTGCAAAAAACACAATTGATGGACAGAATGTAGAACAATGTCATACATTCACCCCAGTACAAGGATCTGGGCCTAAATCCATCGTTTATTTGCACTCCACACCACCCTGGGTTAGACACTGGCTATATGCAAATCACCTCTGACCCTGTGCCTCATGGGAAGTCCAGTCCGAACTACCAAGCCATGTCTTTCCCAGACCGGAATCAAGCATCCAAGGACCTGTTTCTGGCTATCAGCCATCATTCAGCCTGGATAGCTTGACTCCAGTGGTGTGGAGAGCCTGGGACTCACGTATGAGCATACCCAGCCCACTCGGGGTGAAAATTGCAAAAAACACAGTTGATGGACAGAATGTAGAACAATGTCATACATTCACCCCAGTACAAGGATCTGGGCCTAAATCCATCGTTTTTTTGCACTCCACACCACCCTGGGTTATACACTGGATATATGCAAATCATCTCTGACCCTGTGCCTCATGGGAACAGTCCAGTCCGAACTACCAAGCCATGTCTTTCTCAGACCGGAATCAAGCATCCAAGGACCCGTTTCTGGCTATCAGCCTTCATTCAGCCTGGATAGCTTGACTCCAGTGGTGTGGAGAGCCTGGGACTCACGTCTGAGCATACCCAGCCCAATCGGGGTGAAAATTGCAAAAAACACAGTTGATGGACAGAATGTAGAACAATGTCATACATTCACCCCAGTACAAGGATCTGGGCCTAAATCCATCGTTTTTTTGCACTCCACACCACCCTGGGTTAGACACTGGCTATATGCAAATCAGCTCTGACCCTGTGCCTCATGGGAACAGTCCAGCCGAACTACCAAGCCATGTCTTTCCCAGACCGGAATCAAGCATCCAAGGACCGGTTTGTGGCTATCAGCCTTCATTCAGCCTGGATAGCTTGACTCCAGTGGTGTGGAGAGCCTGGGACTCACGTCTGAGCATACCCAGCCCACTTGGGGTGAAAATTGCAAAAAACACAGTTGATGGACAGAATGTAGAACAATGTCATACATTCACCCCAGTACAAGGATCTGGGCCTAAATCCATCGTTTTATTGCACTCCACACCACCCTGGGTTAGACACTGGCTATATGCAAATCAGCTCTGACCCTGTGCCTCATGGGAACAGTCCAGTCCGAACTACCAAGCCATGTCTTTCCCAGACCGGAATCAAGCATCCAAGGACCGGTTTCTGGCTATCAGCCTCATTCAGCCTGGATAGCTTGACTCCAGTGGTGTGGCGAGCCTGGGACTCACGTCTGAGCATACCCAGCCCATTCGGGGTGAAAATTGCAAAAAACACAATTGATGGACAGAATGTAGAACAATGTCATACATTCACCCCAGTACAAGGATCTGGGCCTAAATCCATCGTTTATTTGCACTCCACACCACCCTGGGTTAGACACTGGCTATATGCAAATCACCTCTGACCCTGTGCCTCATGGGAAGTCCAGTCCGAACTACCAAGCCATGTCTTTCCCAGACCGGAATCAAGCATCCAAGGACCTGTTTCTGGCTATCAGCCATCATTCAGCCTGGATAGCTTGACTCCAGTGGTGTGGAGAGCCTGGGACTCACGTATGAGCATACCCAGCCCAATCGGGGTGAAAATTGCAAAAAACACAGTTGATGGACAGAATGTAGAACAATGTCATACATTCACCCCAGTACAAGGATCTGGGCCTAAATCCATCGTTTTTTTTGCACTCCACACCACCCTGGGTTAGACACTGGCTATATGCAAATCAGCTCTGACCCTGTGCCTCATGGGAACAGTCCAGTCCGAACTACCAAGCCATGTCTTTCCCAGACCGGAATCAAGCGTCCAAGGACCGGTTTCTGGCTATCAGCCTTCATTCAGCCTGGATAGCGTGACTCCAGTGGTGTGGAGAGCTTGGGACTCACGTCTGAGCATACCCAGCCCACTCGGGGTGAAAATTGCAAAAAACACAGTTGATGTACAGAATGTAGAACAATGTCATACATTCACCCCAGTACAAGGATCTGGGCATAAATCCATCTTTTTATGCACTCCACTCCACCCTGGGTTAGACACTGGCTATATGAAAATCAGCTCTGACCCTGTGCCTCATAGGAACAGTCCAGTCTGAACTACCAAGCCATGTCTTTCCCAGACCGGAATCAAGCATCCAAGGACGGGTTTCTGGCTATCAGCCTTCATTCAGCCTGGATAGCTTGACTCCAGTGGTGTGGAGAGCCTGGGACTCACGTCTGAGCATACCCAGCCCACCCGGGGTGAAGATTGCAAAAAACACAGTTGATGGACAGAATGTAGAACAATGTCATGCATTCACCCCAGTACAAGGATCTGGGCCTAAATCCATCGTTTTTTTGCACTCCACACCACCCTGGGTTAGACACAGGCTATATGCAAATCAGCTCTGACCCTGTACCTCATGGGAACAGTCCAGTCCGAACTACCAAGCCATGTCTTTCCCAAACCGGAATCAAGCATCCAAGGACCGGTTTCTGGCTATCAGCCTTTATTCAGCCTGGATAGCTTGACTCCAGTGGTGTGGAGAGCTTGGCACTCATGTCTGAGCATACCCAGCCCACTCGGGGTGAAAATTGCAAAAAACACAGTTGATGTACAGAATGTAGAACAATGTCATACATTCACCCCAGTACAAGGATCTGGGCCTAAATCCATCTTTTTTTGCACTCCACTCCACCCTGGGTTAGACACTGGCTATATGCAAATCAGCTCTGACTCTGTGCCTCATGGGAACAGTCCAGTCCGAACTACCAAGCCATGTCTTTCCCAGACCGGAATCAAGCATCCAAGGACCGGTTTCTGGCTATCAGCCTTCATTCAGCCTGGATAGCCTGACTCCAGTGGTGTGGAGAGCCTGGGACTCACGTCTGAGCATACCCAGCCCACTCGGGGTGAAAATTGCAAAAAACACAGTTGATGGACAGAATGTAGAACAATGTCATACATTCACCCCAGTACAAGGATCTGGGCCTAAATCCATCGTTTTTTGTACTCCACACCACCCTGTGTTAGACACTGGCTATATGCAAATCAGCTCTGACCCTGTGCCTCATGGAAACAGTCCAGTCCGAACTACCAAGCCATGTCTTTCCCAGACCGGAATCAAGCATCCAAGGACGGGTTTCTGGCTATCAGCCTTCATTCAGCCTGGATAGCTTGACTCCAGTGGTGTGGAGAGCCTGGGACTCACGTCTGAGCATACCCAGCCCACTTGGGGTGAAAATTGCAAAAAACACAGTTGATGGACAGAATGTAGAACAATGTCATACATTCACCCCAGTACAAGGATCTGGGCCTAAATCCATCGTTTTTTTGCACTCCACACCACCCTGGGTTAGACACTGGCTATATGCAAATCAGCTCTGACCCTGTACCTCATGGGAACAGTCCAGTCCGAACTACCAAGCCATGTCTTTCCCAGACCGGAATCAAGCATCCAAGGACCGGTTTCTGGCTATCAGCCTTTATTTAGCCTGGAAAGCTTGACTCCAGTGGTGTGGAGAGCCTGGGACTCACGTCTGAGCATACCCAGCCCACTCGGGGTGAAAATTGCAAAAAACACAGTTGATGGACAGAATGTAGAACAATGTCATACATTCACCCCAGTACAAGGATCTGGGCCTAAATCCATCGTTTTTTTGCACTCCACACCACCCTGGGTTAGACACTGGCTATATGCAAATCAGCTCTGACCCTGTGCCTCATGGGAACAGTCCAGTCCGAACTACCAAGCCATGTCTTTCCAAGACCGGAATCAAGCATCCAAGGACCGGTTTCTGGCTATCAGCCTTCATTCAGCCTGGATAGCTTGACTCCAGTGGTGTAGAGAGCCTGGGACTCACGTCTGAGCATACCCAGCCCACTCGGGGTGAAAATTGCAAAAAACACAGTTGATGGACAGAATGTAGAACAATGTCATACATTCACCCCAGTACAAGGATCTGGGCCTAATTCCATCGTTTTTTTGCACTCCACACCACCCTGGGTTAGACACTGGCTATATGCAAATCAGCTCTGACCCTGTGCCTCATGGGAACAGTCCAGTCCGAACTACCAAGCCATGTCTTTCCCAGACCGGAATCAAGCATCCAAGGACCGGTTTCTGGCTATCAGCCTTCATTCAGCCTGGATAGCTTGACTCCAGTGGTGTGGAGAGCCTGGGACTCACGTCTGAGCATACCCAGCCCACTCGGGTGAAAATTGCAAAAAACACAGTTGATGGACACAATGTAGAACAACATCATACATTCACCCCAGTACAAGGATCTGGGCCTAAATCCATCGTTTATTTGCACTCCACACCACCCTGGGTTAGACACTGGCTATATGCAAATCAGCTCTGACCCTGTGCCTCATGGGAACAGTCCAGTCCGAACTACCAAGCCATGTCTTTCCAAGACCGGAATCAAGCATCCAAGGACCGGTTTCTGGCTATCAGCCTTCATTCAGCCTGGATAGCTTGACTCCAGTGGTGTAGAGAGCCTGGGACTCACGTCTGAGCATACCCAGCCCACTCGGGGTGAAAATTGCAAAAAACACAGTTGATGGACAGAATGTAGAACAATGTCATACATTCACCCTAGTACAAGGATCTGGGAATAAATCCATCGTTTTTTTGCACTCCACACCACCCTGGGTTAGACACTGGCTATATGAAAATCAGCTCTGACCCTGTGCCTCATGGGAACAGTCCAGTCCGAACTACCAAGCCATGTCTTTCCCAGACCGGAATCAAGCATCCAAGGACCGGTTTCTGGCTATCAGCCTTCATTCAGCCTGGATAGCTTGACTCCAGTGGTGTGGAGAGCTTGGCACTCATGTCTGAGCACACCCAGCCCACTCGGGGTGAAAATTGCAAAAAACACAGTTGATGTACAGAATGTAGAACAATGTCATACATTCACCCCAGTACAAGGATCTGGGCCTAAATCCATCTTTTTTTGCACTCCACTCCACCCTGGGTTAGACACTGGCTATATGCAAATCAGCTCTGACTCTGTGCCTCATGGGAACAGTCCAGTCCGAACTACCAAGCCATGTCTTTCCCAGACCGGAATCAAGCATCCAAGGACCGGTTTCTGGCTATCAGCCTTCATTCAGCCTGGATAGCCTGACTCCAGTGGTGTGGAGAGCCTGGGACTCACGTCTGAGCATACCCAGCCCACTCGGGGTGAAAATTGCAAAAAACACAGTTGATGGACAGAATGTAGAACAATGTCATACATTCACCCCAGTACAAGGATCTGGGAATAAATCCATCGTTTTTTGCACTCCACACCACCCTGGGTTAGACACTGGCTATATGAAAATCAGCTCTGACCCTGTGCCTCATGGGAACAGTCCAGTCCGAACTACCAAGCCATGTCTTTCCCAGACAGGAATCAAGCATCCAAGGACCGGTTTCTGGCTATCAGCCTTCATTCAGCCTGGATAGCTTGACTCCAGTGGTGTGGAGAGCCTGGGACTCACGTCTGAGCATACCCAGCCCACTCGGGGTGAAAATTGCAAAAAACACAGTTGATGGACAGAATGTAGAACAATGTCATACATTCACCCCAGTACAAGGATCTGGGCCTAAATCCATCGTTTTTTGTACTCCACACCACCCTGTGTTAGACACTGGCTATATGCAAATCAGCTCTGACCCTGTGCCTCATGGAAACAGTCCAGTCCGAACTACCAAGCCATGTCTTTCCCAGACCGGAATCAAGCATCCAAGGACGGGTTTCTGGCTATCAGCCTTCATTCAGCCTGGGTAGCTTGACTCCAGTGGTGTGGAGAGCCTGGGACTCACGTCTGAGCATACCCAGCCCACTCGGGGTGAAAATTGCAAAAAACACAGTTGATGGACAGAATGTAGAACAATGTCATACATTCAACCCAGTACAAGGATCTGGGCCTAAATCCATCGTTTTTTTGCACTCCACACCACCCTGGGTTAGACACTGGCTATATGCAAATCAGCTCTGACCCTGTGCCTCATGGGAACAGTCCAGTCCGAACTACCAAGCCATATCTTTCCCAGACCGGAATCAAGCATCCAAGAACCGGTTTCTGGCTATCAGCCTTCATTCAGCCTGGATAGCTTGACTCCAGTGGTGTGGAGAGCCTGGGACTCACGTCTGAGCATACCCAGCCCACTCGGGGTGAAAGTTGCAAAAAACACAGTTGATGGACAGAATGTAGAACAATGTCATACATTCACCCCAGTACAAGGATCTGGGCCTAAATCCATCGTTTTTTTGCACTCCACACCACCCTGGGTTAGACACTGGCTATATGCAAATCAGCTCTGACCCTGTGCCTCATGGGAACAGTCCAGCCGAACTACCAAGCCATGTCTTTCCCAGACCGGAATCAAGCATCCAAGGACCGGTTTCTGGCTATCAGCCTTCATTCAGCCTGGATAGCTTGACTCCAGTGGTGTGGAGAGCCTGGGACTCATGTCTGAGCATAACCAGCCCACTCGGGGTGAAAATTGCAAAAAACACAGTTGATGGACAGAATGTAGAACAATGTCATACATTCACCCTAGTACAAGGATCTGGGAATAAATCCATCGTTTTTTTGCACTCCACACCACCCTGGGTTAGACACTGGCTATATGAAAATCAGCTCTGACCCTGTGCCTCATGGGAACAGTCCAGTCCGAACTACCAAGCCATGTCTTTCCCAGACCGGAATCAAGCATCCAAGGACCGGTTTCTGGCTATCAGCCTTCATTCAGCCTGGATAGCTTGACTCCAGTGGTGTGGAGAGCTTGGCACTCATGTCTGAGCATACCCAGCCCACTCGGGGTGAAAATTGCAAAAAACACAGATGATGTACAGAATGTAGAACAATGTCATACATTCACCCCAGTACAAGGATCTGGGCCTAAATCCATCTTTTTTTGCACTCCACTCCACCCTGGGTTAGACACTGGCTATATGCAAATCAGCTCTGACCCTGTGCCTCATGGGAACAGTCCAGTCCGAACTACCAAGCCATGTCTTTCCCAGACCGGAATCAAGCATCCAAGGACCGGTTTCTGGCTATCAGCCTTCATTCAGCCTGGATAGCCTGACTCCAGTGGTGTGGAGAGCCTGGGACTCACGTCTGAGCATATCCAGCCCACTCGGGGTGAAAATTGCAAAAAACACAGTTGATGGACAGAATGTAGAACAATGTCATACATTCACCCCAGTACAAGGATCTGGGAATAAATCCATCGTTTTTTGCACTCCACACCACCCTGGGTTAGACACTGGCTATATGAAAATCAGCTCTGACCCTGTGCCTCATGGGAACAGTCCAGTCCGAACCACCAAGCCATGTCTTTCCCAGACAGGAATCAAGCATCCAAGGACCGGTTTCTGGCTATCAGCCTTCATTCAGCCTGGATAGCTTGACTCCAGTGGTGTGGAGAGCTTGGCACTCATGTCTGAGCATACCCAGCCCACTCGGGGTGAAAATTGCAAAAAACACAGTTGATGTACAGAATGTAGAACAATGTCATACATTCACCCCAGTTCAAGGATCTGGGCCTAAATCCATCTTTTTTTGCAATCCACTCCACCCTGGGTTAGACACTGGCTATATGCAAATCAGCTCTGACCCTGTGCCTCATGGGAACAGTCCAGTCCGAACTACCAAGCCATGTCTTTCCCAGACCGGAATCAAGCATCCAAGGACCGGTTTCTGGCTATCAGCCTTCATTCAGCCTGGATAGCTTGACTCCAGTGGTGTGGAGAGCCTGGGACTCACGTCTGAGCATACCCAGCCCACTCGGGGTGAAAATTGCAAAAAACACAGTTGATGTACAGAATGTAGAACAATGTCATACATTCACCCCAGTACAAGGATCTGGGCATAAATCCATCTTTTTATGCACTCCACTCCACCCTGGGTTAGACACTGGCTATATGAAAATCAGCTCTGACCCTGTGCCTCATAGGAACAGTCCAGTCTGAACTACCAAGCCATGTCTTTCCCAGACCGGAATCAAGCATCCAAGGACGGGTTTCTGGCTATCAGCCTTCATTCAGCCTGGATAGCTTGACTCCAGTGGTGTGGAGAGCCTGGGACTCACGTCTGAGCATACCCAGCCCACCCGGGGTGAAGATTGCAAAAAACACAGTTGATGGACAGAATGTAGAACAATGTCATGCATTCACCCCAGTACAAGGATCTGGGCCTAAATCCATCGTTTTTTTGCACTCCACACCACCCTGGGTTAGACACAGGCTATATGCAAATCAGCTCTGACCCTGTACCTCATGGGAACAGTCCAGTCCGAACTACCAAGCCATGTCTTTCCCAAACCAGAATCAAGCATCCAAGGACCGGTTTCTGGCTATCAGCCTTTATTCAGCCTGGATAGCTTGACTCCAGTGGTGTGGAGAGCTTGGCACTCATGTCTGAGCATACCCAGCCCACTCGGGGTGAAAATTGCAAAAAACACAGTTGATGTACAGAATGTAGAACAATGTCATACATTCACCCCAGTACAAGGATCTGGGCCTAAATCCATCTTTTTTTGCACTCCACTCCACCCTGGGTTAGACACTGGCTATATGCAAATCAGCTCTGACTCTGTGCCTCATGGGAACAGTCCAGTCCGAACTACCAAGCCATGTCTTTCCCAGACCGGAATCAAGCATCCAAGGACCGGTTTCTGGCTATCAGCCTTCATTCAGCCTGGATAGCCTGACTCCAGTGGTGTGGAGAGCCTGGGACTCACGTCTGAGCATACCCAGCCCACTCGGGGTGAAAATTGCAAAAAATACAGTTGATGGACAGAATGTAGAACAATGTCATACATTCACCCCAGTACAAGGATCTGGGCCTAAATCCATCGTTTTTTGTACTCCACACCACCCTGTGTTAGACACTGGCTATATGCAAATCAGCTCTGACCCTGTGCCTCATGGAAACAGTCCAGTCCGAACTACCAAGCCATGTCTTTCCCAGACCGGAATCAAGCATCCAAGGACGGGTTTCTGGCTATCAGCCTTCATTCAGCCTGGATAGCTTGACTCCAGTGGTGTGGAGAGCCTGGGACTCACGTCTGAGCATACCCAGCCCACTCGGGGTGAAAATTGCAAAAAACACAGTTGATGGACAGAATGTAGAACAATGTCATACATTCACCCCAGTACAAGGATCTGGGCCTAAATCCATCGTTTTTTGCACTCCACACCACCCTGTGTTAGACACTGGCTATATGCAAATCAGCTCTGACCCTGTGCTTCATGGAAACAGTCCAGTCCGAACTACCAAGCCATGTCTTTCCCAGACCGGAATCAAGCATCCAAGGACTGGTTTCTGGCTATCAGCCTTCATTCAGCCTGGATAGCTTGACTCCAGTGGTGTGGAGAGCCTGGGACTCACGTCTGAGCATACCCAGCCCACTTGGGGTGAAAATTGCAAAAAACACAGTTGATGGACAGAATGTAGAACAATGTCATACATTCACCCCAGTACAAGGATCTGGGCCTAAATCCATCGTTTTTTTGCACTCCACACCACCCTGGGTTAGACACTGGCTATATGCAAATCAGCTCTGACCCTGTACCTCATGGGAACAGTCCAGTCCGAACTACCAAGCCATGTCTTTCCCAGACCGGAATCAAGCATCCAAGGACCGGTTTCTGGCTATCAGCCTTTATTTAGCCTGGAAAGCTTGACTCCAGTGGTGTGGAGAGCCTGGGACTCACGTCTGAGCATACCCAGCCCACTCGGGGTGAAAATTGCAAAAAACACAGTTGATGGACAGAATGTAGAACAATGTCATACATTCACCCCAGTACAAGGATCTGGGCCTAAATCCATCGTTTTTTTGCACTCCACACCACCCTGGGTTAGACACTGGCTATATGCAAATCAGCTCTGACCCTGTGCCTCATGGGAACAGTCCAGTCCGAACTACCAAGCCATGTCTTTCCAAGACCGGAATCAAGCATCCAAGGACCGGTTTCTGGCTATCAGCCTTCATTCAGCCTGGATAGCTTGACTCCAGTGGTGTAGAGAGCCTGGGACTCACGTCTGAGCATACCCAGCCCACTCGGGGTGAAAATTGCAAAAAACACAGTTGATGGACAGAATGTAGAACAATGTCATACATTCACCCCAGTACAAGGATCTGGGCCTAATTCCATCGTTTTTTTGCACTCCACACCACCCTGGGTTAGACACTGGCTATATGCAAATCAGCTCTGACCCTGTGCCTCATGGGAACAGTCCAGTCCGAACTACCAAGCCATGTCTTTCCCAGACCGGAATCAAGCATCCAAGGACCGGTTTCTGGCTATCAGCCTTCATTCAGCCTGGATAGCTTGACTCCAGTGGTGTGGAGAGCCTGGGACTCACGTCTGAGCATACCCAGCCCACTCGGGTGAAAATTGCAAAAAACACAGTTGATGGACACAATGTAGAACAACATCATACATTCACCCCAGTACAAGGATCTGGGCCTAAATCCATCGTTTATTTGCACTCCACACCACCCTGGGTTAGACACTGGCTATATGCAAATCAGCTCTGACCCTGTGCCTCATGGGAACAGTCCAGTCCGAACTACCAAGCCATGTCTTTCCAAGACCGGAATCAAGCATCCAAGGACCGGTTTCTGGCTATCAGCCTTCATTCAGCCTGGATAGCTTGACTCCAGTGGTGTAGAGAGCCTGGGACTCACGTCTGAGCATACCCAGCCCACTCGGGGTGAAAATTGCAAAAAACACAGTTGATGGACAGAATGTAGAACAATGTCATACATTCACCCTAGTACAAGGATCTGGGAATAAATCCATCGTTTTTTTGCACTCCACACCACCCTGGGTTAGACACTGGCTATATGAAAATCAGCTCTGACCCTGTGCCTCATGGGAACAGTCCAGTCCGAACTACCAAGCCATGTCTTTCCCAGACCGGAATCAAGCATCCAAGGACCGGTTTCTGGCTATCAGCCTTCATTCAGCCTGGATAGCTTGACTCCAGTGGTGTGGAGAGCTTGGCACTCATGTCTGAGCATACCCAGCCCACTCGGGGTGAAAATTGCAAAAAACACAGTTGATGTACAGAATGTAGAACAATGTCATACATTCACCCCAGTACAAGGATCTGGGCCTAAATCCATCTTTTTTTGCACTCCACTCCACCCTGGGTTAGACACTGGCTATATGCAAATCAGCTCTGACTCTGTGCCTCATGGGAACAGTCCAGTCCGAACTACCAAGCCATGTCTTTCCCAGACCGGAATCAAGCATCCAAGGACCGGTTTCTGGCTATCAGCCTTCATTCAGCCTGGATAGCCTGGAGAGCCTGGGACTCACGTCTGAGCATACCCAGCCCACTCGGGGTGAAAATTGCAAAAAACACAGTTGATGGACAGAATGTAGAACAATGTCATACATTCACCCCAGTACAAGGATCTGGGAATAAATCCATCGTTTTTTGCACTCCACACCACCCTGGGTTAGACACTGGCTATATGAAAATCAGCTCTGACCCTGTGCCTCATGGGAACAGTCCAGTCCGAACTACCAAGCCATGTCTTTCCCAGACAGGAATCAAGCATCCAAGGACCGGTTTCTGGCTATCAGCCTTCATTCAGCCTGGATAGCTTGACTCCAGTGGTGTGGAGAGCCTGGGACTCACGTCTGAGCATACCCAGCCCACTCGGGGTGAAAATTGCAAAAAACACAGTTGATGGACAGAATGTAGAACAATGTCATACATTCACCCCAGTACAAGGATCTGGGCCTAAATCCATCGTTTTTTGTACTCCACACCACCCTGTGTTAGACACTGGCTATATGCAAATCAGCTCTGACCCTGTGCCTCATGGAAACAGTCCAGTCCGAACTACCAAGCCATGTCTTTCCCAGACCGGAATCAAGCATCCAAGGACGGGTTTCTGGCTATCAGCCTTCATTCAGCCTGGGTAGCTTGACTCCAGTGGTGTGGAGAGCCTGGGACTCACGTCTGAGCATACCCAGCCCACTCGGGGTGAAAATTGCAAAAAACACAGTTGATGGACAGAATGTAGAACAATGTCATACATTCAACCCAGTACAAGGATCTGGGCCTAAATCCATCGTTTTTTTGCACTCCACACCACCCTGGGTTAGACACTGGCTATATGCAAATCAGCTCTGACCCTGTGCCTCATGGGAACAGTCCAGTCCGAACTACCAAGCCATATCTTTCCCAGACCGGAATCAAGCATCCAAGAACCGGTTTCTGGCTATCAGCCTTCATTCAGCCTGGATAGCTTGACTCCAGTGGTGTGGAGAGCCTGGGACTCACGTCTGAGCATACCCAGCCCACTCGGGGTGAAAGTTGCAAAAAACACAGTTGATGGACAGAATGTAGAACAATGTCATACATTCACCCCAGTACAAGGATCTGGGCCTAAATCCATCGTTTTTTTGCACTCCACACCACCCTGGGTTAGACACTGGCTATATGCAAATCAGCTCTGACCCTGTGCCTCATGGGAACAGTCCAGCCGAACTACCAAGCCATGTCTTTCCCAGACCGGAATCAAGCATCCAAGGACCGGTTTCTGGCTATCAGCCTTCATTCAGCCTGGATAGCTTGACTCCAGTGGTGTGGAGAGCCTGGGACTCATGTCTGAGCATAACCAGCCCACTCGGGGTGAAAATTGCAAAAAACACAGTTGATGGACAGAATGTAGAACAATGTCATACATTCACCCTAGTACAAGGATCTGGGAATAAATCCATCGTTTTTTTGCACTCCACACCACCCTGGGTTAGACACTGGCTATATGAAAATCAGCTCTGACCCTGTGCCTCATGGGAACAGTCCAGTCCGAACTACCAAGCCATGTCTTTCCCAGACCGGAATCAAGCATCCAAGGACCGGTTTCTGGCTATCAGCCTTCATTCAGCCTGGATAGCTTGACTCCAGTGGTGTGGAGAGCTTGGCACTCATGTCTGAGCATACCCAGCCCACTCGGGGTGAAAATTGCAAAAAACACAGATGATGTACAGAATGTAGAACAATGTCATACATTCACCCCAGTACAAGGATCTGGGCCTAAATCCATCTTTTTTTGCACTCCACTCCACCCTGGGTTAGACACTGGCTATATGCAAATCAGCTCTGACCCTGTGCCTCATGGGAACAGTCCAGTCCGAACTACCAAGCCATGTCTTTCCCAGACCGGAATCAAGCATCCAAGGACCGGTTTCTGGCTATCAGCCTTCATTCAGCCTGGATAGCCTGACTCCAGTGGTGTGGAGAGCCTGGGACTCACGTCTGAGCATATCCAGCCCACTCGGGGTGAAAATTGCAAAAAACACAGTTGATGGACAGAATGTAGAACAATGTCATACATTCACCCCAGTACAAGGATCTGGGAATAAATCCATCGTTTTTTGCACTCCACACCACCCTGGGTTAGACACTGGCTATATGAAAATCAGCTCTGACCCTGTGCCTCATGGGAACAGTCCAGTCCGAACCACCAAGCCATGTCTTTCCCAGACAGGAATCAAGCATCCAAGGACCGGTTTCTGGCTATCAGCCTTCATTCAGCCTGGATAGCTTGACTCCAGTGGTGTGGAGAGCTTGGCACTCATGTCTGAGCATACCCAGCCCACTCGGGGTGAAAATTGCAAAAAACACAGTTGATGTACAGAATGTAGAACAATGTCATACATTCACCCCAGTTCAAGGATCTGGGCCTAAATCCATCTTTTTTTGCAATCCACTCCACCCTGGGTTAGACACTGGCTATATGCAAATCAGCTCTGACCCTGTGCCTCATGGGAACAGTCCAGTCCGAACTACCAAGCCATGTCTTTCCCAGACCGGAATCAAGCATCCAAGGACCGGTTTCTGGCTATCAGCCTTCATTCAGCCTGGATAGCTTGACTCCAGTGGTGTGGAGAGCCTGGGACTCACGTCTGAGCATACCCAGCCCACTCGGGGTGAAAATTGCAAAAAACACAGTTGATGGACAGAATGTAGAACAATGTCATACATTCACCCCAGTACAAGGATCTGGGCCTAAATCCATCGTTTTTTGCACTCCACACCACCCTGTGTTAGACACTGGCTATATGCAAATCAGCTCTGACCCTGTGCCTCATGGGAACAGTCCAGTCCGAACTACCAAGCCATGTCTTTCCCAGACCGGAATCAAGCATCCAAGGACTGGTTTCTGGCTATCAGCCTTCATTCAGCCTGGATAGCTTGACTCCAGTGGTGTGGAGAGCCTGGGACTCACGTCTGAGCATACCCAGCCCACTTGGGGTGAAAATTGCAAAAAACACAGTTGATGGACAGAATGTAGAACAATGTCATACATTCACCCCAGTACAAGGATCTGGGCCTAAATCCATCGTTTTTTTGCACTCCACAACACCCTGGGTTAGACACTGGCTATATGCAAATCAGCTCTGACCCTGTACCTCATGGGAACAGTCCAGTCCGAACTACCAAGCCATGTCTTTCCCAGACCGGAATCAAGCATCCAAGGACCGGTTTCTGGCTATCAGCCTTTATTCAGCCTGGAAAGCTTGACTCCAGTGGTGTGGAGAGCCTGGGACTCACGTCTGAGCATACCCAGCCCACTCGGGTGAAAATTGCAAAAAACACAGTTGATGGACAGAATGTAGAACAATGTCATACATTCACCCCAGTACAAGGATCTGGGCCTAAATCCATCGTTTTTTTGCACTCCACACCACCCTGGGTTAGACACTGGCTATATGCAAATCAGCTCTGACCCTGTGCCTCATGGGAACAGTCCAGTCCGAACTACCAAGCCATGTTTTTCCAAGACCGGAATCAAGCATCCAAGGACCGGTTTCTGGCTATCAGCCTTCATTCAGCCTGGATAGCTTGACTCCAGTGGTGTAGAGAGCCTGGGACTCACGTCTGAGCATACCCAGCCCACTCGGGGTGAAAATTGCAAAAAACACAGTTGATGGACAGAATGTAGAACAATGTCATACATTCACCCCAGTACAAGGATCTGGGCCTAAATCAATCTTTTTTTGCACTCCACACCACCCTGGGTTAGACACTGGCTATATGCAAATCAGCTCTGACCCTGTGCCTCATGGGAACAGTCCAGTCCGAACTACCAAGCCATGTCTTTCCCAGACTGGAATCAAGCATCCAAGGACCGGTTTCTGGCTATCAGCCTTCATTCAGCCTGGATAGCTTGACTCCAGTGGTGTGGAGAGCCTGGGACTCACGTCTGAGCATACCCAGCCCACTCGGGGTGAAAATTGCAAAAAACACAGTTGATGGACACAATGTAGAACAACGTCATACATTCACCCCAGCACAAGGATCTGGGCCTAAATCCATCGTTTTTTTGCACTCCACACCACCCTGGGTTAGACACTGGCTATATGCAAATCAGCTCTGACCCTGTGCCTCATGGGAACAGTCCAGTCCGAACTACCAAGCCATGTCTTTCCCAGACCGGAATCAAGCATCCAAGAACCGGTTTCTGGCTATCAGCCTTCATTCAGCCTGGATAGCTTGACTCAAGTGGTGTGGAGAGCCTGGGACTCACGTCTGAGCATACCCAGCCCACTCGGGGTGAAAATTGCAAAAAACACAGTTGATGGACAGAATGTAGAACAATGTCATACATTCACCCCAGTACAAGGATCTGGGCCTAAATCCATCGTTTTTTTGCACTCCACACCACCCTGGGTTAGACACTGGCTATATGCAAATCAGCTCTGACCCTGTGCCTCATGGGAACAGTCCAGCCGAACTACCAAGCCATGTCTTTCCCAGACCGGAATCAAGCATCCAAGGACCGGTTTCTGGCTATCAGCCTTCATTCAGCCTGGATAGCTTGACTCCAGTGGTGTGGAGAGCTTGGCACTCATGTCTGAGCATACCTAGCCCACTCGGGGTGAAAATTGCAAAAAACACAGTTGATGTACAGAATGTAGAACAATGTCATACATTCACCCCAGTACAAGGATCTGGGCCTAAAGCCATCTTTTTTTGCACTCCACTCCACCCTGGGTTAGACACTGGCTATATGCAAATCAGCTCTGACCCTGTGCCTCATGGGAACAGTCCAGTCCGAACTACCAAGCCATGTCTTTCCCAGACCGGAATCAAGCATCCAAGGACCGGTTTCTGGCTATCAGCCTTTATTCAGCCTGGAAAGCTTGACTCCAGTGGTGTGGAGAGCCTGGGACTCACGTCTGAGCATACCCAGCCCACTCGGGTGAAAATTGCAAAAAACACAGTTGATGGACAGAATGTAGAACAATGTCATACATTCACCCCAGCACAAGGATCTGGGCCTAAATACATCGTTTTTTGCACTCCACACCACCCTGGGTTAGACACTGGCTATATGCAAATCAGCTCTGACCCTGTGCCTCATGGGAACAGTCCAGTTCGAACTACCAAGCCATGTCTTTCCCAGACCGGAATCAAGCATCCAAGTACTGGTTTCTGGCTATCAGCCTTCATTCAGCCTGGATAGCTTGACTCCAGTGGTGTGGAGAGCCTGGGACTCACGTCTGAGCATACCCAGCCCACTCGGGGTGAAAATTGCAAAAAACACAGTTGATGGACAGAATGTAGAACAATGTCATACATTCACCCCAGTACAAGGATCTGGGCCTAAATCCATCGTTTTTTTGCACTCCACACCACCCTGGGTATATGCAAATCAGCTCTGACCCTGTGCCTCATGGGAACAGTCCAGCCGAACTACCAAGCCATGTCTTTCCCAGACCGGAATCAAGCATCCAAGGACCGGTTTCTGGCTATCAGCCTTCATTCAGCCTGGATAGCTTGACTCCAGTGGTGTGGAGAGCCTGGGACTCACGTCTGAGCATACCCAGCCCACTTGGAGTGAAAATTGCAAAAAACACAGTTGATGGACAGAATGTAGAACAATGTCATACATTCACCTCAGTACAAGGATCTGGGCCTAAATCCATCGTTTTTTTGCACTCCACACCACCCTGGGTTAGACACTGGCTATATGCAAATCAGCTCTGACCCTGTGCCTCATGGGAACAGTCCAGTCCGAACTACCAAGCCATGTCTTTCCCAGACCGGAATCAAGCATCCAAGGACCGGTTTCTGGCTATCAGCCTTCATTCAGCCTGGATAGCTTGACTCCAGTGGTGTGGAGAGCTTGGCACTCATGTCTGAGCATACCTAGCCCACTCGGGGTGAAAATTGCAAAAAACACAGTTGATGTACAGAATGTAGAACAATGTCATACATTCACCCCAGTACAAGGATCTGGGCCTAAAGCCATCTTTTTTTGCACTCCACTCCATCCTGGGTTAGACACTGGCTATATGCAAATCAGCTCTGACCCTGTGCCTCATGGGAACAGTCCAGTCCGAACTACCAAGCCATGTCTTTCCCAGACCGGAATCAAGCATCCAAGGACCGGTTTCTGGCTATCAGCCTTCATTCAGCCTGGATAGCTTGACTCCAGTGGTGTGGAGAGCCTGGGACTCACGTCTGAGCATACCCAGCCCACTCGGGGTGAAAATTGCAAAAAACACAGTTGATGGACAGAATGTAGAACAATGTCATACATTCACCCCAGCACAAGGATCTGGGCCTAAATACATCGTTTTTTGCACTCCACACCACCCTGGGTTAGACACTGGCTATATGCAAATCAGCTCTGACCCTGTGCCTCATGGGAACAGTCCAGTTCGAACTACCAAGCCATGTCTTTCCCAGACCGGAATCAAGCATCCAAGTACTGGTTTCTGGCTATCAGCCTTCATTCAGCCTGGATAGCTTGACTCCAGTGGTGTGGAGAGCCTGGGACTCACGTCTGAGCATACCCAGCCCACTCGGGGTGAAAATTGCAAAAAACACAGTTGATGGACAGAATGTAGAACAATGTCATACATTCACCCCAGTACAAGGATCAGGGCCTAAATCCATCGTTTTTTTGCACTCCACACCACCCTGGGTTAGACACTGGCTATATGCAAATCAGCTCTGACCCTGTGCCTCATGGGAACAGTCCAGCCGAACTACCAAGCCATGTCTTTCCCAGACCGGAATCAAGCATCCAAGGACCGGTTTCTGGCTATCAGCCTTCATTCAGCCTGGATAGCTTGACTCCAGTGGTGTGGAGAGCCTGGGACTCACGTCTGAGCATACCCAGCCCACTTGGAGTGAAAATTGCAAAAAACACAGTTGATGGACAGAATGTAGAACAATGTCATACATTCACCCCAGGACAAGGATCTGGGCCTAAATCCATCGTTTTTTTGCACTCCACACCACCCTGGGTTAGACACTGGCTATATGCAAATCAGCTCTGACCCTGTGCCTCATGGGAACAGTCCAGTCCGAACTACCAAGCCATGTCTTTCCCAGACCGGAATCAAGCATCCAAGGACCGGTTTCTGGCTATCAGCCTTCATTCAGCCTGGATAGCTTGACTCCAGTGGTGTGGAGAGCCTGGGACTCACGTCTGAGCATACCCAGCCCACTCGGGGTGAAAATTGCAAAAAACACAGTTGATGGACAGAATGTAGAACAATGTCATACATTCACCCCAGTACAAGGATCTGGGCCTAAATCCATCGTTTTTTTGCACTCCACACCACCCTGGGTTAGACACTGGCTATATGCAAATCAGCTCTGACCCTGTGCCTCATGGGAACAGTCCAGTCCGAACTACCAAGCCATGTCTTTCCCAGACCGGAATCAAGCATCCAAGGACCGGTTTCTGGCTATCAGCCTTCATTCAGCCTGGATAGCTTGACTCCAGTGGTGTGGAGAGCCTGGGACTCACGTCTGAGCATACCCAGCCCACTCGGGGTGAAAATTGCAAAAAACACAGTTGATGGACAGAATGTAGAACAATGTCATACATTCACCCCAGTACAAGGATCAGGGCCTAAATCCATCGTTTTTTTGCACTCCACACCACCCTGGGTTAGACACTGGCTATATGCAAATCAGCTCTGACCCTGTGCCTCATGGGAACAGTCCAGCCGAACTACCAAGCCATGTCTTTCCCAGACCAGAATCAAGCATCCAAGGACCGGTTTCTGGCTATCAGCCTTCATTCAGCCTGGATAGCTTGACTCCAGTGGTGTGGAGAGCTTGGCACTCATGTCTGAGCATACCCAGCCCACTCGGGGTGAAAATTGCAAAAAACACAGTTGATGTACAGAATGTAGAACAATGTCATACATTCACCCCAGTACAAGGATCTGGGCCTAAATCCATCTTTTTTGCACTCCACTCCACCCTGGGTTAGACACTGGCTATATGCAAATCAGCTCTGACCCTGTGCCTCATGGGAACAGTCCAGTCCGAACTACCAAGCCATGTCTTTCCCAGACCGGAATCAAGCATCCAAGGACCGGTTTCTGGCTATCAGCCTTCATTCAGCCTGGATAGCTTGACTCCAGTGGTGTGGAGAGCCTGGGACTCACGTCTGAGCATACTCAGCCCACTCGGGGTGAAAATTGCAAAAAACACAGTTGATGGACAGAATGTAGAACAATGTCATACATTCACCCCAGCACAAGGATCTGGGCCTAAATACATCGTTTTTTGCACTCCACACCACCCTGGGTTAGACACTGGCTATATGCAAATCAGCTCTGACCCTGTGCCTCATGGGAACAGTCCAGTCCGAACTACCAAGCCATGTCTTTCCCAGACCGGAATCAAGCATCCAAGAACCGGTTTCTGGCTATCAGCCTTCATTCAGCCTGGATAGCTTGACTCCAGTGGTGTGGAGAGCCTGGGACTCACGTCTGAGCATACCCAGCCCACTCGGGTTGAAAATTGCAAAAAACACAGTTGATGGACAGAATGTAGAACAATGTCATACATTCACCCCAGTACAAGGATCTGGGCCTAAATACATCGTTTTTTTGCACTCCACACCACCCTGGGTTAGACACTGGCTATATGCAAATCAGCTCTGACCCTGTGCCTCATGGGAACAGTCCAGCCGAACTACCAAGCCATAACTTTCCCAGACCGGAATCAAGCATCCAAGGACCGGTTTCTGGCTATCAGCCTTCATTCAGCCTGGATAGCTTGACTCCAGTGGTGTGGAGAGCCTGGGACTCACGTCTGAGCATACCCAGCCCACTTGGAGTGAAAATTGCAAAAAACACAGTTGATGGACAGAATGTAGAACAATGTCATACATTCACCCCAGTACAAGGATCTGGGCCTAAATCCATCGTTTTTTTGCACTCCACACCACCCTGGGCTAGACACTGGCTATATGCAAATCAGCTCTGACCCTGTGCCTCATGGGCACAGTCCAGTCCGAACTACCAAGCCATGTCTTTCCCAGACCGGAATCAAGTATCCAAGGACCGGTTTCTGGCTATCAGCCTTCATTCAGCCTGGATAGCTTGACTCCAGTGGTGTGGAGAGCCTGGGACTCACGTCTGAGCATACCCAGCCCACTCGGGGTGAAAATTGCAAAAAACACAGTTGATGGACAGAATGTAGAACAATGTCATACATTCACCCCAGTACAAGGATCTGGGCCTAAATCCATCGTTTGTTTGCACTCCACACCAACCTGGGTTAGACACTGGCTATATGCAAATCAGCTCTGACCCTGTGCCTCATGGGAACAGTCCAGTCCGAACTACCAAGCCATGTCTTTCCCAGACCGGAATCAAGCATCCAAGGACCGGTTTCTGGCTATCAGCCTTCATTCAGCCTGGATAGCTTGACTCCAGTGGTGTGGAGAGCCTGGGACTCACGTCTAAGCATACCCAGCCCACTCGGGGTGAAAATTGCAAAAAACACAGTTGATGGACAGAATGTAGAACAATGTCATACATTCACCCCAGTACAAGGATCTGGGCCTAAATCCATCGTTTTTTTGCACTCCACACCACCCTGGGTTAGACACTGGCTATATGCAAATCAGCTCTGACCCTGTGCCTCATGGGAACAGTCCAGTCCGAACTACCAAGCCATGTCTTTCCCAGACCGGAATCAAGCATCCAAGGACCGGTTTCTGGCTATCAGCCTTCATTCAGCCTGGATAGCTTGACTCCAGTGGTGTGGAGAGCCTGGGACTCACGTCTGAGCATACCCAGCCCACTCGGGGTGAAAATTGCAAAAAACACAGTTGATGGACAGAATGTAGAACAATGTCATACATTCACCCCAGTACAAGGATCTGGGCCTAAATCCATCGTTTGTTTGCACTCCACACCACCCTGGGTTAGACACTGGCTATATGCAAATCCGCTCTGACCCTGTGCCTCATGGGAACAGTCCAGTCCGAACTACCAAGCCATGTCTTTCCCAGACCGGAATCAAGCATCCAAGGACCGGTTTCTGGCTATCAGCCTTCATTCAGCCTGGATAGCTTGACTCCAGTGGTGTGGAGAGCCTGGGACTCACGTCTAAGCATACCCAGCCCACTCGGGGTGAAAATTGCAAAAAACACAGTTGATGGACAGAATGTAGAACAATGTCATACATTCACCCCAGTACAAGGATCTGGGCCTAAATCCATCGTTTGTTTGCACTCCACACCAACCTGGGTTAGACACTGGCTATATGCAAATCAGCTCTGACCCTGTGCCTCATGGGAACAGTCCAGTCCGAACTACCAAGCCATGTCTTTCCCAGACCGGAATCAAGCATCCAAGGACCGGTTTCTGGCTATCAGCCTTCATTCAGCCTGGATAGCTTGACTCCAGTGGTGTGGAGAGCCTGGGACTCACGTCTAAGCATACCCAGCCCACTCGGGGTGAAAATTGCAAAAAACACAGTTGATGGACAGAATGTAGAACAATGTCATACATTCACCCCAGTACAAGGATCTGGGCCTAAATCCATCGTTTTTTTGCACTCCACACCACCCTGGGTTAGACACTGGCTATATGCAAATCAGCTCTGACCCTGTGCCTCATGGGAACAGTCCAGTCCGAACTACCAAGCCATGTCTTTCCCAGACCGGAATCAAGCATCCAAGGACCGGTTTCTGGCTATCAGCCTTCATTCAGCCTGGATAGCTTGACTCCAGTGGTGTGGAGAGCCTGGGACTCACGTCTGAGCATACCCAGCCCACTCGGGGTGAAAATTGCAAAAAACACAGTTGATGGACAGAATGTAGAACAATGTCATACATTCACCCCAGTACAAGGATCTGGGCCTAAATCCATCGTTTGTTTGCACTCCACACCACCCTGGGTTAGACACTGGCTATATGCAAATCCGCTCTGACCCTGTGCCTCATGGGAACAGTCCAGTCCGAACTACCAAGCCATGTCTTTCCCAGACCGGAATCAAGCATCCAAGGACCGGTTTCTGGCTATCAGCCTTCATTCAGCCTGGATAGCTTGACTCCAGTGGTGTGGAGAGCCTGGGACTCACGTCTAAGCATACCCAGCCCACTCGGGGTGAAAATTGCAAAAAACACAGTTGATGGACAGAATGTAGAACAATGTCATACATTCACCCCAGTACAAGGATCTGGGCCTAAATCCATCGTTTTTTTGCACTCCACACCACCCTGGGTTAGACACTGGCTATATGCAAATCAGCTCTGACCCTGTGCCTCATGGGAACAGTCCAGTCCGAACTACCAAGCCATGTCTTTCCCAGACCGGAATCAAGCATCCAAGGACCGGTTTCTGGCTATCAGCCTTCATTCAGCCTGGATAGCTTGACTTCAGTGGTGTGGAGAGCCTGGGACTCACGTCTGAGCATACCCAGCCCACTCGGGGTGAAAATTGCAAAAAACACAGTTGATGGACAGAATGTAGAACAATGTCATACATTCACCCCAGTACAAGGATCTGGGCCTAAATCCATCATTTTTTTGCACTCCACACCACCCTGGGTTAGACACTGGCTATATGCAAATCAGCTCTGACCCTGTGCCTCATGGGAACAGTCCAGTCCGAACTACCAAGCCATGTCTTTCCCAGACCGTAATCAAGCATCCAAGGACCGGTTTCTGGCTATCAGCCTGGATAGCTTGACTCCAGTGGTGTGGAGAGCCTGGGACTCACGTCTGAGCACACCCTGCCCACTCGGGGTGAAAATTGCAAAAAACACAGTTGATGGACAGAATGTAGAACAATGTCATACATTCACCCCAGTACAAGGATCTGGGCCTAAATCCATCGTTTTTTTGCACTCCACACCACCCTGCGTTAGACACTGGCTATATGCAAATCAGCTCTGACCCTGTGCCTCATGGGAGCAGTCCAGTCCGAACTACCAAGCCATGTCTTTCCCAGACCGGAATCAAGCGTCCAAGGACCGGTTTCTGGCTATCAGCCTTCATTCAGCCTGGATAGCTTGACTTCAGTGGTGTGGAGAGCCTGAGACTCACGTCTGAGCATACCCAGCCCACTCGGGGTGAAAATTGCAAAAAACACAGTTGATGGACAGAATGTAGAACAATGTCATACATTCACCCCAGTACAAGGATCTGGGCCTAAATCCATCGTTTTTTTGCACTCCACACCACCCTGGGTTAGACACTGGCTATATGCAAATCAGCTCTGACCCTGTGCCTCATGGGAACAGTCCAGTACGAACTACCAAGCCATGTCTTTCCCAGACAGGAATCAAGCATCCAAGGACCGGTTTCTGGCTATCAGCCTTCATTCAGCCTGAATAGCTTGACTCCAGTGGTGTGGAGAGCCTGGGACTCACGTCTGAGCATACCCAGCCCACTCGGGGTGAAAATTGCAAAAACCACAGTTGACGGACAGAATGTAGAACAATGTCATACATTCACCCCAGTACAAGGATCTGGGCCTAAATCCATCGTTTTTTTGCACTCCACACCACCCTGGGTTAGACACTGGCTATATGCAAATCAGTTCTGACCCTGTGCCTCATGGGAACAGTCCAGTCCGAACTACCAAGCCATGTCTTTCCCAGACCGGAATCAAGCATCCAAGGACCGGTTTCTGGCTATCAGCCTTCATTCAGCCTGGATAGCTTGACTCCAGGGGTGTGGAGAGCCTGGGACTCACGTCTGAGCATACCCAGCCCACTCGGGGTGAAAATTGCAAAAAACACAGTTGATGGACAGAATGTAGAACAATGTCATACATTCACCCCAGTACAAGGATCTGGGCCTAAATCCATCGTTTTTTTGCACCCCACACCACCCTGGGTTAGACACTGGCTATATGCAAATCAGCTCTGACCCTGTGCCTCATGGGAACAGTCCAGTCCGAACTACCAAGCCTTGTCTTTCCCAGACCGGAATCAAGCATCCAAGGACCGGTTTCTGGCTATCAGCCTTCATTCAGCCTGGATAGCTTGACTCCAGTGGTATGGAGAGCCTGGGACTCACATCTGAGCATACCCAGTCCACTCGGGGTGAAAATTGCAAAAAAACACAGTTGATGGACAGAATGTAGAACAATGTCATACATTCACCCCAGTACAAGGATCTGGGCCTAAATCCATCGTTTTTTGCACTCCACACCACCCTGGGTTAGACACCGGCTATATGCAAATCAGCTCTGACCCTATGCCTCATGGGAACAGTCCAGTCCGAACTACCAAGCCATGTCTTTCCCAGACCAGAATCAAGCATCCAAGGACCGGTTTCTGGCTATCAGCCTTCATTCAGCCTGGATAGCTTGACTCTAGTGGTGTGGAGAGCCTGGGACTCACGTCTGAGCATACCCAGCCCACTCGGGTGAAAATTGCAAAAAACACAGTTGATGGACAGAATGTAGAACAATGTCATACATTCACTCCAGTACAAGGATCTGGGCCTAAATCCATCATTTTTGTGCACTCCACACCACCCTGGGTTAGACACTGGCTATATGCAAATCAGCTATGACCCTGTGCCTCATGGGAACAGTCCAGTCCGAACTACCAAGCCATGTCTTTCCCAGACCGGAATCAAGCATCCAAGGACCGGTTTCTAGCTATCAGCCTTCATTCAGCCTGGATAGCTTGACTCCAGTGGTGTGGAGAACCTGGGACTCACGTCTGAGCATACCCAGCCCACTCGGGGTGAAAATTGCAAAAAACACAGTTGATGGACAGAATGTAGAACAATGTCATACATTCACCCAGGACAAGGATCTGGGCCTAAATCCATCGTTTTTTTGCACTCCACACCACCCTGGGTTAGACACTGGCTATATGCAAATCAGCTCTGACCCTGTGCCTCATGGGAACAGTCCAGTCCGAACTACCAAGCCATGTCTTTCCCAGACCGGAATCAAGCATCCAAGGACCGGTTTCTGGCTATCAGCCTTCATTCAGCCTGGATAGCTTGACTCCAGTGGTGTGGAGAGCCTGGGACTCACGTCTGAGCATACCCAGCCCACTCGGGGTGAAAATTGCAAAAAACACAGTTGATGGACAGAATGTAGAACAATGTCATACATTCACCCTAGTACAAGGATCTGGGCCTAAATCCATCGTTTTTTTGCACTCCACACCACCCTGGGTTAGACACTGGCTATATGCAAATCAGCTCTGACCCTGTGCCTCATGGGAACAGTCCAGTCCGAACTACCAAGCCATGTCTTTCCCTGATCGGAATCAAGCATCCAAGGACCGGTTTCTGGCTATCAGCCTTCATTCAGCCTGGATAGCTTGACTTCAGTGGTGTGGAGAGCCTGGGACTCACGTCTGAGCATACCCAGCCCACTCGGGGTGAAAATTGCAAAAAACACAGTTGATGGACAGA
Organism: Lissotriton helveticus; assembly: GCF_964261635.1. Classification (NCBI taxonomy): domain Eukaryota; kingdom Metazoa; phylum Chordata; class Amphibia; order Caudata; family Salamandridae; genus Lissotriton; species Lissotriton helveticus. The sequence continues at coordinate 1,796,206,269 of NC_136068.1, forward strand.
ATGTAGAACAATGTCATACATTCACCCCAGTACAAGGATCTGGGCCTAAATCCATCATTTTTTTGCACTCCACACCACCCTGGGTTAGACACTGGCTATATACAAATCAGCTCTGACCCTCTGCCTCATGGGAACAGTCCAGTCCGAACTACCAAGCCATGTCTTTCCCAGACCGTAATCAAGCATCCAAGGACCGGTTTCTGGCTATCAGCCTGGATAGCTTGACTCCAGTGGTGTGGAGAGCCTGGGACTCACGTCTGAGCACACCCTGCCCACTCGGGGTGAAAATTGCAAAAAACACAGTTGATGGACAGAATGTAGAACAATGTCATACATTCACCCAGGACAAGGATCTGGGCCTAAATCCATCGTTCATCACCACCCCCTTTTTTACCGCTTTGGCCGCCATAAGTGTGGCAGGGTATGCTCAGGCGTGAGTCCCTTGCTTACTTTGCCACTGGAATCAAGCAAGCCGGGCTGAAGACGGCTGTAATGCCAGAAACCGGTCCTCAGAAGCTTGTTTCCGGTCCAGGGAAGGCATGGCTTGGCTTGGCAGTTCGGGCTGGACTGTTCCCATGAGGCACAGGGTCAGACTGATTTGCATATAGCCATGTCTGAACTGGGGTGGCAGAGTGGTCTAAAGAACGGTGATGGATCAAACCCAGATCTTTTGACTGGGTGTGAGTGTTTGATTGGTTCAGATGCTCTGTCCATCACCAACCCCTTTTGTACCGCTTTGGCCGCCATAAGTGTGGCAGGGTATGCTCAGACGTGAGTCCCTTGCTCACTTTGCCACTGGAATCAAGCAAGCCGGGCTGAAGACGGCTGTAATGCCAGAAACCGGTCCTCGGAAGCTTGTTTCCGGTCAAGGAAAGGCATGGTTTGGCAGTTCGGGCTGGACTGTTCCCATGAGGCACAGGGTCAGACTGATTTGCATATAGCCATGTCTGAACTGGGGTGGCAGAGTGGGCTAAAGAACGGTGATGGATCAAACTCAGATCTTTTGACTGGGTGTGAGTGTTTGATTGGTTCAGATGCTCCGTCCATCACCACCCCCATTTGTACCGCTTTGGCCGCCATAAGTGTGGCAGGGTATGCGCAGACGTGAGTCCCTTGCTCACTTTGCCACTGGAATTAAGCAAGCCGGGCTGAAGACGGCTGTAATGCCAGAAACCGGTCCTCGGAAGCTTGTTTCCGGTCCAGGGAATGCATGGCTTGGCAGTTCGGGCTGGAATGTTCCCATGAGGCACAGGGTCAGACTGATTTGCATATAGCCATGTCTGAACTGGGGTGGCAGAGTGGGCTAAAGAACGGTGATGGATCAAACCCAGATCTTTTGACTGGGTGTGAGTGTTTGATTGGTTCAGATGCTCCGTCCATCACCACCCCCTTTTGTACCGCTTTGGCCGCCATAAGTGTGGCAGGGTATGCGCAGACGTGAGTCCCTTGCTCACTTTGCCACTGGAATCAAGCAAGCCGGACTGAAGACGGCTGTAATGCCAGAAACCGGTCCTCGGAAGCTTGTTTCCGGTCCAGGGAAGGCATGGCTTGGCAGTTCGGGCTGGACTGTTTCCATGAGGCACAGAGTCAGACTGATTTGCATATAGCTATGTCTGAACTGGGGTGGCAGAGTGGGCTAAAGAACGGTGATGGATCAAACCCAGATCTTTTGACTGGGTGTGAGTGTTTGATTGGTACAGATGCTCTGTCTATCATCACGCCCTTTTGTACCGCTTTGGCTGCCATAAGTGTGGCAGGGTATTCTCAGACGTGAGTCCCTTGCTCACTTTGCCACTGGAATCAAGCAAGCCGGGCTGAAGACGGCTGTAATGCCAGAAACCGGTCCTCGGAAGCTTGTTTCCGGTCCAGGGAAGGCATGGCTTGGCAGTGCGGGCTGGACTCTTCCCATGAGGCACAGGGTCAGACTGATTTGCATATAGCCATGTCTGAACTGGGGTGGCAGAGTGGGCTAAAGAACGGTGATGGATCAAACCCAGACCTTTTGACTGGGTGTGAGTGTTTGATTGGTTCAGATGCTCTGTCCATCACCACCCCCTTTTGTACCGCTTTGGCCGCCATAAGTGTGGCAGGGTATGCTCAGATGTGAGTCCCTTGCTCACTTTGCCACTGGAATCAAGCAAGCCGGGCTGAAGACGGCTGTAATGCCAGAAACCGGTCCTCGGAGGCTTGTTTCCGGTCCAGGGAAGGCATGCTTTGGCAGTTCGGGCTGGACTGTTCCCATGAGGCACAGGGTCAGACTGATTTGCATATAGCCATGTCTGAACTGGGGTGGCAGAGTGGGCTAAAGAAAGGTGATGGATCAAACCCAGATCTTTTGACTGGGTGTGAGTGTTTGATTGGTTCAGATGCTCTGTCCATCACCAACCCCTTTTGTACAGCTTCGGCCGCCATAAGTGTGGCAGGGTATGCTCAGACGTGAGTCTCTTGCTCACTTTGCCACTGGAATCAAGCAAGCCGGGCTGAAGACGGCTGTAATGCCAGAAACCGGTCCTTGGAAGCTTGTTTCCGGTCCAGGGAAGGCATGTCTTGGCAGTTCGGGCTGGACTGTTCCCATGAGGCACAGGGTCAGACTGATTTGCATATAGCCATGTCTGAACTGGGGTGGCAGAGTGGGCTAAAGAACGGTGATGGATCAAACTCAGATCTTTTGACTGGGTGTGAGTGTTTGATTGGTTCAGATGCTCTGTCCATCACCACCCCCTTTTGTACCGCTTTGGCCGCCATAAGTGTGGCAGGGTATGCTCAGACGTGAGTCCCTTGCTCACTTTGCCACTGGAATCAAGCAAGCCGGGCTAAAGACGGCTGTAATGCCAGAAACCGGTCCTCGGAAGCTTGTTTCCGGTCCAGGGAAGGCATGGCTTGGCAGTTCGGGCTGGACTGTTCCCATGAGGCACAGGGTCAGACTGATTTGCATATAGCCATGTCTGAACTGGGGTGGCAGAGTGGGCTAAAGAACGGTGATGGATCAAACCCAGATCTTTTGACTGGGTGTGAGTGTTTGATTGGTTCAGATGCTCTGTCCATCACCACCCCCTTTTGTACCGCTTTGGCCGCCATAAGTGTGGCAGGGTATGCTCAGACGTGAGTCCCTTGCTTACTTTGCCACTGGAATCAAGCAAGCCGGGCTGAAGACGGCTGTAATGCCAGAAACCGGTCCTCGGAAGCTTGTTTCCGGTCCAGGGAAGGCATGGCTTGGCAGTTCGGGCTGGACTGTTCCCATGAGGCACAGGGTCAGACTGATTTGCATATAGCCATGTCTGAACTGGGGTGGCAGAGTGGGCTAAAGAACGGTGATGGATCAAACCCAGATCTTTAGACTGGGTGTGAGTGTTTGATTGGTTCAGATGCTCTGTCCATCACCACCCCCTTTTGTACCGCTTTGGCCGCCATAAGTGTGGCAGGGTATGCTCAGACGTGAGTCCCTTGCTCACTTTGCCACTGGAATCAAGCAAGCCGGGCTGAAGACGGCTGTAATGCCAGAAACCGGTCCTCGGAAGCTTGTTTCCGGTCCAGGGAAGGCATGGCTTGGCAGTTCGGGCTGGACTGTTCCCATGAGGCACAGGGTCAGACTGATTTGCATATAGCCATGTCTGAACTGGGGTGTCAGAGTGGGCTAAAGAACGGTGATGGATCAAACCCAGATCTTTTGACTGGGTGTGATTGTTTGATTGGTTCAGATGCTCTGTCCATCACCACCCCCTTTTGTACTGCTTTGGCCGCCATAAGTGTGGCAGGGTATGCTCAGACGTGAGTCCCTTGCTCACTTTGCCACTGGAATCAAGCAAGCCGGGCTGAAGACGGCTGTAATGCCAGAAACCGGTCCTCGGAAGCTTGTTTCCGGTCCAGGGAAGGCATGGCTTGGCAGTTCGGGCTGGACTGTTCTCATGAGGCACAGGAGCACACTGATTTGCATATAGCCATGTCTGAACTGGGGTGGCAGAGTGGGCTAAAGAACGGTGATGGATCAAACCCAGATCTTTTGACTGGGTGTGAGTGTTTGATTGGTTCAGATCCTCCGTCCATCACCACCCCCTTTTGTACCGCTTTGGCCGCCATAAGTGTGGCAGGGTATGCGCAGACGTGAGTCCCTTGCTCACTTTGTCACTGGAATCAAGCAAGCCGGGCTGAAGACGGCTGTAATGCCAGAAACCGGTCCTCGGAAGCTTGTTTCCGGTCCAGGGAAGGCATGGCTTGGCAGTTCGGGCTGGACTGTTCCCATGAGGCACAGGGTCAGATTGATTTGCATATAGCCATGTCTGAACTGGGGTGGCAGAGTGGGCTAAAGAACGGTGATGGATCAAACCCAGATCTTTTGACTGGGTGTGAGTGTTTGATTGGTTCAGATGCTCTGTCCATCACCACCCCCTTTTGTACCGCTTTGGCCGCCATAAGTGTGGCAGGGTATGCTCAGACATGAGTCCCTTGCTCACTTTGCCACTGGAATCAAGCAAGCCGGGCTAAAGACGGCTGTAATGCCAGAAACCGGTCCTCGGAAGCTTGTTTCCGGTCCAGGGAAGGCATGGCTTGGCAGTTCGGGCTGGACTGTTCCCAAGAGGCACAGGGTCAGACTGATTTGCATATAGCCATGTCTGAACTGAGGTGGCAGAGTGGGCTAAAGAACGGTGATGGATCAAACCCAGATCTTTTGACTGGGTGTGAGTGTTTGATTGGTTCAAATGCTCTGTCCATCACCACCCCCTTTTGTACCGCTTTGGCCGCCATAAGTGTGGCAGGGTATGCTCAGACGTGAGTCCCTTGCTCACTTTGCCACTGGAATCAAGCAAGCCGGGCTGAAGACGGCTGAAATGCCAGAAACCGGTCCTCGGAAGCTTGTTTCCGGTCCAGGGAAGGCATGGCTTGGCAGTTTGGGCTGGACTGTTCCCATGAGGCACAGGGTCAGACTGATTTGCATATAGCCATGTCTGAACTGGGGTGGCAGAGTGGGCTAAAGAACGGTGATGGATCAAACCCAGATCTTTTGACTGGGTGTGAGTGTTTGATTGGTTCAGATGCCCTGTCCATCACCACCCCCTTTTGTAACGCTTTGGCCACCATAAGTGTGGCAGGGTATGCTCAGACGTGAGTCCCTTGCTCACTTTACCACTGGAATCAAGCAAGCCGGGCTGAAGACGGCTGTAATGCCAGAAACCGGTCCTCGGAAGCTTGTTTCCGGTCCAGGGAAGGCATGGCTTGGCAGTTCGGGCTGGACTGTTTCCATGAGGCACAGGGTCAGACTGATTTGCATATAGCCATGTCTGAACTGGGGTGGCAGAGTGGGCTAAAGAACGGTGATGGATCAAACCCAGATCTTTTGACTGGGTGTGAGTGTTTGATTGGTTCAGATGCTCTGTCCATCACCACCCCCTTTTGTACCGCTTTAGCCGCCATAAGTGTGGCAGGGTATGCTCAGACGTGAGTCCCTTGCTCACTTTGCCACTGGAATCAAGCAAGCCGGGCTGAAGACGGATGTAATGCAAGAAACCGGTCCTCGGAAGCTTGTTTCCTGTCCAGGTAAGGCATGGCTTGGCAGTTCGGGCTGGACTGTTCCCATGAGGCACAGGGTCAGACTGATTTGCATATAGCCATGTCTGAACTGGGGTGTCAGATTGGGCTAAAGAACGGTGATGGATCAAACCCAGATCTTTTGACTGGGTGTGAGTGTTTGATTGGTTCAGATGCTCTGTCCATCACCACCCCCTTTTGTACCATTTTGGCCGCCATAAGTGTGGCAGGGTATGCTCAGACGTGAGTCCCTTGCTCACTTTGCCACTGGAATCAAGCAAGCCGGGCTGAAGACGGCTGTAATGCCAGAAACTGGTCCTCGGAAGCTTGTTTCCGGTCCAGGGAAGGCATGGCTTGGCAGTTCGGGCTGGACTGTTCCCATGAGGCACAGGGTCAGACTGATTTGCATATAGCCATGTCTGAACTGGGGTGGCAGAGTGGGCTAAAGAACAGTGATGGATCAAACCCAGAACTTTTGACTGGGTGTGAGTGTTTGATTCGTTCAGATGCTCTGTCCATCACCACCCCCTTTTGTACCGCTTTGGCCGCCATAAGTGTGGCAGGGTATGCTCAGACATGAGTCCCTTGCTCACTTTGCCACTGGAATCAAGCAAGCCGGGCTAAAGACGGCTGTAATGCCAGAAACCGGTCCTCGGAAGCTTGTTTCTTGTCCAGGGAAGGCATGGCTTGGCAGTTCGGGCTGGACTGTTTCCATGAGGCACAGGGTCAGACTGATTTGCATATAGCCATGTCTGAACTGGGGTGGCAGAGTGGGCTAAAGAACGGTGATGGATCAAACCCAGATCTTTTGACTGGGTGTGAGTGTTTGATTGGTTCAAATGCTCTGTCCATCACCACCCCCTTTTGTACCGCTTTGGCCGCCATAAGTGTGGCAGGGTATGCTCAGACGTGAGTCCCTTGCTCACTTTGCCACTGGAATCAAGCAAGCCGGGCTGAAGACGGCTGAAATGCCAGAAACCGGTCCTCGGAAGCTTGTTTCCGGTCCAGGGAAGGCATGGCTTGGCAGTTTGGGCTGGACTGTTCCCATGAGGCACAGGATCAGACTGATTTGCATATAGCCATGTCTGAACTGGGGTGGCAGAGTGGGCTAAAGAACGGTGATGGATCAAACCCAGATCTTTTGACTGGGTGTGAGTGTTTGATTGGTTCAGATGCCCTGTCCATCACCACCCCCTTTTGTACCGCTTTGGCCGCCATAAGTGTGGCAGGGTATGCTCAGACGTGAGTCCCTTGCTCACTTTACCACTGGAATCAAGCAAGCCGGGCTGAAGACGGCTGTAATGCCAGAAACCGGTCCTCGGAAGCTTGTTTCCGGTCCAGGGAAGGCATGGCTTGGCAGTTCGGGCTGGACTGTTCCCATGAGGCACAGGGTCAGACTGATTTGCATATAGCCATGTCTGAACTGGGGTAGCAGAGTGGGCTAAAGAACGGTGATGGATCAAACCCAGATCTTTTGACTGGGTGTGAGTGTTTGATTGGTTCAGATGCTCTGTCCATCACCACCCCCTTTTGTACCGCTTTAGCCGCCATAAGTGTGGCAGGGTATGCTCAGACGTGAGTCCCTTGCTCACTTTGCCACTGGAATCAAGCAAGCCGGGCTGAAGACGGCTGTAATGCAAGAAACCGGTCCTCGGAAGCTTGTTTCCTGTCCAGGTAAGGCATGGCTTGGCAGTTCGGGCTGGACTGTTCCCATGAGGCACAGGGTCAGACTGATTTGCATATAGCCATGTCTGAACTGGGGTGTCAGAGTGGGCTAAAGAACGGTGATGGATCAAACCCAGATCTTTTGACTGGGTGTGAGTGTTTGATTGGTTCAGATGCTCTGTCCATCACCACCCCCTTTTGTACCATTTTGGCCGCCATAAGTGTGGCAGGGTATGCTCAGACGTGAGTCCCTTGCTCACTTTGCCACTGGAATCAAGCAAGCCGGGCTGAAGACGGCTGTAATGCCAGAAACTGGTCCTCGGAAGCTTGTTTCCGGTCCAGGGAAGGCATGGCTTGGCAGTTCGGGCTGGACTGTTCCCATGAGGCACATGGTCAGACTGATTTGCATATAGCCATGTCTGAACTGGGGTGGCAGAGTGGGCTAAAGAACAGTGATGGATCAAACCCAGAACTTTTGACTGGGTGTGAGTGTTTGATTGGTTCAGATGCTCTGTCCATCACCACCCCCTTTTGTACCGCTTTGGCCGCCATAAGTGTGGCAGGGTATGCTCAGACGTGAGTCCCTTGCTCACTTTGCCACTGGAATCAAGCAAGCCGGGCTGAAGACGGCTGTAATGCCAGAAACCGGTCCTCGGAAGCTTGTTTCCGGTCCAAGGAAGGCATGGCTTGGCAGTTCGGGCTGGACTGTTCCCATGAGGCACAGGGTCAGACTGATTTGCATATAGCCATGTCTGAACTGGGGTGGCAGAGTGGGCTAAAGAACGGTGATGGATCAAACCCTGATCTTTTGACTGGGTGTGAGTGTTTGATTGGTTCAGATGCTCTGTCCATCACCACCACCTTTTGTACCGCTTTGGCCGCCATAAGTGTGGCAGGGTATGCTCAGACGTGAGTCCCTTGCTCACTTTGCCACTGGAATCAAGCAAGCCGGGCTGAAGACGGCTGTAATGCCAGAAACCGGTCCTCGGAAGCTTGTTTCCGGTCCAGGGAAGGCATGGCTTGGCAGTTCGGGCTGGACTGTTCCGATGAGGCACAGGGATAGACTGATTTGCATATAGCCATGTCTGAACTGGGGTGGCAGAGTGGGCTAAAGAACGGTGATGGATCAAACCCAGATCTTTTGACTGGGTGTGAGTGTTTGATTGGTTCAGATGCTCTGTCCATCACCACCCCCTTTTGTACAGTTTTGGCCGCCATAAGTGTGGCAGGGTATGCTCAGACGTGAGTCCCTTGCTCACTTTGCCACTGGAATCAAGCAAGCCGGGCTGAAGACGGCTGTAATGCCAGAAACCGGTCCTCGGAAGCTTGTTTCCGGTCCAGGGAAGGCATGGCTTGGCAGTTCGGGCTGGACTGTTCCCATGAGGCACAGGGTCAGACTGATTTGCATATAGCCATGTCTGAACTGGGGTGGCAGAGTGGGCTAAAGAACGGTGATGGATCAAACCCGGATCTTTTGACTGGGTGTGATTGTTTGATTGGTTCAGAGGCTCTGTCCATCACCACCCCCTTTTGTACCGCTTTGGCCGCCATAAGTGTGGCAGGGTATGCTCAGACGTGAGTCCCTTGCTCACTTTGCCACTGGAATCAAGCAAGCCGGGCTGAAGACGGCTGTAATGCCAGAAACCGGTCCTCGGAAGCTTGTTTCCGGTCCAGGGAAGGCATGTCTTGGCCGTTCGGGCTGGACTGTTCCCATGAGGCACAAGGTCAGACTGATTTGCATATAGCCATGTCTGAACTGGTGTGGCAGAGTGGGCTAAAGAACGGTGATGGATCAAACCCAGATCTTTTGACTGGGTGTGAGTGTTTGATTGGTTCAGATGCTCTGTCCATCACCACCCCCTTTTGTACCGCTTTGGCCGCCATAAGTGTGGCAGGGTATACTCAGACGTGAGTCCCTTGCTCACTTTGCCACTGGAATCAAGCAAGCCGGGCTGAAGACGGCTGTAATGCCAGAAACCGGTCCTCGGAAGCTTGTTTCCGGTCCAGGGAAGGCATGGCTTGGCAGTTCGGGCTGCACTGTTCCCATGAGGCACAGGGTCAAACTGATTTGCATATAGTCATGTCTGAACTGGGGTGGCAGAGTGGGCTAAAGAACGGTGATGGATCAAACCCAGATCTTTTGACTGGGTGTGAGTGTTTGATTGGTTCAGATGCTCTGTCCATCACCACCCCCTTTTGTACTGCTTTGGCCGCCATAAGTGTGGCAGGGTATGCTCAGACGTGAGTCCCTTGCTCACTTTGCCACTGGAATCAAGCAAGCCGGGCTGAAGACGGCTGTAATGCAAGAAACCGGTCCTCGGAAGCTTGTTTCCTGTCCAGGTAAGGCATGGCTTGGCAGTTCGGGCTGGACTGTTCCCATGAGGCACAGGGTCAGACTGATTTGCATATAGCCATGTCTGAACTGGGGTGTCAGAGTGGGCTAAAGAACGGTGATGGATCAAACCCAGATCTTTTGACTGGGTGTGAGTGTTTGATTGGTTCAGATGCTCTGTCCATCACCACCCCCTTTTGTACCGCTTTGGCCGCCATAAGTGTGGCAGGGTATGCTCAGACATGAGTCCCTTGCTCACTTTGCCACTGGAATCAAGCAAGCCGGGCTGAAGACGGCTGTAATGCCAGAAACCGGTCCTCGGAAGCTTGTTTCCGGTCCAGGGAAGGCATGGCTTGGCCGTTCGGGCTGGACTGTTCCCATGAGGCACAAGGTCAGACTGATTTGCATATAGCCATGTCTGAACTGGTGTGGCAGAGTGGGCTAACGAACGGTGATGGATCAAACCCAGATCTTTTGACTGGGTGTGAGTGTTTGATTGGTTCAGATGCTCTGTCCATCACCACCCCCTTTTGTATCGCTTTGGCCGCCATAAGTGTGGCAGGGTAGGCTCAGACGTGAGTCCCTTGCTCACTTTGCCACTGGAATCAAGCAAGCCGGGCTGAAGACGGCTGTAATGCCAGAAACCGGTCCTCGGAAGCTTGTTTCCGGTCCAGGGAAGGCATGGCTTGGCAGTTCGGGCTGGACTGTTCCCATGAGGCACAGGGTCAGACTGATTTGCATATAGTCATGTCTGAACTGGGGTGGCAGAGTGGGCTAAAGAACGGTGATGGATCAAACCCAGATCTTTTGACTGGGTGTGAGTGTTTGTTTGGTTCAGATGCTCTGTCCATCACCACCCCCTTTTGTACTGCTTTGGCCGCCATAAGTGTGGCAGGGTATGCTCAGACGTGAGTCCCTTGCTCACTTTGCCACTGGAATCAAACAAGCCGGGCTGAAGACGGCTGTAATGCAAGAAACCGGTCCTCGGAAGCTTGTTTCCTGTCCAGGTAAGGCATGGCTTGGCAGTTCGGGCTGGACTGTTCCCATGAGGCACAGGGTCAGACTGATTTGCATATAGCCATGTCTGAACTGGGGTGTCAGAGTGGGCTAAAGAACGGTGATGGATCAAACCCAGATCTTTTGACTGGGTGTGAGTGTTTGATTGGTTCAGATGCTCTGTCCATCACCACCCCCTTTTGTACCATTTTGGCCGCCATAAGTGTGGCAGGGTATGCTCAGACGTGAGTCCCTTGCTCACTTTGCCACTGGAATCAAGCAAGCCGGGCTGAAGACGGCTGTAATGCCAGAAACTGGTCCTCGGAAGCTTGTTTCCGGTCCAGGGAAGGCATGGCTTGGCAGTTCGGGCTGGACTGTTCCCATGAGGCACAGGGTCAGACTGATTTGCATATAGCCATGTCTGAACTGGGGTGGCAGAGTGGGCTAAAGAACAGTGATGGATCAAACCCAGAACTTTTGACTGGGTGTGAGTGTTTGATTGGTTCAGATGCTCTGTCCATCACCACCCCCTTTTGTACCGCTTTGGCCGCCATAAGTGTGGCAGGGTATGCTCAGACGTGAGTCCCTTGCTCACTTTGCCACTGGAATCAAGCAAGCCGGGCTGAAGACGGCTGTAATGCCAGAAACTGGTCCTCGGAAGCTTGTTTCCGGTCCAGGGAAGGCATGGCTTGGCAGTTCGGGCTGGACTGTTCCCATGAGGCACAGGGTCAGACTGATTTGCATATAGCCATGTCTGAACTGGGGTGTCAGAGTGGGCTAAAGAACGGTGATGGATCAAACCCAGATCTTTTGACTGGGTGTGAGTGTTTGATTGGTTCAGATGCTCTGTCCATCACCACCCCCTTTTGTACCATTTTGGCCGCCATAAGTGTGGCAGGGTATGCTCAGACGTGAGTCCCTTGCTCACTTTGCCACTGGAATCAAGCAAGCCGGGCTGAAGACGGCTGTAATGCCAGAAACTGGTCCTCGGAAGCTTGTTTCCGGTCCAGGAAAGGCATGGCTTGGCAGTTCGGGCTGGACTGTTCCCATGAGGCACAGGGTCAGACTGATTTGCATATAGCCATGTCTGAACTGGGGTGGCAGAGTGGGCTAAAGAACAGTGATGGATCAAACCCAGAACTTTTGACTGGGTGTGAGTGTTTGATTGGTTCAAATGCTCTGTCCATCATCACCCCCTTTTGTACCGCTTTGGCCGCCATAAGTGTGGCAGGGTATGCTCAGACGTGAGTCCCTTGCTCACTTTGCCACTGGAATCAAGCAAGCCGGGCTGAAGACGGCTGTAATGCCAGAAACCGGTCCTCGGAAGCTTGTTTCCGGTCCAAGGAAGGCATGGCTTGGCAGTTCGGGCTGGACTGTTCCCATGAGGCACAGGGTCAGACTGATTTGCATATAGCCATGTCTGAACTGGGGTGGCAGAGTGGGCTAAAGAACGGTGATGGATCAAACCCTGATCTTTTGACTGGGTGTGAGTGTTTGATTGGTTCAGATGCTCTGTCCATCACCACCACCTTTTGTACCTCTTTGGCCGCCATAAGTGTGGCAGGGTATGCTCAGACGTGAGTCCCTTGCTCACTTTGCCACTGGAATCAAGCAAGCCGGGCTGAAGACGGCTGTAATGCCAGAAACCGGTCCTCGGAAGCTTGTTTCCGGTCCAGGGAAGGCATGGCTTGGCAGTTCGGGCTGGACTGTTCCGATGAGGCACAGGGCTAGACTGATTTGCATATAGCCATGTCTGAACTGGGGTGGCAGAGTGGGCTAAAGAACGGTGATGGATCAAACCCAGATCTTTTGACTGGGTGTGAGTGTTTGATTGGTTCAGATGCTCTGTCCATCACCACCCCCTTTTGTACAGTTTTGGCCGCCATAAGTGTGGCAGGGTATGCTCAGACGTGAGTCCCTTGCTCACTTTGCCACTGGAATCAAGCAAGCCGGGCTGAAGACGGCTGTAATGCCAGAAACCGATCCTCGGAAGCTTGTTTCCGGTCCAGGGAAGGCATGGCTTGGCAGTTCGGGCTGGACTGTTCCCATGAGGCACAGGGTCAGACTGATTTGCATATAGCCATGTCTGAACTGGGGTGGCAGAGTGGGCTAAAGAACGGTGATGGATCAAACCTAGATCTTTTGACTGGGTGTGAGGGTTTGATTGGTTCAGATGCTCTGTCCATCACCACCCCCTTTTGTACCGCTTTGGCCGCCATAAGTGAGGCAGGGTATGCTCAGACGTGAGTCCCTTGCTCACTCTGCCACTGGAATCAAGCAAGCCGGGCTGAAGACGGCTGTAATGCCAGAAACCGGTCCTCGGAAGCTTGTTTCCGGTCCAGGGAAGACATGTCTTGGCAGTTCGGGCTGGACTGTTCCCATGAGGCACAAGGTCAGACTGATTTGCATATAGCCATGTCTGAACTGGTGTGGCAGAGTGGGCTAAAGAACGGTGATGGATCAAACCCAGATCTTTTCACTGGGTGTGAGTGTTTGATTGGTTCAGATGCTCTGTCCATCACCACCCCCTTTTGTACCATTTTGGCCGCCATAAGTGTGGCAGGGTATGCTCAGACGTGAGTCCCTTGCTCACTTTGCCACTGGAATCAAGCAAGCCGGGCTGAAGACGGCTGTAATGCCAGAAACTGGTCCTCGGAAGCTTGTTTCCGGTCCAGGGAAGGCATGGCTTGGCAGTTCGGGCTGGACTGTTCCCATGAGGCACAGGGTCAGACTGATTTGCATATAGCCATGTCTGAACTGGGGTGGCAGAGTGGGCTAAAGAACAGTGATGGATCAAACCCAGAACTTTTGACTGGGTGTGAGTGTTTGATTGGTTCAGATGCTCTGTCCATCACCACCCCCTTTTGTACCGCTTTGGCCGCCATAAGTGTGGCAGGGTATGCTCAGACGTGAGTCCCTTGCTCACTTTGCCACTGGAATCAAGCAAGCCGGGCTGAAGACGGCTGTAATGCCAGAAACCGGTCCTCGGAAGCTTGTTTCCGGTCCAGGGAAGGCATGGCTTGGCAGTTCGGGCTGGACTGTTCCGATGAGGCACAGGGTTAGACTGATTTGCATATAGCCATGTCTGAACTGGGGTGGAAGAGTGGGCTAAAGAACGGTGATGGATCAAACCCAGATCTTTTTACTGGGTGTGAGTGTTTGATTGGTTCAGATGCTCTGTCCATCACCACCCCCTTTTGTACAGTTTTGGCCGCCATAAGTGTGGCAGGGTATGCTCAGACGTGAGTCCCTTGCTCACTTTGCCACTGGAATCAAGCAAGCCGGGCTGAAGACGGCTGTAATGCCAGAAACCGGTCCTCGGAAGCTTGTTTCCGGTCCAGGGAAGGCATGGCTTGGCAGTTCGGGCTGGACTGTTCCCATGAGGCACAGGGTCAGACTGATTTGCATATAGCCATGTCTGAACTGGGGTGGCAGAGTGGGCTAAAGAACGGTGATGGATCAAACCCTGATCTTTTGACTGGGTGTGATTGTTTGATTGGTTCAGATGCTCTGTCCATCACCACCCCCTTTTGTACCGCTTTGGCCGCCATAAGTGTGGCAGGGTATGCTCAGACGTGAGTCCCTTGCTCACTTTGCCACTGTAATCAAGCAAGCCGGGCTGAAGACGGCTGTAATGCCAGAAACCGGTCCTCGGAAGCTTGTTTCCGGTCCAGGGAAGGCATGTCTTGGCCGTTCGGGCTGGACTGTTCCCATGAGGCACAAGGTCAGACTGATTTGCATATAGCCATGTCTGAACTGGTGTGGCAGAGTGGGCTAAAGAACGGTGATGGATCAAACCCAGATCTTTTGACTGGGTGTGAGTGTTTGATTGGTTCAGATGCTCTGTCCATCACCACCCCCTTTTGTACCGCTTTGGCCGCCATAAGTGTGGCAGGGTATGCTCAGACGTGAGTCCCTTGCTCACTTTGCCACTGGAATCAAGCAAGCCGGGCTGAAGACGGCTGTAATGCCAGAAACCGGTCCTCGGAAGCTTGTTTCCGGTCCAGGGAAGGCATGGCTTGGCAGTTCGGGCTGCACTGTTCCCATGAGGCACAGGGTCAGACTGATTTGCATATAGTCATGTCTGAACTGGGGTGGCAGAGTGGGCTAAAGAACGGTGATGGATCAAACCCAGATCTTTTGACTGGGTGTGAGTGTTTGATTGGTTCAGATGCTCTGTCCATCACCACCCCCTTTTGTACTGCTTTGGCCGCCATAAGTGTGGCAGGGTATGCTCAGACGTGAGTCCCTTGCTCACTTTGCCACTGGAATCAAGCAAGCCGGGCCGAAGACGGCTGTAATGCAAGAAACCGGTCCTCGGAAGCTTGTTTCCTGTCCAGGTAAGGCATGGCTTGGCAGTTCGGGCTGGACTGTTCCCATGAGGCACAGGGTCAGACTGATTTGCATATAGCCATGTCTGAACTGGGGTGTCAGAGTGGGCTAAAGAACGGTGATGGATCAAACCCAGATCTTTTGACTGGGTGTGAGTGTTTGATTGGTTCAGATGCTCTGTCCATCACCACCCCCTTTTGTACCGCTTTGGCCGCCATAAGTGTGGCAGGGTATGCTCAGACATGAGTCCCTTGCTCACTTTGCCACTGGAATCAAGCAAGCCGGGCTGAAGACGGCTGTAATGCCAGAAACCGGTCCTCGGAAGCTTGTTTCCGGTCCAGGGAAGGCATGGCTTGGCCGTTCGGGCTGGACTGTTCCCATGAGGCACAAGGTCAGACTGATTTGCATATAGCCATGTCTGAACTGGTGTGGCAGAGTGGGCTAACGAACGGTGATGGATCAAACCCAGATCTTTTGACTGGGTGTGAGTGTTTGATTGGTTCAGATGCTCTGTCCATCACCACCCCCTTTTGTACCGCTTTGGCCGCCATAAGTGTGGCAGGGTATGCTCAGACGTGAGTCCCTTGCTCACTTTGCCACTGGAATCAAGCAAGCCGGGCTGAAGACGGCTGTAATGCCAGAAACCGGTCCTCGGAAGCTTGTTTCCGGTCCAGGGAAGGCATGGCTTGGCAGTTCGGGCTGGACTGTTCCCATGAGGCACAGGGTCAGACTGATTTGCATATAGTCATGTCTGAACTGGGGTGGCAGAGTGGGCTAAAGAACGGTGATGGATCAAACCCAGAACTTTTGACTGGGTGTGAGTGTTTGATTGGTTCAGATGCTCTGTCCATCACCACCCCCTTTTGTACTGCTTTGGCCGCCATAAGTGTGGCAGGGTATGCTCAGACGTGAGTCCCTTGCTCACTTTGCCACTGGAATCAAGCAAGCCGGGCTGAAGACGGCTGTAATGCAAGAAACCGGTCCTCGGAAGCTTGTTTCCTGTCCAGGTAAGGCATGGCTTGGCAGTTCGGGCTGGACTGTTCCCATGAGGCACAGGGTCAGACTGATTTGCATATAGCCATGTCTGAACTGGGGTGTCAGAGTGGGCTAAAGAACGGTGATGGATCAAACCCAGATCTTTTGACTGGGTGTGAGTGTTTGATTGGTTCAGATGCTCTGTCCATCACCACCCCCTTTTGTACCATTTTGGCCGCCATAAGTGTGGCAGGGTATGCTCAGACGTGAGTCCCTTGCTCACTTTGCCACTGGAATCAAGCAAGCCGGGCTGAAGACGGCTGTAATGCCAGAAACTGGTCCTCGGAAGCTTGTTTCCGGTCCAGGGAAGGCATGGCTTGGCAGTTCGGGCTGGACTGTTCCCATGAGGCACAGGGTCAGACTGATTTGCATATAGCCATGTCTGAACTGGGGTGGCAGAGTGGGCTAAAGAACAGTGATGGATCAAACCCAGAACTTTTGACTGGGTGTGAGTGTTTGATTGGTTCAGATGCTCTGTCCATCACCACCCCCTTTTGTACCGCTTTGGCCGCCATAAGTGTGGCAGGGTATGCTCAGACGTGAGTCCCTTGCTCACTTTGCCACTGGAATCAAGCAAGCCGGGCTGAAGACGGCTGTAATGCCAGAAACTAGTCCTCGGAAGCTTGTTTCCGGTCCAGGGAAGGCATGGCTTGGCAGTTCGGGCTGGACTGTTCCCATGAGGCACAGGGTCAGACTGATTTGCATATAGCCATGTCTGAACTGGGGTGTCAGAGTGGGCTAAAGAACGGTGATGGATCAAACCCAGATCTTTTGACTGGGTGTGAGTGTTTGATTGGTTCAGATGCTCTGTCCATCACCACCCCCTTTTGTACCATTTTGGCCGCCATAAGTGTGGCAGGGTATGCTCAGACGTGAGTCCCTTGCTCACTTTGCCACTGGAATCAAGCAAGCCGGGCTGAAGACGGCTGTAATGCCAGAAACTGGTCCTCGGAAGCTTGTTTCCGGTCCAGGGAAGGCATGGCTTGGCAGTTCGGGCTGGACTGTTCCCATGAGGCACAGGGTCAGACTGATTTGCATATAGCCATGTCTGAACTGGGGTGGCAGAGTGGGCTAAAGAACAGTGATGGATCAAACCCAGAACTTTTGACTGGGTGTGAGTGTTTGATTGGTTCAGATGCTCTGTCCATCACCACCCCCTTTTGTACCGCTTTGGCCGCCATAAGTGTGGCAGGGTATGCTCAGACGTGAGTCCCTTGCTCACTTTGCCACTGGAATCAAGCAAGCCGGGCTGAAGACGGCTGTAATGCCAGAAACCGGTCCTCGGAAGCTTGTTTCCGGTCCAAGGAAGGCATGGCTTGGCAGTTCGGGCTGGACTGTTCCCATGAGGCACAGGGTCAGACTGATTTGCATATAGCCATGTCTGAACTGGGGTGGCAGAGTGGGCTAAAGAACGGTGATGGATCAAACCCTGATCTTTTGACTGGGTGTGAGTGTTTGATTGGTTCAGATGCTCTGTCCATCACCACCACCTTTTGTACCGCTTTGGCCGCCATAAGTGTGGCAGGGTATGCTCAGACGTGAGTCCCTTGCTCACTTTGCCACTGGAATCAAGCAAGCCGGGCTGAAGACGGCTGTAATGCCAGAAACCGGTCCTCGGAAGCTTGTTTCCGGTCCAGGGAAGGCATGGCTTGGCAGTTCGGGCTGGACTGTTCCGATGAGGCACAGGGCTAGACTGATTTGCATATAGCCATGTCTGAACTGGGGTGGCAGAGTGGGCTAAAGAACGGTGATGGATCAAACCCAGATCTTTTGACTGGGTGTGAGTGTTTGATTGGTTCAGATGCTCTGTCCATCACCACCCCCTTTTGTACAGTTTTGGCCGCCATAAGTGTGGCAGGGTATGCTCAGATGTGAGTCCCTTGCTCACTTTGCCACTGGAATCAAGCAGGCCGGGCTGAAGACGGCTGTAATGCCAGAAACCGGTCCTCGGAAGCTTGTTTCCGGTCCAGGGAAGGCATGGCTTGGCAGTTCGGGCTGGACTGTTCCCATGAGGCACAGGGTCAGACTGATTTGCATATAGCCATGTCTGAACTGGGGTGGCAGAGTGGGCTAAAGAACGGTGATGGATCAAACCTAGATCTTTTGACTGGGTGTGAGGGTTTGATTGGTTCAGATGCTCTGTCCATCACCACCCCCTTTTGTACCGCTTTGGCCGCCATAAGTGAGGCAGGGTATGCTCAGACGTGAGTCCCTTGCTCACTCTGCCACTGGAATCAAGCAAGCCGGGCTGAAGACGGCTGTAATGCCAGAAACCGGTCCTCGGAAGCTTGTTTCCGGTCCAGGGAAGGCATGGCTTGGCAGTTCGGGCTGGACTGTTCCGATGAGGCACAGGGTTAGACTGATTTGCATATAGCCATGTCTGAACTGGGGTGTCAGAGTGGGCTAAAGAACGGTGATGGATCAAACCCAGATCTTTTGACTGGGTGTGAGTGTTTGATTGGTTCAGATGCTCTGTCCATCACCACCCCCTTTTGTACCATTTTGGCCGCCATAAGTGTGGCAGGGTATGCTCAGACGTGAGTCCCTTGCTCACTTTGCCACTGGAATCAAGCAAGCCGGGCTGAAGACGGCTGTAATGCCAGAAACTGGTCCTCGGAAGCTTGTTTCCGGTCCAGGGAAGGCATGGCTTGGCAGTTCGGGCTGGACTGTTCCCATGAGGCACAGGGTCAGACTGATTTGCATATAGCCATGTCTGAACTGGGGTGGCAGAGTGGGCTAAAGAACAGTGATGGATCAAACCCAGAACTTTTGACTGGGTGTGAGTGTTTGATTGGTTCAGATGCTCTGTCCATCACCACCCCCTTTTGTACCGCTTTGGCCGCCATAAGTGTGGCAGGGTATGCTCAGACGTGAGTCCCTTGCTCCCTTTGCCACTGGAATCAAGCAAGCCGGGCTGAAGACGGCTGTAATGCCAGAAACCGGTCCTCGGAAGCTTGTTTCCGGTCCAAGGAAGGCATGGCTTGGCAGTTCGGGCTGGACTGTTCCCATGAGGCACAGGGTCAGACTGATTTGCATATAGCCATGTCTGAACTGGGGTGGCAGAGTGGGCTAAAGAACGGTGATGGATCAAACCCTGATCTTTTGACTGGGTGTGAGTGTTTGATTGGTTCAGATGCTCTGTCCATCACCACCACCTTTTGTACCGCTTTGGCCGCCATAAGTGTGGCAGGGTATGCTCAGACGTGAGTCCCTTGCTCACTTTGCCACTGGAATCAAGCAAGCCGGGCTGAAGACGGCTGTAATGCCAGAAACCGGTCCTCGGAAGCTTGTTTCCGGTCCAGGGAAGGCATGGCTTGGCAGTTCGGGCTGGACTGTTCCGATGAGGCACAGGGCTAGACTGATTTGCATATAGCCATGTCTGAACTGGGGTGGCAGAGTGGGCTAAAGAACGGTGATGGATCAAACCCAGATCTTTTGACTGGGTGTGAGTGTTTGATTGGTTCAGATGCTCTGTCCATCACCACCCCCTTTTGTACAGTTTTGGCCGCCATAAGTGTGGCAGGGTATGCTCAGATGTGAGTCCCTTGCTCACTTTGCCACTGGAATCAAGCAGGCCGGGCTGAAGACGGCTGTAATGCCAGAAACCGGTCCTCGGAAGCTTGTTTCCGGTCCAGGGAAGGCATGGCTTGGCAGTTCGGGCTGGACTGTTCCCATGAGGCACAGGGTCAGACTGATTTGCATATAGCCATGTCTGAACTGGGGTGGCAGAGTGGGCTAAAGAACGGTGATGGATCAAACCTAGATCTTTTGACTGGGTGTGAGGGTTTGATTGGTTCAGATGCTCTGTCCATCACCACCCCCTTTTGTACCGCTTTGGCCGCCATAAGTGAGGCAGGGTATGCTCAGACGTGAGTCCCTTGCTCACTCTGCCACTGGAATCAAGCAAGCCGGGCTGAAGACGGCTGTAATGCCAGAAACCGGTCCTCGGAAGCTTGTTTCCGGTCCAGGGAAGGCATGGCTTGGCAGTTCGGGCTGGACTGTTCCGATGAGGCACAGGGTTAGACTGATTTGCATATAGCCATGTTTGAACTGGGGTGGCAGAGTGGGCTAAAGAACGGTGATGGATCAAACCCAGATCTTTTGACTGGGTGTGAGTGTTTGATTGGTTCAGATGCTCTGTCCATCACCACCCCCTTTTGTATCGCTTTGGCCGCCATAAGTGTGGCAGGGTAGGCTCAGACGTGAGTCCCTTGCTCACTTTGCCACTGGAATCAAGCAAGCCGGGCCGAAGACGGCTGTAATGCAAGAAACCGGTCCTCGGAAGCTTGTTTCCTGTCCAGGTAAGGCATGGCTTGGCAGTTCGGGCTGGACTGTTCCCATGAGGCACAGGGTCAGACTGATTTGCATATAGCCATGTCTGAACTGGGGTGTCAGAGTGGGCTAAAGAACGGTGATGGATCAAACCCAGATCTTTTGACTGGGTGTGAGTGTTTGATTGGTTCAGATGCTCTGTCCATCACCACCCCCTTTTGTACCGCTTTGGCCGCCATAAGTGTGGCAGGGTATGCTCAGACATGAGTCCCTTGCTCACTTTGCCACTGGAATCAAGCAAGCCGGGCTGAAGACGGCTGTAATGCCAGAAACCGGTCCTCGGAAGCTTGTTTCCGGTCCAGGGAAGGCATGGCTTGGCCGTTCGGGCTGGACTGTTCCCATGAGGCACAAGGTCAGACTGATTTGCATATAGCCATGTCTGAACTGGTGTGGCAGAGTGGGCTAACGAACGGTGATGGATCAAACCCAGATCTTTTGACTGGGTGTGAGTGTTTGATTGGTTCAGATGCTCTGTCCATCACCACCCCCTTTTGTACCGCTTTGGCCGCCATAAGTGTGGCAGGGTATGCTCAGACGTGAGTCCCTTGCTCACTTTGCCACTGGAATCAAGCAAGCCGGGCTGAAGACGGCTGTAATGCCAGAAACCGGTCCTCGGAAGCTTGTTTCCGGTCCAGGGAAGGCATGGCTTGGCAGTTCGGGCTGGACTGTTCCCATGAGGCACAGGGTCAGACTGATTTGCATATAGTCATGTCTGAACTGGGGTGGCAGAGTGGGCTAAAGAACGGTGATGGATCAAACCCAGAACTTTTGACTGGGTGTGAGTGTTTGATTGGTTCAGATGCTCTGTCCATCACCACCCCCTTTTGTACTGCTTTGGCCGCCATAAGTGTGGCAGGGTATGCTCAGACGTGAGTCCCTTGCTCACTTTGCCACTGGAATCAAGCAAGCCGGGCTGAAGACGGCTGTAATGCAAGAAACCGGTCCTCGGAAGCTTGTTTCCTGTCCAGGTAAGGCATGGCTTGGCAGTTCGGGCTGGACTGTTCCCATGAGGCACAGGGTCAGACTGATTTGCATATAGCCATGTCTGAACTGGGGTGTCAGAGTGGGCTAAAGAACGGTGATGGATCAAACCCAGATCTTTTGACTGGGTGTGAGTGTTTGATTGGTTCAGATGCTCTGTCCATCACCACCCCCTTTTGTACCATTTTGGCCGCCATAAGTGTGGCAGGGTATGCTCAGACGTGAGTCCCTTGCTCACTTTGCCACTGGAATCAAGCAAGCCGGGCTGAAGACGGCTGTAATGCCAGAAACTGGTCCTCGGAAGCTTGTTTCCGGTCCAGGGAAGGCATGGCTTGGCAGTTCGGGCTGGACTGTTCCCATGAGGCACAGGGTCAGACTGATTTGCATATAGCCATGTCTGAACTGGGGTGGCAGAGTGGGCTAAAGAACAGTGATGGATCAAACCCAGAACTTTTGACTGGGTGTGAGTGTTTGATTGGTTCAGATGCTCTGTCCATCACCACCCCCTTTTGTACCGCTTTGGCCGCCATAAGTGTGGCAGGGTATGCTCAGACGTGAGTCCCTTGCTCACTTTGCCACTGGAATCAAGCAAGCCGGGCTGAAGACGGCTGTAATGCCAGAAACTAGTCCTCGGAAGCTTGTTTCCGGTCCAGGGAAGGCATGGCTTGGCAGTTCGGGCTGGACTGTTCCCATGAGGCACAGGGTCAGACTGATTTGCATATAGCCATGTCTGAACTGGGGTGTCAGAGTGGGCTAAAGAACGGTGATGGATCAAACCCAGATCTTTTGACTGGGTGTGAGTGTTTGATTGGTTCAGATGCTCTGTCCATCACCACCCCCTTTTGTACCATTTTGGCCGCCATAAGTGTGGCAGGGTATGCTCAGACGTGAGTCCCTTGCTCACTTTGCCACTGGAATCAAGCAAGCCGGGCTGAAGACGGCTGTAATGCCAGAAACTGGTCCTCGGAAGCTTGTTTCCGGTCCAGGGAAGGCATGGCTTGGCAGTTCGGGCTGGACTGTTCCCATGAGGCACAGGGTCAGACTGATTTGCATATAGCCATGTCTGAACTGGGGTGGCAGAGTGGGCTAAAGAACAGTGATGGATCAAACCCAGAACTTTTGACTGGGTGTGAGTGTTTGATTGGTTCAGATGCTCTGTCCATCACCACCCCCTTTTGTACCGCTTTGGCCGCCATAAGTGTGGCAGGGTATGCTCAGACGTGAGTCCCTTGCTCACTTTGCCACTGGAATCAAGCAAGCCGGGCTGAAGACGGCTGTAATGCCAGAAACCGGTCCTCGGAAGCTTGTTTCCGGTCCAAGGAAGGCATGGCTTGGCAGTTCGGGCTGGACTGTTCCCATGAGGCACAGGGTCAGACTGATTTGCATATAGCCATGTCTGAACTGGGGTGGCAGAGTGGGCTAAAGAACGGTGATGGATCAAACCCTGATCTTTTGACTGGGTGTGAGTGTTTGATTGGTTCAGATGCTCTGTCCATCACCACCACCTTTTGTACCGCTTTGGCCGCCATAAGTGTGGCAGGGTATGCTCAGACGTGAGTCCCTTGCTCACTTTGCCACTGGAATCAAGCAAGCCGGGCTGAAGACGGCTGTAATGCCAGAAACCGGTCCTCGGAAGCTTGTTTCCGGTCCAGGGAAGGCATGGCTTGGCAGTTCGGGCTGGACTGTTCCGATGAGGCACAGGGCTAGACTGATTTGCATATAGCCATGTCTGAACTGGGGTGGCAGAGTGGGCTAAAGAACGGTGATGGATCAAACCCAGATCTTTTGACTGGGTGTGAGTGTTTGATTGGTTCAGATGCTCTGTCCATCACCACCCCCTTTTGTACAGTTTTGGCCGCCATAAGTGTGGCAGGGTATGCTCAGATGTGAGTCCCTTGCTCACTTTGCCACTGGAATCAAGCAGGCCGGGCTGAAGACGGCTGTAATGCCAGAAACCGGTCCTCGGAAGCTTGTTTCCGGTCCAGGGAAGGCATGGCTTGGCAGTTCGGGCTGGACTGTTCCCATGAGGCACAGGGTCAGACTGATTTGCATATAGCCATGTCTGAACTGGGGTGGCAGAGTGGGCTAAAGAACGGTGATGGATCAAACCTAGATCTTTTGACTGGGTGTGAGGGTTTGATTGGTTCAGATGCTCTGTCCATCACCACCCCCTTTTGTACCGCTTTGGCCGCCATAAGTGAGGCAGGGTATGCTCAGACGTGAGTCCCTTGCTCACTCTGCCACTGGAATCAAGCAAGCCGGGCTGAAGACGGCTGTAATGCCAGAAACCGGTCCTCGGAAGCTTGTTTCCGGTCCAGGGAAGGCATGGCTTGGCAGTTCGGGCTGGACTGTTCCGATGAGGCACAGGGTTAGACTGATTTGCATATAGCCATGTCTGAACTGGGGTGTCAGAGTGGGCTAAAGAACGGTGATGGATCAAACCCAGATCTTTTGACTGGGTGTGAGTGTTTGATTGGTTCAGATGCTCTGTCCATCACCACCCCCTTTTGTACCATTTTGGCCGCCATAAGTGTGGCAGGGTATGCTCAGACGTGAGTCCCTTGCTCACTTTGCCACTGGAATCAAGCAAGCCGGGCTGAAGACGGCTGTAATGCCAGAAACTGGTCCTCGGAAGCTTGTTTCCGGTCCAGGGAAGGCATGGCTTGGCAGTTCGGGCTGGACTGTTCCCATGAGGCACAGGGTCAGACTGATTTGCATATAGCCATGTCTGAACTGGGGTGGCAGAGTGGGCTAAAGAACAGTGATGGATCAAACCCAGAACTTTTGACTGGGTGTGAGTGTTTGATTGGTTCAGATGCTCTGTCCATCACCACCCCCTTTTGTACCGCTTTGGCCGCCATAAGTGTGGCAGGGTATGCTCAGACGTGAGTCCCTTGCTCCCTTTGCCACTGGAATCAAGCAAGCCGGGCTGAAGACGGCTGTAATGCCAGAAACCGGTCCTCGGAAGCTTGTTTCCGGTCCAAGGAAGGCATGGCTTGGCAGTTCGGGCTGGACTGTTCCCATGAGGCACAGGGTCAGACTGATTTGCATATAGCCATGTCTGAACTGGGGTGGCAGAGTGGGCTAAAGAACGGTGATGGATCAAACCCTGATCTTTTGACTGGGTGTGAGTGTTTGATTGGTTCAGATGCTCTGTCCATCACCACCACCTTTTGTACCGCTTTGGCCGCCATAAGTGTGGCAGGGTATGCTCAGACGTGAGTCCCTTGCTCACTTTGCCACTGGAATCAAGCAAGCCGGGCTGAAGACGGCTGTAATGCCAGAAACCGGTCCTCGGAAGCTTGTTTCCGGTCCAGGGAAGGCATGGCTTGGCAGTTCGGGCTGGACTGTTCCGATGAGGCACAGGGCTAGACTGATTTGCATATAGCCATGTCTGAACTGGGGTGGCAGAGTGGGCTAAAGAACGGTGATGGATCAAACCCAGATCTTTTGACTGGGTGTGAGTGTTTGATTGGTTCAGATGCTCTGTCCATCACCACCCCCTTTTGTACAGTTTTGGCCGCCATAAGTGTGGCAGGGTATGCTCAGATGTGAGTCCCTTGCTCACTTTGCCACTGGAATCAAGCAGGCCGGGCTGAAGACGGCTGTAATGCCAGAAACCGGTCCTCGGAAGCTTGTTTCCGGTCCAGGGAAGGCATGGCTTGGCAGTTCGGGCTGGACTGTTCCCATGAGGCACAGGGTCAGACTGATTTGCATATAGCCATGTCTGAACTGGGGTGGCAGAGTGGGCTAAAGAACGGTGATGGATCAAACCTAGATCTTTTGACTGGGTGTGAGGGTTTGATTGGTTCAGATGCTCTGTCCATCACCACCCCCTTTTGTACCGCTTTGGCCGCCATAAGTGAGGCAGGGTATGCTCAGACGTGAGTCCCTTGCTCACTCTGCCACTGGAATCAAGCAAGCCGGGCTGAAGACGGCTGTAATGCCAGAAACCGGTCCTCGGAAGCTTGTTTCCGGTCCAGGGAAGGCATGGCTTGGCAGTTCGGGCTGGACTGTTCCGATGAGGCACAGGGTTAGACTGATTTGCATATAGCCATGTTTGAACTGGGGTGGCAGAGTGGGCTAAAGAACGGTGATGGATCAAACCCAGATCTTTTGACTGGGTGTGAGTGTTTGATTGGTTCAGATGCTCTGTCCATCACCACCCCCTTTTGTACCGCTTTGGCCGCCATAAGTGTGGCAGGGTATGCTCAGACGTGAGTCCCTTGCTCACTTTGCCACTGGAATCAAGCAAGCCGGGCTGAAGACGGCTGTAATGCCAGAAACCGGTCCTCGGAAGCTTGTTTCCGGTCCAGGGAAGGCATGGCTTGGCAGTTCGGGCTGGACTGTTCCCATGAGGCACAGGGTCAGACTGATTTGCATATAGCCATGTCTGAACTGGGGTGGCAGAGTGGGCTAAAGAACGGTGATGGATCAAACCTAGATCTTTTGACTGGGTGTGAGGGTTTGATTGGTTCAGATGCTCTGTCCATCACCACCCCCTTTTGTACCGCTTTGGCCGCCATAAGTGAGGCAGGGTATGCTCAGACGTGAGTCCCTTGCTCACTTTGCCACTGGAATCAAGCAAGCCGGGCTGAAGACGGCTGTAATGCCAGAAACCGGTCCTCGGAAGCTTGTTTCCGGTCCAGGGAAGGCATGGCTTGGCAGTTCGGGCTGGACTGTTCCGATGAGGCACAGGGTTAGACTGATTTGCATATAGCCATGTTTGAACTGGGGTGGCAGAGTGGGCTAAAGAACGGTGATGGATCAAACCCAGATCTTTTGACTGGGTGTGAGTGTTTGATTGGTTCAGATGCTCTGTCCATCACCACCCCCTTTTGTACCGCTTTGGCCGCCATAAGTGTGGCAGGGTATGCTCAGACGTGAGTCCCTTGCTCACTTTGCCACTGGAATCAAGCAAGCCGGGCTGAAGACGGCTGTAATGCCAGAAACCGGTCCTCGGAAGCTTGTTTCAGGCCCAGGGAAGACATGGCTTGGCAGTTCGGTCTGAACTGTTCCCATGAGGCACAGGGTCAGACTGATTTGCATATAGCCATGTCTGAACTGGGGTGGCAGAGTGGGCTAAAGAACGGTGATGGATCAAACCCAGATCTTTTGACTGGGTGTGAGTGTTTGATTGGTTCAGATGCTCTGTCCATCACCACCCCCTTTTGTACCGCTTTGGCCGCCATAAGTGTGGCAGGGTATGCTCAGACGTGAGTCCCTTGCTCACTTTGCCACTGGAATCAAGCAAGCCGGGCTGAAGACGGCTGTAATGCCAGAAACCGGTCCTCGGAAGCTTGTTTCCGGTCCAGGGAAGGCATGGCTTGGCAGTTTGGGCTGGACTGTTCCCATGAGGCACAGGGTCAGACTGATTTGCATATAGCCATGTCTGTACTGGGGTGTCAGAGTGGGCTAAAGAACGGTGATGGATCAAACCCAGATCTTTTGACTGGGTGTGATTGTTTGATTGGTTCAGATGCTCTGTCCATCACCACCCCCTTTTGTACCGCTTTGGCTGCCATAAGTGTGGCAGGGTATGCTCAGACGTGAGTCCCTTGCTCACTTTGCCACTGGAATCAAGCAAGCCGGGCTGAAGACGGCTGTAATGCCAGAAACCAGTCCTCGGAAGCTTGTTTCCGGTCCAGGGAAGGCATGGCTTGCCGTTCAGGCTGGACTGTTCCCATGAGGCACAAGGTCAGACTGATTTGCATATAGCCATGTCTGAACTGGTGTGGCAGAGTGGGCTAAAGAACGGTGATGGATCAAACCCAGATCTTTTGACTGGGTGTGAGTGTTTGATTGGTTCAGATGCTCTGTCCATCACCACCCCCTTTTGTACCGCTTTGGCCGCCATAAGTGTGGCAGGGTATGCTCAGACGTGAGTCCCTTGCTCACTTTGCCACTGGAATCAAGCAAGCCGGGCTGAAGACGGCTGTAATGCCAGAAACCGGTCCTCGGAAGCTTGTTTCCGGTCCAGGGAAGGCATGGCTTGGCAGTTCGGGCTGGACTGTTCCCATGAGGCACAGGGTCAGACTGATTTGCATATAGTCATGTCTGAACTGGGGTGGCAGAGTGGGCTAAAGAACCGTGATGGATCAAACCCAGATCTTTTGACTGGGTGTGAGTGTTTGATTGGTTCAGATGCTCTGTCCATCACCACCCCCTTTTGTACTGCTTTGGCCGCCATAAGTGTGGCAGGGTATGCTCAGACGTGAGTCCCTTGCTCACTTTGCCACTGGAATCAAGCAAGCCGGGCTGAAGACGGCTGTAATGCCAGAAACCGGTCCTCGGAAGCTTGTTTCCTGTCCAGGTAAGGCATGGCTTGGCAGTTCGGGCTGGACTGTTCCCATGAGGCACAGGGTCAGACTGATTTGCATATAGCCATGTCTGAACTGGGGTGTCAGAGTGGGCTAAAGAACGGTGATGGATCAAACCCAGATCTTTTGACTGGGTGTGAGTGTTTGATTGGTTCAGATGCTCTGTCCATCACCACCCCCTTTTGTACCATTTTGGCCGCCATAAGTGTGGCAGGGTATGCTCAGACGTGAGTCCCTTGCTCACTTTGCCACTGGAATCAAGCAAGCCGGGCTGAAGACGGCTGTAATGCCAGAAACTGGTCCTCGGAAGCTTGTTTCCGGTCCAGGGAAGGCATGGCTTGGCAGTTCGGGCTGGACTGTTCCCATGAGGCACAGGGTCAGACTGATTTGCATATAGCCATGTCTGAACTGGGGTGGCAGAGTGGGCTAAAGAACAGTGATGGATCAAACCCAGAACTTTTGACTGGGTGTGAGTGTTTGATTGGTTCAGATGCTCTGTCCATCACCACCCCCTTTTGTACCGCTTTGGCCGCCATAAGTGTGGCAGGGTATGCTCAGACGTGAGTCCCTTGCTCACTTTGCCACTGGAATCAAGAAAGACGGGCTGAAGACGGCTGTAATGCCAGAAACCGGTCCTCGGAAGCTTGTTTCCGGTCCAAGGAAGGCATGGCTTGGCAGTTCGGGCTGGACTGTTCCCATGAGGCACAGGGTCAGACTGATTTGCATATAGCCATGTCTGAACTGGGGTGGCAGAGTGGGCTAAAGAACGGTGATGGATCAAACCCTGATCTTTTGACTGGGTGTGAGTGTTTGATTGGTTCAGATGCTCTGTCCATCACCACCCCCTTTTGTACAGTTTTGGCCGCCATAAGTGTGGCAGGGTATGCTCAGACGTGAGTCCCTTGCTCACTTTGCCACTGGAATCAAGCAAGCCGGGCTGAAGACGGCTGTAATGCCAGAAACCGGTCCTCGGAAGCTTGTTTCCGGTCCAGGGAAGGCATGGCTTGGCAGTTCGGGCTGGACTGTTCCCATGAGGCACAGGGTCAGACTGATTTGCATATATTCATGTCTGAACTGGGGTGGCAGAGTGGGCTAAAGAACGGTGATGGATCAAACCCAGATCTTTTGACTGGGTGTGAGTGTTTGATTGGTTCAGATGCTCTGTCCATCACCACCCCCTTTTGTACTGCTTTGGCCGCCATAAGTGTGGCAGGGTATGCTCAGACGTGAGTCCCTTGCTCACTTTGCCACTGGAATCAAGCAAGCCGGGCTGAAGACGGCTGTAATGCCAGAAACCGGTCCTCGGAAGCTTGTTTCCTGTCCAGGTAAGGCATGGCTTGGCAGTTCGGGCTGGACTGTTCCCATGAGGCACAGGGTCAGACTGATTTGCATGTAGCCATGTCTGAACTGGGGTGTCAGAGTGGGCTAAAGAACGGTGATGGATCAAACCCAGATCTTTTGACTGGGTGTGAGTGTTTGATTGGTTCAGATGCTCTGTCCATCACCACCCCCTTTTGTACCATTTTGGCCGCCATAAGTGTGGCAGGGTATGCTCAGACGTGAGTCCCTTGCTCACTTTGCCACTGGAATCAAGCAAGCCGGGCTGAAGACGGCTGTAATGCCAGAAACTGGTCCTCGGAAGCTTGTTTCCGGTCCAGGGAAGGCATGGCTTGGCAGTTCGGGCTGGACTGTTCCCATGAGGCACAGGATCAGACTGATTTGCATATAGCCATGTCTGAACTGGGGTGGCAGAGTGGGCTAAAGAACAGTGATGGATCAAACCCAGAACTTTTGACTGGGTGTGAGTGTTTGATTGGTTCAGATGCTCTGTCCATCACCACCCCCTTTTGTACCGCTTTGGCCGCCATAAGTGTGGCAGGGTATGCTCAGACGTGAGTCCCTTGCTCACTTGGCCACTGGAATCAAGAAAGCCGGGCTGAAGATGGCTGTAATGCCAGAAACCGGTCCTCGGAAGCTTGTTTCCGGTCCAAGGAAGGCATGGCTTGGCAGTTCGGGCTGGACTGTTCCCATGAGGCACAGGGTCAGACTGATTTGCATATAGCCATGTCTGAACTGGGGTGGCAGAGTGGGCTAAAGAACGGTGATGGATCAAACCCTGATCTTTTGACTGGGTGTGAGTGTTTGATTGGTTCAGATGCTCTGTCCATCACCACCCCCTTTTGTACCGCTTTGGCCGCCATAAGTGTGGCAGGGTATGCTCAGACGTGAGTCCCTTGCTCACTTTGCCACTGGAATCAAGCAAGCCGGGCTGAAGACGGCTGTAATGCCAGAAACCGGTCCTCGGAAGCTTGTTTCCGGTCCAGGGAAGGCATGGCTTGGCAGTTCGGGCTGGACTGTTCCGATGAGGCACAGGGTTAGACTGGTTTGCATATAGCCATGTCTGAACTGGGGTGGCAGAGTGGGCTAAAGAACGGTGATGGATCAAACCCAGATCTTTTGACTGGGTGTGAGTGTTTGATTGGTTCAGATGCTCTGTCCATCACCACCCCCTTTTGTACAGTTTTGGCCGCCATAAGTGTGGCAGGGTATGCTCAGACGTGAGTCCCTTGCTCACTTTGCCACTGGAATCAAGCAAGCCGGGCTGAAGACGGCTGTAATGCCAGAAACCGGTCCTCGGAAGCTTGCTTCCGGTCCAGGGAAGGCATGGCTTGGCAGTTCGGGCTGGACTGTTCCCATGAGGCACAGGGTCAGACTGATTTGCATATAGCCATGTCTGAACTGGGGTGGCAGAGTGGGCTAAAGAACGGTGATGGATCAAACCTAGATCTTTTGACTGGGTGTGAGGGTTTGATTGGTTCAGATGCTCTGTCCATCACCACCCCCTTTTGTACCGCTTTGGCCGCCATAAGTGAGGCAGGGTATGCTCAGACGTGAGTCCCTTGCTCACTTTGCCACTGGAATCAAGCAAGCCGGGCTGAAGACGGCTGTAATGCCAGAAACCGGTCCTCGGAAGCTTGTTTCCGGTCCAGGTAAGGCATGGCTTGGCAGTTCGGGCTGGACTGTTCCGATGAGGCACAGGGTTAGACTGATTTGCATATAGCCATGTTTGAACTGGGGTGGCAGAGTGGGCTAAAGAACGGTGATGGATCAAACCCAGATCTTTTGACTGGGTGTGAGTGTTTGATTGGTTCAGATGCTCTGTCCATCACCACCCCCTTCTGTACCACTTTGGCCGCCATAAGTGTGGCAGGGTATGCTCAGACATGAGTCCCTTGCTCACTTTGCCACTGGAATCAAGCAAGCCGGGCTGAAGACGGCTGTAATGCCAGAAACCGGTCCTCGGAAGCTTGTTTCAGGCCCAGGGAAGACATGGCTTGGCAGTTCGGTCTGAACTGTTCCCATGAGGCACAGGGTCAGACTGATTTGCATATAGCCATGTCTGAACTGGGGTGTCAGAGTGGGCTAAAGAACGGTGATGGATCAAACCCAGATCTTTTGACTGGGTGTGAGTGTTTGATTGGTTCAGATGCTCTGTCCATCACCACCCCCTTTTGTACAGTTTTGGCCGCCATAAGTGTGGCAGGGTTTGCTCAGACGTGAGTCCCTTGCTCACTTTGCCACTGGAATCAAGCAAGCCGGGCTGAAGACGGCTGTAATGCCAGAAACCGGTCCTCGGAAGCTTGCTTCCGGTCCAGGGAAGGCATGGCTTGGCAGTTCGGGCTGGACTGTTCCCATGAGGCACAGGGTCAGACTGATTTGCATATAGCCATGTCTGAACTGGGGTGGCAGAGTGGGCTAAAGAACGGTGATGGATCAAACCTAGATCTTTTGACTGGGTGTGAGGGTTTGATTGGTTCAGATGCTCTGTCCATCACCACCCCCTTTTGTACCGCTTTGGCCGCCATAAGTGAGGCATGGTATGCTCAGACGTGAGTCCCTTGCTCACTTTGCCACTGGAATCAAGCAAGCCGGGCTGAAGACGGCTGTAATGCCAGAAACCGGTCCTCGGAAGCTTGTTTCCGGTCCAGGGAAGGCATGGCTTGGCAGTTCGGGCTGGACTGTTCCGATGAGGCACAGGGTTAGACTGATTTGCATATAGCCATGTTTGAACTGGGGTGGCAGAGTGGGCTAAAGAACGGTGATGGATCAAACCCAGATCTTTTGACTGGGTGTGAGTGTTTGATTGGTTCAGATGCTCTGTCCATCACCACCCCCTTTTGTACCACTTTGGCCGCCATAAGTGTGGCAGGGTATGCTCAGACATGAGTCCCTTGCTCACTTTGCCACTGGAATCAAGCAAGCCGGGCTGAAGACGGCTGTAATGCCAGAAACCGGTCCTCGGAAGCTTGTTTCAGGCCCAGGGAAGACATGGCTTGGCAGTTCGGTCTGAACTGTTCCCATGAGGCACAGGGTCAGACTGATTTGCATATAGCCATGTCTGAACTGGGGTGTCAGAGTGGGCTAAAGAACGGTGATGGATCAAACCCAGATCTTTTGACTGGGTGTGATTGTTTGATTGGTTCAGATGCTCTGTCCATCACCACCCCCTTTTGTACCGCTTTGGCCGCCATAAGTGTGGCAGGGTATGCTCAGACGTGAGTCCCTTGCTCACTTTGCCACTGGAATCAAGCAAGCTGGGCTGAAGACGGCTGTAATGCCAGAAACCGGTCCTCGGAAGCTTGTTTCCGGTCCAGGGAAGGCATGGCTTGGCCGTTCGGGCTGGACTGTTCCCATGAGGCACAAGGTCAGACTGATTTGCATATAGCCATGTCTGAACTGGTGTGGCAGAGTGGGCTAAAGAACGGTGATGGATCAAACCCAGATCTTTTGACTGGGTGTGAGTGTTTGATTGGTTCAGATGCTCTGTCCATCACCACCCCCTTTTGTACCGCTTTGGCCGCCATAAGTGTGGCAGGGTATGCTCAGACGTGAGTCCCTTGCTCACTTTGCCACTGGAATCAAGCAAGCCGGGCTGAAGACGGCTGTAATGCCAGAAACCGGTCCTCGGAAGCTTGTTTCCGGTCCAGGGAAGGCATGGCTTGGCAGTTCGGGCTGGACTGTTCCCATGAGGCACAGGGTCAGACTGATTTGCATATAGTCATGTCTGAACTGGGGTGGCAGAGTGGGCTAAAGAACGGTGATGGATCAAACCCAGATCTTTTGACTGGGTGTGAGTGTTTGATTGGTTCAGATGCTCTGTCCATCACCACCCCCTTTTGTACTGCTTTGGCCGCCATAAGTGTGGCAGGGTATGCTCAGACGTGAGTCCCTTGCTCACTTTGCCACTGGAATCAAGCAAGCCGGGCTGAAGACGGCTGTAATGCCAGAAACCGGTCCTCGGAAGCTTGTTTCCTGTCCAGGTAAGGCATGGCTTGGCAGTTCGGGCTGGACTGTTCCCATGAGGCACAGGGTCAGACTGATTTGCATATAGCCATGTCTGAACTGGGGTGTCAGAGTGGGCTAAAGAACGGTGATGGATCAAACCCAGATCTTTTGACTGGGTGTGAGTGTTTGATTGGTTCAGATGCTCTGTCCATCACCACCCCCTTTTGTACCATTTTGGCCGCCATAAGTGTGGCAGGGTATGCTCAGACGTGAGTCCCTTGCTCACTTTGCCACTGGAATCAAGCAAGCCGGGCTGAAGACGGCTGTAATGCCAGAAACTGGTCCTCGGAAGCTTGTTTCCGGTCCAGGGAAGGCATGGCTTGGCAGTTCGGGCTGGACTGTTCCCATGAGGCACAGGGTCAGACTGATTTGCATATAGCCATGTCTGAACTGGGGTGGCAGAGTGGGCTAAAGAACAGTGATGGATCAAACCCAGAACTTTTGACTGGGTGTGAGTGTTTGATTGGTTCAGATGCTCTGTCCATCACCACCCCCTTTTGTACCGCTTTGGCCGCCATAAGTGTGGCAGGGTATGCTCAGACGTGAGTCCCTTGCTCACTTTGCCACTGGAATCAAGAAAGCCGGGCTGAAGATGGCTGTAATGCCAGAAACCGGTCCTCGGAAGCTTGTTTCCGGTCCAAGGAAGGCATGGCTTGGCAGTTCGGGCTGGACTGTTCCCATGAGGCACAGGGTCAGACTGATTTGCATATAGCCATGTCTGAACTGGGGTGGCAGAGTGGGCTAAAGAACGGTGATGGATCAAACCCAGATCTTTTGACTGGGTGTGAGTGTTTGATTGGTTCAGATGCTCTGTCCATCACCACCCCCTTTTGTACCGCTTTGGCCGCCATAAGTGTGGCAGGGTATGCTCAGACGTGAGTCCCTTGCTCACTTTGCCACTGGAATCAAGCAAGCCGGGCTGAAGACGGCTGTAATGCCAGAAACCGGTCCTCGGAAGCTTGTTTCAGGCCCAGGGAAGACATGGCTTGGCAGTTCGGTCTGAACTGTTCCCATGAGGCACAGGGTCAGACTGATTTGCATATAGCCATGTCTGAACTGGGGTGGCAGAGTGGGCTAAAGAACGGTGATGGATCAAACCCAGATCTTTTGACTGGGTGTGAGTGTTTGATTGGTTCAGATGCTCTGTCCATCACCACCCCCTTTTGTACCGCTTTGGCCGCCATAAGTGTGGCAGGGTATGCTCAGACGTGAGTCCCTTGCTCACTTTGCCACTGGAATCAAGCAAGCCGGGCTGAAGACGGCTGTAATGCCAGAAACCGGTCCTCGGAAGCTTGTTTCCGGTCCAGGGAAGGCATGGCTTGGCAGTTTGGGCTGGACTGTTCCCATGAGGCACAGGGTCAGACTGATTTGCATATAGCCATGTCTGTACTGGGGTGTCAGAGTGGGCTAAAGAACGGTGATGGATCAAACCCAGATCTTTTGACTGGGTGTGATTGTTTGATTGGTTCAGATGCTCTGTCCATCACCACCCCCTTTTGTACCGCTTTGGCTGCCATAAGTGTGGCAGGGTATGCTCAGACGTGAGTCCCTTGCTCACTTTGCCACTGGAATCAAGCAAGCCGGGCTGAAGACGGCTGTAATGCCAGAAACCAGTCCTCGGAAGCTTGTTTCCGGTCCAGGGAAGGCATGGCTTGCCGTTCGGGCTGGACTGTTCCCATGAGGCACAAGGTCAGACTGATTTGCATATAGCCATGTCTGAACTGGTGTGGCAGAGTGGGCTAAAGAACGGTGATGGATCAAACCCAGATCTTTTGACTGGGTGTGAGTGTTTGATTGGTTCAGATGCTCTGTCCATCACCACCCCCTTTTGTACCGCTTTGGCCGCCATAAGTGTGGCAGGGTATGCTCAGACGTGAGTCCCTTGCTCACTTTGCCACTGGAATCAAGCAAGCCGGGCTGAAGACGGCTGTAATGCCAGAAACCGGTCCTCGGAAGCTTGTTTCCGGTCCAGGGAAGGCATGGCTTGGCAGTTCGGGCTGGACTGTTCCCATGAGGCACAGGGTCAGACTGATTTGCATATAGTCATGTCTGAACTGGGGTGGCAGAGTGGGCTAAAGAACGGTGATGGATCAAACCCAGATCTTTTGACTGGGTGTGAGTGTTTGATTGGTTCAGATGCTCTGTCCATCACCACCCCCTTTTGTACTGCTTTGGCCGCCATAAGTGTGGCAGGGTATGCTCAGACGTGAGTCCCTTGCTCACTTTGCCACTGGAATCAAGCAAGCCGGGCTGAAGACGGCTGTAATGCCAGAAACCGGTCCTCGGAAGCTTGTTTCCTGTCCAGGTAAGGCATGGCTTGGCAGTTCGGGCTGGACTGTTCCCATGAGGCACAGGGTCAGACTGATTTGCATATAGCCATGTCTGAACTGGGGTGTCAGAGTGGGCTAAAGAACGGTGATGGATCAAACCCAGATCTTTTGACTGGGTGTGAGTGTTTGATTGGTTCAGATGCTCTGTCCATCACCACCCCCTTTTGTACCATTTTGGCCGCCATAAGTGTGGCAGGGTATGCTCAGACGTGAGTCCCTTGCTCACTTTGCCACTGGAATCAAGCAAGCCGGGCTGAAGACGGCTGTAATGCCAGAAACTGGTCCTCGGAAGCTTGTTTCCGGTCCAGGGAAGGCATGGCTTGGCAGTTCGGGCTGGACTGTTCCCATGAGGCACAGGGTCAGACTGATTTGCATATAGCCATGTCTGAACTGGGGTGGCAGAGTGGGCTAAAGAACAGTGATGGATCAAACCCAGAACTTTTGACTGGGTGTGAGTGTTTGATTGGTTCAGATGCTCTGTCCATCACCACCCCCTTTTGTACCGCTTTGGCCGCCATAAGTGTGGCAGGGTATGCTCAGACGTGAGTCCCTTGCTCACTTTGCCACTGGAATCAAGAAAGACGGGCTGAAGACGGCTGTAATGCCAGAAACCGGTCCTCGGAAGCTTGTTTCCGGTCCAAGGAAGGCATGGCTTGGCAGTTCGGGCTGGACTGTTCCCATGAGGCACAGGGTCAGACTGATTTGCATATAGCCATGTCTGAACTGGGGTGGCAGAGTGGGCTAAAGAACGGTGATGGATCAAACCCTGATCTTTTGACTGGGTGTGAGTGTTTGATTGGTTCAGATGCTCTGTCCATCACCACCCCCTTTTGTACAGTTTTGGCCGCCATAAGTGTGGCAGGGTATGCTCAGACGTGAGTCCCTTGCTCACTTTGCCACTGGAATCAAGCAAGCCGGGCTGAAGACGGCTGTAATGCCAGAAACCGGTCCTCGGAAGCTTGTTTCCGGTCCAGGGAAGGCATGGCTTGGCAGTTCGGGCTGGACTGTTCCCATGAGGCACAGGGTCAGACTGATTTGCATATATTCATGTCTGAACTGGGGTGGCAGAGTGGGCTAAAGAACGGTGATGGATCAAACCCAGATCTTTTGACTGGGTGTGAGTGTTTGATTGGTTCAGATGCTCTGTCCATCACCACCCCCTTTTGTACTGCTTTGGCCGCCATAAGTGTGGCAGGGTATGCTCAGACGTGAGTCCCTTGCTCACTTTGCCACTGGAATCAAGCAAGCCGGGCTGAAGACGGCTGTAATGCCAGAAACCGGTCCTCGGAAGCTTGTTTCCTGTCCAGGTAAGGCATGGCTTGGCAGTTCGGGCTGGACTGTTCCCATGAGGCACAGGGTCAGACTGATTTGCATGTAGCCATGTCTGAACTGGGGTGTCAGAGTGGGCTAAAGAACGGTGATGGATCAAACCCAGATCTTTTGACTGGGTGTGAGTGTTTGATTGGTTCAGATGCTCTGTCCATCACCACCCCCTTTTGTACCATTTTGGCCGCCATAAGTGTGGCAGGGTATGCTCAGACGTGAGTCCCTTGCTCACTTTGCCACTGGAATCAAGCAAGCCGGGCTGAAGACGGCTGTAATGCCAGAAACTGGTCCTCGGAAGCTTGTTTCCGGTCCAGGGAAGGCATGGCTTGGCAGTTCGGGCTGGACTGTTCCCATGAGGCACAGGATCAGACTGATTTGCATATAGCCATGTCTGAACTGGGGTGGCAGAGTGGGCTAAAGAACAGTGATGGATCAAACCCAGAACTTTTGACTGGGTGTGAGTGTTTGATTGGTTCAGATGCTCTGTCCATCACCACCCCCTTTTGTACCGCTTTGGCCGCCATAAGTGTGGCAGGGTATGCTCAGACGTGAGTCCCTTGCTCACTTGGCCACTGGAATCAAGAAAGCCGGGCTGAAGATGGCTGTAATGCCAGAAACCGGTCCTCGGAAGCTTGTTTCCGGTCCAAGGAAGGCATGGCTTGGCAGTTCGGGCTGGACTGTTCCCATGAGGCACAGGGTCAGACTGATTTGCATATAGCCATGTCTGAACTGGGGTGGCAGAGTGGGCTAAAGAACGGTGATGGATCAAACCCTGATCTTTTGACTGGGTGTGAGTGTTTGATTGGTTCAGATGCTCTGTCCATCACCACCCCCTTTTGTACCGCTTTGGCCGCCATAAGTGTGGCAGGGTATGCTCAGACGTGAGTCCCTTGCTCACTTTGCCACTGGAATCAAGCAAGCCGGGCTGAAGACGGCTGTAATGCCAGAAACCGGTCCTCGGAAGCTTGTTTCCGGTCCAGGGAAGGCATGGCTTGGCAGTTCGGGCTGGACTGTTCCGATGAGGCACAGGGTTAGACTGGTTTGCATATAGCCATGTCTGAACTGGGGTGGCAGAGTGGGCTAAAGAACGGTGATGGATCAAACCCAGATCTTTTGACTGGGTGTGAGTGTTTGATTGGTTCAGATGCTCTGTCCATCACCACCCCCTTTTGTACAGTTTTGGCCGCCATAAGTGTGGCAGGGTATGCTCAGACGTGAGTCCCTTGCTCACTTTGCCACTGGAATCAAGCAAGCCGGGCTGAAGACGGCTGTAATGCCAGAAACCGGTCCTCGGAAGCTTGCTTCCGGTCCAGGGAAGGCATGGCTTGGCAGTTCGGGCTGGACTGTTCCCATGAGGCACAGGGTCAGACTGATTTGCATATAGCCATGTCTGAACTGGGGTGGCAGAGTGGGCTAAAGAACGGTGATGGATCAAACCTAGATCTTTTGACTGGGTGTGAGGGTTTGATTGGTTCAGATGCTCTGTCCATCACCACCCCCTTTTGTACCGCTTTGGCCGCCATAAGTGAGGCAGGGTATGCTCAGACGTGAGTCCCTTGCTCACTTTGCCACTGGAATCAAGCAAGCCGGGCTGAAGACGGCTGTAATGCCAGAAACCGGTCCTCGGAAGCTTGTTTCCGGTCCAGGTAAGGCATGGCTTGGCAGTTCGGGCTGGACTGTTCCGATGAGGCACAGGGTTAGACTGATTTGCATATAGCCATGTTTGAACTGGGGTGGCAGAGTGGGCTAAAGAACGGTGATGGATCAAACCCAGATCTTTTGACTGGGTGTGAGTGTTTGATTGGTTCAGATGCTCTGTCCATCACCACCCCCTTTTGTACCACTTTGGCCGCCATAAGTGTGGCAGGGTATGCTCAGACATGAGTCCCTTGCTCACTTTGCCACTGGAATCAAGCAAGCCGGGCTGAAGACGGCTGTAATGCCAGAAACCGGTCCTCGGAAGCTTGTTTCAGGCCCAGGGAAGACATGGCTTGGCAGTTCGGTCTGAACTGTTCCCATGAGGCACAGGGTCAGACTGATTTGCATATAGCCATGTCTGAACTGGGGTGTCAGAGTGGGCTAAAGAACGGTGATGGATCAAACCCAGATCTTTTGACTGGGTGTGAGTGTTTGATTGGTTCAGATGCTCTGTCCATCACCACCCCCTTTTGTACAGTTTTGGCCGCCATAAGTGTGGCAGGGTTTGCTCAGACGTGAGTCCCTTGCTCACTTTGCCACTGGAATCAAGCAAGCCGGGCTGAAGACGGCTGTAATGCCAGAAACCGGTCCTCGGAAGCTTGCTTCCGGTCCAGGGAAGGCATGGCTTGGCAGTTCGGGCTGGACTGTTCCCATGAGGCACAGGGTCAGACTGATTTGCATATAGCCATGTCTGAACTGGGGTGGCAGAGTGGGCTAAAGAACGGTGATGGATCAAACCTAGATCTTTTGACTGGGTGTGAGGGTTTGATTGGTTCAGATGCTCTGTCCATCACCACCCCCTTTTGTACCGCTTTGGCCGCCATAAGTGAGGCATGGTATGCTCAGACGTGAGTCCCTTGCTCACTTTGCCACTGGAATCAAGCAAGCCGGGCTGAAGACGGCTGTAATGCCAGAAACCGGTCCTCGGAAGCTTGTTTCCGGTCCAGGGAAGGCATGGCTTGGCAGTTCGGGCTGGACTGTTCCGATGAGGCACAGGGTTAGACTGATTTGCATATAGCCATGTTTGAACTGGGGTGGCAGAGTGGGCTAAAGAACGGTGATGGATCAAACCCAGATCTTTTGACTGGGTGTGAGTGTTTGATTGGTTCAGATGCTCTGTCCATCACCACCCCCTTTTGTACCACTTTGGCCGCCATAAGTGTGGCAGGGTATGCTCAGACATGAGTCCCTTGCTCACTTTGCCACTGGAATCAAGCAAGCCGGGCTGAAGACGGCTGTAATGCCAGAAACCGGTCCTCGGAAGCTTGTTTCAGGCCCAGGGAAGACATGGCTTGGCAGTTCGGTCTGAACTGTTCCCATGAGGCACAGGGTCAGACTGATTTGCATATAGCCATGTCTGAACTGGGGTGTCAGAGTGGGCTAAAGAACGGTGATGGATCAAACCCAGATCTTTTGACTGGGTGTGATTGTTTGATTGGTTCAGATGCTCTGTCCATCACCACCCCCTTTTGTACCGCTTTGGCCGCCATAAGTGTGGCAGGGTATGCTCAGACGTGAGTCCCTTGCTCACTTTGCCACTGGAATCAAGCAAGCTGGGCTGAAGACGGCTGTAATGCCAGAAACCGGTCCTCGGAAGCTTGTTTCCGGTCCAGGGAAGGCATGGCTTGGCCGTTCGGGCTGGACTGTTCCCATGAGGCACAAGGTCAGACTGATTTGCATATAGCCATGTCTGAACTGGTGTGGCAGAGTGGGCTAAAGAACGGTGATGGATCAAACCCAGATCTTTTGACTGGGTGTGAGTGTTTGATTGGTTCAGATGCTCTGTCCATCACCACCCCCTTTTGTACCGCTTTGGCCGCCATAAGTGTGGCAGGGTATGCTCAGACGTGAGTCCCTTGCTCACTTTGCCACTGGAATCAAGCAAGCCGGGCTGAAGACGGCTGTAATGCCAGAAACCGGTCCTCGGAAGCTTGTTTCCGGTCCAGGGAAGGCATGGCTTGGCAGTTCGGGCTGGACTGTTCCCATGAGGCACAGGGTCAGACTGATTTGCATATAGTCATGTCTGAACTGGGGTGGCAGAGTGGGCTAAAGAACGGTGATGGATCAAACCCAGATCTTTTGACTGGGTGTGAGTGTTTGATTGGTTCAGATGCTCTGTCCATCACCACCCCCTTTTGTACTGCTTTGGCCGCCATAAGTGTGGCAGGGTATGCTCAGACGTGAGTCCCTTGCTCACTTTGCCACTGGAATCAAGCAAGCCGGGCTGAAGACGGCTGTAATGCCAGAAACCGGTCCTCGGAAGCTTGTTTCCTGTCCAGGTAAGGCATGGCTTGGCAGTTCGGGCTGGACTGTTCCCATGAGGCACAGGGTCAGACTGATTTGCATATAGCCATGTCTGAACTGGGGTGTCAGAGTGGGCTAAAGAACGGTGATGGATCAAACCCAGATCTTTTGACTGGGTGTGAGTGTTTGATTGGTTCAGATGCTCTGTCCATCACCACCCCCTTTTGTACCATTTTGGCCGCCATAAGTGTGGCAGGGTATGCTCAGACGTGAGTCCCTTGCTCACTTTGCCACTGGAATCAAGCAAGCCGGGCTGAAGACGGCTGTAATGCCAGAAACTGGTCCTCGGAAGCTTGTTTCCGGTCCAGGGAAGGCATGGCTTGGCAGTTCGGGCTGGACTGTTCCCATGAGGCACAGGGTCAGACTGATTTGCATATAGCCATGTCTGAACTGGGGTGGCAGAGTGGGCTAAAGAACAGTGATGGATCAAACCCAGAACTTTTGACTGGGTGTGAGTGTTTGATTGGTTCAGATGCTCTGTCCATCACCACCCCCTTTTGTACCGCTTTGGCCGCCATAAGTGTGGCAGGGTATGCTCAGACGTGAGTCCCTTGCTCACTTTGCCACTGGAATCAAGAAAGCCGGGCTGAAGATGGCTGTAATGCCAGAAACCGGTCCTCGGAAGCTTGTTTCCGGTCCAAGGAAGGCATGGCTTGGCAGTTCGGGCTGGACTGTTCCCATGAGGCACAGGGTCAGACTGATTTGCATATAGCCATGTCTGAACTGGGGTGGCAGAGTGGGCTAAAGAACGGTGATGGATCAAACCCTGATCTTTTGACTGGGTGTGAGTGTTTGATTGGTTCAGATGCTCTGTCCATCACCACCCCCTTTTGTACAGTTTTGGCCGCCATAAGTGTGGCAGGGTATGCTCAGACGTGAGTCCCTTGCTCACTTTGCCACTGGAATCAAGCAAGCCGGGCTGAAGACGGCTGTAATGCCAGAAACCGGTCCTCGGAAGCTTGTTTCCGGTCCAGGGAAGGCATGGCTTGGCAGTTCGGGCTGGACTGTTCCCATGAGGCACAGGGTCAGACTGATTTGCATATAGTCATGTCTGAACTGGGGTGGCAGAGTGGGCTAAAGAACGGTGATGGATCAAACCCAGA
Organism: Lissotriton helveticus; assembly: GCF_964261635.1. NCBI lineage: Eukaryota > Metazoa > Chordata > Amphibia > Caudata > Salamandridae > Lissotriton > Lissotriton helveticus. The sequence goes on from NC_136068.1 coordinate 1,796,247,892, forward strand.
TCTTTTGACTGGGTGTGAGTGTTTGATTGGTTCAGATGCTCTGTCCATCACCACCCCCTTTTGTACTGCTTTGGCCGCCATAAGTGTGGCAGGGTATGCTCAGACGTGAGTCCCTTGCTCACTTTGCCACTGGAATCAAGCAAGCCGGGCTGAAGACGGCTGTAATGCCAGAAACCGGTCCTCGGAAGCTTGTTTCCTGTCCAGGTAAGGCATGGCTTGGCAGTTCGGGCTGGACTGTTCCCATGAGGCACAGGGTCAGACTGATTTGCATATAGCCATGTCTGAACTGGGGTGTCAGAGTGGGCTAAAGAACGGTGATGGATCAAACCCAGATCTTTTGACTGGGTGTGAGTGTTTGATTGGTTCAGATGCTCTGTCCATCACCACCCCCTTTTGTACCATTTTGGCCGCCATAAGTGTGGCAGGGTATGCTCAGACGTGAGTCCCTTGCTCACTTTGCCACTGGAATCAAGCAAGCCGGGCTGAAGACGGCTGTAATGCCAGAAACTGGTCCTCGGAAGCTTGTTTCCGGTCCAGGGAAGGCATGGCTTGGCAGTTCGGGCTGGACTGTTCCCATGAGGCACAGGATCAGACTGATTTGCATATAGCCATGTCTGAACTGGGGTGGCAGAGTGGGCTAAAGAACAGTGATGGATCAAACCCAGAACTTTTGACTGGGTGTGAGTGTTTGATTGGTTCAGATGCTCTGTCCATCACCACCCCCTTTTGTACCGCTTTGGCCGCCATAAGTGTGGCAGGGTATGCTCAGACGTGAGTCCCTTGCTCACTTTGCCACTGGAATCAAGAAAGCCGGGCTGAAGACGGCTGTAATGCCAGAAACCGGTCCTCGGAAGCTTGTTTCCGGTCCAAGGAAGGCATGGCTTGGCAGTTCGGGCTGGACTGTTCCCATGAGGCACAGGGTCAGACTGATTTGCATATAGCCATGTCTGAACTGGGGTGGCAGAGTGGGCTAAAGAACGGTGATGGATCAAACCCTGATCTTTTGACTGGGTGTGAGTGTTTGATTGGTTCAGATGCTCTGTCCATCACCACCCCCTTTTGTACCGCTTTGGCCGCCATAAGTGAGGCAGGGTATGCTCAGACGTGAGTCCCTTGCTCACTTTGCCACTGGAATCAAGCAAGCCGGGCTGAAGACGGCTGTAATGCCAGAAACCGGTCCTCGGAAGCTTGTTTCCGGTCCAGGGAAGGCATGGCTTGGCAGTTCGGGCTGGACTGTTCCGATGAGGCACAGGGTTAGACTGGTTTGCATATAGCCATGTCTGAACTGGGGTGGCAGAGTGGGCTAAAGAACGGTGATGGATCAAACCCAGATCTTTTGACTGGGTGTGAGGGTTTGATTGGTTCAGATGCTCTGTCCATCACCACCCCCTTTTGTACCGCTTTGGCCGCCATAAGTGAGGCAGGGTATGCTCAGACGTGAGTCCCTTGCTCACTTTGCCACTGGAATCAAGCAAGCCGGGCTGAAGACGGCTGTAATGCCAGAAACCGGTCCTCGGAAGCTTGTTTCCGGTCCAGGGAAGGCATGGCTTGGCAGTTCGGGCTGGACTGTTCCGATGAGGCACAGGGTTAGACTGATTTGCATATAGCCATGTTTGAACTGGGGTGGCAGAGTGGGCTAAAGAACGGTGATGGATCAAACCCAGATCTTTTGACTGGGTGTGAGTGTATGATTGGTTCAGATGCTCTGTCCATCACCACCCCCTTTTGTACTGCTTTGGCCGCCATAAGTGTGGCAGGGTATGCTCAGACGTGAGTCCCTTGCTCACTTTGCCACTGGAATCAAGCAAGCCGGGCTGAAGACGGCTGTAATGCCAGATACCGGTCCTCGGAAGCTTGTTTCCTGTCCAGGTAAGGCATGGCTTGGCAGTTCGGGCTGGACTGTTCCCATGAGGCACAGGGTCAGACTGATTTGCATATAGCCATGTCTGAACTGGGGTGTCAGAGTGGGCTAAAGAACGGTGATGGATCAAACCCAGATCTTTTGACTGGGTGTGAGTGTTTGATTGGTTCAGATGCTCTGTCCATCACCACCCCCTTTTGTACCATTTTGGCCGCCATAAGTGTGGCAGGGTATGCTCAGACGTGAGTCCCTTGCTCACTTTGCCACTGGAATCAAGCAAGCCGGGATGAAGACGGCTGTAATGCCAGAAACCGGTCCTCGGAAGCTTGTTTCCGGTCCAAGGAAGGCATGGCTTGGCAGTTCGGGCTGGACTGTTCCCATGAGGCACAGGGTCAGACTGATTTGCATATAGCCATGTCTAAACTGGGGTGGCAGAGTGGGCTAAAGAACGGTGATGGATCAAACCCTGATCTTTTGACTGGGTGTGAGTGTTTGATTGGTTCAGATGCTCTGTCCATCACCACCCCCTTTTGTACCGCTTTGGCCGCCATAAGTGTGGCAGGGTATGCTCAGACGTGAGTCCCTTGCTCACTTTGCCACTGGAATCAAGCAAGCCGGGCTGAAGATGGCTGTAATGCCAGAAACCGGTCCTCGGAAGCTTGTTTCCGGTCCAGGGAAGGCATGGCTTGGCAGTTCGGGCTGGACTGTTCCCATGAGGCACAGGGTCAGACTGATTTGCATATAGCCATGTCTGAACTGGGGTGTCAGAGTGGGCTAAAGAACGGTGATGGATCAAACCCAGATCTTTTGACTGGGTGTGATTGTTTGATTGGTTCAGATGCTCTGTCCATCACCACCCCCTTTTGTACCGCTTTGGCCGCCATAAGTGTGGCAGGGTATGCTCAGACGTGAGTCCCTTGCTCACTTTGCCACTGGAATCAAGCAAGCCGGGCTGAAGACGGCTGTAATGCCAGAAACCGGTCCTCGGAAGCTTGTTTCCGGTCCAGGGAAGGCATGGCTTGGCCGTTCGGGCTGGACTGTTCCCATGAGGCACAAGGTCAGACTGATTTGCATATAGCCATGTCTGAACTGGTGTGGCAGAGTGGGCTAAAGAACGGTGATGGATCAAACCCAGATCTTTTGACTGGGTGTGAGTGTTTGATTGGTTCAGATGCTCTGTCCATCACCACCCCCTTTTGTACCGCTTTGGCCGCCATAAGTGTGGCAGGGTATGCTCAGACGTGAGTCCCTTGCTCACTTTGCCACTGGAATCAAGCAAGCCGGGCTGAAGACGGCTGTAATGCCAGAAACCGGTCCTCGGAAGCTTGTTTCCGGTCCAGGGAAGGCATGGCTTGGCAGTTCGGGCTGGACTGTTCCCATGAGGCACAGGGTCAGACTGATTTGCATATAGTCATGTCTGAACTGGGTTGGCAGAGTGGGCTAAAGAACGGTTGTAGGAAGGTAGATCCCTGACTATGGTTGCCCCCAACTTTTTGCCTGGTGTTTTGCTGGTTTTCTGACTTAGTTGACCTGGGACTCTGCTATTCAGGGCCCCAGGCCTACTGCTCTCTCTGTAAAATGGATTCCATGTACCTTAGGTACATATCTAAATTGGGTACTGAGTCACCTTATCAGTCCCTGTACAGTGTACCTTAGGTACCCAGGGCATAGGTGTACCCAGGGCCTACCAGGGGCTGCAGCATGTATTATGCCACCCCTGGCTGGCCATCCAAATCTGACACAACTGGCTGCTTGACAGCTGGGGCAAGGTGGTGTAATCACCCTTTGCTTTAGATATAGTATACCTATATCTAACCCTAAAATGGACACACAGATCTCCTCTCAGTCACTCCTATGGCAGGCCTTAACAATCCTGAAGGCAGAGTGCTTGGAATCGTGTGAGATGGTGCTCTGGCATGAGCTGAGCCTGTCTGCAGCTTTCGGGATCCATCCCTTAGCCGTTTCCATGATATCGCATACCATATACTCTTAAGTGCATTATAACCCTCGCGGTTATATGCCAACTCTGGTATCGCTTTATCAAAACATGTCGAGTAAGGTGTCATACGAATTGGAATACTAACCCTCGCCAATTCTGGCGACGGGGTTAGCATTCCACCCTTCTAGAGGGACACGACATGTATGTAACCCCTAACCCCGGTTAAAGTCAGACATAGCCTCAGCTCCACAAAATGGATGCTGCCACCGAGACACAAGTCTGCCCTCCTGCTGCTGGGAGTCCTCCCAGAGCAGGAGGCAAGGACAAAGGGTTTCCTGCCAGGGGCGGTGCCAGCACCGTCCCAGACAGGGTTTTGTGTATTCCAGGTAGGCAGGGCTACAGAGGAAGGTGACTGCAAGTGGCACCCCGGTGCTCACTGTGCATAGGCCGGCTGTAACCAGTTCCAGGGGCACTCCAGCCCCTGGCCTGGGGAAAGCCCGCCAAGGAAGTGGGTGTAACCACCCCCCTCCTGGTCCCACCCCTAGGGCAGGACTTAGTCGCGTGCCAGCCCCCTTTTCCCAGATAAAGGTAGGGACTGGCCCCCTTCCAAATCAGATCATCTTTGGAATCAAGATACCACTATCCACGAAAGGACTTCACGATTTTTTCCTCAAGATTCTCCCTTGTGGCTAAGGAGTAGTCACCCTGCATCCGCAGGCACCATCCAAGAACACTGCGGTCTGCTGCACGTCCTTCCTCCGGAATCCGACTGCCCAGCTCGACGAGACCCGGCTTCCCTGGCACCTCTGACCTCTACCCACCTATACAGCATAGCTGAGAACCGTGGGTGCGACGAGACCTCGAGGGACCGGCCATCGCCAAGACTGCACGACTTCTGCACAGCAAGCCCACCGAGTAATTTCCTGGTGAGTGCTTTGGGGTCCGAGAAGCCCCCGCCCTGAGCAGCTCCAGCACCGAAGAGCAGCCCCCCAGCATCTCCACGATCGGCGTGGGGCCCTTCTGCTTTTTGCTGCTCACCGCGTTGTTTGGCTACTAGCCCGCTGGCTTGTGGCCTTCCGAACGACGCCCTACGACAACACTGCTGCTGGTCTGGTTGCTCCAGACTGGCCCTTGCTTCCCTCCATCGGAGAAGTACCCTGGACCCTCCTGGTCCGGCTAAGACGCCATTTTAGGTCCACCGCGTGGGCCTTGCATTTGCCAAGACTTGTTGCCCAATCCTGGGTCCAGCGACGTCGACAGCAAGAACCTTCGTGGGACAGCTCGCACCTCCATCCTGGTCGCCGACAACGCCTCCTGGTCCGAGAGACTGTAGAGCCCAGCAGCGCCCACTCACCTGACTGCGGTGACTTCGCCCGGTGCCATCCTGGTGCCCACTTAATCACTGGCTAGTGATTCAAGAACTTGGTCCCCTCTGCTTTCAGGTTTTCTTCTTCCTTGATCCAGGCTTGGATCCATCGAACTTTTCTTCACTGGTCGCCTGCCAGCAACTTCCTTCTTCCAGGCTCCTGGTCTGGCACGAGGATTCCCGACGTCTTTTCAGACCTATGCAGCTGCAGCCCCTGGGCTAGGTAACTTCGGCATTTCGGTGCCCCAGCATAGCCTCACTATCTAAGGGTCAGGATCCACTGTCGTTTTCTCCCTACCAGGTCGGGTTCGCCCGTGAACACTAACTTTGTAAATTCTAGCTTCCATAGACTTTGTCCCGCATCCCGCGTGAGAGTGCACACTCTGCACCCGAGTTCCCTAGGCCTCCTGCTAGTAATCTAAAGGTTCAGTAGTCCAGTCATGGCGATCCCAAAGCCTCTGAGAATCGTTACTTACCTGCTAGTAATTCGCATTCCACTTTTAGAGTATATGGTTTTTCGTGCCCCTCGGGCATTTGTGTATAACGTGCTAACTTAAGTATTTTCATAAGAGTTTTGTTGTGTGCTTAGCACCCTGTCCTCATAAAGAGTACAGGGTTGTTGTGATTCTAATAAATACATTGTTTATTTTCATAACACTTGTGTGGTGTCCTTTCACTGGGTGTTCAAGGGGTAATGTGATGGTAAAACAGCTGGCTTAACACGCCCTCTAGAGTCTTAGCCTTAGACTGCTCGTATCCATGCTACTAGGATAGCTGGTCTATAAGGTTGACTTACAACCAATCATCAATAAGGGTTGTTTGGACTGATATATAGTGATCACTAGAATAGTGAGCACTGCACATCAGGCCAACTTCTCACATTGGTGAGCAGCGGTTGGGATTTGAGCTTGCTGTTGTTTTACCACACATGCCCTAAGAATATCTTGTGAAAGATCACATAAGTACTAAAGGTACATATAACTTAGCTTAGAATACTCTGAGTTCTACTGAACCAGCTGTTGTAGCTCCTAGGGCCTAGCACACCCTAAACTACAACTCTAGCAAGGGATCAGTAGGCAAACATATAGTGTAGGTAAGTGCACCACTTACACCTCACTAGAAAAGCATGTCTACCCAGGGAGAATCTACTGAGACTCCCCTGGTCAGTGGTGACCCTCCACAGGTCACTTCAAGATATGCAGCTCTCAGTTTTCAGGAGATGAGACAAATCTGTGTCTCCAGGAAACTGAAGCAGGGGTCTAACCCCACCACTCCCTTTCTGATAGGTCTCTTAGAGACATATGATGCCAGAAAGCTTTCTCAGTTACATGAGAACATGCCAGCCTTAGAAGGAACCTCTGAGGATCCAGATCTCCCCAACATTGCTACTGCAGTTGAGGAGGAGGATCAGGGGGAACTCTCTGGGGACGAGGTAGACAAAGGTCTTGAGGTAGTCAGAAGGCTAACTAGGGCCAACTTAGACTTGCTTGGGCTAGGATCTGGGGGACCCCAGTACTGACCCTAAGTAGGCCTAACCTTGGAGTTAGGAGAGATAGATCTCTTTCTAGGGACTCCAATAGATCTCTGCACTCTAATGCCTCTTCTCAGAGGAGAAGGAACTCTCCCCAGAGGAGATTGACTTCCCCTCAGAGGATGGAGCATGAGGCTAGGATGAGACAGGCTACTCTGAGGATTGAAAGGGAAGAAATTGCCCTGGCCAAAGAGAAGCTTGCCCTGGCAAGAGAGCAGCAGATGAGTGGGTTAGCTCCCACTGGTGGCAGCAATCTCCCAAGAGATAGAGAGAAGGGTTTAGATACTAAACACCTGACTAAGATAGTGCCCCCCTTTAAGCAAGGGGATGATATCCAGAAATGGATGGCTGCTCTGGAGAGGGCCTGCACTGTGCAGTGCATTCCCCAGAGTCAGTGGGCAGCTATACTGTGGCTCTCCTTTGATGGTAAAGGTAGAGATAAGCTCCTCACTACAAGAGTGGAGGATGCTAACAATTACCAGGTCCTGAAGAATACACTGGTTGATGGGTTTGGTTTAACCACTGAACAGTACAGGTTGCTGTTCAGAGACACCCAGAAAACTCAGTCTCAGGACTGGTCTGACTTTGTGGATAGTGCCACTAAGGCTTTGGAGGGCTGGCTACTGGGTAGCAAGGTTACTGACTTCACAGGATTGTATAATCTTATTATGAGAGAGCAAGTCTTAAATAATTGTCAGAACCAGTTATTACACCAGCACCTGGTAGACTCTGATCTGACCTCTCCACAAGAATTGGGTAAGAGGGCAGACAAATGGGTCAGAACCAGGATTAGGCCCAAGAACCAAGGTGGTGACCAGAAAAAGGAATCAACCAAGCCTCAAGAGAAGGGTGGGAATAAATCTACAGATCAAACCACATCAGGGCCCCAAAAATCCTCTGAGGGGGGTGGGTCCCAGAATCCTTCCAACAACCAGAAGAAACCTTATCGTTATCCCTGTAAACAGGTGGGTCATTTAAAAACTGACAGCAGTTGCCCAAAGAATAACAATAAGGAAAACATACCCCCAAGTAACATTCCCAAACCTCCTGTTACTACTAGTAGTAATCCCCCAGGTGGTGGGAGTGCCCCCAAGAATTTGGGTGCATTTACTTTGGGAGTTCCTGGGGATTCTGGCCTAACCAGGTCCCCTGACTTAGATACTCTTGTCTGTGAGACTGGCATGGGGTTTGCCAACTTCACAACTTGTCCCAACACTTTGGGCAAGTACAGACAGGAGCCCCTCATCAATGGTATACAAGTTGAGGCCTATAGAGATACAGGGGCTAGCATCACTATGGTGACTGAGAGTCTAGTCCCCTCAAGGCAACTTTTACCTGGTGCCACATACCAGGTGACCAATATTGATGGAGTACAGAAAGATCATCCCATGGCAGTGGTCAATCTCAGCTGGGGAGGTGTCACTGGCCACAAGAGAGTGGCAGTGTCACCAAACTTGCCTGTAGATTGCCTACTGGGGAATGATTTAGAGCTCTCAGCCTGGGCTGAAGTTGAGCAAGAAACCCATTCTAAAATGGTAAATACCCATGGTAAGGTTAGTGGGGCAGTGATAGCCACAGCCCCAGTCCAAGATGTCCTCCCTGAACAGGTCAGGAGGGTTGTGCCAGTCACAACCCAATCTCAGACAACTTCCTTCCCAGAACAGGTTGTCAAGGCTGTCATGGTAACAGACCACACCCAAACTGAGCCCCCTCCTGAAAAGGTTGGGAGAGTTGTGATGGCCACAGCTCAAACTCAGACAGATGATAGTGTTGTGAAGCCTGAAACTATGGATCACTCCACTCAGACAGAGAGCATTGAGGAGGAAGAGAAATCTCCCTCCCACCAGACTTTAGGAAAAGATCAGCCTCCTCAGGGAACTGATCTGACCCCTTGTGAAGAAACTGCCACAGAGGTAGTCAGGCCTAGCCTGGCAGAACCCCTGATGTCAGTGGACCCTTCCAAGATGGGACCCAGTCTGGAGCAGGTAACCTGCCCCTCTCTACCCTGCCTCAGTCAGCCCAGGGCTGTAGAGGTCAGGGAGGCCAGTGGTGGACCTCAAAGGGCCCCCTGTCCAAAAGAATTCCCCAATCAGCAGATTAAGGGCACTGAAGCTAGTAGTCCTAGCCAAGTGAAAATAAAACCAACTCCTGAGGGATCCCCCTTAAATTTAGTTAGGGACCTCCCACAGATGGACACTGTTGGGCACAGCCAAATCTGGGACCTGAGGGCCCCACACCTGACCTGTCCCTCCAGTAAGCCAAACAGAGGGACCCAACCTCCAGCTGTAGGTAGCCAGAGGTTGACCCTGAGAGCCCAAAACAACTCAGTCTTGGAAAAAAAGGCCTCTATGGTGGAAAATGATTGGAGGAAGCTGAGCCCAAAATTAGTGGGGCCTCACTTCAGTACTCCATTTCAGCACCAGCCTTTTACTTTGCCAAAACACACCACAGGTAGAGATTCCCTATGGTGGAGACCCTCAGACACCCTTAGGGTGAGGGATTGCTTAGTGGACCATGAGATAGGGGGTAACCATGCCAGTGCTGGTACTTCCTTATATGGCCACTCAGGCAATATAGGCTCACCTGGCAAGGCTAGCCTTATCTCCTTTCGTTTGGGGGGGGTTATGTAGGAAGGTAGATCCCTGACTATGGTTGCCCCCAACTTTTTGCCTGGTGTTTTGCTGGTTTTCTGACTTAGTTGACCTGGGACCCTGCTATTCAGGGCCCCAGGCCTACTGCTCTCTCTGTAAAATGGATTCCATGTACCTTAGGTACATATCTAAATTGGGTACTGAGTCACCTTATCAGTCCCTGTACAGTGTACCTTAGGTACCCAGGGCATAGGTGTACCCAGGGCCTACCAGGGGCTGCAGCATGTATTATGCCACCCCTGGCTGGCCATCCAAATCTGACACAACTGGCTGCTTGACAGCTGGGGCAAGGTGGTGTAATCACCCTTTGCTTTAGATATAGTATACCTATATCTAACCCTAAAATGGACACACAGATCTCCTCTCAGTCACTCCTATGGCAGGCCTTAACAATCCTGAAGGCAGAGTGCTTGGAATCGTGTGAGATGGTGCTCTGGCATGAGCTGAGCCTGTCTGCGGCTTTCGGGATCCATCCCTTAGCCGTTTCCATGATATCGCATACCATATACTCTTAAGTGCATTATAACCCTCGCGGTTATATGCCAACTCTGGTATCGCTTTATCAAAACATGTCGAGTAAGGTGTCATACGAATTGGAATACTAACCCCTCGCCAATTCTGGAGACGGGGTTAGCATTCCACCCTTCTAGAGGGACACAACATGTATGTAACCCCTAACCCCGGTTAAAGTCAGACATAGCCTCAGCTCCACAAAATGGATGCTGCCACCGAGACACAAGTCTGCCCTCCTGCTGCTGGGAGTCCTCCCAGAGCAGGAGGCAAGGACAAAGGGTTTCCTGCCAGGGGCGGTGCCAGCACCGTCCCAGACAGGGTTTTGTGTATTCCAGGTAGGCAGGGCTACAGAGGAAGGTGACTGCAAGTGGCACCCCGGTGCTCACTGTGCATAGGCCGGCTGAAACCAGTTCCAGGGGCACTCCAGCCCCTGGCCTGGGGAAAGCCCGCCAAGGAAGTGGGTGTAACCACCCCCCTCCTGGTCTCACCCCTAGGGCAGGACTTAGTCGCGTGCCAGCCCCCTTTTCCCAGATAAAGGTAGGGACTGGCCCCCTTCCAAATCAGATCATCTTTGGAATCAAGATACCACTTTCCACGAAAGGACTTCACGATTTCTTCCTCAAGATTCTCCCTTGTGGCTAAGGAGTAGTCACCCTGCATCCACAGGCACCATCCAAGAACACTGCGGTCTGCTGCACGTCCTTCCTCCGGAATCCGACTGCCCAGCTCGACGAGACCCGGCTTCCCTGGCACCTCTGACCTCTACCCACCTCTACAGCATAGCTGAGAACCGTGGGTGCGACGAGACCTTGAGGGACCGGCCATCGCCAAGACTGCACGACTTCTGCACAGCAAGCCCACCGAGTAATTTCCTGGTGAGTGCTTTGGGGTCCGAGAAGCCCCCGCCCTGAGCAGCTCCAGCACCGAAGAGCAGCCCCCCAGCATCTCCACGATCGGCGTGGGGCCCTTCTGCTTTTTGCTGCTCACCGCGTTGTTTGGCTACTAGCCCGCTGGCTTGTGGCCTTCCGAACGACGCCCGACGACAACACTGCTGCTGGTCTGGTTGCTCCAGACTGGCCCTTGCTTCCCTCCATCGGAGAAGTACCCTGGACCCTCCTGGTCCGGCTAAGACGCCATTTTAGGTCCACCGCGTGGGCCTTGCATTTGCCAAGACTTGTTGCCCAATCCTGGGTCCAGCGACGTCGACAGCAAGAACCTTCGTGGGACAGCTCGCACCTCCATCCTGGTCGCCGACAACGCCTCCTGGTCCGAGAGACTGTAGAGCCCAGCAGCGCCCAATCACCTGACTGCGGTGACTTCGCCCGGTGCCATCCTGGTGCCCACTTAATCACTGGCTAGTGATTCAAGAACTTGGTCCCCTCTGCTTTCAGGTTTTCTTCTTCCTTGATCCAGGCTTGGATCCATCGAACTTTTCTTCACTGGTCGCCTGCCAGCAACTTCCTTCTTCCAGGCTCCTGGTCCGGCACGAGGATTCCCGACGTCTTTTCAGACCTATGCAGCTGCAGCCCCTGGGCTAGGTAACTTCGGCATTTCGGTGCCCCAGCATAGCCTCACTATCTAAGGGTCAGGATCCACTGTCGTTTTCTCCCTACCAGGTCGGGTTCGCCCGTGAACACTAACTTTGTGAATTCTAGCTTCCATAGACTTTGTCCCGCATCCCGCGTGAGAGTGCACACTCTGCACCCGAGTTCCCTAGGCCTCCTGCTAGTAATCTAAAGGTTCAGTAGTCCAGTCCTAGCGATCCCAAAGCCTCTGAGAATCGTTACTTACCTGCTAGTAATTCGCATTCCACTTTTAGAGTATATGGTTTTTCGTGCCCCTCGGGCATTTGTGTATAACGTGCTAACTTAAGTATTTTCATAAGAGTTTTGTTGTGTGCTTAGCACCCTGTCCTCATAAAGAGTACAGGGTTGTTGTGATTCTAATAAATACATTGTTTATTTTCATAACACTTGTGTGGTGTCCTTTCACTGGGTGTTCAAGGGGTAATGTGATGGTAAAACAGCTGGCTTAACACGCCCTCTAGAGTCTTAGCCTTAGACTGCTCGTATCCATGCTACTAGGATAGCTGGTCTATAAGGTTGACTTACAACCAATCATCAATAAGGGTTGTTTGGACTGATATATAGTGATCACTAGAATAGTGAGCACTGCACATCAGGCCAACTTCTCACAACGGTGATGGATCAAACCCAGATCTTTTGACTGGGTGTGATTGTTTGATTGGTTCAGATGCTCTGTCCATCACCACCCCCTTTTGTACTGCTTTGGCCGCCATAAGAGTGGCAGGGTATGCTCAGACGTGAGTCCCTTGCTCACTTTGCCACTGGAATCAAGCAAGCCGGGCTGAAGACGGCTGTAATGCCAGAAACCGGTCCTCTGAAGCTTGTTTCCTGTCCAGGTAAGGCATGGCTTGGCAGTTCGGGCTGGACTGTTCCCATGAGGCACATGGTCAGACTGATTTGCATATAGCCATGTCTGAACTGGGGTGTCAGAGTGGGCTAAAGAACGGTGATGGATCAAACCCAGATCTTTTGACTGGGTGTGAGTGTTTGATTGGTTCAGATGCTCTGTCCATCACCACCCCCTTTTGTACCATTTTGGCCGCCATAAGTGTGGCAGGGTATGCTCAGACGTGAGTCCCTTGCTCACTTTGCCACTGGAATCAAGCAAGCCGGGCTGAAGACGGCTGTAATGCCAGAAACTGGTCCTCGGAAGCTTGTTTCCGGTCCAGGGAAGGCATGGCTTGGCAGTTCGGGCTGGACTGTTCCCATGAGGCACAGGGTCAGACTGATTTGCATATAGCCATGTCTGAACTGGGGTGGCAGAGTGGGCTAAAGAACAGTGATGGATCAAACCCAGAACTTTTGACTGGGTGTGAGTGTTTGATTGGTTCAGATGCTCTGTCCATCACCACCCCCTTTTGTAACGCTTTGGGCGCCATAAGTGTGGCAGGGTATGCTCAGACGTGAGTCCCTTGCTCACTTTGCCACTGGAATCAAGAAAGCCGGGCTGAAGACGGCTGTAATGCCAGAAACCGGTCCTCGGAATCTTGTTTCCGGTCCAGGGAAGGCATGGCTTGGCAGTTCGGGCTGGACTGTTCCCATGAGGCACAGGGTCAGACTGATTTGCATATAGTCATGTCTGAACTGGGGTGGCAGAGTGGGCTAAAGAACGGTGATGGATCAAACCTAGATCTTTTGACTGGGTGTGAGTGTTTGATTGGTTCAGATGCTCTGTCCATCACCACCCCCTTTTGTACTGCTTTGGCCGCCATAAGTGTGGCAGGGTATGCTCAGACGTGAGTCTCTTGCTCACTTTGCCACTGGAATCAAGCAAGCCGGGCTGAAGACGGCTGTAATGCCAGAAACCGGTCCTCGGAAGCTTGTTTCCTGTCCAGGTAAGGCATGGCTTGGCAGTTCGGGCTGGACTGTTCCCATGAGGCACAGGGTCAGACTGATTTGCATATAGCCATGTCTGAACTGGGGTGTCAGAGTGGGCTAAAGAACGGTGATGGATCAAACCCAGATCTTTTGACTGGGTGTGAGTGTTTGATTGGTTCAGATGCTCTGTCCATCACCACCCCCTTTTGTACCATTTTGGCCGCCATAAGTGTGGCAGGGTATGCTCAGACGTGAGTCCCTTGCTCACTTTGCCACTGGAATCAAGCAAGCCGGGCTGAAGACGGCTGTAATGCCAGAAACTGGTCCTAGGAAGCTTGTTTCCGGTCCAGGGAAGGCATGGCTTGGCAGTTCGGGCTGGACTGTTTCCATGAGGCACAGGGTCAGACTGATTTGCATATAGCCATGTCTGAACTGGGGTGGCAGAGTGGGCTAAAGAACAGTGATGGATCAAACCCAGAACTTTTGACTGGGTGTGAGTGTTTGATTGGTTCAGATGCTCTGTCCATCACCACCCCCTTTTGTACCGCTTTGGCCGCCATAAGTGTGGCAGGGTATGCTCAGACGTGAGTCCCTTGCTCACTTTGCCACTGGAATCAAGAAAGCCGGGCTGAAGACGGCTGTAATGCCAGAAACCGGTCCTCGGAAGCTTGTTTCCGGTCCAAGGAAGGCATGGCTTGGCAGTTCGGGCTGGACTGTTCCCATGAGGCACAGGGTCAGACTGATTTGCATTTAGCCATGTCTGAACTGGGGTGGCAGAGTGGGCTAAAGAACGGTGATGGATCAAACCCTGATCTTTTGACTGGGTGTAAGTGTTTGATTGGTTCAGATGCTCTGTCCATCACCACCCCCTTTTGTACCGCTTTGGCCGCCATAAGTGTGGCAGGGTATGCTCAGACGTGAGTCCCTTGCTCACTTTGCCACTGGAATCAAGCAAGCCGGGCCGAAGACGGCTGTAATGCCAGAAACCAGTCCTCGGAAGCTTGTTTCCGGTCCAGGGAAGGCATAGCTTGGCAGTTCGGGCTGGACTGTTCCGATGAGGCACAGGGTTAGACTGATTTGCATATAGCCATGTCTGAACTGGGGTGGCAGAGTGGGCTAAAGAACGGTGATGGATCAAACCCAGATCTTTTGACTGGGTGTGAGTGTTTGATTGGTTCAGATGCTCTGTCCATCACCACCCCCTTTTGTACAGTTTTGGCCGCCATAAGTGTGGCAGGGTATGCTCAGACGTGAGTCCCTTGCTCACTTTGCCACTGGAATCAAGCAAGCCGGGCTGAAGACGGCTGTAATGCCAGAAACCGGTCCTCGGAAGCTTGTTTCCGGTCCAGGGAAGGCATGGCTTGGCAGTTCGGGCTGGACTCTTCCCATGAGGCACAGGGTCAGACTGATTTGCATATAGCCATGTCTGAACTGGGGTGGCAGAGTGGGCTAAAGAACGGTGATGGATCAAACCTAGATCTTTTGACTGGGTGTGAGGGTTTGATTGGTTCAGATGCTCTGTCCATCACCACCCCCTTTTGTACCGCTTTGGCCGCCATAAGTGAGGCAGGGTATGCTCAGACGTGAGTCCCTTGCTCACTTTGCCACTGGAATCAAGCAAGCCGGGCTGAAGACGGCTGTAATGCCAGAAACCGGTCCTCGGAAGCTTGTTTCCGGTCCAGGGAAGGCATGGCTTGGCAGTTCGGGCTGGACTGTTCCGATGAGGCACAGGGTTAGACTGATTTGCATATAGCCATGTTTGAACTGGGGTGGCAGAGTGGGCTAAAGAACGGTGATGGATCAAACCCAGATCTTTTGACTGGGTGTGAGTGTTTGATTGGTTCAGATGCTCTGTCCATCACCACCCCCTTTTGTACCGCTTTGGCCGCCATAAGTGGGGCAGGGTATGCTCAGACGTGAGTCCCTTGCTCACTTTGCCACTGGAATCAAGCAAGCCGGGCTGAAGACGGCTGTAATGCCAGAAACCGGTCCTCAGAAGCTTGTTTCAGGCCCAGGGAAGACATGGCTTGGCAGTTCGGTCTGAACTGTTCCCATGAGGCACAGGGTCAGACTGATTTGCATATAGCCATGTCTGAACTGGGGTGGCAGAGTGGGCTAAAGAACGGTGATGGATCAAACCCAGATCTTTTGACTGGGTGTGAGTGTTTGATTGGTTCAGATGCTCTGTCCATCACCACCCCCTTTTGTACCGCTTTGGCCGCCATAAGTGTGGCAGGGTATGCTCAGACGTGAGTCCCTTGCTCACTTTGCCACTGGAATCAAGCAAGCCGGGCTGAAGACGGCTGTAATGCCAGAAACCGGTCCTCGGAAGCATGTTTCCGGTCCAGGGAAGGCATGGCTTGGCAGTTCGGGCTGGACTGTTCCCATGAGGCACAGGGTCAGACTGATTTGCATATAGCCATGTCTGAACTGGGGTGTCAGAGTGGGCTAAAGAACGGTGATGGATCAAACCCAGATCTTTTGACTGGGTGTGATTGTTTGATTGGTTCAGATGCTCTGTCCATCACCACCCCCTTTTGTACCGCTTTGGCCGCCATAAGTGTGGCAGGGTATGCTCAGACGTGAGTCCCTTGCTCACTTTGCCACTGGAATCAAGCAAGCCGGGCTGAAGACGGCTGTAATGCCAGAAACCGGTCCTCGGAAGCTTGTTTCCGGTCCAGGGAAGGCATGGCTTGGCCGTTCGGGCTGGACTGTTCCCATGAGGCACAAGGTCAGACTGATTTGCATATAGCCATGTCTGAACTGGTGTGGCAGAGTGGGCTAAAGAACGGTGATGGATCAAACCCAGATCTTTTGACTGGGTGTGAGTGTTTGATTGGTTCAGATGCTCTGTCCATCACCACCCCCTTTTGTACCGCTTTGGCCGCCATAAGTGTGGCAGGGTATGCTCAGACGTGAGTCCCTTGCTCACTTTGCCACTGGAATCAAGCAAGCCGGGCTGAAGACGGCTGTAATGCCAGAAACCGGTCCTCGGAAGCTTGTTTCCGGTCCAGGGAAGGCATGGCTTGGCAGTTCGGGCTGGACTGTTCCCATGAGGCCCAGGGTCAGACTGATTTGCATATAGTCATGTCTGAACTGGGGTGGCAGAGTGGGCTAAAGAACGGTGATGGATCAAACCCAGATCTTTTGACTGGGTGTGAGTGTTTGATTGGTTCAGATGCTCTGTCCATCACCACCCCCTTTTGTACTGCTTTGGCCGCCATAAGTGTGGCAGGGTATGCTCAGACGTGAGTCCCTTGCTCACTTTGCCACTGGAATCAAGCAAGCCGGGCTGAAGACGGCTGTAATGCCAGAAACCGGTCCTCGGAAGCTTGTTTCCTGTCCAGGTAAGGCATGGCTTGGCAGTTCGGGCTGGACTGTTCCCATGAGGCACAGGGTCAGACTGATTTGCATATAGCCATGTCTGAACTGGGGTGGCAGAGTGGGCTAAAGAACGGTGATGGATCAAACCCTGATCTTTTGACTGGGTGTGAGTGTTTGATTGGTTCAGATGCTCTGTCCATCACCACCCCCTTTTGGACCGCTTTGGCCGCCATAAGTGTGGCAGGGTATGCTCAGACGTGAGTCCCTTGCTCACTTTGCCACTGGAATCAAGCAAGCCGGGCTGAAGACGGCTGTAATGCCAGAAACCGGTCCTCGGAAGCTTGTTTCCGGTCCAGGGAAGGCATGGCTTGGCAGTTCGGGCTGGACTGTTCCGATGAGGCACAGGGTTAGACTGATTTGCATATAGCCATGTCTGAACTGGGGTGGCAGAGTGGGCTAAAGAACGGTGATGGATCAAACCCTGATCTTTTGACTGGGTGTGAGTGTTTGATTGGTTCAGATGCTCTGTCCATCACCACCCCCTTTTGTACCGCTTTGGCCGCCATAAGTGTGGCAGGGTATGCTCAGACGTGAGTCCCTTGCTCACTTTGCCACTGGAATCAAGCAAGCCGGGCTGAAGACGGCTGTAATGCCAGAAACCGGTCCTCGGAAGCTTGTTTCCGGTCCAGGGAAGGCATGGCTTGGCAGTTCGGGCTGGACTGTTCCGATGAGGCACAGGGTTAGACTGATTTGCATATAGCCATGTCTGAACTGGGGTGGCAGAGTGGGCTAAAGAACGGTGATGGATCAAACCCAGATCTTTTGACTGGGTGTGAGTGTTTGATTGGTTCAGATGCTCTGTCCATCACCACCCCCTTTTGTACAGTTTTGGCCGCCATAAGTGAGGCAGGGTATGCTCAGACGTGAGTCCCTTGCTCACTTTGCCACTGGAATCAAGCAAGCCGGGCTGAAGACGGCTGTAATGCCAGAAACCGGTCCTCGGAAGCTTGTTTCCGGTCCAGGGAAGGCATGGCTTGGCAGTTCGGGCTGGACTGTTCCCATGAGGCACAGGGTCAGACTGATTTGCATATAGCCATGTCTGAACTGGGGTGGCAGAGTGGGCTAAAGAACAGTGATGGATCAAACCCAGAACTTTTGACTGGGTGTGAGTGTTTGATTGGTTCAGATGCTCTGTCCATCACCACCCCCTTTTGTACCGCTTTGGCCGCCATAAGTGTGGCAGGGTATGCTCAGACGTGAGTCCCTTGCTCACTTTGCCACTGGAATCAAGCAAGCCGGGCTGAAGACGGCTGTAATGCCAGAAACTGGTCCTCGGAAGCTTGTTTCCGGTCCAGGGAAGGCATGGCTTGGCAGTTCGGGCTGGACTGTTCCCATGAGGCACAGGGTCAGACTGATTTGCATATAGCCATGTCTGAACTGGGGTGGCAGAGTGGGCTAAAGAACAGTGATGGATCAAACCCAGAACTTTTGACTGGGTGTGAGTGTTTGATTGGTTCAGATGCTCTGTCCATCACCACCCCCTTTTGTACCGCTTTGGCCGCCATAAGTGTGGCAGGGTATGCTCAGACGTGAGTCCCTTGCTCACTTTGCCACTGGAATCAAGAAAGCCGGGCTGAAGACGGCTGTAATGCCAGAAACCGGTCCTCGGAAGCTTGTTTCCGGTCCAAGGAAGGCATGGCTTGACAGTTCGGGCTGGACTGTTCTCATGAGGCACAGGGTCAGACTGATTTGCATATAGCCATGTCTGAACTGGGGTGGCAGAGTGGGCTAAAGAACGGTGATGGATCAAACCCTGATCTTTTGACTGGGTGTGAGTGTTTGATTGGTTCAGATGCTCTGTCCATCACCACCCCCTTTTGTACCGCTTTGGCCGCCATAAGTGTGGCAGGGTATGCTCAGACGTGAGTCCCTTGCTCACTTTGCCACTGGAATCAAGCAAGCCGGGCTGAAGACGGCTGTAATGCCAGAAACCAGTCCTCGGAAGCTTGTTTCCGGTCCAGGGAAGGCATAGCTTGGCAGTTCGGGCTGGACTGTTCCGATGAGGCACAGGGTTAGACTGATTTGCATATAGCCATGTCTGAACTGGGGTGGCAGAGTGGGCTAAAGAACGGTGATGGATCAAACCCAGATCTTTTGACTGGGTGTGAGTGTTTGATTGGTTCAGATGCTCTGTCCATCACCACCCCCTTTTGTACAGTTTTGGCCGCCATAAGTGTGGCAGGGTATGCTCAGACGTGAGTCCCTTGCTCACTTTGCCACTGGAATCAAGCAAGCCGGGCTGAAGACGGCTGTAATGCCAGAAACCGGTCCTCGGAAGCTTGTTTCCGGTCCAGGGAAGGCATGGCTTGGCAGTTCGGGCTGGACTGTTCCCATGAGGCACAGGGTCAGACTGATTTGCATATAGCCATGTCTGAACTGGGGTGGCAGAGTGGGCTAAAGAACGGTGATGGATCAAACCTAGATCTTTTGACTGGGTGTGAGGGTTTGATTGGTTCAGATGCTCTGTCCATCACCACCCCCTTTTGTACCGCTTTGGCCGCCATAAGTGAGGCAGGGTATGCTCAGACGTGAGTCCCTTGCTCACTTTGCCACTGGAATCAAGCAAGCCGGGCTGAAGACGGCTGTAATGCCAGAAACCGGTCCTCGGAAGCTTGTTTCCGGTCCAGGGAAGGCATGGCTTGGCAGTTCGGGCTGGACTGTTCCGATGAGGCACAGGGTTAGACTGATTTGCATATAGCCATGTTTGAACTGGGGTGGCAGAGTGGGCTAAAGAACGGTGATGGATCAAACCCAGATCTTTTGACTGGGTGTGAGTGTTTGATTGGTTCAGATGCTCTGTCCATCACCACCCCCTTTTGTACCGCTTTGGCCGCCATAAGTGGGGCAGGGTATGCTCAGACGTGAGTCCCTTGCTCACTTTGCCACTGGAATCAAGCAAGCCGGGCTGAAGACGGCTGTAATGCCAGAAACCGGTCCTCGGAAGCTTGTTTCAGGCCCAGGGAAGACATGGCTTGGCAATTCGGTCTGAACTGTTCCCATGAGGCACAGGGTCAGACTGATTTGCATATAGCCATGTCTGAACTGGGGTGGCAGAGTGGGCTAAAGAACGGTGATGGATCAAACCCAGATCTTTTGACTGGGTGTGAGTGTTTGATTGGTTCAGATGCTCTGTCCATCACCACCCCCTTTTGTACCGCTTTGGCCGCCATAAGTGTGGCAGGGTATGCTCAGACGTGAGTCCCTTGCTCACTTTGCCACTGGAATCAAGCAAGCCGGGCTGAAGACGGCTGTAATGCCAGAAACCGGTCCTCGGAAGCATGTTTCCGGTCCAGGGAAGGCATGGCTTGGCAGTTCGGGCTGGACTGTTCCCATGAGGCACAGGGTCAGACTGATTTGCATATAGCCATGTCTGAACTGGGGTGTCAGAGTGGGCTAAAGAACGGTGATGGATCAAACCCAGATCTTTTGACTGGGTGTGATTGTTTGATTGGTTCAGATGCTCTGTCCATCACCACCCCCTTTTGTACCGCTTTGGCCGCCATAAGTGTGGCAGGGTATGCTCAGACGTGAGTCCCTTGCTCACTTTGCCACTGGAATCAAGCAAGCCGGGCTGAAGACGGCTGTAATGCCAGAAACCGGTCCTCGGAAGCTTGTTTCCGGTCCAGGGAAGGCATGGCTTGGCCGTTCGGGCTGGACTGTTCCCATGAGGCACAAGGTCAGACTGATTTGCATATAGCCATGTCTGAACTGGTGTGGCAGAGTGGGCTAAAGAACGGTGATGGATCAAACCCAGATCTTTTGACTGGGTGTGAGTGTTTGATTGGTTCAGATGCTCTGTCCATCACCACCCCCTTTTGTACCGCTTTGGCCGCCATAAGTGTGGCAGGGTATGCTCAGACGTGAGTCCCTTGCTCACTTTGCCACTGGAATCAAGCAAGCCGGGCTGAAGACGGCTGTAATGCCAGAAACCGGTCCTCGGAAGCTTGTTTCCGGTCCAGGGAAGGCATGGCTTGGCAGTTCGGGCTGGACTGTTCCCATGAGGCCCAGGGTCAGACTGATTTGCATATAGTCATGTCTGAACTGGGGTGGCAGAGTGGGCTAAAGAACGGTGATGGATCAAACCCAGATCTTTTGACTGGGTGTGAGTGTTTGATTGGTTCAGATGCTCTGTCCATCACCACCCCCTTTTGTACAGTTTTGGCCGCCATAAGTGTGGCAGGGTATGCTCAGACGTGAGTCCCTTGCTCACTTTGCCACTGGAATCAAGAAAGCCGGGCTGAAGACGGCTGTAATGCCAGAAACCGGTCCTCGGAAGCTTGTTTCCGGTCCAAGGAAGGCATGGCTTGGCAGTTCGGGCTGGACTGTTCCCATGAGGCACAGGGTCAGACTGATTTGCATATAGCCATGTCTGAACTGGGGTGGCAGAGTGGGCTAAAGAACGGTGATGGATCAAACCCTGATCTTTTGACTGGGTGTGAGTGTTTGATTGGTTCAGATGCTCTGTCCATCACCACCCCCTTTTGTACCGCTTTGGCCGCCATAAGTGTGGCAGGGTATGCTCAGACGTGAGTCCCTTGCTCACTTTGCCACTGGAATCAAGCAAGCCGGGCTGAAGACGGCTGTAATGCCAGAAACCAGTCCTCGGAAGCTTGTTTCCGGTCCAGGGAAGGCATAGCTTGGCAGTTCGGGCTGGACTGTTCCGATGAGGCACAGGGTTAGACTGATTTGCATATAGCCATGTCTGAACTGGGGTGGCAGAGTGGGCTAAAGAACGGTGATGGATCAAACCCAGATCTTTTGACTGGGTGTGAGTGTTTGATTGGTTCAGATGCTCTGTCCATCACCACCCCCTTTTGTACAGTTTTGGCCGCCATAAGTGTGGCAGGGTATGCTCAGACGTGAGTCCCTTGCTCACTTTGCCACTGGAATCAAGCAAGCCGGGCTGAAGACGGCTGTAATGCCAGAAACCGGTCCTCGGAAGCTTGTTTCCGGTCCAGGGAAGGCATGGCTTGGCAGTTCGGGCTGGACGGTTCCCATGAGGCACAGGGTCAGACTGATTTGCATATAGCCATGTCTGAACTGGGGTGGCAGAGTGGGCTAAAGAACGGTGATGGATCAAACCTAGATCTTTTGACTGGGTGTGAGGGTTTGATTGGTTCAGATGCTCTGTCCATCACCACCCCCTTTTGTACCGCTTTGGCCGCCATAAGTGAGGCAGGGTATGCTCAGACGTGAGTCCCTTGCTCACTTTGCCACTGGAATCAAGCAAGCCGGGCTGAAGACGGCTGTAATGCCAGAAACCGGTCCTCGGAAGCTTGTTTCCGGTCCAGGGAAGGCATGGCTTGGCAGTTCGGGCTGGACTGTTCCGATGAGGCACAGGGTTAGACTGATTTGCATATAGCCATGTTTGAACTGGGGTGGCAGAGTGGGCTAAAGAACGGTGATGGATCAAACCCAGATCTTTTGACTGGGTGTGAGTGTTTGATTGGTTCAGATGCTCTGTCCATCACCACCCCCTTTTGTACCGCTTTGGCCGCCATAAGTGGGGCAGGGTATGCTCAGACGTGAGTCCCTTGCTCACTTTGCCACTGGAATCAAGCAAGCCGGGCTGAAGACGGCTGTAATGCCAGAAACCGGTCCTCGGAAGCTTGTTTCAGGCCCAGGGAAGACATGGCTTGGCAGTTCGGTCTGAACTGTTCCCATGAGGCACAGGGTCAGACTGATTTGCATATAGCCATGTCTGAACTGGGGTGGCAGAGTGGGCTAAAGAACGGTGATGGATCAAACCCAGATCTTTTGACTGGGTGTGAGTGTTTGATTGGTTCAGATGCTCTGTCCATCACCACCCCCTTTTGTACCGCTTTGGCCGCCATAAGTGTGGCAGGGTATGCTCAGACGTGAGTCCCTTGCTCACTTTGCCACTGGAATCAAGCAAGCCGGGCTGAAGACGGCTGTAATGCCAGAAACCGGTCCTCGGAAGCATGTTTCCGGTCCAGGGAAGGCATGGCTTGGCAGTTCGGGCTGGACTGTTCCCATGAGGCACAGGGTCAGACTGATTTGCATATAGCCATGTCTGAACTGGGGTGTCAGAGTGGGCTAAAGAACGGTGATGGATCAAACCCAGATCTTTTGACTGGGTGTGATTGTTTGATTGGTTCAGATGCTCTGTCCATCACCACCCCCTTTTGTACCGCTTTGGCCGCCATAAGTGTGGCAGGGTATGCTCAGACGTGAGTCCCTTGCTCACTTTGCCACTGGAATCAAGCAAGCCGGGCTGAAGACGGCTGTAATGCCAGAAACCGGTCCTCGGAAGCTTGTTTCCGGTCCAGGGAAGGCATGGCTTGGCCGTTCGGGCTGGACTGTTCCCATGAGGCACAAGGTCAGACTGATTTGCATATAGCCATGTCTGAACTGGTGTGGCAGAGTGGGCTAAAGAACGGTGATGGATCAAACCCAGATCTTTTGACTGGGTGTGAGTGTTTGATTGGTTCAGATGCTCTGTCCATCACCACCCCCTTTTGTACCGCTTTGGCCGCCATAAGTGTGGCAGGGTATGCTCAGACGTGAGTCCCTTGCTCACTTTGCCACTGGAATCAAGCAAGCCGGGCTGAAGACGGCTGTAATGCCAGAAACCGGTCCTCGGAAGCTTGTTTCCGGTCCAGGGAAGGCATGGCTTGGCAGTTCGGGCTGGACTGTTCCCATGAGGCCCAGGGTCAGACTGATTTGCATATAGTCATGTCTGAACTGGGGTGGCAGAGTGGGCTAAAGAACGGTGATGGATCAAACCCAGATCTTTTGACTGGGTGTGAGTGTTTGATTGGTTCAGATGCTCTGTCCATCACCACCCCCTTTTGTACTGCTTTGGCCGCCATAAGTGTGGCAGGGTATGCTCAGACGTGAGTCCCTTGCTCACTTTGCCACTGGAATCAAGCAAGCCGGGCTGAAGACGGCTGTAATGCCAGAAACCGGTCCTCGGAAGCTTGTTTCCTGTCCAGGTAAGGCATGGCTTGGCAGTTCGGGCTGGACTGTTCCCATGAGGCACAGGGTCAGACTGATTTGCATATAGCCATGTCTGAACTGGGGTGGCAGAGTGGGCTAAAGAACGGTGATGGATCAAACCCTGATCTTTTGACTGGGTGTGAGTGTTTGATTGGTTCAGATGCTCTGTCCATCACCACCCCCTTTTGGACCGCTTTGGCCGCCATAAGTGTGGCAGGGTATGCTCAGACGTGAGTCCCTTGCTCACTTTGCCACTGGAATCAAGCAAGCCGGGCTGAAGACGGCTGTAATGCCAGAAACCGGTCCTCGGAAGCTTGTTTCCGGTCCAGGGAAGGCATGGCTTGGCAGTTCGGGCTGGACTGTTCCGATGAGGCACAGGGTTAGACTGATTTGCATATAGCCATGTCTGAACTGGGGTGGCAGAGTGGGCTAAAGAACGGTGATGGATCAAACCCTGATCTTTTGACTGGGTGTGAGTGTTTGATTGGTTCAGATGCTCTGTCCATCACCACCCCCTTTTGTACCGCTTTGGCCGCCATAAGTGTGGCAGGGTATGCTCAGACGTGAGTCCCTTGCTCACTTTGCCACTGGAATCAAGCAAGCCGGGCTGAAGACGGCTGTAATGCCAGAAACCGGTCCTCGGAAGCTTGTTTCCGGTCCAGGGAAGGCATGGCTTGGCAGTTCGGGCTGGACTGTTCCGATGAGGCACAGGGTTAGACTGATTTGCATATAGCCATGTCTGAACTGGGGTGGCAGAGTGGGCTAAAGAACGGTGATGGATCAAACCCAGATCTTTTGACTGGGTGTGAGTGTTTGATTGGTTCAGATCCTCTGTCCATCACCACCCCCTTTTGTACAGTTTTGGCCGCCATAAGTGAGGCAGGGTATGCTCAGACGTGAGTCCCTTGCTCACTTTGCCACTGGAATCAAGCAAGCCGGGCTGAAGACGGCTGTAATGCCAGAAACCGGTCCTCGGAAGCTTGTTTCCGGTCCAGGGAAGGCATGGCTTGGCAGTTCGGGCTGGACTGTTCCCATGAGGCACAGGGTCAGACTGATTTGCATATAGCCATGTCTGAACTGGGGTGGCAGAGTGGGCTAAAGAACGGTGATGGATCAAACCTAGATCTTTTGACTGGGTGTGAGGGTTTGATTGGTTCAGATGCTTTGTCCATCACCACCCCCTTTTGTACCGCTTTGGCCGCCATAAGTGAGGCAGGGTATGCTCAGACGTGAGTCCCTTGCTCACTTTGCCACTGGAATCAAGCAAGTCGGGCTGAAGACGGCTGTAATGCCAGAAACCGGTCCTCGGAAGCTTGTTTCCGGTCCAGGGAAGGCATGGCTTGGCAGTTCGGGCTGGACTGTTCCCATGAGGCACAGGGTCAGACTGATTTGCATATAGCCATGTCTGAACTGGGGTGGCAGAGTGGGCTAAAGAACAGTGATGGATCAAACCCAGAACTTTTGACTGGGTGTGAGTGTTTGATTGGTTCAGATGCTCTGTCCATCACCACCCCCTTTTGTAACGCTTTGGGCGCCATAAGTGTGGCAGGGTATGCTCAGACGTGAGTCCCTTGCTCACTTTGCCACTGGAATCAAGAAAGCCGGGCTGAAGACGGCTGTAATGCCAGAAACCGGTCCTCGGAAGCTTGTTTCCGGTCCAAGGAAGGCATGGCTTGGCAGTTCGGGCTGGACTGTTCCCATGAGGCACAGGGTCAGACTGATTTGCATATAGCCATGTCTGAACTGGGGTGGCAGAGTGGGCTAAAGAACGGTGATGGATCAAACCCTGATCTTTTGACTGGGTGTGAGTGTTTGATTGGTTCAGATGCTCTGTCCATCACCACCCCCTTTTGTACCGCTTTGGCCGCCATAAGTGTGGCAGGGTATGCTCAGACGTGAGTCCCTTGCTCACTTTGCCACTGGAATCAAGCAAGCCGGGCTGAAGACGGCTGTAATGCCAGAAACCGGTCCTCGGAAGCTTGTTTCCGGTCCAGGGAAGGCATGGCTTGGCAGTTCGGGCTGGACTGTTCCGATGAGGCACAGGGTTAGACTGATTTGCATATAGCCATGTCTGAACTGGGGTGGCAGAGTGGGCTAAAGAACGGTGATGGATCAAACCCAGATCTTTTGACTGGGTGTGAGTGTTTGATTGGTTCAGATGCTCTGTCCATCACCACCCCCTTTTGTACAGTTTTGGCCGCCATAAGTGTGGCAGGGTATGCTCAGACGTGAGTCCCTTGCTCACTTTGCCACTGGAATCAAGCAAGCCGGGCTGAAGACGGCTGTAATGCCAGAAACCGGTCCTCGGAAGCTTGTTTCCGGTCCAGGGAAGGCATGGCTTGGCAGTTCGGGCTGGACTGTTCCCATGAGGCACAGGGTCAGACTGATTTGCATATAGTCATGTCTGAACTGGGGTGGCAGAGTGGGCTAAAGAACGGTGATGGATCAAACCCAGATCTTCTGACTGGGTGTGAGTGTTTGATTGGTTCAGATGCTCTGTCCATCACCACCCCCTTTTGTACTGCTTTGGCCGCTATAAGTGTGGCAGGGTATGCTCAGACATGAGTCTCTTGCTCACTTTGCCCCTGGAATCAAGCAAGCCGGGCTGAAGACGGCTGTAATGCCAGAAACCGGTCCTCGGAAGCTTGTTTCCTGTCCAGGTAAGGCATGGCTTGGCAGTTCGGGCTGGACTGTTCCCATGAGGCACAGGGTCAGACTGATTTGCATATAGCCATGTCTGAACTGGGGTGTCAGAGTGGGCTAAAGAACGGTGATGGATCAAACCTAGATCTTTTGACTGGGTGTGAGGGTTTGATTGGTTCAGATGCTCTGTCCATCACCACCCCCTTTTGTACCGCTTTGGCCGCCATAAGTGAGGCAGGGTATGCTCAGACGTGAGTCCCTTGCTCACTTTGCCACTGGAATCAAGCAAGCCGGGCTGAAGACGGCTGTAATGCCAGAAACCGGTCCTCGGAAGCTTGTTTCCGGTCCAGGGAAGGCATGGCTTGGCAGTTCGGGCTGGACTGTTCCGATGAGGCACAGGGTTAGACTGATTTGCATATAGCCATGTTTGAACTGGGGTGGCAGAGTGGGCTAAAGAACGGTGATGGATCAAACCCAGATCTTTTGACTGGGTGTGAGTGTTTGATTGGTTCAGATGCTCTGTCCATCACCACCCCCTTTTGTACCGCTTTGGCCGCCATAAGTGGGGCAGGGTATGCTCAGACGTGAGTCCCTTGCTCACTTTGCCACTGGAATCAAGCAAGCCGGGCTGAAGACGGCTGTAATGCCAGAAACCGGTCCTCGGAAGCTTGTTTCAGGCCCAGGGAAGACATGGCTTGGCAGTTCGGTCTGAACTGTTCCCATGAGGCACAGGGTCAGACTGATTTGCATATAGCCATGTCTGAACTGGGGTGGCAGAGTGGGCTAAAGAACGGTGATGGATCAAACCCAGATCTTTTGACTGGGTGTGAGTGTTTGATTGGTTCAGATGCTCTGTCCATCACCACCCCCTTTTGTACCGCTTTGGCCGCCATAAGTGTGGCAGGGTATGCTCAGACGTGAGTCCCTTGCTCACTTTGCCACTGGAATCAAGCAAGCCGGGCTGAAGACGGCTGTAATGCCAGAAACCGGTCCTCGGAAGCAAGTTTCCGGTCCAGGGAAGGCATGGCTTGGCAGTTCGGGCTGGACTGTTCCCATGAGGCACAGGGTCAGACTGATTTGCATATAGCCATGTCTGAACTGGGGTGTCAGAGTGGGCTAAAGAACGGTGATGGATCAAACCCAGATCTTTTGACTGGGTGTGATTGTTTGATTGGTTCAGATGCTCTGTCCATCACCACCCCCTTTTGTACCGCTTTGGCCGCCATAAGTGTGGCAGGGTATGCTCAGACGTGAGTCCCTTGCTCACTTTGCCACTGGAATCAAGCAAGCCGGGCTGAAGACGGCTGTAATGCCAGAAACCGGTCCTCGGAAGCTTGTTTCCGGTCCAGGGAAGGCATGGCTTGGCCGTTCGGGCTGGACTGTTCCCATGAGGCACAAGGTCAGACTGATTTGCATATAGCCATGTCTGAACTGGTGTGGCAGAGTGGGCTAAAGAACGGTGATGGATCAAACCCAGATCTTTTGACTGGGTGTGAGTGTTTGATTGGTTCAGATGCTCTGTCCATCACCACCCCCTTTTGTACCGCTTTGGCCGCCATAAGTGTGGCAGGGTATGCTCAGACGTGAGTCCCTTGCTCACTTTGCCACTGGAATCAAGCAAGCCGGGCTGAAGACGGCTGTAATGCCAGAAACCGGTCCTCGGAAGCTTGTTTCCGGTCCAGGGAAGGCATGGATTGGCAGTTCGGGCTGGACTGTTCCCATGAGGCCCAGGGTCAGACTGATTTGCATATAGTCATGTCTGAACTGGGGTGGCAGAGTGGGCTAAAGAACGGTGATGGATCAAACCCAGATCTTTTGACTGGGTGTGAGTGTTTGATTGGTTCAGATGCTCTGTCCATCACCACCCCCTTTTGTACAGTTTTGGCCGCCATAAGTGTGGCAGGGTATGCTCAGACGTGAGTCCCTTGCTCACTTTGCCACTGGAATCAAGAAAGCCGGGCTGAAGACGGCTGTAATGCCAGAAACCGGTCCTCGGAAGCTTGTTTCCGGTCCAAGGAAGGCATGGCTTGGCAGTTCGGGCTGGACTGTTCCCATGAGGCACAGGGTCAGACTGATTTGCATATAGCCATGTCTGAACTGGGGTGGCAGAGTGGGCTAAAGAACGGTGATGGATCAAACCCTGATCTTTTGACTGGGTGTGAGTGTTTGATTGGTTCAGATGCTCTGTCCATCACCACCCCCTTTTGTACCGCTTTGGCCGCCATAAGTGTGGCAGGGTATGCTCAGACGTGAGTCCCTTGCTCACTTTGCCACTGGAATCAAGCAAGCCGGGCTGAAGACGGCTGTAATGCCAGAAACCAGTCCTCGGAAGCTTGTTTCCGGTCCAGGGAAGGCATAGCTTGGCAGTTCGGGCTGGACTGTTCCGATGAGGCACAGGGTTAGACTGATTTGCATATAGCCATGTCTGAACTGGGGTGGCAGAGTGGGCTAAAGAACGGTGATGGATCAAACCCAGATCTTTTGACTGGGTGTGAGTGTTTGATTGGTTCAGATGCTCTGTCCATCACCACCCCCTTTTGTACAGTTTTGGCCGCAATAAGTGTGGCAGGGTATGCTCAGACGTGAGTCCCTTGCTCACTTTGCCACTGGAATCAAGCAAGCCGGGCTGAAGACGACTGTAATGCCAGAAACCGGTCCTCGGAAGCTTGTTTCCGGTCCAGGGAAGGCATGGCTTGGCAGTTCGGGCTGGACTGTTCCCATGAGGCACAGGGTCAGACTGATTTGCATATAGCCATGTCTGAACTGGGGTGGCAGAGTGGGCTAAAGAACGGTGATGGATCAAACCTAGATCTCTTGACTGGGTGTGAGGGTTTGATTGGTTCAGATGCTCTGTCCATCACCACCCCCTTTTGTACCGCTTTGGCCGCCATAAGTGAGGCAGGGTATGCTCAGACGTGAGTCCCTTGCTCACTTTGCCACTGGAATCAAGCAAGCCGGGCTGAAGACGGCTGTAATGCCAGAAACCGGTCCTCGGAAGCTTGTTTCCGGTCCAGGGAAGGCATGGCTTGGCAGTTCGGGCTGGACTGTTCCGATGAGGCACAGGGTTAGACTGATTTGCATATAGCCATGTTTGAACTGGGGTGGCAGAGTGGGCTAAAGAACGGTGATGGATCAAACCCAGATCTTTTGACTGGGTGTGAGTGTTTGATTGGTTCAGATGCTCTGTCCATCACCACCCCCTTTTGTACCGCTTTGGCCGCCATAAGTGGGGCAGGGTATGCTCAGACGTGAGTCCCTTGCTCACTTTGCCACTGGAATCAAGCAAGCCGGGCTGAAGACGGCTGTAATGCCAGAAACCGGTCCTCGGAAGCTTGTTTCAGGCCCAGGGAAGACATGGCTTGGCAGTTCGGTCTGAACTGTTCCCCTGAGGCACAGGGTCAGACTGATTTGCATATAGCCATGTCTGAACTGGGGTGGCAGAGTGGGCTAAAGAACGGTGATGGATCAAACCCAGATCTTTTGACTGGGTGTGAGTGTTTGATTGGTTCAGATGCTCTGTCCATCACCACCCCCTTTTGTACCGCTTTGGCCGCCATAAGTGTGGCAGGGTATGCTCAGACGTGAGTCCCTTGCTCACTTTGCCACTGGAATCAAGCAAGCCGGGCTGAAGACGGCTGTAATGCCAGAAACCGGTCCTCGGAAGCATGTTTCCGGTCCAGGGAAGGCATGGCTTGGCAGTTCGGGCTGGACTGTTCCCATGAGGCACAGGGTCAGACTGATTTGCATATAGCCATGTCTGAACTGGGGTGTCAGAGTGGGCTAAAGAACGGTGATGGATCAAACCCAGATCTTTTGACTGGGTGTGATTGTTTGATTGGTTCAGATGCTCTGTCCATCACCACCCCCTTTTGTACCGCTTTGGCCGCCATAAGTGTGGCAGGGTATGCTCAGACGTGAGTCCCTTGCTCACTTTGCCACTGGAATCAAGCAAGCCGGGCTGAAGACGGCTGTAATGCCAGAAACCGGTCCTCGGAAGCTTGTTTCCGGTCCAGGGAAGGCATGGCTTGGCCGTTCGGGCTGGACTGTTCCCATGAGGCACAAGGTCAGACTGATTTGCATATAGCCATGTCTGAACTGGTGTGGCAGAGTGGGCTAAAGAACGGTGATGGATCAAACCCAGATCTTTTGACTGGGTGTGAGTGTTTGATTGGTTCAGATGCTCTGTCCATCACCACCCCCTTTTGTACCGCTTTGGCCGCCATAAGTGTGGCAGGGTATGCTCAGACGTGAGTCCCTTGCTCACTTTGCCACTGGAATCAAGCAAGCCGGGCTGAAGACGGCTGTAATGCCAGAAACCGGTCCTCGGAAGCTTGTTTCCGGTCCAGGGAAGGCATGGCTTGGCAGTTCGGGCTGGACTGTTCCCATGAGGCCCAGGGTCAGACTGATTTGCATATAGTCATGTCTGAACTGGGGTGGCAGAGTGGGCTAAAGAACGGTGATGGATCAAACCCAGATCTTTTGACTGGGTGTGAGTGTTTGATTGGTTCAGATGCTCTGTCCATCACCACCCCCTTTTGTACTGCTTTGGCCGCCATAAGTGTGGCAGGGTATGCTCAGACGTGAGTCCCTTGCTCACTTTGCCACTGGAATCAAGCAAGCCGGGGTGAAGACGGCTGTAATGCCAGAAACCGGTCCTCGGAAGCTTGTTTCCTGTCCAGGTAAGGCATGGCTTGGCAGTTCGGGCTGGACTGTTCCCATGAGGCACAGGGTCAGACTGATTTGCATATAGCCATGTCTGAACTGGGGTGGCAGAGTGGGCTAAAGAACGGTGATGGATCAAACCCTGATCTTTTGACTGGGTGTGAGTGTTTGATTGGTTCAGATGCTCTGTCCATCACCACCCCCTTTTGGACCGCTTTGGCCGCCATAAGTGTGGCAGGGTATGCTCAGACGTGAGTCCCTTGCTCACTTTGCCACTGGAATCAAGCAAGCCGGGCTGAAGACGGCTGTAATGCCAGAAACCGGTCCTCGGAAGCTTGTTTCCGGTCCAGGGAAGGCATGGCTTGGCAGTTCGGGCTGGACTGTTCCGATGAGGCACAGGGTTAGACTGATTTGCATATAGCCATGTCTGAACTGGGGTGGCAGAGTGGGCTAAAGAACGGTGATGGATCAAACCCTGATCTTTTGACTGGGTGTGAGTGTTTGATTGGTTCAGATGCTCTGTCCATCACCACCCCCTTTTGTACCACTTTGGCCGCCATAAGTGTGGCAGGGTATGCTCAGACGTGAGTCCCTTGCTCACTTTGCCACTGGAATCAAGCAAGCCGGGCTGAAGACGGCTGTAATGCCAGAAACCGGTCCTCGGAAGCTTGTTTCCGGTCCAGGGAAGGCATGGCTTGGCAGTTCGGGCTGGACTGTTCCGATGAGGCACAGGGTTAGACTGATTTGCATATAGCCATGTCTGAACTGGGGTGGCAGAGTGGGCTAAAGAACGGTGATGGATCAAACCCAGATCTTTTGACTGGGTGTGAGTGTTTGATTGGTTCAGATGCTCTGTCCATCACCACCCCCTTTTGTACAGTTTTGGCCGCCATAAGTGAGGCAGGGTATGCTCAGACGTGAGTCCCTTGCTCACTTTGCCACTGGAATCAAGCAAGCCGGGCTGAAGACGGCTGTAATGCCAGAAACCGGTCCTCGGAAGCTTGTTTCCGGTCCAGGGAAGGCATGGCTTGGCAGTTCGGGCTGGACTGTTCCCATGAGGCACAGGGTCAGACTGATTTGCATATAGCCATGTCTGAACTGGGGTGGCAGAGTGGGCTAAAGAACGGTGATGGATCAAACCTAGATCTTTTGACTGGGTGTGAGGGTTTGATTGGTTCAGATGCTCTGTCCATCACCACCCCCTTTTGTACCGCTTTGGCCGCCATAAGTGAGGCAGGGTATGCTCAGACGTGAGTCCCTTGCTCACTTTGCCACTGGAATCAAGCAAGTCGGGCTGAAGACGGCTGTAATGCCAGAAACCGGTCCTCGGAAGCTTGTTTCCGGTCCAGGGAAGGCATGGCTTGGCAGTTCGGGCTGGACTGTTCCCATGAGGCACAGGGTCAGACTGATTTGCATATAGCCATGTCTGAACTGGGGTGGCAGAGTGGGCTAAAGAACAGTGATGGATCAAACCCAGAACTTTTGACTGGGTGTGAGTGTTTGATTGGTTCATATGCTCTGTCCATCACCACCCCCTTTTGTAACGCTTTGGGCGCCATAAGTGTGGCAGGGTATGCTCAGACGTGAGTCCCTTGCTCACTTTGCCACTGGAATCAAGAAAGCCGGGCTGAAGACGGCTGTAATGCCAGAAACCGGTCCTCGGAAGCTTGTTTCCGGTCCAAGGAAGGCATGGCTTGGCAGTTCGGGCTGGACTGTTCCCATGAGGCACAGGGTCAGACTGATTTGCATATAGCCATGTCTGAACTGGGGTGGCAGAGTGGGCTAAAGAACGGTGATGGATCAAACCCTGATCTTTTGACTGGGTGTGAGTGTTTGATTGGTTCAGATGCTCTGTCCATCACCACCCCCTTTTGTACCGCTTTGGCCGCCATAAGTGTGGCAGGGTATGCTCAGACGTGAGTCCCTTGCTCACTTTGCCACTGGAATCAAGCAAGCCGGGCTGAAGACGGCTGTAATGCCAGAAACCGGTCCTCGGAAGCTTGTTTCCGGTCCAGGGAAGGCATGGCTTGGCAGTTCGGGCTGGACTGTTCCGATGAGGCACAGGGTTAGACTGATTTGCATATAGCCATGTCTGAACTGGGGTGGCAGAGTGGGCTAAAGAACGGTGATGGATCAAACCCAGATCTTTTGACTGGGTGTGAGTGTTTGATTGGTTCAGATGCTCTGTCCATCACCACCCCCTTCTGTACAGTTTTGGCCGCCATAAGTGTGGCAGGGTATGCTCAGACGTGAGTCCCTTGCTCACTTTGCCACTGGAATCAAGCAAGCCGGGCTGAAGACGGCTGTAATACCAGAAACCGGTCCTCGGAAGCTTGTTTCCGGTCCAGGGAAGGCATGGCTTGGCAGTTCGGGCTGGACTGTTCCCATGAGGCACAGGGTCAGACTGATTTGCATATAGTCATGTCTGAACTGGGGTGGCAGAGTGGGCTAAAGAACGGTGATGGATCAAACCCAGATCTTTTGACTGGGTGTGAGTGTTTGATTGGTTCAGATGCTCTGTCCATCACCACCCCCTTTTGTACTGCTTTGGCCGCCATAAGTGTGGCAGGGTATGCTCAGACGTGAGTCCCTTGCTCACTTTGCCACTGGAATCAAGCAAGCCGGGGTGAAGACGGCTGTAATGCCAGAAACCGGTCCTCGGAAGCTTGTTTCCTGTCCAGGTAAGGCATGGCTTGGCAGTTCGGGCTGGACTGTTCCCATGAGGCACAGGGTCAGACTGATTTGCATATAGCCATGTCTGAACTGGGGTGGCAGAGTGGGCTAAAGAACGGTGATGGATCAAACCCTGATCTTTTGACTGGGTGTGAGTGTTTGATTGGTTCAGATGCTCTGTCCATCACCACCCCCTTTTGTACCACTTTGGCCGCCATAAGTGTGGCAGGGTATGCTCAGACGTGAGTCCCTTGCTCACTTTGCCACTGGAATCAAGCAAGCCGGGCTGAAGACGGCTGTAATGCCAGAAACCGGTCCTCGGAAGCTTGTTTCCGGTCCAGGGAAGGCATGGCTTGGCAGTTCGGGCTGGACTGTTCCGATGAGGCACAGGGTTAGACTGATTTGCATATAGCCATGTCTGAACTGGGGTGGCAGAGTGGGCTAAAGAACGGTGATGGATCAAACCCAGATCTTTTGACTGGGTGTGAGTGTTTGATTGGTTCAGATGCTCTGTCCATCACCACCCCCTTTTGTACAGTTTTGGCCGCCATAAGTGAGGCAGGGTATGCTCAGACGTGAGTCCCTTGCTCACTTTGCCACTGGAATCAAGCAAGCCGGGCTGAAGACGGCTGTAATGCCAGAAACCAGTCCTCGGAAGCTTGTTTCCGGTCCAGGGAAGGCATAGCTTGGCAGTTCGGGCTGGACTGTTCCGATGAGGCACAGGGTTAGACTGATTTGCATATAGCCATGTCTGAACTGGGGTGGCAGAGTGGGCTAAAGAACGGTGATGGATCAAACCCAGATCTTTTGACTGGGTGTGAGTGTTTGATTGGTTCAGATGCTCTGTCCATCACCACCCCCTTTTGTACAGTTTTGGCCGCCATAAGTGTGGCAGGGTATGCTCAGACGTGAGTCCCTTGCTCACTTTGCCACTGGAATCAAGCAAGCCGGGCTGAAGACGGCTGTAATGCCAGAAACCGGTCCTCGGAAGCTTGTTTCCGGTCCAGGGAAGGCATGGCTTGGCAGTTCGGGCTGGACTGTTCCCATGAGGCACAGGGTCAGACTGATTTGCATATAGCCATGTCTGAACTGGGGTGGCAGAGTGGGCTAAAGAACGGTGATGGATCAAACCTAGATCTTTTGACTGGGTGTGAGGGTTTGATTGGTTCAGATGCTCTGTCCATCACCACCCCCTTTTGTACCGCTTTGGCCGCCATAAGTGAGGCAGGGTATGCTCAGACGTGAGTCCCTTGCTCACTTTGCCACTGGAATCAAGCAAGCCGGGCTGAAGACGGCTGTAATGCCAGAAACCGGTCCTCGGAAGCTTGTTTCCGGTCCAGGGAAGGCATGGCTTGGCAGTTCGGGCTGGACTGTTCCGATGAGGCACAGGGTTAGACTGATTTGCATATAGCCATGTTTGAACTGGGGTGGCAGAGTGGGCTAAAGAACGGTGATGGATCAAACCCAGATCTTTTGACTGGGTGTGAGTGTTTGATTGGTTCAGATGCTCTGTCCATCACCACCCCCTTTTGTACCGCTTTGGCCGCCATAAGTGGGGCAGGGTATGCTCAGACGTGAGTCCCTTGCTCACTTTGCCACTGGAATCAAGCAAGCCGGGCTGAAGACGGCTGTAATGCCAGAAACCGGTCCTCGGAAGCTTGTTTCAGGCCCAGGGAAGACATGGCTTGGCAGTTCGGTCTGAACTGTTCCCATGAGGCACAGGGTCAGACTGATTTGCATATAGCCATGTCTGAACTGGGGTGGCAGAGTGGGCTAAAGAACGGTGATGGATCAAACCCAGATCTTTTGACTGGGTGTGAGTGTTTGATTGGTTCAGATGCTCTGTCCATCACCACCCCCTTTTGTACCGCTTTGGCCGCCATAAGTGTGGCAGGGTATGCTCAGACGTGAGTCCCTTGCTCACTTTGCCACTGGAATCAAGCAAGCCGGGCTGAAGACGGCTGTAATGCCAGAAACCGGTCCTCGGAAGCATGTTTCCGGTCCAGGGAAGGCATGGCTTGGCAGTTCGGGCTGGACTGTTCCCATGAGGCACAGGGTCAGACTGATTTGCATATAGCCATGTCTGAACTGGGGTGTCAGAGTGGGCTAAAGAACGGTGATGGATCAAACCCAGAACTTTTGACTGGGTGTGATTGTTTGATTGGTTCAGATGCTCTGTCCATCACCACCCCCTTTTGTACCGCTTTGGCCGCCATTAGTGTGGCAGGGTATGCTCAGACGTGAGTCCCTTGCTCACTTTGCCACTGGAATCAAGCAAGCCGGGCTGAAGACGGCTGTAATGCCAGAAACCGGTCCTCGGAAGCTTGTTTCCGGTCCAGGGAAGGCATGGCTTGGCCGTTCGGGCTGGACTGTTCCCATGAGGCACAAGGTCAGACTGATTTGCATATAGCCATGTCTGAACTGGTGTGGCAGAGTGGGCTAAAGAACGGTGATGGATCAAACCCAGATCTTTTGACTGGGTGTGAGTGTTTGATTGGTTCAGATGCTCTGTCCATCACCACCCCCTTTTGTACCGCTTTGGCCGCCATAAGTGTGGCAGGGTATGCTCAGACGTGAGTCCCTTGCTCACTTTGCCACTGGAATCAAGCAAGCCGGGCTGAAGACGGCTGTAATGCCAGAAACCGGTCCTCGGAAGCTTGTTTCCGGTCCAGGGAAGGCATGGCTTGGCAGTTCGGGCTGGACTGTTCCCATGAGGCCCAGGGTCAGACTGATTTGCATATAGTCATGTCTGAACTGGGGTGGCAGAGTGGGCTAAAGAACGGTGATGGATCAAACCCAGATCTTTTGACTGGGTGTGAGTGTTTGATTGGTTCAGATGCTCTGTCCATCACCACCCCCTTTTGTACTGCTTTGGCCGCCATAAGTGTGGCAGGGTATGCTCAGACGTGAGTCCCTTGCTCACTTTGCCACTGGAATCAAGCAAGCCGGGCTGAAGACGGCTGTAATGCCAGAAACCGGTCCTCGGAAGCTTGTTTCCTGTCCAGGTAAGGCATGGCTTGGCAGTTCGGGCTGGACTGTTCCCATGAGGCACAGGGTCAGACTGATTTGCATATAGCCATGTCTGAACTGGGGTGGCAGAGTGGGCTAAAGAACGGTGATGGATCAAACCCTGATCTTTTGACTGGGTGTGAGTGTTTGATTGGTTCAGATGCTCTGTCCATCACCACCCCCTTTTGTACCGCTTTGGCCGCCATAAGTGTGGCAGGGTATGCTCAGACGTGAGTCCCTTGCTCACTTTGCCAGTGGAATCAAGCAAGCCGGGCTGAAAACGGCTGTAATGCCAGAAACCGGTCCTCGGAAGCTTGTTTCCGGTCCAGGGAAGGCATGGCTTGGCAGTTCGGGCTGGACTGTTCCGATGAGGCACAGGGTTAGACTGATTTGCATATAGCCATGTCTGAACTGGGGTGGCAGAGTGGGCTAAAGAACGGTGATGGATCAAACCCTGATCTTTTGACTGGGTGTGAGTGTTTGATTGGTTCAGATGCTCTGTCCATCACCACCCCCTTTTGTACCGCTTTGGCCGCCATAAGTGTGGCAGGGTATGCTCAGACGTGAGTCCCTTGCTCACTTTGCCACTGGAATCAAGCAAGCCGGGCTGAAGACGGCTGTAATGCCAGAAACCGGTCCTCGGAAGCTTGTTTCCGGTCCAGGGAAGGCATGGCGTGGCAGTTCGGGCTGGACTGTTCCGATGAGGCACAGGGTTAGACTGATTTGCATATAGCCATGTCTGAACTGGGGTGGCAGAGTGGGCTAAAGAACGGTGATGGATCAAACCCAGATCTTTTGACTGGGTGTGAGTGTTTGATTGGTTCAGATACTCTGTCCATCACCACCCCCTTTTGTACAGTTTTGGCCGCCATAAGTGAGGCAGGGTATGCTCAGACGTGAGTCCCTTGCTCACTTTGCCACTGGAATCAAGCAAGCCGGGCTGAAGACGGCTGTAATGCCAGAAACCGGTCCTCGGAAGCTTGTTTCCGGTCCAGGGAAGGCATGGCTTGGCAGTTCGGGCTGGACTGTTCCCATGAGGCACAGGGTCAGACTGATTTGCATATAGCCATGTCTGAACTGGGGTGGCAGAGTGGGCTAAAGAACGGTGATGGATCAAACCTAGATCTTTTGACTGGGTGTGAGGGTTTGATTGGTTCAGATGCTCTGTCCATCACCACCCCCTTTTGTACCGCTTTGGCCGCCATAAGTGAGGCAGGGTATGCTCAGACGTGAGTCCCTTGCTCACTTTGCCACTGGAATCAAGCAAGCCGGGCTGAAGACGGCTGTAATGCCAGAAACCGGTCCTCGGAAGCTTGTTTCCGGTCCAGGGAAGGCATGGCTTGGCAGTTCGGGCTGGACTGTTCCCATGAGGCACAGGGTCAGACTGATTTGCATATAGCCATGTCTGAACTGGGGTGTCAGAGTGGGCTAAAGAACGGTGATGGATCAAACCCAGATCTTTTGACTGGGTGTGATTGTTTGATTGGTTCAGATGCTCTGTCCATCACCACCCCCTTTTGTACCGCTTTGGCCACCATAAGTGTGGCAGGGTATGCTCAGACGTGAGTCCCTTGCTCACTTTGCCACTGGAATCAAGCAAGCCGGGCTGAAGACGGCTGTAATGCCAGAAACCGGTCCTCGGAAGCTTGTTTCCGGTCCAGGGAAGGCATGGCTTGGCCGTTCGGGCTGGACTGTTCCCATGAGGCACAAGGTCAGACTGATTTGCATATAGCCATGTCTGAACTGGTGTGGCAGAGTGGGCTAAAGAACGGTGATGGATCAAACCCAGAACTTTTGACTGGGTGTGAGTGTTTGATTGGTTCAGATGCTCTGTCCATCACCACCCCCTTTTGTACCGCTGTGGCCGCCATAAGTGTGGCAGGGTATGCTCAGACGTGAGTCCCTTGCTCACTTTGCCACTGGAATCAAGCAAGCCGGGCTGAAGACAGCTGTAATGCCAGAAACCGGTCCTCGGAAGCTTGTTTCCGGTCCAGGGAAGGCAAGGCTTGGCAGTTCGGGCTGGACTGTTCCCATGAGGCACAGGGTCAGACTGATTTGCATATAGTCATGTCTGAACTGGGGTGGCAGAGTGGGCTAAAGAACGGTGATGGATCAAACCCAGATCTTTTGACTGGGTGTGAGTGTTTGATTGGTTCAGATGCTCTGTCCATCACCACCCCCTTTGGTACTGCTTTGGCCGCCATAAGTGTGGCAGGGTATGCTCAGACGTGAGTCCCTTGCTCACTTTGCCACTGGAATCAAGCAAGCCGGGCTGAAGACGGCTGTAATGCCAGAAACCGGTCCTCGGAAGCTTGTTTCCGGTCCAGGGAAGGCATGGCTTGGCAGTTCGGGCTGGACTGTTCCGATGAGGCACAGGGTTAGACTGATTTGCATATAGCCATGTTTGAACTGGGGTGGCAGAGTGGGCTAAAGAACGGTGATGGATCAAACCCAGATCTTTTGACTGGGTGTGAGTGTTTGATTGGTTCAGATGCTCTGTCCATCACCACCCCCTTTTGTACCGCTTTGGCCGCCATAAGTGTGGCAGGGTATGCTCAGACGTGAGTCCCTTGCTCACTTTGCCACTGGAATCAAGCAAGCCGGGCTGAAGACGGCTGTAATGCCAGAAACCGGTCCTCGGAAGCTTGTTTCCGGTCCAGGGAAGGCATGGCTTGGCAGTTCGGGCTGGACTGTTCCCATGAGGCACAGGGTCAGACTGATTTGCATATAGTCATGTCTGAACTGGGGTGGCAGAGTGGGCTAAAGAACGGTGATGGATCAAACCCAGATCTTTTGACTGGGTGTGAGTGTTTGATTGGTTCAGATGCTCTGTCCATCACCACCCCCTTTTGTACTGCTTTGGCCGCCATAAGTGTGGCAGGGTATGCTCAGACGTGAGTCCCTTGCTCACTTTGCCACTGGAATCAAGCAAGCCGGGCTGAAGACGGGTGTAATGCCAGAA
The DNA here is from genome assembly GCF_964261635.1 of Lissotriton helveticus. Classification (NCBI taxonomy): domain Eukaryota; kingdom Metazoa; phylum Chordata; class Amphibia; order Caudata; family Salamandridae; genus Lissotriton; species Lissotriton helveticus. Next base: position 1,796,287,450 of record NC_136068.1, read on the forward strand.
ACCGGTCCTCGGAAGCTTGTTTCTGGTCCAGGGAAGGCATGGCTTGGCAGTTCGGGCTGGACTGTTCCCATGAGGCACAGGGTCAGACTGATTTGCATATAGCCATGTCTGAACTGGGGTGGCAGAGTGGGCTAAAGAACGGTGATGGATCAAACCTAGATCTTTTGACTGGGTGTGAGGGTTTGATTGGTTCAGATGCTCTGTCCATCACCACCCCCTTTTGTACCGCTTTGGCCGCCATAAGTGTGGCAGGGTATGCTCAGACGTGAGTCCCTTGCTCACTTTGCCACTGGAATCAAGCAAGCCGGGCTGAAGACGGCTGTAATGCCAGAAACCGGTCCTCGGAAGCTTGTTTCAGGCCCAGGGAAGACATGGCTTGGCAGTTCGGTCTGAACTGTTCCCATGAGGCACAGGATCAGACTGATTTGCATATAGCCATGTCTGAACTGGGGTGGCAGAGTGGGCTAAAGAACGGTGATGGATCAAACCCAGATCTTTTGACTGGGTGTGAGTGTTTGATTGGTTCAGATGCTCTGTCCATCACCACCCCCTTTTGTACCGCTTTGGCCGCCATAAGTGTGGCAGGGTATGCTCAGACGTGAGTCCCTTGCTCACTTTGCAACTGGAATCAAGCAAGCAGGGCTGAAGACGGCTGTAATGCCAGAAACCGGTCCTCGGAAGCTTGTTTCCGGTCCAGGGAAGGCATGGCTTGGCAGTTCGGGCTGGACTGTTCCCATGAGGCACAGGGTCAGACTGATTTGCATATAGCCATGTCTGAACTGGGGTGTCAGAGTGGGCTAAAGAACGGTGATGGATCAAACCCAGATCTTTTGACTGGGTGTGATTGTTTGATTGGTTCAGATGCTCTGTCCATCACCACCCCCTTTTGTACCGCTTTGGCCGCCATAAGTGTGGCAGGGTATGCTCAGACGTGAGTCCCTTGCTCACTTTGCCACTGGAATCAAGCAAGCCGGGCTGAAGACGGCTGTAATGCCAGAAACCGGTCCTCAGAAGCTTGTTTCCGGTCCAGGAAAGGCATGGCTTGGCCGTTCGGGCTGGACTGTTCCCATGAGGCACAAGGTCAGACTGATTTGCATATAGCCATGTCTGAACTGGTGTGGCAGAGTGGGCTAAAGAACGGTGATGGATCAAACCCAGATCTTTTGACTGGGTGTGAGTGTTTGATTGGTTCAGATGCTCTGTCCATCACCACCCCCTTTTGTACCGCTTTGGCCGCCATAAGTGTGGCAGGGTATGCTCAGACGTGAGTCCCTTGCTCACTTTGCCACTGGAATCAAGCAAGCCGGGCTGAAGACGGCTGTAATGCCAGAAACCGGTCCTCGGAAGCTTGTTTCCGGTCCAGGGAAGGCATGGCTTGGCAGTTCGGGCTGGACTGTTCCCATGAGGCACAGGGTCAGACTGATTTGCATATAGTCATGTCTGAACTGGGGTGGCAGAGTGGGTTAAAGAACGGTGATGGATCAAACCCAGATCTTTTGACTGGGTGTGAGTGTTTGATTGGTTCAGATGCTCTGTCCATCACCACCCCCTTTTGTACTGCTTTGGCCGCCATAAGTGTGGCAGGGTATGCTCAGACGTGAGTCCCTTGCTCACTTTGCCACTGGAATCAAGCAAGCCAGGCTGAAGACCGCTGTAATGCCAGACACCGGTCCTCGGAAGCTTGTTTCCTGTCCAGGTAAGGCATGACTTGGCAGTTCGGGCTGGACTGTTCCCATGAGGCACAGGGTCAGACTGATTTGCATATAGCCATGTCTGAACTGGGGTGTCAGAGTGGGCTAAAGAACGGTGATGGATCAAACCTAGATCTTTTGACTGGGTGTGAGTGTTTGATTGGTTCAGATGCTCTGTCCATCACCACCCCCTTTTGTACCATTTTGGCCGCAATAAGTGTGGCAGGGTATGCTCAGACGTGAGTCCCTTGCTCACTTTGCCACTGGAATCAAGCAAGCCGGGCTGAAGACGGCTGTAATGCCAGAAACTGGTCCTCGGAAGCTTGTTTCCGGTCCAGGGAAGGCATGGCTTGGCAGTTCGGGCTGGACTGTTCCCATGAGGCACAGGGTCAGACTGATTTGCATATAGCCATGTCTGAACGGGGGTGGCAGAGTGGGCTAAAGAACAGTGATGGATCAAACCCAGAACTTTTGACTGGGTGTGAGTGTTTGATTGGTTCAGATGCTCTGTCCATCACCACCCCCTTTTGTACCGCTTTGGCCGCCATAAGTGTGGCAGGGTATGCTCAGACGTGAGTCCCTTGCTCACTTTGCCACTGGAATCAAGAAAGCTGGGCCGAAGACGGCTGTAATGCCAGAAACCGGTCCTCGGAAGCTTGTTTCCGGTCCAAGGAAGGCATGGTTTGGCAGTTCGGGCTGGACTGTTCCCATGAGGCACAGGGTCAGACTGATTTGCATATAGCCATGTCTGAACTGGGGTGGCAGAGTGGGCTAAAGAACCGTGATGGATCAAACCCTGATCTTTTGACTGGGTGTGTGTGTTTGATTGGTTCAGATGCTCTGTCCATCACCACCCCCTTTTGTACCGCTTTGGCCGCCATAAGTGTGGCAGGGTATGCTCAGACGTGAGTCCCTTGCTCACTTTGCCACTGGAATCAAGCAAGCCGGGCTGAAGACGGCTGTAATGCCAGAAACCGGTCCTCGGAAGCTTGTTTCCGGTCCAGGGAAGGCATGGCTTGGCAGTTCGGGCTGGACTGTTCCGATGAGGCACAGGGTTAGACTGATTTGCATATAGCCATGTCTGAACTGGGGTGGCAGAGTGGGCTAAAGAACGGTGATGGATCAAACCCAGATCTTTTGACTGGGTGTGAGTGTTTGATTGGTTCAGATGCTCTGTCCGTCACCACCCCCTTTTGTACAGTTTTGGCCGCCATAAGTGTGGCAGGGTATGCTCAGACGTGAGTCCCTTGCTCACTTTGCCACTGAAATCAAGCAAGCCGGGCTGAAGACGGCTGTAATGCCAGAAACCGGTCCTCGGAAGCTTGTTTCCGGTCCAGGGAAGGCATGGCTTGGCAGTTCGGGCTGGACTGTTCCCATGAGGCACAGGGTCAGACTGATTTGCATATAGCCATGTCTGAACTGGGGTGGCAGAGTGGGCTAAAGAACGGTGATGGATCAAACCCAGAACTTTTGACTGGGTGTGAGTGTTTGATTGGTTCAGATGCTCTGTCCATCACCACCCCTTTTTGTACCGCTTTGGCCGCCATAAGTGTGGCAGGGTATGTTCAGACGTGAGTCCCTTGCTCACTTTGCCACTGGAATCAAGCAAGCCGGGCTGAAGACGGCTGTAATGCCAGAAACCGGTCCTCGGAAGCTTGTTTCCGGTCCAGGGAAGGCATGGCGTGGCAGTTCGGGCTGGACTGTTCCGATGAGGCACAGGGTTAGACTGATTTGCATATAGCCATGTCTGAACTGGGGTGGCAGAGTGGGCTAAAGAACGGTGATGGATCAAACCCAGATCTTTTGACTGGGTGTGAGTGTTTGATTGGTTCAGATACTCTGTCCATCACCACCCCCTTTTGTACAGTTTTGGCCGCCATAAGTGAGGCAGGGTATGCTCAGACGTGAGTCCCTTGCTCACTTTGCCACTGGAATCAAGCAAGCCGGGCTGAAGACGGCTGTAATGCCAGAAACCGGTCCTCGGAAGCTTGTTTCCGGTCCAGGGAAGGCATGGCTTGGCAGTTCGGGCTGGACTGTTCCCATGAGGCACAGGGTCAGACTGATTTGCATATAGCCATGTCTGAACTGGGGTGGCAGAGTGGGCTAAAGAACGGTGATGGATCAAACCTAGATCTTTTGACTGGGTGTGAGGGTTTGATTGGTTCAGATGCTCTGTCCATCACCACCCCCTTTTGTACCGCTTTGGCCGCCATAAGTGAGGCAGGGTATGCTCAGACGTGAGTCCCTTGCTCACTTTGCCACTGGAATCAAGCAAGCCGGGCTGAAGACGGCTGTAATGCCAGAAACCGGTCCTCGGAAGCTTGTTTCCGGTCCAGGGAAGGCATGGCTTGGCAGTTCGGGCTGGACTGTTCCCATGAGGCACAGGGTCAGACTGATTTGCATATAGCCATGTCTGAACTGGGGTGTCAGAGTGGGCTAAAGAACGGTGATGGATCAAACCCAGATCTTTTGACTGGGTGTGATTGTTTGATTGGTTCAGATGCTCTGTCCATCACCACCCCCTTTTGTACCGCTTTGGCCACCATAAGTGTGGCAGGGTATGCTCAGACGTGAGTCCCTTGCTCACTTTGCCACTGGAATCAAGCAAGCCGGGCTGAAGACGGCTGTAATGCCAGAAACCGGTCCTCGGAAGCTTGTTTCCGGTCCAGGGAAGGCATGGCTTGGCCGTTCGGGCTGGACTGTTCCCATGAGGCACAAGGTCAGACTGATTTGCATATAGCCATGTCTGAACTGGTGTGGCAGAGTGGGCTAAAGAACGGTGATGGATCAAACCCAGAACTTTTGACTGGGTGTGAGTGTTTGATTGGTTCAGATGCTCTGTCCATCACCACCCCCTTTTGTACCGCTGTGGCCGCCATAAGTGTGGCAGGGTATGCTCAGACGTGAGTCCCTTGCTCACTTTGCCACTGGAATCAAGCAAGCCGGGCTGAAGACAGCTGTAATGCCAGAAACCGGTCCTCGGAAGCTTGTTTCCGGTCCAGGGAAGGCAAGGCTTGGCAGTTCGGGCTGGACTGTTCCCATGAGGCACAGGGTCAGACTGATTTGCATATAGTCATGTCTGAACTGGGGTGGCAGAGTGGGCTAAAGAACGGTGATGGATCAAACCCAGATCTTTTGACTGGGTGTGAGTGTTTGATTGGTTCAGATGCTCTGTCCATCACCACCCCCTTTGGTACTGCTTTGGCCGCCATAAGTGTGGCAGGGTATGCTCAGACGTGAGTCCCTTGCTCACTTTGCCACTGGAATCAAGCAAGCCGGGCTGAAGACGGCTGTAATGCCAGAAACCGGTCCTCGGAAGCTTGTTTCCGGTCCAGGGAAGGCATGGCTTGGCAGTTCGGGCTGGACTGTTCCGATGAGGCACAGGGTTAGACTGATTTGCATATAGCCATGTTTGAACTGGGGTGGCAGAGTGGGCTAAAGAACGGTGATGGATCAAACCCAGATCTTTTGACTGGGTGTGAGTGTTTGATTGGTTCAGATGCTCTGTCCATCACCACCCCCTTTTGTACCGCTTTGGCCGCCATAAGTGTGGCAGGGTATGCTCAGACGTGAGTCCCTTGCTCACTTTGCCACTGGAATCAAGCAAGCCGGGCTGAAGACGGCTGTAATGCCAGAAACCGGTCCTCGGAAGCTTGTTTCCGGTCCAGGGAAGGCATGGCTTGGCAGTTCGGGCTGGACTGTTCCCATGAGGCACAGGGTCAGACTGATTTGCATATAGTCATGTCTGAACTGGGGTGGCAGAGTGGGCTAAAGAACGGTGATGGATCAAACCCAGATCTTTTGACTGGGTGTGAGTGTTTGATTGGTTCAGATGCTCTGTCCATCACCACCCCCTTTTGTACTGCTTTGGCCGCCATAAGTGTGGCAGGGTATGCTCAGACGTGAGTCCCTTGCTCACTTTGCCACTGGAATCAAGCAAGCCGGGCTGAAGACGGGTGTAATGCCAGAAACCGGTCCTCGGAAGCTTGTTTCCGGTCCAGGGAAGGCATGGCTTGGCAGTTCGGGCTGGACTGTTCCCATGAGGCACAGGGTCAGACTGATTTGCATATAGCCATGTCTGAACTGGGGTGGCAGAGTGGGCTAAAGAACGGTGATGGATCAAACCTAGATCTTTTGACTGGGTGTGAGGGTTTGATTGGTTCAGATGCTCTGTCCATCACCACCCCCTTTTGTACCGCTTTGGCCGCCATAAGTGTGGCAGGGTATGCTCAGACGTGAGTCCCTTGCTCACTTTGCCACTGGAATCAAGCAAGCCGGGCTGAAGACGGCTGTAATGCCAGAAACCGGTCCTCGGAAGCTTGTTTCAGGCCCAGGGAAGACATGGCTTGGCAGTTCGGTCTGAACTGTTCCCATGAGGCACAGGATCAGACTGATTTGCATATAGCCATGTCTGAACTGGGGTGGCAGAGTGGGCTAAAGAACGGTGATGGATCAAACCCAGATCTTTTGACTGGGTGTGAGTGTTTGATTGGTTCAGATGCTCTGTCCATCACCACCCCCTTTTGTACCGCTTTGGCCGCCATAAGTGTGGCAGGGTATGCTCAGACGTGAGTCCCTTGCTCACTTTGCAACTGGAATCAAGCAAGCAGGGCTGAAGACGGCTGTAATGCCAGAAACCGGTCCTCGGAAGCTTGTTTCCGGTCCAGGGAAGGCATGGCTTGGCAGTTCGGGCTGGACTGTTCCCATGAGGCACAGGGTCAGACTGATTTGCATATAGCCATGTCTGAACTGGGGTGTCAGAGTGGGCTAAAGAACGGTGATGGATCAAACCCAGATCTTTTGACTGGGTGTGATTGTTTGATTGGTTCAGATGCTCTGTCCATCACCACCCCCTTTTGTACCGCTTTGGCCGCCATAAGTGTGGCAGGGTATGCTCAGACGTGAGTCCCTTGCTCACTTTGCCACTGGAATCAAGCAAGCCGGGCTGAAGACGGCTGTAATGCCAGAAACCGGTCCTCAGAAGCTTGTTTCCGGTCCAGGAAAGGCATGGCTTGGCCGTTCGGGCTGGACTGTTCCCATGAGGCACAAGGTCAGACTGATTTGCATATAGCCATGTCTGAACTGGTGTGGCAGAGTGGGCTAAAGAACGGTGATGGATCAAACCCAGATCTTTTGACTGGGTGTGAGTGTTTGATTGGTTCAGATGCTCTGTCCATCACCACCCCCTTTTGTACCGCTTTGGCCGCCATAAGTGTGGCAGGGTATGCTCAGACGTGAGTCCCTTGCTCACTTTGCCACTGGAATCAAGCAAGCCGGGCTGAAGACGGCTGTAATGCCAGAAACCGGTCCTCGGAAGCTTGTTTCCGGTCCAGGGAAGGCATGGCTTGGCAGTTCGGGCTGGACTGTTCCCATGAGGCACAGGGTCAGACTGATTTGCATATAGTCATGTCTGAACTGGGGTGGCAGAGTGGGTTAAAGAACGGTGATGGATCAAACCCAGATCTTTTGACTGGGTGTGAGTGTTTGATTGGTTCAGATGCTCTGTCCATCACCACCCCCTTTTGTACTGCTTTGGCCGCCATAAGTGTGGCAGGGTATGCTCAGACGTGAGTCCCTTGCTCACTTTGCCACTGGAATCAAGCAAGCCAGGCTGAAGACCGCTGTAATGCCAGACACCGGTCCTCGGAAGCTTGTTTCCTGTCCAGGTAAGGCATGGCTTGGCAGTTCGGGCTGGACTGTTCCCATGAGGCACAGGGTCAGACTGATTTGCATATAGCCATGTCTGAACTGGGGTGGCAGAGTGGGCTAAAGAACGGTGATGGATCAAACCTAGATCTTTTGACTGGGTGTGAGTGTTTGATTGGTTCAGATGCTCTGTCCATCACCACCCCCTTTTGTACCATTTTGGCCGCAATAAGTGTGGCAGGGTATGCTCAGACGTGAGTCCCTTGCTCACTTTGCCACTGGAATCAAGCAAGCCGGGCTGAAGACGGCTGTAATGCCAGAAACTGGTCCTCGGAAGCTTGTTTCCGGTCCAGGGAAGGCATGGCTTGGCAGTTCGGGCTGGACTGTTCCCATGAGGCACAGGGTCAGACTGATTTGCATATAGCCATGTCTGAACGGGGGTGGCAGAGTGGGCTAAAGAACAGTGATGGATCAAACCCAGAACTTTTGACTGGGTGTGAGTGTTTGATTGGTTCAGATGCTCTGTCCATCACCACCCCCTTTTGTACCGCTTTGGCCGCCATAAGTGTGGCAGGGTATGCTCAGACGTGAGTCCCTTGCTCACTTTGCCACTGGAATCAAGAAAGCTGGGCCGAAGACGGCTGTAATGCCAGAAACCGGTCCTCGGAAGCTTGTTTCCGGTCCAAGGAAGGCATGGTTTGGCAGTTCGGGCTGGACTGTTCCCATGAGGCACAGGGTCAGACTGATTTGCATATAGCCATGTCTGAACTGGGGTGGCAGAGTGGGCTAAAGAACCGTGATGGATCAAACCCTGATCTTTTGACTGGGTGTGTGTGTTTGATTGGTTCAGATGCTCTGTCCATCACCACCCCCTTTTGTACCGCTTTGGCCGCCATAAGTGTGGCAGGGTATGCTCAGACGTGAGTCCCTTGCTCACTTTGCCACTGGAATCAAGCAAGCCGGGCTGAAGACGGCTGTAATGCCAGAAACCGGTCCTCGGAAGCTTGTTTCCGGTCCAGGGAAGGCATGGCTTGGCAGTTCGGGCTGGACTGTTCCGATGAGGCACAGGGTTAGACTGATTTGCATATAGCCATGTCTGAACTGGGGTGGCAGAGTGGGCTAAAGAACGGTGATGGATCAAACCCAGATCTTTTGACTGGGTGTGAGTGTTTGATTGGTTCAGATGCTCTGTCCGTCACCACCCCCTTTTGTACAGTTTTGGCCGCCATAAGTGTGGCAGGGTATGCTCAGACGTGAGTCCCTTGCTCACTTTGCCACTGAAATCAAGCAAGCCGGGCTGAAGACGGCTGTAATGCCAGAAACCGGTCCTCGGAAGCTTGTTTCCGGTCCAGGGAAGGCATGGCTTGGCAGTTCGGGCTGGACTGTTCCCATGAGGCACAGGGTCAGACTGATTTGCATATAGCCATGTCTGAACTGGGGTGGCAGAGTGGGCTAAAGAACGGTGATGGATCAAACCCAGAACTTTTGACTGGGTGTGAGTGTTTGATTGGTTCAGATGCTCTGTCCATCACCACCCCTTTTTGTACCGCTTTGGCCGCCATAAGTGTGGCAGGGTATGTTCAGACGTGAGTCCCTTGCTCACTTTGCCACTGGAATCAAGCAAGCCAGGCTGAAGACGGCTGTAATGCCAGAAACCGGTCCTTGGAAGCTTGTTTCCAGTCCAAGGAAGGCGTGGCTTGGCAGTTTGGGCTGGACTGTTCCCATGAGGCACAGGGTCAGACTGATTTGCATATAGCCATGTCTGAACTGGGGTGGCAGAGTGGGCTAAAGAACGGTGATGGATCAAACCCAGATCTTTTGACTGGGTGTGAGGGTTTGATTGGTTCAGATGCTCTGTCCATCACCACCCCCTTTTGTACCGCTTTGGCCGCCATAAGTGAGGCAGGGTATGCTCAGACGTGAGTCCCTTGCTCACTTTGCCACTGGAATCAAGCAAGCCGGGCTGAAGACGGCTGTAATGCCAGAAACCGGTCCTCGGAAGCTTGTTTCCGGTCCAGGGAAGGCATGGCTTGGCAGTTCGGGCTGGACTGTTCCGATGAGACACAGGGTTAGACTGATTTGCATATAGCCATGTTTGAACTGGGGTGGCAGAGTGGGCTAAAGAACGGTGATGGATCAAACCCAGATCTTTTGACTGGGTGTGAGTGTTTGATTGGTTCAGATGCTCTGTCCATCACCACCCCATTTTGTACCGCTTTGGCCGCCATAAGTGTGGCAGGGTATGCTCAGACGTGAGTCCCTTGCTCACTTTGCCACTGGAATCAAGCAAGCCGGGCTGAAGACGGCTGTAATGCCAGAAACCGGTCCTCGGAAGCTTGTTTCTGGTCCAGGGAAGACATGGCTTGGCAGTTCGGGCTGGACTGTTCCCATGAGGCACAGGGTCAGACTGATTTGCATATAGCCATGTCTGAACTGGGGTGTCAGAGTGGGCTAAAGAACGGTGATGGATCAAACCCAGATCTTTTGACTGGGTGTGATTGTTTGATTGGTTCAGATGCTCTGTCCATCACCACCCCCTTTTGTACCGCTTTGGCCGCCATAAGTGTGGCAGGGTATGCTCAGATGTGAGTCCCTTGCTCACTTTGCCACTGGAATCAAGCAAGTCGGGCTGAAGACGGCTGTAATGCCAGAAACCGGTCCTCGGAAGCTTGTTTCCGGTCTAGGGAAGGCATGGCTTGGCCGTTCGGGCTGGACTGTTCCCATGAGGCACAAGGTCAGACTGATTTGCATATAGCCATGTCTGAACTGGTGTGGCAGAGTGGGCTAAAGAACGGTGATGGATCAAACCCAGATCTTTTGACTGGGTGTGAGTGTTTGATTGGTTCAGATGCCATGTCCATAACCACCCCCTTTTGTACCGCTTTGGCCGCCATAAGTGTGGCAGGGTATGCTCAGACGTGAGTCCCTTGCTCACTTTGCCACTGGAATCAAGCAAGCCGGGCTGAAGACGGCTGTAATGCCAGAAACTGGTCCTCGGAAGCTTGTTTCCGGTCCAGGGAAGGCATGGCTTGGCAGTTCGGGCTGGACTGTTCCCATGAGGCACAGGGTCAGACTGATTTGCATATAGCCATGTCTGAACTGGGGTGGCAGAGTGGGCTAAAGAACGGTGATGGATCAAACCCAGAACTTTTGACTGGGTGTGAGTGTTTGATTGGTTCAGATGCTCTGTCCATCACCACCCCTTTTTGTACCGCTTTGGCCGCCATAAGTGTGGCAGGGTATGCTCAGACGTGAGTCCCTTGCTCACTTTGCCACTGGAATCAAGCAAGCCGGGCTGAAGACGGCTGTAATGCCAGAAACCGGTCCTCGGAAGCTTGTTTCCGGTCCAGGGAAGGCATGGCTTGGCAGTTCGGGCTGGACTGTTCCGATGAGGCACAGGGTTAGACTGATTTGCATATAGCCATGTCTGAACTGGGGTGGCAGAGTGGGCTAAAGAACGGTGATGGATCAAACCCAGATCTTTTGACTGGGTGTGAGTGTTTGATTGGTTCAGATGCTCTGTCCGTCACCACCCCCTTTTGTACAGTTTTGGCCGCCATAAGTGTGGCAGGGTATGCTCAGACGTGAGTCCCTTGCTCACTTTGCCACTGAAATCAAGCAAGCCGGGCTGAAGACGGCTGTAATGCCAGAAACCGGTCCTCGGAAGCTTGTTTCCGGTCCAGGGAAGGCATGGCTTGGCAGTTCGGGCTGGACTGTTCCCATGAGGCACAGGGTCAGACTGATTTGCATATAGCCATGTCTGAACTGGGGTGGCAGAGTGGGCTAAAGAACGGTGATGGATCAAACCCAGAACTTTTGACTGGGTGTGAGTGTTTGATTGGTTCAGATGCTCTGTCCATCACCACCCCTTTTTGTACCGCTTTGGCCGCCATAAGTGTGGCAGGGTATGCTCAGACGTGAGTCCCTTGCTCACTTTGCCACTGGAATCAAGCAAGCCGGGCTGAAGACGGCTGTAATGCCAGAAACCGGTCCTCGGAAGCTTGTTTCCGGTCCAGGGAAGGCATGGCGTGGCAGTTCGGGCTGGACTGTTCCGATGAGGCACAGGGTTAGACTGATTTGCATATAGCCATGTCTGAACTGGGGTGGCAGAGTGGGCTAAAGAACGGTGATGGATCAAACCCAGATCTTTTGACTGGGTGTGAGTGTTTGATTGGTTCAGATACTCTGTCCATCACCACCCCCTTTTGTACAGTTTTGGCCGCCATAAGTGAGGCAGGGTATGCTCAGACGTGAGTCCCTTGCTCACTTTGCCACTGGAATCAAGCAAGCCGGGCTGAAGACGGCTGTAATGCCAGAAACCGGTCCTCGGAAGCTTGTTTCCGGTCCAGGGAAGGCATGGCTTGGCAGTTCGGGCTGGACTGTTCCCATGAGGCACAGGGTCAGACTGATTTGCATATAGCCATGTCTGAACTGGGGTGGCAGAGTGGGCTAAAGAACGGTGATGGATCAAACCTAGATCTTTTGACTGGGTGTGAGGGTTTGATTGGTTCAGATGCTCTGTCCATCACCACCCCCTTTTGTACCGCTTTGGCCGCCATAAGTGAGGCAGGGTATGCTCAGACGTGAGTCCCTTGCTCACTTTGCCACTGGAATCAAGCAAGCCGGGCTGAAGACGGCTGTAATGCCAGAAACCGGTCCTCGGAAGCTTGTTTCCGGTCCAGGGAAGGCATGGCTTGGCAGTTCGGGCTGGACTGTTCCCATGAGGCACAGGGTCAGACTGATTTGCATATAGCCATGTCTGAACTGGGGTGTCAGAGTGGGCTAAAGAACGGTGATGGATCAAACCCAGATCTTTTGACTGGGTGTGATTGTTTGATTGGTTCAGATGCTCTGTCCATCACCACCCCCTTTTGTACCGCTTTGGCCACCATAAGTGTGGCAGGGTATGCTCAGACGTGAGTCCCTTGCTCACTTTGCCACTGGAATCAAGCAAGCCGGGCTGAAGACGGCTGTAATGCCAGAAACCGGTCCTCGGAAGCTTGTTTCCGGTCCAGGGAAGGCATGGCTTGGCCGTTCGGGCTGGACTGTTCCCATGAGGCACAAGGTCAGACTGATTTGCATATAGCCATGTCTGAACTGGTGTGGCAGAGTGGGCTAAAGAACGGTGATGGATCAAACCCAGAACTTTTGACTGGGTGTGAGTGTTTGATTGGTTCAGATGCTCTGTCCATCACCACCCCCTTTTGTACCGCTGTGGCCGCCATAAGTGTGGCAGGGTATGCTCAGACGTGAGTCCCTTGCTCACTTTGCCACTGGAATCAAGCAAGCCGGGCTGAAGACAGCTGTAATGCCAGAAACCGGTCCTCGGAAGCTTGTTTCCGGTCCAGGGAAGGCAAGGCTTGGCAGTTCGGGCTGGACTGTTCCCATGAGGCACAGGGTCAGACTGATTTGCATATAGTCATGTCTGAACTGGGGTGGCAGAGTGGGCTAAAGAACGGTGATGGATCAAACCCAGATCTTTTGACTGGGTGTGAGTGTTTGATTGGTTCAGATGCTCTGTCCATCACCACCCCCTTTGGTACTGCTTTGGCCGCCATAAGTGTGGCAGGGTATGCTCAGACGTGAGTCCCTTGCTCACTTTGCCACTGGAATCAAGCAAGCCGGGCTGAAGACGGCTGTAATGCCAGAAACCGGTCCTCGGAAGCTTGTTTCCGGTCCAGGGAAGGCATGGCTTGGCAGTTCGGGCTGGACTGTTCCGATGAGGCACAGGGTTAGACTGATTTGCATATAGCCATGTTTGAACTGGGGTGGCAGAGTGGGCTAAAGAACGGTGATGGATCAAACCCAGATCTTTTGACTGGGTGTGAGTGTTTGATTGGTTCAGATGCTCTGTCCATCACCACCCCCTTTTGTACCGCTTTGGCCGCCATAAGTGTGGCAGGGTATGCTCAGACGTGAGTCCCTTGCTCACTTTGCCACTGGAATCAAGCAAGCCGGGCTGAAGACGGCTGTAATGCCAGAAACCGGTCCTCGGAAGCTTGTTTCCGGTCCAGGGAAGGCATGGCTTGGCAGTTCGGGCTGGACTGTTCCCATGAGGCACAGGGTCAGACTGATTTGCATATAGTCATGTCTGAACTGGGGTGGCAGAGTGGGCTAAAGAACGGTGATGGATCAAACCCAGATCTTTTGACTGGGTGTGAGTGTTTGATTGGTTCAGATGCTCTGTCCATCACCACCCCCTTTTGTACTGCTTTGGCCGCCATAAGTGTGGCAGGGTATGCTCAGACGTGAGTCCCTTGCTCACTTTGCCACTGGAATCAAGCAAGCCGGGCTGAAGACGGGTGTAATGCCAGAAACCGGTCCTCGGAAGCTTGTTTCCGGTCCAGGGAAGGCATGGCTTGGCAGTTCGGGCTGGACTGTTCCCATGAGGCACAGGGTCAGACTGATTTGCATATAGCCATGTCTGAACTGGGGTGGCAGAGTGGGCTAAAGAACGGTGATGGATCAAACCTAGATCTTTTGACTGGGTGTGAGGGTTTGATTGGTTCAGATGCTCTGTCCATCACCACCCCCTTTTGTACCGCTTTGGCCGCCATAAGTGTGGCAGGGTATGCTCAGACGTGAGTCCCTTGCTCACTTTGCCACTGGAATCAAGCAAGCCGGGCTGAAGACGGCTGTAATGCCAGAAACCGGTCCTCGGAAGCTTGTTTCAGGCCCAGGGAAGACATGGCTTGGCAGTTCGGTCTGAACTGTTCCCATGAGGCACAGGATCAGACTGATTTGCATATAGCCATGTCTGAACTGGGGTGGCAGAGTGGGCTAAAGAACGGTGATGGATCAAACCCAGATCTTTTGACTGGGTGTGAGTGTTTGATTGGTTCAGATGCTCTGTCCATCACCACCCCCTTTTGTACCGCTTTGGCCGCCATAAGTGTGGCAGGGTATGCTCAGACGTGAGTCCCTTGCTCACTTTGCAACTGGAATCAAGCAAGCAGGGCTGAAGACGGCTGTAATGCCAGAAACCGGTCCTCGGAAGCTTGTTTCCGGTCCAGGGAAGGCATGGCTTGGCAGTTCGGGCTGGACTGTTCCCATGAGGCACAGGGTCAGACTGATTTGCATATAGCCATGTCTGAACTGGGGTGTCAGAGTGGGCTAAAGAACGGTGATGGATCAAACCCAGATCTTTTGACTGGGTGTGATTGTTTGATTGGTTCAGATGCTCTGTCCATCACCACCCCCTTTTGTACCGCTTTGGCCGCCATAAGTGTGGCAGGGTATGCTCAGACGTGAGTCCCTTGCTCACTTTGCCACTGGAATCAAGCAAGCCGGGCTGAAGACGGCTGTAATGCCAGAAACCGGTCCTCAGAAGCTTGTTTCCGGTCCAGGAAAGGCATGGCTTGGCCGTTCGGGCTGGACTGTTCCCATGAGGCACAAGGTCAGACTGATTTGCATATAGCCATGTCTGAACTGGTGTGGCAGAGTGGGCTAAAGAACGGTGATGGATCAAACCCAGATCTTTTGACTGGGTGTGAGTGTTTGATTGGTTCAGATGCTCTGTCCATCACCACCCCCTTTTGTACCGCTTTGGCCGCCATAAGTGTGGCAGGGTATGCTCAGACGTGAGTCCCTTGCTCACTTTGCCACTGGAATCAAGCAAGCCGGGCTGAAGACGGCTGTAATGCCAGAAACCGGTCCTCGGAAGCTTGTTTCCGGTCCAGGGAAGGCATGGCTTGGCAGTTCGGGCTGGACTGTTCCCATGAGGCACAGGGTCAGACTGATTTGCATATAGTCATGTCTGAACTGGGGTGGCAGAGTGGGTTAAAGAACGGTGATGGATCAAACCCAGATCTTTTGACTGGGTGTGAGTGTTTGATTGGTTCAGATGCTCTGTCCATCACCACCCCCTTTTGTACTGCTTTGGCCGCCATAAGTGTGGCAGGGTATGCTCAGACGTGAGTCCCTTGCTCACTTTGCCACTGGAATCAAGCAAGCCAGGCTGAAGACCGCTGTAATGCCAGACACCGGTCCTCGGAAGCTTGTTTCCTGTCCAGGTAAGGCATGGCTTGGCAGTTCGGGCTGGACTGTTCCCATGAGGCACAGGGTCAGACTGATTTGCATATAGCCATGTCTGAACTGGGGTGTCAGAGTGGGCTAAAGAACGGTGATGGATCAAACCTAGATCTTTTGACTGGGTGTGAGTGTTTGATTGGTTCAGATGCTCTGTCCATCACCACCCCCTTTTGTACCATTTTGGCCGCAATAAGTGTGGCAGGGTATGCTCAGACGTGAGTCCCTTGCTCACTTTGCCACTGGAATCAAGCAAGCCGGGCTGAAGACGGCTGTAATGCCAGAAACTGGTCCTCGGAAGCTTGTTTCCGGTCCAGGGAAGGCATGGCTTGGCAGTTCGGGCTGGACTGTTCCCATGAGGCACAGGGTCAGACTGATTTGCATATAGCCATGTCTGAACGGGGGTGGCAGAGTGGGCTAAAGAACAGTGATGGATCAAACCCAGAACTTTTGACTGGGTGTGAGTGTTTGATTGGTTCAGATGCTCTGTCCATCACCACCCCCTTTTGTACCGCTTTGGCCGCCATAAGTGTGGCAGGGTATGCTCAGACGTGAGTCCCTTGCTCACTTTGCCACTGGAATCAAGAAAGCTGGGCCGAAGACGGCTGTAATGCCAGAAACCGGTCCTCGGAAGCTTGTTTCCGGTCCAAGGAAGGCATGGTTTGGCAGTTCGGGCTGGACTGTTCCCATGAGGCACAGGGTCAGACTGATTTGCATATAGCCATGTCTGAACTGGGGTGGCAGAGTGGGCTAAAGAACCGTGATGGATCAAACCCTGATCTTTTGACTGGGTGTGTGTGTTTGATTGGTTCAGATGCTCTGTCCATCACCACCCCCTTTTGTACCGCTTTGGCCGCCATAAGTGTGGCAGGGTATGCTCAGACGTGAGTCCCTTGCTCACTTTGCCACTGGAATCAAGCAAGCCGGGCTGAAGACGGCTGTAATGCCAGAAACCGGTCCTCGGAAGCTTGTTTCCGGTCCAGGGAAGGCATGGCTTGGCAGTTCGGGCTGGACTGTTCCGATGAGGCACAGGGTTAGACTGATTTGCATATAGCCATGTCTGAACTGGGGTGGCAGAGTGGGCTAAAGAACGGTGATGGATCAAACCCAGATCTTTTGACTGGGTGTGAGTGTTTGATTGGTTCAGATGCTCTGTCCGTCACCACCCCCTTTTGTACAGTTTTGGCCGCCATAAGTGTGGCAGGGTATGCTCAGACGTGAGTCCCTTGCTCACTTTGCCACTGAAATCAAGCAAGCCGGGCTGAAGACGGCTGTAATGCCAGAAACCGGTCCTCGGAAGCTTGTTTCCGGTCCAGGGAAGGCATGGCTTGGCAGTTCGGGCTGGACTGTTCCCATGAGGCACAGGGTCAGACTGATTTGCATATAGCCATGTCTGAACTGGGGTGGCAGAGTGGGCTAAAGAACGGTGATGGATCAAACCCAGAACTTTTGACTGGGTGTGAGTGTTTGATTGGTTCAGATGCTCTGTCCATCACCACCCCTTTTTGTACCGCTTTGGCCGCCATAAGTGTGGCAGGGTATGTTCAGACGTGAGTCCCTTGCTCACTTTGCCACTGGAATCAAGCAAGCCAGGCTGAAGACGGCTGTAATGCCAGAAACCGGTCCTTGGAAGCTTGTTTCCAGTCCAAGGAAGGCGTGGCTTGGCAGTTTGGGCTGGACTGTTCCCATGAGGCACAGGGTCAGACTGATTTGCATATAGCCATGTCTGAACTGGGGTGGCAGAGTGGGCTAAAGAACGGTGATGGATCAAACCCAGATCTTTTGACTGGGTGTGAGGGTTTGATTGGTTCAGATGCTCTGTCCATCACCACCCCCTTTTGTACCGCTTTGGCCGCCATAAGTGAGGCAGGGTATGCTCAGACGTGAGTCCCTTGCTCACTTTGCCACTGGAATCAAGCAAGCCGGGCTGAAGACGGCTGTAATGCCAGAAACCGGTCCTCGGAAGCTTGTTTCCGGTCCAGGGAAGGCATGGCTTGGCAGTTCGGGCTGGACTGTTCCGATGAGACACAGGGTTAGACTGATTTGCATATAGCCATGTTTGAACTGGGGTGGCAGAGTGGGCTAAAGAACGGTGATGGATCAAACCCAGATCTTTTGACTGGGTGTGAGTGTTTGATTGGTTCAGATGCTCTGTCCATCACCACCCCATTTTGTACCGCTTTGGCCGCCATAAGTGTGGCAGGGTATGCTCAGACGTGAGTCCCTTGCTCACTTTGCCACTGGAATCAAGCAAGCCGGGCTGAAGACGGCTGTAATGCCAGAAACCGGTCCTCGGAAGCTTGTTTCTGGTCCAGGGAAGACATGGCTTGGCAGTTCGGGCTGGACTGTTCCCATGAGGCACAGGGTCAGACTGATTTGCATATAGCCATGTCTGAACTGGGGTGTCAGAGTGGGCTAAAGAACGGTGATGGATCAAACCCAGATCTTTTGACTGGGTGTGATTGTTTGATTGGTTCAGATGCTCTGTCCATCACCACCCCCTTTTGTACCGCTTTGGCCGCCATAAGTGTGGCAGGGTATGCTCAGATGTGAGTCCCTTGCTCACTTTGCCACTGGAATCAAGCAAGTCGGGCTGAAGACGGCTGTAATGCCAGAAACCGGTCCTCGGAAGCTTGTTTCCGGTCTAGGGAAGGCATGGCTTGGCCGTTCGGGCTGGACTGTTCCCATGAGGCACAAGGTCAGACTGATTTGCATATAGCCATGTCTGAACTGGTGTGGCAGAGTGGTCTAAAGAACAGTGATGGATCAAACCCAGATCTTTTGACTGGGTGTGAGTGTTTGATTGGTTCAGATGCCATGTCCATCACCACCCCCTTTTGTACCGCTTTGGCCGCCATAAGTGTGGCAGGGTATGCTCAGACGTGAGTCCCTTGCTCACTTTGCCACTGGAATCAAGCAAGCCGGGCTGAAGACGGCTGTAATGCCAGAAACCGGTCCTCGGAAGCTTGTTTCCGGTCCAGGGAAGGCATGGCTTGGCAGTTCGGGCTGGACTGTTCCGATGAGGCACAGGGTTAGACTGATTTGCATATAGCCATATTTGAACTGGGGTGGCAGAGTGGGCTAAAGAACGGTGATGGATCAAACCCAGATCTTTTGACTGGGTGTGAGTGTTTGATTGGTTCAGATGCTCTGTCCATCACCACCCCCTTTTGTACCGCTTTGGCCGCCATAAGTGTGGCAGGGTATGCTCAGACGTGAGTCCCTTGCTCACTTTGCCACTGGAATCAAGCAAGCCGGGCTGAAGACGGCTGTAATGCCAGAAACCGGTCCTCGGAAGCTTGTTTCCGGTCCAGGGAAGACATGGCTTGGCAGTTCGGGCTGGACTGTTCCCATGAGGCACAGGGTCAGACTGATTTGCATATAGCCATGTCTGAACTGGGGTGTCAGAGTGGGCTAAAGAACGGTGATGGATCAAACCCAGATCTTTTGACTGGGTGTGATTGTTTGATTGGTTCAGATGCTCTGTCCATCACCACCCCCTTTTGTACCGCTTTGGCCGCCATAAGTGTGGCAGGGTATGCTCAGACGTGAGTCCCTTGCTCACTTTGCCACTGGAATCAAGCAAGCCGGGCTGAAGACGGCTGTAATGCCAGAAACCGGTCCTCGGAAGCTTGTTTCCGGTCCAGGGAAGGCATGGCTTGGCCGTTCGGGCTGGACTGTTCCCATGAGGCACAAGGTCAGACTGATTTGCATATAGCCATGTCTGAACTGGTGTGGCAGAGTGGGCTAAAGAACGGTGATGGATCAAACCCAGATCTTTTGACTGGGTGTGAGTGTTTGATTGGTTCAGATGCCATGTCCATAACCACCCCCTTTTGTACCGCTTTGGCCGCCATAAGTGTGGCAGGGTATGCTCAGACGTGAGTCCCTTGCTCACTTTGCCACTGGAATCAAGCAAGCCGGGCTGAAGACGGCTGTAATGCCAGAAACCGGTCCTCGGAAGCTTGTTTCCGGTCCAGGGAAGGCATGGCTTGGCAGTTCGGGCTGGACTGTTCCCATGAGGCACAGGGTCAGACTGATTTGCATATAGCCATGTCTGAACTGGGGTGGCAGAGTGGGCTAAAGAACGGTGATGGATCAAACCCAGAACTTTTGACTGGGTGTGAGTGTTTGATTGGTTCAGATGCTCTGTCCATCACCACCCCTTTTTGTACCGCTTTGGCCGCCATAAGTGTGGCAGGGTATGTTCAGACGTGAGTCCCTTGCTCACTTTGCCACTGGAATCAAGCAAGCCGGGCTGAAGACGGCTGTAATGCCAGAAACTGGTCCTCGGAAGCTTGTTTCCGGTCCAAGGAAGGCGTGGCTTGGCAGTTTGGGCTGGACTGTTCCCATGAGGCACAGGGTCAGACTGATTTGCATATAGCCATGTCTGAACTGGGGTGGCAGAGCGGGCTAAAGAACGGTGATGGATCAAACCCAGATCTTTTGACTGGGTGTGAGTGTTTGATTGGTTCAGATGCTCTGTCCATCACCACCCCCTTTTGTACCGCTTTGGCCGCCATAAGTGTGGCAGGGTATGCTCAGACGTGAGTCCCTTGCTCACTTTGCCACTGGAATCAAGCAAGCCGGGCTGAAGACGGCTGTAATGCCAGAAACCGGTCCTCGGAAGCTTGTTTCCGGTCCAGGGAAGACATGGCTTGGCAGTTCGGGCTGGACTGTTCCCATGAGGCACAGGGTCAGACTGATTTGCATATAGCCATGTCTGAACTGGGGTGTCAGAGTGGGCTAAAGAACGGTGATGGATCAAACCCAGATCTTTTGACTGGGTGTGATTGTTTGATTGGTTCAGATGCTCTGTCCATCACCACCCCCTTTTGTACCGCTTTGGCCGCCATAAGTGTGGCAGGGTATGTTCAGACGTGAGTCCCTTGCTCACTTTGCCACTGGAATCAAGCAAGCCGGGCTGAAGACGGCTGTAATGCCAGAAACTGGTCCTCGGAAGCTTGTTTCCGGTCCAAGGAAGGCGTGGCTTGGCAGTTCGGGCTGGACTGTTCCCATGAGGCACAGGGTCAGACTGATTTGCATATAGCCATGTCTGAACTGGGGTGTCAGAGTGGGCTAAAGAACGGTGATGGATCAAACCCAGATCTTTTGACTGGGTGTGATTGTTTGATTGGTTCAGATGCTCTGTCCATCACCACCCCCTTTTGTACCGCTTTGGCCGCCATAAGTGTGGCAGGGTATGCTCAGACGTGAGTCCCTTGCTCACTTTGCCACTGGAATCAAGCAAGCCGGGCTGAAGACGGCTGTAATGCCAGAAACCGGTCCTCGGAAGCTTGTTTCCGGTCCAGGGAAGGCATGGCTTGGCCGTTCGGGCTGGACTGTTCCCATGAGGCACAAGGTCAGACTGATTTGCATATAGCCATGTCTGAACTGGTGTGGCAGAGTGGGCTAAAGAACGGTGATGGATCAAACCCAGATCTTTTGACTGGGTGTGAGTGTTTGATTGGTTCAGATGCCATGTCCATAACCACCCCCTTTTGTACCGCTTTGGCCGCCATAAGTGTGGCAGGGTATGCTCAGACGTGAGTCCCTTGCTCACTTTGCCACTGGAATCAAGCAAGCCGGGCTGAAGACGGCTGTAATGCCAGAAACCGGTCCTCGGAAGCTTGTTTCCGGTCCAGGGAAGGCATGGCTTGGCAGTTCGGGCTGGACTGTTCCCATGAGGCACAGGGTCAGACTGATTTGCATATAGCCATGTCTGAACTGGGGTGGCAGAGTGGGCTAAAGAACGGTGATGGATCAAACCCAGATCTTTTGACTGGGTGTGAGTGTTTGATTGGTTCAGATGCTCTGTCCATCACCACCCCCTTTTGTACCGCTTTGGCCGCCATAAGTGAGGCAGGGTATGCTCAGACGTGAGTCCCTTGCTCACTTTGCCACTGGAATCAAGCAAGCCGGGCTGAAGACGGCTGTAATGCCAGAAACCGGTCCTCGGAAGCTTGTTTCCGGTCCAGGGAAGGCATGGCTTGGCAGTTCGGGCTGGACTGTTCCCATGAGGCACAGGGTCAGACTGATTTGCATATAGCCATGTCTGAACTGGGGTGGCAGAGTGGGCTAAAGAACGGTGATGGATCAAACCCAGATCTTTTGACTGGGTGTGAGTGTTTGATTGGTTCAGATGCTCTGTCCATCACCACCCCCTTTTGTACTGCTTTGGCCGCCATAAGTGTGGCAGGGTATGCTCAGACGTGAGTCCCTTGCTCACTTTGCCACTGGAATCAGGCAAGCCGGGCTGAAGACGGCTTTAATGCCAGAAACCAGTCCTCGGAAGCTTGTTTCCGGTCCAGGGAAGGCGTGGCTTGGCAGTTCGGGCTGGACTGTTCCCATGAGGCACAGGGTCAGACTGATTTGCATATAGCCATGTCTGAACTGGGGTGGCAGAGTGGGCTAAAGAACGGTGATGGATCAAACCCAGATCTTTTGACTGGGTGTGAGGGTTTGATTGGTTCAGATGCTCTGTCCATCACCACCCCCTTTTGTACCGCTTTGGCCGCCATAAGTGAGGCAGGGTATGCTCAGACGTGAGTCCCTTGCTCACTTTGCCACTGGAATCAAGCAAGCCGGGCTGAAGACGGCTGTAATGCCAGAAACCGGTCCTCGGAAGCTTGTTTCCGGTCCAGGGAAGGCATGGCTTGGCAGTTCGGGCTGGACTGTTCCGATGAGACACAGGGTTAGACTGATTTGCATATAGCCATGTTTGAACTGGGGTGGCAGAGTGGGCTAAAGAACGGTGATGGATCAAACCCAGATCTTTTGACTGGGTGTGAGTGTTTGATTGGTTCAGATGCTCTGTCCATCACCACCCCATTTTGTACCGCTTTGGCCGCCATAAGTGTGGCAGGGTATGCTCAGACGTGAGTCCCTTGCTCACTTTGCCACTGGAATCAAGCAAGCCGGGCTGAAGACGGCTGTAATGCCAGAAACCGGTCCTCAGAAGCTTGTTTCTGGTCCAGGGAAGACATGGCTTGGCAGTTCGGGCTGGACTGTTCCCATGAGGCACAGGGTCAGACTGATTTGCATATAGCCATGTCTGAACTGGGGTGTCAGAGTGGGCTAAAGAACGGTGATGGATCAAACCCAGATCTTTTGACTGGGTGTGATTGTTTGATTGGTTCAGATGCTCTGTCCATCACCACCCCCTTTTGTACCGCTTTGGCCGCCATAAGTGTGGCAGGGTATGCTCAGATGTGAGTCCCTTGCTCACTTTGCCACTGGAATCAAGCAAGTCGGGCTGAAGACGGCTGTAATGCCAGAAACCGGTCCTCGGAAGCTTGTTTCCGGTCTAGGGAAGGCATGGCTTGGCCGTTCGGGCTGGACTGTTCCCATGAGGCACAAGGTCAGACTGATTTGCATATAGCCATGTCTGAACTGGTGTGGCAGAGTGGGCTAAAGAACGGTGATGGATCAAACCCAGATCTTTTGACTGGGTGTGAGTGTTTGATTGGTTCAGATGCCATGTCCATCACCACCCCCTTTTGTACCGCTTTGGCCGCCATAAGTGTGGCAGGGTATGCTCAGACGTGAGTCCCTTGCTCACTTTGCCACTGGAATCAAGCAAGCCGGGCTGAAGACGGCTGTAATGCCAGAAACCGGTCCTCGGAAGCTTGTTTCCGGTCCAGGGAAGGCATGGCTTGGCAGTTCGGGCTGGACTGTTCCGATGAGGCACAGGGTTAGACTGATTTGCATATAGCCATATTTGAACTGGGGTGGCAGAGTGGGCTAAAGAACGGTGATGGATCAAACCCAGATCTTTTGACTGGGTGTGAGTGTTTGATTGGTTCAGATGCTCTGTCCATCACCACCCCCTTTTGTACCGCTTTGGCCGCCATAAGTGTGGCAGGGTATGCTCAGATGTGAGTCCCTTGCTCACTTTGCCACTGGAATCAAGCAAGTCGGGCTGAAGACGGCTGTAATGCCAGAAACCGGTCCTCGGAAGCTTGTTTCCGGTCCAGGGAAGACATGGCTTGGCAGTTCGGGCTGGACTGTTCCCATGAGGCACAGGGTCAGACTGATTTGCATATAGCCATGTCTGAACTGGGGTGTCAGAGTGGGCTAAAGAACGGTGATGGATCAAACCCAGATCTTTTGACTGGGTGTGATTGTTTGATTGGTTCAGATGCTCTGTCCATCACCACCCCCTTTTGTACCGCTTTGGCCGCCATAAGTGTGGCAGGGTATGCTCAGACGTGAGTCCCTTGCTCACTTTGCCACTGGAATCAAGCAAGCCGGGCTGAAGACGGCTGTAATGCCAGAAACCGGTCCTCGGAAGCTTGTTTCCGGTCCAGGGAAGGCATGGCTTGGCCGTTCGGGCTGGACTGTTCCCATGAGGCACAAGGTCAGACTGATTTGCATATAGCCATGTCTGAACTGGTGTGGCAGAGTGGGCTAAAGAACGGTGATGGATCAAACCCAGATCTTTTGACTGGGTGTGAGTGTTTGATTGGTTCAGATGCCATGTCCATAACCACCCCCTTTTGTACCGCTTTGGCCGCCATAAGTGTGGCAGGGTATGCTCAGACGTGAGTCCCTTGCTCACTTTGCCACTGGAATCAAGCAAGCCGGGCTGAAGACGGCTGTAATGCCAGAAACCGGTCCTCGGAAGCTTGTTTCCGGTCCAGGGAAGGCGTGGCTTGGCAGTTTGGGCTGGACTGTTCCCATGAGGCACAGGGTCAGACTGATTTGCATATAGCCATGTCTGAACTGGGGTGGCAGAGCGGGCTAAAGAACGGTGATGGATCAAACCCAGATCTTTTGACTGGGTGTGAGTGTTTGATTGGTTCAGATGCTCTGTCCATCACCACCCCCTTTTGTACCGCTTTGGCCGCCATAAGTGTGGCAGGGTATGCTCAGACGTGAGTCCCTTGCTCACTTTGCCACTGGAATCAAGCAAGCCGGGCTGAAGACGGCTGTAATGCCAGAAACCGGTCCTCGGAAGCTTGTTTCCGGTCCAGGGAAGACATGGCTTGGCAGTTCGGGCTGGACTGTTCCCATGAGGCACAGGGTCAGACTGATTTGCATATAGCCATGTCTGAACTGGGGTGTCAGAGTGGGCTAAAGAACGGTGATGGATCAAACCCAGATCTTTTGACTGGGTGTGATTGTTTGATTGGTTCAGATGCTCTGTCCATCACCACCCCCTTTTGTACCGCTTTGGCCGCCATAAGTGTGGCAGGGTATGTTCAGACGTGAGTCCCTTGCTCACTTTGCCACTGGAATCAAGCAAGCCGGGCTGAAGACGGCTGTAATGCCAGAAACTGGTCCTCGGAAGCTTGTTTCCGGTCCAAGGAAGGCGTGGCTTGGCAGTTTGGGCTGGACTGTTCCCATGAGGCACAGGGTCAGACTGATTTGCATATAGCCATGTCTGAACTGGGGTGGCAGAGCGGGCTAAAGAACGGTGATGGATCAAACCCAGATCTTTTGACTGGGTGTGAGTGTTTGATTGGTTCAGATGCTCTGTCCATCACCACCCCCTTTTGTACCGCTTTGGCCGCCATAAGTGTGGCAGGGTATGCTCAGACGTGAGTCCCTTGCTCACTTTGCCACTGGAATCAAGCAAGCCGGGCTGAAGACGGCTGTAATGCCAGAAACCGGTCCTCGGAAGCTTGTTTCCGGTCCAGGGAAGACATGGCTTGGCAGTTCGGGCTGGACTGTTCCCATGAGGCACAGGGTCAGACTGATTTGCATATAGCCATGTCTGAACTGGGGTGTCAGAGTGGGCTAAAGAACGGTGATGGATCAAACCCAGATCTTTTGACTGGGTGTGATTGTTTGATTGGTTCAGATGCTCTGTCCATCACCACCCCCTTTTGTACCGCTTTGGCCGCCATAAGTGTGGCAGGGTATGCTCAGACGTGAGTCCCTTGCTCACTTTGCCACTGGAATCAAGCAAGCCGGGCTGAAGACGGCTGTAATGCCAGAAACCGGTCCTCGGAAGCTTGTTTCCGGTCCAGGGAAGGCATGGCTTGGCCGTTCGGGCTGGACTGTTCCCATGAGGCACAAGGTCAGACTGATTTGCATATAGCCATGTCTGAACTGGTGTGGCAGAGTGGGCTAAAGAACGGTGATGGATCAAACCCAGATCTTTTGACTGGGTGTGAGTGTTTGATTGGTTCAGATGCCATGTCCATAACCACCCCCTTTTGTACCGCTTTGGCCGCCATAAGTGTGGCAGGGTATGCTCAGACGTGAGTCCCTTGCTCACTTTGCCACTGGAATCAAGCAAGCCGGGCTGAAGACGGCTGTAATGCCAGAAACCGGTCCTCGGAAGCTTGTTTCCGGTCCAGGGAAGGCATGGCTTGGCAGTTCGGGCTGGACTGTTCCCATGAGGCACAGGGTCAGACTGATTTGCATATAGCCATGTCTGAACTGGGGTGGCAGAGTGGGCTAAAGAACGGTGATGGATCAAACCCAGATCTTTTGACTGGGTGTGAGTGTTTGATTGGTTCAGATGCTCTGTCCATCACCACCCCCTTTTGTACCGCTTTGGCCGCCATAAGTGAGGCAGGGTATGCTCAGACGTGAGTCCCTTGCTCACTTTGCCACTGGAATCAAGCAAGCCGGGCTGAAGACGGCTGTAATGCCAGAAACCGGTCCTCGGAAGCTTGTTTCCGGTCCAGGGAAGGCATGGCTTGGCAGTTCGGGCTGGACTGTTCCCATGAGGCACAGGGTCAGACTGATTTGCATATAGCCATGTCTGAACTGGGGTGGCAGAGTGGGCTAAAGAACGGTGATGGATCAAACCCAGATCTTTTGACTGGGTGTGAGTGTTTGATTGGTTCAGATGCTCTGTCCATCACCACCCCCTTTTGTACTGCTTTGGCCTCCATAAGTGTGGCAGGGTATGCTCAGACGTGAGTCCCTTGCTCACTTTGCCACTGGAATCAGGCAAGCCGGGCTGAAGACGGCTTTAATGCCAGAAACCAGTCCTCGGAAGCTTGTTTCCGGTCCAGGGAAGGCGTGGCTTGGCAGTTCGGGCTGGACTGTTCCCATGAGGCACAGGGTCAGACTGATTTGCATATAGCCATGTCTGAACTGGGGTGGCAGAGTGGGCTAAAGAACGGTGATGGATCAAACCCAGATCTTTTGACTGGGTGTGAGGGTTTGATTGGTTCAGATGCTCTGTCCATCACCACCCCCTTTTGTACCGCTTTGGCCGCCATAAGTGAGGCAGGGTATGCTCAGACGTGAGTCCCTTGCTCACTTTGCCACTGGAATCAAGCAAGCCGGGCTGAAGACGGCTGTAATGCCAGAAACCGGTCCTCGGAAGCTTGTTTCCGGTCCAGGGAAGGCATGGCTTGGCAGTTCGGGCTGGACTGTTCCGATGAGACACAGGGTTAGACTGATTTGCATATAGCCATGTTTGAACTGGGGTGGCAGAGTGGGCTAAAGAACGGTGATGGATCAAACCCAGATCTTTTGACTGGGTGTGAGTGTTTGATTGGTTCAGATGCTCTGTCCATCACCACCCCATTTTGTACCGCTTTGGCCGCCATAAGTGTGGCAGGGTATGCTCAGACGTGAGTCCCTTGCTCACTTTGCCACTGGAATCAAGCAAGCCGGGCTGAAGACGGCTGTAATGCCAGAAACCGGTCCTCAGAAGCTTGTTTCTGGTCCAGGGAAGACATGGCTTGGCAGTTCGGGCTGGACTGTTCCCATGAGGCACAGGGTCAGACTGATTTGCATATAGCCATGTCTGAACTGGGGTGTCAGAGTGGGCTAAAGAACGGTGATGGATCAAACCCAGATCTTTTGACTGGGTGTGATTGTTTGATTGGTTCAGATGCTCTGTCCATCACCACCCCCTTTTGTACCGCTTTGGCCGCCATAAGTGTGGCAGGGTATGCTCAGATGTGAGTCCCTTGCTCACTTTGCCACTGGAATCAAGCAAGTCGGGCTGAAGACGGCTGTAATGCCAGAAACCGGTCCTCGGAAGCTTGTTTCCGGTCTAGGGAAGGCATGGCTTGGCCGTTCGGGCTGGACTGTTCCCATGAGGCACAAGGTCAGACTGATTTGCATATAGCAATGTCTGAACTGGTGTGGCAGAGTGGGCTAAAGAACGGTGATGGATCAAACCCAGATCTTTTGACTGGGTGTGAGTGTTTGATTGGTTCAGATGCCATGTCCATCACCACCCCCTTTTGTACCGCTTTGGCCGCCATAAGTGTGGCAGGGTATGCTCAGACGTGAGTCCCTTGCTCACTTTGCCACTGGAATCAAGCAAGCCGGGCTGAAGACGGCTGTAATGCCAGAAACCGGTCCTCGGAAGCTTGTTTCCGGTCCAGGGAAGGCATGGCTTGGCAGTTCGGGCTGGACTGTTCCGATGAGGCACAGGGTTAGACTGATTTGCATATAGCCATATTTGAACTGGGGTGGCAGAGTGGGCTAAAGAACGGTGATGGATCAAACCCAGATCTTTTGACTGGGTGTGAGTGTTTGATTGGTTCAGATGCTCTGTCCATCACCACCCCCTTTTGTACCGCTTTGGCCGCCATAAGTGTGGCAGGGTATGCTCAGACGTGAGTCCCTTGCTCACTTTGCCACTGGAATCAAGCAAGCCGGGCTGAAGACGGCTGTAATGCCAGAAACCGGTCCTCGGAAGCTTGTTTCCGGTCCAGGGAAGACATGGCTTGGCAGTTCGGGCTGGACTGTTCCCATGAGGCACAGGGTCAGACTGATTTGCATATAGCCATGTCTGAACTGGGGTGTCAGAGTGGGCTAAAGAACGGTGATGGATCAAACCCAGATCTTTTGACTGGGTGTGATTGTTTGATTGGTTCAGATGCTCTGTCCATCACCACCCCCTTTTGTACCGCTTTGGCCGCCATAAGTGTGGCAGGGTATGCTCAGACGTGAGTCCCTTGCTCACTTTGCCACTGGAATCAAGCAAGCCGGGCTGAAGACGGCTGTAATGCCAGAAACCGGTCCTCGGAAGCTTGTTTCCGGTCCAGGGAAGGCATGGCTTGGCCGTTCGGGCTGGACTGTTCCCATGAGGCACAAGGTCAGACTGATTTGCATATAGCCATGTCTGAACTGGTGTGGCAGAGTGGGCTAAAGAACGGTGATGGATCAAACCCAGATCTTTTGACTGGGTGTGAGTGTTTGATTGGTTCAGATGCCATGTCCATAACCACCCCCTTTTGTACCGCTTTGGCCGCCATAAGTGTGGCAGGGTATGCTCAGACGTGAGTCCCTTGCTCACTTTGCCACTGGAATCAAGCAAGCCGGGCTGAAGACGGCTGTAATGCCAGAAACCGGTCCTCGGAAGCTTGTTTCCGGTCCAGGGAAGGCATGGCTTGGCAGTTCGGGCTGGACTGTTCCCATGAGGCACAGGGTCGGACTGATTTGCATATAGCCATGTCTGAACTGGGGTGGCAGAGTGGGCTAAAGAACGGTGATGGATCAAACCCAGAACTTTTGACTGGGTGTGAGTGTTTGATTGGTTCAGATGCTCTGTCCATCACCACCCCTTTTTGTACCGCTTTGGCCGCCATAAGTGTGGCAGGGTATGTTCAGACGTGAGTCCCTTGCTCACTTTGCCACTGGAATCAAGCAAGCCGGGCTGAAGACGGCTGTAATGCCAGAAACTGGTCCTCGGAAGCTTGTTTCCGGTCCAA
This sequence comes from Lissotriton helveticus, assembly GCF_964261635.1. NCBI lineage: Eukaryota > Metazoa > Chordata > Amphibia > Caudata > Salamandridae > Lissotriton > Lissotriton helveticus. The sequence goes on from NC_136068.1 coordinate 1,796,316,452, forward strand.
GGAAGGCGTGGCTTGGCAGTTTGGGCTGGACTGTTCCCATGAGGCACAGGGTCAGACTGATTTGCATATAGCCATGTCTGAACTGGGGTGGCAGAGTGGGCTAAAGAACGGTGATGGATCAAACCCAGATCTTTTGACTGGGTGTGAGTGTTTGATTGGTTCAGATGCTCTGTCCATCACCACCCCCTTTTGTACCGCTTTGGCCGCCATAAGTGTGGCAGGGTATGCTCAGACGTGAGTCCCTTGCTCACTTTGCCACTGGAATCAAGCAAGCCGGGCTGAAGACGGCTGTAATGCCAGAAACCGGTCCTCGGAAGCTTGTTTCCGGTCCAGGGAAGACATGGCTTGGCAGTTCGGGCTGGACTGTTCCCATGAGGCACAGGGTCAGACTGATTTGCATATAGCCATGTCTGAACTGGGGTGTCAGAGTGGGCTAAAGAACGGTGATGGATCAAACCCAGATCTTTTGACTGGGTGTGATTGTTTGATTGGTTCAGATGCTCTGTCCATCACCACCCCCTTTTGTACCGCTTTGGCCGCCATAAGTGTGGCAGGGTATGCTCAGACGTGAGTCCCTTGCTCACTTTGCCACTGGAATCAAGCAAGCCGGGCTGAAGACGGCTGTAATGCCAGAAACCGGTCCTCGGAAGCTTGTTTCCGGTCCAGGGAAGGCATGGCTTGGCCGTTCGGGCTGGACTGTTCCCATGAGGCACAAGGTCAGACTGATTTGCATATAGCCATGTCTGAACTGGTGTGGCAGAGTGGGCTAAAGAACGGTGATGGATCAAACCCAGATCTTTTGACTGGGTGTGAGTGTTTGATTGGTTCAGATGCCATGTCCATAACCACCCCCTTTTGTACCGCTTTGGCCGCCATAAGTGTGGCAGGGTATGCTCAGACGTGAGTCCCTTGCTCACTTTGCCACTGGAATCAAGCAAGCCGGGCTGAAGACGGCTGTAATGCCAGAAACCGGTCCTCGGAAGCTTGTTTCCGGTCCAGGGAAGGCATGGCTTGGCAGTTCGGGCTGGACTGTTCCCATGAGGCACAGGGTCAGACTGATTTGCATATAGCCATGTCTGAACTGGGGTGGCAGAGTGGGCTAAAGAACGGTGATGGATCAAACCCATATCTTTTGACTGGGTGTGAGTGTTTGATTGGTTCAGATGCTCTGTCCATCACCACCCCCTTTTGTACCGCTTTGGCCGCCATAAGTGAGGCAGGGTATGCTCAGACGTGAGTCCCTTGCTCACTTTGCCACTGGAATCAAGCAAGCCGGGCTGAAGACGGCTGTAATGCCAGAAACCGGTCCTCGGAAGCTTGTTTCCGGTCCAGGGAAGGCATGGCTTGGCAGTTCGGGCTGGACTGTTCCCATGAGGCACAGGGTCAGACTGATTTGCATATAGCCATGTCTGAACTGGGGTGGCAGAGTGGGCTAAAGAACGGTGATGGATCAAACCCAGATCTTTTGACTGGGTGTGAGTGTTTGATTGGTTCAGATGCTCTGTCCATCACCACCCCCTTTTGTACTGCTTTGGCCGCCATAAGTGTGGCAGGGTATGCTCAGACGTGAGTCCCTTGCTCACTTTGCCACTGGAATCAGGCAAGCCGGGCTGAAGACGGCTTTAATGCCAGAAACCAGTCCTCGGAAGCTTGTTTCCGGTCCAGGGAAGGCGTGGCTTGGCAGTTCGGGCTGGACTGTTCCCATGAGGCACAGGGTCAGACTGATTTGCATATAGCCATGTCTGAACTGGGGTGGCAGAGTGGGCTAAAGAACGGTGATGGATCAAACCCAGATCTTTTGACTGGGTGTGAGGGTTTGATTGGTTCAGATGCTCTGTCCATCACCACCCCCTTTTGTACAGTTTTGGCCACCATAAGTGTGGCAGGGTATGCTCAGACGTGAGTCCCTTGCTCACTTTGCCACTGGAATCAAGCAAGCCGGGCTGAAGACGGCTGAAATTCCAGAAACTGGTCCTCGGAAGCTTGTTTCCGGTCCAGGGAAGGCATGGCTTGGCAGTTCGGGCTGGACTGTTCCCATGAGGCACAGGGTCAGACTGATTTGCATATAGCCATGTCTGAACTGGGGTGTCAGAGTGGGCTAAAGAACGGTGATGGATCAAACCCAGATCTTTTGACTGGGTGTGATTGTTTGATTGGTTCAGATGCTCTGTCCATCACCACCCCCTTTTGTACCGCTTTGGCCGCCATAAGTGTGGCAGGGTATGCTCAGATGTGAGTCCCTTGCTCACTTTGCCACTGGAATCAAGCAAGTCGGGCTGAAGACGGCTGTAATGCCAGAAACCGGTCCTCGGAAGCTTGTTTCCGGTCTTTGAAAGGCATGGCTTGGCCGTTCGGGCTGGACTGTTCCCATGAGGCACAAGGTCAGACTGATTTGCATATAGCCATGTCTGAACTGGTGTGGCAGAGTGGGCTAAAGAACGGTGATGGATCAAACCCAGATCTTTTGACTGGGTGTGAGTGTTTGATTGGTTCAGATGCCATGTCCATCACCACCCCCTTTTGTACCGCTTTGGCCGCCATAAGTGTGGCAGGGTATGCTCAGACGTGAGTCCCTTGCTCACTTTGCCACTGGAATCAAGCAAGCCGGGCTGAAGACGGCTGTAATGCCAGAAACCGGTCCTCGGAAGCTTGTTTCCGGTCCAGGGAAGGCATGGCTTGGCAGTTCGGGCTGGACTGTTCCGATGAGGCACAGGGTTAGACTGATTTGCATATAGCCATATTTGAACTGGGGTGGCAGAGTGGGCTAAAGAACGGTGATGGATCAAACCCAGATCTTTTGACTGGGTGTGAGTGTTTGATTGGTTCAGATGCTCTGTCCATCACCACCCCCTTTTGTACCGCTTTGGCCGCCATAAGTGTGGCAGGGTATGCTCAGACGTGAGTCCCTTGCTCACTTTGCCACTGGAATCAAGCAAGCCGGGCTGAAGACGGCTGTAATGCCAGAAACCGGTCCTCGGAAGCTTGTTTCCGGTCCAGGGAAGACATGGCTTGGCAGTTCCGGCTGGACTGTTCCCATGAGGCACAGGGTCAGACTGATTTGCATATAGCCATGTCTGAACTGGGGTGTCAGAGTGGGCTAAAGAACGGTGATGGATCAAACCCAGATCTTTTGACTGGGTGTGATTGTTTGATTGGTTCAGATGCTCTGTCCATCACCACCCCCTTTTGTACCGCTTTGGCCGCCATAAGTGTGGCAGGGTATGCTCAGACGTGAGTCCCTTGCTCACTTTGCCACTGGAATCAAGCAAGCCGGGCTGAAGACGGCTGTAATGCCAGAAACCGGTCCTCGGAAGCTTGTTTCCGGTCCAGGGAAGGCATGGCTTGGCCGTTCGGGCTGGACTGTTCCCATGAGGCACAAGGTCAGACTGATTTGCATATAGCCATGTCTGAACTGGTGTGGCAGAGTGGGCTAAAGAACGGTGATGGATCAAACCCAGATCTTTTGACTGGGTGTGAGTGTTTGATTGGTTCAGATGCCATGTCCATAACCACCCCCTTTTGTACCGCTTTGGCCGCCATAAGTGTGGCAGGGTATGCTCAGACGTGAGTCCCTTGCTCACTTTGCCACTGGAATCAAGCAAGCCGGGCTGAAGACGGCTGTAATGCCAGAAACCGGTCCTCGGAAGCTTGTTTCCGGTCCAGGGAAGGCATGGCTTGGCAGTTCGGGCTGGACTGTTCCCATGAGGCACAGGGTCAGACTGATTTGCATATAGCCATGTCTGAACTGGGGTGGCAGAGTGGGCTAAAGAACGGTGATGGATCAAACCCAGAACTTTTGACTGGGTGTGAGTGTTTGATTGGTTCAGATGCTCTGTCCATCACCACCCCTTTTTGTACCGCTTTGGCCGCCATAAGTGTGGCAGGGTATGTTCAGACGTGAGTCCCTTGCTCACTTTGCCACTGGAATCAAGCAAGCCGGGCTGAAGACGGCTGTAATGCCAGAAACTGGTCCTCAGAAGCTTGTTTCCGGTCCAAGGAAGGCGTGGCTTGGCAGTTTGGGCTGGACTGTTCCCATGAGGCACAGGGTCAGACTGATTTGCATATAGCCATGTCTGAACTGGGGTGGCAGAGTGGGCTAAAGAACGGTGATGGATCAAACCCAGATCTTTTGACTGGGTGTGAGTGTTTGATTGGTTCAGATGCTCTGTCCATCACCACCCCCTTTTGTACCGCTTTGGCCGCCATAAGTGTGGCAGGGTATGCTCAGACGTGAGTCCCTTGCTCACTTTGCCACTGGAATCAAGCAAGCCGGGCTGAAGACGGCTGTAATGCCAGAAACCGGTCCTCGGAAGCTTGTTTCCGGTCCAGGGAAGACATGGCTTGGCAGTTCGGGCTGGACTGTTCCCATGAGGCACAGGGTCAGACTGATTTGCATATAGCCATGTCTGAACTGGGGTGTCAGAGTGGGCTAAAGAACGGTGATGGATCAAACCCAGATCTTTTGACTGGGTGTGATTGTTTGATTGGTTCAGATGCTCTGTCCATCACCACCCCCTTTTGTACCGCTTTGGCCGCCATAAGTGTGGCAGGGTATGCTCAGACGTGAGTCCCTTGCTCACTTTGCCACTGGAATCAAGCAAGCCGGGCTGAAGACGGCTGTAATGCCAGAAAGCGGTCCTCGGAAGCTTGTTTCCGGTCCAGGGAAGGCATGGCTTGGCCGTTCGGGCTGGACTGTTCCCATGAGGCACAAGGTCAGACTGATTTGCATATAGCCATGTCTGAACTGGTGTGGCAGAGTGGGCTAAAGAACGGTGATGGATCAAACCCAGATCTTTTGACTGGGTGTGAGTGTTTGATTGGTTCAGATGCCATGTCCATAACCACCCCCTTTTGTACCGCTTTGGCCGCCATAAGTGTGGCAGGGTATGCTCAGACGTGAGTCCCTTGCTCACTTTGCCACTGGAATCAAGCAAGCCGGGCTGAAGACGGCTGTAATGCCAGAAACCGGTCCTCGGAAGCTTGTTTCCGGTCCAGGGAAGGCATGGCTTGGCAGTTCGGGCTGGACTGTTCCCATGAGGCACAGGGTCAGACTGATTTGCATATAGCCATGTCTGAACTGGGGTGGCAGAGTGGGCTAAAGAACGGTGATGGATTAAACCCAGATCTTTTGACTGGGTGTGAGTGTTTGATTGGTTCAGATGCTCTGTCCATCACCACCCCCTTTTGTACCGCTTTGGCCGCCATAAGTGAGGCAGGGTATGCTCAGACGTGAGTCCCTTGCTCACTTTGCCACTGGAATCAAGCAAGCCGGGCTGAAGACGGCTGTAATGCCAGAAACCGGTCCTAGGAAGCTTGTTTCCGGTCCAGGGAAGGCATGGCTTGGCAGTTCGGGCTGGACTGTTCCCATGAGGCACAGGGTCAGACTGATTTGCATATAGCCATGTCTGAACTGGGGTGGCAGAGTGGGCTAAAGAACGGTGATGGATCAAACCCAGATCTTTTGACTGGGTGTGAGTGTTTGATTGGTTCAGATGCTCTGTCCATCACCACCCCCTTTTGTACAGTTTTGGCCACCATAAGTGTGGCAGGGTATGCTCAGACGTGAGTCCCTTGCTCACTTTGCCACTGGAATCAAGCAAGCCGGGCTGAAGACGGCTGAAATTCCAGAAACCGGTCCTCGGAAGCTTGTTTCCGGTCCAGGGAAGGCATGGCTTGGCAGTTCGGGCTGGACTGTTCCCATGAGGCACAGGGTCAGACTGATTTGCATATAGCCATGTCTGAACTGGGGTGTCAGAGTGGGCTAAAGAACGGTGATGGATCAAACCCAGATCTTTTGACTGGGTGTGATTGTTTGATTGGTTCAGATGCTCTGTCCATCACCACCCCCTTTTGTACCGCTTTGGCCGCCATAAGTGTGGCAGGGTATGCTCAGATGTGAGTCCCTTGCTCACTTTGCCACTGGAATCAAGCAAGTCGGGCTGAAGACGGCTGTAATGCCAGAAACCGGTCCTCGGAAGCTTGTTTCCGGTATAGGGAAGGCATGGCTTGGCCGTTCGGGCTGGACTGTTCCCATGAGGCACAAGGTCAGACTGATTTGCATATAGCCATGTCTGAACTGGTGTGGCAGAGTGGGCTAAAGAACGGTGATGGATCAAACCCAGATCTTTTGACTGGGTGTGAGTGTTTGATTGGTTCAGATGCCATGTCCATCACCACCCCCTTTTGTACCGCTTTGGCCGCCATAAGTGTGGCAGGGTATGCTCAGACGTGAGTCCCTTGCTCACTTTGCCACTGGAATCAAGCAAGCCGGGCTGAAGACGGCTGTAATGCCAGAAACCGGTCCTCGGAAGCTTGTTTCCGGTCCAGGGAAGGCATGGCTTGGCAGTTCGGGCTGGACTGTTCCGATGAGGCACAGGGTTAGACTGATTTGCATATAGCCATATTTGAACTGGGGTGGCAGAGTGGGCTAAAGAACGGTGATGGATCAAACCCAGATCTTTTGACTGGGTGTGAGTGTTTGATTGGTTCAGATGCTCTGTCCATCACCACCCCCTTTTGTACCGCTTTGGCCGCCATAAGTGTGGCAGGGTATGCTCAGACGTGAGTCCCTTGCTCACTTTGCCACTGGAATCAAGCAAGCCGGGCTGAAGACGGCTGTAATGCCAGAAACCGGTCCTCGGAAGCTTGTTTCCGGTCCAGGGAAGGCATGGCTTGGCCGTTCGGGCTGGACTGTTCCCATGAGGCACAAGGTCAGACTGATTTGCATATAGCCATGTCTGAACTGGTGTGGCAGAGTGGGCTAAAGAACGGTGATGGATCAAACCCAGATCTTTTGACTGGGTGTGAGTGTTTGATTGGTTCAGATGCCATGTCCATAACCACCCCCTTTTGTACCGCTTTGGCCGCCATAAGTGTGGCAGGGTATGCTCAGACGTGAGTCCCTTGCTCACTTTGCCACTGGAATCAAGCAAGCCAAGCTGAAGACGGCTGTAATGCCAGAAACCGGTCCTCGGAAGCTTGTTTCCGGTCCAGGGAAGGCATGGCTTGGCAGTTCGGGCTGGACTGTTCCCATGAGGCACAGGGTCAGACTGATTTGCATATAGCCATGTCTGAACTGGGGTGGCAGAGTGGGCTAAAGAACGGTGATGGATCAAACCCAGAACTTTTGACTGGGTGTGAGTGTTTGATTGGTTCAGATGCTCTGTCCATCACCACCCCTTTTTGTACCGCTTTGGCCGCCATAAGTGTGGCAGGGTATGTTCAGACATGAGTCCCTTGCTCACTTTGCCACTGGAATCAAGCAAGCCGGGCTGAAGACGGCTGTAATGCCAGAAACTGGTCCTCAGAAGCTTGTTTCCGGTCCAAGGAAGGCGTGGCTTGGCAGTTTGGGCTGGACTGTTCCCATGAGGCACAGGGTCAGACGGATTTGCATATAGCCATGTCTGAACTGGGGTGGCAGAGTGGGCTAAAGAACGGTGATGGATCAAACCCAGATCTTTTGACTGGGTGTGAGTGTTTGATTGGTTCAGATGCTCTGTCCATCACCACCCCCTTTTGTACCGCTTTGGCCGCCATAAGTGTGGCAGGGTATGCTCAGACGTGAGTCCCTTGCTCACTTTGCCACTGGAATCAAGCAAGCCGGGCTGAAGACGGCTGTAATGCCAGAAACCGGTCCTCGGAAGCTTGTTTCCGGTCCAGGGAAGACATGGCTTGGCAGTTCGGGCTGGACTGTTCCCATGAGGCACAGGGTCAGACTGATTTGCATATAGCCATGTCTGAACTGGGGTGTCAGAGTGGGCTAAAGAACGGTGATGGATCAAACCCAGATCTTTTGACTGGGTGTGATTGTTTGATTGGTTCAGATGCTCTGTCCATCACCACCCCCTTTTGTACCGCTTTGGCCGCCATAAGTGTGGCAGGGTATGCTCAGACGTGAGTCCCTTGCTCACTTTGCCACTGGAATCAAGCAAGCCGGGCTGAAGACGGCTGTAATGCCAGAAACCAGTCCTCGGAAGCTTGTTTCCGGTCCAGGGAAGGCATGGCTTGGCCGTTCGGGCTGGACTGTTCCCATGAGGCACAAGGTCAGACTGATTTGCATATAGCCATGTCTGAACTGGTGTGGCAGAGTAGGCTAAAGAACGGTGATGGATCAAACCCAGATCTTTTGACTGGGTGTGAGTGTTTGATTGGTTCAGATGCCATGTCCATAACCACCCCCTTTTGTCCCGCTTTGGCCGCCATAAGTGTGGCAGGGTATGCTCAGACGTGAGTCCCTTGCTCACTTTGCCACTGGAATCAAGCAAGCCGGGCTGAAGACGGCTGTAATGCCAGAAACCGGTCCTCGGAAGCTTGTTTCCGGTCCAGGGAAGGCATGGCTTGGCAGTTCGGGCTGGACTGTTCCCATGAGGCACAGGGTCAGACTGATTTGCATATAGCCATGTCTGAACTGGGGTGGCAGAGTGGGCTAAAGAACGGTGATGGATCAAACCCAGATCTTTTGACTGGGTGTGAGTGTTTGATTGGTTCAGATGCTCTGTCCATCACCACCCCCTTTTGTACCGCTTTGGCCGCCATAAGTGAGGCAGGGTATGCTCAGACGTGAGTCCCTTGCTCACTTTGCCACTGGAATCAAGCAAGCCGGGCTGAAGACGGCTGTAATGCCAGAAACCGGTCCTCGGAAGCTTGTTTCCGGTCCAGGGAAGGCATGGCTTGGCAGTTCGGGCTGGACTGTTCCCATGAGGCACAGGGTCAGACTGATTTGCATATAGCCATGTCTGAACTGGGGTGGCAGAGTGGGCTAAAGAACGGTGATGGATCAAACCCAGATCTTTTGACTGGGTGTGAGTGTTTGATTGGTTCAGATGCTCTGTCCATCACCACCCCCTTTTGTACTGCTTTGGCCGCCATAAGTGTGGCAGGGTATGCTCAGACGTGAGTCCCTTGCTCACTTTGCCACTGGAATCAGGCAAGCCGGGCTGAAGACGGCTTTAATGCCAGAAACCAGTCCTCGGAAGCTTGTTTCCGGTCCAGGGAAGGCGTGGCTTGGCAGTTCGGGCTGTACTGTTCCCATGAGGCACAGGGTCAGACTGATTTGCATATAGCCATGTCTGAACTGGGGTGGCAGAGTGGGCTAAAGAACGGTGATGGATCAAACCCAGATCTTTTGACTGGGTGTGAGGGTTTGATTGGTTCAGATGCTCTGTCCATCACCACCCCCTTTTGTACAGTTTTGGCCACCATAAGTGTGGCAGGGTATGCTCAGACGTGAGTCCCTTGCTCACTTTGCCACTGGAATCAAGCAAGCCGGGCTGAAGACGGCTGAAATTCCAGAAACCGGTCCTCGGAAGCTTGTTTCCGGTCCAGGGAAGGCATGGCTTGGCAGTTCGGGCTGGACTGTTCCCATGAGGCACAGGGTCAGACTGATTTGCATATAGCCATGTCTGAACTGGGGTGTCAGAGTGGGCTAAAGAACGGTGATGGATCAAACCCAGATCTTTTGACTGGGTGTGATTGTTTGATTGGTTCAGATGCTCTGTCCATCACCACCCCCTTTTGTACCGCTTTGGCCGCCATAAGTGTGGCAGGGTATGCTCAGATGTGAGTCCCTTGCTCACTTTGCCACTGGAATCAAGCAAGTCGGGCTGAAGACGGCTGTAATGCCAGAAACCGGTCCTCGGAAGCTTGTTTCCGGTCTAGGGAAGGCATGGCTTGGCCGTTCGGGCTGGACTGTTCCCATGAGGCACAAGGTCAGACTGATTTGCATATAGCCATGTCTGAACTGGTGTGGCAGAGTGGGCTAAAGAACGGTGATGGGTCAAACCCAGATCTTTTGACTGGGTGTGAGTGTTTGATTGGTTCAGATGCCATGTCCATCACCACCCCCTTTTGTACCGCTTTGGCCGCCATAAGTGTGGCAGGGTATGCTCAGACGTGAGTCCCTTGCTCACTTTGCCACTGGAATCAAGCAAGCCGGGCTGAAGACGGCTGTAATGCCAGAAACCGGTCCTCGGAAGCTTGTTTCCGGTCCAGGGAAGGCATGGCTTGGCAGTTCGGGCTGGACTGTTCCGATGAGGCACAGGGTTAGACTGATTTGCATATAGCCATATTTGAACTGGGGTGGCAGAGTGGGCTAAAGAACGGTGATGGATCAAACCCAGATCTTTTGACTGGGTGTGAGTGTTTGATTGGTTCAGATGCTCTGTCCATCACCACCCCCTTTTGTACCGCTTTGGCCGCCATAAGTGTGGCAGGGTATGCTCAGACGTGAGTCCCTTGCTCACTTTGCCACTGGAATCAAGCAAGCCGGGCTGAAGACGGCTGTAATGCCAGAAACCGGTCCTCGGAAGCTTGTTTCCGGTCCAGGGAAGACATGGCTTGGCAGTTCGGGCTGGACTGTTCCCATGAGGCACAGGGTCAGACTGATTTGCATATAGCCATGTCTGAACTGGGGTGTCAGAGTGGGCTAAAGAACGGTGATGGATCAAACCCAGATCTTTTGACTGGGTGTGATTGTTTGATTGGTTCAGATGCTCTGTCCATCACCACCCCCTTTTGTACCGCTTTGGCCGCCATAAGTGTGGCAGGGTATGCTCAGACGTGAGTCCCTTGCTCACTTTGCCACTGGAATCAAGCAAGCCGGGCTGAAGACGGCTGTAATGCCAGAAACCGGTCCTCGGAAGCTTGTTTCCGGTCCAGGGAAGGCATGGCTTGGCCGTTCGGGCTGGACTGTTCCCATGAGGCACAAGGTCAGACTGATTTGCATATAGCCATGTCTGAACTGGTGTGGCAGAGTGGGCTAAAGAACGGTGATGGATCAAACCCAGATCTTTTGACTGGGTGTGAGTGTTTGATTGGTTCAGATGCCATGTCCATAACCACCCCCTTTTGTACTGCTTTGGCCGCCATAAGTGTGGCAGGGTATGCTCAGACGTGAGTCCCTTGCTCACTTTGCCACTGGAATCAAGCAAGCCGGGCTGAAGACGGCTGTAATGCCAGAAACCGGTCCTCGGAAGCTTGTTTCCGGTCCAGGGAAGGCATGGCTTGGCAGTTCGGGCTGGACTGTTCCCATGAGGCACAGGGTCAGACTGATTTGCATATAGCCATGTCTGAACTGGGGTGGCAGAGTGGGCTAAAGAACGGTGATGGATCAAACCCAGAACTTTTGACTGGGTGTGAGTGTTTGATTGGTTCAGATGCTCTGTCCATCACCACCCCTTTTTGTACCGCTTTGGCCGCCATAAGTGTGGCAGGGTATGTTCAGACGTGAGTCCCTTGCTCACTTTGCCACTGGAATCAAGCAAGCCGGGCTGAAGACGGCTGTAATGCCAGAAACTGGTCCTCAGAAGCTTGTTTCCGGTCCAAGGAAGGCGTGGCTTGGCAGTTTGGGCTGGACTGTTCCCATGAGGCACAGGGTCAGACTGATTTGCATATAGCCATGTCTGAACTGGGGTGGCAGAGTGGGCTAAAGAACGGTGATGGATCAAACCCAGATCTTTTGACTGGGTGTGAGTGTTTGATTGGTTCAGATGCTCTGTCCATCACCACCCCCTTTTGTACCGCTTTGGTAGCCATAAGTGTGGCAGGGTATGCTCAGACGTGAGTCCCTTGCTCACTTTGCCACTGGAATCAAGCAAGCCGGGCTGAAGACGGCTGTAATGCCAGAAACCGGTCCTCGGAAGCTTGTTTCCGGTCCAGGGAAGACATGGCTTGGCAGTTCGGGCTGGACTGTTCCCATGAGGCACAGGGTCAGACTGATTTGCATATAGCCATGTCTGAACTGGGGTGTCAGAGTGGGCTAAAGAACGGTGATGGATCAAACCCAGATCTTTTGACTGGGTGTGATTGTTTGATTGGTTCAGATGCTCTGTCCATCACCACCCCCTTTTGTACCGCTTTGGCCGCCATAAGTGTGGCAGGGTATGCTCAGACGTGAGTCCCTTGCTCACTTTGCCACTGGAATCAAGCAAGCCGGGCTGAAGACGGCTGTAATGCCAGAAACCGGTCCTCGGAAGCTTGTTTCCGGTCCAGGGAAGGCATGGCTTGGCCGTTCGGGCTGGACTGTTCCCATGAGGCACAAGGTCAGACTGATTTGCATATAGCCATGTCTGAACTGGTGTGGCAGAGTGGGCTAAAGAACGGTGATGGATCAAACCCAGATCTTTTGACTGGGTGTGAGTGTTTGATTGGTTCAGATGCCATGTCCATAACCACCCCCTTTTGTACCGCTTTGGCCGCCATAAGTGTGGCAGGGTATGCTCAGACGTGAGTCCCTTGCTCACTTTGCCACTGGAATCAAGCAAGCCGGGCTGAAGACGGCTGTAATGCCAGAAACCGGTCCTCGGAAGCTTGTTTCCGGTCCAGGGAAGGCATGGCTTGGCAGTTCGGGCTGGACTGTTCCCATGAGGCACAGGGTCAGACTGATTTGCATATAGCCATGTCTGAACTGGGGTGGCAGAGTGGGCTAAAGAACGGTGATGGATCAAACCCAGATCTTTTGACTGGGTGTGAGTGTTTGATTGGTTCAGATGCTCTGTCCATCACCACCCCCTTTTGTACCGCTTTGGCCGCCATAAGTGAGGCAGGGTATGCTCAGACGTGAGTCCCTTGCTCACTTTGCCACTGGAATCAAGCAAGCCGGGCTGAAGACGGCTGTAATGCCAGAAACCGGTCCTCGGAAGCTTGTTTCCGGTCCAGGGAAGGCATGGCTTGGCAGTTCGGGCTGGACTGTTCCCATGAGGCACAGGGTCAGACTGATTTGCATATAGCCATGTCTGAACTGGGGTGGCAGAGTGGGCTAAAGAACGGTGATGGATCAAACCCAGATCTTTTGACTGGGTGTGAGTGTTTGATTGGTTCAGATGCTCTGTCCATCACCACCCCCTTTTGTACTGCTTTGGCCGCCATAAGTGTGGCAGGGTATGCTCAGACGTGAGTCCCTTGCTCACTTTGCCACTGGAATCAGGCAAGCCGGGCTGAAGACGGCTTTAATGCCAGAAACCAGTCCTCGGAAGCTTGTTTCCGGTCCAGGGAAGGCGTGGCTTGGCAGTTCGGGCTGGACTGTTCCCATGAGGCACAGGGTCAGACTGATTTGCATATAGCCATGTCTGAACTGGGGTGGCAGAGTGGGCTAAAGAACGGTGATGGATCAAACCCAGATCTTTTGACTGGGTGTGAGGGTTTGATTGGTTCAGATGCTCTGTCCATCACCACCCCCTTTTGTACCGCTTTGGCCGCCATAAGTGTGGCAGGGTATGCTCAGACGTGAATCCCTTGCTCACTTTGCCACTGGAATCAAGCAAGCCGGGCTGAAGACGGCTGAAATTCCAGAAACCGGTCCTCGGAAGCTTGTTTCCGGTCCAGGGAAGGCATGGCTTGGCAGTTTGGGCTGGACTGTTCCCATGAGGCACAGGGTCAGACTGATTTGCATATAGCCATGTCTGAACTGGGGTGGCAGAGTGGGCTAAAGAAAGGTGATGGATCAAACCCAGCTCTTTTGACTGGGTGTGAGTGTTTGATTGGTTGAGATGCTCTGTCCATCACCACCCCCTTTTGTACTGCTTTGGCCGCCATAAGTGTGGCAGGGTATGCTCAGACGTGAGTCCCTTGCTCACTTTGCCACTGGAATCAGGCAAGCCGGGCTGAAGACGGCTTTAATGCCAGAAACCAGTCCTCGGAAGCTTGTTTCCGGTCCAGGGAAGGCGTGGCTTGGCAGTTCGGGCTGGACTGTTCCCATGAGGCACAGGGTCAGACTGATTTGCATATAGCCATGTCTGAACTGGGGTGGCAGAGTGGGCTAAAGAACGGTGATGGATCAAACCCAGATCTTTTGACTGGGTGTGAGGGTTTGATTGGTTCAGATGCTCTGTCCATCACCACCCCCTTTTGTACCGCTTTGGCCGCCATAAGTGAGGCAGGGTATGCTCAGACGTGAGTCCCTTGCTCACTTTGCCACTGGAATCAAGCAAGCCGGGCTGAAGACGGCTGTAATGCCAGAAACCGGTCCTCGGAAGCTTGTTTCCGGTCCAGGGAAGGCATGGCTTGGCAGTTCGGGCTGGACTGTTCCGATGAGGCACAGGGTTAGACTGATTTGCATATAGCCATGTTTGAACTGGGGTGGCAGAGTGGGCTAAAGAACGGTGATGGATCAAACCCAGATCTTTTGACTGGGTGTGAGTGTTTGATTGGTTCAGATGCTCTGTCCATCACCACCCCCTTTTGTACCGCTTTGGCCGCCATAAGTGTGGCAGGGTATGCTCAGACGTGAGTACCTTGCTCACTTTGCCACTGGAATCAAGCAAGCCGGTCTGAAGACGGCTGTAATGCCAGAAACCGGTCCTCGGAAGCTTGTTTCCGGTCCAGAGAAGACATGGCTTGGCAGTTCGGGCTGGACTGTTCCCATGAGGCACAGGGTCAGACTGATTTGCATATAGCCATGTCTGAACTGGGGTGTCAGAGTGGGCTAAAGAACGGTGATGGATCAAACCCAGATCTTTTGACTGGGTGTGATTGTTTGATTGGTTCAGATGCTCTGTCCATCACCACCCCCTTTTGTACCGCTTTGGCTGCCATAAGTGTGGCAGGGTATGCTCAGACGTGAGTCCCTTGCTCACTTTGCCACTGGAATCAAGCAAGCCGGGCTGAAGACGGCTGTAATGCCAGAAACCGGTCCTCGGAAGATTGTTTCCGGTCCAGGGAAGGCATGGCTTGGCCGTTCGGGCTGGACTGTTCCCATGAGGCACAAGGTCAGACTGATTTGCATATAGCCATGTCTGAACTGGTGTGGCAGAGTGGGCTAAAGAACGGTGATGGATCAAACCCAGATCTTTTGACTGGGTGTGAGTGTTTGATTGGTTCAGATGCTCTGTCCATCACCACCCCCTTTTGTACTGCTTTGGCCGCCATAAGTGTGGCAGGGTATGCTCAGACGTGAGTCCCTTGCTCACTTTGCCACTGGAATCAGGCAAGCCGGGCTGAAGACGGCTTTAATGCCAGAAACCAGTCCTCGGAAGCTTGTTTCCGGTCCAGGGAAGGCGTGGCTTGGCAGTTCGGGCTGGACTGTTCCCATGAGGCACAGGGTCAGACTGATTTGCATATAGCCATGTCTGAACTGGGGTGGCAGAGTGGGCTAAAGAACGGTGATGGATCAAACCCAGATCTTTTGACTGGGTGTGAGGGTTTGATTGGTTCAGATGCTCTGTCCATCACCACCCCCTTTTGTACCGCTTTGGCCGCCATAAGTGTGGCAGGGTATGCTCAGACGTGAGTCCCTTGCTCACTTTGCCACTGGAATCAAGCAAGCCGGGCTGAAGACGGCTGAAATTCCAGAAACCGGTCCTCGGAAGCTTGTTTCCGGTCCAGGGAAGGCATGGCTTGGCAGTTTGGGCTGGACTGTTCCCATGAGGCACAGGGTCAGACTGATTTGCATATAGCCATGTCTGAACTGGGGTGGCAGAGTGGGCTAAAGAAAGGTGATGGATCAAACCCAGCTCTTTTGACTGGGTGTGAGTGTTTGATTGGTTGAGATGCTCTGTCCATCACCACCCCCTTTTGTACTGCTTTGGCCGCCATAAGTGTGGCAGGGTATGCTCAGACGTGAGTCCCTTGCTCACTTTGCCACTGGAATCAGGCAAGCCGGGCTGAAGACGGCTTTAATGCCAGAAACCAGTCCTCGGAAGCTTGTTTCCGGTCCAGGGAAGGCGTGGCTTGGCAGTTCGGGCTGGACTGTTCCCATGAGGCACAGGGTCAGACTGATTTGCATATAGCCATGTCTGAACTGGGGTGGCAGAGTGGGCTAAAGAACGGTGATGGATCAAACCCAGATCTTTTGACTGGGTGTGAGGGTTTGATTGGTTCAGATGCTCTGTCCATCACCACCCCCTTTTGTACCGCTTTGGCCGCCATAAGTGAGGCAGGGTATGCTCAGACGTGAGTCCCTTGCTCACTTTGCCACTGGAATCAAGCAAGCCGGGCTGAAGACGGCTGTAATGCCAGAAACCGGTCCTCGGAAGCTTGTTTCCGGTCCAGGGAAGGCATGGCTTGGCAGTTCGGGCTGGACTGTTCCGATGAGGCACAGGGTTAGACTGATTTGCATATAGCCATGTTTGAACTGGGGTGGCAGAGTGGGCTAAAGAACGGTGATGGATCAAACCCAGATCTTTTGACTGGGTGTGAGTGTTTGATTGGTTCAGATGCTCTGTCCATCACCACCCCCTTTTGTACCGCTTTGGCCGCCATAAGTGTGGCAGGGTATGCTCAGACGTGAGTACCTTGCTCACTTTGCCACTGGAATCAAGCAAGCCGGGCTGAAGACGGCTGTAATGCCAGAAACCGGTCCTCGGAAGCTTGTTTCCGGTCCAGAGAAGACATGGCTTGGCAGTTCGGGCTGGACTGTTCCCATGAGGCACAGGGTCAGACTGATTTGCATATAGCCATGTCTGAACTGGGGTGTCAGAGTGGGCTAAAGAACGGTGATGGATCAAACCCAGATCTTTTGACTGGGTGTGATTGTTTGATTGGTTCAGATGCTCTGTCCATCACCACCCCCTTTTGTACCGCTTTGGCTGCCATAAGTGTGGCAGGGTATGCTCAGACGTGAGTCCCTTGCTCACTTTGCCACTGGAATCAAGCAAGCCGGGCTGAAGACGGCTGTAATGCCAGAAACCGGTCCTCGGAAGCTTGTTTCCGGTCCAGGGAAGGCATGGCTTGGCCGTTCGGGCTGGACTGTTCCCATGAGGCACAAGGTCAGACTGATTTGCATATAGCCATGTCTGAACTGGTGTGGCAGAGTGGGCTAAAGAACGGTGATGGATCAAACCCAGATCTTTTGACTGGGTGTGAGTGTTTGATTGGTTCAGATGCTCTGTCCATCACCACCCCTTTTGTACTGCTTTGGCCGCCATAAGTGTGGCAGGGTATGCTCAGACGTGAGTCCCTTGCTCACTTTGCCACTGGAATCAGGCAAGCTGGGCTGAAGACGGCTTTAATGCCAGAAACCAGTCCTCGGAAGCTTGCTTCCGGTCCAGGGAAGGCGTGGCTTGGCAGTTCGGGCTGGACTGTTCCCATGAGGCACAGGGTCAGACTGATTTGCATATAGCCATGTCTGAACTGGGGTGGCAGAGTGGGCTAAAGAACGGTGATGGATCAAACCCAGATCTTTTGACTGGGTGTGAGGGTTTGATTGGTTCAGATGCTCTGTCCATCACCACCTCTTTTGTACCGCTTTGGCCACCATAAGTGTGGCAGGGTATGCTCAGACGTGAGTCCCTTGCTCACTTTGCCACTGGAATCAAGCAAGCCGGGCTGAAGACGGCTGTAATGCCAGAAACCGGTCCTCGGAAGCTTGTTTCCGGTCCAGGGAAGGCATGCTTTGGCAGTTCGTGCTGGACTGTTCCCATGAGGCACAGGGTCAGAATGATTTGCATATAGCCATGTCTGAACTGGGGTGGCAGAGTGGGCTAAAGTACGGTGATGGATCAAACCCAGATCTTTTGACTGGGTGTGAGTGTTTGATTGGTTCAGATGCTCTGTCCATCACCACCCCCTTTTGTACCGCTTTGGCCGCCATAAGTGTGGCAGGGTATGCTCAGACGTGAGTCCCTTGCTCACTTTGCCACTGGAATCAAGCAAGCCGGCTGAAGACGGCTGTAATGCCAGAAACCGGTCCTCGGAAGCTTGTTTCCGGTCCAGGGAAGGCATGCTTTGGCAGTTCGGGCTGGACTGTTCCCATGAGGCACAGGGTCAGAATGATTTGCATATAGCCATGTCTGAACTGGGGTGGCAGAGTGGGCTAAAGAACGGTGATGGATCAAACCCAGATCTTTTGACTGGGTGTGAGTGTTTGATTGGTTCAGATGCTCTGTCCATCACCACCCCCTTTTGTACCGCTTTTATCGCCATAAGTGTGGCAGGGTATGCTCAGACGTGAGTCCCTTGCTGACTTTGCCACTGGAATCAAGCAAGCCGGGCTGAAGACGGCTGTAATGCCAGAAACCGGTCCTCGGAAGCTTGTTTCCGGTCCAAGGAAGGCATGGCTTGGCAGTTCGGGCTGGACTGTTCCCATGAGGCACAGGGTCAGACTGATTTGCATATAGCCATGTCTGAACTGGGGTGGCAGAGTGGGCTAAAGAACGGTGATGGATCAAACCCTGATCTTTTGACTGGGTGTGAGTGTTTGATTGGTTCAGATGCTCTGTCCATCACCACCCCCTTTTGTACCGCTTAGGCCGCCATAAGTGTGGCAGGGTATGCTCAGACGTGAGTCCCTTGCTCACTTTGCCACTGGAATCAAGCAAGCCGGGCTGAAGACGGCTGTAATGCCAGAAACCGGTCCTCGGAAGCTTGTTTCCGGTCCAGGGAAGGCATGGCTTGGCAGTTCGGGCTGGACTGTTCCGATGAGGCACAGGGTTAGATTGATTTGCATATAGCCATGTCTGAACTGGGGTGGCAGAGTGGGCTAAAGAACGGTTGTGAGAAGTTGGCCTGATATATGATGCTCACTAGTTCTATTGATCACCTTGTATCATGCCAAGCAACCCTTATGGTGCAGGTTGTAAAGTCAACCTTATAGACAAGCTATCCTAGGGGTAGCATGGACTAAGCAGTCTTAGGCTAAACTCTGTAAAGGCATGTGAAGCAAGCTGTTTTACCATACACAATCCCTTGAATACCAAATGAAAGGACACCACACAGATATATATTGAAAATATATATAGATTTATTACTACAAATATCCCTGATACCCTTTATGAGCACAGAAGCAAATGAGTTAAAACAAAACACAGTTTAAATACACAAAAGTTGCACAATATGGATGAGCCCTAGGGGCCACCTAAACCATATACTAAAATAGTGGTATAAGAACCACTATGGGGAAAGTGAAGAGGCCTAGGGCCTGGGGAATCGCTGGAGCTGTTCGGGACTAGCAGTGAAGAAGTCGGGAAAGGCCCGCAGGACTCGGGAGCAGTGCGGAAAGTGCACGCTTTACCAATGCAATGTCAATGGTGCGTAAAAAGTACAAAGTTAGTTAGGAAGGAACCTTCCGAGTGACCTAGAAAGCTGAAACTTGAGACACAGACACTAGAGGTGTGTACCAGTGTGGGAACACCGGCGGAGCTGAGTTACCTCACCCACAGGAAGCGGGTACATAGGGTCGAAGTAGTGTCGGGTTTCGTCACGCAGGTCGATGGTGCTTGGAGCTGAAGATGCTGCAGGTGGCTCGATGTGAAGAGTTCCGGTGGATCCAAGGGTGGATCTGAAGAGGTGAAGACCTGAAAGCAGAGGGGACAATGTTCAAAGTCACTAGCCAGTGACTACCGTGGAACCAGAGTGGAACCAGGTGATGTCGGGTGCAAAGAGGCGTCGAGGTGTAGCTTCTCTCAGCAGCCACGTGGACACGAGGGGTCGAAGACGTCCAGGAGTCGGTCACGAGCTGTCCCACGCAGGCTTCTCGCTGTTGTCCGTGTCGGCGACTTGATAGAATCAAACAGGCCTTGGCTAATGCAAGCCAAGCAGGAATCAAAAAAGGCTTGTTACTCGGACCAGCAATGTCAGAGCAGGGGCTCCTTTTTACAGGAGCAAGGGCAAGTCTGGAGCAACCAGACCCGCAGTGAAAGTTGTAGGTTTCGTCGCCAAGATGGCCACTAGCCGCGTGGCAAGTGGACGGTTAGGCGCGTCGAGTGGCACGATGCAAAAGGTCCCCACGCAGATCGTGCAGATGCTGGGGGGCTGATCTTCGGTGCAAGGGCTGCTCGAGGTTGGGGCTTCTCAAACCCCAAAGCACAGCATCAAGGGTGCCTCTGATGCTGCGCAGTCAGCGTTTCGGGGGTCTTCCAAGATGTCCGGTCCCACGTCTCTCGGTGCCTCCACGGGTCCCTTCTTTGCAGGGACTGTGGATCGGGCTGTGAGAAGTCTGGGAGTCTGGGTCTTGTCAGGCTCTGGGCTCCGGCGGGAGGCGGCGGCAAAGCAGACGTCGAGTTGCTGGTTGGTGCCTGTGTTCACAGGGTGGTCACTCCTTGGCCACAAGGGAGATTCTCTTCCGTCTTCTGTGCAGCAGAATGTCGAAGTCCAGTCTTCTTCTGTATTTCAAGTTGATTCAGGATGATCTGAAGTCTCAGGACACAGCTCCCACTCTTATTCGAATCTGGGGGGCCGGATCACCTACTAGGTCCCTCCTCTGGGTGGAACCAGGAAGGGGGGTGGTTACACCCCCTTTCCTTTGTCCAGTTTCGCGCCAGGACTGGGGCTGGAAAGCCCCAGCACCGGTTTGAACTGGCCTATGCACAGGGACACCTTGTGTGCCCCAGGCATGTCTGATTCTTTTCAGCCCTGTCCTACCCAATACACAAAATCCTGTCTGGAGTGGTGCTAGCACCTCCCCAGGCAGGAAACCCTTTGTCCAAGCTGCCCTCGCTGGAAGGACGCCCAGCAGCAGGAGGTCAGACTTGTGTCTGTGGTGGCAGCATCCATTTTGAGATGCTAAGGCTCTGTTTAACTTTAACCGGGGTTCAGGCTAGGTACATGTCGTGTCCCTCTAGAAGGGTAGAATGCTACCCCCGTCGCCAGAACTGACGAGGGGGTAGTATTCCAATTCGTATGACACCTTACTCGACATGTTTTGATAAAGCCAAACCTAAGATAGCATTTAACCGCGAGGATTATAATGCACTTAAGAGTATATGGTATGGCAATATCATGGAACAGCTAAAGGACATGGTTCCGAAAGCTGCAGACAGGCTCAGCTCATGCCAGAGCACCATCTCACATATTTCCAAGCACTCTGCCTCCAGGATTGATGAGGCCTTCCATAGGAGTGGCTGATAGGAACATATGTGTCCATTTTAGGTTAGGTATAGGCATACTACACCTAAGTAAGGGGTGGTTACACCGACTTACCCCAGCTGAGTGATCAGCCAGTTGTGTCAAATATGGAGGCCAGGCCAGGGGTGGCACAATACATGCTGCAGCCCCTGGTAGGCCTTGGAAGCACCTATGCCCTGGGTACCTGGGTACACTGTTACAGGGGCCAATAAGGTGAACCAGTTCCAATTGTGTATGTACCTAAGGTACATGGAGTCCATTTTAAGGAGAGAGCAATTAGCCTGGGGCCCTGAATAGCAGGATCCCAGCCCAACTATGTCAAAAACCAGCTAAACACCAGGCAAAAAGTTTGGGGGTAACCATAGTCAGATATCCACCTTCCTACATAATCCCCCCCCCCCCAAACGAAAGGAGATAAGGCTATCCTTGACCAGGTAAGCCTATATTGCCTAAGTGGCCATATAAGGAAGTATCAGCTCTGGCTTGGTTACCCCCTGTCTCATGGTCCACTAAGCAATCCCTCACCCTAAGGGTATCTGAGGGTCTCCACCATAGGGAATCTCTACCTGTGGTGTGTCTTTGCAAAGTTAAAGGCTGGTGTTGGTATGGAGTACTGAAGTGAGATTCCTCTGTAGGACTCAGCTTCCTCCAATCACTCTCCACCATGTGTGCCTTTCTTTCTTTGACTGAGTTGCACTGTGCTCTCAGGGTCAACCTCTGGCTACCTAAAGCTGGAGGCTGGGTCCCTCTTGTTGGCTTACTGGAGGGACAGGTCAGGTTTGGGGCCTTGGGGTCCCAGGTTTGGCTGTGCCCAACAGAATCCATCTGTGGGAGGTCCCTAACTACTTTTAAGGGGGCTCCCTCAGGAGTTTTTAAAGTTTTCACCTCACTAGGGCTACTAGTTTCGGTGCCCCTAATCTGTTGATGGGGGTGCTTTATTTGGCAGGGGGCCCTTTGGGGCTCACTGTCCTTCTTGTCCTCTGTAGCCCTGGGCTGAGTAAGGCAAGGTAGAGAGGGGCAGGATACCTGCTCCAGACTGGGTCCCACCTGAGAAGGGACCACTGACATCAGAGGCTCTGTCAGGCTAGGCCTGACTACCTCTGTGGCAGTTCCTTTATCAGGGGTAAGATCAGTTCCCTGAGGAGGCTGATCCTTTCCTAAAGTCTGGTGGGAGGGAGATTTCTCTTCCTCCTCAATGCTCTCTGTCTGTGTGGAGTGATCCATCTTTTCAGGCTTCACAACACATGTATCAGTTTGAGTTTGGGCTGTGGCCATCACAGCCCCACCAACCTTTTTAGGAGGAGACTCAGTTTGGGTATGGGCTGTTACCATCACAGCCCTGCTAATCTTTTCAGGAGGGAAGTTAGCTAAAGATGGGGCTGAGGTTTGCTCAGCCCTACCAACCTTTTCAGGAAGGACATCTTGGATTGGGGCTGTAGCCATCACAGCCCCACTAACCTTTCTATGGAGATTTACCATTCTAGAATGGGTTTCCTGTTCAACCTCAGCCCAGGCTGAGATTTCCAAATCATTCCCCAGTAGACAATCTACAGGCAAGTTTGATGACACTGCCACTCTCTTTGGGCCAGTGACACCTCCCCAGCTAAGATTTACTACTGCCATGGGGTGATTGGTTTCTATTCCATCAATGTTTGTCACCTGATATGTGGCATCAGGTAAAAGTTGCCTTGAGGGGACTAGACATTCAGCCAACATGGTGATGCTAGCCCCTGTGTCTCTAAAGGCCTCAACTTTCAAGCCATTGATGAGGGGCTCCTGTCTATACTTGCTCAAAGTGTTTGGGCAAGCAGTGAAATTGGCAAACCCCATGCCAGTCTCATAGACAAGAGTATCTGAGGTAGGGGACCTGGTTAGGCCAGAATCCACCTGTCCTCCAAAAGTAAACCCACCCAGATTCCTGGGTGTGCTCCCACTTCCTGGGGGATTATTGCTGACAGTAACAGGAGGTGTTGGAGCTGGATTTGGAGGTATATTCTCTTTATTGCCATTCTTGGGACAACAGCTGTCTGTTTTGTAATGCCCAACCTGTTTACAGGCATAACAATAAGGCTTTTTCTGGGTTGAAGAAGTGTCTTGGGACCCACCCCCATCCTTGGAGTTTTGGGGCCCTGGGGAAATCTTTTCCTTACTTTTATCCCCACCCTTCTCTTGAGGCTTGGTAGTCTCTTTCTTTTGGTCGCCACCCTGGTTCTTAGGCCTGATCCTGGTTCTGACCCATTTGTCTGCCCTCCTACCCAATTCTTGTGGGGAGGTCAGATCAGAGTCAACCAGGTGCTGATGTAGAAGCTGATTTTGACAATTACTTAAGATTTGCTCTCTCATAATTAAATTATACAATCCTGTCTAGTCAGTAACCTTACTTCCCAGCAACCAGCCCTCCAGAGCCTTAGTGGCACATTCAACAAATTCAGACCAGTCCTGAGTCTGTGTCTTCTGGGTGTCTCTGAACATTAACCTGTACTGTTCAGTGGTTAAGCCTAACCCATCAATCAGAGCACTCTTCAGGACCAGGTAGTTTCTAGATGTCAGAACTCCCCGGCCGCTGGTAAATCACTGCCTGCAGCTCGGAACTGTATCGAGTAGGAAGACTACAATTCCCATGATTCCTTGAGCGTCGCGGAGGAATGACGATATGCAACCAGGAAGGGGATATCTCGGCGTCAGCAGAGAGACGCCTTGCCGATTATTCCTTCCCGGCGAGCAAGGTGGTTTGCTCGTGGCCTGTTCTTTGTTTTGTCCTGTCTGAGGTGGGCTGCAGTAAGCTCCTCGGAAAATACTGTTAACCATTGGATTATTTTGGTGGGGCTTAGGAAGCGCCCGCAGCGGTACTCCGGTGTGCTGATTCCTGAACCCGGGGCACTCCGCCTCATTGGATTACTCGGGAGGGGCTTAGGAAGCGCCCACCTTCGTGTTTGGAGACTGGTGTACTCAGGTTTCCCCATTCTGGGGTGGTGCTTGTGTTGCGCTACATCCTCGGCGCTGTGTGTGTGTTTAACTCCTCGTTTTTTGATCAGTGTCACGGTGGGATACCGAGGCTACGTATCCTTGTACTTTTAGCACCGTGTGCTTCCTGCTTTTCCTTGCAGAGACGTATCTGCTGGGGAATTAGGTTCCTGGTACTTGTAGCACAGCGTGCTTTCTGCTTTTCCTTGCAGAGACGTATCTGCGGGGGGGAATGAATTTGTGACACTTTGTGACTCTTGCTGGGCTGTTCTTTCTTTTTGGTTGGTTCATTGATGGTGGAGAGAAACCCTATAGACTCCCATGTTAGGTGGTTGAGAGACATAGGGTGCACAGTGTACTTTCTTGCACAATAATTATCTCCACGTCGGAGGGGAGGTTGTTTATCAGTTATCTGGACTGAATGATAGAAACGTGACCCTTTACTGGCATCCAGGTCTCCTTCCAGTCCCAGTAGGGTAGGTGTTACCATTATCCTCCACATAGTGTACTTTTGAACCCTATGTACAGAGGCGGGCAGGAAGGGGCGTATTGATGGTTTTCTTTATATATTTAAGCAGGAAAGTCTGTGGATTGAGAAGAAGCCTGTTCTGTCATTCTTCGTTCCGTTATACCTGTATGGTTTATCAGGTGGGTGTACGGCATAACATATCTGATAGAGAGCATTTAGATCTAGGGTGCCTCTCCCACTGATTCCATGCTTTATATGTTCACAGGTATCCAGCTCCAGTCGCCCAGCTGCTCCCCTCCGGACTTCCCTATTTTTTCCCCCGCTTGATCTCCTTAATAGTCTGTGTTACATCATCCAGACTTGGGATGATCTAGAGGTGGGCCCCTTTTATTGCATCGATCCAATCCTGAGGAGCAACGACATCAGGCCTGACAGAATAATCGGCCCACAAGTTCTTCTTCTCCTGGTTGCATCGATAGAAGGGATGGCCACCTTAGACGATGTCCTGGCAGCGCTAGCCTTGGTCCAAACAGAATTAGCCGCCTCACAGCAAGCGACCGCCGCACTGCAGGCGCGGTTTGATGCTTCACAGCGTAACCCTTTTGATGCAGGGGCCCCTGCCCCTCAACCTGCCTCAGTGATGGTAGAGATGCCTTCCCCTGTTCCCTTGGCCCCCCCTGAACGATTCATGGGTGATAGAAAAAAGGTACAAGTATTCATGACCCAGGTGATGCTACACTTCACTTGTAAACCTAAGTGTTTCTTAACCAACCAAGCCAGGGTTTCTTTCCTGATTTCCTATTTGGGTGGAGAGGCGGCTCAGTGGGCGGTACCCATAGTGAAGAATAACGACGCTATTCTCTATGATTGGGATCTGTTTAAAGCAGAGTTTGAAAAGACCTTTGATAGGAGGGCTGAAACGTTTTCAGCAGATAAGGAATTGCTTGTTCTTAAACAGGGCTCTTCCGACTTGGTCACTTACCTGAACCATTTTAGGAGGTTAATAGCGGAAACCGAATGGCCTGAGGCAAAGCAAATGGTTCTGTTCTACCAAGGGCTCACAGAAAACCTGAAAGATGTTATCGCTCAGGTTGAACCACAACCTACAACGTGTGCTGCCTTTATCGATTTGGCTTTACGTTTGGACCACAGACTGCGGGAAAGAAAAGGAGAACAAGGAAGAAAGGACAGACCACTTCTTTTGGGTGAAAAACCGGCCACTGGGGACAAGCAGGAGGGAAAAGCAGAACCAATGGACATCGGGGTAGTGCGGGCATCCTTAACCCCAAGCGAAAGAGAACATCGCCGAAAATTTGGTCTCTGCCTTTATTGTGGAAAGAAGGGACACTTCTTAAGAGAATGTCCTGTGAAACCTAAGGGTGGTCGGTACCGGTCAGGACAGACTGCAGTGTCCACAGTAGAAAAGGGGTCGGAAAACTCCAACGCTTGAGTTTACCAGAAGGGAGTAACTCGAGCACGCAATTCATCCCTTCAGTGACAGAAGATAACTATGAGGGACACCACCTCTTCTTTCTAGATATAGAGTTGTGGATAGATCACACCCCCAAGAACATCAGAGCTATGATAGACTCAGGAGCCACTGGCTGTTTTATGGATCTCGCGGAAGCACGACGTTTGGGGGTGACTCCTGTCACTAAGCCTGTTCCTGAGGTCGTCTTTGCTGTGGACGGACATGAACTAGACTCTGGCCCTATCAAACAACATACGCCTGATTACGAAATGTGGTATGGGAATTATCATACGGAACTCATATCATTCAACCTCATTCATGCCCCTACCTACGGGGTTATATTAGGACTCCCATGGTTGAAAAAACATGAGCCCACCATCGGGTGGACGGATCAGTCTTTGACTTTCTGCTCCGATTATTGCCAAGAACACTGCCTTCGAGAGAATACACGACCTTCTAGGGTTCTAGCGGTTACCCACCACATCTCCACGGCTGCAGAGAAAGATGTAGAACTACCTCAGTGCTACCACGAATACGAAGAGGTGTTCAGTAAAACCAAGGCTGAGGTGCTCCCCCCGCATCGTGAATACGACTGCCGTATAGATTTAAAACCGGGGTCTGTGATTCCCTGTGGCAGGATCTACGCTCTATCCCAACCTGAAACAGAACATCTCCGAGAATACTTGGACGAACTCCTGAAGTTGGGATTCATTCGGCCCTCCAGGTCTCCAGCGGCTTCCCCGCTTTTTTTTATCCCTAAAGCGAATGGGGAATTACGCTGCTGCATCGATTTTAGGGCGTTAAATGCCATAACGATAAAAAATCAGTACCCGCTCCCATTGATACCTGTGTTATTGGAGCAAGTTCGATCCGCCACCATCTACACCAAATTGGACCTTCGAGGGGCCTATCATTTAGTGAGAATGCGAAGTGGTGATGAATGGAAAACCGCGTTTAAAACAAGGTACGGGCTTTTTGAATACCTAGTAATGCCCTTTGGACTCTGTAATGCCCCAGCCTCTTTTCAGTTTTTTCTTAATGAGGTGTTAAGGGACTTTTTAGACGTCTTCGTAGTCGTCTATATTGATGACATCTTGATTTATTCCAACGGGGAAAGAGAACATCAAGGACATGTAAGTCAAGTTCTTCACGCCTTGCAGCAGAATCATCTATACTGCAAATTAACGAAGTGTGAGTTCCATGTCACCACTGTTGAATTCTTAGGAGTCATGCTCACTCCTTCAGGTCAAGTAATGGCGGAACGGAAGATACGTGCTATTGTGGAGTGGCCGAAACCACACAACATCAAAGACATTCAAAAACTTCTTGGTTTTGCGAACTTTTACAGAAGGTTCATCGCCCACTTCTCAGACATGGTAACACCACTTACTAAGCTGACCAGGAAGAACACTCCCTTCGTGTGGGGCGTAGCAGAACAGAATGCTTTTGAAAGACTGAAGACGGCTTTCACCACTGCACCGGTGCTAACCCACGCAGATCCGAAACTCCCTTTTGTAGTGGAAGCGGATGCTTCCGAACTGGCTGTCGGAGCAATACTTTCTCAACGGAATGAGAGTACAGGTCATCTCCATCCAGTCGCTTTCATGTCTCGCAAACTGAACACTGCAGAGCGCGACTACACGGTAGCGGAAAAAGAACTGCTAGCAATAAAGGATGCCTTCACTGAATGGAGGCATTGGTTGATGGGAGCATCTCAGCAGATTACGGTGTACACCGACCACCGTAACTTACAATTCATGCGAGCAGCGCGTCACCTTACTCCCAGGCAATTACGCTGGATGCTGTTTTTTGCAGAATTTCATTTTATGGTTACTTTCCGTCCAGGTTGTGACAACCGGAAAGCAGACGCTCTCTCACGTCCAGAAAACAGCCCAGCAGCAACTGTAGTGCCGGAGAAAAGCATCATTGGTCCCAAGAGAGTGGTAGGAGTGATACACTCAGAGGAGTTTCTTCAGAAGGTCAAGAGAGGAATACAAACCTTTGGTTGGAAAACATGGATCCGCCTACATCCCGAATGGAAAATACGACAAGGGCTGCCAAGAAAAGGCAAGCAGCTGCTCCTTCCTACGCAAGCTTTAAGACAACAGGCCTTCAAATGGTGTCACGATCTACCGTGTGCTGGACACACAGGAGGAAAGAAAACCCTGGAGAAACTGTTACGCACGTATTGGTGGCCTACTATCCGTCCTGATGTTTTTGCTTGGGTGCAGCGCTGTGACATTTGTTCTCAGGCCAAGACTGATCATCGTCCAACACAAGGACTGCTGCAAAGTATGCCAACTCCTGTGAGTCCTTGGGAGAGCTTTTCTGTGGACTTTGTAGTCGGTCTCCCTAAAGATCAGGGTATGACAGCCATTGTGGTAGTCGTGGATTATTTAACTAAACTGGGTCACTTTATCGCCTGCAAAGGGGTCCCAACAGCCAGCCAGCTTGCCCAGTTGTTACTGCTCCATATAGTCAGGTTACATGGACTACCATTGTTTATCGTTTCGGACAGGGGAGCCCAGTTCACTGCTAAGTTTTGGAGGGTTTGGTGTAACAAATTAGGTATTGCTTCTTCCTTGTCCACCAGTTTCCATCCACAAACTGACGGTCAAACCGAAAGACTAAATCAAACACTCAAGCAATACCTGAGCTGTTTCGTTGATACCACTACTGAGGCATGGGTTGACTGGTTGTGGACTGCAGAAGTGTCATATAACGATGCTATACATTCCTCTACCTCTTACACTCCGTTTTTCTGCACTTACGGGTTTCACCCTAGATTTGCCCCTTTGAGTGTCCCATCTGCAAAAGTTCAGATCCCTCAGTTACAGACACGTTTGGTACAGTTGAGGGACACGGTACTACAGGCCAGAAAGAACCTTGAGAAAGCAAAAAAGTCCTATAAAACCCAGGCCGATCGACACCGTAGGTCTTGTCCTCTTTACAACAAAGGAGATTGGGTATGGTTATCCACCAGAAATATCCGCTTCCGCAGGTATAGCGTATTCAACCCTCGGTTCATTGGCCCTTACCAGCTGATTCAACACATCAACCCTGTGGCTGTGAAACTGCGCCTTCCGGTGCATTTTCGGATCCATCCGGTGTTCCATGTGTCGCTGCTTAAACCAGCGATGTGTCCCCGTTCTAAGGCCCCGGCGCCTGTGATGGTTCGTCAGGATATTGAGTATGAAGTGCGGCGCATTTTAGATGCCCGCAAGGTGCGGGGCAAACTCCAGTATTTGGTAGCATGGAGAGGGTATGGGCCGGAGGAGAACTCTTGGGAGCCGGTTAGCAATGTGCATGCCCCTCGGCTGGTTCGGAAGTTCCATCTGGCCCATCCGGGCAAGCCTGGTGGCAGTCAGTGAATCTTGCGGGAGGGGGGGTGTTCTGTCAGAACTCCCCGGCCGCTGGTAAATCACTGCCTGCAGCTCGGAACTGTATCGAGTAGGAAGACTACAATTCCCATGATTCCTTGAGCGTCGCGGAGGAATGACGATATGCGACCAGGAAGGGGATATCTCGGCGTCAGCAGAGAGACGCCTTGCCGATTATTCCTTCCCGGCGAGCAAGGTGGTTTGCTCGTGGCCTGTTCTTTGTTTTGTCCTGTCTGAGGTGGGCTGCAGTAAGCTCCTCGGAAAATACTGTTAACCATTGGATTATTTTGGTGGGGCTTAGGAAGCGCCCGCAGCGGTACTCCGGTGTGCTGATTCCTGAACCCGGGGCACTCCACCTCATTGGATTACTCGGGAGGGGCTTAGGAAGCGCCCACCTTCGTGTTTGGAGACTGGTGTACTCAGGTTTCCCCATTCTGGGGTGGTGCTTGTGTTGCGCTACATCCTCGGCGCTGTGTGTGTGTTTAACTCCTCGTTTTTTGATCAGTGTCATGGTGGGATACCGAGGCTACGTATCCTTGTACTTTTAGCACCGTGTGCTTCCTGCTTTTCCTTGCAGAGACGTATCTGCTGGGGAATTAGGTTCCTGGTACTTGTAGCACAGCGTGCTTTCTGCTTTTCCTTGCAGAGACGTATCTGCGGGGGGGAATGAATTCGTGACACTTTGTGATTCTTGCTGGGCTGTTCTTTCTTTTTGGTTGGTTCATTGATGGTGGAGAGAAACCCTATAGACTCCCATGTTAGGTGGTTGAGAGACATAGGGTGCACAGTGTACTTTCTTGCACAATAATTATCTCCACGTCGGAGGGGAGGTTGTTTATCAGTTATCTGGACTGAATGATAGAAACGTGACCCTTTACTGGCATCCAGGTCTCCTTCCAGTCCCAGTAGGGTAGGTGTTACCATTATCCTCCACATAGTGTACTTTTGAACCCTATGTACAGAGGCGGGCAGGAAGGGGCGTATTGATGGTTTTCTTTATATATTTAAGCAGGAAAGTCTGTGGATTGAGAAGAAGCCTGTTCTGTCATTCTTCGTTCCGTTATACCTGTATGGTTTATCAGGTGGGTGTACGGCATAACATATCTGATAGAGAGCATTTAGATCTAGGGTGCCTCTCCCACTGATTCCATGCTTTATATGTTCACAGGTATCCAGCTCCAGTCGCCCAGCTGCTCCCCTCCGGACTTCCCTATTTTTCCCCCCGCTTGATCTCCTTAATAGTCTGTGTTACATCATCCAGACTTGGGATGATCTAGAGGTGGGCCCCTTTTATTGCATCGATCCAATCCTGAGGAGCAACGACATCAGGCCTGACACTAGAATCCCCATCACTAACTGTGGGGAGTCGGTCTCTGACTCTACCTTCAAAGGAGAGCCACAAGATTGCTGCCCACTGCTCCTGAGGGACCTGCTGTACTTTGCAAGCTCTCTCAAGTGCAGTCATCCATTTGTGGATATCATCCCCAACCTTGTAGGGGGGCACAATCTTACTCAGGTTTCTATTGTCATAGGACCTGTCTTTATCCTTAGGGATAGTGCTGCCACCAGTGGAATCTAATCCACTCTCTCTAGGCTGCCTTGCTCTAGCAAGTTTCTCTTTGGCCAGGGCAACTTCTAATTCTTGTCTCTGGATCCTAAGTTCAGCCTCTCTCATTTTGGCCTCATGTTCCCTTCTCTGAGGGCTAGTCAACTCCCTTCTGGAGTTGCCATGAGAACCTTTAGAAACATGGGAAGTATTGGACTCACCTGAGTGATTCCTACTCCTCCTATGCTCCTGGTTAAGTCCATTTGGGGGTCTGAATGGGTTGGACCCACCTTCAGTCCCAAATAAGCTTAGGTTAGCCTGGTTAAGCCTGCTGACTAACACCTGGCTATCTCTATCATCATCAGACTCACTTTCGTCTACCTCCTCCCCCTCTTCTTCTTTCTCAGGCTGAGTATTCCCAGTGGTCTGGTTTTCCTCATCTATCTGGACGACAGGGGCAGGGGCATCAGGGTTATCATCTTCAGTGGGAGATCCTCCATCTCCAGTCCCTGAGGGGCCTGGTTTGGAGTTCCTTAGAGCTTCAGACTGGTCTAACAGCTCTCTGAGGTGTCCTGCTGTAGGAGAAGGACCTGTTTTGATTCCTCTCATGGAACACAGTTGCCTCAGTTCCTTAAATGGAAAGGTAGCAAATTTGGATGGTGCCCTTGGAGGGTCACTCTCAACAGAGATGGGTCCAGTGGATCCCTCTGCTCCAGACATTGCTCTAGTGTGGTGGATGTGTTGCAATCTACCTACACTGGTGTTTTCCTACAAAACCTATCTAGTAGTTGTAGTCAGGGTGTGCTACTCCCTATCCTCTAAAACAACTAAGTTCAATAGAACTTAAGTATATCTAGTCTTCTTTTAGTGTACCTATCAGGTACCTGTATGATCTTTCAAATGATATTTTCAAAGATTGTAATGGTAAAACAACAGCAAGCTCAAATCCCAATCCGCTGCTCACCAATGTGAGAAGTTGGCCTGATATATGATGCTCACTAGTTCTAGTGATCACCTTGTATCATGCCAAGCAACCCTTATGGTGCAGGTTGTAAAGTCAACCTTATAGACAAGCTATCCTAGGGGTAGCATGGACTAAGCAGTCTTAGGCTAAACTCTGTAAAGGCATGTGAAGCAAGCTGTTTTACCATACACAATCCCTTAAATACCAAATGAAAGGACACCACACAGATATATATTGAAAATATATATAGATTTATTACTACAAATATCCCTGATACTCTTTATGAGCACAGAAGCAAATGCGTTAAAACAAAACACAGTTTAAATACACAAAAGTTGCACAATATGGATGAGCCCTAGGGGCCACCTAAACCATATACTAAAATAGTGGTATAAGAACCACTATGGGGAAAGTGAAGAGGCCTAGGGCCTGGGGAATCGCTGGAGCTGTTCGGGACTAGCAGTGAAGAAGTCGGGAAAGGCCCGCAGGACTCGGGAGCAGTGCGGAAAGTGCACGCTTTACCAATGCAATGTCAATGGTGCGTAAAAAGTACAAAGTTAGTTAGGAAGGAACCTTCCGAGTGACCTAGAAAGCTGAAACTTGAGACACAGACACTAGAGGTGTGTACCAGTGTGGGAACACCGGCAGAGCTGAGTTACCTCACCCACAGGAAGCGGGTGCATAGGGTCGAAGTAGTGTCGGGTTTCGTCACGCAGGTCGATGGTGCTTGGAGCTGAAGATGCTGCAGGCGGCTCGATGTGAAGAGTTCCGGTGGATCCAAGGGTGGATCTGAAGAGGTGAAGACCTGAAAGCAGAGGGGACAATGTTCAAAGTCACTAGCCAGTGACTACCGTGGAACCAGAGTGGAACCAGGCGATGTTGGGTGCAAACAGGCGTCGAGGTGTAGCTTCTCTCAGCAGCCACGTGGACACAAGGGGTCGAAGACGTCCAGGAGTCGGTCATGAGCTGTCCCACGCAGGCTTCTCGCTGTTGGCGGTGTCGGCAACTTGATAGAAGCAAACAGGCCTTGGCTAATGCAAGCCACGCAGGAATCGAAAAAGGCTTGTTACTCGGAACAGCAAGGTCAGAGCAGGGGCTCCTTTTTACAGGAGCAAGGGCAAGTCTGGAGCAACCAGACCCGCAGTGAAAGTTGTAGGTTTCGTCGCCAAGATGGCCACTAGCCGCGTGGCAAGTGGACGGTTAGGCGCCTCGAGTGGCACAATGCAAAAGGGCCCCACGCAGATCGTGGAGATGCTGGGGGGCTGATCTTCAGTGCAAGGGCTGCTCGAGGTTAAGGCTTCTCAAACCCCAAAGCACAGCATCGAGGGTGCCTCTGATGCTGCGCAGTCAGCGTTTCGGGGGTCTTCCAAGATGTCCGGTCCCACGTCTCTCGGTGCCTTCACGGGTCCCTTCTTTGCAGGGACTGTGGATCGGGCTGTGAGAAGTCTGGGAGTCTGGGTCTTGTCAGGCTCTGGGCTCGGGCTCCGGCGGGAGGCGGCAGCAAAGCAGACGTCGAGTTGCTGGTTGGTGCCTGTGTTCACAGGGTGGTCACTCCTTGGCCACAAGGGAGATTCTCTTCCGTCTTCTGTGCAGCAGAATGTCGAAGTCCAGTCTTCTTCTGTATTTCAAGTTGATTCAGGATGATTTGAAGTCTCAGGACACAGCTCCCACTCTTATTCGAATCTGGGGGGCCGGATCACCTACTAGGTCCCTCCTCTGGGTGGAACCAGGAAGGGGGGTGGTTACACCCCCTTTCCTTTGTCCAGTTTCGCGCCAGGACTGGGGCTGGAAAGCCCCAGCACCGGTTTGAACTGGCCTATGCACAGGGACACCTTGTGTGCCCCAGGCATGTCTGATTCTTTTCAGCCCTGTCCTACCCAATACACAAAATCCTGTCTGGAGTGGTGCTAGCACCTCCCCAGGCAGGAAACCCTTTGTCCAAGCTGCCCTCGCTGGAAGGACTCCCAGCAGCAGGAGGTCAGACTTGTGTCTGTGGTGGCAGCATCCATTTTGAGATGCTAAGGCTCTGTTTAACTTTAACCGGGGTTCAGGCTAGGTACATGTCGTGTCCCTCTAGAAGGGTGGAATGCTACCCCGTCACCAGAACTGGTGAAGGGGTAGTATTCCAATTCGTATGACACCTTACTCGACATGTTTTGATAAAGCCAAACCTAAGATAGCATTTAACCGCGAGGATTATAATGCACTTAAGAGTATATGGTATGGCAATATCATGGAACAGCTAAAGGACATGGTTCCGAAAGCTGCAGACAGGCTCAGCTCATGCCAGAGCACCATCTCACATATTTCCAAGCACTCTGCCTCCAGGATTGATGAGGCCTTCCATAGGAGTGGCTGATAGGAACATATGTGTCCATTTTA
This sequence comes from Lissotriton helveticus, assembly GCF_964261635.1. NCBI lineage: Eukaryota > Metazoa > Chordata > Amphibia > Caudata > Salamandridae > Lissotriton > Lissotriton helveticus. Next base: position 1,796,350,403 of record NC_136068.1, read on the forward strand.
GGTTAGGTATAGGCATACTACACCTAAGTAAGGGGTGGTTACACCGACTTACCCCAGCTGAGTGATCAGCCAGTTGTGTCAAATATGGAGGCCAGGCCAGGGGTGGCACAATACATGCTGCAGCCCCTGGTAGGCCTTGGAAGCACCTATGCCCTGGGTACCTGGGTACACTGTTACAGGGGCCAATAAGGTGAACCAGTTCCAATTGTGTATGTACCTAAGGTACATGGAGTCCATTTTAAGGAGAGAGCAATTAGCCTGGGGCCCTGAATAGCAGGATCCCAGCCCAACTATGTCAAAAACCAGCTAAACACCAGGCAAAAAGTTTTGGGGTAACCATAGTCAGATATCCACCTTCCTACAACGGTGATGGATCAAACCCAGATCTTTTGACTGGGTGTGAGTGTTTGATTGGTTCAGATGCTCTGTCCATCACCACCCCCTTTTGTACAGTTTTGGCCGCCATAAGTGTGGCAGGGTATGCTCAGACGTGAGTCCCTTGCTCACTTTCCCACTGGAATCAAGCAAGCCGGGCTGAAGACGGCTGTAATGCCAGAAACCGGTCCTCGGAAGCTTGTTTCCGGTCCAAGGAAGGCATGGCTTGGCAGTTCGGGCTGGACTGTTCCCATGAGGCACACGGTCAGACTGATGTGCATATAGCCATGTCTGAACTGGGGTGGCAGAGTGGGCTAAAGAACGGTGATGAATCAAACCCAGATCTTTTGACTGGGTGTGAGGGTTTGATTGGTTCAGATGCTCTGTCCATCACCACCCCCTTTTGTACCGCTTTGGCCGCCATAAGTGTGGCAGGGTATGCTCAGACGTGAGTCCCTTGCTCACTTTGCCACTGGAATCAAGCAAGCCGGGCTGAAGACGGCTGTAATGCCAGAAACCGGTCCTCGGAAGCTTGTTTCCGGTCCAGGGAAGGCATGGCTTGGCCGTTCGGGCTGGACTGTTCCCATGAGGCACAAGGTCAGACTGATTTGCATATAGCCATGTCTGAACTGGTGTGGCAGAGTGGGCTAAAGAACGGTGATGGATCAAACCCAGATCTTTTGACTGGGTGTGAGTGTTTGATTGGTTCAGATGCTCTGTCCATCACCACCCCCTTTTGTACTGCTTTGGCCGCCATAAGTGTGGCAGGGTATGCTCAGACGTGAGTCCCTTGCTCACTTTGCCACTGGAATCAGGCAAGCCGGGCTGAAGACGGCTTTAATGCCAGAAACCAGTCCTCGGAAGCTTGTTTCCGGTCCAGGGAAGGCGTGGCTTGGCAGTTCGGGCTGGACTGTTCCCATGAGGCACAGGGTCAAACTGATTTGCATATAGCCATGTCTGAACTGGGGTGGCAGAGTGGGCTAAAGAGCGGTGATGGATCAAACCCAGATCTTTTGACTGGGTGTGAGTGTTTGATTGGTTCAGATGCTCTGTCCATCACCACCCCCTTTTGTACTGCTTTGGCTGCCATAAGTGTGGCAGGGTATGCTCAGACGTGAGTCCCTTGCTCACTTTGCCACTGGAATCAGGCAAGCCGGGCTGAAGACGGCTTTAATGCCGGAAACCAGTCCTCGGAAGCTTGTTTCCGGTCCAGGGAAGGCGTGGCTTGGCAGTTCGGGCTGGACTGTTCCCATGAGGCACAGGGTCAGACTGATTTGCATATAGCCATGTCTGAACTGGGGTGGCAGAGTGGGCTAAAGAACGGTGATGGATCAAACCCAGATCTTTTGATTGGGTGTGAGTGTTTGATTGGTTCAGATGCTCTGTCCATCACCACCTCTTTTGTACCGCTTTGGCCGCCATAAGTGTGGCAGGGTATGCTCAGACGTGAGTCCCTTGCTCACTTTGCCACTGGAATCAAGCAAGCCGGGCTGAAGACGGCTGAAATTCCAGAAACCGGTCCTCGGAAGCTTGTTTCCGGTCCAGGGAAGGCATGGCTTGGCAGTTTGGGCTGGACTGTTCCCATGAGGCACAGGGTCAGACTGATTTGCATATAGCCATGTCTGAACTGGGGTGGCAGAGTGGGCTAAAGAACGGTGATGGATCAAACCCAGATCTTTTGACTGGGTGTGAGTGTTTGATTGGTTCAGATGCCCTGTCCATCACCACCCCCTTTTGTACCGCTTTGGCCGCCATAAGTGTGGCAGGGTATGCTCAGACGTGAGTCCCTTGCTCACTTTGCCACTGGAATCAAGCAAGCCGGGCTGAAGACGGCTGTAATGCCAGAAACCGGTCCTCGGAAGCTTGTTTCCGGTCCAGGGAAGGCATGGCTTGGCAGTTCGGGCTGGACTGTTCCCATGAGGCACAGCGTCAGACTGATTTGCATATAGCCATGTCTGAACTGGGGTGGCAGAGTGGGCTAAAGAACGGTGATGGATCAAACCCAGATCTTTTGACTGGGTGTGAGTGTTTGATTGGTTCAGATGCCCTGTCCATCACCACCCCCTTTTGTACCGCTTTGGCCGCCATAAGTGTGGCAGGGTATGCTCAGACGTGAGTCCCTTGCTCACTTTGCCACAGGAATCAAGCAAGCCGGGCTGAAGACGGCTGTAATGCCAGAAACCGGTCCTCGGAAGCTTGTTTCCGGTCCAGGGAAGGCATGCTTTGGCAGTTCGGGCTGGACTGTTCCCATGAGGCACAGGGTCAGAATGATTTGCATATAGCCATGTCTGAACTGGGGTGGCAGAGTGGGCTAAAGAACGGTGATGGATCAAACCCAGATCTTTTGACTGGGTGTGAGTGTTTGATTGGTTCAGATGCTCTGTCCATCACCACCCCCTTTTGTACCGCTTTGGCCGCCATAAGTGTGTCAGGGTATGCTCAGACGTGAGTCCCTTGCTCACTTTGCCACTGGAATCAAGCAAGCCGGGCTGAAGACGGCTGTAATGCCAGAAACTGGTCCTCGGAAGCTTGTTTCCGGTCCAAGGAAGGCATGGCTTGGCAGTTCGGGCTGGACTGTTCCCATGAGGCACAGGGTCAGACTGATTTGCATATAGCCATGTCTGAACTGGGGTGGCAGAGTGGGCTAAAGAACGGTGATGGATCAAACCCTGATCTTTTGACTGGGTGTGAGTGTTTGATTGGTTCAGATGCTCTGTCCATCACCACCCCCTTTTGTACCGCTTAGGCCGCCATAAGTGTGGCAGGGTATGCTCAGATGTGAGTCCCTTGCTCACTTTGCCACTGGAATCAAGCAAGCCGTGCTAAAGACGGCTGTAATGCCAGAAACCGGTCCTCGGAAGCTTGTTTCCGGTCCAGGGAAGGCATGGCTTGGCAGTTCGGGCTGGACTGTTCCGATGAGGCACAGGGTTAGACTGATTTGCATATAGCCATGTGTGAACTGGGGTGGCAGAGTGGGCTAAAGAACGGTGATGGATCAAACCCAGAACTTTTGACTGGGTGTGAGCGTTTGATTGGTTCAGATGCTCTGTCCATCACCACCCCCTTTTGTACCGCTTTGGCCGCCATAAGTGTGGCAGGGTATGCTCAGACGTGAGTCCCTTGCTCACTTTGCCACTGGAATCAAGCAAGCCGGGCTGAAGACGGCTGTAATGCCAGAAACCGGTCCTCAGAAGCTTGTTTCCGGTCCAAGGAAGGCATGGCTTGGCAGTTCGGGCTGGACTGTTCCCATGAGGCACAGGGTCAGACTGATTTGCATATAGCCATGTCTCAACTGGGGTGGCAGAGTAGGCTAAAGAACGGTGATGGATCAAACCCAGAACTTTTGACTGGGTGTGAGCGTTTGATTGGTTCAGATGCTCTGTCCATCACCACCCCCTTTTGTACAGTTTTGGCCACCATAAGTGTGGCAGGGTATGCTCAGATGTGAGTCCCTTGCTCACTTTGCCACTGGAATCAAGAAAGCCGGGCTGAAGACGGCTGTAATGCCAGAAACCGGTCCTCGGAAGCTTGTTTCCGGTCCAGGGAAGGCATGGCTTGGCAGTTCGGGCTGGACTGTTACCATGAGGCACAGGGTCAGACTGATTTGCATATAGCCATGTCTGAACTGGGGTGGCAGAGTGGGCTAAAGAACGGTGATGGATCAAACCCAGAACTTTTGACTGGGTGTGAGCGTTTGATTGGTTCAGATGCTCTGTCCATCACCACCCCCTTTTGTACCGCTTTGGCCACCATAAGTGTGGCAGGGTATGCTCAGACGTGAGTCCCTTGCTCACTTTGCCACTGGAATCAAGCAAGCCGGGCTCAAGACGGCTGTAATGCCAGAAACCGGTCCTCGGAAGCTTGTTTCCGGTCCAAGGAAGGCATGGCTTGGCAGTTCGGGCTGGACTGTTCCCATGAGGCACAGGGTCAGACTGATTTGCATATAGCCATGTCTGAACTGGGGTGGCAGAGTGGGCTAAAGAACGGTGATGGATCAAACCCAGATCTTTTGACTGGGTGTGAGTGTTTGATTGGTTCAGATGCTCTGTCCATCACCACCCCCTTTTGTACCACTTTGGCCGCCATAAGTGTGGCAGGGTATGCTCAGACGTGAGTCCCTTGCTCACTTTGCCATTGGAATCAAGCAAGCCGGGCTGAAGATGGCTGTAATGCCAGAAACCGGTCCTCGGAAGCTTGTTTCCGGTCCAGGGAAGGCATGGCTTGGCAGTTCGGGCTGGACTGTTCCCATGAGGCACAGGGTCAGACTGATTTGCATATAGCCATGTCTGAACTGGGGTGGCAGAGTGGGGTAAAGAACGGTGATGGATCAAACCCAGATCTTTTGACTGGGTGTGAGTGTTTGATTGGTTCAGATGCTCTGTCCATCACCACCCCCTTTTGTACCGCTTTGGCCGCCATAAGTGTGGCAGGGTATGCTCAGACGTGAGTCCCTTGCTCACTTTGCCACTGGAATCAAGCAAGCCGGGCTGAAGACGGCTGTAATGCCAGAAACCGGTCCTCGGAAGCTTGTTTCCGGTCCAAGGAAGACATGGCTTGGCCGTTCGGGCTGGACTGTTCCCATGAGGCACAGGGTCAGACTGATTTGCATATAGCCATGTCTGAACTGGGGTGGCAGAGTGGGCTAAAGAACAGTGATGGATCAAACCCAGATATTTTGACTGGGTGTGAGTGTTTGATTGGTTCAGATGCTCTGTCCATCACCACCCCCTTTTGTACCACTTTGGCCGCCATAATTGTGGCAGGGTATGCTCAGACGTGAGTCCCTTGCTCACTTTGCCATTGGAATCAAGCAAGCCGGGCTGAAGATGGCTGTAATGCCAGAAACCGGTCCTCGGAAGCTTGTTTCCGGTCCAGGGAAGGCATGGCTTGGCAGTTCGGGCTGGACTGTTCCCATGAGGCACAGGGTCAGACTGATTTGCATATAGCCATGTCTGAACTGGGGTGGCAGAGTGGGGTAAAGAACGGTGATGGATCAAACCCAGATCTTTTGACTGGGTGTGAGTGTTTGATTGGTTCAGATGCTCTGTCCATCACCACCCCCTTTTGTACCGCTTTGGCCGCCATAAGTGTGGCAGGGTATGCTCAGACGTGAGTCCCTTGCTCACTTTGCCACTGGAATCAAGCAAGCCGGGCTGAAGACGGCTGTAATGCCAGAAACCGGTCCTCGGAAGCTTGTTTCCGGTCCAAGGAAGACATGGCTTGGCCGTTCGGGCTGGACTGTTCCCATGAGGCACAGGGTCAGACTGATTTGCATATAGCCATGTCTGAACTGGGGTGGCAGAGTGGGCTAAAGAACAGTGATGGATCAAACCCAGATATTTTGACTGGGTGTGAGTGTTTGATTGGTTCAGATGCTCTGTCCATCACCACCCCCTTTTGTACAGCTTTGGCCGACATAAGTGTGGCAGGGTATGCTCAGACGTGAGTCCATTGCTCACTTTGCCACTGGAATCAAGCAAGCCGGGCTGAAGACGGCTGTAATGCCAGAAACCGGTCCTCGGAAGCTTGTTTCCGGTCCAGGGACGGCATGCTTTGGCAGTTCGGGCTGGACTGTTCCCATGAGGCACAGGGTCAGAATGATTTGCATATAGCCATGTCTGAACAGGGGTGGCAGAGTGGGCTAAAGAACGGTGATGGATCAAACCCAGATCTTTTGACTGGGTGTGAGTGTTTGATTGGTTCAGATGCTCTGTCCATCACCACCCCCTTTTGTACCGCTTAGACCGCCATAAGTGTGGCAGGGTATGCTCAGACGTGAGTCCCTTGCTCACTTTGCCACTGGAATCAAGCAAGCCGGGCTGAAGACGGCTGTAATGCCAGTAACCGGTCCTCGGAAGCTTGTTTCCGGTCCAGGGAAGGCATGGCTTGGCAGTTCAGGCTGGACTGTTCCGATGAGGCACAGGGTTAGACTGATTTGTATATAGCCATGTCTGAACTGGGGGGGCAGAGTGGGCTAAAGAACGGTGATGGATCAAACCCAGATCTTTTGACTGGGTGTGAGTGTTTGATTGGTTCAGATGCTCTGTCCATCACCACCCCCTTTTGTACAGTTTTGGCCGCCATAAGTGTGGCAGGGTATGCTCAGACGTGAGTCCCTTGCTCACTTTGCCACTGGAATCAAGAAAGCCGGGCTGAAGACGGCTGTAATGCCAGAAACCGGTCCTCGGAAGCTTGTTTCCGGTCCAGGGAAGGCATGGCTTGGCAGTTCGGGCTGGACTGTTCCCATGAGGCACAGGGTCAGACTGATTTGCATATAGCCATGTCTGAACTGGGGTGGCAGAGTGGGCTAAAGAACGGTGATGGATCAAACCCAGATCTTTTGACTGGGTGTGAGCGTTTGATTGGTTCAGATGCTCTGTCCATCACCACCCCCTTTTGTACCGCTTTGGCCGCCATAAGTGTGGCAGGGTATGCTCAGACGTGAGTCCCTTGCTCACTTTGCCACTGGAATCAAGCAAGCCGGGCTGAAGACGGCTGTAATGCCAGAAACCGGTCCTCGGAAGCTTGTTTCCGGTCCAAGGAAGGCATGGCTTGGCAGTTCGGGCTGGACTGTTCCCATGAGACACACGGTCAGACTGATTTGCATATAGCCATGTCTGAACTGGGGTGGCAGAGTGGGCTAAAGAACGGTGATGGATCAAACCCAGATCTTTTGACTGGGTGTGAGGGTTTGATTGGTTCAGATGCTCTGTCCATCACCACCCCCTTTTGTACCGCTTTGGCCGCCATAAGTGTGGCAGGGTATGCTCAGACGTGAGTCCCTTGCTCACTTTGCCACTGGAATCAAGCAAGCCGGGCTGAAGACGGCTGTAATGCCAGAAACCGGTCCTCGGAAGCTTGTTTCCGGTCCAGGGAAGGCATGGCTTGGCAGTTCGGGCTGGACTGTACCGATGAGGCACAGGGTTAGACTGATTTGCATATAGCCATGTCTGAACTGGGGTGGCAGAGTGGGCTAAAGAACGGTGATGGATCAAACCCAGATCTTTTGACTGGGTGTGAGTGTTTGATTGGTTCAGATGCTCTGTCCATCACCACCCCCTTTTGTACCGCTTTGGCCGCCATAAGTGTGGCAGGGTATGCTCAGACGTGAGTCCCTTGCTCACTTTGCCACTGGAATCAAGCAAGCCGGGCTGAAGACAGCTGTAATGCCAGAAACCGGTCCTCGGAAGCTTGTTTCAGGCCCAGGGAAGACATGGCTTGGCAGTTCGGTCTGGACTGTTCCCATGAGGCACAGGGTCAGACTGATTTGCATATAGCCATGTCTGAACTGGGGTGGCAGAGTGGGCTAAAGAACGGTGATGGATCAAACCCAGATCTTTTGACTGGGTGTGAGTGTTTGATTGGTTCAGATGCTCTGTCCATCACTACCCCCTTTTGTACCGCTTTGGCCGCCATAAGTGTGGCAGGGTATGCTCAGACGTGAGTCCCTTGCTCACTTTGCCACTGGAATCAAGCAAGCCGGGCTGAAGACGGCTGTAATGCCAGAAACCGGTCCTCGGAAGCTTGTTTCCGGTCCAGGGAAGGCATGCTTTGGCAGTTCGGGCTGGACTGTTCCCATGAGGCACAGGGTCAGAATGATTTGCATATAGCCATGTCTGAACTGGGTTGGCAGAGTGGGCTAAAGAACGGTGATGGATCAAACCCAGATCTTTTGACTGCGTGTGAGTGTTTGATTGGTTCAGATGCTCTGTCCATCACTACCCCCTTTTGTACCGCTTTGGCCGCCATAAGTGTGGCAGGGTATGCTCAGACGTGAGTCCCTTGCTCACTTTGCCACTGGAATCAAGCAAGCCGGGCTGAAGACGGTTGTAATGCCAGAAACCGGTCCTCGGAAGCTTGTTTCCTGTCCAAGGAAGGCATGGCTTGGCAGTTCGGGCTGGACTGTTCCCATGAGGCACAGGGTCAGACTGATTTGCATATAGCCATGTCTGAACTGGGGTGGCAGAGTGGGCTAAAGAACGGTAATTGATCAAACCCTGATCTTTTGACTGGGTGTGAGTGTTTGATTGGTTCAGATGCTCTGTCCATCACCACCCCCTTTTGTACCGCTTAGGCCGCCATAAGTGTGGCAGGGTATGCTCAGACGTGAGTCCCTTGCTCACTTTGCCACTGGAATCAAGCAAGCCGGGCTGAAGACGGCTGTAATGCCAGAAACCGGTCCGCGGAAGCTTGTTTCCGGTCCAGGGAAGGCATGGCTTGGCAGTTCGGGCTGGACTGTTCCGATGAGGCACAGGGTTAGACTGATTTGCATATAGCCATGTCTGAACTGACGTGGCAGAGTGGGCTAAAGAACGGTGATGGATCAAACCCAGATCTTTTGACTGGGTGTGAGTGTTTGATTGGTTCAGATGCTCTGTCCATCACCACCCCCTTTTGTACAGTTTTGGCCGCCATAAGTGTGGCAGGGTATGCTCAGACGTGAGTCCCTTGCTCACTTTGCCACTGGAATCAAGAAAGCCGGGCTGAAGACGGCTGTAATGCCAGAAACCGGTCCTCGGAAGCTTGTTTCCGGTCCAAGGAAGGCATGGCTTGGCAGTTCGGCTGGACTGTTCCCATGAGGCACAGGGTCAGACTGATTTGCATATAGCCATGTCTGAACTGGGGTGGCAGAGTGGGCTAAAGAACGGTGATGGATCAAACCCAGATCTTTTGACTGGGTGTGAGGGTTTGATTGGTTCAGATGCTCTGTCCATCACCACCCCCTTTTGTACCGCTTTGGCCGCCATAAGTGTGGCAGGGTAATCAATCAATCAATCATTGACACTTATAAAGCGCGCTACATACCCGTAGGGTCTCAAGGCGCTGGGGGGGGGGGGGCGGTGCCGCTACTGCTCGAACAGCCAGGTCTTCAGCTTCTTCCTGAAGGAGAGGTGGTCTTGGGTCAGGCGCAGGTCGGTCGGGAGGGAGTTCCAGGTCTTGGCGGCCAGGTAGGAGAAGGACCTTCCTCCTGTAGTCGCTCTTCGGATGCGGGGGACGGCGGCGAGGGCGTGGTTGGCTGATCGGAGGTGGCGTTTGGGAGCGTAGAAGTTGACTCGGCTGTTGAGGTAGCTCGGGCCTTGGTCGTGTAGGGCTTTGTGTGCGTGGGTGAGGAGGCGGAAGGTGATTCTTTTGTTGACGGGGAGCCAGTGAAGGTCTTTCAGATGTCCGGAGATGTGACTGGTTCGTGGGATGTCGAGGATGAGTCTGGCTGAGGCGTTCTGGAAGCGCTGGAGTCTCTTCTGGAGCTTGGCGGTGGTACCGGCGTAGAGGGCGTTGCCGTAGTCCAGTCGGCTGGTGACGAGGGCCTGGGTGACGGTCTTCCTGGTCTCGGTGGGGATCCACCAGAAGATCTTCCGTAGCATGCGTAGGATGTTGAAGCACGCCGAGGAGACGTTGTTGACTTGCCTGGTCATGGAGAGGGAGGAGTCCAGGATGACGCCCAGGTTTCGTGCATGGTCAGTCGGTTTGGGTGCGGTGCCCAGGGCGGGGGGCCACCAGGAGTCGTCCCAGGCGGAGGGTGAGGAGCCCAGGATGAGGACCTCCGTCTTGTCCGAGTTCAGTTTCAGGCGGCTGGTCGTCATCCACTCGGCTACCTCTTTCATCCCTTCGTGCAGGTTGGCTCTGGCGGCGGCGGGGTCGTTGGTCAGGGAGAGGATCAGCTGGGTGTCGTCGGCGTAGGAGATTATGCTGAGGTTGTGTTTGCGTACGATGGCCGCGAGGGGGCTCATGTAGACGTTGAAGAGGGTGGGGCTCAGGGATGATCCTTGGGGGACGCCGCAGATGACTTCGGAGGCCTCTGACTTGTATGGTGGTAGGCGGACTCTCTGTGTTCTTCCGTCGAGGAAGGAGATGATCCATTCCAGCGCCTTGTCCTGGATGCCGATGTTGCTGAGGCGCCGTACTAGGGTGCGGTGGCAGACCGTGTCGAATGCCGCGGAGAGGTCTAGGAGGATGAGGGCCGCTGTTTCTCCATTGTCCATCAGGGCTCGGATGTCATCGGTGGCGGCGATGAGGGCGGTCTCGGTGCTGTGGTTGGCTCTGAAGCCGGACTGTGAGGGGTCGAGGGATCCGTTCGTCTCGAGGAAGGCGGCCATCTGCTTGTTGACGATCTTCTCGATGACTTTGGCTGGAAACGGGAGGAGCGAGATGGGGCGGTAATTCTTGAGTTCGGAGGGGTCCGCTGTGGGTTTTTTGAGAAGAGCGCTGAGTTCGGCGTGCTTCCAGCTCTCGGGGAAGGTGGCGGTGTCGAAGGATGTGTTGATGATGTCTCGCAGGTGGGGTGCGATGACAGCGTCGGCCTTGTTGAAGACGTGGTGAGGGCAGGGGTCGGTCGGTGATCCGGAGTGGATGGAGTTCATCGTGCGGATGGTGTCTTCGGTGCTGATCGGGGTCCAGGCGTGGAGGGTGGTGGTGGGGGGTGGTTGTTCGGTCATGGTGTGCGTTGGTTGGTTGTTGAAGCTGTTGTGTATGTCGGCGATCTTGTTGTGGAAGTATGAAGCGAGGGAGTTGCAGAGGTCTTGCGATGGGGTGATGTCGTTGTTTCCTGCGCTGGGGTTGGAAAGCTCTTTCACGATGTTGAAGAGTTCCTTGCAGTTGTGTGCGTTGTTGTCCAGCCGGTCCTTGAAAGCTGTTTTCTTGGCGGCGCGGATCAGCTGGTGGTGTTTCCGGGTGGCAAGTTTGAAGGAGGTCCTGTTGTCCGGTGTCGGTTCCCTTCTCCAGACTTTCTCGAGGGCTCGGCAGTTCTTCTTGGAGCTCTTGAGTTCGTCGGTGAACCATGGGGCCTTCTTGCTGCCGGGTCTGCTAGGCGGGGTCCTCAGAGGGGCGAGCTCGTCCGCGCAGATGCTGATCCACTTCGTGAGGTTGTTGGCGGCCTGGCTGGGGTCTGCTGAGCTGGCAGGAGGGTGCTGGCTCAGGGACGTGGCGAGCTGGTCTGCTGTGATCTTGTTCCAGCTTCTGCGGGCGGTCTGTTGCTGGTGGTGGTGGGTCGTCGTTCTCTTGAAGGTGAAGTGGACGCAGCTGTGGTCCGTCCATTGAAGCTCAGTGGCGTGGCTGAAGCTGACGTCTTTGCTGGAGGAGAAGACTGCGTCGAGTGTGTGTCCGGCGCGGTGGGTGGGGGTGGACACCAGTTGCTTGAGTCCCAGGTTGGCGAGGTTGGCGAGCAGGGTGCTGGAGTTGCGGTCGTTGTTGTTTTCCAGATGGAAGTTGAGGTCTCCCAGGAGGATGTAGTCAGCGGAGGGGAGGGCATGCGGGCTGACGAAGTCGGCGATGTCCTCGCTGAAATGTGTGCGTGGTCCGGGGGGTCGGTAGATCAGGGTGCCTCTGAGGGTGGTGTTCGGGTTGGTGTGGATCTGGAAATGCAGGTGTTCGGCGCTGGTCAGGGTGTTGTCGGTGCTGGTCGTGAGACGGATGGTGTTCCTGTGGATGATGGCGATGCCTCCTCCCATCTGGTTGGCGTTGCGGTCCCTGCGGACGATCTTGTAGCCTTCTGGGATGGCGATGGCGATGTCGGGAGCTGAAGAGGCGTTCATCCAGGTCTCTGTGAGGAAGGCAACGTCAGGGGCTGTGGCGTCTAGGAGGTTCCAGAGTTCTACGGCGTGTCTGTGGACGGAACGGGTGTTGAGCAGGATGCACTTGAGGTGTGTGCTGCTGGTGTTCGATTTGGCGGGTGCTGGTGTGAGGCAGGTCCGGATGCAGGCGAACTTGCAGGCGTGGCAGCTGAAAGGTCCGTGGGTGCGTCGTGGAGTGGCTTGGTGGCACTCTGGGCGTCGGCCGGTGTTGAGTGCGCTGAGGGTGGCGGCGGAGTACGTCCTGCGGGTCGGTCGGGATCGTCGAGGTCCAGGGGTCCTGGCACTGGGCGCGGTCCAGGCGCGGACGGGCGCAGACGGGCTTACCTTTGGCGCGCCTTCGGCGCACAATCGGCGCGCCCGCTGCGCGTCAACGCTGCGCGTTCGCACGGTCGCCATTTAAGGCGAAGTGCGCGGGTGGGCGGAGCAGCTGGGAGGCGGGAGCGGGGAGGGTACAGAAGAAAAAGGGGCGGGGCTAATGGCGGTGGCGGGAAGCGGGAGCGGGGAGGGAGAGCGGCGAGGTAGGCGGGCAAGCAGGAAGGAGACAGGCACAATGGAGGTCAAATACACGAGGAGAAAAACGTCACAGAGAAAAACAGGCAATAATACAGGACAAAACGGGGAAAAAACAGTGGAAACGCGATCTCGGGCACAGAAACAAAACAAGCACAATTTTCCGACAAAACGGGCAAAAACCAAAGGGGAGCGCTCAAGGCAGCAGCGAGAACGGCGCTGAGGCAGAGGCAGGCACTGGGGGCACACGCAGCAGCTGGTGGCCGTGCGGCGCGGGGGTGTCCCACAGGCTCAGACGTGAGTCCCTTGCTCACTTTGCCACTGGAATCAAGCAAGCCGGGCTGAAGACGGCTGTAATGCCAGAAACCGGTCCTCGGAAGCGTGTTTCCGGTCCAGGGAAGGCATGGCTTGGCAGTTCGGGCTGGACTGTACCGATGAGGCACAGGGTTAGACTGATTTGCATATAGCCATGTCTGAACTAGGGTGGCAGAGTGGGCTAAAGAACGGTGATGGATCAAACCCAGATCATTTGACTGGGTGTGAGTGTTTGATTGGTTCAGATGCTCTGTCCATCACCACCCCCTTTTGTACCGCTTTGGCCGCCATAAGTGTGGCAGGGTATGCTCAGACGTGAGTCCCTTGCTCACTTTGCCACTGGAATCAAGCAAGCCAGGCTGAAGACGGCTGTAATGCCAGAAACCGGTCCTCGGAATCTTGTTTCAGGCCCAGGGAAGCCATGGCTTGGCAGTTCGGTCTGGACTGTTCCCATGAGGCACAGGGTCAGACTGATTTGCATATAGCCATGTCTGAACTGGGGTGGCAGAGTGGGCTAAAGAACGGTGATGGATCAAACCCAGATATTTTGACTCGGTGTGAGGGTTTGATTGGTTCAGATGCTCTGTCCATCACCACCCCCTTTTGTACCGCTTTGGCCGCCATAAGTGTGGCAGTGTATGCTCAGACGTGAGTCCCTTGCTCACTTTGCCACTGGAATCAAGCAAGCCGGGCTGAAGACGGCTGTAATGCCAGAAACCGGTCCTCGGAAGCTTGTTTCCGGTCCAGGGAAGGCATGGCTTGGCAGTTCGGGCTGGACTGTTCCCATGAGGCAGAGGGTCAAACTGATTTGCATATAGCCATGTCTGAACTGGGGTGGCAGAGTGGGATAAAGAACGGTGATGGATCAAACCCAGATCTTTTGACTGGGTGTGAGTGTTTGATTGGTTCAGATGCTCTGTCCATCACCACCCCCTTTTGTACCGCTTTGGCCGCCATAAGTGTGGCAGGGTATGCTCAGACGTGAGTCCCTTGCTCACTTTGCCACTGGAATCAAGCAAGCCGGGCTGAAGACGGCTGTAATGCCAGAAACCGGTCCTCGAAAGCTTGTTTCCGGTCCAGGGAAAGCATGGCTTGGCAGTTCGGGCTGGACTGTTCCCATGAGGCACAGGGTCAGACTGATCTGCATATAGCCATGTCTGAACTGGGGTGTCAGAGTGGGCTAAAGAACGGTGATGGATCAAACCCAGATCTTTTGACTGGGTGTGAGTGTTTGATTGGTTCAGATGCTCTGTCCATCACCACCCCCTTTTGTACCGCTTTGGCCGCCATAAGTGTGGCAGGGTATGCTCAGACGTGAGTCCCTTGCTCACTTTGCCATTGGAATCAAGCAAGCCGGGCTGAAGATGGCTGTAATGCCAGAAACCGGTCCTCGGAAGCTTGTTTCCGGTCCAGGGAAGGCATGGCTTGGCAGTTCGGGCTGGACTGTTCCCATGAGGCACAGGGTCAGACTGATTTGCATATAGCCATGTCTGAACTGGGGTGGCAGAGTGGGGTAAAGAACGGAGATGGATCAAACCCAGATCTTTTGACTGGGTGTGAGTGTTTGATTGGTTCAGATGCTCTGTCCATCACCACCCCCTTTTGTACCGCTTTGGCCGCCATAAGTGTGGCAGGGTATGCTCAGACGTGAGTCCCTTGCTCACTTTGCCACTGGAATCAAGCAAGCCGGGCTGAAGACGGCTGTAATGCCAGAAACCGGTCCTCGGAAGCTTGTTTCCGGTCCAAGGAAGACATGGCTTGGCAGTTCGGGCTGGACTGTTCCCATGAGGCACAGGGTCAGACTGATTTGCATATAGCCATGTCTGAACTGGGGTGGCAGAGTGGGCTAAAGAACAGTGATGGATCAAACCCAGATCTTTTGACTGGGTGTGAGTGTTTGATTGGTTCAGATGCTCTGTCCATCACCACCCCCTTTTGTACCGCTTTGGCCGACATAAGTGTGGCAGGGTATGCTCAGACGTGAGTCCATTGCTCACTTTGCCACTGGAATCAAGCAAGCCAGGCTGAAGACGGCTGTAATGCCAGAAACCGGTCCTCGGAAGCTTGTTTCCGGTCCAGGGAAGGCATGGCTTGGCAGTTCGGGCTGGACTGTTCCCATGAGGCACAGGGTTAGACTGATTTGCATATAGCCATGTCTGAACTGGGGTGGCAGAGTGGGCTAAAGAACGGTGATGGATCAAACCCAGATCGTTTGACTGGGTGTGAGTGTTTGATTGGTTCAGATGCTCTGTCCATCACCACCCCCTTTTGTACCGCTTTGGCCGCCATAAGTGTGGCAGGGTATGCTCAGACGTGAGTCCCTTGCTCACTTTGCCACTGGAATCAAGCAAGCCGGGCTGAAGACGGCTGTAATGCCAGAAACCGGTCCTCGGAATCTTGTTTCCGGCCCAGGGAAGGCATGGCTTGGCAGTTCGGTCTGGACTGTTCCCATGAGGCACAGGATCAGACTGATTTGCATATAGCCATGTGTTAACTGGGGTGGCAGAGTGGGCTAAAGAACGGTGATGGATCAAACCCAGATATTTTGACTGGGTGTGAGTGTTTGATTGGTTCAGATGCTCTGTCCATCACCACCCCCTTTTGTACCGCTTTGGCCGCCATAAGTGTGGCAGGGTATGCTCAGACGTGAGTCCCTTGCTCACCTTGCCACTGGAATCAAGCAAGCCGGGCTGAAGACGGCTGTAATGCCAGAAACCGGTCCTCGGAAGCTTGTTTCCGGTCCAGGGAAGGCATGGCTTGGCAGTTCGGGCTGGACTGTTCCCATGAGGCAGAGGGTCAAACTGATTTGCATATAGCCATGTCTGAACTGGGGTGGCAGAGTGGGATAAAGAACGGTGATGGATCAAACCCAGATCTTTTGACTGGGTGTGAGTGTTTGATTGGTTCAGATACTCTGTCCATCACCACCCCCTTTTGTACCGCTTTGGCCGCCATAAGTGTGGCAGGGTATGCTCAGACGTGAGTCCCTTGCTCACCTTGCCACTGGAATCAAGCAAGCCGGGCTGAAGACGGCTGTAATGCCAGAAACCGGTCCTCGGAAGCTTGTTTCCGGTCCAGGGAAGGCATGGCTTGGCAGTTCGGGCTGGACTGTTCCCATGAGGCACAGGGTCAGACTGATTTGCATATAGCCATGTCTGAACTGGAGTGGCAGAGTGGGCTAAAGAACGGTGATGGATCAAACCCAGATCTTTTGACTGGGTGTGAGTGTTTGATTGGTTCAGATGCTCTGTCCATCACTACCCCCTTTTGTACCGCTTTGGCCGCCATAAGTGTGGCAGGGTATGCTCAGACGTGAGTCCCTTGCTCACTTTGCCACTGGAATCAAGCAAGCCGGGCTGAAGACGGCTGTAATGCCAGAAACCGGTCCTCGGAAGCTTGTTTCCGGTCCAGGGAAGGCATGCTTTGGCAGTTCGGGCTGGACTGTTCCCATGAGGCACAGGGTCAGAATGATTTGCATATAGCCATGTCTGAACTGGGGTGGCAGAGTGGGCTAAAGAACGGTGATGGATCAAACCCAGATCTTTTGACTGGGTGTGAGTGTTTGATTGGTTCAGATGCTCTGTCCATCACCACCCCCTTTTGTACCGCTTTGGCCGCCATAAGTGTGGCAGGGTATGCTCAGACGTGAGTCCCTTGCTCACTTTGCCACTGGAATCAAGCAAGCCGGGCTGAAGACGGCTGTAATGCCAGAAACCGGTCCTCAGAAGCTTGTTTCCGGTCCAGGGAAGGCATGCTTTGGCAGTTCGGGCTGGACTGTTCCCATGAGGCACAGGGTCAGACTGATTTGCATATAGCCATGTCTGAACTGGGGTGGCAGAGTGGGCTAAAGAACGGTGATGGATCAAACCCAGATCTTTTGACTGGTTGTGAGTGTTTGATTGGTTCAGATGCTCTGTCCATCACCACCCCCTTTTGTACCGCTTTGGCCGCCATAAGTGTGGCAGGGTATGCTCAGACGTGAGTCCCTTGCTCACTTTGCCACTGGAATCAAGAAAGCCGGGCTGAAGACGGCTGTAATGACAGAAACCGGTCCTCGGAAGCTTGTTTCCGGTCCAGGGAAAGCATGGCTTGGCAGTTCGGGCTGGACTGTTCCCATGAGGCACAGGGTCAGACTGATTTGCATATAGCCATGTCTGAACTGGGGTGTCAGAGTGGGCTAAAGAACGGTGATGGATCAAACCCAGATCTTTTGACTGGGTGTGAGTGTTTGATTGGTTCAGATGCTCTGTCCATCACCACCCCCTTTTGTACCGCTTTGGCCGCCATAAGTGTGGCAGGGTATGCTCAGACGTGAGTCCCTTGCTCACTTTGCCATTGGAATCAAGCAAGCCGGGCTGAAGATGGCTGTAATGCCAGAAACCGGTCCTCGGTAGCTTGCTTCCGGTCCAGGGAAGGCATGGCTTGGCAGTTCGGGCTGGACTGTTCCCATGAGGCACAGGGTCAGACTGATTTGCATATAGCCATGTCTGAACTGGGGTGGCAGAGTGGGCTAAAGAACGGTGATGGATCAAACCCAGATCTTTTGACTGGGTGTGAGTGTTTGATTGGTTCAGATGCTCTGTCCATCACCACCCCCTTTTGTACCGCTTTGGCCGCCATTAGTGTGGCAGGGTATGCTCAGACGTGAGTCCCTTGCTCACTTTGCCACTGGAATCAAGCAAGCCGGGCTGAAGATGGCTGTAATGCCAGAAACCGGTCCTCGGAAGCTTGTTTCCGGTCCAGGGAAGGCATGGCTTGGCAGTTCGGGCTGGACTGTTCCCATGAGGCACAGGGTCAGACTGATTTGCATATAGCCATGTCTGAACTGGGGTGGCAGAGTGGGATAAAGAACGGTGATGGATCAAACCCAGATCTTTTGACTGGGTGTGAGTGTTTGATTGGTTCAGATGCTCTGTCCATCACCACCCCCTTTTGTACCGCTTTGGCCGCCATAAGTGTGGCAGGGTATGCTCAGACCTGAGTCCCTTGCTCACTTTGCCACTGGAATCAAGCAAGCCGGGCTGAAGACGGCTGTAATGCCAGAAACCGGTCCTCAGAAGCTTGTTTCCGGTCCAGGGAAGGCATGCTTTGGCAGTTCGGGCTGGACTGTTCCCATGAGGCACAGGGTCAGACTGATTTGCATATAGCCATGTCTGAACTGGGGTGGCAGAGTGGGCTAAAGAACGGTGATGGATCAAACCCAGATCTTTTGACTGGGTGTGAGTGTTTGATTGGTTCAGATGCTCTGTCCATCACCACCCCCTTTTGTACCGCTTTGGCCGCCATAAGTTTGGCAGGGTATGCTCAGACGTGAGTCCCTTGCTCACTTTGCCACTGGAATCAAGCAAGCCGGGCTGAAGACGGCTGTAATGCCAGAAACCGGTCCTCGGAAGCTTGTTTCCGGTCCAGGGAAAGCATGGCTTGGCAGTTCGGGCTGGACTGTTCCCATGAGACACAGGGTCAGACTGATTTGCATATAGCCATGTCTGAACTGGGGGGTCAGAGTGGGCTAAAGAACGGTGATGGATCAAGCCCAGATCTTTTGACTGGGTGTGAGTGTTTGATTGGTTCAGATGCTCTGTCCATCACCACCCCCTTTTGTACCGCTTTGGCCGCCATAAGTGTGGCAGGGTATGCTCAGACGTGAGTCCCTTGCTCACTTTGCCATTGGAATCAAGCAAGCCGGGCTGAAGATGGCTGTAATGCCAGAAACCGGTCCTCGGTAGCTTGCTTCCGGTCCAGGGAAGGCATGGCTTGGCAGTTCGGGCTGGACTGTTCCCATGAGGCACAGGGTCAGACTGATTTGCATATAGCCATGTCTGAACTGGGGTGGCAGAGTGGGCTAAAGAACGGTGATGGATCAAACCCAGATCTTTTGACTGGGTGTGAGTGTTTGATTGGTTCAGATGCTCTGTCCATCACCACCCCCTTTTGTACCGCTTTGGCCGCCATAAGTGTGGCAGGGTATGCTCAGACGTGAGTCCCTTGCTCACTTTGCCACTGGAATCAAGCAAGCCGGGCTGAAGACGGCTGTAATGCTAGAAACCGGTCCTCGGAAGCTTGTTTCCGGTCCAAGGAAGACATGGCTTGGCAGTTCGGGCTGGACTGTTCCCATGAGGCACAGGGTCAGACTGATTTGCAAATAGCCATGTCTGAACTGGGGTGGCAGAGTGGGCTAAAGAACAGTGATGGATCAAACCCAGTTCTTTTGACTGGGTGTGAGTGTTTGATTGGTTCAGATGCTCCGTCCATCACCAGCCCCTTTTGTACCGCTTTGGCCGACATAAGTGTGGCAGGGTATGCTCAGACGTGAGTCCATTGCTCACTTTGCCACTGGAATCAAGCAAGCCGGGCTGAAGATGGCTGTAATGCCAGAAACCGGTCCTCAGAAGCTTGTTTCCGGTCCAGGGAAGGCATGGCTTGGCAGTTCGGGCTGGACTGTTCCCATGAGGCACAGGGTTAGACTGATTTGCATATAGCCATGTCTGAACTGGGGTGGCAGAGTGGGCTAAAGAACGGTGATGGATCAAACCCAGATCTTTTGACTGGGTGTGAGTGTTTGATTGGTTCAGATGCTCTGTCCATCACCACCCCCTTTTGTACCGCTTTGGCCGCCATAAGTGTGGCAGGGTATGCTCAGACATGAGTCCCTTGCTCACTTTGCCACTGGAATCAAGCAAGCCGGGCTGAAGACGGCTGTAATGCCAGAAACCAGTCCTCGGAATCTTGTTTCCGGCCCAGGGAAGGCATGGCTTGGCAGTTCGGTCTGGACTGTTCCCATGAGGCACAGGATCAGACTGATTTGCATATAGCCATGTCTGAACTGGGGTGGCAGAGTGGGCTAAAGAACGGTGATGGATCAAACCCAGATATTTTGACTGGGTGTGAGTGTTTGATTGGTTCAGATGCTCTGTCCATCACCACACCCTTTTGTACCACTTTGGCCGCCATAAGTGTGGCAGGGTATGCTCAGACGTGAGTCCCTTGCTCACCTTGCCACTGGAATCAAGCAAGCCGGGCTGAAGACGGCTGTAATGCCAGAAACCGGTCCTCGGAAGCTTGTTTCCGGTCCAAGGAAGGCATGGCTTGGCAGTTCGGGCTGGACTGTTCCCATGAGGCACAGGGTCAGACTGATTTGCATATAGCCATGTCTGAACTGGGGTGGCAGAGTGGGCTAAAGAACGGTGATGGATCAAACCCAGAACTTTTGACTGGGTGTGAGTGTTTGATTGGGTCAGATGCTCTGTCCATCACCACCCCCTTTTGTACCGCTTTGGCCGCCATAAGTGTGGCAGGGTATGCTCAGACGTGAGTCCCATGCTCACTTTGCCACTGGAATCAAGCAAGCCGGGCTGAAGACGGCTGTAATGCCAGAAACCCGTCCTCGGAAGCTTGTTTCCGGTCCAAGGAAGGCATGGCTTGGCAGTTCGGGCTGGACTGTTCCCATGAGGCACAGGGTCAGACTGATTTGCATATAGCCATGTCTGAACTGGGGTGGCAGAGTGGGTTAAAGAACGGTGATGGATCAAACCCAGATCTTTTGACTGGGTGTGAGTGTTTGATTGGTTCAGATGCTCTGTCCATCACCACCCCCTTTTGTACCGCTTTGGACGCCATAAGTGTGGCAGGGTATGCTCAGACGTGAGTCCCTTGCTCACTTTGCCATTGGAATCAAGCAAGCCGGGCTGAAGATGGCTGTAATGCCAGAAACCGGTCCTCGGAAGCTTGTTTCCGGTCCAGGGAAGGCTTGGCTTGGCAGTTCGGGCTGGACTGTTCCCATGAGGCACAGGGTCAGACTGATTTGCATATAGCCATGTCTGAACTGGGGTGGCAGAGTGGGCTAAAGAACGGTGATGGATCAAACCCAGATCTTTTGACTGGGTGTGAGTGTTTGATTGGTTCAGATGCTCTGTCCATCACCACCCCCTTTTGTACCGCTTTGGCCGCCATAAGTGTGGCAGGGTATGCTCAGACGTGAATCCCTTGCTCACTTTGCCACTGGAATCAAGCAAGCCGGGTTGAAGACGGCTGTAATGCCAGAAACCGGTCCTCGGAAGCTTGTTTCCGGTCCAAGGAAGACATGGCTTGGCAGTTCGGGCTGGACTGTTCCCATGAGGCACAGGGTCAGACTGATTTGCATATAGCCATGTCTGAACTGGGGTGGCAGAGTGGGCTAAAGAACAGTGATGGATCAAACCCAGATCTTTTGACTGGGTGTGAGTGTTTGATTGGTTCAGATGCTCTGTCCATCACCACCCCCTTTTGTACCGCTTTGGCCGACATAAGTCTGGCAGGGTATGCTCAGACGTGAGTCCATTGCTCACTTTGCCACTGGAATCAAGCAAGCCGGGCTGAAGACGGCTGTAATGCCAGAAACCGGTCCTCGGAAGCTTGTTTCCGGTCCAGGGAAGTCATGGCTTGGCAGTTCGGGCTGGACTGTTCCCATGAGGCACAGGGTTAGACTGATTTGCATATAGCCATGTCTGAACTGGGGTGGCAGAGTGGGCTAAAGAACGGTGATGGATCAAACCCAGATCTTTTGACTGGGTGTGAGTGTTTGATTGGTTCAGATGCTCTGTCCATCACCACCCCCTTTTGTACCGCTTTGGCCGCCATAAGTGTGGCAGGGTATGCTCAGACGTGAGTCCCTTGCTCACTTTGCCATTGGAATCAAGCAAGCCGGGCTGAAGACGGCTGTAATGCCAGAAACCGTTCCTCGGAATCTTGTTTCCGGCCCAGGGAAGGCATGGCTTGGCAGTTCGGTCTGGACTGTTCCCATGAGGCACAGGATCAGACTAATTTGCATATAGCCATGTCTGAACTGGGCTGGCAGAGTGGGCTAAAGAACGGTGATGGATCAAACCCAGATATTTTGACTGGGTGTGAGTGTTTGATTGGTTCAGATGCTCTGTCCATCACCACCCCCTTTTGTACCGCTTTGGCCGCCATAAGTGTGGCAGGGTATGCTCAGACGTGAGTCCCTTAATCACCTTGCCACTGGAATCAAGCAAGCCGGGTTGAAGACGGCTGTAATGCCAGAAACCGGTCCTCGGAAGCTTGTTTCCGGTCCAAGGAAGACATGGCTTGGCAGTTCGGGCTGGACTGTTCCCATGAGGCACAGGGTCAGACTGATTTGCATATAGCCATGTCTGAACTGGGGTGGCAGAGTGGGCTAAAGAACAGTGATGGATCAAACCCAGATCTTTTGACTGGGTGTGAGTGTTTGATTGGTTCAGATGCTCTGTCCATCACCACCCCCTTTTGTACCGCTTTGGCCGACATAAGTGTGGCAGGGTATGCTCAGACGTGAGTCCCTTGCTCACTTTGCCACTGGAATCAAGCAAGCCGGGCTGAAGACGGCTGTAATGCCAGAAACCGTTCCTCGGAATCTTGTTTCCGGCCCAGGGAAGGCATGGCTTGGCAGTTCGGTCTGGACTGTTCCCATGAGGCACAGGATCAGACTAATTTGCATATAGCCATGTCTGAACTGGGCTGGCAGAGTGGGCTAAAGAACGGTGATGGATCAAACCCAGATATTTTGACTGGGTGTGAGTGTTTGATTGGTTCAGATGCTCTGTCCATCACCACCCCCTTTTGTACCGCTTTGGCCGCCATAAGTGTGGCAGGGTATGCTCAGACGTGAATCCCTTGCTCACTTTGCCACTGGAATCAAGCAAGCCGGGTTGAAGACGGCTGTAATGCCAGAAACCGGTCCTCGGAAGCTTGTTTCCGGTCCAAGGAAGACATGGCTTGGCAGTTCGGGCTGGACTGTTCCCATGAGGCACAGGGTCAGACTGATTTGCATATAGCCATGTCTGAACTGGGGTGGCAGAGTGGGCTAAAGAACAGTGATGGATCAAACCCAGATCTTTTGACTGGGTGTGAGTGTTTGATTGGTTCAGATGCTCTGTCCATCACCACCCCCTTTTGTACCGCTTTGGCCGACATAAGTCTGGCAGGGTATGCTCAGACGTGAGTCCATTGCTCACTTTGCCACTGGAATCAAGCAAGCCGGGCTGAAGACGGCTGTAATGCCAGAAACCGGTCCTCGGAAGCTTGTTTCCGGTCCAGGGAAGTCATGGCTTGGCAGTTCGGGCTGGACTGTTCCCATGAGGCACAGGGTTAGACTGATTTGCATATAGCCATGTCTGAACTGGGGTGGCAGAGTGGGCTAAAGAACGGTGATGGATCAAACCCAGATCTTTTGACTGGGTGTGAGTGTTTGATTGGTTCAGATGCTCTGTCCATCACCACCCCCTTTTGTACCGCTTTGGCCGCCATAAGTGTGGCAGGGTATGCTCAGACGTGAGTCCCTTGCTCACTTTGCCATTGGAATCAAGCAAGCCGGGCTGAAGACGGCTGTAATGCCAGAAACCGTTCCTCGGAATCTTGTTTCCGGCCCAGGGAAGGCATGGCTTGGCAGTTCGGTCTGGACTGTTCCCATGAGGCACAGGATCAGACTAATTTGCATATAGCCATGTCTGAACTGGGCTGGCAGAGTGGGCTAAAGAACGGTGATGGATCAAACCCAGATATTTTGACTGGGTGTGAGTGTTTGATTGGTTCAGATGCTCTGTCCATCACCACCCCCTTTTGTACCGCTTTGGCCGCCTAAGTGTGGCAGGGTATGCTCAGACGTGAGTCCCTTAATCACCTTGCCACTGGAATCAAGCAAGCCGGGTTGAAGACGGCTGTAATGCCAGAAACCGGTCCTCGGAAGCTTGTTTCCGGTCCAAGGAAGACATGGCTTGGCAGTTCGGGCTGGACTGTTCCCATGAGGCACAGGGTCAGACTGATTTGCATATAGCCATGTCTGAACTGGGGTGGCAGAGTGGGCTAAAGAACAGTGATGGATCAAACCCAGATCTTTTGACTGGGTGTGAGTGTTTGATTGGTTCAGATGCTCTGTCCATCACCACCCCCTTTTGTACCGCTTTGGCCGACATAAGTGTGGCAGGGTATGCTCAGACGTGAGTCCCTTGCTCACTTTGCCACTGGAATCAAGCAAGCCGGGCTGAAGACGGCTGTAATGCCAGAAACCGTTCCTCGGAATCTTGTTTCCGGCCCAGGGAAGGCATGGCTTGGCAGTTCGGTCTGGACTGTTCCCATGAGGCACAGGATCAGACTAATTTGCATATAGCCATGTCTGAACTGGGCTGGCAGAGTGGGCTAAAGAACGGTGATGGATCAAACCCAGATATTTTGACTGGGTGTGAGTGTTTGATTGGTTCAGATGCTCTGTCCATCACCACCCCCTTTTGTACCGCTTTGGCCGCCATAAGTGTGGCAGGGTATGCTCAGACGTGAGTCCCTTAATCACCTTGCCACTGGAATCAAGCAAGCCGGGCTGAAGACGGCTGTAATGCCAGAAACCGGTCCTCGGAAGCTTGTTTCCGGTCCAGGGAAGGCATGGCTTGGCAGTTCGGGCTGGACTGTTCCCATGAGTCACAGGGTCAGACTGATTTGCATATAGCCATGTCTGAACTGGGGTGGCAGAGTGGGCTAAAGAACGGTAATGGATCAAACCCAGAACTTTTGACTGGGTGTGAGTGTTTGATTGGGTCAGATGCTCTGTCCATCACCACCCCCTTTTGTACCGCTTTGGCCGCCATAAGTGTGGCAGGGTATGCTCAGACGTGAGTCCCTTGCTCACTTTGCCACTGGAATCAAGCAAGCCGGGCTGAAGACGGCTGTAATGCCAGAAACCGGTCCTCGGAAGCTTGTTTCCGGTCCAAGGAAGGCATGGCTTGGCAGTTCGGGCTGGACTGTTCCCATGAGGCACAGGGTCAGACTGATTTGCATATAGCCATGTCTGAACTGGGGTGGCAGAGTGGGCTAAAGAACGGTGATGGATCAAACCCAGAACTTTTGACTGGGTGTGAGTGTTTGATTGGTGCAGATGCTCTGTCCATCACCACCCCCTTTTGTACCGCTTTGGCCACCATAAGTGTGGCAGGGTATGCTCAGACGTGAGTCCCTTGCTCACTTTGCCACTGGAATCAAGCAAGCCGGGCTGAAGACGGCTGTAATGCCAGAAACCGGTCCTCGGAAGCTTGTTTCCGGTCCAAGGAAGGCATGGCTTGGCAGTTCGGGCTGGACTGTTCCCATGAGGCACAGGGTCAGACTGATTTGCATATAGCCATGTCTGAACTGGGGTGGCAGAGTGGGCTAAAGAACGGTGATGGATCAAACCCAGATCTTTTGACTGGGTGTGAGTGTTTGATTGGTTCAGATGCTCTGTCCATCACCACCCCCTTTTGTACCGCTTTGGCCGCCATAAGTGTGGCAGGGTATGCTCAGACGTGAGTCCCTTGCTCACTTTGCCACTGGAATCAAGCAAGCCGGGCTGAAGACGGCTGTAATGCCAGAAACCGGTCCTCGGAAGCTTGTTTCCGGTCCAGGGAAGGCATGGCTTGGCAGTTCGGGCTGGACTTTTCCCATGAGGCACAGGGTTAGACTGATTTGCATATAGCCATGTCTGAACTGGGGTGGCAGAGTGGGCTAAAGAACGGTGATGGATCAAACCCTGATCTTTTGACTGGGTGTGAGTGTTTGATTGGTTCAGATGCTCTGTCCATCACCACCCCCTTTTGTACCGCTTTGGCCGCCATAAGTGTGGCAGGGTATGCTCAGACGTGAGTCCCTTGCTCACTTTGCCACTGGAATCAAGCAAGCCGGGCTGAAGACGGCTGTAATGCCAAAAAACGGTCCTCGGAAGCTTGTTTCCGGCCCAGGGAAGACATGGCTTGGCAGTTCGGTCTGGACTGTTCCCATGAGGCACAGGGTCAGACTGATTTGCATATAGCCATGTCTGAACTGGGGTGGCAGAGTGGGCTAAAGAACGGTGATGGATCAAACCCAGATATTTTGACTGGGTGTGAGTGTTTGATTGGTTCAGATGCTCTGTCCATCACACCCCCTTTTGTACCGCTTTGGCCGCCATAAGTGTGGCAGGGTATGCTCAGACGTGAGTCCCTTGCTCACTTTGCCACTGGAATCAAGCAAGCCGGCCTGAAGACGGCTGTAATGCCACAAACTGGTCCTCGGAAGCTTGTTTCCGGTCCAGGGAAGGCATGGCTTGGCAGTTCGGGCTGGACTGTTCCCATGAAGCACAGGGTCAGACTGATTTGCATATAGCCATGTCTGAACTGGGGTGGCAGAGTGGGATAAAGAACGGTGATGGATCAAACCCAGATCTTTTGACTGGGTGTGAGTGTTTGATTGGTTCAGATGCTCTGTCCATCACCAGCCCCTTTTGTACCGCTTTGGCCGCCATAAGTGTGGCAGGGTATGCTCAGACGTGAGTCCCTTGCTCACTTTGCCACTGGAATCAAGCAAGCCGGGCTGAAGACGGCTGTAATGCCAGAAACCGGTCCTCGGAAGCTTGTTTCCGGTCCAGGGAAGGCATGGCTTGGCAGTTCGGGCTGGACTGTTCCCATGAAGCACAGGGTCAGACTGATTTGCATATAGCCATGTCTGAACTGGGGTGGCAGAGTGGGATAAAGAACGGTGATGGATCAAACCCAGATCTTTTGACTGGGTGTGAGTGTTTGATTGGTTCAGATGCTCTGTCCATCACCACCCCCTTTTGTACAGTTTTGGCCGCCATAAGTGTGGCAGGGTATGCTCAGACGTGAGTCCCTTGCTCACTTTGCCACTGGAATCAAGCAAGCCGGGCTGAAGACGGCTGTAATGCCAGAAACCGGTCCTCGGAAGCTTGTTTCAGGCCCAGGGAAGACATGGCTTGGCAGTTCGGTCTGGACTGTTCCAATGAGGCACAGGGTCAGACTGATTTGCATATAGCCATGTCTGAACTGGGGTGGCAGAGTGGGCTAAAGAACGGTGATGGATCAAACCCAGATCTTTTGACTGGGTGTGAGTGTTTGATTGGTTCAGATGCTCTGTCCATCACCACCCCCTTTTGTACCGCTTTGGCCGCCATAAGTGTGGCAGGGTATGCTCAGACGTGAGTCCCTTGCTCACTTCGCCACTGGAATCAAGCAAGCCGGGCTGAAGACGGCTGTAATGCCAGAAACCGGTGCTCGGAAGCTTGTTTCCGGTCCAGGGAAGGCATGGCTTGGCAGTTCGGGCTGGACTGTTCCCATGAGGCACAGGGTCAGACTGATTTGCATATAGCCATGTCTGAACTGGGGTGTCAGAGTGGGCTAAAGAACGGTGATGGATCAAACCCAGATCTTTTGACTGGGTGTGATTGTTTGATTGGTTCAGATGCTCTGTCCATCACCACCCCCTTTTGTACCGCTTTGGCCACCATAAGTGTGGCAGGGTATGCTCAGAAGTGAGTCCCTTGCTCACTTTGCCACTGGAATCAAGCAAGCCGGGCTGAAGACGGCTGTAATGCCAGAAACCGGTCCTCGGAAGCTTGTTTCCGGTCCAGGGAAGGCATGGCTTGGCCGTTCGGGCTGGACTGTTCCCATGAGGCACAAGGTCAGACTGATTTGCATATAGCCATGTCTGAACTGGTGTGGCAGAGTGGGCTAAAGAACGGTGATGGATCAAACCCAGATCTTTTGACTGGGTGTGGGTGTTTGATTGGTTCAGATGCTCTGTCCATCACCACCCCCTTTTGTACCGCTTTGGCCGCCATAAGTGATGCAGGGTATGCTCAGACGTGAGTCCCTTGCTCACTTTGCCACTGGAATCAGGCAAGCCGGGCTGAAGACGGCTGTAATGCCAGAAACCGGTCCTCGGAAGCTTGTTTCCGGTCCAGGGAAGGCGTGGCTTGGCAGTTCGGGCTGGACTGTTCCGATGAGGCACAGGGTCAGACTGATTTGCATATAGCCATGTCTGAACTGGGGTGGCAGAGTGGGCTAAAGAACGGTGATGGATCAAACCCAGATATTTTGACTGGGTGTGAGTGTTTGATTGGTTCAGATGCCCTGTCCATCACCACCCCCTTTTTTACCGCTTTGGCCGCCATAAGTGTGGCAGGGTATGCTCAGACGTGAGTCCCTTGCTCACTTTGCCACTGGAATCAAGCAAGCCGGGCTGAAGACGGCTGTAATGCCAGAAACCGGTCCTCGGAAGCTTGTTTCCGGTCCAGGGAAGGCACGGCTTGGTAGTTCGGGCTGGACTGTTCCCATGAGGCACAGGGTCAGACTGATTTGCATATAGCCATGTCTGAACTGGGGTGGCAGAGTGGGCTAAAGAACGGTGATGGATCAAACCCAGATCTTTTGACTGGGTGTGAGTGTTTGATTGGTTCAGATGCTCTGTCCATCACCACCCCCTTTTGTACAGTTTTGGCCGCCATAAGTGTGGCAGGGTATGCTCAGACGTGAGTCCCTTGCTCACTTTGCCACTGGAATCAAGCAAGCCGGGCTGAAGACGGCTGTAATGCCAGAAACCGGTCCTCGGAAGCTTGTTTCCGGTCCAAGGAAGACATGGCTTGGCAGTTCGGGCTGGACTGTTCCCATGAGGCACAGGGTCAGACTGATTTGCATATAGCCATGTCTGAACTGGGGTGGCAGAGTGGGCTAAAGAACAGTGATGGATCAAACCCAGTTCTTTTGACTGGGTGTGAGTGTTTGATTGGTTCAGATGCTCCGTCCATCACCAGCCCCTTTTGTACCGCTTTGGCCGACATAAGTGTGGCAGGGTATGCTCAGACGTGAGTCCATTGCTCACTTTGCCACTGGAATCAAGCAAGCCGGGCTGAAGATGGCTGTAATGCCAGAAACCGGTCCTCAGAAGCTTGTTTCCGGTCCAGGGAAGGCATGGCTTGGCAGTTCGGGCTGGACTGTTCCCATGAGGCACAGGGTTAGACTGATTTGCATATAGCCATGTCTGAACTGGGGTGGCAGAGTGGGCTAAAGAACGGTGATGGATCAAACCCAGATCTTTTGACTGGGTGTGAGTGTTTGATTGGTTCAGATGCTCTGTCCATCACCACCCCCTTTTGTACCGCTTTGGCCGCCATAAGTGTGGCAGGGTATGCTCAGACATGAGTCCCTTGCTCACTTTGCCACTGGAATCAAGCAAGCCGGGCTGAAGACGGCTGTAATGCCAGAAACCAGTCCTCAGAATCTTGTTTCCGGCCCAGGGAAGGCATGGCTTGGCAGTTCAGTCTGGACTGTTCCCATGAGGCACAGGATCAGACTGATTTGCATATAGCCATGTCTGAACTGGGGTGGCAGAGTGGGCTAAAGAACAGTGATGGATCAAACCCAGTTCTTTTGACTGGGTGTGAGTGTTTGATTGGTTCAGATGCTCCGTCCATCACCAGCCCCTTTTGTACCGCTTTGGCCGACATAAGTGTGGCAGGGTATGCTCAGACGTGAGTCCATTGCTCACTTTGCCACTGGAATCAAGCAAGCCGGGCTGAAGATGGCTGTAATGCCAGAAACCGGTCCTCAGAAGCTTGTTTCCGGTCCAGGGAAGGCATGGCTTGGCAGTTCGGGCTGGACTGTTCCCATGAGGCACAGGGTTAGACTGATTTGCATATAGCCATGTCTGAACTGGGGTGGCAGAGTGGGCTAAAGAACGGTGATGGATCAAACCCAGATCTTTTGACTGGGTGTGAGTGTTTGATTGGTTCAGATGCTCTGTCCATCACCACCCCCTTTTGTACCGCTTTGGCCGCCATAAGTGTGGCAGGGTATGCTCAGACATGAGTCCCTTGCTCACTTTGCCACTGGAATCAAGCAAGCCGGGCTGAAGACGGCTGTAATACCAGAAACCAGTCCTCGGAATCTTGTTTCCGGCCCAGGGAAGGCATGGCTTGGCAGTTCGGTCTGGACTGTTCCCATGAGGCACAGGATCAGACTGATTTGCATATAGCCATGTCTGAACTGGGGTGGCAGAGTGGGCTAAAGAACGGTGATGGATCAAACCCAGATATTTTGACTGGGTGTGAGTGTTTGATTGGTTCAGATGCTCTGTCCATCACCACACCCTTTTGTACCACTTTGGCCGCCATAAGTGTGGCAGGGTATGCTCAGACGTGAGTCCCTTGCTCACCTTGCCACTGGAATCAAGCAAGCCGGGCTGAAGACGGCTGTAATGCCAGAAACCGCTCCTCGGAAGCTTGTTTCCGGTCCAGGGAAGGCATGGCTTGGCAGTTCGGGCTGGACTGTTCCCATGAGGCACAGGGTCAGACTGATTTGCATATAGCCATGTCTGAACTGGGGTGGCAGAGTGGGCTAAAGAACGGTGATGGATCAAACCCAGAACTTTTGACTGGGTGTGAGTGTTTGATTGGGTCAGATGCTCTGTCCATCACCACCCCCTTTTGTACCGCTTTGGCCGCCATAAGTGTGGCAGGGTATGCTCAGACGTGAGTCCCTTGCTCACTTTGCCACTGGAATCAAGCAAGCCGGGCTGAAGACGGCTGTAATGCCAGAAAACGGTCCTCGGAAGCTTGTTTCCGGTCCAAGGAAGGCATGGCTTGGCAGTTCGGGCTGGACTGTTCCCATGAGGCACAGGGTCAGACTGATTTGCATATAGCCATGTCTGAACTGGGGTGGCAGAGTGGGCTAAAGAACGGTGATGGATCAAACCCAGAACTTTTGACTGGGTGTGAGTGTTTCATTGGGTCAGATGCTCTGTCCATCACCACCCCCTTTTGTACCGCTTTGGCCGCCATAAGTGTGGCAGGGTATGCTCAGACGTGAGTCCCATGCTCACTTTGCCACTGGAATCAAGCAAGCCGGGCTGAAGACGGCTGTAATGCCAGAAACCCGTCCTCGGAAGCTTGTTTCCGGTCCAAGGAAGGCATGGCTTGGCAGTTCGGGCTGGACTGTTCCCATGAGGCACAGGGTCAGACTGATTTGCATATAGCCATGTCTGAACTGGGGTGGCAGAGTGGGTTAAAGAACGGTGATGGATCAAACCCAGATCTTTTGACTGGGTGTGAGTGTTTGATTGGTTCAGATGCTCTGTCCATCACCACCCCCTTTTGTACCGCTTTGGCCGCCATAAGTGTGGCAGGGTATGCTCAGACGTGAGTCCCTTGCTCACTTTGCCATTGGAATCAAGCAAGCCGGGCTGAAGATGGCTGTAATGCCAGAAACCGGTCCTCGGAAGCTTGTTTCCGGTCCAGGGAAGGCATGGCTTGGCAGTTCGGGCTGGACTGTTCCCATGAGGCACAGGGTCAGACTGATTTGCATATAGCCATGTCTGAACTGGGGTGGCAGAGTGGGCTAAAGAACGGTGATGGATCAAACCCAGATCTTTTGACTGCGTGTGAGTGTTTGATTGGTTCAGATGCTCTGTCCATCACCACCCCCTTTTGTACCGCTTTGGCCGCCATAAGTGTGGCAGGGTATGCTCAGACGTGAATCCCTTGCTCACTTTGCCACTGGAATCAAGCAAGCCGGGTTGAAGACGGCTGTAATGCCAGAAACCGGTCCTCGGAAGCTTGTTTCCGGTCCAAGGAAGACATGGCTTGGCAGTTCGGGCTGGACTGTTCCCATGAGGCACAGGGTCAGACTGATTTGCATATAGCCATGTCTGAACTGGGGTGGCAGAGTGGGCTAAAGAACAGTGATGGATCAAACCCAGAACTTTTGACTGGGTGTGAGTGTTTGATTGGTTCAGATGCTCTGTCCATCACCACCCCCTTTTGTACCGCTTTGGCCGACATAAGTGTGGCAGGGTATGCTCAGACGTGAGTCCATTGCTCACTTTGCCACTGGAATCAAGCAAGCCGGGCTGAAGACGGCTGTAATGCCAGAAACCGGTCCTCGGAAGCTTGTTTCCGGTCCAGGGAAGTCATGGCTTGGCAGTTCGGGCTGGACTGTTCCCATGAGGCACAGGGTTAGACTGATTTGCATATAGCCATGTCTGAACTGGGGTGGCAGAGTGGGCTAAAGAACGGTGATGGATCAAACCCAGATCTTTTGACTGGGTGTGAGTGTTTGATTGGTTCAGATGCTCTGTCCATCACCACCCCCTTTTGTACCGCTGTGGCCGCCATAAGTGTGGCAGGGTATGCTCAGACGTGAGTCCCTTGCTCACTTTGCCACTGGAATCAAGCAAGCCGGGCTGAAGACGGCTGTAATGCCAGAAACCGTTCCTCGGAATCTTGTTTCCGGCCCAGGGAAGGCATGGCTTGGCAGTTCGGTCTGGGCTGTTCCCATGAGGCACAGGATCAGACTAATTTGCATATAGCCATGTCTGAACTGGGGTGGCAGAGTGGGCTAAAGAACAGTGATGGATCAAACCCAGTTCTTTTGACTGGGTGTGAGTGTTTGATTGGTTCAGATGCTCCGTCCATCACCAGCCCCTTTTGTACCGCTTTGGCCGACATAAGTGTGGCAGGGTATGCTCAGACGTGAGTCCATTGCTCACTTTGCCACTGGAATCAAGCAAGCCGGGCTGAAGATGGCTGTAATGCCAGAAACCGGTCCTCAGAAGCTTGTTTCCGGTCCAGGGAAGGCATGGCTTGGCAGTTCGGGCTGGACTGTTCCCATGAGGCACAGGGTTAGACTGATTTGCATATAGCCATGTCTGAACTGGGGTGGCAGAGTGGGCTAAAGAACGGTGATGGATCAAACCCAGATCTTTTGACTGGGTGTGAGTGTTTGATTGGTTCAGATGCTCTGTCCATCACCACCCCCTTTTGTACCGCTTTGGCCGCCATAAGTGTGGCAGGGTATGCTCAGACATGAGTCCCTTGCTCACTTTGCCACTGGAATCAAGCAAGCCGGGCTGAAGACGGCTGTAATGCCAGAAACCAGTCCTCGGAATCTTGTTTCCGGCCCAGGGAAGGCATGGCTTGGCAGTTCAGTCTGGACTGTTCCCATGAGGCACAGGATCAGACTGATTTGCATATAGCCATGTCTGAACTGGGGTGGCAGAGTGGGCTAAAGAACAGTGATGGATCAAACCCAGTTCTTTTGACTGGGTGTGAGTGTTTGATTGGTTCAGATGCTCCGTCCATCACCAGCCCCTTTTGTACCGCTTTGGCCGACATAAGTGTGGCAGGGTATGCTCAGACGTGAGTCCATTGCTCACTTTGCCACTGGAATCAAGCAAGCCGGGCTGAAGATGGCTGTAATGCCAGAAACCGGTCCTCAGAAGCTTGTTTCCGGTCCAGGGAAGGCATGGCTTGGCAGTTCGGGCTGGACTGTTCCCATGAGGCACAGGGTTAGACTGATTTGCATATAGCCATGTCTGAACTGGGGTGGCAGAGTGGGCTAAAGAACGGTGATGGATCAAACCCAGATCTTTTGACTGGGTGTGAGTGTTTGATTGGTTCAGATGCTCTGTCCATCACCACCCCCTTTTGTACCGCTTTGGCCGCCATAAGTGTGGCAGGGTATGCTCAGACATGAGTCCCTTGCTCACTTTGCCACTGGAATCAAGCAAGCCGGGCTGAAGACGGCTGTAATACCAGAAACCAGTCCTCGGAATCTTGTTTCCGGCCCAGGGAAGGCATGGCTTGGCAGTTCGGTCTGGACTGTTCCCATGAGGCACAGGATCAGACTGATTTGCATATAGCCATGTCTGAACTGGGGTGGCAGAGTGGGCTAAAGAACGGTGATGGATCAAACCCAGATATTTTGACTGGGTGTGAGTGTTTGATTGGTTCAGATGCTCTGTCCATCACCACACCCTTTTGTACCACTTTGGCCGCCATAAGTGTGGCAGGGTATGCTCAGACGTGAGTCCCTTGCTCACCTTGCCACTGGAATCAAGCAAGCCGGGCTGAAGACGGCTGTAATGCCAGAAACCGCTCCTCGGAAGCTTGTTTCCGGTCCAGGGAAGGCATGGCTTGGCAGTTCGGGCTGGACTGTTCCCATGAGGCACAGGGTCAGACTGATTTGCATATAGCCATGTCTGAACTGGGGTGGCAGAGTGGGCTAAAGAACGGTGATGGATCAAACCCAGAACTTTTGACTGGGTGTGAGTGTTTGATTGGGTCAGATGCTCTGTCCATCACCACCCCCTTTTGTACCGCTTTGGCCGCCATAAGTGTGGCAGGGTATGCTCAGACGTGAGTCCCTTGCTCACTTTGCCACTGGAATCAAGCAAGCCGGGCTGAAGACGGCTGTAATGCCAGAAAACGGTCCTCGGAAGCTTGTTTCCGGTCCAAGGAAGGCATGGCTTGGCAGTTCGGGCTGGACTGTTCCCATGAGGCACAGGGTCAGACTGATTTGCATATAGCCATGTCTGAACTGGGGTGGCAGAGTGGGCTAAAGAACGGTGATGGATCAAACCCAGAACTTTTGACTGGGTGTGAGTGTTTCATTGGGTCAGATGCTCTGTCCATCACCACCCCCTTTTGTACCGCTTTGGCCGCCATAAGTGTGGCAGGGTATGCTCAGACGTGAGTCCCATGCTCACTTTGCCACTGGAATCAAGCAAGCCGGGCTGAAGACGGCTGTAATGCCAGAAACCCGTCCTCGGAAGCTTGTTTCCGGTCCAAGGAAGGCATGGCTTGGCAGTTCGGGCTGGACTGTTCCCATGAGGCACAGGGTCAGACTGATTTGCATATAGCCATGTCTGAACTGGGGTGGCAGAGTGGGTTAAAGAACGGTGATGGATCAAACCCAGATCTTTTGACTGGGTGTGAGTGTTTGATTGGTTCAGATGCTCTGTCCATCACCACCCCCTTTTGTACCGCTTTGGCCGCCATAAGTGTGGCAGGGTATGCTCAGACGTGAGTCCCTTGCTCACTTTGCCATTGGAATCAAGCAAGCCGGGCTGAAGATGGCTGTAATGCCAGAAACCGGTCCTCGGAAGCTTGTTTCCGGTCCAGGGAAGGCATGGCTTGGCAGTTCGGGCTGGACTGTTCCCATGAGGCACAGGGTCAGACTGATTTGCATATAGCCATGTCTGAACTGGGGTGGCAGAGTGGGCTAAAGAACGGTGATGGATCAAACCCAGATCTTTTGACTGCGTGTGAGTGTTTGATTGGTTCAGATGCTCTGTCCATCACCACCCCCTTTTGTACCGCTTTGGCCGCCATAAGTGTGGCAGGGTATGCTCAGACGTGAATCCCTTGCTCACTTTGCCACTGGAATCAAGCAAGCCGGGTTGAAGACGGCTGTAATGCCAGAAACCGGTCCTCGGAAGCTTGTTTCCGGTCCAAGGAAGACATGGCTTGGCAGTTCGGGCTGGACTGTTCCCATGAGGCACAGGGTCAGACTGATTTGCATATAGCCATGTCTGAACTGGGGTGGCAGAGTGGGCTAAAGAACAGTGATGGATCAAACCCAGATCTTTTGACTGGGTGTGAGTGTTTGATTGGTTCAGATGCTCTGTCCATCACCACCCCCTTTTGTACCGCTTTGGCCGACATAAGTGTGGCAGGGTATGCTCAGACGTGAGTCCATTGCTCACTTTGCCACTGGAATCAAGCAAGCCGGGCTGAAGACGGCTGTAATGCCAGAAACCGGTCCTCGGAAGCTTGTTTCCGGTCCAGGGAAGTCATGGCTTGGCAGTTCGGGCTGGACTGTTCCCATGAGGCACAGGGTTAGACTGATTTGCATATAGCCATGTCTGAACTGGGGTGGCAGAGTGGGCTAAAGAACGGTGATGGATCAAACCCAGATCTTTTGACTGGGTGTGAGTGTTTGATTGGTTCAGATGCTCTGTCCATCACCACCCCCTTTTGTACCGCTGTGGCCGCCATAAGTGTGGCAGGGTATGCTCAGACGTGAGTCCCTTGCTCACTTTGCCACTGGAATCAAGCAAGCCGGGCTGAAGACGGCTGTAATGCCAGAAACCGTTCCTCGGAATCTTGTTTCCGGCCCAGGGAAGGCATGGCTTGGCAGTTCGGTCTGGGCTGTTCCCATGAGGCACAGGATCAGACTAATTTGCATATAGCCATGTCTGAACTGGGCTGGCAGAGTGGGCTAAAGAACGGTGATGGATCAAACCCAGATATTTTGACTGGGTGTGAGTGTTTGATTGGTTCAGATGCTCTGTCCATCACCACCCCCTTTTGTACCGCTTTGGCCGCCATAAGTGTGGCAGGGTATGCTCAGACGTGAGTCCCTTAATCACCTTGCCACTGGAATCAAGCAAGCCGGGCTGAAGACGGCTGTAATGCCAGAAACCGGTCCTCGGAAGCTTGTTTCCGGTCCAGGGAAGGCATGGCTTGGCAGTTCGGGCTGGACTGTTCCCATGAGTCACAGGGTCAGACTGATTTGCATATAGCCATGTCTGAACTAGGGTGGCAGAGTGGGCTAAAGAACGGTAATGGATCAAACCCAGAACTTTTGACTGGGTGTGAGTGTTTGATTGGGTCAGATGCTCTGTCCATCACCACCCCCTTTTGTACCGCTTTGGCCGCCATAAGTGTGGCAGGGTATGCTCAGACGTGAGTCCCTTGCTCACTTTGCCACTGGAATCAAGCAAGCCGGGCTGAAGACGGCTGTAATGCCAGAAACCGGTCCTCGGAAGCTTGTTTCCGGTCCAAGGAAGGCATGGCTTGGCAGTTCGGGCTGGACTGTTCCCATGAGGCACAGGGTCAGACTGATTTGCATATAGCCATGTCTGAACTGGGGTGGCAGAGTGGGCTAAAGAACGGTGATGGATCAAACCCAGAACTTTTGACTGGCTGTGAGTGTTTGATTGGGTCAGATGCTCTGTCCATCACCACCCCCTTTTGTACCGCTTTGGCCGCCATAAGTGTGGCAGGGTATGCTCAGACGTGAGTCCCTTGCTCACTTTGCCACTGGAATCAAGCAAGCCGGGCTGAAGACGGCTGTAATGCCAGAAACCGGTCCTCGGAAGCTTGTTTCCGGTCCAAGGAAGGCATGGCTTGGCAGTTCGGGCTGGACTGTTCCCATGAGGCACAGGGTCAGACTGATTTGCATATAGCCATGTCTGAACTGGGGTGGCAGAGTGGGCTAAAGAACGGTGATGGATCAAACCCAGATCTTTTGACTGGGTGTGAGTGTTTGATTGGTTCAGATGCTCTGTCCATCACCACCCCCTTTTGTACCGCTTTGGCCGCCATAAGTGTGGCAGGGTATGCTCAGACGTGAGTCCCTTGCTCACTTTGCCACTGGAATCAAGCAAGCCGGGCTGAAGACGGCTGTAATGCCAGAAACCGGTCCTCGGAAGCTTGTTTCCGGTCCAGGGAAGGCATGGCTTGGCAGTTCGGGCTGGACTGTTCCCATGAGGCACAGGGTTAGACTGATTTGCATATAGCCATGTCTGAACTGGGGTGGCAGAGTGGGCTAAAGAACGGTGATGGATCAAACCCTGATCTTTTGACTGGGTGTGAGTGTTTGATTGGTTCAGATGCTCTGTCCATCACCACCCCCTTTTGTACCGCTTTGGCCGCCATAAGTGTGGCAGGGTATGCTCAGACGTGAGTCCCTTGCTCACTTTGCCACTGGAATCAAGCAAGCCGGGCTGAAGACGGCTGTAATGCCAGAAACCGGTCCTCGGAAGCTTGTTTCCGGCCCAGGAAAGACATGGCTTGGCAGTTCGGTCTGGACTGTTCCCATGAGGCACAGGGTCAGACTGATTTGCATATAGCCATGTCTGAACTGGGGTGGCAGAGTGGGCTAAAGAACGGTGATGGATCAAACCCAGATATTTTTACTGGGTGTGAGTGTTTGATTGGTTCAGATGCTCTGTCCATCACACCCCCTTTTGTACCGCTTTGGCCGCCATAAGTGTGGCAGGGTATGCTCAGACGTGAGTCCCTTGCTCACTTTGCCACTGGAATCAAGCAAGCCGGCCTGAAGACGGCTGTAATGCCACAAACTGGTCCTCGGAAGCTTGTTTCCGGTCCAGGGAAGGCATGGCTTGGCAGTTCGGGCTGGACTGTTCCCATGAAGCACAGGGTCAGACTGATTTGCATATAGCCATGTCTGAACTGGGGTGGCAGAGTGGGATAAAGAACGGTAATGGATCAAACCCAGATCTTTTGACTGGGTGTGAGTGTTTGATTGGTTCAGATGCTCTGTCCATCACCAGCCCCTTTTGTACCGCTTTGGCCGCCATAAGTGTGGCAGGGTATGCTCAGACGTGAGTCCCTTGCTCACTTTGCCACTGGAATCAAGCAAGCCGGGCTGAAGACGGCTGTAATGCCAGAAACCGGTCCTCGGAAGCTTGTTTCCGGTCCAGGGAAGGCATGGCTTGGCAGTTCGGGCTGGACTGTTCCCATGAAGCACAGGGTCAGACTGATTTGCATATAGCCATGTCTGAACTGGGGTGGCAGAGTGGAATAAAGAACGGTGATGGATCAAACCCAGATCTTTTGACTGGGTGTGAGTGTTTGATTGGTTCAGATGCTCTGTCCATCACCACCCCCTTTTGTACAGTTTTGGCCGCCATAAGTGTGGCAGGGTATGCTCAGACGTGAGTCCCTTGCTCACTTTGCCACTGGAATCAAGCAAGCCGGGCTGAAGACGGCTGTAATGCCAGAAACCGGTCCTCGGAAGCTTGTTTCAGGCCCAGGGAAGACATGGCTTGGCAGTTCGGTCTGGACTGTTCCCATGAGGCACAGGGTCAGACTGATTTGCATATAGCCATGTCTGAACTGGGGTGGCAGAGTGGGCTAAAGAACGGTGATGGATCAAACCCAGATCTTTTGACTGGGTGTGAGTGTTTGATTGGTTCAGATGCTCTGTCCATCACCACCCCCTTTTGTACCGCTTTGGCCGCCATAAGTGTGGCAGGGTATGCTCAGACGTGAGTCCCTTGCTCACTTCGCCACTGGAATCAAGCAAGCCGGGCTGAAGACGGCTGTAATGCCAGAAACCGGTGCTCGGAAGCTTGTTTCCGGTCCAGGGAAGGCATGGCTTGGCAGTTCGGGCTGGACTGTTCCCATGAGGCACAGGGTCAGACTGATTTGCATATAGCCATGTCTGAACTGGGGTGTCAGAGTGGGCTAAAGAACGGTGATGGATCAAACCCAGATCTTTTGACTGGGTGTGAGTGTTTGATTGGTTCAGATGCCCTGTCCATCACCACCCCCTTTTTTACCGCTTTGGCCGCCATAAGTGTGGCAGGGTATGCTCAGACGTGAGTCCCTTGCTCACTTTGCCACTGGAATCAGGCAAGCCGGGCTGAAGACGGCTGTAATGCCAGAAACCGGTCCTCGGAAGCTTGTTTCCGGTCCAGGGAAGGCGTGGCTTGGCAGTTCGGGCTGGACTGTTCCGATGAGGCACAGGGTCAGACTGATTTGCATATAGCCATGTCTGAACTGGGGTGGCAGAGTGGGCTAAAGAACGGTGATGGATCAAACCCAGATCTTTTGACTGGGTGTGAGTGTTTGATTGGTTCAGATGCCCTGTCCATCACCACCCCCTTTTTTACCGCTTTGGCCGCCATAAGTGTGGCAGGGTATGCTCAGACGTGAGTCCCTTGCTCACTTTGCCACTGGAATCAAGCTAGCCGGGCTGAAGACGGCTGTAATGCCAGAAACCGGTCCTCGGAAGCTTGTTTCCGGTCCAGGGAAGGCACGGCTTGGTAGTTCGGGCTGGACTGTTCCCATGAGGCACAGGGTCAGACTGATTTGCATATAGCCATGTCTGAACTGGGGTGGCAGAGTGGGCTAAAGAACGGTGATGGATCAAACCCAGATCTTTTGACTGGGTGTGAGTGTTTGATTGGTTCAGATGCTCTGTCCATCACCACCCCCTTTTGTACAGTTTTGGCCGCCATAAGTGTGGCAGGGTATGCTCAGACGTGAGTCCCTTGCTCACTTTGCCACTGGAATCAAGCAAGCCGGGCTGAAGACGGCTGTAATGCCAGAAACCGGTCCTCGGAAGCTTGTTTCAGGCCCAGGGAAGACATGGCTTGGCAGTTCGGTCTGGACTGTTCCCATGAGGCACAGGGTCAGACTGATTTGCATATAGCCATGTCTGAACTGGGGTGGCAGAGTGGGCTAAAGAACGGTGATGGATCAAACCCAGATCTTTTTACTGGGTGTGAGTGTTTGATTGGTTCAGATGCTCTGTCCATCACCACCCCCTTTTGTACCGCTTTGGCCGCCATAAGTGTGGCAGGGTATGCTCAGACGTGAGTCCCTTGCTCACTTTGCCACTGGAATCAAGCAAGCCGGGCTGAAGACGGCTGTAATGCCAGAAACCAGTGCTCGGAAGCTTGTTTCGGTCCAGGGAAGGCATGGCTTGGCAGTTCGGGCTGGACTGTTCCCATGAGGCACAGGGTCAGACTGATTTGCATATAGCCATGTCTGAACTGGGGTGTCAGAGTGGGCTAAAGAACGGTGATGGATCAAACCCAGATCTTTTGACTGGGTGAGATTGTTTGATTGGTTCAGATGCTCTGTCCATCACCACCCCCTTTTGTACCGCTTTGGCCGCCATAAGTGTGGCAGGGTATGCTCAGACGTGAGTCCCTTGCTCACTTTGCCACTGGAATCAAGCAAGCCGGGCTGAAGACGGCTGTAATGCCAGAAACCGGTCCTCGGAAGCTTGTTTCCGGTCCAGGGAAGGCATGGCTTGGCCGTTCGGGCTGGACTGTTCCCATGAGGCACAAGGTCAGACTGATTTGCATATAGCCATGTCTGAACTGGTGTGGCAGAGTGGGCTAAAGAACGGTGATGGATCAAACCCAGATCTTTTGACTGGGTGTGAGTGTTTGATTGGTTCAGATGCTCTGTCCATCACCACCCCCTTTTGTACCGCTTTGGCCGCCATAAGTGATGCAGGGTATGCTCAGACGTGAGCCCCTTGCTCACTTTGCCACTGGAATCAGGCAAGCCGGGCTGAAGACGGCTGTAATGCCAGAAACCGGTCCTCGGAAGCTTGTTTCCGGTCCAGGGAAGGCGTGGCTTGGCAGTTCGGGCTGGACTGTTCCGATGAGGCACAGGGTCAGACTGATTTGCATATAGCCATGTCTGAACTGGGGTGGCAGAGTGGGCTAAAGAACGGTGATGGATCAAACCCAGATCTTTTGACTGGGTGTGAGTGTTTGATTGGTTCAGATGCCCTGTCCATCACCACCCCCTTTTTTACCGCTTTGGCCGCCATAAGTGTGGCAGGGTATGCTCAGACGTGAGTCCCTTGCTCACTTTGCCACTGGAATCAAGCAACCCGGGCTGAAGACGGCTGTAATGCCAGAAACCGGTCCTCGGAAGCTTGTTTCCGGTCCAGGGAAGGCACGGCTTGGTAGTTCGGGCTGGACTGTTCCCATGAGGCACAGGGTCAGACTGATTTGCATATAGCCATGTCTGAACTGGGGTGGCAGAGTGGGCTAAAGAACGGTGATGGATCAAACCCAGATCTTTTGACTGGGTGTGAGTGTTTGATTGGTTCAGATGCTCTGTCCATCACTACCCCCTTTTGTACCGCTTTGGCCGCCATAAGTGTGGCAGGGTATGCTCAGACGTGAGTCCCTTGCTCACTTTGCCACTGGAATCAAGCAAGCCGGGCTGAAGACGGCTGTAATGCCAGAAACCGTTCCTCGGAAGCTTGTTTCCGGTCCAGGGAAGGCATGCTTTGGCAGTTCGGGCTGGACTGTTCCCATGAGGCACAGGGTCAGAATGATTTGCATATAGCCATGTCTGAACTGGGGTGGCAGAGTGGGCTAAAGAACGGTGATGGATCAAACCCAGATCTTTTGACTGGGTGTGAGTGTTTGATTGGTTCAGATGCTCTGTCCATCACCACCCCCTTTTGTACCGCTTTGGCCGCCATAAGTGTGGCAGGGTATGCTCAGACGTGAGTCCCTTGCTCACTTTGCCACTGGAATCAAGCAAGCCGGGCTGAAGACGGCTGTAATTCCAGAAACCGGTCCTCGGAAGCTTGTCTCCGGTCCAAGGAAGGCATGGCTTGGCAGTTCGGGCTGGACTGTTCCCATGAGGCACAGGGTCAGACTGATTTGCATATAGCCATGTCTGAACTGGGGTGGCAGAGTGGGCTAAACAACGGTGATGGATCAAACCCTGATCTTTTGACTGGGTGTGAGTGTTTGATTGGTTCAGATGCTCTGTCCATCACCACCCCCTTTTGTACCGCTTAGGCCGCCATAAGTGTGGCAGGGTATGCTCAGACGTGAGTCCCTTGCTCACTTTGCCACTGGAATCAAGCAAGCCGGGCTGAAGACGGCTGTAATGCCAGAAACCGGTCCTCGGAAGCTTGTTTCCGGTTCAGGGAAGGCATGGCTTGGCAGTTCGGGCTGGACTGTTCCGATGAGGCACAGGGTTACACTGATTTGCATATAGCCATGTCTGAACTGGGGTGGCAGAGTGGGCTAAAGAACGGTGATGGTCAAACCCAGATCTTTTGACTCGGTGTGAGTGTTTGATTGGTTCAGCTGCTCTGTCCATCACCACCCCCTTTTGTACAGTTTTGGCCGCCATAAGTGTGGCAGGGTATGCTCAGACGTGAGTCCCTTGCTCACTTTGCCACTGGAATCAAGAAAGCCGGGCTGAAGACGGCTGTAATGCCAGAAACCGGTCCTCGGAAGCTTGTTTCCGGTCCAGGGAAGGCATGGCTTGGCAGTTCGGGCTGGACTGTTCCCATGAGGCACAGGGTCAGACTGATTTGCATATAGCCATGTCTGAACTGGGGTGGCAGAGTGGGCTAAAGAACGGTGATGGATCAAACCCAGAACTTTTGACTGGGTGTGAGCGTTTGATTGGTTCAGATGCTCTGTCCATCACCACCCCCTTTTGTACCGCTTTGGCCGCCATAAGTGTGGCAGGGTATGTTCAGACGTGAGTCCCTTGCTCACTTTGCCACTGGAATCAAGCAAGCCGGGCTGAAGACGGCTGTAATGCCAGAAACCGGTCCTCGGAAGCTTGTTTCCGGTCCAGGGAAGGCATGGCTTGGCAGTTCGGGCTGGACTGTACCGATGAGGCACAGGGTTAGACTGATTTGCATATAGCCATGTCTGAACTGGGGTAGCAGAGTGGGCTAAAGAACGGTGATGGATCAAACCCAGATCTTTTGACTGGGTGTGAGTGTTTGATTGGTTCAGATGCTCTGTCCATCACCACCCCCTTTTGTACCGCATTGGCCGCCATAAGTGTGGCAGGGTATGCTCAGACGTGAGTCCCTTGCTCACTTTGCCACTGGAATCAAGCAAGCCGGGCTGAAGATGGCTGTAATGCCAGAAACCGGTCCTCGGAAGCTTGTTTCAGGCCCAGGGAAGACATGGCTTGGCAGTTCGGTCTGGACTGTTCCCATGAGGCACAGGGTCAGACTGATTTGCATATAGCCATGTCTGAACTGGGGTGGCAGAGTGGGCTAAAGAACGGTGATGGATCAAACCCAGATATTTTGACTGGGT
The DNA here is from genome assembly GCF_964261635.1 of Lissotriton helveticus. NCBI lineage: Eukaryota > Metazoa > Chordata > Amphibia > Caudata > Salamandridae > Lissotriton > Lissotriton helveticus. The sequence continues at coordinate 1,796,393,359 of NC_136068.1, forward strand.
GTGAGTGTTTGATTGGTTCAGATGCTCTGTCCATCACCACCCCCTTTTGTACCGCTTTGGCCGCCATAAGTGTGGCAGTGTATGCTCAGATGTGAGTCCCTTGCTCACTTTGCCACTGGAATCAAGCAAGCCGGGCTGAAGACGGCTGTAATGCCAGAAACCGGTCCTCAGAAGCTTGTTTCCGGTCCAGGGAAGGCATGGCTTGGCAGTTCGGACTGGACTGTTCCCATGAGGCACAGGGTCAGACTGATTTGCATATATCCATGTCTGAACTGGGGTGGCAGAGTGGGATAAAGAGCGGTGATGGATCAAACCCAGATCTTTTGACTGGGTGTGAGTGTTTGATTGGTTCAGATGCTCTGTCCATCACCACCCCCTTTTGTACCGCTTTGGCCGCCATAAGTGTGGCAGGGTATGCTCAGACGTGAGTCCCTTGCTCACTTTGCCACTGGAATCAAGCAAGCGGGGCTGAAGACGGCTGTAATGCCAGAAAACGGTCCTCGGAAGCTTGTTTCCGGTCCAAGGAAGACATGGCTTGGCAGTTCGGGCTGGACTGTTCCCATGAGGCACAGGGTCAGACTGATTTGCATATAGCCATGTCTGAACTGGGGTGGCAGAGTGGGCTAAAGAACAGTGATGGATCAAATCCAGATCTTTTGACTGGGTGTGAGTGTTTGATTGGTTCAGATGCTCTGTCCATCACCACCCCCTTTTGTACCGCTTTGGCCGACATAAGTGTGGCAGGGTATGCTCAGACGTGAGTCCATTGCTCACTTTGCCACTGGAATCAAGCAAGCCGGGCTGAAGACGGCTGTAATGCCAGAAACCGGTCCTCGGAAGCTTGTTTCCGGTCCAGGGAAGGCATGGCTTGGCAGTTCGGGCTGGACTGTTCCCATGAGGCACAGGGTTAGACTGATTTGCATATAGCCATGTCTGAACTGGGGTGGCAGAGTGGGCTAAAGAACGGTGATGGATCAAACCCAGATCTTTTGACTGGGTGTGAGTGTTTGATTGGTTCAGATGCTCTGTCCATCACCACCTCCTTTTGTACCGCTTTGGCCGCCATAAGTGTGGCAGGGTATGCTCAGACGTGAGTCCCTTGCTCACTTTGCCACTGGAATCAAGCAAGCCGGGCTGAAGACGGCTGTAATGCCAGAAACCGGTGCTCGGAAGCTTGTTTCCGGTCCAGGGAAGGCATGGCTTGGCAGTTCGGGCTGGACTGTTCCCATGAGGCACAGGGTCAGACTGATTTGCATATAGCCATGTCTGAACTGGTGTGTCAGAGTGGGCTAAAGAACGGTGATGGATCAAACCCAGATCTTTTGACTGGGTGTGATTGTTTGATTGGTTCAGATGCTCTGTCCATCACCACCCCCTTTTGTACCGCTTTGGCCGCCATAAGTGTGGCAGGGAATGCTCAGACGTGAGTCCCTTGCTCACTTTGCCACTGGAATCAAGCAAGCCGGGCTGAAAACGGCTGTAATGCCAGAAACCGGTCCTCGGAAGCTTGTTTCCGGTCCAGGGAAGGCGTGGCTTGGCAGTTCGGGCTGGACTGTTCCGATGAGGCACAGGGTCAGACTGATTTGCATATAGCCATGTCTGAACTGGGGTGGCAGAGTGGGCTAAAGAACGGTGATGGATCAAACCCAGATCTTTTGACTGGGTGTGAGTGTTTGATTGGTTCAGATGCCCTGTCCATCACCACCCCCTTTTATACCGCTTTGGCCGCCATAAGTGTGGCAGGGTATGCTCAGACGTGAGTCCCTTGCTCACTTTGCCACTGGAATCAAGCAAGCCGGGCTGAAGACGGCTGTAATGCCAGAAACCGGTCCTCGGAAGCTTGTTTCCGGTCCAGGGAAGGCACGGCTTGGTAGTTCGGGCTGGACTGTTCCCATGAGGCACAGGGTCAGACTGATTTGCATATAGCCATGTCTGAACTGGGGTGGCAGAGTGGGCTAAAGAACGGTGATGGATCAAACCCAGATCTTTTGACTGGGTGTGAGTGTTTGATTGGTTCAGATGCTCTGTCCATCACTACCCCCTTTTGTACCGCTTTGGCCGCCATAAGTGTGGCAGGGTATGCTCAGACGTGAGTCCCTTGCTCACTTTGCCACTGGAATCAAGCAAGCCGGGCTGAAGACGGCTGTAATGCCAGAAACCGGTCCTCGGAAGCTTGTTTCCGGTCCAGGGAAGGCATGCTTTGGCAGTTCGGGCTGGACTGTTCCCATGAGGCACAGGGTCAGAATGATTTGCATATAGCCATGTCTGAACTGGGGTGGCAGAGTGGGCTAAAGAACGGTGATGGATCAAACCCAGATCTTTTGACTGGGTGTGAGTGTTTGATTGGTTCAGATGCTCTGTCCATCACCACCCCCTTTTGTACCGCTTTGGCCGCCATAAGTGTGGCAGGGTATGCTCAGACGTGAGTCCCTTGCTCACTTTGCCACTGGAATCAAGAAAGCCGGGCTGAAGACGGCTGTAATGCCAGAAACCGGTCCTCGGAAGCTTGTTTCCGGTCCAGGGAAGGCATGGCTTGGCAGTTCGGGCTGGACTGTTCCCATGAGGCACAGGGTCAGACTGATTTGCATATAGCCATGTCTGAACTGGGGTGGCAGAGTGGGCTAAAGAACGGTGATGGATCAAACCCAGAACTTTTGACTGGGTGTGAGCGTTTGATTGGTTCAGATGCTCTGTCCATCACCACCCCCTTTTGTACCGCTTTGGCCGCCATAAGTGTGGCAGGGTATGTTCAGACGTGAGTCCCTTGCTCACTTTGCCACTGGAATCAAGCAAGCCGGGCTGAAGACGGCTGTAATGCCAGAAACCGGTCCTCGGAAGCTTGTTTCCGGTCCAGGGAAGGCATGGCTTGGCAGTTCGGGCTGGACTGTACCGATGAGGCACAGGGTTAGACTGATTTGCATATAGCCATGTCTGAACTGGGGTAGCAGAGTGGGCTAAAGAACGGTGATGGATCAAACCCAGATCTTTTGACTGGGTGTGAGTGTTTGATTGGTTCAGATGCTCTGTCCATCACCACCCCCTTTTGTACCGCATTGGCCGCCATAAGTGTGGCAGGGTATGCTCAGACGTGAGTCCCTTGCTCACTTTGCCACTGGAATCAAGCAAGCCGGGCTGAAGATGGCTGTAATGCCAGAAACCGGTCCTCGGAAGCTTGTTTCAGGCCCAGGGAAGACATGGCTTGGCAGTTCGGTCTGGACTGTTCCCATGAGGCACAGGGTCAGACTGATTTGCATATAGCCATGTCTGAACTGGGGTGGCAGAGTGGGCTAAAGAACGGTGATGGATCAAACCCAGATATTTTGACTGGGTGTGAGTGTTTGATTGGTTCAGATGCTCTGTCCATCACCACCCCCTTTTGTACCGCTTTGGCCGCCATAAGTGTGGCAGTGTATGCTCAGATGTGAGTCCCTTGCTCACTTTGCCACTGGAATCAAGCAAGCCGGGCTGAAGACGGCTGTAATGCCAGAAACCGGTCCTCAGAAGCTTGTTTCCGGTCCAGGGAAGGCATGGCTTGGCAGTTCGGACTGGACTGTTCCCATGAGGCACAGGGTCAGACTGATTTGCATATATCCATGTCTGAACTGGGGTGGCAGAGTGGGATAAAGAGCGGTGATGGATCAAACCCAGATCTTTTGACTGGGTGTGAGTGTTTGATTGGTTCAGATGCTCTGTCCATCACCACCCCCTTTTGTACCGCTTTGGCCGCCATAAGTGTGGCAGGGTATGCTCAGACGTGAGTCCCTTGCTCACTTTGCCACTGGAATCAAGCAAGCGGGGCTGAAGACGGCTGTAATGCCAGAAAACGGTCCTCGGAAGCTTGTTTCCGGTCCAAGGAAGACATGGCTTGGCAGTTCGGGCTGGACTGTTCCCATGAGGCACAGGGTCAGACTGATTTGCATATAGCCATGTCTGAACTGGGGTGGCAGAGTGGGCTAAAGAACAGTGATGGATCAAATCCAGATCTTTTGACTGGGTGTGAGTGTTTGATTGGTTCAGATGCTCTGTCCATCACCACCCCCTTTTGTACCGCTTTGGCCGACATAAGTGTGGCAGGGTATGCTCAGACGTGAGTCCATTGCTCACTTTGCCACTGGAATCAAGCAAGCCGGGCTGAAGACGGCTGTAATGCCAGAAACCGGTCCTCGGAAGCTTGTTTCCGGTCCAGGGAAGGCATGGCTTGGCAGTTCGGGCTGGACTGTTCCCATGAGGCACAGGGTTAGACTGATTTGCATATAGCCATGTCTGAACTGGGGTGGCAGAGTGGGCTAAAGAACGGTGATGGATCAAACCCAGATCTTTTGACTGGGTGTGAGTGTTTGATTGGTTCAGATGCTCTGTCCATCACCACCTCCTTTTGTACCGCTTTGGCCGCCATAAGTGTGGCAGGGTATGCTCAGACGTGAGTCCCTTGCTCACTTTGCCACTGGAATCAAGCAAGCCGGGCTGAAGACGGCTGTAATGCCAGAAACCGGTGCTCGGAAGCTTGTTTCCGGTCCAGGGAAGGCATGGCTTGGCAGTTCGGGCTGGACTGTTCCCATGAGGCACAGGGTCAGACTGATTTGCATATAGCCATGTCTGAACTGGTGTGTCAGAGTGGGCTAAAGAACGGTGATGGATCAAACCCAGATCTTTTGACTGGGTGTGATTGTTTGATTGGTTCAGATGCTCTGTCCATCACCACCCCCTTTTGTACCGCTTTGGCCGCCATAAGTGTGGCAGGGAATGCTCAGACGTGAGTCCCTTGCTCACTTTGCCACTGGAATCAAGCAAGCCGGGCTGAAAACGGCTGTAATGCCAGAAACCGGTCCTCGGAAGCTTGTTTCCGGTCCAGGGAAGGCGTGGCTTGGCAGTTCGGGCTGGACTGTTCCGATGAGGCACAGGGTCAGACTGATTTGCATATAGCCATGTCTGAACTGGGGTGGCAGAGTGGGCTAAAGAACGGTGATGGATCAAACCCAGATCTTTTGACTGGGTGTGAGTGTTTGATTGGTTCAGATGCCCTGTCCATCACCACCCCCTTTTATACCGCTTTGGCCGCCATAAGTGTGGCAGGGTATGCTCAGACGTGAGTCCCTTGCTCACTTTGCCACTGGAATCAAGCAAGCCGGGCTGAAGACGGCTGTAATGCCAGAAACCGGTCCTCGGAAGCTTGTTTCCGGTCCAAGGAAGGCACGGCTTGGTAGTTCGGGCTGGACTGTTCCCATGAGGCACAGGGTCAGACTGATTTGCATATAGCCATGTCTGAACTGGGGTGGCAGAGTGGGCTAAAGAACGGTGATGGATCAAACCCAGATCTTTTGACTGGGTGTGAGTGTTTGATTGGTTCAGATGCTCTGTCCATCACTACCCCCTTTTGTACCGCTTTGGCCGCCATAAGTGTGGCAGGGTATGCTCAGACGTGAGTCCCTTGCTCACTTTGCCACTGGAATCAAGCAAGCCGGGCTGAAGACGGCTGTAATGCCAGAAACCGGTCCTCGGAAGCTTGTTTCCGGTCCAGGGAAGGCATGCTTTGGCAGTTCGGGCTGGACTGTTCCCATGAGGCACAGGGTCAGAATGATTTGCATATAGCCATGTCTGAACTGGGGTGGCAGAGTGGGCTAAAGAACGGTGATGGATCAAACCCAGATCTTTTGACTGGGTGTGAGTGTTTGATTGGTTCAGATGCTCTGTCCATCACCACCCCCTTTTGTACCGCTTTGGCCGCCATAAGTGTGGCAGGGTATGCTCAGACGTGAGTCCCTTGCTCACTTTGCCACTGGAATCAAGCAAGCCGGGCTGAAGACGGCTGTAATTCCAGAAACCGGTCCTCGGAAGCTTGTTTCCGGTCCAAGGAAGGCATGGCTTGGCAGTTCGGGCTGGACTGTTCCCATGAGGCACAGGGTCAGACTGATTTGCATATAGCCATGTCTGAACTGGGGTGGCAGAGTGGGCTAAACAACGGTGATGGATCAAACCCTGATCTTTTGACTGGGTGTGAGTGTTTGGTTGGTTCAGATGCTCTGTCCATCACCACCCCCTTTTGTACCGCTTAGGCCGCCATAAGTGTGGCAGGGTATGCTCAGACGTGAGTCCCTTGCTCACTTTGCCACTGGAATCAAGCAAGCCGGGCTGAAGACGGCTGTAATGCCTGAAACCGGTCCTCGGAAGCTTGTTTCCGGTCCAGGGAAGGCATGGCTTGGCAGTTCGGGCTGGACTGTTCCGATGAGGCACAGGGTTAGACTGATTTGCATATAGCCATGTCTGAACTGGGGTGGCAGAGTGGGCTAAAGAAAGGTGATGGTCAAACCCAGATCTTTTGACTGGGTGTGAGTGTTTGATTGGTTCAGATGCTCTGTCCATCACCACCCCCTTTTGTACAGTTTTGGCCACCATAAGTGTGGCAGGGTATGCTCAGACGTGAGTCCCTTGCTCACTTTGCCACTGGAATCAAGAAAGCCGGGCTGAAGACGGCTGTAATGCCAGAAACCGGTCCTCGGAAGCTTGTTTCCGGTCCAGGGAAGGCATGGCTTGGCAGTTCGGGCTGGACTGTTCCCATGAGGCACAGGGTCAGACTGATTTGCATATAGCCATGTCTGAACTGGGGTGGCAGAGTGGGCTAAAGAACGGTGATGGATCAAACCCAGAACTTTTGACTGGGTGTGAGCGTTTGATTGGTTCAGATGCTCTGTCCATCACCACCCCCTTTTGTACCACTTTGGCCGCCATAAGTGTGGCAGGGTATGTTCAGACGTGAGTCCCTTGCTCACTTTGCCACTGGAATCAAGCAAGCCGGGCTGAAGACGGCTGTAATGCCAGAAACCGGTCCTCGGAAGCTTGTTTCAGGCCCAGGGAAGACATGGCTTGGCAGTTCGGTCTGGACTGTTCCCATGAGGCACAGGGTCAGACTGATTTGCATATAGCCATGTCTGAACTGGGGTGGCAGAGTGGGATAAAGAACGGTGATGGATCAAACCCAGATCTTTTGACTGGGTGTGAGTGTTTGATTGGTTCAGATGCTCTGTCCATCACCACCCCCTTTTGTACCGCTTTGGCCGCCATAAGTGTGGCAGTGTATGCTCAGACGTGAGTCCCTTGCTCACTTTGCCACTGGAATCAAGCAAGCCGGGCTGAAGATGGCTGTAATGCCAGAAACCGGTCCTCAGAAGCTTGTTTCCGGTCCAGGGAAGGCATGGCTTGGCAGTTCGGACTGGACTGTTCCCATGAGGCACAGGGTCAGACTGATTTGCATATAGCCATGTCTGAACTGGGGTGGCAGAGTGGGATAAAGAACGGTGATGGATCAAACCCAGATCTTTTGACTGGGTGTGAGTGTTTGATTGGTTCAGATGCTCTGTCCATCACCACCCCCTTTTGTACCGCTTTGGCCTCCATAAGTGTGGCAGGGTATGCTCAGACGTGAGTCCCTTGCTCACTTTGCCACTGGAATCAAGCAAGCCGGGCTGAAGACGGCTGTAATGCCAGAAACCGGTCCTCGAAGCTTGTTTCCGGTCCAAGGAAGACATGGCTTGGCAGTTCGGGCTGGACTGTTCCCATGAGGCACAGGGTCAGACTGATTTGCATATAGCCATGTCTGAACTGGGGTGGCAGAGTGGGCTAAAGAACAGTGATGGATCAAACCCAGATCCTTTGACTGGGTGTGAGTGTTTGATTGGTTCAGATGCTCTGTCCATCACCACCCCCTTTTGTACCGCTTTGGCCGCCATAAGTGTGGCAGGGTATGCTCAGACGTGAGTCCCTTGCTCACTTTGCCACTGGAATCAAGCAAGCCGGGCTGAAGACGGCTGTAATGCCAGAAACCGGTCCTCGGAATCTTGTTTCCGGCCCAGGGAAGGCATGGCTTGGCAGTTCGGTCTGGACTGTTCCCATGAGGCACAGGATCAGACTGATTTGCATATAGCCATGTCTGAACTGGGGTGGCAGAGTGGGCTAAAGAACGGTGATGGATCAAACCCAGATATTTTGACTGGGTGTGAGTGTTTGATTGGTTCAGATGCTCTGTCCATCACCACCCCCTTTTGTACCGCTTTGGCCGCCATAAGTGTGGCAGGGTATGCTCAGACGTGAGTCCCTTAATCACCTTGCCACTGGAATCAAGCAAGCCGGGCTGAAGACGGCTGTAATGCCAGAAACCTGTCCGCGGAAGCTTGTTTCCGGTCCAGGGAAGGCATGGCTTGGCAGTTCGGGCTGGACTGTTCCCATGAGGCACAGGGTCAGACTGATTTGCATATAGCCATGTCTGAACTGGGGTGGCAGAGTGGGCTAAAGAACGGTAATGGATCAAACCCAGAACTTTTGACTGGGTGTGAGTGTTTGATTGGGTCAGATGCTCTGTCCATCACCACCCCCTTTTGTACCGCTTTGGCCGCCATAAGTGTGGCAGGGTATGCTCAGATGCGAGTCCCTTGCTCACTTTGCCACTGGAATCAAGCAAGCCGGGCTGAAGACGGCTGTAATGCCAGAAACCGGTCCTCGGAAGCTTGTTTCCGGTCCAAGGAAGGCATGGCTTGGCAGTTCGGGCTGGACTGTTCCCATGAGGCACAGGGTCAGACTGATTTGCATATAGCCATGTCTGAACTGGGGTGGCAGAGTGGGCTAAAGAACGGTGATGGATCAAACCCAGAACTTTTGACTGGGTGTGACTGTTTGATTGGGTCAGATGCTCTGTCCATCACCACCCCCTTTTGTACCGCTTTGGCCGCCATAAGTGTGGCAGGGTATGCTCAGACGTGAGTCCCTTGCTCACTTTGCCACTGGAATCAAGCAAGCCGGGCTGAAGACGGCTGTAATGCCAGAAACCGGTCCTCGGAAGCTTGTTTCCGGTCCAAGGAAGGCATGGCTTGGCAGTTCGGGCTGGACTGTTCCCATGAGGCACAGGGTCAGACTGATTTGCATATAGCCATGTCTGAACTGGGGTGGCAGAGTGGGCTAAAGAACGGTGATGGATCAAACCCAGATCTTTTGACTGGGTGTGAGTGTTTGATTGGTTCAGATGCTCTGTCCATCACCACCCCCTTTTGTACCGCTTTGGCCGCCATAAGTGTGGCAGGGTATGTTCAGACGTGAGTCCCTTGCTCACTTTGCCACTGGAATCAAGCAAGCCGGGCTGAAGACGGCTGTAATGCCAGAAACCGGTCCTCGGAAGCTTGTTTCCGGTCCAGGGAAGGCATGGCTTGGCAGTTCGGGCTGGACTGTTCCGATGAGGCACAGGGTTAGACTGATTTGCATATAGCCATGTTTGAACTGGGTTGGCAGAGTGGGCTAAAGAACGGTGATGGATCAAACCCAGATCTTTTGACTGGGTGTGAGTGTTTGATTGGTTCAGATGCTCTGTCTATCACCACCCCCTTTTGTACCGCTTTGGCCGCCATAAGTGTGGCAGGGTATGCTCAGACGTGAGTCCCTTGCTCACTTTGCCACTGGAATCAAGCAAGCCGGGCTGAAGACGGCTGTAATGCCAGAAACCGGTCCTCGGAAGCTTGTTTCCGGTCCAGGGAAGGCATAGCTTGGCAGTTCGGGCTGGACTGTTCCGATGAGGCACAGGGTTAGACTGATTTGCATATAGCCATGTCTGAACTGGGGTGGCAGAGTGGGCTAAAGAACGGTGATGGATCGAACCCAGATCTTTTGACTGGGTGTGAGTGTTAAATTGGTTCAGATGCTCTGTCCATCACCACCCCCTTTTGTACAGTTTTGGCCGCCATAAGTGTGGCAGGGTATGCTCAGATGTGAGTCCCTTGCTCACTTTGCCACTGGAATCAAGAAAGCCGGGCTGAAGACAGCTGTAATGCCAGAAACCGGTCCTCGGAAGCTTGTTTCCGGTCCAGGGAAGGCATGGCTTGGCAGTTCGGGCTGGACTGTTCCCATGAGGCACAGGGTCAGACTGATTTGCATATAGCCATGTCTGAGCTGGGGTGGCAGAGTGGGCTAAAGAACGGTGATGGATCAAACCCAGAACTTTTGACTGGGTGTGAGCGTTTGATTGGTTCAGATGCTCTGTCCATCACCACCCCCTTTTGTACCGCTTTGGCCGCCATAAGTGTGACAGGTTATGTTCAGACGTGAGTCCCTTGCTCACTTTGCCACTGGAATCAAGCAAGCCGGGCTGAAGACGGCTGTAATGCCAGAAACCGGTCCCCGGAAGCTTGTTTCCGGTCCAAGGAAGGCATGGCTTGGCAGTTCGGGCTGGACTGTTCCCATGAGGCACAGGGTCAGACTGATTTGCATATAGCCATGTCTGAACTGGGGTGGCAGAGTGGGCTAAAGAACGGTGATGGATCAAACCCAGATCTTTTGACTGGGTGTGAGGGTTTGATTGGTTCAGATGCTCTGTCCATCACCACCCCCTTTTGTACCGCTTTGGCCGCCATAAGTGTGGCAGGGTATGCTCAGACGTGAGTCCCTTGCTTACTTTGCCACTGGAATCAAGCAAGCCGGGCTGAAGACGGCTGTAATGCCAGAAACTGGTCCTCGGAAGCTTGTTTCCGGTCCAGGGAAGGCATGGCTTGGCAGTTCGGGCTGGACTGTTCCGATGAGGCACAGGGTTAGGCTGATTTGCATATAGTCATGTCTGAACTAGGGTGGCAGAGTGGGCTAAAGAACGGTGATGGATCAAACCCAGATCTTTTGACTGGGTGTGAGTGTTTGATTGGTTCAGATGCTCTGTCCATCACCACCCCCTTTTGTACCGCTTTGTCCGCCATAGGTGTGGCAGGGTATGCTCAGACGTGAGTCCCTTGCTCACTTTGCCACTGGAATCAAGCAAGCCGGGCTGAAGACGGCTGTAATGCCAGAAACCGGTCCTCGGAAGCTTGTTTCAGGCCCAGGGAAGACGTGGCTTGGCAGTTCGGTCTGGACTGTTCCCATGAGGCACAGGGTCAGACTGATTTGCATATAGCCATGTCTGAACTGGGGTGGCAGAGTGGGCTAAAGAACGGTGATGGATCAAACCCAGATATTTTGACTGGGTGTGAGTGTTTGATTGGTTCAGATGCTCTATCCATCACCACCCCCTTTTGTACCGCTTTGGCCGCCATAAGTGTGGCAGGGTATGCTCAGACGTGAGTCCCTTGCTCACTTTGCCACTGGAATCAAGCAAGCCGGGCTGAAGACGGCTGTAATGTCAGAAACCGGTCCTCGGAAGCTTGTTTCCGGTCCAGGGAAGGCATGGCTTGGCAGTTCGGGCTGGACTGTTCCCATGAGGCACAGGGTCAGACTGACTCCCTCAGGCTCCTTAGGCAAGAAGTGAGGAGGATGGAGAGGCTTTGGCACTCTAGCTGGGACCTCAAGAATAAAGAGGCTCACAAACTCCTTATCAGGAAATGTTATGTTATGTTATGTTAATTGGCTCTTCTATAGCGCAACGGCTACTCACAATGGAGTGTCCCGGCGCTTTGGCGAAGAGGACCTTTAATGGAAAGGAAACATAACTGAAAATAAAAGACAACACGATTCCTAAATAAAAAGCCATGTTTTTAATGCCTTTCTAAAAGACAACAGACTAGGGGCCTGTCTAAGAGCAATTGGAAGTTCATTCCAAGCACGTGGGGCCAGGTAATGAAACGAACGCCCCCCTTGTCTGGCTCGTTTGATGGATGGAACGCGCATTGTAGACAAGGAGGCGGAGCGAAGAGCTCTGCTCGGTTGGTACAAAGCAAGGCGCTTTCTAATATACCTAGGGCCCAAATCATGGAGGGCCTTATAGGTAAGCGTCAGGCTTTTAAACAGCACCCTTTTGGCTATAGGAAGCCAATGCAATTCCTTCAGCAGATTGGAAGCACTAGCTCGTCTAGGTAGACCATAAATGGCCCGAGCAGCTGAGTTTTGCACGACCTGAAGTCTTCTTACAAGATACTTAGGAAGACCTAAATAAAGGACATTAACATAGTCCAGGCGCGACCCTACCAATGCCTGGACAATAACCCTTCGATGATTCACAGAAACCAAAGGGAGGAATTTCCTAAGCATCCGTAGGATACCAAAGCACTTCCCTGCAAGACAGGCTATTTGAGGTCCAAAAGTCAACTCGTTGTCAACAATAATACCAAGGTTTTTAGCCTTGGTACTGGCATTGGCAGGGGGAAAAAGATCCTGAGGCCACCAGTTCTTCCAGTTTGGTTCGGAGACACACCCGAAAAAGAGCAGCTCCGATTTATCGGAGTTGCATTTCAGGCCATGCCTCCTGAACCAATCAAAGACTGCCTCTAAGCAGCCTCTGATGCGGGTCCCATCAAACACCTCGTTCTTATTCTGAGTGAACAAGAGCTGGGTGTCATCAGCATAAGACACGATCTGGGCGCCACAACAACTCCGCAACCTCTGCAAGGGGGGCCATAAAGATGTTAAAAAGCAGGGGGCTAAGAATAGACCCCTGAGGGACCCCCACTTCCAGGGCTGACATAGCTGCGGAGTGAGGTGGCGCCCAGATCGTTTGTCGACGGTTGGCTAGAAATGATTTAAGCCATTTCCACACCGTCCCCCTTAGACCACAATCCCAGAGTCGAATTAGGAGAGTGTCATGGGGAACGGTGTCGAACGCCGCCGACAAGTCTAACATAACCAACATGGCCTTTCCTCCTGAGTCTAAAACCTCCCTAATGGCAGTGGTGACTTCCAGTAATGTGGTCTCGGTGCTATAATTCGCACGAAACCCAGATTGAGTACTGTGCAATAAGTTGTTAATCTCGATAAAATCGGAGATGGATCGATGCACATGTCTTTCCGCCACCTTTGCCAAAGCAGGGAGTAGGGAAATAGGCCTATAGTTGGCATGTATGATGGGATCCAAAGTTGGTTTTTTTATTAAAGGAATAATACAGGCGCTCTTCCAGGCCTGTGGCACAATGCCGGCGGACAATGAGGAATTTAGAATGGAATTAATGGGACTATTTAGCACAGAGGCTATTTTGTTAAGACACGAGACCGGGCAAGGATCAAGGGGAGAGCCCGATTTCAAGCTTGTCAAATGATCCAGTGAAGCAGTAAGGCTTAGCTGCGGAAATTCCCAAAGAGTGGGAATAGCAAGAGAGATAGCATCAGGATCCACAGCCCGAGGCTGAATGGAATGAGTGGCAAGGTCGGCTTGAATAGTGGTTATTTTCTCAACAAAATAACGTGCAAGTTCATTCAGCCAAGATTCTGAATGACACTGCACATACGTGGCTAAGGATGGGGAAGTGAAGTCTCTAACAATTTTAAAAATTTCCTTACAGGAATTATCCGATTCATCTATCCGCCGTTCAAGAAAGGATTTTTTTTCACTCCAGATCATCCTATGATAGGATTTGGTCAGATCTTTAAATTTTTCTCTCTCACGAGGGTTATAGTCTTTCCTCCAAGTTCTTTCGGCTCTCTTGCAATTTTGACGTAATTCTCTAAGCTTAGATGAGAACCAAGGAGCAGAAGAACGTTTCATTCCAGGTTTGACAACTTTCTCAGGCACGAGATCCGCCAGTATGGCCGTGAGCCACTCCGTATAACGGGGTAGGTCAACTTCCACCTCACCGGACAAAGTGCAGGGTGAACGAGCCAAGACCTGGAGTAACGTGTCACTAGATAGCAGATGAAAAGGCTTAAACAAACGTTTGGCAGAACTAACGGGGTTCAATCTGGCAGAAGAGACACTTGAAAGACTAAAAGTGATTAAGGAATGGTCTGACCATAATACGGGTTGGGGGGCGAGTACATTAATCGAAACAGTGGAAAATACTTGGTCCAAAGTATGACCCTTATTGTGAGTAGGATCATGAATGAAAGGAGTAAGTCCTAATGTAGCCGTAACCTCCAGAAGTTTCATCGTGTCGGGGTTTACAGCCTCATCCATATGTATATTCAAATCACCCAAAAATAAACAATGTTTAGATTTGAGACATGGGACTGAAAGAGCAACCTGTAGCTCGTCCAGAAAAGAACCTAATGGACCAGGGGCACGATATACCAAAATGCCAGTACAAGCATAATGAGGAGACAAATGGAGAGTGAAACCCAGCGCCTCGGTGTTCTGGATGTTATCTACCGTAAAAGTGGTGCAGTGCAGCTTATTGTTGACAATAATTGCTACACCGCCCCCACGCCCAGATGTTCTATCTCTCCTAAAGATGGAATAATTAGGTGGGATGGCGTTGGCTAAGTCTGGGGCCGAGGTATCACTCAACCATGTCTCCGTGAGAAAAAGACAAGATATGTCGGAGTTATCAAGTAAATTCCATATATCTAAGGCATGACAGCCTAATGAACGTGTATTAAGGAGTAAACAAGTAATAGTAGTTTCCGAGGAAATATGTTTTGGTCTATTACATGAAGGGGCTCGCCAACCACAAACCTGACACCCTTTCCTTAAGGTTCGATGTCCCGGAAAAACCGAGTGGCAGCGCCCTAGCGGCGGACGGAGATCAGAAAGAGTCTCAGAAGAATAAAAATAGCACATTATAAGACTTTAAGAAACGTACAGTACCAGCTACTTAAAAAGAGCCTGCCAGCCGTCCTGCACCGTCCGCTGCCGGAACGCTGACGGGCGCAGACGGGCAGGACTCTGGCACGACTCAGGCGCAGGGAAGGCGCCACCTTGCGCGTCACCGCTGCGCGTTGAATAGGGTGGAGCTTTAAGTAGGCCGGCGGAAGTAGAGCAACCCAGGCGCCACGACCCGCACCAAGATGGCGGCGTCAGGCTTCGCAGGCTACACCAACATGGCGCTCCCTCACCACCCCAGAACCGGGCCCACCAAACGGCGGTGCAAAATAATGTTTTAAATGCAGGTGAGGGGCCAGAACAAGCGCTAAGGCAGATGGATAGTATTTGTAGTAAAATCACAAATTATACACACAAAAAATGAAACGTTATGTTACATTTAAAAAAATAAGCGCGTTAGCGCAAAATCGCGCAGCCCTTTATCACAGCGTCTACCTCCTACCCTTGCAGGCACCAATTTGCCAAGAAGGATCGTCCGAAGGTTCCGCCTTAAGTAGGCCGGCGGAAGTAGAGCAACCCAGGCGCCACGACCCGCACCAAGATGGCGGCGTCAGGCTTCGCAGGCTACACCAACATGGCGCTCCCTCACCACCCCAGAACCGGGCCCACCAAACGGCGGTGCAAAATAATGTTTTAAATGCAGGTGAGGGGCCAGAACAAGCGCTAAGGCAGATGGATAGTATTTGTAGTAAAATCACAAATTATACACACAAAAATATAAGGCCGAGATCGTGCAGGCTAAACAGGATTACTTTGTAACCCTGACATCCTCGCTTTCCTCACCGAAGGAGCTTTTCAAAATTGTTGACTCCCTTGTCAATCTACAAGCCCCTGACCCCGTCGTACCTTCGCAGGATTTATGCGATAGGATTGCCTCTTTTTTCCACACTAATATAGAGGACATCCACCTAGCTCTTGAAAAACAAAGAGCCTGTATTAGTGTGCCTACTGCCATGGCCGAGATAAATATGCTAGCCACCGACCCCTTTTCATTGGGCACCCTGGACTCCTTTCCACCTCTTACTCTGAAGGATCTTGAAATCTTGACTAATAAGATCAAATCTGGTTCCCCCATGGATACTTGCCCACTGAAAATCATCAAGCAGTGTAGGGAGACCCTTTTACCACCGCTGCTAGAAATAATGAATCTAGCTATAAGAAATGGTGTCTTCCCTTTGGAGTGGAAGAAGGCAGTGGTAAAACCACTGCTAAAGAAGGCCTCCCTCGACCCGGAGGTCTTAAAAAACTTCCGTCCAATCTCGCTGCTTCCCGCTCCGGCAAAGATGCTTGAGGCACATCTGAACAAGCATCTTGCGGTTTTTGTGGAATGCTCGGGCTGCTTGGACTCTTCCCAGCACGGTTTCAGGAGGGAACATAGCACCGAGTCGGCCCTCACCATTGTGCTCGATAACATCCGTAGGACAGTGGATGGGGGCCAGACCACCCTCCTGGTCCTTTTGGATCTGACTGCGGCCTTCGACACCCTCTCCCCCTCAGTACTTACATCTCGTCTGAGGGACGTGGGGGTGGGGGGGGCAGCTTTAGATCTACTGACCTCCTTCCTTGCTGGGAGGGAGCAAAGAGTCAAACTGGGTGAGTTTCTATCTCCATCCCGACCTGTGCTATGTGGGGTCCCTCAAGGGTCGGCCCTTAGTCCGACCCTGTTCAATATCTATGTGACCCCACTGGCCAGACTTATAAGATCTTTCGGGATGGAGGTAGTCTCCTATGCTGACGACACCCAGATCCTCGTCTCTCTCTCCCATTCAGACGTGCAGACCGCCTCCAAGTTTAGATCTTGTATGGAGGCGGTTGGTCACTGGATGATTCAGAACTCTCTTAAACTGAATGGGGAGAAGACTGAGGTGATGGTGTTCGGAGGGAACAACAACATCTGGTCAGCCAGCTGGTGGCCCAACTCGCTTGGAGCTTGCCCTTCCCCCACAACATCTGCCAAGAATCTGGGGGTGATGATAGACCCAGTCCTGGACATGAATGGACAGGTGAGCAGAACTATCTCCACCTGTTGGGGCCTAATTCACACCCTGCGAAGGATTAGGAAATATCTTTCGTTACAATCCAGAAAACAGGTAGCTGTGGCATTAATAGGCTCACGGTTAGACTACTGTAATGCGCTGTACGCGGGGCTAAAAAAGAGCCTCCTGCAGCGCTTACAGGTGGTTCAAAATGCCACAGCAAGATTTGTTTTGGATGCTCCCAGACGTACCTCGGCTACGTTAGCCAGGAAAACACTGCACTGGCTTCCGGTAGAATACCGAGTACGGTTCAAGGTCCTGTGTATGACATATAAAGTCATCACAAAAAACAGTGACTCGGGAGTAAGCTCCATCATTTCCAACTACATCCCTGGAAGGAACTTGCGTTCCTCCGGGAAATTGCTTCTGTCGGCCCCTCGCATAAGAAGAGCCAAATGGGGTGGTAGGGCCTTTTCCACCCTTGCCCCTAAATGGTGGAACGAACTCCCTTTGGATCTTAGGTCCTTGCCCACGTTACAGGCATTTCGTGGTGCACTTAAAACTCGCCTCTTCCTGCAAGCCTATGTGTAATGGATGAATGGTTCTACTTTCTGATTTTATGGTTAGGCGCCTTGATACCTCCGGGTTATTGTTTTGCGCGTTATAAATTATTTTCAATCAATCAATCAATTTGCATATAGCCATGTCTGAACTGGGGTGGCAGAGTGGGATAAAGAACGGTGATGGATCAAACCCAGATCTTTTGACTGGGTGTGCGTGTTTGATTGGTTCAGATGCTCTGTCCATACCCACCCCCTTTTGTACCGCTTTGGCCGCCATAAGTGTGGCAGGGTATGCTCAGACGTGAGTCCCTTGCTCACTTTGCCACTGGAATCAAGCAAGCCGGGCTGAAGACGGCTGTAATGCCAGAAACCGGTTCTCGGAAGCTTGTTTCCGGTCCAGGAAAGGCATGGCTTGGCAGTTCGGGCTGGACTGTTCCGATGAGGCACAGGGTTAGACTGATTTGCATATAGCCATGTCTGAACTGGGGTGGCAGAGTGGGCTAAAGAACGGTGATGGATCAAACCCAGATCTTTTGACTGGGTGTGAGTGTTTGATTGGTTCAGATGCTCTGTCCATCACCACACCCCTTTTGTACCGCTTTGGCCGCCATAAGTGTGGCAGGGTATGCTCAGACGTGAGTCCCTTGCTCACTTTGCCACTGGAATCAAGCAAGCCGGGCTGAAGACGGCTGTAATGCCAGAAACCGGTCCTCGGAATCTTGTTTCAGGCCCAGGGAAGGCATGGCTTGGCAGTTCGGTCTGGACTGTTCCCATGAGGCACAGGATCAGACTGATTTGCATATAGCCATGTCTGAACTGGGGTGGCAGAGTGGGCTAAAGAACGGTGATGGATCAAACCCAGATATTTTGACTGGGTGTGAGTGTTTGATTGGTTCAGATGCCCTGTCGATCACCACCCCCTTTTGTACCGCTTTGGCCGCCATAAGTGTGGCAGGGTATGCTCAGACGTGAGTCCCTTAATCACCTTGCCACTGGAATCAAGCAAGCCGGGCTGAAGACGGCTGTAATGCCAGAAACCTGTCCGCGGAAGCTTGTTTCCGGTCCAGGGAAGGCATGGCTTGGCAGTTCGGGCTGGACTGTTCCCATGAGGCACAGGGTCAGACGGATTTGCATATAGCCATGTCTGAACTGGGGTGGCAGAGTGGGCTAAAGAACGGTAATGGATCAAACCCAGAACTTTTGACTGGGTGTGAGTGTTTGATTGGGTCAGATGCTCTGTCCATCACTACCCCCTTTTGTACCGCTTTGGCCGCCATAAGTGTGTCAGGGTATGCTCAGACCTGAGTCCCTTGCTCACTTTGCCACTGGAATCAAGCAAGCCGGGCTGAAGACGGCTGTAATGCCAGAAACCGGTCCTCGGAAGCTTGTTTCCGGTCCAGGGACGGCATGCTTTGGCAGTTCGGGCTGGACTGTTCCCATGAGGCACAGGGTCAGAATGATTTGCATATAGCCATGTCTGAACAGGGGTGGCAGAGTGGGCTAAAGAACGGTGATGGATCAAACCCAGATCTTTTGACTGGGTGTGAGTGTTTGATTGGTTCAGATGCTCTGTCCATCACCACCCCCTTTTGTACCGCTTAGGCCGCCATAAGTGTGGCAGGGTATGCTCAGACGTGAGTCCCTTGCTCACTTTGCCACTGGAATCAAGCAAGCCGGGCTGAAGACGGCTGTAATGCCAGAAACCGGTCCTCGGAAGCTTGTTTCCGGTCCAGGGAAGGCATGGCTTGGCAGTTCGGGCTGGACTGTTTCGATGAGGCACAGGGTTAGACTGATTTGCATATAGCCATGTCTGAACTGGGGGGGCAGAGTGGGCTAAAGAACGGTGATGGATCAAACCCAGATCTTTTGACTGGGTGTGAGTGTTTGATTGGTTCAGATGCTCTGTCCATCACCACCCCCTTTTGTACAGTTTTGGCCGCCATAAGTGTGGCAGGGTATGCTCAGACGTGAGTCCCTTGCTCACTTTGCCACTGGAATCAAGAAAGCCGGGCTGAAGACGGCTGTAATGCCAGAAACCGGTCCTCGGAAGCTTGTTTCCGGTCCAGGGAAGGCATGGCTTGGCAGTTCGGGCTGGACTGTTCCCATGAGGCACAGGGTCAGACTGATTTGCATATAGCCATGTCTGAACTGGGGTGGCAGAGTGGGCTAAAGAACGGTGATGGATCAAACCCAGATCTTTTGACTGGGTGTGAGCGTTTGATTGGTTCAGATGCTCTGTCCATCACCACCCCCTTTTGTACCGCTTTGGCCGCCATAAGTGTGGCAGGGTATGCTCAGACGTGAGTCCCTTGCTCACTTTGCCACTGGAATCAAGCAAGCCGGGCTGAAGACGGCTGTAATGCCAGAAACCGGTCCTCGGAAGCTTGTTTCCGGTCCAAGGAAGGCATGGCTTGGCAGTTCAGGCTGGACTGTTCCCATGAGACACACGGTCAGACTGATTTGCATATAGCCATGTCTAAACTGGGGTGGCAGAGTGGGCTAAAGAACGGTGATGGATCAAACCCAGATCTTTTGACTGGGTGTGAGGGTTTGATTGGTTCAGATGCTCTGTCCATCACCACCCCCTTTTGTACCGCTTTGGCCGCCATAAGTGTGGCCGGGTATGCTCAGACGTGAGTCCCTTGCTCACTTTGCCACTGGAATCAAGCAAGCCGGGCTGAAGACGGCTGTAATGCCAGAAACCAGTCCTCGGAAGCTTGTTTCCGGTCCAGGGAAGGCATGGCTTGGCAGTTCGGGCTGGACTGTACCGATGAGGCACAGGGTTAGACTGATTTGCATATAGCCATGTCTGAACTGGGGTGGCAGAGTGGGCTAAAGAACGGTGATGGATCAAACCCAGATCTTTTGACTGGGTGTGAGTGTTTGATTGGTTCAGATGCTCTGTCCATCACTACCCCCTTTTGTACCGCTTTGGCCGCCATAAGTGTGGCAGGGTATGCTCAGACGTGAGTCCCTTGCTCACTTTGCCACTGGAATCAAGCAAGCCGGGCTGAAGACGGCTGTAATGCCAGAAACCGGTCCTCGGAAGCTTGTTTACGGTCCAGGGAAGGCATGCTTTGGCAGTTCGGGCTGGACTGTTCCCATGAGGCACAGGGTCAGAATGATTTGCATATAGCCATGTCTGAACTGGGTTGGCAGAGTGGGCTAAAGAACGGTGATGGATCAAACCCAGATCTTTTGACTGGGTGTGAGTGTTTGATTGGTTCAGATGCTCTGTCCATCACTACCCCCTTTTGTACCGCTTTGGCCGCCATAAGTGTGGCAGGGTATGCTCAGACGTGAGTCCCTTGCTCACTTTGCCACTGGAATCAAGCAAGCCGGGCTGAAGACGGCTGTAATGCCAGAAACCGGTCCTCGGAAGCTTGTTTCCTGTCCAAGGAAGGCATGGCTTGGCAGTTCGGGCTGGACTGTTCCCATGAGGCACAGGGTCAGACTGATTTGCATATAGCCATGTCTGAACTGGGGTGGCAGAGTGGGCTAAAGAACGGTGATGGATCAAACCCTGATCTTTTGACTGGGTGTGAGTGTTTGATTGGTTCAGATGCTCTGTCCATCACCACCCCCTTTTGTACCGCTTAGGCCGCCATAAGTGTGGCAGGGTATGCTCAGACGTGAGTCCCTTGCTCACTTTGCCACTGGAATCAAGCAAGCCGGGCTGAAGACGGCTGTAATGCCAGAAACCGGTCCGCGGAAGCTTGTTTCCGGTCCAGGGAAGGCATGGCTTGGCAGTTCGGGCTGGACTGTTCCGATGAGGCACAGGGTTAGACTGATTTGCTTATAGCCATGTCTGAACTGACGTGGCAGAGTGGGCTAAAGAACGGTGATGGATCAAACCCAGATCTTTTGACTGGGTGTGAGTGTTTGATTGGTTCAGATGCTCTGTCCATCACCACCCCCTTTTGTACAGTTTTGGCCGCCATAAGTGTGGCAGGGTATGCTCAGACGTGAGTCCCTTGCTCACTTTGCCACTGGAATCAAGAAAGCCGGGCTGAAGACGGCTGTAATGCCAGAAACCGGTCCTCGGAAGCTTGTTTCCGGTCCAAGGAAGGCATGGCTTGGCAGTTCGGGCTGGACTGTTCCCATGAGGCACAGGGTCAGACTGATTTGCATATAGCCATGTCTGAACTGGGGTGGCAGAGTGGGCTAAAGAACGGTGATGGATCAAACCCAGATCTTTTGACTGGGTGTGAGGGTTTGATTGGTTCAGATGCCCTGTCGATCACCACCCCCTTTTGTACCGCTTTGGCCGCCATAAGTGTGGCAGGGTATGCTCAGACGTGAGTCCCTTAATCACCTTGCCACTGGAATCAAGCAAGCCGGGCTGAAGACGGCTGTAATGCCAGAAACCTGTCCGCGGAAGCTTGTTTCCGGTCCAGGGAAGGCATGGCTTGGCAGTTCGGGCTGGACTGTTCCCATGAGGCACAGGGTCAGACGGATTTGCATATAGCCATGTCTGAACTGGGGTGGCAGAGTGGGCTAAAGAACGGTAATGGATCAAACCCAGAACTTCTGACTGGGTGTGAGTGTTTGATTGGGTCAGATGCTCTGTCCATCACTACCCCCTTTTGTACCGCTTTGGCCGCCATAAGTGTGTCAGGGTATGCTCAGACCTGAGTCCCTTGCTCACTTTGCCACTGGAATCAAGCAAGCCGGGCTGAAGACGGCTGTAATGCCAGAAACCGGTCCTCGGAAGCTTGTTTCCGGTCCAGGGACGGCATGCTTTGGCAGTTCGGGCTGGACTGTTCCCATGAGGCACAGGGTCAGAATGATTTGCATATAGCCATGTCTGAACAGGGGTGGCAGAGTGGGCTACAGAACGGTGATGGATCAAACCCAGATCTTTTGACTGGGTGTGAGTGTTTGATTGGTTCAGATGCTCTGTCCATCACCACCCCCTTTTGTACCGCTTAGGCCGCCATAAGTGTGGCAGGGTATGCTCAGACGTGAGTCCCTTGCTCACTTTGCCACTGGAATCAAGCAAGCCGGGCTGAAGACGGCTGTAATGCCAGAAACCGGTCCTCGGAAGCTTGTTTCCGGTCCAGGGAAGGCATGGCTTGGCAGTTCGGGCTGGACTGTTTCGATGAGGCACAGGGTTAGACTGATTTGCATATAGCCATGTCTGAACTGGGGGGGCAGAGTGGGCTAAAGAACGGTGATGGATCAAACCCAGATCTTTTGACTGGGTGTGAGTGTTTGATTGGTTCAGATGCTCTGTCCATCACCACCCCCTTTTGTACAGTTTTGGCCGCCATAAGTGTCGCAGGGTATGCTCAGACGTGAGTCCCTTGCTCACTTTGCCACTGGAATCAAGAAAGCCGGGCTGAAGACGGCTGTAATGCCAGAAACGGGTCCTCGGAAGCTTGTTTCCGGTCCAGGGAAGGCATGGCTTGGCAGTTCGGGCTGGACTGTTCCCATGAGGCACAGGGTCAGACTGATTTGCATATAGCCATGTCTGAACTGGGGTGGCAGAGTGGGCTAAAGAACGGTGATGGATCAAACCCAGATCTTTTGACTGGGTGTGAGCGTTTGATTGGTTCAGATGCTCTGTCCATCACCACCCCCTTTTGTACCGCTTTGGCCGCCATAAGTGTGGCAGGGTATGCTCAGACGTGAGTCCCTTGCTCACTTTGCCACTGGAATCAAGCAAGCCGGGCTGAAGACGGCTGTAATGCCAGAAACCGGTCCTCGGAAGCTTGTTTCCGGTCCAGGGAAGGCATGGCTTGGCAGTTCGGGCTGGACTGTTTCGATGAGGCACAGGGTTAGACTGATTTGCATATAGCCATGTCTGAACTGGGGGGGCAGAGTGGGCTAAAGAACGGTGATGGATCAAACCCAGATCTTTTGACTGGGTGTGAGTGTTTGATTGGTTCAGATGCTCTGTCCATCACCACCCCCTTTTGTACAGTTTTGGCCGCCATAAGTGTGGCAGGGTATGCTCAGACGTGAGTCCCTTGCTCACTTTGCCACTGGAATCAAGAAAGCCGGGCTGAAGACGGCTGTAATGCCAGAAACCGGTCCTCGGAAGCTTGTTTCCGGTCCAGGGAAGGCATGGCTTGGCAGTTCGGGCTGGACTGTTCCCATGAGGCACAGGGTCAGACTGATTTGCATATAGCCATGTCTGAACTGGGGTGGCAAAGTGGGCTAAAGAACGGTGATGGATCAAACCCAGATCTTTTGACTGGGTGTGAGCGTTTGATTGGTTCAGATGCTCTGTCCATCACCACCCCCTTTTGTACCGCTTTGGCCGCCATAAGTGTGGCAGGGTATGCTCAGACGTGAGTCCCTTGCTCACTTTGCCACTGGAATCAAGCAAGCCGGGCTGAAGACGGCTGTAATGCCAGAAACCGGTCCTCGGAAGCTTGTTTCCGGTCCAAGGAAGGCATGGCTTGGCAGTTCAGGCTGGACTGTTCCCATGAGACACACGGTCAGACTGATTTGCATATAGCCATGTCTGAACTGGGGGGGCAGAGTGGGCTAAAGAACGGTGATGGATCAAACCCAGATCTTTTGACTGGGTGTGAGTGTTTGATTGGTTCAGATGCTCTGTCCATCACCACCCCCTTTTGTACAGTTTTGGCCGCCATAAGTGTGGCAGGGTATGCTCAGACGTGAGTCCCTTGCTCACTTTGCCACTGGAATCAAGAAAGCCGGGCTGAAGACGGCTGTAATGCCAGAAACCGGTCCTCGGAAGCTTGTTTCCGGTCCAGGGAAGGCATGGCTTGGCAGTTCGGGCTGGACTGTTCCCATGAGGCACAGGGTCAGACTGATTTGCATATAGCCATGTCTGAACTGGGGTGGCAGAGTGGGCTAAAGAACGGTGATGGATCAAACCCAGATCTTTTGACTGGGTGTGAGCGTTTGATTGGTTCAGATGCTCTGTCCATCACCACCCCCTTTTGTACCGCTTTGGCCGCCATAAGTGTGGCAGGGTATGCTCAGACGTGAGTCCCTTGCTCACTTTGCCACTGGAATCAAGCAAGCCGGGCTGAAGACGGCTGTAATGCCAGAAACCGGTCCTCGGAAGCTTGTTTCCGGTCCAAGGAAGGCATGGCTTGGCAGTTCAGGCTGGACTGTTCCCATGAGACACACGGTCAGACTGATTTGCATATAGCCATGTCTAAACTGGGGTGGCAGAGTGGGCTAAAGAACGGTGATGGATCAAACCCAGATCTTTTGACTGGGTGTGAGGGTTTGATTGGTTCAGATGCTCTGTCCATCACCACCCCCTTTTGTACCGCTTTGGCCGCCATAAGTGTGGCCGGGTATGCTCAGACGTGAGTCCCTTGCTCACTTTGCCACTGGAATCAAGCAAGCCGGGCTGAAGACGGCTGTAATGCCAGAAACCAGTCCTCGGAAGCTTGTTTCCGGTCCAGGGAAGGCATGGCTTGGCAGTTCGGGCTGGACTGTACCGATGAGGCACAGGGTTAGACTGATTTGCATATAGCCATGTCTGAACTGGGGTGGCAGAGTGGGCTAAAGAACGGTGATGGATCAAACCCAGATCTTTTGACTGGGTGTGAGTGTTTGATTGGTTCAGATGCTCTGTCCATCACTACCCCCTTTTGTACCGCTTTGGCCGCCATAAGTGTGGCAGGGTATGCTCAGACGTGAGTCCCTTGCTCACTTTGCCACTGGAATCAAGCAAGCCGGGCTGAAGACGGCTGTAATGCCAGAAACCGGTCCTCGGAAGCTTGTTTACGGTCCAGGGAAGGCATGCTTTGGCAGTTCGGGCTGGACTGTTCCCATGAGGCACAGGGTCAGAATGATTTGCATATAGCCATGTCTGAACTGGGTTGGCAGAGTGGGCTAAAGAACGGTGATGGATCAAACCCAGATCTTTTGACTGGGTGTGAGTGTTTGATTGGTTCAGATGCTCTGTCCATCACTACCCCCTTTTGTACCGCTTTGGCCGCCATAAGTGTGGCAGGGTATGCTCAGACGTGAGTCCCTTGCTCACTTTGCCACTGGAATCAAGCAAGCCGGGCTGAAGACGGCTGTAATGCCAGAAACCGGTCCTCGGAAGCTTGTTTCCTGTCCAAGGAAGGCATGGCTTGGCAGTTCGGGCTGGACTGTTCCCATGAGGCACAGGGTCAGACTGATTTGCATATAGCCATGTCTGAACTGGGGTGGCAGAGTGGGCTAAAGAACGGTGATGGATCAAACCCTGATCTTTTGACTGGGTGTGAGTGTTTGATTGGTTCAGATGCTCTGTCCATCACCACCCCCTTTTGTACCGCTTAGGCCGCCATAAGTGTGGCAGGGTATGCTCAGACGTGAGTCCCTTGCTCACTTTGCCACTGGAATCAAGCAAGCCGGGCTGAAGACGGCTGTAATGCCAGAAACCGGTCCGCGGAAGCTTGTTTCCGGTCCAGGGAAGGCATGGCTTGGCAGTTCGGGCTGGACTGTTCCTATGAGGCACAGGGTTAGACTGATTTGCTTATAGCCATGTCTGAACTGACGTGGCAGAGTGGGCTAAAGAACGGTGATGGATCAAACCCAGATCTTTTGACTGGGTGTGAGTGTTTGATTGGTTCAGATGCTCTGTCCATCACCACCCCCTTTTGTACAGTTTTGGCCACCATAAGTGTGGCAGGGTATGCTCAGACGTGAGTCCCTTGCTCACTTTGCCACTGGAATCAAGAAAGCCGGGCTGAAGACGGCTGTAATGCCAGAAACCGGTCCTCGGAAGCTTGTTTCCGGTCCAAGGAAGGCATGGCTTGGCAGTTCGGGCTGGACTGTTCCCATGAGGCACAGGGTCAGACTGATTTGCATATAGCCATGTCTGAACTGGGGTGGCAGAGTGGGCTAAAGAACGGTGATGGATCAAACCCAGATCTTTTGACTGGGTGTGAGGGTTTGATTGGTTCAGATGCCCTGTCGATCACCACCCCCTTTTGTACCGCTTTGGCCGCCATAAGTGTGGCAGGGTATGCTCAGACGTGAGTCCCTTAATCACCTTGCCACTGGAATCAAGCAAGCCGGGCTGAAGACGGCTGTAATGCCAGAAACCTGTCCGCGGAAGCTTGTTTCCGGTCCAGGGAAGGCATGGCTTGGCAGTTCGGGCTGGACTGTTCCCATGAGGCACAGGGTCAGACGGATTTGCATATAGCCATGTCTGAACTGGGGTGGCAGAGTGGGCTAAAGAACGGTAATGGATCAAACCCAGAACTTCTGACTGGGTGTGAGTGTTTGATTGGGTCAGATGCTCTGTCCATCACTACCCCCTTTTGTACCGCTTTGGCCGCCATAAGTGTGTCAGGGTATGCTCAGACCTGAGTCCCTTGCTCACTTTGCCACTGGAATCAAGCAAGCCGGGCTGAAGACGGCTGTAATGCCAGAAACCGGTCCTCGGAAGCTTGTTTCCGGTCCAGGGACGGCATGCTTTGGCAGTTCGGGCTGGACTGTTCCCATGAGGCACAGGGTCAGAATGATTTGCATATAGCCATGTCTGAACAGGGGTGGCAGAGTGGGCTAAAGAACGGTGATGGATCAAACCCAGATCTTTTGACTGGGTGTGAGTGTTTGATTGGTTCAGATGCTCTGTCCATCACCACCCCCTTTTGTACCGCTTAGGCCGCCATAAGTGTGGCAGGGTATGCTCAGACGTGAGTCCCTTGCTCACTTTGCCACTGGAATCAAGCAAGCCGGGCTGAAGACGGCTGTAATGCCAGAAACCGGTCCTCGGAAGCTTGTTTCCGGTCCAGGGAAGGCATGGCTTGGCAGTTCGGGCTGGACTGTTTCGATGAGGCACAGGGTTAGACTGATTTGCATATAGCCATGTCTGAACTGGGGGGGCAGAGTGGGCTAAAGAACGGTGATGGATCAAACCCAGATCTTTTGACTGGGTGTGAGTGTTTGATTGGTTCAGATGCTCTGTCCATCACCACCCCCTTTTGTACAGTTTTGGCCGCCATAAGTGTCGCAGGGTATGCTCAGACGTGAGTCCCTTGCTCACTTTGCCACTGGAATCAAGAAAGCCGGGCTGAAGACGGCTGTAATGCCAGAAACGGGTCCTCGGAAGCTTGTTTCCGGTCCAGGGAAGGCATGGCTTGGCAGTTCGGGCTGGACTGTTCCCATGAGGCACAGGGTCAGACTGATTTGCATATAGCCATGTCTGAACTGGGGTGGCAGAGTGGGCTAAAGAACGGTGATGGATCAAACCCAGATCTTTTGACTGGGTGTGAGCGTTTGATTGGTTCAGATGCTCTGTCCATCACCACCCCCTTTTGTACCGCTTTGGCCGCCATAAGTGTGGCAGGGTATGCTCAGACGTGAGTCCCTTGCTCACTTTGCCACTGGAATCAAGCAAGCCGGGCTGAAGACGGCTGTAATGCCAGAAACCGGTCCTCGGAAGCTTGTTTCCGGTCCAGGGAAGGCATGGCTTGGCAGTTCGGGCTGGACTGTTTCGATGAGGCACAGGGTTAGACTGATTTGCATATAGCCATGTCTGAACTGGGGGGGCAGAGTGGGCTAAAGAACGGTGATGGATCAAACCCAGATCTTTTGACTGGGTGTGAGTGTTTGATTGGTTCAGATGCTCTGTCCATCACCACCCCCTTTTGTACAGTTTTGGCCGCCATAAGTGTGGCAGGGTATGCTCAGACGTGAGTCCCTTGCTCACTTTGCCACTGGAATCAAGAAAGCCGGGCTGAAGACGGCTGTAATGCCAGAAACCGGTCCTCGGAAGCTTGTTTCCGGTCCAGGGAAGGCATGGCTTGGCAGTTCGGGCTGGACTGTTCCCATGAGGCACAGGGTCAGACTGATTTGCATATAGCCATGTCTGAACTGGGGTGGCAGAGTGGGCTAAAGAACGGTGATGGATCAAACCCAGATCTTTTGACTGGGTGTGAGCGTTTGATTGGTTCAGATGCTCTGTCCATCACCACCCCCTTTTGTACCGCTTTGGCCGCCATAAGTGTGGCAGGGTATGCTCAGACGTGAGTCCCTTGCTCACTTTGCCACTGGAATCAAGCAAGCCGGGCTGAAGACGGCTGTAATGCCAGAAACCGGTCCTCGGAAGCTTGTTTCCGGTCCAAGGAAGGCATGGCTTGGCAGTTCAGGCTGGACTGTTCCCATGAGACACACGGTCAGACTGATTTGCATATAGCCATGTCTGAACTGGGGTGGCAGAGTGGGCTAAAGAACGGTGATGGATCAAACCCAGATCTTTTGACTGGGTGTGAGGGTTTGATTGGTTCAGATGCTCTGTCCATCACCACCCCCTTTTGTACCGCTTTGGCCGCCATAAGTGTGGCCGGGTATGCTCAGACGTGAGTCCCTTGCTCACTTTGCCACTGGAATCAAGCAAGCCGGGCTGAAGACGGCTGTAATGCCAGAAACCAGTCCTCGGAAGCTTGTTTCCGGTCCAGGGAAGGCATGGCTTGGCAGTTCGGGCTGGACTGTACCGATGAGGCACAGGGTTAGACTGATTTGCATATAGCCATGTCTGAACTGGGGTGGCAGAGTGGGCTAAAGAACGGTGATGGATCAAACCCAGATCTTTTGACTGGGTGTGAGTGTTTGATTGGTTCAGATGCTCTGTCCATCACCACCCCCTTTTGTACCGCTTTGGCCGCCATAAGTGTGGCAGGGTATGCTCAGACGTGAGTCCCTTGCTCACTTTGCCACTGGAATCAAGCAAGCCGGGCTGAAGACGGCTGTAATGCCAGAAACCGGTCCTCGGAAGCTTGTTTCAGGCCCAGGGAAGACATGGCTTGGCAGTTCGGTCTGGACTGTTCCCATGAGGCACAGGGTCAGACTGATTTGCATATAGCCATGTCTGAACTGGGGTGGCAGAGTGGGCTAAAGAACGGTGATGGATCAAACCCAGATCTTTTGACTGGGTGTGAGTGTTTGATTGGTTCAGATGCTCTGTCCATCACTACCCCCTTTTGTACCGCTTTGGCCGCCATAAGTGTGGCAGGGTATGCTCAGACGTGAGTCCCTTGCTCACTTTGCCACTGGAATCAAGCAAGCCGGGCTGAAGACGGCTGTAATGCCAGAAACCGGTCCTCGGAAGCTTGTTTACGGTCCAGGGAAGGCATGCTTTGGCAGTTTGGGCTGGACTGTTCCCATGAGGCACAGGGTCAGAATGATTTGCATATAGCCATGTCTGAACTGGGTTGGCAGAGTGGGCTAAAGAACGGTGATGGATCAAACCCAGATCTTTTGACTGGGTGTGAGTGTTTGATTGGTTCAGATGCTCTGTCCATCACTACCCCCTTTTGTACCGCTTTGGCCGCCATAAGTGTGGCAGGGTATGCTCAGACGTGAGTCCCTTGCTCACTTTGCCACTGGAATCAAGCAAGCCGGGCTGAAGACGGCTGTAATGCCAGAAACCGGTCCTCGGAAGCTTGTTTCCTGTCCAAGGAAGGCATGGCTTGGCAGTTCGGGCTGGACTGTTCCCATGAGGCACAGGGTCAGACTGATTTGCATATAGCCATGTCTGAACTGGGGTGGCAGAGTGGGCTAAAGAACGGTGATGGATCAAACCCTGATCTTTTGACTGGGTGTGAGTGTTTGATTGGTTCAGATGCTCTGTCCATCACCACCCCCTTTTGTACCGCTTAGGCCGCCATAAGTGTGGCAGGGTATGCTCAGACGTGAGTCCCTTGCTCACTTTGCCACTGGAATCAAGCAAGCCGGGCTGAAGACGGCTGTAATGCCAGAAACCGGTCCGCGGAAGCTTGTTTCCGGTCCAGGGAAGGCATGGCTTGGCAGTTCGGGCTGGACTGTTCCGATGAGGCACAGGGTTAGACTGATTTGCATATAGCCATGTCTGAACTGACGTGGCAGAGTGGGCTAAAGAACGGTGATGGATCAAACCCAGATCTTTTGACTGAGTGTGAGTGTTTGATTGGTTCAGATGCTCTGTCCATCACCACCCCCTTTTGTACAGTTTTGGCCGCCATAAGTGTGGCAGGGTATGCTCAGACGTGAGTCCCTTGCTCACTTTGCCACTGGAATCAAGAAAGCCGGGCTGAAGACGGCTGTAATGCCAGAAACCGGTCCTCGGAAGCTTGTTTCCGGTCCAAGGAAGGCATGGCTTGGCAGTTCGGGCTGGACTGTTCCCATGAGGCACAGGGTCAGACTGATTTGCATATAGCCATGTCTGAACTGGGGTGGCAGAGTGGGCTAAAGAACGGTGATGGATCAAACCCAGATCTTTTGACTGGGTGTGAGGGTTTGATTGGTTCAGATGCTCTGTCCATCACCACCCCCTTTTGTACCGCTTTGGCCGCCATAAGTGTGGCAGGGTATGCTCAGACGTGAGTCCCTTGCTCACTTTGACACTGGAATCAAGCAAGCCGGGCTGAAGACGGCTGTAATGCCAGAAACCGGTCCTCGGAAGCTTGTTTCCGGTCCAGGGAAGGCATGGCTTGGCAGTTCGGGCTGGACTGTACCGATGAGGCACAGGGTTAGACTGATTTGCATATAGCCATGTCTGAACTAGGGTGGCAGAGTGGGCTAAAGAACGGTGATGGATCAAACCCAGATCATTTGACTGGGTGTGAGTGTTTGATTGGTTCAGATGCTCTGTCCATCACCACCCCCTTTTGTACCGCTTTGGCCGCCATAAGTGTGGCAGGGTATGCTCAGACGTGAGTCCCTTGCTCACTTTGCCACTGGAATCAAGCAAGCCAGGCTGAAGACGGCTGTAATGCCAGAAACCGGTCCTCGGAAGCTTGTTTCAGGCCCAGGGAAGACATGGCTTGGCAGTTCGGTCTGGACTGTTCCCATGAGGCACAGGGTCAGACTGATTTGCATATAGACATGTCTGAACTGGGGTGGCAGAGTGGGCTAAAGAACGGTGATGGATCAAACCCAGATATTTTGACTCGGTGTGAGGGTTTGATTGGTTCAGATGCTCTGTCCATCACCACCCCCTTTTGTACCGCTTTGGCCGCCATAAGTGTGGCAGTGTATGCTCAGACGTGAGTCCCTTGCTCACTTTGCCACTGGAATCAAGCAAGCCGGGCTGAAGACGGCTGTAATGCCAGAAACCGGTCCTCGGAAGCTTGTTTCCGGTCCAGGGAAGGCATGGCTTGGCAGTTCGGGCTGGACTGTTCCCATGAGGCAGAGGGTCAAACTGATTTGCATATAGCCATGTCTGAACTGGGGTGGCAGAGTGGGATAAAGAACGGTGATGGATCAAACCCAGATCTTTTGACTGGGTGTGAGTGTTTGATTGGTTCAGATGCTCTGTCCATCACCACCCCCTTTTGTACCGCTTTGGCCGCCATAAGTGTGGCAGGGTATGCTCAGACGTGAGTCCCTTGCTCACTTTGCCACTGGAATCAAGCAAGCCGGGCTGAAGACGGCTGTAATGCCAGAAACCGGTCCTCGGAAGCTTGTTTCCGGTCCAGGGAAAGCATGGCTTGGCAGTTCGGGCTGGACTGTTCCCATGAGGCACAGGGTCAGACTGATCTGCATATAGCCATGTCTGAACTGGGGTGTCAGAGTGGGCTAAAGAACGGTGATGGATCAAACCCAGATCTTTTGACTGGGTGTGAGTGTTTGATTGGTTCAGATGCTCTGTCCATCACCACCCCCTTTTGTACCGCTTTGGCCGCCATAAGTGTGGCAGGGTATGCTCAGACGTGAGTTCCTTGCTCACTTTGCCATTGGAATCAAGCAAGCCGGGCTGAAGATGGCTGTAATGCCAGAAACCGGTCCTTGAAAGCTTGTTTCCGGTCCAGGGAAGGCATGGCTTGGCAGTTCGGGCTGGACTGTTCCCATGAGGCACAGGGTCAGACTGATTTGCATATAGCCATGTCTGAACTGGGGTGGCAGAGTGGGCTAAAGAACGGTGATGGATCAAACCCAGATCTTTTGACTGGGTATGAGTGTTTGATTGGTTCAGATGCTCTGTCCATCACCACCCCCTTTTGTACCGCTTTGGCCGCCATAAGTGTGGCAGGGTATGCTCAGACGTGAGTCCCTTGCTCACTTTGCCACTGGAATCAAGCAAGCCGGGCTGAAGACGGCTGTAATGCCAGAAACCGGTCCTCGGAAGCTTGTTTCCGGTCCAAGGAAGACATGGCTTGGCAGTTCGGGCTGGACTGTTCCCATGAGGCACAGGGTCAGACTGATTTGCATATAGCCATGTCTGAACTGGGGTGGCAGAGTGGGCTAAAGAACAGTGATGGATCAAACCCAGATTTTTTGACTGGGTGTGAGTGTTTGATTGGTTCCGATGCTCTGTCCATCACCACCCCCTTTTGTACCGCTTTGGCCGACATAAGTGTGGCAGGGTATGCTCAGACGTGAGTCCATTGCTCACTTTGCCACTGGAATCAAGCAAGCCGGGCTGAAGACGGCTGTAATGCCAGAAACCGGTCCTCGGAAGCTTGTTTCCGGTCCAGGGAAGGCATGGCTTGGCAGTGCGGGCTGGACTGTTCCCATGAGGCACAGGGTTAGACTGATTTGCATATAGCCATGTCTGAACTGGGGTGTCAGAGTGGGCTAAAGAACGGTGATGGATCAAACCCAGATCGTTTGACTGGGTGTGAGTGTTTGATTGGTTCAGATGCTCTGTCCATCACCACCCCCTTTTGTACCGCTTTGGCTGCCATAAGTGTGGCAGGGTATGCTCAGACGTGAGTCCCTTGCTCACTTTGCCACTGGAATCAAGCAAGCCGGGCTGAAGACGGCTGTAATGCCAGAAACCGGTCCTCGGAATCTTGTTTCCGGCCCAGGGAAGGCATGGCTTGTCAGTTCGGTCTGGACTGTTCCCATGAGGCACAGGATCAGACTGATTTGCATATAGCCATGTCTTAACTGGGGTGGCAGAGTGGGCTAAAGAACGGTGATGGATCAAACCCAGATATTTTGACTGGGTGTGAGTGTTTGATTGGTTCAGATGCTCTGTCCATCACCACCCCCTTTTGTACCGCTTTGGCCGCCATAAGTGTGGCAGGGCATGCTCAGACGTGAGTCCCTTGCTCACCTTGCCACTGGAATCAAGCAAGCCGGGCTGAAGACGGCTGTAATGCCAGAAACCGGTCCTCAGAAGCTTGTTTCTGGTCCAGGGAAGGCATGGCTTGGCAGTTCGGGCTGGACTGTACCGATGAGGCACAGGGTTAGACTGATTTGCATATAGCCATGTCTGAACTGGGGTGGCAGAGTGGGCTAAAGAACGGTGATGGATCAAACCCTGATCTTTTGACTGGGTGTGAGTGTTTGATTGGTTCAGATGCTCTGTCCATCACCACCCCCTTTTGTACCGCTTTGGCCGCCATAAGTGTGGCAGGGTATGCTCAGACGTGAGTCCCTTGCTCACTTTGCCACTGGAATCAAGCAAGCCGGGCTGAAGACGGCTGTAATGCCAGAAACCGGTCCTCGGAAGCTTGTTTCCGGTCCAAGGAAGGCATGGCTTGGCAGTTCGGACTGGACTGTTCCCATGAGGCACAGGGTCAGACTGATTTGCATATAGTCATGTCTGAACTGGGGTGGCAGAGTGGGCTAAAGAACGGTGATGGATCAAACCCTGATCTTTTGACTGTGTGTGAGTGTTTGATTGGTTCAGATGCTCTGTCCATCACCACCCCCTTTTGTACCGCTTAGGCCGCCATAAGTGTGGCAGGGTATGCTCAGACGTGAGTCCCTTGCTCACTTTGCCACTGGAATCAAGCAAGCCAGGCTGAAGACGGCTGTAATGCCAGAAACCGGTCCTCGGAAGCTTGTTTCCGGTCCAGGGAAGGCATGGCTTGGCAGTTCGGGCTGGACTGTTCCGATGAGGCACAGGGTTAGACTGATTTGCATATAGCCATGTCTGAACTGGGGTGGCAGAGTGGGCTAAAGAACGGTGATGGATCAAACCCAGATCTTTTGACTGGGTGTGAGTGTTTGATTGGTTCAGATGCTCTGTCCATCACCACCCCCTTTTGTACCGCTTTGGCCGCCATAAGTGTGGCAGGGTATGCTCAGACGTGAGTCCCTTGCTCACTTTGCCACTGGAATCAAGCAAGCCGGGCTGAAGACGGCTGTAATGCCAGAAACCGGTCCTCGGAAGCTTGTTTCCGGTCCAGGGAAAGCATGGCTTGGCAGTTCGGGCTGGACTGTTCCCATGAGGCACAGGGTCAGACTGATTTGCATATTGCCATGTCTGAACTGGGGTGTCAGAGTGGGCTAAAGAACGGTGATGGATCAAACCCAGATCTTTTGACTGGGTGTGAGTGTTTGATTGGGTCAGATGCTCTGTCCATCACCACCCCCTTTTGTACCACTTTGGCCGCCATAAGTGTGGCAGGGTATGCTCAGACGTGAGTCCCTTGCTCACTTTGCCATTGGAATCAAGCAAGCCGGGCTGAAGATGGCTGTAATGCCAGAAACCGGTCCTCGGTAGCTTGCTTCCGGTCCAGGGAAGGCATGGCTTGGCAGTTCGGGCTGGACTGTTCCCATGAGGCACAGGGTCAGACTGATTTGCATATAGCCATGTCTGAACTGGGGTGGCAGAGTGGGCTAAAGAACGGTGATGGATCAAACCCAGATCTTTTGACTGGGTGTGAGTGTTTGATTGGTTCAGATGCTCTGTCCATCACCACCCCCTTTTGTACCGCTTTGGCCGCCATAAGTGTGGCAGGGTATGCTCAGACGTGAGTCCCTTGCTCACTTTGCCACTGGAATCAAGCAAGCCGGGCTGAAGATGGCTGTAATGCCAGAAACCGGTCCACGGAAGCTTGTTTCCGGTCCAGGGAAGGCATGGCTTGGCAGTTCGGGCTGGACTGTTCCCATGAGGCACAGGGTCAGACTGATTTGCATATAGCCATGTCTGAACTGGGGTGGCAGAGTGGGATAAAGAACGGTGATAGATCAAACCCAGATCTTTTGACTCGGTGTGAGTGTTTGATTGGTTCAGATGCTCTGTCCATCACCACCCCCTTTTGTACCGCTTTGGCCGCCATAAGTGTGGCAGGGTATGCTCAGACGTGAGTCCCTTGCTCACTTTGCCACTGGAATCAAGCAAGCCGGGCTGAAGACGGCTGTAATGCCAGAAACCGGTCCTCAGAAGCTTGTTTCCGGTCCAGGGAAGGCATGCTTTGGCAGTTCGGGCTGGACTGTTCCCATGAGGCACAGGGTCAGACTGATTTGCATATAGCCATGTCTGAACTGGGGTGGCAGAGTGGGCTAAAGAACGGTGATGGATCAAACCCAGATCTTTTGACTGGGTGTGAGTGTTTGATTGGTTCAGATGCTCTGTCCATCACCACCCCCTTTTGTACCGCTTTGGCCGCCATAAGTGTGGCAGGGTATGCTCAGACGTGAGTCCCTTGCTCACTTTGCCACTGGAATCAAGCAAGCCGGGCTGAAGACGGCTGTAATGCCAGAAACCGGTCCTCGGAAGCTTGTTTCCGGTCCAGGGAAAGCATGGCTTGGCAGTTCGGGCTGGACTGTTCCCATGAGGCACAGGGTCAGACTGATTTGCATATAGCCATGTCTGAACTGGGGTGTCAGAGTGGGCTAAAGAACGGTGATGGATCAAACCCAGATCTTTTGACTGGGTGTGAGTGTTTGATTGGTTCAGATGCTCTGTCCATCACCACCCCCTTTTGTACCGCTTTGGCCGCCATAAGTGTGGCAGGGTATGCTCAGACGTGAGTCCCTTGCTCACTTTGCCATTGGAATCAAGCAAGCCGGGCTGAAGATGGCTGTAATGCCAGAAACCGGTCCTCGGTAGCTTGCTTCCGGTCCAGGGAAGGCATGGCTTGGCAGTTCGGGCTGGACTGTTCCCATGAGGCACAGGGTCAGACTGATTTGCATATAGCCATGTCTGAACTGGGGTGGCAGAGTGGGCTAAAGAACGGTGATGGATCAAACCCAGATCTTTTGACTGGGTGTGAGTGTTTGATTGGTTCAGATGCTCTGTCCATCACCACCCCCTTTTGTACCGCTTTGGCCGCCATAAGTGTGGCAGGGTATGCTCAGACGTGAGTCCCTTGCTCACTTTGCCACTGGAATCAAGCAAGCCGGGCTGAAGACGGCTGTAATGCCAGAAACCGGTCCTCGGAAGCTTGTTTCCGGTCCAAGGAAGACATGGCTTGGCAGTTCGGGCTGGACTGTTCCCATGAGGCACAGGGTCAGACTGATTTGCATATAGCTATGTCTGAACTGGGGTGGCAGAGTGGGCTAAAGAACAGTGATGGATCAAACCCAGATATTTTGACTGGGTGTGAGTGTTTGATTGGTTCAGATGCTCCGTCCATCACCACCCCCTTTTGTACCGCTTTGGCCGACATAAGTGTGGCAGGGTATGCTCAGACGTGAGTCCATTGCTCACTTTGCCACTGGAATCAAGCAAGCCGGGCTGAAGATGGCTGTAATGCCAGAAACCGGTCCTCGGAAGCTTGTTTCCGGTCCAGGGAAGGCATGGCTTGGCAGTTCGGGCTGGACTGTTCCCATGAGGCACAGGGTTAGACTGATTTGCATATAGCCATGTCTGAACTGGGGTGGCAGAGTGGGCTAAAGAACGGTGATGGATCAAACCCAGATCTTTTGACTGGGTGTGAGTGTTTGATTGGTTCAGATGCTCTGTCCATCACCACCCCCTTTTGTACCGCTTTGGCCGCCATAAGTGTGGCAGGGTATGCTCAGACATGAGTCCCTTGCTCACTTTGCCACTGGAATCAAGCAAGCCGGGCTGAAGACGGCTGTAATGCCAGAAACCGGTGCTCGGAATCTTGTTTCCGGCCCAGGGAAGGCATGGCTTGGCAGTTCGGTCTGGACTGTTCCCATGAGGCACAGGATCAGACTGATTTGCATATAGCCATGTCTGAACTGGGGTGGCAGAGTGGGCTAAAGAACGGTGATGGATCAAACCCAGATATTTTGACTGGGTGTGAGTGTTTGATTGGTTCAGATGCTCTGTCCATCACCACACCCTTTTGTACCACTTTGGCCGCCATAAGTGTGGCAGGGTATGCTCAGACGTGAGTCCCTTGCTCACCTTGCCACTGGAATCAAGCAAGCCGGGCTGAAGACGGCTGTAATGCCAGAAACCGCTCCTCGGAAGCTTGTTTCCGGTCCAGGGAAGGCATGGCTTGGCAGTTCGGGCTGGACTGTTCCCATGAGGCACAGGGTCAGACTGATTTGCATATAGCCATGTCTGAACTGGGGTGGCAGAGTGGGCTAAAGAACGGTGATGGATCAAACCCAGAACTTTTAACTGGGTGTGAGTGTTTGATTGGGTCAGATGCTCTGTCCATCACCACCCCCTTTTGTACCGCTTTGGCCGTCATAAGTGTGGCAGGGTATGCTCAGACGTGAGTCACCTTGCTCACTTTGCCACTGGAATCAAGCAAGCCGGGCTGAAGACGGCTGTAATGCCAGAAACCGGTCCTCGGAAGCTTGTTTCCGGTCCAAGGAAGGCATGGCTTGGCAGTTCGGGCTGGACTGTTCCCATGAGGCACAGGGTCAGACTGATTTGCATATAGCCATGTCTGAACTGGGGTGGCAGAGTGGGCTAAAGAACGGTGATGGATCAAACCCAGAACTTTTGACTGGGTGTGAGTGTTTGATTGGGTCAGATGCTCTGTCCATCACCACCCCCTTTTGTACCGCTTTGGCCGCCATAAGTGTGGCAGGGTATGCTCAGACGTGAGTCCCTTGCTCACTTTGCCACTGGAATCAAGCAAGCCGGGCTGAAGACGGCTGTAATGCCAGAAACCCGTCCTCGGAAGCTTGTTTCCGGTCCAAGGAAGGCATGGCTTGGCAGTTCGGGCTGGACTGTTCCCATGAGGCACAGGGTCAGACTGATTTGCATATAGCCATGTCTGAACTGGGGTGGCAGAGTGGGTTAAAGAACGGTGATGGATCAAACCCAGATCTTTTGACTGGGTGTGAGTGTTTGATTGGTTCAGATGCTCTGTCCATCACCACCCCCTTTTGTACCGCTTTGGCCGCCATAAGTGTGGCAGGGTATGCTCAGACGTGAGTCCCTTGCTCACTTTGCCACTGGAATCAAGCAAGCCGGGCTGAAGATGGCTGTAATGCCAGAAACCGGTCCACGGAAGCTTGTTTCCGGTCCAGGGAAGGCATGGCTTGGCAGTTCGGGCTGGACTGTTCCCATGAGGCACAGGGTCAGACTGATTTGCATATAGCCATGTCTGAACTGGGGTGGCAGAGTGGGATAAAGAACGGTGATGGATCAAACCCAGATCTTTTGACTCGGTGTGAGTGTTTGATTGGTTCAGATGCTCTGTCCATCACCACCCCCTTTTGTACCGCTTTGGCCGCCATAAGTGTGGCAGGGTATGCTCAGACGTGAGTCCCTTGCTCACTTTGCCACTGGAATCAAGCAAGCCGGGCTGAAGACGGCTGTAATGCCAGAAACCGGTCCTCAGAAGCTTGTTTCCGGTCCAGGGAAGGCATGCTTTGGCAGTTCGGGCTGGACTGTTCCCATGAGGCACAGGGTCAGACTGATTTGCATATAGCCATGTCTGAACTGGGGTGGCAGAGTGGGCTAAAGAATGGTGATGGATCAAACCCAGATCTTTTGACTGGGTGTGAGTGTTTGATTGGTTCAGATGCTCTGTCCATCACCACCCCCTTTTGTACCGCTTTGGCCGCCATAAGTGTGGCAGGGTATGCTCAGACGTGAGTCCCTTGCTCACTTTGCCACTGGAATCAAGCAAGCCGGGCTGAAGACGGCTGTAATGCCAGAAACCGGTCCTCGGAAGCTTGTTTCCGGTCCAGGGAAAGCATGGCTTGGCAGTTCGGGCTGGACTGTTCCCATGAGGCACAGGGTCAGACTGATTTGCATATAGCCATGTCTGAACTGGGGTGTCAGAGTGGGCTAAAGAACGGTGATGGATCAAACCCAGATCTTTTGACTGGGTGTGAGTGTTTGATTGGTTCAGATGCTCTGTCCATCACCACCCCCTTTTGTACCGCTTTGGCCGCCATAAGTGTGGCAGGGTATGCTCAGACGTGAGTCCCTTGCTCACTTTGCCATTGGAATCAAGCAAGCCGGGCTGAAGATGGCTGTAATGCCAGAAACCGGTCCTCGGTAGCTTGCTTCCGGTCCAGGGAAGGCATGGCTTGGCAGTTCGGGCTGGACTGTTCCCATGAGGCACAGGGTCAGACTGATTTGCATATAGCCATGTCTGAACTGGGGTGGCAGAGTGGGCTAAAGAACGGTGATGGATCAAACCCAGATCTTTTGACTGGGTGTGAGTGTTTGATTGGTTCAGATGCTCTGTCCATCACCACCCCCTTTTGTACCGCTTTGGCCGCCATAAGTGTGGCAGGGTATGCTCAGACGTGAGTCCCTTGCTCACTTTGCCACTGGAATCAAGCAAGCCGGGCTGAAGACGGCTGTAATGCCAGAAACCGGTCCTCGGAAGCTTGTTTCCGGTCCAAGGAAGACATGGCTTGGCAGTTCGGGCTGGACTGTTCCCATGAGGCACAGGGTCAGACTGATTTGCATATAGCCATGTCTGAACTGGGGTGGCAGAGTGGGCTAAAGAACAGTGATGGATCAAACCCAGTTCTTTTGACTGGGTGTGAGTGTTTGATTGGTTCAGATGCTCCGTCCATCACCACCCCCTTTTGTACCGCTTTGGCCGACATAAGTGTGGCAGGGTATGCTCAGACGTGAGTCCATTGCTCACTTTGCCACTGGAATCAAGCAAGCCGGGCTGAAGATGGCTGTAATGCCAGAAACCGGTCCTCGGAAGCTTGTTTCCGGTCCAGGGAAGGCATGGCTTGGCAGTTCGGGCTGGACTGTTCCCATGAGGCACAGGGTTAGACTGATTTGCATATAGCCATGTCTGAACTGGGGTGGCAGAGTGGGCTAAAGAACGGTGATGGATCAAACCCAGATCTTTTGACTGGGTGTGAGTGTTTGATTGGTTCAGATGCTCTGTCCATCACCACCCCCTTTTGTACCGCTTTGGCCGCCATAAGTGTGGCAGGGTATGCTCAGACATGAGTCCCTTGCTCACTTTGCCACTGGAATCAAGCAAGCCGGGCTGAAGACGGCTGTAATGCCAGAAACCGGTGCTCGGAATCTTGTTTCCAGCCCAGGTAAGGCATGGCTTGGCAGTTCGGTCTGGACTGTTCCCATGAGGCACAGGATAAAACTGATTTGCATATAGCCATGTCTGAACTGGGGTGGCAGAGTGGGCTAAAGAACGGTGATGGATCAAACCCAGATATTTTGACTGGGTGTGAGTGTTTGATTGGTTCAGATGCTCTGTCCATCACCACACCCTTTTGTACCACTTTGGCCGCCATAAGTGTGGCAGGGTATGCTCAGACGTGAGTCCCTTGCTCACCTTGCCACTGGAATCAAGCAAGCCGGGCTGAAGACGGCTGTAATGCCAGAAACCGCTCCTCGGAAGCTTGTTTCCGGTCCAGGGAAGGCATGGCTTGGCAGTTCGGGCTGGACTGTTCCCATGAGGCACAGGGTCAGACTGATTTGCATATAGCCATGTCTGAACTGGGGTGGCAGAGTGGGCTAAAGAACGGTGATGGATCAAACCCAGAACTTTTGACTGGGTGTGAGTGTTTGATTGGGTCAGATGCTCTGTCCATCACCACCCCCTTTTGTACCGCTTTGGCCGCCATAAGTGTGCAGGGTATGCTCAGACGTGAGTCCCTTGCTCACTTTGCCACTGGAATCAAGCAAGCCGGGCTGAAGACGGCTGTAATGCCAGAAACCGGTCCTCGGAAGCTTGTTTCCGGTCCAAGGAAGGCATGGCTTGGCAGTTCGGGCTGGACTGTTCCCATGAGGCACAGGGTCAGACTGATTTGCATATAGCCATGTCTGAACTGGGGTGGCAGAGTGGGCTAAAGAACGGTGATGGATCAAACCCAGAACTTTTGACTGGGTGTGAGTGTTTGATTGGGTCAGATGCTCTGTCCATCACCACCCCCTTTTGTACCGCTTTGGCCGCCATAAGTGTGGCAGGGTATGCTCAGACGTGAGTCCCTTGCTCACTTTGCCACTGGAATCAAGCAAGCCGGGCTGAAGACGGCTGTAATGCCAGAAACCCGTCCTCGGAAGCTTGTTTCCGGTCCAAGGAAGGCATGGCTTGGCAGTTCGGGCTGGACTGTTCCCATGAGGCACAGGGTCAGACTGATTTGCATATAGCCATGTCTGAACTGGGGTGGCAGAGTGGGTTAAAGAACGGTGATGGATCAAACCCAGATCTTTTGACTGGGTGTGAGTGTTTGATTGGTTCAGATGCTCTGTCCATCACCACCCCCTTTTGTACCGCTTTGGCCGCCATAAGTGTGGCAGGGTATGCTCAGACGTGAGTCCCTTGCTCACTTTGCCATTGGAATCAAGCAAGCCGGGCTGAAGATGGCTGTAATGCCAGAAACCGGTCCTCGGAAGCTTGTTTCCGGTCCAGGGAAGGCATGGCTTGGCAGTTCGGGCTGGACTGTTCCCATGAGGCACAGGGTCAGACTGATTTGCATATAGCCATGTCTGAACTGGGGTGGCAGAGTGGGCTAAAGAACGGTGATGGATCAAACCCAGATCTTTTGACTGGGTGTGAGTGTTTGATTGGTTCAGATGCTCTGTTCATCACCACCCCCTTTTGTACCGCTTTGGCCGCCATAAGTGTGGCAGGGTATGCTCAGACGTGAATCCCTTGCTCACTTTGCCACTGGAATCAAGCAAGCCGGGTTGAAGACGGCTGTAATGCCAGAAACCGGTCCTCTGAAGCTTGTTTCCGGTCCAAGGAAGACATGGCTTGGCAGTTCGGGCTGGACTGTTCCCATGAGGCACAGGGTCAGACTGATTTGCATATAGCCATGTCTGAACTGGGGTGGCAGAGTGGGCTAAAGAACAGTGATGGATCAAACCCAGATATTTTGACTGGGTGTGAGTGTTTGATTGGTTCAGATGCTCTGTCCATCACCACCCCCTTTTGTACCGCTTTGGCCGACATAAGTGTGGCAGGGTATGCTCAGACGTGAGTCCATTGCTCACTTTGCCACTGGAATCAAGCAAGCCGGGCTGAAGACGGCTGTAATGCCAGAAACCGGTCCTCGGAAGCTTGTTTCCGGTCCAAGGAAGGCATGGCTTGGCAGTTCGGGCTGGACTGTTCCCATGAGGCACAGGGTCAGACTGATTTGCATATAGCCATGTCTGAACTGGGGTGGCAGAGTGGGCTAAAGAACGGTGATGGATCAAACCCAGAACTTTTGACTGGGTGTGAGTGTTTGATTGGGTCAGATGCTCTGTCCATCACCACCCCCTTTTGTACCGCTTTGGCCGCCATAAGTGTGGCAGGGTATGCTCAGACGTGAGTCCCTTGCTCACTTTGCCACTGGAATCAAGCAAGCCGGGCTGAAGACGGCTGTAATGCCAGAAACCCGTCCTCGGAAGCTTGTTTCCGGTCCAAGGAAGGCATGGCTTGGCAGTTCGGGCTGGACTGTTCCCATGAGGCACAGGGTCAGACTGATTTGCATATAGCCATGTCTGAACTGGGGTGGCAGAGTGGGTTAAAGAACGGTGATGGATCAAACCCAGATCTTTTGACTGGGTGTGAGTGTTTGATTGGTTCAGATGCTCTGTCCATCACCACCCCCTTTTGTACCGCTTTGGCCGCCATAAGTGTGGCAGGGTATGCTCAGACGTGAGTCCCTTGCTCACTTTGCCATTGGAATCAAGCAAGCCGGGCTGAAGATGGCTGTAATGCCAGAAACCGGTCCTCGGAAGCTTGTTTCCGGTCCAGGGAAGGCATGGCTTGGCAGTTCGGGCTGGACTGTTCCCATGAGGCACAGGGTCAGACTGATTTGCATATAGCCATGTCTGAACTGGGGTGGCAGAGTGGGCTAAAGAACGGTGATGGATCAAACCCAGATCTTTTGACTGGGTGTGAGTGTTTGATTGGTTCA
Organism: Lissotriton helveticus; assembly: GCF_964261635.1. NCBI lineage: Eukaryota > Metazoa > Chordata > Amphibia > Caudata > Salamandridae > Lissotriton > Lissotriton helveticus. Next base: position 1,796,436,255 of record NC_136068.1, read on the forward strand.
GATGCTCTGTCCATCACCACCCCCTTTTGTACCGCTTTGGCCGCCATAAGTGTGGCAGGGTATGCTCAGACGTGAATCCCTTGCTCACTTTGCCACTGGAATCAAGCAAGCCGGGTTGAAGACGGCTGTAATGCCAGAAACCGGTCCTCTGAAGCTTGTTTCCGGTCCAAGGAAGACATGGCTTGGCAGTTCGGGCTGGACTGTTCCCATGAGGCACAGGGTCAGACTGATTTGCATATAGCCATGTCTGAACTGGGGTGGCAGAGTGGGCTAAAGAACAGTGATGGATCAAACCCAGATATTTTGACTGGGTGTGAGTGTTTGATTGGTTCAGATGCTCTGTCCATCACCACCCCCTTTTGTACCGCTTTGGCCGACATAAGTGTGGCAGGGTATGCTCAGACGTGAGTCCATTGCTCACTTTGCCACTGGAATCAAGCAAGCCGGGCTGAAGACGGCTGTAATGCCAGAAACCGGTCCTCGGAAGCTTGTTTCCGGTCCAGGGAAGTCATGGCTTGGCAGTTCGGGCTGGACTGTTCCCATGAGGCACAGGGTTAGACTGATTTGCATATAGCCATGTCTGAACTGGGGTGGCAGAGTGGGCTAAAGAACGGTGATGGATCAAACCCAGATCTTTTGACTGGGTGTGAGTGTTTGATTGGTTCAGATGCTCTGTCCATCACCACCCCCTTTTGTACCGCTTTGGCCGCCATAAGTGTGGCAGGGTATGCTCAGACGTGAGTCCCTTGCTCACTTTGCCACTGGAATCAAGCAAGCCGGGCTGAAGACGGCTGTAATGCCAGAAACCGTTCCTCGGAATCTTGTTTCCGGCCCAGGGAAGGCATGGCTTGGCAGTTCGGTCTGGACTGTTCCCATGAGGCACAGGATCAGACTAATTTGCATATAGCCATGTCTGAACTGGGCTGGCAGAGTGGGCTAAAGAACGGTGATGGATCAAACCCAGATCTTTTGACTGGGTGTGAGTGTTTGATTGGTTCAGATGCTCTGTCCATCACCACCCCCTTTTGTACCGCTTTGGCCGCCATAAGTATGGCAGGGTATGCTCAGACGTGAGTCCCTTGCTCACTTTGCCACTGGAATCAAGCAAGCCGGGCTGAAGACGGCTGTAATGCCAGAAACCGGTCCTCGGAAGCTTGTTTCCGGTCCAGGGAAAGCATGGCTTGGCAGTTCGGGCTGGACTGTTCCCATGAGGCACAGGGTCAGACTGATTTGCATATAGCCATGTCTGAACTGGGGTGTCAGAGTGGGCTAAAGAACGGTGATGGATCAAACCCAGATCTTTTGACTGGGTGTGAGTGTTTGATTGGTTCAGATGCTCTGTCCATCACCACCCCCTTTTGTACCGCTTTGGCCGCCATAAGTGTGGCAGGGTATGCTCAGACGTGAGTCCCTTGCTCACTTTGCCATTGGAATCAAGCAAGCCGGGCTGAAGATGGCTGTAATGCCAGAAACCGGTCCTCGGTAGCTTGCTTCCGGTCCAGGGAAGGCATGGCTTGGCAGTTCGGGCTGGACTGTTCCCATGAGGCACAGGGTCAGACTGATTTGCATATAGCCATGTCTGAACTGGGGTGGCAGAGTGGGCTAAAGAACGGTGATGGATCAAACCCAGATCTTTTGACTGGGTGTGAGTGTTTGATTGGTTCAGATGCTCTGTCCATCACCACCCCCTTTTGTACCGCTTTGGCCGCCATAAGTGTGGCAGGGTATGCTCAGACGTGAGTCCCTTGCTCACTTTGCCACTGGAATCAAGCAAGCCGGGCTGAAGACGGCTGTAATGCCAGAAACCGGTCCTCGGAAGCTTGTTTCCGGTCCAAGGAAGACATGGCTTGGCAGTTCGGGCTGGACTGTTCCCATGAGGCACAGGGTCAGACTGATTTGCATATAGCCATGTCTGAACTGGGGTGGCAGAGTGGGCTAAAGAACAGTGATGGATCAAACCCAGTTCTTTTGACTGGGTGTGAGTGTTTGATTGGTTCAGATGCTCCGTCCATCACCACCCCCTTTTGTACCGCTTTGGCCGACATAAGTGTGGCAGGGTATGCTCAGACGTGAGTCCATTGCTCACTTTGCCACTGGAATCAAGCAAGCCGGGCTGAAGATGGCTGTAATGCCAGAAACCGGTCCTCGGAAGCTTGTTTCCGGTCCAGGGAAGGCATGGCTTGGCAGTTCGGGCTGGACTGTTCCCATGAGGCACAGGGTTAGACTGATTTGCATATAGCCATGTCTGAACTGGGGTGGCAGAGTGGGCTAAAGAACGGTGATGGATCAAACCCAGATCTTTTGACTGGGTGTGAGTGTTTGATTGGTTCAGATGCTCTGTCCATCACCACCCCCTTTTGTACCGCTTTGGCCGCCATAAGTGTGGCAGGGTATGCTCAGACATGAGTCCCTTGCTCACTTTGCCACTGGAATCAAGCAAGCCGGGCTGAAGACGGCTGTAATGCCAGAAACCGGTGCTCGGAATCTTGTTTCCAGCCCAGGAAAGGCATGGCTTGGCAGTTCGGTCTGGACTGTTCCCATGAGGCACAGGATCAGACTGATTTGCATATAGCCATGTCTGAACTGGGGTGGCAGAGTGGGCTAAAGAACGGTGATGGATCAAACCCAGATATTTTGACTGGGTGTGAGTGTTTGATTGGTTCAGATGCTCTGTCCATCACCACACCCTTTTGTACCACTTTGGCCGCCATAAGTGTGGCAGGGTATGCTCAGACGTGAGTCCCTTGCTCACCTTGCCACTGGAATCAAGCAAGCCGGGCTGAAGACGGCTGTAATGCCAGAAACCGCTCCTCGGAAGCTTGTTTCCGGTCCAGGGAAGGCATGGCTTGGCAGTTCGGGCTGGACTGTTCCCATGAGGCACAGGGTCAGACTGATTTGCATATAGCCATGTCTGAACTGGGGTGGCAGAGTGGGCTAAAGAACGGTGATGGATCAAACCCAGAACTTTTGACTGGGTGTGAGTGTTTGATTGGGTCAGATGCTCTGTCCATCACCACCCCCTTTTGTACCGCTTTGGCCGCCATAAGTGTGCAGGGTATGCTCAGACGTGAGTCCCTTGCTCACTTTGCCACTGGAATCAAGGAAGCCGGGTTGAAGACGGCTGTAATGCCAGAAACCGGTCCTCGGAAGCTTGTTTCCGGTCCAAGGAAGGCATGGCTTGGCAGTTCGGGCTGGACTGTTCCCATGAGGCACAGGGTCAGACTGATTTGCATATAGCCATGTCTGAACTGGGGTGGCAGAGTGGGCTAAAGAACGGTGATGGATCAAACCCAGAACTTTTGACTGGGTGTGAGTGTTTGATTGGGTCAGATGCTCTGTCCATCACCACCCCCTTTTGTACCGCTTTGGCCGCCATAAGTGTGGCAGGGTATGCTCAGACGTGAGTCCCTTGCTCACTTTGCCACTGGAATCAAGCAAGCCGGGCTGAAGACGGCTGTAATGCCAGAAACCCGTCCTCGGAAGCTTGTTTCCGGTCCAAGGAAGGCATGGCTTGGCAGTTCGGGCTGGACTGTTCCCATGAGGCACAGGGTCAGACTGATTTGCATATAGCCATGTCTGAACTGGGGTGGCAGAGTGGGTTAAAGAACGGTGATGGATCAAACCCAGATCTTTTGACTGGGTGTGAGTGTTTGATTGGTTCAGATGCTCTGTCCATCACCACCCCCTTTTGTACCGCTTTGGCCGCCATAAGTGTGGCAGGGTATGCTCAGACGTGAGTCCCTTGCTCACTTTGCCATTGGAATCAAGCAAGCCGGGCTGAAGATGGCTGTAATGCCAGAAACCGGTCCTCGGAAGCTTGTTTCCGGTCCAGGGAAGGCATGGCTTGGCAGTTCGGGCTGGACTGTTCCCATGAGGCACAGGGTCAGACTGATTTGCATATAGCCATGTCTGAACTGGGGTGGCAGAGTGGGCTAAAGAACGGTGATGGATCAAACCCAGATCTTTTGACTGGGTGTGAGTGTTTGATTGGTTCAGATGCTCTGTCCATCACCACCCCCTTTTGTACCGCTTTGGCCGCCATAAGTGTGGCAGGGTATGCTCAGACGTGAATCCCTTTGCTCACTTTGCCACTGGAATCAAGCAAGCCGGGTTGAAGACGGCTGTAATGCCAGAAACCGGTCCTCTGAAGCTTGTTTCCGGTCCAAGGAAGACATGGCTTGGCAGTTCGGGCTGGACTGTTCCCATGAGGCACAGGGTCAGACTGATTTGCATATAGCCATGTCTGAACTGGGGTGGCAGAGTGGGCTACAGAACAGTGATGGATCAAACCCAGATATTTTGACTGGGTGTGAGTGTTTGATTGGTTCAGATGCTCTGTCCATCACCACCCCCTTTTGTACCGCTTTGGCCGACATAAGTGTGGCAGGGTATGCTCAGACGTGAGTCCATTGCTCACTTTGCCACTGGAATCAAGCAAGCCGGGCTGAAGACGGCTGTAATGCCAGAAACCGGTCCTCGGAAGCTTGTTTCCGGTCCAGGAAAGTCATGGCTTGGCAGTTCGGGCTGGACTGTTCCCATGAGGCACAGGGTTAGACTGATTTGCATATAGCCATGTCTGAACTGGGGTGGCAGAGTGGGCTAAAGAACGGTGATGGATCAAACCCAGATCTTTTGACTGGGTGTGAGTGTTTGATTGGTTCAGATGCTCTGTCCATCACCACCCCCTTTTGTACCGCTTTGGCCGCCATAAGTGTGGCAGGGTATGCTCAGACGTGAGTCCCTTGCTCACTTTGCCACTGGAATCAAGCAAGCCGGGCTGAAGACGGCTGTAATGCCAGAAACCGTTCCTCGGAATCTTGTTTCCGGCCCAGGGAAGGCATGGCTTGGCAGTTCGGTCTGGACTGTTCCCATGAGGCACAGGATCAGACTAATTTGCATATAGCCATGTCTGAACTGGGCTGGCAGAGTGGGCTAAAGAACGGTGATGGATCAAACCCAGATATTTTGACTGGGTGTGAGTGTTTGATTGGTTCAGATGCTCTGTCCATCACCACCCCCTTTTGTACCGCTTTGGCCACCATAAGTGTGGCAGGGTATGCTCAGACGTGAGTCCCTTAATCACCTTGCCACTGGAATCAAGCAAGCCGGGCTGAAGACGGCTGTAATGCCAGAAACCGGTCCTCGGAAGCTTGTTTCCGGTCCAGGGAAGGCATGGCTTGGCAGTTCGGGCTGGACTGTTCCCATGAGTCACAGGGTCAGACTGATTTGCATATAGCCATGTCTGAACTGGGGTGGCAGAGTGGGCTAAAGAACGGTAATGGATCAAACCCAGAACTTTTGACTGGGTGTGAGTGTTTGATTGGGTCAGATGCTCTGTCCATCACCACCCCCTTTTGTACCGCTTTGGCCGCCATAAGTGTGGCAGGGTATGCTCAGACGTGAGTCCCTTGCTCACTTTGCCACTGGAATCAAGCAAGCCGGGCTGAAGACGGCTGTAATGCCAGAAACCGGTCCTCGGAAGCTTGTTTCCGGTCCAAGGAAGGCATGGCTTGGCAGTTCGGGCTGGACTGTTCCCATGAGGCACAGGGTCAGACTGATTTGCATATAGCCATGTCTGAACTGGGGTGGCAGAGTGGGCTAAAGAACGGTGATGGATCAAACCCAGAACTTTTGACTGGGTGTGAGTGTTTGATTGGGTCAGATGCTCTGTCTATCACCACCCCCTTTTGTACCGCTTTGGCCGCCATAAGTGTGGCAGGGTATACTCAGACGTGAGTCCCTTGCTCACTTTGCCACTGGAATCAAACAAGCCGGGCTGAAGACGGCTGTAATGCCAGAAACCGGTCCTCGGAAGCTTGTTTCCGGTCCAGGGAAGGCATGGCTTGGCAGTTCGGGCTGGACTGTTCCCATGAGGCACAGGGTTAGACTGATTTGCATATAGCCATGTCTGAACTGGGGTGGCAGAGTGGGCTAAAGAACGGTGATGGATCAAACCCTGATCTTTTGACTGGGTGTGAGTGTTTGATTGGTTCAGATGCTCTGTCCATCACCACCCCCTTTTTTACCGCTTTGGCCGCCATAAGTGTGGCAGGGTATGCTCAGACGTGAGTCCCTTGCTCACTTTGCCACTGGAATCAAGCAAGCCAGGCTGAAGACGGCTGTAATGCCAGAAACCGGTCATCGGAAGCTTGTTTCCGGCCCAGGGAAGACATGGCTTGGCAGTTCGGTCTGGACTGTTCCCATGAGGCACAGGGTCAGACTGATTTGCATATAGCCATGTCTGAACTGGGGTGGCAGAGTGGGCTAAAGAACGGTGATGGATCAAACCCAGATATTTTGACTGGGTGTGAGTGTTTGATTGGTTCAGATGCTCTGTCCATCACACCCCCTTTTGTACCGCTTTGGCCGCCATAAGTGTGGCAGGGTATGCTCAGACGTGAGTCCCTTGCTCACTTTGCCACTGGAATCAAGCAAGCCGGGCTGAAGACGGCTGTAATGCCACAAACTGGTCCTCGGAAGCTTGTTTCCGGTCCAGGGAAGGCATGGCTTGGCAGTTCGGGCTGGACTGTTCCCATGAAGCACAGGGTCAGACTGATTTGCATATAGCCATGTCTGAACTGGGGTGGCAGAGTGGGATAAAGAACGGTGATGGATCAAACCCAGATCTTTTGACTGGGTGTGAGTGTTTGATTGGTTCAGATGCTCTGTCCATCACCACCCCCTTTTGTACAGTTTTGGCCGCCATAAGTGTGGCAGGGTATGCTCAGACGTGAGTCCCTTGCTCACTTCGCCACTGGAATCAAGCAAGCCGGGCTGAAGACGGCTGTAATGCCAGAAACCGGTGCTCGGAAGCTTGTTTCCGGTCCAGGGAAGGCATGGCTTGGCAGTTCGGGCTGGACTGTTCCCATGAGGCACAGGGTCAGACTGATTTGCATATAGCCATGTCTGAACTGGGGTGTCAGAGTGGGCTAAAGAACGGTGATGGATCAAACCCAGATCTTTTGACTGGGTGTGATTGTTTGATTGGTTCAGATGCTCTGTCCATCACCACCCCCTTTTGTACCGCTTTGGCCGCCATAAGTGTGGCTGGGTATGCTCAGACGTGAGTCCCTTGCTCACTTTGCCACTGGAATCAAGCAAGCCGGGCTGAAGACGGCTGTAATGCCAGAAACTGGTCCTCGGAAGCTTGTTTCCGGTCCAGGGATGGCACGGCTTGGTAGTTCGGGCTGGACTGTTCCCATGAGGCACAGGGTCAGACTGATTTGCATATAGCCATGTCTGAACTGGGGCGGCAGAGTGGGCTAAAGAACGGTGATGGATCAAACCCAGATCTTTTGACTGGGTGTGAGTGTTTGATTGGTTCAGATGCTCTGTCCATCACCACCCCCTTTTGTACAGTTTTGGCCGCCATAAGTGTGGCAGGGTATGCTCAGACGTGAGTCCCTTGCTCACTTTGCCACTGGAATCAAGCAAGCCGGGCTGAAGACGGCTGTAATGCCAGAAACCGGTCCTCGGAAGCTTGTTTCAGGCCCAGGGAAGACATGGCTTGGCAGTTCGGTCTGGACTGTTCCCATGAGGCACAGGGTCAGACTGATTTGCATATAGCCATGTCTGAACTGGGGTGGCAGAGTGGGCTAAAGAACGGTGATGGATCAAACCCAGATCTTTTGACTGGGTGTGAGTGTTTGATTGGTTCAGATGCTCTGTCCATCACCACCCCGTTTTGTACCGCTTTGGCCGCCATAAGTGTGGCAGGGTATGCTCAGACGTGAGTCCCTTGCTCACTTTGCCACTGGAATCAAGTAAGCCGGGCTGAAGACGGCTGTAATGCCAGAAACCGGTGCTCGGCAGCTTGTTTCCGGTCCAGGGAAGGCATGGCTTGGCAGTTCGGGCTGGACTGTTCCCATGAGGCACAGGGTCAGACTGATTTGCATATAGCCATGTCTGAACTGGGGTGTCAGAGTGGGCTAAAGAACGGTGATGGATCAAACCCAGATCTTTTGACTGGGTGTGATTGTTTGATTGGTTCAGATGCTCTGTCCATCACCACCCCCTTTTGTACCGCTTTGGCCGCCATAAGTGTGGCAGGGTATGCTCAGACGTGAGTCCCTTGCTCACTTTGCCACTGGAATCAAGCAAGCCGGGCTGAAGACGGCTGTAATGCCAGAAACCGGTCCTCGGAAGCTTGTTTCCGGTCCAGGGAAGGCATGGCTTGGCCGTTCGGGCTGGACTGTTCCCATGAGGCACAAGGTCAGACTGATTTGCATATAGCCATGTCTGAACTGGTGTGGCAGAGTGGGCTAAAGAACGGTGATGGATCAAACCCAGATCCTTTGACTGGGTGTGAGTGTTTGATTGGTTCAGATGCTCTGTCCATCACCACCCCCTTTTGTACCGCTTTTGCCGCCATAAGTGATGCAGGGTATGCTCAGACGTGAGTCCCTTGCTCACTTTGCCACTGGAATCAGGCAAGCCGGGCTGAAGACGGCTGTAATGCCAGAAACCGGTCCTCGGAAGCTTGTTTCCGATCCAGGGAAGGCGTTGCTTGGCAGTTCGGGCTGGACTGTTCCGATGAGGCACAGGGTCAGACTGATTTGCATATAGCCATGTCTGAACTGGGGTGGCAGAGTGGGCTAAAGAACGGTGATGGATCAAACCCAGATCTTTTGACTGGGTGTGAGTGTTTGATTGGTTCAGATGCCCTGTCCATCACCACCCCCTTTTTTACCGCTTTGGCCGCCATAAGTGTGGCAGGGTATGCTCAGACGTGAGTCCCTTGCTCACTTTGCCACTGGAATCAAGCAAGCCGGGCTGAAGACGGCTGTAATGCCAGAAACCGGTCCTCGGAAGCTTGTTTCCGGTCCAGGGAAGGCATGCTTTGGCAGTTCGGGCTGGACTGTTCCCATGAGGCACAGGGTCAGAATGATTTGCATATAGCCATGTCTGAACTGGGGTGGCAGAGTGGGCTAAAGAACGGTGATGGATCAAACCCAGATCTTTTGACTGGGTGTGAGTGTTTGATTGGTTCAGATGCTCTGTCCATCACCACCCCCTTTTGTACCGCTTTGGCCGCCATAAGTGTGGCAGGGTATGCTCAGACGTGAGTCCCTTGCTCACTTTGCCACTGGAATCAAGCAAGCCGGGCTGAAGACGGCTGTAATTCCAGAAACCGGTCCTCGGAAGCTTGTTTCCGGTCCAAGGAAGGCATGGCTTGGCAGTTCGGGCTGGACTGTTCCCATGAGGCACAGGGTCAGACTGATTTGCATATAGCCATGTCTGAACTGGGGTGGCAGAGTGGGCTAAACAACGGTGATGGATCAAACCCTGATCTTTTGACTGGGTGTGAGTGTTTGATTGGTTCAGATGCTCTGTCCATCACCACCCCCTTTTGTACCGCTTAGGCCGCCATAAGTGTGGCAGGGTATGCTCAGACGTGAGTCCCTTGCTCACTTTGCCACTGGAATCAAGCAAGCCGGGCTGAAGACGGCTGTAATGCCAGAAACCGGTCCTCGGAAGCTTGTTTCCGGTCCAGGGAAGGCATGGCTTGGCAGTTCGGGCTGGACTGATCCGATGAGGCACAGGGTTAGACTGATTTGCATATAGCCATGTCTGAACTGGGGTGGCAGAGTGGGCTAAAGAACGGTGATGGTCAAACCCAGATCTTTTGACTCGGTGTGAGTGTTTGATTGGTTCAGATGCTCTGTCCATCACCACCCCCTTTTGTACAGTTTTGGCCGCCATAAGTGTGGCAGGGTATGCTCAGACGTGAGTCCCTTGCTCACTTTGCCACTGGAATCAAGAAAGCCGGGCTGAAGACGGCTGTAATGCCAGAAACCGGTCCTCGGAAGCTTGTTTCCGGTCCAGGGAAGGCATGGCTTGGCAGTTCGGGCTGGACTGTTCCCATGAGGCACAGGATCAGACTGATTTGCATATAGCCATGTCTGAACTGGGGTGGCAGAGTGGGCTAAAGAACGGTGATGGATCAAACCCAGATATTTTGACTGGGTGTGAGTGTTTGATTGGTTCAGATGCTCTGTCCATCACCACCCCCTTTTGTACCGCTTTGGCCGCCATAAGTGTGGCAGTGTATGCTCAGACGTGAGTCCCTTGCTCACTTTGCCACTGGAATCAAGCAAGCCGGGCTGAAGACGGCTGTAATGCCAGAAACCGGTCCTCAGAAGCTTGTTTCCGGTCCAGGGAAGGCATGGCTTGGCAGTTCGGACTGGACTGTTCCCATGAGGCACAGGGTCAGACTGATTTGCATATATCCATGTCTGAACTGGGGTGGCAGAGTGGGATAAAGAACGGTGATGGATCAAACCCAGATCTTTTGACTGGGTGTGAGTGTTTGATTGGTTCAGATGCTCTGTCCATCACCACCCCCTTTTGTACCGCTTTGGCCGCCATAAGTGTGGCAGGGTATGCTCAGACGTGAGTCCCTTGCTCACTTTGCCACTGGAATCAAGCAAGCCGGGCTGAAGACGGCTGTAATGCCAGAAACCGGTCCTCGGAAGCTTGTTTCCGGTCCAAGAAAGACATGGCTTGGCAGTTCGGGCTGGACTGTTCCCATGAGGCACAGGGTCAGACTGATTTGCATATAGCCATGTCTGAACTGGGGTGGCAGAGTGGGCTAAAGAACAGTGATGGATCAAACCCAGATCTTTTGACTGGGTGTGAGTGTTTGATTGGTTCAGATGCTCTGTCCATCACCACCCCCTTTTGTACCGCTTTGGCCGACATAAGTGTGGCAGGGTATGCTCAGACGTGAGTCCATTGCTCACTTTGCCACTGGAATCAAGCAAGCCGGGCTGAAGACGGCTGTAATGCCAGAAACCGGTCCTCGGAAGCTTGTTTCCGGTCCAGGGAAGGCATGGCTTGGCAGTTCGGGCTGGACTGTTCCCATGAGGCACAGGGTTAGACTGATTTGCATATAGCCATGTCTGAACTGGGGTGGCAGAGTGGGCTAAAGAATGGTGATGGATCAAACCCAGATCTTTTGACTGGGTGTGAGTGTTTGATTGGTTCAGATGCTCTGTCCATCACCACCCCCTTTTGTACCGCTTTGGCCGCCATAAGTGTGGCAGGGTATGCTCCGACGTGAGTCCCTTGCTCACTTTGCCACTGGAATCAAGCAAGCCGGGCTGAAGACGGCTGTAATGCCAGAAACCGGTGCTCGGAAGCTTGTTTCCGGTCCAGGGAAGGCATGGCTTGGCAGTTCGGGCTGGACTGTTCCCATGAGGCACAGGGTCAGACTGATTTGCATATAGCCATGTCTGAACTGGGGTGTCAGAGTGGGCTAAAGAACGGTGATGGATCAAACCCAGATCTTTTGACTGGGTGTGATTGTTTGATTGGTTCAGATGCTCTGTCCATCACCACCCCCTTTTGTACCGCTTTGGCCGCCATAAGTGTGGCAGGGTATGCTCAGACGTGAGTCCCTTGCTCACTTTGCCACTGGAATCAAGTAAGCCGGGCTGAAGACGGCTGTAATGCCAGAAACCGGTGCTCGGCAGCTTGTTTCCGGTCCAGGGAAGGCATGGCTTGGCAGTTCGGGCTGGACTGTTCCCATGAGGCACAGGGTCAGACTGATTTGCATATAGCCATGTCTGAACTGGGGTGTCAGAGTGGGCTAAAGAACGGTGATGGATCAAACCCAGATCTTTTGACTGGGTGTGATTGTTTGATTGGTTCAGATGCTCTGTCCATCACCACCCCCTTTTGTACCGCTTTGGCCGCCATAAGTGTGGCAGGGTATGCTCAGACGTGAGTCCCTTGCTCACTTTGCCACTGGAATCAAGCAAGCCGGGCTGAAGACGGCTGTAATGCCAGAAACCGGTCCTCGGAAGCTTGTTTCCGGTCCAGGGAAGGCATGGCTTGGCCGTTCGGGCTGGACTGTTCCCATGAGGCACAAGGTCAGACTGATTTGCATATAGCCATGTCTGAACTGGTGTGGCAGAGTGGGCTAAAGAACGGTGATGGATCAAACCCAGATCCTTTGACTGGGTGTGAGTGTTTGATTGGTTCAGATGCTCTGTCCATCACCACCCCCTTTTGTACCGCTTTGGCCGCCATAAGTGATGCAGGGTATGCTCAGACGTGAGTCCCTTGCTCACTTTGCCACTGGAATCAGGCAAGCCGGGCTGAAGACGGCTGTAATGCCAGAAACCGGTCCTCGGAAGCTTGTTTCCGATCCAGGGAAGGCGTTGCTTGGCAGTTCGGGCTGGACTGTTCCGATGAGGCACAGGGTCAGACTGATTTGCATATAGCCATGTCTGAACTGGGGTGGCAGAGTGGGCTAAAGAACGGTGATGGATCAAACCCAGATCTTTTGACTGGGTGTGAGTGTTTGATTGGTTCAGATGCCCTGTCCATCACCACCCCCTTTTTTACCGCTTTGGCCGCCATAAGTGTGGCAGGGTATGCTCAGACGTGAGTCCCTTGCTCACTTTGCCACTGGAATCAAGCAAGCCGGGCTGAAGACGGCTGTAATGCCAGAAACCGGTCCTCGGAAGCTTGTTTCCGGTCCAGGGAAGGCATGCTTTGGCAGTTCGGGCTGGACTGTTCCCATGAGGCACAGGGTCAGAATGATTTGCATATAGCCATGTCTGAACTGGGGTGGCAGAGTGGGCTAAAGAACGGTGATGGATCAAACCCAGATCTTTTGACTGGGTGTGAGTGTTTGATTGGTTCAGATGCTCTGTCCATCACCACCCCCTTTTGTACCGCTTTGGCCGCCATAAGTGTGGCAGGGTATGCTCAGACGTGAGTCCCTTGCTCACTTTGCCACTGGAATCAAGCAAGCCGGGCTGAAGACGGCTGTAATTCCAGAAACCGGTCCTCGGAAGCTTGTTTCCGGTCCAAGGAAGGCATGGCTTGGCAGTTCGGGCTGGACTGTTCCCATGAGGCACAGGGTCAGACTGATTTGCATATAGCCATGTCTGAACTGGGGTGGCAGAGTGGGCTAAACAACGGTGATGGATCAAACCCTGATCTTTTGACTGGGTGTGAGTGTTTGATTGGTTCAGATGCTCTGTCCATCACCACCCCCTTTTGTACCGCTTAGGCCGCCATAAGTGTGGCAGGGTATGCTCAGACGTGAGTCCCTTGCTCACTTTGCCACTGGAATCAAGCAAGCCGGGCTGAAGACGGCTGTAATGCCAGAAACCGGTCCTCGGAAGCTTGTTTCCGGTCCAGGGAAGGCATGGCTTGGCAGTTCGGGCTGGACTGATCCGATGAGGCACAGGGTTAGACTGATTTGCATATAGCCATGTCTGAACTGGGGTGGCAGAGTGGGCTAAAGAACGGTGATGGTCAAACCCAGATCTTTTGACTCGGTGTGAGTGTTTGATTGGTTCAGATGCTCTGTCCATCACCACCCCCTTTTGTACAGTTTTGGCCGCCATAAGTGTGGCAGGGTATGCTCAGACGTGAGTCCCTTGCTCACTTTGCCACTGGAATCAAGAAAGCCGGGCTGAAGACGGCTGTAATGCCAGAAACCGGTCCTCGGAAGCTTGTTTCCGGTCCAGGGAAGGCATGGCTTGGCAGTTCGGGCTGGACTGTTCCCATGAGGCACAGGATCAGACTGATTTGCATATAGCCATGTCTGAACTGGGGTGGCAGAGTGGGCTAAAGAACGGTGATGGATCAAACCCAGATATTTTGACTGGGTGTGAGTGTTTGATTGGTTCAGATGCTCTGTCCATCACCACCCCCTTTTGTACCGCTTTGGCCGCCATAAGTGTGGCAGTGTATGCTCAGACGTGAGTCCCTTGCTCACTTTGCCACTGGAATCAAGCAAGCCGGGCTGAAGACGGCTGTAATGCCAGAAACCGGTCCTCAGAAGCTTGTTTCCGGTCCAGGGAAGGCATGGCTTGGCAGTTCGGACTGGACTGTTCCCATGAGGCACAGGGTCAGACTGATTTGCATATATCCATGTCTGAACTGGGGTGGCAGAGTGGGATAAAGAACGGTGATGGATCAAACCCAGATCTTTTGACTGGGTGTGAGTGTTTGATTGGTTCAGATGCTCTGTCCATCACCACCCCCTTTTGTACCGCTTTGGCCGCCATAAGTGTGGCAGGGTATGCTCAGACGTGAGTCCCTTGCTCACTTTGCCACTGGAATCAAGCAAGCCGGGCTGAAGACGGCTGTAATGCCAGAAACCGGTCCTCGGAAGCTTGTTTCCGGTCCAAGAAAGACATGGCTTGGCAGTTCGGGCTGGACTGTTCCCATGAGGCACAGGGTCAGACTGATTTGCATATAGCCATGTCTGAACTGGGGTGGCAGAGTGGGCTAAAGAACAGTGATGGATCAAACCCAGATCTTTTGACTGGGTGTGAGTGTTTGATTGGTTCAGATGCTCTGTCCATCACCACCCCCTTTTGTACCGCTTTGGCCGACATAAGTGTGGCAGGGTATGCTCAGACGTGAGTCCATTGCTCACTTTGCCACTGGAATCAAGCAAGCCGGGCTGAAGACGGCTGTAATGCCAGAAACCGGTCCTCGGAAGCTTGTTTCCGGTCCAGGGAAGGCATGGCTTGGAAGTTCGGGCTGGACTGTTCCCATGAGGCACAGGGTTAGACTGATTTGCATATAGCCATGTCTGAACTGGGGTGGCAGAGTGGGCTAAAGAACGGTGATGGATCAAACCCAGATCTTTTGACTGGGTGTGAGTGTTTGATTGGTTCAGATGCTCTGTCCATCACCACCCCCTTTTGTACCGCTTTGGCCGCCATAAGTGTGGCAGGGTATGCTCCGACGTGAGTCCCTTGCTCACTTTGCCACTGGAATCAAGCAAGCCGGGCTGAAGACGGCTGTAATGCCAGAAACCGGTGCTCGGAAGCTTGTTTCCGGTCCAGGGAAGGCATGGCTTGGCAGTTCGGGCTGGACTGTTCCCATGAGGCACAGGGTCAGACTGATTTGCATATAGCCATGTCTGAACTGGGGTGTCAGAGTGGGCTAAAGAACGGTGATGGATCAAACCCAGATCTTTTGACTGGGTGTGATTGTTTGATTGGTTCAGATGCTCTGTCCATCACCACCCCCTTTTGTACCGCTTTGGCCGCCATATGTGTGGCAGGGTATGCTCAGACGTGAGTCCCTTGCTCACTTTGCCACTGGAATCAAGCAAGCCGGGCTGAAAACGGCTGTAATGCCAGAAACCGGTCCTCGGAAGCTTGTTTCCGGTCCAGGGAAGGCATGGCTTGGCCGTTCGGGCTGGACTGTTTCCATGAGGCACAAGGTCAGACTGATTTGCATATAGCCATGTCTGATCTGGTGTGGCAGAGTGGGCTAAAGAACGGTGATGGATCAAACCCAGATCTTTTGACTGGGTGTGAGTGTTTGATTGGTTCAGATGCTCTGTCCATCACCACCCCCTTTTGTACCGCTTTGGCCGCCATAAGTGATGCAGGGTATGCTCAGACGTGAGTCCCTTGCTCACTTTGCCACTGGAATCAGGCAAGCCGGGCTGAAGACGGCTGTAATGCCAGAAACCGGTCCTCGGAAGCTTGTTTCCGGTCCAGGGAAGGCGTGGCTTGGCAGTTCGGGCTGGACTGTTCCGATGAGGCACAGGGTCAGACTGATTTGCATATAGCCATGTCTGAACTGGGGTGGCAGAGTGGGCTAAAGAACGGTGATGGATCAAACCCAGATCTTTTGACTGGGTGTGAGTGTTTGATTGGTTCAGATGCCCTGTCCATCACCACCCCCTTTTATACCGCTTTGGCAGCCATAAGTGTGGCAGGGTATGCTCAGACGTGAGTCCCTTGCTCACTTTGCCACTGGAATCAAGCAAGCCGGGCTGAAGACGGCTGTAATGCCAGAAACCGGTCCTCGGAAGCTTGTTTCCGGTCCAGGGAAGGCACGGCTTGGTAGTTCGGGCTGGACTGTTCCCATGAGGCACAGGGTCAGACTGATTTGCATATAGCCATGTCTGAACTGGGGTGGCAGAGTGGGCTAAAGAACGGTGATGGATCAAACCCAGATCTTTTGACTGGGTGTGAGTGTTTGATTGGTTCAGATGCTCTGTCCATCACTACCCCCATTTGTACCGCTTTGGCCGCCATAAGTGTGGCAGGGTATGCTCAGACGTGAGTCCCTTGCTCACTTTGCCACTGGAATCAAGCAAGCCGGGCTGAAGACGGCTGTAATGCCAGAAACCGGTCCTCGGAAGCTTGTTTCCGGTCCAGGGAAGGCATGCTTTGGCAGTTCGGGCTGGACTGTTCCCATGAGGCACAGGGTCAGAATGATTTGCATATAGCCATGTCTGAACTGGGGTGGCAGAGTGGGCTAAAGAACGGTGATGGATCAAACCCAGATCTTTTGACTGGGTGTGAGTGTTTGATTGGTTCAGATGCTCTGTCCATCACCACCCCCTTTTGTACCGCTTTGGCCGCCATAAGTGTGGCAGGGTATGCTCAGACGTGAGTCCCTTGCTCACTTTGCCACTGGAATCAAGCAAGCCGGGCTGAAGACGGCTGTAATTCCAGAAACCGGTCCTCGGAAGCTTGTTTCCGGTCCAAGGAAGGCATGGCTTGGCAGTTCGGGCTGGACTGTTCCCACGAGGCACAGGGTCAGACTGATTTGCATATAGCCATGTCTGAACTGGGGTGGCAGAGTGGGCTAAACAACGGTGATGGATCAAACCCTGATCTTTTGACTGGGTGTGAGTGTTTGATTGGTTCAGATGCTCTGTCCATCACCACCCCCTTTTGTACCGCTTAGGCCGCCATAAGTGTGGCAGGGTATGCTCAGACGTGAGTCCCTTGCTCACTTTGCCACTGGAATCAAGCAAGCCGGGCTGAAGACGGCTGTAATGCCAGAAACCGGTCCTCGGAAGCTTGTTTCCGGTCCAGGGAAGGCATGGCTTGGCAGTTCGGGCTGGACTGTTCCGATGAGGCACAGGGTTAGACTGATTTGCATATAGCCATGTCTGAACTGGGGTGGCAGAGTGGGCTAAAGAACGGTGATGGTCAAACCCAGATCTTTTGACTGGGTGTGAGTGTTTGATTGGTTCAGATGCTCTGTCCATCACCACCCCCTTTTGTACAGTTTTGGCCACCATAAGTGTGGCAGGGTATGCTCAGACGTGAGTCCCTTGCTCACTTTGCCACTGAAATCAAGAAAGCCGGGCTGAAGACGGCTGTAATGCCAGAAACCGGTCCTCGGAAGCTTGTTTCAGGCCCAGGGAAGACATGGCTTGGCAGTTCGGTCTGGACTGTTCCCATGAGGCACAGGGTCAGACTGATTTGCATATAGCCATGTCTGAACTGGGGTGGCAGAGTGGGCTAAAGAACGGTGATGGATCAAACCCAGATATTTTGACTGGGTGTGAGTGTTTGATTGGTTCAGATGCTCTGTCCATCACCACCCCCTTTTGTACCGCTTTGGCCGCCATAAGTGTGGCAGTGTATGCTCAGACGTGAGTCCCTTGCTCACTTTGCCACTGGAATCAAGCAAGCCGGGCTGAAGACGGCTGTAATGCCAGAAACCGGTCCTCAGAAGCTTGTTTCCGGTCCAGGGAAGGCATGGCTTGGCAGTTCGGACTGGACTGTTCCCATGAGGCACAGGGTCAGACTGATTTGCATATATCCATGTCTGAACTGGGGTGGCAGAGTGGGATAAAGAACGGTGATGGATCAAACCCAGATCTTTTGACTGGGTGTGAGTGTTTGATTGGTTCAGATGCTCTGTCCATCACCACCCCCTTTTGTACCGCTTTGGCCGCCATAAGTGTGGCAGGGTATGCTCAGACGTGAGTCCCTTGCTCACTTTGCCACTGGAATCAAGCAAGCCGGGCTGAAGACGGCTGTAATGCCAGAAACCGGTCCTCGGAAGCTTGTTTCCGGTCCAAGGAAGACATGGCTTGGCAGTTCGGGCTGGACTGTTCCCATGAGGCACAGGGTCAGACTGATTTGCATATAGCCATGTCTGAACTGGGGTGGCAGAGTAGGCTAAAGAACAGTGATGGATCAAACCCAGATCTTTTGACTGGGTGTGAGTGTTTGATTGGTTCAGATGCTCTGTCCATCACCACCCCCTTTTGTACCGCTTTGGCCGACATAAGTGTGGCAGGGTATGCTCAGACGTGAGTCCATTGCTCACTTTGCCACTGGAATCAAGCAAGCCGGGCTGAAGACGGCTGTAATGCCAGAAACCGGTCCTCAGAAGCTTGTTTCCGGTCCAGGGAAGGCATGGCTTGGCAGTTCGGGCTGGACTGTTCCCATGAGGCACAGGGTCAGACTGATTTGCATATAGCCATGTCTGAACTGGGGTGTCAGAGTGGGCTAAAGAACGGTGATGGATCAAACCCAGATCTTTTGACTGGGTGTGATTGTTTGATTGGTTCAGATGCTCTGTCCATCACCACCCCCTTTTGTACCGCTTTGGCCGCCATATGTGTGGCAGGGTATGCTCAGACGTGAGTCCCTTGCTCACTTTGCCACTGGAATCAAGCAAGCCGGGCTGAAAACGGCTGTAATGCCAGAAACCGGTCCTCGGAAGCTTGTTTCCGGTCCAGGGAAGGCATGGCTTGGCAGTTCGGTCTGGACTGTTCCCATGAGGCACAGGGTCAGACTGATTTGCATATAGCCATGTCTGAACTGGGGTGGCAGAGTGGGCTAAAGAACGGTGATGGATCAAACCCAGATATTTTGACTGGGTGTGAGTGTTTGATTGGTTCAGATGCTCTGTCCATCACACCCCCTTTTGTACCGCTTTGGCCGCCATAAGTGTGGCAGGGTATGCTCAGACGTGAGTCCCTTGCTCACTTTGCCACTGGAATCAAGCAAGCCGGGCTGAAGACGGCTGTAATGCCACAAACTGGTCCTCGGAAGCTTGTTTCCGGTCCAGGGAAGGCATGGCTTGGCAGTTCGGGCTGGACTGTTCCCATGAAGCACAGGGTCAGACTGATTTGCATATAGCCATGTCTGAACTGGGGTGGCAGAGTGGGATAAAGAACGGTGATGGATCAAACCCAGATCTTTTGACTGGGTGTGAGTGTTTGATTGGTTCAGATGCTCTGTCCATCACCACCCCCTTTTGTACAGTTTTGGCCGCCATAAGTGTGGCAGGGTATGCTCAGACGTGAGTCCCTTGCTCACTTCGCCACTGGAATCAAGCAAGCCGGGCTGAAGACGGCTGTAATGCCAGAAACCGGTGCTCGGAAGCTTGTTTCCGGTCCAGGGAAGGCATGGCTTGGCAGTTCGGGCTGGACTGTTCCCATGAGGCACAGGGTCAGACTGATTTGCATATAGCCATGTCTGAACTGGGGTGTCAGAGTGGGCTAAAGAACGGTGATGGATCAAACCCAGATCTTTTGACTGGGTGTGATTGTTTGATTGGTTCAGATGCTCTGTCCATCACCACCCCCTTTTGTACCGCTTTGGCCGCCATAAGTGTGGCTGGGTATGCTCAGACGTGAGTCCCTTGCTCACTTTGCCACTGGAATCAAGCAAGCCGGGCTGAAGACGGCTGTAATGCCAGAAACCGGTCCTCGGAAGCTTGTTTCCGGTCCAGGGAAGGCATGGCTTGGCCGTTCGGGCTGGACTGTTCCCATGAGGCACAAGGTCAGACTGATTTGCATATAGCCATGTCTGAACTGGGGTGGCAGAGTGGGCTAAAGAACGGTGATGGATCAAACCCAGATCTTTTGACTGGGTGTGAGTGTTTGATTGGTTCAGATGCTCTGTCCATCACCACCCCCTTTTGTACCGCTTTGGCCGCCATAAGTGATGCAGGGTATGCTCAGACGTGAGTCCCTTGCTCACTTTGCCACTGGAATCAGGCAAGCCGGGCTGAAGACGGCTGTAATGCCAGAAACCGGTCCTCGGAAGCTTGTTTCCGGTCCAGGGAAGGCGTGGCTTGGCAGTTCGGGCTGGACTGTTCCGATGAGGCACAGGGTCAGACTGATTTGCATATAGCCATGTCTGAACTGGGGTGGCAGAGTGGGCTAAAGAACGGTGATGGATCAAACCCAGATCTTTTGACTGGGTGTGAGTGTTTGATTGGTTCAGATGCCCTGTCCATCACCACCCCCTTTTTTACCGCTTTGGCCGCCATAAGTGTGGCAGGGTATGCTCAGACGTGAGTCCCTTGCTCACTTTGCCACTGGAATCAAGCAAGCCGGGCTGAAGACGGCTGTAATGCCAGAAACTGGTCCTCGGAAGCTTGTTTCCGGTCCAGGGATGGCACGGCTTGGTAGTTCGGGCTGGACTGTTCCCATGAGGCACAGGGTCAGACTGATTTGCATATAGCCATGTCTGAACTGGGGCGGCAGAGTGGGCTAAAGAACGGTGATGGATCAAACCCAGATCTTTTGACTGGGTGTGAGTGTTTGATTGGTTCAGATGCTCTGTCCATCACCACCCCCTTTTGTACAGTTTTGGCCGCCATAAGTGTGGCAGGGTATGCTCAGACGTGAGTCCCTTGCTCACTTTGCCACTGGAATCAAGCAAGCCGGGCTGAAGACGGCTGTAATGCCAGAAACCGGTCCTCAGAAGCTTGTTTCAGGCCCAGGGAAGACATGGCTTGGCAGTTCGGTCTGGACTGTTCCCATGAGGCACAGGGTCAGACTGATTTGCATATAGCCATGTCTGAACTGGGGTGGCAGAGTGGGCTAAAGAACGGTGATGGATCAAACCCAGATCTTTTGACTGGGTGTGAGTGTTTGATTGGTTCAGATGCTCTGTCCATCACCACCCCGTTTTGTACCGCTTTGGCCGCCATAAGTGTGGCAGGGTATGCTCAGACGTGAGTCCCTTGCTCACTTTGCCACTGGAATCAAGTAAGCCGGGCTGAAGACGGCTGTAATGCCAGAAACCGGTGTTCGGCAGCTTGTTTCCGGTCCAGGGAAGGCATGGCTTGGCAGTTCGGGCTGGACTGTTCCCATGAGGCACAGGGTCAGACTGATTTGCATATAGCCATGTCTGAACTGGGGTGTCAGAGTGGGCTAAAGAACGGTGATGGATCAAACCCAGATCTTTTGACTGGGTGTGATTGTTTGATTGGTTCAGATGCTCTGTCCATCACCACCCCCTTTTGTACCGCTTTGGCCGCCATAAGTGTGGCAGGGTATGCTCAGACGTGAGTCCCTTGCTCACTTTGCCACTGGAATCAAGCAAGCCGGGCTGAAGACGGCTGTAATGCCAGAAACCGGTCCTCGGAAGCTTGTTTCCGGTCCAGGGAAGGCATGGCTTGGCCGTTCGGGCTGGACTGTTCCCATGAGGCACAAGGTCAGACTGATTTGCATATAGCCATGTCTGAACTGGGGTGGCAGAGTGGGCTAAAGAACGGTGATGGATCAAACCCAGATCTTTTGACTGGGTGTGAGTGTTTGATTGGTTCAGATGCTCTGTCCATCACCACCCCCTTTTGTACCGCTTTGGCCGCCATAAGTGATGCAGGGTATGCTCAGACGTGAGTCCCTTGCTCACTTTGCCACTGGAATCAGGCAAGCCGGGCTGAAGACGGCTGTAATGCCAGAAACCGGTCCTCGGAAGCTTGTTTCCGGTCCAGGGAAGGCGTGGCTTGGCAGTTCGGGCTGGACTGTTCCGATGAGGCACAGGGTCAGACTGATTTGCATATAGCCATGTCTGAACTGGGGTGGCAGAGTGGGCTAAAGAACGGTGATGGATCAAACCCAGATCTTTTGACTGGGTGTGAGTGTTTGATTGGTTCAGATGCCCTGTCCATCACCACCCCCTTTTTTACCGCTTTGGCCGCCATAAGTGTGGCAGGGTATGCTCAGACGTGAGTCCCTTGCTCACTTTGCCACTGGAATCAAGCAAGCCGGGCTGAAGACGGCTGTAATGCCAGAAACTGGTCCTCGGAAGCTTGTTTCCGGTCCAGGGATGGCACGGCTTGGTAGTTCGGGCTGGACTGTTCCCATGAGGCACAGGGTCAGACTGATTTGCATATAGCCATGTCTGAACTGGGGCGGCAGAGTGGGCTAAAGAACGGTGATGGATCAAACCCAGATCTTTTGACTGGGTGTGAGTGTTTGATTGGTTCAGATACTCTGTCCATCACCACCCCCTTTTGTACAGTTTTGGCCGCCATAAGTGTGGCAGGGTATGCTCAGACGTGAGTCCCTTGCTCACTTTGCCACTGGAATCAAGCAAGCCGGGCTGAAGACGGCTGTAATGCCAGAAACCGGTCCTCAGAAGCTTGTTTCAGGCCCAGGGAAGACATGGCTTGGCAGTTCGGTCTGGACTGTTCCCATGAGGCACAGGGTCAGACTGATTTGCATATAGCCATGTCTGAACTGGGGTGGCAGAGTGGGCTAAAGAACGGTGATGGATCAAACCCAGATCTTTTGACTGGGTGTGAGTGTTTGATTGGTTCAGATGCTCTGTCCATCACCACCCCGTTTTGTACCGCTTTGGCCGCCATAAGTGTGGCAGGGTATGCTCAGACGTGAGTCCCTTGCTCACTTTGCCACTGGAATCAAGTAAGCCGGGCTGAAGACGGCTGTAATGCCAGAAACCGGTGTTCGGCAGCTTGTTTCCGGTCCAGGGAAGGCATGGCTTGGCAGTTCGGGCTGGACTGTTCCCATGAGGCACAGGGTCAGACTGATTTGCATATAGCCATGTCTGAACTGGGGTGTCAGAGTGGGCTAAAGAACGGTGATGGATCAAACCCAGATCTTTTGACTGGGTGTGATTGTTTGATTGGTTCAGATGCTCTGTCCATCACCACCCCCTTTTGTACCGCTTTGGCCGCCATAAGTGTGGCAGGGTATGCTCAGACGTGAGTCCCTTGCTCACTTTGCCACTGGAATCAAGCAAGCCGGGCTGAAGACGGCTGTAATGCCAGAAACCGGTCCTCGGAAGCTTGTTTCCGGTCCAGGGAAGGCATGGCTTGGCCGTTCGGGCTGGACTGTTCCCATGAGGCACAAGGTCAGACTGATTTGCATATAGCCATGTCTGAACTGGTGTGGCAGAGTGGGCTAAAGAACGGTGATGGATCAAACCCAGATCCTTTGACTGGGTGTGAGTGTTTGATTGGTTCAGATGCTCTGTCCATCACCACCCCCTTTTGTACCGCTTTGGCCGCCATAAGTGATGCAGGGTATGCTCAGACGTGAGTCCCTTGCTCACTTTGCCACTGGAATCAGGCAAGCCGGGCTGAAGACGGCTGTAATGCCAGAAACCGGTCCTCGGAAGCTTGTTTCCGATCCAGGGAAGGCGTTGCTTGGCAGTTCGGGCTGGACTGTTCCGATGAGGCACAGGGTCAGACTGATTTGCATATAGCCATGTCTGAACTGGGGTGGCAGAGTGGGCTAAAGAACGGTGATGGATCAAACCCAGATCTTTTGACTGGGTGTGAGTGTTTGATTGGTTCAGATGCCCTGTCCATCACCACCCCCTTTTTTACCGCTTTGGCCGCCATAAGTGTGGCAGGGTATGCTCAGACGTGAGTCCCTTGCTCACTTTGCCACTGGAATCAAGCAAGCCGGGCTGAAGACGGCTGTAATGCCAGAAACCGGTCCTCGGAAGCTTGTTTCCGGTCCAGGGAAGGCATGCTTTGGCAGTTCGGGCTGGACTGTTCCCATGAGGCACAGGGTCAGAATGATTTGCATATAGCCATGTCTGAACTGGGGTGGCAGAGTGGGCTAAAGAACGGTGATGGATCAAACCCAGATCTTTTGACTGGGTGTGAGTGTTTGATTGGTTCAGATGCTCTGTCCATCACCACCCCCTTTTGTACCGCTTTGGCCGCCATAAGTGTGGCAGGGTATGCTCAGACGTGAGTCCCTTGCTCACTTTGCCACTGGAATCAAGCAAGCCGGGCTGAAGACGGCTGTAATTCCAGAAACCGGTCCTCGGAAGCTTGTTTCCGGTCCAAGGAAGGCATGGCTTGGCAGTTCGGGCTGGACTGTTCCCATGAGGCACAGGGTCAGACTGATTTGCATATAGCCATGTCTGAACTGGGGTGGCAGAGTGGGCTAAACAACGGTGATGGATCAAACCCTGATCTTTTGACTGGGTGTGAGTGTTTGATTGGTTCAGATGCTCTGTCCATCACCACCCCCTTTTGTACCGCTTAGGCCGCCATAAGTGTGGCAGGGTATGCTCAGACGTGAGTCCCTTGCTCACTTTGCCACTGGAATCAAGCAAGCCGGGCTGAAGACGGCTGTAATGCCAGAAACCGGTCCTCGGAAGCTTGTTTCCGGTCCAGGGAAGGCATGGCTTGGCAGTTCGGGCTGGACTGTTCCGATGAGGCACAGGGTTAGACTGATTTGCATATAGCCATGTCTGAACTGGGGTGGCAGAGTGGGCTAAAGAACGGTGATGGTCAAACCCAGATCTTTTGACTCGGTGTGAGTGTTTGATTGGTTCAGATGCTCTGTCCATCACCACCCCCTTTTGTACAGTTTTGGCCGCCATAAGTGTGGCAGGGTATGCTCAGACGTGAGTCCCTTGCTCACTTTGCCACTGGAATCAAGAAAGCCGGGCTGAAGACGGCTGTAATGCCAGAAACCGGTCCTCGGAAGCTTGTTTCCGGTCCAGGGAAGGCATGGCTTGGCAGTTCGGGCTGGACTGTTCCCATGAGGCACAGGATCAGACTGATTTGCATATAGCCATGTCTGAACTGGGGTGGCAGAGTGGGCTAAAGAACGGTGATGGATCAAACCCAGAACTTTTGACTGGGTGTGAGCGTTTGATTGGTTCAGATGCTCTGTCCATCACCACCCCCTTTTGTACCGCTTTGGCCGCCATAAGTGTGGCAGGGTATGTTCAGACGTGAGTCCCTTGCTCACTTTGCCACTGGAATCAAGCAAGCCGGGCTGAAGACGGCTGTAATGCCAGAAACCGGTCCTCGGAAGCTTGTTTCCGGTCCAGGGAAGGCATGGCTTGGCAGTTCGGGCTGGA
This sequence comes from Lissotriton helveticus, assembly GCF_964261635.1. Taxonomy (NCBI): domain Eukaryota; kingdom Metazoa; phylum Chordata; class Amphibia; order Caudata; family Salamandridae; genus Lissotriton; species Lissotriton helveticus. The sequence continues at coordinate 1,796,461,091 of NC_136068.1, forward strand.
CTGTACCGATGAGGCACAGGGTTAGACTGATTTGCATATAGCCATGTCTGAACTGGGGTAGCAGAGTGGGCTAAAGAACGGTGATGGATCAAACCCAGATCTTTTGACTGGGTGTGAGTGTTTGATTGGTTCAGATGCTCTGTCCATCACCACCCCCTTTTGTACCGCATTGGCCGCCATAAGTGTGGCAGGGTATGCTCAGACGTGAGTCCCTTGCTCACTTTGCCACTGGAATCAAGCAAGCCGGGCTGAAGACGGCTGTAATGCCAGAAACCGGTCCTCAGAAGCTTGTTTCCGGTCCAGGGAAGGCATGGCTTGGCAGTTCGGACTGGACTGTTCCCATGAGGCACAGGGTCAGACTGATTTGCATATATCCATGTCTGAACTGGGGTGGCAGAGTGGGATAAAGAACGGTGATGGATCAAACCCAGATCTTTTGACTGGGTGTGAGTGTTTGATTGGTTCAGATGCTCTGTCCATCACCACCCCCTTTTGTACCGCTTTGGCCGCCATAAGTGTGGCAGGGTATGCTCAGACGTGAGTCCCTTGCTCACTTTGCCACTGGAATCAAGCAAGCCGGGCTGAAGACGGCTGTAATGCCAGAAACCGGTCCTCGGAAGCTTGTTTCCGGTCCAAGAAAGACATGGCTTGGCAGTTCGGGCTGGACTGTTCCCATGAGGCACAGGGTCAGACTGATTTGCATATAGCCATGTCTGAACTGGGGTGGCAGAGTGGGCTAAAGAACAGTGATGGATCAAACCCAGATCTTTTGACTGGGTGTGAGTGTTTGATTGGTTCAGATGCTCTGTCCATCACCACCCCCTTTTGTACCGCTTTGGCCGACATAAGTGTGGCAGGGTATGCTCAGACGTGAGTCCATTGCTCACTTTGCCACTGGAATCAAGCAAGCCGGGCTGAAGACGGCTGTAATGCCAGAAACCGGTCCTCGGAAGCTTGTTTCCGGTCCAGGGAAGGCATGGCTTGGCAGTTCGGGCTGGACTGTTCCCATGAGGCACAGGGTTAGACTGATTTGCATATAGCCATGTCTGAACTGGGGTGGCAGAGTGGGCTAAAGAACGGTGATGGATCAAACCCAGATCTTTTGACTGGGTGTGAGTGTTTGATTGGTTCAGATGCTCTGTCCATCACCACCCCCTTTTGTACCGCTTTGGCCGCCATAAGTGTGGCAGGGTATGCTCCGACGTGAGTCCCTTGCTCACTTTGCCACTGGAATCAAGCAAGCCGGGCTGAAGACGGCTGTAATGCCAGAAACCGGTGCTCGGAAGCTTGTTTCCGGTCCAGGGAAGGCATGGCTTGGCAGTTCGGGCTGGACTGTTCCCATGAGGCACAGGGTCAGACTGATTTGCATATAGCCATGTCTGAACTGGGGTGTCAGAGTGGGCTAAAGAACGGTGATGGATCAAACCCAGATCTTTTGACTGGGTGTGATTGTTTGATTGGTTCAGATGCTCTGTCCATCACCACCCCCTTTTGTACCGCTTTGGCCGCCATATGTGTGGCAGGGTATGCTCAGACGTGAGTCCCTTGCTCACTTTGCCACTGGAATCAAGCAAGCCGGGCTGAAAACGGCTGTAATGCCAGAAACCGGTCCTCGGAAGCTTGTTTCCGGTCCAGGGAAGGCATGGCTTGGCCGTTCGGGCTGGACTGTTTCCATGAGGCACAAGGTCAGACTGATTTGCATATAGCCATGTCTGAACTGGTGTGGCAGAGTGGGCTAAAGAACGGTGATGGATCAAACCCAGATCTTTTGACTGGGTGTGAGTGTTTGATTGGTTCAGATGCTCTGTCCATCACCACCCCCTTTTGTACCGCTTTGGCCGCCATAAGTGATGCAGGGTATGCTCAGACGTGAGTCCCTTGCTCACTTTGCCACTGGAATCAGGCAAGCCGGGCTGAAGACGGCTGTAATGCCAGAAACCGGTCCTCGGAAGCTTGTTTCCGGTCCAGGGAAGGCGTGGCTTGGCAGTTCGGGCTGGACTGTTCCGATGAGGCACAGGGTCAGACTGATTTGCATATAGCCATGTCTGAACTGGGGTGGCAGAGTGGGCTAAAGAACGGTGATGGATCAAACCCAGATCTTTTGACTGGGTGTGAGTGTTTGATTGGTTCAGATGCCCTGTCCATCACCACCCCCTTTTATACCGCTTTGGCCGCCATAAGTGTGGCAGGGTATGCTCAGACGTGAGTCCCTTGCTCACTTTGCCACTGGAATCAAGCAAGCCGGGCTGAAGACGGCTGTAATGCCAGAAACCGGTCCTCGGAAGCTTGTTTCCGGTCCAGGGAAGGCACGGCTTGGTAGTTCGGGCTGGACTGTTCCCATGAGGCACAGGGTCAGACTGATTTGCATATAGCCATGTCTGAACTGGGGTGGCAGAGTGGGCTAAAGAACGGTGATGGATCAAACCCAGATCTTTTGACTGGGTGTGAGTGTTTGATTGGTTCAGATGCTCTGTCCATCACTACCCCCATTTGTACCGCTTTGGCCGCCATAAGTGTGGCAGGGTATGCTCAGACGTGAGTCCCTTGCTCACTTTGCCACTGGAATCAAGCAAGCCGGGCTGAAGACGGCTGTAATGCCAGAAACCGGTCCTCGGAAGCTTGTTTCCGGTCCAGGGAAGGCATGCTTTGGCAGTTCGGGCTGGACTGTTCCCATGAGGCACAGGGTCAGAATGATTTGCATATAGCCATGTCTGAACTGGGGTGGCAGAGTGGGCTAAAGAACGGTGATGGATCAAACCCAGATCTTTTGACTGGGTGTGAGTGTTTGATTGGTTCAGATGCTCTGTCCATCACCACCCCCTTTTGTACCGCTTTGGCCGCCATAAGTGTGGCAGGGTATGCTCAGACGTGAGTCCCTTGTTCACTTTGCCACTGGAATCAAGCAAGCCGGGCTGAAGACGGCTGTAATTCCAGAAACCGGTCCTCGGAAGCTTGTTTCCGGTCCAAGGAAGGCATGGCTTGGCAGTTCGGGCTGGACTGTTCCCATGAGGCACAGGGTCAGACTGATTTGCATATAGCCATGTCTGAACTGGGGTGGCAGAGTGGGCTAAACAACGGTGATGGATCAAACCCTGATCTTTTGACTGGGTGTGAGTGTTTGATTGGTTCAGATGCTCTGTCCATCACCACCCCCTTTTGTACCGCTTAGGCCGCCATAAGTGTGGCAGGGTATGCTCAGACGTGAGTCCCTTGCTCACTTTGCCACTGGAATCAAGCAAGCCGGGCTGAAGACGGCTGTAATGCCAGAAACCGGTCCTCGGAAGCTTGTTTCCGGTCCAGGGAAGGCATGGCTTGGCAGTTCGGGCTGGACTGTTCCGATGAGGCACAGGGTTAGACTGATTTGCATATAGCCATGTCTGAACTGGGGTGGCAGAGTGGGCTAAAGAACGGTGATGGTCAAACCCAGATCTTTTGACTGGGTGTGAGTGTTTGATTGGTTCAGATGCTCTGTCCATCACCACCCCCTTTTGTACAGTTTTGGCCACCATAAGTGTGGCAGGGTATGCTCAGACGTGAGTCCCTTGCTCACTTTGCCACTGAAATCAAGAAAGCCGGGCTGAAGACGGCTGTAATGCCAGAAACCGGTCCTCGGAAGCTTGTTTCAGGCCCAGGGAAGACATGGCTTGGCAGTTCGGTCTGGACTGTTCCCATGAGGCACAGGGTCAGACTGATTTGCATATAGCCATGTCTGAACTGGGGTGGCAGAGTGGGCTAAAGAACGGTGATGGATCAAACCCAGATATTTTGACTGGGTGTGAGTGTTTGATTGGTTCAGATGCTCTGTCCATCACCACCCCCTTTTGTACCGCTTTGGCCGCCATAAGTGTGGCAGTGTATGCTCAGACGTGAGTCCCTTGCTCACTTTGCCACTGGAATCAAGCAAGCCGGGCTGAAGACGGCTGTAATGCCAGAAACCGGTCCTCAGAAGCTTGTTTCCGGTCCAGGGAAGGCATGGCTTGGCAGTTCGGACTGGACTGTTCCCATGAGGCACAGGGTCAGACTGATTTGCATATATCCATGTCTGAACTGGGGTGGCAGAGTGGGATAAAGAACGGTGATGGATCAAACCCAGATCTTTTGACTGGGTGTGAGTGTTTGATTGGTTCAGATGCTCTGTCCATCACCACCCCCTTTTGTACCGCTTTGGCCGCCATAAGTGTGGCAGGGTATGCTCAGACGTGAGTCCCTTGCTCACTTTGCCACTGGAATCAAGCAAGCCGGGCTGAAGACGGCTGTAATGCCAGAAACCGGTCCTCGGAAGCTTGTTTCCGGTCCAAGGAAGACATGGCTTGGCAGTTCGGGCTGGACTGTTCCCATGAGGCACAGGGTCAGACTGATTTGCATATAGCCATGTCTGAACTGGGGTGGCAGAGTGGGCTAAAGAACAGTGATGGATCAAACCCAGATCTTTTGACTGGGTGTGAGTGTTTGATTGGTTCAGATGCTCTGTCCATCACCACCCCCTTTTGTACCGCTTTGGCCGACATAAGTGTGGCAGGGTATGCTCAGACGTGAGTCCATTGCTCACTTTGCCACTGGAATCAAGCAAGCCGGGCTGAAGACGGCTGTAATGCCAGAAACCGGTCCTCGGAAGCTTGTTTCCGGTCCAGGGAAGGCATGGCTTGGCAGTTCGGGCTGGACTGTTCCCATGAGGCACAGGGTCAGACTGATTTGCATATAGCCATGTCTGAACTGGGGTGTCAGAGTGGGCTAAAGAACGGTGATGGATCAAACCCAGATCTTTTGACTGGGTGTGATTGTTTGATTGGTTCAGATGCTCTGTCCATCACCACCCCCTTTTGTACCGCTTTGGCCGCCATATGTGTGGCAGGGTATGCTCAGACGTGAGTCCCTTGCTCACTTTGCCACTGGAATCAAGCAAGCCGGGCTGAAAACGGCTGTAATGCCAGAAACCGGTCCTCGGAAGCTTGTTTCCGGTCCAGGGAAGGCATGGCTTGGCCGTTCGGGCTGGACTGTTTCCATGAGGCACAAGGTCAGACTGATTTGCATATAGCCATGTCTGAACTGGTGTGGCAGAGTGGGCTAAAGAACGGTGATGGATCAAACCCAGATCTTTTGACTGGGTGTGAGTGTTTGATTGGTTCAGATGCTCTGTCCATCACCACCCCCTTTTGTACCGCTTTGGCCGCCATAAGTTTTGCAGGGTATGCTCAGACGTGAGTCCCTTGCTCACTTTGCCACTGGAATCAGGCAAGCCGGGCTGAAGACGGCTGTAATGCCAGAAACCGGTCCTCGGAAGCTTGTTTCCGGTCCAGGGAAGGCGTGGCTTGGCAGTTCGGGCTGGACTGTTCCGATGAGGCACAGGGTCAGACTGATTTGCATATAGCCATGTCTGAACTGGGGTGGCAGAGTGGGCTAAAGAACGGTGATGGATCAAACCCAGATCTTTTGACTGGGTGTGAGTGTTTGATTGGTTCAGATGCCCTGTCCATCACCACCCCCTTTTATACCGCTTTGGCCGCCATAAGTGTGGCAGGGTATGCTCAGACGTGAGTCCCTTGCTCACTTTGCCACTGGAATCAAGCAAGCCGGGCTGAAGACGGCTGTAATGCCAGAAACCGGTCCTCGGAAGCTTGTTTCCGGTCCAAGGAAGACATGGCTTGGCAGTTCGGGCTGGACTGTTCCCATGAGGCACAGGGTCAGACTGATTTGCATATAGCCATGTCTGAACTGGGGTGGCAGAGTGGGCTAAAGAACGGTGATGGATCAAACCCAGATCTTTTGACTGGGTGTGAGTGTTTGATTGGTTCAGATGCTCTGTCCATCACCACCCCCTTTTGTACCGCTTTGGCCGCCATAAGTTTTGCAGGGTATGCTCAGACGTGAGTCCCTTGCTCACTTTGCCACTGGAATCAGGCAAGCCGGGCTGAAGACGGCTGTAATGCCAGAAACCGGTCCTCGGAAGCTTGTTTCCGGTCCAGGGAAGGCGTGGCTTGGCAGTTCGGGCTGGACTGTTCCGATGAGGCACAGGGTCAGACTGATTTGCATATAGCCATGTCTGAACTGGGGTGGCAGAGTGGGCTAAAGAACGGTGATGGATCAAACCCAGATCTTTTGACTGGGTGTGAGTGTTTGATTGGTTCAGATGCCCTGTCCATCACCACCCCCTTTTATACCGCTTTGGCCGCCATAAGTGTGGCAGGGTATGCTCAGACGTGAGTCCCTTGCTCACTTTGCCACTGGAATCAAGCAAGCCGGGCTGAAGACGGCTGTAATGCCAGAAACCGGTCCTCGGAAGCTTGTTTCCGGTCCAGGGAAGGCACGGCTTGGTAGTTCGGGCTGGACTGTTTCCATGAGGCACAGGGTCAGACTGATTTGCATATAGCCATGTCTGAACTGGGGTGGCAGAGTGGGCTAAAGAACGGTGATGGATCAAACCCAGATCTTTTGACTGGGTGTGAGTGTTTGATTGGTTCAGATGCTCTGTCCATCACTACCCCCATTTGTACCGCTTTGGCCGCCATAAGTGTGGCAGGGTATGCTCAGACGTGAGTCCCTTGCTCACTTTGCCACTGGAATCAAGCAAGCCGGGCTGAAGACGGCTGTAATGCCAGAAACCGGTCCTCGGAAGCTTGTTTCCGGTCCAGGGAAGGCATGCTTTGGCAGTTCGGGCTGGACTGTTCCCATGAGGCACAGGGTCAGAATGATTTGCATATAGCCATGTCTGAACTGGGGTGGCAGAGTGGGCTAAAGAACGGTGATGGATCAAACCCAGATCTTTTGACTGGGTGTGAGTGTTTGATTGGTTCAGATGCTCTGTCCATCACCACCCCCTTTTGTACCGCTTTGGCCGCCATAAGTGTGGCAGGGTATGCTCAGACGTGAGTCCCTTGCTCACTTTGCCACTGGAATCAAGCAAGCCGGGCTGAAGACGGCTGTAATGCCAGAAACCGGTCCTCAGAAGCTTGTTTCCGGTCCAGGGAAGGCATGGCTTGGCAGTTCGGACTGGACTGTTCCCATGAGGCACAGGGTCAGACTGATTTGCATATATCCATGTCTGAACTGGGGTGGCAGAGTGGGATAAAGAACGGTGATGGATCAAACCCAGATCTTTTGACTGGGTGTGAGTGTTTGATTGGTTCAGATGCTCTGTCCATCACCACCCCCTTTTGTACCGCTTTGGCCGCCATAAGTGTGGCAGGGTATGCTCAGACGTGAGTCCCTTGCTCACTTTGCCACTGAAATCAAGAAAGCCGGGCTGAAGACGGCTGTAATGCCAGAAACCGGTCCTCGGAAGCTTGTTTCAGGCCCAGGGAAGACATGGCTTGGCAGTTCGGTCTGGACTGTTCCCATGAGGCACAGGGTCAGACTGATTTGCATATAGCCATGTCTGAACTGGGGTGGCAGAGTGGGCTAAAGAACGGTGATGGATCAAACCCAGATATTTTGACTGGGTGTGAGTGTTTGATTGGTTCAGATGCTCTGTCCATCACCACCCCCTTTTGTACCGCTTTGGCCGCCATAAGTGTGGCAGTGTATGCTCAGACGTGAGTCCCTTGCTCACTTTGCCACTGGAATCAAGCAAGCCGGGCTGAAGACGGCTGTAATGCCAGAAACCGGTCCTCAGAAGCTTGTTTCCGGTCCAGGGAAGGCATGGCTTGGCAGTTCAGACTGGACTGTTCCCATGAGGCACAGGGTCAGACTGATTTGCATATATCCATGTCTGAACTGGGGTGGCAGAGTGGGATAAAGAACGGTTGTAGGAGAGTAGGGTCTGCAATCCTATGATCACCCAGATTTTTGCTTTTTGCTGCACTGGTTTACGACTTTCCCTGGCTGTGGGCCTGCTAATCAGACCCACAGCCTAGCTGTTCTCTCTATCCAAATTGTACCCAGGTACTGAATTGGCACTGGGCCCTCTCCAAGTCCCTGTACCCAGGGCTGAGGTGCACCCAGAAGTCTCCCAGGGGCTGAAGCATGTATTGTGCCACCCCTGGATTGACTAACTAAAACTGACACAACTGGCTGCACGACAGCTGGGGCAAGGTGGTGTACTCACCCTTTGCTTTAGATATAGTATACCTATATCTAACCCTAAAAATGGACACACAGATCTCCTATCAGTCACTCCTATAGCAGGCCTTAACCATCCTGAAGGCAGAGTGCTTGGAACCGTGTGAGACGGTGCTCTAGCATGAGCTGAGCCTGTCTGCGGCTTTCGGGATCCATCCCTTAGCCGTTTCCATGATATCGCATACCATATACTCTTAAGTGCATTATAATCCTCGCGGTTATGTGCCAACTCTGGTATCGCTTTATCAAAACATGTCGAGTAAGGTGTCATACGAATTGGAATACTAACCCCTCGCCAATTCTGGCGACGGGGTTAGCATTCCACCCTTCTAGAGGGACACGACATGCCTGTAACCTATAACCCGGTTAAAAGTCAGACAGAGCCTTAGCATCCACAAAATGGATGCTGCCACCGAGACACAAGTCTGCCCTCCTGCTGCTGGGAGTCCTCCCAGAGCAGGAGATAAGGACAAAGGGTTTCCTGCCAGGGGCGGTGCCAGCACCGTCCCAGACAGGGTTTTGTGTATTGTAGGTAGGCAGGGCTTTAGAGGAAGGTGACTGCACGTGGCACCCCGGTGCTCACTGTGCATAGGCTGGCTGGACCCAGTTCCAGGGTCACTCCAGACCCTGTGCTGGGGAAAAGCCCGCCAAGGAAGTGGGTGTAACCACCCCCCTCCTAGTCCCACCCATAGGGCAGGACTTAGTCGCGTGCCAGCCCCTTTTTACAGGATAAAGGTAGAGACTGGCCCCCTTCCAAATCAGATCATCTTTGAATCCTGAAACTACTTTCTGCGAAAGGAACTCAAGACTTCTTCCTAAGATTTCTCCCTTGTGACTAAGGAGTAGTCACCCTGCATCCGCAGGCACCATCTAAGAACACTGCGGTCTGCTGTAAGTCCTTCCTCCGGAATCTGACTGCCCAGCTCGACGAGAACCGGCTTCCCTGGCACCTCTGACCTCTACCCACCTCTACAGCCCAGCTGAGAACCGTGGGTGCGACGAGACCTCAAGGGACCGGCCATCTGCAAGACTGCACGACTTCTTTCCAGCAAGCCCGCCGAGTAATCTACTGGTGAGTGCTTTGGGGTCCGAGAAGCCCCGACTCTGAGCAGCTCCAGCTCCGAAGTGCAGCCCCCCAGCATCTCCACGATCTGCGTGGGGCCCTTCTGCTTTCCGCTGCTCACCGCGTTGTTTGGCTACTAGCCCGTTGGCTTGTGGCCTTCCCGACGACGCCCGACGACATTTCTGCTGCTGGTCTGGTTGCTCCAGACTGGCCCTTGCTCCCTTCCAGAAGAGGAGCACCCCGGACCCTCCTGGTCCACTCAAGACGCCATTTTGAGTCCACCGCGTGGGCTTGAATTAGCCAAGGCTTGTTGCCCAATCCTGGGTAACTTCGACGCCAACGACTTCATCCTTCGTGGGACAGCTCGCACCTCCATCCTGGTCGCCGACAACGCCTCCTGGTCCGAGAGACTGCAGAGCCCAGCAGCGCCCACTCACCTGACTGCGGTGACTTCGCCCGGTGCCATCCTGGTGCCCACTTAATCACTGGCTAGTGATTCAAGAACTTGGTCCCCTCTGCTTTCAGGTTTTCTTCTTCCTTGATCCAGGCTTGGATCCATCGAACTTTCCTTCACTGGTCGCCTGCCAGCAACTTCTTCCTTCCAGGCTCCTGGTCCGGCAACGAGATCCCCGACGTCTTTTCAGACCTATGCAGCTGCAGCCCCTGGGCTAGGTAACTTCGGCACTCCGGTGTCCCAGCATAGCCTCACTATCCAAGGGTCAGGATCCACTGTCGTTTCCTTCCTACCAGGTCGGGTTCGCCCGTGAACACTAACTTTGTGAATTCTAGCTTCCATAGACTTTGTCCCGCATCCCGCGTGAGAGTGCACACTCTGCACCCGAGTCCCCTGGGCCTCCTAGTAGTAATCTAACGATTCCCTAGTCCAGTCCTAGCGATTCCAAAGCCTATTAGAACTGTTACTTACCTGCTAGTAATTCGCATTCCACTTTTAGCGTATATGGTTTTTCGTGCCCCTCGGGCATTTGTGTAACGTGCTAACTTAAAAGTATTTTCGTAAGAGTTTTGTTGTGTGCCTAGCACCCTGTCCTCATAAAGAGTACAGGGTTGTTGTGATTCTAATAAATACACTGTTTATTTTCATAACACTTGTGTGGTGTCCTTTCACTGGGTGTTCAAGGGGTAATGTGATGGTAAAACAGCTGGCTTAACACGCCCTCTAGAGTCTTAGCCTTAGACTGCTCGTATCCATGCTACTAGGATAGCTGGTCTATAAGGTTGACTTACAACCAATCATCAATAAGGGTTGTTTGGACTGATATATAGTGATCACTAGAATAGTGAACACTGCACATCAGGCCAACTTCTCACATTGGTGAACAGCGGTTGGGATTTGAGCTTGCTGTTGTTTTACCACACATGCCCTAAGAATATCTTGTGAAAGATCACATAAGTATTAAAGGTACATATAACTTAGCTTAGAATACTCTGAGTTCTACTGAACCAGCTGTTGTAGCTCCTAGGGCCTAGCACACCCTAAACTACAACTCTAGCAAGGGATCAGTAGGCAAACATATAGTGTAGGTAAGTGCACCACTTACACCTCACTAGAAAAGCATGTCGACTCAGGGGGACTCTACTGAGACTCCCCTGGTCAGTGTTGACCCTCCACAGGTCACTTCAAGATATGCAGCTCTCAATTTTCAGGAGATGAGGCAACTCTGTGTCTCCAGGAAACTGAAGCAGGGGTCTAACCCCACCATTCCCTTTCTGATAGGTCTCTTAGAGACATATGATGCCAGAAAGCTCTCTCAGTTACATGAGAGCATGCCAGCCTTAGAGGGAACCTCTGGGGATCCAGACCTCCCCAACACTGATTCAGCAGTTGAGGAGGAGGATCAGGAGGTACTCTCTGGGGATGAGGTAGACAAAGGTCTTGAGGTAGTCAGAAGGCTAACTAGGACCAACTTAGACTTACTTGGGCTAGGATCTGGGGGCCCCCCAGTACTAACCCGAAGTGGGCCTAACCTTGGAGTTAGGAGAGATAGATCTCTTTCTAGGGACTCCAATAGATCTCTGCACTCTAATGCCTCTTCTCAGGGGAGAAGGAATCCTCCACAGAGGAGATTTACTTCCCCTCAGAGAAAGGAGCATGAAGCTAGGATGAGACAAGCTGAACTGAGGATTGAGAGGGAAGAAATTGCCCTGGCCAAAGAGAAGCTTGCCCTGGCAAGAGAGCAGCAGATGAGTGGGCTAGCTCCCACTGGTGGCAGCAATCTCCCAAGAGATAGAGAGAAGGGTTTAGATACTAAACACCTGACTAAAATAGTGCCCCCCCTTTAAGCAAGGGGATGACATCCAGAAATGGATGGCTGCTCTGGAGAGGGCCTGCACTGTGCAGAACATTCCCCAGAGTCAGTGGGCAGCTATACTGTGGCTCTCCTTTGATGGTAAAGGTAGAGATAAGCTCCTCACTACAAGAGTGGAGGATGCTAACAATTACCAGGTCCTGAAGAATACACTGGTTGATGGGTTTGGTTTAACCACTGAGCAGTACAGGTTGCTGTTCAGAGACACCCAGAAAACTCAGTCTCAGGACTGGTCTGATTTTGTGGATTGTGCCACTAAGGCTTTGGAGGGCTGGTTGCTGGGTAGCAAGGTTACAGATTACACAGGATTGTATAATCTAATGATGAGAGAACAAATTTTGAACAATTGTCAGAACCAGTTGCTGCACCAGCACCTTGTTGATTCAGATCTGACCTCTCCCCAAGAATTGGGAAAGAAGGCAGACAAATGGGTCAGGACAAGGATCAAGCAGAACCAGAACCAGAACCAGGGTGGTCAGAAGAAAGCAGACCAGAAGGGTAATGTTAAGAATGAGCAAAATGACCAGAAGTCTTCACCAGGTCCCCAACAAACCAAAGAGGGTGGGGGTCAGGCTTCCCAGAAGAAGAAGACTCAAGAAGGCCAGTCAAAAAGGTGGTGCCAGTACTGCAAAAGTAAATCTCACTGGTTTAGTGAGTGCACCAAAAGAGGAGGAGGACAAACTCCTGCCACTACAGCTCCTAAAGCAACTGCACCCCCTAGTACAGTCAGTAGTGGTAGTGTCACTCCCAAGGCATTAGTTGGGTTAACCTTGGGTACTGAGGGGTCTGACAACTTAGTTGGCACACTCACTCAGGCTGTCCTTGTCTGTACAGGGGATATGGATATGTCCCCTGAAATAAGTCCCAATACTTTGGGCAAATACAGGCAGACACCTTTGATTAATGGCAAAATGGCTCAGGCCTATAGGGACACTTGTGCCAGTGTCACCATGGTGACACCTAACTTTGTGGACCCTGGACAGATCATGCCAGGTACTGATTTCCTGGTGACCAATGCCAGCAATGTCACTACTAGTCATAGTGTGGCAATTGTAGCTTTCTCCTGGGGTGGAGTGAAGGGACAAAAGAAAGTTGTAGTCAGTTCAGACCTCCCAGTTGATTGTTTGTTGGGCAATGATTTGGAGTCATCACAATGGTCAGAAGTGGAGCAGAGGACTCACATGGAGATGTTAGGCTTGCCAGCACATGTGCTTGCTGTGACTAGGTCACAGGCCAGAAAATGCCCCACTGAACAGGTGCTGGATCCTGAAATGATGGACCAGACACCTCCCAAGAAGAAGAGCAGTAAGGGTAAGGCTTTGCCTTCCCCCTTGCCCCAGGTTGAGGATCAAGTCTCTGAGGAGGCTGATCTAAAAGAGCTGAGGGAAACTGAGCCTAAAGAGCTTGAACTTGATCAAGTTGAGTTTCTGGGCTCAGGGGGACCCTCCAGAGCAGACCTGGGGAAGGAACAGTTGAGCTGCCCTTCCCTTGAACCCCTCAGACAGCAGGCTGCTGCTGAGGCTGCAGGGAATGCCACAGGTGCCCACAGGGTATACTGGGAAGATGGACTCCTGTACTCTGAGTCAAGAGACCCCAAGCCTGGTGCAACCAGGAGGCTGGTCATCCCCTTGTCTCTGAGAGGTTTCCTTCTCACCTTGGCCCATGAGATTCCCCTTGCAGGTCATTTAGGTCAGACAAAGACTTGGGACAGGCTTGTCTCACACTTTCACTGGCCCCATATGAATGAGAATACCAAGGAGTTTTGTCGCTCATGTGTCACTTGCCAAGCCAGTGGTAAGTCAGGTGGCACAACAAAGGCCCCCCTCATACCACTACCTGTGGTGGGGGTTCCCTTTGAAAGAGTGGGGATTGACATTGTTGGTCCAATGGAACCCCAGACAGCATCAGGACACAAGTTTATACTGGTGGTGGTGGACCATGCCACCAGGTATCCTGAGGCTATTCCCCTTAGGACCACTACAGCCCCTGTAGTGGCAAGAGCCCTAGTTGGAGTGTTCTCCAGAGTGGGTTTCCCTAAGGAGGTCGTTTCTGACAGAGGTACAAACTTCATGTCAGGATATCTGACTGCCATGTGGAAAGAGTGTGGTGTGAACTACAAGTTCACCACACCCTATCATCCACAATGCAATGGGCTTGTTGAGAGATTCAACAGGACCCTGAAAGGGATGATTCATGGACTACCTGAACCTCTTAGGAGAAGATGGGATGTCCTGATCCCCTGCCTCTTGTTTGCTTACAGAGAGGTCCCACAGAAGGGGGTTGGCTACAGCCCTTTTGAGCTTCTGTATGGGCATCCTGTAAGGGGACCCCTGTGTTTGGTGAAGGAAGGATGGGAGAGACCTCTCAAAAAGCCTGCAACCAACATAGTGGACTATGTACTTGGTCTCCGCTCCAGGATGGCTGAGTATATGGAGAAGGCATCTAAAAACCTTGAGGCCAGCCAGGAACTTCAAAAAGCTTGGCATGACCAAAAGGCTGTACTGACTGTGTACCAGCCAGGACAGAAGGTGTGGGTGCTGGAGCCAGTGGCCCCAGCAGCTCTGAAAGACAAATGGTCTGGGCCCCACACCATCATTGAGCAAAAGGGAGAGGTTACCTACTTGGTGGACCTTGGAACTCCCAGGAGCCCTCTCAGAGTGCTCCATGTTAACAGGCTCAAGGCATATGTTGACAGGAAGGACATGAGCTTGCTCATGGCCACAGATGAGGGACAGGAGGAAGAGAGTGACCCTCTCCCAGACCTGCTCACTCAGAATCCTGATGATGGGTCAGTTGATGGTGTTGTCTTTTGTGGCAGCCTCACTGAACATCAGCAACAGGATTGCAGGCAAGTTCTGCAATCCTTTCGACATATGTTCTCTCTGACACCCAGCCAAACTGATTGGTGTACCCATGATGTTGACACTGGAGACAGTCTGCCTGTCAAGAGTAAAATCTACAGGCAGCCTGATCATGTTAGAGACTGCATCAAAACTGAAGTGCAGAAAATGTTGGAACTGGGAGTCATTGAGCCCTCAGATAGCCCTTGGGCTAGCCCAGTAGTTCTAGTGCCAAAGCCTCACACCCAGGGTGGTAAGAGAGAGATGAGGTTTTGCGTAGACTACAGAGGCCTCAATGCAGTCACTAAGACTGATGCCCACCCAATACCAAGAGCAGATGAGCTTATAGATAGATTGGCTTCTGCCAACTTCTTAAGCACATTTGATTTGACAGCTGGGTATTGGCAAATCAGGTTAGCTGAGGAAGCCAAACCTAAGACAGCATTTTCTACCCCTGGAGGGCATTATCAATTTGTGGTAATGCCCTTTGGACTGAAAAATGCACCTGCCACCTTCCAAAGGTTGGTGAATCAAGTCCTCACTGGGCTGGATGACTTCTGTGCAGCTTATCTTGACGATATTGCTGTCTTTAGCTCCACCTGGGAGGATCACCTGGTCCACCTGAGGAAAGTGTTAGAGGCCCTGCAAAAGGCAGGCCTCACTATCAAGGCCACAAAGTGCCAGATAGGGCAGTCACAGGTTGTATACCTGGGCCACCTTGTAGGTGGAGGCCAGGTTCAGCCACTGGAGAGTAAGATACAGGCCATCAAGGACTGGACTCCTCCAATCACCCAGACTCAGGTTCGAGCTTTCTTGGGCCTGACTGGGTACTATAGGAAGTTTGTCAGAAATTATGGGTCCATAGTGACCCCTCTTAATGACCTGACAAGCAAAAAGATGCCAAAGAAAGTTCAGTGGACAGCAAGCTGTCAGAAAGCATTCAATGACCTAAAGCAGGCCATGTGCACAGCACCTATCCTCAAGAGTCCAGATTACTCCAAGCCATTCATTGTCCAAACAGATGCTTCTGAGTTGGGTGTGGGAGCTGTTCTGTCTCAACTGAATTTTGATGGTAATGATCAGCCTATTGCTTTCATTAGTAGGAGGTTGACACCCAGAGAGAAAAATTGGTCAGCTATTGAGAGGGAGGCCTTTGCTGTGGTCTGGGCCCTGAAGAAGCTGAGGGCCTACTTGTTTGGCACTCACTTCACCATTCAGACAGACCATAAGCCCCTCTTGTGGCTAAATCAGATGAAGGGTGAAAACCCCAAACTGCTTAGGTGGTCCATTTCCCTACAGGGGATGGATTTTACAGTGGAGCATAGACCTGGGACTGATCACAGCAATGCTGATGGGCTCTCCAGGTATTTCCACTTAGAGCAAGAAGACTCACCTGGTCAAGGTTAGCTTATTGTCCCAAAGTTTGGGGGGGGGTCATGTAGGAGAGTAGGGTCTGCAATCCTATGATCACCCAGATTTTTGCTTTTTGCTGCACTGGTTTACGACTTTCCCTGGCTGTGGGCCTGCTAATCAGACCCACAGCCTAGCTGTTCTCTCTATCCAAATTGTACCCAGGTACTGAATTGGCACTGGGCCCTCTCCAAGTCCCTGTACCCAGGGCTGAGGTGCACCCAGAAGTCTCCCAGGGGCTGAAGCATGTATTGTGCCACCCCTGGATTGACTAACTAAAACTGACACAACTGGCTGCACGACAGCTGGGGCAAGGTGGTGTACTCACCCTTTGCTTTAGATATAGTATACCTATATCTAACCCTAAAAATGGACACACAGATCTCCTATCAGTCACTCCTATAGCAGGCCTTAACCATCCTGAAGGCAGAGTGCTTGGAACCGTGTGAGACGGTGCTCTAGCATGAGCTGAGCCTGTCTGCGGCTTTCGGGATCCATCCCTTAGCCGTTTCCATGATATCGCATACCATATACTCTTAAGTGCATTATAATCCTCGCGGTTATGTGCCAACTCTGGTATCGCTTTATCAAAACATGTCGAGTAAGGTGTCATACGAATTGGAATACTAACCCCTCGCCAATTCTGGCGACGGGGTTAGCATTCCACCCTTCTAGAGGGACACGACATGCCTGTAACCTATAACCCGGTTAAAAGTCAGACAGAGCCTTAGCATCCACAAAATGGATGCTGCCACCGAGACACAAGTCTGCCCTCCTGCTGCTGGGAGTCCTCCCAGAGCAGGAGATAAGGACAAAGGGTTTCCTGCCAGGGGCGGTGCCAGCACCGTCCCAGACAGGGTTTTGTGTATTGTAGGTAGGCAGGGCTTTAGAGGAAGGTGACTGCACGTGGCACCCCGGTGCTCACTGTGCATAGGCTGGCTGGAACCAGTTCCAGGGTCACTCCAGACCCTGTGCTGGGGAAAAGCCCGCCAAGGAAGTGGGTGTAACCACCCCCCTCCTAGTCCCACCCATAGGGCAGGACTTAGTCGCGTGCCAGCCCCTTTTTACAGGATAAAGGTAGAGACTGGCCCCCTTCCAAATCAGATCATCTTTGAATCCTGAAACTACTTTCTGCGAAAGGAACTCAAGACTTCTTCCTAAGATTTCTCCCTTGTGACTAAGGAGTAGTCACCCTGCATCCGCAGGCACCATCTAAGAACACTGCGGTCTGCTGTAAGTCCTTCCTCCGGAATCCGACTGCCCAGCTCGACGAGAACCGGCTTCCCTGGCACCTCTGACCTCTACCCACCTCTACAGCCCAGCTGAGAACCGTGGGTGCGACGAGACCTCAAGGGACCGGCCATCTGCAAGACTGCACGACTTCTTTCCAGCAAGCCCGCCGAGTAATCTACTGGTGAGTGCTTTGGGGTCCGAGAAGCCCCGACTCTGAGCAGCTCCAGCTCCGAAGTGCAGCCCCCCAGCATCTCCACGATCTGCGTGGGGCCCTTCTGCTTTCCGCTGCTCACCGCGTTGTTTGGCTACTAGCCCGTTGGCTTGTGGCCTTCCCGACGACGCCCGACGACATTTCTGCTGCTGGTCTGGTTGCTCCAGACTGGCCCTTGCTCCCTTCCAGAAGAGGAGCACCCCGGACCCTCCTGGTCCACTCAAGACGCCATTTTGAGTCCACCGCGTGGGCTTGAATTAGCCAAGGCTTGTTGCCCAATCCTGGGTAACTTCGACGCCAACGACTTCATCCTTCGTGGGACAGCTCGCACCTCCATCCTGGTCGCCGACAACGCCTCCTGGTCCGAGAGACTGCAGAGCCCAGCAGCGCCCACTCACCTGACTGCGGTGACTTCGCCCGGTGCCATCCTGGTGCCCACTTAATCACTGGCTAGTGATTCAAGAACTTGGTCCCCTCTGCTTTCAGGTTTTCTTCTTCCTTGATCCAGGCTTGGATCCATCGAACTTTCCTTCACTGGTCGCCTGCCAGCAACTTCTTCCTTCCAGGCTCCTGGTCCGGCAACGAGATCCCCGACGTCTTTTCAGACCTATGCAGCTGCAGCCCCTGGGCTAGGTAACTTCGGCACTCCGGTGTCCCAGCATAGCCTCACTATCCAAGGGTCAGGATCCACTGTCGTTTCCTTCCTACCAGGTCGGGTTCGCCCGTGAACACTAACTTTGTGAATTCTAGCTTCCATAGACTTTGTCCCGCATCCCGCGTGAGAGTGCACACTCTGCACCCGAGTCCCCTGGACCTCCTAGTAGTAATCTAACGATTCCCTAGTCCAGTCCTAACGATTCCAAAGCCTATTAGAACTGTTACTTACCTGCTAGTAATTCGCATTCCACTTTTAGCGTATATGGTTTTTCGTGCCCCTCGGGCATTTGTGTAACGTGCTAACTTAAAAGTATTTTCGTAAGAGTTTTGTTGTGTGCCTAGCACCCTGTCCTCATAAAGAGTACAGGGTTGTTGTGATTCTAATAAATACACTGTTTATTTTCATAACACTTGTGTGGTGTCCTTTCACTGGGTGTTCAAGGGGTAATGTGATGGTAAAACAGCTGGCTTAACACGCCCTCTAGAGTCTTAGCCTTAGACTGCTCGTATCCATGCTACTAGGATAGCTGGTCTATAAGGTTGACTTACAACCAATCATCAATAAGGGTTGTTTGGACTGATATATAGTGATCACTAGAATAGTGAACACTGCACATCAGGCCAACTTCTCACAACGGTGATGGATCAAACCCAGATCTTTTGACTGGGTGTGAGTGTTTGATTGGTTCAGATGCTCTGTCCATCACCACCCCCTTTTGTACCGCTTTGGCCGCCATAAGTGTGGCAGGGTATGCTCAGACGTGAGTCCCTTGCTCACTTTGCCACTGGAATCAAGCAAGCCGGGCTGAAGACGGCTGTAATGCCAGAAACCGGTCCTCGGAAGCTTGTTTCCGGTCCAAGGAAGACATGGCTTGGCAGTTCGGGCTGGACTGTTCCCATGAGGCACAGGGTCAGACTGATTTGCATATAGCCATGTCTGAACTGGGGTGGCAGAGTGGGCTAAAGAACAGTGATGGATCAAACCCAGATCTTTTGACTGGGTGTGAGTGTTTGATTGGTTCAGATGCTCTGTCCATCACCACCCCCTTTTGTACCGCTTTGGCCGACATAAGTGTGGCAGGGTATGCTCAGACGTGAGTCCATTGCTCACTTTGCCACTGGAATCAAGCAAGCCGGGCTGAAGACGGCTGTAATGCCAGAAACCGGTCCTCGGAAGCTTGTTTCCGGTCCAGGGAAGGCATGGCTTGGCAGTTCGGGCTGGACTGTTCCCATGAGGCACAGGGTTAGACTGATTTGCATATAGCCATGTCTGAACTGGGGTGGCAGAGTGGGCTAAAGAACGGTGATGGATCAAACCCAGATCTTTTGACTGGGTGTGAGTGTTTGATTGGTTCAGATGCTCTGTCCATCACCACCCCCTTTTGTACCGCTTTGGCCGCCATAAGTGTGGCAGGGTATGCTCCGACGTGAGTCCCTTGCTCACTTTGCCACTGGAATCAAGCAAGCCGGGCTGAAGACGGCTGTAATGCCAGAAACCGGTGCTCGGAAGCTTGTTTCCGGTCCAGGGAAGGCATGGCTTGGCAGTTCGGGCTGGACTGTTCCCATGAGGCACAGGGTCAGACTGATTTGCATATAGCCATGTCTGAACTGGGATGTCAGAGTGGGCTAAAGAACGGTGATGGATCAAACCCAGATCTTTTGACTGGGTGTGATTGTTTGATTGGTTCAGATGCTCTGTCCATCACCACCCCCTTTTGTACCGCTTTGGCCACCATATGTGTGGCAGGGTATGCTCAGACGTGAGTCCCTTGCTCACTTTGCCACTGGAATCAAGCAAGCCGGGCTGAAAACGGCTGTAATGCCAGAAACCGGTCCTCGGAAGCTTGTTTCCGGTCCAGGGAAGGCATGGCTTGGCCGTTCGGGCTGGACTGTTTCCATGAGGCACAAGGTCAGACTGATTTGCATATAGCCATGTCTGAACTGGTGTGGCAGAGTGGGCTAAAGAACGGTGATGGATCAAACCCAGATCTTTTGACTGGGTGTGAGTGTTTGATTGGTTCAGATGCTCTGTCCATCACCACCCCCTTTTGTACCGCTTTGGCCGCCATAAGTGATGCAGGGTATGCTCAGACGTGAGTCCCTTGCTCACTTTGCCACTGGAATCAAGCAAGCCGGGCTGAAGACGGCTGTAATGCCAGAAACCGGTCCTCGGAAGCTTGTTTCCGGTCCAGGGAAGGCACGGCTTGGTAGTTCGGGCTGGACTGTTCCCATGAGGCACAGGGTCAGACTGATTTGCATATAGCCATGTCTGAACTGGGGTGGCAGAGTGGGCTAAAGAACGGTGATGGATCAAACCCAGATCTTTTGACTGGGTGTGAGTGTTTGATTGGTTCAGATGCTCTGTCCATCACTACCCCCATTTGTACCGCTTTGGCCGCCATAAGTGTGGCAGGGTATGCTCAGACGTGAGTCCCTTGCTCACTTTGCCACTGGAATCAAGCAAGCCGGGCTGAAGACGGCTGTAATGCCAGAAACCGGTCCTCGGAAGCTTGTTTCCGGTCCAGGGAAGGCACGGCTTGGTAGTTCGGGCTGGACTGTTCCCATGAGGCACAGGGTCAGAATGATTTGCATATAGCCATGTCTGAACTGGGGTGGCAGAGTGGGCTAAAGAACGGTGATGGATCAAACCCAGATCTTTTGACTGGGTGTGAGTGTTTGATTGGTTCAGATGCTCTGTCCATCACCACCCCCTTTTGTACCGCTTTGGCCGCCATAAGTGTGGCAGGGTATGCTCAGACGTGAGTCCCTTGCTCACTTTGCCACTGGAATCAAGCAAGCCGGGCTGAAGACGGCTGTAATTCCAGAAACCGGTCCTCGGAAGCTTGTTTCCGGTCCAAGGAAGGCATGGCTTGGCAGTTCGGGCTGGACTGTTCCCATGAGGCACAGGGTCAGACTGATTTGCATATAGCCATGTCTGAACTGGGGTGGCAGAGTGGGCTAAACAACGGTGATGGATCAAACCCTGATCTTTTGACTGGGTGTGAGTGTTTGATTGGTTCAGATGCTCTGTCCATCACCACCCCCTTTTGTACCGCTTAGGCCGCCATAAGTGTGGCAGGGTATGCTCAGACGTGAGTCCCTTGCTCACTTTGCCACTGGAATCAAGCAAGCCGGGCTGAAGACGGCTGTAATGCCAGAAACCGGTCCTCGGAAGCTTGTTTCCGGTCCAGGGAAGGCATGGCTTGGCAGTTCGGGCTGGACTGTTCCGATGAGGCACAGGGTTAGACTGATTTGCATATAGCCATGTCTGAACTGGGGTGGCAGAGTGGGCTAAAGAACGGTGATGGTCAAACCCAGATCTTTTGACTGGGTGTGAGTGTTTGATTGGTTCAGATGCTCTGTCCATCACCACCCCCTTTTGTACAGTTTTGGCCACCATAAGTGTGGCAGGGTATGCTCAGACGTGAGTCCCTTGCTCACTTTGCCACTGAAATCAAGAAAGCCGGGCTGAAGACGGCTGTAATGCCAGAAACCGGTCCTCGGAAGCTTGTTTCCGGTCCAGGGAAGGCATGGCTTGGCAGTTCGGGCTGGACTGTTCCCATGAGGCACAGGGTCAGACTGATTTGCATATAGCCATGTCTGAACTGGGGTGGCAGAGTGGGCTAAAGAACGGTGATGGATCAAACCCAGAACTTTTGACTGGGTGTGAGCGTTTGATTGGTTCAGATGCTCTGTCCATCACCACCCCCTTTTGTACCGCTTTGGCCGCCATAAGTGTGGCAGGGTATGTTCAGACGTGAGTCCCTTGCTCACTTTGCCACTGGAATCAAGCAAGCCGGGCTGAAGACGGCTGTAATGCCAGAAACCGGTCCTCGGAAGCTTGTTTCCGGTCCAGGGAAGGCATGGCTTGGCAGTTCGGGCTGGACTGTACCGATGAGGCACAGGGTTAGACTGATTTGCATATAGCCATGTCTGAACTGGGGTAGCAGAGTGGGCTAAAGAACGGTGATGGATCAAACCCAGATCTTTTGACTGGGTGTGAGTGTTTGATTGGTTCAGATGCTCTGTCTATCACCACCCCCTTTTGTACCGCATTGGCCGCCATAAGTGTGGCAGGGTATGCTCAGACGTGAGTCCCTTGCTCACTTTGCCACTGGAATCAAGCAAGCCGGGCTGAAGACGGCTGTAATGCCAGAAACCGGTCCTCGGAAGCTTGTTTCAGGCCCAGGGAAGACATGGCTTGGCAGTTCGGTCTGGACTGTTCCCATGAGGCACAGGGTCAGACTGATTTGCATATAGCCATGTCTGAACTGGGGTGGCAGAGTGGGCTAAAGAACGGTGATGGATCAAACCCAGATCTTTTGACTGGGTGTGATTGTTTGATTGGTTCAGATGCTCTGTCCATCACCACCCCCTTTTGTACCGCTTTGGCCGCCATATGTGTGGCAGGGTATGCTCAGACGTGAGTCCCTTGCTCACTTTGCCACTGGAATCAAGCAAGCCGGGCTGAAAACGGCTGTAATGCCAGAAACCGGTCCTCGGAAGCTTGTTTCCGGTCCAGGGAAGGCATGGCTTGGCCGTTCGGGCTGGACTGTTTCCATGAGGCACAAGGTCAGACTGATTTGCATATAGCCATGTCTGAACTGGTGTGGCAGAGTGGGCTAAAGAACGGTGATGGATCAAACCCAGATCTTTTGACTGGGTGTGAGTGTTTGATTGGTTCAGATGCTCTGTCCATCACCACCCCCTTTTGTACCGCTTTGGCCGCCATAAGTGATGCAGGGTATGCTCAGACGTGAGTCCCTTGCTCACTTTGCCACTGGAATCAGGCAAGCCGGGCTGAAGACGGCTGTAATGCCAGAAACCGGTCCTCGGAAGCTTGTTTCCGGTCCAGGGAAGGCATGGCTTGGCAGTTCGGGCTGGACTGTTCCGATGAGGCACAGGGTCAGACTGATTTGCATATAGCCATGTCTGAACTGGGGTGGCAGAGTGGGCTAAAGAACGGTGATGGATCAAACCCAGATCTTTTGACTGGGTGTGAGTGTTTGATTGGTTCAGATGCCCTGTCCATCACCACCCCCTTTTATACCGCTTTGGCCGCCATAAGTGTGGCAGGGTATGCTCAGACGTGAGTCCCTTGCTCACTTTGCCACTGGAATCAAGCAAGCCGGGCTGAAGACGGCTGTAATGCCAGAAACCGGTCCTCGGAAGCTTGTTTCCGGTCCAGGGAAGGCACGGCTTGGTAGTTCGGGCTGGACTGTTCCCATGAGGCACAGGGTCAGACTGATTTGCATATAGCCATGTCTGAACTGGGGTGGCAGAGTGGGCTAAAGAACGGTGATGGATCAAACCCAGATCTTTTGACTGGGTGTGAGTGTTTGATTGGTTCAGATGCTCTGTCCATCACTACCCCCATTTGTACCGCTTTGGCCGCCATAAGTGTGGCAGGGTATGCTCAGACGTGAGTCCCTTGCTCACTTTGCCACTGGAATCAAGCAAGCCGGGCTGAAGACGGCTGTAATGCCAGAAACCGGTCCTCGGAAGCTTGTTTCCGGTCCAGGGAAGGCATGCTTTGGCAGTTCGGGCTGGACTGTTCCCATGAGGCACAGGGTCAGAATGATTTGCATATAGCCATGTCTGAACTGGGGTGGCAGAGTGGGCTAAAGAACGGTGATGGATCAAACCCAGATCTTTTGACTGGGTGTGAGTGTTTGATTGGTTCAGATGCTCTGTCCATCACCACCCCCTTTTGTACCGCTTTGGCCGCCATAAGTGTGGCAGGGTATGCTCAGACGTGAGTCCCTTGCTCACTTTGCCACTGGAATCAAGCAAGCCGGGCTGAAGACGGCTGTAATTCCAGAAACCGGTCCTCGGAAGCTTGTTTCCGGTCCAAGGAAGGCATGGCTTGGCAGTTCGGGCTGGACTGTTCCCATGAGGCACAGGGTCAGACTGATTTGCATATAGCCATGTCTGAACTGGGGTGGCAGAGTGGGCTAAACAACGGTGATGGATCAAACCCTGATCTTTTGACTGGGTGTGAGTGTTTGATTGGTTCAGATGCTCTGTCCATCACCACCCCCTTTTGTACCGCTTAGGCCGCCATAAGTGTGGCAGGGTATGCTCAGACGTGAGTCCCTTGCTCACTTTGCCACTGGAATCAAGCAAGCCGGGCTGAAGACGGCTGTAATGCCAGAAACCGGTCCTCGGAAGCTTGTTTCCGGTCCAGGGAAGGCATGGCTTGGCAGTTCGGGCTGGACTGTTCCGATGAGGCACAGGGTTAGACTGATTTGCATATAGCCATGTCTGAACTGGGGTGGCAGAGTGGGCTAAAGAACGGTGATGGTCAAACCCAGATCTTTTGACTGGGTGTGAGTGTTTGATTGGTTCAGATGCTCTGTCCATCACCACCCCCTTTTGTACAGTTTTGGCCACCATAAGTGTGGCAGGGTATGCTCAGACGTGAGTCCCTTGCTCACTTTGCCACTGAAATCAAGAAAGCCGGGCTGAAGACGGCTGTAATGCCAGAAACCGGTCCTCGGAAGCTTGTTTCCGGTCCAGGGAAGGCATGGCTTGGCAGTTCGGGCTGGACTGTTCCCATGAGGCACAGGGTCAGACTGATTTGCATATAGCCATGTCTGAACTGGGGTGGCAGAGTGGGCTAAAGAACGGTGATGGATCAAACCCAGAACTTTTGACTGGGTGTGAGCGTTTGATTGGTTCAGATGCTCTGTCCATCACCACCCCCTTTTGTACCGCTTTGGCCGCCATAAGTGTGGCAGGGTATGTTCAGACGTGAGTCCCTTGCTCACTTTGCCACTGGAATCAAGCAAGCCGGGCTGAAGACGGCTGTAATGCCAGAAACCGGTCCTCGGAAGCTTGTTTCAGGTCCAGGGAAGGCATGGCTTGGCAGTTCGGGCTGGACTGTACCGATGAGGCACAGGGTTAGACTGATTTGCATATAGCCATGTCTGAACTGGGGTAGCAGAGTGGGCTAAAGAACGGTGATGGATCAAACCCAGATCTTTTGACTGGGTGTGAGTGTTTGATTGGTTCAGATGCTCTGTCTATCACCACCCCCTTTTGTACCGCATTGGCCGCCATAAGTGTGGCAGGGTATGCTCAGACGTGAGTCCCTTGCTCACTTTGCCACTGGAATCAAGCAAGCCGGGCTGAAGACGGCTGTAATGCCAGAAACCGGTCCTCGGAAGCTTGTTTCAGGCCCAGGGAAGACATGGCTTGGCAGTTCGGTCTGGACTGTTCCCATGAGGCACAGGGTCAGACTGATTTGCATATAGCCATGTCTGAACTGGGGTGGCAGAGTGGGCTAAAGAACGGTGATGGATCAAACCCAGATATTTTGACTGGGTGTGAGTGTTTGATTGGTTCAGATGCTCTGTCCATCACCACCCCCTTTTGTACCGCTTTGGCCGCCATAAGTGTGGCAGTGTATGCTCAGACGTGAGTCCCTTGCTCACTTTGCCACTGGAATCAAGCAAGCCGGGCTGAAGACGGCTGTAATTCCAGAAACCGGTCCTCGGAAGCTTGTTTCCGGTCCAAGGAAGGCATGGCTTGGCAGTTCGGGCTGGACTGTTCCCATGAGGCACAGGGTCAGACTGATTTGCATATAGCCATGTCTGAACTGGGGTGGCAGAGTGGGCTAAACAACGGTGATGGATCAAACCCTGATCTTTTGACTGGGTGTGAGTGTTTGATTGGTTCAGATGCTCTGTCCATCACCACCCCCTTTTGTACCGCTTAGGCCGCCATAAGTGTGGCAGGGTATGCTCAGACGTGAGTCCCTTGCTCACTTTGCCACTGGAATCAAGCAAGCCGGGCTGAAGACGGCTGTAATGCCAGAAACCGGTCCTCGGAAGCTTGTTTCCGGTCCAGGGAAGGCATGGCTTGGCAGTTCGGGCTGGACTGTTCCGATGAGGCACAGGGTTAGACTGATTTGCATATAGCCATGTCTGAACTGGGGTGGCAGAGTGGGCTAAAGAACGGTGATGGTCAAACCCAGATCTTTTGACTGGGTGTGAGTGTTTGATTGGTTCAGATGCTCTGTCCATCACCACCCCCTTTTGTACAGTTTTGGCTGCCATAAGTGTGGCAGGGTATGCTCAGACGTGAGTCCCTTGCTCACTTTGCCACTGGAATCAAGAAAGCCGGGCTGAAGACGGCTGTAATGCCAGAAACCGGTCCTCGGAAGCTTGTTTCTGGTCCAGGGAAGGCATGGCTTGGCAGTTCGGGCTGGACTGTTCCCATGAGGCACAGGGTCAGACTGATTTGCATATAGCCATGTCTGAACTGGGGTGGCAGAGTGGGCTAAAGAACGGTGATGGATCAAACCCAGAACTTTTGACTGGGTGTGAGCGTTTGATTGGTTCAGATGCTCTGTCCATCACCACCCCCTTTTGTACCGCTTTGGCCGCCATAAGTGTGGCAGGGTATGTTCAGACGTGAGTCCCTTGCTCACTTTGCCACTGGAATCAAGCAAGCCGGGCTGAAGACGGCTGTAATGCCAGAAACCGGTCCTCGGAAGCTTGTTTCCGGTCCAGGGAAGGCATGGCTTGGCAGTTCGGGCTGGATTGTACCGATGAGGCACAGGGTTAGACTGATTTGCATATAGCCATGTATGAACTGGGGTAGCAGAGTGGGCTAAAGAACGGTGATGGATCAAACCCAGATCTTTTGACTGGGTGTGAGTGTTTGATTGGTTCAGATGCTCTGTCCATCACCACCCCCTTTTGTACCGCATTGGCCGCCATAAGTGTGGCAGGGTATGCTCAGACGTGAGTCCCTTGCTCACTTTGCCACTGGAATCAAGCAAGCCGGGCTGAAGACGGCTGTAATGCCAGAAACCGGTCCTCGGAAGCTTGTTTCAGGCCCAGGGAAGACATGGCTTGGCAGTTCGGTCTGGACTGTTCCCATGAGGCACAGGGTCAGACTGATTTGCATATAGCCATGTCTGAACTGGGGTGGCAGAGTGGGCTAAAGAACGGTGATGGATCAAACCCAGATATTTTGACTGGGTGTGAGTGTTTGATTGGTTCAGATGCTCTGTCCATCACCACCCCCTTGAGTACCGCTTTGGCCGCCATAAGTGTGGCAGGGTATGCTCAGACGTGAGTCCCTTGCTCACTTTGCCACTGGAATCAAGCAAGCCGGGCTGAAGACGGCTGTAATGCCAGAAACCGGTCCTCAGAAGCTTGTTTCCGGTCCAGGGAAGGCATGGCTTGGCAGTTCGGACTGGACTGTTCCCATGAGGTACAGGGTCAGACTGATTTGCATATAGCCATGTCTGAACTGGGGTGGCAGAGTGGGATAAAGAACGGTGATGGATCAAACCCAGATCTTTTGACTGGGTGTGAGTGTTTGATTGGTTCAGATGCTCTGTCCATCACCACCCCCTTTTGTACCGCTTTGGCCGCCATAAGTGTGGCAGGGTATGCTCAGACGTGAGTCCCTTGCTCACTTTGCCACTGGAATCAAGCAAGCCGGGCTGAAGACGGCTGTAATGCCAGAAACCGGTCCTCGGAAGCTTGTTTCCGGTCCAAGGAAGACATGGCTTGGCAGTTCGGGCTGGACTGTTCCCATGAGGCACAGGGTCAGACTGATTTGCATATAGCCATGTCTGAACTGGGGTGGCAGAGTGGGCTAAAGAACAGTGATGGATCAAACCCAGATCTTTTGACTGGGTGTGAGTGTTTGATTGGTTCAGATGCTCTGTCCATCACCACCCCCTTTTGTACCGCTTTGGCCACCATAAGTGTGGCAGGGTATGCTCAGACGTGAGTCCCTTGCTCACTTTGCCACTGGAATCAAGCAAGCCGGGCTGAAGACGGCTGTAATGCCAGAAACCGGTCCTCGGAATCTTGTTTCCGGCCCAGGGAAGGCATGGCTTGGCAGTTCGGTCTGGACTGTTCCCATGAGGCACAGGATCAGACTGATTTGCATATAGCCATGTCTGAACTGGGGTGGCAGAGTGGGCTAAAGAACGGTGATGGATCAAACCCAGATATTTTGACTGGGTGTGAGTGTTTGATTGGTTCAGATGCTCTGTCCATCACCACCCCCTTTTGTACCGCTTTGGCCGCCATAAGTGTGGCAGGGTATGCTCAGACGTGAGTCCCTTAATCACCTTGCCACTGGAATCAAGCAAGCCGGGCTGAAGACGGCTGTAATGCCAGAAACCTGTCCGCGGAAGCTTGTTTCCGGTCCAGGGAAGGCATGGCTTGGCAGTTCGGGCTGGACTGTTCCCATGAGGCACAGGGTCAGACTGATTTGCATATAGCCATGTCTGAACTGGGGTGGCAGAGTGGGCTAAAGAACGGTAATGGATCAAACCCAGAACTTTTGACTGGGTGTGAGTGTTTGATTGGGTCAGATGCTCTGTCCATCACCACCCCCTTTTGTACCGCTTTGGCCGCCATAAGTGTGGCAGGGTATGCTCAGACGTGAGTCCCTTGCTCACTTTGCCACTGGAATCAAGCAAGCCGGGCTGAAGACGGCTGTAATGCCAGAAACCGGTCCTCGGAAGCTTGTTTCCGGTCCAAGGAAGGCATGGCTTGGCAGTTCGGGCTGGACTGTTCCCATGAGGCACAGGGTCAGACTGATTTGCATATAGCCATGTCTGAACTGGGGTGGCAGAGTGGGCTAAAGAACGGTGATGGATCAAACCCAGAACTTTTGACTGGGTGTGACTGTTTGATTGGGTCAGATGCTCTGTCCATCACCACCCCCTTTTGTACCGCTTTGGCCGCCATAAGTGTGGCAGGGTATGCTCAGACGTGAGTCCCTTGCTCACTTTGCCACTGGAATCAAGCAAGCCGGGCTGAAGACGGCTGTAATGCCAGAAACCGGTCCTCGGAAGCTTGTTTCCGGTCCAGGGAAGGCATGGCTTGGCAGTTCGGGCTGGACTGTTCCGATGAGGCACAGGGTTAGACTGATTTGCATATAGCCATGTTTGAACTGGGTTGGCAGTGTGGGCTAAAGAACGGTGATGGATCAAACCCAGATCTTTTGACTGGGTGTGAGTGTTTGATTGGTTCAGATGCTCTGTCTATCACCACCCCCTTTTGTACCGCTTTGGCCGCCATAAGTGTGGCAGGGTATGCTCAGACGTGAGTCCCTTGCTCACTTTGCCACTGGAATCAAGCAAGCCGGGCTGAAGACGGCTGTAATGCCAGAAACCGGTCCTCGGAAGCTTGTTTCCGGTCCAGGGAAGGCATGGCTTGGCAGTTCGGGCTGGACTGTTCCCATGAGGCACAGGGTCAGACTGATTTGCATATAGCCATGTCTGAACTGGGGTGGCAGAGTGGGCTAAAGAACGGTGATGGATCAAACCCAGAACTTTTGACTGGGTGTGAGCGTTTGATTGGTTCAGATGCTCTGTCCATCACCACCCCCTTTTGTACCGCTTTGGCCGCCATAAGTGTGGCAGGGTATGTTCAGACGTGAGTCCCTTGCTCACTTTGCCACTGGAATCAAGCAAGCCGGGCTGAAGACGGCTGTAATGCCAGAAACCGGTCCTCGGAAGCTTGTTTCCGGTCCAGGGAAGGCATGGCTTGGCAGTTCGGGCTGGACTGTACCGATGAGGCACAGGGTTAGACTGATTTGCATATAGCCATGTCTGAACTGGGGTAGCAGAGTGGGCTAAAGAACGGTGATGGATCAAACCCAGATCTTTTGACTGGGTGTGAGTGTTTGATTGGTTCAGATGCTCTGTCTATCACCACCCCCTTTTGTACCGCATTGGCCGCCATAAGTGTGGCAGGGTATGCTCAGACGTGAGTCCCTTGCTCACTTTGCCACTGGAATCAAGCAAGCCGGGCTGAAGACGGCTGTAATGCCAGAAACCGGTCCTCGGAAGCTTGTTTCAGGCCCAGGGAAGACATGGCTTGGCAGTTCGGTCTGGACTGTTCCCATGAGGCACAGGGTCAGACTGATTTGCATATAGCCATGTCTGAACTGGGGTGGCAGAGTGGGCTAAAGAACGGTGATGGATCAAACCCAGATCTTTTGACTGGGTGTGATTGTTTGATTGGTTCAGATGCTCTGTCCATCACCACCCCCTTTTGTACCGCTTTGGCCGCCATATGTGTGGCAGGGTATGCTCAGACGTGAGTCCCTTGCTCACTTTGCCACTGGAATCAAGCAAGCCGGGCTGAAAACGGCTGTAATGCCAGAAACCGGTCCTCGGAAGCTTGTTTCCGGTCCAGGGAAGGCATGGCTTGGCCGTTCGGGCTGGACTGTTTCCATGAGGCACAAGGTCAGACTGATTTGCATATAGCCATGTCTGAACTGGTGTGGCAGAGTGGGCTAAAGAACGGTGATGGATCAAACCCAGATCTTTTGACTGGGTGTGAGTGTTTGATTGGTTCAGATGCTCTGTCCATCACCACCCCCTTTTGTACCGCTTTGGCCGCCATAAGTGATGCAGGGTATGCTCAGACGTGAGTCCCTTGCTCACTTTGCCACTGGAATCAGGCAAGCCGGGCTGAAGACGGCTGTAATGCCAGAAACCGGTCCTCGGAAGCTTGTTTCCGGTCCAGGGAAGGCATGGCTTGGCAGTTCGGGCTGGACTGTTCCGATGAGGCACAGGGTCAGACTGATTTGCATATAGCCATGTCTGAACTGGGGTGGCAGAGTGGGCTAAAGAACGGTGATGGATCAAACCCAGATCTTTTGACTGGGTGTGAGTGTTTGATTGGTTCAGATGCCCTGTCCATCACCACCCCCTTTTATACCGCTTTGGCCGCCATAAGTGTGGCAGGGTATGCTCAGACGTGAGTCCCTTGCTCACTTTGCCACTGGAATCAAGCAAGC
The DNA here is from genome assembly GCF_964261635.1 of Lissotriton helveticus. NCBI lineage: Eukaryota > Metazoa > Chordata > Amphibia > Caudata > Salamandridae > Lissotriton > Lissotriton helveticus. The sequence continues at coordinate 1,796,491,673 of NC_136068.1, forward strand.
CGGGCTGAAGACGGCTGTAATGCCAGAAACCGGTCCTCGGAAGCTTGTTTCCGGTCCAGGGAAGGCACGGCTTGGTAGTTCGGGCTGGACTGTTCCCATGAGGCACAGGGTCAGACTGATTTGCATATAGCCATGTCTGAACTGGGGTGGCAGAGTGGGCTAAAGAACGGTGATGGATCAAACCCAGATCTTTTGACTGGGTGTGAGTGTTTGATTGGTTCAGATGCTCTGTCCATCACTACCCCCATTTGTACCGCTTTGGCCGCCATAAGTGTGGCAGGGTATGCTCAGACGTGAGTCCCTTGCTCACTTTGCCACTGGAATCAAGCAAGCCGGGCTGAAGACGGCTGTAATGCCAGAAACCGGTCCTCGGAAGCTTGTTTCCGGTCCAGGGAAGGCATGCTTTGGCAGTTCGGGCTGGACTGTTCCCATGAGGCACAGGGTCAGAATGATTTGCATATAGCCATGTCTGAACTGGGGTGGCAGAGTGGGCTAAAGAACGGTGATGGATCAAACCCAGATCTTTTGACTGGGTGTGAGTGTTTGATTGGTTCAGATGCTCTGTCCATCACCACCCCCTTTTGTACCGCTTTGGCCGCCATAAGTGTGGCAGGGTATGCTCAGACGTGAGTCCCTTGCTCACTTTGCCACTGGAATCAAGCAAGCCGGGCTGAAGACGGCTGTAATTCCAGAAACCGGTCCTCGGAAGCTTGTTTCCGGTCCAAGGAAGGCATGGCTTGGCAGTTCGGGCTGGACTGTTCCCATGAGGCACAGGGTCAGACTGATTTGCATATAGCCATGTCTGAACTGGGGTGGCAGAGTGGGCTAAACAACGGTGATGGATCAAACCCTGATCTTTTGACTGGGTGTGAGTGTTTGATTGGTTCAGATGCTCTGTCCATCACCACCCCCTTTTGTACCGCTTAGGCCGCCATAAGTGTGGCAGGGTATGCTCAGACGTGAGTCCCTTGCTCACTTTGCCACTGGAATCAAGCAAGCCGGGCTGAAGACGGCTGTAATGCCAGAAACCGGTCCTCGGAAGCTTGTTTCCGGTCCAGGGAAGGCATGGCTTGGCAGTTCGGGCTGGACTGTTCCGATGAGGCACAGGGTTAGACTGATTTGCATATAGCCATGTCTGAACTGGGGTGGCAGAGTGGGCTAAAGAACGGTGATGGTCAAACCCAGATCTTTTGACTGGGTGTGAGTGTTTGATTGGTTCAGATGCTCTGTCCATCACCACCCCCTTTTGTACAGTTTTGGCCACCATAAGTGTGGCAGGGTATGCTCAGACGTGAGTCCCTTGCTCACTTTGCCACTGAAATCAAGAAAGCCGGGCTGAAGACGGCTGTAATGCCAGAAACCGGTCCTCGGAAGCTTGTTTCCGGTCCAGGGAAGGCATGGCTTGGCAGTTCGGGCTGGACTGTTCCCATGAGGCACAGGGTCAGACTGATTTGCATATAGCCATGTCTGAACTGGGGTGGCAGAGTGGGCTAAAGAACGGTGATGGATCAAACCCAGAACTTTTGACTGGGTGTGAGCGTTTGATTGGTTCAGATGCTCTGTCCATCACCACCCCCTTTTGTACCGCTTTGGCCGCCATAAGTGTGGCAGGGTATGTTCAGACGTGAGTCCCTTGCTCACTTTGCCACTGGAATCAAGCAAGCCGGGCTGAAGACGGCTGTAATGCCAGAAACCGGTCCTCGGAAGCTTGTTTCCGGTCCAGGGAAGGCATGGCTTGGCAGTTCGGGCTGGACTGTACCGATGAGGCACAGGGTTAGACTGATTTGCATATAGCCATGTCTGAACTGGGGTAGCAGAGTGGGCTAAAGAACGGTGATGGATCAAACCCAGATCTTTTGACTGGGTGTGAGTGTTTGATTGGTTCAGATGCTCTGTCTATCACCACCCCCTTTTGTACCGCATTGGCCGCCATAAGTGTGGCAGGGTATGCTCAGACGTGAGTCCCTTGCTCACTTTGCCACTGGAATCAAGCAAGCCGGGCTGAAGACGGCTGTAATGCCAGAAACCGGTCCTCGGAAGCTTGTTTCAGGCCCAGGGAAGACATGGCTTGGCAGTTCGGTCTGGACTGTTCCCATGAGGCACAGGGTCAGACTGATTTGCATATAGCCATGTCTGAACTGGGGTGGCAGAGTGGGCTAAAGAACGGTGATGGATCAAACCCAGATATTTTGACTGGGTGTGAGTGTTTGATTGGTTCAGATGCTCTGTCCATCACCACCCCCTTTTGTACCGCTTTGGCCGCCATAAGTGTGGCAGTGTATGCTCAGACGTGAGTCCCTTGCTCACTTTGCCACTGGAATCAAGCAAGCCGGGCTGAAGACGGCTGTAATTCCAGAAACCGGTCCTCGGAAGCTTGTTTCCGGTCCAAGGAAGGCATGGCTTGGCAGTTCGGGCTGGACTGTTCCCATGAGGCACAGGGTCAGACTGATTTGCATATAGCCATGTCTGAACTGGGGTGGCAGAGTGGGCTAAACAACGGTGATGGATCAAACCCTGATCTTTTGACTGGGTGTGAGTGTTTGATTGGTTCAGATGCTCTGTCCATCACCACCCCCTTTTGTACCGCTTAGGCCGCCATAAGTGTGGCAGGGTATGCTCAGACGTGAGTCCCTTGCTCACTTTGCCACTGGAATCAAGCAAGCCGGGCTGAAGACGGCTGTAATGCCAGAAACCGGTCCTCGGAAGCTTGTTTCCGGTCCAGGGAAGGCATGGCTTGGCAGTTCGGGCTGGACTGTTCCGATGAGGCACAGGGTTAGACTGATTTGCATATAGCCATGTCTGAACTGGGGTGGCAGAGTGGGCTAAAGAACGGTGATGGTCAAACCCAGATCTTTTGACTGGGTGTGAGTGTTTGATTGGTTCAGATGCTCTGTCCATCACCACCCCCTTTTGTACAGTTTTGGCTGCCATAAGTGTGGCAGGGTATGCTCAGACGTGAGTCCCTTGCTCACTTTGCCACTGGAATCAAGAAAGCCGGGCTGAAGACGGCTGTAATGCCAGAAACCGGTCCTCGGAAGCTTGTTTCTGGTCCAGGGAAGGCATGGCTTGGCAGTTCGGGCTGGACTGTTCCCATGAGGCACAGGGTCAGACTGATTTGCATATAGCCATGTCTGAACTGGGGTGGCAGAGTGGGCTAAAGAACGGTGATGGATCAAACCCAGAACTTTTGACTGGGTGTGAGCGTTTGATTGGTTCAGATGCTCTGTCCATCACCACCCCCTTTTGTACCGCTTTGGCCGCCATAAGTGTGGCAGGGTATGTTCAGACGTGAGTCCCTTGCTCACTTTGCCACTGGAATCAAGCAAGCCGGGCTGAAGACGGCTGTAATGCCAGAAACCGGTCCTCGGAAGCTTGTTTCCGGTCCAGGGAAGGCATGGCTTGGCAGTTCGGGCTGGATTGTACCGATGAGGCACAGGGTTAGACTGATTTGCATATAGCCATGTATGAACTGGGGTAGCAGAGTGGGCTAAAGAACGGTGATGGATCAAACCCAGATCTTTTGACTGGGTGTGAGTGTTTGATTGGTTCAGATGCTCTGTCCATCACCACCCCCTTTTGTACCGCATTGGCCGCCATAAGTGTGGCAGGGTATGCTCAGACGTGAGTCCCTTGCTCACTTTGCCACTGGAATCAAGCAAGCCGGGCTGAAGACGGCTGTAATGCCAGAAACCGGTCCTCGGAAGCTTGTTTCAGGCCCAGGGAAGACATGGCTTGGCAGTTCGGTCTGGACTGTTCCCATGAGGCACAGGGTCAGACTGATTTGCATATAGCCATGTCTGAACTGGGGTGGCAGAGTGGGCTAAAGAACGGTGATGGATCAAACCCAGATATTTTGACTGGGTGTGAGTGTTTGATTGGTTCAGATGCTCTGTCCATCACCACCCCCTTGAGTACCGCTTTGGCCGCCATAAGTGTGGCAGGGTATGCTCAGACGTGAGTCCCTTGCTCACTTTGCCACTGGAATCAAGCAAGCCGGGCTGAAGACGGCTGTAATGCCAGAAACCGGTCCTCAGAAGCTTGTTTCCGGTCCAGGGAAGGCATGGCTTGGCAGTTCGGACTGGACTGTTCCCATGAGGTACAGGGTCAGACTGATTTGCATATAGCCATGTCTGAACTGGGGTGGCAGAGTGGGATAAAGAACGGTGATGGATCAAACCCAGATCTTTTGACTGGGTGTGAGTGTTTGATTGGTTCAGATGCTCTGTCCATCACCACCCCCTTTTGTACCGCTTTGGCCGCCATAAGTGTGGCAGGGTATGCTCAGACGTGAGTCCCTTGCTCACTTTGCCACTGGAATCAAGCAAGCCGGGCTGAAGACGGCTGTAATGCCAGAAACCGGTCCTCGGAAGCTTGTTTCCGGTCCAAGGAAGACATGGCTTGGCAGTTCGGGCTGGACTGTTCCCATGAGGCACAGGGTCAGACTGATTTGCATATAGCCATGTCTGAACTGGGGTGGCAGAGTGGGCTAAAGAACAGTGATGGATCAAACCCAGATCTTTTGACTGGGTGTGAGTGTTTGATTGGTTCAGATGCTCTGTCCATCACCACCCCCTTTTGTACCGCTTTGGCCACCATAAGTGTGGCAGGGTATGCTCAGACGTGAGTCCCTTGCTCACTTTGCCACTGGAATCAAGCAAGCCGGGCTGAAGACGGCTGTAATGCCAGAAACCGGTCCTCGGAAGCTTGTTTCCGGTCCAGGGAAGGCATGGCTTGGCAGTTCGGGCTGGACTGTTCCGATGAGGCACAGGGTTAGACTGATTTGCATATAGCCATGTCTGAACTGGGGTGGCAGAGTGGGCTAAAGAACGGTGATGGTCAAACCCAGATCTTTTGACTGGGTGTGAGTGTTTGATTGGTTCAGATGCTCTGTCCATCACCACCCCCTTTTGTACAGTTTTGGCCACCATAAGTGTGGCAGGGTATGCTCAGACGTGAGTCCCTTGCTCACTTTGCCACTGAAATCAAGAAAGCCGGGCTGAAGACGGCTGTAATGCCAGAAACCGGTCCTCAGAAGCTTGTTTCCGGTCCAGGGAAGGCATGGCTTGGCAGTTCGGGCTGGACTGTTCCCATGAGGCACAGGGTCAGACTGATTTGCATATAGCCATGTCTGAACTGGGGTGGCAGAGTGGGCTAAAGAACGGTGATGGATCAAACCCAGAACTTTTGACTGGGTGTGAGCGTTTGATTGGTTCAGATGCTCTGTCCATCACCACCCCCTTTTGTACCGCTTTGGCCGCCATAAGTGTGGCAGGGTATGTTCAGACGTGAGTCCCTTGCTCACTTTGCCACTGGAATCAAGCAAGCCGGGCTGAAGACGGCTGTAATGCCAGAAACCGGTCCTCGGAAGCTTGTTTCCGGTCCAGGGAAGGCATGGCTTGGCAGTTCGGGCTGGACTGTACCGATGAGGCACAGGGTTAGACTGATTTGCATATAGCCATGTCTGAACTGGGGTAACAGAGTGGGCTAAAGAACGGTGATGGATCAAACCCAGATCTTTTGACTGGGTGTGAGTGTTTGATTGGTTCAGATGCTCTGTCTATCACCACCCCCTTTTGTACCGCATTGGCCGCCATAAGTGTGGCAGGGTATGCTCAGACGTGAGTCCCTTGCTCACTTTGCCACTGGAATCAAGCAAGCCGGGCTGAAGACGGCTGTAATGCCAGAAACCGGTCCTCGGAAGCTTGTTTCAGGCCCAGGGAAGACATGGCTTGGCAGTTCGGTCTGGACTGTTCCCATGAGGCACAGGGTCAGACTGATTTGCATATAGCCATGTCTGAACTGGGGTGGCAGAGTGGGCTAAAGAACGGTGATGGATCAAACCCAGATCTTTTGACTGGGTGTGATTGTTTGATTGGTTCAGATGCTCTGTCCATCACCACCCCCTTTTGTACCGCTTTGGCCGCCATATGTGTGGCAGGGTATGCTCAGACGTGAGTCCCTTGCTCACTTTGCCACTGGAATCAAGCAAGCCGGGCTGAAAACGGCTGTAATGCCAGAAACCGGTCCTCGGAAGCTTGTTTCCGGTCCAGGGAAGGCATGGCTTGGCCGTTCGGGCTGGACTGTTTCCATGAGGCACAAGGTCAGACTGATTTGCATATAGCCATGTCTGAACTGGTGTGGCAGAGTGGGCTAAAGAACGGTGATGGATCAAACCCAGATCTTTTGACTGGGTGTGAGTGTTTGATTGGTTCAGATGCTCTGTCCATCACCACCCCCTTTTGTACCGCTTTGGCCGCCATAAGTGATGCAGGGTATGCTCAGACGTGAGTCCCTTGCTCACTTTGCCACTGGAATCAGGCAAGCCGGGCTGAAGACGGCTGTAATGCCAGAAACCGGTCCTCGGAAGCTTGTTTCCGGTCCAGGGAAGGCATGGCTTGGCAGTTCGGGCTGGACTGTTCCGATGAGGCACAGGGTCAGACTGATTTGCATATAGCCATGTCTGAACTGGGGTGGCAGAGTGGGCTAAAGAACGGTGATGGATCAAACCCAGATCTTTTGACTGGGTGTGAGTGTTTGATTGGTTCAGATGCCCTGTCCATCACCACCCCCTTTTATACCGCTTTGGCCGCCATAAGTGTGGCAGGGTATGCTCAGACGTGAGTCCCTTGCTCACTTTGCCACTGGAATCAAGCAAGCCGGGCTGAAGACGGCTGTAATGCCAGAAACCGGTCCTCGGAAGCTTGTTTCCGGTCCAGGGAAGGCACGGCTTGGTAGTTCGGGCTGGACTGTTCCCATGAGGCACAGGGTCAGACTGATTTGCATATAGCCATGTCTGAACTGGGGTGGCAGAGTGGGCTAAAGAACGGTGATGGATCAAACCCAGATCTTTTGACTGGGTGTGAGTGTTTGATTGGTTCAGATGCTCTGTCCATCACTACCCCCATTTGTACCGCTTTGGCCGCCATAAGTGTGGCAGGGTATGCTCAGACGTGAGTCCCTTGCTCACTTTGCCACTGGAATCAAGCAAGCCGGGCTGAAGACGGCTGTAATGCCAGAAACCGGTCCTCGGAAGCTTGTTTCCGGTCCAGGGAAGGCATGCTTTGGCAGTTCGGGCTGGACTGTTCCCATGAGGCACAGGGTCAGAATGATTTGCATATAGCCATGTCTGAACTGGGGTGGCAGAGTGGGCTAAAGAACGGTGATGGATCAAACCCAGATCTTTTGACTGGGTGTGAGTGTTTGATTGGTTCAGATGCTCTGTCCATCACCACCCCCTTTTGTACCGCTTTGGCCGCCATAAGTGTGGCAGGGTATGCTCAGACGTGAGTCCCTTGCTCACTTTGCCACTGGAATCAAGCAAGCCGGGCTGAAGACGGCTGTAATTCCAGAAACCGGTCCTCGGAAGCTTGTTTCCGGTCCAAGGAAGGCATGGCTTGGCAGTTCGGGCTGGACTGTTCCCATGAGGCACAGGGTCAGACTGATTTGCATATAGCCATGTCTGAACTGGGGTGGCAGAGTGGGCTAAACAACGGTGATGGATCAAACCCTGATCTTTTGACTGGGTGTGAGTGTTTGATTGGTTCAGATGCTCTGTCCATCACCACCCCCTTTTGTACCGCTTAGGCCGCCATAAGTGTGGCAGGGTATGCTCAGACGTGAGTCCCTTGCTCACTTTGCCACTGGAATCAAGCAAGCCGGGCTGAAGACGGCTGTAATGCCAGAAACCGGTCCTCGGAAGCTTGTTTCCGGTCCAGGGAAGGCATGGCTTGGCAGTTCGGGCTGGACTGTTCCGATGAGGCACAGGGTTAGACTGATTTGCATATAGCCATGTCTGAACTGGGGTGGCAGAGTGGGCTAAAGAACGGTGATGGTCAAACCCAGATCTTTTGACTGGGTGTGAGTGTTTGATTGGTTCAGATGCTCTGTCCATCACCACCCCCTTTTGTACAGTTTTGGCCACCATAAGTGTGGCAGGGTATGCTCAGACGTGAGTCCCTTGCTCACTTTGCCACTTAAATCAAGAAAGCCGGGCTGAAGACGGCTGTAATGCCAGAAACCGGTCCTCGGAAGCTTGTTTCCGGTCCAGGGAAGGCATGGCTTGGCAGTTCGGGCTGGACTGTTCCCATGAGGCACAGGGTCAGACTGATTTGCATATAGCCATGTCTGAACTGGGGTGGCAGAGTGGGCTAAAGAACGGTGATGGATCAAACCCAGAACTTTTGACTGGGTGTGAGTGTTTGATTGGGTCAGATGCTCTGTCCATCACCACCCCCTTTTGTACCGCTTTGGCCGCCATAAGTGTGGCAGGGTATGCTCAGACGTGAGTCCCTTGCTCACTTTGCCACTGGAATCAAGCAAGCCGGGCTGAAGACGGCTGTAATGCCAGAAACCGGTCCTCGGAAGCTTGTTTCCGGTCCAAGGAAGGCATGGCTTGGCAGTTCGGGCTGGACTGTTCCCATGAGGCACAGGGTCAGACTGATTTGCATATAGCCATGTCTGAACTGGGGTGGCAGAGTGGGCTAAAGAACGGTGATGGATCAAACCCAGAACTTTTGACTGGGTGTGACTGTTTGATTGGGTCAGATGCTCTGTCCATCACCACCCCCTTTTGTACCGCTTTGGCCGCCATAAGTGTGGCAGGGTATGCTCAGACGTGAGTCCCTTGCTCACTTTGCCACTGGAATCAAGCAAGCCGGGCTGAAGACGGCTGTAATGCCAGAAACCGGTCCTCGGAAGCTTGTTTCCGGTCCAGGGAAGGCATGGCTTGGCAGTTCGGGCTGGACTGTTCCGATGAGGCACAGGGTTAGACTGATTTGCATATAGCCATGTTTGAACTGGGTTGGCAGTGTGGGCTAAAGAACGGTGATGGATCAAACCCAGATCTTTTGACTGGGTGTGAGTGTTTGATTGGTTCAGATGCTCTGTCTATCACCACCCCCTTTTGTACCGCTTTGGCCGCCATAAGTGTGGCAGGGTATGCTCAGACGTGAGTCCCTTGCTCACTTTGCCACTGGAATCAAGCAAGCCGGGCTGAAGACGGCTGTAATGCCAGAAACCGGTCCTCGGAAGCTTGTTTCCGGTCCAGGGAAGGCATGGCTTGGCAGTTCGGGCTGGACTGTTCCCATGAGGCACAGGGTCAGACTGATTTGCATATAGCCATGTCTGAACTGGGGTGGCAGAGTGGGCTAAAGAACGGTGATGGATCAAACCCAGAACTTTTGACTGGGTGTGAGCGTTTGATTGGTTCAGATGCTCTGTCCATCACCACCCCCTTTTGTACCGCTTTGGCCGCCATAAGTGTGGCAGGGTATGTTCAGACGTGAGTCCCTTGCTCACTTTGCCACTGGAATCAAGCAAGCCGGGCTGAAGACGGCTGTAATGCCAGAAACCGGTCCTCGGAAGCTTGTTTCCGGTCCAGGGAAGGCATGGCTTGGCAGTTCGGGCTGGACTGTACCGATGAGGCACAGGGTTAGACTGATTTGCATATAGCCATGTCTGAACTGGGGTAGCAGAGTGGGCTAAAGAACGGTGATGGATCAAACCCAGATCTTTTGACTGGGTGTGAGTGTTTGATTGGTTCAGATGCTCTGTCTATCACCACCCCCTTTTGTACCGCATTGGCCGCCATAAGTGTGGCAGGGTATGCTCAGACGTGAGTCCCTTGCTCACTTTGCCACTGGAATCAAGCAAGCCGGGCTGAAGACGGCTGTAATGCCAGAAACCGGTCCTCGGAAGCTTGTTTCAGGCCCAGGGAAGACATGGCTTGGCAGTTCGGTCTGGACTGTTCCCATGAGGCACAGGGTCAGACTGATTTGCATATAGCCATGTCTGAACTGGGGTGGCAGAGTGGGCTAAAGAACGGTGATGGATCAAACCCAGATCTTTTGACTGGGTGTGATTGTTTGATTGGTTCAGATGCTCTGTCCATCACCACCCCCTTTTGTACCGCTTTGGCCGCCATATGTGTGGCAGGGTATGCTCAGACGTGAGTCCCTTGCTCACTTTGCCACTGGAATCAAGCAAGCCGGGCTGAAAACGGCTGTAATGCCAGAAACCGGTCCTCGGAAGCTTGTTTCCGGTCCAGGGAAGGCATGGCTTGGCCGTTCGGGCTGGACTGTTTCCATGAGGCACAAGGTCAGACTGATTTGCATATAGCCATGTCTGAACTGGTGTGGCAGAGTGGGCTAAAGAACGGTGATGGATCAAACCCAGATCTTTTGACTGGGTGTGAGTGTTTGATTGGTTCAGATGCTCTGTCCATCACCACCCCCTTTTGTACCGCTTTGGCCGCCATAAGTGATGCAGGGTATGCTCAGACGTGAGTCCCTTGCTCACTTTGCCACTGGAATCAGGCAAGCCGGGCTGAAGACGGCTGTAATGCCAGAAACCGGTCCTCGGAAGCTTGTTTCCGGTCCAGGGAAGGCATGGCTTGGCAGTTCGGGCTGGACTGTTCCGATGAGGCACAGGGTCAGACTGATTTGCATATAGCCATGTCTGAACTGGGGTGGCAGAGTGGGCTAAAGAACGGTGATGGATCAAACCCAGATCTTTTGACTGGGTGTGAGTGTTTGATTGGTTCAGATGCCCTGTCCATCACCACCCCCTTTTATACCGCTTTGGCCGCCATAAGTGTGGCAGGGTATGCTCAGACGTGAGTCCCTTGCTCACTTTGCCACTGGAATCAAGCAAGCCGGGCTGAAGACGGCTGTAATGCCAGAAACCGGTCCTCGGAAGCTTGTTTCCGGTCCAGGGAAGGCACGGCTTGGTAGTTCGGGCTGGACTGTTCCCATGAGGCACAGGGTCAGACTGATTTGCATATAGCCATGTCTGAACTGGGGTGGCAGAGTGGGCTAAAGAACGGTGATGGATCAAACCCAGATCTTTTGACTGGGTGTGAGTGTTTGATTGGTTCAGATGCTCTGTCCATCACTACCCCCATTTGTACCGCTTTGGCCGCCATAAGTGTGGCAGGGTATGCTCAGACGTGAGTCCCTTGCTCACTTTGCCACTGGAATCAAGCAAGCCGGGCTGAAGACGGCTGTAATGCCAGAAACCGGTCCTCGGAAGCTTGTTTCCGGTCCAGGGAAGGCATGCTTTGGCAGTTCGGGCTGGACTGTTCCCATGAGGCACAGGGTCAGAATGATTTGCATATAGCCATGTCTGAACTGGGGTGGCAGAGTGGGCTAAAGAACGGTGATGGATCAAACCCAGATCTTTTGACTGGGTGTGAGTGTTTGATTGGTTCAGATGCTCTGTCCATCACCACCCCCTTTTGTACCGCTTTGGCCGCCATAAGTGTGGCAGGGTATGCTCAGACGTGAGTCCCTTGCTCACTTTGCCACTGGAATCAAGCAAGCCGGGCTGAAGACGGCTGTAATTCCAGAAACCGGTCCTCGGAAGCTTGTTTCCGGTCCAAGGAAGGCATGGCTTGGCAGTTCGGGCTGGACTGTTCCCATGAGGCACAGGGTCAGACTGATTTGCATATAGCCATGTCTGAACTGGGGTGGCAGAGTGGGCTAAACAACGGTGATGGATCAAACCCTGATCTTTTGACTGGGTGTGAGTGTTTGATTGGTTCAGATGCTCTGTCCATCACCACCCCCTTTTGTACCGCTTAGGCCGCCATAAGTGTGGCAGGGTATGCTCAGACGTGAGTCCCTTGCTCACTTTGCCACTGGAATCAAGCAAGCCGGGCTGAAGACGGCTGTAATGCCAGAAACCGGTCCTCGGAAGCTTGTTTCCGGTCCAGGGAAGGCATGGCTTGGCAGTTCGGGCTGGACTGTTCCGATGAGGCACAGGGTTAGACTGATTTGCATATAGCCATGTCTGAACTGGGGTGGCAGAGTGGGCTAAAGAACGGTGATGGTCAAACCCAGATCTTTTGACTGGGTGTGAGTGTTTGATTGGTTCAGATGCTCTGTCCATCACCACCCCCTTTTGTACAGTTTTGGCCACCATAAGTGTGGCAGGGTATGCTCAGACGTGAGTCCCTTGCTCACTTTGCCACTGAAATCAAGAAAGCCGGGCTGAAGACGGCTGTACTGCCAGAAACCGGTCCTCGGAAGCTTGTTTCCGGTCCAGGGAAGGCATGGCTTGGCAGTTCGGGCTGGACTGTTCCCATGAGGCACAGGGTCAGACTGATTTGCATATAGCCATGTCTGAACTGGGGTGGCAGAGTGGGCTAAAGAACGGTGATGGATCAAACCCAGAACTTTTGACTGGGTGTGAGCGTTTGATTGGTTCAGATGCTCTGTCCATCACCACCCCCTTTTGTACCGCTTTGGCCGCCATAAGTGTGGCAGGGTATGTTCAGACGTGAGTCCCTTGCTCACTTTGCCACTGGAATCAAGCAAGCCGGGCTGAAGACGGCTGTAATGCCAGAAACCGGTCCTCGGAAGCTTGTTTCCGGTCCAGGGAAGGCATGGCTTGGCAGTTCGGGCTGGACTGTACCGATGAGGCACAGGGTTAGACTGATTTGCATATAGCCATGTCTGAACTGGGGTAGCAGAGTGGGCTAAAGAACGGTGATGGATCAAACCCAGATCTTTTGACTGGGTGTGAGTGTTTGATTGGTTCAGATGCTCTGTCTATCACCACCCCCTTTTGTACCGCATTGGCCGCCATAAGTGTGGCAGGGTATGCTCAGACGTGAGTCCCTTGCTCACTTTGCCACTGGAATCAAGCAAGCCGGGCTGAAGACGGCTGTAATGCCAGAAACCGGTCCTCGGAAGCTTGTTTCAGGCCCAGGGAAGACATGGCTTGGCAGTTCGGTCTGGACTGTTCCCATGAGGCACAGGGTCAGACTGATTTGCATATAGCCATGTCTGAACTGGGGTGGCAGAGTGGGCTAAAGAACGGTGATGGATCAAACCCAGATATTTTGACTGGGTGTGAGTGTTTGATTGGTTCAGATGCTCTGTCCATCACCACCCCCTTTTGTACCGCTTTGGCCGCCATAAGTGTGGCAGTGTATGCTCAGACGTGAGTCCCTTGCTCACTTTGCCACTGGAATCAAGCAAGCCGGGCTGAAGACGGCTGTAATTCCAGAAACCGGTCCTCGGAAGCTTGTTTCCGGTCCAAGGAAGGCATGGCTTGGCAGTTCGGGCTGGACTGTTCCCATGAGGCACAGGGTCAGACTGATTTGCATATAGCCATGTCTGAACTGGGGTGGCAGAGTGGGCTAAACAACGGTGATGGATCAAACCCTGATCTTTTGACTGGGTGTGAGTGTTTGATTGGTTCAGATGCTCTGTCCATCACCACCCCCTTTTGTACCGCTTAGGCCGCCATAAGTGTGGCAGGGTATGCTCAGACGTGAGTCCCTTGCTCACTTTGCCACTGGAATCAAGCAAGCCGGGCTGAAGACGGCTGTAATGCCAGAAACCGGTCCTCGGAAGCTTGTTTCCGGTCCAGGGAAGGCATGGCTTGGCAGTTCGGGCTGGACTGTTCCGATGAGGCACAGGGTTAGACTGATTTGCATATAGCCATGTCTGAACTGGGGTGGCAGAGTGGGCTAAAGAACGGTGATGGTCAAACCCAGATCTTTTGACTGGGTGTGAGTGTTTGATTGGTTCAGATGCTCTGTCCATCACCACCCCCTTTTGTACAGTTTTGGCTGCCATAAGTGTGGCAGGGTATGCTCAGACGTGAGTCCCTTGCTCACTTTGCCACTGGAATCAAGAAAGCCGGGCTGAAGACGGCTGTAATGCCAGAAACCGGTCCTCGGAAGCTTGTTTCTGGTCCAGGGAAGGCATGGCTTGGCAGTTCGGGCTGGACTGTTCCCATGAGGCACAGGGTCAGACTGATTTGCATATAGCCATGTCTGAACTGGGGTGGCAGAGTGGGCTAAAGAACGGTGATGGATCAAACCCAGAACTTTTGACTGGGTGTGAGCGTTTGATTGGTTCAGATGCTCTGTCCATCACCACCCCCTTTTGTACCGCTTTGGCCGCCATAAGTGTGGCAGGGTATGTTCAGACGTGAGTCCCTTGCTCACTTTGCCACTGGAATCAAGCAAGCCGGGCTGAAGACGGCTGTAATGCCAGAAACCGGTCCTCGGAAGCTTGTTTCCGGTCCAGGGAAGGCATGGCTTGGCAGTTCGGGCTGGATTGTACCGATGAGGCACAGGGTTAGACTGATTTGCATATAGCCATGTATGAACTGGGGTAGCAGAGTGGGCTAAAGAACGGTGATGGATCAAACCCAGATCTTTTGACTGGGTGTGAGTGTTTGATTGGTTCAGATGCTCTGTCCATCACCACCCCCTTTTGTACCGCATTGGCCGCCATAAGTGTGGCAGGGTATGCTCAGACGTGAGTCCCTTGCTCACTTTGCCACTGGAATCAAGCAAGCCGGGCTGAAGACGGCTGTAATGCCAGAAACCGGTCCTCGGAAGCTTGTTTCAGGCCCAGGGAAGACATGGCTTGGCAGTTCGGTCTGGACTGTTCCCATGAGGCACAGGGTCAGACTGATTTGCATATAGCCATGTCTGAACTGGGGTGGCAGAGTGGGCTAAAGAACGGTGATGGATCAAACCCAGATATTTTGACTGGGTGTGAGTGTTTGATTGGTTCAGATGCTCTGTCCATCACCACCCCCTTGAGTACCGCTTTGGCCGCCATAAGTGTGGCAGGGTATGCTCAGACGTGAGTCCCTTGCTCACTTTGCCACTGGAATCAAGCAAGCCGGGCTGAAGACGGCTGTAATGCCAGAAACCGGTCCTCAGAAGCTTGTTTCCGGTCCAGGGAAGGCATGGCTTGGCAGTTCGGACTGGACTGTTCCCATGAGGTACAGGGTCAGACTGATTTGCATATAGCCATGTCTGAACTGGGGTGGCAGAGTGGGATAAAGAACGGTGATGGATCAAACCCAGATCTTTTGACTGGGTGTGAGTGTTTGATTGGTTCAGATGCTCTGTCCATCACCACCCCCTTTTGTACCGCTTTGGCCGCCATAAGTGTGGCAGGGTATGCTCAGACGTGAGTCCCTTGCTCACTTTGCCACTGGAATCAAGCAAGCCGGGCTGAAGACGGCTGTAATGCCAGAAACCGGTCCTCGGAAGCTTGTTTCCGGTCCAAGGAAGACATGGCTTGGCAGTTCGGGCTGGACTGTTCCCATGAGGCACAGGGTCAGACTGATTTGCATATAGCCATGTCTGAACTGGGGTGGCAGAGTGGGCTAAAGAACAGTGATGGATCAAACCCAGATCTTTTGACTGGGTGTGAGTGTTTGATTGGTTCAGATGCTCTGTCCATCACCACCCCCTTTTGTACCGCTTTGGCCACCATAAGTGTGGCAGGGTATGCTCAGACGTGAGTCCCTTGCTCACTTTGCCACTGGAATCAAGCAAGCCGGGCTGAAGACGGCTGTAATGCCAGAAACCGGTCCTCGGAATCTTGTTTCCGGCCCAGGGAAGGCATGGCTTGGCAGTTCGGTCTGGACTGTTCCCATGAGGCACAGGATCAGACTGATTTGCATATAGCCATGTCTGAACTGGGGTGGCAGAGTGGGCTAAAGAACGGTGATGGATCAAACCCAGATATTTTGACTGGGTGTGAGTGTTTGATTGGTTCAGATGCTCTGTCCATCACCACCCCCTTTTGTACCGCTTTGGCCGCCATAAGTGTGGCAGGGTATGCTCAGACGTGAGTCCCTTAATCACCTTGCCACTGGAATCAAGCAAGCCGGGCTGAAGACGGCTGTAATGCCAGAAACCTGTCCGCGGAAGCTTGTTTCCGGTCCAGGGAAGGCATGGCTTGGCAGTTCGGGCTGGACTGTTCCCATGAGGCACAGGGTCAGACTGATTTGCATATAGCCATGTCTGAACTGGGGTGGCAGAGTGGGCTAAAGAACGGTAATGGATCAAACCCAGAACTTTTGACTGGGTGTGAGTGTTTGATTGGGTCAGATGCTCTGTCCATCACCACCCCCTTTTGTACCGCTTTGGCCGCCATAAGTGTGGCAGGGTATGCTCAGACGTGAGTCCCTTGCTCACTTTGCCACTGGAATCAAGCAAGCCGGGCTGAAGACGGCTGTAATGCCAGAAACCGGTCCTCGGAAGCTTGTTTCCGGTCCAAGGAAGGCATGGCTTGGCAGTTCGGGCTGGACTGTTCCCATGAGGCACAGGGTCAGACTGATTTGCATATAGCCATGTCTGAACTGGGGTGGCAGAGTGGGCTAAAGAACGGTGATGGATCAAACCCAGAACTTTTGACTGGGTGTGACTGTTTGATTGGGTCAGATGCTCTGTCCATCACCACCCCCTTTTGTACCGCTTTGGCCGCCATAAGTGTGGCAGGGTATGCTCAGACGTGAGTCCCTTGCTCACTTTGCCACTGGAATCAAGCAAGCCGGGCTGAAGACGGCTGTAATGCCAGAAACCGGTCCTCGGAAGCTTGTTTCCGGTCCAGGGAAGGCATGGCTTGGCAGTTCGGGCTGGACTGTTCCGATGAGGCACAGGGTTAGACTGATTTGCATATAGCCATGTTTGAACTGGGTTGGCAGTGTGGGCTAAAGAACGGTGATGGATCAAACCCAGATCTTTTGACTGGGTGTGAGTGTTTGATTGGTTCAGATGCTCTGTCTATCACCACCCCCTTTTGTACCGCTTTGGCCGCCATAAGTGTGGCAGGGTATGCTCAGACGTGAGTCCCTTGCTCACTTTGCCACTGGAATCAAGCAAGCCGGGCTGAAGACGGCTGTAATGCCAGAAACCGGTCCTCGGAAGCTTGTTTCCGGTCCAGGGAAGGCATGGCTTGGCAGTTCGGGCTGGACTGTTCCGATGAGGCACAGGGTTAGACTGATTTGCATATAGCCATGTCTGAACTGGGGTGGCAGAGTGGGCTAAAGAACGGTGATGGATCAAACCCAGATCTTTTGACTGGGTGTGAGTGTTTGATTGGTTCAGATGCTCTGTCCATCACCACCCCCTTTTGTACAGTTTTGGCCGCCATAAGTGTGGCAGGGTATGCTCAGATGTGAGTCCCTTGCTCACTTTGCCACTGGAATCAAGAAAGCCGGGCTGAAGTCGGCTGTAATGCCAGAAACCGGTCCTCGGAAGCTTGTTTCCGGTCCAGGGAAGGCATGGCTTGGCAGTTCGGGCTGGACTGTTCCCATGAGGCACAGGGTCAGACTGATTTGCATATAGCCATGTCTGAACTGGGGTGGCAGAGAGGGCTAAAGAACGGTGATGGATCAAACCCAGAACTTTTGACTGGGTGTGAGCGTTTGATTGGTTCAGATGCTCTGTCCATCACCACCCCCTTTTGTACCGCTTTGGCCGCCATAAGTGTGGCAGGTTATGTTCAGACGTGAGTCCCTTGCTCACTTTGCCACTGGAATCAAGCAAGCCGGGCTGAAGACGGCTGTAATGCCAGAAACCGGTCCCCGGAAGCTTGTTTCCGTTCCAAGGAAGGCATGGCTTGGCAGTTCGGGCTGGACTGTTCCCATGAGGCACAGGGTCAGACTGATTTGCATATAGCCATGTCTGAACTGGGGTGGCAGAGTGGGCTAAAGAACGGTGATGGATCAAACCGAGATCTTTTGACTGGGTGTGAGGGTTTGATTGGTTCAGATGCTCTGTCCATCACCACCCCCTTTTGTACCGCTTTGGCCGCCATAAGTGTGGCAGGGTATGCTCAGACGTGAGTCCCTTGCTTACTTTGCCACTGGAATCAAGCAAGCCGGGCTGAAGACGGCTGTAATGCCAGAAACCGGTCCTCGGAAGCTTGTTTCCGGTCCAGGGAAGGCATGGCTTGGCAGTTCGGGCTGGACTGTTCCGATGAGGCACAGGGTTAGACTGATTTGCATATAGCCATGTCTGAACTGGGGTGGCAGAGTGGGCTAAAGAACGGTGATGGATCAAACCCAGATCTTTTGACTGGGTGTGAGTGTTTGATTGGTTCAGATGCTCTGTCCATCACCACCCCCTTTTGTACCGCTTTGGCCGCCATAGGTGTGGCAGGGTATGCTCAGACGTGAGTCCCTTGCTCACTTTGCCACTGGAATCAAGCAAGCCGGGCTGAAGACGGCTGTAATGCCAGAAACCGGTCCTCGGAAGCTTGTTTCAGGCCCAGGGAAGACGTGGCTTGGCAGTTCGGTTTGGACTGTTCCCATGAGGCACAGGGTCAGACTGATTTGCATATAGCCAAGTCTGAACTGGGGTGGCAGAGTGGGCTAAAGAACGGTGATGGATCAAACCCAGATATTTTGACTGGGTGTGAGTGTTTGATTGGTTCAGATGCTCTATCCATCACCACCCCCTTTTGTACCGCTTTGGCCGCCATAAGTGTGGCAGGGTATCCTCAGACGTGAGTCCCTTGCTCACTTTGCCACTGGAATCAAGCAAGCCGGGCTGAAGACGGCTGTAATGCCAGAAACCGGTCCTCGGAAGCTTGTTTCCGGTCCAGGGAAGGCATGGCTTGGCAGTTCGGGCTGGACTGTTCCCATGAGGCACAGGGTCAGACTGACTCCCTCAGGCTCCTTAGCAAGAAGTGAGGAGGATGGAGAGGCTTTGGCACTCTAGCTGGGACCTCAAGAATAAAGAGGCTCACAAACTCCTTATCAGGAAATATAAGGCCGAGATCGTGCAGGCTAAACAGGATTACTTTGTAACCCTGACATCCTTGCTTTCCTCACCGAAGGAGCTTTTCAAAATTGTTGACTCCCTTGTCAATCTACAAGCCCCTGACCCCGTCGTACCTTCGCAGGATTTATGCGATAGGATTGCCTCTTTTTTCCACACTAAGATAGAGGACATCCACCTAGCTCTTGAAAAACAAAGAGCCTGTATTAGTGTGCCTACTGCCATGGCCGAGATAAATATGCTAGCCACCGACCCCTTTTCATTGGGCACCCTGGACTCCTTTCCACCTCTTACTCTGAAGGATCTTGAAATCTTGACTAATAAGATCAAATCTGGTTCCCCCATGGATACTTGCCCACTGAAAATCATCAAGCAGTGTAGGGAGACCCTTTTACCACCGCTGCTAGAAATAATGAATCTAGCTATAAGAAATGGTGTCTTCCCTTTGGAGTGGAAGAAGGCAGTGGTAAAACCACTGCTAAAGAAGGCCTCCCTCGACCCGGAGGTCTTAAAAAACTTCCGTCCAATCTCGCTGCTTCCCGCTCCGGCAAAGATGCTTGAGGCACATCTGAACAAGCATCTTGCGGTTTTTGTGGAATGCTCGGGCTGCTTGGACTCTTCCCAGCACGGTTTCAGGAGGGAACATAGCACCGAGTCGGCCCTCACCATTGTGCTCGATAACATCCGTAGGACAGTGGATGGGGGCCAGACCACCCTCCTGGTCCTTTTGGATCTGACTGCGGCCTTCGACACCCTCTCCCCCTCAGTACTTACATCTCGTCTGAGGGACGTGGGGGTGGGGGGGGGGGGCAGCTTTAGATCTACTGACCTCCTTCCTTGCTGGGAGGGAGCAAAGAGTCAAACTGGGTGAGTTTCTATCTCCATCCCGACCTGTGCTATGTGGGGTCCCTCAAGGGTCGGCCCTTAGTCCGACCCTGTTCAATATCTATGTGACCCCACTGGCCAGACTTATAAGATCTTTCGGGATGGAGGTAGTCTCCTATGCTGACGACACCCAGATCCTCGTCTCTCTCTCCCATTCAGACGTGCAGACCGCCTCCAAGTTTAGATCTTGTATGGAGGCGGTTGGTCACTGGATGATTCAGAACTCTCTTAAACTGAATGGGGAGAAGACTGAGGTGATGGTGTTCGGAGGGAACAACAACATCTGGTCAGCCAGCTGGTGGCCCAACTCGCTTGGAGCTTGCCCTTCCCCCACAACATCTGCCAAGAATCTGGGGGTGATGATAGACCCAGTCCTGGACATGAATGGACAGGTGAGCAGAACCATCTCCACCTGTTGGGGCCTAATTCACACCCTGCGAAGGATTAGGAAATATCTTTCGTTACAATCCAGAAAACAGGTAGCTGTGGCATTAATAGGCTCACGGTTAGACTACTGTAATGCGCTGTACGCGGGGCTAAAAAAGAGCCTCCTGCAGCGCTTACAGGTGGTTCAAAATGCCACAGCAAGATTTGTTTTGGATGCTCCCAGACGTACCTCGGCTACGTCAGCCAGGAAAACACTGCACTGGCTTCCGGTAGAATACCGAGTACGGTTCAAGGTCCTGTGTATGACATATAAAGTCATCACAAAAAACAGTGACTCGGGAGTAAGCTCCATCATTTCCAACTACATCCCTGGAAGGAACTTGCGTTCCTCCGGGAAATTGCTTCTGTCAGCCCCTCGCATAAGAAGAGCCAAATGGGGTGGTAGGGCCTTTTCCACCCTTGCCCCTAAATGGTGGAACGAACTCCCTTTGGATCTTAGGTCCTTGCCCACGTTACAGGCATTTCGTGGTGCACTTAAAACTCGCCTCTTCCTGCAAGCCTATGTGTAATGGATGAATGGTTCTACTTTCTGATTTTATGGTTAGGCGCCTTGATACCTCCGGGTTATTGTTTTGCGCGTTATAAATTATTTTCAATCAATCAATCAATTTGCATATAGCCATGTCTGAACTGGGGTGGCAGAGTGGGATAAAGAACGGTGATGGATCAAACCCAGATCTTTTCACTGGGTGTGCGTGTTTGATTGGTTCAGATGCTCTGTCCATCACCACCCCCTTTTGTACCGCTTTGGCCGCCATAAGTGTGGCAGGGTATGCTCAGACGTGAGTCCCTTGCTCACTTTGCCACTGGAATCAAGCAAGCCGGGCTGAAGACGGCTGTAATGCCAGAAACCGGTTCTCGGAAGCTTGTTTCCGGTCCAGGGAAGGCATGGCTTGGCAGTTCGGGCTGGACTGTTCCGATGAGGCACAGGGTTAGACTGATTTGCATATAGCCATGTCTGAACTGGGGTGGCAAAGTGGGCTAAAGAACGGTGATGGATCAAACCCAGATCTTTTGACTGGGTGTGAGTGTTTGATTAGTTCAGATGCTCTGTCCATCACCACACCCCTTTTGTACCGCTTTGGCCGCCATAAGTGTGGCAGGGTATGCTCAGACGTGAGTCCCTTGCTCACTTTGCCACTGGAATCAAGCAAGCCGGGCTGAAGACGGCTGTAATGCCAGAAACCGGTCCTCGGAAGCTTGTTTCCGGTCCAGGGAAGGCATGGCTTGGCAGTTCGGGCTGGACTGTTCCCATGAGGCACAGGGTTAGACTGATTTGCATATAGCCATGTCTGAACTGGGGTGGCAGAGTGGGCTAAAGAACGGTGATGGATCAAACCCAGATCTTTTGACTGGGTGCGAGTGTTTGATTGGTTCAGATGCTCTGTCCATCACCACCCCCTTTTGTACCGCTTTGGCCGCCATAAGTGTGGCAGGGTATGCTCAGACGTGAGTTCCTTGCTCACTTTGCCACTGGAATCAAGCAAGCCGGGCTGAAGACGGCTGTAATGCCAGAAACCGGTCCTCGGAATCTTGTTTCCGGCCCAGGGAAGGCATGGCTTGGCAGTTCGGTCTGGACTGTTCCCATGAGGCACAGGATCAGACTGATTTGCATATAGCCATGTCTGAACTGGGGTGGCAGAGTGGGCTAAAGAACGGTGATGGATCAAACCCAGATATTTTGACTGGGTGTGAGTGTTTGATTGGTTCAGATGCTCTGTCCATCACCACCCCCTTTTGTACCGCTTTGGCCGCCATAAGTGTGGCAGGGTATGCTCAGACGTGAGTCCCTTAATCACCTTGCCACTGGAATCAAGCAAGCCGGGCTGAAGACGGCTGTAATGCCAGAAACCTGTCCGCGGAAGCTTGTTTCCGGTCCAGGGAAGGCATGGCTTGGCAGTTCGGGCTGGACTGTTCCCATGAGGCACAGGGTCAGACTGATTTGCATATAGCCATGTCTGAACTGGGGTGGCAGAGTGGGCTAAAGAACGGTAATGGATCAAACCCAGAACTTTTGACTGGGTGTGAGTGTTTGATTGGGTCAGATGCTCTGTCCATCACCACCCCCTTTTGTACCGCTTTGGCCGCCATAAGTGTGGCAGGGTATGCTCAGACCTGAGTCCCTTGCTCACTTTGCCACTGGAATCAAGCAAGCCGGGCTGAAGACGGCTGTAGATGCCAGAAACCGGTCCTCGGAAGCTTGTTTCCGGTCCAAGGAAGGCATGGCTTTGCAGTTCGGGCTGGACTGTTCCCATGAGGCACAGGGTCAGACTGATTTGCATATAGCCATGTCTGAACTGGGGTGGCAGAGTGGGCTAAAGAACGGTGATGGATCAAACCCAGAACTTTTGACTGGGTGTGAGTGTTTGATTGGGTCAGATGCTCTGTCCATCACCACCCCCTTTTGTACCGCTTTGGCCGCCATAAGTGTGGCAGGGTATGCTCAGACGTGAGTCCCTTGCTCACTTTGCCACTGGAATCAAGCAAGCCGGGCTGAAGACGGCTGTAATGCCAGAAACCGGTCCTCGGAAGCTTGTTTCCGGTCAAAGGAAGGCATGGCTTGGCAGTTCGGGCTGGACTGTTCCCATGAGGCACAGGGTCAGACTGATTTGCATATAGCCATGTCTGAACTGGGGTGGCAGAGTGGGCTAAAGAACGGTGATGGATCAATCCCAGATCTTTTGACTGGATGTGAGTGTTTGATTGGTTCAGATGCTCTGTCCATCACCACCCCCTTTTGTACCGCTTTGGCCGCCATAAGTGTGGCAGGGTATGTTCAGACGTGAGTCCCTTGCTCACTTTGCCACTGGAATCAAGCAAGCCGGGCTGAAGACGGCTGTAATGCCAGAAACCGGTCCTCGGAAGCTTGTTTCCGGTCCATGGAAGGCATGGCTTGGCAGTTCGGGCTGGACTGTTCCGATGAGGCACAGGGTTAGACTGATTTGCATATAGCCATGTTTGAACTGGGTTGGCAGAGTGGGCTAAAGAACGGTGATGGATCAAACCCAGATCTTTTGACTGGGTGTGAGTGTTTGATTGGTTCAGATGCTCTGTCTATCACCACCCCCTTTTGTACCGCTTTGGCCGCCATAAGTGTGGCAGGCTATGCTCAGACGTGAGTCCCTTGCTCACTTTGCCACTGGAATCAAGCAAGCCGGGCTGAAGACGGCTGTAATGCCAGAAACCGGTCCTCGGAAGCTTGTTTCCGGTCCAGGGAAGGCATGGCTTGGCAGTTCGGGCTGGACTGTTCCGATGAGGCACAGGGTTAGACTGATTTGCATATAGCCATGTCTGAACTGGGGTGGCAGAGTGGGCTAAAGAACGGTGATGGATCAAACCCAGATCTTTTGACTGGGTGTGAGTGTTTGATTGGTTCAGATGCTCTGTCCATCACCACCCCTTTTGTACAGTTTTGGCCGCCATAAGTGTGGCAGGGTATGCTCAGATGTGAGTCCCTTGCTCACTTTGCCACTGGAATCAAGAAAGCCGGGCTGAAGACGGCTGTAATGCCAGAAACCGGTCCTCGGAAGCTTGTTTCCGGTCCAGGGAAGGCATGGCTTGGCAGTTCGGGCTGGACTGTTCCCATGAGGCACAGGGTCAGACTGATTTAGATATAGCCATGTCTGAAATGGGGTGGCAGAGTGGGCTAAAGAACGGTGATGGATCAAACCCAGAACTTTTGACTGGGTGTGAGCGTTTGATTGGTTCAGATGCTCTGTCCATCACCACCCCCTTTTGTACCGCTTTGGCCGCCATAAGTGTGGCAGGGTATGTTCAGACGTGAGTCCCTTGCTCACTTTGCCACTGGAATCAAGCAAGCCGGGCTGAAGACGGCTGTAATGCCAGAAACCGGTCCCCGGAAGCTTGTTTCCGGTCCAAGGAAGGCATGGCTTGGCAGTTCGGGCTGGACTGTTCCCATGAGGCACAGGGTCAGACTGATTTGCATATAGCCATGTCTGAACTGGGGTGGCAGAGTGGGCTAAAGAACGGTGATGGATCAAACCCAGATCTTTTGACTGGGTGTGAGGGTTTGATTGGTTCAGATGCTCTGTCCATCACCACCCCCTTTTGTACCGCTTTGGCCGCCATAAGTGTGGCAGGGTATGCTCAGACGTGAGTCCCTTGCTTACTTTGCCACTGGAATCAAGCAAGCCGGGCTGAAGACGGCTGTAATGCCAGAAACCGGTCCTCGGAAGCTTGTTTCCGGTCCAGGGAAGGCATGGCTTGGCAGTTCGGGCTGGACTGTTCCGATGAGGCACAGGGTTAGACTGATTTGCATATAGCCATGTCTGAACTGGGGTGGCAGAGTGGGCTAAAGAACGGTGATGGATCAAACCCAGATCTTTTGACTGGGTGTGAGTGTTTGATTGGTTCAGATGCTCTGTCCATCACCACCCCCTTTTGTACCGCTTTGGCCGCCATAAGTGTGGCAGGGTATGCTCAGACGTGAGTCCCTTGCTCACTTTACCACTGGAATCAAGCAAGCCGGGCTGAAGACGGCTGTAATGCCAGAAACCGGTCCTCGGAAGCTTGTTTCAGGCCCAGGGAAGACGTGGCTTGGCAGTTCGGTCTGGACTGTTCCCATGAGGCACAGGGTCAGACTGATTTGCATATAGCCATGTCTGAACTGGGGTGGCAGAGTGGGCTAAAGAACGGTGATGGATCAAACCCAGATATTTTGACTGGGTGTGAGTGTTTGATTGGTTCAGATGCTCTATCCATCACCACCCCCTTTTGTACCGCTTTGGCCGCCATAAGTGTGGCAGAGAAGCTCAGACGTAAGTCCCTTGCTCACTTTGCCACTGGAATCAAGCAAGCCGGGCTGAAGACGGCTGTAATGCCAGAAACCGGTCCTCGGAAGCTTGTTTCCGGTCCAGGGAAGGCATGGCTTGGCAGTTCGGGCTGGACTGTTCCCATGAGGCACAGGGTCAGACTGACTCCCTCAGGCTCCTTAGGCAAGAAGTGAGGAGGATGGAGAGGCTTTGGCACTCTAGCTGGGACCTCAAGAATAAAGAGGCTCACAAACTCCTTATCAGGAAATATAAGGCCGAGATCGTGCAGGCTAAACAGGATTACTTTGTAACCCTGACATCCTCGCTTTCCTCACCGAAGGAGCTTTTCAAAATTGTTGACTCCCTTGTCAATCTACAAGCCCCTGACCCCGTCATACCTTCGCAGGATTTATGCGATAGGATTGCCTCTTTTTTCCACACTAAGATAGAGGACATCCACCTAGCTCTTGAAAAACAAAGAGCCTGTATTAGTGTGCCTACTGCCATGGCCGAGATAAATATGCTAGCCACCGACCCCTTTTCATTGGGCACCCTGGACTCCTTTCCACCTCTTACTCTGAAGGATCTTGATATCTTGACTAATAAGATCAAATCTGGTTCCCCCATGGATACTTGCCCACTGAAAATCATCAAGCAGTGTAGGGAGACCCTTTTACCACCGCTGCTAGAAATAATGAATCTAGCTATAAGAAATGGTGTCTTCCCTTTGGAGTGGAAGAAGGCAGTGGTAAAACCACTGCTAAAGAAGGCCTCCCTCGACCCGGAGGTCTTAAAAAACTTCCGTCCAATCTCGCTGCTTCCCGCTCCGGCAAAGATGCTTGAGGCACATCTGAACAAGCATCTTGCGGTTTTTGTGGAATGCTCGAGCTGCTTGGAGTCTTCCCAGCACGGTTTCAGGAGGGAACATAGCACCGAGTCGGCCCTCACCATTGTGCTCGATAACATCCGTAGGACAGTGGATGGGGGCCAGACCACCCTCCTGGTCCTTTTGGATCTGACTGCGGCCTTCAACACCCTCTCCCCCTCAGTACTTACATCTCGTCTGAGGGACGTGGGGGTGGGGGGGGCAGCTTTAGATCTACTGACCTCCTTCCTTGCTGGGAGGGAGCAAAGAGTCAAACTGGGTGAGTTTTTATCTCCATCCCGACCTGTGCTATGTGGGGTCCCTCAAGGGTCGGCCCTTATTCCGACCCTGTTCAATATCTATGTGACCCCACTGGCCAGACTTATAAGATCTTTCGGGATTGAGGTAGTCTCCTATGCTGACGACACCCAGATCCTCGTCTCTCTCTCCCATTCAGACGTGCAGACCGCCTCCAAGTTTAGATCTTGTATGGAGGCGGTTGGTCACTGGATGATTCAGAACTCTCTTAAACTGAATGGGGAGAAGACTGAGGTGATGGTGTTCGGAGGGAACAACAACATCTGGTCAGCCAGCTGGTGGCCCAACTCGCTTGGAGCTTGCCCTTCCCCCACAACATCTGCCAAGAATCTGGGGGTAATGATAGACCCAGTCCTGGACATGAATGGACAGGTGAGCAGAACCATCTCCACCTGTTGGGGCCTAATTCACACCCTGCGAAGGATTAGAAAATATCTTTCGTTACAATCCAGAAAACAGGTAGCTGTGGCATTAATAGGCTCATGGTTAGACTACTGTAATGCGCTGTACGCGGGGCTAAAAAAGAGCCTCCTGCAGCGCTTACAGGTGGTTCAAAATGCCACAGCAAGATTTGTTTTGGATGCTCCCAGACGTACCTCGGCTACGTTAGCCAGGAAAACACTGCAATGGCTTCCAGTAGAATACCGAGTACGGTTCAAGGTCCTGTGTATGACATATAAAGTCATCACAAAAAACAGTGACTCGGGAGTAAGCTCCATCATTTCCAACTACATCCCTGGAAGGAACTTGCGTTCCTCCGGGAAATTGCTTCTGTCAGCCCCTCGCATAAGAAGAGCCAAATGGGGTGGTAGGGCCTTTTCCACCCTTGCCCCTAAATGGTGGAACGAACTCCCTTTGGATCTTAGGTCCTTGCCCACGTTACAGGCATTTCGTGGTGCACTTAAAACTCGCCTCTTCCTGCAAGCCTATGTGTAATGGATGAATGGTTCTACTTTCTGATTTTATGGTTAGGCGCCTTGATACCTCCGGGTTATTGTTTTGCGCGTTATAAATTATTTTCAATCAATCAATCAATTTGCATATAGCCATGTCTGAACTGGGGTGGCAGAGTGGGATAAAGAACGGTGATGGATCAAACCCAGATCTTTTGACTGGGTGTGCGTGTTTGATTGGTTCAGATGCTCTGTCCATCACCACCCCCTTTTGTACCGCTTTGGCCGCCATAAGTGTGGCAGGGTATGCTCAGACGTGAGTCCCTTGCTCACTTTGCCACTGGAATCAAGCAAGCCGGGCTGAAGACGGCTGTAATGCCAGAAACCGGTTCTCGGAAGCTTGTTTCCGGTCCAGGGAAGGCATGGCTTGGCAGTTCGGGCTGGACTGTTCCGATGAGGCGCAGGGTTAGACTGATTTGCATATAGCCATGTCTGAACTGGGGTGGCAGAGTGGGCTAAAGAACGGTGATGGATCAAACCCAGATCTTTTGACTGGGTGTGAGTGTTTGATTGGTTCAGATGCTCTGTCCATCACCACACCCCTTTTGTACCGCTTTGGCCGCCATAAGTGTGGCAGGGTATGCTCAGACGTGAGTCCCTTGCTCACTTTGCCACTGGAATCAAGCAAGCCGGGCTGAAGACGGCTGTAATGCCAGAAACCGGTACTCAGAAGCTTGTTTCCGGTCCAGGGAAGGCATGCTTTGGCAGTTCGGGCTGGACTGTTCCCATGAGGCACAGGGTCAGACTGATTTGCATATAGCCACGTCTGAACTGGGGTGGCAGAGTGGGCTAAAGAACGGTGATGGATCAAACCCAGATCTTTTGACTGGGTGTGAGTGTTTGATTGGTTCAGATGCTCTGTCCATCACCACCCCCTTTTGTACCGATTTGGCCGCCATAAGTGTGGCAGGGTATGCTCAGACGTGAGTCCCTTGCTCACTTTGCCACTGGAATCAAGCAAGCCGGGCTGAAGACGGTTGTAATGCCAGAAACCGGTCCTCGGAAGCTTGTTTCCGGTCCAGGGAAAGCATGGCTTGGCAGTTCGGGCTGGACTGTTCCCATGAGGCACAGGGTCAGACTGATTTGCATATAGCCATGTCTGAACTGGGGTGTCAGAGTGGGCTAAAGAACGGTGATGAATCAAACCCAGATCTTTTGACTGGGTGTGAGTGTTTGATTGGTTCAGATGCTCTGTCCATCACCACCCCCTTTTGTACCGCTTTGGCCGCCATAAGGGTGGCAGGGTATGCTCAGACGTGAGTCCCTTGCTCACTTTGCCACTGGAATCAAGCAAGCCGGGCTGAAGACGGCTGTAATGCCAGAAACCGGTCCTCGGAATCTTGTTTCCGGTCCAAGGAATACATGGCTTGGCAGTTCGGGCTGGACTGTTCCCATGAGGCACAGGGTCAGACTGATTTGCATATAGCCATGTCTGAACTGGGGTGGCAGAGTGAGCTAAAGAACGGTGATGGATCAAACCCAGATCTTTTGACTGGGTGTGAGTGTTTGATTGGTTCAGATGCTCTGTCCATCACCACCCCCTTTTGTACCGCTTTGGCCGCCATAAGTGTGGCAGGGCATGCTCAGACGTGAGTCCCTTGCTCACTTTGCCATTGGAATCAAGCAAGCCGGGCTGAAGATGGCTGTAATGCCAGAAACCGGTCCTCGGAAGCTTGTTTCCGGTCCAGGGAAGGCATGGCTTGGCAGTTCGGGCTGGACTGTTCCCAAGAGGCACAGGGTCAGACTGATTTGCATATAGCAATGTCTGAACTGGGGTGGCAGAGTGAGCTAAAGAACGGTGATGGATCAAACCCAGATCTTTTGACTGGGTGTGAGTGTTTGATTGGTTCAGATGCTCTGTCCATCACCACCCCCTTTTGTACCGCTTTGGCCGCCATAAGTGTGGCAGGGTATGCTCAGACGTGAGTCCCTTGCTCACTTTGCCACTGGAATCAAGCAAGCCGGGCTGAAGACGGCTGTAATGCCAGAAACCGGTCCTCGGAAGCTTGTTTCCGGTCCAAGGAAGACATGGCTTGGCAGTTCGGGCTGGACTGTTCCCATGAGGCACAGGGTCAGACTGATTTGCATATAGCCATGTCTGAACTGGGGTGGCAGAGTGGGCTAAAGAACGGTGATGGATCAAACCCAGATCTTTTGACTGGGTGTGAGTGTTTGATTGGTTCAGATGCTCTGTCCATCACCACCCCCTTTTGTACCGCTTTGGCCGACATAAGTGTGGCAGGGTATGCTCAGACGTGAGTCCCTTGCTCACTTTACCACTGGAATCAAGCAAGCCGGGCTGAAGACGGCTGTAATGCCAGAAACCGGTCCTCCGAATCTTGTTTGCGGCCCAGGGAAGGCATGGCTTGGCAGTTCGGTCTGGACTGTTCCCATGAGGCACAGGGTCAGACTGATTTGCATATAGCCATGTCTAAACTAGGGTGGCAGAGTGGGCTAAAGAACGGTGATGGATCAAACCCAGATCTTTTGACTGGGTGTGAGTGTTTGATTGGTTCAGATGCTCTGTCCATCACCACCCTCTTTTGTACCGCTTTGGCCGCCATAAGTGTGGCAGGGTATGCTCAGACGTGAGTCCCTTGCTCACTTTGCCACTGGAATCAAGCAAGCCGGGCTGAAGACGGCTGTAATGCCAGAAACCGGTCCTCCGAATCTTGTTTCCGGCCCAGGGAAGGCATGGCTTGGCAGTTCGGCCTGGACTGTTCCGATGAGGCACAGGGTTAGACTGATTTGCATATAGCCATATCTGAACTAGGGTGGCAGAGTGGGCTAAAGAACGGTGATGGATCAAACCCAGATCTTTTGACTGGGTGTGAGTGTTTGATTGGTTCAGATGCTCTGTCCATCACCACACCCCTTTTGTACCGCTTTGGCCGCCATAAGTGTGGCAGGGTATGCTCAGACGTGAGTCTCTTGCTCACTTTGCCACTGGAATCAAGCAAGCCGGGCTGAAGACGGCTGTAATGCCAGAAACCGGTACTCAGAAGCTTGTTTCCGGTCCAGGGAAGGCATGCTTTGGCAGTTCGGGCTGGACTGTTCCCATGAGGCACAGGGTCAGACTGATTTGCATATAGCCACGACTGAACCGGGGTGGCAGAGTGGGCTAAAGAACGGTGATGGATCAAACCCAGATCTTTTGACTGGGTGTGAGTGTTTGATTGGTTCAGATGCTCTGTCCATCACCACCTCCTTTTGTACCGCTTTGGCCGCCATAAGCGTGGCAGGGTATGCTCAGACGTGAGTCCCTTGCTCACTTTGCCACTGGAATCAAGCAAGCTGGGCTGAAGACGGTTGTAATGCCAGAAACCGGTCCTCGGAAGCTTGTTTCCGGTCCAGGGAAAGCATGGCTTGGCAGTTCGGGCTGGACTGTTCCCATGAGGCACAGGGTCAGACTGATTTGCATATAGCCATGTCTGAACTGGGGTGTCAGAGTGGGCTAAAGAACGGTGATGGATCAAACCCAGATCTTTTGACTGGGTGTGAGTGTTTGATTGGTTCAGATGCTCTGTCCATCACCACCCCCTTTTGTACCGCTTTGGCTGCCATAAGTGTGGCAGGGTATGCTCAGACGTGAGTCCCTTGCTCACTTTGCCACTGGAATCAAGCAAGCCGGGCTGAAGACGGCTGTAATGCCAGAAACCGGTCCTCGGAAGCTTGTTTCCGGTCCAAGGAAGACATGGCTTGGCAGTTCGGGCTGGACTGTTCCCATGAGGCACAGGGTCAGACTGATTTGCATATAGCCATGTCTGAACTGGGGTGGCAGAGTGAGCTAAAGAACGGTGATGGATCAAACCCAGATCTTTTGACTGGGTGTGAGTGTTTGATTGGTTCAGATGCTCTGTCCATCACCACCCCCTTTTGTACCGCTTTGGCCGCCATAAGTGTGGCAGGGTATGCTCAGATGTGAGTCCCTTGCTCACTTTGCCATTGGAAGCAAGCAAGCCGGGCTGAAGATGGCTGTAATGCCAGAAACCGGTCCTCGGAAGCTTGTTTCCGGTCCAGGGAAGGCATGGCTTGGCAGTTCGGGCTGGACTGTTCCCATGAGGCACAGGGTCAGACTGATTTGCATATAGCAATGTCTGAACTGGGGTGGCAGAGTGAGCTAAAGAACGGTGATGGATCAAACCCAGATCTTTTGACTGGGTGTGAGTGTTTGATTGGTTCAGATGCTCTGTCCATCACCACCCCCTTTTGTACCGCTTTGGCCGCCATAAGTGTGGCAGGGTATGCTCAGACGTGAGTCCCTTGCTCACTTTGCCACTGGAATCAAGCAAGCCGGGCTGAAGACGGCTGTAATGCCAGAAACCGGTCCTCGGAAGCTTGTTTCCGGTCCAAGGAAGACATGGCTTGGCAGTTCGGGCTGGACTGTTCCCATGAGGCACAGGGTCAGACTGATTTGCATATAGCCATGTCTGAACTGGGGTGGCAGAGTGGGCTAAAGAACGGTGATGGATCAAACCCAGATCTTTTGACTGGGTGTGAGTGTTTGATTGGTTCAGATGCTCTGTCCATCACCACCCCCTTTTGTACCGCTTTGGCCGACATAAGTGTGGCAGGGTATGCTCAGACGTGAGTCCCTTGCTCACTTTGCCACCGGAATCAAGCAAGCCGGGCTGAAGACGGCTGTAATGCCAGAAACCGGTCCTCCGAATCTTGTTTGCGGCCCAGGGAAGGCATGGCTTGGCAGTTCGGTCTGGACTGTTCCCATGAGGCACAGGGTCAGACTGATTTGCATATAGCCATGTCTAAACTGGGGTGGCAGAGTGGGCTAAAGAACGGTGATGGATCAAACCCAGATCTTTTGACTGGGTGTGAGTGTTTGATTGGTTCAGATGCTCTGTCCATCACCACCCCCTTTTGTACCGCTTTGGCCGCCATAAGTGTGGCAGGGTATGCTCAGACGTGAGTCCCTTGCTCACTTTGCCACTGGAATCAAGCAAGCCGGGCTGAAGACGGCTGTAATGCCAGAAACCGGTCCTCCGAATCTTGTTTCCGGCCCAGGGAAGGCATGGCTTGGCAGTTCGGCCTGGACTGTTCCCATGAGGCACAGGGTCAGACTGATTTGCATATAGCCATGTCTGAACTGGGGTGGCAGAGTGGGCTATAGAACGGTGATGGATCAAACCCAGATATTTTGACTGGGTGTGAGTGTTTGATTGGTTCAGATGCTCTGTCCATCACCACCCCCTTTTGTACCGCTTTGGCCGCCATAAGTGTGGCAGGGTATGCTCAGACGTGAGTCCCTTGCTCACTTTGCCACTGGAATCAAGCAAGCCGGGCTGAAGACAGCTGTAATGCCAGAAACCGGTCCTCGGAAGCTTGTTTCCGGTCCAGGGAAGGCATGGCTTGGCAGTTCGGGCTGGACTGTTCCCATGAGACACAGGGTCAGACTGATTTGCATATAGCCATGTCTGAACTGGGGTGGCAGAGAGGGCTAAAGAACGGTGATGGATCAAACCCAGAACTTTTGACTGGGTGTGAGTGTTTGATTGGTTCAGATGCTCTGTCCATCACCACCCCCTTTTGTACCGCTTTGGCCGCCATAAGTGTGGCAGGGTATGCTCAGACGTGAGTCCCTTGCTCACTTTGCCACTGGAATCAAGCAAGCCGGGCTGAAGACGGCTGTAATGCCAGAAACCGGTCCTCGGAAGCTTGTTTCCGGTCCAGGGAAGGCATGGCTTGGCAGTTCGGGCTGGACTGTTCTGATGAGGCACAGGGTTAGACTGATTTGCATATAGCCATGTCTGAACTGGGGTGGCAGAGTGGGCTAAAGAACGGTGATGGATCAAACCCTGATCTTTTGACTTGGTGTGAGTGTTTGATTGGTTCAGATGCTCTGTCCATCACCACCCCCTTTTGTACCGCTTTGGCCGCCATAAGTGTGGCAGGGTATGCTCAGACGTGAGTCCCTTGCTCACTTTGCCACTGGAATCAAGCAAGCCGGGCTGAAGACGGCTGTAATGCCAGAAACCGGTCCTCGGAAGCTTGTTTCCGGCCCAGGGAAGACATGGCTTGGCAGTTCGGTCTGGACTGTTCCCATGAGGCACAGGGTCAGACTGATTTGCATATAGCCATGTCTGAACTGGGGTGGCAGAGTGGGCTAAAGAACGGTGATGGATCAAACCCAGATCTTTTGACTGGGTGTGAGTGTTTGATTGGTTCAGATGCTCTGTCCATCACCACCCCCTTTTGTACCGCTTTGGCCGCCATAAGTGTGGCAGGGTATGCTCAGACGTGAGTCCCTTGCTCACTTTGCCACTGGAATCAAGCAAGCCGGGCTGAAGACGGCTGTAATGCCAGAAACCGGTCCTCGGAAGCTTGTTTCCGGTCCAGGGAAGGCATGGCTTGGCAGTTCGGGCTGGACTGTTCCCATGAGGCACAGGGTCAGACTGATTTGCATATAGCAATGTCTGAACTGGGGTGGCAGAGTGAGCTAAAGAACGGTGATGGATCAAACCCAGATCTTTTGACTGGGTGTGAGTGTTTGATTGGTTCAGATGCTCTGTCCATCACCACCCCCTTTTGTACCGCTTTGGCCGCCATAAGTGTGGCAGGGTATGCTCAGACGTGAGTCCCTTGCTCACTTTGCCACTGGAATCAAGCAAGCCGGGCTGAAGACGGCTGTAATGCCAGAAACCGGTCCTCGGAAGCTTGTTTCCGGTCCAAGGAAGACATGGCTTGGCAGTTCGGGCTGGACTGTTCCCATGAGGCACAGGGTCAGACTGATTTGCATATAGCCATGTCTGAACTGGGGTGGCAGAGTGGGCTAAAGAACGGTGATGGATCAAACCCAGATCTTTTGACTGGGTGTGAGTGTTTGATTGGTTCAGATGCTCTGTCCATCACCACCCCCTTTTGTACCGCTTTGGCCGACATAAGTGTGGCAGGGTATGCTCAGACGTGAGTCCCTTGCTCACTTTGCCACCGGAATCAAGCAAGCCGGGCTGAAGACGGCTGTAATGTCAGAAACCGGTCCTCCGAATCTTGTTTGCGGCCCAGGGAAGGCATGGCTTGGCAGTTCGGTCTGGACTGTTCCCATGAGGCACAGGGTCAGACTGATTTGCATATAGCCATGTCTAAACTGGGGTGGCAGAGTGGGCTAAAGAACGGTGATGGATCAAACCCAGATCTTTTGACTGGGTGTGAGTGTTTGATTGGTTCAGATGCTCTGTCCATCACCACCCCCTTTTGTACCGCTTTGGCCGCCATAAGTGTGGCAGGGTATGCTCAGACGTGAGTCCCTTGCTCACTTTGCCACTGGAATCAAGCAAGCCGGGCTGAAGACGGCTGTAATGCCAGAAACCGGTCCTCCGAATCTTGTTTCCGGCCCAGGGAAGGCATGGCTTGGCAGTTCGGCCTGGACTGTTCCCATGAGGCACAGGGTCAGACTGATTTGCATATAGCCATGTCTGAACTGGGGTGGCAGAGTGGGCTATAGAACGGTGATGGATCAAACCCAGATATTTTGACTGGGTGTGAGTGTTTGATTGGTTCAGATGCTCTGTCCATCACCACCCCCTTTTGTACCGCTTTGGCCGCCATAAGTGTGGCAGGGTATGCTCAGACGTGAGTCCCTTGCTCACTTTGCCACTGGAATCAAGCAAGCCGGGCTGAAGACAGCTGTAATGCCAGAAACCGGTCCTCGGAAGCTTGTTTCCGGTCCAGGGAAGGCATGGCTTGGCAGTTCGGGATGGACTGTTCCCATGAGACACAGGGTCAGACTGATTTGCATATAGCCATGTCTGAACTGGGGTGGCAGAGAGGGCTAAAGAACGGTGATGGATCAAACCCTGATCTTTTGACTGGGTGTGAGTGTTTGATTGGTTCAGATGCTCTGTCCATCACCACCCCCTTTTGTACCGCTTTGGCCGCCATAAGTGTGGCAGGGTATGCTCAGACGTGAGTCCCTTGCTCACTTTGCCACTGGAATCAAGCAAGCCGGGCTGAAGACGGCTGTAATGCCAGAAACCGGTCCTCGGAAGCTTGTTTCCGGCCCAGGGAAGACATGGCTTGGCAGTTCGGTCTGGACTGTTCCCATGAGGCACAGGGTCAGACTGATTTGCATATAGCCATGTCTGAACTGGGGTGGCAGAGTGGGCTAAAGAACGGTGATGGATCAAACCCAGATCTTTTGACTGGGTGTGAGTGTTTGATTGGTTCAGATGCTCTGTCCATCACCACCCCCTTTTGTACCGCTTTGGCCGCCATAAGTGTGGCAGGGTATGCTCAGACGTGAGTCCCTTGCTCACTTTGCCACTGGAATCAAGCAAGCCGGGCTGAAGACGGCTGTAATGCCAGAAACCGGTCCTCGGAAGCTTGTTTCCGGCCCAGGGAAGACATGGCTTGGCAGTTCGGTCTGGACTGTTCCCATGAGGCACAGGGTCAGACTGATTTGCATATAGCCATGTCTGAACTGGGGTGGCAGAGTGGGCTAAAGAACGGTGATGGATCAAACCCAGATATTTTGACTGGCTGTGAGTGTTTGATTGGTTCAGATGCTGTGTCCATCACCACCCCCTTTTGTACCGCTTTGGCCGCCATAAGTGTGGCAGGGTATGCTCAGACGTGAGTCCCTTGCTCACTTTGCCACTGGAATCAAGCAAGCCGGGCTGAAGACGGCTGTAATGCCAGAAACCGGTCCTCTGAAGCTTGTTTCCGGTCCAGGGAAGGCATGGCTTGGCAGTTCGGGCTGGACTGTTCCCATGAAGCACAGGGTCAGACTGATTTGCATATAGCCATGTCTGAACTGGGGTGGCAGAGTGGGATAAAGAACGGTGATGGATCAAACCCAGATCTTTTGACTGGGTGTGAGTGTTTGATTGGTTCAGATGCTCTGTCCATCACCACCCCCTTTTGTACCGCTTTGGCCGCCATAAGTGTGGCAGGGTATGCTCAGACGTGAGTCCCTTGCTCATTTTGCCACTGGAATCAAGCAAGCCGGGCTGAAGACGGCTGTAATGCCAGAAACCGGTCCTCGGAAGCTTGTTTCCGGTCCAGGGAAGGCATGCTTTGGCAGT
This sequence comes from Lissotriton helveticus, assembly GCF_964261635.1. Lineage (NCBI taxonomy): Eukaryota > Metazoa > Chordata > Amphibia > Caudata > Salamandridae > Lissotriton > Lissotriton helveticus. The sequence goes on from NC_136068.1 coordinate 1,796,527,492, forward strand.
TCGGGCTGGACTGTTCCCATGAGGCACAGGGTCAGACTGATTTGCATATATCCATGTCTGAACTGGGGTGGCAGAGTGGGCTAAAGAACGGTGATGGATCAAACCCAGATCTTTTGACTGGGTGTGAGTGTTTGATTGGTTCAGATGCTCTGTCCATCACCACCCCCTTTTGTACCGCTTTGGCCGCCATAAGTGTGGCAGGGTATGCTCAGACGTGAGTCCCTTGCTCACTTTGCCACTGGAATCAAGCAAGCCGGGCTGAAGACGGCTGTAATGCCAGAAACTGGTCCTCGGAAGCTTGTTTCCGGTCCAGGGAAAGCATGGCTTGGCAGTTCGGGCTGGACTGTTCCGATGATGCACAGGACTGATTTGCATATAGCCATGTCTGAACTGGGGTGGCAGAGTGGGCTAAAGAACGGTGATGGATCAAACCCAGATCTTTTGACTGGGTGTGAGTGTTTGATTGGTTCAGATGCTCTGTCCATCAACACCCCCTTTTGTACAGTTTTGGCCGCCATAAGTGTGGCAGGGTATGTTCAGACGTGAGTCCCTTGCTCACTTTGCCACTGGAATCAAGCAAGCCGGGCTGAAGACGGCTGTAATGCCAGAAACCGGTCCTCAGAAGCTTGTTTCCGGTCCAAGGAAGGCATGGCTTGGCAGTTCGGTCTGGACTGTTCCCATGAGGCACAGGGTCAGACTGATTTGCATATAGCCATGTCTGAACTGGGGTGGCAGAGTGGGCTAAAGAACGGTGATGGATCAAACCCAGAACTTTTGACTGGGTGTGAGCGTTTGATTGGTTCAGATGCTCTGTCCATCACCACCCCCTTTTGTACCGCTTTGGCCGCCATAAGTGTGGCAGGGTATGTTCAGACGTGAGTCCCTTGCTCACTTTGCCACTGGAATCAAGCAAGCCGGGCTGAAGACGGCTGTAATGCCAGAAACCGGTCCTCAGAAGCTTGTTTCCGGTCCAAGGAAGGCATGGCTTGGCAGTTCGGGCTGGACTGTTCCCATGAGGCACAGGGTCAGACTGATTTGCATATAGCCATGTCTGAACTGGGGTGGCAGAGTGGGCTAAAGAACGGTGATGGATCAAACCCAGATCTTTTGACTGGGTGTGAGGGTTTGATTGGTTCAGATGCTCTGTCCATCACCACCCCCTTTTGTACCGCTTTGGCCGCCATAAGTGTGGCAGGGTATGCTCAGACGTGAGTCCCTTGCTTACTTTGCCACTGGAATCAAGCAAGCCGGGCTGAAGACGGCTGTAATGCCAGAAACCGGTCCTCGGAAGCTTTTTTCCGGTCCAGGGAAGGCATGGCTTGGCAGTTCGGGCTGGACTGTTCCGATGAGGCACAGGGTTAGACTGATTTGCATATAGCCATGTCTGAACTGGGGTGGCAGAGTGGGCTAAAGAACGGTGATGGATCAAACCCAGATCTTTTGACTGGGTGTGAGTGTTTGATTGGTTCAGATGCTCTGCCCATCGCCACCCCCTTTTGTACCGCTTTGGCCGCCATAAGTGTGGCAGGGTATGCTCAGACGTGAGTCCCTTGCTCACTTTGCCACTGGAATCAAGCAAGCCGGGCTGAAGACGGCTGTAATGCCAGAAACCGGTCCTCGGAAGCTTGTTTCCGGTCCAGGGAAGGCATGCTTTGGCAGTTCGGGCTGGACTGTTCCCATGAGGCACAGGGTCAGACTGATTTGCATATAGCCATGTCTGAACTGGGGTGGCAGAGTGGGCTAAAGAACGGTGATGGATCAAACCCAGATCTTTTGACTGGGTGTGAGTGTTTGATTGGTTCAGATGCTCTGTCCATCACCACCCCCTTTTGTACTGCTTTGGCCGACATAAGTGTGGCAGGGTATGCTCAGACGTGAGTCCATTGCTCACTTTGCCACTGGAATCAAGCAAGACGGCTGTAATGCCAGAAACCGGTCCTCAGAAGCTTGTTTCCGGTCCAGGGAAGGCATGGCTTGGCAGTTCGGGCTGGACTGTTCCCATGAGGCACAGGGTTAGACTGATTTGCATATAGCCATGTCTGAACTGGGGTGGCAGAGTGGGCTAAAGAACGGTGATGGATCAAACCCAGATCTTTTGACTGGGTGTGAGTGTTTGATTGGTTCAGATGCTCTGTCCATCACCACCCCCTTTTGTACCGCTTTGGCCACCATAAGTGTGGCAGGGTATGCTCAGACGTGAGTCCCTTGCTCACTTTGCCACTGGAATCAAGCAAGCCGGGCTGAAGACGGCTGTAATGCCAGAAACGGTGCGCGGAAGCTTGTTTCCGGTCCAGGGAAGGCATGGCTTGGCAGTTCGGGCTGGACTGTTCCCATGAGGCACAAGGTCAGACTGATTTGCATACAGCCATGTCTGAACTGGTGTGGCAAAGTGGGCTAAAGAACGGTGATGGATCGAACCCAGATCTTTTGACTGGGTGTGAGTGTTTGATTGGTTCAGATGCTCTGTCCATCACCACCCCCTTTTGTACCGCTTTGGCCGCCATAAGTGATGCAGGGTATGCTCAGACGTGAGTCCCTTGCTCACTTTGCCACTGGAATCAGGCAAGCCGGGCTGAAGACGGCTGTAATGCCAGAAACCGGTCCTCGGAAGCTTGTTTCCGGTCCAGGGAAGGCGTGGCTTGGCAGTTCGGGCTGGACTGTTCCGATGAGGCACAGGGTCAGACTGATTTGCATATAGCCATGTCTGAACTGGGGTGGCAGAGTGGGCTAAAGAACGGTGATGGATCAAACCCAGATCTTTTGACTGGGTGTGAGTGTTTGATTGGTTCAGATGCCCTGTCCATCACCACCCCCTTTTATACCGCTTTGGCTGCCATAAGTGTGGCAGGGTATGCTCAGACGTGAGTCCCTTGCTCACTTTGCCACTGGAATCAAGCAAGCCGGGCTGAAGACGGCTGTAATGCCAGAAACCGGTCCTCGGAAGCTTGTTTCCGGTCCAGGGAAGGCACGGCTTGGTAGTTTGGGCTGGACTGTTCCCATGAGGCACAGGGTCAGACTGATTTGCATATAGCCATGTCTGAACTGGGGTGGCAGAGTGGGCTAAAGAACGGTGATGGATCAAACCCAGATCTTTTGACTGGGTGTGAGTGTTTGATTGGTTCAGATGCTCTGTCCATCACTACCCCCTTTTGTACCGCTTTGGCCGCCATAAGTGTGGCAGGGTATGCTCAGACGTGAGTCCCTTGCTCACTTTGCCACTGGAATCAAGCAAGCCGGGCTGAACACGGCTGTAATGCCAGAAACCGGTCCTCGGAAGCTTGTTTCCGGTCCAGGGAAGGCATGCTTTGGCTGTTCGGGCTGGACTGTTCCCATGAGGCACAGGGTCAGAATGATTTGCATATAGCCATGTCTGAACTGGGGTGGCAGAGTGGGCTAAAGAACGGTGATGGATCAAACCCAGATCTTTTGACTGGGTGTGAGTGTTTGATTGGTTCAGATGCTCTGTCCATCACCACCCCCTTTTGTACCGCTTTGGCCGCCATAAGTGTGGCAGGGTATGCTCAGACGTGAGTCCCTTGCTCACTTTGCCACTGGAATCAAGCAAGCCGGGCTGAAGACGGCTGTAATTCCAGAAACCGGTCCTCGGAAGCTTGTTTCCGGTCCAAGGAAGGCATGGCTTGGCAGTTCGGGCTGGACTGTTCCCATGAGGCACAGGGTCAGACTGATTTGCATATAGCCATGTCTGAACTGGGGTGGCAGAGTGGGCTAAACAACGGTGATGGATCAAACCCTGATCTTTTGACTGGGTGTGAGTGTTTGATTGGTTCAGATGCTCTGTCCATCACCACCCCCTTTTGTACCGCTTAGGCCGCCATAAGTGTGGCAGGGTATGCTCAGACGTGAGTCCCTTGCTCGCTTTGCCACTGGAATCAAGCAAGCCGGGCTGAAGACGGCTGTAATGCCAGAAACCGGTCCTCGGAAGCTTGTTTCCGGTCCAGGGAAGGCATGGCTTGGAAGTTCGGGCTGGACTGTTCCGATGAGGCACAGGGTTAGACTGATTTGCATATAGCCATGTCTGAACTGGGGTGGCAGAGTGGGCTAAAGAACGGTGATGGTCAAACCCAGATCTTTTGACTGGGTGTGAGTGTTTGATTGGTTCAGATGCTCTGTCCATCACCACCCCCTTTTGTACAGTTTTGGCCGCCATAAGTGTGGCAGGGTATGCTCAGACGTGAGTCCCTTGCTCACTTTCCCACTGGAATCAAGAAAGCCGGGCTGAAGACGGCTGTAATGCCAGAAACCGGTCCTCGGAAGCTTGTTTCCGGTCCAGGGAAGGCATGGCTTGGCAGTTCGGGCTGGACTGTTCCCATGAGGCACAGGGTCAGACTGATTTGCATATAGCCATGTCTGAACTGGGGTGGCAGAGTGGGCTAAAGAACGGTGATGGATCAAACCCAGAACTTTTGACTGGGTGTGAGCGTTTGATTGGTTCAGATGCTCTGTCCATCACCACCCCCTTTTGTACCGCTTTGGCCGCCATAAGTGTGGCAGGGTATGTTCAGACGTGAGTCCCTTGCTCACTTTGCCACTGGAATCAAGCAAGCCGGGCTGAAGACGGTTGTAATGCCAGAAACCGGTCCTCGGAAGCTTGTTTCCGGTCCAGGGAAGGCATGGCTTGGCAGTTCGGGCTGGACTGTACCGATGAGGCACAGGGTTAGACTGATTTGCATATAGCCATGTCTGAACTGGGGTAGCAGAGTGGGCTAAAGAACGGTGATGGATCAAACCCAGATCTTTTGACTGGGTGTGAGTGTTTGATTGGTTCAGATGCTCTGTCCATCACCACCCCCTTTTGTACAGCATTGGCCGCCATAAGTGTGGCAGGGTATGCTCAGACGTGAGTCCCTTGCTCACTTTGCCACTGGAATCAAGCAAGCCGGGCTGAAGATGGCTGTAATGCCAGAAACCGGTCCTCGGAAGCTTGTTTCAGGCCCAGGGAAGACATGGCTTGGCAGTTCGGTCTGGACTGTTCCCATGAGGCACAGGGTCAGACTGATTTGCATATAGCCATGTCTGAACTGGGGTGGCAGAGTAGGCTAAAGAACGGTGATGGATCAAACCCAGATATTTTGACTGGGTGTGAGTGTTTGATTGGTTCAGATGCTCTGTCCATCACCACCCCCTTTTGTACCGCTTTGGCCGCCATAAGTGTGGCAGTGTATGCTCAGACGTGAGTCCCTTGCTCACTTTGCCACTGGAATCAAGCAAGCCGGGCTGAAGACGGCTGTAATGCCAGAAACCGGTCCTCAGAAGCTTGTTTCCGGTCCAGGGAAGGCATGGCTTGGCAGTTCGGACTGGACTGTTCCCATGAGGCACAGGGTCAGACTGATTTGCATATAGCCATGTCTGAACTGGGGTGGCAGAGTGGGATAAAGAACGGTGATGGATCAAACCCAGATCTTTTGACTGGGTGTGAGTGTTTGATTGGTTCAGATGCTCTGTCCATCACCACCCCCTTTTGTACCGCTTTGGCCGCCATAAGTGTGGCAGGGTATGCTCAGACGTGAGTCCCTTGCTCACTTTGCCACTGGAATCAAGCAAGCCGGGCTGAAGACGGCTGTAATGCCAGAAACCTGTCCTCGGAAGCTTGTTTCCGGTCCAAGGAAGACATGGCTTGGCAGTTCGGGCTGGACTGTTCCCATGAGGCACAGGGTCAGACTGATTTGCATATAGCCATGTCTGAACTGGGGTGGCAGAGTGGGCTAAAGAACAGTGATGGATCAAACCCAGATCTTTTGACTGGGTGTGAGTGTTTGATTGGTTCAGATGCTCTGTCCATCACCACCCCCTTTTGTACCGCTTTGGCCGCCATAAGTGTGGCAGGGTATGCTCAGACGTGAGTCCCTTGCTCACTTTGCCACTGGAATCAAGCAAGCCGGGCTGAAGACGGCTGTAATGCAAGAAACCGGTCCTCGGAATCTTGTTTCCGGCCCAGGGAAGGCATGGCTTGGCAGTTCGGTCTGGACTGTTCCCATGAGGCACAGGATCAGACTGATTTGCATATAGCCATGTCTGAACTGGGGTGGCAGAGTGGGCTAAAGAACGGTGATGGATCAAACCCAGATATTTTGACTGGGTGTGAGTGTTTGATTGGTTCAGATGCTCTGTCCATCACCACCCCCTTTTGTACCGCTTTGGCCGCCATAAATGTGGCAGGGTATGCTCAGACGTGAGTCCCTTAATCACCTTGCCACTGGAATCAAGCAAGCCGGGCTGAAGACGGCTGTAATGCCAGAAACCTGTCCGCGGAAGCTTGTTTCCGGTCCAGGGAAGGCATGGCTTGGCAGTTCGGGCTGGACTGTTCCCAATAGGCACAGGGTCAGACTGATTTGCATATAGCCATGTCTGAACTGGGGTGGCAGAGTGGGCTAAAGAACGGTAATGGATCAAACCCAGAACTTTTGACTGGGTGTGAGTGTTTGATTGGGTCAGATGCTCTGTCCATCACCACCCCCTTTTGTACCGCTTTGGCCGCCATAAGTGTGGCAGGGTATGCTCAGACGTGAGTCCCTTGCTCACTTTGCCACTGGAATCAAGCAAGCCGGGCTGAAGACGGCTGTAATGCCAGAAACCGGTCCTCGGAAGCTTGTTTCCGGTCCAAGGAAGGCATGGCTTGGCAGTTCGGGCTGGACTGTTCCCATGAGGCACAGGGTCAGACTGATTTGCATATAGCCATGTCTGAACTGGGGTGGCAGAGTGGGCTAAAGAACGGTGATGGATCAAACCCAGAACTATTGACTGGGTGTGAGTGTTTGATTGGGTCAGATGCTCTGTCCATCACCACCCCCTTTTGTACCGCTTTGGCCGCCATAAGTGTGGCAGGGTATGCTCAGACGTGAGTCCCTTGCTCACTTTGCCACTGGAATCAAGCAAGCCGGGCTGAAGACGGCTGTAATGCCAGAAACCGGTCCTCGGAAGCTTGTTTCCGGTCCAAGGAAGGCATGGCTTGGCAGTTCGGCTGGACTGTTCCCATGAGGCACAGGGTCAGACTGATTTGCATATAGCCATGTCTGAACTGGGGTGGCAGAGTGGGCTAAAGAACGGTGATGGATCAAACCCAGATCTTTTGACTGGGTGTGAGTGTTTGATTGGTTCAGATGCTCTGTCCATCACCACCCCCTTTTGTACCGCTTTGGCCGCCATAAGTGTGGCAGGGTATGTTCAGACGTGAGTCCCTTGCTCACTTTGCCACTGGAATCAAGCAAGCCGGGCTGAAGACGGCTGTAATGCCAGAAACCGGTCCTCGGAAGCTTGTTTCCGGTCCAGGGAAGGCATGGCTTGGCAGTTCGGGCTGGACTGTTCCGATGAGGCACAGGGTTAGACTGATTTGCATATAGCCATGTTTGAACTGGGTTGGCAGAGTGGGCTAAAGAACGGTGATGGATCAAACCCAGATCTTTTGACTGGGTGTGAGTGTTTGATTGGTTCAGATGCTCTGTCTATCACCACCCCCTTTTGTACCGCTTTGGCCACCATAAGTGTGGCAGGGTATGCTCAGACGTGAGTCCCTTGCTCACTTTGCCACTGGAATCAAGCAAGCCGGGCTGAAGACGGCTGTAATGCCAGAAACCGGTCCTCGGAAGCTTGTTTCCGGTCCAGGGAAGGCATGGCTTGGCAGTTCGGGCTGGACTGTTCCGATGAGGCACAGGGTTAGACTGATTTGCATATAGCCATGTCTGAACTGGGGTGGCAGAGTGGGCTAAAGAACGGTGATGGATCAAACCCAGATCTTTTGACTGCGTGTGAGTGTTTGATTGGTTCAGATGCTCTGTCCATCACCACCCCCTTTTGTACAGTTTTGGCCGCCATAAGTGTGGCAGGGTATGCTCAGATGTGAGTCCCTTGCTCACTTTGCCACTGGAATCAAGAAAGCCGGGCTGAAGACGGCTGTAATGCCAGAAACCGGTCCTCGGAAGCTTGTTTCCGGTCCAGGGAAGGCATGGCTTGGCAGTTCGGGCTGGACTGTTCCCATGAGGCACAGGGTCAGACTGATTTGCATATAGCCATGTCTGAACTGGGGTGGCAGAGTGGGCTAAAGAACGGTGATGGATCAAACCCAGAACTTTTGACTGGGTGTGAGCGTTTGATTGGTTCAGATGCTCTGTCCATCACCACCCCCTTTTGTACCGCTTTGGCCGCCATAAGTGTGGCAGGTTATGTTGAGACGTGAGTCCCTTGCTCACTTTGCCACTGGAATCAAGCAAGCCGGGCTGAAGACGGCTGTAATGCCAGAAACCGGTCCCCGGAAGCTTGTTTCCGGTCCAAGGAAGGCATGGCTTGGCAGTTCGGGCTGGACTGTTCCCATGAGGCACAGGGTCAGACTGATTTGCATATAGCCATGTCTGAACTGGGGTGGCAGAGTGGGCTAAAGAACGGTGATGGATCAAACCCAGATCTTTTGACTGGGTGTGAGGGTTTGATTGGTTCATATGCTCTGTCCATCACCACCCCCTTTTGTACCGCTTTGGCCGCCATAAGTGTGGCAGGGTATGCTCAGACGTGAGTCCCTTGCTTACTTTGCCACTGGAATCAAGCAAGGCGGGCTGAAGACGGCTGTAATGCCAGAAACCGGTCCTCGGAAGCTTGTTTCCGGTCCAGGGAAGGCATGGCTTGGCAGTTCGGGCTGGACTGTTCCGATGAGGCACAGGGTTAGACTGATTTGCATATAGCCATGTCTGAACTTGGGTGGCAGAGTGGGCTAAAGAACGGTGATGGATCAAACCCAGATATTTTGACTGGGTGTGAGTGTTTGATTGGTTCAGATGCTCTGTCCATCACCACCCCCTTTTGTACCGCTTTGGCCGCCATAGGTGTGGCAGGGTATGCTCAGACGTGAGTCTCTTGCTCACTTTGCCACTGGAATCAAGCAAGCCGGGCTGAAGACGGCTGTAATGCCAGAAACCGGTCCTCGGAAGCTTGTTTCAGGCCCAGGGAAGACGTGGCTTGGCAGTTCGGTCTGGACTGTTCCCATGAGGCACAGGGTCAGACTGATTTGCATATAGCCATGTCTGAACTGGGGTTGCAGAGTGGGCTAAAGAACGGTGATGGATCAAACCCAGATATTTTGACTGGGTGTGAGTGTTTGATTGGTTCAGATGCTCTATCCATCACCACCCCCTTTTGTACCGCTTTGGCCGCCATAAGTGTGGCAGGGTATGCTCAGACGTGAGTCCCTTGCTCACTTTGGCACTGGAATCAAGCAAGCCGGGCTGAAGACGGCTGTAATGCCAGAAACCGGTCCTCGGAAGCTTGTTTCCGGTCCAGGGAAGGCATGGCTTGGCAGTTCGGGCTGGACTGTTCCCATGAGGCACAGGGTCAGACTGACTCCCTCAGGCTCCTTAGGCAAGAAGTGAGGAGGATGGAGAGGCTTTGGCACTCTAGCTGGGACCTCAAGAATAAAGAGGCTCACAAACTCCTTATCAGGAAATATAAGGCCGAGATCGTGCAGGCTAAACAGGATTACTTTGTAACCTTGACATCCTCGCTTTCCTCACCGAAGGAGCTTTTCAAAATTGTTGACTCCCTTGTCAATCTACAAGCCCCTGACCCCGTCGTACCGTTGCAGGATTTATGCGATAGGATTGCCTCTTTTTTCCACACTAAGATAGAGGACATCCACCTAGCTCTTGAAAAACAAAGAGCCTGTATTAGTGTGCCTACTGCCATGGCCGAGATAAATATGCTAGCCACCGACCCCTTTTCATTGGGCACCCTGGACTCCTTTCCACCTCTTACTCTGAAGGATCTTGAAATCTTGACTAATAAGATCAAATCTGGTTCCCCCATGGATACTTGCCCACTGAAAATCATCAAGCAGTGTAGGGAGACCCTTTTACCACCGCTGCTAGAAATAATGAATCTAGCTATAAGAAATGGTGTCTTCCCTTTGGAGTGGAAGAAGGCAGTGGTAAAACCACTGCTAAAGAAGGCCTCCCTCGACCCGGAGGTCTTAAAAAACTTCCGTCCAATCTCGCTGCTTCCCGCTCCGGCAAAGATGCTTGAGGCACATCTGAACAAGCATCTTGCGGTTTTTGTGGAATGCTCGGGCTGCTTGGACTCTTCCCAGCACGGTTTCAGGAGGGAACATAGCACCGAGTCAGCCCTCACCATTGTGCTCGATAACATCCGTAGGACAGTGGAGGGGGGCCAGACCACCCTCCTGGTCCTTTTGGATCTGACTGCGGCCTTCGACACCCTCTCCCCCTCAGTACTTACATCTCGTCTGAGGGACGTGGGGTTGGGGGGGGCAGCTTTAGATCTACTGACCTCCTTCCTTGCTGGGAGGGAGCAAAGAGTCAAACTGGGTGAGTTTCTATCTCCATCCCGACCTGTGCTATGTGGGGTCCCTCAAGGGTCGGCCCTTAGTCCAACCCTGTTCAATATCTATGTGACCCCACTGGCCAGACTTATAAGATCTTTCGGGATGGAGGTAGTCTCCTATGCGGACGACACCCAGATCCTCGTCTCTCTCTCCCATTCAGACGTGCAGACCGCCTCCAAGTTTAGATCTTGTATGGAGGCGGTTGGTCACTGGATGATTCAGAACTCTCTTAAACTGAATGGGGAGAAAACTGAGGTGATGGTGTTCGGAGGGAACAACAACATCTGGTCAGCCAGCTGGTGGCCCAACTCGCTTGGAGCTTGCCCTTCCCCCACAACATCTGCCAAGAATCTGGGGGTGATGATAGACCCAGTCCTGGACATGAATGGACAGGTGAGCAGAACCATCTCCACCTGTTGGGGCCTAATTCACACCCTGCGAAGGATTAGGAAATATCTTTCGTTACAATCCAGAAAACAGGTAGCTGTGGCATTAATAGGCTCACGGTTAGACTACTGTAATGCGCTGTACGCGGGGCTAAAAAAGAGCCTCCTGCAGCGCTTACAGGTGGTTCAAAATGCCACAGCAAGATTTGTTTTGGATGCTCCCAGACGTACCTCGGCTACGTTAGCCAGGAAAACACTGCACTGGCTTCCGGTAGAATACCGAGTACGGTTCAAGGTCCTGTGTATGACATATAAAGTCATCACAAAAAACAGTGACTCGGGAGTAAGCTCCATCATTTCCAACTACATCCCTGGAAGGAACTTGCGTTCCTCCGGGAAATTGCTTCTGTCAGCCCCTCGCATAAGAAGAGCCAAATGGGGTGGTAGGGCCTTTTCCACCCTTGCCCCTAAATGGTGGAACGAACTCCCTTTGGATCTTAGGTCCTTGCCCACGTTACAGGCATTTCGTGGTGCACTTAAAACTCGCCTCTTCCTGCAAGCCTATGTGTAATGGATGAATGGTTCTACTTTCTGATTTTATGGTTAGGCGCCTTGATACCTCCGGGTTATTGTTTTGCGCGTTATAAATTATTTTCAATCAATCAATCAATTTGCATATAGCCATGTCTGAACTGGGGTGGCAGAGTGGGATAAAGAACGGTGATGGATCAAACCCAGATGTTTTGACTGGGTGTGCGTGTTTGATTGGTTCAGATGCTCTGTCCATCACCACCCCCTTTTGTACCGCTTTGGCCGCCATAAGTGTGGCAGGGTATGCTCAGACGTGAGTCCCTTGCTCACTTTGCCACTGGAATCAAGCAAGCCGGGCTGAAGACGGCTGTAATGCCAGAAACCGGTTCTCGGAAGCTTGTTTCCGGTCCAGGGAAGGCATGGCTTGGCAGTTCGGGCTGCACTGTTCCGATGAGGCACAGGGTTAGACTGATTTGCATATAGCCATGTCTGAACTGGGGTGGCAGAGTGGGCTAAAGAACGGTGATGGATCAAACCCAGATCTTTTGACTGGGTGTGAGTGTTTGATTGGTTCAGATGCTCTGTCCATCACCACACCCCTTTTGTACCGCTTTGGCCGCCATAAGTGTGGCAGGGTATGCTCAGACGTGAGTCCCTTGCTCACTTTGCCACTGGAATCAAGCAAGCCGGGCTGAAGACGGCTGTAATGCCAGAAACCGGTCCTCGGAAGCTTGTTTCCGGTCCAGGGAAGGCATGGCTTGGCAGTTCGGGCTGGACTGTTCCCATGAGGCACAGGGTTAGACTGATTTGCATATAGCCATGTCTGAACTGGGGTGGCAGAGTGGGCTAAAGAACGGTGATGGATAAAACCCAGATCTTTTGACTGGGTGCGAGTGTTTGATTGGTTCAGATGCTCTGTCCATCACCACCCCCTTTTGTACCGCTTTGGCCGCCATAAGTGTGGCAGGGTATGCTCAGACGTGAGTCCCTTGCTCACTTTGCCACTGGAATCAAGCAAGCCGGGCTGAAGACGGCTGTAATGCCAGAAACCGGTCCTCGGAATCTTGTTTCCGGCCCAGGGAAGGCATGGCTTGGCAGTTCGGTCTGGACTGTTCCCATGAGGCACAGGATCAGACTGATTTGCATATAGCCATGTCTGAACTGGGGTGGCAGAGTGGGCTAAAGAACGGTGATGGATCAAACCCAGATATTTTGACTGGGTGTGAGTGTTTGATTGGTTCAGATGCTCTGTCCATCACCACCCCCTTTTGTACCGCTTTGGCCGCCATAAGTGTGGCAGGGTATGCTCAGACGTGAGTCCCTTAATCACCTTGCCACTGGAATCAAGCAAGCCGGGCTGAAGACGGCTGTAATGCCAGAAACCTGTCCGCGGAAGCTTGTTTCCGGTCCAGGGAAGGCATGGCTTGGCAGTTCGGGCTGGACTGTTCCCATGAGGCACAGGGTCAGACTGATTTGCATATAGCCATGTCTGAACTGGGGTGGCAGAGTGGGCTAAAGAACGGTAATGGATCAAACCCAGAACTTTTGACTGGGTGTGAGTGTTTGATTGGGTCAGATGCTCTGTCCATCACCACCCCCTTTTGTACCGCTTTGGCCGCCATAAGTGTGGCAGGGTATGCTCAGACCTGAGTCCCTTGCTCACTTTGCCACTGGAATCAAGCAAGCCGGGCTGAAGACGGCTGTAGATGCCAGAAACCAGTCCTCGGAAGCTTGTTTCCGGTCCAAGGAAGGCATGGCTTGGCAGTTCGGGCTGGACTGTTCCCATGAGGCACAGGGTCAGACTGATTTGCATATAGCCATGTCTGAACTGGGGTGGCAGAGTGGGCTAAAGAACGGTGATGGATCAAACCCAGAACTTTTGACTGGGTGTGAGTGTTTGATTGGGTCAGATGCTCTGTCCATCACCACCCCCTTTTGTACCGCTTTGGCCGCCATAAGTATGGCAGGGTATGTTCAGACGTGAGTCCCTTGCTCACTTTGCCACTGGAATCAAGCAAGCCGGGCTGAAGACGGCTGTAATGCCAGAAACCGGTCCTCGGAAGCTTGTTTCCGGTCCAGGGAAGGCATGGCTTGGCAGTTCGGGCTGGACTGTTCCGATGAGGCACAGGGTTAGACTGATTTGCATATAGCCATGTTTGAACTGGGTTGGCAGAGTGGGCTAAAGAACGGTGATGGATCAAACCCAGATCTTTTGACTGGGTGTGAGTGTTTGATTGGTTCAGATGCTCTGTCTATCACCACCCCCTTTTGTACCGCTTTGGCCGCCATAAGTGTGGCAGGGTATGCTCAGACGGGAGTCCCTTGCTCACTTTGCCACTGGAATCAAGCAAGCCGGGCTGAAGACGGCTGTAATGCCAGAAACCGGTCCTCGGAAGCTTGTTTCCGGTCCAGGGAAGGCATGGCTTGGCAGTTCGGGCTGGACTGTTCCGGTGAGGCACAGGGTTAGACTGATTTGCATATAGCCATGTCTGAACGGGGGTGGCAGAGTGGGCTAAAGAACGGTGATGGATCAAACCCAGATCTTTTGACTGGGTGTGAGTGTTTGATTGGTTCAGATGCTCTGTCCATCACCACCCCCTTTTGTACAGTTTTGGCCGCCATAAGTGTGGCAGGGTATGCTCAGATGTGAGTCCCTTGCTCACTTTGCCACTGGAATCAAGAAAGCCGGGCTGAAGACGGCTGTAATGCCAGAAACCGGTCCTCGGAAGCTTGTTTCCGGTCCAGGGAAGGCATGGCTTGGCAGTTCGGGCTGGACTGTTCCCATGAGGCACAGGGTCAGACTGATTTGCATATAGCCATGTCTGAACTGGGGTGGCAGAGTGGGCTAAAGAACGGTGATGGATCAAACCCAGAACTTTTGACTGGGTGTGAGCGTTTGATTGGTTCAGATGTTCTGTCCATCTCCACCCCCTTTTGTACCGCTTTGGCCGCCATAAGTGTGGCAGGGTATGTTCAGACGTGAGTCCCTTGCTCACTTTGCCACTGGAATCAAGCAAGCCGGGCTGAAGACGGCTGTAATGCCAGAAACCGGTCCCCGGAAGCTTGTTTCCGGTCCAAGGAAGGCATGGCTCGGCAGTTCGGGCTGGACTGTTCCCATGAGGCACAGGGTCAGACTGATTTGCATATAGCCATGTCTGAACTGGGGTGGCAGAGTGGGCTAAAGAACGGTGATGGATCAAACCCAGATCTTTTGACTGGGTGTGAGGGTTTGATTGGTTCAGATGCTCTGTCCATCACCACCCCCTTTTGTACCGCTTTGGCCGCCATAAGTGTGGCAGGGTATGCTCAGACGTGAGTCCCTTGCTTACTTTGCCACTGGAATCAAGCAAGCCGGGCTGAAGACGGCTGTAATGCCAGAAACCGGTCCTCGGAAGCTTGTTTCCGGTCCAGGGAAGGCATGGCTTGGCAGTTCGGGCTGGACTGTTCCGATGAGGCACAGGGTTAGACTGATTTGCATATAGCCATGTCTGAACTGGGGTGGCAGAGTGGGCTAAAGAACGGTGATGGATCAAACCCAGATCTTTTGACTGGGTGTGAGCGTTTGATTGGTTCAGATGCTCTGTCCATCACCACCCCCTTTTGTACCGCTTTGGCCGCCATAAGTGTGGCAGGGTATGCTCAGACGTGAGTCCCTTGCTCACTTTGCCACTGGAATCAAGCAAGCCGGGCTGAAGACGGCTGTAATGCCAGAAACCGGTCCTCGGAAGCTTGTTTCAGGCCCAGGGAAGACGTGGCTTGGCAGTTCGGTCTGGACTGTTCCCATGAGGCACAGGGTCAGACTGATTTGCATATAGCCATGTCTGAACTGGGATGGCAGAGTGGGCTAAAGAACGGTGATGGATCAAACCCAGATATTTTGACTGGGTGTGAGTGTTTGATTGGTTCAGATGCTCTATCCATCACCACCCCCTTTTGTACCGCTTTGGCCGCCATAAGTGTGGCAGGGTATGCTCAGACGTGAGTCCCTTGCTCACTTTGCCACTGGAATCAAGCAAGCCGGGCTGAAGACGGCTGTAATGCCAGAAACCGGTCCTCGGAAGCTTGTTTCCGGTCCAGGGAAGGCATGGCTTGGCAGTTCGGGCTGGACTGTTCCCATGAGGCACAGGGTCAGACTGACTCCCTCAGGCTCCTTAGGCAAGAAGTGAGGAGGATGGAGAGGCTTTGGCACTCTAGCTGGGACCTCAAGAATAAAGAGGCTCACAAACTCCTTATCAGGAAATATAAGGCCGAGATCGTGCAGGCTAAACAGGATTACTTTGTAACCCTGACATCCTCGCTTTCCTCACCGAAGGAGCTTTTCAAAATTGTTGACTCCCTTGTCAATCTACAAGCCCCTGACCCCATCGTACCTTCGCAGGATTTATGCGATAGGATTGCCTCTTTTTTCCACACTAAGATAGAGGACATCCACCTAGCTCTTGAAAAACAAAGAGCCTGTATTAGTGTGCCTACTGCCATGGCCGAGATAAATATGCTAGCCACCGACCCCTTTTCATTGGGCACCCTGGACTCCTTTCCACCTCTTACTCTGAAGGATCTTGAAATCTTGACTAATAAGATCAAATCTGGTTCCCCCATGGATACTTGCCCACTGAAAATCATCAAGCAGTGTAGGGAGACCCTTTTACCACCGCTGCTAGAAATAATGAATCTAGCTATAAGAAATGGTGTCTTCCCTTTGGAGTGGAAGAAGGCAGTGGTAAAACCACTGCTAAAAAAGGCCTCCCTCGACCCGGAGGTCTTAAAAAACTTCCGTCCAATCTCGCTGCTTCCCGCTCCGGCAAAGATGCTTGAGGCACATCTGAACAAGCATCTTGCGGTTTTTGTGGAATGCTCGAGCTGCTTGGACTCTTCCCAGCACGGTTTCAGGAGGGAACATAGCACCGAGTCGGCCCTCACCATTGTGCTCGATAACATCCGTAGGACAGTGGATGGGGGCCAGACCACCCTCCTGGTCCTTTTGGATCTGACTGCGGCCTTCGACACCCTCTCCCCCTCAGTACTTACATCTCGTCTGAGGGACGTGGGGGTGGGGGGAGCAGCTTTAGATCTACTGACCTCCTTCCTTGCTGGGAGGGAGCAAAGAGTCAAACTGGGTGAGTTTCTATCTCCATCCCGACCTGTGCTATGTGGGGTCCCTCAAGGGTCGGCCCTTAGTCCGACCCTGTTCAATATCTATGTGACCCCACTGGCCAGACTTATAAGATCTTTCGGGATGGAGGTAGTCTCCTATGCTGACGACACCCAGATCCTCGTCTCTCTCTCCCATTCAGACGTGCAGACCGCCTCCAAGTTTAGATCTTGTATGGAGGCGGTTGGTCACTGGATGATTCAGAACTCTCTTAAACTGAATGGGGAGAAGACTGAGGTGATGGTGTTCGGAGGGAACAACAACATCTGGTCAGCCAGCTGGTGGCCCAACTCGCTTGGAGCTTGCCCTTCCCCCACAACATCTGCCAAGAATCTGGGGGTGATGATAGACCCAGTCCTGGACATGAATGGACAGGTGAGCAGAACCATCTCCACCTGTTGGGGCCTAATTCACACCCTGCGAAGGATTAGGAAATATCTTTCGTTACAATCCAGAAAACAGGTAGCTGTGGCATTAATAGGCTCACGGTTAGACTACTGTAATGCGCTGTACGCGGGGCTAAAAAAGAGCCTCCTGCAGCGCTTACAGGTGGTTCAAAATGCCACAGCAAGATTTGTTTTGGATGCTCCCAGACGTACCTCGGCTACGTTAGCCAGGAAAACACTGCACTGGCTTCCGGTAGAATACCGAGTACGGTTCAAGGTCCTGTGTATGACATTTAAAGTCATCACAAAAAACAGTGACTCGGGAGTAAGCTCCATCATTTCCAACTACATCCCTGGAAGGAACTTGCGTTCCTCCGGGAAATTGCTTCTGTCAGCCCCTCGCATAAGAAGAGCCAAATGGGGTGGTAGGGCCTTTTCCACCCTTGCCCCTAAATGGTGGAACGAACTCCCTTTGGATCTTAGGTCCTTGCCCACGTTACAGGCATTTCGTGGTGCACTTAAAACTCGCCTCTTCCTGCAAGCCTATGTGTAATGGATGAATGGTTCTACTTTCTGATTTTATGGTTAGGCGCCTTGATACCTCCGGGTTATTGTTTTGCGCGTTATAAATTATTTTCAATCAATCAATCAATTTGCATATAGCCATGTCTGAACTGGGGTGGCAGAGTGGGATAAAGAACGGTGATGGATCAAACCCAGATCTTTTAACTGGGTGTGCGTGTTTGATTGGTTCAGATGCTCTGTCCATCACCACCCCCTTTTGTACCGCTTTGGCCGCCATAAGTGTGGCAGGGTATGCTCAGACGTGAGTCCCTTGCTCACTTTGCCACTGGAATCAAGCAAGCCGGGCTGAAGACGGCTGTAATGCCAGAAACCGGTTCTCGGAAGCTTGTTTCCGGTCCAGGGAAGGCATGGCTTGGCAGTTCGGGCTGGACTGTTCCGATGAGGCACAGGGTTAGACTGATTTGCATATAGCCATGTCTGAACTGGGGTGGCAGAGTGGGCTAAAGAACGGTGATGGATCAAACCCAGATCTTTTGACTGGGTGTGAGTGTTTGATTGGTTCAGATGCTCTGTCCATCACCACACCCCTTTTGTACCGCTTTGGCCGCCATAAGTGTGGCAGGGTATGCTCAGACGTGAGTCCCTTGCTCACTTTGCCACTGGAATCAAGCAAGCCGGGCTGAAGACAGCTGTAATGCCAGAAACCGGTACTCAGAAGCTTGTTTCCGGTCCAGGGAAGGCATGCTTTGGCAGTTCGGGCTGGACTGTTCCCATGAGGCACAGGGTCAGACTGATTTGCATATAGCCACGTCTGAACTGGGGTGGCAGAGTGGGCTAAAGAACGGTGATGGATCAAACCCAGATCTTTTGACTGGGTGTGAGTGTTTGATTGGTTCAGATGCTCTGTCCATCACCACCCCCTTTTGTACCGCTTTGGCCGCCATAAGTGTGGCAGGGTATGCTCAGACGTGAGTCCCTTGCTCACTTTGCCACTGGAATCAAGCAAGCCGGGCTGAAGACGGTTGTAATGCCAGAAACCGGTCCTCGGAAGCTTGTTTCCGGTCCAGGGAAAGCATGGCTTGGCAGTTCGGGCTGGACTGTTCCCATGAGGCACAGGGTCAGACTGATTTGCATATAGCCATGTCTGAACTGGGGTGGCAGAGTGGGCTAAAGAACGGTGATGGATCAAACCCAGATCTTTTGACTGGGTGTGAGTGTTTGATTGGTTCAGATGCTCTGTCCATCACCACCCCCTTTTGTACCGCTTTGGCCGCCATAAGTGTGGCAGGGTATGCTCAGACGTGAGTCCCTTGCTCACTTTGCCACTGGAATCAAGCAAGCCGGGCTGAAGACGGCTGTAATGCCAGAAACCGGTCCTCGGA
The DNA here is from genome assembly GCF_964261635.1 of Lissotriton helveticus. Lineage (NCBI taxonomy): Eukaryota > Metazoa > Chordata > Amphibia > Caudata > Salamandridae > Lissotriton > Lissotriton helveticus. The sequence goes on from NC_136068.1 coordinate 1,796,546,196, forward strand.
AGCTTGTTTCCGGTCCAAGGAAGACATGGCTTGGCAGTTCGGGCTGGACGGTTCCCATGAGGCACAGGGTCAGACTGATTTGCATATAGCCATGTCTGAACTGGGGTGGCAGAGTGAGCTAAAGAACGGTGATGGATCAAACCCAGATCTTTTGACTGGGTGTGAGTGTTTGATTGGTTCAGATGCTCTGTCCATCACCACCCCCTTTTGTACCGCTTTAGCCGCCATAAGTGTGGCAGGGTATGCTCAGACGTGAGTCCCTTGCTCACTTTGCCATTGGAATCAAGCAAGCCGGGCTGAAGATGGCTGTAATGCCAGAAACCGGTCCTCGGAAGCTTGTTTCCGGTCCAGGGAAGGCATGGCTTGGCAGTTCGGGCTGGACTGTTCCCATGAGGCACAGGGTCAGACTGATTTGCATATAGCAATGTCTGAACTGGGGTGGCAGAGTGAGCTAAAGAACGGTGATGGATCAAACCCAGATCTTTTGACTGGGTGTGAGTGTTTGATTGGTTCAGATGCTCTGTCCATCACCACCCCCTTTTGTACCGCTTTGGCCGCCATAAGTGTGGCAGGGTATGCTCAGACGTGAGTCCCTTGCTCGCTTTGCCACTGGAATCAAGCAAGCCGGGCTGAAGACGGCTGTAATGCCAGAAACCGGTCCTCGGAAGCTTGTTTCCGGTCCAAGGAAGACATGGCTTGGCAGTTCGGGCTGGACTGTTCCCATGAGGCACAGGGTCAGACTGATTTGCATATAGCCATGTCTGAACTGGGGTGGCAGAGTGGGCTAAAGAACGGTGATGGATCAAACCCAGATCTTTTGACTGGGTGTGAGTGTTTGATTGGTTCAGATGCTCTGTCCATCACCACCCCCTTTTGTACCGCTTTGGCCGACAAAAGTGTGGCAGGGTATGCTCAGACGTGAGTCCCTTGCTCACTTTGCCACTGGAATCAAGCAAGCCGGGCTGAAGACGGCTGTAATGCCAGAAACCGGTCCTCCGAATCTTGTTTGCGGCCCAGGGAAGGCATGGCTTGGCAGTTCGGTCTGGACTGTTCCCATGAGGCACAGGGTCAGACTGATTTGCATATAGCCATGTCTAAACTGGGGTGGCAGAGTGGGCTAAAGAACGGTGAAGGATCAAACCCAGATCTTTTGACTGGGTGTGAGTGTTTGATTGGTTCAGATGCTCTGTCCATCACCACCCCCTTTTGTACCGCTTTGGCCGCCATAAGTGTGGCAGGGTATGCTCAGACGTGAGTCCCTTGCTCACTTTGCCACTGGAATCAAGCAAGCCGGGCTGAAGACGGCTGTAATGCCAGAAACCGGTCCTCCGAATCTTGTTTCCGGCCCAGGGAAGGCATGGCTTGGCAGTTCGGCCTGGACTGTTCCGATGAGGCACAGGGTTAGACTGATTTGCATATAGCCATGTCTGAACTGGGGTGGCAGAGTGGGCTAAAGAACGGTGATGGATCAAACCCAGATCTTTTGACTGGGTGTGAGTGTTTGATTGGTTCAGATGCTCTGTCCATCACCACACCCCTTTTGTACCGCTTTGGCCGCCATAAGTGTGGCAGGGTATGCTCAGACGTGAGTCCCTTGCTCACTTTGCCACTGGAATCAAGCAAGCCGGGCTGAAGACGGCTGTAATGCCAGAAACCGGAACTCAGAAGCTTGTTTCCGGTCCAAGGAAGACATGGCTTGGCAGTTCGGGCTGGACTGTTCCCATGAGGCACAGGGTCAGACTGATTTGCATATAGCCATGTCTGAACTGGGGTGGCAGAGTGAGCTAAAGAACGGTGATGGATCAAACCCAGATATTTTGACTGGGTGTGAGTGTTTGATTGGTTCAGATGCCCTGTCCATCACCACCCCCTTTTGTACCGCTTTGGCCGCCATAAGTGTGGCAGGGTATGCTCAGACGTGAGTCCCTTGCTCACTTTGCCATTGGAATCAAGCAAGCCGGGCTGAAGATGGCTGTAATGCCAGAAACCTGTCCTCGGAAGCTTGTTTCCGGTCCAGGGAAGGCATGGCTTGGCAGTTCGGGCTGGACTGTTCCCATGAGGCACAGGGTCAGACTGATTTGCATATAGCAATGTCTGAACTGGGGTGGCAGAGTGAGCTAAAGAACGGTGATGGATCAAACCCAGATCTTTTGACTGGGTGTGAGTGTTTGATTGGTTCAGATGCTCTGTCCATCACCACCCCCTTTTGTACCGCTTTGGCCGCCATAAGTGTGGCAGGGTATGCTCAGACGTGAGTCCCTTGCTCACTTTGCCACTGGAATCAAGCAAGCCGGGCTGAAGACGGCTGTAATGCCAGAAACCGGTCCTCGGAAGCTTGTTTCCGGTCCAAGGAAGACATGGCTTGGCAGTTCGGGCTGGACTGTTCCCATGAGGCACAGGGTCAGACTGATTTGCATATAGCCATGTCTCAACTGGGGTGGCAGAGTGGGCTAAAGAACGGTGATGGATCAAACCCAGATCTTTTGACTGGGTGTGAGTGTTTGATTGGTTCAGATGCTCTGTCCATCACCACCCCCTTTTGTACCGCTTTGGCCGACATAAGTGTGGCAGGGTATGCTCAGACGTGAGTCCCTTGCTCACTTTGCCACTGGAATCAAGCAAGCCGGGCTGAAGACGGCTGTAATGCCAGAAACCGGTCCTCCGAATCTTGTTTGCGGCCCAGGGAAGGCATGGCTTGGCAGTTCGGTCTGGACTGTTCCCATGAGGCACAGGGTCAGACTGATTTGCATATAGCCATGTCTAAACTGGGGTGGCAGAGTGGGCTAAAGAACGGTGATGGATCAAACCCAGATCTTTTGACTGGGTGTGAGTATTTGATTGGTTCAGATGCTCTGTCCATCACCACCCCCTTTTGTACCGCTTTGGCCGCCATAAGTGTGGCAGGGTATGCTCAGACGTGAATCCCTTGCTCACTTTGCCACTGGAATCAAGCAAGCCGGGCTGAAGACGGTGGTAATGCCAGAAACCGGTCTTCCGAATCTTGTTTCCGGCCCAGGGAAGGCATGGCTTGGCAGTTCGGCCTGGACTGTTCCAATGAGGCACAGGGTCAGACTGATTTGCATATAGCCATGTCTGAACTGGGGTGGCAGAGTGGGCTATAGAACGGTGATGGATCAAACCCAGATATTTTGACTGGGTGTGAGTGTTTGATTGGTTCAGATGCTCTGTCCATCACCACCCCCTTTTGTACCGCTTTGGCCGCCATAAGTGTGGCAGGGTATGCTCAGACGTGAGTCCCTTGCTCACTTTGCCACTGGAATCAAGCAAGCCGGGCTGAAGACGGCTGTAATGCCAGAAACCGGTCCTCGGAAGCTTGTTTCCGGTCCAGGGAAGGCATGGCTTGGCAGTTCGGGCTGGACTGTTCCCATGAGACACAGGGTCAGACTGATTTGCATATAGCCATGTCTGAACTGGGGTGGCAGAGAGGGCTAAAGAACGGTGATGGATCAAACCCAGAACTTTTGACTGGGTGTGAGTGTTTGATTGGTTCAGATGCTCTGTCCATCACCACCCCCTTTTGTACCGCTTTGGCCGCCATAAGTGTGGCAGGGTATGCTCAGACGTGAGTCCCTTGCTCACTTTGCCACTGGAATCAAGCAAGCCAGGCTGAAGACGGCTGTAATGCCAGAAACCGGTCCTCGGAAGCTTGTTTCCGGTCCAAGGAAGGCATGGCTTGGCAGTTCGGGCTTACTGTTCCCATGAGGCACAGGGTCAGACTGATTTGCATATAGCCATGTCTGAACTGGGGTGGCAGAGTGGGCTAAAGAACGGTGATGGATCAAACCCAGATCTTTTGACTGGGTGTGAGTGTTTGATTGGTTCAGATGCTCTGTCCATCACCACCCCCTTTTGTACCGCTTTGGCCGCCATAAGTGTGGCAGGGTATGCTCAGACGTGAGTCCCTTGCTCACTTTGCCACTGGAATCAAGGAAGCCGGGCTGAAGACGGCTGTAATGCCAGAAACCGGTCCTCGGAAGCTTGTTTCCGGTCCAGGGAAGGCATGGTTGGCAGTTCGGGCTGGACTGTTCTGATGAGGCACAGGGTTAGACTGATTTGCATATAGCCATGTCTGAACTGGGGTGGCAGAGTGGGCTAAAGAACGGTGATGGATCAAACCCTCATCTTTTGACTTGGTGTGAGTGTTTGATTGGTTCAGATGCTCTGTCCATCACCACCCCCTTTTGTACCGCTTTGGCCGCCATAAGTGTGGCAGGGTATGCTCAGACGTGAGTCCCTTGCTCACTTTGCCACTGGAATCAAGCAAGCCGGGCTGAAGACGGCTGTAATGCCAGAAACCGGTCCTCGGAAGCTTGTTTCCGGCCCAGGGAAGACATGGCTTGGCAGTTCGGTCTGGACTGTTCCCATGAGGCACAGGGTCAGACTGATTTGCATATAGCCATGTCTGAACTGGGGTGGCAGAGTGGGCTAAAGAACGGTGATGGATCAAACCCAGATATTTTGACTGGGTGTGAGTGTTTGATTGGTTCAGATGCTGTGTCCATCACCACCCCCTTTTGTACCGCTTTGGCCGCCATAAGTGTGGCAGGGTATGCTCAGACGTGAGTCCCTTGCTCACTTTGCCACTGGAATCAAGCAAGCCGGGCTGAAGACGGCTGTAATGCCAGAAACCGGTCCTCGGAAGCTTGTTTCCGGTCCAGGGAAGGCATGGCTTGGCAGTTCGGGCTGGACTGTTCCCATGAAGCACAGGGTCAGACTGATTTGCATATAGCCATGTCTGAACTGGGGTGGCAGAGTGGGATAAAGAACGGTGATGGATCAAACCCAGATCTTTTGACTGGGTGTGAGTGTTTGATTGGTTCAGATGCTCTGTCCATCACCACCCCCTTTTGTACCGCTTTGGCCGCCATAAGTGTGGCAGGGTATGCTCAGACATGAGTCCCTTGCTCACTTTGCCACTGGAATCAAGCAAGCCGGGCTGAAGACGGCTGTAATGCCAGAAACCGGTCCTCGGAAGCTTGTTTCCGGTCCAGGGAAGGCATGCTTTGGCAGTTCGGGCTGGACTGTTCCCATGAGGCACAGGGTCAGACTGATTTGCATATATCCATGTCTGAACTGGGGTGGCAGAGTGGGCTAAAGAACGGTGATGGATCAAACCCAGATCTTTTGACTGGGTGTGAGTGTTTGATTGGTTCAGATGCTCTGTCCATCACCACCCCCTTTTGTACCGCTTTGGCCGCCATAAGTGTGGCAGGGTATGCTCAGACGTGAGTCCCTTGCTCACTTTGCCACTGGAATCAAGCAAGCCGGGCTGAAGACGGCTGTAATGCCAGAAACTGGTCCTCGGAAGCTTGTTTCCGGTCCAGGGAAAGCATGGCTTGGCAGTTCGGGCTGGACTGTTCCGATGATGCACAGGACTGATTTGCATATAGCCATGTCTGAACTGGGGTGGCAGAGTGGGCTAAAGAACGGTGATGGATCAAACCCAGATCTTTTGACTGGGTGTGAGTGTTTGATTGGTTCAGATGCTCTGTCCATCACCACCCCCTTTTGTACAGTTTTGGCCGCCATAAGTGTGGCAGGGTATGCTCAGACGTGAGTCCCTTGCTCACTTTGCCACTGGAATCAAGAAAGCTGGGCTGAAGATGGCTGTAATGCCAGAAACCGGTCCTCGGAAGCTTGTTTCCGGTCCAGGGAAGGCATGGCTTGGCAGTTCGGGCTGGACTGTTCCCATGAGGCACAGGGTCAGACTGATTTGCATATAGCCATGTCTGAACTGGGGTGGCAGAGTGGACTAAAGAACGGTATTGGATCAAACCCAGAACTTTTGACTGGGTGTGAGCGTTTGATTGGTTCAGATGCTCTGTCCATCACCACCCCCTTTTGTACCACTTTGGCCGCCATAAGTGTGGCAGGGTATGTTCAGACGTGAGTCCCTTGCTCACTTTGCCACTGAAATCAAGCAAGCCGGGCTGAAGACGGCTGTAATGCCCAAAACCGGTCCTCGGAAGCTTGTTTCCGGTCCAGGGAAGGCATGGCTTGGCAGTTCGGGCTGGACTGTTCCCATGAGGCACAGGGTTAGACTGATTTGCATATAGCCATGTCTGAACTGGGGTGGCAGAGTGGGCTAAAGAACGGTGATGGATCAAACCCAGATCTTTTGACTGGGTGTGAGTGTTTCATTGGTTCAGATGCTCTGCCCATCACCACCCCCTTTTGTACCGCTTTGGCCGCCATAAGTGTGGCAGGGTATGCTCAGACGTGAGTCCCTTGCTCACTTTGCCACTGGAATCAAGCAAGCCGGGCTGAAGACGGCTGTAATGCCAGAAACCGGTCCTCGGAAGCTTGTTTCCGGTCCAGGGAAGGCATGGCTTGGCAGTTCGGGCTGGACTGTTCCCATGAGGCACAGGGTCAGACTGATTTGCATATTGCCATGTCTGAACTGGGGTGGCGGAGTGGGATAAAGAACGGTGATGGATCAAACCCAGATCTTTTGACTGGGTGTGAGTGTTTGATTGGTTCAGATGCTCTGTCCATCACCACCCCCTTTTGTACCGCTTTGGCCGCCATAAGTGTGGCAGGGTATGCTCAGACGTGAGTCCCTTGCTCACTTTGCCACTGGAATCAAGCAAGCCGGGCTGAAGACGGCTGTAATGCCAGAAACCGGTTCTCGGAAGCTTGTTTCCGGTCCAGGGAAGGCATGGCTTGGCAGTTCGGGCTGGACTGTTCCGATGAGGCACAGGGTTAGACTGATTTGCATATAGCCATGTCTGAACTGGGGTGGCAGAGTGGGCTAAAGAACGGTGATGGATCAAACCCAGATCTTTTGACTGGGTGTGAGTGTTTGATTGGTTCAGATGCTCTGTCCATCACCACCCCCTTTTGTACCGCTTTGGCCGCCATAAGTGTGGCAGGGTATGCTCAGACGTGAGTCCCTTGCTCACTTTGCCACTGGAATCAAGCAAGCCGGGCTGAAGACGGCTGTAATGCCAGAAACCGGTCCTCAGAAGCTTGTTTCAGGCCCAGGGAAGACATGGCTTGGCAGTTCGGTCTGGACTTTTCCCATGAGGCACAGGGTCAGACTGATTTGCATATAGCCATGTCTGAACTGGGGTGGCAGAGTGGGCTAAAGAACGGTGATGGATCAAACCCAGATATTTTGACTGGGTGTGAGTGTTTGATTGGTTCAGATGCCCTGTCCATCACCACCCCCTTTTGTACCGCTTTGGCCGCCATAAGTGTGGCAGGGTATGCTCAGACGTAAGTCCCTTGCTCACTTTGCCACTGGAATCAAGCAAGCCGGGCTGAAGACGGCTGTAATGCCAGAAACCGGTCCTCGGAAGCTTGTTTCCGGTCCAGGGAAGGCATGGCTTGGCAGTTCGGGCTGGACTGTTCCCATGAGGCACAGGGTCAGACTGATTTGCATATAGCCATGTCTGAACTGGGGTGGCAGAGTGGGATAAAGAACGGTGATGGATCAAACCCAGATCTTTTGACTGGGTGTGAGTGTTTGATTGGTTCAGATGCTCTGTCCATCACCACCCCCTTTTGTACCGCTTTGGCCGCCATAAGTGTGGCAGGGTATGCTCAGACGTGAGTCCCTTGCTCACTTTGCCACTGGAATCAAGCAAGCCGGGCTGAAGACGGCTGTAATGCCAGAAACCGGTCCTCAGAAGCTTGTTTCCGGTCCAGGGAAGGCATGCTTTGGCAGTTCGGGCTGGACTGTTCCCATGAGGCACAGGGTCAGACTGATTTGCATATAGCCATGTCTGAACTGGGGTGGAAGAGTGGGCTAAAGAACGGTGATGGATCCAACCCAGATCTTTTGACTGGGTGTGAGTGTTTGATTGGTTCAGATGCTCTGTCCATCACCACCCCCTTTTGTACCGCTTTGGCCGCCATAGGTGTGGCAGGGTATGATCAGCCGTGAGTCCCTTGCTCACTTTGCCACTGGAATCAAGCAAGCCGGGCTGAAGACGGCTGTAATGCCAGAAACCGGTCCTCGGAAGCTTGTTTCCGGTCCAGGGAAAGCATGGCTTGGCAGTTCGGGCTGGACTGTTCCCATGAGGCACAGGGTCAGACTGATTTGCATATAGCCATGTCTGAACTGGGTTGTCAGAGTGGGCTAAAGAACGGTGATGGATCAAACCCAGATCTTTTGACTGGGTGTGAGTGTTTGATTGGTTCAGATGCTCTGTCCATCACCACCCCATTTTGTACCGCTTTGGCCACCATAAGTGTGGCAGGGTATGCTCAGACTTGAGTCCCTTGCTCACTTTGCCATTGGAATCAAGCAAGCCGGGCTGAAGATGGCTGTAATGCCAGAAACCGGTCCTCGGAAGCTTGTTTCCGGTCCAGGGAAGGCATGGCTTGGCAGTTCGGGCTGGACTGTTCCCATGAGGCACAGGGTCAGACTGATTTGCATATAGCCATGTCTGAACTGGGGTGGCAGAGTGAGCTAAAGAACGGTGATGGATCAAACCCAGATCTTTTGACTGGGTGTGAGTGTTTGATTGGTTCAGATGCTCTGTCCATCACCACCCCCTTTTGTACCGCTTTGGCCGCCATAAGTGTGGCAGGGTATGCTCAGACGTGAGTCCCTTGCTCACTTTGCCACTGGAATCAAGCAAGCAGGGCTGAAGACGGCTGTAATGCCAGAAACCGGTCCTCGGAAGGTTGTTTCCGGTCCAAGGAAGACATGGCTTGGCAGTTCGGGCTGGACTGTTCCCATGAGGCACAGGGTCAGACTGATTTGCATATAGCCATGTCTGAACTGGGGTGGCAGAGTGGGCTAAAGAACGGTGATGGATCAAACCCAGATATTTTGACTGGGTGTGAGTGTTTGATTGGTTCAGATGCTCTGTCCATCACCACCCCCTTTTGTACCGCTTTGGCCGCCATAAGTGTGGCAGGGTATGCTCAGACGTGAGTCCCTTGCTCACTTTGCCACTGGAATCAAGCAAGCTGGGCTGAAGACGGCTGTAATGCCAGAAACCGGTCCTCGGAAGCTTGTTTCCGGTCCAGGGAAGGCATGGCTTGGCAGTTCGGGCTGGACTGTTCCGATGAGGCACAGGGTCAGACTGATTTGCATATAGCCATGTCTGAACTGGGGTGGCAGAGTGGGCTAAAGAACGGTGATGGATCAAACCCTGATCTTTTGACTGGGTGTCAGTGTTTGATTGGTTCAGATGCTCTGTCCATCACCACCCCCTTTTGTACCGCTTTGGCCGCCATAAGTGTGGCAGGGTATGCTCAGACGTGAGTCCCTTGCTCACTTTGCCACTGGAATCAAGCAAGCCGGGCTGAAGACGGCTGTAATGCCAGAAACCGGTCCTCGGAAGCTTATTTCTGGCCCGGGGAAGAGATGGCTTGGCAGTTCGGTCTGGACTGTTCCCATGAGGCACAGGGTCAGACTGATTTGCATATAGCCATGTCTGAACTGGGGTGGCAGAGTGGGCTAAAGAACGGTGATGGATCAAACCCAGATATTTTGACTGGGTGTGAGTGTTTGATTGGTTCAGATGCTCTGTCCATCACCACCCCCTTTTGTACCGCTTTGGCCGCCATAAGTGTGGCAGGGTATGCTCAGACGTGAGTCCCTTGCTCACTTTGCCACTGGAATCAAGCAAGCCGGGCTGAAGACGGCTGTAATGCCAGAAACCGGTCCTCGGAAGCTTGTTTCCGGTCCAGGGAAGGCATGCTTTGGAAGTTCGGGCTGGACTGTTCCCATGAGGCACAGGGTCAGACTGATTTGCATATATCCATGTCTGAACTGGGGTGGCAGAGTGGGCTAAAGAACGGTGATGGATCAAACCCAGATCTTTTGACTGGGTGTGAGTGTTTGATTGGTTCAGATGCTCTGTCCATCACCACCCCTTTTTGTACCGCTTTGGCCGCCATAAGTGTGGCAGGGTATTGTGGAAAAGTAAATTTTGCCATGTTCTGTGTCCCTACGCCTCATCCATCATATGTTATGTGTGCATGACCAATATGCATATGTTATTCCCCATGTCCGATTCAAGACGCAATTATAGTTGTGTCCACCTCTAGTATGCCAGTTTACAGTCCTCGTGAATACTACGAATATCAGGCCTATGTAAAGCTACGTTGCCACGTTTCCCAGTGTGCACGTTATTCCATTATAAAGTCCCCGTTTCCAGGCCTCAACAGGGCCCGGACCCTAGATTCAGCTCCTATCTCCTGAGCCTCGCTAAGGAGCGATACAGCCCCCACCTGTATCCTCGACCTTTCACTTACTTCCTGTCTCGCAGTGCCCGGTGCAGCCTGGCTCTGCCTCTGAGTCTGCCAAAAGTATGTTATAGTTCCAGTTATCAGTTCAGTCCTCCTTCTCTGCATTCCTAAGCTACTGAACTGCATCAATAGTTTCCGTCATTGTCTAGCCTTTAGGGCTCTATGTTAAGAGAAATACTGTATTTAATGGTCATTTCATATTCTTCATCACGCACTACATGTAGAATAAATGCATGCTCCAGTCTTAGAGTCAAGTTAGCTTTTCCCCTCATGACTTCTAGTTTATATCAACATGTTCCCTAAACATCAGATACTAGATAGGGTTTAGGTACATGTCGCTCCGACCCTCCAGACTTTAGTCTCTGCTCCTAGCACAGAGTTCATAGCCCCCAGCTTCTCCTAGTAACACGTCATTGCCAGTTTACGCGCACCACCAGGTCAGAGGTTCCGGCTCCTTAGGTAGCCCCCTCCTATGTTTCCGCCCCATTCATGACATATTCTGTTACGTTTGCATCACATGTCTATGTATACTCCCAGTTACACCTACTTTTACTCTTATCTTTCGCGACTGCTATGCGTCACGCCTTCTGCTCCACCCACTGCTACGCCTACTGCAATGTAATGCTATGTGTTTGCGCTATGTATAAATGCTCTTGTATTGTTATTAGAAGTTAGCGCGCTCATCCCAGATCCATCCCCAGCAGCTGCTGGGCCCCCAGTTGTCCTGCTGGGCCCTGTCATTCTGTTCCTATGCAGGTTGTCCTGATCCTGTCCTTATGCTGTAATAAACCTGCAGAAACTCCTACTACCTCGAATCTTGACTCTTATTTATTGAGCTATCTGTTATGATATATGCCTAGTCAAAAATAGGGTATTATTTATTTATTTACCACATAATGGCGCCCGAACAGGGACTTGCCCTTTCCCCACGCGTCGGTGAAGCCACGCCGACCCCCTGACCCTCTGCAGCCGTGACGGAACCATACCGGCCACGTGCAGATATTTCTGCTTCAAGTATCCCTCAGGCCCACGGAGGAGACGGAGGAGGCGGTCCAGCATCCAAACGAGACGGTGGAGGAACGCGGCGAGTCCCGACCAGAGCCCAAGCCGAGAGTCCAAGGTCCGAGGTATCCGGAGGCCCACCCGTAACTGAAGTCCGAAGTCCGAAGTTCGTCGTCGTAGCAGTCCAGTCCAGTCCGAGGCCTTCCGTTCCGTGCTGCCCGGTGAGTACCATTGCTGGGGTAGTATCTAGACAGGACCAATCTACATTGACTCCTTGTCCGTGGGTTGGTGGTACCCAGACTCACAAACGAAGTGTTCACCTAGGTGGATACGGGTCTTGATGCGTTCCTTTATGGGACCGGTATGTTCCGTACTGTTACAGCAGTGCATCCAGTAATTCTAGTCTGTTCCGTTCTCGAGAAAATTCTTGTATTTCTGCTCTCAGTATTCCAGGTAATATTCTGTTCGAACTGTTATTTATAATGTTCTTCATGTATTTTAATGTTGTGGTATGAGTGTGACGTGATTTCGTGTTTATTGTGTATTTTATTGTGTCCAGATTACAGTTCAGTCATGCCTATATTTTCCAAGTTACGTCAGTTAAAAACTAGAAAGGGTTTATTAGAAGAAGCAGTTCCTGTTCCGCCGAGGGACAGTCCAGGTCATTTTATGTATCAGAAACATGGCATAAGCGCCATATTGTATCTAGATTTATGGGTAGAGTATACCAAACAGTTAGAAGAAAAGTATAGATGGCCCGTATCGGGTACATGGGATGCCGAATGTATCATGCGAGTAGAAGAAGCATTATGGAAAAAGAAAGCCAGACAGTCACAGAAAGATGCCATCGAGTTATGGCGTAAAGAAGCGCATAGAAGAACCGAAAAGGAAGTCAGAAAGTCAGAGTTAAGTAAAGAATTCCAAGAACGAGCCCAAGAAAGAGAATTAATCGAGATAGGTGAACGAGTCAAAACCGAACAGATAGACAGACAGAGGCATGCCCTTATTAAGGGTATGTATCCTCTTCTTGCCGAGGGCTTGCCAAAAGCGACCCCAGAGGCATCCAGTAATTTCCCGCCACCGTTAGTTCCGACCAAGCTACGTCACAAACAGACCGCAGCTGATATTTTTATTTCGTCCTATTTGGACGACACAGTCCCAGAATATGCAAATCCTGTTCGCACTCCGCCAGTCCCTGTAAATCAGGCACTTCCCGCTCTTCCAGACACCGGAGTACCTGCTACGGTACCCCCGGTCCAGCCAGCATTTCAACTTCCCGCTCCGCCACGAAGAATGTCCGTAGACGACTCCAGTCTAGGGGCCGCAGGAGGAGGTCCTCCTCAAACCCCGCCGCCACACAAGCGTTTAACGTTAGCCGAATTACATGCACAAGCGTCACAGCGTACGCCTAGATATCAGTCTGTTGCAGAAATAAGAAAATCCCTTGCCGAATGTTGTTATGATCCAGTCCCAGGCGAGGATAATATGGTTTTATATTCATTCCGCGTAAGAAAGGTGGCCGAGTATCTAGTCACCTTACCGAATATGAAAGAAGATCTAGACAGAATATATCGTTTCATCCGTACAGGGGATGATCCAGAAAGTATTCACGAAGTCATGTCTCAAAGGAAAGCCGAGATCCAGCTCATGATATTAAAGTTCCTGATTAATTGTTTAATAAGAGAACAAGATCACCCGTCTAAAGATTCTGCCGAAATGAGAATCCTGACAAGGTGGAGTGATAATATAGCCGAGGGTAAGCACAAGACCGTCGGTGCTATGGAGAGTATGTACAAGAAAATCCGTAAAGAGACAATAAAGTTACACGAACAGCGTAAAGCCGCACAAGTAAGTGAGAAAGAAAGTATCTCTGATCCTGAAGAGGAAGACGACGAGAATCCCGCCAGAATAGCGTATGTAGGAAAATCTAGATTTCCAGATCGCCATTTACGTCTAGAACACAAGTCTATTTTCCGTCATTCAGCACCAGAACAAGGTTCTCTAGAACAAGTATTTCAAGCTACCGATCACATTCTGAAATCACGAGTCGGTTATAGTGAATTAAGTACTATACATGAACAGGAACTAGCCCGATCAGCAGTCCGATGGATTACTGATTCTACCACTTTTCCAGACGAAATAGTGGCACAAATGTTTCTGAAATTGCCCCCAGCCGAGCAACGACTGGTGGGTATGTATATGATTCAGCACCTCATTACATTGTATGAGGGTCAGCACTCTGATCCAGGTCCGTTACATGATGTCCTGAACGAGTTACTCCAGTATAGATGGAGAGGTCTAGGTACCGATTTAATTAGTATCATTCTAGAACAGCGTCACAAATATAGAACGTTTCTGAACCCGCATTTTGTTCATGTCTCACCCCCAGAAAGTAAACCACTCTACATAGACAGACAGAATCCGTTACGAGAAGTCCACCCAGTTAGAGGAACGGGTGGCGAAATGCAACGGGTGTTTGTATACACTCCAATCACAAAGATGGAACTCCTCGAGATGAAGAAATTAATTCCCTGTCATGACAAAGATCCAGCAGGGTTCCATAGAGAATTAAAAGACATGCTCCGTATGGGAGAATACACTTACCCAGATATCATTAAAATGTTAAAGGTCCTGTTACCCGCAGGGGTATATGAAAAGCTAAAGGAGAAAGAATGGGAGGTGGGAGAGAAAAAGATAGATTGGGCAGTTCTAGAAGCCGAAGATAAGATACGTGTACCAGGTACCGGTCTTGGAGATAAATGTAAAGAATTACCAGAATTATTGATTCAAGTTTTACCCAGATTATTGACAACGAGAAAAGAAGACTGGGATGCAATCTCAGCCTGTAAACAGAAACAAGAAGAAGATATTAGTGATTTTTATTCTAGGTTTGAAAAATGTTTCAGTATTAATAGTGGTCTCAAGACAAGTAGTGAGTCATACCCTCACCTTTTCGTTACTAAATTAGTCGAGAATTCAAGTCCACAGATTAAAAACCGAGTCCTGAAAGTCGAAAGCACCTGGCAAGCTAATACTCCGTCCCAGATGCTCCAGATGCTCCAGTACCACCAGAATAGAATCAGGGAAGAGCAAGAACACGAAAGAAAACGTATGAAAGACACGAAAATGAAAGTGCTAGTTGCACAATCCGTTCCTCAAGACAGTCAGAAGAGGGGTCCGAATCAAGCCAGTCATCCTGCAGCTCCCGTTAAAGGGAATTGCAATTATTGTAAACAGCCAGGTCATTTTATAAATGAGTGTGCAGTTCTGAAACACAACATAGCTACTGGTAAGACTAAAGAAAGACCACGTCCGCCTAGACAAGAGCAAGTTTCACAGACTCCTCAGCCACAGAATGCACAACAGACAGTTACAGTACCGCAGCCCATTGCTGCAACACAGCACGTTACACAGCAGATGTACCAGTATGCACAGTCTGAGTATCCAGAGTACCAGCCATATTCATGAAACAGCCTAGAGAGGGAGGTAGGCTTGCCTCTCATCGAGATACCTGTAGATCAAGAAGGTCCCTATGTTCATAGTCAAGTATTAGGGAAAGACAGAACGTTTCTGATCGATACAGGGGCAAGTAGGACCACAATTAGTCATGCCGAAGTTCCAGGGGCTCCGCTCTCAGGCTCAAGAAATGTTTCCCTTGGATTTTCAGGAAAGCCGATCGTTAATGAGATTTCAAAGCCAGTCACTCTAGAAGTAGGTCCATTGTCCCGCACTACTGATCTGTTACTTACCAAATCATGTCCAGAAAATCTATTAGGCATTAAGACACTGAAAGAATTAGGTGCAGTTATTTGCTGTTCCCCAGAGGGAATACGTCTGTTCCTACGTGACTTTAAGGGTCACTATGTATTACGAGATTTTGATTCAAGACTGTCTAAAGTTCCGCAGCATTTATGGGCGCAAGGTCCAACTGATGTAGGTTATATGCAAATCACACCCCATCGTGTGACTCTCAAACCAGGTGTAGTGTTACCACGAATCAGACAGTACAGATTGCCACCTGAGGCTGTAGCAGCCTTATCCAAAATTATAGACGAGCTCATGGCTCAAGGAGTAGTTGTAGAAACTGACTCCAATGTATGTAATTCTCCGATCATTCCAGTCATGAAACGCACTGATCCAAATGCACCCCCAGTATATCGATTAGTGATTGATTTACGAGAGCTTAATAAATGTATTATTCCTCAGTACCCAGTTGTCCCAGATATTTCTTCCCTGTTAACAGCCATTGATTCCGAAGCCACGTTCTTCACTGTCATAGACCTCAAGAATGCATTTTTTAGTGTTCCTATTCATCCAGACAGCCAGTTTCTTTTCGGATTCTGTTTAAATGGAAGGAGCTATATGTTCACACGCGCTCCTCAAGGTTTCACAGAAAGTCCTAGTATTTACAGTCAAGCACTTAAGAGACAACTAGACAACATTCACATGCCAACTGACACTGCCCTGCTCCAGTATGTCGATGATCTACTGATCACAGCCCGTTCTGAACGTGATTGCGAGCGTGCATCTCTTACAGTTCTGTATTTCCTAGCCGAGATGGGGCACAAGGTGTCCCCTTCGAAGCTACAATTCTGTGTCCAGCAAGTGGTCTACTTAGGACACTTACTGTCCAAGAGGGGTAGGCAGTTGACACCCGACCGTATCCAGTTGATAGCGAGTCTTCCCCAGCCCAGAACCCAGAAGGAGGTACGTGCCTTTATCGGCCTTACTTCTTATTGTAGACAATGGATTCCACAGTATGCATTTCTAGCCAAGCCACTGATACAGTTAACGACACAGGAGGCAGCCGTATCGACTGTTCTCCCTTGGACATCTGAACATACACTTAGTTTCAATGAATTAAAGAAAGCTTTATGCCAAGCTCCAGTTCTAGCTACACCGAACTACAGTAAGCCTTTTACACTTTTCGTTACTGAACGTGAAGGTACAGCATTATCTGTTCTCACACAAGATCAAGCAGGACAATACAAGCCTTGTGCTTATTTTTCTAGCACATTAGATCCAGTCGCCCAGGCGTTGCCTGCGTGCCTCAAGTCAGTTGCAGCCACAGCACTAGCTATCAGACAAAGTGATTCCATAGTTTTAGGACACTCCCTGACAGTACAAGTCCCACACTCTGTGGAAGTTCTTTTAAACCGAACACAAACACAGCACTTGACAATTGCACGTTTAACAGGTTATGAATTGACACTGTTTCAGCCACACATAGAAATTAGACGCTGCAATGTTCTGAATCCTGCTACACTGTTACCATCAGTTAGTTCAAATTCTGCCACACACGATTGTGTGGAAGTAGTTAACATTACGACAAAGCCAAGACAAGACCTGACAGATATTCCGTTACCAGATCCCGACCTGACACTTTATGTGGATGGTTCATGTATGAGAACTAGTACAGGAGAACTAGTCGCCGCATATGCAGTGACTACTGACACTGAAGTTATCGAGACACACCGCATTGATACCCTGTCCGCTCAAGCAGCAGAGCTAGTTGCTCTGACACAAGCCTGTATACACGCCAAGAACCTGAAAGTTAATGTTTACACAGATTCACGTTACGCATTCGGAGTTGTACACGACTTTGGAGTGCTCTGGCAGGAGAGAGGTTTCATGACTTCTCATGGAACCAAGATTCAGCATGGTCTCCTTATTCAAGCCCTGTTAGATGCCATACACTTACCGACATCTATCGCTATCATGAAATGCAAAGCACATACGAAAGTTACTGATATTATTTCCCAAGGTAACGATCTAGCAGACCGCACAGCCAAGCTTACAGCACAGACTCTAGACAGTCCAGTTAACAAGACACACACTCCAGATCCGACTACATGTATGACAGTTAAGGACCCTACTCAAGATGTCATAGATATCCAGTTACATGCTACTCCCGATGAAATCAAGAAATGGTCTGTACAAGGAGGGGTCCAGACAGATCAAGGATGGTTAACGAAGGGTAGAGCCACATGGTTTCTCCCCGACTCTATGGTTCAAGTCATTATTAATACCGCACATAGTCCAGCACATTTAGGAGAGAAAGCTATGTTAGATAGTATCCAGAACATTTGGTTCAACAAGCATTTACGAGCTGCAGCCAAGCAGAAAGTCCGTACCTGTATGATATGTTGTCAGTTTAATCCAGGTAAAAGTGTCCCGGTGGAACAAGGTGGTTTCCAGCCTCCTGACCACCCTTTTGAGGTCCTCCAGATGGATTATATTCAGATGGAGCGATGTCGAGGTTTCAAGTATGTCCTTGTAGTTGTATGCGCTTTGTCCAGATGGACAGAAGCATATCCAGTCCCAGATTACACAGCCGCGACCACTGCCAAGCAGTTGGTTCGTGAATTCTTCCCTCGATACGGACTCCCTAGAGTCGTATATTCTGATAACGGTCAGCCATTCTCATCTGAACTCATGAAGCACGTTTCCCTGTTGTTAGGGTACCAGTGGAAGTTCCATTGTGTACGCCATCCTGAAGCAGCCGGTCTAGTCGAGAGACATAATCAGACTCTGAAAATCCGCATTGCCAAAGTATGCAAAGACAAAGGTGTGGACTGGCTAGTAGCTCTGCCAGTCGCTTTATTTTATATGCGCATGGTCGCACATTCCAGATCAGGTCTGTCCCCGTATGAGGTCGTTTTCGGCCGCCCCCCTAACATGTGGGGTACTCCTAGACCCCGACGTATTACTGATGTTTCATGTAATATGCTGACAGATTACCTAGCTTCCTTGATGTCTGCCCTCAACTCATGTCGTTCACAGGTTGCCGCCGCATTTCCAGACAATACCGAGGTGGCACCGCATGAAATCGTTCCAGGTTCGCTGGTGATGATCCGAAATTTTGACAGATCAAGTCCGCTGGAGCCACGTTGGAAGGAGCCACGTCAGGTCCTCTTGACCACCCGTACTGCCGTCAAGCTGGAAGGCAGGAAGGGGTGGGTCCACCTTTCTCATGTTAAACTTTTCAATGGATTGAAACCCGTTTCTAAAAACATTTCCAAGGATTCCCAGGATTTTAAGGACTGCCGAAATATTGTTCCTAAGGACTGTCCCGCAAAAGACATTGACACAACCCCTTCCCTGTTAGAGAAAACTCCGCAGCAGGAGTATAAGTTAAAGCTCCGGTCTAGTAAAATAAGTCAGTCAGTTTGATTGTATAAGTCCTCCCCTAGGTGAAACGGTTAGACTGTTTCTGACATGTATAAAATAGACCCCCATAGTGAGAGAGTCAGTCAAAGTTCAATTCAATGTATCGTTTTTCTAAGTTTCATATTATTTCTCAGCATAATGATTTCCTGCACTAGTTACGCACTTTTCCTGTGTTTTTCAGTTCCTCATGTAAATAAGTCTGCTAATGTTACAGTAGAGCACACGTTTAGTGATCTGCCTCCTCATGAACTCTCTTACCGCCTCGCTATGCGTAACAACACATTTATCCGCATGTTACATTACTCACACCAGACCAGCAATGCCACAAATTGTTGGGTGTGTGGTCGACTCCCCCCTTTCCAGACGTCAAAGGGAGTTCTGCCACTCTTTCCTTATCCATTCTCACATAATGGTTCGTGTGGGGCATGGTCCACGTTAACGTCATCCTTAACAGATATGTCTTTTCTTAACAGTACATGTTTCCCAGACAAGCAAGGTCTCCCCCACAGAACAGGTTTGGATCTAGAAAATGAAGTATATAATTTAGGTAATTATTCGTCGACTTTCATGGTCCTGAATGTTCAGTCTGATACTACTCCAGACTCACCTGCTATTTCAGTACTACCAGTCAAAGGCGAATTATGTGTCCGAAATCATGGTTCTGTACACGTAGGACATAGTGATTGTACTACTATTATCCAGTATAGTGACAGTGGGAAATCTATTTTTAAAGCTTCACGTCATTCTTATTTTGTTTGTGGTCAAACCGCATATGTTCGTCTGCCCCTCGATTGGGAGGGAACCTGTTACATTGCCTTCCTACTGCCACCTGTTTTCCTAGCCCCACCTGACTACCATAGGAATTCCTTCCTAGTACACACTAGACACAAGAGAAACCTCCCGATTGTCGATTATACTGAAACTGCCGCAGAGCAATTCATTGATATAGATAAAGGTGTGTTCCCTTATTTAGGTACAGTTATAAACAGTAAGCTAATCCGTAGGTTAACAAGAACCCTTGAAGCAGTAGTAGATGAGACTGCCTTCGCTCTAGGTAACTTAACCGAAGAGCAATCTTTTATGAGAATTGTCGTTTTACAGAATCGTCTCGTCCTTGACGTCATACTGGCCGATAGGGGCGGGGCCTGTAGAGTCCTCGGATCTAGTTGCTGCATTTTCATTCCAAATAACGCGCCGTCTGTTTATTCAGCTATAACCAGACTTCATAAAATTGCCCATCTGTTACACCAAGATCCAGGCACCTGGACATGGTCCGGTTGGTTCTGGAATATAATTTCCGCCTGGGGATGGAAAGTCCTGTCCTTTCTAGGTATAGCAGTAGCGATCATATTCAGCTGCTGCCTCTGTATACAATGTGGCCCTGCGATTTGCGGCATGTGTGCTACCTCTTGTACTCCTAGTCCCAAGCCCCGTTCTAAATCCCGTTCCAAGACAATTCGAGACGAGCAAATGGTACTGTATGAAATGATAGACGGTATCATGAAAATTGATGTTTCCT
This sequence comes from Lissotriton helveticus, assembly GCF_964261635.1. Classification (NCBI taxonomy): domain Eukaryota; kingdom Metazoa; phylum Chordata; class Amphibia; order Caudata; family Salamandridae; genus Lissotriton; species Lissotriton helveticus. The sequence continues at coordinate 1,796,566,117 of NC_136068.1, forward strand.
GATGGAAACGTAGTGACAAGGAGGGAATGTGGAAAAGTAAATTTTGCCATGTTCTGTGTCCCTACGCCTCATCCATCATATGTTATGTGTGCATGACCAATATGCATATGTTATTCCCCATGTCCGATTCAAGACGCAATTATAGTTGTGTCCACCTCTAGTATGCCAGTTTACAGTCCTCGTGAATACTACGAATATCAGGCCTATGTAAAGCTACGTTGCCACGTTTCCCAGTGTGCACGTTATTCCATTATAAAGTCCCCGTTTCCAGGCCTCAACAGGGCCCGGACCCTAGATTCAGCTCCTATCTCCTGAGCCTCGCTAAGGAGCGATACAGCCCCCACCTGTATCCTCGACCTTTCATTTACTTCCTGTCTCGCAGTGCCCGGTGCAGCCTGGCTCTGCCTCTGAGTCTGCCAAAAGTATGTTATAGTTCCAGTTATCAGTTCAGTCCTCCTTCTCTGCATTCCTAAGCTACTGAACTGCATCAATAGTTTCCGTCATTGTCTAGCCTTTAGGGCTCTATGTTAAGAGAAATACTGTATTTAATGGTCATTTCATATTCTTCATCACGCACTACATGTAGAATAAATGCATGCTCCAGTCTTAGAGTCAAGTTAGCTTTTCCCCTCATGACTTCTAGTTTATATCAACATGTTCCCTAAACATCAGATACTAGATAGGGTTTAGGTACATGTCGCTCCGACCCTCCAGACTTTAGTCTCTGCTCCTAGCACAGAGTTCATAGCCCCCAGCTTCTCCTAGTAACACGTCATTGCCAGTTTACGCGCACCACCAGGTCAGAGGTTCCGGCTCCTTAGGTAGCCCCCTCCTATGTTTCCGCCCCATTCATGACATATTCTGTTACGTTTGCATCACATGTCTATGTATACTCCCAGTTACACCTACTTTTACTCTTATCTTTCGCGACTGCTATGCGTCACGCCTTCTGCTCCACCCACTGCTACGCCTACTGCAATGTAATGCTATGTGTTTGCGCTATGTATAAATGCTCTTGTATTGTTATTAGAAGTTAGCGCGCTCATCCCAGATCCAGCCCCAGCAGCTGCTGGGCCCCCAGTTGTCCTGCTGGGCCCTGTCATTCTGTTCCTATGCAGGTTGTCCTGATCCTGTCCTTATGCTGTAATAAACCTGCAGAAACTCCTACTACCTCGAATCTTGACTCTTATTTATTGAGCTATCTGTTATGATATATGCCTAGTCAAAAATAGGGTATTATTTATTTATTTAATTACCACAGTATGCTCAGACGTGAGTCCCTTGCTCACTTTGCCACTGGAATCAAGCAAGCCGGGCTGAAGACGGCTGTAATGCCAGAAACAGGTCCTCGGAAGCTTGTTTCCGGTCCAGGGAAAGCATGGCTTGTCAGTTCGGGCTGGACTGTTCCCATGAGGCACAGGGTCAGACTGATTTGCATATAGCCATGTCTGAACTGGGGTGTCAGAGTGGGCTAAAGAACGGTGATGGATCAAACCCAGATCTTTTGACTGGGTGTGAGTGTTTGATTGGTTCAGATGCTCTGTCCATCACCACCCCCTTTTGTACCGCTTTGGCCGCCATAAGTGTGGCAGGGTATGCTCAGACATGAGTCCCTTGCTCACTTTGCCATTGGAATCAAGCAAGCCGGGCTGAAGATGGCTGTAATGCCAGAAACCGGTCCTCGGAAGCTAGTTTCCGGTCCAGGGAAGGCATGGCTTGTCAGTTCGGGCTGGACTGTTCCCATGAGGCACAGGGTCAGACTGATTTGCATATAGCCATGTCTGAACTGGGGTGTCAGAGTGGGCTAAAGAACGGTGATGGATCAAACCCAGATATTTTGACTGGGTGTGAGTGTTTGATTGGTTCAGATGCTCTGTCCATCACCACCCCCTTTTGTACCGCTTTGGCCGCCATAAGTGTGGCAGGGTATGCTCAGACATGAGTCCCTTGCTCACTTTGCCATTGGAATCAAGCAAGCCGGGCTGAAGAGGGCTGTAATGCCAGAAACCGGTCCTCGGAAGCTAGTTTCCGGTCCAGGGAAGGCATGGCTTGGCAGTTCGGGCTGGACTGTTCCCATGAGGCACAGGGTCAGACTGATTTGCATATAGCCATGTCTGAACTGGGGTGGCAGAGTGGGCTAAAGAACGGTGATGGATCAAACCCAGATCTTTTGACTGGGTGTGAGTGTTTGATTGGTTCAGATGCTCTGTCCATCACCACCCCCTTTTGTACCGCTTTGGCCGCCATAAGTGTGGCAGGGTATGCTCAGACGTGAGTCCCTTGCTCACTTTGCCACTGGAATCAAGCAAGCCGGGCTGAAGAGGGCTGTAATGCCAGAAACCGGTCCTCGGAAGCTTGTTTCCGGTCCAAGGAAGACATGGCTTGGCAGTTCGGGCTGGACTGTTCCCATGAGGCACAGGGTCAGACTGATTTGCATATAGCCATGTCTGAACTGGGGTGGCAGAGTGGGCTAAAGAACAGTGATGGATCAAACCCAGATCTTTTGACTGGGTGTGAGTGTTTGATTGGTTCAGATGCTCTGTCCATCACTACCCCCTTTTGTACCGCTTTGGCCGCCATAAGTGTGGCAGGGTATGCTCAGACGTGAGTCCCTTGCTCACTTTGCCACTGGAATCAAGCAAGCCGGGCTGAAGACGGCTGTAATGCCAGAAACCGGTCCTCGGAAGCTTGTTTCCGGTCCAGGGAAGGCATGGCTTGGCAGTTCGGGCTGGACTGTTCCCATGAGGCACAGGGTCAGACTGATTTGCATATAGCCATGTCTGAACTGGGGTGGCAGAGTGGGCTAAAGAACTGTTAAAGCAAACAAATTCATTAATAGGGACAAGAAGAAGGGCACATACAAGGTTTCAAAGAAAGTGGCTTTATTGCCAATAAAGCTGCAGCTTGAGACAATTTGCAGGAGTGCAAAGTGATCTGGTTTTTCAGTAAGCAAGACAGTTCTTATATACAGTTTTCAGAACCTGGATACATTAATGATTAACAATGACATCATGGTGTGACCATACTAGAATTAGGTCCACGTGTACATTACAGTATCAAGGTGCATTTCAAAAATATGTCTACGTTCACAATTTACATTATTTGCAACACATCTGACCATGCAGCTATAGGTTAATCTTTAAACTACCGCCTCCTGACTTTCAGCCTTGCCTTGGCCGGTTATCTTGAAATGTCAATGTGCAATGTTGATCTGATATCAGCAGAGGCCCGTGTTTTCTGCTTTTCCATACAGATGACGCACTTGCTATCTATGTTATCTATGCTGAGCAAACACTGCCCTTTCACTTAACCGGGCGAGGGGCAGAACAAACTTGGCACGTCCTAGGTCAGCGAGCGATTCTTAGAAAGGTCTCGCTGAACTGACTCTGTACATGGGTGAAAAGCTAGTGATTCATTAAACAACTTGGAGCTACAGCAGAATGAGCACGCACACGTTCACCAGCTATCCTTTTCTGGCTTTAGCTGAATTTCAGACAACTTAATTTAACTCTCTGTGCACCAGCTGTGCATCATGGAGCAACATTTCATTATGACTAGTGGGCTTATTTTATTAGCAAGCAGGTTAGAGACAGAAATTAATATAAACTACGGTTCAATTTAATATTTTCATTCAACAAAGGGCCAACTTATTTTCCATCTTTTACAAATCGACCCTTTGAACCTCAGTTTAAAATAATTTCGTCACGCAGCATATCACAGTCTAATAATTATATTGTTCGTTCTTATCAATGTCAGAAATGTCTATGTTCATTAACTCAGTAGTGGCTGTTTGCATCAGCATTCTTTCTTTTTCCTTTAATTTCCTCGCTGGGCATTTAGTCAGCTGTCCCAATAGTTGACAGCACATTGGCAGGCAATTAATTAATAGACAACAGCCTATTATTAGTAGGAAAATTGTTATGAACACCATTCCTATCTTCCAACCCCATGCGCTCAACCAACTCCAAAGTGAACCTCCTATATCCCATGTACCAGACTCCATATGTGCTTCTACACCTATATGATGTAATCTTTTTATTGCTTCCCTGACAGTAACAGAGGTGTCAGGGACATAGGTACAGCAGGACGCCCCTATAACTGCACAGACTCCTCCCCTTTCTGCTAGCATCATGTCAAGAATCATTCTATTTTGTAATGAAACTAATCTCACAGCTTGAAGCTCTACTGTAATATTTTCAAGTACACTTGTAGTTTCGTTTATTGTTGCTTCGAGTAGTCTGGCTAATCTACGTATATCCCTTGAGTTGATAGATGGACCAATCCATGGTATTATTCCTTTAAATATATCACCTGCTATTTCTGCTGCTGTGTCTCTCTGATCCACATTCCTTCTGCCTCGCCGTGGTGCATGTCTTTGCATGTCCCTTCGTACTTCCTTTGTGTCTTTTATCGCTATAGCAGGTAATACAAAACCTAGGTGACAACAACCACCCCAATTTGTTGGAAGCCATGTATAAGCCTTATCTCCACAAATGAAATAAATTGAGTCACCTACGTAAAGTGGAATGCTAATATTTCCGGCCGTCATTTCAAATGTCATATTGCAATTTGTACTATTGCCCACCTGATAGGTCCCGTTACTCTTAATACAAATACTCCCTATTGCGTTGTGTTTTCTTAATTTTAACTTCAAAAATGGTATATTCTTATTTGCCTCTTTTGATGGGCCTGCTATCCCAATGCTTGTATTCTGAGTTGGAAAGATTGGGGTAAAGATGTCAGACAGGGGAAATGTTGCATTCTGCTCTACTACCTCCGTGCAATTTCCCAGTGTCAGAATCTCTGCCATATATTTGTTATATAATGTTCCTGCAGGCGGAGCCGTAGTTGCCCCTGCACCACCAGAGGTGCTTTTCTTTAAATTCTGTAAAACAGCTATTATCTCTATCTTTACTATTGTTACGTAAATAGCATAACAGGATGCTGCGAAAGGCAGTGGGACTTGAACCAGGGGCAAACTTTGGTCTACCGAAGCTAGGAATTGCAAACATATCCAGCAATCTCCCCTTGGTAATATTTTATTGGTATGATGCAACAAAGTCACAAAAGTATTGTGGTGCATATCTTCTCTGTGGGCTATTTCTTCAGGTGACAAAGTGTATGCAGGTATTGTAGCAGGTGTTGTTGGTGCTGGGATCAATTTTTCCATAGGATAGAACACATCTAATAGATATACAGTAATTAATGCTAGCAATAACAGACAGAATATCACCCCAGGTATACACATTTTAGACTTGTACCATTTTTTCTTCATTTTTAAAGCTGTATTTTCCCTATCCATACCTATCTATTCTTATACTTTTGTTAATTGGATGTAGAGCTATTGATGACACTATGTTGTGAATTATCACTGTGAATTTTTACTATAATATAAGCTAAACACACAAAAAGCATGAACACATATAAGGTGAGGCTGTAGTACAGAATATATTGCGAACAACTATTCGTTAATATTTCAGATGGTCTCTGAGAATTTCTTGGTACTTCTCGCCTCCCAAAGATATGCATGTAATTTTTGTAATGCACGACCCTTTGATCATATATATCAGTTGGTGGTGCAGCCACACTTAATTTCACAGGAGTGTCCACTATACCTCACCCCACAGGTAATTTTCTAAAGCTAGCTGTCTCGACGACCTGGAAAAGTTCTTTGCTGGTTGCTGCAGCAGCACGGGTGCTCGCAGTGACAGGAGGACTCGCAAATACCTCCCGGATCAGTTCATCTACTAATGGCTGCAGTGGCACGGGCACTATGCAGTTACAGTAGGACTCGCAAATACCTCCTGGATCAGTTCATCTACTCAACGTTGAACTTCCCTGATGAAGTGTGCTAAACCTTTCTTGTTCTGCAACTGAGCTATTACTCATGGTGGTAGTGTGCAATATACCCTAGTTGTATTTTCTTAGTCTGAAAGTACTCTACTCAAGGCTTCTTGTAATGCTATGCTATTTAAATCTCGCATTAGTTGGTATTCTAGCTGATCAAATACTTCCTCAAGGTAAATGAGTGCGTTTTCGTTGTCTTCCTCACTGCTATTCTCAAAGTCAAAAATTGCCGTCAAAATATCTGTTAGGATGATATCTAGTAGTAATACTTCACCTACTTCCTGTAGAAGATCAGGTACTGGAGTCACTGACATTTCATCTCCTTCTTCTTGGTAGATCTTAAATTGTACCTTTTTTCCTCTTTGACTGGTTCTGGTGTTGGCGTGTGTTGCTGACCTGTGTCTTGACTGGATGCCGTCTCAGTGGGTGCCCTCTTTATATGACTGGCATGAATCCAGGATTTGTAGTTGGTGCACTTCACTGCTGTCTTTGTAGCGAGCAGCACCTGCTGCGGTCCCTTCCAGCGAGCTTGGAGGCAGTTGGACCTCTGGAATGCTCTGATGAGCACCCAGTCTCCAGGCTTGAACTTGTGCCCCTCGACCTGCAGCGGCTCTGGAAGTGCTCCCTTCACGTGCTGGTTGATAGAAGCAAGAGTACGTGTAAGTGACATGCAGTAATCATTCAACAGTTCATTCATCATCATAGGCAGAGCATTTTTGTCTGGAACTCCCCAAGCTACCATCGGCAACTCAGTGACAATCTCGTGTGCACTGAGTTTGGTCTTGGCATCTGGTGTGCTCCTCATGCTCATCAGGGCAATAGGTAAGGCATCCATCCAGGTCAATTTTGTGTCAGCACATATTTTAGAGATTTTGGCCTTGAGCACGCCATTTTTTCTTTCCACTGCGCCAGCGGCCTCTGGATGGTAGGCACAGTGTAGCTTCTGCTGTATTCCCAAGGCTTTGCATGTCAGTTTTATTAGTTCATTGCAGAAGTGACTGCCATTGTCTGAAAATATTGTTTTTGGGACCCCGAAACGTGGGATCAGCTCCTTTATCAGGCACTTGGCTGTTGAGATGGCATCATTGCATTTTACCGGGTATGCCTCTATCCATTTTGAATACATGCACACCACCACCAGGATATACCTATACTTATTTGTAGGGGGCATCTCCACATAGTCTATTTGCAGGGCTTCAAATGGCATTGTTGGCTTCTGAAAGTGTCCCTTGGGTACTGGAGCAGTCTTACCCACATTGTACTGTGCACATACCATACATGTTTGACATATCTCCTGTGCTATCTTTCTTATGTTCTTGTTCACCCAGAATTTATCCATGCAATTTACAATCGCATCCCTGCATATATGTGCCGGGCCATGCATGGCCAAACACAGAGTAGACCATCCTGTCTGGTAACATATATTTATCTTTGGCATCATTCATCCAACATCCTTGAACAAATGACCCGTTCTTTGACCAACCCATCTGTTCTTCTGCTGTTGCTCCTTGTTGCATTAGTCTTATACCTTCACTTGTTAGATCTAGTGACTTCACTTCATCAGGTAATTCTTGGACCGTTAGTACTAGTGCTGAATTATTTCTTGCTGTCTGTTTTGCTGTAATGTCAGCAAATGCATTTCCCTGGCCTACCTTGTCTGTAACTTTCTTATGAGCACTGCATTTAACTATGGCCAATTTCTTTGGAAGTGCCAAGGAATTAAGTAATTTAGTGATCAGCACTCCATGCTGTATCTTTGTGCCTTGTGAGGTAATAAAACCTCTTTCCTTCCAGAGTCTTCCAAAGGAATGTGCCACATTAAAGGCATATTGGCTGTCTGTATATATGTTAACACACCTTCCTTCAGATAATTCACAAGCTCGTGTGAGTGCCACAATTTCTGCTGCTTGTGCAGACAACTCAGGTATCTTACAGGACTCAACTACAGTTCTATTTGTTACAACTGCATAGGCTGCTGATGTATTTCCATCCTCTGTTCTAAGGCAGGACCCATCCACCCACAGTTCTCCTTCAGCATCTGCATAGGGTGTATCAGTCATGTCAATTCTACCCTTCGTTTGTTCTTCAGTTAACAGAATACAATCATGGTCTGAATCCACTAAATCATCAGTGGGGACAGGTAACAGAGTGGCAGGGTTAAGCACATTGCATTTGTGAAGTGTCACATGTGCTGCGAATAAACAGATCTCATACTGCGTGAGCCTGGCATTTGTGAGGTGCTGCGTGCGTGTCTTATTCAGTATCAGCTCTACGGCATGTGGAACATAGACATCAACTTCATGTCCCATTATAATGCTTTCTGCACGTTGTAGTGCTAAGGCAGTTGCTGCAACAGAACGTATACAGGAAGGTAAAGCCTTGGCTACAGTATCCAAGGTGGCAGAGAAATATGCGCATGGTCTTTTGTGGTCACCAAACTACTGGCATAGAACCCCAAGAGCACTCCCGTCAGACTCATGGACATAGAGTAGGAAAGACTTAGAATAGTCTGGTAGGCCTAAAGCAGGAGCAGAGCAGAGAGCTTGCCGAATGGCAAGGAAGCTTTGTTCATGTTCTGGCAACCACTGAAGGGGTTCGGGAGTGTCCTTGTGGGTCAGGGCCAATAAGGGTTTTGAAATCAAGGAGAAGTTAGCAATCCAATGTCGACAATAGCTGGCCATACCTAAAAAGGCTCGCACCTGTTTTTGGGTGCGTGGCACTGGTGTCTGTAGAATCAATTTAATGCGCTTGTCATCCAATCTTCTCTGCCCTTTCGACAGGATGTGTCCTAAATAGGACACTTCCTGTTGAACAAATTGTAGTTTCTCTGGGGAAACTTTGTGACCACGTTCAGCTAGGAAATTCAACAAATTGATGGTGTCAGTTATACATTGTGGCTCAGAGTTGCTGCCAATCAGCAGGTCATCTATATACTGTATTAGCACAGAATCTGGTGATAAATTGAAAGTATCTAGTTCTCTTTTCAAGGCCTTATTGTAAATGCTTGGGCTTTCTGTGAACCCCTGAGGAACCTTTCTGAAGCAAAAGGTCCTCCCGGAGACTGAGAATGAAAACAGATACATGCTACCCTCATCTAATGGAATTGAGAAGAAGGCATTCTTCAAATCGACCACTGAAAAATATGCCATTTCTGGTGACAATGTTGACAGTATTGAGACTACATTGGGGACGACCGGGAACTGAGGCACCACAATCTTATTAATTTCCCTGAGATCAAGAATGAATCTATAATTCTTTTCAGTAGTATTTCCATCTCCCTTTTTAAGGACCAGTAAAATAGGGCTGTTGCAAGGACTGCCTGTTATTTCTTTCACAATCCCTTCTTTGCGCAAGTCAGTTACTATATCCTGCAACCCCTTTAGGCCTTCTGGAGCTATTCTGTACTGAGGTATCCTTGGTAATTTCACATTCTGTTTAATTGTAATTGTTACAGGTGTCATGTTCATTCTTCCTGTGTCATTTTTATGTTTCGCCCAAATTCTTGAATCTATTTGATCCATTATCAATGTTTGATGGGACCCGTATCAGAGACTGCTTAGAAGCAGTCTTTGATTGGTTCAAGAGACACGGCCTGAAATGCAACTCCGACAAATCGGAGCTGCTCTTTTTCGGGTGTGTCTCTGAACCAAACTGGAAAAGTTGGTGGCCTCAGGATCTTTTTCCTCCTGCCAATGCTAGTACCAAGGCTAAAAATCTTGGTATCATTGTTGACAATGAGTTGACTTTTGGACCTCAAATAGCCTGTCTTGCAGGGAAGTGCTTTGGTATCCTGCGAATGCTCAGAAAATTCCTCCCTTTGATTTCTGTGAATCATCGAAGGGTTATTGTCCAGGCACTGGTAGGGTCGCGCCTGGACTATGTTAATGCCCTTTATTTAGGTCTTCCTAAATATCTTGTAAGGAGACTCCAGGTTGTGCAAAACTCAGCTGCTCGGGCTATTTACGGTCTTCCTAGACGAGCCAGCGCTTCAAACTTGCTGAAGGAATTGCATTGGCTTCCTATAGCCAAAAGGGTGCTGTTCAAAAGCTTGACGATAACCTACAAGGCCCTCCATGACTTGGGCCCTAGGTATATCAGAAAGCGCCTTGCCTTGTACCAACCGAGCAGAGCTCTCCGCTCCGCCTCCTTGTCCAAAATGCTCGTTCCATCCATCAAACGAGCCAGACAAGGGGGGCGCTCGTTTCATTACCTGGCCCCACGTGCTTGGAATGAACTTCCGATTGCTCTTAGACAGGCCCCTAGTCTGTTGTCTTTTAGAAAGGCATTAAAAACATGGCTTTTTATTTAGGAATTGTGATGTCTTTTATTCTCAGTTATGTTTCCTTTCCAATAAAGGTCCTCTTCGCCAAAGCGCCGGGACACTCCATTGCGAGTAGCCGTTGCGCTATAGAAGAACCCAATTAACATAACATAACATAACATTATGTGTGCTGGTATATTTTTTATTCCTATCGACAGTAAACAGTTGTCTATTTCCTCTGTCATTGGCCCATCTACTTCCAAGAATATTCCATCTGTCCTACACGTAATGGTTGCATTCATTTTCTTAAGCAAGTCTAATCCCAACAAATTAAATGCGCATTTTTCTGATATTAGAAATGAATGGGTGTCCTGTAGTGGGCCTATACTGTATTTCAAGGGAGCCGAAATTGGGCTAGTTACAGGTATGTTGGTGAATCCCACTGACTTATTTATTTTTCCCGAGAGAGGAACATCTGGAAACTTTTTCTTTGTTAAGGAGGAATTGGTGGCCCCTGTATCTATTAGTAATTCCACAGGTGTACCTTCAATCTTACCCCTGACATATGGTCCAGTGGGATCTACAGGGATTACCATCCTCTGTATTAACTCTCTCGGGCCTCCCTATCGTGCATAATAGTCCCATTCCCCTTGGGGCCCTTCCTGATATATTCCATCGTAAGGGTGATGCACCTGCATTTTTGGTATTTGTTCATTATCAAAAAAATTTGTGTTGGGGGGATAGTCTGTAGGGGCAGGTTGTGAGTCACGTCCTTGCTGTTGATAACCAGCTCTTCCCATGCTCCTACCCCGACCTCTTGATCTCCCCATCCCACCCCCTCTGTGTGACTGCTTGACGGGGTGTGGGCATTGAGCTCTCCAATGATCCTGACCCCCACAATTAAAGCATCCTTGTGTGTGTCCTTGTTCATTGGTGGTGGTATGCTGTGTAGGGGGAGTAGAAAATGACCTTTGTGGACCCCCACGGCCTCTTCCTCTACCCCTGCTTCTTTCTCCTCTGCCGCTATACTGGTTTGCCTGCTGAATCAAAACTTTAGTTTTTAACTCTTTTAATTTGTTATTTTTACTTTCCAAGTCCTTTTTACCTAGCATTTCGTAATACTGCGCTAATTGTAAAACTTCTGTTAGCGGTTTGCATGACCAAGTAGGGTTGTACTCTAGAATCCCTTTTTTAATTGATGGTTTTAAATTATTTACAAAACAAGAGACAAGTGCACTTTGTGTTGCTTCCTTTTCAGTATCTAAACCACTTGAAGCTGTGAAGACTTTCTGTATTCTAGCGAAAAACCCAGATACTGTTTCCTCAGTGTCTTGAATGCATGCATTTAATTTTGACCAGTCTATTTGTTTTCTGGGGATCAGTGTATTTACTTTAGCCATTATTTTTGCTGGTAAGTCTCTAATCTCATCTGAAATATCATCTCCTCCTTTTCTTGTTTCTGAAGTTATATCTTCCCATTTTATTTTGAAAAGTTCATCATCTTCTCTCCTTATTTTTCCCCAAATGTCTGGGGGCAATATTATAGAAAACATTTGTTCAATGTCATCCAATGTCAGAGTGCCAACTCTTAGTATTATTTCTGTTTGTCTGTACCATTCTTCTCTGTTTTGTCTAATGTCTGGAAACTGAAGCGCAAATCTATGTAATTCAACATTTGACCATGGTGTGTGAACTTTAATAGTGGGCTTCCCTTCCTGACTTCCTGGTACTTCTCTTAATGGCAGGGCTCTAGAAGTGGAAAGAGTACTATCTTCCTCTTCTTTACTTTTTTTCTTTTGTGTACATTTTTGTTGTAGTATCAGAAGAGTATCTATCCATTCGGCTAATATCTGGACAGCCTCTAATATCTCTGTGCTTAATGCCCCTACATCATCTATTGCTGCTGATATTGTGTTGCTATGAGCACGGGACAATCTGTCAGGTTGGGGGTAGCTGTCTTCCTCTGGTCAAAATTTGGCCCAATCTTTAAACCAGTTGTAACTTTTTTTGTCCAATTTATGCAAAGCACTGCGTTGAAGTGCAGGCGTGAAATCTGGGGGGAAGCGACATTTTGCAGTACGCCATGTAGCGGTACCATTTTTCATAACGTCCATCACCCACTCGTGTATCATTTTCTGTTCTTTTTCTGATATTTTTTGTCGTAACCCTTGTCTACCAGAGTGAGAGAGAGGCGTGTCATGTAGTGATATAGGTACTGTCTTACTAGGTGTTGATGTATCTCGTGGTGTGTGTGTCTGTGATGCTGATGGAGTTTGCATTGTTTGTGGGCTGTATGGTGGTGGAGTTGTTAATAATGCCTCTATTACAGGATCTTCAGTATGTTCCTGTTCTAAGGGAGCATTAGGTATAGTTGGGTAAATATCTGGTATTGGCTCGCGAACTGTGAAGCATTTGTCTACTTCCATATTCTTTTCCCTACAATTACTTACATGTCTTTCTTCCCATTTCTGTCTATCATGTACCATAGCTTTTCCTTTCATACTTTTAGGTTCGCATGAGAATCTTGAAGCTACATATGATCTCCATGCATGGAAAGCATCCCACTGCAACAAACGTACCTTCTTCCCTTTCTTTTCACGTTCCCTTAAACAATCTTCTAAATAAAGCATTTTAGCTTTATCAAACGTGCCATATTCTGGCCATTGCAATTCAGTATTTTTCCTGGTGTAATGAGTCCATTGATCTAGATGGACAATTGCAGAGTATCCCTTTTTCCTTGACACGTACCATGCTGGGGTACCGCGAGGTGCTGTCGGTTGAGTGACATCTAATGCTGCCCTGCGGCCTTTAGCTGTGCTCAGAAATAATTTACTAAGCATTTTATCTATTTATTTATTTATGTATTTATCAATTTATTTTCTAGATATACACTGTTCTACACTTTATTTTAACACTTTTTCAACACACTGTTGTACAACCTATTTTAGCAATATGCATATTTTTCTAGACGTCTTTCAGAAGCATGCTCTGTCTAAAGGCGACCACCCACGGTCCCTCTTCTAAAAGCGACCACCCACGGTCCTTCTCCTGTCCTTGAGATCCTTAAGATCTTTCACAGGTTGGACAGTCTTCCTCAGGTATCTTTCTTAAAGGCACCCTCAGACCTCCCCTAGAGACCCCTAATGAATCTCAGTATGCACCTTCTAATGTTTTTTAGTAAAACACTAATAAAATTGAATTCAGTGCAATTAAGCACTGCCTACCTGATCATCAGACCAGACAGTATGATGCCGTTGTATGCGTCCTTCTTTGTTGTGGCAGCAAAAAAAACCTGATGGTTCAAAGGAAGCTGGTGGTGTCTTTTGTCAAAGGATGATCAGCGGGAGCCTTGCCTTCTGGGCGTGTCAGGAAACAAGTCCTCTCATCAGTAGCTGCGCAGATTACACCGAGACTGGAAAGGCCCCTGAAGATTCCAAAGACAGCAGTTCTTTATCCCCTGCAGAGACCATCAGTTCCCCTTGGATCACGGCACCATTCTGTTAAAGCAAACAAATTCATTAATAGGGACAAGAAGAAGGGCACATACAAGGTTTCAAAGAAAGTGGCTTTATTGCCAATAAAGCTGCAGCTTGAGACAATTTGCAGGAGTGCAAAGTGATCTGGTTTTTCAGTAAGCAAGACAGTTCTTATATACAGTTTTCAGAACCTGGATACATTAATGATTAACAATGACATCATGGTGTGACCATGCTAGAATTCGGTCCACGTGTACATTACAGTATCAAGGTGCATTTCAAAAATATGTCTACGTTCACAATTTACATTATTTGCAACACATCTGACCATGCAGCTATAGGTTAATCTTTAAACTACCGCCTCCTGACTTTCAGCCTTGCCTTGGCCGGTTATCTTGAAATGTCAATGTGCAATGTTGATCTGATATCAGCAGAGGCCCGTGTTTTCTGCTTTTCCATACAGATGACGCACTTGCTATCTATGTTATCTATGCTGAGCAAACACTGCCCTTTCACTTAACCGGGCGAGGGGCAGAACAAACTTGGCACGTCCTAGGTCAGCGAGCGATTCTTAGAAAGGTCTCGCTGAACTGACTCTGTACATGGGTGAAAAGCTAGTGATTCATTAAACAACTTGGAGCTACAGCAGAATGAGCACGCACACGTTCACCAGCTATCCTTTTCTGGCTTTAGCTGAATTTCAGACAACTTAATTTAACTCTCTGTGCACCAGCTGTGCATCATGGAGCAACATTTCATTATGACTAGTGGGCTTATTTTATTAGCAAGCAGGTTAGAGACAGAAATTAATATAAACTACGGTTCAATTTAATATTTTCATTCAACAAAGGGCCAACTTATTTTCCATCTTTTACAGAACGGTGATGGATCAAACCCAGATCTTTTGACTGGGTGTGAGTGTTTGATTGGTTCAGATGCTCTGTCCATCACCACCCCCTTTTGTACCGCTTTGGCCGCCATAAGTGTGGCAGGGTATGCTCAGACGTGAGTCCCTTGCTCACTTTGCCACTGGAATCAAGCAAGCCGGGCTGAAGACGGCTGTAATGCCAGAAACCGGTCCTCGGAAGCTTGTTTCCGGTCCAGGGAAGGCATGGCTTGGCAGTTCGGGCTGGACTGTTCCCATGAGGCAAAGGGTTAGACTGATTTGCATATAGCCATGTCTGAACTGGGGTGGCAGAGTGGGTTAAAGAACGGTGATGGATCAAACCCAGATCTTTTGACTGGGTGTGAGTGTTTGATTGGTTCAGATGCTCTGTCCATCACCACCCCCTTTTGTACCGCTTTGGCCGCCATAAGTGTGGCAGGGTATGCTCAGACGTGAGTCCCTTGCTCACTTTGCCACTGGAATCAAGCAAGCCGGGCTGAAGACGGCTGTAATGCCAGAAACCGGTCCTCGGAATCTTGTTTCCGGCCCAGGGAAGGCATGGCTTGGCAGTTCGGTCTGGACTGTTCCCATGAGGCACAGGGTCAGACTGATTTGCATATAGCCATGTCTGAACTGGGGTGGCAGAGTGGGCTAAAGAACGGTGATGGATCAAACCCAGATCTTTTGACTGGGTGTGAGTGTTCAATTGGTTCAGATGCTCTCTCCATCACCACCCCCTTATGTACCGCTTTGGCCGCCATAAGTGTGGCAGGGTATGCTCAGACGTGAGTCCCTTGCTCACTTTGCCACTGGAATCAAGCAAGCCGGGCTGAAGACGGCTGTAATGCCAGAAACCGGTCCTCTGAAGCTTGTTTCCGGTCCAGGGAAGGCATGGCTTGGCAGTTCGGGCTGGACTGTTCCCATGAGGCACAGGGTCAGACTGATTTGCATATAGCCATGTCTGAACTGGGGTGGCAGAGTGGGCTAAAGAACGGTGATGGATCAAACCCAGATCTTTTGACTGGGTGTGAGTGTTTGATTGGTTCAGATGCTCTGTCCATCACCACCCCCTTTTGTACCGCTTTGGCCGCCATAAGTGTGGCAGGGTATGCTCAGACGTGAGTCCCTTGCTCACTTTGCCACTGGAATCAAGCAAGCCGGGCTGAAGACGGCTGTAATGCCAGAAACCGGTCCTCGGAAGCTTGTTTCCGGTCCAGGGAAGGCATGGCTTGGCAGTTCGGGCTGGACTGTTCCCATGAGGCTCAGGGTCAAACTGATTTGCATATAGCCATGTCTGAACTGGGGTGGCAGAGTGGGCTAAAGAACGGTGATGGATCAAACCCTGATCTTTTGACTGGGTGTGAGTGTTTGATTGGTTCAGATGCTCTGTCCATCACCACCCCCTTTTGTACTACTAGCGTATGCAGCAGGAGTCATGTGTAATATATGCCATGTAGAATTTTTATTTGCACTAATTCAATATCGAAGGTATCACAACTTCCTTCGGGGATGCCAGGGCTGTCTGCCAGTCATCCTCGTCTAACTCCCCCATATCTGTTTCCCACCATTCCTTAAGAGTTGTCGTGGGGTCCGGCTGATTATTTATTTTTCTCTTCTGTATGTCAGGGAGATAGCTTTTTTACTGAGGTGATCTGTTAGGAGTCTATCTTCGAGTGGTGAGGCCTCCAGAAGCTGTGCGGCTGCGGTAATCGCTGCCATTAGTACATGTCTAACCTGTGTATATCTGTAGATTTCTGTCTGCGCCAGTTTGTAGGTGATCTGTAGTTGGACAAACGGGAGGACCACACCTTTTTTCCACAGGTCTCCCACTTTGGAGATGCCTATCAGGTCCCATTGGTGGAACCCTCTAGTGTTTCATAATTTCCCTAGTGCTCGAGTGTCCCATAATGGCGTCGCTTGCGTGATAGTCCTTTCCCAGCCTAATGCCCGTTGTGCCGCATGCCAGACATGTATTGTGTGAGCCGTGGGCCTGTGAGATTCAGTCTTCTAGATCTGTTATATAGCACTCCCATGATCCCGTCTTTCTCTAGAAGTTATCTGTCCATACAAAATGCTAGGTCTTCCAGTGGCACATGAAGCCATTGATTTATCACAGTGAGCTGCTAAGCCCACTAATACATTAGAATATGTAGGAGGGCCATACCTCCGTCACACCAGCATTTCACAAGCGTCTTCATAGCGATACTACCGGCGGATCCGCCCTCCGATAACAGTTTAGTTATTTTGACGCGTATCATCGTGAAGTAGGAAGGGGGACTGGAAAGTGGGTGTTTTGTAGGATATAGAGGAATCTGGGCAGTGACATCATTTTGAAAAGGGTCGCTTTGCCCAGTAAGGTTAGTGGTAGCAAATGCCAATGTTTGACGTCCCGGCGGAATCAGGTCAGGGGTTTCATAAGATTTTCATCCGTAAAGAGTGTGATTTGAGGGGTGACGTATATGCCAAGGTATTACAAACCCTGTTCCGCAATTTGTATTTACCAATTGCGCAGTAGTCTGGGTGGGGCGCCGTGTAGGATATATAAAAGTGATTTTGACCAGTTGGTGGTATAACCTGAGGCCCTGCCATATGCCGTACAGATGTCTAGTAGACAATTAATGGAATGCGATGGAGACGTCAAATAACAAATAAAGCAAGACATCGTCAGCATATAGAGATGTGCGATCTTCCCAACCGATTGTCCACCTCAGCCCGCGGATAACCGAACCATGGCGTATCCATGCTGCCAATGGTTCCAGTACTATCGCGAATAAGAGTGGGAAAAGTGGGCAGCCTTATCTCATGCCTTTGCCCACAGGGAAATCCGTCGAGATTCGGCCATTGGCCACAACCTGTGGCATAGGCTTATTGTATAGTAGGTGCTCCCATTTGCAGAATTTGGGGCCATAGCCCAAATGTTGGAGAATGCTGCAGCGTTCATTAGGGATATGGGTCTATAAGACGTGCATTCCTGCGGAGGCTTGCTTGTCTTGTGAATCGTCACTATGGTCGCCAGGCGTTGGTCTATGGGTAATTCCCCTAAGTCCAGACTTGCCTTATACATGTTAAGGAGATGTGGTGTAAGTCGGTTGGTATTCTTTTTTATAAAATTCCACCGGGATACCATTTGGTCCTAGGGCCTTTCCCGTATGCAGCGC
Organism: Lissotriton helveticus; assembly: GCF_964261635.1. Taxonomy (NCBI): domain Eukaryota; kingdom Metazoa; phylum Chordata; class Amphibia; order Caudata; family Salamandridae; genus Lissotriton; species Lissotriton helveticus. The sequence continues at coordinate 1,796,583,745 of NC_136068.1, forward strand.
ACCGAATGCTAAGGCCAGTTCATCCGGAGACAGCTCGGCCTCAAGCACCAGGGTGGCATCATGTGGCAGTGCAGGCATGTGAACGTCTTTCAGGGAGGCTAGGTTGTCTTCAATTGTGTTGTTGGCTGTGGGCGTGTACACCGTTTTGTAATGTAAGGTTAGTGTGTCAAGTATTAGCTGGGGGTTTGAAGTTATGTTTCCAGTATCCAACCAGAGTTGGGCTATCCAGCGGCTGGATCGGTCCTTCTTGTCTAACCAGGCGAGGAGCTTGCCAGCTTTATCACTCGATTCATAAATTGTGTGCTTTGTGGTTGTGAGCTTGGCATTCGCTGCTCATGCACAAAAGCCTTGTATTCCTGCTGTGCTAAATGTAGTCTGTGTGTTGTATCTTCGTTAGTCGCTAGTGGATGATTAACCTCTACCTGGGCTGCTCCCTGTTCTAACATTTCTATCTGTTGTTTCTGTGACTTCTTGTGTCCAGCGACAAGTAAAATTGCATGGCTCCAGAGCACTGTTTTATAAGCTTCCCACATTGTATGAGGCGAGGACACTGAGTGTTCGTTCTCGGCGAAGTAGTGCTTCGTGGCTGTACCTAGTCCATTCTCTGTCTTACGATTCCTGGGTACAGTGGAAACATCCGTTCACATTCACATCCGGAGGATGTGAATTGCGAATATGTAGTCTGTTCTAGAAAGACTATTATGTACCCTGGAGTGGTATGTATATTGTCGGTCTTGTGGGTGCTTAGTCCTCCAAACGTCAATGAGACCAATTTAAGATTGGCACTGCTAAGGTCTCTAGGTGGTTTTCTGTCTACAAATGGATCTATTGTGAACATAGTAAAAATGTCCCCAGTACTGGGAGGGATGTTTGATGTAGCGTTGGTGGAATATACACTGAGACTAAATTGTATGGCCGTCCCTCCCATTTACACGACAGCACTGCAAATTGCCCTAGCTCATCCGTACTAGATCCAGTGAGTATCAGTGGGAAGCGTTTGTTGACCAGTATTCCCTCCCCGTGAGCCGGTGGTGAATTCATAGTGTACTGCCATTTTATATCTATCAAGGGCTTTAGTGGCTGTTCCCTTCAGATGTGATTCCTGTATCAGTGCTATTTCAAGACCTTTGCGCTTTATGTACTGGAGGACGAGCCCTCTTTAATCTTATCACCCAACCCGTTCACATTCCATGATAACACTGTGAAAGGAAGGGGCAGTACCCTGGGGCTCTGGTGAGGGTTATTTGTGATGTCTTTTGGTGCCTTTGTGTCGGCCATTAGTTATTGTGACCATATCAGGCTGTAGAACTTGATGTTTATTGCACCATATTTTGTTGCTATGTATGCCTAATAAACTTAACCAAAAGAAACATAAAACCAAGAACTTTCCCTTCTTCCCCTTCCCCCTCCCTACTTCCCTGCCCGGCGGACCGCAAACTACCCGCCTCCCCAACTGAGCAGAGTGCTTATGCTCCAGAACTAGTACTTGCGTGGGGGGTGGGAGATTGTCTGTGATCCTTGGAGGCCCCCTCCTAATCGTGTCATCAGCAACGGCTAGCATCTTTTCTAGAGGTGTATAAGTTGCTACGTATATGTAGTCTGTCCAATGATTCAGCCTTTAGAAGTGAGGAGTTTGTCCATCGGATCAGTTCATGCTTGTAGAAAAGTCAGTCCGTAGGTTGGTTCAGAGTTACTGAATTTCTTGATTGTTGGTTAGTGTCCTTTCGCTCCCCTTTGCCGCAGGGTGCTGGTGATCTTGACCTTTGTGACTCGTGGAGGCGGTGTTGCTGTTGTGTTCTCGGTTTGCCGGATCTCGTTTCTGGGCGACATCACTCCAGCCAGTCTGTGCCACTCGTTTTTTCCCTGTATTTCTGTGCCCTCTTGCCTTCTGTGACACTCGTTTTTTCCTGTATCTCTGTCCCCTTTTTGCCTTCTGTGCCATTCGTTTTTTCCCTGTATTTCTGTGCCCTCTTGCCTTCTGTGACACTTGTTTTTCCTGTATTTCTGTGCCCTTTTTGCCTTCTGTGCCACTCGTTTTTTCCCTGTATTTCTGGGCCCTCTTGCCTTCTGTGACACTCGTTTTTCCTGTATTTCTGTGCCCTTTTTGCCTTCTGTGCCACTTGTTTTTTCCCTGTATTTCCGTGCCCTCATACCTTCTGTGACACTTGTTTTCCCTTGTTTTGGGCCCTTTCTGCCTCTGTGCCACTTGTTTTCCCTCGGTTTGTGCGCTTTTGCTCTCTGTTCCCTTCATCGTCCTTCACCGCCCCTGCCGCTGCGTCCCCTGCGGCCCTGCCCCCCTGACTGCCCACTGCACATTCGCTGCCCCCGCCTCCCAGCTGCTCCGCCCTCCCACTCCCCATATATGCCATGCGCTGCGCGATGAGGAGAGCGACCCTTGACACCACTAGGTAGGTCGCTACTACTCTGCACAGCACAGCCTGTGTGTCCCTGCCCCAGCTGCTGCTGCTGAGGAAGTACGAGTCCCTCCACTACCCGCAGGCTACCATCTGCGCCTCATCCCTGGTGGCCAGTGGTAGGCTGTAGGTTTCTACATCTTCTGCTTTATTGTTTTATTGTATTACCTGTATTTCATTGTTATGTCTGTGACTGCTGTTGTTCTGCCTTCCCCCGCTGCCTGTTCGTGGTCTGTAACCCTTTCCTCCCTCTGTTCCCCTCGCTGTCCCCGTGTCTCTCAGGCCGGTTTTTCCTTCTGTACCCCTCTCTGCCCCGTGTCTCTGCCCGGTTTTTCCTTCTGTACCCCTTGCTGCCCCCATGTCTCCCAGCCCTGTTTTCCCTTCTGTTCCCCTTGCTGCCCCCATGCCTCTGCCCATTTTTGCCTTCTGTTTCTCAGTTGCCCCTGTATTCTTGTTCCCTTTTTACCTTTTGTGCCACTCGTTTTCTTCCCTATATTTCTGTGCCCTCTTGCCTTCTGTGACATTCGTTTTTCCTGCATTTCTGTGCCCTGTTGCCTTCTGTGACACTTGTTTTCCCTAATTTTTTGTGCCCTTTTGCCTTCTGTTCCCCTCATCGTCCATCACCGCCCCCGCCGTTGTGTCCCTGCAGCCCCGCCCCCCTTACTGCCCACTCGCTGCCCCGCCTCCCGTCTCCCAGCTGCTCCTCCATCCCACCTCCCCATATATGCGGGCCGAAGCGCGGCCGAGCGCAACGGGTGCGTCGCTGGCGCGCCTAAGGCAAGCCCGTCTGTGCCTGTCCGTGCCTGGACTGCCCCCAGTGCTAGAACACCTGGTCCCCCGCATCCTCCGCGACGACCGCTGCCACTATGACGCCAGCACTCTCCATGCTCTCAACTCCAGACGGACCCACACTTGCTTCAATGCTGCCCCGAAATGCACACACGGTCCATTCACCTGCCAGAACTGCAGCTAACCCAGCATCAGAGCCGAGGAACCACCCGCCAAGAAAGACCCCAGCCACCTCCGATGCATACTACTGTACACCCGCTCAGCACACAAACACGCCGTCGAGCTCTGGGACCTGCTCGACACAACATCCCGGGACTTCGCCTTCCTGACAGAGACCTGGTTGAACGACTCCTCCGCACTCGACTACGCCATAGCCATGCCAGACGGCTACAAGATCACCGGCATAGACCACACCAGAGTCGAAGGAGGAATCGCCATTGTCCATAAGAACAGCTTCAGGGTCTCGACTAGCACCGACGACGCGCTCCGCACCGCCGAACACATGCACTTCCAGATCCACACAGACCCTAACCCCACCCTCAGAGGCACCCTCATATACCAACCCCCCGGACCCTCTCCCCTGTTCAGCAACTCCATCGCCGACTTCATCAGCATGCACGCCCTGACCTATACCGACTACATCCTCCTCGGAGACCTTAACTTTCACCTTGAGAACAACAACAACTCCACAACCCTGATTGATAAATGTAAATGTAAATGTAAATGTTTTTGTACTTGTATAGCGCACAGCTACCCACAGTGGGTTTCCCGGCGCTTGTACGAATACCGCAAGGGAACCCTTCCTGGCTTTCCCTGTGAAGTGTCCACTCCTGGGCACCCACATGGTGCAGACGAGGCATCCCTCATGTTGTGGGGGCCGTTGTGGAGATTAAGCAAGCTATTGCCCCCGCCATTGTGCCCCTGCAGCCCCGCCCCCCTTACTGCCCACTCGCTGCCCCGCCTCCCGTCTCCCAGCTGCTCCTCCATCCCACCTCCCCATATATGCGGGCCGAAGCGCGGCCGAGCGCAACGGGTGCGTCGCTGGCGCGCCTAAGGCAAGCCCGTCTGTGCCTGTCCGTGCCTGGACTGCCCCCAGTGCTAGAACACCTGGTCCCCCGCATCCTCCGCGATGACCGCTGCCACTATGACGCCAGCACTCTCCATGCTCTCAACTCCAGACGGACCCACACTTGCTTCAATGCTGCCCCGAAATGCACACACGGTCCATTCACCTGCCAGAACTGCAGCTAACCCAGCATCAGAGCCGAGGAACCACCCGCCAAGAAAGACCACAGCCACCTCCGATGTATACTACTGTACACCCGCTCAGCACACAAACACGCCGTCGAGCTCTGGGACCTGCTCGACACAACATCCCGGGACGTCGCCTTCCTGACAGAGACCTGGTTGAACGACTCCTCCGCACTCGACTACGCCATAGCCATCCCAGACGGCTACAAGATCACCGGCATAGACCGCACCAGAGTCGAAGGAGGAATCGCCATTGTCCATAAGAACAGCATCAGGGTCTCGACTAGCACCGACGACGCGCTCCGCATCGCCGAACTCATGCACTTCCAGATCCACACAGACCCTAACCCCACCCTCAGAGGCACCCTCATATACCAACTCCCCGGACCCTGTCCCCTGTTCAGCAACTCCATCGCTGACTTCATCAGCATGCACGCCCTGACCTATACCGACTACATCCTCCTCGGAGACCTTAACTTTCACCTTGAGAACAACAACAACTCCACAACCCTGATTGATAAATGTAAATGTAAATATAAATGTTTTTGTACTTGTATAGCGCACAGCTACCCACAGTGGGTTTCCCGGCGCTTGTACGAATACCGCAAGGGAACCCTTCCTGGCTTTCCCTGTGAAGTGTCCACTCCTGGGCACCCACATGGTGCAGACGAGGCATCCCTCACGTTGTGGGGGCCGTTGTGGAGACTAAGCAAGCTATTGCCCAGAGTTGCAGCGCGGGACCCATGATCAGAATGGGCACTGAGGCGAGAATTTCCGGTCAGGGGAATTAATGAGCCCGAGACCTGCCGAGGCAGGAATCGAACCCTGGTCCCTGGCCAGAGCTCTGCATCGAGGTCTGCCTGCTCTAACCATTGAGCCACACTTCTCCACCTTGCCAACCTCGGACTGAAGCAACTCGTCACAAGGCCCACCCACTACGCCGGCCACACGCTCAACCCTGTCTTCTCCTCAAGCGTCACGTCTCCGTCAGCCACACCACTGAACTCCTCTGGACCGACCACCGCTGCATCCACTTCACCTTCCAGAAACCCACCACACCCAACAGATCCCCCGCCGCTGCTGGAGCAAAATCACTGAAGACCAACTACATACAAACCTCGCTCGCAGCCCACCCACCGAACCCTCCAACACCGACGACGCTGCCCACAGCCTCAGACGCTGGATCAAGGACTGCACCAACACCCTCACCCCGCTGAAGAGACCCCCCCACACAGATACCAGCAAGAGGGCCAGCTGGTTCACCCCAGAACTCCTTGCCTCCAAGCAAGCATGCCGGTAACTAGAGAAGGAATTGCACAGTGAACAAACACTGGACATCTACGCAGCACACAAGGACGCCATCCGCAACCACCACCACCTCATCAGGGCGGCCAAGAGGACCTCCTTCAAAGACCGCCTCAATAACAACGCAGACAATAACAAGGAGCTCTTTAACATCGTGAAGGAACTCCAGCTCCAACGCCAACGACATTCTGCCATCGCAAGCCCTGTGCGACTCCCTTGCCACCTTCTTCCACCGCAAGATAGCAGACATCCACGACAGCTTCAACACCCAGACAGCCCCAACAGACAGCAACACAACAGACCCTCCGCACGCCATCGACCACGACCACCTGCTAGCCTGGGCCAGCGTGAGGCCATGAGCACGAGCCACTCTGGCTCTCCGTCAGACCCATTCCCGCACCACGTCTTCAACAATGCAAGCAGCTCCATTGCACCCCACCTGCACAACGTCATCAATCTCTCCCTTGAGACCGCAACCTTCCCAGAGAGCTGGAAACAAGCCGAGATCAACGCCCTACTCAAAAAACCTAAGGCAGACCCAAGAGACCTCAAGAACTTCTGGCCCATTTCTCTGCTCTCCTTCCCGGCCAAGGTCATCGAGAAAATCGTCAACAGACAGCTAACCCGATACCTCGAAGAAAATAGAATCCTGGACCATTCCCAGTCAGGGTTCCGTAGCAATCACAGCACCGAAACTGCCCTCATCGCCGCCACCGATGACATCAGGACTCTGCTGGACAACGGTGAGACCGCAGCACTCATCCTCCTAGACCTCTCCGCCGCCTTCGACACCGTCTGCCACCGCACTGTATGCGCACGCCTCCACACCGCAGGGATCTAAGACAAGGCTCTGGAATGGACCACCTCCTTCCTCTCAGGCAGAACCCAGAGCGTCCGACTTCCCCATTCCGTTCCACAGCCTCCGAGATCATCTAGGGCGTACCACAGGGATCCTCTCTCAGCCCGACACTATTCAACATTTACATGGCCCTGCTCGCACATGTCGCCCGACAGCACGACCTCAACATAATCTCCTAGAGGGCCGCTAGGTGGCGCCGGACTAAGATGGCCGCACTGGTGTGAGGCTCCCGATCGACCGAGCACTCTCTCCTATCCTGCAGGGATCCTGACCGGACAAATCGGCCCCAGCATTGCCTCCTCACCTCCGCACGGCCGAGCTGATCACGGCGGTGTCTTTCTTTCCCAGTGAACCCCGTCTGGAGCGGAGCTGGCGGCTGCGGAGAGCTGAGCGGACTGTGACGCTGTTTTGGAGACCCTCGCACGTCGGCTCGCTCTGCCGGGAAAGGCCGTTGCTTCGCGGACTTCCCGATATTGCTGAAGGTGACCAGATCACTGGAGGGGCCTGGCTGCTGACTGCCTGAAGGAGCTCAACGTGCCCGGGGGGACGCCCAGCTACTGCCAACAGGTGAGCGATGCCTGCGGCTTGCCGCCTCACCCCGTCATTGTCCCCCCCGGTGCGGGAAAAGAACATTGCAGCGCTCACGGACTCTGCGGTTTGCCCGCCATCCGCCATCTTGGGGGCTTCTACTTGGCGGCCTGGGCCGCGTTGCGCCTAAATTCCGGCCCCGGCAGTGCTACGGGGGGACAACAATCGCCGATTTTGCTGGCACTTCCACCGCTCACCCACCCATTGCTCAGACAGACGCTGCGAGGTGCGGCGGCGCCTCTCTCGCTGCTGCAGTGGCGCCACCCCTGCTCCTGCCACCACCTTGACCACTGCGGCGGTTGCAAAACAGGCGCCTACCTACTCTTCTCCGTGGGTCTGCCCCTGAGCCCCACGGGTCACCTGGCGCCCGCCCGACCGCCCCAATAGCGGAATTACGCGACGGAACCGACCACCTGCCCAATATACTGGGTCCTTCCCATCTTGTGCTCCCCCCCCGGTGGCGAACTGGCCTGAAGCACCTCTCCCCCCCTTCAGCGGACGGCAAAACGATCTCCTGGCCTCCATCCGCTTGATGTCCTGGGTTTGAATTGGCGCTGCGGCACAGCACAAGGGACTACACCACCAGAGGCCACAGCGCTGCAAGGGGCTCTACGGTGGCTTTATTCCCCAGGCCTGCACAACGAACTGCCCTCCCTATCTGGAGCCCTCATCAGCTCTGTGCCTACGACTGCGGCCGCTCTCGATTCCTGACTACCCCCAGCGAAGTTACCTGGGGTGCCCCCCCTCCCCTTATTCCGCGCCAACACTGCAGCGAGCTGGCGTCCATTTCTCCCCCTACATCGCAAACTCCCAGACGAGACATGGGCCGCAGCGATGCCCGGCAGTCCAAGATACCGTTTGAATCCAAAAAACCCTCCAGTGCGACGCAGGAATCGGAAGGCAGCCCTGCGGCCTCAGCCCCTCAGGAGGAAGACTGGAAGACTCTATTACTGGGCATGAAGCAAAGCCTCTCCACAATCGACGCCAAAATTGACACCATGAATATGCGCATGGACAGCGTCGTAGCCAAGCTGGGGCAACATGATACCCGCATCAAAGAGACTGAGGACAGGATATCTGTTCTGGAGGATGGTGCCACTTCCACGCGTAAACAGGTCACTGAAATGGACAGGCTGCTCAAACTCATAGCAGACAAGAACGAGGACTTGGAAGCGAGGTCCCGCCGCACTAATGTCCGGATTTTGGGCCTTGCGGAGTCCACCAACACAGGCAAAATGGAGTCCTTTGTGGAGAATCTCCTCATAGAACTATTTGGGAAAGAATCCTTTTCTCCACACTTCATCGTTGAAAGGGCCCATAGATCTTTGGCGGCTCGCCCGCCTACCGGAGCTCCACCACGCCCTATCATCGCGCGTTTTTTTTATTACAGGGACCGAGATGCAGTGTTGAAGCGCTTGAGGGAGCTGGGCACTGTGAACTATTGCAACACATCTCTCTCCTTCTTTCCAGACTTTACCCCCTCTGTCCAAGAAGCCAGACGCAAATTTGCGGGGGTTAAAAAGAAACTTCAGCCGCAGGAGATCCCATACGCCATGTTATACCCAGCCAAATTGAAGGTATCATACCAGGGCAGACACCATTTCTTTCAAAATCCGCAACAAGTGGAAGACTTTCTCAAACACTGCAGAAAGGATCGTAGCGGCGACGAAGCGACTGGCCGCCGCTCCAGGTCTCACTCACCCCTTTCACAGCAGGACTGAATGGAGGCAACGCGACATTGACCCTCGTCATCTGACGCGCTCTGGCCATCATCTGAACGGAGCTCGTCTCCTTACATAAAGAGGTTTAAGTACTCAACCTGCACTAGACTTACCGGTCTATGATCATACTAAGTGCTTGGTCACCCACCTCCGTCCCACAAAAGACGCCTGGTAAGAACCCGGTGTCTGTGGGTGCAAGTAAGGAGGTGGTTGGCGGGTCTGGTGCCCCTAGTTCTGTGTCCCCCAATGGGCGAGCCCCTACACACCCCGTCCCACCTGCGGGAAGGGGCAGTTGTCATACCATTTCTGGTTTTTGTTTTATTTTGTTCTGGGGATGGTGGGTGGGTGATGTATTCCCGGCCAGTTGGGGTTGCCGGTGTGGGTGGGAAGAAACTTAATATGCATACTACTGTCTTTAATGTATTCACTATGCTGTCATTGGGGTGGTTTTGTGGGAGGGTTCAGGGAGGGAAATGTCCTTTCCATAATGCCAAATGTGCTAAGGCCTTTATTTACGGTATACCATGTCACGGGATTTGTTGTCCGAATGGGTGACGTAGAGAATGAGCGGCCATCGCAACAATTTCGGCTGGTGTCGTGGAACATTCGCGGGCTGAATAATCCTAGAAAAAAGAGACAAATTCTGGGATATCTTGACAGGCAGGGTGTGTCGATTGCCATGCTTCAGGAAACTCATTTACTGCCAGATAGCTCTCCCCTATTTGCGTCCAGATGGGCCTCCTGCAAGGTTTTCTCTTCCTACTCCAACTATGCCAGGGGGCTCACGATCCTGGTCAGGCGTGGAATTAAGTTCACACCCGCCGGGACAGAGGTAGATTCAAGTGGCAGATACTGCATGGTCTGGGGGCAATTATACTCGCATACTGTCCTGTTTGCATGCTATTATGGTCCCAACAACGACGACACCTCCCCGCTTCTCACAATGTGGGGCAAGATTCAAACACTGGGAATAGGCCACGTCATATTGGGAGGCGACTTTAACACTGCAATTGCCCTGACCCACGACAGGTCTCACCCACAGGCCGCACACTACTCCCATACCCAGCGCGCGCTGTCCTCTATCACTGCTGAACACCACTATGTAGATGCCTGGAGACACTTACACCCTTCCCTCAAACAGGGCACTCACTACTCTGCGGTACACTCCACATGGGCACGGCTAGACTACGTATTCCTCTCGGCTGGCCTCACTCCCTGGCTGGTCGGCGCCCTACACCTTGCCAGGACTTTCTCTGACCATTCCCCGGTCCTAATATCACTGCGCATACCCACTGAGATCTCCCCTTACCTGAGCTGGCGCCTTAATCCTGCTCACCTCACAGACTCTGCTTTCCGAGCTGCCCTAGAACAAGACATACATGACTTCTTTGAGCGCAATGTGGGGTCGGTATCAGCTCTCACGACGGTTTGGAAAGCCTTTAAGGTTACGGTGCGAGGATGGTGTATCGCTAGGGGAGGTGGCGTCCTCAAATCACTGCGAGGCGATTTGCGTAAACTTGAATCCGAACTTCGGGACCTAGAACAGAGAAGAACTCGCGACGCCCTAGACCACGCTTCCAATGCCCTGCTTAGGGAAAAGCTGAACGAATACACGGAGGCGGCAGATAAGGAGTGCAAGTTCCTCGGCAAACAGCATACGGCTCGCATCTTCGGCGAGGGTGACAGGCCTGGCACGGCACTCGCCTCAGCTGTCAGGTCGTCTAAATATAATACCTATGTTACCACCTTGCTAGATGAAGATCAAATCCCACAAAGAGACCTCACAGAACAACTCCGCATCCTCACACATCACTATTCCACTCTGTACACGTCTCATAGGTCGGCACCTATTGATCTGCACCTGTATCTTGACGACACCGCCATTGCATGGCTTGGCCCAACCCAGCAAAAATTTCTGCACCACACTCTTGAGCTAGACAAAATAAAGGACGCTATCATGTCCATGAAATCAGGCAAGGCGCCTGGCTCCGACGGGTTGCCAATTGACTTTTACAAAGCCTACATACATATACTTGCCCCAATCTTACAACAAGTTTACTATTCTGCCCTTGAAGAGGGAACTCTACCGTCCTCTATGCGCGAAGCCCTTATAACATCCCTCTTGAAGCCTGGCAAGCCACCGGAGCACTGCGATTCCTATAGGCCCCTCTCGTTGCTCAATACTGACGTAAAGATATTGGCGAAAGTGCTTGCAACGCGCCTCAACCTGCTGATGGAACGCTTGGTCTTACCTGACCAAGCAGGATTTGTCCCCAACAGGGCGACTTCCCATAATTTAGGCACCCTTCAGGCTGTACTGCAGGACATTAACCCTCGTTGCGAAGCGGCTGCTGTGTTTCTAGACGCTACTAAAGCGTTCGATTCCCTTGAATGGGATTACCTCCTGGCCCTTCTTGAACGAATGGGGATCCCTTACAGCTTTCTCGATTGGATTAAACTGCTATATAACAACCCATGTGCTTCAGTCCTACTGAATGGCTCTAGGTCGGCTCCCTTTGACATTCACAGAGGCACTAGACAGGGTTGCCCTCTTTCCCCTGTCCTCTTTGCGATAGCCATCGAACCGTTAGCGGCTAAACTTCGGCAGCATCATAACCACCGCTCCCTGATATACCCAGAGCGCCAGCTACTAGTTGCACTGTATGCTGACGATATAACCCTGTACGTACACAAGCCGCGTGAGAACCTCAACCCCATCCTGCGCGAAATCACTAAATTTGGTGCCATATCAGGCATACAAATCAACTGGTCGAAGTCTGCTCTCTTCCCCTTAACAGATAAGACTGAGCAGTTTCCCCTGGACTTTCCCTTGATATGGGAGTCGGAAGAGCTCAAGTACCTAGGCATCATCGTCTCTCGAAGCCGAGAGGAACTCATCAGGGCCAACTACGGTACAGTCCTGGATAAATTGACTGACACCATCACTAGGTGGATCCATCTCCCACTTTCCATGGCGGGGCCTATTTCCCTCATCAAGATGGTTATCCTTCCCAAACTGCTCTACCTCTTCACCAATATACCGTACAGTCCGGGATCCCATTTTTTCCGTTCCCTCAATTCCCAACTATCGCGCCTTATATGGGGTGGCAAACAGGCCATGATTAGCTTGCAGACACTCATGTTACCATATCACCAAGGTGGATTTGACGTCCCAAACTTCCAACGCTACAACGACTGCGCCCAGGGCCACTTCGTCGCCTACTGGCTTCACCCTCCCCCCTTCATGCCCCACTTGGCGGTGGAGGACGGCTATATGAGGCTAGTGCAACCGTCGGGGTACTTATACACCACGCCTCGGGTCACGGACCGAGACCCAACCACTGTTGATTGCACGGTTCTGGCTTGGAAGCGACTAGCGGATCACATGGAAGTCGAGTTTCTTTACTCTCCACTTATGCCCCTAGCACACGACCCGAGGCTGCGCATGGCTTGTGAAGAGACCGGACGTAAATTGCTCGCGAAATTGGCAATCCACAAGTGGGGTGACCTATACCTCAAGGGACAATTCCGAACAGCGGCACAGTTCTTTGGTGAGAATACCCCCTCTGTAATGGGCACGTTCCTCTACGTGCGACTCCGTCAAAATGTTAGGGCAGTATCCCCTTCCTTCCCTGACGAGCCGGACACCCTGCCCCCCCTCCACACGCTCCTACAGGCAGACTCCCCAAAGCACGTGGTGTCTATGCTCTACCGACACGCACAGCCAGCTGCACCCCCCCCCCCACTTAGAGCCCGCAGGGACTGGGACGGCGACCTGGACACCCCGATGTCGGATGAGCAATGGGAGGAAAGCTGCTCCCACACTAATGCGGTGACCGGTAATGCCCGTCTTAGGCTGCTTCATTTCAAATTCTTGCATTGAATCTACTTTACTCCCTCCAAGCTATTCCGGCTCGGTCTGCGCGATAATGATCGATGCCTCAGATGTAGGGGCGAGGGAGCTGACTTCTTTCACCTGGCGTGGACATGCCCTGCTGTGGCGGAATATTGGCATGATGTTTTCGAGGCGCTGTCTGACATGGTCGGGGTAGATATAGCTCCCTGTCCAAAGGTTGCCCTGTTGGGCCACATGGCCCCAGAACTGAAGTCACATAGAAAATGTTTCGCACTGGGCCTCCTGTTGGCTAAACGCCACGTGGCGTGTAAATGGGGCAGGGGTCGTGCGCCTAAGTTCAAGATGTGGCTCAACACCATGATCACCTGGCAAGAACACCTTCACAACTATGCCGACCTCCTGCCACACATGTCCCGTCCCATAGATCTCTGGGGGCCCCTTACTGCCTATCTTCTCCGTGAGCAGGGTGAAGACTCTTCGGATACATGAACTTACGCTGGAATTCTCTGGCCTCATCCCTCTCCTTCGCCCAAACCTTGCCCTGACCCCCCCCTCCCCACCTGCCCTGCCTCTAGTCCCCCCCCCACACCCTCTCCCTCCATTCTCCCCCCCCCTGATATTACCGTGCGTACAGGTGCGCTTGCACACTAGGCTCTATGGTGCCTCTCCCAAGACTTACATATGCTTTTTGAATCAATTGGCGACCTGACTGCATATCCCGTGATGCCCGGCCTGAGGCTGATCAGCGACTCGTTCCCGACGCACGACTCCATACTCACTTCACTGACATGTTGCACATATCACATCTACTATGGCCTTTGCACTGTATTTCCCTCACGGGTAGGATTTGAAATGTTCCCTCCCTCCCCCCCCCTCTGCCCTTCCCCTCCCATGTCAGCCTAACGTACAACACGGGTGCGGAGCAACGCTAACCCCTGCGATGGTGGCTCCATCTTCTCCTTATCGCCATCGCATGGCTCCTCACCTCAAGGTCCTTTCGTCCACATACAATGTATGGTGGTACATCATGGGGGGGATCAGTTTCGTTTGGTGTTTTACGGTTGGTTTGAAAAAATGATAAAAGAAACCTCAAAGTATGCTGCTTGTATACACAACGCTTCCATGGCATTATACTGTACACGTCATCTAACTATACCACCTTTATATCGCGGCCAGCCCAGAAGGGTTGTAGGCGACATGCTGTATCTAACTTCTGTTGCCCTGTATTTCTGATGATGAGTCCATCCTGGACTAATTCCGTAGTAGCTGCCGGCCTGCCATCACAGGTTGTAGGCGTGAAGCTGTGTACTGACCTTTCCTTTGTTATCAATAAAGGTTTAAAAAAAAAAACATAATCTCCTACCCCGACAACACTCAACTGATCCTGTCCCTCACCAAGGGCCCCATCACCGCCAAAGCCAACCTCCACAAAGGAATGAAGGCTGTTGCCGACTGGATGAAGATCAGCCGTCTGAAGCTGAACTCGGACAAGATGGAGGTCCTCATCCTCGTCTCCAACCCTTCAGCCTGGGACAACGCCAGGTGGCCAAAAGCACTGGGGGCAGCCCTGACACCCACTGACCATGCACGCAACCTGGGAATAATCCTCGACTCAACGCTCTCAATGACGAAGCAAGTCAATGCCGTCTCAACACCCTCTGCATGGACCGCAAGATCTATGGATGGATCCCGACAAATACAAGAAAGACAGTTACCCAGGCCCTCGTCAGCAGCTTACTCGACTACGGAAACGTCCTCTACGTGGAAGCCTCATCAAACGACTATAACGCATCCAAACCGCCTCGGCACGACTGACCCTCAACGTACCACGACACGGCCACATCACACCCCTCTTGAGACACCTGCACTGACTCCCCATCAACAAGAGAATATCCTTCAAGCTCCTCATCCACGCACACAAAGCACTCCACAAGACCGACCCAGCCTACCTCAACAGACGGCTCTCCTTCTACATCCCCAACCGCCAGCTACGCTCCACCGACCTTTCACTCACCACTATCCTGCGCATCTGAAGAATAACCACCGTCAGGAGATCCTTCCCCACCTTGCCGCCAAGACATGGAACACCCTTCCACTGAGCCTACGACAGACTCAAGACCTGCTGACCTTCAGTGGGATACTCAAGACCTCCCCTCTCCAGCGCCTTGAGACCCTCACGGGTATGTAGTGCACTTTACAAATGATTGATTGATTGATTGATTTGCGGTTTCTCTACCTGGTCTTTGCTGTATGCATATTTGACTAGTTTGCCAGCAGGTGCGCCTCTTGGGCCTTGTCCTCCCATCCCAGTCCTCGTATGAGGGATTCCGCCAGGCACACAGGGGGGAGGGCAGTAATCGCCGCTGCCTGCCGCATTATATGGTGTCACGCGAAGCCTTTTGGGTTTATTACCCATTCCCCCTGTGGCTTAGGAAGTAGGCTATTGTGCCGTGTGTTCTGCTTCTGTCTGTGACACTGTTGTGAGGCAGTGATTATTTTAAAAAGAAATCCTTTGGAGCACCGTGCATAGGGCAGGCCTCCAGGTCAGCCGTTATGGTCCATGCAAATCCCGTCTGCGTTAATGAGGCCTTTTACCTGCCCAGCGTGCCTTATTTGTGTTGCCTTATCATGGACTTATACTGTTTCTGGACTGTAGGGGGGAGTATTCCTTATTTTTGTGGGTGGTGAGTCCTGGGGCTGTGAGTGACAACACAGTTGTAGAGCTGCTGGTCCTCGGCTGATAATTACTGTAATAGGCTGTGCATCGACTATCTTCATTGCGCCTATGAAGGGATTTGTCCCGGCCGTCTCTTGTGGTGCTGGACTGGGCCGTCGGACGCCGTTGCCACCGGACGTGGGAACAAACGCACCCAATAGCAAAGTTTTTGGCACCTCAAAGAGTGCTGCCGTTAATGCTTGGACTCGCCATGCCTCCCAATCCGTTTCTCAGCTTCCGCACTGTGCACGCTTTCATTGTTGGTCGGGCCTCTTCTGATGCTCCAGCCCACCGCTGCTTGACTCACCAGGCTCCAAGGTGTTGTATTAGCGTGTGCTTAAAAGACCCTCAGGATCTTCCAGGCGAGGCATTCTCTGTGACCCAGCCTAGTCAAATTTCATGCGTCGCAGCATCTTGTGCCACTGATCCCAATGCTCACATACTGATCCCAATGCGGCCACAGGCACAAGCTAGACCCCGGCTTTAACTCAGCCTGCAGGCCTCAATTCTTCGCTGCACGTAACTCGACAGCTAATTGCTCTGTTCTGCAGATGCTCCGTGTTTAGCGCTGTCTCGTTTTGGCCGTGTAGCTATAGGATAAATGTGCGGATTGACGATGAAGGGTCTCTCAATCACAGAGCTCTGCTAGGCTGCGGCCATCTTGCTTGGCTGCTAGCCACCTCCTCGTTTATTTGCATTTTGCACATTTTGAATGAATTGACTTTGCCTTGTGTGTTTTGTACTGACTTCTTGACTTCTGATTCTAGCGATCTAATAAAGCATATTTGGAATAAAAAAAAACAACTTTATGATTTATTCATTGAACCGTGTCTTGTGCGAATTTTCCAATGTGTATTCTCTGAGTTTACATGATTTATGTTGAGGGCATTCATCTTTAAGACTCACATATAGCCCAATCCATTGATTAAATATTTTAACGTAAAGAAGCGCTGCTACCTTTCACAAGAAGAAAAAACTTGGCATTGAGTGATACAGCAGCGTAGAAGATACCAGTCAGTAGAGGAGTCCGCCAGAGCTGCGTCTTGGCCCCCAACCTGTTTTCTTTATATGTCAATGGGGTGGTGAGATTTCTTCAGGAAGTCTCGGCAGACGCACCAATACTGGCTGACGACAAAGTCCCAACCCTCTTGTTTGCAGATGACACCCTGCTGGTCTCAAAAACTCCATCTGGGTTGCAAAAATTGCTAAATAGATATCAACTATTTTGTGACTCTCTGGGAATAGTTATAATTAACACTAAAACAAAATGTATGGTTTTTAATCCTCATAATAATTAATTTTAAATTACACTTTTCTGGAGAGAGTAAGCATGTTTGATTATTTGGGTATCTGCCTTTCTGACAAAGTGCATTGGAAGCCTCTCTAGCCAAGATGCTCATGAACCACAAGCGTGTAATGGGGCATTAAGTAAAGAACACCAGTCCTTGTACAGCAGGCCGGTTGCTCCAGCTCTCGCAATTTACGAAGCCAAAGCAGTTAGCTCTGTACTGTATGGGGCGAAGCTATGGGGCTTTGATAACATCGAGGATATCTACAGATCCGAGCACACGTTCTTGAGGGATCTGGTGATACCCCCTTGTAACACCCCACTAACCCCCTTAATGTTTGACATGGGTAGACGGCCGCTCAGGGATATTGCTAAGTTGCGCCCATTGCTTTTTTGGGCACGCCTAATGCGCACCCCTGATCTTGCAAATTTTGCCGCTGCCCTGACTGAGGTGATTAATCTAGATGTGGGGCACAGGGTCAAGTGGATATCCAATGTTAGAAAGACGCTGACACAGCTGGGTCTTTCAGAATCATGGGACACTCAAGTCCCACCCAACAAGGTAGAGCTCAAGTATATTTATTGGAACTGGGTTGATTGTAACGAGCTGAGCAAACCAAACTTGGGGAGATTGACAGATGAGGTTTTCAGTCACAAGCAGTCCAGAGGCTTAGAGCCTTACCTGGATATTATCTAGGTCCCACGCGATAGGCTGCTATACACCCAATTTAGGTTAGGCACACTCCAAGTTCATGCAACAATATCTAAATTGCGCTCGGACAAACATCAAAATGAAGCCCCTTTACCAAGTGCCTGTGCACAAATAAAATCCTAACATATAATGTAATATGAACAAATCATGAGCATATGAACAAAACAAAGAAATTCGCCATGTTTTTTTATTTTTTTGTTGGTTTAATGCTAGTTTGCATGGACATCAGCTGACACGTGTTTCATCAGAGTACAATCAACTCTGACTCTTCAGGGCCGAGTCTCAATGGACGAACGGGGTGGCCAATCACCCTGGACCGGTGATAATTCCAACCCGGTCAGGGTCTAGAAGGATCCACGGGGTAGTCTCCCAGAATGGGACTCCAAATATTATGCTAAAATGTATTATTCAATCCCAAACAAAGTCAGAAAATGGGAATGGAGCATCAATCAATCTGCTAAATATTCAAAATTTCATGTGTGTCCACTAAGTCTGTATGATATTAAGTGGATACGTGCAAACACGCCAGACGGAGGTCAGAAACTGTCGGGTACGTCTGATTGAAAGTATTGCTATTTGAAAGGAAAAATCACTCCGTTGCTACATGTTCGAGATTCACAACATAAGCATGATGCGGGACCCTGTCAAAATGAAGCCCGCCCTTGTTGCAGAGTTCCGCTGGGGAGTGTGTCCCATGTTTTGTTTGCCTGCCCAGCTTACTCTATCGCCAGGTCCAAATGGATAAGACTAACTTGCAAATCCATGGGCAAACGTGACCATTGGGTCGCCTTGCGTATTCTCAAAACTGACCTAAGCATGCTTTTCGCTTGTGCGGTGGCTAAGTTTTTGAGTCTTGCCTAGAGTCTCAGACATAAAGCTTTGAAGGGCTCTCATATGCCGAGTGACAAGTAATAACAACAGTTCCTGCCCTATCTTACATTTTATTGCACTATGTTGAAGAGTTCACTAGTTTTGAACCTTGGGGAGGAATGCATGCTTTTTAAAAAAAAGAGTGTGCTATCTTGAGATACATTCTCTTTGATTGTGAGTGTTTCTTGTAAAGTTTCATATACCCATGATTCACACAATACCGCTTGGTGGTGCTTTAATGCTTCTCCCTACATTGTTTTATACATCCTTGTTTTTATGATTCTTATTATTCACCCAGGACCTATCTCTTTTACTAGTATCCTTCATCTTACATACAATCGATTATGAAATTAGTAAATCAAAATCTAGTTTAATCATGTTTTAACTTGATGTGAAGTATTGTATAAATGTAACACGTTTGTATGTGTGTGGTACATTATTTTTATGATTCTAGCGATCTAATAAAGCATATTTGGAATAAAAAAAAAATCTTTATGATTTCTACTTGAACCTTGTCTTGTGCAGATTTTCCGATATGTATTCTCAGAGTTTACATGATTTATGTTTAGGGCATTCATCTTTAAGACTCACATATAGCCCGATTCATCAAAGAAAATCTTTCAACGTAAAAAAGCGCTGCTACCTTTCACAAGAAGAAACAAGCATTTGCAATGCAATAGGTCTAGAATTTGCAAAAGTTTAGGCTATTGGCATTGTTAATGACAATGCCTTTTATATCTGTTTTGAAACCAACATATAAATAAATGGCATTATCATTGACAATGCCAATAGCTCAAACTCTCACAAATGCGAGATCTATTGAATTGCAAATGCTTGTTCTAAATTGGCATGGTAATTTTAGTGTGCTTTTTTACTTTAACAAGCTTTGTACTCTTTGAACTTAGCATACATTTCTCTGTGGAACTGCCTGCAGATTCTGCAACTGTTACAAGGGGCTGAACAGCTTTTCTCTTAGAACTCCACTGAAACCTAACAAGGGTATGTTTATTAAGCTGGTAAAGGTGCCCTTTCAAACACTAATAATCCACTTTCTGACATCCCCCTTATATGTACATAGCTTTTTATATGTCCCAGTTCAGGCCAGTAACCACACGTATCGCATGGCTATACATTCATTACATCATTTTGAACAGTACTCTATGTTCCAGTAATGAGAAAACATATTTGGTTGGGCACGTTGTTGAGTTTCTGTTCACACAGCTTGAAAATATTTGAAACCCCCACGTCATTGCTTTAAAATCTTTTGGTATTAGTGTGGCAGCCTAAACACAACCTACAATTAGAACAGTACTTTGACAGTCTAATGTTAATTATGTTTGCAGGGTCAATGGAACCAAGATTTCACTTGGGGGTTCCTTAGTCCGGGATATCATATTAAACTCTGTATTACTCAGTAGTTTCCTGAGCTTTCCCCATCTCTATTTAAGAACATTCTCGATAAGAATGAAATCCTACCCAAGGCCAAATATAACAAGCTACTTAGAATTTAGAGGGGGAGGAATGTTCCCTGTTCCTTGTCCTGACACTGCTATGTCCTCTCGCTCGCAGACACAGGGCTCATCACTACTCTAGAGGCACTGCTCACCATCAGAAGCATTGACTATGCCCCACGAGGACTCGAATCAACACTACATTACCTCCCAGAACACTGCCCTAGCATCTTCCTCCAACCTCATCCTTCTCTCCCATAACACCCAACCTCCGTCACCAGCTTTCCTGGCCCGCACAGACGACTGTAGTGGTAGGGGTTGCAGCAGGCAGCAGGCACTGTCGACCGACCTCCAGAAATGTTGACACCCCAATAGCGCATTGAGCTCTGCAGGGTGCTGAAGATTAGGCCAGCAGAAGAGTTTACAGAGTAGCCACTGGGGCGTTGCGGGCAAGCCGCCCACCCATAGTTCGGCCAAGCGAGGGAACAGTGGGGCACAGCCCCCCCATCATAGCTCCTTTGGATTCCACGGCCTCCAGGACCACCTTGAGGGTCTGAGTAGGTGAATGCTTTCAGTTCGGGGTCGGGCGGAACAGGGGACCTTTTAGGTTTCCATGGCGGGAGACTGGGAAAGGCTGGGGTGCGGGAGCTCGAGGGAAAGTTGTCCTGGAAGAGGCAGCAGGTCACTGTCCTGTCCGAGTCCTCCATGCTCGTTGCTGCGCCTCCCTCCAGCCCCCTCGGAGATCCAGATGTTTCTCCATTGTTGGTTTAAAAGGTGTCCCCTGTCCAACCCCCAAGAGTCTCCGTGGGTTCCATGATGCCCTCAGGAGATCCCAGCAGTACCTGCATTCTGCCCCACATCGGTCCTCTTTGTAATACCCAGCATAAGTCAGTATTCTAGTGCTGAGCCTGTAACTACACTTAACACCCACCCACCACTGATGTCACGGGTCAGGTGACACAGCATTAATAAAAGAGGCCGAGCCCACGTGCTCTAGGCCAGTTGCACCGTACCTCCAGTGTGTCTTGTATCTGCGTGTGCCTGATTGCCAGCATGAGGGCCTAGGGCCCATCACAGACCTTACAATGGCGATGAGGGCGGAGCTGTGCCCAGCGTGCCACAGCTAAAAGGAATACTTCGAGGAAAAGGGGAAGAGAGAGCTGCCTGCTGCAAAGGCACACCCCCTGAGAAAGCAGCCGGCCGCCAAGAGGCCCACGAGGCGTGTGTCGAGCCCTGGGCCTAGAGAAAAGGAAAGAGGTGACCGGAGCCCACCCGCACCTCTCCAGCCTGCCGTGGCCCGCCCTGCCGTGGCGGTGCCCTAAGAAGACAGAGAAGCCATCGCTGTGCCCACCCGCAGAAGAACAGGCCCGTCGGCCGAAGGTGTGCCCCGGACTGTAAAGCACCAAAAGCGGAGCCCACCCGCTATAGGCTATAGACACTGACGGTGCCCCCCTAAAGTGTGAGCGGCGCCAGCTAGGTACAATTAATCAAGCGAGGCTCGCGGAGCCCACCCGCGGCCTGCTTACTGAGACACGGCGTTGGCCGCAACTGCCCCCGTGAAGAAAAAAAGCAAGGCTCGCGGAGCCCACCCGCGGGCTGCCTGCAGAGACGCGGCGTCGGCCGCAACTGCCCCAGTAATTAAAGCAAGGCTCGCGGAGCCCACCCGCGGCCAGCCTGCGGCGACCCGTACTTCCGCCGCGCAGCGTGTGACTGAAGCTGCTGCGGCGGGGAGAGTATGAAAAGAGCTGCCGGGCCCTGAAAAAAGTAAAGCGGAGCCTACCCGCTATAATGAGAACTGTGCCCCGCCGCAGAAAGCGCTAGGCCCTGGAGAACTAATGGCACGCGGGGCCGGACTGCCATAATGCCGGCTGCCCTGCCAACTGCCTAAAAGTGAAGGAGCGAGTACGGCCACAGCCACCCCCTTCCTTCGTGCGCGCAGCTGAGTGAGGCTGCCGCGGTGGGAGAGGGGGTGAGAAGAGACAGAAGCAGGCAGCCCGAGAGTAGCGCGAACCTCCCCCACCCCGTGCAGCGTGTGAGGAGAGAAGCTGCAGTAGCAAGGGGCGGAGGAGAAGCAAAAGTTGGACTAGGATCTGCCCCAGGACTTAGCGGGGAAAGAAGCAGCCCGCCTCTCGGTCCAGTACCCATAAGTGAATGTAGGTCCATAAAAGCGGGAAAAAAAAAGTGACCAGCGAGTGCACCCCCTCCCCTAGGGACTGTATGCGGCCAGGAAGAAAAGCACACGGGGAGGTCCGCAGCATGTGGTGTGCTGCCTGGCATAAATAGGCAGAGCGGAGCCCTCCCGTAGCAGCGTCAACACGAACCCCACTCACACACACTGCCTAGAAAATAGACTGCATCCAGTTTAGTGCACGTCGAGATACGTGTGGTAGTGCAGCCCCTCGTAAAAGACAACAGAAACGCTTACCAGGGTCCAGGAACGAGGCCCTCAGCAAGAGTGAAGCTCCTGGGGCCGATCAGAGCTCTGCCGGGAATCAGAAGGAGCACGGACATTGCAGCACATAGTGAGCCACTGAAGCCGGGAAACGAGCACCATGGGGGATAACAGCCGAGTACAGTGAAAACGATCTGGAAGAAAGCTGCAGAGCCATCTAGAGGCCATTTTGAGTAACTGCGCCCCCAACATGTAGGAATTGAACAAATGATGGCAGAGTGAGTGGCTCCAACGAAAGAAAGGACATGGAACTTGTTCAGGCCAGATCTGCTCCAGGTACCAAGGAACAGCCCGCAGCATCCCTGAACACCTTTGCCCGAGTGAGGCCCAGAGACTGATAGAGGACCACCTGCTGGCAGGTGGCTACTCTCAAGAAGGAAGCAACGGTGTGCACATAAGACACACAGCAGCGAAGGAGACGGCGCAGGAACGCGCCACAAAGAACAAGGAAGGTTTGCAGCAAAAGACTACGAAGGGCAGCAACCTGCTCGCAGTCACTTCCAAAGTAGTATACAAGCCATCACACCGCCGAGGAAGATAAAAGGTAATGGCGTAGGAGCGTGCCAGAAGCCCAAATGAGCGCGAAGAAAACCCCAAGAATGCACCAGGAAGTGCGAAAGCGCATGACGCAACTGCGCAGCAGTGCAGACCGCACTAGCCCAAAGCAGCAAGTCACAAGGAAGACACTGCGAAGGAAAGAAAACGGTTGCGCTGA
Organism: Lissotriton helveticus; assembly: GCF_964261635.1. Taxonomy (NCBI): domain Eukaryota; kingdom Metazoa; phylum Chordata; class Amphibia; order Caudata; family Salamandridae; genus Lissotriton; species Lissotriton helveticus. The sequence goes on from NC_136068.1 coordinate 1,796,606,732, forward strand.
CAACCCGCAGCAGTGAGGATCCACCGCAGAAGCAACATGACCACTCAGCCTGGTCACCAAGCATGAAGACGGCCAGCCAGATGGCCGCACCGAGAAGCCTACCTGTCAGTGATCGGCAGAAGGGACCAGCACGAGGTCCAAGAAGTTCAGACAAGGCGCGGTCCGAGGACCTGGACCCACGAACTTCAACCACACAAGTTGACGAAAGCGACAGGAAGAAGAAGTGAAGGTCGCGACGCTAACCCTGGGAAGTGAGTGACAAGAAGACAGTGTCCTAGGACTAGGACAAGACCAGGATGACACGTGCAGAGTGCGCGCGCTGCATGGGGAAGCCTGGCCAGAGAAGATGAAAAAAAGGGGACCAGGGTACATCGCGAGAAGAGGAGAAGAGAAGAAGAAAGATTGGAGTGGCATGCCGCCACGGAGGAAAGGAAGAAAGGAGAAGTCAGAGTGGCACGCAGCCATTTCAAGAAGAAGGAAGAAAGAACAAAGTGGCCACCGCCACTAAGAAGAAAAGAAGAAGGGAGAAATCGGAATGGCACGCTGCCACTGCAAGAAGCCGCCCCTGCGGAAAGAAGCAAGGTGACAGGCACTGGAACACCTGAGTGCAATGGAAGACAAGCCTGGCAAGAGACCGGCAGCGCAGACCAAAGACAACCACCTACGAGCCATCCATCCACATGGCGAACGCAGAAAAGAGCAGACTAGACAGTTGGCGACATCTACCTCTGGGGTTGAGCGGAAGATTGGATGGCGAGACTACTCAGGCCTCCAGAAGCTGAGGACCTGACCACCTCGCACCAGCCTGTGGCAACCCAGAATCAGAGGCCTCAAGGGACTCTGGTGGCAGCAAGTCCCGCACGGAAGACAGGTCTACAGATGCACGTCTGCAGGACCAAAGGGGATGAAAGCCTCGCGAGCAATGAGAAGAGTCGACAACTCAACCTTCAGGTGGAACTAGGACACGACGGTGAGGCACGTGGAGCGCCCTGCTCACGGCCCGAAGGCTATGGTGGAGCAACACGACCAAAAACACCAGTCCAGTGGAAGCCTGGCAAAGAGGTCCTCCCGGACATCTGGTGAGAGAGGAATACCGGCGAGAGGGGCATCCTAGTGAGAGGGATGTGTGCACCTACTCTATTCACCTGCCAAGAGTCAACCTTAAAGCCTGCCCAGAAAAATATCACGAAGCCAGAAGAGAGAACAAAACCAGAAGACTATTGACACCTGTGTCATCCATCTATCTCTCATCACCAACGGAGCGAAGCAAAGGCAGGGCTGAGAACAGCGGACAGACAGCACAAACAAAGAATGAACCCGCCGAACAACTGCGAACCGTGCCACCGAGAACTGTTAGTCCTGAATGCAAGAACTATACTGCCTGCGGCTTGCAAGCAGCCAAAGAGACTCGTTTTGAAAGCACAAGTTCAATGGTACATTTCTATGTTTTCTTTCCCCCACAGGTTTTTCGACTTTTTCTGTTTGGTTGAATTTTTATGTAAAGAAAGTATAGGGGGCCCCCTCAGGTACAAATTGGGACCGGGGGAAATGACAAAAAACGTATTGCAATGTCCCTACGTTGGAGAATGACCAAAAGATTGGGTACCTACAAGGTAGGCTGCCCACTAAGCAAATTCATTTACTGGACACAACCACTAGAACTCACACGCAGTGTTGTAAATGGGTAAGTTCTCACAACATCAAACTATTGTTTCAATCATGGACATATTAGCATATCAGTGTATTAATGATTTCATGTGACAAGAAGCACTCTAAATCAAAATTTAGTATTTATAAAATAAACATAAGTTTATTACACATTTGTCTTGAATTTTTAAAAACAGATATATTGTACACAACAAATACTACAAATACATAATAATTATACACAAAATTTTTTAAAAATGTTCAAAGGAACACAGGTCGACGCGGCGTTTCGGTTTAAAAAACCTTCATCAGGACAGTTTCTAAACGAAACACAATATTACTACAATATCATGACAAAAATGTGCACATACATAGAAAACAATAATGCAGCTGTCACCTAATAAGTCACATCATTTCATTTCAACGGTCTATAACGGTGTACTCTCATGAAAGATTGCGAGAGTTGTCAATTTATAAAACAGTATTGTTGTTATGTGGAACAGTCTTTTTTTATGCTAATGGTTGTACCATTGAATTTGCTTAAGAAATGTAACAAGATAATGATATTACTGGGAGTCTCCAGAAATAAGAGATCTACTTCATTTATTGATGGGCGGGTATGTCAATAAACCGGCCACTTGTGTGAAGATGTCTTACCTTCAGTTTTTGTGATCGAATTCACAGTTATTCAGTAACCGGCTTTTGTGGTGACAAAGCCTAGATGTGTCCTGGTTTGGGTCCACATATGAAGATAATGACGTCCCATATATTCGGGATATGATAAAAACCTTTCACTATAGGGGTACAGATAAACACCAGAGATAAGTTTAATCCCCACTTATGTTTATACACAAACTTTAAAAACTAAGCAAAAAATCAGTGGGTGACATAAATACCTCAGATGTGAGTTTTGATCAATTTCACTGTATCGGAGGGGCCACCAGAGGATTTGTGCACTATTGGATGAATATGCACTGCAAGTTAAAAGGAACAAGTTCTTTTATTGTTTTTTATCAGTTATTTTTCACATCTTTTTATGGCTATTTCGTAGCTGCCTAGCCTATTACCTATTGGGAATTCAACTTACCGATGGCAATTCTTGCGTAATCGCTACAGCCGCTTGATAAATGTGCTTCATAGGCTGTTTTTGTAATACTCGCGATTTCTATTACATCTGTAAATTAAATAGAATATATTTTAAGTTTGTTGCCGTCTTTTATGCAGAGATAGTCATATGGCATGCAATATTTGCTCCCTATTCTGTTCTACTCTTCCTTTGTGGATTACACACAAAACGGGATTTCACCGCGAGATATTTATTTAATTAACAGTGGGCGCTCGAGATTACCCTACTTACTCCCCGTCTATGACAGCATCATTGGGGGTTTGAATTACCCGGTATTGCTCTCTTTGCTGTTTGCCTGACCCCTATTCTAGGCTTACACATTATTTTATACATGGGGCCTGTTACATTTTAACTTGTATTTTACTGGTTGGTGCAGATCCCGTATTTCAGTGGGACTACAACGCGAGGTTATGTCGGCACCGCATTGCTATTCTAGTCGTACTCACATTACTTTTGCAGTGCGGTGCCGTCTATTTCGCTTTTAAGCTAACGAGGAGCGCGTGCAAAAGAGACTTAGTTTAACCATTATAGATGCATTTGTTTAACACTAGTGCGGTAGCTTTCTAAGTTTGATAGCATAATTTTATGCACCTAACTGTTCGACCATTCGGTTTTTTTCTTACCTGGATAAAAAGAGCTGGCCTCCCTGCTCCTCCGTCTACAGCGTTCGGGATTCTGATAGTTCCAGTAAAAGACGCTGGCATTGTGTTGGTTAGTCCTTAAATAGCAACAAGTTTTCTATTGGTGGATGCAAGAGGCTATGTGAGTGGCCATGGACTAGTCACGTGATCGCGATCTAGTAATTTTTTCAGAAGAAAAACTTTAATGTTCCCTTTCAGTCTAAGCAAAGTCTTTACAGTTTATGAAGAAAGGGACAGTTTGCAGGATAGTTTGTTAGTATATTTTACGCATATCGAGCATGAGGGAAAGAAATCTAATCTATATTGCATACATGCTTTGAAGCATGCAAACTTGCAATAGGTTATAATTGGGGTTAGCGTCTCTGCGCAGTTGTGTTCCATTATTCAGTCACTATTAATGCTTGAACCGTTTGTTTCTATGCATTGAGTTACTAAAATGTTAGAGTTGTATGGCAACTGTCGCTGCAGTTTTCTGTTCGCATTCATGTGTTGATTTAGCTAGCGTGCCTATCGCCGGATGGTTCGCTGCCTGGCAGCTATGCCAGAAATATTTTTATATATCTATATATGTATATTGATGGCAAAAGAGCATTCTATTTGAAATCATGTTAATCACGACTACTAGTAAGAAATGTTTAGATAGGCTTTCCCATCTTAGTTGACTGTATTTCTGCATTGGGGCCCTTGTTTTGTTCAGTTAATGATGCGCTCCCAATCTTCACGACTGTTAAGGCCCGATCTTACGCTATTGAACCTCGACATATAGTACTGCTCGCGTTTTTTCCTTTTCTGATTTATGTCACCTAAGGAAAAAACGCGAGCAGTACTATATGTCGAGGTTCAATAGCGTAAGATCGGGCCTTAACAGTCGTGAAGATTGGGAGCGCATCATTAACTGAACAAAACAAGGGCCCCAATGCAGAAATACAGTCAACTAAGATGGGAAAGCCTATCTAAACATTTCTTACTAGTAGTCGTGATTAACATGATTTCAAATAGAATGCTCTTTTGCCATCAATATACATATATAGATATATAAAAATATTTCTGGCATAGCTGCCAGGCAGCGAACCATCCGGCGATAGGCACGCTAGCTAAATCAACACATGAATGCGAACAGAAAACTGCAGCGACAGTTGCCATACAACTCTAACATTTTAGTAACTCAATGCATAGAAACAAACGGTTCAAGCATTAATAGTGACTGAATAATGGAACACAACTGCGCAGAGACGCTAACCCCAATTATAACCTATTGCAAGTTTGCATGCTTCAAAGCATGTATGCAATATAGATTAGATTTCTTTCCCTCATGCTCGATATGCGTAAAATATACTAACAAACTATCCTGCAAACTGTCCCTTTCTTCATAAACTGTAAAGACTTTGCTTAGACTGAAAGGGAACATTAAAGTTTTTCTTCTGAAAAAATTACTAGATCGCGATCACGTGACTAGTCCATGGCCACTCACATAGCCTCTTGCATCCACCAATAGAAAACTTGTTGCTATTTAAGGACTAACCAACACAATGCCAGCGTCTTTTACTGGAACTATCAGAATCCCGAACGCTGTAGACGGAGGAGCAGGGAGGCCAGCTCTTTTTATCCAGGTAAGAAAAAAACCGAATGGTCGAACAGTTAGGTGCATAAAATTATGCTATCAAACTTAGAAAGCTACCGCACTAGTGTTAAACAAATGCATCTATAATGGTTAAACTAAGTCTCTTTTGCACGCGCTCCTCGTTAGCTTAAAAGCGAAATAGACGGCACCGCACTGCAAAAGTAATGTGAGTACGACTAGAATAGCAATGCGGTGCCGACATAACCTCGCGTTGTAGTCCCACTGAAATACGGGATCTGCACCAACCAGTAAAATACAAGTTAAAATGTAACAGGCCCCATGTATAAAATAATGTGTAAGCCTAGAATAGGGGTCAGGCAAACAGCAAAGAGAGCAATACCGGGTAATTCAAACCCCCAATGATGCTGTCATAGACGGGGAGTAAGTAGGGTAATCTCGAGCGCCCACTGTTAATTAAATAAATATCTCGCGGTGAAATCCCGTTTTGTGTGTAATCCACAAAGGAAGAGTAGAACAGAATAGGGAGCAAATATTGCATGCCATATGACTATCTCTGCATAAAAGACGGCAACAAACTTAAATATATTCTATTTAATTTACAGATGTAATAGAAATCGCGAGTATTACAAAAACAGCCTATGAAGCACATTTATCAAGCGGCTGTAGCGATTACGCAAGAATTGCCATCGGTAAGTTGAATTCCCAATAGGTAATAGGCTAGGCAGCTACGAAATAGCCATAAAAAGATGTGAAAAATAACTGATAAAAAACAATAAAAGAACTTGTTCCTTTTAACTTGCAGTGCATATTCATCCAATAGTGCACAAATCCTCTGGTGGCCCCTCCGATACAGTGAAATTGATCAAAACTCACATCTGAGGTATTTATGTCACCCACTGATTTTTTGCTTAGTTTTTAAATTTTGTGTATAAACATAAGTGGGGATTAAACTTATCTCTGGTCTTTATCTGTACCCCTATAGTGAAAGGTTTTTATCATATCCCGAATATATGGGACGTCATTATCTTCATATGTGGACCCAAACCAGGACACATCTAGGCTTTGTCACCACAAAAGCCGGTTACTGAATAACTGTGAATTCGATCACAAAAACTGAAGGTAAGACATCTTCACACAAGTGGCCGGTTTATTGACATACCCGCCCATCAATAAATGAAGTAGATCTCTTATTTCTGGAGACTCCCAGTAATATCATTATCTTGTTACATTTCTTAAGCAAATTCAATGGTACAACCATTAGCATAAAAAAAGACTGTTCCACATAACAACAATACTGTTTTATAAATTGACAACTCTCGCAATCTTTCATGAGAGTACACGTTATAGACCGTTGAAATGAAATGATGTGACTTATTAGGTGACAGCTGCATTATTGTTTTCTATGTATGTGCACATTTTTGTCATGATATTGTAGTAATATTGTGTTTCTTTTTAGAAACTGTCCTGATGAAGGTTTTTTAAACCGAAACGCCGCGTCGACCTGTGTTCCTTTGAACATTTTTAAAATTTTTTGTGTATAATTATTATGTATTTGTAGTATTTGTTGTGTACAATATATCTGTTTTTAAAAATTCAAGACAAATGTGTAATAAACTTATGTTTATTTTATAAATACTAAATTTTGGTTGAATTTTTAACCAATTTGGGGAGGGATGTAATGCCAAGCATAAGTCAGCATTCTAGTGCTGAGCCTGTAACTACACTTAACACCCACCCACCACTGATGTCACGGGTCAGGTGACACAGCATTAATAAAAGAGGCCGAGCCCACGTGCTCTAGGCCAGTTGCACCGTACCTCCAGTGCGTCCTGTATAGGCGTGTGCCTGATTGCCAGCATGAGGGCCTAGGGCCCATCACAGTCTTTACACTCTTGAGCAGCTAGGCCCTGTGTTTTCCATCTTAGTGGCCATGCGAGGGCTGCTCTCTGCTGAGGGTCACCGAGCAGTGAGGGGCTACGCTGGGAAGAGGCACAAGGTAGTCAAAGAGGGAAGGAAGGTGACTCAAAGGGCAGGGAGGAAGACAAGAGGGGATCGAAGAGGAGGCTGGGAGAGGAGGGGAAAGAGCTGCGATGGAGGAAGAGTGGGGGGCCACAGTGGGTGGGAGAACCTGAGCTTGTGCTGAAACGCCAGAGGTAGTGAAAGCGAAAGCACGCCATGCGCGTGTGCACTGGCTGGAGGCGGCTGGTGCGTGTGTGTTTGTTGGCGCAGGACACGTAGAACTTGCCGAAGCAGGCGCTGATGGAGTTCAGCAGGTGAGAGTTGGCCGAGTTGGACCAGGGGCTCATGCCGATGTGTTTAGCTGCCATGGGGCTGCCCCCAGGAGGGGGAGGGGGGGTCACTCATACCAGAAACCCAATAAAGGATAATAATCTACATTTAACATTTTTAAAACAGCCTGCACCGCCTTCTTCCTTGTACTTATGCACACAAACAGCAAATTATCTATGTTTTACTGCTGCGAGGAAGTAACCAGATTGCTTTGAGCCATATTTTAGGATCTCTGAGAGAGGCAGGAATAGTTAAGGGATGTTGTGGTGCCATTACAGTCTTACTTCATTCTTTGAAGTTAGTAGTGGGACTTATGTGTGGTGAATATAAAGATTTATCTAGTGTGCACTGTAATGATTTTCAGTGACAGTTTGGACTAGGTAGCCTTTGAATGGTGAAATATTTTTTCTGTGTGGGCTTGTAACACTGTGGTGGGTTATCGTTGATGCCGGTTAACAATCACGGGTATTCTGGAGGGTGAGATGCAGTCTCAAGTTGGCTAGCAGGGAATGAATGGTCTGGTCTACTGACCAGATGCAGGCAATGCTTCCTTCTTGTGTCTATAAAGACCTTTGACACATGGATGGAAAAATCAGCAGAGAACGTAGTGTAGGGGGTCCTGTGATCCATCAACACTTTCCTGCATACTGAAAAGCAACTCCTTTAAAGGCTTCTCGTGTAGAGGTCCACTTAAGAACTGTATTCCTGTTCTCCTGTTCGCGAGGCGTTATTAGCAGGTGTAGCACGGCATGTAGTATGGCGGAGCGCACATAAGTGACCTGACCTGACCCTGGTCGGTAACGGTCGCTCCAACTGCCGTGCAGCTCTCCCTGAGTGTGCCCGGTCTCCCTGCCTGCCTCGCCGCTGCCCTGTGTCACTGGGCTCCACTTCTCCTCGTTGCCGCTTCTAGTGCTTGTTTCTGTTTTTCGTTCACTGCTACCAGTGCTTGCTTTTTTTGGTTTCTTGCCCTTCTGTGCCCCTGCCTTTGTGTTCGTCGCTCTTCCCCTCGGGACTGCTTTTCCCGTCTCTGACCCTTCCCCGCTCCCTGCCGCTGCTCCCCTGCGGCCCCGCCTTCTTCTTTATTCTGTACCCCGATCCCCTTCCCCGCGCCACCTCGCTCCCGCCTCCCAGCTGCTCCTCCCTCCCACCGGCTATTTAGGGTCTGCCGGCGCGACAGGGAGCTGTCACCTGACCTGACCCTGGTCGGTAACGGTTGCTCCACCCGCCGCGCAGCTCTCCCTGAGTGTGCCTGGTCTCCCTGCCTGCCTCGCCGCTGCCCTGTGTCACTGGGCTCCACTTCTCCTCGTTGCCGCTTCTAGTGCTTGTTCCTGTTTTTCGATCACTGCTTGTGCTTGACTCTGATAATCGAGAATTCTCAATTGGCTAGCTCAGTTTCTGGAACTTTCAATTTCTTGTATCTCTTTCAAGTTCCTTTTGCACTGTTCTCTTAGCAAAGCTGTGCACCTGTTGATCTAAGTTTCTTTTTCATTTACATGTACTCATATTTGGAGCACTGCAAGATGAATGTGTATACAAATCATACAAACTGATGAATGGTTAATTCAGATGCTCAATGTTATAAAGAGGGACATTCAGAGGCATTCAGACACTTTGCATAGCAATATTGTGTATTTGCTTGTTTTTTTTGTTGTTTTTTTTATTGTCCTCATTTGCCATTACCTCCATTTGGGAAGATACCAACCACCTAGCGAGTCCTTCCCTTAGGGTCCTCTCAGAAGTCCCCTCGAACCATTGCCTGGACTCGAGCGTGTAATGGGTGGGAGATAAAACCCAAAAAATACGAGGCAATCAACTGACTCCATCTAGGTGCGTTACCACCAGTAGGACCAATGTCGGAACGAGGCTATATCCAGTCCAGGGAGTATTATCAGCATAATCATAGGACCCGGGGGAAAAAAAACAAAAAAAAAACCCCGGATTCTATCTCCAATCGATAAGCAATTCCCAGAATGTCAAATTACGCCTACTGCCTGATCTATTAAGGTCTGATTTAGATGTTTCATATAATGATGTAAGCCATGCAGAGTGCAGAGGGGCTGCTTTCTCCAGCCATTGTATACATATTTGCCTTCTAGCCAGCAAGATAGCATAGAAAAGGAATGACCTTGCTTTCCCTGTGATGTTGATGTCCAAACCAAAAATAATAAGTGGTAGTGTGATTGAGAGTAATGTATTCATAATGGAATTTAGAGTTGCCTCCACTTCTGACCAAAACCGCCTTATGTCAGGGCATTCGAAAAACATATGTACATCTGATGCTCCTGTGACATTGCATTTATTGCATTTTTTGTCCGGAAGAAATTTGGAAAGTTTAAGTGGCGTAATGTATGCACGATGTACAGTAAAAAGGTGGTTTCTTCTTAACCACGAGGGTTTAACAATCTTAAACAAAAGTGCAAAAGAGGTTTACCACGTCTCCTCATTATAAGAGCCCATTACTGCCCCCCACAATTGGTATGGGAGAGAGAATTCTCCGTCAATTTCTTCAAGCAGTTGCCAGTACCAGAATGCTACCTCTCTTTTCCCGATTGGTTTCTCCACTAGTTGTTGTTCTAAGGGGCTTACATTCCCCAGATTTTTGTCTTTTTTTCGCTGGGCCCTTGTCCAGCTATCCAGCTGCATATATTTAAATCTAGACAGCCTGGGGCCAACTTGATCTTTTAACTCATCCCATGTGATTAGAAATCCTTCGTTTACTAGCTGTCCCCATCTTATAATCCCTGCTTGTTCAAGTGCAACTGACAGACTATCTCTCATGTATAATGGGAGCCCGGGTGAATCCCAAATTGGGGCAAAGTTAGAGTAGTATGATAGCCCGAGTTTCTTCCTTATACTGAGCCATGTCTTACACAAGGATTGTAGTATTTTAAGTTTGATTTTTTTGAAGAATTTTTGACTGGCAAATTTGGACATAAATCCGTCTGATGGTAAATCTGCTCCGATTAACATGGCTTTGTACATTGATCCATCCAAGAGGTTTGTTGGGGTTTTTAAAAGCATCCTCGAATTTGTCATTTGAAATGCCCACGCATAGTACATTAGGTCAGGCAGAGCCAGACCACCTTTCTCCCTTTTCCTCCTGAGCTTCTTCCAAGCAATTCTTGTTGACTTATAATTCCAAAGAAAGGAGTTGATTTCTTGCTGACTTTTTTCTATTGCCTTGGGATCAAAAGCCAAAGGGATGGTACTAAATATAAAAGTGTATTTGGGGAGGATGCACATTTTAACTAAATTTACTCGACCTAATATCGAGAGTGGTAAGTGTGTCCAAGTTTTCAGCAGCTTTTTTGTCTCTTTATAGATACTGTCGAGATTGGTTTGACAAATGTTGCCCACATCCTGGGTAACTCGGATTCCTAGGTACCTCATAGATGGTGAAACATTAATACCCAGGTGTTGTTCTGGAATGTTCCAGGTCATGATTTCCGTCTTGCTCGAGTTGATATCATACCCGGAGATAAGTCCAAATTCTTTCGCTTGCTGAATAACTATGGGTAATGCGTTTTTTGGGTCAGATGTTAAGATCAGGATGTCGTCAGCGTATAGTGCAACCCGTCTCTCCCACTCCCCAAAACGAAATGATGGAATATTCGCTTCAGCTCGCAAAACCTGAGCAAATGGCTCGATATATAGATTAATAAGGAGTGGGGAGAGCGGGCAGCCCTGTCTAGTGCCTCTGGTGATTTGAAATGCCTCAGTCAAGATACCGTTAACCAGGAGCTTGGCTGAAGGAGCACTATATAGCTGAAATATTGCTTTACAAAATCTATTTCCAAAGTTACATTTTGTAAGGACGTCTTCTAAATAAGGCCAGTTAACCCGATCAAACGCCTTGGTTGAGTCTAGTGTGAGCATGACAAGGGGTAGGGAGAAGGCGGATGCGATGTCTATGGCTCCTATTAGATCGTGTGTTAGTTCTGAAAGTTGCCTCCCTTTAACGAAGCCCTTTTGATCTTGGTGTATTAGGCTAGGTATTACGCTGCTCAGTCTAGTTGTTAGTATAGTGGTAAAAATGTTATAGTCGTTGTTGAGGAGGGATATGGGTCGATAAGATCCACAGTCCCTAGGCGATTTGCCTGGTTTGGGGATAAGGACAATTGTCGCCTCCCCCATGATTTCGGTATTGGGTGTCCCTCTATTAAGATGTCATTAAATAAACCACACAGGACCGGGGTTATAGCTTCTTCCAGAGCTCTATATACCTCACCTGGGAGACCGTCTGGGCCTGCCGCCTTCCCTTTTTTGGAGCGTCGTATTGCTGTCCTCACCTCTTCTTCTGTAATGTCAGTCTCTAGAGCTTTACTCTGTGACATTGAAAGGGCAGGTAACAGAATTTCTTTGAACCAATTTTCCCTCGCCCCCGGATTGTTAGGGAGATCTTCTTTGTAGATTAGTTCAAAGAAATCATGAAAGGCATTGCCAATATCTGAATTAGATGTTCTTACTGTTATTTCTCCCTCTACCTGAATCTCTTTGATATATTTAAGGGCTTTGTCTGATTTTATTTTCCAAGCCAGGACTTTACCGGCTGTCTCACCGAATTCGAAATGTGATATCTTACTTGCTTCCCATCTTTTATTAAGCCTTTCTTGTAAGATCCCCTCTAATTGTGACTTCTTTTCAGCTAAGCTCGTCTGTTCTTGTGGACTTGCCAAGCGCTTATCGGTGTTTAGTTCTATTAGTCTCATTTCCTGCTCCAAATTAGCTATTTTCGCTCTATATATTTTTCGCCTGTACGAGGCCCTTTTAGTAATCTGACCTCTCAAGTAGGCTTTAAACGTTTCCCAGACCATCGCGAGATTTGAGGAGCCCAGGTTTAAGTCAAAGAAGGTTAAAGACTCTTGTACTAAGAGCTTGACCTCCTCCTCCTCAAGCAAGAGTGTGCGATCAAAAGACCACGTTGTGAATGCGGTTTTATTATCTGACTTCATAGAAAAATATAGTGCGGAATGGTCTGAGAGGTGTGAAGGAAGGTAGTCTATTGTTAGCAGGGTGTCTTTTAATGAGTAACTAAAAAAAGCATAGTCGATTCTTGACTTATGTTTAAACCGACCATTTCGAAAGGAGACACCCATTTTATTACCCATTTTTTCTCTCCACAGGTCTGCCAAGCCAAGATGTTTCATTATTGTGATCAGAGTTTGCCTTGATTTAGGTGAGCTAGGAATTTTAGATCTTGTGGATTTATCTAGTTTGGTATTAAGTACGATGTTAAAGTCACCCATCCAGATCACTGGGTCCTGCATTACTGTCAAATGATTCCTTACTGCGTCTAGGTGCGACGGATCGTCTACATTAGGACCGTAGTAGCCCACCAGAGTGCGAATTTGGCCTTCTAGCGAGACTCTGACTATCAGCCATCTCCCTGAGTAGTCTTCTTTGTATTCTAATATTTGGGCTTTGGCTGATTTCTTAAAAATGATAATTATCCCCCTGGTATTTGCGTTGTGGTCTGTAGAGCAGAAATTGTCAATCCATTTATGTTTCTTTAGTATCTGTTCGGCTTCTGACTTAATTAGGTTTGACTCCTGAAGGACAATTATCTGTGCCTGGGAATCCCTTAAGTATTGAAAGATGCGCTCCCTTCTGCCCTTCACCCGTAACCCGTTAACGTTCCAAGATAAATAATGATACGATGTCATCTTGTTATTTCCCTGTCGCCCTCACCTTCCTTCATAATAGGATTTTTTTTTTTCTTCTTTCCTTTAGTTCCAGTAAATGCTTAAGCATGGGCGTAAAATCCGCTCCGCTCGCGGATTTTTCGGATTTTCGGCAAATTCGCAATCCGCGAACGCTCGCGAATTTGTCGAAAATCCGTGAATCCGCTCGCGGCGGATTTTTTGCTTGGTTGCGATATTTGCCCGGCGGTATTGCCTCTGTGACCCTCTAGTTATTTAAATCAATGAAGAGGCAGGCGCTGGAGACTGGAAAGCAGGAAACAAGGTTTTTTATTCTCTCCGGAGGAGAACACAACGAAACGGACAGAAGGTATCGTTCTGAGGTGCTCTACTTACGTTTGGGGCTTGGCCCCTTATATACAGTGTTTGTGGTTTTTATTACAGTTTACATACATGTGACAAAGCTTTGATATACGGAAAGACATTCCCGGAATCCCCCTTTGGGGCCCGTTCCCACACACATTTACAGTTGAAGTCCCCACCCTAGTCATAACAGGTGATGAGTATCACGCAGCTGGATATTCCGCCGATTCACGGAATGTGGGGGGTTTGATCGGGTCTCATGGAGTGGGGGCTTTGATCAACCCGGGGATCCTTTGATGGGGGAAGCTTTCTATTGTACGGGGAGGGGCAAGGAATGGTATCGGCAGAGCTGGGTGTCGGCCTGGGAACGGGGAAGACAAAACGGGCACACGGGGAAAAAAGGGGTTTGCATCTAAGGGCCGGAGATCATGAAAGGGAAGCAGGGAGGTGTCGCGCTGGGAACAGGATGGGGGCCTGGGGCAGAGCAGCGCCGAAGAGGGGTTTATGACTCGAGGCAGGTGCAAGTAGGGGGTGGTCAGCGTGCAGGCTTAGTGAAGGCGAAGGGCTATGTCAGGGGCCAGCGGCATGCAAAAGGGTTCGTTCTGATCGGGGCATCTTAAAAAATGGCGGGCGCGCACGACAAAAGTGTGGCATCAGGGGAAGAGGCAAGATGGCGCAGATAATGTTCACCAGAACGTACTAATTTTCAACAGTCCTCCCTTTAACATATTCAAGACATCTTGCTGGTTCATTTTCTACTCGGTTCTATTGTGGTGGGCATGAGAAAGAAAATGGTAGGAACCCTAGACGAAAAGAGTTGTAAACAATACATTTTAACATTTCTAGTTTTTAGGAGGTGGGTCTATTTGATAAACTTTGATCAATTTGTTTAGCAGGAAAGTCATTGGAATGCAATACAAAAATGATTCTGTAGCGAGAGCAGCAAGTATAGTTCATACTGGCAGGTTATTACATATATATCAGGTTCGGATTGGAGCATGATCAATACAATGGCGGCTGGGAGAGAAATGAGGTCTAGCAGAAACGGCGATTGGGGATGTCAAATGTTCATTCTTTGTTGCCTTTCGTTGGCGCTGTTGAGCACCGGCGGTGGAGCTACGAGTCCAGCTCTGTTCTAAGTTCTGCGTTGCAGGGCACGACCCTTTCCTCGCGTTTCTGGTCGGAAAGGTCCTTTTCGCCCTGTGTCCTTTGAGGTGATTGTCAGAAAGTTCAAATGGAAGAAGAGCGTACAAAACAGTCCATAGGGTAGGTCAGAGAAAAAGGGGGATGGAGCAAGGCCAAATTAGGAACAAACTAGGGGAACGAGAGACTTCAAATAGGCGGGCGTGTGACCGAATCCAGAGGGCGGGGACTTGTCGAAAGACACTGGACATCGAGCAGGGGCATCAGGTCGACCCTTTCTTCTCATGTTGTCGAAAACAGTGCCTCGTCCTGCCGCTCTTTTCTGTCGTGGTCTCGCCTTGGCTAATGTCGCAGGTGTTCCTTAGTCTGCAGTCAGGCCTCGTGCTCCCACATCCGGTCCTTCTCTCCTCCAACAGCAGTACCCTTAAACAAGTTTGAAAAGACAGTCTTTAGAGAGTTTGCAGATGAAGATAATCAAAAAGTCTATTTCTCTCCCAGCTCCAGGCAAGGAATGAAAATGCCCGTTATTTTAGTGTTCACGACTGGCATATGAATGACCGGTGACGGGTCTGTTGGATTTACTATGACTTTCCTTCATAATTATTTATTACAGGCATGACAGTTCATCTGATGGTAACCCACCTTCGTGAGACAAATCTGGCAAAGATATGCCGTTCTCTAGAGTTTTACATTTACAAAAGGGTGCAGTGAGTCGTCAACATGGTACTACACAGGTATTTTGCTGAGAGACGAACATGGCTAAACATTTCCTTTCTATCGGTGCATCCTGCTTTGCAACTACTGCGGGGTTCATTTTGATGATTTCTTTACCTTGGACTAGTCTGTTAACCTTGTAAAACATCATTCTGGGTCCTACGTAACCTTTTACAGCCCGATTACTTAATTAGGAAGGACAGGGGTTTTATGGGAAACAACCAGGGACATAGGAAACTTGTGGTAAGGGCAAAAATCGACCCATCTCTCACAACCGGAAATGGGGGGGTAGTTTCATAATTCCAGTTTTTGGGCGGCTGATACAGGGGAGGTAACAGGGGTGATCATTTTTCCGGTTTGGGTATTGCGACAATTCGGGGAGGGGAGGGTCGCGTATTCTGAGGTCCTTGTTTTATACCATAGGAGCCGTTGACATGTAGTTCCCTTATTTCGGGTCAGATTAGGGAACCTCTGTCGTCTTACCTGTCCTTTCCCTTACGGCCCAACCTCGGTTCATTGACTTCTAGCGGAAAAGGAGAGGTAATGACGCGGCCTCAGGGTGATTGTATTAAAGACAAGTTTTTGTGCAAATACTGACGGTATTTGAAGCCAATTAGGTGGTGTGCTAGGGGTGGCAGTCTGCCAATTTCGGGGCTAATCACTCGGAAGAGTGGGAGTGCAAAAATAGAGAGAGAGAGAGAGAGAGAGAGAGAGAGAGAGAGAGAGAGAGAGAGAGAGAGAGAGAGAGAGAGAGAGAGAGAGAGTGCAACGGCAGGCTAAATAGTACACGTGCAACAGAGAGGGTGGCAGTGTATTCAAGAAAGGCTATTTAGTGCATTACACAGTAAAAGGGCATTCACGGGTCTGCGTTAGAATCATGCAGTTTGAGCATTAGACAGGGTAGAGGGGACGTGCCTTGAGAAAAGGAAAGAAGAAAGGAGGTACCATTTTGTCGCACTTTCTCGCATTCTCGGTCCTTCGACCAGTTGGGTCAACGCCCCAGTCACACACACACACATTCCCTCATAGTTTCGCATCATACGTGACATGGGTTCATTCGTCCGGTCTGGTTTAAGGGTGATCACTTTTTATCAGGTTGTGCTAATTTTTCGGGTTTGTTCGATACGTGAATAGTTTGCAGGCGTGCTTAGACACCACCTCGCGGCGCTAGTCCGTTTCGTGTATTAGACATGGCAAGGCTTCAGATCTTCGCCACACCTCGGCTGTAATCTCTGATGTAACCTGCAGAGGGAGGAAAAAAGGGGGGTGGGGGAGACAGCATTCGCGCGCATTCAAATACATGGATTCATAAGTCCTTTACTTACCTCTTACTCGTCTTTCCTCCTCGGGGCAGAGTCCCCGGGGATATGGTTTCTGGAGTCGAGGGGGGGTAGTGTGTCCATATAGGTCGTGTGCGGGGAAACGTAAAAAGGAAACCAGAGGTGCCTAGTGCGAGGTATCTAGTCAAAGGATGTATCTCATTATCGGGGTCCTTAAACCTCTTTCAACGCTGTGGCGTTCTAAGGTCCTTCGGTTCTTGGGTCAGCTCCGTTCCCTGATACTTTGGAACGTTGTACTTTATAATATTTACATTATTTCATTTCTCCCTCCTTTTACATTCTCTCATTTACACCGTTCGTTTTACCCATCCTTGGAAGTCAAGGTCTTCCTCTACGCGAGAGTTCATGGGTCAGTCGCGTACTTTGAAGGCGGAGTGTCGTGTTGTCGATCCGATCCGTCTTCCAGGGCTGGGCAACCATCTTCTTTTAACCTTAAAGAGAGAGCAGAGTAGGGTGCACAGAAGAGAACTTTCCCACCGATCCCACATTTTTAAAATAAAGCATGCAATACCCGTCCATAGTTTCAAAGACTTTATTTTGCAAAATCATTTCAGCATGTGGATTATGAGGGTGTGGTCGCATTTGGCCGGTCGTGGTAATGGCTAAAGTGCGTACAGTGGGGGGTGTCGTTTGCAGCAATAAAAACGTCGGAAAGTTTTACACATTCAAAAAAACTAAAACATCTATTAATTGGCTGGGGGTTCGGGGGCATTCATTTTCATAATTTAGAAGCATAATCATAATAGTTGTAATCAGATTTCCTATATGCATACCGTACGTGTGCGTCGTAAATGAGGTTTACATCAGTTATAAAAATATAATACATTGTACATTTGTAATCAACATTTGTAACGGGGATCTTTTCATACTGTTCGTCGAGTGAGTTCCCCTTGTCTTTTCTAGTCAAGTGTACAAAGGATCATATAAAATCTCAGAACATCAAGTTTATATTAGTGCGAAGGAACACCACGAGGTGTTCGTAAGTTCCGATTGATACCAGCGCCATTTTGGGCGGGGCCGGTTCAGTCCGGAAGCAGCATCAGGGGGAAATGTTTCCCATTACTGGCAGTTTGGACCAGAGTCCTTTTCGGCAGTTCTAGAATTCATGCTAACAGAAGGAGTGGCAATGTCATGTTTGTTTCGTTGGCGATCAAGGCAGCCGTCCCTTACCGGAAGCCTGCAAAGGCCGAAGGTTCCGCCGGGGACCTTTGTAGGATCTTCAAGGCTGCGGAGATGCTGTCGGAGATGGGGGCTCGTGCTCCAGGGGGCAAATGTTCGAGTTATGTTGCTGGTCAAAGTTACTCTAGTGGCCGGGGCCCGCCTTCCAGCGGACCCAGACGCCATTTTGAGGCCCTACAGGGGCCACTCTCGTCGAGTTTGCAAGAGTGGAAGAGACCCTTCGGAGTGAAAGGAAGAGGTCTCTGTTTTGTGAGAGCGGGACGTTCGGCTGGGGTGCGGCTGTGATGCCCCCACCTGGGGGCGAGGGAGACTCGTCCGCATCATCTCCTTCTCCCGGTGCACCCCATGCCGCTCCTTTTCATCGCCCCGCATGAAGGTCTCTCCACATCCGGTGTTCCCCAAGTCCTGTGCTCAGTGCTGTGGGAGTATGGCCACCTGTGGCGCGCATTCGGCGCGGCACGAGTATCAGTGCAGTCATTGCAGGTTCGGTGTTCCGAAAATATGGTCACCATTGCACGTTCGGTGCTGCGCAAGTACTGGGGTGCCACCATGGTGTGTTCGGTGCTGTGGAAGTATTGGCACCATCGCCTGACTGGGGGTGTTCGGCGTCAGGCCGGGGGCTGGGAAACCTCCTATCGGTGGAGGTGGGAGAGGCTCGTCCGCGTCGCCTCTCCCTCCCAGCCCAACTTGGACAAATTGTTGTGGAGGTACGTGCAGGACATCCCGCCGTCCAGAGCTGCTGCGGCTGTCACGGGAGAGAAACAGAAAAGGTGCCTCGTTCTTCCCTGGACATGTGGCGGGACTACTTAAGTCTATCCAGGCCCGTTGCGGCTGGCTGAGGAGACATGTAGCGGGACTACCTACAACTGCCCGGGCTGCTGGCTCCTGCCTCTCCTCCGGCTCCCCCATACGTTAAGATTTCCTGACCAAGAGTTGGCGGCCGGGCCCGCCTTATATGGGTTGCCGTTGGTTGGGCGTAGCCGTAACCCTGCCCTACTTTGGAAGGTTCCAGAATGGGGGGGGGGCGAATGTTCTGTTTGACTTTCATTTTCTACAGTTTACCGTTATTATTCCTTGTTTGTTGTGTTAAATTTAAAGTTCAAGTTCATTAATGGTCTATGGATTTTGTTTTACCACTTCTTTCTTTCCAGGTTGCTTTTATGCTAAGTTTCTGCTAACAGAGGTTGAGTAGCACGGAAACACGTGTAGAGGGATGACGCAGATTTGTACATTACATACACACAAACTCAGACGGGGGACAGTACAAGTACGACATACAAAGACCCAAGACGAATATAAAACAGTTATTGGTCATAATTATCTCTTTCTGTCTGTGAATTTGAAACGAGGCTGGGTTCCCGTCTTGACGTTGCCCGACCTAGGAGAACTTGAGCATGCCGCTGAAATTTTCCTGGCGAAATCTGTGCCATCGGGCATAATCAAACGTGGTGGTTCTGTCTGGTCTGTCTATGTAAGTCGGGTTCTTCTTTGTCTCGCGCTTTTTCCCGTACTGCCGGTCTGTCGTTCCTGTCGGCCCTTTGCCTTTACTCACGCTCAGTAGAGTCGGGCATTGGGCTTTCCAGTGTCCGACATACCTGCAAAAAGCGCATTGGTCTGGCCCTAAGTCTGGTCGTCTTTTGCATAGTGTCGGGGAATAAGTTGTGGGTAGCGGTGTCCTGGGGTTGTCCTGTCGGTATATTTCTCTACTTGGTTTGTCCTCGTCTTTTCTCTGTCGTTGCATAGCCTCTCTGCGCCACATACCGAGACTGTCGAGCATAATTGGCGTTGTCTTATTATTTCGAAGGGCTATTTCTAACGTTTCTATTTTATCGAGGTCAAAGGATCCTGCCAGTGGCCACTGTTTGTCTTGACTCTCTTCGGTATACCTGTGCCACAATTTATTATAGGCTATGGTGACTAACCCATAGTTTATGAACATGTCCTTATTAGGGGTGCCTTCTAGTGGAGCTATATGGTCCACCTCTAATACGCGGTCCGGGCTAAACAGGCTATTAATCAGTGGGGAGAAGACAGACATGACGGCTCGTAACGAGGGACTAAAAAGTCAGCACTGCCTATCTTATCACTAGGTGCAAAGACTGGACAGAATATTTCTATTCAATCGTTGTTTGCAGGCAGTGAATACCTCATGGACCAAAAAAAAATATAACCAAAGACCAATAAATAACAATGGGGAGAATGAGTAGGTCCGCAAAGATCTGCGTTACCTACCCTTTTCACTATCTGCAAAAAGGGTGGTCTCTTCCCTGTTTGCAGACAGGGAATCTCCAGGAAACAATAGTTTTGCGAACAACAGTTCAGTTTCAAGTAATTATTGAGTGGGGGAGAAAAAATAAGCACGGCTGCTGCCCTACCTATCCTCCACTGCTTACAAAGAGAGAGCCCGTTGTTTCTCCGTTTGCAGACAGTGAATCTCCAAACAAAATAAAAAGAGCAATACTAGTATTTTTAAACAAACAAGCAATCAAGCAATTTTTCGCAACTTGTCGTGGTAACACGACCTTACCCGGACCGTATGGACAGTTTCTTGTCTTCCGAATCCAGCGCCCGATCGTCCTCTTTTTCTCGTATTTCTCACGGCACTCCTGATGGTCCCCAGTCAGGACCGTAGATCACTCGAGAGAGGTCTGTTCGGAACTAGTGAAGTTCGGATGATCGGCTGCCAGACGAGGGTCTATTGGGCAAGAGCTCTCCCGATCGTTGCAGTCGTTCACTCTGTCGTCGGGACCTCTCCCACTGGATCCACGAGTCGCTGATGGGCCCCACGCTTGGGACGCCAATTGTAAAAACCTGAGTCGGGTCGGGGACAATCGATATTTGCCCGGCGGTATTGCCTCTGTGACCCTCTAGTTATTTAAATCAATGAAGAGGCAGGCGCTGGAGACTGGAAAGCAGGAAACAAGGTTTTTTATTCTCTCCGGAGGAGAACACAACGAAACGGACAGAAGGTATCGTTCTGAGGTGCTCTACTTACGTTTGGGGCCTGGCCCCTTATATACAGTGTTTGTGGTTTTTATTACAGTTTACATACATGTGACAAAGCTTTGATATACGGAAAGACATTCCCGGAATCCCCCTTTGGGGCCCGCGTTCCCACACACATTTACAGTTGAAGTCCCCACCCTAGTCATAACAGGTGATGAGTATCACGCAGCTGGATATTCCGCCGATTCACGGAATGTGGGGGGTTTGATCGGGTCTCATGGAGTGGGGGCTTTGATCAACCCGGGGATCCTTTGATGGGGGAAGCTTTCTATTGTACGGGGAGGGGCAAGGAATGGTATCGGCAGAGCTGGGTGTCGGCCTGGGAACGGGGAAGACAAAACGGGCACACGGGGAAAAAAGGGGTTTGCATCTAAGGGCCGGAGATCATGAAAGGGAAGCAGGGAGGTGTCGCGCTGGGAACAGGATGGGGGCCTGGGGCAGAGCAGCGCCGAAGAGGGGTTTATGACTCGAGGCAGGTGCAAGTAGGGGGTGGTCAGCGTGCAGGCTTAGTGAAGGCGAAGGGCTATGTCAGGGGCCAGCGGCATGCAAAAGGGTTCGTTCTGATCGGGGCATCTTAAAAAATGGCGGGCGCGCACGACAAAAGTGTGGCATCAGGGGAAGAGGCAAGATGATCTGGAGCTGGAAGGATTACTTTTTGTGGGTGCTGCTGGATATTTGGATTTGAGGCCTTTTTGACTGTCTTTGGATCACTTTTGGATTAGAAATCAACTTTCACAAGTAAGTTTGTTTGGGGCATTACAGTTGCTGCAAGTACAATTTTTGAACTTTTTCAGAAAATTAAATAAATTATATTGTGGGTAGCCACAGTATCCAGTAGGACCAGGGTTGGTTATGGGTGCATGATACAACTGTTTTGTTGAATTTAAACACCATTGAGGCCATGGATGGGCTGGGATTGTGCAGATTTTATTGTTTTTTGTCGTTTTTTTGGGCCTGCTGGTGTGGCCCTTTGCCCAGGGGTGGTGAGTGTTGCATGGGCCTAGTCTTTCTGTGGGGTGTCTTCTTGAATTTAAACATAATTGAGGCCATGGATGGGCTGGGATTGTGCTTATTTTATTGTTTTTTGTCATTTTTGGGGGGCTGCTGGTGTGGCCTTTTGCTTGCCCAGGGGTGGTGGTGGTGCATGGACTGAGTGTGCCTGTGGTGTGGTCTCACTCTCTTTGATGTAAACATCATGGATGGCATTGGATTGTGGTGATTTCTGGCTGTTTTTCTGTTTTTTGGGGGTGTACTGTTGATGTGGACTGGCCATGTGGGTGGTGGTGGTGGCCATCTTGAGTGCTGGCTGGTACAGGCAACATGTGCTTGGGGTGTAAGGGGGCCATTTTGAGGAGAGGCAGTGTCTGAGGCCTGCACTTATTTTGCCTACTTTTCATCCCTTATGCCCAGGGGTAGTGAGTGTTGCATGGGCCTAGTGTTTCTGAGGGGTGTCTTCTTGAATTTAAACACCATTGAGGCCATGGATGGGCTGGGATTGTGCAGATTTTATTGTTTTTTGTCGTTTTTTTGGGCCTGCTGGTGTGGCCCTTTGCCCAGGGGTGGTGAGTGTTGCATGGGCCTAGTCTTTCTGTGGGGTGTCTTCTTGAATTTAAACATAATTGAGGCCATGGATGGGCTGGGATTGTGCTTATTTTATTGTTTTTTGTCGTTTTTGGGGGGCTGCTGGTGTGGCCTTTTGCTTGCCCAGGGGTGGTGGTGGTGCATGGACTGAGTGTGCCTGTGGTGTGGTCTCACTCTCTTTGATGTAAACATCATGGATGGCATTGGATTGTGGTGATTTCTGGCTGTTTTTCTGTTTTTTGGGGGTGTACTGTTGATGTGGACTGGCCATGTGGGTGGTGGTGGTGGCCATCTTGAGTGCTGGCTGGTACAGGCAACATGTGCTTGGGGTGTAAGGGGGCCATTTTGAGGAGAGGCAGTGTCTGAGGCCTGCACTTATTTTGCCTACTTTTCATCCCTTATGCCCAGGGGTAGTGAGTGTTGCATGGGCCTAGTGTTTCTGAGGGGTGTCTTCTTGAATTTAAACACCATTGAGGCCATGGATGGGCTGGGATTGTGCAGATTTTATTGTTTTTTGTCGTTTTTTTGGGCCTGCTGGTGTGGCCCTTTGCCCAGGGGTGGTGAGTGTTGCATGGGCCTAGTCTTTCTGTGGGGTGTCTTCTTGAATTTAAACATAATTGAGGCCATGGATGGGCTGGGATTGTGCTTATTTTATTGTTTTTTGTCGTTTTTGGGGGGCTGCTGGTGTGGCCTTTTGCTTGCCCAGGGGTGGTGGTGGTGCATGGACTGAGTGTGCCTGTGGTGTGGTCTCACTCTCTTTGATGTAAACATCATGGATGGCATTGGATTGTGGTGATTTCTGGCTGTTTTTCTGTTTTTTGGGGGTGTTCTGTTGATGTGGACTGGCCATGTGGGTGGTGGTGGTGGCCATCTTGAGTGCTGGCTGGTACAGGCAACATGTGCTTGGGGTGTAAGGGGGCCATTTTGAGGAGAGGCAGTGTCTGAGGCCTGCACTTATTTTGCCTACTTTTCATCCCTTATGCCCAGGGGTAGTGAGTGTTGCATGGGCCTAGTGTTTCTGAGGGGTGTCTTCTTGAATTTAAACTCTATTGAGGCCATGGATGGGCTGGGATTGTGCAGATTTTATTGTTTTTTGTCGTTTTTTTGGGCCTGCTGGTGTGGCCCTTTGCCCAGGGGTGGTGAGTGTTGCATGGGCCTAGTCTTTCTGTGGGGTGTCTTCTTGAATTTAAACATAATTGAGGCCATGGATGGGCTGGGATTGTGCTTATTTTATTGTTTTTTGTCGTTTTTGGGGGGCTGCTGGTGTGGCCTTTTGCTTGCCCAGGGGTGGTGGTGGTGCATGGACTGAGTGTGCCTGTGGTGTGGTCTCACTCTCTTTGATGTAAACATCATGGATGGCATTGGATTGTGGTGATTTCTGGCTGTTTTTCTGTTTTTTGGGGGTGTACTGTTGATGTGGACTGGCCATGTGGGTGGTGGTGGTGGCCATCTTGAGTGCTGGCTGGTACAGGCAACATGTGCTTGGGGTGTAAGGGGGCCATTTTGAGGAGAGGCAGTGTCTGAGGCCTGCACTTATTTTGCCTATTTTTCATCCCTTATGCCCAGGGGTAGTGAGTGTTGCATGGGCCTAGTGTTTCTGAGGGGTGTCTTCTTGAATTTAAACTCTATTGAGGCCATGGATGGGCTGGGATTGTGCAGATTTTATTGTTTTTTGTCGTTTTTTTGGGCCTGCTGGTGTGGCCCTTTGCCCAGGGGTGGTGGTGAGTGTTGCATGGGCCTAGTCTTTCTGTGTGGTGTCTTCTTGAATTTAAACATAATTGAGGCCATGGATGGGCTGGGATTGTGCTTATTTTATTGTTTTTTGTCGTTTTTGGGGGGCTGCTGGTGTGGCCTTTTGCTTGCCCTGGGGTGGTGGTGGTGCATGGACTGAGTGTGCCTGTGGTGTGGTCTCACTCTCTTTGATGTAAACATCATGGATGGCATTGGATTGTGGTGATTTCTGGCTGTTTTTCTGTTTTTTGGGGGTGTACTGTTGATGTGGACTGGCCATGTGGGTGGTGGTGGTGGCCATCTTGAGTGCTGGCTGGTACAGGCAACATGTGCTTGGGGTGTAAGGGGGCCATTTTGAGGAGAGGCAGTGTCTGAGGCCTGCACTTATTTTGCCTACTTTTCATCCATTATGCCCAGGGGTAGTGAGTGTTGCATACTTGCATGTCCGTAGTCTTTCTGTGGGGTGTCTTCAATGTAAACATCAAGGATGGCATGGGATTGTGCTCATTTTTCTGTGTTTTGTCGATTTTTTGGGGTGTATAACTGAACTGATGTTCCTCTGTCTTCCATTGCTTTTAGGTGCACAAGAAGACTCAAGAGAACCACCAGTGCCAGGAAGAAGTCCTGCAGCGGTGTGTGCAGCATAACGTCACGCGACGTCACGTCTGGACACAGAACCCTCTGCAACTCGTGCAACTGCTGCCTGCTGACCTGCTCTGAAGAGGATGGCCCCAAAAAAAGTAACCCGTAGCTCCTCTAGCAAGAAAGGTGCCAGTAAGGAGCAGAAGAAGCAAGTTACCAAGGAGACTGGTGTGCCGCCCGCCCCTTTTTTTGGGAGTAAAAAAAAAAGTATGCCTGCAGCAGCAGCAGCGGGATCTGCTGGGGACCAAGCTGGCAGCAGCACCCCCGCTCCATTGGGCTCAGTGCCACCACCACCACCACGCCAACTTAAGTCCAAGCCCTTGAGTGCTGCAGAGGCAGCCAGTATAGTTCTTCAATCACCATCGACCAGTGATGTTGGCTCATCGCAAGAAAGCAGCAGCAATGTCCCTCAATCAACACAGGTTGTTGTAGCTCATCTGACGAGTGTTGAACAACCACAGCCGCAACAACAATCACATGTGCAAGTACAAGCCCAAGTACATGTGGAAGGAGAGGCAGCGCAAGGAGATGCGCAAGCAGAGGTGCATGGAGGGTCACAAGTGCCCACAATAGTTGTTCCTCCCGAAGTAGGGGCACATCAGGAAATCGACAATCAAGGCGAGGTATCATTTGAGGAAGCCACTCCTCCTGATGATCCTTCATTGTCTTCCACACCCCTAGCAAGGAAGAGATCAAGGGTGGTGTCTACATCCTCTTCAAGCACACCTCCTTCTGATGATACGGATCAAACTTGGGAACCAGCACCACAGCCGTCTGAGAGTGAGGCACACCATGATCCAACAAAGGTAGTTAAGCGTAAAAGGAAGCTCGTCCAAAGTCTCAGAGTTATGGAGTGTGATGAGGCTCAACAAGAAGTGGCGGATACTGCTGCTGATGAAGACTCTGCCAACGACCACCCAGTCATCATAAAGGTCACTTCAGCCCCAGCGGGCATGCAGCAAACAGACATTTTGACCCTAGCCCGAAGAGCTGCTGCGCGTGATGATGATGATGATGATGTTGTCGATGAGGAGGCAGTGGAAACACCACAATCATTGGAGTTAAGTAGTACACCAACTCGTCCCGCTTCCATATTTCTTTCTGGCAAGAAGAGACCTCCGTCAACCTCGACCTTAATTAGTGGCGGTGAAAGTGCAAAACGTACAAAAGTTAGGCAATCCAGATCCTCCACTTCATCTGGCATTAGCTTCATGACCACCACCACCAGTATCGCCGCCTCCTCCAGGTCCCACAGACACTTCAAGTCCCCAGTTTGGGACTTCTTTACTGTTTGTCCCAAAAATCCAAAGTTTGCCATTTGTACCCTTTGTAAGCTTGCAGGTAGTCGTGGTAAGTCAGGTACCAACTATGGTACCGGCGGCCAGAGTGGTCATCTTGAGAGAAAGCACGCTGTCAAATGGTTTGCGCACCTAGATGCGATCAAGAAAGGCCAAAATCAAGGAAACGTTGATGTTTCATCTGATGATGACGAGCAGGAAGAAGACGTGTCAAACACGTCCCTTACACCCAGTACCCCTGTCAGCAGCACACCCAATGTGAGGCACACTAAGAGTGTTGGAGCGAGTGAGACACCAACGCACAAAAGTTCACCAGCGAGCAAAATTGGGTCAACGAAGTCATTATCAGCCCGTAAATGCTTGGTCCAGGGCAACATTAGAACAATGCTTACTTCAGACGTGCCATATGAACGCAACCACCCACTGACGCGTCTGTATAACACTAAGCTGGCTAAAATGCTAGCTGTGGACCTTCTACCTTTTTCTTTTGTAGAAGCGGTAGGTTTTCTTGAATTAGTGGCAACGCTCTGCCCTAAATGGAAAGTTCCGAGCCGGTTCTATTTTGCCAGAGTTGCGGTTCCAGCACTACATGAAGATGTGCTGCAGGCGATTGGGGCAGCTTTGCAGAAGAGTGCTGTTCACACAATACATCTGACAACAGACATGTGGACCAGTGGCCCAGGCCATGATTACATGTGCATCACTGCACACTGGGTCTCTTTTTCAGGTGTTAAAGCAAAGCTAAACGCAGGTGTTGACCCGGACAAAGTTTTCAAAGCTGCTCGGAAACATGCAACACTAGCCATGTTTGGCTTGGAGAAAAGTCACACAGCAGAAAACCTTTTGCAAGAGTTTAACAAAAAGGTCTTGACAATGCTATCCCCCCTAAAACGCAAGATTGGTTATGTTTCCACGGATAATGGCTCCAATGTAGTTAAGGCCATGTCGGAGGGTGGCTATTTCAGAGTGCCATGTTTGGCGCACTGTATCAACCTGGTAGTTCAAAAATTCTTGAGTGATAGAGACAGTGCAGCGTTCGCGGTAATGGCCACCTGCCGCAAAATGTGCAACCATTTCAGCCATTCTTTTAAGGCCCGGAAGCATCTGCGGAGACTGCTACTTCAACGTAGAATGCCAGTGAAAGCACTCATCCAGGAGGTGGCAACACGTTGGAACTCAACCTTCTACATGCTTGAGCGTCTGTATGAGCAGTATATGGTACTCGATCACTATTTCTTCACAGAGGGTACATCTCAGAAGGAGGACCTGCGGATGAGTGCGGCGCAATGGGACATAGTTAAAAGCCTGACAGACATGCTTCGTCCTTTTGAGTTCTTCACGCGTGCAGTCAGCCAGGAGGACTGTAATTTGGGAAAAGCTATCCCATTGTTGTGCATGCTGGAGCACCAACTGATGGCGGTGTCTTCTGAGTTTGAAAAAGAAGATGAAGAAAAAAAAAACCATTTCATTTTGTCAGAGAAATTATTAGAGCGCCTACGTGGTGATGAACGTCTTCAAAAGATCAAGTCAGATCAGCATTACATTTGTGCTACTATTCTGGATCCACGCTACAAAAAGGCGCTGGCAGGCGAAGCATTCTTTCCTTTTGATGATGCAGATGTTCAAAAGTACAAACATTGGTTAGCCTTGTCAGCCAAGAGGTTTGAAAAAGAACGGCAGGTTATTGAAGGAGAAGCCAGTACATCAGCATCAGCATCAGCAGGCCATCCCCAGTCACAAGAATCCACTTCTGCACCTGTGGCTGGGGCACAAGTGACCTCTCAGCCGTTAAAGACACCGGCAACTGGATCATCTGCACCACACACAACAAAAACAGTGGCTGTTGTAGAGGATTGGCTAAGTTTGCTTGGGTATGGTTCTCGAAAAAATGTCACAGCCACAGCAAAAAGTAAGCAAAGTGGAGGAACCGTTGATGACCTTGAGTCGATGGTGCAGGACTATATGAATGACTCAACAGTGGTCTTTCTTAATGAGGAGCCATTGCAGTATTGGCATGGCAAAAAACAATTGTGGCCACAGCTCTACAACCTGGCTATAAACTATTTGTCTTGCCCACTCGCAAGTGTGTCTTCTGAACGTGTTTTCAGTGCTGCTGGTGGCATTGTAACTCCCAAACGGAGCCGCCTCTCGCCCAAAAATGTGGAGCGGCTGACAATGATCAAGATGAATCAGCACCTCATACCACCAGATTACAAAGTACGAGAAAGCACGCCGCATGAAGACGAGGAGGACGGCAACGTAGATGAGGGGATTTTTTCTCTGTTCGGTGGCACTGACCTCATCCAGCCTGAATTCGCAGAGTATGATGACGAAATCTTGTTCTTATTCCCTGACACCGAGCCCTGAAAATGAGACAATCAATCAAGAACTTTCTTTTTCGTCCTTATTCACTTTTATTCCTGTGTGCTTTGTGTCTCTCTTTCTTTGTTTTGCACAGTTAATTAAATTCAAACTTTAATCACCTAATCCCAAAAACAAGACCATCATCAGAACTGTCTTCACTTGTTTGCTTATTGCTTTGAAGGTGCCGCAGTCTACATTCCTCAGGTTCACAAGTTCCGAAGAACCTGCTCCTCTATCCTCCTCCTCCAGACTGCGATTTCCCTCCAAGCAGAGTGCTGGATTACGCCCAATGAAGAAAGACTCAGCACTTGTGGGGGTGTTGTACTTCTTTGAGGGTGAGTTGACGGATTTGGGCCCATTGCTGTGAAGCTCTAATAATGGACAAAAGTGTTTTGGACCAAATATGAGGTGGAAATTTCTTGCCGTTTTTGCTGACTTGCTTGCCTTTGAGGTGCTCTTTGGCGGGGTTCCGGGGGTTTGTGGGTAATTTTTGGTGTCTGTCGAAGCACTGCTGCGACAGTCTAATCTTGATTGCATTTGCTTTTCAGGAAATCCGTGGTGGAAAACAGGAGTTATGATGATTGATGATGATGACCTAGCTGAACAGCGCCGCATTTGGACCGAAGGCCGAGAGATATTGTAAGTATGAGATTTAGCTTTTTCGCTGTTTGGGGGTGTTGTCGGGTGGTTTTTTGCGGGTGGGTTGGCGCCGGCGGGTCTTGCCTGGGGCATTCCTGGGAAGGTCTAATACCGGATAGAAGTGTTTTGGACAAAATCCATAAGGAACAGCCTTTTTTTTGCTATTTCTTCTGACATCTTGCTCAATGTAGCGTTTTGGGGGGCTTCCTGCTGTTCGTGGGTGGGTTGCGGCCGGGGTCTCTGTCGAAGCACTGCTGCGACAGTCTAATCTTGATTGCATTTGCTTTTCAGGAAATCCGTGGTGGAAAACAGGAGTTATGATGATTGATGATGATGACCTAGCTGAACAGCGCCGCATTTGGACCGAAGGCCGAGAGATATTGTAAGTATGAGATTTAGCTTTTTCGCTGTTTGGGGGTGTTGTCGGGTGGTTTTTTGCGGGTGGGTTGGCGCCGGCGGGTCTTGCCTGGGGCATTCCTGGGAAGGTCTAATACCGGATAGAAGTGTTTTGGACAAAATCCATAAGGAACAGCCTTTTTTTTGCTATTTCTTCTGACATCTTGCTCAATGTAGCATTTTGGGGGGCTTCCTGCTGTTCGTGGGTGGGTTGCGGCCGGGGTCTCTGTCGAAGCACTGCTGCGACAGTCTAATCTTGATTGCATTTGCTTTTCAGGAAATCCGTGGTGGAAAACAGGAGTTATGATGATTGATGATGATGACCTAGCTGAACAGCGCCGCATTTGGACCGAAGGCCGAGAGATATTGTAAGTATGAGATTTAGCTTTTTCGCTGTTTGGGGGTGTTGTCGGGTGGTTTTTTGCGGGTGGGTTGGCGGGTCTTGCCTAGGGCATTCCTGGGAAGGTCTAATACCGGATAGAAGTGTTTTGGACAAAATCCATAAGGAACAGCCTTTTTTTCAAGGTCAAATTTTGTTCTAAAACACAGTAGTACACCTACCTTGAGGGGAAAGAACCGCTATAATATTTTGGCCATACTTATTGATCCTTAAAAAGGTGACTCAGACAGAGCACGCAATTTCAAAAATATTGTACTGTCTATTAGGGAAATCAAAGTGTGACTTTTTGCACCACACAGCGTACATACCTTTTATTTATTTATCAGTGGTATTGTAATAGCACTTCCTGTTTTCCGTTCAATAATTACAGGCCGGGTTTCAGTCAACATCCGCCAGGCAGGCAGTGGACAGGGTGTCTTCTGTCAGTGGTCACCACATTGATGGACGAAGCGTCAGCTGGAATGGAGGAGTGCCGCCAATAAGAGGAATTGTTTGCTGCATGCTTATTACTTACCAAATTCAACAGGACAACTCCAACAACATACGCAATACAGATACAGTATCCATTGTTGTCTTTTATTCTATGAGTGTGACTGCATGTGCTTACCTTTAGTTTGTAACCAAAGATTGTCTGTATCTTCAATTATTGTTTGTCCATGCTCTGCTTTTTTTTCTTCTCTCAACAAAACCTACCCAAAAAGAACCCCCCATTCCCATCCATTTTACAAACCCTAACCCTCTTCCCCCGGGCTGTGTTGTTTTGCTTGATGTCTGACTAAAATGACATCAATAATTCCACACACTTGCTGGGGAGGATAAGGTCATAGCAGCAACAGGCTGGTGAAGGAATACGAGGATATCTTCTAGACTTACTCAGCTTCAGTACTATATCTTCTAGTAGTAGTAGCCAATGTCAAAAAAATTCAACGCAAGTACTAGTTATACTTGCAAGCAAATACTTTACCATTTGTTAGGCTACATTATGGCACTGTTCTAGTGTACTGTCACCTGCTATTTTCTCGATCGTACCGTAACCGTTGTAATGCTACAGTAAGGAGGACAAACAAGGTTTCGTTTTCTTTTTTTCCATAGGCATGCAACTGCCACTGTGTCACACCACTAGTACCACCGCAATGAGGAAATGTCACCCGCCCAGGATTGACAACGTTAATCCCCATTTCACCTGGAGCCAGCCCTGGGCCTAGCCCTAATTTCTAACACAAATTACAGGTAAGATAAGCGTTTGGTGGGAGGTAGTATAATGGAGTATTATTTCGGAGTAGACAAGAGATTGACGGTTGTACTACTAAAGTCCTACGACTGTTCAGGAAAACAAAGTTACTGTTACACCCCCGCCCCCCACCCACCAGACTGAAAAGCAGTAAAAAACAGGTATGGTCAGATAAAGTTGAAAAATATATTTATTTAGCCCTAACAAAATAATCTCCCTCACCCACCCTAACCCCAACGATTGTCTCTGAAACGTCCCAAAACGATCCCAACTCCCAAATCCCACCCCCCAAAAGTCTATAAAAAAAGGGCAAGGGACACTCCACTACTGGAGGGTGCTGGTGCTGGTGCATGATGCGGCATGGGCATCATACTCCTTGCGGAGGGTGGCAAGCTCGGAGCGGAGGCCCTTAACCAAGTTCTTATACCTCAGGACCTCCTGCTCCAGGTTGGACATGCGGACTCGTAGGCGGTGTTGGCGGTCCTTGCAGCTCCTGTGGGGGGCAGCTGGTATTTCGGTTGCTTGGCGGTGGCGGTCGTCTTTCTTAGCCCGGCTCGGTCCCGCTGGCTTAGTCACGGAGGAGGATGCAGTGGTCACAGTCGAGGATGTCGTTGTTGCCCCGCTCGACTGCGTTTCCTCCTCCTCCTCCAGGGCCACCAGCCGCCGATATTCGGCGACTGTGGCCTCCAGCCTCCGTTGCCGGGCCAATCTAGCCTGCTCCCTCCTTGTTGTTGATTTGGAAGGAGCAACTATATGAAGAAAGAAAGACATAGTCTGTAACCAATGCTCCTTATTAATAACACAAAGTGATTGAGCCGAAAGTTGGGTCACAGAGTACAAGTAGCAAATTGAAAGCACAGTACATAACTATTGAGGACAGTATCTATGTAACCTCCCACTTCTGCATCCTTGCTCTAACAGTAGTGGTAGTTTAATGAACTAATTCTACGACCACTATGGACTTCCATTACAGTCGACTATGACAGTACACCAGTCTTATTCTTCTTCTTCTCTCTTGTTTAGCGAAATGGGTACGTTATCTTATGCAAGCCGGCAGAATGACATGGACAGCACAGTGAACTTGCACCCGAGAAAAAAAGTTGCACACCATGATGAGTGAGACAGACTTGCGTTACTGTACCGGTCCAGTACATGCAGGTGGTGAAGCTATTACTTTTCTATTACGGGTGGCACTGAGAATACTCTGTTACAAGGGCTACTGCTTAATTAATTTACCTTTCACCCTACAGTGCAAATGAGTACTAGAAAAGGAAAATGAAGAAGCTAACTAATTTGATTATCTATCACTTCACATGGGACGTATTTAATGACAGATGAGATGACTTTAGGTGCTTTGCTTAATATTGAGTGAACAGTGATACACCCACACATGAATGACGTACTACAAGTAAACTAAAGTTATTAAGAGAGGTACGGAGTGTCCACCGTAATAACCAGATATATGCTGTGAATGCAAACGCAATACAAAGTACTGCTACTATTCATGGTAGTATTGGACACATTTACAATTTCTTTTCCTTGCCTTCCCTGCACTGGAACGGACGTGCGGGTGCGGTGGTACATGCTCTTCAAGGTAACACTTACTTCACCTGGCGACCATCTACTCTCTCTAGATACACATGTGCTATCTAAGAGTCAGAGAATACCATGCTCCAGGCATCCATTCAGTCAAAGTATACGCACACATACAGTTTCTGTTTCACCCACCCAGGCTGCTGTCCTTCCACCCATCCTTGCTTCATCATTGACCCAGCCATGCACCATACCATATTCTTTCCTTCCCAGCCACCTCGGGGGCCAAGCAAACACATATCGTTCTTCTTTGCCAGCCATCATACAAGTTCGCGTCCCACTTACTTACACCCTTCTTTCGCTTTTCGTTCATCCCATCCATCACGTTCGTCTAAGAACTTATTGGGATTCTTCTCACCAAAAACTTCACAGCTAAGTCGAAGTACATTTCGAGGAGGCTACTACCTGGTTGATTTGTAATTGTAATACACCCGTGCAGAAAGCACACTATGCAGTCTTCAATCTCAATAAGTAAGGAATATATAGCTTACCTGTTTCTGCCACCACCGTTTGATCCCCCACAGGAACGTCCGCCGGCTCTTGTACCGCCTCCTCCCCAGAGGCCTCCGAGTCCTGGTCCAACACAGCCACCTCCGCGCTGGCCCCGTCACCAGATGTTACACCTACAA
Organism: Lissotriton helveticus; assembly: GCF_964261635.1. NCBI lineage: Eukaryota > Metazoa > Chordata > Amphibia > Caudata > Salamandridae > Lissotriton > Lissotriton helveticus. Next base: position 1,796,639,905 of record NC_136068.1, read on the forward strand.
AGTACATTTAAGAATGTTAGAATACACCACTCACTACTATATAATATTTGGTCTAGGAGAAATGTTAAAAAAACAGAATACAATGTAATAATTTGTGACTGTCTACTCCATAGTAAAAATGTCCCATTTTCCAGGGAAGGCTGTTGTCTTGCTGCACTTTTATGCACAACTGATGAATGCTTGCTTTTGATTTTTAACACGCACCACTTTTTCTCCTAACAGACAGAAGCTTGACTCCTGAGTCCTAAGAACACGACCAGGATCAAGTTCAAACCAGGTGAGAGCTCGGCTCGACCACAAGAAATGTGTCCAATTAATCGTCAGCACTAACCACTTTTCCATTTTCAGTTAAATAGTTTTATGACAAAGTAGATTTTAATAAATGTGTTTACTTTTAATAAAGCTTTTAAACTTAAATAGACTCTGTGGTTTTTGTTCCTCTAGACTAGAGTGGATGAGCTAAAGGTTTTGGAATTTTTGCAAGCATGAGTGCCTCTGACACTTCTTGACTGTGCTGTGACTCCGTACTACTCTCTTGTCCTGCGTACGATAATCTAGAGATCATTGGGGATCTATAATCGGTGACTTCGGGAGCTGAATGACTCTGCCACACTATCTAGTCAGTAAGGAGACAGTGCATAGAGGTATTGCTGAATATAATGGGAGTCCAATGGAATTGCCAAATGTCCAATCTTAGTTAGCTACACAGACAGACTAATAAGAATAGTCTAGTAATACCACAGGGAGTCATATTCGAGGCAGGATAAGAATTTATATCCAGTCTACAAGAAGATCAAAGACGATTTAGAAAAAATCGAATGAGGAACGCTAGGAAAAAATAGGTACTGTTTATTAAAATGTAAACTTACTGGGGCCAGCAAAGGAGCCCTCGCCTGCCCGATCCTGGCCTGCATCCTCAGCACCCTCCTCCTGTGTCCTCTTGCCCTTGGGGGGAGCTGATGTACAACATGAAAGAAAGAAAAACCAGAAAACATGGATGAGATTTTTCAACCAAATCAAACATTTCAAAAGAACAATAACAACATATTTTGGAAAAATAGCAAATAGATAGACAACTATTCCACGGGATCTATCTCATGTGGTATACTACGTTATTCGTATTGCCTGATTTGCGGAACGTTGACTTAGAAAGTTCCTATGTAACTCAATAAACAGACTACTAAAGAGGTTTGCCTAGGCCTGGCACTGCAGGCAGCAGTGCGCAACACGTGACAGACAAAGTCCATCCTGCTTGCAGATCAGTGAATACTCAAACTATCAATCCACCCGCCACCACCGCCACTATTTCTTCTTATAGCCATGTGTCTAAAGGAAGGACTGGACTTCAGTCTGTTGGGGCTGATAGAAGTCCCTTGCGGAAGTTGCGGCTCATTTTCCTCCATTGTTGCGTGCCTTTTCTGACGCAGCGGCAGAACAAAAGACTCGCCATGGTGTTGGTGCGGCGTATATATTAAAAAAAAACACATATGGGCATATGGGCGATGCATCACGTTGTAAAGCCCTGCGCCATCAGGGGGCGTTCCGGCGCAAGGGAGGGCGTACCTGCGCAGGAACGAATCCTAAAAGTGGCTGAGGGAAATCTACAAGATGTCAATCAGTCACTTTTAGGACAATGATGCATGACTCAAACCCTGCGCGCTTGAAGCCGACGTACGGCTTGATGCAGCATTGGGGAGATAGGGTACCCCAGAGCATTGCTGGAGCTGCGCCATCGTTGGCACGCAACTCCAGCAATGCGCTGCCTTTACGGCACAGATGCGTAAGGCTTCTGTGACGTTTTGGGCCAATGGGTGGTGGTGGCATGGCACACAATTACTGCCGCATCCCTGCTACTTTGCAGGGATGCGCCGGTAATTGAAAATATGACCCTTACTGTCTAGCATTACGCAGTTCTTTTCTTTACACTACACTCATACATAATTTCTCAGGCCAATGAAATGCTTCTGAACACAACATACAAAACAAAGAAGCATAGTAGCAAGCAAGGCTACTGAGAAGGAGAGCAGTGCACCTGAAATGCATAGAAGATTTTGAAATATACTTTACCTCAATGTAATCGGCAGCATTATTGCTCTTGGTAAAGAACAAAGATTTGCAAATAACAGAGCAGGATAAAACAGAGTAGTAAATGTACTACTACTACTACTCACCAAGCCCGGGGACCTCTACGCCGAGCGCGTCCAGCAAGTCCCGCTCCCGGTCCATGACATCGGTCCAGCGGTGGGTGGCCTGGTTATATGTGCGCCGGACCCCAGAGATCTTGTACATGGCCCGGCACACCTTCTCCCACCGCTTGCGACGCTCCCGGATGCCATAGCCGGTCGCGATCTTGCCGCCTCCCAGGATCGTCTTGGGGAGGCGGCGCTGGACATGGAAGATCAGTGCCGCCACTTCCTCCGCGCTGAAGATCTCCCTCGGGACCACTTGCTCCCCCCTTAAACGCCCGCACGGGAGCCGGGCACGGGGTGCGGGACCCTTCCCCTTCTCAGGGTGCTTCCCGGCTCCCTTTACCATGGTCTGGGCAGAAATAGAGTTAAATGATAAACAAGAAATAGAATAGTGAAGAAGAAAAGAAAAGAGTTTAAAAAAGTAGTTTAAAAGTAACTAAAAGCTGCAGAAAACACAAAAATATAGAGCTAGAAAAATAGAGGGATAGATAATAAGTAAAATTAGATCAAAAAAACTTCAAACAAGCAAAGGATGGCAGAGATTGAGAGAGGATAGAGAAAGCATGCCCAGAACCATAGCAATGAATGAGAAACAAGATGGCCGCGCCCGTTCACGACCGCGTGGGTAAGTTCGCGCGAGATTTTCCTTGCGAGTACGCGCGAAATTGTACTAGCGAGCAGCACACTTTGCGAGATTACACATAGCGGGTGGAAACAGAATTACGTCACGCCAACAAGATGGCCGCGCCCGTGTACGACTGATAGGGTAACTTGGCAAACGTATAGCTAGAAGCGCCTCGCGAACACGCGCAAGATCACGCGAACATACACGTCGCAAAAAAAACAATTTTGTATTCGCACGTATTCGCGGCTTCCGAAATCGATCTCGCACGGATTCGCGCCCCAAAAAACGCGCAAAATTGCAGAAAAAAACGATTTTAGCTAAACTGAAAGCAATGAGCAGGTGCAAAAGTTCAAACTTAACATTAGTAACATTCAAGGTAGTGCTTCCTGATGGGCCCCTCCAAAGTTTGCAACTATTCTATGACCCTGCTATGACCCAAACAGCAGGCTCATAGAATAGCTACAAGTAGACCATAAAGGTCCTGTGAAAAAAAAATTTCACTGCAACAAAAAGCAAATTACAGATAAGGAAGGAAGCAGGTGCCAGCCAGACTGGAACTTTCAAAATTACTGACACATTAATGAAACACAAATTAATTGATGGCAGTTGAAGAAGGGCAGGTGTGCTTGCTTTTTTCAACCACCATAATCTACAGTGATAAATAAACCTAATGGGTGGCAGTGAGGATGTACCAGAGGGTGGCATGGGTGTCCCAGAGGGTGGCAGTGGTGAAACAGAGGGTGCTGTGAACCTGTGATGATAAACCAGACGTTGAAACAACATAGTCGCGGCCGTTGCGAGCCGAAAAGTAAGTTCGCAATTGCGAACTTGTCCCAAAATTGGCGCGAACGCGCGCCAACACAAAAAACGGGAAAATCTGCAAATCCGCTAGAGTTCGCGGATCTTCGCGGATTGCGAATCCGTAAATCCGCAAGTTCGCGTACGCGAGATCCGCTAGATCCGCCCATGCTTATAAATGCTACACTTAAGGTTATGAAGGTCAAATTTAAGTCGAAAGGAGACGCTAGAGTACAATTTTGTTTTGGCTTGTAAGGACTTTTTATGTCATCACCCCCTCTGTCCCCCCATCCCTCTACCCCCCTAGGTAAACCCCCCCTACTTACTGTGGCCTGATGACTAGCCACCTTTACGCCCATTGCAGCTTGCTCTTATTTCCTCAGCTGCAGATGCCTTATTAAATCTGGGGCTGTTATCAACCCGTGTAAGGATTAGCTACTCCATTGTTTATCCCTTTTTTTTGTTTCTCCTATGAGGAAACCTTTCTAAAATATTTTTAAATCTTAGTCTTCATTTAGAAATTTTTTTTTTTTTAATTTTTTTATTTAATTGTTTTTGTTTTTTTATTTCAATATTTTTCCCTGTTTTATATATTTACCTTTCCCCTGCTTTAAATTTTTTTCTTTTGTCGTGTTGTATATATATATATATATATTTGTTTCCCTATTCTATAGTATTTTGTTCATAGTGATGATTATATGTTTGTATGTATGTATTTATATGCTTTACTATATTTGGTCAATAAGGTTTTTTTTTTTTTTCCCTTCCTTTTTTAATTAAATTTTCCTCCCTACTTTTTTTTTTTCTTTTTAGTGGTCTACTGTCTGAACTGTTTTAGATTTTTAGCCTTCTTATACTAGGTTATTTTGCTTTCTGAGCCTGCACGTGATCTTGTATATTTTGCAGCAGATCATCTGCATCCTGTATAGAGCGAATGTTATGCATTTTGTTGTTGTACATGATTTTTAAGAATGCGGGGAATCTCATCTGAACGTTAGCGCCCAATGATCTAAACTTTTCCATGCGCTGTCCTAACTCCCACTGTCTGTCAAGTGTGGTTTTGGAAAGATCTGAGCGGATCTCGAAAGGGAAGTCAGGACCCTGTGTGGTTTTGGCCTTTAGCGCAAGATTTAGAACCCTTTCTTTTAGCGCATATGTCAGAAAGTTAACTAATACTTTCCGGGGTTTACTTCTGGCGGGGTTCAGGCGAAATGGGTCTCGATGTATCCGCTGTATGTCTTTTTCGAGGGACTCTGCGGACTCTTCCAGATTAAGAGATTCCCTCAATAATTTAACTATGAAACTCTTAAGGTCACTCCCCTCTTTCCCCTCCGGAATCTTCAAAATTCGGATATTGTTTCGTCTGGAATAATTTTCCAACACCTCAATTCGATCCCGCATACTCTCTCCGTCCTTCTAGAGAGTGTTGATTTTGGCTCTTGCTGATTCAAGGTTGGAGGCCATTGCTCCCACGGAGCATTCTAGTGTCTCTGTTCTTTCATACAGACCGTCCACTTTTTTCTCTAAGATATCGCAGGATGCTCTTATATCTGCTTGATTGGCTTTAGAGACTGTGAAATCGTGTCTAATTTCTTGTCTCATCGCTGTAATCGATCCCACCAACGCCTCGAGGGTGCTGCTCACTCCAGGTTCTCCCTGCCAATTACCAAATTCTAGCTCTTCACGGAGGGTGGGTGATTCTCTAACAAAGCTTGTTCTCGGGAGGGACTCCGCTCCGTCCTCTACGGTTAGTGTTGATTCAGGGGCTTGTGTAATAGTTTCTAACAAATCCGGAGATAGTGTCTCAGGAACACTCTGAGTAAGATCTCCTCCTGCCTCTGTGGTAACTTTTGATTTATCTTGTGGATTAATTTGCTCTCCGGACGTAGCCATGTCTTGTGAGATTTGCAAGATCTGGGGTATGGGCTTGAAAAATGACCGTAACGAAGGAGTTATGGCTTTAGGGTCTGTTACGGGTTTGTTTTTACGTTGCCTTGTCTGCTTAGTATTTTTTGCACATTTGCTTGATGCAGGTCTTCTTGCTTCCACCACTCCTGCTTTCTGTCCCAAATCCTGCTCCTCTGCTATGCCCTCCCCCACATTGCACTCTGGGACTTGTAGTTTGTGTGCTTTCCCTGCTTTCCCTACTTTGGCCCCTCTGTAACCAGCCCTGGCTTTGCTTCTTGTGATGCGAGGTTGTGACTGTCCCCCTCTAGCTGTCTCCCATACCCCCTCAGAGCTAACTGTATTACTTTCCAGGTTAGAGTTTGATATCTCCTGGTGAGAGCTTCTTACCGCTTCTTTGCAGCTCACCTCGACGTTTAACTCTGAAGACAGGTGTCCCGCTGACAGCGAGCGTCGGAGCCCTCTCCCACTGCCACCGCCTATAGAGAATCCTCTCAGGCCCCCTCTAACTGCGGCCGCCCGGCCGCGTCGAAGCTCCACGGCTGCCCGCCTCCAGGTCGGGTGAGGGGCGGGTGCCGGGGAGACAGCAATACTCGGCAGACACATTCGCCGATAGCTGGACCTTCAGTGTTCAAAATGCCGCTTTTCCGATCACTTTACCAGCCTCGTGCAGGTCAGGTCAGGTAAAGAAAAACAGCTTCATACGGGAAAAAAAAAAACGTTTGGCTTCTCTCTGCAGCGAGGTTGTAAGAGCGCTGCCTGGTGCGTGCGGTCCGCTCTAGCCGGCGGCCGCCATGTTTTCCTCCTCGTGTATTTGCTTGTTATGCTGAATAAGCATGTGCAGTCTTCAATCGCCATGTGAGTATTTTTGTCTTATCTCTAACAATCTGGTGCTAACCACCTACACTCTGCTGAGCTGGGACGAGAGCTAGACTCGACTCCACACAACAATCTCAGGCACCAAATGTAAGGGACATACTTCTCAAGGGGAACTGAAGTGAAGTGAAATGAGAATCCTGTGCATGCTTATTTTTGTGCTTAAGGGACACTAAAAAATGTGAAGTGGTGTCTCGAGAGAGGGTAATATTGTGAGAACCCCAGCCAGAACTCCCGGAAATGGGGCCATCTTGGCAGCATGGCATGTACCAGGGATACCAGTCAGTCAAATAATATTTATTTCGGTCATAGACCATAACCGATACATACATACAATCAATATCATTATTAGTGTTTACAAGTTCTTAAGAATAGGGACACAATCCAGTTATCATTCAATATACAACAATGTTAAAAAAGTTTAAAAAAATAAAATCGTTAAAAGGGCACAGGTTTACAGTTCTGGGTCATTATCTAGGAGGCAAACATCTTATAAACATTTTATAAAAAAGATCTTTGCCTGCGCCACATAGCATCAGTGAAGCGCGAAATAGAAAATACAATAGGGGTAGAGGTGTTACTCTTCAGTATTCTGAGGGCCTCATTAAGGTATCTGAACCCCAAATTTCTGCAAAGTTGGACAAGCCAACGCTGCCGTATAGATTTATACTTAGGGCAGTAGGAGAAACCATGGGCCTCAGTGAAATCAAATCAAAACAGCTTTATTTGGTGACAACAAGGCAAACACCATAAAAGCATACTAATACACATATATCTAAATTTTAACTGTATTTCATAGGGGAACATTAATTATGGTACAATATGTGCAAATTTAAGGTACATGGGAAAAAATAACACCGTAAAATAGCAGGTCCAATTTTTCAAAATCCTTAAAATACAATCTACCACTAATTCATACAATAAAGTGCAAGTGCAATCAGTGCAAAAGAATGCGATTAAAAAAGATATTACTCATCTTTTTCATACAGCAGAACATCCAAAAGCGCATAATCTTTTCTCCATCTAATTGATTTTTGTATAAAGCATATTACAGCGCTTGTAATTTTCATAGTGTCCAAGCTGCATATAAAATTAGACGCATCCTTATAATTAAAAAGCATGTTTTTTAAAAATATTGGTTTCAATACAGTTTTTCAGATATCCATGTAAAAAGGGCAAAATAGAATAAAATGTAGGGTGGATTGAGAGGTTTTACCATCAAATGGACGGGGGCAACATTTTGTGCCATTTCTTAGTTTTTGGGAAAGCAGTTAGATAGTGTAAAGTGCTCATCCTTAGCCTGGTCAGATAACATCTGTGCTGCACATTCTGAACGAAGATAAGATATAACTGAGCGCCCCTCATGTATGGACGTTCACAGTAAGCTGCCACTGTCTGTTTTTGCTTAATCGACCTATCCCTGTCATGTTCTATAGCAGCAAGATATCTCAATTTCAGATCTCTTTTACTATATTTGTGTATGCGTATGGGGTCATCTGTACGTATTTCACATTTTGTTAAAAGATTAAAAATGTGACACAACCATGGTATTTTCATACCATGGTCTAGTGCTAGACAATCTATGACTAAATCTTTAGAGAATTTAGTTTCTTCCTTTGTCCGTAAGCCATGCCAGAGTGTAAGCTATATTGAGGGTATCGCTTAAATATGGGACAGACAATTCTTTGTGTACGATCAGATAGCTGCTCATTACTCTCCTGAGGCGGAAGCCGGAAGGCACTGTTTGTGATTGTGCTTTTTAATTCTTTTACCTTGTCATTTGCTCATTGATCCTTTGTGTCTGCTCCCCCCTCGTCACCTAGCGCTCACGCAATTTTGTTTTTTGTATCCCGCACATTGCTCCGCTGATACAAATATAATCCCCCTGATGCTCGCACCCTGGGCGGTTCTCGGCCGATTTTAGGGCTGAGTCTCCCAGGCTGCGCAAATCGGCAGCGGCCATCTTGAGTTGGGCACTCTTGGCTCGGCGCTCTAGTCGCCAGTATTTAAACAACTAGTTATGGCTCCGCGCAGCGGACGCGATCAGCGGTTGCGCTGCACTCGCGCCGGAGTTAAGCCAGAGTCCAGCCCGTCTGCGCTCGTCAGCGACAAGGAGGCGCCAGGGGCCAGGTATGCTGCCCCCCCGCCCTTCTATGCCCCAGGTAAACCCCTATACTCTTTCTCTGCTCTGCGAGCATTGAAACCCTCTAAACTGCCCTGCCATTACTCCTCTGCCCCTGAAACGTTTGCTAACACTCTAGTTTGCGGATGTAATGACACAATTACCCAACGTAAAGCCTCGGATATGGCTAATTGCTGCCCTCCTCCCAGCATGCCGCCTCTATCACCTACCGCTGTCCATATGGGTTTCCTCATTAATTCCCGTTCGCTGGTCAAAAATAACATCTCCTTTAGGGATTTTATCTCACGGAGTAAACCCTCCTGGGCTTTTATTACTGAAACATGGCCACGGACTCGTCTGAACCAGACTTGTTAAACGCTATCCCTGAAGGGTACTCTCTGGCCAGAATGGACAGAGTGGGTCGAATGGGAGGAGGCCTGGGGATACTGTACCACAGCTCCATAAAATGTAGGACTGTCCATCTGTCCTCCTCGCTCGAACACCTTCAGGCGATGCGTTTCACTCTGAATCCTTCCCCCACGATCTCCTTTACAGGGATACTGATCTACAGACCCCCTGGCCTTAGTTCTGCTTTTAGCCCAGAACTCCTTAAGATTATTGAGGGCGTGGCTTGGACGGCAATGTGGACGGTCGTCTGAGTCCGTCGGCTCCGCATCCCTGAGGGGTAAACAACCAGCCAAACCAGCCAGATCCTATCGCAAAAACAAAAAACAGGCGGGGGAAGCAACAGGTATCAGGAAAACGGACGGAAGAAGAAGGAACAGCAGCCACAACAACAAGAAATAAGCTCCTACACCATTCACGGACAACAACAACAGAAAAGGCAGGATGGCGCCCTGAGGCCAGAGGCAGCCACCGAGGGGGGAAGCAACGAAGAGAGACCTGCGAAGACACTCCCTGCACCGCGACCGACTCCCACCCGACGAGTAAAGAGACACAACAACCGTGGTAAACTCAAGCCACACCAGAATTCGAGGAGCAGTGTCGGGGATCGATCTACACTGGTGCAGCGAGGTGCGGCAAGAAGACATCCGCAACACAGGAGACACCTCGGCAACGTAGTGACCCACCGACGTGCCAAGCCAAACGAAGGGGACACCTACCGGGCAAGTTTCTTGAGAACCGGAAGGAGCCGGAGGAGGGAGCGCCATTGCCGGAAGTCTTCCCCAAATCCAGGCGGAAGCTGCGGACCGGAAGCGGAAGAGTGGCCATCACCGGAAGCTTCAACGAGAACAAGGAAGGCTACGCGAAACGGTACCTGAGGCGAGCCGTCACAGGGGCCCTCCCAGGCGGGGAAGCTAGCGGAAGGGAAACGCATTGCGGAGCAGCAGAACAACGGACGCTTTTACTGCCCCCGGACGCCAGGCGCAGAGAAAGAAGCCAGGAGGCAGGAAAGAAGTGCGGAGTCAGAGTTGGTACAGCCGGAAACAGGGGCCGGAAGCCAGAAGCCCGAGTGAATGCCGGGGAGACCAACAATCTGATTAGCGAGCACTGGCAACCGCACACACAGCCCCGAAGCACCGGCGACCACCGCCGAGCATATCTGCACCCCCGGGAGGGGAGGGGAACACACCACCCTCTGCCGGCAAAACAAGATACCGGAAGGTCCCACGCGAGCAAGAGGACTGCAGGAGACCAACACCGGAGGTGCGCTAGCAGGCCCCCCCTGCCCAGGGCAAACAAGCTGTGAGGGAGCTGATAGTTGAAGGCAGCACTGACCAGTGGTCAGAGGAGGCAGGATCAAGCAGTGAAACGCGAAAGAGCGTGAGAGCGAGAGAGCTGGCAACAAAGTCAGAGGGGCACGGAGCGAGCACCCACTTCGCATAGCGGCACGCACGGCCATAAAAGCCCGCAATTGCAAGCAAGGCAAGGTAGCAATTTAGAGGCCGGCAGGGCGATCACACAAGAAAAGAGCTAGCGCCAAGGCCCTCCACAACCTTAAACATCTCTCACGAAGGTCTGCGGAATAAAGGAGCAGTGGCCTGTAAAGCCGCGAACGAGACAAAGCACACGCTGGCAGGGCCTAAAGCAAAGACCAGAACAAGGCACATCAGAGAGCCTAGCAGATATAGACATAGCACCCAATCACCAGCGCCAAAGGCAGTAAACGTACCAAAGGTGGTCCAAGCAGGGGGACGGCTGGTCAACATTCTATCAAGAAGGGGCATCGGAACAATGCCAGGCAACGATGGGAAGATGGTGGGCGAGCAGAAAAAGCCCAAAATAGACAACCAAGGATCCCCATCGAAAACAAGAGGCGAAACCGTCACTCTGGAGACCATTTTACGGAGAGTTAACGAAGGTAATGAAGTGGGGAGAGAGACGAAGCTCAAGGTGGAGAACATGCAACTGGAGATGGCGGCTATAAGAGCGGACCTTCACAAAACAAACACAAGAATGGAAGCCGCAGAAAGCCGAATAAGCTCAGTGGAAGACGAAACAAGTAAGAACACCAAGGCCATAACAGAACTACGAACAGCCACAAACGCCATACAAAAGCAGCTAGCGGAGAAGGACGACAGGGCAAGAAGAGGCAATATAAGGATCCTGGGTGTACCAGAAGGGGCAGAGGACAAGTTGGGTTTGTGTGCCGCCATGCTAGAGGAGATGATCCCTCAACTTACAGGCATCACCTTCGAGAGAGGCTTCGAGGTGCAAAAGGCATACAGAGTACCATCAGGAAAACCTGCTACAGGCAGGGGGCCGAGAGCAATAATATGCAACCCACTGAGACTAAGCCAGACGGAAGCCATCTTTGCCTTTGCCAGGAAAAACCAGAATCTGACGTGGGCTGGAAACAAGATAGTACTGACCCAGGACTACTCAAAGCCAACGGTAGAGTTAAGAAAGGGATTCTTGGCCCTAAGAGATACCCTGCGTAAAAGAGGCGCCACCTTTGGCTTCGTCAGCCCCACCCAGTTCAAAGTCACAGACAAATGGAAGACAATGTTTTTTGAATGCCCAGGAGATTTAAGGCGCTACCTGCAAGGACCACCGGTGGAAGAGATGGAGGAAAACAAAAGCCCCGGAGCAGCGAAAAGAAGCGCCTCACCAGACGCAAGTGAGCAATCCGAGTAAGATGCAAGACAAATCCAGAAAACGGAACACAAGACATCGTATCTACCTCAATATATGATACCAGACAATAGTAGCTAGAGCAATAACGAGACATAATGGTCTGGCAGCAGCTCCAAGCAGAGACTCACGCGAAGACAATCAAGGCTCACCAACTGCCAGGCGGAGATCGAGCCCTTTTCTTTCTCTCCAGCCTCAAGGCTACACCAAGGAAGGAACAAACTCTACCTCAGGGATGATGCGGGCAGAGGAACTTTGTCGTCGCACACCCACTCAGCAAGTAAGGGAGGGAGGCGGTGGGGGGGGGAGGAGGAGGGAGGGAGGCAGGGGGGGTGAGGGGGGCGGGGAGGACATACATGGGCTTACTTACTATCATCTTCTCTTCCACTACTATTTCTCTCTCTATACACTCATATCTAGAAGGAGCAAGCGCAGGCGTAGAGACATGGATCAACACATAACCCCAAGACCAGAAGCACACAGAGAAGGGCCACTATGCCGCGAGATACAAAACAGCATAAATGACACACATTAACCAGAGCAGCATCGCGTCTGACATTAAGATAGTGTCCCTAAACGTCAAGGGTCTCAACAGCCCGGTGAAAAGGCGGAAAGTGCTCGAGCACCTTAAGAAACTTAAAAGTGACATATATGTGCTCCAGGAAACAAGACTAGAGGAAGCGGACATTAGACGATTAAGTGCCAACTGGATAGGTGAAGTGGTGGGCTCACCAGCCCAGAATAAGAAAAACGGGGTAGTAACAATAATCAGCAAAAGCTCAAACATAGCAGTGGTAGACTCTCAAGCTGACACCCAGGGAAGAACACTGATGACCACTCTTAGAAGAGCTGGAGAGACATATCACGTGGCAAACATATATGGCCCTAACAGCGAGGACAAACCATTCTGGGAGGGGGTAGGAGCCCAACTACACACCTTGCCGCTGGACGACCTGCTGATCGTTGCAGGAGATATGAACCAAGTTCTGGACCCAGCCATTGACAAGCACCCTTGTAGACAGCGCCAATCAACAAACAACCCCAACATCCTGAAAAACCTATGCTCCAAACTGAGACTGAGAGATCCATGGCGCCTAAGCAACCCAGACGCCAGGGAATACACATTCTACTCCAACCCTCACAACTCATACAGCCGAATAGACTACATACTAATGTCAGAAACACACCCCCACCTCATAGACCACACGGAGATAGGACCTAGATCGGTATCAGATCACGCGCACATAAGCCTAACCCTATCAGGCAAGCACAACGAAAAGCCAACCCGCAGATGGCGGTTCGATGACAGTCTACTCCAACACACCTCAGCAAAAGCAGAGATAGAGGTGGCGATTAAAGAATACCTGCTAATGAACGACATACCAGGGACAAGCAGGGAAGGGCTATGGGAAGCCCTAAAGGCCACCATCCGGGGAACAGTCATGACAGTTAAGGGCAGGATGAACAAAGAAAGGAACAAGAGAATTGTAGATCTAGAGAAAGTGATTAAAACGCTGGAGAACAGCCACATAGCCAGATTGGAAGATAATAATACACTCACGAATCTAACCAAATGTAAGTACGAACTTAATAGAATACTGAGTGAGAGAGCAGGGACCTGGATCAATAAATACAAATCGATTAACCTCTGCACTGCAAACAAAGCGGGCAAAAACCTAGCATCCTACCTAAGAGGGAAACAAAAACAGCACACAATAGGGGCCATCAAAGACAAACACAGCAAGTCCCAGACGGCCAACAAGGATATCCTAGAGGTCTTCAGAAACTTCTATGGGGACCTGTACACTAAGGATGATACGCTAAAAGAGGACGGGGGTGAAGAGCTGCTAAGGAACATCAACACACCCACACTACCAGACAGAGAGCGTGACATCCTAGAGTTGACCATAACGGAAGATGAGATAGGGAAAGCCACGGCAAGCCTCAAGGACAACAAGGCACCGGGGCCAGATGGGTTCACAGCCGGCTTTTACAAGCAGTACCTTCACACTCTCAAACCCACAATGAAACAGGTATTTGAGGAGTGTGTCCACACGGGACGGATGACACCCTCAATGGCCGAGGCGAACATAACTGTCATACCAAAGGAAGGGAAGGATACAACAGAGGCGAAGAATTTTAGTCCGATCTCCCTCATAAACGTAGACTGTAAGATATACGCGAAAATACTTGCTAATAGGCTCAACACATACCTACCCAAGCTTATACACAACTCCCAGGTAGGCTACCTCAAAAACCGTATGTCCCACGACAAGACGAGACTACTATGCCATATAATTAACCACTCCTCCCGAAGTAGCAACGCAGCAGTCATGATAGCCCTGGACGCTGAGAAAGCCTTCGACAGGGTCTCATGGCCTTTTTTAGATCGATGCATGGGGAGATTCGGGCTAGGGCCTAACTACAGGAGGATGGTGATGGCTCTATACAACAGCCCCAAAGCGCGGGTGGTAGTCAACGGAGGCGCATCAAACATACTCAACCTGGGCAGGGGAACGAGACAAGGGTGCCCACTCTCACCAGCCCTTTTCCTACTAGCCATAGAACCGCTCCTGACGATGATCAGAACGAACGAAGACATAGCGGGGATAACAATTGGGGGGGAAACGTTCAAGCTAGCGGCATACGCGGATAACGTACTAATAATCACAGAAGACCCAGAAAGATCCATTAAAGCACTGACGGACACCATCGAAAAATACGCCCAGGTCTCGGGGTACAAACTTAATAAGGATAAATCAGAGTGTAAACCCTTAAACATCCACACAACAAGAACGGTACTAGGGGAGTCGGGCCTGTCATGGCAGCAGAAGCCCATAAAGTATTTAGGCATCCTCTTTGAGAGAGACCTAAGAACGACACTAGAACACAATGAACAAGCAACAATCCAGAAGATTAAGGATAAAGTAGATGGGTGGTCCCCCAAATTCACAACATGGTGGGGAAGGGTAGAAGCCATAAAAATGATGCTCACACCGATGGTCAACTACATGCTAACCATGCTCCCACTGATCAACACAGAAGACTTCCAGAAGAGAGTAGACAAGATACTGAACAACTTTTTGTGGAGAGGGAAGAAGCCCAGAATAAGCCTATACAAGCTGAGACTCTCAAAGGATCAGGGCGGTCTGAACATAACAAACTTCAAACGATTTCAGGTAGCGTGTATAGCCAGACAAAGGCTGCACTGGCTGGACCCAAGACAGGAGTACACCCCAGCTTGGCTAACACTCGAGAGAAGGCTACTAAAAGGCATGAACCCAATCACCCTCCTCACCGCCACCCGTCACCCAGTAATCAAGGACAACCCCGTCCTGAGGAACACGAAAACAGCTCTCCTGAAGGTAGACAAACTACTGACAACAAGCATCAGGGGGAGGGCAATTCGAATCCATCTGGCACAACCCCACTTTAAGATACAGGGATAAGGTTCTAGACATGCGCGAATGGTATGGCCATGGTATCTCCATCGCCCAAGACCTTCAGAAACAGGGCGCGGCCATAACCTTTGATACCCTAAAGGAAGCACACAACCTGCGAAGCATAGAACTCTACAACTTCCTGAAAATCAAAGTAGCAGTAAGGAAGGCAAACCTAAGCAGCCGGACACCATCACTCATACAACTCGCAGCCAGTCTCAACACACTAGGACACCAAGTAGCACACCTATACAAAGCCCTCAGCCCCAAAAACACCAAACTCAACGATAAGGTCACAAATTACTGGGGAGTTTTAGCAGGGAAGGTACTAAGTGAGAACGAGAAAGCAGAACTATGGAGATCTACTTCTAGGAAAAAGGTAACGGCAACGCTAAACCAGACCAAATTTTGGCTAGTGCACAAGGCATACTGGACACCGGCCCGCCTGGCCTCCATGGGAATCCGAGAGAGTGATGCATGCTGGAATTCTGATAAGGGGAGGGGAGACTTAGAACACCTTCGGATCAATTGCACTAAGATTAGGGATTTCTGGGGAAGAATTGGAACACTCATCAAGGAGATCACAGGAGTAGCCATACAAATAGACCTCCCAAGTCTAGCCCTAGGCTTCGCATCCCCCTCCATCACAACGGCGGAGGATCGTGACCTCATTGACCTATTGCTGACAGCCGCAGTCAAAATAGTCCTAAGTAACTGGAAGGACACGTCGAAAGCGGCGCCCCAGGCATGGCTCAACTGGGTCACGTTCCTAAGGGGGGCAGATAACATCACAGAGAAACACTCGCTGAAAACTCACAGGCAGTCAAACATGTGGGGACCCCTAGACATCTATCTATCATCGCATAAACCACTATAGGCGCAGAACCTAGACAACGACGTGGGGCACACTCTGCGAATCCACGCGCTAACAAAAAGGGAACAGGTTTGCAAGGCGCTTCACCTCCTCTTTCATTTCCGACCTCTATCCTTCTCTGTCCCCTCTAAGGTCCGGGGCGTAGACAGAAAACCAACCTAACATCGAGAAGGGGGGCAGCAGGACACAACGGAATGCAGGACTTTGAAATCTGACCTCCGGACTACTCGAACTATTGAACTAACTCAAAGACAAGGAAACCCCCCCTCCCCCCGGTGCCTCCTTTTTCTCTCCTTTTCCTTTTTCTCTTCTTTTCTTCTTTTCTTCTCCACTCATGTATACTCCATGCTCCATGTAAATATATATTTTTTTATATACAATAAAGAAATACAGAATAAAAAAATAAAAAAATATATTATTGAGCCCTATATTGACAGACCTAGTCTAACTATTCTAGGGGACCTTAATTTCCATTTGGAAAATTACAATTCCCCTGACACGGCCCATCTGTTGGACTCCTTAGCCTCGTGTGGCCTGTCGCAGTTAGTGACTAGTCCCACCCATCTAGCTGGGCACATCCTGGATGGGGTATTTAGTAACGACTCCCGCCTCCAGACTGGCACCCCTCTTCCCCTGTCATGGTCGGACCATTTTGCTATTCCCCTTGAATTTTCTTTCTCCTCCCCCTCCGGCCCTCAGCCTGATCTCACCAAGTGGGTATTGAGGAGGAATTTTGGGGAGATTAACAACGACTCCCTTACTCCTTTTCTATCCACTCTCAAATCCCGGCCTACTTGGGATGCTCACACTGCGGCTTTTGACCTTTCTAACACCTTAGCGGAGGCTGTTGACTCGCTCGCGCCAGCCCAGCAACGCTACGCTGCCAGGAAACGGCCTTCGTCACCCTGGTTCTCGGAATCCCTTAGGATTCTCAGACAAGGATGCAGGAGGCAGGAAAGGCTCTGGAGGGCACACTTGGACCCCTTAGAGAAGAATAAACATAAAATATTTCTCAAAGGCTACAAAGCCTCGGTTCTGACAGAAAAACAGGCGCACTACTCCAAACTAACGTCCTCTCTTAAGTCACCTAGGGATTTGTTTAAGATAGTCGATAACCTTTCCCTTATTCAGATACCTGATCCTATACCAGCCTCCCAGGCCCTGTGTGACCAGATCTCCACATTTTTCCATGTGAATATCTTGGATATCTACACTGACCTGGAAGCCCTTAATTATAGCTCCCTACTTTCCACTTCCCCAACCCCTATATCGGAAACCCAACCGCCTGTCCCTTCCCATTCCCTCTCTCAGTTTCCCCCCATCACTTTTGAACATCTCAGTATGCTGCTGGACAAGTTAAAGTCTGGTTCACCGCTTGACCCCTGCCCCTTAAGGGTTCTTAAAGATTGCAGACAGACCATTCTGCCCCCTTTGATGGAGATAATGAATCTGGCCATTTCAGAGGGGGTTTATCCCCTGTCCTGGAAATTGGCCATTGTCAAGCCCTTACTGAAAAAATCTACTCTAGATCCTGGGATATTAAAGAACTTTTGTCCCATTTCTCTTCTCCCTGCCCCTGCTAAACTCCTGGAGGCATATCTTAACTTTCATCTGAGTGCCTTCCTTCACAGCACCAACTCCCTGGATCCCTCACAACATGGCTTTCGTATGATTCACAGCACTGAGTCAGCGCTCACAGTGGTTGTCGATAGCATCCGGTCCAAGGTCGACACCGGCCAGACCACCTTCCTGGTGTTATTAGACCTCACGGCGGCCTTCGACACCCTGTCCCCTACCATTCTGGTTAGCCGACTCAGCGAGCTGGGAGTCAAGGGTCCCGCACTTAGCCTCTTATCATCCTTCCTCGACCAACGGAAGCAAAGGGTTAAGCTAGGCGAGTATACGTCACCCATCAAGCCTGTGAAGTGTGGGGTGCCTCAGGGCTCTTCTTTGAGCCTGATGCTTTTTAACGTCTGTGTTGCCCCACTCGCCAGGCTCATAAGATCTTTTGGGCTGGAAGCTCTTTCCTACGCCGACGACACGCAGATTATGGTCTCTATCTCTCAATCTGTGACCATAACTGCCCATAATTTTAAAAACTGTATGGAGGCGGTCGCCGGATGGATGGTTAAGAACTGCCTCTGGCTAGTTCATTAACTTTGATACGTTTTCCGAGGCTCCCAGCGAACCTGAAATGACGCCATCTGAAAAAACTTTTAAAGAAGAACAAGCAACAGAACTTTTTCATCAACTGGAAAAGACTTATCTGGTTTCACCATGGATTGAACTTTGGATTGTGTTGGGTGTACTTTTTCTTCTACTTTGGTTGACTCTTGTATTTTCTTTGGGAATGCTGATAAATGGAAGATATGTTAAAAGGGCACAGCAAGTAAGAACATCAACTTACTCCTCAAGCCACACAACCCATCTCATTGTGAACAAAGAGACTTGTCATCACTGAACATCACAGCAATTCCTATACCTGGTGGTATAGCTTGGGACAGAACTGAATATGACATTCATGGTCCGGCGGAGCTGTTGAAAATACTAGACCAATTCAAAATTTCCTTGAGTGACTTTTGTTTCATCTAGTACCTTTTCTGATGATTGGGACGTCGAGACTGTTAATAATATGATGTCAGACTTAGAAATGTCTGCAAAATGTACAAATCATGAATACTAAGAATGTTCATCAGATTATGAACCAATGTACTGTTATAATCACTATGGTCATCATTTCTTGCATAAATTTGCAAATTCTAGAAATGTAATAACTTATAACGAATGGGAACATTGTCCTACACCACCAAAGGGTAGCTCAAAAACATTTTTGGCAAATTTCCATACTTTTCAGGGTATAATGTTTCAAATACCGAATCATTTTACTTTAAAAATGTTAATAGGACAGGAATGAAAAGTCAAGTCAAGTCCCGGATTAGAATCTTGCGGAAAACTTATAAAAATGCACTGGTTAAACGTAAAATGGAAATAAGGAAGCATTATGGAGGGAGCTTTTAGACCCTCAGACCCTTTCCAGTAGCTGTAGATTTTAGAGTACCATCAATCAATCACCTTTTTATGCGGAAGGGGTTAAAGTGGTGGGCTCCAACATATCAGAGGACAAGAATGAAAAGTATGTTAACAAATACAAAGCAAATTTATTCTGCGGCCTTATATGCTCAGCTGTCTACATTAGGTTTTGACTTTTGGAAAGACACTATTGAGACAAAAACTGTCTGGGGCACAAAAGACTGGCAGGTGCAGAGATTAGAAGCTTTATTTAGAGCCTGCATCATCCCAGAGCAAATAATGTTTTTGAATGACACTGTCCAACAGACATCTTGTCATGGGTTAGACAAGATAAAAGATTTAAACAAACCGTCATTGCCATCACCTACACCTGATAGCCGTAACACTTCAGAAGGGGAGGTCGACGTACATACTATTTTGCTTCAGAACAGATACTGATTGGAAAAAATTGTTAATCTGGCCCACAGACACAAACACTTGTCAAGATAGACTCCTGAATAAGACACAAGGGTTCACATTCACTAGGACAGATCCAAGATATGTTGGGGACTCTAGTTCCATTCACCTTGAAGGTGTACTTGTTGGAGCTGGGCCCCACCTGCATCACATAGGATTTGGTATTATTTATGGCCAGATCTTGCTTGGTCATAAATCCATTAAAAGCGTCAAGTAGGGTTTGTAAACCCTTAGGGGTGCGGGTGAGGAGGACTGCGTCGTCCGCATAAAGCAGAACGGGCAGTCCTCTCCGTCCCACATAAGGGTAATAAGCTCCTGTGTCCAACAATACTCCTTCTAGATTGTTGATATATAGATTAAAAAGAAAGGGCGCTAAAATGCACCCTTGTCGTACCCCCCTTTCTGTATTAAAATTCCTAGATACCTTCAGGTCTATTGTATATCTGATATTGGCTTTGGTATCTCTATGGAGGTCCCTTAGGAAGTCCACCAGGGACCGCTCCACCCCCATGGCCTCCAAGGACTGCCACAGCTTTCCTCGGTTGACATAGTCAAAGGCCGAGGAAAGGTCCATGAAGGCCATGTAGATCGTCCCAGGGCGGGCGATGGTGTATTTACCTAAGATCAGATATAGGTTAAGACACTGGGCCATTGTCGAGTGGCCTGGGCGGGACCCGTACTGAATGTCCGAGATTATCTTATGCTCTTTAGCCCAGGTACTCAATCTCTTTAAAATGGCTCCCCCTATAACCTTTACTACTGAATCAATCAGGGAAATTGGCCTGTAGTTCATCACACAATTGCGATCCCCTTTCTTATAAACTGGTACTATTGTGGAAACTCCCCAGGATATTGGGCATCCTTCCTTGGCCGCTGCGTTTCCCACTGCGGTCAAGATCAGTACCCAAAAGGAGGGATTAGATTTAAAAAGGTCCGGAGGGATATCATCCGGACCAGGGGCCTTTTTATTTGTGAGTTGATTTATAGCCACCTCTATTTCTTTCAAAGAAAACGTCACAACTTCGTTCCCTGGATTCTTGGCGGGTGTCACTGGCAGGATATACGTGTTCTTAAATATGGAAGCAAAATGGGACACCCATTCTTCCTCTCATATGTTCAGAGACAGCATCCAGGGATAGTAACATCATACAGTGAAGGTAAACTGTGCCTTGAGTGGCTATACAAGTCTACACTGAAGGAGGTAAAACTACACTTCCTACAAGGGCCTACTAAACCACGTCATAAACGTTTTATATAAGCCAGTATCTATGCTGCTTATAATGAAGCCTGGAAGATTACGCAAGCAGAGACTGCAGAATGAATACGAGAAATTGATCGTATTAATTTAGAGAAATCTCTCTCTGTAGTTGACAATGGGTTAACGACTCTGTCATCCAGGACATATTCTTTGGACAGCATAGTATCCTCTGCCATAGACATAATGGAACAGGACTTGGTTATATTGCAACATGGTCAGTTACAATTACGTTCTATAATGCTATTAGGCTGGACATCACAAAACCTGCTTTCAGGTGTTTAATCAACACAACGTCAATGTTTTCTGAATTTAATCTCACAGATAAACAAATCAATTGGCATAGAGGGAAGCAGACTATACGTTGCTGAGCATTGAAAAACTGGAAAGATTGCTATTTACAGTCGCTGAAAAACCAGCTATTCAATGGATAATACACGGTACAATCACTGCCTGTTACAATTTTTCATTTTCAGTATTGCTTAAAATGTATACCAGCAGGCCTACATGAAAAGTTGGATAAAGAATACATCAAGACATCCTGGGAATTACCTTACACACACAGATGTTGGAGTGGAGGGAAAGAAGTGTTTCTTAGTGGTAATAATTGTGAAAACGCACTAAGCGGTTCTCTCCTATGTCAGGGTATAAACTTACACTGGGCCTGCGATGGTTCATCTAACAATTTATCCTGCCACCTGCAAGGGTCACCAGCTGCAGTGATTGATCCAATTTTTAGGAAGCTTTCTAATGGAAGTTACATCATGTTGAATGATCATAGCTGCTGTGGCATGTTGCCTGGTTTAGTCTATCTCGTAACTGTGTCAGCCAGGGTCACTTGTTGTATGCAAGTATTGTTTCCAAAAACCAAGAAAGGCCGGGAATCGCCGTTATGGCCTTCAGTGAACATCTATTCTATACGAATTGATAATTTAAGCAGAATGAAAGCCATTTCTTTACAAAAATCTGTGCCATTGACCTCGGCCAAAGAAACCTATGATCTGCAAGTCGCAAGGACTTCTGCGGAGATACACACCCTATTAACTACAAACTGCCCTGTACATTTCTCAGAAATGTTAGGTCGTATCTTAAACATGTCTGATACGAGTGGTATTGTACATGTATTTAAGAAGATTTTTTCGGGACTGTTAGCACCCTTTGAAGCAGTCCTAGGAATATTTCCAAACTTTGTGCACTCTGTGTTTGCCGGACTGCCTCTCGTTTTGGAACTTGCAGCAGGGATACTATTTTTGCTCCTTCTGCTCCGATATGGCAAGCCAAATCACCAGCGATACCCAGTTCACCGTGGAGAACACTCTTCTGGTGATGAAGTGTCATTAGCGCATAGTCCAAATTTTGGGATTAACTTGTTTTAGAAAACTGAATACCACATGGTTTATGTCATTCAGACCAATCTGGCAAGATTGCATCTTTCCTGTTCTACGATGCCTGCTATGTGGAGAAGAATGCATGTTAGATATCTGTCTCACACTCCCATCAATCATGCCAACGGATGTGGATACTTTGCTGGACCAGGTAAAGGCCTATGCACAGTGTTGTCCCCAGCGGCTACCAATTCTGATGACGGCATTCAGTGAGATCTCAAAGGTGCAAAATGCTGATGGTGAGGTACGAGAGGAAAGCGGCACACAGGTACCATCCAATTCGAACATTGCTAATGCGACCAACGCTGATGGCGATGCTTCACATCTATGTGCAATTCAGCTTCATAACGAGCTAATCCAAATTTCACCTACAATGGTAGACTAATTCTTTTCAGATTTGGAAGTCTTGATGTTTTCTCCAAACAATAACACTGACTTTTGATTTGGCACGCAGTGTTCTGAAAGACTCTGAATGCGACCTTCATTTTTTCAAAACAAGTTTCTAACTTTGGAACTCTATTTTTTTCTCTTTTTTCTATTATCAAACTTTTGTCTTTCCAAATTTGTATTTTTTCATTTTTTGGCAAAACGTAATCTGCTTAAAGTAGAACTATTTATAGAGAACTATTCATTGAGAACTAGAATTCTTCGAAAACTTCCAAGCGACAATGTTTGACCATGTCCACATTCAACCTGTTTATATATTCTGCCATGGAATGGTCTCAACTTTTTCTTCTGTATTTAAGAGCCATTTCAGAAATGTATTTTCGTGATTCATTCGGATAGCATTTTCAAAATGTCAAACTATATGCTTTGAATGAAAATGCGTACAGCACATATGCTTTTTTGTGTACAACCAGTACCAATGCATTTTTATGTATTTTGGGTGGGTTTTAACACATCATGTTTAGATATGGTTTAATGTGTTTACAACTTAGTAATGTCGTACATAAGAAAGTGGAGTGGGTGTTGTGTGGCATTTAGAGCTCCGAGTGAATTTTCCCGATTCATGCCCTTATATAGGTACAATTCACATTGCCCTTGTATAGGCATAGAAATCCCTTATTTAGTCATAGCCCATGCTACCCAAATACAGGCATGGCTACTTTCACCCGTACCTAACGTCACAGCGATTTCTTGGTTTAAGCAGTTGGGGAACTTCCCCTTGCTTGAATATTGATTTGTCCAAGAACTCATGTACTTTTCAAAGAACAACTATTCCCTAGGGGTTCTTTCCTGATGTTCATATGCCCGACTTTACGTCAAACTATGGCATTCCTAAACACCTTCAAGGTATAAATATACCTTCACTTGCTCTAGCAAGGCACGGTGGTTCGGAGCAGTTCGACTATACTTGCCCGACACAGCTCACTACACCAAGTGCCGACGGAAGCCGACTCTCTAGCTGACGCACTGATCAAGAGGCTGCCCTTCTCCTGCCGAGAATCCAGCTCCAGTGTTTCCAAGATCCCCTTGCGGGTGTTGGGAAATTGAGATACCAGACCTCCTAAGTATGGAGCTGATTAGAACCTAGAGAAACCTTTAGTAGATTGTTGGCAAAAACAACTAAACCTATGATGCACAAATATTTACTTCTTCCTTCGTACTAGACTTAGGTTAGGTACATTGGGGTAGGCATATTTTAGAAACACCAGTTGAGTATTTTAGCCTGTATATTTATGTATGTATTTTTATATGGCTTAGAAACCATACAATGCTTTTACAGTATTATTGTATAATACTATTCTCCCTGTTCACATTATACTTTGCTGTCTACATAATGATTGTAGCAGTTAACTTCTCTTGTATGAGTAAGAAGACTGTTCAATAAATCTTTTTATTGAAAACGCCCGTCTCTCTATTTCTCTACAACTCTACAACTCTACAACGAAGCATGCACGATTGACTGAGTGAAATACTTATCCATTGTTTCTACGACTCTGAGAGATATATTTCTTATTCTTAGGAAACTTGTGAATTTGAGAAAGTTTCTAGTGACCTCTGAGGTAGCTGGCACTCACTATTAAGTTTAGTATATTCGATAAAGACCTAGTCGACCTCAGTCCTAAGTCTTATCTATAGGATATATTATTCCAATTCACAGAGCCTATTGGAAATATAGGAACTACACTACAGTTTTCATGCCCTCGTTTGGGCACGATTACCACTGATGAGCAGTAAGCCTGCAGTTGACGGCAGAAGCGGACGGCTTGCCCTATGCTTCGCCCGCTGCTAGTATGTGTGTGATTGCTTTCTTTTTAAAAAATGACTATTAATACTTGTTAGGTTTGTTGCACAGTTTTATTAGGATTCAGTGATTTTGCACAAACTCTGCTAGTTTTTCAGTGTGCTGACTTACCTGCTGTGTAATTGGGTGAAGCAGCCTTTGCACCTCCCCTGTCCACCGCAGCCATTAGTGGGCTGATTGTGGGGTCTTTGCTCACTTCCGGTTTGCCATCCCACGGTTGCCATCTTGTAAGGGAGGCGGGCTAGTCTTTTCCTCTCCCAGTTTCAAAACTTCCTATATAACCCTTTCATGGCGTGGGAGCGCAGCGGACGCACGCAGTGGGTGCGCCGGTGGAGCGCCAAAGGCGCGCCAAAGGCAAGCCTGTCTGTGATCGTCCGCGCCTGGACGTCGCCAGACGCCAAAGACGCTGGTGGTTCCCAGTCTGGGGTCCTTAGTTACACCAGGGAACACTTGATGTCCATTGGTCTGCGCAGGGGATCCTGTGGTTTGCATCAGGGGGTTGTAGAGAAAGGCCCTTTTTGCTGTCCAAAATGTGACTATGGTGTCTGCTCCCCAGCGTCCACCAACTCTCCCAGACCTACTGTGAAAATTCTACATCTGAATGTCCGTTCACTGGTAAAACACTATATGGAGGTCTATGACCTCATTGAGGACGAGTCGCCTGATGTGCTTTTTATTACCGAAACCTGTCTGACTGATGCCGCAGTGTCTGAACCTGATTTCGCCCTTCCTCTGGGGTTTAGTATCCTAATCCTTAATAGGGAGTCCAGAGGCGGGGGTATAGCAGTAATTTTCAAAACTTGTCACAGCTGCACTTTTGTCAAGGAGGAGGTGGCTGGGTGCGAGTGCTATCTCCTTTAACGCTCACTCATCCATCTCTGGCCTATTAGTTTATTGTACCTCAGGAGAAATCTCTGACTTCAAGGCAGTTATTATCGATGCAGTTGGCTCACTGGGTGCGGCCGCGATTCTGCGCCTGTGCGGCTGTTTTAATGAGTGGGCGGGTTCATGACGACCCCCAGCCGTCATCAGCTACGGCCAACTTGATGCATGACGGCCGGGGTTAATATGGGCCCTTGTGGTGTGGCTGAGGCTGGGCCGGGTGTTGCATTCTGCGTGGAGTCAGGTCGAGTGGACATGGTGATACTCTGCTATCTTCACTGTCCCTCCTGACACTCCTTGTGGCTTTGCAGGGCTTCAAAGATTATTTTTGATAGGCTCAGGGTGATTTTTTTCTTTGCCTGACCTCAAAATGGCTGCCGAGCTGAGGCCTATGTCTTCCTATGGGGCATGCCTGATTTTAAGATGGCTGCCGGACAGGATACCTGTGTGCAGTTGGGGACATGAAAATTACAATCCTTACCCCAGTGCTGCGCACTCTTTGTACATTTGGGCCTCAGGAACACGCCTCCCAGAAGCTCCGTTCCGTAGCTGCAAGGCAGAGGTGATCAGCAGTATTTCCCTCTTTCTTTAGAGTGCGCCTCCTCTTATGCCTGGGCGCTCTTCTTATCATGTGTAGTTGGAGAGGGGTGTCTTACCATTCCACACTTGTCGCCAGGTTTAGCGTTGCATGCGCTAAATAATACACGACTCTCACAGCGCAGTTTGACTCGTCTTTAATCTCCCTATTACACGCCCCCTCCCGTCGTCTTCATGTCATGCCTGACCGGGGAGTCCAGGACTTGGTCAGGCATGACGACTCAACAATATGGTGTCGCTGCCCGCAGTCTTCCACTTTGCTGAAGCTTCCAAGCTGCAGTTGTGGTCCTCCAATTTAACAGCTTTCTCCTCCTCTTTGACAGGGTCATCTGCTCTGCTAGGGTCCTTACATTCTTTCTGTTGGATCCATCGATTTCCCAATGGCCCTCAGTTGCGCCAACTGTTTACCAGGCAATTCAAGTCACACACCTCTCAATCGCCCGGTGTGCCTTTGTTTGAGGCTCTGTATCATTGACTGCTGTTAAGTGTGAATCTATTATCTAGTTATGTGTATGCGCCGCTACATAGATAGTTAAAAAAGTATGCATTCTCAGATATGCAGTGATTTGAATCCCTTTAAAAACACAAAATTCATATAGTTGAAAAAAGCTGCTAGCACATAAACCGATCCTACCAGAAAGCAAGTTAACTAACTGTCTAATTAATGCACTTAAACTGAACTAATCATTTGAATGATGCTCACTACATTGCTTTTGTTTACTTATTTACTTGAGCAACATTTACTTGTGTTACTGAAATGCTGTACAAAGAACAATGGTGCTACAAAACAAGATGCACAAATTTCATGGCTGTGAAAAAAATAAACATGTGAATAAGATATTGTATAACGGTGCTGCTTTGAGCCATATAAACAGCGACTACAAACGGTATGGTTGTTACAAATGTGACATTTAAAATATAGTACGAGTTATTACTCTCCTTTCTAATTGCATGAAGGGACTCTACATGGTAGTTTTAAACTGGGCGAGAAAGCAGCAAGGCAAGATATCAGTGGGCTGTGAGTTACACTGAGCTTTACCAAGGAGGTAAAGGATTTGAACTTGTGTGACTGCATGAGGTGATCTACATGTGACCAGAAGATTCTGGTTACCACTATCACCTCTGCCAGAAGAGTGAGTGAGCTCCAGGCTCTTTCTTCCAAACCTCCTTTTCTTTCTGTTCATCCTGACAAGGTGGTTTTAAGGACCCGACCTTCTTTTTTACCAAAGGTTGCTATGCCCTTCCACATCGGGCAGACCATCACTTTGCTCACTTTCTTTCCGCCTCTGCATCCTTCAAAAGAGGGAGTGAGGCTCCACCGTCTGGACCCAAAATGTGCGCTCTCGTTCTATCTGAAGCGCACACAACAGTTCCGGGTGGATGACCAGCTCTTTTTTGGCTATGTGGGCGCCACAAAAGGCCGGGCCATGCACAAACGGACCATCTCTAGGTGGGTCATTCTTTGTATCATAGCATGTTACTCGTTGGCTAAGAAGGAGCCTCCTGTGGGGCTGCGTGCCCATTCCATCAGGGCAACAGCAGCCACTACTGCCTTGGGACGTGGTGTTCCCTTGCAGGGCATTTGTCAGGCAGCTACGTGGGCTTCGCTGCACACGTTTACCAAACATTATTGTCTTGACAGTCCCGTCCGGAGAGACGGCTTCTTTGGCTGTTCTGTTCTCCGTTACTTTCCATGGGCGTCCGCAGAAATATTTCCAGGGGGGGGGGGCAACATTTTTACTTCATCACCATCCTCTGACATGATTGAGCACAAGTATTAAAGAAATAAATAACAATTAAATAAGACAAAGAGCTTAAATAAACAAAGAAACCCATGAGGGGGGTGAGGCGCCACAGCAGTTGACCAGGCAACTACAATAAAACAGAGGAAAAACTCAAAATGGCCAGACAAAATAATCTAAATCACAGAGGAGTGTCCCCTTTAGGGTCTGTGGTAAACAAGGAGAGGGAGATCTCAGTGCAGAAGTAAAGGCAGGTGCAGGAAAACGGAAACAAGGAAAGCAGGGGACTGATAAATGCGCAGGTTTTAGGTGTACTCTGCAAGTCATTGACATGTGGCAGGGCTACATGTCCTCTAATGCACACCACTTTAGAACAGAGGTGGAGATGAAAAGGCAAACAATAAGGATGGAGAGAATGGAGTTCATGGGTTTGGTGAGATGGAGTTCTGACAGACTTGGGAGTTACATTCAGCTAGGAGTAGGGGGGCAAGAAAATGGAGGATGAGCTTGATGCCATGTTTTACATTATTCAGGTGCCTTGCCCATTCTAGAGAAGAAACTGTGTTTTGAGGTCACTTCATAAAATGATGTGGTGAGTTAAAAAAGTACTGTAGATGGGGGGTAGGGGGTTATGGGGTATCTCCAGCTCTTTCTGGATACAGATGCCCAGGGCTAACAGATACATTTAGGAGAAAAGTAATCTGCTGAAGAGGCAGGTCCGGAAGCAATAAATCATATCAAGTAAGACTTGTTGGGGATTGATGAGAGATGACCAAAAGGTGGAGACAGACGAATACAGTTGCTTCTAGTTGTAAGAAAAAGGGGTTGGGGGAACCAGTCAAGTGAACATTCTACCTCTTAATTTGTCTAGTGGGCTAAGAGGAGACCAATATGCCATTGCAAAGTGAACAGGACCTAGAGCCCAAATAACTAGGTAAAGTGGTGAGAGAGATAGCCGAGAGTCAAATACAGGCTAGTTTATTGCATAGTAGATGGTAATGGTATGATGTATTAGTTTTTTATTGACCACTCTATTAGTTTAAAAACTAAAGGGGTGTGGATTTTTTTTAGTTTTTTTCTTGTCTCAATAATAACATGAACTTAATTCAACTTCAAAGTTTGTCTGTGCTGATTTCATTGCTCCTTTTCGTCCTTCAATAACTTGCCAATTAGTTTGATCCCAAAGAGATACTTCTCCAGTTGCTAGCCTAAGAAAAGTCGCTTTAAATATGCACACCCCATGTTGACACCATTGCATACACACACATACGTAGTCTCCACATCCATTCCTGCCTAAAGAGCTGCACTTCACACCTACAATGCCCTTTTGGAGCTTGAGGTTAAATTTTGTTCAAAATAGTGACACCTCACACAGATTCCAACAGAAGCGTAGCGCTTTGAAGACACTTCTTCAAAAGAACTGCATCTCTCAAATACACCAAAGTAGAGTTCTTCCTTTCTGAGACACTGCCTGTTGGTGCTACATAATTAAGGCAACAAGATGCCTGCAAGTTACGGGGAGAATTACTATTCCAGACCTGAGTTTTGCTTTTACATTATTAGCTAGCGTATTCGACCAACGGTTGAACTAAAATTAACCTAGACTACAGCTCCCAAAACGCACTGGTATGGCAAATCAAAACTGGAAAAGTTGTGCCCTGGTGAGAGTCATCTGGTCACCCTATACATATGATTGATACTGCCCCGAAAAATGTATATCCGCAGACAATGCCCAACCACTACAATGTCACCAAAACTCTGCAGTTCACCCAAACAAAGACCCACATAAAGGGTGAGCCTCATTCCAACACATTTTTTCCAAAGAACATTAATATCGACTTCTGCCATAAAGGTAAAATAACAATGCCACGGCATGGGGTACTTAATACCAGCACAGTACTCCCAGAGAAATAGCCCACACAAGTGGCTTTAGCTGCAACTCCGCGAAGAGGCCCTCCTCAGAAATAACCCCCAAAGCACACACAGAAAAGAGAGAAACACCACAAATATACCACCACAAGGAGCTGTCAATTAAGTCATTCTATACTGCCCGCCTCCCCCCAATGCAAAATGACAATCTTATTTCTGTTCATGGAATGGGGGCTAGCTCACTTCACACTCACCACAGGTACTAAACCAACTTCTAGGCGGAGTTGCATCACAAGCACACAACTCGCCTCCTCTCGAGTTTTGCATTACCAACTGAAACCCTTAGCCCTAATAAAGCACCTTACAAAGCATTCCTCTATTTACCAATATTTCACAAAGCCCGAGATGTACTTTACCAAAAATTTACATCTTCCCCAATTAAATAAACAATTTATCATACCGCCCCTCACTTTGAGGATACCAAAAATAAGCAAAACATGCTGTAATCTGACTGCTAATTTAAGCAATATTTTGCATCTAAAAGGTGTAAACCAACTCCAAACGTCAAAATAGTTTCAGTGATGGCCCTTGGGCACTCACTGTTCAGAAACCAATGAGGGTTTTTGCCTGAAAAGTAAAGGACATGACTGCATGGCCGAGAAGGGACTCGTTTCAATGTCCATTGCTTAAATCCTTACAAGACATAAGGAGTACGCTTTTAAAAGACCACATTTATGAACATAAAACTGCAGTACACATTTTATAAACTAATATAAGGAAAAAAGTTGATAAGGATCACATTAAACGTTTTCCACACCACGCATCAACCGGATATTGCAGATATTGCGATATCGCAGTACCTCCAGGAATGGTGAACTTCCTCACCTAAGGAAAAAAATGCTATTCAAAGACGAGAAAAAATTCAAGTAGTGCTTCACTGGCAAGGCATGAAAAGTGGCGCTAATGTGTTTGGGTGTGAATATAACCAAGCTGGCCACTTTGTGACCACTCTGTCTTGCTTTATTTAGTTATTTATTTAAAAAAAATCCTCTCCATCCTGAGGCTGCACTTTGGAATAGAAAAATGTCAGAAAAAGACATTTCCTACAAAAGTATTACTTCCTTTTTCGATCCATTTCAAAGGTGAATAAATGAAGCAAATGAAAGGAAAGAGAGGGAAGCCAGTACTTGGAGTCACAGTTTTCAGCAAGTGAAGAGCTAGACCGAAAACAGGAGAGGTTATGCTTACTTCAAGCTGTGGGAGCAGCCAGGCACGGACCTTCTCTCTTGCATCAAGCAGGGCCATCATTGCAAGTGCTTTCTCGTGTTCTTAATATTGACGGCCCTGCAGACAAACACCACTGTGGGGGCTGTCAGTAGTTACCTTAAGGCGCGGCCCCTTGCGCCTTAAAGTAACTACTGATATCATTATGTGTTAGCTTGCTGCCTCATAGTTGACGGTGGGGGCTGACTTGGGAGAGAGTGGGAGGGGCAAGTTACGGAGTGCCTTAGTTTGCCTGGGAAAAATAAACCAGGCAGCTGAATTGAATTGAGTGTCACGTCACCACCTGTACGGCCCGCACCAGACGGACCGCAGATCCGGGGGGGGGGGGGCAAGCGCCCCTTCTTGCCCACTCCCTCGGACGCCCATGTTACTTTATGGTGTAATCTTGTTCGCATACCCATGACCTGGTAAGGATTCTATCGCTAACATGTCTCTTTCAGATGCAAAAGTTACTACTTGTGTTATGATATATCTGTAAGAGACATTAGTTAGTGATAAATTCCTTACGGCCCCACCCATCCTCCCTGTTCTGCGAACTGATTCCTAGGGTTAAGGTCATCCCTTCCGGGGCCTGAGTTTCATGGCACCAGTGGGCAGTATCTTGCATGGCTCTGCGTTCCTAACAGAACTGACGTCAGCGCACATGGGTGGCGCCTAAGTAGTCAAAGTAGTCTCCGTGATGTCATTTCGGCGCTTACGACGCCAGCGACAGACGCGGAGCTGCACGACACCACCTACCGACGCACAGGGGTACTGCTGATGAAAAACTTTCCGGATCCAGTCTGACGCCTGGGGATATTCTACGGTAAGGAATCTATCACTAACTAATGTCTCTTACAGATATATCATTACACAAGTAGTAACGTGCTCTCTGATGCATTTATGATATTTCTTTAACTGTAACATAAACAAGCATTCATCGGGATTATATAGTTCACAATGACACCAATGAAACATCCCAAGATATACATTATCCCGAGGACAAGTTGGACCTGTAGATACAAAACAGAGTATATGTATCCAGGCTAATCTTGTTAAAATTATTACCAGGGAATTGTTGAGCTAAAAGACAAAGCATACTGTCTATCATTGTCCGTCCTCCCTATTTTTTAGGGTTCTCTGTAGTAAAAGTGTCATAAAATGTTTTGTTATATCCTGATCTGATGAATTGTATTGTTTTTAATTATGCTGAAATGATGCATTGTGTTTTATTATAGGTGTTTTTATAATATTTGTGTTTTAATAATATTTACATGTACTAAAGAAATAAATCTACTTGTTTGCACTGCATGTTATAGTAGTATCATTGTTTGAGTGTTTCAGGGACTTTGAGTGTTAACTTGAACCCACTTTTTTTGTGTGGAAAAGTATTAACTGGTTTAGAAGAGCAGGTATTTTTTTCCAGAAGTTTATGCCAGAGTATGATCTTGTTAATTTTGTCAAATGCTGATGAATATTCAATAAAACATATAAATAAACGTTGTTTTACTAATTTCATCCTATCTATCAATAGGGCCAGGGCAAGTATGTTTGTGGTTGTTCCCAAGCCATTTCAAAAGCCTGTTTGATTGATGGGAATAATTGATTCATCCTCTGTCCAGGTGATGAGATCTTCCAGAATTAGGCCAGCGTAGTATTTCCCTTCAATGTCGATTAAAGCCACCAGCCTGTAACTGTTTGCTGAGTTCTTGTCCCCTTTCTTATATATCGGGGATATGGTTGACTCCCTCCAGGAGTCCAGGATGAAGGTTCCTCCTATCATTTGTGCAAACAGTGGTGATTGTTCGGAAGCCCAGTATTCCGGGTCTTTTTAGGGCTCGCCTGGCGTTGCGGCTCGAAGCGCTGCCGCCAGCGAGCCTTATTGTTGTTGTGTTTCCTCCCCAAGTGATATAGACCGGTGCACGAGCAGACTCCGGTCTGTGAACGCGCTGCTAAGATGCGCTTTCCTGAAACGGGCGAAGACGGTAGGCCACTGGGACGAGCAGCAGGGAACGCCAACGTGCACGCTCACGGCGTCACGCTCCTGCCCTCCCGCGTCTCTTCTGCGTTCCAGGCCCGACTTGTTATTAATATGAATTTAAACAGTCTCAACGACAAAGTGCTATGCGCGGGTCACTAAGTAATGAGGTCATTTTCAAGAACATAATGAAAGCAAACATGAGCAACGTAATCTCACCTGGTCACCTCCCTTCCTGGGTGACTTACCACCTCTGTGCCTGCTTCAGTCACGCGCCGTCCCTCCCAGTGCCCCCTGTCGGCCAGCCTGCACCACTGAAGGCCACTCAGGGGGTCCTCCATAGCAGCTCAGCACAATCAGACCACCTCTCATCGGGAGAGTCGACGGCACCTCCTTAGTCCTTGCTGAAGCGAAGCCTCGCTTGCGCCTCACCCCGCAGCCTGACTTATGTTCGCCCTCGCCTCTCCCTCGCAGGCCCCGGAGTGCGAACAATAGTTGAGAGCCAGACCGTGTTTACCAACTGATAAAATGCACACGTATTTCCTACGTGTTGCTTTTTCCCTCCGCCGCCCCATCTAATAACATTCTCCAGAGCCACCCACTTCTGCCTGGAAAACAGGGATGTCGCGGAAACATGCTGCGCTTACCGTTCATCTGAGGAGGGGAGTAGGCTTCAGATCCGGAGTCCGGGGGGAAAGTCTGGTATAGTGCTGAGGGGAAAGACCGGAGGAAAACGAAATATCATTACAGAAACCTAGGATATAAGGGCAGATAATGGCAGACGCCGGCCACAATCAGACTGCACATTTCCAAGTCGCCACGCTACATGGACCAGGCCCGTCAGAGAGCGATGGGGGTGCGCAGGGAGTCCATGATTCATACATGTCAATCGACCCGATTCAGACGGGAACCCCCCGACATTTGAAGTAAAAACTGCCTTTATTTTAGCATTCCCCCGCCTGAAATTGCCTCTGCTTCACTACAAATCAATGGGAAAAATCCATTTCCTGATTTATGTTTAAACCTCCCCCCCCACATTCCTATTCTAAAATGTTGGCATGTAAGATAATCCAGCATAACCTGTGTTTTTGAGGGCCCCGCCCGTGTGCTACATAAATTTATTTATAGATTTTTTTAACTGCCCTATTTATTATTGACGAGTTATCTTACATGTCTAAGACCACTAAGTGCACCAGAGTCTCGATTTGCGATTTATTTAACTTTCCCTGCAGAACATTTTATAACTTTGAAGCATCTCTTCCGTCTATGGGGCCTGCTTTAGTTGGTTGACTAAATCCCCTCAAAAGCTTCTGGCGTGGTCGACGTGGACTCTCACCACCTTTATACTCACTACAATGGCTTCCAAATTTTTAAACAAATTGCCTCATATACTCTGAGCTTGACTCGGTCGCTGCTGCCAGCTGCTCTGTAAAGTTGCACATGGGACACCTGCACAAGGTGCCAAGAAGCTGCTACACTGCCCCAGCCCTGCCTAACAAAACCTACCCACCTAGCGCTGCCCTACTTTGGCCCTTGCCCACTCCATAGGTGCTCCAACCATCACTGTCACACTCTGGCTCTGTCCCAACCCTTAAAGAACCGTGTCACACACCAATGCACCCGATCTATCACTCAAGTGGTAAGTACACTCACCCGCACAACACTGGCCTACTCCTGCTTTAGCACACCCAGCACTTCTTCTCTCCAGAGCTACTCCACCTGGGACTAGTCCACTCTGATCCTCTTCTAGTTATCACTTATCCCACACTTAACCCCTCCTTTAAACAGTAGCCAGGACCAATGGAACTGTGCGGCTGCAGCTTTTTTGGCATAGTCATGGATTTTTCGCATTTGCCACATAAACCATCATCTGCTGCAAAATCTTCAGATTTGAACGAAAAGAAAGTTTTGTTTCTAGCTCAAACAGTTCAAAAGTTACTAAAAATGTAGCAACACATGTTGCTGCTCAGCGGAAGGACTTTTGCAAAGGTTGACTGGTCATCTTTCTGTTGCTTATTGCAATAGGTGGGTTTTAAACTGGTGCAAAAGAGGTGCAATCTATGCCCAGACAGTACTAAGTGTAGGAATGGGAAAATAATTAAGTAATATCACAAAATGTGCTGCATTGCTACGCATAATTTGCCTTTTCTTGCTGCATTATTTGGCCCTCACAGGCCTCATGATTTGGCCCTCCCCTGCTGCATAATTCCAGTGACCCTGACAATAGCCCCAGCTGAACGTCCCACCCTGCAGTGCCCATTCTGACACTACCCCACATTAGACTATCCCTCTTTGAAACTAACCTATTTAGTAGTGCTCCAATAAGAACCTGTCCTAGCTACCACTATCCCACTCAAGAACAGTCCCACTCCAGAACCCTTCCCACATTTACCTACCCTGGTGCGTAAGATGCCTGTGGCTCCGATTTGATAGGAGAAACAATGCCGGTCATGCAGTGTCCACCAAGGTATGGTTTCGGCAGTGCCATGCCATTGTTATTGTTGCAGTTGTGGTGGGTGTTGTACCCAGACCCGCAGGCGTTCACAAAGCCAGTACCTTGCCACACAGGGATTGGACCCTGGGAACCTGCAAGAAGTAATCCGCTTGCATGTCCAATGTTCACACCCACACCGGGTAGGGGTGGATTGGAGGAGCTGCAGGGCTGGTTATGGGCATACCCAGCAGAAGCAGAGATCTCTGGGAAGCATCTGCCTAGGGACATAAGCAGACACTGAGCATACCAGTCAGATTAGCCATGCTCCCTAACTAATCATCTCTATACAAATCCAACCAGCAGCTCGCTCACAACATGGATTATCACCAGCCATCACCTTACTTGTAATCACCGGTTTCAACACTATGGCAAACCTGAGTGTTATCAAACCTTCTTACAACTTCAACCAACAGTCTCCCTTTAGAGCTACACCCCTCAACAATTCCAACCACCAGTTCTTCTACAGCTTTGCTAACCACCTACAAACTCGACAATCACCGACCCTACCCAACCAACACTAGCCACTCTAGAACTCAACCACCAATCCTCCTACAACTCCTTCTGTCAACATCTATACCATTCAACCATCAACTTAACAACCACAATAAGCACTAATCTCTCCGTCTGTCATAACCACCAGCTGCTCCCTAACACCAACCATAATCCAGATTACCATCTGCCATCATGTGGCTCTGATCGCACATTGAATCAGGTCTAATTGGAAACATTTCTAAAACATGGCTGACTTATCACCATCTCCTCTATAGTTTTATCTATCAGCCCTTCTAAAAATTCACTGACCAGCAACTAATTTGCAACATTAATTACAAGCCACAATGACCTGGCTTCTGGCCACCAGCCCTGTAGCATTCAAACAACTTTTCTGTTAAGAATAAAACGATACCCACCAAGCAAATAACCAGTCTTGTTGTCATTGTGTTTCCTTCCAAGTGATACAGACCAGTGCATGAGCAGAGATTCTGGTCTGTGAATGCGCTTCAAACTGTGATCAGCTTTTGCCACACGCCAGGACAGGCAATGTGCAGGCGCACTGCATGCATGTGTACATCTCCTGTCCCAATGTTGGTGAGAAACAAATGCGTCTGTTTTGGATAAAGAACAACGAGCGAGCACAGGAGTTCAGTTTGACCTGCTCTTAAAAGCTCTAGTCTAGGTTCCGGCAGAACTCTTAAGTAAACAGGACCCGATCCATTTCAAGCATGTGCCGAGCTAGCTCGTTTGTCTCTGAAAAACATTGTAATGTCTGAGCGGGAGACTCAAGTACTCTGAGCGAACGAGCATACTGCTGTTTCTGGGCTCTGAGAAGGTCTTGGGAGCGCCCACGCATGTGTGTGGCTGAGCTGGCCGTGATGAAGGACGCGCACGTAGTATCGAGAATGCTGGAATGTGATTCTGCGCAGTGCGTGCGGGGTGGCAGCTGCCTGGCCCAAAGACAACGCGAGCCACAGCCAGAGAACGTCGTACCCGAGAGCCAATACCAGTAACTCAGGAAGCACCGCTCCCTTAGAACCCCTAGTAACTTCCGAACAGAGCACAGCATGCTTCACACAGAGGCCGTGGATTGGGTGGAGCTTTGCGAAAGTCCGCTGACCTGGGTGAGTAACAGATGCGAGCGTAGCCCTGTTCAACCTACCAGAGCAGACACCAGAATGCCAAATCTCAAAGTTGACAGCCACACCCGCCCCAGAGCACAATGACAGTCCTCCTGTAACCCAACATTCTACTCCACATTAAATCGCCTCTGAACTTGCAGCCTTCCTTGCCACCCAGCATTAAACCAACCCTTAACAGTCAATCCCCATCCAAAATGTAACTATTCCACATCTATATTAAACTGCAACATTGACTCACCACCCCCTAATCCGACTGACCACTCCACCACGAATCTCTTCTAAACAGCCGCTTACTACATCTGGACAGGACCAACCTATAAGTCTCACCAAGACCAGCCGTAGAAGTCTGACGACTACCCTTTCATCATCTGCCCGAAACCAAATGACTCCCACTAATATACAACTAACAAACCTTAGCATTAATCTGCAGCATATAACAGATCATCCTCCTGCATCTGTCAAACCCCCTTTTAAGTTTATTTGGCAACCGCTGCTTCTGTCAGCACCACTTTCAGTTTATCTGGCTAGTCTTCTCCGGTATTTATCCAGCTCCCCCGCTGTGTGTAAGATATCAGTTTTATATCTAACTGCTCCATACTCGTTTTACTGAACTGCCCCCCGCCATGTCCAACTCACCACATTCAACTGCTTTGATGTCGAACAACCCCCTATATTGAACTCCCGCTTTTAAGCATAAAGTCACCAAAAGCTCCCTAGACTACACTGCCTATCAGGCCCTTCTCCAGTAGTTTTAGATCTTTGATCTATTCATTGACATGGCACACAAGTAATGCACATAACAGCTGCTACAAACGTGGTACAATAGTGTATGTATATATATTAATTGTATGGTAACTGCACAATGGTCAGGAATGTGTGTTTGACCCTATGGTCACAGCTTCTCCGAATAGAGGTGAGGACACTCATTCTTGCATTCTTACCAGTATAGGGTGTCAGAGTACTTTACATCTAGTACACTACACATAGACAATCAATCATTGGTGTGCAAATCAGTGTAAAGGAAATCTTACAGAAGAAAGAGGACTACAAGGTGTAGGGGTCACATGTCATTCATACTGGTAGGCAGGATATTATGAATGCTTAGTCTGGAAAAGCACAAAGTAAGAATTTAAAATGTAACGCCATGGTTGAGGGTTCTCTTTAATAGGTTTTCTTTAATAATCAGAATTGATTTATATCCAAATGAACCCTATTTCCAACGTTAGGATAAAAAAACAGACGGGAAAAAAATACCTTGCAGTTTGCATGCAGCTATTTGATAACAGTTAATCGCTCACTGTGCTACATTAGGAGTAAAATGTGCGTCAGTCGGGCAGTGACTGAAGCGCGGAACCCCCTCTTCTGTGGAGAGCACCGTGACGGGTATATTGGGTCCTGTTCTCAACTTCTCACTTCGTTGCTCGGAGCGAGGTGTGACGTCAGCAGTCCTCCTGCCACCCTTGGCAGGCTGGGCCCGCTGGCCCGAGCTGCCAATCTGTCAGAACGCTGAGGCTCGTGGTGTGCTATTCTACCACCGGGGGACTTTTAAAGGTTTGCCAATCATTGGGTAATACTAACACAAAAACAAAACTCTTTCACTTGAAGTGGCTTCCCGCTTCTAATCTTACACACATTTTGATGCTGTGTGTGTATCTAATTCATTCACACATGTATATGTGTGTGTGTGTGTGGCTCTGTGTGTGTGTGGCTCTGTGTGTGTGTGGCTCTGTGTGTGTGGCTCTGTGTGCGTGTATGTGTGTCTGTGTGTGTGTGTGTGTGTGGCTCTCTGTGTGTGTGGCTCTGTGTGTGTGTGGCTATCTGTGTGTGTGTGTGTGTGGCTCTCTGTGTGTGTGTGGCTCTCTGTGTGTGTGTGGCTCTCTGAGTGTGTGGCTCTCTGTGTGTGTGGCTCTCTGTGTGGGTGGCTCTGTGTGTTTGTGGCTCTGTGTGTGCGTGTGTGTGTGGCTCTGTGTGTGTGTGTGGGGGGGACTCTGTGTGTGTGTGGGTGGCTCTGTGTGTGTGTGTGTATGTGTGTGGCTCTCTGTGCGTGTGTGTGTGTGCGTGTGGCTGTGTGTGTGTGGGTGCAAACGCAATAGGTCTCGAATTTGCGAGAGATTAAGCTATTGGCATTGTAAATGACAATGCCATTTATTTATCTGTTTTCAAAACCAACCCATAAATAAAAATGTTGCCATTTACAATGCCAATAGCTCTAACTTTTGCAAAGGCGAGACCGTTGCATTGTAAATGCTTGTTTAAATAAGCTTGGGGGAATCCCATTGGGACCCGGAGCTCCCTGCAGTTTACCTTTGGCTATCCTGACCTTTATCTGATCAATTGTAAACGAAAGATGCTTGTTTCCTGGGGTAACTTTGAGATTGTAAGGGGTTCCCCCTGAAGTATGGCATGTGCTCTGGTCAGGATTAAAATATTAAAGTTTCCCTTGTTAGATTTGAGTTGATTCTTAGGGCATTAGGTTTAGCTGCACTATTTATTGTGTGCCAGAATCTAGCACTGTTATTCGATTTTGAGTCATGTAACACACTAGCCCACAAATTTTCGTCCGATTCCCTTTTAGCCTGCCAAATAATTTCTTTCTTTTCCGCTTTGAGTTTTGCTTGCTCCCCTTGTAAACTCAAGTCATATCCTGTACGCCGAATCTCCCACAGTGTTTTATTTATTGCTGTCTTGAGAATACGGAGATGTGGAGTTTTAATTATGAGAAGGTGTTTGTTTTGGTGATCTGAACTCCTGTTTGTCGTTGAGCCTGGAAGAACGATTGCCGCGTGCTTTGGTCCAAATGTTTTAGTAAATTCTATCCAGTGCGTTTTTTTTGTTTCTGTCGGCCTCCTCCTTTTGATCCCATATTAACTTTGCTGTGGCCAGTAGGTCATCCAGTTGGTTAGTTTTGAATTTGATTCTCCTAAAATTGTCCATATAAATAGATTTGGGGTCCTCAGCAGGATGTTCTTGTGGTGATCCAGTTATTCTTGTAGAGGTGCTCGCTTTGGTCTTGGGTCCCTACCTGGAAGCCTATGATCCTACTGAAGAGTGATAAGGAAACAAAAGTGTAGTCTATTAGCGTGCTTGAGGTTGAGCTGTAGAATGTTGCCGCCACTGGCTGATCTCCTGGGAAACGCACATTAACCGCATCGCTGCTAGAGCGATTCCCCTGCTGTGCTGGACAGCAATAAAAACGGGTGTGGTCATGACGAGCTCAGCTCGTCTTGAGCACAAGAGCACTGTACTGCATGACGAGCTGAGCTCGTCATGAGCATGGAAGGGGTTAAGGGCCACAAGGCCTAGGTGTTCCAGATCTTTTATGTAGTTCCTGGCGAGTGTTGCCTCTTGGTGCTCAGCTGACAAGGGATATTCCAAGCTGAGTGTTGTTCTTCAAGTAGGGCATCCCTTGACTGTGACCCCATTAGATGCATATTGAGGTCGCCTGTCAGCAGTAGATTTAAAGTTAATTCTTCTGAAAGGAGCCTAATAATTTCTGCCTCCACCATTTTGGAACCTTTAGTTTTGTCACTGGGATGTACATAGGAGTTAGAGTAATATTTGTTGTATTGTGTTCACGTCCCGTATACTCACTCTAAGTGCTTTAATTGCATTGGTGGAAGATGTGAAAGTGTAAAAGTCTTCAGTCGCAGTTATTGTCTTTATTGATTGAGTAGATTGTTAGACCACCCTTCAGATGTCCAAATTTGGAGTCTCTCACTGCTGGAGTTTGGTGGGTTCTGAAACCAAATAGATTTATTTATTTATTTATTTAGAAGTTTTCTATAGCGCTAACAAGACCCGAAGGTAGCAGAGCGCTTTACAGTAACAGGTGTGACAGGGTGAACAACAAGACATGTAACAAGTAGAGGCAGTCCAATATTGGGGGAGGGAAAGTGCGTAACAGTGGGACTTTTGGTATAAGGATACATAGCAACACATAGTTCAGTGGGAGATCCTGGTTATCTGGGACCTAGGGAGCGGATGAGGAACAAGGATTTGAGTTGGTTCTTGAATTCCGCATAGGACGGTAGAGTTCTGATATATGGAGGGATAGAGTTCCATATTTTGGGGGCATTTCCAGTGAAGGAGCAGTCCGCAGTTTTCTTCTTTCTGGTTTTTGGAAGGATGAGCAGCAGGTAGTTGGAGCTTCTCAAATATCTGCTTTGGCCTGCTTTTTTGAGCTTGGTTGCCAGGTACTCCGGTTTACCGGTGTGGAGGGCTTTGTGGGTTAGGCAGGCCGTTCTGAAGGAGCTACGCATTTCCACCGGAAGCCATTCAAGTTCTTTGAGTGCTGGGGAGATGTGGTCGAATTTTTTGCATCCTGTGATCATTCTTGCTGCCGCATGTAGTGTTGTTTTTAGTGGCGCCAAGTGTGATTTGGGGATACCTGTAAGGATTGAATTCCCATAGTCCAGTCTAGATAGGACTAGAGATTGTATAGCTAGTTTAAGATCCTTGTTGGGAATGAAAGGTTTGATTTTGTTCAGCAGTCTGAGGTTGAAGAAGGCACTTTTTGCCGAGTTCTTGATGTGGTTTGTCAAGGTGAGTTTGGGGTCTAGGGTGAAACCCAGAGATTTGACGGAGTCCGTTGGCGTGAGAGAACCTTTAAGAGCATCGATCGACTTCAGCCACTCCGTGACTTGAGGGTTGTCTTCTTTGTTTGATATGAGAAGGGTTTCGGTCTTGTCGGGATTGAGTTTCAGGTGGTTTTTTGTCAGCCAATCTTGAACATCTTTTAAGACAGCATTTAGTCTAAGGATGTCGTTGGGTGAAGAGGTTTCCAGGTAGATCTGCGTGTCATCCGCGTAGAGGTGGAAGAGGATGTTGGCATTCCTGAGTAGTTTCTTGTAGTAGGATGAGATCGAAACCTTGAAAGTAATCCAAAAAGTCTTCATCCGATGATTTGTTGCCCAGGCTGTTTATGTTCCAGGAGCAAATTCGTAGGTGGTAATTGCTTGAAGGTGTTTTTTTTGTCATGAGTGAAGTGCTCTCCTCCTGTCGGTTTATTGTCCTCGCTAGGTAGGACCAGTCTTCCGATCTAATTACTCGATGTTGATTGTTCCTTTCTGGTGTCCCTGCATCCATACTGCGCACTCCTTTAAGTACTGAATGTGGTTGCAGGCCTGCTGATGAGGTAGCTACGTTTGCGTCTTTACTTTTATTTAGCGTCAGTGGTTCCGGGTAGCCAGGCCTTTGATAGAGTAATATTTTTATACAATAAACGAGAGTCCCTTAGAGTTAAACTACGACGGAGATGGAGCTGAACCCAATTACAGGGACACCCACTTGCCAGATTCCACAGTCCCGAACAATAAAGAAAAGATACCATCTTACCCGATGGAGTTGACAGCCAAAAGTGTGAGCCCTTGCAACAATTCCATGGCCAGGGCTATCCCAGAAGCAAGCTCAGAAGCAGGATCAATATTGGACTTATTTTGTAAAACATCTCAACTCACACTCGAGGCACTAACGTACCAATCAAATAAGATGGACGTCCAAGTGGATCTGCTGAACATTATGGCAACCACAATATCGGGGATTGATTCAAAATTAGCTAATTTGAACAAGCTGATAATATGAGCTCAGGAGTATGCTTTAAATACAGACTGTGCATGTGGGCCTACAATCGACAAACTTGCATCCATCCCAGAAATGCTTACTACTTTAATTGATGATTTAAAAACTCAGACACCTCAAATATCTTGCAATAGAATAATGGAGGCAAAAAAACAAAACGTCCAAGAAACATCACAAACACAGTCAGTGCAAACCTAATTCCCAAAATAAATATGGATCCAACAGCTATTAAACAAATAACTGAAATTCCAGCATTCCCGGATAAGGTAAAGATCCTACAGAACACTACAAAAATAGTGACCACAAACTT
This sequence comes from Lissotriton helveticus, assembly GCF_964261635.1. Lineage (NCBI taxonomy): Eukaryota > Metazoa > Chordata > Amphibia > Caudata > Salamandridae > Lissotriton > Lissotriton helveticus. The sequence continues at coordinate 1,796,682,550 of NC_136068.1, forward strand.
AAATGTAGACTTAAGTAACACAAACTCAATACTTGAAATCACAGGAACCAGTGAGGAGGAAAGGACAAAGGAGAATTCAACTAGTAATACAGAGACAAAACTTTCACGACGTATGAAGAAAAAACTCAAAAAACAATTAAAACATCAAAAGTCCACACAAAATATAAGAAACATGGCTCGGCTTACATATGAGCCTATAGAGGGCACAGATAAACCACCTCTCAGTCAGGAAAGGCCAACATCATGCAAACTTTACCCGATATTTATCAAAATAAAATCCAAAATAACTCCACGAGTAAAGATGAGCACATAGACAAGGCAACATTAAGATCATCATGGTCGCAGGTCTTGCCATACTCAAGAAGCGGCAGCTCAACAAAGGAAATTGCACCAATAACAAATGAACAGGAAAATAAACCCGAAGATGGGGCCGCCAAGGAAACTATAAGTTGGGGAAGTAAAAATCAAAGAATCGTGCAAACTACCTTGGATCATTCCACAGAAACGATAGAGCCTAAAGACATAACATGGACGGAACCCTCGTTTAGAACCACACCAACTCCACCAAATGCCAGTAACAGCTCTATAACAATCCTGCAACCGCAGTATAAATCGAAGGGGAGGCATGACATCTTAAACAGGGGGAACCTTTTACGGCTCCTACAACACATACCTACACTATCGCACATAAAAAGCAAAGACATAGTCTCTATTCAATTTGAATCAACGAAAGGGGACACTAACAAAGAAGATACCATAGTCACCTGGTTAAATCAACACACGGCTGCAGTAGCACTGAGAGAAAAGGATATTTTCAAAAACTGGGGAATTTGGGTGAGTCAATTAGAACAAGAAAAGTACCCATCAATACTTCAGGACCCAGCAAACGTAAGAACTAAAAGCATGAAAGAGCCCTCCCAAGGAATACTTAGAGGTGTACCAACAATAAATGAAGACAAAAACTATAACAAACTGATAATATCAGTCAGGAGACAGGAGGACGCAACCATAAGTAGGACTGTAACAGATGATGGCTCACCCAGAACCTATACGAATGCTCCTGCAAACAGAATAAGTCAAGAGCCACAAAGACCAACTCGACACTCCTGACGCCCAAGGGGGCACACTAGAATTGAAAGGGCGGCCTTTAATCATGAAACCGGTAGTACCGGAATCGTTTAGGGAATCCCACACTAATTATAAAACGTTCTCCAACCTCAAAATAATTTTGTGGAATGTGGCAGGGGTACATAAAGCACTTAAACATGAAACCGTCCTACAAATTCTGCAGGAAGGAGACATAGTTTGCCTACAAGAAACTTGGGCCACAGACCACGTACACCTCGAAGGCTATGCTGGCTTTCATTAACTAGCAACTAAAAACAATCACTTTGGTAGACCATCGGGGGGCATTTCGATCTACGAAAAACATCAAAAGATGATGATGGTAAAAAGGGTAAAAATAGATTCTGACTCACTACAGGCGCTCATAATAGATGGTGACAGGACCCGAAAAGATAGTGCACCCATTTTACTGATAAATTTATATCTCAATGAACAGGGAAAATACAAAGTGGAAGCCACCAAACATATCATAACACTAATAAAGGAAACTTTATACTCTAATGCGCTCCTGGACAAAGTTATCACAGGAGATTTTAACCTGCATCACCTGGGTACATACCAGAGCGACAGGCTCGGGTTAAGCTGCTCCGAGCGGGTTTTTAATTCCTTCAGAAAAAAAACAACGATCTAAAATCTGTAAGGGACATAGGGAAATCACCAGACTCTAAGCTCGTGAGTGTGGCCACATTTAGGGATTGTTCCCCAATAGACTACATATTTTTGTGTACCCTCTTAGCCCAGAAAATTGCCAATACTGAATTAATAGCACACGAGACCAGTGACCACAAACTACTGCAGGTGGACCTACATTTTTGCTTACTACAGAGGGAACAAGCCGTGGCCATATCGCAGTCAACAGGGACTGAAGAACACTTCCTAGTCAAAAGGATAAAATGGAACACGTTCCAAGCTAAGCGGTTCAACCTTTGGAGAAAAAAAACAAGAGATGGGCCCAGGAAATCCACCCACTATGGAAAACTGGACAATGTGGATAGGAAACCTAAAAGCTAAATTGGTCAACAATCCTAATGTCAGTGGCCCAGGAAATATAATGCTTACCTCAAGGTTTAGACATAATACAAATTTAACTATATTGTCGCGCAAATTAAAAAGAGCAAAACGATTACACAAAATTAGAGGAACACAAGAAACAAGGGAGAAATGCATAGACCTATCAAAGAAGAAGAGACACTTAATATAGTCACTCAACCAGGAAAAACTAGAGCATGACTGGGTAACAATACACAAGCTCTCAAAACCCAACAAACAATGACAAGTTTGGCAATATATTGCAAATCTGGAGAACGGCAAAGTGGACAGGAGCTACTCAGTACACGCCTATGTTTGGATAAGGTATGCTGCCTCAATCTACACTGAGAAAGCAGCTATCACAGCTCATGAAAAACATGAGGTCCTACTTGCAATTGGAGAAGAAACTGAAATGGAAGCCCTCGTGGAATCACTAGGAAAAGAACAAGGTGGTACCTCAGTTAAACAAGTGATAAGCAGGATAAGAAGAGACGGGGCTCCTGGGCCTAATGGCCTTCCAGGGACAATCTTCAGAAAAGATCTAAGGCCATATGTATCAAGCTAATTAGCATTTGCAAAGGCCGAAATTCTGCGAATTTCGGCCTTTGCGAATGCTAATTAGATAAATGGTATGTATCAAACATGTTTGATGCAAAATAAGGAATTGCAAAATTTGCTATTCCTTATTTTGCGATTGCACTTAAGGAATCGCAAATTTTGCGATTCCTTAAATGCAATGTATCAAACAAAAAATATTCAAAAATTGCCATTAAGGATTCGCAAATTACCACCAACTTCTAGTTGGTGGTAAGTTGCGAATTCTTTTCAAAAGCTTTTTTACAAAAAAACAAAGGTGCCATATGACGCCCATACATGCCCTTAGGGCATGTATGTGCGCCATACGCCCCCAAATGTCTTTTTCAGGGGTGCAGCAGGGTGTTCTTGAGACACCCCTGCACCCTTGAAAAAATTCCTAATTTGCGATTAGCAAATTGCTAATCGCAAATTGCACTTTCATTCCTATGGGCCTCCTGGCCCATGGAAATGAATGGGTAATTTGCGATTAGCAATTTGCTAATCGCAAATTAGGAATGCTAAGGAATCGCTATTGAAAAGCGATTTTGTACATACATACCGTTTTGCATTTCCTAAATAGCGATTCCTTAAAATTCGCTATTTAGGAAATGCAAAATAGTTTGATGATACATATGGCCCCTAGTTTACTGGAGTAGAATTCTCTCCACACTGTTTACCGAATGCAGACTAAAAGCACAAGTACCAGACTCATGGCGAGGGTCCTTCTTGCATCCTATCTTCAAGAAGGGGGACAACACAGACCCAAAAAATTATCGACTCATTGCTCTTTTGGACATTGAAGGGAAAGCCTACGCCAGTACCCTACTTAAGGAACTAAATGAATGGATAAAAGAGAACAAAATCCTCCCCCATTACCAGACTGGCTTCCGTAAGGGATGTTCCACAATTGATAACATCGTGGCCATGTCATACTTGAGCCAGCAAGCAAACTGTGAAAACAACAAACCAATTTTCACATGTTTTGTAGACTATTCAGCCGCCTTTGACGGGGTACTCGGAAATAAGCTCTGGAAAAAACTGAGCAATTGGCACATCCCAGCAATACTCCTTAACGCCATCATTTCATTATACAGCAATACCTGGATCCAAGTAAAACTAGCAGACAACACTATAACAAAGAAGTGTCGGATAAATCGTGGATTAAAACAGGGCTGCGTACTCGCATCCCACGTTGTTTAATCTATACACTGCAGATCTGGGGAAGAAGCTTCTGAATGCCAGTCTTGCAACCCCAAAAATCGGGAGAAACAAACTGCAAATCTTACAATATGCTGACGATTCAGTGGTAATGGACCACACAAAAATTGGGCTGCAAAGAGGGCTAGAAGCCTTAAATAAGTACATTGAAATCAATGAGCTCATAATCAACGTGCAAAAAACAAAAGTTGTTGTTTTTGGCCACTTCCCAAAAAAAGCCTCACTGAAATGGCACGCGAGTAAGGAAATTATCACAACCATGCGTTCATATAACTATCTCGGGTGCTGGCTAAGTGAAACTGGCAAAGCTACACCACACACGCACAAAATGAAGGCCATAGCACAGGCATTCCGAGGCAAAATGGACGGAATGTTTGATAAAGTACAATGCCAGGCCTACACACGTATTTTTAAACTTCCAAAACACACTCGTCACAGTTTAATTCGTTTGGAGTTTGGCCTAAAGCAACAAAGTAAGGAATGCTTGGGAACACATGCTAAATACTTCTACCAAGTTATAACAGCCCCAGTTGGAAGCTTAAGCCAATTTACGGAGAGACCGCTAACCTGTGGCATAGTTACAAGGAAAAAGCAGTGGAAACGTTGGGGCTGGCAATTGAAAATTGGAAAGATGAACTACCTGGCGTTTAAAAATGCAATAAACAAACAATGTCTTCATTTGTCATATACAAATGACCCAGCAGAATTCGTAACAGGAAGAGGACCACCCGGGTTGGCAACATCGTATATAGGGCATAAAACACAGCCCTACCTCAGCCAAGCACTAGGAAGGAAAGCACTCAAAAACATCATATGGGCCAGACTAGTGCCCCTCCAAATTAAAGAGCTAAACCCCGGGTGGAGGTCCCTGGAATACAAAATAAGATGCAGACTCTGCAATTACAAATACGAATCTCTGTTACACATGATTTGCTGCTGCCCTGAGATCCTCTTGCTCCGACGGATCTTTTTAAAACAAATCTGGCTACGACTGTTTCGGTACTTTTCTCCTGCACTCTTCCATCAGACCTAGCCAGGTTTGGGAAATACATGGCCAAGCTTCGAAACAGGCTTACGGTAAATGAGGGATCAGGCATGATGAAAGTCACTTTAGACCAATAAACCAACTCGCCTCACTAACCAGATGGATAAGACATCATTTTAATAACTACAACATTTTAAATTCCGCAAGCAACTCACTAATGTGGACACACTGGTATATGCTTGCTGTTTTTTTTTTACAAATGTACAGATACAAATATTATTTTACATATATTTTTTTTTATATATTGTTTTTTGAAAGTTTCGTATACAAATGTCTTTTTTAGGATTGCCTTTCTTTCTAAGATGTATTATAACTGGTTTTAAGTAACTGTGCAATATAAAATAAAAATACTACTACTGCACTTAATATTTTTATTCCCCATTCTTTTAGTTGGGGTTCTTCTTCTAGGATCCTCTTCACTATTTCTTCTGAGGACCAGTTGTCTTTGTTATTTCTCTGTCAGAGATTTCTTTGATGTTTTTAAATGTAATTTTTTCCAGATTTTGTGTACCTATGCCCTCCAAGTTTCGAATTGCTTTAATTAGATGTAGAATTTTCCCCCTGTTGAGGATATCCCCACAACCTCTGGATTTGTATTCAGGGATGAATAGAATTGAGTTGTTTTTAAGTTGTGATTGACTTTCAGGTAGAAGTTTTGCCTGTCTGGGTTTTTCCTCTTTGATTGGAGGGTTCGAGAGATCCACTCGATCTGCAATCTTCCTTGGTGGTAGTAATTACTTACTGTGAGATGACTGACTCAACAGGTTTTTTCTAATTGCATCTGATCTGTGTATAGATGGCTCTGTTGAATCATCCACAATCGTAGCCAGTTTAATATCTAAATCCTCTGGTGATGAAGTGATCGAAGGGCTTGGTATATTGTCTCTTTCTGTTTTCCCGGGGGTAGTTACCTCTTCTAATCTTTTTTTTGTAAAGAATGTGGAAGCTGTGGTGCTTACGTTCTTTTTGCTTCCGCCTGTTGTTTTTTTGAGTGGCCTTGATGGTTCTTCCTTAATCGTATCCAGATTGATTTCTGAATCCACTAATGTTGAAGTATTTATTGAACAGTTCTTATTCTGGTATAGAATGGATGAGCTGCAACAACTGTTAGACAGTATAAGATATGAATAACAGTACTATAAACATAAATGGATGGTAATTTCCACCATCTTACTAAAATCATGAATACATTCAGGTATATTGAACACATGATAAAAAGATGTGCACTCCTACGATGCCCCCCTAACTAGATGTATCTCAGTGTACCTAGCATGTGTGTACGTGTTTAGCCAAGAATCCCTCTAGAATTTAGTCAACCCCATTACCTGAAGTGAGAGACTGTGTGACCCCATCCTGGTCTCGAGTTGTACACCCCGCGAGGGAAGTTAGACTACTGCGAGCTGGATTGTCTGCATGCAGGAATCTCAGAGTCTCTGGTCAGTGTGTCGGCCAGGAAGTCTTGGTCTCCTCTAGCTATCTTAGCAAGATGTGATGTATTTATACACATAGGGCTCCCCAGGGGTCCTGCCTTGCTGTAATACTGTGTTGGCCTAAGGATGACGTCGGTGTCATAATCTTCCTTTCTGTATAATGGGTTGTTCCTTCCCCCCTCCCCTTCCCCTCTTCTTGGTTTCTCCCACCTGGAGTGGACAGTAGAATGTTGGTATCTTACTGCAGTTGTGAAGAGTGGATGGCCAATAACACAGTTATCTGACCTACTCTGGTTCCTGTCATCTATACTTTTAACACTGGGGATGACAAACTGCGAAGGGGCAGTCCTGGCCATCTCCCCTCTGTGTACTCTCTCCAGTTACCATACAGAGTGAAAAAGCGAAGGAAGTTACTGGTCCGCGAGAATAGAAATGAAGAATTATAAGTGAAAGACCAAGCGGACTCAGGTGGATCCCACTGCTTATTAAAAAGCTATTCAAGCATCTTTTGTTACCTTACCTGCGTCTTGGATCTCCTTGGTGTGCAATAACCAGCGGTGCATCACCACATCTGTCATTATTCTTCGTGGGCACAAATGCAGAGGAAACATCGGAGGTGCAGGAACTGGGTTACCGTGAAGAAAGAAGGTAACAAGTACTCCCGTTGACTGTTCTTTACGTGTGTTTCCAGTGGCAGCCTGTCACCCTTGCCTGTCACGAACAACGGGTGTGAGGCTGTACTCGCGGAGGCTGTTGGGGTAATGCACAAGGCTGTACGCTCGATGTTCCTGTCACTTCTTTCTACAACAGCAGCGGGAAGGCAACCGTGACGACTGTGTGCTGTAGAATATCCTCCTGAGGAACGGCGGTGAAGAGCTATCTACCCCCAGCTCCGGTGAGCGATAGTGTAACTGAGAGACAGTTAGTTATCCTCCCTGAGGAACAGCAGTGTGGAGCTGTCTGTTTCCTGCTACGGTGAGTGCCGCCGGCGCCCTAAGCGTACCGCTCCTTTGCCTCCCCGTCCTATCAGTTGTCTGTCCTATGCTCCAGAGCACTCTTCCTGCCGCTGTGTTTTGCGGCCAACGTTCCCTTCTTGTCAGCAAGGTGAGGTGGGGAATCCCAGTATATCCCTGTAGGAGCGGCGCTGACCTTCGTCAATCCTGCAGAACTCTTCCAGCTTCATCTTAGCAACGCTCGTCAATTTCACCATCCTGTCGGCGTGTTGGGGGTGCATACAGCAGAGACGCTACTCTCCCAAATGTTTTCGTTTTTCCTGTCAGCGTTGGTGTAATACGGTCTCCTACCATCGAAGTATCAGGTTCTGTTTATATATTCGATGAATGCAAACAGCTTTTTGAGTTTCCTAGCGTCAGCTCTCCACTGCACTGTAAGTAGAGAGCTTTCAACACTTTGGCTGCCAAGCGTTTATTCCTGTCTTAATTGGGACTGGTTTCCACACGCACTCTGTTCCAGTGTCATTTGTTACACTCCTGCTCAGAACTACCTGGTGGGTTCCCTGCGTCTTCGCCTAGGCCACGATATAGCGCATATCCGCTCTACACTATATTAGGGGTTACAAGTTATGAAAAACTATGGAATAAAGCCTAACTTACTTTCCACTTTAGTTATCCCAGTGAGTCATCATCTGCTCGGTATTGTGTTGTGCAGGCAACCCCAATTTTCCAACTGTGATGGCAGCAGCCAGCATGAGCCAACCACCTTCCTTTTTAAATGCGATAGGAGAGCCTGAGATAAGCTGGAAAGTGGGTCAAACTGTTTGAATCATACCTTATTGCTATTGGTGGGGACCATTTCACATCCATGCTGAAACAGCATATTCTTCTCCACAATTTGGGAGTGTATGGGCGCAAGATTTACGAAACGTTACCTGAACGACAAAGTGAGGGAGGTCAAGATACTGAGGATATGGATATCTTTGAAAGCACCATGGTCAAACTAGAGACACACTTTGGGGACAGAGTAAATGTAGTGTTGGAACAACTCACATTTTTCAACAGAGCACAAAGTAAACCGGAATCTGTAACCAATTATATTGCAGCTTTGAGAGGCCTCACCCAATTGTGTGAATTTGGCAACCTAACAGATTCTTTGATAAGAGACCAGTTAGTGAGATGCACCAACAATGTATGTATTCAGCAGAAACTGTTAGTCAGGAACCCCAACCTAAGAGAGGCCATTGAAATCGCAAAATCTGTGGAACACACGGCCAAATGCATTAAAGAAATGAAGAGCACACCTGAGGTAGTGGCTAATCTTCAAGACGATGAGGAGAACAGCGAAGTGCTAAAAATAAAAAGCAAAGTAAAGAGTTACAACAAGGCCCCTAGTATTTTGGAGAAACCTCAGCTGTTTCATGTGTGGTAGTAGCAACCGCCTTGCCAATAACATTCATTGCTCCGCAAGGAGTGTTGCCTGCAAGAAATGTAATAGAAGGGGACATCTTGCAAGGGTGTGTAGGGAAGGTGACCCCCATGTCAAGGAGGGCGAGAGAGGATGAGGGAGTAGAAGGCTCTAAGGGTAAAGAAGTAAAATGTGTAATGCCTGTTGGAAATAAGTATGTATTACAAGTTAAAGAATGCTCAGGAAGTGTCAATATCAATCAGTCAATCAGAGCATTTATATAGCGCACTACTCACCCGGAGGGTCTCAAGGCGCTGGGGGGGGGTCCGCTACTGCTCGAACAGCCAGGTCTTGAGCTGCTTCCTGAAGGCGAGGTGGTCCTGGGTCAGGCCGAGGTGGGTCGGAAGGGAGTTCCAAGTCTTGGCAGCCAGGTAGGAGAAGGACCTTCCTCCTGTGGTGGCTCTTCGGATGCTGGGGACGGCGGCGAGGGCGTGGCTGGTCGAACGAAGCTGGCGTTTGGGAGCGTAGAAGTTGAGGCGGCTGTTGAGGTATCCTGGTCCTTGGTTGTGTAGGGCTTTGTGTGCATGGAAGGTGATTCTCTTGTTGACCGGGAGCCAGTGCAGGTCTCTCAGGTGTCCGGAGATGTGGCTGCGGCGGGGGATGTCCAGGATGAGTCGTGCTGAGGTGTTCTGGATCCGCTGGAGTCTCTTCTGGAGTTTGGCGGTGGTTCCGGCGTAGAGGGAGTTGCCGTAGTCCAGACGGCTGGTGACGAGGGCCTGGGTGACCGTCTTCCTGGTCTCGGTGGGGATCCATCGGAAGATCTTACGTAGCATGCGCAGGATGTTGAAGCATGACGAGGAGACGGCGTTGACTTGTTTGGTCATGGAGAGGGAGGAGTCCAGGATGAAGCCCAGGTTGCGTGCGTGGTCTGTTGGTTTGGGTGCGCTGCCCAGGGCGGGGGGCCACCAGGAGTCGTCCCAGGCGGAGGGTGAGGATCCCAGGATGAGGACTTCCGTCTTGTCCGAGTTCAGTTTCAGGCGGCTGTTCGACATCCATTTGGCTACGTCTGTCATCCCTTCGTGCAGGTTGGCTCTGGCGGTGGCGGGGTCGTTAGTGAGGGAGAGGATCAGCTGGGTGTCGTCGGCGTAGGCGATGATGTTCAGGTTGTGCTGGCGTGCGATGGCTGCGAGGGGGCTCATGTAGACGTTGAAGAGTGTTGGGCTGAGCGAGGAGCCTTGAGGAACGCCGCAGATGACTTCGGTGGCTTCCGATCTGAACGGGGGAGGCGGACTCTCTGTGTCCTTCCGGCGAGGAAGGAGGTGATCCACTCCAGTGCCTTCTCCTGGATGCCGACGTTGCTGAGGCGCTGTACTAGGGTACGGTGGCAGACAGTGTCGAAGGCTGCGGAGAGGTCCAGGAGGATGAGGGCCGCTGTTTCTCCGTTGTCGAGCAGGGCTCGGATGTCATCGGTGGCTGCGATCAGGGCGGTCTCGGTGCTGTGGTTGGCCCGGAAGCCAGACTGCGAGGGGTCGAGGGAACCGTTCGTCTCGAGGAAGGCAGCCAGTTGCTTGTTGACGGTCTTCTCGATGACTTTGGCCGGAAACGGGAGCAGCGAGATGGGGCGGTAGTTCTTGAGGTCGGTTGGGTCTGCTGATGGTTTCTTGAGTAGGGCGTGCTTCCAGCTCTCCGGGAAGGTGGCGATGTCGAAGGAGGTGTTGATGATGTCCCGCAGGTGGGGTGCGATGACAGCGTCGGCCTTGTTGAAGACGTGGTGAGGGCAGGGGTCTGTCGGAGATCCGGAGTGGATGGAGTTCATCGTGCGGATGGTGTCTTCGGTGCTGATCGGGGTCCAGGTGCAGAGGGTGGTGGTGGGGTGAGGTGGTTCGGTCATGGCGTGCGTCGGTTGAGTGCTGAAGCTGTTGTGTATGTCCGCGATCTTGTTGTGGAAGTAGGAGGCGAGGGAGTTGCAAAGGTCTTGCGAGGGGGTGATGTCGTTGTTCCCGGCGTTGGGGTTGGAGAGCTCTTTCACGATGTTGAAGAGTTCCTTGCTGTTGTGTGCGTTGTTGTCCAGTCGTTCCTTGAATGCGGTTTTCTTGGTGGCGTGGATCAGCTGGTGGTGTTTTCGGGTGGCGAGCTTGAGGGCAGTCATGTTGTCCGGTGTTGGGTCTCTGCGCCAGGTTTTCTCGAGTGCTCTGCAGTTCTTCTTGGAGCTCTTGAGTTCGTCGTTAAACCATGGGGCTTTCTTGCTGCCGGGTCTGTTCGGCGGGGTCTTCAGCGGGGCGAAGTCGTCTGCGCAGTCGCTGATCCATTTCGTGAGGTTGTTGGCTGCTTGGCTGGGGTTTGTTGTGCTGGTGGGAGGGTTCTTGTTCAGGGAGGTAGCGAGCTGGTCTGCAGTGATCTTGTTCCAGCTTCTGCGGGGAGCCTGTTGCTGGTGATGGTGGAGCGTGGTCCTCCTGAAGCTGAAGTGGACGCAGCTGTGGTCCGTCCAGTGGAGTCCCGTGGCGTGGCTGAAGGCGGTGTCCTTGCTGGAAGAGAAGATCGGGTCGAGAGTGTGTCCGGCGTATTGGGTGGGAGTGGTCACCAGTTGCTTGAGTCCGAGGTTGGCGAGGTTGTCCAGCAGGGTGGTGGTGTTGCGGTCGTTGTTGTTCTCCAGGTGGAAGTTGAGGTCCCCGAGGAGGATGTAGTCGGCGGAGAGGAGGGCGTGCGGGCTGATGAAGTCGGCGATGTCCTCGCTGAATTGTGTGCGTGGTCCCGGGGGCCTGTAGATGAGGGTGCCTCTGAGGGTGGTCTTGGGGTTGACGTGGATCTGGAAGTGCAGGTGTTCGGCGGGTGCGAGGGTGTCGTCGGTGTTGGTCGTGATGCGGATGGTGTTCCTGTGGATGATGGCGATGCCTCCTCCGGTCTGGTTGGCGCGGTCTCTCCGGATGATCTTGTAGCCCTCTGGGATGGCGATGGCGATGTCGGGCGCTGAGGAGGCGTTCATCCAGGTTTCCGTGAGGAAGGCGACGTCTGGGTCTGTGGTGTCGAGCAGGTTCCAGAGCTCGACGGCGTGTCTGTGGACGGAGCGGGTGTTGAGCAGGATGCACTTCAGGTGGGTGCTGCTGGAGGTCGGCTTGGTGGGTGCTGGTGTGGCGTGGGTCCGGTTGCAGGTGAACTTGCAGGAGTGGCAGCTGAAGGGTCCGTGGGTGCGTCTCGGTGTGGCTCGGTAACAGCCCGGGGTTCGGCCGGTGTTGAGTGCGTTGAGGTCGGTGGCGCCGTAGGTCCATCGGGTCGGCTTCCGGCGGTGGGGGGCAGGGGTCCTGGCACTGGGCGCGGTCCAGGTGTGGAAGGGCGCAGACGGGCTTACCTTTGGCGCACCTTCGGCGCTCAATCGGTGCTCCCGCTGCGCGCGTCCGCTGCGCGGTCGCTCTGGGGGCGTCATAAGTGAGGAGCCGGGAGGGCGGGTCAGCTGGGTGGCGGGAGCGGGGCGGCCAATGGGCAGGGGAGGGGCGGAGACGCCGGGGGGCAGTGGTGGGAAGGAGGGCGGCTCGAGGGAGCGGACAGGAGGTAAGGGGGCAAGGGGTACAGAAGGCAAAAAAGGGGGAGGCAAGTGAGCAAAGGCGAGGGGGGACAGGTTAGGAACCGGGGGGAGACAGGAGAAATAACAAGAGGAGGCAAGGTACAAAGCGGGGGGAATAGGTGAAGATACGAGTGGAGGCAAAAACGGGTGGAAAGCGGGAGAAATCACCATGGGGGCTAGTGGACAGTACAAAGCAGCAGGCGCACAGAAAACACAGGGGGGAAACAGGCACGCCGCAGCAGACAAGCAGCGGTGAAACCGGGGGTGTGCGAAGGCAGTGCGCGGCACTTCAGCAGGGCAGGGTCCTGGCCACGGCGGGCAGGAGCAGCGGAGGTGGGGCAACCTCACCTGGAACAGGCTCGAGCGGTCGCTGCTCACCTCTGTGCACAGTCCCCTTAAGTGAGGAGCCGGGAGGGCGGGTCAGCTGGGTGGCGGGAGCGGGGCGGCCAATGGGCAGGGGGGGGCGGAGACGGCGGGGGGCAGTGGCGGGAAGGAGGGCGGCTCGAGGGAGCGGACAGGAGGTAAGGGGGCAAGGGGTACAGAAGGCAAAAAAGGGTGAGGCAAGTGAGCAAAGGCGAGGGGGGACAGGTTAGGAACAGGGGGGAGACAGGAGAAATAACAAGAGGAGGCAAGATACACAGCGGGGGGAATAGGTGAAGATACGAGTGGAGGCAAAAACGGGCGGAAAGCGGGAGAAAATACCAGGGGGGCTAGTGGACAGTACAAAGCAGCAGGCGCACAGAAAACACAGGGGGGAAACAGGCACGCCGCAGCAGACAAGCAGCGGTGAAACCGGGGGTGTGCGAAGGCAGTGCGCGGCACTCAGCAGGGCAGGGTCCTGGCCACGGCGGGCAGGAGCAGCGGAGGTGGGGCAACCTCACCTGGAACAGGCTCGAGCGGTCGCTGCTCACCTCTGTGCACAGTCCCCTTAAGTGAGGAGCCGGGAGGGCGGGTCAGCTGGGTGGCGGGAGCGGGGCGGCCAATGGGCAGGGGGGGGCGGAGACGGCGGGGGGCAGTGGCGGGAAGGAGGGCGGCTCGAGGGAGCGGACAGGAGGTAAGGGGGCAAGGGGTACAGAAGGCAAAAAAGGGTGAGGCAAGTGAGCAAAGGCGAGGGGGGACAGGTTAGGAACAGGGGGGAGACAGGAGAAATAACAAGAGGAGGCAAGATACACAGCGGGGGGAATAGGTGAAGATACGAGTGGAGGCAAAAACGGGCGGAAAGCGGGAGAAAATACCAGGGGGGCTAGTGGACAGTACAAAGCAGCAGGCGCACAGAAAACACAGGGGGGAAACAGGCACGCCGCAGCAGACAAGCAGCGGTGAAAACGGGGGTGTGCGAAGGCAGTGCGCGGCACTCAGCAGGGCAGGGTCCTGGCCACGGCGGGCAGGAGCAGCGGAGGTGGGGCAATCTCACCTGGAACAGGCTCGAGCTGGTTTATCCCAAATGTATTATATCCTTGAATGACATACCCGTCACCATGTTTGCTGATTTATGTTCCCCATTTACGTTGGTAAACAAAAATGATTGTGTTTTGAGGGCCACGGGAGGAATACGTTACAGAAAGCAGATGTTGCACCCACTGGTTATAAAAAAGAGCCTTTACCGCTCCTAGGCATGAAGGAGATGCGCATTGGGTTCAAGGGCAGGGATATGTATGGTAAAGTAGAGTCTGGATCCAACCTGTTAGGATGGCAACACCAGAAGGAACTGGGAATCATCTTGGATCCTATAAGGAAGAACAGGTTCTACTGACTACAGATAACCTGTGCAGGGGCACTATTTGTGACTAATTTCCTAGATTGCTTCGGGAAGAGCTGCGCCTTTTTCACGACTTTCAGCACAAAATAAAACTTAAAGCCAACACCAAACCAGTAGTACACAAACTGCATCCTGTACAACAACAAATGAAGGAACCCATAGAGAAAGAGCTTAACAAACTGTGTGACATGGGAATCATACAAACTGTAGAATGTTCAGAGTGGGTGGCGCCAGTCGTCATCGCAGGCAAGGCCAATGGAGATGGAATTGGCCTGTGTGTAGACTTAAGGAGCCTCAATTAGAGCATATGGATAGAAAGACACCCACTGCCGAACATAAACGAGATGCTCAGCACCATGTCCCAGGCGAAGTATTTCAGTGTCATCGACCTATCCATGGGTTACCACAAGGTTGACCTGTACCCAGAATCTAGACCTCTCACGGCATTCATAACACCTCAAGGTGCGTACATGTTCAGGAGTATGCCGTTTGGGTTAGCGTCCGCTGTGGCGGTTTTCCAGAAAGTAATGCAACAGATTCTAAAGGGGGTTGACTGCTCCATTTACTTCCAAGATGATATCATGGTGTATGGATGCGATCTGGAAGACCCGAATAATACCCTCAGACTCGTTTTTAAGAGGCTCATGGATGCAGGGTTAACAGTACAGAAAACCAAGTGCAAAATAAGGACGATGTTGGTTGATTACCTGGGACATTCAATTTCAGAAGAAATGTTTAGGCCCAAAGGCAACCTGCTCAGTGCTGTGAGAGATTCCCCATATCCAAGAAAACAAGAATGAGCTCAAGTCATTCCTAGGATTAATGGAATACATGGCCAAATGCATAAAAAAACGTTGCATCCAAATGTGAACCGGTGAGAGAGTTACTAAAACAAAACAAGGAACTTGAATGGAATGAACAACATAAATCAGTGGTGGATACACTCAAACAAGAGATCTTAGGTTCGGCAGCTTTACGGGTATTCGATCCACAAAACAAAAGCATCCTCCCAACTGACGCATCCAACAAGGGATTGTGGGCCACCCCATCCCAAAGAAATGAAAAAGAGGAAATGATTATTGCCTTCGCATCACGTTGCCTGACAAATGCTGAGAAGAATTACTCTGTAGTTGAAAAGGAGGCCCTGGCGTATTTCTGGGCGTCGAAGCATTTTAAAATCTTCCTGTGGGGGCTTAGTTTCACCTTTCGTACAGACCATAAGCATGTACACCTCCATTTTCGCTGTGAAAGGTATGGAAAATTGTACTCCTCGAATTGGAAAATGGATCCTGGGATTAGAGAATTTCAACTACAAAGTCGAGTACGTCCCTGGTGAAGACAACAGAATTGCTGATTTCTTGTCTAGGTCACCCTGGGAAATGGAGCATCCTGAAGAAATGCTGGACAGCTCCATTTTGGTTGTAGAAGACCCTGCCATTACAGAAGAAGAGCAGATGAAAAGCATGGAAGAGGACAAGGTTTTTGTAAGGCTGAAAAGTCTATTGGAAGAAAAGTGGCCTAATAGATGCAGTGACCTGGAAGAGGAACTCAGGGACTTCTGGGAAGTCAGGAATGATTTGAGCATCATACGTGACAGAATCTACCGTCAAGCAAAAGTTGTTCTACCAGTGAGTCTCCGAAGAGGAATATTGGATCTGGTGCACAAAGGTAATCTGGGACGCAGCATTACCAAGAGTAGAGTTCGGGCCAATTTCTAGTTCCTCAGGATGGATGCCATGACAGTACAGCTAGTGAAGGACTGCGTCAGCTGTGCTAGGAGTGACCAGTCCAAATTCATACTTAAGGTCCCTTTGTCCCCTGTTAGAGTGCCTAATAAACCGTGGAGTAAACTAGCCATGGACATTATTGGTCCCATGGACAACCGGGCCTACAAATGAGGTTCATGTTGGTCTTAGTCGACTATACCTCCCATTGGGTTACTAAGAAATTTGTTTATCGATTAACCACCAGTATAGTCCTGGATTACCAAAAACATGTATTCTCCAAAGTGGGCATACCTTCCACCCTGGTTCCCGTCAACGGTGTACAGTTTACGTCTCAACTAATGGTGGAATTCTTAAACAACGTGAACATCAAACTTGAATTGACAGCATTGTCCTAAAGCCAACAGCCTGGTTGAGAAGACTAACAGGTTGATAAAGGACCATATACAACTAGCCACTGTCAACGGTTATAACCTTGAATCATCCTTACATGGATGTATGACGTTACAACGCATACTTTTACCACGCATACCTTTACAACGCGTTTTTTACATCGCATACCATTACAACGCATAGCGCTTTTGGGTGTTGGATAGTGAATAGTTTAATTTACTATTCCAACTCCAGTCCCCGTGGATAGTAGGGAAGGTTATTGGATAGTAAATTAACCTATTCCCTATTCTAGAGCGCCCCCCAGCGCAATGTGTTGTAATAGTTTGCGTTGTAATGACCGCGTTGTAATGGTAGTGGTTGTAAAAGTTTTGTTGTAAAGGTTGTTTACCTCCTTACATGACTGTTTGTGGGCATATAACACCACGCATAACCTGGTAACAGGGGTTTCCCCATGTGTTTCCCTCAGGGGGAGAGAACCTTTCACCAAACTCAACCCTAGTTGGTTGGGTGGAGGTAGGGCTCTACATCCTAGTCCCGCGGAGATGGGTAGGAAGGTGGACCAGCACCAAGCTAAGTACAAAGAATCATAAGACAAAAGGAACAGGGTCAAATCCCATAAGTGTAGGGGGTGTGGTGCAGGTCAAGAGAAGTGTAAAAGAACCTCACAGCCATAGTAAATGCTACCCTCCCTGCCACATTATGCATGCTTTCAACAATGTTGTTCTCCTGGAGAATGGGCAATGGTGGAGTTCCGACAAAGTTGTCAAGTCCCAAATGGATTCATAATTTTGGTTCCTTCTGTGTATGGTGCCGGTGTGTATAGGGAGGGAGGTGTGTTATAATCTTCCTTTTTGTATAATGGGTTGTTCCGTCCCCCCTCCCCTTCTCCTCTCCTTGGTTTCTCCCACCTGGAGTTGACAGTAGAATGTTAGTATCTTACTGCAGTTGTGGAGAGTGGATGGCCACTAAAGCAGTTCTCTTGCCTTCTCTGTTTCCTGTCATCTATACTTTTAGCACAATGACGTTGGGCCTGAACTTTATACATAGATTTTATACAGGAGATGGTAGTGCTGCTGTGCTTCCAAAAATCCTATTGTATAATGTATGAGATTTGGAACTTGGGAAAACCCGCATACTGAATGCAGTGCTGTATCCAGGTAAAAGGTCAGTCCCTGTCAACAATGACGAGTGCAATGTAGAGAACAATATAGGTGAAGGGAATTGAAATTACGGAGGCCTATATTATGGTACCTATATGGAATACAACAGCATGCATGGAGATTTGAAAGGTGCATTTATATTTATGACTGTCACAGAGGATTTGTTACGTCGAATGTCATCGTCTCTTTAGTAACAATATGATGTTACCTTATGGCAGGTGCATGAATGACCAATAAGCTCCTATTTAGGCCACTCACCCATGAACATTTTTTGTGGGTGAGCACCGTTAGTACAATTTAGGGGTCTTACATCAGGTAGATTAGGAAACAAATTTTTTTTGGGCCTTAAGAATTGCCACTGATCCCCAAGGAGGGATACATAGGCGCGAAACATGTCGACCATTAGTTAAACTCGGGGAACATTACTTCCCTTAGGACACCAATCTCTGTTTTATTCTTAACCAGGAAACCAACTGATATTAAAATTAATAGATTGCCTTAGTTATGTCTAGACTAGTTCAGCCTAGGGAATTCTGTAGGGCCACAACAGATTAAAAGGCCTCTGGCAAAGAGCCCCTGGTGGGGCGTTGCAGCGCTCACCCCACAAGGAGCTTGGCTCCATGGTGAAATATACCACGTCGGTGGGTGAGGAAGGCTCCATTGCCCATGACAAGTCCTGAGCTCAGGAGGAGTACTTTATGAAACTGCACACCTGATTGATTTGTGTGTGCTGATATTGTCACAGTCATATACACTTAATCGGTTTATTTCAGCATTCCTCGTTGGGGTGCAGCAAAAGGACCAGTAACTGACACCAGCCTGATGTTTAGCACCTTCCATATGCTGGTAATGTCATGTCCGATGGGTGGAGTCTGTGCTGGAGCTGCATGACCCTACCTGGTGAGGCTGGGGAGCTGATTCCAGGGGACAGCTTTTCTAGGTCCTTCTGACACCTAAAAATATTGTTAAGGTGAGTAACCTGCAAAAATATGATGTACCTATCAAAAATATAGTACCTTTTAGTTCTCTTCAGGAAAATGGCTATATCTAAATCTTCAGGGACTATTGGAATCTAAATGGTGTACGAAATGAATAAAGGTGGGGCACACAAAGCTCCTCTCTTGCTTTCTCATCACATTTTTTTCTCACTCCCAATGCTTGCTGACATTCATCATTATTTCTCGCCCAGCTTTTTAGGTGCAGGTTCAGTGCATAATTTGATGATCTGAGTGCATGCCATCCAGATACCCTTTCACTGACCATCCCTACGATGAGGAACCCATGCGTCATTGCTTTGATCCTTGCCTCTCTCCTCACTAACGGTAAATTTATTGCCATTCTGCATTTCTCTACATCTTTTTTCAAAAATGTTGTATTGAGTTTTCCATTGCATAATGAAAGAAAGCAATTCAGTCCTGTGGGCAAGTGTGAACAGTACAGCAAAAAGATTATTTTAAGGTTCCTTACAGAACAGATCTTCCCTGTATTTCAGGTGTGAAAGAGCATCCCTACCACTTGGTGTTCCTACTTTTGGGTCATAGATGGGATATCCTAATATATCCCCTGCATTACAATCCTCTCTTGCTATCTATTGCCTTCTGGTATAGCAAGCCTAGAAGGGGTGAGGTGTGTAGTTCTCTTCGGTGTTTCATTGAAGGCCCTGATGAGCTATATGTATTTACTCAGTACTGTACACTCTACAAAACAGCTATTTTATACAATGTCATTGTTTATTTGCTAAATGTAGTGCCATAGAAAAGACTCAGAACTGCATCAAAGCAGCCATAAGATACACAGCCAAACAATTAAAATACACTAAATAAGATTTCAAGCGTACAAATATTAGTTATAGTAATAGTAATAACTTTATTTCAAGATTAGTTAAAACCTTCGCAAACAAGTAAAACATAAATTCACAAGAAGTAGCTTCACCATTAAATAATGCTAGAAGATTACAAATGTGTTGTAATTCTATAAAATTGCGGAGGAATAACAACTAATAGATGAGATAGTTCTTTATAAGACTTGTTCTCGTGGATAGTTACACCCTGTGAAGAAATGTTTATGGAGAATATAAAGGTCGATGAACTCTGAGCCGGCCCATGCTGACTGCTGACGGCTTAGCGACCAAGGAAGTATTCGTGGATCTAATCAAAGCCCTAATGGTCGGCGCTGTTATGCTTGTCTCATAAACCAGCTGGCATAGCATGAAGACCGGTAACTTGTGGACCTTCCAGGCTTAACTTTGCATTTGCTTCCCTCATAAACTGAACAAGGCTGCAAGCAAGGCAGATATTACTGCCCTCAAAACAGGCCTTTACCGCCTCCCTGCATGATCGAACCTGACTTGCAATCAGGAGCTGTTTTAGAAACTGTCTCCTTTCCACTCCCAAGACATTGCAGATGCATAGTAGATGTATTACGTCTTCATTTTGATCTCCACACAGTCTGCAGCAGTTAGAGGTGTCTGTTCGTTTCCACGGAGGAAGGTGGGGCTTTGCTGGTAGGATTCCCAGCCTCAGATGTAGGAACCGTTCTTTTGTAATTCTTGAAAAACCTGTTCCTAAGTATAATTGGGGCGTTGTTGACATGTAGCTCTGGATTACAAACCAGCCGTGGGCCCTCCTGCTGAGGGCAGCTTTATCTTCTGCAAGAGATACAATCTTTACTGATTGTTTACCAGGACCGTGAAACTTTTCTGGGATGAGCAGGAGTCCCATAGGTCCTGTCTAGCTAGCAGCTTGATTGCTGAATGAAGGTAACTCATCGCTGGACTTTCATATCTCCTTGTGATTTCCAACCACAGGTGTGAGTTCAATGTGCCCGGCTCGGCCCCCTTTATTTTAAACCCGCTCTTGGCGTAGGCCCCTTTCCGTGAGATTTGCTGCTTTTGCAGTCCGAACTCTAATCTTATTTGGGCTGGTGAGGTGAATTGCGGAAGATTGAATAATATTCTTAGGGCCTTGGTGACCACTGTGTCCAAAGTAGCCACGTCTTTTCCTCTCATTGCTTCACTTCCATAAGTGATGGAGGGTAGCAGCCGTGCTCGAAGCACTTCTAGCAAAGGGAGAAGGCTAGGGCCGGTTATTTTTTGCTTGATGTTTTTTAAAGCAGTGCGGTCCCTCTGCCTTTGATGGATGCTTTCTGTTTGGAAAATGAGCCATTTCTCTCAAATATGATTCCCAAATACTTGTACTCCTCTGTTGGCACCAGCAGCCGGTTATTCATTGACCATCGCGGGTAGGGTTTGTTGAATCCTTGGTTTAATACCATTACTTTAGATTTTTCCAGGTTTATGGTCAGCCCATTTTTATCAGTGAAGGTACTTGTGGTGTTTATCAGATGCTGGAGGCCAATTGGGGTATGGCTGATTAGTAGCAGATCATCTGCGTACAAGAGGTTCGATAGAGTTAGGCCCCCAGGTTTGGGGCGGGATGGTTGCACTTGTCCAGCTCGGTGGAGAGGTCTGAGACAAAAAGGTTGAACAGGGTTGGGGCCAGGACACAGCCCTGCTTCAGCCCTTTAGTAGTTGGTATTCTCCTAAAGAGGGTGTCTCCCGCTACGACTTTAATCTGGACCCACGTTTCGGAGTGAAGCAAAATTAGCTGGTTTAGAAGGTTTGTGGGAATTCCCACTCCTTGCAAGTTTGGCCCAGAGTATCCCCCTATCGACGCTGTCAAAAGCTGCTTTATAGTCAATAAAGCAGACGAATAGCGGTTTGTTGATATTTTTGGAGGCGTCAGACAAAAGAGAAAGGGCGAGATTATTTGTGTAGTCCCCAGACCTTCCGTAAAGCCAGTTTGATTGATGGGAATTAGGGTTTTTTCCTGAGCCCAAACTGTAAGTTCATTTAGTAAGAGCCCTGCATAGAATTTGGCTTCAATGTCGATTAAAGCAATGAGCCTATAGTTTTTTGGGACTGTCATGGCGCCCTTTTTGTGGATCGGTGAAATAATTGATCCTTTCCTGGAGTCAGGGATTCTCTCACTTTCCAGGATGTTATTGTAAAGGGGAAAGAGTGCTTCAACCCAGTAGTTTGAATCCTGTTCAAATATGATTGGCGGAAGACCGTTGGGCCCTGGAGCTCCATCTTTCCAACCTTTCTTAATTCTTCCCCCAAGCTGCTTGGTTTTAAAGACGATGGGAAGGTCCGCTCCTTCAAATCTGGATTGCTGTTGGTCACTTTGGAGCTCCAGTGAGACTTCCGCAGATTCGCCAGCTTCTGTGTTGAAGTGACTCAGTAGGTGCTTTGCCCAGATGTCCTCAATTATATATGAGTTGATTCCTACAGCTGATGGATTCTCTAGGGTTCTGATGGTCTGCCAAAACCTGGCACTGTTGCTGTTTTTTGCGTCATATGTCAGTTTAGCCCATATTGATTCGTCCCTTTCTTTTTTGGCGAGCCAGATAATTTTTTTCCTGCGTGCCTTAAGCCTCCTTAATTCGGACTGGATGTTATCAACTGGCCCGTGTATACGAAGACTGCGCAATACCCTGTTGATATTGGTTTTTAACTCCCTTAGTTCGGCGTCCTGGCATCGTGAGAGGTGGATTCTTTCGCTTCGTGCCTGCTTGCATGAGACGGCCCGACATTTTTTGGTTTTGGTATTCCTTCTGTTGGCTTGTTTTTTTACTTCGTTGGGTTGAAGCTTTCCATGAAATTCTCCCATGCCGTTAAATGGCTGGTGCTTAACTGCTTGCTTTCCTCCCATCTTTTTTTCGCAAGGACCTGGAGTTGTTCTGGATCGCGGGTGTTGCATTTGATTCGCCGGTGGTTGGCTGTTATCATTAAATTTGTGTCCTCCATTGGGTGGGTAGTTGCTGTTCCGTGAGCATTGAGTATAAACTCTTGGGGCTGGTGGTTGCTGTAATCCTGATTTCCGATCCAAAACCCTTTTATTAGGCTGAAGATCGATAGAGACATGAAAGTGTAGTCGATTGCAGTGTTACATTGGGCAGTGTGGAAGGTGGCGGCCTGTGGGCAGTCCCCTGCGAAACGCCCATTTAATGTAACCAAAGACAGATTCATCAGCTCGGTCAGAAGGTCCCTCGAGATTTTGGATGACTTGCCCCATCTGCAGTCGTCCTGGTTTGGGATACCCCATGCTGCGTGGCGTTCTGCTGCAGGACTGTCCATGTCAATCCCTCCTGTGAGGAACATGTTAAAGTCCCCAGAGACAATATAGTTTGAAGATGGTTCCACAGTGATGAGATTTGTCAGTTCGGTTACCAAAGTATTTGCACCGATTCTTTTATTGTGGGGATGAATATAGGAATTTACAATTGTTAAGACTTCTTTGTTTCTGCGGCTTAATATTTCAAACTGTATTGTTTTTATTCCATTTGTTGCGGTGTTTATGCTTGTTAGCTCCTTCACGAGTTTATGGATTTGATTGAAGCGTAGGTTGTGAGCCTGCCTTTCAGATGCCCGAATTTTGAGTTTCTAGTCCCTGGGAGATGGTATGTTTTGAAGCCTTGTAAGTGAAAAGGCTATTTCAGCCATGTTTCTGGTAATAGGATTATATCGAATTGCTGAAGATACAGTAATAATCCTTTGTCAGAAGTTTTTGCACCAAAGCTGTTTATGTTCCAGGAGCAAAATTTTTGCTTCAAGGAGCTTATTGTATTTTTTTCCCTCTGTCAATGAGCCTCAGGTCTGCTGTTTATTGTTCTTGAGATCCAAGACCAGTCAATTGAAGGTTCCCTTCCTCTTTCATCCTGACCCTTCAAAGTGGTTGCTCTGCTGTGTTGTGTGACCTCAACGGAGGAACTTCGTGCTCCTTTGAGCACGGAGTTACAGGGACAGTGATTGGCTTTATTTTTTGTCTTGTCGACATTGGATTCTTGGACCTGTCCAAGAAGGGGTTCTGGATATCCCACTTCGTGATGAGCATATAATCGAATCCCGCAAGCTTGCATTTGGGGCTCCTCTTTAAGAATTTTCGCTGTTATTTCCTGGTTAACCCAGATACTTCCTGGTCCGAGAGGTTTTTGAATGTTTCAAATTGATCAGATACTAAGTCTTGCGATCTAATCCCTGCCAGATTACTAATGGCGGTTAGTATTCGAAGAATGTTCCCTCTGTTGAGGGTATCGCCCTGACCTTTAGATTTGTAATCAGGGATGAACAGTATTGACTGGGTAGGGATCCGTCAAAGGCTATTTGTGGTGGTGACGAAGTGCAGGAGCACTTTCGTCTCCTCTGGGGAACAGGATAACTGTATTGCTGGGCCCTCTCTGTTTCCTGATTCAGCGCTTATCCCTTTCTTACACCACCCTATATTACTGGAGGTTGAGCCAACTGGGGCTCCCCTTGTTACTGTTTCCATTTTTAATTTAGACTTTGCCGGACCTCCTAGCTTGTGGGCGGTCATTGAGGCTGCCTCTATGGCAGTGGTGGTTTCCCCTTTAATTAGAGATGCCGAGTTGTTTGCTGCCCGTTCTGCAGTGTTAGTGTTCGCGGATTGTTTCAGTTCCATTAGGTGTGTAGTTCCTGTGTTATCTAGAGATATTATGCTAGATGCTGAGACGGTGGTGGCATTGGGCTGGGGAGTTGGTGGGTCGCTCCGTGCTCTTTGTTCTGACTTGGGTTCGCTCAGACCTTCGTTTGCAGCTTGGAAGAAAGTATTGATGGGAGGAGTATTGTTCCTGCCTTTCCTCCTCTGTTTTCGTTGTTTAGAGTTTTGGATTTTTGTTGGCAAAGCATCTCCTTCAATTGGTTGGCTTGAACGTTTTTTGTAGATATTGCATCCCTGCACCACTCAAGATTGTTCTGGAGAGTGCGTGTTGCTGGTGGGGATTGGGCTTGGATGGGTGCTCGCTCTACCCCTGCCATGGGTTCCTAAATCGTCTTGAGGAGCCTGATTGATTGTGACTAAATTTCTGACAGGTGGTTTGATACTGCCCTCAGCTGAAGTAGAAGCCTGGAGGGATCTGTTCATATCTGGAAGAGGCTGCTCCTTGGTGTTTGGGTCCCTATTGTTTTTAAGGTTTCCTGTTTGTTTAAAATTTAGTTTACCTAGATTAGTTGAGTTGAGTTGAGTTGAGTTGGGATTTATAAAGCGCGTAGCTACCCTCGGGCATCCCAGCGCTGATGTGTTGATATTTTTTTTTAAATCGATTAGGAGGTCGCCCATCAACGTAGGTAGTGTTGCAAGTTTATCGATGATTAGGTGACACGAACAGCTTGGTGGAATTATCGTTGTTTCGGCTTGAACTTTTGAGATGAGATTGTTCAAGTCAGATAGCTTCCTGTCAATGCTTGTAACATGTAGGGCTAGACAGTTAAGAAGGGTTAGCTGTATATCCATCTTGTCAGAGTGGTACTCCATAGCCTTTGTTGTAAGTTGCATTGTGTTGAGCACGGGTGCCCAGATTGTGTTCTCGGCTATTGGGGTTTCCTCTTTCGACTTCCTTATTGCGTACCTTGATTTTTGACCCCCTACTTCGCCTTTGGTCGCAGAGGAGTACGTGGTGACAAGATTTTTCCATTCATCATTAGACTGTGCAGGTGCATTGTCTAATGCGTGAGCTGAGCCCTCTGCTTCGACTCCCCAGGCCTCCCCTGGCCTGCCGACGACTGCTGGAGTCGCCGGGTCCGGGAGTGGGCAACTGACCGCTGGATCAGCTTGAGAATAATGTTCTTATCGGTGGAGCTGTTACACCTGTTGAGACATGGATTCAGGTGCACTTTCTGTTAAATCTTATAACTGTGGGAATATTTAAACACACGCTATTATATGTACATATGCAGTCCTTTTTCTCTTAGCACGGCTGATACAGTACCCTGACTCCCTGTGCTGAGGATCGCTTAGGACACGCAAATAACCACTATGTGAAGATTTTAATTTTCCTTCATCTAGTACTACTTTCATTAACGGTGAGCGTCGTTCTGTGGGCAGGGCATGACCGGTTAATAACAGGTTTCACCTGTTAATAATAGATCTCTCCAAAACGCTTATGCCCCCTTTTTCTTACCTAACATAGGAAGTTGCCACCACATCTGGAACCTCCTTAGAATTTCGCAGGATTACTTTGCTTTTCGCCTGTCATCAACATACATGTTCAACAGAGACAGACAGGAGTTTTAATCACTCATGGTGAGAGGACATTGGCTATTTGTATGTCCACGTATACCTGTAGCATATCTAGTGATTTTCAAGAACGGTCCATGTTTCAATGGATTAATGTCAAATACAGTTGACATGTTCTTTCTCTGCAACTTGGGAATTTAGCGATTTTCCCACCTTTATGCCCCTTCTTTGTATTGATTTTTGCCCCTTTCTTTCTTTCTTCCCTATTATAGTGACCAGCTCTCAGCACCATTAACATTCTAGACCTACACGATTGTAGGTGTTGTTGAAATGTATGCATTGCCTTCGCTCATGTGCTAATGATACACACACCATGGTCTTTTCACATGGAGTTTGCATGTATACATTCTGGGATATATGTAGTAGAGGTGGTGCATGTCACACCATCTGACAAGGCCTCTTGATGTGGTAGATCTCTCTCTCGTTTTTGTATTGGACGACTTTATCGACTACAATAGATACTTTATTTTAACTTTCTACAATATCAATGACAATCACGGTGTCACGATTAGAGAAAAGAACGTCTCTACAATAAGCCTCGCACCCTTTTCACACCTATATTTTTCTCCATATTGCCTACGCTATCGCATGGTTTTAGATGTTTTTTAACTATTGCTTTTGGGATTCTGGTTTTTCTACTATCTAGCACAACACCTGTATCAGTAGATTTTTCTTTGTAGTCTTTCAGCGCATGTAAAATGTCGTTTATGTATGTATATGCATTGAATATTATCATATGTACTATACCTATCCTTTTATGTCTTTTTTCCCAGCCCTGATGAGTCGTAGTGAGTTGTTCTCACACGACGAAACACGTGTCGGCTGGTTTTGGAACTAATAAACCTATCTCCATCTTCAAAGATGAAACTGCAACTGTCTTAAAATTCTCTTGATACATTGTTTTTTGTCTATGTTATATCTACCATTGATATACCTTGTTTGTTGTGTGCGAGGGTATTGCTGTATTCATTTGTTTCGTGGGTTTGTCTTAGACCCACTTGTGAACGGTTAAGGGGTCTTGTCCGCTCGCCCTTCCGCACCACGGTAGACACATAGCCATTTAGACACACTAGACGTCAACACTAGGTAGTGCGCCTGCTCTTATCTGAAACCTTAAAAACCCCGCCTGTTAATTTGGATCCAGGAGCCATATCCAGGGTCCCTTTGTCCTTGGAGATCCTGATGGGACTTACGTTTACGTTTCCTTGGGGGTCATGGCAGGCTCCCAGGTTTGATTGCGGATCGGAGACCTCAGCTGGGTTAGTTGGATAAAGATCTGAGGGGATAGTTCTAGTAAAAATGGTCTTGAGATAACTTGGTCAGCTTGTAATCCAGTGGGTGCTGTGGAAGCTGTGGTTGGGAAAGAACCTGAACACAAGTTAGACCGTATTTTAATTTCCGTCTCTAATGGAATTGTTGTGAGTGTTTTGTGGACGATCCTGTGGGAAAGGAGAGGGGTGATAATTTCTTTGATCTGTTTCACGGAGTTGCAGGTGGAGCTTTTTCCATTTTTCCAATCGTCACATTCTATCGCTTGACCCTTATCTTGTTCTCTATTGGTTTTGTTTCCACAATAAATGTTGGATCCAGGATTTGCAACATCCCTAATTTCTGCAGAGGTTGTAATTGCTGAAGTTGAAGCATTCGTTTGTTGGGCTGTCTCTATATCTATTACCACAGGGGAAGGGAGGCCCAGCCGATTGCTAATGCTGAGATTTAGCACTGCTCCGGCATCTTTTACAAAGGAGAATTTAGAATATATTTTGGATTGAGAGTTCTTTTGTTGACATTTTTGATTTGATGATGAAATGCTTGATACTTCCCCAATGTCGACCAGTAGGTCAGAATCCTTGTGGGTTTGAGACATTTCGGTGCCCAGTGTTGTTGTTGTGGTGGCTTGAGTTTTGGTTGGTTCTTTTAAAATCGCGCTTTTCCTTTTCCTGCTGTTAATCACTTTTGTGACAGATCGCCTTTCTTCGCCTGAACTCATGCTTGATGATTATCTTATAATTTATTATTTTGGGTTAAAGATGAGTCTGTGCTGCCACCTGGAGTATTTTTGATTCTTTTTTTGGTCGGATTATAGATTTTGTTTTTGTTTTGTGAGATGGCTAATGTTGCCGATTAGTTTATTTGAACTGTTGTGACTATTGTGATTGTTGTTTAATTGTTGTTGTGTTGTTTGATTGATTGGGTTTGATTCCACAGGCTTTTTTTCTTCCCCTTTAAAGTGCTTTTGTTGTTTGTTGCTCAGCTGAACTGTTAGAACTATTGAAGAACTATTGAGGAACTCTTGTGACGAAGGCCTTCGCAAATCGTGGCAGGAAAATGCGGTGGTTGCTGCTGTAAAAAGTCTTTTTTTTTTTAACCCCCGTTTATGGGGCGTCTAACCGCTGATTGATGGGTGAAAGGTGGGCAGTGGCAGGCTTCTTAGCTTCTTTTAGTTTCTTTTAGCCTTTGCCTCTTTTTGCCTTTTTTCCTCTGACTCTTTTTAGGTGATTGGGAATTTGAATAGGGGGAATGAACTCTGCGCTTTGTACACTGTTTTCCTGGTGGGTTTTGACTTTGACTTTAAACTCTGTTTTCCTAGTTGGTTTCCTAATTGGTTTTTGGTTTATTGCACTCTCCAACGGTGTGGCCAGTGACGCCAGAAAGGCCCATAATCAGAATCCAGCTCCATGGGCTTGAGTGGGAATAGAGAAAGGGGATAAGAGATGGAGCAGGTCTCAGTGCTCTTCCCCTTCTCTTCCTCCCCTTCTCCACCCCCTCAACCCGGAAAAATCTCAGCCCGGTCCTGTGGGCCGAAACCAGGATACTGGGCTGGTAGGTTGGGCAGCGTTGTTATTTGGGGGTTGGGGAGAGTCTGTCCAATGCTCCGGTGCTCTCTACACCCCTAAAAACTCTGACCAGTCCTCTTCTTGGGCGGGTTGCGGGGATGCGCAGAGCAAAGCGCGGTGCTTGAACCCCCCCTGAGCACTCTGACCTGCGGGAGGATGGGCTCTGATGGCCTACCGACTGGAGAGAAGCTGGGATCGAGCCTCCCGCCGAACCCACCGAGTCCTGCCGTGCCCGCTGCGGCTCTGCCGAGGACTGACTGCAGCGGGTGACTCAGGCCACGGGCACCGGCGGGGCGGAGCTCTCCCGGCTGTCGGGTTGCAGCTCAGGACACCCAGTGCCGGACGCCGAATGCCAGACGCCAAAGGTAAAACCCGCTGCGGTCGCTCTGATCACTCCGCTCCGCTCCGTACTGCGCTGTAGCTGCTCAGCTGCTCTGCTCCTCCTGTTCCGATAAGCTGAAACTCAATCCCTTGCAAGTTTCTCCATGGGTATTAATCCGTTTCCCAAAAATGAATAAAACAAACTCAAATCAGGAAATAATGGTTTCCGAGTCCCAACAACAATATTAGTTATAGTGTACACAATAAACTGAAGCAGACTGATGTAACAGTTTAGGAGATCCAAAGCCTTTCTCCATCAAAAGAGTTAGAAGCTGTATTTTAATATGAATAAAAAATAATGCCTGTGGAGACGCTGGCACATTTAAGCCATACACTTAAAATATAAAATCTGGTGCAAAAAAACAGAATAATTAATATTATCTAGCAATCCACCAAGCCTTTCATCTAATGTTTTCACTGGCTTAATTTGTTCAACTCGGATATGACAGACCAGATGTGGGGCGCACACATTGATCTAACATACAACTTCACACAGGATAAACCCATAGATAACACACCTGGGACCCCAATAGAGTTCATTCCAACTGCAAGTTCGAGAACAACAGCAGAAGCGTGGAAATCCAGCATGCAAACAGACTCACCCCGCACCCATAGTCGGATATCGGTGGTAACTTTAGCTTCAAATCCGGTAAAGTCTTCTCCAACCAAAGCAACCAGCAAGTCACCTGCTTTGGGGCATACAGGAGAAATAGACCAGATTACACCAAAGCAGGTTTTGAGGACTATAAACCACCTGAGAGCAGACAGGGCCCCCGGACCAAATGGCCTACCCAACGCTCTATTTAGGCAAGATCCCACATTTGGGTCTAGTTACTTATCGCCCATGTTCCATAACAGCCTAAGGACCGGGAACATTCCCGACTCTTGGAGGGGCAGTATTCTACAACCAATTCACAAATCAGGGACTCGCTCAGACCCTAACAACTATAGGTTAATAGCCCTAATAGATGTTGAGGCTAAGATTTATGCATCCAATCTATTGGCAGACCTGGAGTCGATTGACAACTCTAACATTCTATATACATGTTTTTTAGACCTGAAAGCGGCTTTTGATTAAGTGCCCAGATCTAAACTTTGGATCAAAATGAAAGCTTGGGGTGCCCCTCCTAACTTATTGGGAGCAATTATCAATTTATACTCGCATACCTGGGTCCAAATAAAATAAGGGGATGGTCGATACCTAACAAAGAAATTTCCAACACTCAATGGGCTAAAGCAAGGATGCGTGCTGGCCCCCAGCCTATTCAACATCTATACCGCTGACCTATAGCGAGACCTACGCACAATCCAGGGAGACCCACCGAAATTGGGACAAACACCCATAGCGAGTCTGCAATATGCAGATCACATTGTGCTCCTCTCACAAACTCTGCTTGCCTTACAACGGCTGATTTCCAAACTTGCACTGTACATTTCCAATGCACAACTAACAATAAACCTAAAAAAATCAAACATTCTGTGCTTCTCCAGCTCTCGAAAAAAACGAACAAAATTTGTTTGGAGGATACATTCCTGTACTTTAATCCAGGTAGATAAATATAAATACTTGGGCATCCTACTAGACCATCAACTAAAGTATAAATATCATTTAGACCTTGGGAATTCAAAATCAAAACAACTCCAATTTGCTTTCAAAACTATACAAAAACACCTAAGCGGAAGTTCAACCGGTCACGTGCTAAAAATTGTAGCAGCAAAATTTCTGCCCTCGCTCACATACGGCTCGGAAATGATGGCTACCAGGGACTCTACATGTCTAAACCTTGCCCAATCAAGACTGTTTAAAAACCTCTTCTCAA
This sequence comes from Lissotriton helveticus, assembly GCF_964261635.1. Lineage (NCBI taxonomy): Eukaryota > Metazoa > Chordata > Amphibia > Caudata > Salamandridae > Lissotriton > Lissotriton helveticus. The sequence goes on from NC_136068.1 coordinate 1,796,713,060, forward strand.
TTCCGCGACATATTTCCCAAGCGCAAATACGTCTGGAATACGGGTTAACAAATCAGATTCCGGCAAGACAAGGGGCCCTGGCCAAATACTATTGGCGTATGAGGGATGCGGAAGATGACATACTTGCCCACCTCTGCTGGGAAGAAGTCGAAAAACAGGCTAGGCACTCCAACTCCACATGTAAGACTCTTAGGTAAGCGCTTCTATCGTTAAACCTGGAAGAAGCTTGTCTTTCACCTATGCCTTACAATGCTTTTAAACAAATTACCAACAAAGCTGTCAAACAAGCATCGTTGCAAATGGACAAAGGTTCAGTGGCTGGGAAAAGCCACGCCTGGATCGTGATGTCAACATACAATCAACTGAAACAACAACCTTATTTGCAAGAATGTTTCAGGGATCATTACAAGAGGAAACGAAGTCTTCTGAGGTTGGGTTGTTTCTCGAGCAAAGACCTTACCCCCAAATTGTTTCGGACCTGGTCAACTTCAGATTGTTGCCACTGTGACAAGGGTGAAGAGTCGTTACTGCATTTATTATGTATTTGCCCGGCATTACAAAATCTGAGGAAGATCCTCTTGAAACCTCTCCTAAGAGAAGCACTAGTCAGGACCTGTAGGGTGGCTGTGATAAAATGCCTCAGCGAGTCTTCGATACAACTTCCCTGCACAACTATAAAATTCCTGGCTTTTGCTGCCCAAGAGCTTGAAAAAAAGGCAGCAATAAAAGATGAACTGGGTCACATTGTCTCCCCGCGGCTGTTCCTGGACTCTCCCTCATTTTCTCAATAGATACCCTCTTCCCCACTCCCTTTGTAAATGCCCTTTATCTGAGACAATTGTGACAGTTAGATCTAATTGTATATAAGCCCCTAAGTATATCGTATTCCCTGTCACAACACTCATTTGATGGTCCCCATGTCTTAATGAGATAGTTATCCCCTTACAAAGTGTTACACTTGTTTTTTTTAAAAATATTTTTGTTTGTATATTTGTGTAAAATCGCTAATGACTCGTGTCATTTTATCGTTTATTTTATCATGTCATTTTTTGCTGTTTTTATGCTGACCCAAGATGTTGTTGTTTATCACATGGTGGTAAGATCCACCCTTTTATGAATTTTACAAATCAAATAAAGTATTTTACAGTTACACTGGCTTAATTTAACTTCACACTTTAACTATCTTACAAAACTCCAGTTAACAATAAAGTCAAAAAGCTGATTGATATTAGCCCAGCTAAAGAAAAGGAAACACTGCATCTTTAAGAGCCCCAGGCTTTCCCAATGATGTCTTATAATGTCTTTTGCATCTCAGAGTCATTTGTTTTGTGGCTCTTGAACATGGCACACTGCAAGTGTTTTTTTCAGTCCATTTGTTGATAGTGAATTCTGTTAGGAAGTTATATTTTTCTTCTTCATCTTATGTCTCCTATGCCTGTGGAACAAAATCATAATTCCAATTACGTTTTAGGCAATTTTTCTAGTCCGGGTGCCATATCTATTAGTTAAGTATCATCCAGTCTGTGTTGTTACTTACTTCTGCTGAATCAAGACTTCAGATTTTTTTTTTCACAACAAACTTTTGTTTTATTGATCAGGTAGGGCATATAAGCAGCCCTCCACAGTCAGAAGACCCTGCCAGAAATCAAGACATGTATGTGCATTCAACAGACCCTATCAAGAACAACCCCACCGATCCCCCCACCACCCACATCCACCCAGCGACCCACTTACCCACCCCTTATCCCTCCCTAACCCCGTGCACATAATCACAGTGAGCCTCTAGTAACTGCGTGTATCGAGCCAGGAGGCATGCACCCCCTCAGGCCTGGATCCCATCATCCCCATCCACGCCATCGTCAGGTTCCACAGGAGGGACTAGAGTTAAACCCCTATATTCCACCCACCGCTTCCATATCTTGTAATGTTTTCGGGGGCATCCTCTAGCCTCAAACACTGGGCGCTCAAGCCCCATACAATAATCTAGCCCTGCCTTCCAGACGTTCAGCGGGGGGGCTCGATCACTCTTCCATGCTTGTGCCAAATCCCGTTTGGTCATGACAAGACCCAGCAATAAAAGGTGATGTTTGTAGGAATTCCCCCCCACCCCCTCCAGCACATGCAAGAGGCCCAGTCGATGAGTACGGGGAAGATCCCATCCCAACACCTCCGACAGACAGCTCCACACTCCATTCCAGGACCGGGTCAGACCAGGACAAGACCACACAGTATGCAGCAAAGTACCCACTTCAGCTCCACATTGCAAACACTCCTGGGACCCAATCAAACCCGCTTTCCACAGCCGCTCCCTGGTATAAGAAGCCCTATGTAGATATTTAAATTGGACCAGTCTGAGGCGCACCACGATAGCAGCCCCTCGCGAGGACTCCAATGCCTCCCTCCAATCGTCTTCATCCAGGGGTCCGACATCCCTCTCCAGGCGTCCTTTAATGCAAGTAGGGAGGAGGAAAAATGAATGACTAGGGTTTGATAAATTTGTGATACCTTCTTATCTCCAAGGTCGCCCATGAAAACTTTCGCCTCCAGAGGGCTGAACTCCGGCAGCGACTCCAAACCCACTAAACTGGGCTCAAGCACGTGGCGGAACTGCAGGTATTTAAAAAATTGGGTATTAGGCATATGGAACTCATCCCGGAGTTCCTGCAACGATTTGAGGGCTATTCCGGACACAACATGTCCCAGCGAAGAGATCCCTATAGAATCCCATCCGCCAAACCCCGCCAGTGATGCCAACGCGGGGAGTCATCCATTATTCCACAGAGGAGTCTCCGCTGTTAATTTGCCCCACAAGCCCATGCGACGCAGCGCCTGTCGCCATATCACAAATACCACTTGCGTGGCACGGGGCAACCGCCCCCGCAATCTGGCCGAATACAAGATCGTGTGCAGTGTGTGAGCACCCATCAACGAGCGCTCTAAGGCGTAAGCTGGGTCACCCCTATCTCCGCACCACCAGTCATTCAACGCTATCAGGTGGGAGGCCTGGTAGTATGACAGCACGTCAGACGTTGCAAGACCACCGCAGTACGTGGACAGAAAACAGGTATGCAGCGCCACTCTGGCAGGACCTCCAGCCCACAAGAATCGTCCCAATACGGAATTATCTTGCCGGAACCACCGGGGCGTGATCGGGTGCGGATGGTTTTGCAGTGCATACAAGAGGCGTGGGAGCTCCACCATTTTAAAGATCGCAGACCTACCATAGATAGTTAGAGGCATCTGGGACCATGTTTTAATATCCGATTGGACCTTTTCCCACACCGGCATCACATTGCGCTCCCAAGAGATCGCTGCGGACTCGGACAGGAAAACGCCGAGGCATAGCAAGCTCGCGACCGCCACCTGCAAGGCTGACGCCCAGGAACCCGCACACTCCCCGTCACCCAGCACCCATAAGGTGGATTTACGCGGGTTAAGATAAAGACCCGAGACCTCGCCAAATATGCGCATAATTTCCAGTACCCGTGGGCCCGATCTGTCTAAGTCCTGAGAAAAAAGAGGACGTCGTCCGCATAAAGTGCAATCCTGTCAGCGAGTCCCCCGTCCCACCTGAAGCCCCAAAGCTGCGCATTGATTCGCACCCACGAGGCCAGGGGCTCCATGGCCAGCGCAAATAAGTACGGAGACAGCGGGCAGCCCTGGCGGTTTCCCCGGCCAATTGGAAACCGCTCAGAAACCGCTCCAGGAAACTCGCACGGATGCCGTGATGTCAGTGTACAACAGTTTAAGATACGAGATAAACACAGGGCCCAGGTTAAGACGGGGCAATAGCGCGAACAGGTAGGCCCAACTCACGGAGTCGAACGCCCTATCGATATCCGCCAACAGCAGGGCTGCCCGCTCTCCCATGGCCCCCATCACATCCACCGCCGTCTGCGCTCGTCTGATGTTGTGCCTCGTTGCCCTGTGCGGCATGAAGCCAGCCTGGTCCGGGTAAACTAGATCAGCCACGTAGGGGAGAAGGCGATTTGCTAGCGCCTTTGCCAGCAACTTAGCTTCGATATTAAGTAAAGAGATTGGGCGATACGAGTCATGACGGTCCGGTGGCCTACCCGGTTTCTGGAACACCACTACCTCAGCGTGGCGCCAGTCAGCCGGCAGCCGACCCAGCTCTCGCGCCACCTCCAACGCAGCTCTATAGTGGGACCCCAGTTGGAGCTGAAATTTCTTGTAGAACTCACACGGGAAGCCACTCAGCCCGGGTGCCTTCCCGGCATTGAGCTGTCCCAACGCATCCCCCAGCTCCTCCGCCGTAAGAGGGAGGTCTAATGTCGCTCGCGTTTCGTCAGAGATGGCCCTCGGGGGCAGATCCGCAATAAATTTATCAACTGTGTCAACCGGGAGGCAATATTGCCCCGCAAAATATCGGGCAAAGCTGGCCGCCAATTCCACCGAGTCAGTCACCGCGACTCCGTCGTCATCTGTGAGTCCCGGCAGTGTAAGCGGCTGCAGGGTGCGCTGACACAACCTATGGAGCATAGTACAGGACTTGTCTCCCCACTGATAGGTCCTGCTTCGAGAGGCCAGCCATGCCTGTCGGGCCTCATCTAATAACACGGACGCATAGGACCGTTGCGCCTGCAGGAGTAGCCGCACCGCCGCATCGCCTCCCTCTCTCTTGCACTGCCGCTCGAGAACCTCCACGCGCGCCGCAGCTGCAACTATGGCCTCCCTACGTCGGCGACGGGCCGCTGCACACCACGCTATATCTATTCCCCGCAACGTGGCTTCATGGCCTCCCAGACCACCGTCACATCTGCGTCTGTCCCAAGGTTCTCCTGCCAATAATGGGCAATCGCCCCCCTCATATGGTGTACATAATCAGCCTGCTGAAGATGCCATGAGGACTGCCTCCTCTCATGCAATTCAATATCTATGGCCACTGTGGAGTTGTCAGACAACCCCTTAGGCAGGATATCTGCCTTTCGCACCCTACTCAGAGACGCACAGGGTACAAAAATACAGTCCAGTCACGAGAAGGAACCATGCACTGCTGAAACATAGGTATACTCTCGGGCCCTAGCATGCAAGTGTCGCCATACATCTACCCAGCCCAACCCTTCCACCATCGCATTCAATCGGGTGGGGGTAGCGCAAATCAGCGTCTCCTGCAGTCTCCGACGGTCCATAGTCGCATCCATCACATCATTCTAATCACCTCCCAGTATAGCTAGTGACTCCGGGATTTCGGCCCACACCGCAAACAGTCTCTCAGCCAGGGACCACTGCAATGGGGTGGGGGCATATATACTCCCAAACACCACAGATTCCGTACCCACCATTCCCTTCACAAAAACATACCGACCCTGCGGGTCCAGCCACTGTCGCTCATGAACATAAGCCAGCCTGCGATGGACCAAGATGGCGACCCCCCTGGAGCCCCTAGAAAAGCCAGCATGAAAAACCTGGTGGTATCCAAATCGTTGCAGACTAAGTACCTTCGTCCCCATCATATGCGTTTCTTGTAGCATTAGTACATCGGCTGCCTCCCTCTTCCCCCACCGCAGAACTGCCCCCGCTTAATTTGTCCAGCAGCCCCCGAATATTCCAACTCAGTATGCGCAGGGGCGCCCCAGGGGGTCCCGGAATTGAAGCATCAGCCATGTTCCCCGGGGACACAAAACGATGGCACCCGGCAGCAGGCCCGAGTATACAACACAATCATTAGCAAGGCATTGGAAATCACGTGCACCCCCCTATCCGGCCCCCCCTGAACACCCCCAGCAACTCCCTGTCCCCCAACCACTGCCCCTCGCCCCTATACCTCATAGAACACTGAAGTACCTGTCGCGGCATGGGCAACCTCGGGCCCAAAACAGAGCACCCAAGGCCAACCATGCCAACGGATCCCAACTACCCCCTCAACCAAAGGGAACCCCCCCCCGCCAACTCCCACCCGCGTAGGAGGCAAACAGCCCTCATGAACAGGCTCCCCGAACCCCAACCTGCAGCTCCACTCAAGCACTAATATGCAAAGCAAACACTCACAATATACTCAGTCCCCAACTGTCCGATCCGCGGAGCACAGCCATCCGGCCACTCCCAGCAGGAGCCCACGATACCAGCAGAGGGACTCGCACCCCGATGTCTTCAAGGATCCTTTCCAGAGTGGTCAGAGTCAGCAGGTGCTCCGTCCTGTGCACCACCGCGAGAGGCGGAGCGCTTCCGTGACCTAGATCTCCTGTGCCTCTTACTCCGGACACTTTGGTCACCCCGCTCCTGCGATGAGCCCCTGGATGGACCTGGATTCAAGCCCGGTTGGGCATGTGGCCGAACCCTCACAGTTTCATCCGTCCACTTGAAGACTTCCTCTGGAGTATCAAAGAAGTGCAGGGTGCGCTGACACAACCTATGGAGCATAGTACAGGACTTGTCTCCCCACTGATAGGTCCTGCTTCGCGTGGCCAGCCATGCCTGTCGGGCCTCATCTAATAACACGGATGCATAGGACCGTTGCGCCTGCAGGAGTAGCCGCACCGCCGCATCGCCTCCCTCTCTCTTGCACTGCCGCTCGAGAACCTCCACGCGCGCCGCAGCTGCAACTATGGCCTCCCTACGTCGGCGACGGGCCGCTGCACACCACGCTATATCTATTCCCCGCAACGTGGCTTCATGGCCTCCCAGACCACCGTCACATCTGCGTCTGTCCCAAGGTTCTCCTGCCAATAATGGGCAATCGCCCCCCTCATATGGTGTACATAATCAGCCTGCTGAAGATGCCATGAGGACATCCTCCATCGGAACGGCTGCCTCCTCTCATGCAATTCAATATCTATGGCCACTGTGGAGTTGTCAGACAACCCCTTAGGCAGGATATCTGCCTTTCGCACCCTACTCAGAGACGCACAGGGTACAAAAATACAGTCCAGTCACGAGAAGGAACCATGCACTGCTGAAACATAGGTATACTCTCGGGCCCTAGCATGCAAGTGTCGCCATACATCTACCCAGCCCAACCCTTCCACCATCGCATTCAATCGGGTGGGGGTAGCGCCAATCAGCGTCTCCTGCAGTCTCCGACGGTCCATAGTCGCATCCATCACATCATTCTAATCACCTCCCAGTATAGCTAGTGACTCCGGGATTTCGGCCCACACCGCAAACAGTCTCTCGGCCAGGGACCACTGCAATGGGGTGGGGGCATATATACTCCCAAACACCACAGATTCCGTACCCACCATTCCCTTCACAAAAACATACCGACCCTGCGGGTCCAGCCACTGTCGCTCATGAACATAAGCCAGCCTGCGATGGACCAAGATGGCGACCCCCCTGGAGCCCCTAGAAAAGCCAGCATGAAAAACCTGGTGGTATCCAAATCGTTGCAGACTAAGTACCTTCGTCCCATCATATGCGTTTCTTGTAGCATTAGTACATCGACTGCCTCCCTCTTCCCCCACCGCAGAACTGCCCCCGCTTAATTTGTCCAGCAGCCCCCGAACATTCCAACTCAGTATGCGCAGGGGCGCCCCAGGGGGTCCCGGAATTGAAGCATCAGCCATGCTCCCTGGGGACACAAAACGATGGCACCCGGCAGCAGGCCCGAGTATACAACACAATCATTAGCAAGGCATTGGAAATCACGTGCACCCCCCTATCCGGCCCCCCCTGAACACCCCCAGCAACTCCCTGTCCCCCAACCACTGCCCCTCGCCCCTATACCTCATAGAACACTGAAGTACCTGTCGCGGCATGGGCAACCTCGGGCCCAAAACAGAGCGCCCAAGGCCAACCATGCCAACGGATCCCAACTACCCCCTCAACCAAAGGGAACCCCCCCCCGCCAACTCCCACCCGCGTAGGAGGCAAACAGCCCTCATGCACAGGCTCCCCGAACCCCAACCTGCAGCTCCACTCAAGCACTAATATGCAAAGCAAACACTCACAATATACTCAGTCCCCAACTGTCCGATCCGCGGAGCACAGCCATCCGGCCACTCCCAGCAGGAGCCCACGATACCAGCAGAGGGACTCGCACCCCGATGTCTTCAAGGATCCTTTCCAGAGTGGTCAGAGTCAGCAGGTGCTCCGTCGTGTGCACCACCGCGAGAGGCGGAGCGCTTCTGTGACCTAGATCTCCTGTGCCTCTTACTCCGGACACTTTGGTCACCCCGCTCCTGCGATGAGCCCCTGGACGGACCTGGATTCAAGCCAGGTTGGGCATGTGGCCGAACCCTCACAGTTTCATCCGTCCACTTGAAGACTTCCTCTGGAGTATCAAAGAAGTGGGTCCGCGACTGGAATACCACCCGGATGCGGGCCGGATAAAGCAAGGAATACTGGAGCTTCAGACCCCGCAGCTTTGCCTTGGCCGCTATGAAGGAGTGTCTTTGTTGTTGTACCATCTTAGTATAATCGGGAAAGATCATGATCTTCTTGTTCTCGAATGTAAGAGAGTCCTTCGCCCTCGCTTCCCTTAAGATAGTATCTCTGTCGTGGAAGTTCAAAATCCTAGCTATCACCGGCCAGGGCCGCTCTCCGGCTGGCGGCTTCTGCGTCAGGGCTCTATGTGCCCGCTCTATCACAAAGCAACGTGACAGGACATCCGGGGGGAGCCAACTCTCCATCCACTGAGACAAGAAGTGTTCCATATTCCCCTTCTCGCAGCCTTCGGGAAAACCTACAAAGCGAAGGTTATTCCTGCGCGCCCGCCCTTCGGCATCCTCCACTCGGAGCGCAAGACCTTTTTGAATTTTTTCCATCACAGCCACCTTCTGCTTTAGGGTCCCCACATCGTCCTCCACACTCGATATTCTGGATTCCGCCTCCGTGATGCAAGTCACTGCATTGCGAAGGTCCTGACGCAGCAGAGTCACGTCAGCCCCAACCGCTCCGATCTTGGTGTCCAGCATGTCCCTGGATTGGGTTATTGCCGCCATGAGCGCGGCGTTGTCCGGCCCCACGCCCTGGCCGCCTCCAGATGCCCCGGGACCCCCACTCGGCCCAGTGAATTTCTCAATGGGCCCCTGCTTGGCGGGCCCACTGCCCCCTCCGCCTCTGGTCATGTTGGAAGTGCTGTGCGTGCGGTTGCGTTGCGCCCCTCAAGAGGCCTCGTGGATCCACTCCCGACCCACCAACAGCAAGCCGCAGGCTATAGATTGGAGGGGCCCCGTCACCCCACTGCCCAATCGTCGGGGCAGTACTCGGGCACACCAGTTTGTGGGCTGCGGCCGGCAAGCCCCTCGTCTACTCACACGGGGCCCCGGAGCACTCACTCCTCTCTCCTTGCCGCCACTGCCGCCGCCGTAGGATGCCTTCGGATCGCGGGCGCCTCACCAGTATGAGCCTCAAGCCATCCACCAGTCAGAGATCCCAACTCGTATGGCAGCGCTATGCCAGGCACGCCGGGCAGGGCCGCGCCCTGGGGGCCACAGCGCCGTCGGTCCCTCCGCCTCGCTGCCGGGCCGCCCCCAGACACCTCCACCAGCTGCTGGGGACCTCCAAACTCGAGGCCCCGGTCTCCGGATCACTGCACAGGCCACAGTTCTTCACCGATGTCCCCACAGCTCTGGCAGCCACACCCGTGGCAGAGGGCCCCGCTGGGCGTCCACTCTCCGCACCACCACCTATCGGGGGCCCAGGGCCAGGACCAGAAGTCAAGGTGGCGGGCCAGCGCCAGAATCTCCCATCGGGGAGTCGCCAAAATCAAGGCCCCGGCTGCACACACCGGGGCTAGGCCTCAGGCCGCCGCCACCGCTCTCGCCACTCCAGGGGGCCCGGGAGCTCCACTTGCCGCACCGGAAGGCGCCCCCCGCCGTTCGCCACCGCGTCGATGCTTATGGGCTGCAGATGGACCTCCAAACTCGAGGCCCCGTTCTCCGGATCACTGCACAGGCCGCAGTTCTTCACCGATGTCCCCACAGCTCTGGCAGCCACACACGTGGCAGAGGGCCCCGCTGGGCGTCCACTCTCCGTACCACTGCCTATCGGGGGCCCAGGGCCAGGACCAAAAGTCAAGGTGGCAGGCCAGCACCAGAATCTCCCGCCGGGGAGTCGCCAAAATCGAGGCCCCGGCTGCGCACACCGGGACTAGGCCTCAGGCCGCCGCTCTCACCACTCCAGGGGGCCCGGAGCTCCACTTGTCGCACCGGAAGGCGCCCCCCGCTGCTCGCTACCGCTTCTATGCTTATGGGCTGCGGTTCAGGTCCGGGGAGCCAGGATAAGTGATCGGATCGATGTCGGGCTGGTGGGAGCTCTAAGAGGCTGCGTCCACCATCTTCGCCCGCTAAGCCATGCCCCCCAAGACTTCAGATTTTACTGAAAAATTTCTAAAAAGACCCCCACAGTCCTGCCTCTGTCTCCAAAAGATTAGCTCATTGGAAGATCCAAGAAGAGAAGGTCAATGAAAAAGAAAGGATGTGGTGCCACTGTTTACACTATTTCCTGTGATCAAGGTCCCTGTTGGACCGAATTGTGTTGGGCTGTTGCTCGTATTGTATTCTTTCACATAATTAAAATGCACAAATTGGATATAATTCACCCAGGAGTGCAGCTCATTTTCACAGGTCAGTAAAACCTTGTGTATATATATGTGTATATATATATATATATATATATATATATAATTATACACGAGCATTGAACATCAAAAAGGACTGGTAGCAACACATTTCTTTCTGAAAAAGAGCAATTTATATTATTGTGAACACAAAATGATGTTAATGGAATTGATATCATTCGGTCTCCAAAATAACATCTTTTTATTTGTAGGAGAGTTGTTTCATCAAGAACAAGGTCCTGCAATGGGCACGTGCTTCGCCCCCAGCTATGAAAACTTGTTCGTAGGCTGGTGGGAGAAGCACATGGCCTGGGCAGGGAAAAATTTAATATGGATTGACAAGGTTGTACTATGGGTTCACTACATAGATGACCTCTGCATTATATTGAAGGGGTCGTCAGATGAGGAGATGAACTATGTGGCAGCCCTGAATAATACCAATTTGAACCTAAAGTTCACAGAATGTATGAGCAGGACACAGGTTCCATATTTGGACCTGTTGGTGCACATTAAAGGCAACACTATTGAGACAACTTTGTATAGAAAGCCCACGGCGGGAAACAGTACCCTACATGCTAACAGTTTCCACCCGAATAGTGTTATCAGTGGGGTCCCATATGGAAAACTAGTAAGGCTAAGGCGCAACTGCTCTATGGATGAATATTTTCAAAAAGAAAGTCAGGGTGCATTAAACAGGTTCAGAGATCGAGGATACAGGCATGAAACCTTGAGAAATGCAGTGAGGAAAGTAGAAAATATACAGAGAAAAGATCTCCTAACAACAACCAGGAAGAAGCCGGGTTCGGCTCTAGAAGAGAAGTGAATGGTTAGAATGATAACCAAGTATACTACCAGCTCTTCTGAAGTATTTAAGATTTTTTGAAAAAATTGAAGGGTCTTAAAAGCTAATAACGCTATAGGGCCACAGATTTTGCAAAGTCCACTCTTAACATACAGGAGCGGTCCGGCTCTGAGAGACCAGATCGTGAGGAGTCATTGCACGAAGGGACCCAAAAAGAAGGACCTGATTCCCTGTATGAGCTGCAAAGCTTGCAGGAATAGTCAGAAAACCAAAGACTTTTATGTACGGCGTTAGAAAAACTAAACAAAGAATCAGAAAGTTAATGAATTGTAATTCAGATTATACTGTGTATTGTTTAACCTGTCTCTGTGCTATGAACTATGTTGGGAGTACGATTCACCCAACTAAGAAAAGGATCCTTGAACACATGCATGCCATAGAAAAACGTGATTTAACATACCCGGTGGCACGCCATTTCCAAGCGAAACATAATTCTAACCAGAATCTTCTCAAGTTTTTCTGCATAGGTCAGGTCCCCAAAACAGAGAGAGGAGGGGATAGAACTACAAACTTAAGGAAGTTTGAATCCCAATATATTGTTGAGTTACAGACAAAGACCCCACGAGGCCTAAATAATGAAGAGGAGCTTTGGGTTTATATCTGATGATCAGATAGAGAATTAATGAAACAAGTGGTTAGAAAGTTGCTGTATAGAGGAGAAAACAATGTTTTGTTTTTGTTTATGTTAGTAGATAATACACAGATAATTGACTTATGGTTTTGCAAGCATTAGGAGAGGATATGAGGATTAGTGTATATAATAATTTTCTGTCGGAGATCAACTATTGGTGACATACATTGTGGGTAAAGTGCCCATTGAGGGCTAAATAATTACGAGAAATACACAGTGTAATGCAGGCTGACCCGACAAGGAGGAATGTTGTTCGATCGAGTAATGTCTTGCATACAATGGGGTAGGAAAGCCCATTCAGGGAAGAATTTGTAAACGTTGGTTAATATAGAAAAACAATGGCAATTCATCCTAGTGGAGACAAAAAATAATAATGAATTAATGAATTATATATTTGTCTTGATGTACAAATCATGTAATTGGATTGAATGCCCACAAGATCTATGAAATAATAGATGGACGGTGTGAAACAGAATATATGAATTTAAACCATGCAAAAATGGCCTTGTAGAAATACCACAAAGCTGAGCCTGTAAATAAGCATTGCTGTTTTCTATGTTCATGATTTAAATGAATTGTGGTTTCCTTTGTGTTTACAATGAATTGTATTTTAAATATGAAGTTTCTGTACATCCCACCGACATTGAGGAAGGTGTGCAGCCAAAACGCTTCTGTCCGGGTATTAGTCGTGTGGGAAATAAATCTGTAAAATGTATTTCTCCATGGCCGCCTCCATTTGTGACCATGGAGTGGACGTCACCTTTTAGAATATATATATATATATATATCAGCTCCAATTCCACCCTTCCTTGCGCAATTTACAGCACTCAGAGATAGGTGCGGTAAAACGTGGCGGCGGAGCCCTGTTAATACTCCAGCTCACACTCCCCTTCATAGAAAAGAAGGTACCGCACTCTCGGGTTCTATCATCTGTTTATTCACAAATGAGAATATCGGCGGGACGCGTTTCGGCTTCCTCGGCCACACTTTGTTTACTAACGGGGCACGCCATTTTAACATGTAATTGCCGCTTTTCATTTTTATGGTAAAAATCGAACTGCGCATGTGCAATTACATGTTAAAATGGCGTGCCCCGTTAGTAAACAAACTGTGGCAGAGGAAGGCATACGCTGAAACGCGTCCCGCCGATATTCTCATTTGTGAATAAACAGATGAATGAACCCGAGAGTGCGGTACCTTCTTTTCTACGAAGGAGTGTGTGCTGGAATATATATATTGTGCGCCAATCGGATAAGGGTGGGAACATTGTTTTGTGGCCGCGGAAATTGTACATGGCAGAAGCTTTGCAACAGCTTAATAACAAGAATTGCTACAAGCGGAGTGATATTGTCATCCTGGGACTCCTTTTACTCAAGCTTAGTGGCATGGAACAGTACGGGCCTACTATCTTTAGAGGAATTCAGGTTCCTGAAAATGATCATCCGGTGATGCCTGTGGTATACTTTATACCTAAAATCCATAAAGACACAGCAGATCCGCCCGGCAGGCCAATTATATCTGCCTGCAACAGTATCATCAAAAACGCTAGTATATACGTAGATTTCTTCTTGCAAAATCATGTAAGGTCATTACCTTCATATATTTTGGACGCAGGGGATCTTCTACGTAAGTTGGAGGAAATGGTTTGGCAATCAGATTATTTGCCTATATCCTTGGATGTGTCATCTCTTTATACTTCCATTCATCACAGAGATGGACTGAAAGCTGTTGAACACAGAAAGATTCTGATGGCCATCATATCTATGTGTCTAGAGAACAATTTCTTTCTATTCCAGAAACAGGGATTCCAACAAATTTGGGGTGTGGCGATGGGGGCCTGTTTCTCCCCCAGTTACGCTTGTTTGCACATGGGGCTGTGGGAGGAACAGGTCCTGGCGCCGTCATTCCAGAACATTATGAACAACAATGTAATACGTTGGTATAGATACATAGATGACTTGCTCATCATATGGAAGGGGCCAGAAGAAGGGGCCATCCACTTTATTGAGCAAATCAATGTGAACAACTTAAATCTACAGTATATGAGTCAGATTAGCCATCACTCCATTAGTTTTTTGGATGTGGAGATTTATGTCAAAGAAAACAATTTGCAGACAAGGTAACATCGTAAAAGCACAGCCGGCAATTCACTATTACATGCAGACAGCCACCATCCAGCGCATCTAATTCGCAGCATACCCTTCAGGGAGATGCTGCACATTAGGAGGATTTGCAGCGCGAATGATGACTGTATGAAAGCGCAGTTAGAATGCCGAACGAGATTCATTGATAGGGGTTATACCCCCAATATAATCGACAAAGCCATGGCTAGGACCAATGAACAGGGTAGAGCACATGCATTGAAAGGTAAAACTTTGAAGGATAATATTCCTATGCAAGAACAGGCAATAAGACTTATCTTATTATATAGTATCCAACATCGTACTATTAGGAATATAGTCAATAAGAATTGGGCATTAATAAGGAATGATCCTGTTTTGGGTGAAGAAGTGACCTGATCTCCCAAGTTAACCTTCAGGAAAGCTAGCTCCATGAGTAATACGTTGGTCAGCAGTAGCCCTGAGTTAATCCATAATACATCATGGATTCAGGCCGGCAAAGGCTTTATTAGATGTGCAATCTGCAAGGCATGCAAACATGGTGTGAACAAGACTGAGTTTAGTACACCATTCAGTAATAGGTTGACTAAAATCTCTAAGAAACTCACTTGCAAGACGGAATTTGCTGTGTATGTGCTGGAGTGTCCTTGTGGCCTGCGATACGTGGGAAGTACTCGGTTGCAGGTCCACAAGCGGATACTCCAGCAAATATGCGCAATCAACAACGGAGATGTCACCTATCCCGTTGCCCGTCATTTTGATGAAAGACATGCAAGGAAGTCCTGTGAATTGCGATATTTTGTAGTGGATTCTATTCCCCCATTGAGAAGAGGAGGAGTTCGAAATAGTATGTTAAAACAACTTGAGACAAAATATATTTTAGAAATGGACACTAAAACTCCCAATGGGTTGAATTCTAGTGAAGACATTTACACATTTCTATAATGTTGTGAAAATCAGTATGAAATCTGTTCCTACCCATTGCTGTATGGAAACATAAGCTGCTTTTGTAAATATTGATTGAATTTTTATTGCAGTTTTGCACACTTCGGGTTTTAGGTATTGTTTATCACTTGGTGACACTTAATAGATTTACACTTGTATTTCATATCATGGACTTGATAACAGACTGCATTGCCCACTTGGGCTTTATTCTTTTGCAATGCAACATGAATTATTAGCAGGCTATTAGGAAAATCATTGTGCATATATGAATTGATATCCACTGCTATTGCAATATGAAGAATTTGATAATATAAGTTTTATTGACATTATCCTAATTTATAAAATTAATGTACATATGCAGTTTTAATTGTAAAACAATTGTTCTTAACAATTTATCTTTATTTATTTATTTATAAAGATGTACAATTGGTTCAATTATTGCCCTTAGCCTTGCTTAGTTACAATATTGAGTAGACATGTAAGGGTTAAGACTCAGACAATGAGATGATTTGAGTCTAGCATGAGGGATATATTAATATAATGTATTATGCACAGGAAGATCTTCACACTTGCACTTTACTTATTATTAGAAATGGATTACTTGGCATAAGCAAAGAAATGAAATTTGCCAAGTTAGTTTTCCTTGTTTCTAATTAATACTATGTATTTTACATGTAGGAAAAAGATAGCACTTGCACTTTTAATAATGTAATATGTTGCAAAAGTACTGTAATGAAAGTTTCTAAAGTCTGTCTTTCTTGTCCATGCTGAAAGGAAGAGAAAAAAACTTGCTCTGTCACTTTAAATTGGTGATCTGTACCTGGTTAAGCACTGGAATATTGGGTCCGCTTCGTCTTCTTTTCTGAAAATTGTGGAGTGCAGAGACGAGTACTTGGAATATATATATATATATATATATATATATATATATATATATATATATATATATATATATATATATATATTCACTGAAAAAACCATAGGTTATAGACCATATATAGTTAGGAATTAGCATTTACAAAACCTTAAAAATTCACTGAAAAAACCATAGGTTATAGACCATATATAGTTAGGGATTAGCATTTAAAAAACCTTATTTTACTCACACAAAACCATTGAAATTCCATATATAGTTAGTTGTACTAACTATATATCACGCACCCGCAATCCACTGCTGATGATGTCACATATTACATCATTCATGACATGGTCAGTGACATCACTGATGACATCACTGATGACATCTCAAATGACATCACTGATGACATCTCAAATGACATTACTGATGACATCACTGTTGTGATAATACGATGAACCTCTTCAGACTCTAATATAACCTTAGATACACTCAGTGTAAACACAGACTCACAGATTGTCACTCATCCATGAAGTTACACACACACCTAGACAGTCATGCAAACAATCAATCACACCTCCATTTCCTTAACTATACAGTTAAACACACCTTACTTACTTATTCAAACAAATACTAAAACATATTTACTCACTTATACAATCCTGGATACAAGTTCACAATGATCCATACAGCCACTCACACATTCACTGGCTCTTATGCACAGTTATTTATATATGTCAACTCTCACATGTACTGTATTTTACATATGTACTTAATTTGACATGTAGCACTGAGATATCTATTCACTCACCAATACAGTCATGCACACAGTCAACCGCCCATACAGCTGTTTCCAACATGCACTTTTGAACCCATACATCTATGCACAGAGTCATACACTTCCCAGCCACTCACACACACACTCAGTCTCCCATACAAATGCTTGGGCAACCAATCAATAACCTATATAGTTACTCATATAGCTACTGATCAACACATGCAGCAGTTTACAGAACAACAGACATAATGATGCACAAATTAAGACAGTTTAGTCACTAACCCATGCACTCAGTGAGACACATTTAATCACTCACTCATACAGTCAGTCACGCACCTACTAAATCCTTCATCCAGACACTTCTACATCTACTCATTCTTCAATATGTAAAACATATTTAAACTTTACAGAAACACACAGTCACTGGATGATGTCATCAGTGATGTCATTTGAGATGTCATTTGAGATGTCATCAGTGATGTCATCAGTGATGTCACTGACCATGTCATGAATGATGTAATATGTGACATCATCAGCAGTGGATTGCGGGTGCGTGATATATAGTTAGTACAACTAACTATATATGGAATTTCAATGGTTTTGTGTGAGTAAAATAAGGTTTTTTAAATGCTAATCCCTAACTATATATGGTCTATAACCTATGGTTTTTTCAGTGAATTTTTAAGGTTTTGTAAATGCTAATTCCTAACTATATATGGTCTATAACCTATGGTTTTTTCAGTGAATTTCATTGGTTTTTTAATAGCTAATATCAAAACCTTTACAATGTATTATTCTTTAAAAAGAAAAATATTTTTTACATGTTTTTTATACAATTTTTTTTTAATTTTTTTTTGTTTCGCTCCCAGTACGCGTACCGGTTAGCTTCCCGTTAGCTCAATCCGGAGGCGCGACCCGGTACGCGAACTGGTAAACGTTCCTTTAGCGCACCTCTCGCGTTACAAAACAACATCGCGACGCTTCGCGTCAGCATGACGTTTCGCGTTCTCGCGTAATACGTCATATTACGTGCTACGTTCGCGTACCCGGAAGCGCAGCGGTACGCGAACCGGAAGCGATCCGCGGCGCGGCGCCGACCGCGTAATGTAAACATAGCAGGTCATGTGACTCGATAATAACACTTTTCATTGGTTCATTTCACTTTTGGTTTCCTAATGATGTAATACAAGGTCATGTGATCTAAAATGGACACTTTTCATTGGTTTAGAACTTTTGTTTTTCCCAAATGATGAAAACCCCTCCTTCTTTCATCACTCTGACTTTCATCTTGGTGAGAGAAAGACCCTTTATTGAGACTTTGTGATGGCTTCATTAGTAGCTTCAGCTGGTGCTAGCCCACCACCTCCACCAAATCCAAGAAAGAGAGGACCACCTGCAGAAGTAATTCTGCAAGAAGAGGAAGAACAGGAAGAGGAGGAAGAGGAGGAAGAGCATGAGTTTTTGCCAGAGGAGCCCAGGAGGTACAATCGACAGGAGAATTATATCTGGCAATTCTACAGAATTCCTGAGGGGCAAAAGAAAGTGAATGCTCGTTACGTGTTTTGCCGCATATGCGGTGACAGATTGTCAAGGGGCACCGATAAAAAATATAGTTATGGGAATCATACTATGCATCGGCATATGAGTAGGTGGCACCCAAATAACTATAGTGCTGCCCAGCTACGTGACCAACAACAACATCCCCTCCAAATGGCAAGAAGATCGGTGGTTCCAGAGGTGTCGGGACCAGAGGCGAGGGAGGTGATTGCAAACATCCAAATGTTGTTTGGTCACGTAAAACAAGTGTGCGTGGAATGTGGCGCTTTCATCTGCTACAGAGAAAGTAGCATCACTTTGATTTTGCGAGCAATTCAAAATCATATTAATGTTTGCACAAAACGCACCAAAAAATAAATTCTTTTTTTTTTTTTGCTCCTGTTGAGCCCTTTATAATGGATCGTTTTTGTTTCCCCCCCCCCCAAAAAAACCAAAAAATTTTTAAAAACGTTCAGAAAATACAAAAAAAGTAAAAAAATGTTCAAAAAATACTAAAAAAAATATAAAACAACAAAAACATAAAAAAAAAAGTTCTTTTCAGAACTAACTCCCCATTATAAAAAAATTGGTAGAAAATTTGGAACTCTGCCAACCTGTATTTCTCTTAGTTCGCTCCCGGAGCGCTACCCGGTACGCGTACCGGAAGCTAACCAAAAAAATATTTTTTAAAAAAGAACAGTAACTATAAGGGAAGGAAATACACAGTTATGTTAAAAGAAAGACAGCTCTAGGGAGTAAAATAAGGATACTGTTACCTACAATCCACTGTTGATGATTTCACATATTACATCATTCATGACATGGTCAGTAACATCAACAGCAGTGGATTGTAGGTAACAGTATCGTTAGTTTACTCCCTATAGCTGTCTTTCTTTTAACATAACTGTCTATTTCCTTCCCTTATAGTTACTGTTCTTTTTTAAAAAACATTTTTTTGATCAGTCATAAACAGTGACATTAATAGAAACAGAGAGAGTGAACAAGAGTGAAGAACTATGGTCCTCCTGAGCCACCCTCAGAAAACCAAGGGGGTCAAGATACATCTACCGTGCCCCCTTCTACCTATTCTGAACATTATTTGCCCTCCATCTTGTATCTTGATTCGAACGAAACACAAAATGGTGGACTGCCATAACGCTGCTGGTTTGCGAACCGGGCAACTTCCCAGGAAGCGGTCCCCAAAAAAAAAAAGTTGGGAAAGTAATTCACAGACACTAAGAGTAATAGAGATGGAGTGAGTGAACAAGACTGAGGAACTATGAGAACAGAGGGACTGAGAAAAAGAGTGGAAGGAGTTGAGTAAATAGGTAATAGAGAAAGGAATGAGGAAAGTAGCAAAGGCAGGAAACTGAGGATTAAAGAAGTGAAGCAGTGGATCTAATAGTAGGTGAATGTGATAGAAATGTAACGAAAAGAGTACAACTATTTACCTTGTAATTGCCGTTAAATTAATCACATTTTATTTCTATACTTTCAATCTGTGAAAGAGAGAACCAACATTTGAAAAAAAATTAAAATATGTATTTAAAAATTACAAAAGACAAGGGAAAATATTGAAGGACAAATAGTTTTTCAACAACTTTGACACTGACAGAAGCTTCTGCTTCTCCAGGTCCTCTACACAATGCTAAAGATATACATTTTAAACTAACAGTATCTTGATGCAGATGAAGTGAGGCCTATCTTAAAACATGGTGCATCTTTTGCATTGCTCTTGTTTCAGAAAAGTGTCGCTTCAGTATGCCAATAACATGTCTCCTATCCAGAGATTTGTTTGAGGTGAGGCCTACTCAGAGTTCAAGATGAGATTTACACTTGTTGAAGTGTACAGAGGAGATAATATCTATGAAAGTCTACTAATGAAGTGAGTCATGTCCACTGCACTCTTCAACAAAGTAGAAACCTCCTATGTTTCCCTGGACAGACCTAAACTTGATCTGCACAATGTGATTCGTAATGATAGGAAACTCAAGTGATGTAATTGAAATATGTGCAATTTATTTTGCTCATTTCACAATCACATCACTTGTGTTTCCTTTGCTTAGGTATCTCATTGTGCAGATGTAGTCCAGCATATGAAAGAATACGTAGAAGTGCAGCACTGCATACAATAAATTTAACACTTACAGAAAACTCACCTTCTCCATGCCTCCTACACAGTTCTACATATACATCATAAATGCAAACAGTACAGAATTAATTATACATGTTAAATGGTTTATTTTTGCTGTTCTCAGAATGTATCAAAATTCACTAAAAACAGTGACTTGAAGGTATTCATCATGTAACAGCGGGGAAAAAAAAACACAATCAAAATGATTGTGTTTAAAAAACCCATACAACATCAGAAAATAAAATTCAGAACTCCTTAAAGTTAACTTACTTTCCATGACGTCCAAGGATGTCCTATGAACAGCTTACACTCTTTTGTGCTGTTATTACTTTCAGCCCGCCACTTTCTGAAAGAAAACCTCCATCGTTTTTAAAAACACGTTACATGCAATAAATGACTTCTTGCTCTCTACCACTATTTTCCACAAGGCCAAATCTAGTCAGAGATATTTATAACTCTTGGATTTCTTGTAAGCCAATCCCATCATTTGGCATTTCCGCAACTTTCAGAATTAAAATGTTGAAGATCATTTTCACAATCCTGGAATAGTAATATCTTCCCCTTCTTGGTCAGTCATGTTCTACATTTCCTATGACACTGATACTGCTTAATATGAAGCAGACTTACACTACCTCTATGAGTACTACAATTATTTAATTCTCTACATCACTTTTAATCACAAAGCAATGTAAAACAGTAGACAGCATTGCAGACTTACATTCCCTCTACTCCATGTTTTGATTGGCTGCTTCAATTAGCTTATGAAAAGAAACAATTTTTCTGAACTCATTTAAAGTGCACATACATCTCCATGATGTCCAATCCTTTGATTAGAAGTTATGTCTCTGAACTACACTTATCCTCAAGGCCAAATTGTGTAGGAGCCATTAGAACTTCTTGAAATTCCACAGATCATATCCCGAGATTATTTTCCTAAAATTTTGGTTTTAAAAACACCAGGTAAGAGTTTTTAAGGTCATACGGCAATTTTTTTTTGAAAATTAAAACAGAATCATTGCAGAATGACCAGCCATTTCTACACTTTAAATAAGCTGTGTAATGTCCTGATGATATTGAAGGGCCGTCATGATATATAATTGCTGTAGTTACAAAAGTCCTTCCTGATATTGACAACTGCGAAGCTACAACATTTTTTATTAAAGTTGTCAATTTTGTTCCATCAGGCCTACATCGTTGGAACATTAAAATGACGTACTGGCCATATGTTCGTATAAATAATGTGGACATCATTTCAGATTTACATTGGCTACACTCCATGCTGTGATTAGCAGCTTTTACTAGCTTATTAAAGGAGACTGATTTACTGTCTGGCAAAGTTAAATATATAAATCTTTCTGAGTCTACACTAGTAGTACTTGATACCATACAGTTCTCGCAGTCATGCTGCCATTGATAAGAAAGCCCAAACAGCTGATCTACATCTACACCTTCAGCATGTAATACATCAAGCATATACATTAAAAACTCCTGACAATCTTGCTGAATATTTTGAGAGAATTGTGTTTGCCCTGAACATCTGTCTAACAGGTTTCGAATTTCAGACACACTTTCTATTTTTGTTCTATCTGTGCTACATTTCTCTAACACAGAATTCAACAAACTGCAAAATCTTTGATCAGAATTGACCACAATCTCTTCTTTTACATTTTTTAGAGAAAACAAAACATTCATTACTACATTAGCATAGCAGTTGACACCAGAACTGTTTTCAAACTGAAAACCAACAACATCTTCAACAGAATCCTCTTTGTTTCTGCTTGTAATTTTAGGTTCATTCACTTTTTGTCTTTTTGCTACAACCTCCCCAGTATTGTTCTCATTTCTTCGTTTCCGGCCTACCAGACGTTTCTCAAACAAAGGAAACTGAGGCAAATGTGGCGCATACTCTCTTCTTAACCTATTGTATTCCTTAACACAATCTAGATCTGCACAAATGTTTCTGACATCACACTCAATCAAGTACAATCCCGATAAAGTTCTAACTCGTGACAATGCCACATATGCCATACCCTCCTTGAACACAGAACTGCCAATATTCACCAATGCAGTGTCTACACTTAAACCTTGCGATTTATGAATTGTCACCGCATATGCCAAGCAAACAGGGAACTGCTTACGGCGAACATATAAGTCTTTTACAAGCAAAAATCTAGCAGAACAACGAGCAATTAGCTGTACTTCCTCAATGCCATCAAATTTAATTTTTAAAAATTCAATTCCATCTCTATTTCTGTATTTCACAAAATCAACAACATTACCCATTGATCCATTTACCAGACCTCTTTCAACATGTAAATTCCTTCTTAAAATTATACGGCAGTTCAAGCACACATTCAGAGTCTTTTCAAAACCTGCAGTTTTAGATATAGTCTTCTCTAATGAATCCAATTTTGATTTCAGATTCTCAGACAAAATAATTGTTGATCCCATATGCTCTACTCTATCAATAGCTTCCACTTTGACAATCTCTTGCTTTTCTAAATGCAACATTTTGTTGTTAAATTTGGCACATTCTGCAAGAGTTGGCATCAAACATATTCCAGATTTCTTATCAGTAATTTTCTGAAAAATATTCTCAGGCACAACATCTTGTTCTGGATATAAATTTGACAGTAATCGTGCATGTAAAGCTTCTTTTCCATGCTCGGTCACTTTTCCAATTCTAACATCTTGTAGAATAGTCTTGTAAACTTCATCCTTTGCCTGACGCATATTTTCATGCAGTTCAGCATAATTGAAGTTTAACCATATATTGACGTTGCCAATGCTGCCTAGGCACTTCCTGGTATCTTCATGCGTGAGCATTTTGAACACAGGTTGCCCTTTCACTGGTGTCAGCTGCAGAAGATCTCCGAAAACAATGATGTGTTTGCCACCAAATAACACATCATACTCTGTTTTGAGAACTTCTTGCATCCTCAAATGCACAAAGGCAAGCATGACATTGGAAACCATGCTTACTTCGTCAATGATAAGAAGTTTCATTTCCCTCAAGATTCTTGAAACTTCAAAACAAGCATCTCCAGATAGCTTGTGATATTCTAATTTGTTGTCATGCTCCACTGGCAGCATCAGTAAACGATGTAAAGTAATCCCTTTAATATTATGTGCTGCCAGTCCAGTTGGAGCAGTGACAACACAAGACAGCGATGACTCTGTCCTTTCCTGCAAATAGCATGAAATTGCTTTAATGAGGAAACTTTTTCCAGTTCCCGCTTCTCCACTCACGTACAGTCGGACAGGCTTCAACGACGTACATGAGCACTCTTTCTTATCATGACTTAATCCATGATCAATTTGCATGGTAACTTCGTCATATATTTTCCTCTGCTCAACTTTGAGTTGCCTTTCCAACTCTTCTAAGTTAACCGCATCCTCTTGAGCATGTGCCATGGCTCTTTCCACCTCATTCATAGCAGTGGCAGCTTCATTTTCAATAAGAGGTCCTCCTAGTGGATCCTGACTCAATGAAGCAGAACTCTGACTGTCCTGAGAACTGTCTCTGGCAATCTCGGCTGCAATCGTTGCTTCCTGCTCAATTTCCGCATTCAACATTTCTACATATTTGGGAAAAGCAGGACATTCTATGGTCTCCTTGGCGGCATTGAAAGAGTCTTCATAACAGAGGAAATCTCCAAGCAGTTCCTCTTCTGCACGCCAAGGCTTGAAAAGTTGCAAAAGTGCTAAATAGAAAAACTCCTTTTTTTCAGGAGATTCGCCACTCAATTTTCGATGGTTTATCAAGTGGCATTTTCTTTGCTTCACCAGACATCCCTCACTTCCTATTACAGCATACACTCCTTTCTCAGTATCTTCTTTGATGTTCCTCTTGAACATGTAATTTTGCAGAACCTCATACAGACAAACATTCTCTAGGTGACTGCTTCGATTTGGATAATATGTATCCAACATGTTTGTCTTCAAAATGTCGGTACTGTTTGGCTCCTTTTCCGCCAAATACTCAATTTCCCGCACAGGTTTGAGAACTCGATTACGCGTTGCAGCAAGACCAAGACTCGCCCAAACGATACTCCTGGACTTGGCATAGAGACTTGCTGAAGACAACCGGTCAGAACATTCGTACGCTCCGATTTCTCGATGCGACAACATCTTCAGACTGAAACTGTACAACTTCTTGCTGAGGCTCTTTTCATGGGAAATGTCCTCCCACATATCCTTCAATTCTGTCTTCTCTTTTTTGGTGATGTAAGACGTCACATACCGAGCCACAGCCATACAGTTATCAGCCACAAACTGTATATCCATGTTAGCATTCCACATGCACAAAATCACCGGGTTGTAGTCGTTGATGTACTTGGACTCTTCGTTCCTCTTCAAATTGTAAGTGTTTTTAGGTGATTTCTTCATGACATTGTGTCGCAGCGAAGACATCAAACTGTTTACTCTTCCTTTAGAAATCACCGGTCGTGGAAAGCCGAAACGACATTTAGTGTAGAACTTGTCCTTGTTTCGGAATTTACGACGGCAGTACTTTCCACATCGATGGCTTTGGAAACGCAGAACTTTTTCTCTTAGGCTTTTCTTCTCCTTTGCGTTTGGAACAGCACACGTAGAATACTGTTGGATGAAACTCATCACTGAGTCATCTGGATCCGTTCCAAATTTAGGTGCATCCTTGATCCACAGCAACATATGTATATGAGGAGCACCTCTTGCTTGGTACTCCTTTCTCCAGAAGAAATCCAACACCTCTCCAAGAGGTGGATTCTTCTTATTCATGATGAAAGACATCATAGCTTCAAATCTATGATTGAAGTACCTACATACATTGACTGGATCCAAAGAGCACAGTTCTCCGGGTGTCTTGAATTCGATGTTTTCTACGTTAGCATTTGCCTCTCGTAGAAATTCAAGTAAGTCTTCCCAGCCATACTCGGCACAGCTCAGAGTGAGGAACCATGTGGGAGTACCTAAGTTCCTCAGCATACATTTTAAATCACCATGACGACGGTACCAGTACTCATTAGTACCACGCTGACACGCCATGAGATTAATCAGGTGAGAATCCAAAATACTATCTTGGACATTCACTTTATCCATAAAATCACTTGCCGAGATGTTTTGCATGTGTATACCACTTTTCAAGATGTGGTTCACTGCATATGACAGTCCAGACAGATCGCTTTCAAACAGGAGATGAAACAAATATGGAATGCATTGTCGAAACCTAGCATCTCCTGCATACAATCGCAAAGTCCGGTATTCAGAAGCAGGAATTTGATGAGGTCGCTCATCATATCTTCCTCCCTGACCTGTTGGAAAAAGCTGTGGGAAACACCGAGCTTCCAAACTTTCCTCCCAAACACTAATGGGACTCCCTTTGGCTTGTTTCATTTGAAACAACTCAATAGCATTCCCCATGACTTCCTTTGAATGCAAAGGATGAACACTATAATGTTCATATATTTCCTCACTAGTAGAGGGTTCTACTTTCTCAATTTGACCAGCACACAAATCGCTATCCTCTTCCTCACTTACTTCCTCTTCTTCAACATATACATTCTTATAGTATTTATTATTTTTTTTCAAATACAATGTTGCCTTTTTAACTTTCCTAACATCTACTAAATCTTGCCATATTTTCTTATTCTTTGTCGGAACCCCATTAACTAAGATAACCAGAGGTTCCTCTTCCACTTTTTCTACTCCAATTGTGTTAATGTTTTTCTTCAAATCTAGAGGCAAATAAACAACTCTTCCCTTTAATCCTCTCTGTAAATCTGATGGAGGCAATTTCCCTGTCTTTGGCTCCATTCTTACAATAGCCTGAAAGGGATGGATACTTTGAATCAAAATAGATTCATAAGTATTTAAATCCTTCAATTCAGAAGGAATCTCAACCAATTCCAGATTATTATGAACTGCTCTAGCAGGCATCTGGTTTTGTTTTAATTTGTTACAACAATAAGTACACACACGTTGATCCAATCCCAAATCAAAACAATTTTCTACCATCAAGTATGTTGCAAAATCCTTCCATTCACTATTATTTTCCCTTTCACTTTTTGCATATAAATCCACTAACTTAGTCTGATTCTTATAATAAGTGCGTCGACAACACACACAAGTGAAATTAGGCCTCTCACTTGATTTCATGTCAAACGTCGCAATTTCCCTCTGGAAATTATCTGTACTGGAAACATGTACAGTATCTTCCAAATGACCCTCTATTTCTTGCTCAATTTCAACATTCTCCTCTTTACTTCCAAAGTAACAAAACTCAATTTCTTCACATATATTCCTCACATCTATTTCAGAACCATGCAGAAGAGCAGCACATAATTGTTTCAGCATAATTGCTGGACTCTTAGCATAATACAACAGTCTAACTAACTTCCTCACTTTGTTATGATGCACTGCTAGCATCCTGAAATGATGAAAAACACTCTGGCATACTCTCCTGGAAAGACAAGCCAGTGAATGACCATGCAAACCTGTCACTTCTCTCACTCTGCAAGGATCTAATTCTTGCAACAACCTCATTTTCTGCTTCAAACTTTTCTTGTTAAATGACCGTACAAAATCACAAAGCAAATTGATGGAATCCTGTCGCACACTGCAAATACTACTACACTTCCAGGTGTACACAGGACCCTTAGCACGTCTTCCTAAAACCTCATTACCTAACAACTCTTCTGCCTCTGTTGTCACAAGTTTTTCTTTTTCAACTGGACAACCATCTTTCACTTCATAAGCACGACCACTGATGTCAACTGCATGCACCAAATCATTATCCTGGAAATAACTCTCTTCATTAAAAAATGCCTCACAGCTTGAACTATGTATCCATTCTCCAGAAAAAACTTCACAAAAATTACTACGATTAACTATTCTCTTCCATCTACTATTTCTTTTGAAATCAAAAATTGCCTTGTTTAGCTTCCTAATTCTATTGATTATCAAAATAAATAACTTACGTTTAATTTCAAAAGCCTGATCAATAACTTTCTCAACTTTTTTTTTCTCCTATAAAAAACTAATTTCTGTTGACCTTTCTTAATATTTTTTAACAAATTGCCAATTATCCTGTTACGGAACATTCGTTTACGAATCTCCGTAAACTGTTGTTTCCTTCTACTATCATGCACAGATTTATCTCTTGCTCTAGCAGTAACATTTTCATTTGTCCTTTTCTTTCCATTTGATTTACTTGTGTTGTTATGGATTGAAACATTTTCTGTACTAATATTTTTTTTATTAGAAATATTTTTTATGAAATATTTAGAGCTCTTACCCGGTGCTTTCTTCATCGCTTGAGAAATCTTTTTGTTAGAGGACTGCTGCATTTTTTTTTTCTCCTGCTGTCTTTGACGTTTTGCAGCCTTCATCTCTCTTATTTTTGTAGGCATAGTTGAATCTGAGGAAAAATATAATAAAAATGTTAATAAAAAAATATTATCAAACAGTAAATCAGTAATAGTGATCAAAAACATAACACACTACTTGACATTTTAAATAGAAGATTTTTTAGTCCTTGCAAATTTACAATACAGAAGTAGCAGAAAAGAAATGAGATTTATATTTATGTTACCTATGCTATTTTATATGTGAATCTGATCTAATTTTATGAGCATATTTTAATATTTTATTGAAGACACTACACATAACCTGTTTTTGAAGGTGTCTTTATTTTTAAATTAAACGGTTTACCTTTTTACTTTTTATTGATTATAAATTTTAAAAATAAATGTTTATAATTCCAAAGGCTCAAGCAGGTC
The DNA here is from genome assembly GCF_964261635.1 of Lissotriton helveticus. Lineage (NCBI taxonomy): Eukaryota > Metazoa > Chordata > Amphibia > Caudata > Salamandridae > Lissotriton > Lissotriton helveticus. The sequence goes on from NC_136068.1 coordinate 1,796,741,201, forward strand.
AGCTTCCCATCCTATATCATATAATTCGGACAAATCTGCATCCTCATCACGCTCTTCTTCATCCTCAGGATTTAAATCATCCAATGGATCAACATCCACTGATGTTTCAATTACAAGTTCAATGATGAGGTCAAAATCAACTGATTGCAGATTGTCGCTCATGTTGAGGTTGTCTTTATCTTTAAAGAAAGACAACAACAATGAGATGTTGCAGAGTAAGAGACAAATCTCACAGATTATAATAGTAAAATTATTTAACAAGAGTAACATTTTGCAGCTATTATTTAGCCATGTCCAGCGATGCTGAGCAGGTGAAGCCTATGTCTAATTTTTCACTGAACAGGACTCATCTGTTCTTAACCTTGGATAAGCCTCAACGACTCTGTGTCCCCTGCACATACTCAAATGTTAAAGTGCAGATTTATATTAAATGGCACATCCCCAGGCATGCACCAGTTAATGTGCACCACTGCTTTACCACCCATGGTGTGCCGCATTTACAATCAGATAGGAGAAAGCTGCTTCAAAACCCTGCACCTGCTTGAAGCTGGCATAGGTCTTGACGCAGCATTGTATAGATGGGGCACCCCTGATCCTTGCTGGAGCTGCATCGCACTTACGATACAACTCCAGCAATGCGCCACCTTTACAGCACAGATGCGTCACGCATCTGTGCCTTTTTTGCCCCATGCTGCGCCGCATTGTAAATGCAGCACACCATGGGTGGCGGAACAGTGGCGCAGGATGACTGTCACATCCCTGGGGATGCGCCACTCATCATAAATCTATCCCTAAGCTTCTTATCTTGTTACAGATGAACTGCCATATGTATCATCAAAATATTTTACATATTATAAATAGCAAATTTTAAGGAATAAATAGCGATTCTTTACTATTCCTAATTTGCAATGAGCAAATTGCTAATTGCAAATTACCCATTCATTTCCATAGGCTAGGAGGCTCATAGGAATTAATGTTGCAAGTTGTGATTAGCAATTAGCTCATCACAAAATAGGATTTTTTTCAAGCGTGCAGGGGTATCTCAAGAACAACCTGCTGCACCCCTGAAAAAGAAATTTGGGAGCACATGGCACACCTACATGCCCTAATGGCATGTATGGGCGTCATATGGGACCTTTTTTTTTTAAAAAAAAAAATTCTTTTTGAAAAGAATTCGCAAATTACCACAAACTACAAGTTGGTGGTAGTTTCCAAATCCTTAATATCATTTTTTACATATTTTTTTTTTATACATTGCATTTAAGGAATCACAATTTTTGAATTATTGACATTTTAAGTAATTTCCACATGTGCACTGTTTTCTAAATATAATTTGAAAATCGTTTTTGGGGAAAAGTAATGGTTTGCAAATTTATGACAAGGACATAATGGTGTATGCTTCTCTATAAGGCATTTCAGTATCTCTAATGTCATTTTTCCCATATTACATTATAAGACCTTTCCCCATGAAGCACATTCCTTGTAAATATGCTCCCACCAGTGCATTGCAAATTTAGATTTTGACTGTTTCAGACACATAGCCATGTTGAAAGTGACCCAAAAAAATTGCAAACGTTTAAAAAAAACACATTCATGTGTCTTAATGACATTTTAATTCATTTCCCCATGGACAATGTTTTCTAAGTGGCACAAAAGAGGTATACACCTATCATAAATCTGTCCCTAGAATTATAAATGATTAAATCAGGATGACAATAAGATGTGGCCTATCCAGAGGTTTGTTTAAGGTGAGGCCTACTCAGGATTGCAGATTAAAGTTATGCTTGATGAAGAATACAGAGGAGATAATTTATTGTAAAGGCCTACCAATGAAGTAAGTGATTTCTACTTCATTGCACCAGTCATCATAAATGTATCCATAAGCTTCTTATCTTGTTAGACATCAACCGCCATATGTATCATATAACAATTTTGCATTTCCAAAAAAGCGAATTTTAAGGAATAAATAGCGATTCTTTACCATTCCAAATTTGCGATGAGAAAATTGCTAATTGCAAATTACCCATTCATTTCCATGGGCTAGGAGGCTCATATAAATGAAGGTGCAATTTGCGATTAACAATTTGCTCATCACAAATTAGGAATTTATTCCAAAAGTGCAGGGGTGTCTCAAGAACACCCTGCTGCAACCCTGAGAAAGAAATTTGGGGGCATATGGCGAACATAAATTTTAACAACATTCCTTTACCTCAAAAACGATTTTCAAATCATAACTTCAAAACACTACACATGGGAAAATTACTTAAATTGTCCTTAAGACACATAAAAGCGTATTTTGATTGGCTTTCCTGCATGGTAGGGTCACTTTAAACATGGCTATGTAACATAAACATTCAAAATCAAAATTTTCAATGTACAGGTGGGAGCATATTTACAAGCAATTTGCGCCACAAAGAAAGGTCTGACATTAAAATGGGAAAAATAACATCAGGGACAGTCAATTGCCTTATAAAGAACCATACACCATTATGTCCTTCTCATGAATTTAAAAACAATTCCTTTTTCCCAAAAACGATTTTCAGATCATAATTTCAAAAAACTGCACATGAGAAAATGACTTAAAATGTCATTGAAACACATGAAAGCGTTTTTTTATTGGCTTTCCTGCATGGTTGGTTCACTTTTATCATGGCTATGTAACACAAACATTGATAATTAAAATTTTCATGCACATGTAAGAGCATATTTACAAGCAATTTGCGCCACAGAGAAAGGTCTTACAATAAAATGAGAAAAATAACATCAAGGACAGTCAATTGCCTTATAAATAACCATACACCATTATTTCCTTGTCATGATTTTAAAAACAATTCCTTTTCCACAAAAACGATTTTCAAATCATAATTTCTAAACACTGCACATCAGAAAATGACTTAAAATGTCATTAAAATACATGAAATCATTTTTTGATTGACTTTCCAGCATGGTTGAGTCACTTTTAACATGGCTATATAACAGAAACATTCAAAATCAAAAATTTCCATGCACATGTGAGAGCATATTTACTAGCAAATTGCGCCACATAAATCATAATTTTCTCCTTAAAGCACACTATTCTCTATCTAAAGTAAAGAAATATTTTCTCACCTTAGCAAATACTTTGAGTTTGAAAACAGTCTCAGAAACACACCAATTTGTCTTCAGCAGAGCAAAAGGTATGCACTCCAGAGTCTGCAGCTATCAAAAGCACAGAAATGGTGTAATTCTTCACACATATTTCTCATGTCACCCAATCAAAACTCTTCCCTCACTTTTTTTTCAAAAGAAAACCCTTCCCCCTCTGCCCTTTCTGCCTATTTTCCATAGCAACCACCTCTTGGAGAAACTCTGGTGTTTGCAAATTCACACAACAATGTTGCAATTGAACTCTGAACTCTCAGTGCACCTGCATATCCAGTGCTTTCTTTCATTTAATGATTTTTTATTGACCACTCAAAATACATCTTTCAAAGAACACATCTCTACACCCTAACTTTCTGTTTTCATCAATCAAAATCCACCAATCACTGTTACTACTTCATGAACACAGAAACTCCACAGTTTTTTTCATTTCAAACTCACATTTTTTCAACTGCCATTTCATTGCCACACTTCATCTGACTGCAGGAGAACCTTCTCTCACCATGTTTTCTGTCTGGATTGTTGGTCATAGTTATATTCACTGGGCTCAAAGGTACGTTGAAAGCAGGAATTTACCTAACCTCAATTTACAAGATGTGGAAATTAAGTGGTTTGGCCAGAGAGGATTAAAATGTCACCAATTGATACCATTGGTGAAAACCTTTATGCATTTGCCAAAACCTGACCTGTTAATTGTGCACTGTGGAGGTAATGACTTGGGCACTTTGACTGGTGTAGGTCTGGAAATGCTTTTAAAGGACACCTTTGAGCAATTAATGGCACTTTTTCCTCAGACTGCCTTGGTATATTCAAATATATGCCAAAGACAGAAATGGAGGTGGTCAAACCAATTTTGTCCACAAATTGAGAAGTCGAGGAAGCATGTAAACAAATCTGTTTCAGCTTACATGAGAGACCATGGAATGGGCTCCCTGTACAACAATAACTTGCGTTACTACATGCAAGATATCTACAGAGGAGATGGAGTTCACTTCTCAGATGAGGGCAACAGAGTTTTCACTCTGAATTTAAAAATGTGCATTGGTACCTACTTATAAGTACCTAGATGTACCATAAACCCAAAAGCTCTTCTCAGAGCTACCCTACATCTAATCACTCACAATTATTTTTTTACTCTAACTATTTTCACTAATTTTCAACAAAATACGCTCCCTGGTGCGCTACCCGGTACGCGTACCGGGAGCTAACCTCGCGAAATTTAAAAAAAAAATGTTTCTTTTTCCGCACATATGGGCCTCCTCAGCCACCCTCACAAAACCTAGGGGGTCAAGATAAGTCTACCGTGCCCCCTTCTACCCATTCTGAACATTATTTGCCCTCCATCTTGTATCATAATTCGACCGAAACACAAAATGGTGAACTCCCGTTACGCTTAAGGTTCGCGTACCAGGGAGCTCACCGGTTCGCGTACCGGGTCGCTTCCTGGGAAGCGCACCATCAAAAAAGGTGGGAAAGTAGTTCACAGAAAAGCCACTGGAGACAATTTCACCAAATATAGAATAACTCATACTACATACCAATCCCTACCATTTTCACAAATTTGATTGGAATTCCATTTAGCCATTTAGCCTGTAGTCCTCTCTAAATACCGTGAGGTAAATTACTTCACAAAACACATCTGAAGTGTTGGAATTGACAACCAATTAAAATGTTACTTTCATTTTCTACTTTTTTTACATGATATTTGATTGGTTATGTACCCGAATATATATAAAGGAAGAGAAGGAAACACAGCCATTTTGACTACTACTTCCTGGTGTACATTTCATTTGAATTTTCATTAATAACTTCAACTTCTTTTTAAAGGTAAGTTGTTATTTTTAAAACTGAAGTATATTGTGCACTTTAAGTTAATATGGCAAACTTTTTCTGTTAGTTATATACTATCCCTCTGTAGTACTTATAAATTTAGATACACTTTTTTATATTCCTACTTCCACTCTGATACTATACACTGCCCAAAGATAAATTCTCTGATAAAAACTGCCTATCTAAAATTAATCCCAACAGTGCCCTACCTCTACTAATATATATTTTTTTTATGCAAATTTCAGGAAAAATGGAAAGTGAACAAAACATTTCATTTGAAATTGTCCTTCCAGAGTCCAACACAGAAATCATTGATCCAAATGAGATTGAATTTATGGATGAAACATGGGACCAAGAACTACTGCAATGTGTGCAAGCAGTAGATAACCTCCTTGCAAATGAGGACATTTTACAACCTCAGAGACTACAATCTATATTCCATGATTATGAAATTTCTGACAATGAAATGTTAGAAAGTTTAATAAATTATGAAACACAATAAAAAAAATTAAAAAAAAAAAAAATAATCAACAAAACCAACAATCAATTAACATACAGCATTTGAAAAGTCTATCATTCATTTTTTATTGTGATACGCTCCCCAGTACGCTTCCCGGTTCGCGTACCGGGCGCTAACCACGAAAAAAAACAAAAAAAAATTTTTTTTTTTTTTGCTTAGCGGGGCCCCTTTAAAGCCTCCACATCAAACCTAGGGGGTCAGGGAGTATCTACTATGCCCCCTTAAGGTCATTTGCCCCTTCGCTTTTGACCTCCTCTTGTCTCTCGATCCTACCGAGAGACAAGATGGCGGCCGCTCCGGACTGTTTAGAATGTTGACAGACACCACAGAGCCAATCAACTTCGCTACGCGAAGTTCCGTTACGCGTCAAGTACGCGTACCGGGGCGCTGCCTGGTCCGCGCTTACAGATATATATCTTTTTTTGAACGTTATTTTCTCAAAATCCACTGCAGCACATATATTGAGACCTACAAAAGGCACATCGGGCTACCAGTCCCTACAAATTTGCCAAGTTTCGTGCAAATCCATTCAGCCGTTCGGGCTAAAAGTAAGGCTAACCGCCCTATGGAAAACTCAATGTTAAAAACACGTTTTGGGACCCCCCTTTTTTCTCGGCCCCCCCTGGACCAACTCCCCCCAAATTTCCAGTGGCTGCTCAGAAACAAAATGTTCCATTTTCCAGAAAATTTCAGCCAATTCCGTCCACAAACGCCAAAGTTATTAGACATAGAATTTTCAAAAAACCCATAGAGAAAAAATCCTAACTATATATACCTACTGGCGACCGCCAGTAGGTAATATATATATATATATATGTATATATATATATATTCACTGAAAAAACCATAGGTTATAGACCATATATAGTTAGGAATTAGCATTTATAAAACCTTATTTTACTGACACAAAACCATTGAAATTCGCATATATAGTTAGTTGCACTAACTATATATTTCGCGCACCCGCAATCCACTGCTGATGATGTCACATATTACATCATTCATGACATGGTCAGTGACATGATGTCCCTGACCATGTCATGAATGATGTAATATGTGACATCATCAGCAGTGGATTGCGGGTGCGCGAAATATATAGTTAGTGCAACTAACTATATATGCGAATTTCAATGGTTTTGTGTCAGTAAAATAAGGTTTTATAAATGCTAATTCCTAACTATATATGGTCTATAACCTATGGTTTTTTCAGTGAATTGTCAAGGTTTTGTAAATACTAATTCCTAACTATATATGGTCTATAACCTATGGTTTTTTCAGTGAATTTCAATGTTTTTTTAATAGAAAATATCAAAAGCTGTTAAATGTATTCTTCTTTTAAAGGAAAAATATATTTTATATGTATTTAATATAATTTTTTTATGTATATATACATATATTTTTTTTTTTTAGTTTCGCTACCGGTCCGCGCACCGGGTAGCTTCCCGTTAGCTAATTTTTATGCCGCGACCCGGTCCGCGTAGCGGGAAACGTACCGTTTGCACAACTGCCGCATTCGAGAACAACATCGTGACGCGTCGCGTAAGCACGACGTATCGCGTTGCCGCGTAATGCGTCTTATGATGCGCCGCGTTCGTGCACTCGGAAGTGCTCCGGTGCGCGAACGAGGCGCGAAGCGCAGCTTACCGGAAGTGCTCCGGGCGCGGAGCGGGACGCGTAACGTAAGCGTAACAGGTCATGTGACCTGTAAATAACACTTTTCATTGGTTTAGAACTTTTTTTTCCCAAATGATGAAAACCCCTCCTTCTTTCCTCACTCTGACTTTCATCTTTGTGAGAGGAAGACCTGTTTTTGCTTATTAAAATAATGGCATCTGTAGTAGCTGCAGCTGGTGGACCCCCACCACCACCACAACCACCTAGGAAGGAAGGACCACCTCCACAGTTCCTTCCCAACCCAGAGGCGGAAGAGGAAGAAGAAGAGGAAGAGGAAGTAGAGCGGAGGCAGTTCTTACGTGAAGAGCCCCGGAAATCCCACCACAAAGACAGTTTTATTTGGCAATTTTATTCTTTTCCTCGAGGCCAAAAAAAAGTGAATGCCCGACATGTGACATGCCTCATTTGTAAAGATGTTTTGTCTAGAGGTACAGACAAAAAGTATAGTTACGGTAACTATACTATGCACCGCCATATGCAGAGGTGGCATCCACTTAATTACAGTGTTGCAGAGATGCGTCACCTCCAAGAAAACCTACGAACTCCTGTGGCCAGTACATCGGCAGAAGTAACTCTATTGGGACCAGAGGCGAGGGAGACGGTCCCAAACATCCAACAGAATTTTGTACACATGAAGATAGTGTGCCTTTATTGTGGTGACCTACTTTCATGTGCGAATATGAGTATCAATTTGATAAACAGAGCATTTGAAAACCACAAGTGCTCAAAACGCCCCAAGAAATAAAAAAAATGTTGCACCTGTTGAGCCCTTTCTAATGCCTGTTTTTCGTTGTTCCCCCCCAAAAAAACAAAAAAAACATAAAATTGTTAAAAAAATACAAAAAAAATAAAAAATGTTCAGAAAAATAAAACAAAATATAAAACAACAAAAACATTAAAAAAAAGTTCTTTTCAGAACTACCTCCCATTTTTAAAACATTACTCAAATTTTTAGCACTCTTCACTTCATTTTTCTCATGGGTGCGCTTCCCGGTACGCGCACCGGTGAGCGCCCCGTAGCGCAACAAAAAAAAACAAAAAAAAAACAAGAGAAGGAGAGCATAAGAGAAAGAGAAAGAGAGAGTAATGTTAAGAGACAGACAGCAAGAGAGAGCAACACAGATGTACTGTGTAATACATAGTAAAACAGTGTAAAAGATATAACAAAGTGTAAGAGAGAAAATGTAAAAAATATAAGGCTGTGAAACAAAGAAAGAGAGAAGAAGAATACTAAAGCAGAGGCACATGAAGAATGTGAGTGGCTGTAAAGAGTAAAGTGAAAGAGAAAAAATTATGTACAAATAAAAGGTAATAACGGAACCAGATTTAAAAACACTGGTAAGGGAGAGAGAGAAAAAAGTAGTGTGCATAACTAAAGAGGGATGAAATAAGATGGATAACATCGAATAAAGTTAAAACATGTGGATTGACAGAGAAAAAAACTAAAAGAAGAAAAGAAGAAGTAACAGAAATGGAATAATTGAAGCAGCAAAGAAATGTAAATAACGTAGTGTGCTTGAACTTCAGGGAGAAAGCATAATGAACAAGTAGTGAAACAGTTAAGAGACAGAGACAATTACAGTAAGATAGACGGACTGAGTGAACGGGAATGAAGAACTGTGAGAACAGAGGTACTGAGAAAAGGAGTGGAAGGAGTGCAGTAAGTAAATCACCCACACAACACAACAGCTACCCTACCTCAAAGCACTCTAAAATATTATTTTACTGTTTCTCTTTGTTTTCCCCTTGTTACGCTCCCCGGTGCGCTACCCATAGTAAAAGTAAAGAGGGGTGATAGAGGGAGAAATATTGAATTAGGATAACACATGGTGAGTGACAAAGAGAGAGGACAAAGAGAGTAAAAGGAACAGTACCTGAATGGGCTTGAGTACAACAGCAAAAAAAGATAAGTAATGCAGTGTGTGTGACTTTCAGGGAGTTAGTGGGTGTAGGTCAAAGTGTGGGTGTGTAAGTTGTGTCTGTGAGTGTGGTTGTGTGGAGTGTTTTGGTGTGGGTAGAGATGAGGGTGTGTGAAATATGTGTGAGAAGTGTATGAGTGTGGGGTGTATATGTGTTCAATGTATGTGTGTGTATGGAATTTGTGTGTGTTTTTGAGGAGTGTGTGTGGGAGGTGTTTTTTGTGTGTATAATGTGTAGGTGTGGTGTGTGTGTGGGGTGTATGTTACAGGTGTGTGTATGTGTTGGGAGGGGGATGAGGTATATGTGTAGGAGTAAGGTAAATAATTAAGAAAAAGAGATTGAGTAAATAAGCAAAGGAAGGGAACAGAGGGTAAGTGAAGTAAAGAATAGGGATCAAAAGAAGTTGAATATGAGAGGGTAAATAATGAAAGGGGAGTAAACATGGAGAATAAAAATAAGTGAGAGAAGCAGAGTGAGGTAGATTGAGAGTGAGGTAGATTGAGAAAATGTTAGTGACCTTAAAGCAAAGGGTGATAATAAACTACATTCTTTTAGTCATACTTACCATATAATAAATGTAACTATAATTTGTTTTACTACAGTTGGTATCTGTGAAAGAGAGAAAAAAAATATAAGTTATAATTAGTAAAATATGTATTTTAAATTAAAAGATACAAATGAAGAGCTAAAAACATCATAACACCCTATTTAGAAATAAAGTGAGAGTGAAGAACACAGAAAGAGAAATAAACTAAGGTAGAAGGACGAAAAAAGGGAAAAAGAAATAGAAGGAGAGCAAATTACAATGAGTAAGGCATATAGATTCACTAAGAAAAAGAGAGAGAAGTACAGAGAAATGAACTGAAGGTAAGAAAGATACTAAAACAATGTGAGTTAGCAAAACTAAATCAGGAAACACAAGTAAGTAAAAAGATAATGACTGAGACAGAAAACAGTCTAATTAATGATGCATTTAGAAGAATGAGGAATAGAAGATAACTGAGAGTAAGTGAAGAACAGTCATAGAGTGAAAGGATGAAGGGAGACAGAATAATATACAACAATTGAAGGAAATGGACTGAGGAAGTTATAAGGTAGACACACTAAGAGAAAAACAGAGTGAGGTGGAGTACAATGAGTGAGAAAAGAAAAAAGTAAATGAGCAAAAAAAAGGAAAGAGAGGAGAACACGACTAAAACAGTGCTACTGAGAAAAAAAATATTTGGTGAAGATAGTAAAGAGAACGACATTGAAATAAAGGAAATGAGGGATAGTAATGGAACCCGAGTAAAAGAAATGGTATGAAGAACGATGAGAGAGGAGCAGTGAAGTTGTTGTAAAAGAAATGATAGAAGGTAGATAAACACAAGTGAAAATAACACAAGTAGAGTGAGGCACTGAGCACAGAGAAGTAGTGAACGAAAAATAGAGAGAAGAGGTCAAAAGTAAGAAGCAAACAAAGATAAGCGAGGGAGAGTGGATGTCAGAGAATGGGAATACAATTTAATTTACACAATCCAAAGCATAGAATAATTTCTACAACATGTTACATAGTTTATTTTTGCTGTTCTCAGAATATATTTAATTTCACTTAAAGCAGTGAGTTCAAATTACTCATCATATGACAGCGGGAAAAAAAAAACACAATCTAAAAGATTGTGTTTTAAAAAAAACCTTACATACTGACAAACGACAAATGTACGCTAATCTTTGATTGACTTACTTTTCCTTGAGGCCAAATAGTATATCATGGAGGTCCTTTTCTCGTTACATAGTATTTTGCTGTTCACTTAGAAATCCATTTCATCGACTTTCTACAAGAAAAGCTCCAAGAACATCTGAAATATTTTCAAAATTTTAATATACTCCTTTTTTTCAGTCATGACTCTTTACTCATTCTTGCACCTTTCCATTTGGCCAAATAGTGTCACATGTATGAGTATATATGAGTACTCCTCCCGTCTTCATAGGCCAATTACCTTTACCTAAATTTTGGCTGTAAAAACACTAGGTATGAATTTATAAAGCCAAAAGGCAAACGTTGTTTGAAAGTCAAATTATTGTCGTTACATTGGGTCCAACCTTCAGAAGTTTTTAAATAGCATGTGTAATGCCCTGATGTTGTAGAAGGACCGTCATGAAAAATAATTGCTACAGTTGCAAAGGTTCTTCCTGATATCGATAACTGAGAAGCCACGAAATTTTTAATAGAAGTTGTCAATTTAGTTCCATCAGGTCTACATCGTTGGAACATTAAAATAACATAGTGACCATAATTTTGTAGAAATAATGTGGACAACATTGCAGACTTACATTGGGTACACACCATATTGTGATCCGCTGCTTTAACTAGATTATTGAAAGACACTGATTTGCAGTCTGGTAAAGTTAAATATATAAATCTTTCAGAGTCTATTCTAGTAGTACTTGATGAAGCACAGTTATCACAGTCATATTGCCATTGATAAGAAAGGCCAAATAGATTTTTTATATCTACTCCTTCATCTTGTAATACATCAAACATATACATTAAAAATTCCTGACAATCCTGCTGAATATTCTGTGAAAATTGATTTTGACCTGAACATATATCTAGAAGATTTCTAATTTCTGAAACACTTTCTATTTTAGCTCTATCACTACTACATTTCTCTAACACAAAATTCGATAAACAGCACAATGTTTGTTCCCGATTTTCAACAATGTGTCTTTGTAAATTTTGAAGAAAAAAACCAACATTAACTACTACATTAGCATAGCAGTTGACAGCAGAACTGTTTTCAAACTGAAATAAAACAACATCTTCAACAGAATCCTTTTTGTTTCTCTTTACAATTACACTTTTATCTACTTTATGCCTTTTTGCTGATACCTCACTGCAATTACTCTCATTTCTTCTTTTTCGGCCTACGGCACGTTTTTCAATCAAAGGATATTGAGGCAAATGTGGAGCATACTCTCTTCTTAACCTATTATATTCTTTTACACAATCTAAATCTGCACAAATCTTTGTTTCATCACACTCAATCAAGTAAAATCCTGCTAAAGTTCTGACTCGTGATAATGCCACATATGCCATACCCTCTTTAAACACAGAACTTCCAATGTTCACCAAAGCGCTATCTACACTTAAACCTTGAGACTTATGAATTGTCACCGCATATGCCAAACAAATAGGAAACTGTTTTCGGCGAACATATAAGTCTTTCACGAGCACAAATCTAGCTGAACAACGACAAATTTGTTCTATTTCATCAATGTCATCAAATTTAATTTTTAAAATTTCAATTCCATCTCTATTTTTGTAATTCAGAAAACCAACAACATAACCCATTGCTCCATTTACTAGACCTCCTTCAACATTTAAATTCCTTCTTAAAATGACACGACAATTCAAACACACATTCAGAGTCTTTTCAAAAGCAGCAGTTTTAGATATAGTCTTCTCTAATGAATCCAATTTTGATTTCAAATTTTCAGACAAAATAATTGTTGCTCCCATATGCTCTATTTTATCAATAGCTTCCAGTTTCACTATCTCTTCATTTTCTAACTGTAACATTTTGTTGTTGAACATGGAACATTCTTTCAGAGTTGGCAACAAACATATGCCAGATTTCTTCTCGTTAATTTTCTTAAATATGTTCTCTGGAAGAATGTTTTCATTTGGGTACAAATTTGAAATTAATCGTGCATGTAAAGCTTCTTTCCCTTGCTGACTTACTTTTCCGATCCTTACATCTTGTAGAATATTTTTATAATCTTCATCATTTGCCTGCCGCATATTTTGAAGCAGTTCTGCATATTTAAAGTTTAACCATATATTAACGTTTCCAATGCTCCCTAAGCACTTCCTGGTATCTTCATGTGTGAGCATTTTGAACACAGGTTGTCCTTTCACTGGAGTCAACTGCAGAAGATCTCCAAAAACAATAATATGTTTTCCACCAAATAAGACATCATAGTCTGTTCTAAGAATTTCTTGCATTCTCAAATGCACAAAAGCAAGCATGATATTTGACACCATGCTTACTTCATCAATGATAAGAAGTTTCATTTTCTTCAGGACTCTCGAAACTTCGGAACACGCATCTCCTGATAGCTTGTGATACTCCAATTTGTTATCATGCTCCACTGGCAGCATCAGTAAACGATGTAAAGTAATCCCTTTAATGTTATGTGCTGCCAGCCCAGTTGGAGCAGTAACAACACAAGACAGCGGTGATCCAGTCCTTTTCTGCAGATAAGTTGCAATGGCTTTAATCAGAAAACTTTTTCCAGTTCCCGCTTCTCCACTCACGTACAGTTGGACAGGCTTAAATGATGTACATGAGCATTCTTTTTTCTCATGACTGAATCCATGTTCAATCTGTTCTGTGACTTCGTCATATATCTGTTTCTGCTCAAGGTTTAGTTGTTTCACCAAATCTTCTAAGTTAACTTCATCATCTTGACCTTGTTCCATAGCTCTTTCCACCTCATCCATGGCAGTAGCAGCTTCATTTTGGATATTTGGTCCTCCTAGTGGATCCTGACTCAATGAAGCAGAACTCTGACTGCCTTGAGAACTGTCTCTCGCAATCTCTGCAGCAATTGTGGCTTCTTGCTCTATTTCTTCATTCAACATTTGCAGATAATTTGGAAAAACAGGACATTCTATGGTATCCTTCGTTGCATTAAAGGAGTCTTCATAACAGAGAAAATCTCCAAGAATTTCCTCTTCTTCACGCCATGGTTTAAACAGTTGCAAAAGAGCCAAATATTAAAATTCTCTTTTATCTGGATTATCACAACTCAATTTGCGATGATTAATCAAATGACCTTTTTTCTGTTTCACTAGACATCCTTCACATCCAATGACTCCATATATTCCATTATTGATATCTTCTCTGATGTTCCTCTTATAAATATATCTCTGCAGAACTTCATAGAGACAAGCGTTCTCAAGGTGATGACTTCTATTTGGATAGTATGTATCCAACATGTTTGTCTTCAAAATATCTGTACTTTCTGGTTCTTTCTCCGCCAAATACTCTATCTCTTGTACAGATTTCAAAACTCAATTTCGTGTTGCAGCAAGACCTAGACTCACCCAAATGATGGTTCTAGATTTGGCATAGAGACTTGCTGACGACAATCGATCAGAACATTCATACGCTCCAATTTCTCGATGCGACAACATCTTCAAACTGTAACTGTATAATTTCTTGCTTAGACTCTTTTCATGTGAAATGTCCTCCCACATTTCCTTTAGTTCTGTCTTTTCTTTTTTTGTGATGTAAGACGTCACATATCGAGCCACAGCAATAGAGTTGTCAGCAACGAATTGAATATCCATGTTAGCATTCCACATGGACAAAATCACTGGGTGGTAGTCATTGATGTACTTAGACTCTTCGTCTCTTTTTAAATTGTATGTATTTTTTGGTGATTTCCTCGTCACAGTATGTCGCAGAGAAGACATCAAATTATTTACTCTTCCTTTAGAAATCACTGGTCGTGGAAAGCTGAAACGACATTTTGTGTAGAACTTGTCCTTGTTTCTGAATTTTCGACGACAGTACTTTCCACAACGATGGGATTGAAAGCGTAAAACTTGTTGCCTTAAACTGTTTTCTTCTGTAGTTTTCGGAACAGCACATGTTGAATACTCTTCAATGAAACTCATCACTGTGTGATCCGAATCTGTTCCAAATTTGGGTGCATCTTTAATCCACAACAACATATGTATGTGAGGAGCACCTCTCACTTGATACTCCTTTCTCCAAAAGAAATCCAAAACCTCTCCAAGGGGAGGATTTTTTTTGTTGGTAATAAAAGACATCATAGCTTCAAATCTATGATTAAAATATCTGCATACATTCACTGGATCCAAAGAGCACAGTTCTCCAGGTGTTTTGAATTCTATATTTTGTATATTAGCATTGGCCTCTCGTAGAAATTGAAGTAAGTCCTCCCATGCGTACTCGGCACAGCTAAGAGTGAGGAACCATGTAGGAGTTCCTAAGTTTCTTAGCATACATTTCAATTCCCCATGGCGACGGTACCAATACTCATTTGTACCACGCTGACATGCCATGAGATTGATTAGATGAGATTCTAAAATATTATCTTGAAGATTCACTTTCTCCATAAAGTCCCTCGCCGAAACATTTTGTAGATGTGCTCCACTTTTCAGAATATGGTTTACTGCATAAGAATGCCCAGACAAGTCACTTTCATACAGAAGATGAAACAAATAGGGAATGCATTGACGAAACCTTGCATCTTCAGCATATAATCTTACAGTTCGATATTCAGATCCAGGAATTTGAAGTGGTCGATCGTCATATCGTCCACCTCGACCTGTTGGAAATAGCTGTGGAAAACAACGAGCTTCCAAACTTTCTTCCCATACACTAATGGGACTTCCTTTTGCTGTTTTCATTTGAAACAAGTCAATTGTATTCCCCATTACTTCTTTGGAATGTAAAGGATGAACAGTATATTGTTCATATATTTCTTCACTTCTAGACACATTAACTTTTTCAATTTGGCCGCCTGAACAATCACTGTCTTCATCTGTAGCTGTTTCTTCTGCTGCAACACATACATCTTTGTATTACTCATTGTTTTTGACTAAATACAACGTTGCCTTTTTGAATTTCCTAACATCCACTAAATCTTGCCATATTGTTTTACTCTTTGTTGGAACCCCATTAACTAGAATAACTAAAGGTTCCTCTTCTACTTTTTCTATACCAATTGTATCAATTTTTTTTTCAAATCTAGGGGCAAATAAACAACTCTTCCCTTTAATCCTCCATGCAAATCTGTAGGAGGCAATTTCCCTATCTTAGGCTCCATGCGAACAATTGCCTGAAAAGGATGGACACATTGAATCAAAATAGACTCATATGTATTTAAATCTATCAATTCACGGGGAATGTCTATTAACTCCAGATTATTATGAACAGCTCTAGCAGGCATTCTGTTTTGATTTAATTTGTCATAACAATATTTACAAATACGCTGATCAGAACTCAAATCAAAAGAATTCTCCACCCACAAATAAGTTGCTAAATCTTTCCACTCATAATTATCCATCTTTTCACTTTTTGCATATAAATCAACTAACCTAGTCTGAATCTTATAATGAGTCCGTCGACAACACACACAAGTAAAATTCGGCCTTTCACTTGATTTCACCTTAAACCTGGTAATTTCCTTCTCAAACTTTTCTGTATTTAAAATCTGTACATTGTCTTCCACATTACCTTGAATTGCTGTCTCAATTTCTACACTGTCCTCTTGCTTACGAAAATAACAAATCTCAATTTCTTCACAAATCTTCTTCACATCTAATTCTGTTCCATGCAAAAGAGCACTGTTTAATTGTTTAAGCTTATGTGCTGGACGTTTTGCATAATACAACATTCTCACTAATTTCCTCATTTTGGTATGATGCACTGCTAACATCCTAAAATGATGAAAAACACTCTGACAGACTTTTCTAGAAAGACAAGCCAGTGAATGGCCTTGCAAACCTGTGATTCCTCTCACTCTGCAAGGATCTAAGTCTTGCAACAACTTCATTTTCTGCTTTAGACTTTTCTTACTATATGTACGTAAGAAATTACAAAACAAATCAATTGATTCCTGTTGCACACTACAAATACTACTACACTTCCAAGTGTACACTGGACCCTTAGTACGTCTCCCTAAAACTCCATCAGATAACACCTCTTCTGGTTCTCTAGGCACAAGTTTCTCTTTTTCAATCGGACAACCGTCTTTCACTTCATACGCTTGACCACTGGTGTCAACTGCATGCATTAAATCATTCTCCTGGAAGTAACTCTCCTCATTAAAAAATGGCTCACAACTTGAACTGTGCATCCATTCTCCAGAAAAAACTTTACAAAAATTAGTCCGATTAATTACTCTTTTCCATCTACTGTTTGATTTGAAAATATCAATTGTCTTGTTAATTGTCCTAATTCTATTGATTATTAAAATAAATATTTTTTTCTTAACTTCAAAAGCCTGATCAACAATCTTCTCTACACTTTTCTTTTTCTTATAAAAAGCAGCTCTCTGTTTACCTTTCCTAATGTTTTTTAACAAATTTAAAACCACCCTATTACGAAACATTCGTCTACGAATGTCTCTAAACTGATTCTGCCTTCTATTCCTATACATATTATTCTCTCCTGCTCCAGTTTTAGGATTCTTTGAATTTCTCTCCTTCCTTTTCAATTTTACTCTCTCATTTTCTTTTTGTACATGGTGTCCATTATTTTTTCTGGATGTACATATGTTGCGTAAAAAAGACTTAGTTGTCTTACCAGGAGATTTGTTCCTGTTTTTTGAAGTATCTGTTGTGGAAGAATGCTGTAATTCCGTTGCTATTTTTGATTTTTCCCGGTTGCGTTCTTTCTTTGTCCTTTCCTTTGTGGGCATCTTTGCTTTTTCTTCAAATAATGATTTCAATCTGTGTTAAAGAAAAACAGTACCACATTATAGACCACTATTACCAAACAACAAAGCAATGACAAAAAGCAAACGATCAATACAGGGTTTCAGATCAGGTGAGGATTCTCCAGTGGTGCACAAAAGGTGAGGAGTGTATTGAAAAATATAGTGGAAGACAGCTCTGTCCACAACTACAAAGAAGATCAGACCTATGTCTAACTCCACTGCACTCTTATACACAGGCTTCACCACCTATGCTTCCTAAGAAAATATTGAGTTATATAGTTATATAAAATTGTATTTTATAAAATTGTGAAGCTCCATGAGAAAGCATTTGCCTCAGTCTTATTCCTGTTGTGAGGCAGGTGCAAGATTTTGCCTCAGTCTTATCCCTGCTGTGAGGCAGATGATTGTAAATAGGATCTGTGCTGTGTTTCCTAAATGTGATGTCAAAAACGATTTTGGAGAAAATGATTGGTTTTTACATTTTTGATTATAATGTGGCGCAGAGGTTTAAAAAGTGACGCATCTACCTACATGCATCAATTTTTAAATATGCAGCAAAAAGGTACTTGTTTGGGTTTTCCTGGGGAGCGTAGTTGGTGAAGCTTGTGTCTTCGAGTGCAGTGGACTAGGCTTCATGAAGCATATACCTGTCTGCATTCTTAGACGCAGGTGTCAATTTGACTCTTTACAGTGATGTTAGCTGTGTTTTAAATCAGTGTAGGAATCATATTGAGTTTGTTTGCATAGAGGAATTGTATTTTGTAAAATTGTGAAGCTCCATGTGAAAGCGTTTGCCTCAGTCTTATTCCTGTTGTGAGGCAGGTGCAAGATTTCGCCTCAGTCTTATCCCTGTTGTGAGGCAGATGATTGTAAATATGATCTGTGCTGTGTTTCCTAAATTTGATATCAAAAACGATTTTGGGGAAAATAAATGTATTTTACATTTTTGAGTATAATGTGGCACAAACGTTTAAAAAATGACGCATACATGCGTCACTTTTTAAATATGTTGAAAAAAGGTACATGTTTGGGTTTTCCTGGTGAGCCTAGGTGGTGAGGATTGTATCTAAGTGTGCAGTGGACTAGGCTTCATGAAGCAAATCCCTGTCAGCATTCTTAGAGACAGGTGTCAATTTGACTCTTTACAATGATGTTACCTGTGTTATAAATCAGTGTAGGAAGCATATTGAGTTTGTTTACATAGAGTAATTGTATTTTGTAAAATTGTGAAGCTCCATGAGAAAGCGTTTGCCTCACTCTTATTCCTGTTGTGAGACAAGTGCAAGATTTTGCCTCAAAACACCTGTGTCTAAGAATGCAGCAGAGATAGGCTTCATAAAGCCTAATCCACTGCACTCTTAGACACAAGCCTCAACACCTATGCTCCCCAGGAAAGCCCAAACAAGTACCTTTTTTTGCCCCATATTTAAAAAATGACACATGTAGGTAGATGCGTCACTTTTTAAACCTCTGTGCCACATTATATTCAAAAATGTAAAAACCATTTATTTTCCCCAAAATCGTTTTTGACATTACATTTAGGAAACACAGCAAAGATCCTATTTACAATCATCTGCCTCACAGCAGGGATAAGACTGAGGCAAAATCCTGCACCTGCCTCACAACAGGAATAAGAGTGAGGCAAACAATTTCTCATGGAGCTTCACAATTTTACAAAATACTATTCCTCTATGCAAACAAACTCAATAAGCTTCCTACACTGTTTTAAAACACAGCTAACATCATTGTAAAGAGTCAAATTGACACCTGTGTCTAAGAATGTAGACAGGGATATGCTTCATGAAGCCTAGTCCACTGCACACTAGACACAATCCTCACCACCTATGCTCCCCAGGAAAGCCCAAACATGTACCTTTTTTCCCCATATTTAAAAAGTGACGCATGTATGCGTCATTTTTTAAACCTTTGCGCCACATTACACTCAAAAATGTAAAATCCATTTATTTTCCCCAAAATCGTTTTTGACATCACATTTAGGAAACACAGCACAAATCATATTTACAACCATCTGCCTCACAGCAGGGATAAGACTGAGGCAAAATCTTGCACATGAAGCTTCACAATTTTACAAAATACAATTCCTCTATGCAAACAAACTCAATATGCTTCCTACACTGAGTTAACACAGCTAACATCATTCTAAAGAGTCAAATGTATTTCTATTAAACATGCACACATTCTTTATTCCTTTTAAAAAATGTAAAAACTATTTTTATGCTTCATGAAGCCTAGTCCACTGCATTTCTAGACACAAGCCTCACTACCTACGCTCCCCAGGAAAGCCCAAACATGTACCTTTTTGCACCATATTTAAAAAGTGAGACATGTAATTAGATGCGTCACGTCTTAAACCTCTGCACCACAATATACTCAAATATGTAAAAAAAAATCATTTCCCCAAAATCGTTTTTGACATCACATTTAGGAAACACAGCACAGATCCTATGAACAACCATCTGCCTCACAGCAGGGATAAGACTAAGGCAAAAGCTTTCACATGAAGCTTCACAATTTTACAAATTACAATTCCTCTATGCAAACAAACTCTATATGCTTCCTACACTGAGTTAACACATGTAACATCATTGTAAAGAGTCAAATTCACACCTGTGTCTAACAGTGCAGTCAGGGATAGGCTTCATGAAGTCTAGTCCACTGCACCCTTAGACACAAGCCTCACCACCTACGCTCCCCAGGAAAGCCCAAACATGTACTTTTTTGCACCATATTTAAAAAGAGACACATGTAATTAGATGCGTCACGTTTTAAACCTCTGCGTCACAATATACTGAAATATGTAAAAAACATTCATTTCGTCAAAATCGATTTTGAAATCACATTTAGGAAACACAGCACAGATCCTATGTACAACCATCTGCCTCACAGCAGGGATAAGACTAAGGCAAAAGCTTTCACATGAAACTTCACAATTTTACAAAATACAATTCCTCTATGCAAACAAACTCAATATGCTTCCTACACTGAGTTAACACAGGTAACATTATTGTAAAGAGTCAAATTCACACCTGTGTCTAACAGTGCAGTCAAGGATAGGCTTCATGAAGCCTAGTTCACTGCACTCTTAGACACAAGCAACACCACCTACGCTCCCCAAGAAAGCCCAAACATGTACCTTTTTGCACCATATTTAAAAAGAGACACATGTAATTAGATGCGTCACTTTTTAAACCTCTGTGCCACAATATACTCAAATATGTAAAAAACATTCATTTCCCCAAAATCGTTTTTAACATCACATTTAGGAAACACAGCACAGATCCTATGTACAACCATCTGCCTCACAGCAATGATAAGACTAAGGCAAAAGCTTTCAGATGAAGCTTCACAATTTTACAAATTACAATTCCTCTATGCAAACAAACTCAATATGTTTCCTACACTGAGTTAACACAGGTAACATCATTGTAAAGAGTCAAATGTATTTCTATTAAACATGCACACATTTTGTATTCCTTTTAAAAAATGTAAAAACAATTTTTCACCCCAAAATCTTTTTTTACATCACATTTACAAAACACAGCACAAGTCCTACGTAGAAGCATTCCATGTCACGACTAAAAATTCACAATTTTACAAAATACAATTACTCTATGCAGTAAAAACTTTTCACCAAGCATTATCAAAAAGCATGACACAAAGCAACATGTAAAGACCACAATTTTCTTCCAAATCTTCTCCATAGAGTATACAAGTCTCTATGTATATTAAATGAATCATAACTCACCTTTACAAATGCTTTAGGACATTCACAACAGTGTCAGATACACACACCAATATTTCTTTAGCAGAGCAAAAGCTATGTTCTCCAACCACTGCAAACTATAAAGGCACAGAACACCTCTAATTCTACACAGATATCCCTTTTTGTTAACCAATTAAAACTCTCCCCTCTCTATATTCAAACCAACACACTTCCCCCCATCAGCCCTTTCTACCTGTTACCATAGCAACTCCCTCCTCACTGAGCTGCCAGGGTTAAAAGTTTATTCTACAATGTTGCAAATCACCTCTGCAAGGATGTTTGACCTGCAAATACACCAGCTTATCTGGTGTAAGGTTTCTTTAAATAACTTTTTTTTAACCATTCAAATTACTTCTTACACAGAACACAACCATGCACCCTAACTTTCAGTTTTCACCTATCTCATTCTACCAATCATTGCTTGTGACTCAAGAGCACTGAAACTCCACAGGTTTTTGTTTTGCAAACTCCTATTATTCCAACTGCCATTTCTTTTCCACACTTCATCTAACTGCACCAGAATCTCCTCTGACCATGTATTCTGTCTGGATTATTGGACATAGTTATATCCACTGGGCTCAAAGGTATGCTAGTACCAGAAATTTACACAACCTTGATTTATCAAAAGTGAACATAAAATGGATTGGCCACAGAGGATTAAAATGTCACCAATTGATTCCATTGGTGAAAACCTTTTTGCATTTGCCACACCCTGACCTGTTAATTCTGCACTGTGGAGGAAATGACTTGGGCACTTTGACTGGTGTAGGTCTGGAAATGCTTTTAAAGGACACCTTTGATCAATTGATGGCACTTTTTCCACAAACTGCCTTGGTATATTCCAATATATGCCAAAGGCAGAAATGGAAGTGGTCCAACCAATTTTGTCCACAATTTGAAAAAGCACGGAAACATGTGAATAAATCTGTTTCTGCTTACATGAGAGACTATGGAATGGGTTCAATATACAACAACAACTTGCGTTACAACATGCAAGATATTTACAGAGAAGATGGTGTGCACTTCTCAGATGAAGGGAATAGAATATTCCTCCTGAATTTAAGACTGTGCATTGGTACCTACTTGTAGGTACCTAAATCAGCCACAGAACCCAAAAGCCCTTTTCAGGGCTACCCTATATCTGATCACTCCAAATGATTATCTTTTTCTAACTTTTTTCACTATTTTTTTCCAAATTACGCTCCCCGGTACGCTTCCCGGTGCGCGTACCGGGCACTCCCCCCGCGAAAATTTTAAAATATATATATTTTTTTGTCCTACATGGGCCTCCTAAGACCCCCTCAGAAAACCTAGAGGGTCAGGGAGTGCCAACCGTGCCCCCTTATACCCATTCCCAACGTTGTTTGTCCGCCATTTTCTGACTCAAATCTACCGAAACACAAAATGGAGGACTCCCGTAGCGCTGCCGGTATGCGTACCGGGGCGCGTACCGGGAAGCGCTCCAAAAAAAATATTAAAAGATAATTTACATAAAAACCACTGGAGACATTTTCACCAAATATAGAATAGGCAATACTACATACCAGTCCCTACCATTTTCCCAAATTTGGTGGAATTCCATTCAGCCATTTGGCCTGTAGCCCTGTCTAAATATCCTGAAGTAAATTACATAACAAAAACACATCTGAAGTGTTAGAATTGACAACCAATTAAAATGTTACTTTCATTTTCTATATTTTTTTTCCTGACATTTGATTGGTTATGTACATGAATATAAATGAAAAATGAGAGGGAAACACGGCCATTTTGACTACAACTACCTGAGGTACATCTTGAAAGGATTTTCGCATTTTTTCTTCTCCACCTCTCTCTAAAGTAAGTTGATAATTTGTAAGGGGCACTTTAAGTTAATTTGTAAAAAGGTTTTCTAATAATTATTTACTGTCCCTCTGCTATAGTTATAGATAGATATAGGCTCCTCTGTTATATTTATAAATTGACTTAGGCTTCTCTGCTATAATTATAAATTTACTTACGCTTCTTCACAGGCACTTTTTAATATTTCTACTTCCTGCCTGTTACCATACATTGCCCAAAGTTAACTTCACTACCTGTCTGAACTTAAACCCAATAGTGCCATATTTCTACTGATTTTTCTTTAATGTAAATTTCAGCACAAAAATGGAAGGAGAACAGAACATTTCCTTTGAAATTGTCCTAGAGATGAACAATGAGGAAATCATTGAACCCATTGACTTGGAATTCATGGATGAATCACGGGACCATGAACTTCTACAAAGTGTAGAATCTGTGGATTTGTTAATTCAATATGAGGACGTTTCTGACAGTCAAATGTTGGAAGTTATGTTCACTCAACAAGAGAACATTTCGGACAGTCAAATGTTAGATGTTCTATTAAATTTTGAAAAAGAATCAGAAAAATAAATTTATATTTAATAATCAAAAATTGTTCGAGACATTATTAATTATTATATGTAATTCATAAACTAGTACCAAATTGATTATAATATAAAGTCAGACTTATAGTATACTGTGCAACGTATTTGTGTTACATAGTAATTTTGCTCATAGTTACTTCTTTTCTCCCACTATATTATCTCCAATGTGTATTTGACATCTCTTTTTCATCTCCTGCCTCCATGTTGTTTCTGCTTCCCTGACAGACTATGGTATAGATTCCATATACATACCACAATAACTTCTATAACAACATGCAAATTATCTACAGAGGAAACGGTGTACATTGAATTTAAGACTCTGCATTGGTACCTACATGTTGGTACTTAAATCACCCATACAACAAAACAACTCTATTCAGAGATACCCTACCTCTAAGCACTTTAAATTATTATTTTAGTGTTTCACTGAGTTTTCCCCATGTGTGGGGGTGGGGGAGGTGTGTGTGGGGGACGTGCGGGGGGTGTCTGTGAGGTGTGTATGTGTGTGTCTGTGTGTCTAGGGGGGATGAGGTGTATAGGTGTGTGGGATATATGGATGTGGGTAGGGATATTGGTATGTAAGGTGTATGTGTGGGTGTGGGTGTGTGGGGTGTTTGAGTGTAGGTGGGAGTGTGGGTGTGTGAGGTGTGTGTGGGGTGTGTGTGGGTGTGGGAGGTATGTGTTTAGGATGTTTATGTATGTATGAGATGTAAGGATGTGTCTGTGAGTTGTCTCTGTGTGTGTTGGGGGAGATGTGTGTGTGGGATGTGTGTGGTGTGTCTGTGAGATATTTGTGTGTATGTGCATGTGTGTGTGTGTGTGGTGGAAGGGGGGTGAGGTGTGTGTTTGAGTGTGGGTGTGTGGGATGTGGGTGTAGCTGTGGATGTGTAAGGTGTCGATGTGGGGGTGTGGGGTGTTTGACTGTGGGTGGAAGTGTGCATGTGTGAAGTGTGTGTGGGGAGTGTGTGGGTGTGTGAGTGTGGGGTTGTGTGCATGTGGGTGTGTGTGGGACACACTTGTAGGTACCTAAAACAGCCACAGAACCCAAAAGCTCTTTTCAGAGCTACCCTACATGTGATCACTCAAAATGATTATTTTACACTATTATTTTCACTATTTTTCACCTAAGTACGCTCCCTCGTACGCTCCCCCGCGAAAATCGAAAAAAAAAAAAAATGTTGTCCCACGGGACCCTTTTATGGCCCCCACATCAAACCTAGGGGGTCAGGGGGGGTGTACCCTGCCCCCTTTTGCTCATTTCCCCCTTTGATTTTTGCCACCTCTTGTATCTCAATCCTACCGAGACACAAGATGGCGGCCGCTGCTGACTGTTTCGAAGGTTTACAGACACCCGAGAACCAATCAGCTTGCCATGCGCAAGTCGCGTGGCGCGCCCGGAGCGCTCCCCGGTACGCGTACCGGGGCGCGCTTACAGATATATAATTTTTTTTAAACCTAAATTACTCAAAATCCACTGGAGCACATATCTTGAGACATAGCAAAGGCACATCGGGCTACCAGTCCCTACAATTTTGCCAAGTTTGGTGAAAATCCATTCAGCCGTTCGAGCTAAAACTGCGACAGACCGCCCTAGGGAAATTAACATGGGGAAAACACGTTTTGGGACCCCCCTTTTATCTCAGCCCCCGCTTGACGAATCCTCCCCAAACTTTCAGGGAAGGAGCGGAGAGCCGCGAGGCAAAGTTGCTGAAAATTCAGCCTGATTGCTCAACCGGCGCCACAATTATTCCAAATAGAATGTTGCGATTTCCCTATGGAAATCGATCCTAACTATACATACCTACTGGCGGGGTTAGTGAGTATGTGTTTTTATAATTGAATGTTTAAGAGAGTAAATATGTTTCCGTTTCTGTAGAAGTATGTGTAGTGGTGTGTATATAGCAGTATAATCAAGTAAATGTTTTTTTGATAGTTTATTTGCATGTGTGAATTTGTGTGTGAGTAACTAAATGGATGAGTATTAGTGTGTAACAGGATGTATAGGTGTATGAGTACATATGATGAGTAAGTACATGCATGAGTGACTGTATAGAACTGTTGGTGAATTAGTGGATGTGTATGTAGATGTTGGAATTACCTAATAAGTTGTTGTAATTGGTATTGGTTTCTCCTTTTTTAAGAAAATGTTAGTTTCTATTTTTGAATGTGTGTGTCAAAGGTTATTTTATGCTGATAGGAGGTCTGCCACTTTGTCACAAGGATGTTGTCATCAGTGATGTCATTTGAGATGTCATCAGTGATGTCATGAGTGATGTCACTGACCATGTCATGAGTGATGTAATATGTGACGTCATCAGCAGTGCATTGCACGCACAAGTTATAGTGAGTCCAACTAACTATGACGTGGGAATTTCAATGGTTTTATGCGAGTAAAATTTCCACCTTACTATAACTGGTGTGAAACCTATGTTTTTTTCAGTGAATATATATATATATATATTACCTACTGGCGGTCGCCAGTAGGTAGTTATAGTTAGGATTGATTTCCATAGGGAAATCGTAACATTCTATTTGGAATAACTTTGGCGCCGGTTGAGGAATCTTCCTGAATTTCTCAGCAACTTTGCCTCACGGCTCTCCGCTCCTTCCCTTAAAGTTTGGGGGGGATTTGCCAAGCGGGGGCCGAGATAAAAGGGGGGTCCCAAAACGTGTTTTCCCCATGTTAATTTCCATAGGGCGGTCGGTCGCACTTTTAGCTCGAACGGCTGAATGAATTTTCACCAAACTTGGCAAAATTGTAGGGACTGGTAGTCCGATGTGCCTTTGCTATGTCTCAAGATATGTGCTCCAGAGGATTTTGAGTAATTTAGGTTAAAAAAAATGTATATATCTATAGCCGTGCCCCGGTAAGCGCACCGGGGAGCGCTCCGGGCGCGCCACGCGACTTGCGCACGGAAAGCTGATTGGCTCTCGGGTGTCTGTAAACATTCGAAACAGTCCGCAGCATTGTCCGGACATTGTGGCAGCACGTCCGCGACCGTGTCCCACAGGGTGTGGGTGTAGCATCCCAAGAGGCATGCGGTATTGACAGACCGCAGTCCCAAACTCAGGGACGAGAACACTTTCTTCTCGAATTGTTCATACCTCTTGGATTCCCGATCGGGCGGAGCCATCGGAAATGCGGTCTGGGAAGTGGAGGCCTGGATGACCAGGCTCTCGGGGTGAGATGGTTGGACAAAAAGCAAGGGTCGCCCGGGGCTGGGCGGTAGCGTCTGGCCACCTTCCTATCCACAGGCGGACCTGTGGCGGGATTGGACCAAGTGCCCACAAGAACGTCACACAAGGCCTCATCAAACGGCAGCAGAGGCTCAGTGGAGCTTGCCTGCTGTTTAAGGACCTCAATGAGGAGGTTAGTCCTCACAGCCACGACGGGGAGTTCAAGGTGTAAGGCCTTGGCCACCCTCGTCAACACTACACTGTAAGTAGCCCCCTCCTCCTTAGCCACGGTGGGAGGGGAGACAAATCCAATGTCTGGCGAAGTGTCAATTCCACTGGCCTCCCCAAGCTCATATGTCCAGTCCTGTTGAGACTGGCACTCTAGTGCCAGAGGGTCCACAGACCCCTCCCAATCACCCTCGTCACCCATCTCCTGCAGAACAGGGTCAACAGATGGGGCCGGTTCATGGAAATAGAAATCTCTAAAGGCCGTCGGGAGCGGCGCCCAGCGGCGCCGCTCTGGCTCCAGATCCGGACCGAAGGGAGTATTGGGGACGGCGTCCATAGTGGGCGCCGGGGGCGACACCCGCAGAGCCGGTGCCAGTGAGGTCATGAGGTCGACCGGCGACGACCCGGATGCGGATCCAGTGAGGGCCTGCGGCGCCGGGACCGAAGTCGGAGCCGAAGCACCCGACATGCTAGGCCCTCCAGCTGGGCCGCTGGGCACGGAGGCACCACGGGACCTGGCTGAGAAGGGAGGGACCTCATGGCCATGAGGTACCGCTCGACCTCCTCTGGCGTCGCACCATGCCCAGGGACCTGAAGGTGTGGGGCTGTGGTAAATAAATAAATAATACCCTATTTTTGACTAGACATATATCATAACAGATAGCTCAATAAATAAGAGTCAAGATTCGAGGTAGTAGGAGTTTTGCAGGTTTAATACAGCTTAAGGACAGGAACAGGACAACCTGCATTGGAATAGGATGGCAGGGCCCAGCAGCTGCTGGGGTTGGATCTGGGATGAGCGCGCTGGCTTTTAATAACAATACATGAGCATATATACATAACGCAAACACATAGCATTACATTGCAGTAGGCGTAGCAGTGGGTGGAGCAGAAGGTGTGACGCGTAGCAGTCGCGAAAGATAAGGGGGAAAAGAGGTGTAACAGGGCGTATACATAGACATGTGATGCAAACGTAACAGAATATGTCATGAATGGGGCGGAAACCATGGAGGGGGCTATCGAAGGAGCCGGGACCTCTAACCTGATGGTGCGCGCAAACTAGCAATGACGTATTACTAGGAGAAGCTGGGGGCTATGAACTCTGTGCTAGGAGCAGAGACTGAAGTCTGGAGGGTCGGAGCGACATGTACCTAAACCCTATCTAGTATCTGATGTTTAGGGAACATGTTGATATAAACTAGAAGTTAGGAGGGGAAAGGCTAACTTGATTCTAAGACTGGACCATGCATTATTCTACATGTAGTGCGTGATGAAGAATATTAAATGACCATTAAATGCAGTATTTCTCTAACGTGGAGACGTGAAGGCTAGACAATGACGGAAACTATTGATGCAGTTCAGTAGCTTAGGAATGCAGAGAAGGAGGACTGAACTGATAACTGGAATCATAACATATTCTTGGCAGACTCAGAGACTGAGCCAGGCTGGGCCGGGCACTGCGAGGCAGGAAGTAAGTGAAGGGTCGAGGATACAGGTGGGGGCTGTATCCCTCCTCAGCGAGGCTTCAGGAGACAGGAGCTGAATCTAGTGTCCAGGCCCTTTTGAGGCCTAGAAACGGGGACTTTATAATAGAATAACGTGCACACTGAGAAACGTGGCAACGTAACTTTACATAGGCCTGATATTCGTAGTATTCACGAGGACTGGAAACTGGCATACTAGAGGTGGACACAACTGTAATTTCGTCATTAATCGGACATGGGGAGTACATATGCATATTTAATCATGCACACATAACATATGATGGATGACACGTAGGAACACAGAACATGGCAAAATTTACTTTTCCACATTCCCTCCTTGTCACTACGTTTCCATCAGGAAACATCAATTTTCATGATACCGTCTATCATTTCATACAGTATCATTTGCTCATCTCGAATTCTCTTAGAACGGGATTTGGAACGGGACTTGGGACTAGGAGTTATACTAGGAATACAGGATGTAGCACACATGCCGCAAATCGCAGGGCCACATTGTATACAGAGGCAGCAGCTGAATATGATCGCTACTGCAATACCTAGAAAGGACAATATTTTCCATCCCCATGCGGAAATTATATTCCAGAACCAACCGGACCATGTCCAGGTGCCTGGATCTTGGTGTAACAGATGGGCAATTTTATGGAGTCTGGTTATAGCTGAATAAACAGACGGCGCGTTATTTGGAATGAAAATGCAGCAACTAGATCCGATGACTCTACAGGCCCCGCCCCTATCGGCCAGTATGACGTCAAGGACGAGACGATTCTGTAAAACGACAAATCTCATAGCAGATTGCTCTTCAGTTAAGTTACCTAGAGCAGAGGCAGTCTCATTTACTACAGCTTCGAGGGTTCTGGTTAATCTACGGATTAACTTACTATTCTGGACAGGTCCTATAAAGAAGAAGAAACCTTTATTGAAATCGGTATATTGTTCTAGAGTAGTTTCAGTATAATCGACAATTGGGGACTCCCTTCTATGTCTAATGTGTACTAGATGTGTGTTTCTATGATAATCAGGTGGGGCTAGGAAAACAGGTGGCAGTAGGAAGGCAATGTAACAGGTTCCCTCCCAATCGAGGGGCAGACGAATATATGCGGTTTGACCACAAATAAAATATGAATGACGTGAAGCTTTGAAAATAGATGTCCCACTGTCACTATACTTGACAATAGTAGTACATTCACTATGTCCTACATGTACAGAACCATAATTTCGGACACATAATTCGCCTTTGACTGGTAGTACTGAAATAGCAGGTAAGTCTGGAGTAGTATCAGACTGAACATTCAGGACCATAAAACTCGAAGAATAGTTACCTAAATTATACACTTCATTTTCTAGATCTAAACCTGTTCTGTGGGGAAGACCTTGCTTGTCTGGGAAACATGTACTGTTAAGAAAAGACATATCTGTTGAGGATGACGTTAACGTGGACCATGCTCCACACGAACCATTATGTGAAAATGGATAAGGAAAAAGTGGCAGAACTCCCTTCGTGTCTGGAAAGGGGGGAGTCGACCACACACCCAACAATTAGTGGCATTGCTGATCTGGTGTGAGTAATGTAACATGCGGATAAAGGAGTTATTACGCATAGCAAGGCGGTAGGACAGTTCATGAGGGGGCAGATCACTAAACGTGTGCTCTACTGTAGCATTAGCAGACTTATTTACATGTGAAACTGGGAAACATAGGTAAAATGCATAACTGGTGCAGGAAATCATAAGGCTGGAAAACAATATAAAACATAGAAAAATGATACATCGAATTGAGTTTTGACTAACTCTCTCACTATGGGGGTCTATTTTATACATGTCAGAAACAGTCTAACCGTTTCACCTAGGGGAGGACTTAGACAATCAAACTGGCTGACTTAATTTACTAGACCGTAGTTTTTGTTTATACTCCTGTTGTGGAGTTTTCTCTAACAGGGGAGGGGTTGTAGCAATGTCTTTTGCGGGACAGTCCTTGAGAACAATATTCTGGCAATCCTTTGAATCCTGGGAAATGTTCTTAAAGACGGGTTTCAGTCCTCTAAAAAGTTTAACATGAGAAAGGTGCACCCAGCCCTTGCGTCCTTCCAACTTCACGGCTGTACGGGTGGTGAGGAGGACCTGTCGGGGCTCTTTCCAACGAGGCTCCAGCGGACTTGATCTGTCAAAGTTGCGGACC
Organism: Lissotriton helveticus; assembly: GCF_964261635.1. Taxonomy (NCBI): domain Eukaryota; kingdom Metazoa; phylum Chordata; class Amphibia; order Caudata; family Salamandridae; genus Lissotriton; species Lissotriton helveticus. The sequence continues at coordinate 1,796,772,035 of NC_136068.1, forward strand.
ATCACCATGGATCCTGGAACGATTTCATGCGGTGCCACCTCGGTATTGTCTGGAAATGCGGCGGCAACCTGTGAACGACATGAGTTGAGGGCAGACATCAAGGAAGCTAGGTAATCTGTCAGCATATTACTTGAAACATCGGTAATACTTCGGGGTCTAGGAGTACCCCACATGTTAGGGGGGCGGCCGAATACGACCTCATACGGGGACAGACCTGATCTGGAATGTGCGACCATGCGCATATAAAATAAAGCGACTGGCAGAGCTACTAGCCAGTCCACACCTTTTTCTTTACACACTTTGGCGACTCGGACTTTCAGAGTCTGGTTATGTCTCTCAACGAGACCGGCTGCTTCAGGATGGCGTACACAATGGAACTTCCACTGGTACCCTAGCAAAAGGGAAACGTGCTTCATTAACTCTGAGAAGAATGGCTGGCCGTTATCAGAATATACGACTCTAGGGAGTCCATAACGAGGGAAGAATTCACGAACCAACTGCTTGGCAGTGGTCGCGGCTGTGTAATCTGGGACTGGATATGCTTCTGTCCACCTGGACAAAGCGCATACAACTACAAGGACATACTTGAAACCTCGACATCGCTCCATCTGAATATAATCCATCTGGAGGACTTCAAAAGGGTGGTCAGGAGGCTGGAAACCACCTTGTTCCACCGGGACACTTTTACCTGGATTAAACTGACAACATATCATACAGGTACGGACTTTCTGCTTAGCTGCAGCTCGTAAATGCTTGTTGAACCAAATGTTCTGGATACTGTCTAACATAGCTTTTTCTCCTAGATGTGCTGGACTATGTGCGGTATTAATAATGACTTGAACCATAGAGTCGGGGAGAAACCATGTGGCTCTACCCTTCGTTAACCATCCTTGATCTGTCTGGACCCCTCCTTGTTCGGACCATTTCTTGATTTCATCGGGAGTAGCATGTAGCTGGATATCTATGACATCTTGTGTAGGGTCCTTAACTGTCATACATGTAATCGGATCTGGAGTATGTGTCATGTTAACTGGAATGTCTGGAGTCTGTGCTGTAAGCTTGGCTGTGCGATCTGCTAGATCGTTACCCTGGGAAATAATGTCAGTGACTTTCGTGTGTGCTTTGCACTTCATGATAGCAATAGATGTCGGTAAGTGTATGGCATCTAACAGAGCTTGAATAAGGAGACCATGCTGAATCTTGGTTCCATGAGAAGTCATGAAACCTCTCTCCTGCCAGAGCACTCCAAAGTCGTGTACGACTCCAAATGCGTAACGTGAATCTGTGTAAATATTAACTTTCAAGTTCTTGGCGTGTATACAGGCTTGTGTCAGAGCAACTAGCTCTGCTGCTTGAGCGGACAGGGTATCAATGCGGTGGGTCTCAATAACTTCAGTGTCAGTAGTCACTGCATACGCGGCGACTAGTTCTCCTGTACTAGTTCTCATACATGAACCATCCACATAAAGTGTCAGGTCGGGGTCTGGTAACGGAATATCTGTCAGATCTTGTCTTGGTTTTGTCGTAATGTTAACTACTTCCACACAGTCATGTGTGGCAGAATTTGAATTAACTGATGGTAACAGTGTAGCAGGATTTAAAACGTTGCAGCGTCTGATTTCTATGTGTCGCTGGAACAGTGTCAATTCATAACCTGTTAAACGTGCAATTGTCAAGTGCTGAGTTTGTGTTCGGTTTAAAAGAACTTCCACGGAGTGTGGGACTTGTACTGTCAAGGAGTGTCCTAAGACTATGGAATCACTTTGTCTAATTGCTAGTGCTGTGGCTGCAACTGACTTGAGGCACGCAGGCAAAGCCTGGGCTACTGGATCTAATGTGCTCGAAAAATAAGCACATGGCTTGTATTGTCCTGCTTGATCTTGTGTGAGAACAGATAATGCTGTACCTTCACGTTCTGTGACGAAAAGTGTAAAAGGCTTACTGTAGTTCGGTGTGGCTAGAACTGGAGCTTGGCATAAAGCTTTCTTTAACTCGTTGAAACTCAGTGTATGTTCAGATGTCCAAGGGAGGACAGTCGATACGGCTGCCTCCTGTGTCGTTAACTGTATCAGTGGCTTGGCTAGGAATGCATACTGAGGAATCCATTGTCTACAGTAAGAAGTAAGGCCGATAAAGGCACGTACCTCCTTCTGGGTCTTGGGCTGAGGAAGACTCGCTATTAACTGGATACGGTCAGGTGTCAACTGCCTACCCCTCTTGGACAGTAAGTGTCCTAAGTAGACCACTTGCTGGACACAGAATTGAAGTTTAGAAGGGGACACCTTGTGCCCCATCTCGGCCAGGAAATACAAAACTGTAAGGGATGCTCGCTCGCAAGCACGTTCAGAACGGGCTGTGATCAGTAAATCATCGACATACTGGAGCAGGGCAGTGTCAGTTGGCATGTGAATGTTGTCTAGTTGTCTCTTGAGTGCTTGACTGTAAATACTAGGACTTTCTGTGAAACCTTGAGGAGCTCGTGTAAACATATAGCTCCTTCCATTTAAACAAAATCCGAAAAGAAACTGGCTGTCTGGATGAATTGGAACACTAAAAAATGCATTCTTGAGGTCGATTACTGTAAAGAACATGGCTTCGGAATCAATAGCTGTCAATAGAGAAGAGATGTCTGGGACAACTGGGTACTGCGGAATAATACATTTATTAAGCTCTCGTAGGTCGATCACTAATCGATATACTGGGGGTGCATTTGGATCAGTACGTTTCATGACTGGAATGATCGGAGAATTACATACGTTGGAGTCAGTTTCTACAACTACTCCTTGAGCGATGAGCTCGTCAATAATTTTGGATAAGGCTGCTACAGCCTCAGGTGGCAATCTGTACTGTCTGATTCGTGGTAACACTACACCTGGCTTGAGAGTCACACGATAGGGTGTGATTTGCATGTAACCTACATCAGTTGGACCTTGCGCCCATAAATGCTGCGGAACATTAGACAGTCTTGAATCAAAATCTCGTAATACATAGTGACCCTTAAAGTCACGTAGGAACAATCGTATTCCCTCTGGGGAACAGCATATAACTGCACCTAACTCTTTCAGTGTTTTAATGCCTAATAGGTTTTCTGGACATGACTTAGTAAGTAACAGATCAGTAGTGCGGGACAATGGACCTACTTCTAGAGTAACTGGCTTTGAAATCTCATTTACGATAGGTTTTCCTGAAAATCCAAGGGAAACATTTCTTGAGCCTGAGAGCGGAGCCCCTGGAACTTCGGCATGACTAATTGTGGTCCTACTTGCCCCTGTATCAATTAAGAACTTTCTGTCTTTCCCTAATACTTGACTATGAACATAGGGACCTTCTTGATCTACAGGTATCTCGATGAGAGGCAAGCCTACCTCCCTCTCCAGGCTGTTTCATGAATACTGCTGGTACTCTGGATACTCAGACTGTGCATACTGGTACATCTGTGATGTAACGTGCTGTGTTGCAGCAATAGGCTGCGGTACTGTAACTGTCTGTTGTGCATTCTGTGGCTGAGGAGTCTGTGAAACTTGTTCTTGTCTAGGCGGACGTGGTCTTTCTTTAGTCTTACCAGTAGCTATGTTGTGTTTCAGAACTGCACACTCGTTTATAAAATGACCTGGCTGTTTACAATAATTGCAGTTCCCTTTAACGGGAGCTGCAGGATGACTGGCTTGATTCGGACCCCTCTTCTGACTGTCTTGAGGAACAGATTGTGCAACTAGTACTTTCATTTTCGTGTCTTTCATACGTTTTCTCTCGTGTTCTTGCTCTTCCCTGATTCTATTCTGGTGGTACTGGAGCATCTGCAACATCTGGGACGGGGTATTAGCTTGCCAGGTACTTTCGACTTTCAGAACTCGATTTTTAATTTGTGGGCTTGAATTCTCGACTAATTTAGTAACAAAAAGGTGAGGGTATGACTCACTACTTGTCTTGAGGCCACTATTGATGCTAAAGCATTTTTCAAACCTAGAATAAAAATCACTAATATCTTCTTCTTGTTTCTGTTTACAGGCTGAGATTGCATCCCAGTCTTCTTTTCTAGTTGTCAATAATCTGGGTAAAACTTGAATCAATAATTCTGGTAATTCTTTACATTTATCTCCAAGACCAGTACCTGGTACACGTGACTTGTCTTCGGCTTCTAGAACTGCCCAATCGATCTTTTTCTCTCCCACCTCCCATTCTTTTTCCTTTAGCTTTTCATACACCCCTGCGGGCAACAGGACCTTTAACATTTTAATGATATCTGGGTAAGTGTATTCTCCCATACGGAGCATGTCTTTTAATTCTCTATGGAACCCTGCTGGATCTTTGTCATGACAGGGAATTAATTTCTTCATTTCGAGGAGTTCCATCTTTGTAATCGGAGTGTAAACAAACACTCGTTGCATTTCACCGTCCTCTGTCTTAACTGGATGCACTTCTCGTAACGGGTTCTGTCTTTCCATGTAAAATGGTTTACTTTCTGGGGGTGAGACATGAACAAAATGCGGATTCAGAAACGTTCTATATTTGTGGCGCTGTTCTAGAATGACACTAATTAAATCGGTACCTAGACCTCTCCATCTATACTGGAGTAACTCGTTCAGGACATCATGTAACGGACCTGGATCAGAGTGCTGACCCTCATACAGAGCAATGAGGTGCTGAATCATATACATACCCACCAGTCGCTGCTCGGCTGGGGGCAATTTCAGAAACATTTGTGCCACTATTTCGTCTGGAAAAGTGGTAGAATCAGTAATCCATCGGACTGCTGATCGGGCTAGTTCCTGCTCAGGCATGGTACTTAACTCACTGTAACCGATTCGTGATTTCAGAATGTGATCGGTAGCTTGGAATACTTGTTCTAGGGAACCTTGCTCTGGTGCTGAATGATGGAAAATTGACTTGTGTTCTAGGCGTAAATGGCGATCTGGAAATCTAGATTTTCCTACATACGCTATTCTGGCGGGATTCTCGTCCTCTACCTCTTCAGGATCAGAGTTACTTTCTTTCTCGCTTACTTGTGCTGCTTTACGTTGTTCGTGTATCTTTATTATTTCTCTACGGATTTTCTTGTACATACTCTCCATGGCACTAATGGTATTGTGCTTACCCTCGGCTATATTATCACTCCACTTTGTCAGGGTTTTCATTTCGGCCGGTTCTTTAGACGGGTAATCTTGTTCTCTTATTAGACAGTTAATTAAAAACTTTAATATCATACGCTGGATCTCAGCTTTCCTTTGAGACATGGCATCACTAATACTTTCTGGATCATCCCCTGTACGGATGAAACGATATATTCTGTCTAGATCTTCTTTCATATTGGGTAGGGTGACTAGATACTCGGTCACCCTCCTTATGCGTACTGAATATAAAACCATATTATTCTCGCCTGGGACTGGGTCATAGGCACATTCGCCAAGGGCTTGCCTGATTTCTGCAACAGACTTATTACTCTTGGGAGTACGCTGTGATGCTTGAGCATGTAATTCGAGTGCTGATAAACGCTTGCGTGGCGGCGGGGTTTGAGGAGGACCTCCTCCTGCGGCCCCTAGACTAGAATCGTCGACTGATATTCTTCGTGGCGGAGTGGGAAATTGAAATGCTGGCTGGACCGGGGGTACCGTAGCAGGTACTGCATGGGGTGCCCCGGTGTCTGGAGGAGCAGGATGTGCCTGATTTACAGGGACTGGCGGAGCGCGAACAGGATCTGCATATTCAGGGACTGTGTCGTCCAGATAGGACGAAATAAAAATATCAGCTGCGGTCGGTTTGTGACGTAGCTTGGTCGGAACTAGTGGTGGCGGGAAATTACTGGATGCCTCCGGGGTCGCTTTTGGCAAGCCCTCGGCAAGAAGAGGGTACATACCCTTAATAAGGGCATTCCTCTGTCTGTCTGATTGTTCGGCTTTGACTTGTTCACCTAGCTCGATTAGTTCTTTTTCTTGGGCTCGCTCTAAGGATTCTCTACTTAATTCTGACTTTCTGATTTCTTTTTCGGTTCTTTTATGAGCTTCTTTACGCCATAACTCGATGGCATCTTTCTGTGACTGTCTGGCTTTCTTTTTCCATAATGCTTCTTCTACTCGCATGATGCATTCGGCATCCCATGTACCCGATACGGGCCATCTATACTTTTCTTCTAACTGTTTGGTATACTCTACCCATAAATCTAGATACAATATGGCGCTTATGCCATGTTTCTGATACATAAAGTGACCTGGACTGTCCCTGGGCGGGACGGGAACTGCTGCTTCCAGCAGACCCTTTCTAGTTTTTAACTGACGTAACTTGGAAAATATGGGCATGACTGAACTGTAATCTAGACACAATACAATACACAATGAACACGATACTTATTCCCCATTCATACCACGACATTAAAATACATGAAAAACATTTAAAATAATCAGTTCGAACAGAATACTACCTGGAAATACTGAGAACAGAACACATAAATTTTCTCGAGAACAGAAACTGACTAGAACAGAAACTAGATGCACTGCTGAAACAGTACAAAACTTACCGGTCTCATAAGGAGACACGTCAGGACCCGCATCCACCGAAGTGGACACTTCGTTTGTGGGACTGTGTACCACCAACCCACAGACCAGAGTCAATTAAATTGACCCTGTCTAGATACCACCCCAGTAACGGTACTCACCGGGCAGCAAGAACGGAAGGCCTCAGACTGGACTGGACTGCTACGACGACGGACGACGAACTTCGGACTTCAGTTACGGGTGGACCTCCGGATACCTCGGACCTTGGACTCTTGGCTTGGGCTCTGGTCGGGACTCGCCGCGTTCCTCCACCGTCTCGTCTGGATGCTGGACCGCCTCCTCCGTCTCCTCCGTGGGCCTGAGGGATACTTGAGCAGAAATATCTGCCACTGCGCAGAAGAGTTCCGTCACGACTGCAGAGGGTCAGGGGGTCGGCGTGGCTTCACCGACGCGTGGGGAAAGGGCAAGTCCCTATTCGGGCGCCATTATGTGGTAAATAAATAAATAATACCCTATTTTTGACTAGACATATATCATAACAGATAGCTCAATAAATAAGAGTCAAGATTCGAGGTAGTAGGAGTTTTGCAGGTTTAATACAGCTTAAGGACAGGAACAGGACAACCTGCATTGGAATAGGATGGCAGGGCCCAGCAGCTGCTGGGGTTGGATCTGGGATGAGCGCGCTGGCTTTTAATAACAATACATGAGCATATATACATAACGCAAACACATAGCATTACATTGCAGTAGGCGTAGCAGTGGGTGGAGCAGAAGGTGTGACGCGTAGCAGTCGCGAAAGATAAGGGGGAAAAGAGGTGTAACAGGGCGTATACATAGACATGTGATGCAAACGTAACAGAATATGTCATGAATGGGGCGGAAACCATGGAGGGGGCTATCGAAGGAGCCGGGACCTCTAACCTGATGGTGCGCGCAAACTAGCAATGACGTATTACTAGGAGAAGCTGGGGGCTATGAACTCTGTGCTAGGAGCAGAGACTGAAGTCTGGAGGGTCGGAGCGACATGTACCTAAACCCTATCTAGTATCTGATGTTTAGGGAACATGTTGATATAAACTAGAAGTTAGGAGGGGAAAGGCTAACTTGATTCTAAGACTGGACCATGCATTATTCTACATGTAGTGCGTGATGAAGAATATTAAATGACCATTAAATGCAGTATTTCTCTAACGTGGAGACGTGAAGGCTAGACAATGACGGAAACTATTGATGCAGTTCAGTAGCTTAGGAATGCAGAGAAGGAGGACTGAACTGATAACTGGAATCATAACATATTCTTGGCAGACTCAGAGACTGAGCCAGGCTGGGCCGGGCACTGCGAGGCAGGAAGTAAGTGAAGGGTCGAGGATACAGGTGGGGGCTGTATCCCTCCTCAGCGAGGCTTCAGGAGACAGGAGCTGAATCTAGTGTCCAGGCCCTTTTGAGGCCTAGAAACGGGGACTTTATAATAGAATAACGTGCACACTGAGAAACGTGGCAACGTAACTTTACATAGGCCTGATATTCGTAGTATTCACGAGGACTGGAAACTGGCATACTAGAGGTGGACACAACTGTAATTTCGTCATTAATCGGACATGGGGAGTACATATGCATATTTAATCATGCACACATAACATATGATGGATGACACGTAGGAACACAGAACATGGCAAAATTTACTTTTCCACAGGGCAGGCGGCGACGCCTGTGACTCTGTCGGAGCCGCGTGGGTGGTGTCACCCGAACCCCCTGCTGCATCGTGCGAGCGTCGGGGTGGGTCAGAGGAACGATGACGTCTCTCCGACCTCTCATGCCTCTTACCTGAGGACTTGGGTCCTGACGACCGATGTCCACTCCCGGAGCTGCGAGGACTTCGACCCTGCGACCGGTCCCTCGACCTCCTGCGGGACCAGGACCTGGAGCGGCGCGGGGCCGACTGCCGGAGCTCGAGTCGCTTGCGGGACCGCTCCCGCCCAGCTTTAGACGTCAGGGCCCGGCAGACGGAGCAGGTGCGGTCGGGTTTAAACCCGGGCATCCCTACCGGCACCGTCGGAGTCGAAGACTCGAGTAGAGAAATGATCAAAAGATCAAAAAAGTTTAGTCAAAAAATGACTACGGGGTAGAGCTTCTCCGGATCTGCGCTAGCTGGCGCGGAAAAAAGAAGAACTGACATCAGCGTGCATGGGCGGCGTCTAAGTGCTCCCACGACGTCATTCCGGCACTAAAGACGCCGACGACAGCCGCGGATCCGCAGACGACGCATGCCTACACGCAGGGGTATTGCTACGCAAAAGTTTCCGGATCCAGTCTGACGCCAGGGGATATTCTATGGTAAGGAATCTATCACTAACATGTCTCTTTCAGATATTATAAGATGGTAAACCCAAAACAGCTTTAATTGATGCCATTGCAAGTGCCCCATCAACCACTAGTAAGGATGAGGTTAGACACTTCCTGGGAATGAAGGAATACTGTACAAAATGTATTCCAAATTTTGCTGCAAAAGTCTTCAACATTGGACAACTCCTTAAAAAACATGTAGCATTTTGTTGGGATTCCCTTTGTGAAGAAGAGTTCATATATATCAAGAAGTTTTCAGAGAAAGTGCCACATTTAAAAAGTTTTGATCCTAATTTAGATTCCTATGTTACTGTGGATGCGAGTAATAAAGGTCTAGGGGGTAGATGTATCATTGTTTGCATTAGCAATTTCTTAATTGCGATTTTTTGTGAGTCGCTAATAAGAAATCGCAATATGCGATGTATGTAGATTTTTTTTTTTTTTTTAAAAACCTTTATTAATGTAAAAGTGTACACAGCTATTTAGCCGAACATCCCGAAGGCACGGCAGCACAATAGAAACACATCCTCACGGCACACACAGATCATATCTCGGATAAACGAGGTTTAATTTGACTTTTAAATCAGGATGAAATCGAAAACGTAAAATAAAGAAATAGGGGGGATCAGGTGCCATACTATAAAATATAGTCGTACAATGGACGGGCCAATTAAGCAAATCCTACACAGCTAAAACGATCACAGTTAAAACAGCAGGGCCGCATCGAATGAATCGGGATATATCTGCATACAATCACTGAGTGCACCAGTCGCGCGCCCGTCCATTGATAGCCAAAATGCGCAAAAATTAAGGCATAAGTTACGAAAATCAATGAGAACTCAAAGATTAGCCCATTATGCTGATCCCAAACCCAACGAAAAGAAAAAGTGAAAGAAAAGCCAAAAAAGCAAAGAGAAAAAAGGCCATAGAAACAAAGAAAGGAAAAAAAAAAAAAAACCTCCCCTAACCCCCCACCCTGCACCCCTGCAGATGGCCACGGCCTACCCCCTTAGCAGCGTGCCTGTCGCCCAGTAGCAGAACCCGAAATATAGAAAGAATAAAGAATTATTAAAGAAAAGGATAAAGCGTTACGAAAAGAAAAAGATGGAGGAGGAAAATGTATTATGCACCCCCGGTATCCTCCGTCCCCCGTCCGAAGCGTACAACCCTAAAGGATAATCAACCATGAGTAGCGACATATCAAGCAAGTCAACAAAGGGAAGACGTCAAACATCGCCCGACCTCCCGCTAAACAATGAATTAGTGGTTCCCTCTTCTTCTAAAGCCCCAAAGTCAGATCCCGACCAACCATATCATCCTTGACCCCTCCGATTTCTCATGCGAACTCTGTCCGATAGTACCACCATGGCCCCAGAAGAGTCAAAAGGCACAAATAAGTCAAAGACAGGTAGCACGTGACCACTCGAACTCCACGATTCTTCGTAGACCTCCATAGCTGGTATGTTCCCCGTCACCGACCCAACGTCCAAATGCTCAATAGACCACAGTTTCATAAGTTCTGCAGGGACGGGAGGGGTTCCCGGCCTCAATCGAACGTCGTCAAACCCCGGGGTAGGAAGGAACAAGACTGTGCTTCCAACGGCAAGGGGCTGCGGCGGTGGAGGCAGTGATCTCTCCAGAGTCTGTAGGTCGCTAGCACTCCACGACCAGAACAATGGCGCCAGATCAGTTGCATGACCGGGGTTTCGGTCTTCCGTGTGATAGTCCGCTAATTGCAGGTGCTCAGATGAGACAGGCGCCGGGCACGATCGCGCAGTTCCGGTGTTGCCAGCGATCAGTTCGTGAAGCCTGGCCTTCATAAAAGAGTGGAGCTCCCCAATTTGCGGCCCTCACGGCCCGCAAGGACGGCTCACATTGTCCCCGGACTTCCGCCACTCGCTCTCTTCTCAACATCAGGGAATACCCGGAGTCTCCGGGCAGACAAACTGGGGTGGGGGCGTCTGGTGATGGGGGGTGCACAGTCGGGTCACAAATACGGCTGCTCGATGGAGGGCTCCACCCCAGCGGGGGCAGCAGCCGCCAGAGCAGAAACCCCCCCAGAGGCAGCCAGTTGACGATATCACCCCTCCTTTGTATGTAGCAGACCGACAGCACACCACACAATCCAGGCCAGAATTTTCTGCCGCAGCAAGGGACCGGACCCGGTCTGGGTCGGCGGCCGATGTTGGTCAGTTGCGGCCCGGCCGGGTCAGCACTCGAGACCCCGGCTCATGGGGTGGGGTAGGCCGGAAACTTCAACACGACACAACTCCACACATCTGGGCGAGAAAAGTCTCAGGACCACACCAATGGTCTCAGCAGCTATTCATCTGTGCGGGGGTCCGGCTAAAAATCAGGATTAAATACAGGATAGGCGATCGCGGACGGAGGTCAGCAGGAGCCGGGAGCTCATGCGGCCATCTTGCTGCGCTGCGTGGCTCCTCCTTCGATGTATGTAGATTTTAGTGAATTTTATGCGATTCCTTAAACATCGCAGAATAATCTGCAAATTTTTTGCTATTCCTTATTTTGCGAATTTCACAAATTAAGAAATCGCAAAAAACGTGAATCTGCTAATGCAGGAACAAGCTGATGACATCACAGTCAGGAAGTCTTGTTGATTACCTGCACCTGCTTGCCTGAGCCACACCCAGTGGCAGTTGGAAGATTATTTGGCAGCTGTGCAGACCTTTTTCCTTGCAGCATGGAGCCTGAAAATTCACACGGAGCTTCTTCTGGAGAGAAAAGAAAGAGGAAACAGAATTTTTCAGAGAAGGAGCAGTGCAGCGCTCTAGCAAAAGGCCACGCAGGAAGTAATCTTTTCTTCCATGCAAAAGTTTCCTTAGAAAAGATAAGCACTTGTACTATCTAACTGGTATTACTAGAATGTCCTGTGCAGTAACAGGTTCAAGTTTGAGAATACCACTATGTCTTTTGTTTTGGAATATATAACATTTTACCTTGTTAAATCAATAATCTTTGTTGCTTTTTATTCTTACCTAAAAGTAATTGTGTGTTATATCTGCACGTCTTTGCCGTCCAGCTGCTGTTCCCACTCCTGCAGCAACTCTTCTTGGGGGATTTAGATAAGGGGTCAAGATGAAATCACGTACATCATAGGCACTATCACCTGCATTAAAACATGTAAGTAGCGTCAGTTCATAGAAAGATATTAATTAAGTTTGTAACAAATAAGTCTGAGAAAGAAAATATATTTACCAAGTAGAAATCCCTCTCCAAATTGGCCAGCACTCAAACGTCTATGCAATCCACTGTGCCTAAAGATATAAGAGTCATGAGTGCTCCCTGGGTACTGAGCCACAATATCAGTGATTATGTAATTTGCATTACACACCATTTGAATGTTGAGGGAATGGTAACATTTCCTATTTCTATAAACAAATTCTGTGGCAGCTGGTGGAGTGATGGCAATATGGGTGCCATCTATGCATCCAATCACATGTGGAAAACGTGCAATTTGATAAAATTCCAATTCTGAATCTTGAATGTCTTGTGGATTTCTGGAGAGGTAGATATGATGCTGAAGCCTACTCATCATTACTTCAAGGAAAACTCTAAAAAAAGTGATAGAGCACTCTGAGACACACCTCCAACCTCTGCAATGACCCTTTGAAATGAACCAGAAGCCAGAAGGTGCAGGGAGCACAATACCTGCGCATGTGTAGGAATTGTATGTGTTCTGTTTGTTTCATGTTCCAAAAATGTCTTCAATTCATCAATTAGGTCCAAAATGGTGTGTGGATGCAGTCTGTATTTTAAAAAAATGTCCTCTTCTGTTTGCTGGAAAAGCGTTATCCGCAGTCTGAAGATTCTCTCCTGCCTCTGTGTAGGAGATTGGGGTCTGCAATCCTATGGTCACCCCAGATTTTTGCGTTTTACTTCACTGGTTTACGACTTTCCCTGGCTGTGGGCCTGCTAATCAGACCCATAGCCTAGCTGTTCTCTCTCTAAATTGACAACCATGTACTTTAGGTGCATTTACCAATTGGTACTGGGCCACCTTATCAGTCCCTGTACAGTGTACCTTAGGTATCCAGGGCATAGGTGTACCCAGGGCCTACCAGGGGCTGAAGCATGTATTATGCCATCTAAAACTGACACAACTGGCTGCAAGACAGCTGGGGCAAGGTGGTGTAATCACCCTTTGCTATAGATCAGTATAAGTATATCTAACCCTAAAATGGACACATATATTCCTATCAGTCACTCCTATGGCAGGCCTTATCAATCCTGAAGGCAGAGTGCTTGGATTTATGTGAGATGGTGCTCTGGCATGAGCTAAGCCTGTCTGCAGCTTGCGGAACCAAGTCCTAATAGCTGTTCCATGATAATGCTTTACCATATACTCTTAATTGCATTATAATCCTCGCGGTTAAATGCTAACTCTGGTATAACATTATCAAAACATGTCGAGTAAGGTGTCATACGAATTGGAATACTACCCCTTCGCCAATTCTAGCGACGGGGGTAGCATTCCACCCTTCTAGAGGGACACAACATGTATGTAACTGTGAACCCTGGTTAAAGTTAACTCGAGCCTTGGCATCACAAAATGGATGCTGCCATCACAGATACAAGTCTGACCTCCTGCTGCTGGGAGTCCTTCCAGCGAGGGAGAACAAAGCGATACAAAAGGGGATGATGGACGGAGCGTTTGAGCAAATCAAACACTCACCCCCAGTCAACTGATCTGGGTTTAATCCATCACCATTCTTTAGCTCACTCAGCCGCCCCAGTTCAGACATGGCCATATGCAAATCAGTCTGACCCTGTGCCTCATGGGAACAGTCCAGCCCGAACTGCCAAGCCATGTCTTCCCTGGACCGGAAACAAGCATCCTGGGACCGGTTTCGGATTCATATTCCTCATCAAGGTAGCGCACGGCTGCCAGGAGCGTTCTGGGCGCTCATTGAGTAGCGTATTTTTAAACTGTTTTACTTTTTCTTTCAGGTCTGCTGGGACCCTCGTTTTAACCCCCTTACCTGCACTGTAGATTGTGACTTCCACCGCCATTTGGCGGGTCCGGTGCCTCGGGTGGGCCGCCATCTTTGACTGGGGTAGAGGCGCTTATTTCCGCCAGCGCTTCACTGCGCATGCGCCAAAGAGGGAACGCCTATTTAAGGCGAGTCCCTGGTCTTTCTCCCCCTGACAAGGTAGCGCACGGCTGCCAGGAGCGTTCTGGGCGCTCATTGAGTAGCGTATTTTTAAACTGTTTTACTTTTTCTTTCAGGTCTGCTGGGACCCTCGTTTTAACCCCCTTACCTGCACTGTAGATTGTGACTTCCACCGCCGTTTGCCGGGTCCGGTGCCTGGGGTGGGCCGCCATCTTTGACTGGGGTAGAGGCGCTTATTTCCGCCAGCGCTTCACTGCGCATGCGCCAAAGAGGGAACGCCAACTTAAGGCTCCTCCCCTAGCATAGCGGGATCGCGTAGCGGGCGTGCCTCCGCGTGGCCGGAGTCGTGCCAGAGTCCTGCCCGTCTGCGCCCGTCCGCGCTAAGGCCGTGCGGGACGCTGCGGGTAGGTGGACTGTGGTAGGTAAGATCTCTGCATGAGCCGCAATGCTTACATATTCCAGAGAGAGGCTATGTTCCATCGGTCGGGCATCGCATCGGTGCAGGCTTCCTCCTGTACACCCGCTCAGTGGTCCATACTGTTGCTGTTGCAACGGATGGGCACTTGATCTCCCGGGGTCTATCCTCCGAAAGGGCTTGTTAGCTGCCCCCCGCACTAAGGGTTTGCCGCCCTTCCTGCGGGTACTAAATTTGAATGTCAGATCGGCATTAAAACATTATCAGGACATCTATGACTTAATCGTGGATGAAGCCCCCGACGTTTTTGCCATCACAGAAACTTGGCTCCAGGATGCGGATGTTGCTATTTCCAATCTAGCATGCCCCCCTGAATACTCTATGTTCACCTTAAATAGATCATCAAGAGGTGGTGGCATTGCCCTCATAGTCAGGTCTTGTTTCACCTGCGTATGGAGTGGCCTCAATATTGCTGGGTGTGAAAGTGCCTCTTTTAAAATCTCAGTCAGCCCCCAGTTCACGTTCTCTGGGATGGTTGTCTATCTACCGCCAGGTAGCGACGTGGTGTTCAGAAACTCTTTCCCCGATGTTGTTGGCACACTAGTTATAGGTTGTGCCAACTATTCCATCTTGGGTGACCTGAACCTACATTTCGACATCCCTTCTAATCCGGCGGTACGCAGCATCTCTGCAGATTTAGAGGCCTTTCAGCTTTTCCAGCTGGTATTTCAGCCCACCCATGTAGGGGGTCATACCCTGGACCCCTTCTTCACTAATCTGGGTGAGACTAAAGTTATATCTGTCTCCCCGTTAGTGTGGACAGATCATTCCTTGGTGACTATCCAATGTCCTTTACCCGCGGCCTCTTCCACCTCTTTGGTCAGACGGGTATCTAGGAGGCATTGGAACAAACTTAGGCTTGAGGACATTCACCGCCTCCTAGTGGCAGAACCGCTGAACCTATTTGATGACGTGGAAAAGGGCTACGACCATTTCTGCTCTTGGGTAACCAGGGCCTTGGACTTTTTGATACCTATTGTATCAAGTAAAATCAGCACTAGAGATTCAAGCCCCTGGTATAACAGCGCCTTACGTGCCTTGAAGGGAACCTGTAGACGGGCGGAAAGAGCTTGGCGGAGGACTTATGAGGCTGATTTGAAAGCTGCATACGTCGCCTCCGTCAGAATTTACCACCGGGCAATATGTCGAGCCCGTGCGGCATTTTACGCTACTGAAATCCGAAATAGCTCTAACCCGTCAAAGACCATCTTCAAGGCCATGAAAGATCTCCTAGCGAAGCGGTCTCCCTCTGCGGCTGTGGGATCCACCTCTCATTGTGAATCCCTTGCCACTTACTTTCTGGGAAAGGTCCAGGATATTTACCGGGCCTTCCCCAGTATGGGGATTGACTTGGGAGTCTCTAATGGGGTGCTAGGCCACCTTCCCCTGCTATCATTTCCTCCACTCCTTCCGGAGGGGTTTGACAAACTTGCTTTGCAAGTTAAATCTGGATCTCCTCTGGATCCAGTAAGACCTGCTCTTTTTAAAGATCAGGCCTTTATGGGACGTACTGTCGTGCGTTCCTTAGTCAACCTTTCTCTGGAGTCGGGTGTGGTTCCAACTAAGTGGAAGCAGGCGGTGGTGTCCCCAATCATCAAGAAACCCACCCTGGATCCATCAAAGCCGGAAAGCTATCGCCCCATCTCACTGCTACCCTGGCCGGCGAAGATAACGGAGGCTCATGTTAACATCGCCCTGTCGGAACATCTCGCCCGGACCAATGTCCTCGATCCCAAACAAAATGGCTTCCGTGCTGGACACAGCACGGAAACCGCCCTTCTTGTGATGGTAGAACATCTTCGAGTGGTGCTGGATGCTGGTCATACGGCGGCGCTGATACTATTAGATCTCAGCGCCGCCTCCGACACGGTCTCCCATACTATCCTTTTGCACCGACTCGAGGAGATTGGCGTTGGCGGCCAGGCTTTGCAGTGGTTCCGCTCCTTTCTCAACAACCGCTCCTTCTGTGTGGCCATCCCTCCTTTTAAGTCCAATTTCCAGCCGCTGGCCATGGGGGTTCCGCAGGGATCCTCGCTGAGTCCCACGTTATTCAACCTATACGTGAGACCGCTGGCTGAGGTCGCCAGGCAGTGGGGCCTAACTCTGGTCTCCTATGCCGACGACACTCAGCTGGCGGTTACTCTCAGCGGGGACGCGGAGCAAGATGCCCCCAGGTTTCAGAACGGACTGAAGGCGGTGGCCAGCTGGTTGACAGGTAACTGTCTCCAGCTCAATGCCACCAAGACAGAGGTTATGGTTGTCGGGAAGAGAGTGGAATTATGGGGTGACCAATGGTGGCCGCCGGAACTGGGACCAACTCCGACTCCGGTGTCTAAATTAAAAAACCTGGGAGTCTGGTTGGATGCCGGTTTTACCTTTGTTGGCCACACTAAAAAAACAGCCGCTTGCTGTTTCGGCCTGTTGCGAGGATTACGACCTGTCCTCAAATATTTTGATGCCCCTACCAGGCAGCTGGTGATCCAGGCCACTGTCATCTCGCGCCTGGATTACGCCAGCTCTCTCCTGGTTGGAGCTAATCAGGCAGAAATTACCCGTCTACAACGGGTACAAAATGCTGCGGCCAGAGCGATCGTTGGCTTGCCCAGATTTTGCTCTGTGTCAAATGTCCTTCGCTCCTTGCACTGGCTTCCAGTGAGGAAGCGAATTCATTTTAAGGTTCTCTGCTTAACCTTTAAAATTTTGAAAGGTATTGGCCCCCAAATTATGTCCAGCTTTTTGTCCTTCTATGTACCCACGCGTGCCCTCCGTTCCCAAGGTCAGGCTCTTGCTGTGGTCCCCAGATTCAGGCTTTGCCGTTCGGGAGGACGCTCCTTTTGCGTCAAAGCGGCTACCATCTGGAACTCTCTTCCGGCAGATATCCGCCTGATGGAGGACCTTATGCTTTTCAGGAGAGCTATTAAAATCTTCCTGTTTTAAATCCAGTTATTTTAAATGCCCTTTCTTTGTTCCTGTTGTGTTATGTCCTACCTTGTCACTGCGCCAGGACGCTCCTTAGCTGGGGCAGCTGTGTGCATAACAAATAACGATAACATAACATAACATAACATCAGCCAGGCTATCTTGAATCCAGTGGCCAAGTGAGCAAGGGACTCACGTCTGAGCATACCCTGCCAACTTAGGGCGAACAAAGCGATACAAAAGGGGATGATGGACGAAGCGTTTGAGCAAATCAAACACTCACCCCAAGTCAACTGATCTGGGTTTTATCCATCACCATTCTTTAGCTCACTCAGCCACCCCAGTTCAGACATGGCCATATGCAAATCAGCCTGACCCTGTGCCTCATGGGAACAGTCCAGCCCGAACTGCCAAGCCATGTCTTCCCTGGACCGGAAACAAGCATCCTGGGACCGGTTTCGGATTCATAATCCTCATCAGCCAGGCTATCTTGAATCCAGTGGCCAAGTGAGCAAGGGACTCACGTCTGAGCATACCCTGCCAACTTAGGGCGAACAAAGCGATACAAAAGGGGATGATGGACGGAGCGTTTGAGCAAATCAAACACTCACCCCCAGTCAACTGATCTGGGTTTAATCCATCACCATTCTTTAGCTCACTCAGCCACCCCAGTTCAGACATGGCCATATGCAAATCAGTCTGACCCTGTGCCTCATGGGAACAGTCCAGCCCGAACTGCCAAGCCATGTCTTCCCTGGACCGGAAACAAGCATCCTGGGACCGGTTTCAGATTAATAATCCTCATAAGCCAGGCTATCTTGAATCCAGTGGCCAAGTGAGCAAGGGACTCACGTCTGAGCATACCCTGCCAACTTAGGGCGAAGAAAGCGATACAAAAGGGGATGATGGACGGAGCGTTTGAGCAAATCAAACACTCACCCCCAGTCAACTGATCTGGGTTTAATCCATCACCATTCTTTAGCTCACTCAGCCACCCCAGTTCAGACATGGCCATATGCAAATCAGTCTGACCCTGTGCCTCATGGGAACAGTCCAGCCCGAACTGCCAAGCCATGTCTTCCCTGGACAGGAAACAAGCATCCTGGGACCGGTTTCGGATTCATAATCCTCATCAGCCAGGCTATCTTGAATCCAGTGGCCAAGTGAGCAAGGGACTCACGTCTGAGCATACCCTGCCAACTTAGGGCGAACAAAGCGATACAAAAGGGGATGATGGACGGAGCGTTTGAGCAAATCAAACACTCACTCCCAGTCAACTGATCTGGGTTTAATCCATCACCATTCTTTAGCTTACTCAGCCACCCCAGTTCAGACATGGCCATATGCAAATCAGTCTGACCCTGTGCCTCATGGGAACAGTCCAGCCCGAACTGCCAAGCCATGTCTTCCCTGGACCGGAAACAAGCATCCTGGGACCGGTTTCGGATTCATAATCCTCATCAGCCAGGCTATCTTGAATCCAGTGGCCAAGTGAGCAAGGGACTCACGTCTGAGCATACCCTGCCAACTTAGGGCGAACAAAGCGATACAAAAGGGGATGATGGACGGAGCGTTTGAGCAAATCAAACACTCACCCCCAGTCAACTGATCTGGGTTTATTCCATCACCATTCTTTAGCTCACTCAGCCACCCCAGTTCAGACATGGCCATATGCAAATCAGTCTGACCCTGTGCCTCATGGGAACAGTCCAGCCCGAACTGCCAAGCCATGTCTTCCCTGGACCGGAAACAAGCATCCTGGGACCGGTTTCGGATTCATAATCCTCATCAGCCAGGCTATCTTGAATCCAGTGGCCAAGTGAGCAAGGGACTCACGTCTGAGCAAACCCTGCCAACTTAGGGCGAAGAAAGCGATACAAAAGGGGATGATGGACGGAGCGTTTGAGCAAATCAAACATTCACCCCCAGTCAACTGATCTGGGTTTAATCCATCACCATTCTTTAGCTCACTCAGCCACCCCAGTTCAGACATGGCCATATGCAAATCAGTCTGACCCTGTGCCTCATGGGAACAGTCCAGCCCGAACTGCCAAGCCATGTCTTCCCTGGACCGGATACAAGCATCCTGGGACCGGTTTCAGATTCATAATCCTCATCAGCCAGGCTATCTTGAATCCAGTGGCCAAGTGAGCAAGGGACTCACGTCTGAGCATACCCTGCCAACTTAGGGCGAACAAAGCGATACAAAAGGGGATGATGGATGGAGCGTTTGAGCAAATCAAACACTCACCCCCAGTCAACTGATCTGGGTTTAATCCATCACCATTCTTTAGCTCACTCAGCCACCCCAGTTCAGACATGGCCATATGCAAATCAGTCTGACCCTGTGCCTCATGGGAACAGTCCAGCCCGAACTGCCAAGCCATGTCTTCCCTGGACCGGAAACAAGCATCCTGGGACCGGTTTCGGATTCATAATCCTCATCAGCCAGGCTATCTTGAATCCAGTGGCCAAATGAGCAAGGGACTCACGTCTGAGCATACCCTGCCAACTTAGGGCGAACAAAGCGATACAAAAGGGGATGATGGACGGAGCGTTTGAGCAAATCAAACACTCACCCCCAGTCAACTGATCTGGGTTTAATCCATCACCATTCTTTAGCTCACTCAGCCACCCCAGTTCAGACATGGCCATATGCAAATCAGTCTGACCCTGTGCCTCATGGGAACAGTCCAGCCCGAACTGCCAAGCCATGTCTTCCCTGGAACGGAAACAAGCATCCTGGGACCGGTTTCGGATTCATAATCCTCATCATCCAGGCTATCTTGAATCCAGTGGCCAAGTGAGCAAGGGACTCACGTCGGAGCATACCCTGCCAACTTAGGGCGAACAAAGCGATACAAAAGGGGATGATGGACGGAGCGTTTGAGCAAATCAAACACTCACCCCCAGTCAACTGATCTGGGTTTAATCCATCACCATTCTTTAGCTCACTCAGCCACCCCAGTTCAGACATGGCCATATGCAAATCAGTCTGACCCTGTGCCTCATGGGAACAGTCCAGCCCGAACTGCCAAGCCATGTCTTCCCTGGACCGGAAACAAGCATCCTGGGACCGGTTTCAGATTCATAATCCTCATTAGCCAGGCTATCTTGAATCCAGTGGCCAAGTGAGCAAGGGACTCACGTCTGAGCATACCCTGACAACTTAGGGCGAACAAAGCGATACAAAAGGGGATGATGGACGGAGCGTTTGAGCAAATCAAACACTCACCCCCAGTCAAGTGATCTGGGTTTAATCCAACACCATTCTTTGGCTCCCTCAGCCACCCCAGTTCAGACATGGCCATATGCAAATCAGTCTGACCCTGTGCCTCATGGGAACAGTCCAGCCCGAACTGCCAGCCATGTCTTCCCTGGACCAGAAACAAGCATCCTGGGACCGGTTTCGGATTCATAATCCTCATCAGCCAGGCTATCTTGAATCCAGTGGCCAAGTGAGCAAGGGACTCACGTCTGAGCATACCCTGCCAACTTAGGGCGAACAAAGCGATACAAAAGGGGATGATGGACGGAGCATTTGAGTAAATCAAATACTCACCCCCAGTCAACTGATCTGGGTTTAATCCATCACCATTCTTTAGCTCACTCAGCCACCCCAGTTCAGACATGGCCATATGCAAATCAGTCTGACCCTGTGCCTCATGGGAACAGTCCAGCCCGAACTGCCAAGCCATGTCTTGGCAGAGTGGGCTAAAGAACGGTGATGGATTAAACCCAGATCTTTTGACTGGGTGTGAGTGTTTGATTGATTCAGATGTTCCGTCCATCACCACCCCCTTTTGTACCACTTTTGGCAGCCATAAGTGTGGCAGGGTATGCTCAGACGTGAGTCCCTTGCTCACTTTGCCACTGGATTCAAGCAAGCCGGGCTGAAGACGGCTGGAATGCCAGAAACCGTTCCTCGGAAGCTTGTTTCCAGTCCAGGGAAGACATGGCTTGGCAGTTCGGGCTGGACTGTTCCCATGAGGCACAGGGTCAGACTGATTTGCATATAGCCATGTCTGAACTGGGGTGGCAGAGTGGGCTAAAGAACGGTGATGGATTAAACCCAGATCTTTTGACTGGGGGTGAGTGTTTGATTGATTCAGATGTTCCGTCCATCACCACCCCCTTTTGTACCACTTCCAGCGAGGGAGGCTTGGACAAAGGGTTTCCTGCCTTGGGAGGTGCTAGCGCCACCCCAGACAGGATTTTGTGTATTGAGGTAGGGAGGCCTGAAAGGAATGAGACATGCCTGGGGCACACAAGGTGTGCTGTGCATACACCGGTTCAAACCAGTTGCCAGCTCTGGCGCGAAACCGGACAAAGGATAGGGGGTGTAGGCTTCCACCTTCCTGGTCCCACCCAGGGGAGGGACCTAGTCAGTAGTGCAGCCCCCTTTAGGAGAATAAAGGTAGGAGCTGGTCCCATTCCAAATTAGATTAATCCTGAACTACTCTACAAGAAGAACCTCTGGACTTCGACGTTCTGCTCCCCAGAAGACTGAAGAAATCTCCCTTGTGGGCAAGGAGTGTCCACCCTGCAACTGCAGGCACCATCAAGCGTCCAGCGGATTCACTTTGTCATCTTCCCTTGAGGATACAGACTTCAGAGCCCGACGAGACCCGGATTCCCAGACCTCTCCAACCTCAACTCACATCTGCAGCAAAGCTGAGACCCGTGGGTGCGACGAGACTCGTGGGACCGGCCATCTTGAAAGAACCTGCACTTCGCTTCCAGCACGACTCCCGAGGTAAACTCGACCAAGTGCTTTGGGGACTGAGAAGCCCCAGTCCCGAGCAGGTCCTGCACCGAAGATCAGCCCTCCAGCATTCACGAGATCTGCGTGGGGCCATTCTGCCTGTTTGCTGCTCGACACGTTGTCTGGTCACTTGCCGGCTGGCTAGTGGCCTCCTAGACAACGATCAACAACAACTTCACTGCTGGTCTGTTTGTTCCAGACTGGCCCTTGCTCCCTTCCAAAAGAGGAGCACCCTGGACCCTCCTGGTCCACTCCAGACGCCGTTTCCACTCACCGCGTGGGTTGCCTTTGCCAAGGCCTGTTGACGCCGAATCCAGATCCAGCACCGTCGACAGTGAGAGCCTGCATGGGACAGCTCGTGCCTCCATCCTGGTCGTCGAAGACACCTCCTGGTCCACGTGGCTGCAGAGACAAGCGTCCACTCTTCACCTGATCGCGATGACAGCATCTGGTTTCTTCCTGGTTCCACACCGGTCACTGGCTAGTGACTTTGAACACTGTCCCCTCTGCTTTCAGGTCCTCTTCTTCACCGATCCACCCTTGGATCGCACCGGACATCTTCCTCCTGGTCGCCCGCAGCATCTTTTCTTCCAGGCTCCATAGACTTCAACGCGAGAACCCGACACACTTTGACACCTATGCACCAGCAGCCCGTGGGTGAGGTAACGAGAGCATTTCGGTGCTCAAGGGTAGTTTAACTGTCCTAGTGTCCAGTTCCACAGTCGTTTTAGTCCTAACTAGTCAGGATTGTCTGTACTCACCTTTTACTTGAACTGTACTGTCCATAGACGTTGTTACGCATCTCGCGTGTGAGTTCACACTCTGCACACGCGTCCCGTGGGCCTCTTATTACTTACCTAAGGTGAAGATAGCGTAGTCCTAGCGAACCTCCAGCCTCTGGACAACTCCATTCCTTCTATCGACTTTCACATTCCACTTACTTAGTATATGGTTTGTCGTGCCCCTAGGGCACCATTGTAATTTTGTGCAACTTATCGTATTTTTCTTGAGAGATTGTCATGTGCTTAGCCCTCTGACCTCATAAAGTGTTCAGAGGTGTTGTTATTAATAAATATACTGTTTATTTTCATAACAACCTGTGTGGTGTCCTTTCATCTGGTATTCAAGGGGTTATATTGTGGTAAAACAGCTGGCTTCACATGCCAAAAGAGTTTAGCCTAAGACTGCTTTGTCCATGCTACCATTAGTATAGCTGGTCTATAAGGTTGACTTACAACCAATCACCATAAGGGTTGTTTGGGCTGATACAAGGTGATCACTAGAACTAGTGAGCATCTTATATCAGGCCAACTTCTCACACTCTGTCTCCTCTGTGCAAGAGCTTGAATGCACAGCCTCCTAGCTATCAGGTAAAGTCCAGCCATTGTGCTTTGAAAAAATGCATTGAGGGGTCTTTTTTATACTTTCAATTGGTTTCCACCTGACTGATGTTATTGTTAATTGCGATTTCTTAATTTGCGATTTTCATGTTTTTGCAAATAGCGATATTTTCATACATCTTTATGCGATTTCTAATGCTGCAATTTCTTAATTGCGATTATCGCAAAAAAGAAACCGTGCAAATTTAGAAATCGCAAAAAACATTCGCAGAATTCTACAAATCGCAAGTAAGTAATCGCAATAATTGCGGTTACTTATTTTGCAATGCGATTACTTACATACATCGCAAATTTCTATTTTCTTGTCGCAAACGGTGAATTTTAGCGATTCGCATCGTTTGCGACAAAAAATAGCTTGATACATCTACGCCTAAGAGAGGTTCTTTCTCAAAACGATACCCAAGGAAAGGAAAATAACAATTTATGTGCATCTAGATCTGTTTCACCCACTGAGGAAAAATACCCTATAATAGAAAGAAAAGCTTTAGCTTGTGCCTGGGCGCTTGACCATTTTAGGGTATTAATTTGGGGCAACCTGTAGTGGTTTGCAGTGACCACAAACCACTGATTAAATTACTCTCCACAGAAGGTATTTCATCTGCATCTTCTAGATTAGCGAGGACGTCTATGAGAATGAAAGACTATGTATATATATATATATATATATATATATATATATGTATATATATATTCACTGAAAAAACCATAGGTTATAGACCATATATAGTTAGGGATTAGCATTTAAAAAACCTTATTTTACTCACACAAAACCATTGAAATTCCATATATAGTTAGTTGCACTAACTATATATTGCGCACCCGCAATCCACTGCTGATGATGTCACATATTACATCATTCATGACATGGTCAGTGACATCACTGATGACATCACTGATGACATCTCAAATGACATCACTGATGACATCTCACTTGACATCAATGATCACATCACTGATGATATCATTCATGTGACAATACAATGCATCTCCTCACATTTTAATATAACCTCTGTTTCACCCAGTGTTAAAAACAGAGTATAATTTTTGAAACCATTGACACACCAATACTAGTTACTACATACGTACTCACTGATTCCTACGTCTACACACACATTCACTCATTCACCCATACAATCATTCATACATACAATCACTCATGTTTACAACACAATCATATGCACTCATACACCTATACAGACACTCACACTCTGCCACTCATCCATGGAGTTACTCACACACCTAGTCAGTCCTGTAAAGAATCAATCACACTTCCATTTTCTACTCTATACAGTTAAACATAGAGCACCTTACGTTTTCAACCATATACTAACACATACTTACTCTCTTATACAATCATTGATACAAGTACACATTGATCTGTACAGAGTCACACACCTCCCATCCAGCCACACACACACTCAGTCTCCCATGCAAATACTTGGGCAATCAATCAATAACCCATATAGTTACTCATATAGCTACTGATCAACACATGCAGCAGTTTACAGAACAACAGACATAATGATGCACAAATTAAGACAGTTTAGTCACTAACCCATGCACTCAGTGAGACACATTTAATCACTCACTCATACATTCAGTCATGCACCTACTAAATCCTTCGTCCAGACACTTATACATCCACTCATTCTTCAATATGTAAGACATATTTTAACTTTACAGAAACATAGTCACTGGATGTTGTCATCAGTGATGTCATCAGTGATGTCATTTGAGATGTCATCAGTGATGTCATCAGTGATGTCACTGACCATGTCATGAATGATGTAATATGTGACATCATCAGCAGTGGATTGCGGGTGCGCAATATATAGTTAGTGCAACTAACTATATATGGAATTTCAATGGTTTTGTGTGAGTAAAATAAGGTTTTTTAAATGCTAATCCCTAACTATATATGGTCTATAACCTATGGTTTTTTCAGTGAATTTTTAAGGTTTTGTAAATGCTAATTCCTAACTATATATGGTCTATAACCTATGGTTTTTTCAGTGAATTTCATTGGTTTTTTAATAGCTAATATCAAAACCTTTACAATGTATTATTCTTTAAAAAGAAAAATATTTTTTACATGTTTTTTATACAATTTTTTTTTTATTTTTTTTTGTTTCGCTCCCAGTACGCGTACCGGTTAGCTTCCCGTTAGCTCAATCCGGAGGCGCGACCCGGTACGCGAACTGGTAAACGTTCCTTTAGCGCACCTCTCGCGTTACAAAACAACATCGCGACGCTTCGCGTCAGCATGACGTTTCGCGTTCTCGCGTAATACGTCATATTACGTGCTACGTTCGCGTACCCGGAAGCGCAGCGGTACGCGAACCGGAAGCGATCCGCGGCGCGGCGCCGACCGCGTAATGTAAACATAGCAGGTCATGTGACTCGATAATAACACTTTTCATTGGTTCATTTCACTTTTGGTTTCCTAATGATGTAATACAAGGTCATGTGATCTAAAATGGACACTTTTCATTGGTTTAGAACTTTTGTTTTTCCCAAATGATGAAAACCCCTCCTTCTTTCATCACTCTGACTTTCATCTTGGTGAGAGAAAGACCCTTTATTGAGACTTTGTGATGGCTTCATTAGTAGCTTCAGCTGGTGCTAGCCCACCACCTCCACCAAATCCAAGAAAGAGAGGACCACCTGCAGAAGTAATTCTGCAAGAAGAGGAAGAACAGGAAGAGGAGGAAGAGGAGGAAGAGCATGAGTTTTTGCCAGAGGAGCCCAGGAGGTACAATCGACAGGAGAATTATATCTGGCAATTCTACAGAATTCCTGAGGGGCAAAAGAAAGTGAATGCTCGTTACGTGTTTTGCCGCATATGCGGTGACAGATTGTCAAGGGGCACCGATAAAAAATATAGTTATGGGAATCATACTATGCATCGGCATATGAGTAGGTGGCACCCAAATAACTATAGTGCTGCCCAGCTACGTGACCAACAACAACATCCCCTCCAAATGGCAAGAAGATCGGTGGTTCCAGAGGTGTCGGGACCAGAGGCGAGGGAGGTGATTCCAAACATCCAAATGTTGTTTGGTCACGTAAAACAAGTGTGCGTGGAATGTGGCGCTTTCATCTGCTACAGAGAAAGTAGCATCACTTTGATTTTGCGAGCAATTCAAAATCATATTAATATTTGCACAAAACGCACCAAAAAATAAATTCTTTTTTTTTTTTTGCTCCTGTTGAGCCCTTTATAATGGATCGTTTTTGTTTCCCCCCCCCCCAAAAAAACCAAAAAAATTTTAAAAACGTTCAGAAAATACAAAAAAAGTAAAAAAATGTTCAAAAAATACTAAAAAAAATATAAAACAACAAAAACATAAAAAAAAAAGTTCTTTTCAGAACTAACTCCCCATTATAAAAAAATTGGTAGAAAATTTGGAACTCTGCCAACCTGTATTTCTCTTAGTTCGCTCCCGGAGCGCTACCCGGTACGCGTACCGGAAGCTAACCAAAAAAATATTTTTTAAAAAAGAACAGTAACTATAAGGGAAGGAAATACACAGTTATGTTAAAAGAAAGACAGCTCTAGGGAGTAAAATAAGGATACTGTTACCTACAATCCACTGTTGATGATTTCACATATTACATCATTCATGACATGGTCAGTAACATCAACAGCAGTGGATTGTAGGTAACAGTATCGTTAGTTTACTCCCTTTAGCTGTCTTTCTTTTAACATAACTGTCTATTTCCTTCCCTTATAGTTACTGTTCTTTTTTAAAAAACATTTTTTTGATCAGTCATAAACAGTGACATTAATAGAAACAGAGAGAGTGAACAAGAGTGAAGAACTATGGTCCTCCTGAGCCACCCTCAGAAAACCAAGGGGGTCAAGATACATCTACCGTGCCCCCTTCTACCTATTCTGAACATTATTTGCCCTCCATCTTGTATCTTGATTCGAACGAAACACAAAATGGTGGACTGCCATAACGCTGCTGGTTTGCGAACCGGGCAACTTCCCAGGAAGCGGTCCCCAAAAAAAAAAAGTTGGGAAAGTAATTCACAGACACTAAGAGTAATAGAGATGGAGTGAGTGAACAAGACTGAGGAACTATGAGAACAGAGGGACTGAGAAAAAGAGTGGAAGGAGTTGAGTAAATAGGTAATAGAGAAAGGAATGAGGAAAGTAGCAAAGGCAGGAAACTGAGGATTAAAGAAGTGAAGCAGTGGATCTAATAGTAGGTGAATGTGATAGAAATGTAACGAAAAGAGTACAACTATTTACCTTGTAATTGCTGTTAAATTAATCACATTTTATTTCTATACTTTCAATCTGTGAAAGAGAGAACCAACATTTAAAAAAAAATTAAAATATGTATTTAAAAATTACAAAAGACAAGGGAAAATATTGAAGGACAAATAGTTTTTCAACAACTTTGACACTGACAGAAGCTTCTGCTTCTCCAGGTCCTCTACACAATGCTAAAGATATACATTTTAAACTAACAGTATCTTGATGCAGATGAAGTGAGGACTATCTTAAAACATGGTGCATCTTTTGCATTGCTCTTGTTTCAGAAAAGTGTCGCTTCAGTATGCCAATAACATGTCTCCTATCCAGAGATTTGTTTGAGGTGAGGCCTACTCAGAGTTCAAGATGAGATTTACACTTGTTGAAGTGTACAGAGGAGATAATATCTGTGAAAGTCTACTAATGAAGTGAGTCATGTCCACTGCACTCTTCAACAAAGTAGAAACCTCCTATGTTTCCCTGGACAGACCTAAACTTGATCTGCACAATGTGATACGTAATGATAGGAAACTCAAGTGTTGTAATTGAAATATGTGCAATTTATTTTGCTCATTTCACAATCACATCACTTGTGTTTCCTTTGCTTAGGTATCTCATTGTGCAGATGTAGTCCAGCATATGAAAGATTACGTAGAAGTGCAGCACTGCATACAATAAATTTAACACTTACAGAAAACTCACCTTCTCCATGCCTCCTACACAGTTCTACATATACATCATAAATGCAAACAGTACAGAATTAATTATACATGTTAAATGGTTTATTTTTGCTGTTCTCAGAATGTATCAAAATTCACTAAAAACAGTGACTTGAAGGTATTCATCATGTAACAGCGGGGAAAAAAAAACACAATCAAAATGATTGTGTTTAAAAAACCCATACAACATCAGAAAATAAAATTCAGAACTCCTTAAAGTTAACTTACTTTCCATGACGTCCAAGGATGTCCTATGAACAGCTTACACTCTTTTGTGCTGTTATTACTTTCAGCCCGCCACTTTCTGAAAGAAAACCTCCATCGTTTTTAAAAACACGTTACATGCAATAAATGACTTCTTGCTCTCTACCACTATTTTCCACAAGGCCAAATCTAGTCAGAGATATTTATAACTCTTGGATTTCTTGTAAGCCAATCCCATCATTTGGCATTTCCGCAACTTTCAGAATTAAAATGTTGAAGATCATTTTCACAATCCTGGAATAGTAATATCTTCCCCTTCTTGGTCAGTCATGTTCTACATTTCCTATGACACTGATACTGCTTAATATGAAGCAGACTTACACTACCTCTATGAGTACTACAATTATTTAATTCTCTACATCACTTTTAATCACAAAGCAATGTAAAACAGTAGACAGCATTGCAGACTTACATTCCCTCTACTCCATGTTTTGATTGGCTGCTTCAATTAGCTTATGAAAAGAAACAATTTTTCTGAACTCATTTAAAGTGCACATACATCTCCATGATGTCCAATCCTTTGATTAGAAGTTATGTCTCTGAACTACACTTATCCTCAAGGCCAAATTGTGTAGGAGCCATTAGAACTTCTTGAAATTCCACAGATCATATCCCGAGATTATTTTCCTAAAATTTTGGTTTTAAAAACACCAGGTAAGAGTTTTTAAGGTCATACGGCAATTTTTTTTTGAAAATTAAAACAGAATCATTGCAGAATGACCAGCCATTTCTAGACTTTAAATAAGCTGTGTAATGTCCTGATGATATTGAAGGGCCGTCATGATATATAATTGCTGTAGTTACAAAAGTCCTTCCTGATATTGACAACTGCGAAGCTACAAATTTTTTTATTAAAGTTGTCAATTTTGTTCCATCAGGCCTACATCGTTGGAACATTAAAATGACGTACTGGCCATATTTTCGTATAAATAATGTGGACATCATTTCAGATTTACATTGGCTACACTCCATGCTGTGATTAGCAGCTTTTACTAGCTTATTAAAGGAGACTGATTTACTGTCTGGCAAAGTTAAATATATAAATCTTTCTGAGTCTACACTAGTAGTACTTGATACCATACAGTTCTCGCAGTCATGCTGCCATTGATAAGAAAGCCCAAACAGCTGATCTACATCTACACCTTCAGCATGTAATACATCAAGCATATACATTAAAAACTCCTGACAATCTTGCTGAATATTTTGAGAGAATTGTGTTTGCCCTGAACATCTGTCTAACAGGTTTCGAATTTCAGACACACTTTCTATTTTTGTTCTATCTGTGCTACATTTCTCTAACACAGAATTCAACAAACTGCAAAATCTTTGATCAGAATTGACCACAATCTCTTCTTTTACATTTTTTAGAGAAAACAAAACATTCATTACTACATTAGCATAGCAGTTGACACCAGAACTGTTTTCAAACTGAAAACCAACAACATCTTCAACAGAATCCTCTTTGTTTCTGCTTGTAATTTTAGGTTCATTCACTTTTTGTCTTTTTGCTACAACCTCCCCAGTATTGTTCTCATTTCTTCGTTTCCGGCCTACCAGACGTTTCTCAAACAAAGGAAACTGAGGCAAATGTGGCGCATACTCTCTTCTTAACCTATTGTATTCCTTAACACAATCTAGATCTGCACAAATGTTTCTGACATCACACTCAATCAAGTACAATCCCGATAAAGTTCTAACTCGTGACAATGCCACATATGCCATACCCTCCTTGAACACAGAACTGCCAATATTCACCAATGCAGTGTCTACACTTAAACCTTGCGATTTATGAATTGTCACCGCATATGCCAAGCAAACAGGGAACTGCTTACGGCGAACATATAAGTCTTTTACAAGCAAAAATCTAGCAGAACAACGAGCAATTAGCTGTACTTCCTCAATGCCATCAAATTTAATTTTTAAAAATTCAATTCCATCTCTATTTCTGTATTTCACAAAATCAACAACATTACCCATTGATCCATTTACCAGACCTCTTTCAACATGTAAATTCCTTCTTAAAATTATACGGCAGTTCAAGCACACATTCAGAGTCTTTTCAAAACCTGAAGTTTTAGATATAGTCTTCTCTAATGAATCCAATTTTGATTTCAGATTCTCAGACAAAATAATTGTTGATCCCATATGCTCTACTCTATCAATAGCTTCCACTTTCACAATCTCTTGCTTTTCTAAATGCAACATTTTGTTGTTAAATTTGGCACATTCTGCAAGAGTTGGCATCAAACATATTCCAGATTTCTTATCAGTAATTTTCTGAAAAATATTCTCAGGCACAACATCTTGTTCTGGATATAAATTTGACAGTAATCGTGCATGTAAAGCTTCTTTTCCATGCTCGGTCACTTTTCCAATTCTAACATCTTGTAGAATAGTCTTGTAAACTTCATCCTTTGCCTGACGCATATTTTCATGCAGTTCAGCATAATTGAAGTTTAACCATATATTGACGTTGCCAATGCTGCCTAGGCACTTCCTGGTATCTTCATGCGTGAGCATTTTGAACACAGGTTGCCCTTTCACTGGTGTCAGCTGCAGAAGATCTCCGAAAACAATGATGTGTTTGCCACCAAATAACACATCATACTCTGTTTTGAGAACTTCTTGCATCCTCAAATGCACAAAGGCAAGCATGACATTGGAAACCATGCTTACTTCGTCAATGATAAGAAGTTTCATTTTCCTCAAGATTCTTGAAACTTCAAAACAAGCATCTCCAGATAGCTTGTGATATTCTAATTTGTTGTCATGCTCCACTGGCAGCATCAGTAAACGATGTAAAGTAATCCCTTTAATATTATGTGCTGCCAGTCCAGTTGGAGCAGTGACAACACAAGACAGCGATGACTCTGTCCTTTCCTGCAAATAGCATGAAATTGCTTTAATGAGGAAACTTTTTCCAGTTCCCGCTTCTCCACTCACGTACAGTCGGACAGGCTTCAACGACGTACATGAGCACTCTTTCTTATCATGACTTAATCCATGATCAATTTGCATGGTAACTTCGTCATATATTTCCTCTGCTCAACGTTGAGTTGCCTTTCCAACTCTTCTAAGTTAACCGCATCCTCTTGAGCATGTGCCATGGCTCTTTCCACCTCATTCATAGCAGTGGCAGCTTCATTTTCAATAAGAGGTCCTCCTAGTGGATCCTGACTCAATGAAGCAGAACTCTGACTGTCCTGAGAACTGTCTCTGGCAATCTCGGCTGCAATCGTTGCTTCCTGCTCAATTTCCGCATTCAACATTTCTACATATTTGGGAAAAGCAGGACATTCTATGGTCTCCTTGGCGGCATTGAAAGAGTCTTCATAACAGAGGAAATCTCCAAGCAGTTCCTCTTCTGCACGCCAAGGCTTGAAAAGTTGCAAAAGTGCTAAATAGAAAAACTCCTTTTTTTCAGGAGATTCGCCACTCAATTTTCGATGGTTTATCAAGTGGCATTTTCTTTGCTTCACCAGACATCCCTCACTTCCTATTACAGCATACACTCCTTTCTCAGTATCTTCTTTGATGTTCCTCTTGAACATGTAATTTTGCAGAACCTCATACAGACAAACATTCTCTAGGTGACTGCTTCGATTTGGATAATATGTATCCAACATGTTTGTCTTCAAAATGTCGGTACTGTTTGGCTCCTTTTCCGCCAAATACTCAATTTCCCGCACAGGTTTGAGAACTCGATTACGCGTTGCAGCAAGACCAAGACTCGCCCAAACGATACTCCTGGACTTGGCATAGAGACTTGCTGAAGACAACCGGTCAGAACATTCGTACGCTCCGATTTCTCGATGCGACAACATCTTCAGACTGAAACTGTACAACTTCTTGCTGAGGCTCTTTTCATGGCAAATGTCCTCCCACATATCCTTCAATTCTGTCTTCTCTTTTTTGGTGATGTAAGACGTCACATACCGAGCCACAGCCATACAGTTATCAGCCACAAACTGTATATCCATGTTAGCATTCCACATGGACAAAATCACCGGGTTGTAGTCGTTGATGTACTTGGACTCTTCGTTCCTCTTCAAATTGTAAGTGTTTTTAGGTGATTTCTTCATGACATTGTGTCGCAGCGAAGACATCAAACTGTTTACTCTTCCTTTAGAAATCACCGGTCGTGGAAAGCCGAAACGACATTTAGTGTAGAACTTGTCCTTGTTTCGGAATTTACGACGGCAGTACTTTCCACATCGATGGCTTTGGAAACGCAGAACTTTTTCTCTTAGGCTTTTCTTCTCCTTTGCGTTTGGAACAGCACACGTAGAATACTGTTGGATGAAACTCATCACTGAGTCATCTGGATCCGTTCCAAATTTAGGTGCATCCTTGATCCACAGCAACATATGTATATGAGGAGCACCTCTTGCTTGGTACTCCTTTCTCCAGAAGAAATCCAACACCTCTCCAAGAGGTGGATTCTTCTTATTCATGATGAAAGACATCATAGCTTCAAATCTATGATTGAAGTACCTACATACATTGACTGGATCCAAAGAGCACAGTTCTCCGGGTGTCTTGAATTCGATGTTTTCTACGTTAGCATTTGCCTCTCGTAGAAATTCAAGTAAGTCTTC
This sequence comes from Lissotriton helveticus, assembly GCF_964261635.1. Taxonomy (NCBI): domain Eukaryota; kingdom Metazoa; phylum Chordata; class Amphibia; order Caudata; family Salamandridae; genus Lissotriton; species Lissotriton helveticus. The sequence goes on from NC_136068.1 coordinate 1,796,805,408, forward strand.
CCAGCCATACTCGGCACAGCTCAGAGTGAGGAACCATGTGGGAGTACCTAAGTTCCTCAGCATACATTTTAAATCACCATGACGACGGTACCAGTACTCATTAGTACCACGCTGACACGCCATGAGATTAATCAGGTGAGAATCCAAAATACTATCTTGGACATTCACTTTATCCATAAAATCACTTGCCGAGATGTTTTGCATGTGTATACCACTTTTCAAGATGTGGTTCACTGCATATGACAGTCCAGACAGATCGCTTTCAAACAGGAGATGAAACAAATATGGAATGCATTGTCGAAACCTAGCATCTCCTGCATACAATCGCAAAGTCCGGTATTCAGAAGCAGGAATTTGATGAGGTCGCTCATCATATCTTCCTCCCTGACCTGTTGGAAAAAGCTGTGGGAAACACCGAGCTTCCAAACTTTCCTCCCAAACACTAATGGGACTCCCTTTGGCTTGTTTCATTTGAAACAACTCAATAGCATTCCCCATGACTTCCTTTGAATGCAAAGGATGAACACTATAATGTTCATATATTTCCTCACTAGTAGAGGGTTCTACTTTCTCAATTTGACCAGCACACAAATCGCTATCCTCTTCCTCACTTACTTCCTCTTCTTCAACATATACATTCTTATAGTATTTATTATTTTTTTTCAAATACAATGTTGCCTTTTTAACTTTCCTAACATCTACTAAATCTTGCCATATTTTCTTATTCTTTGTCGGAACCCCATTAACTAAGATAACCAGAGGTTCCTCTTCCACTTTTTCTACTCCAATTGTGTTAATGTTTTTCTTCAAATCTAGAGGCAAATAAACAACTCTTCCCTTTAATCCTCTCTGTAAATCTGATGGAGGCAATTTCCCTGTCTTTGGCTCCATTCTTACAATAGCCTGAAAGGGATGGATACTTTGAATCAAAATAGATTCATAAGTATTTAAATCCTTCAATTCAGAAGGAATCTCAACCAATTCCAGATTATTATGAACTGCTCTAGCAGGCATCTGGTTTTGTTTTAATTTGTTACAACAATAAGTACACACACGTTGATCCAATCCCAAATCAAAACAATTTTCTACCATCAAGTATGTTGCAAAATCCTTCCATTCACTATTATTTTCCCTTTCACTTTTTGCATATAAATCCACTAACTTAGTCTGATTCTTATAATAAGTGCGTCGACAACACACACAAGTGAAATTAGGCCTCTCACTTGATTTCATGTCAAACGTCGCAATTTCCCTCTGGAAATTATCTGTACTGGAAACATGTACAGTATCTTCCAAATGACCCTCTATTTCTTGCTCAATTTCAACATTCTCCTCTTTACTTCCAAAGTAACAAAACTCAATTTCTTCACATATATTCCTCACATCTATTTCAGAACCATGCAGAAGAGCAGCACATAATTGTTTCAGCATAATTGCTGGACTCTTAGCATAATACAACAGTCTAACTAACTTCCTCACTTTGTTATGATGCACTGCTAGCATCCTGAAATGATGAAAAACACTCTGGCATACTCTCCTGGAAAGACAAGCCAGTGAATGACCATGCAAACCTGTCACTTCTCTCACTCTGCAAGGATCTAATTCTTGCAACAACCTCATTTTCTGCTTCAAACTTTTCTTGTTAAATGACCGTACAAAATCACAAAGCAAATTGATAGAATCCTGTCGCACACTGCAAATACTACTACACTTCCAGGTGTACACAGGACCCTTAGCACGTCTTCCTAAAACCTCATTACCTAACAACTCTTCTGCCTCTGTTGTCACAAGTTTTTCTTTTTCAACTGGACAACCATCTTTCACTTCATAAGCACGACCACTGATGTCAACTGCATGCACCAAATCATTATCCTGGAAATAACTCTCTTCATTAAAAAATGCCTCACAGCTTGAACTATGTATCCATTCTCCAGAAAAAACTTCACAAAAATTACTACGATTAACTATTCTCTTCCATCTACTATTTCTTTTGAAATCAAAAATTGCCTTGTTTAGCTTCCTAATTCTATTGATTATCAAAATAAATAACTTACGTTTAATTTCAAAAGCCTGATCAATAACTTTCTCAACTTTTTTTTTTCTCCTATAAAAAACTAATTTCTGTTGACCTTTCTTAATATTTTTTAACAAATTGCCAATTATCCTGTTACGGAACATTCGTTTACGAATCTCCGTAAACTGTTGTTTCCTTCTACTATCATGCACAGATTTATCTCTTGCTCTAGCAGTAACATTTTCATTTGTCCTTTTCTTTCCATTTGATTTACTTGTGTTGTTATGGATTGAAACATTTTCTGTACTAATATTTTTTTTATTAGAAATATTTTTTATGAAATATTTAGAGCTCTTACCCGGTGCTTTCTTCATCGCTTGAGAAATCTTTTTGTTAGAGGACTGCTGCATTTTTTTTTTCTCCTGCTGTCTTTGACGTTTTGCAGCCTTCATCTCTCTTATTTTTGTAGGCATAGTTGAATCTGAGGAAAAATATAATAAAAATGTTAATAAAAAAATATTATCAAACAGTAAATCAGTAATAGTGATCAAAAACATAACACACTACTTGACATTTTAAATAGAAGATTTTTTAGTCCTTGCAAATTTACAATACAGAAGTAGCAGAAAAGAAATGAGATTTATATTTATGTTACCTATGCTATTTTATATGTGAATCTGATCTAATTTTATGAGCATATTTTAATATTTTATTGAAGACACTACACATAACCTGTTTTTGAAGGTGTCTTTATTTTTAAATTAAACGGTTTACCTTTTTACTTTTTATTGATTATAAATTTTAAAAATAAATGTTTATAATTCCAAAGGCTCAAGCAGGTCATCTTCCCATCCTATATCATATAATTCGGACAAATCTGCATCCTCATCACGCTCTTCTTCATCCTCAGGATTTAAATCATCCAATGGATCAACATCCACTGATGTTTCAATTACAAGTTCAATGATGAGGTCAAAATCAACTGATTGCAGATTGTCGCTCATGTTGAGGTTGTCTTTATCTTTAAAGAAAGACAACAACAATGAGATGTTGCAGAGTAAGAGACAAATCTCACAGATTATAATAGTAAAATTATTTAACAAGAGTAACATTTTGCAGCTATTATTTAGCCATGTCCAGCGATGCTGAGCAGGTGAAGCCTATGTCTAATTTTTCACTGAACAGGACTCATCTGTTCTTAACCTTGGATAAGCCTCAACGACTCTGTGTCCCCTGCACATACTCAAATGTTAAAGTGCAGATTTATATTAAATGGCACATCCCCAGGCATGCACCAGTTAATGTGCACCACTGCTTTACCACCCATGGTGTGCCGCATTTACAATCAGATAGGAGAAAGCTGCTTCAAAACCCTGCACCTGCTTGAAGCTGGCATAGGTCTTGACGCAGCATTGTATAGATGGGGCACCCCTGATCCTTGCTGGAGCTGCATCGCACTTACGATACAACTCCAGCAATGCGCCACCTTTACAGCACAGATGCGTCACACATCTGTGCCTTTTTTGCCCCATGCTGCGCCGCATTGTAAATGCAGCACACCATGGGTGGCGGAACAGTGGCGCAGGATGACTGTCACATCCCTGGGGATGCGCCACTCATCATAAATCTATCCCTAAGCTTCTTATCTTGTTACAGATGAACTGCCATATGTATCATCAAAATATTTTACATATTATAAATAGCAAATTTTAAGGAATAAATAGCGATTCTTTACTATTCCTAATTTGCAATGAGCAAATTGCTAATTGCAAATTACCCATTCATTTCCATAGGCTAGGAGGCTCATAGGAATTAATGTTGCAAGTTGTGATTAGCAATTAGCTCATCACAAAATAGGATTTTTTTCAAGCGTGCAGGGGTATCTCAAGAACAACCTGCTGCACCCCTGAAAAAGAAATTTGGGAGCACATGGCACACCTACATGCCCTAATGGCATGTATGGGCGTCATATGGGACCTTTTTTTTTAAAAAAAAAAAATTCTTTTTGAAAAGAATTCGCAAATTACCACAAACTACAAGTTGGTGGTAGTTTCCAAATCCTTAATATCATTTTTTACATATTTTTTTTTTATACATTGCATTTAAGGAATCTCAATTTTTGAATTATTGACATTTTAAGTAATTTCCACATGTGCACTGTTTTCTAAATATAATTTGAAAATCGTTTTTGGGGAAAAGTAATGGTTTGCAAATTTATGACAAGGACATAATGGTGTATGCTTCTCTATAAGGCATTTCAGTATCTCTAATGTCATTTTTCCCATATTACATTATAAGACCTTTCCCCATGAAGCACATTCCTTGTAAATATGCTCCCACCAGTGCATTGCAAATTTAGATTTTGACTGTTTCAGACACATAGCCATGTTGAAAGTGACCCAAAAAAATTGCAAACGTTTAAAAAAAACACATTCATGTGTCTTAATGACATTTTAATTCATTTCCCCATGGACAATGTTTTCTAAGTGGCACAAAAGAGGTATACACCTATCATAAATCTGTCCCTAGAATTATAAATGATTAAATCAGGATGACAATAAGATGTGGCCTATCCAGAGGTTTGTTTAAGGTGAGGCCTACTCAGGATTGCAGATTAAAGTTATGCTTGATGAAGAATACAGAGGAGATAATTTATTGTAAAGGCCTACCAATGAAGTAAGTGATTTCTACTTCATTGCACCAGTCATCATAAATGTATCCATAAGCTTCTTATCTTGTTAGACATCAAACGCCATATGTATCATATAACTATTTTGCATTTCCAAAAAAGCGAATTTTAAGGAATAAATAGCGATTCTTTACCATTCCAAATTTGCGATGAGAAAATTGCTAATTGCAAATTACCCATTCATTTCCATGGGCTAGGAGGCTCATATAAATGAAGGTGCAATTTGCGATTAACAATTTGCTCATCACAAATTAGGAATTTATTCCAAAAGTGCAGGGGTGTCTCAAGAGCACCCTGCTGCAACCCTGAGAAAGAAATTTGGGGGCATATGGCGAACATAAATTTTAACAACATTCCTTTACCTCAAAAACGATTTTCAAATCATAACTTCAAAACACTACACATGGGAAAATTACTTAAATTGTCCTTAAGACACATAAAAGCGTATTTTGATTGGCTTTCCTGCATGGTAGAGTCACTTTAAACATGGCTATGTAACATAAACATTCAAAATCAAAATTTTCAATGTACAGGTGGGAGTATATTTACAAGCAATTTGCGCCACAAAGAAAGGTCTCACATTAAAATGGGAAAAATAACATCAGGGACAGTCAATTGCCTTATAAAGAACCATACACCATTATGTCCTTCTCTTGAATTTAAAAACAATTCCTTTTTCCCAAAAACGATTTTCAGATCATAATTTCAAAAAACTGCACATGAGAAAATGACTTAAAATGTCATTGAAACACATGAAAGCGTTTTTTTATTGGCTTTCCTGCATGGTTGGTTCACTTTTATCATGGCTATGTAACACAAACATTGATAATTAAAATTTTCATGCACATGTAAGAGCATATTTACAAGCAATTTGCGCCACAGAGAAAGGTCTTACAATAAAATGAGAAAAATAACATCAAGGACAGTCAATTGCCTTATAAATAACCATACACCATTATTTCCTTGTCATGATTTTAAAAACAATTCCTTTTCCACAAAAACGATTTTCAAATCATAATTTCTAAACACTGCACATCAGAAAATGACTTAAAATGTCATTAAAGTACATGAAATCATTTTTTGATTGACTTTCCAGCATGGTTGAGTCACTTTTAACATGGCTATATAACAGAAACATTCAAAATCAAAAATTTCCATGCACATGTGAGAGCATATTTACTAGCAAATTGCGCCACATAAATCATAATTTTCTCCTTAAAGCACACTATTCTCTATCTAAAGTAAAGAAATATTTTCTCACCTTAGCAAATACTTTGAGTTTGAAAACAGTCTCAGAAACACACCAATTTGTCTTCAGCAGAGCAAAAGGTATGCACTCCAGAGTCTGCAGCTATCAAAAGCACAGAAATGCTGTAATTCTTCACACATATTTCTCATGTCACCCAATCAAAACTCTTCCCTCACTTTTTTTCAAATGAAAACCCTTCCCCCTCTGCCCTTTCTGCCTATTTTCCATAGCAACCACCTCTTGGAGAAACTCTGGTGTTTGCAAATTCACACAACAATGTTGCAATTGAACTCTGAACTCTCAGTGCACCTGCATATCCAGTGCTTTCTTTCATTTAATGATTTTTTATTGACCACTCAAAATACATCTTTCAAAGAACACATCTCTACACCCTAACTTTCTGTTTTCATCAATCAAAATCCACCAATCACTGTTACTACTTCATGAACACAGAAACTCCACAGTTTTTTTCATTTCAAACTCACATTTTTTCAACTGCCATTTCATTGCCACACTTCATCTGACTGCAGGAGAACCTTCTCTCACCATGTTTTCTGTCTGGATTGTTGGTCATAGTTATATTCACTGGGCTCAAAGGTACGTTGAAAGCAGGAATTTACCTAACCTCAATTTACAAGATGTGGAAATTAAGTGGTTTGGCCAGAGAGGATTAAAATGTCACCAATTGATACCATTGGTGAAAACCTTTATGCATTTGCCAAAACCTGACCTGTTAATTGTGCACTGTGGAGGTAATGACTTGGGCACTTTGACTGGTGTAGGTCTGGAAATGCTTTTAAAGGACACCTTTGAGCAATTAATGGCACTTTTTCCTCAGACTGCCTTGGTATATTCAAATATATGCCAAAGACAGAAATGGAGGTGGTCAAACCAATTTTGTCCACAAATTGAGAAGTCGAGGAAGCATGTAAACAAATCTGTTTCAGCTTACATGAGAGACCATGGAATGGGCTCCCTGTACAACAATAACTTGCGTTACTACATGCAAGATATCTACAGAGGAGATGGAGTTCACTTCTCAGATGAGGGCAACAGAGTTTTCACTCTGAATTTAAGAATGTGCATTGGTACCTACTTATAAGTACCTAAATGTACCATAAACCCAAAAGCTCTTCTCAGAGCTACCCTACATCTGATCACTCACAATTATTATTTTACTCTAACTATTTTCACTAATTTTCAACAAAATACGCTCCCTGGTGCGCTACCCGGTACGCGTACCGGGAGCTAACCTCCCGAAATTTTTAAAAAAAATGTTTCTTTTTCCGCACATATGGGCCTCCTCAGCCACCCTCACAAAACCTAGGGGGTCAAGATAAGTCTACCGTGCCCCCTTCTACCCATTCTGAACATTATTTGCCCTCCATCTTGTATCATAATTCGACCGAAACACAAAATGGTGAACTCCCGTTACGCTTAAGGTTCGCGTACCAGGGAGCTCACCGGTTCGCGTACCGGGTCGCTTCCTGGGAAGCGCACCATCAAAAAAGGTGGGAAAGTAGTTCACAGAAAAGCCACTGGAGACAATTTCACCAAATATAGAATAACTCATACTACATACCAATCCCTACCATTTTCACAAATTTGATTGGAATTCCATTTAGCCATTTAGCCTGTAGTCCTCTCTAAATACCGTGAGGTAAATTACTTCACAAAACACATCTGAAGTGTTGGAATTGACAACCAATTAAAATGTTACTTTCATTTTCTACTTTTTTTACATGATATTTGATTGGTTATGTACCCGAATATATATAAAGGAAGAGAAGGAAACACAGCCATTTTGACTACTACTTCCTGGTGTACATTTCATTTGGATTTTCATTAATAACTTCAACTTCTTTTTAAAGGTAAGTTGTTATTTTTAAAACTGAAGTATATTGTGCACTTTAAGTTAATATGGCAAACTTTTTCTGTTAGTTATATACTATCCCTCTGTAGTACTTATAAATTTAGATACACTTTTTTATATTCCTACTTCCACTCTGATACTATACACTGCCCAAAGATAAATTCTCTGATAAAAACTGCCTATCTAAAATTAATCCCAACAGTGCCCTACCTCTACTAATATATATTTTTTTTATGCAAATTTCAGGAAAAATGGAAAGTGAACAAAACATTTCATTTGAAATTGTCCTTCCAGAGTCCAACACAGAAATCATTGATCCAAATGAGATTGAATTTATGGATGAAACATGGGACCAAGAACTACTGCAATGTGTGCAAGCAGTAGATAACCTCCTTGCAAATGAGGACATTTTACAACCTCAGAGACTACAATCTATATTCCATGATTATGAAATTTCTGACAATGAAATGTTAGAAAGTTTAATAAATTATGAAACACAATAAAAAAAATTTAAAAAAAAAAAAATAATCAACAAAACCAACAATCAATTAACATACAGCATTTGAAAAGTCTATCATTCATTTTTTATTGTGATACGCTCCCCAGTACGCTTCCCGGTTCGCGTACCGGGCGCTAACCACGAAAAAAAACAAAAAAAATTTTTTTTTTTTTTTGCTTAGCGGGGCCCCTTTAAAGCCTCCACATCAAACCTAGGGGGTCAGGGAGTATCTACTATGCCCCCTTAAGGTCATTTGCCCCTTCGCTTTTGACCTCCTCTTGTCTCTCGATCCTACCGAGAGACAAGATGGCGGCCGCTCCGGACTGTTTAGAATGTTGACAGACACCGGAGAGCCAATCAACTTCGCTACGCGAAGTTCCGTTACGCGTCAAGTACGCGTACCGGGGCGCTGCCTGGTCCGCGCTTACAGATATATATCTTTTTTTGAACGTTATTTTCTCAAAATCCACTGCAGCACATATATTGAGACCTACAAAAGGCACATCGGGCTACCAGTCCCTACAAATTTGCCAAGTTTCGTGCAAATCCATTCAGCCGTTCGGGCTAAAAGTGAGGCTAACCGCCCTATGGAAAACTCAATGTTAAAAACACGTTTTGGGACCCCCCTTTTTTCTCGGCCCCCCCTGGACCAACTCCCCCCAAATTTCCAGTGGCTGCTCAGAAACAAAATGTTCCATTTTCCAGAAAATTTCAGCCAATTCCGTCCACAAACGCCAAAGTTATTAGACATAGAATTTTCAAAAAACCCATAGAGAAAAAATCCTAACTATATATACCTACTGGCGACCGCCAGTAGGTAATTACCTACTGGCGGTCGCCAGTAGGTATATATAGTTAGGATTTTTTCTCTATGGGATTTTTGAAAATTCTATGTCTAATAACTTTGGCGTTTGTGGACGGAATTGGCTGAAATTTTCAGGAAAATGGAACAGTTTGTTTCTGAGCAGTCCCTGAAAATTTGGGGGGGTGTCGTCAAGGGGGGGCCGAGAAAAAAGGGGGGTCCCAAAACATGTTTTTAACATTGAGTTTCCCATAGGGCGGTTGGCCTCACTTTTAGCCCGAACGGCTGAATGGATTTGCACGAAACTTGGCAAAATTGTAGGGACTGGTAGCCCGATGTGCCTTTGCTAGGTCTCAATATATGTGCTTCAGTGGATTTTGAGAAATTAACGTTCAAAAAAAGATATATATCTGTAACAGCGGACCGGGCAGCGCTCCGGTTCGCGGACTTTTCGCAGTACGGAGCTTTGTGAAGCGAAGCTGATTGGTTCTCCGGCGTCTGTGAACATTCCAAACAGTCCGTAGCGGCCGCCATCTTGTCTCTCGGTAGGATCGAGAGACAAGAGGAGGCCAAAGCGAAGGGGAAAATGACCATAAGGGGGCATAGTAGATCCCCGCTGACCCCCTAGGTTTGATGTGGAGGTTTTAAAAGGGCCCCGCGGGGCAAAAAAAAAAAATAATAATAATAATCGAACGGCTGAATGGATTTGCACGAAACTTGGCAAAATATTAGGGACTGGTAGCCCGATGTGCCTTTGCTAGGTCTCAATATATGTGCTCCAGTGGATTTTGAGAAATTAACGTTCAAAAAAAGATATATATCTGTAACAGCGCTCCGCTTCGCGTACTTTTCGCGTTACGGAGCTTTGCAAAGCTGATTGGTTCTCCGGCGTCTGTAAACATTCCAAACAGTCCGTAGCGGCCGCCATCTTGTCTCTCGGTAGGATCGAGAGACAAGAGGAGGCCAAAGCGAAGGGGCAAATGACCATAAGGGGGCATAGTAGATCCTTCCTGACCTCTTAGGTTTGATGTACCATTTTGCCAAGTTTGGTGTAATTCCGTTCAGCCATTCAGGCTGTAGACGTATGTAAATGTCCTATGGAAAATTGCATGGGGAAAACACATTTGAAAGTGTTGAAATTTAGAACCAATTAAAATGTTACTTTGGTTTTGTATTTGTGTGTGATGAAAGTTAATTGGTTATGTATATATCTCAAATGAGAGGAAACCACAGCCATTTTGTGATACTACTGTCTGAGGTACATTTGTGAGGAATTTTTGGTGGTGAATTTCTGGTGTTTGATTTACACAGTACTAACACTTCTCCTACTTTTAAAAAGGTGAGTTTTTAATTTGTAAGGGGAACTATGTTGTACACTTGAAGATAATTTGAAAAATGTTTTCTGTTATTTATTTGCAGTCGTTCTGTTATACTAAATACTTGATAAAGTTACTTTTATATTATGTATTACTAAAAACGATAAACGAAAGTGATTATTTTTTTCTGCAATTTACAGCAAGCAATTTCAAAATAAAATGGCTCACAATGAAGAGACCGTGGCAATTTCTTTTGAATTGTCCACTACATTGATTGAAATTGACAGCAGCAATAATGAAATATTGTCACAAGGAGGAGATGACTTGAATGATTCCACTAAATTGATTGAAATTGACAGCACCAATAATGAAATATTGTCACAAGGAGGAGATGACTTGAATGATTTTTTTGATCAATCTGTTGATGGCGAATTTATCGAATGTTTGGAGACCATAGAGTTACAAGAATCATCATTGCAGACTTTTAATGAGGAGATTCCAGATGAGATGATTGAAGAGGAAATTCCTGATGAGGACATGTTACTAGTTCTTTCAAATTTAGAAAATTCAGAAGAATAAATTTATATTTAGAAATCAAAAATTGTTTGAGACATTATTCATTTTTATTTTTAATTTATGAGGTTGTAGCGAAGTGATTGTAGTATAAAATGAGACTTATAGTATAGAGTGCAACATTTTTATGTTACATGGTAAGTTTACTCATATTTACTTCCCTTCTCCCACTATATTATCTCCAATGTGTATTTGACATCTCTTCTTCATCTCCGGCCTCCTTTCTCTCACTGTCTGTCTCTGATGCATCTTATCGCTGCCATTTTGTGTAATTACAGAAGAGAGTAAAATAAAATAGTTCGGAACGTGAAAAGGGGGCAAAGTAGAGTACCCCTCACCCCCTAGGCCTTCTCAGGCGGTCCCAAAAGGATCAGTTTCTGCTTTCCTGAGAGATTATGGTATGAGTTCCATATACCACAATAATTTGCATTACAACATGCAAGATATATATCTCCTATTACCAACTTTTGGAGATATTCGCGCTAAGCGCGAATATCTCCAAAAACTAACACCTGCCCTGAGCAGTTCTTAGCCATGTTATCCAATGGGAGGTGGATAACATGGCTAAGAGCATTAGCTCGGTAATGCATGAATATCGCTGAGTTTTCAGCGATAATAATGCATTGCGGTCGTTTTTTATCGCATTTGCGATAAACCTTGATAATAGCAAGGTTTATCTTCGATAATTTCTGACGATGCTTAGCGGTAAAAAATTCGTTGGTAAGCATCATTAGCGATAAATATTGCTTAACTTTGGTAATATGCACCAACGTCTGTTAACGTTCGATTCGAAGGAAATGAGGAAGTGTTGAAAAACATTGTTTGCGCCATCTTGCCTTTTTTGAAATGCCACACTTTTGTCGTGCACGACAGCCATTTTAGATGCCTTGACCAGACCCACTCTCTGCACGCTGTCGATTCGTAGCATGGCTCACCCTCGCAAGCATCTTCCCCAGGCACTGCTCACCCCCGCTCTCTGTGTTATGCATGGGCAATAAACCTCTCCCCATCTGCGCTGCTCTTCCCTGAGAATCACACCCTGTGCCCGCCCGACACCTCCCTTTTGCCCTATTCACTACCGCACCCTCTGACACTCCTCTTCCTCTGTGTCCGATTGTCCAGGCTATCAGCTAGCCCTGCAGATGTAGTTTATGGCCCCAGCTGTAAAGAATCACCTCTCTTCAAAGGAGTTATAGTAGATCAAGGCCCACACCCGATGAGATCCGTCACACCACACGTGTTCCTACTATCTGAAAACCATCCTGTATTGTGATTGGGGAGGGGACCGAGCCTGAAGCGGAAGATTCCAGGGATGACTCTTTGTACATCAAAGTTTTTACATTTATGTGTTACATTAAAAATATATAGCACTCCAACAAAGTAGTAGGATTATAAAACTTTAATAACTTATAAATATATACAACAAAACAAAAACAGTAAAAACATTTAAACAACGAAGAGACCGTGGCAATTTCTTTTGAATTATCCAATACATTTATTGAAATTGACAGCACCAATAACGAAATATTCTCACAAGGAGGAGATGATTTGAATGATTTTTTTGATCAATCTCTTGATGGCGAATTTATCGAATGTTTGGAGACCATAGAGTTACAAGAATCATCATTGCAGACTTTTCATGAGGAAATTCCTGATGAGGACATGTTACTAGTTATTTCAAATTATGAAAATTCAGAAGATGTTGCCTGGGGGTGGGTCGTCAGTAGCAGTCTGTTGTGCGAATAGTTCGAAGGCAGCAGAACGCGCTGAAATCTAGATGGCACGAAGGTGATGTTTAGTAAGTTGCCGCCCAGCAAATAACGGCGTGGGGCGCCGCGGGGGTGAGTGAGTCCAGTAGGCACCACAGCTATTCTTACCGGCATTGCAGAATTACTGCTGGGGACAATGCCTGTGCTGTAGCAGGGTCACAGCAGAAACAAAAAGGATTCTGTTGAAGATGTTGTTGGTTTTCAATTTGAAAACAGTTCTGGTGTCAACTGCTATGCTAATGTAGTGGTTAATGTTTTGTTTTCTCTAGAAAATGTAAAAGAGGGGGAGGCAGTCCAAAGTTCTGGTAAAAGGGCAAAGGAAAGGATCGGTGGTTTGAACTATCAGTCAAAAAGGGGTGGGGGTGCAACAATTTTTCCTACCGGGTCACAGTGTGCTTTCACCGGAACTGAGGTTTGCAGGATTCTAGTAATTCAAAGTGAGGCTGGCGCCAGCATGGGAGCGCCGACGTCCCGCGGATACAGTTTCGTCACTGCACGGGCGATCATGGCAGTCATTCCCCATCGGGGGTGTCTGCGGGGGTCGGAGACTCCCGCGGCTCCTCTAGAATCTTCAAGGTCATGGAGGACTACGGTGGTGGAGTCAACCAGTGACCGGGCCATTTCTTTATGCTGGGCCCGCTCTTGCCAGGTCGATCGCCATTTTGAGAGTTCGGTAGCTACTGGCGATCGCGGGGTCAAATGAGCGGACGGGCTCCACCCTGCCAGGCGAGACGTTGCAGCATCGCCACAGTGGAAGAACCCTTTTCCGGGCGCCTGGAGCGCTGAGGGTGCAGGTGGGAAGCCTCCACTGGGGAGGCGGGAGAGGCCTGTTCGCACCGTCTCTCCCTCCCAGTGCACCCCACGGCGTCTCGCTTGAGTTTTGTTATGGCCGGACCAGGCGATGTGGACGAGGGGGGGGGGTCGGAGGCATGTGCAAAACATCCCCCCCAGTGTTGTCAAAGCCATTATTGAAGAAAGAAGAAATGTCCCGTCCGTCTTCGGGCCGGGCTTCCGGTGGATGTCGGCCGGACGCCCCTTGCTCTGGCCCCATGAACGGGTTCCTTGGTTTATCGGCTGCAGCCGGATCCCATCGGCCCCGGCCGTTGGTGGCCGGACCGGTAGAGAATGTGGCGGGACTACCTGCAACTGTCAAGGGCCACCGCGGCCGGACTGGGAGAGAGAGGGGAGGGTCGAGGACACGGACATTCCCCCCCTGCAACTCTCCAGCATTGTCAATCCCCCTGGCCGGGTCCCGCTGGCCTTGGCCTCTCCTCCGGCTACACCCTACGTGATGATCTCCTGGCCGAGGTGTGGCAGCAGGACCCGCCTTATATGTGTTGCTTCCGGCTTGGCGTAGCCGAAAACCTGTTGCCCTTTGGAAGTTTCTAGAATGGGGCGGATGTCTGCTGACTTCTATCTTTCCCAGTTTGCCGTTATTTGGCCGTGGCAGGCGGTGGGACAGACACGTTTTGGGGCAGTGAGGGGCGATGTTTTCAGGTTTCTTATTACGGGCTTACTTCTAACGTTTCTTGTTTCTAGGACAATAATAGGTTTTATCATTACGTATTGTTATCGTTTCTTTGTTTGTTATTTAATAAAAAGTTCATCAGTGGCCTACTGATTTTCGTTTTCCTATTCTTTTCTTTCCAGGTTGTTTCATGCTAAAGTTTCTGTTAACAGGATACAGTGATCACTTCGTTATTATTGCATATGTCCTTTTCACTAGGGGTGCTCTCTTGTTGGGCCAGATGACCTATCTCTAGTAAATGGTCCGGGTGAAACAGGTGCATCAATCAGTGGGGAGTAGATAGGCATGACAGATTACAACGGGGGAGAAAGGTCCGCATTACCTACACTTTCACTACTTGCAAAGATTTTCCTACGTTTATTTGCAAACAGGGAATACCTCCAAAAAGAACTAATTCCCAAACAGTCAATGTTCGGACAATCAATCAATCAATGAGGAATGAAATAGGTACGACGTGTTAAAGGCTTGCGTTACCTACCCTTCACTATCTGCAAAGGGAGAGAGAATATTCCTATTCTTCCTCGTTTGCAGGCAGAGAAGATCCTTAAGAGAACCAACTTCGAACAATTCAATGCTCGATTCAAACAATCAACAAGGGGTACTGTGAACACAAATGAACGCCGCTTATGTACATACACATTGCTATTTTCAACAGGTTGTTCCTAATGTTTCTATTTTAGCGAGGTCAAAAAGAGATCCCATTAGTGGCCTACTGATTTTGCTCGATTCCTTTTGTTTTTTTACACGATTTTTCGCTATCTGCAAAGACTAAACAGAGTATTGCGACTCTGTGCTTGTTTGTAAATAGAGAATGAACCAAAGAGAACAATCAATCAAATGGAGAGAGAAGCAGGCACGACGGATTACAACGGGGGCAAAGGCCTGCGTTAACTACCCTTCACTATCTGCAAAGAGAGAGTACTCCTAATAGAAATGAGGGGTGGGGGGCAGCAATCAAAGCAGATCAGTGTGCATAAACACGAAAATGTTTTTACTTACCACGTACTTGACATTCGACAGCTTATGATATTTGCTATTAAAAAACCATTGAAATTCACTGAAAAAACCATAGGTTATAGACCATATATAGTTAGGAATTAGCATTTACAAAACCTTGAAAATTCACTGAAAAAACCATAGGTTATAGACCATATATAGTTAGGAATTAGCATTTAAAAAACCTTATTTTACTCACACAAAACCATTGAAATTCCATATATAGTTAGTTGCACTAACTATATATCGCGCACCCGCAATCCACTGCTGATGATGTCACATATTACATCATTCATGACATGGTCAGTGACATCACTATATATATATATATTGGTTACCAATCCGCATTTCCTCACGATCAAGGATGGCATCGACTCAAGTTAAGTTTATTCCATCAAGCTGCTTGAAGACGCGTTTCAGCGGAAGCCTCCGCCTTGCTCACTTCCATATATATATATATATATATATATATATATATATATATATATATATTACCTACTGGCGGTCGCCAGTAGGTATATACAGTTAGGATCGATTTCCATAGGGAAATCGCAACATTCTATTGGGAATAACTTTGGCGCCTGTTGAGGAATCTGCCTGAATTTTTCAGCAACTTTGCCTCGCGGCGCTCCGCTCCTTCCCTTAAAGTTTGGGGGGCATTCATTAAGCGGGGGCCGAGATAAAAGGGGGGTCCCAAAACGGGTTTTCCCCATGTTAATTTCCATAGGGCGGTCTGTCGCACTTTTAGCTCGAATGGCTGAATGGATTTTCACCAAACTTGGCAAAATTGTAGGGACTGGTAGCCCGATGTGCCTTTGCTATGTCTCAAGATATGTGCTCCAGTGGATTTTGAGTAATTTAGGTTTAAAAAAATTGATATATCTGTAAGCGCGCCCCGGTACGCGTACCAGGGAGCGCTCCGGGCGCGCCACGCGACTTGCGCACGGCAAGCTGATTGGTTCTCGGGTGTCTGTAAACATTCGAAACAGTCAGCAGCGGCCGCCATCTTGTGTCTCGGTAGGATTGAGATACAAGAGGTGGCAAAAATGAAAGGGGGAAATGAGCAAAAGGGGGCAGGGTACACCCCCCCTGACCCCCTAGGTTTGATGTGGGGGCCATAAAAGGGTCCCGTGGGACAACATTTTTTTTTTTTCTCGATTTTCGCGGGGGGAGCGCCCGGTACGCGCACCGGGGAGCGTACCAGGGAGCGTACTTAGGTGAAAAATAGTGAAAATAATAGTGTAAAATAATCATTTTGAGTGATTACATGTAGGGTAGCTCTGAAAAGAGCTTTTGGGTTCTGTGGCTGTTTTAGGTACCTACAAGTGTGTCCCACACACACCCACATGCACACAACCCCACACTCACACACCCACACACTCCCCACACACACTTCACACATGCACACTTCCACCCACAGTCAAACACCACAAACCCCCACATCGACACCTTACACATCAACAGCTACACCCACATCCCACACACCCACACTCAAACACACACCTCACCCCCCTTCCACCACACACACACACACACATGCACATACACACAAATATCTCACAGACACACCACACACATCCCACACACACATCTCCCCCAACACACACAGAGAGAACTCACAGACACATCCACACATCTCATACATAGATACACATCCTAAACACATACCTCCCACACCCTCACACACCCCACACACACCTCACACACCCACACTCCCACCTACACTCAAACACCCCACACACCCACACCCACACACACACCTTACATACCAATATCCCACCCACATCCATATACCCCACACACCTATACACCTCATCCCCCTAGACACACAGACACACATACACACATACACACCTCACAGACACCCCCGCACATCCCCTACACACACCTCCCCCACCCCCACACATGGGGAAAACTCAGTGAAACACTAAAATAATAATTTAAAGTGCTTAGAGGTAGGGTATCTCTGAATAGAGTTGTTGTGTTGTGTGGGTGATTTAAGTACCAACATGTAGGTACCAATGCAGAGTCTTAAATTCAATGTACACCGTTTCCTCTGTAGATAATTTGCATGTTGTCATAGAAGTTAGTGTGGTATGTATATGGAATCTATACCATAGTCTGTCAGGGAAGCAGAAACAACATGGAGGCAGGAGATGAAAAAGAGATGTCAAATACACATTGGAGATAATATAGTGGGAGAAAGGAAGTAACTATGAGCAAAATTACTATGTAACACAAATACGTTGCACAGTATACTATAAGTCTGACTTTATATTATAATCAATTTGGTAATAGTTTATGAATTACATATAATAATAAATAATGTCTCGAACAATTTTTGATTATTAAATATAAATTTATTTTTCTGATTGTTTTTCAAAATTTAATAAAACTTCTAACAATATATTGTCTGGAATGTCCTCATTTTCATTCTGTGATTCTATTGCTTCCACAAACTGAACTAATTCATGGTCCAGTGACTCATCCATAAAATCAAAGTCATCATTCTCATCAATAATTTCTTCAGGGTTGTTCTCCAGAACAATTTCTAAAGAAATATTCTCTTGTCCTTCCATTTTCTTGCTGTAAATTGCATAAAAAATAAATATATCAGTAGAGATAGGGCACTGTTGGGTTTAAGTTCAGACAGGTAGTTTTGATTTTTTAACAGTGAAGTTATGTTTGGGCAGTGTATGGTATCAGGCTGGAAGTAGAAATATAAAAAAGTGTATGTGATAAAGCCTAAGTAAATTCATAATTATACAAGACAAGCCTAACTCCATCCATAACTATAACAGAGAAGCCTATCTCAATCCATAACTATTACAGAGGGATAGTATATAACTATCAGAAAATGATTTCCAAATTACCTTAAAGTGCACAACATACTTCACTTTCCAAAATAACAACTTACCTTTGAGAAAGCAGTTGAAGTTCTCAGTGAAAATCCTTTTCAAATGCACTTCAGGAAGTAGTAGTCAAAATGGCTGTGTTTCCCTCTCATTTTTCATTTATATTCATGTACATAACCAATCAAATGTCAGGGAAAAAAAATAGAAAATGAAAGTAACATTTTAATTGGTTGTCAATTCTAACACTTCAGATGTGTTTTTGTTATGTAATTTACCTCAGGATATTTAGACAGGGCTACAGGCCAAATGGCTGAATGGAATTCCACCAAATTTGGGAAAATGGTAGGGACTGGTATGTAGTATTGCCTATTCTATATTTGGTGAAAGTGTCTCCAGTGGTTTTTATTTAAATTAACTTTTTTTTTTTTTTTTGGAGCGCTTCCCGGTGCGCGCCCCAGTACGCGTACCGGCAGCGCTACGGGAGTCCTCCATTTTGTGTTTCGGTAGATTTGAGTCAGAAAATGGCGGACAAACAATGTTGGGAATGGGTATAAGGGGGCACGGTTGACACTCCCTGACCCTCTAGGTTTCCTGAGGGGGTATTAGGAGGCCCATATAGGACAACATTTTTTTTATATTTTTAAATTTTCGCGGGGGGAGCGCCCGGTACGCGCACCGGGAAGCGTACCGGGGAGCGCACTATGGTGAAAAATAGTGAAAAAAATTAGAAAAAGATAATCATTTGGAGTGATCAGAGATAGGGTAGCCCTGAAAAGGGCTTTTGGGTTCTGTGGCTGATTTAGGTACCTACAAGTAGGTACCAATGCACAGTCTTAAATTCAGGAGGAATATTCTATTCCCTTCATCTGAGAAGTGCACACCATCTTCTCTGTAAATATCTTGCATGTTGTAACGCAAGTTGTTGTTGTATATTGAACCCATTCCATAGTCGCTCATGTAAGCAGAAACAGATTATTCACATGTTTCCGTGCTTTTTCAAATTGTGGACAAAATTGGTTGGACCACTTCCATTTCTGCCTTTGGCATATATTGGAATATACCAAGGCAGTTTGTGGAAAAAGTGCCATCAATTGCTCAAAGGTGTCCTTTAAAAGCATTTCCAGACCTACACCAGTCAAAGTGCCCAAGTCATTTCCTCCACAGTGCAGAATTAACAGGTCAGGGTGTGGCAAATACAAAAAGGTTTTCACCAATGGAATCAATTGGTGACATTTTAATCCTCTGTGGCTAATCCATTTTATGTTCACGTTTGATAAATCAAGGTTGTGTAAATTTCTGTTACTAGCATACCTTTGAGCCCAGTGGATATAACTATGTCCAATAATCCAGACAGAATACATGGTCAGAGGAGATTCTGGTGCAGTTAGATGAAGTGTGGAAAAGAAATGGCAGTTGGAATAATAGGAGTTTGCAAAAAAAAACCTGTGGAGTTTCAGTGCTCTTGAATCACAAGCAATGATTGGTAGAATGAGATAGGTGAAAACTGAAAGTTAGGGTGCATGGTTGTGTTCTGTGTAAGAAGTAATTTGAACGGTTAAAAAAAAGTTATTTAAAGAAACCTTACACCAGATAAGCTGGTGTATTTTCAGGTCAAACATCCTTGCAGAGGTGATTTGCAACATTGTAGAATAAACTTTTAACCCTGGCAGCTCAGTGAGGAGGGAGTTGCTATGGTAACAGGTAGAAAGAGCTGATGGGGGGAAGGGTGATGGTTTGAATATAGAGAGGGAAGAGTTTTAATTGGTTAACAAAAAGGGATATCTGTGTAGAATTAGAGGTTTTCTGTGCCTTTATGGTTTACAGTGGTTGGAGAACATACCTTTTGCTCTGCTAAAGAAATATTGGTGTTTGTATCTGACACTGTTGTGAATGTCCTAAAGCATTTGTAAAGGTGAGTTATAATTCATTTAATATACATAGAGACGTATATACTCTATGGAGAAGATTTGGAAGAAAATTGTGGTCTTTACATGTTGCTTTGTGTCATGCTTTTTGATAATGCTTGGTGAAAAGTTTTTACTGCATAGAGTAATTGTATTTTGTAAAATTGTGAATTTTTAGTCGTGACATGGAATGCTTCTACGTAGGACTTGTACTGTGTTTTGTAAATGTGATGTAAAAAAGGATTTTGGGGGGAAAAAATAGTTTTTACATTTTTTTAAAAGAAATTAAAAATGTGTGCATGTTTAATAGAAATACATTTGACTCTTTACAATGATGTTACCTGTGTTAACTCAGTGTAGGAAACATATTGAGTTTGTTTGCATAGAGGAATTGTAATTTGTAAAATTGTGAAGCTTCATGTGAAAGCTTTTGCCTTAGTCTTATCACTGCTGTGAGGCAGATGGTTGTACATAGGATCTGTGCTGTGTTTCCTAAATGTGATGTCAAAAACGATTTTGGGGAAATGATTTTTTTTTACATATTTGAGTATATTGTGGCGCAGAGGTTTAAGACGTGACGCATCTAATTACATGTCTCACTTTTTAAATATGGTGCAAACAGGTACATGTTTGGGCTTTCCTGGGGAGCGTAGTTAGTGAGGCTTGTGTCTAAAAATGCAGTGGACTAGGCTTCATGAAGCATAAAAATAGTTTTTACATTTTTTAAAAGTAATAAAGAATGTGTGCATGTTTAATAGAAATACATTTGACTCTTTAGAATGATGTTAGGTTTGTTAACTCAGTGTAGGAAGCATATTGAGTTTGTTCGCATAGAGGAATTGTATTTTGTAAAATTGTGAAGCTTCATGTGCAAGATTTTGCCTCAGTCTTATCCCTGCTGTGAGGCAGATGGTTGTAAATATGATCTGTGCTGTGTTTCCTAAATGTGATGTCAAAAACGATTTTGGGGGAAATGAATGGATTTTACATTTTTGAGTATAATGTGGCGCAAAGATTTAAAAAATGACGCATACATGCGTCACTTTTTAAATATGGGGAAAAAAGGTACATGTTTGGGCTTTCCTGGGGAGCCTAGGTGGTGAGGATTGTATCTTTTGTAAAATTGTGAAGCTCCATGAGAAAGCGTTTGCCTCACTCTTATTCCTGTTGTGAGACAAGTGCAAGATTTTGCCTCAAAACACCTGTGTCTAAGAATGCAGCAGAGATAGGCTTCATAAAGCCTAATCCACTGCACTCTTAGACACAAGCCTCAACACCTATGCTCCCCAGGAAAGCCCAAACAAGTACCTTTTTTTGCCCCATATTTAAAAAATGACACATGTAGGTAGATGCGTCACTTTTTAAACCTCCGTGCCACATTATATTAAAAAATGTAAAAACCATTTATTTTCCCCAAAATCGTTTTTGACATTACATTTAGGAAACACAGCACAGATCCTATTTACAATCATCTGCCTCACAGCAGGGATAAGACTGAGGCAAAATCTTGCACCTGCCTCACAACAGGAATAAGACTGAGGCAAACGCTTTCTCATGGAGCTTCACAATTTTATAAAATACAATTTTATATAACTATATAACTCAATATTTTCTTGGGAAGCAAAGGTGGTGAAGCCTGTGTATAAGAGTGCAGTGGATTAGGCTTTATGAAGCCTATCTCTGCTGCATTCTTAGACACAGGTATTTTGAGGCAAAATCTTGCACCTGTCTCACAACAGGAATAAGAGTGAGGCAAACGCTTTCTCATGGAGCTTCACAATTTTACAAAATACAATTCCTCTATGTAAACAAACTCAATATGCTTCCTACACTGATTTAAAACACAGGTAACATCATTGTAAAGAGTCAAATTGACACCTGTCTCTAAGAATGCAGACAGGGATATGCTTCATGAAGCCTAGCCCACTGCACACTTAGATACAATCCTCACCACCTAGGCTCACCAGGAAAACCCAAACATGTACCTTTTTTCCCCATATTTAAAAAGTGACGCATGTATGCGTCATTTTTTAAACCTTTGTGCCACATTATAATCAAAAATGTAAAAACCAATCATTTTCTCCAAAATCGTTTTTGACATCACATTTAGGAAACACAGCACAGATCCTATTTACAATCATCTGCCTCACAGCAGGGATAAGACTGAGGCAAAATCTTGCACCTGCCTCACAACAGGAATAAGACTGAGGCAAACGCTTTCTCATGGAGCTTCACAATTTTATAAAATACAATTTTATATAACTATATAACTCAATATTTTCTTGGGAAGCATAGGTGGTGAAGCCTGTGTATAAGAGTGCAGTGGAGTTAGACATAGGTCTGATCTTCTTTGTAGTTGGGGACAGAGCTGTCTTCCACTATATTTTTCAATACACTCCTCACCTTTTGTGCACCACTGGAGAATCCTCACCTGATCTGAAACCCTGTATTGATCGTTTGCTTTTTGTCATTGCTTTGTTGTTTGGTAATAGTGGTCTATAATGTGGTACTGTTTTTCTTTAACACAGATTGAAATCGTTATTTGAAGAAAAAGCTAAGATGCCCACAAAAGAAAGGACAAAGAAAGAACGCAACCGGGAAAAATCAAAAATAGCAACGGAATTACAGCATTCTTTCACAACAGATACTTCAAAAAACAGGAACAAAGCTCCTGGTAAGACAACTAAGTCTTTTTTACTCAACATATGTACATCCAGAAAAAATAATGGACACCATGTACAAAAAGAAAATGAGAGAGTAAAATTGAAAAGGAAGGAGAGAAATTCAAAGAATCCTAAAACTGGAGCAGGAGAGAATAATAAGGCAGAATCAGTTTAGAGACATTCGTAGACGAATGTTTTGCAATAGGGTGGTTTTAAATTTGTTAAAAAACATTAGGAAAGGTAAACAGAGAGCTGCTTTTTATAAGAAAAAGAAAAGTGTAGAGAAGATTGTTGATCATGCTTTTGAAGTTAAGAAAAAATTATTTATTTTAATAATCAATAGAATTAGGACACTTAACAAGACAATTGATGTTTTCAAATCAAACAGTAGATGGAAAAGAGTAATTAATCGGACTAATTTTTGTAAAGTTTTTTCTGGAGAATGGATGCACAGTTCAAGTTGTGAGCCATTTTTTAATGAGGAGAGTTACTTCCAGGAAAATGATTTAGTGCATGCAGTTGACACCAGTGGTCGAGCGTATGAACTGAAAGACGGTTGTCCGATTGAAAAAGAGAAACTTGTGCCTAGAGAACCAGAAGAGGTGTTATCTGATGGAGTTTTAGGGAGACGTACTAAGGGTCCAGTGTACACTTGGAAGTGTAGTAGTATTTGTAGTGTGCGACAGGAATCAATTGATTTGTTTTGTAATTTCTTACGTACATATAGTAAGAAAAGTCTAAAGCAGAAAATGAAGTTGTTGCAAGACTTAGATCCTTGCAGAGTGAGAGGAATCACAGGTTTGCAAGGCCATTCACTGGCTTGTCTTTCTAGAAAAGTCTGTCAGAGTGTTTTTCATCATTTTAGGATGTTAGCAGTGCATCATACCAAAATGAGGAAATTAGTGAGAATGTTGTATTATGCAAAAAGTCCAGCACTTAAGCTTAAACAATTAAACAGTGCTCTTTTGCATGGAACACAATTAGATGTGAAGAAGATTTGTGAAGAAATTGAGATTTGTTATTTTCGTGAGCAAGAGGACAGTGTAGAAATTGAGACAGCAATTCAAGGTAATGTGGAAGACAATGTACAGATTTTAAATACAGAAAAGTTTGAGAAGGAAATTACCAGGTTTAAGGTGAAATCAAGTGAAAGGCCGAATTTTACTTGTGTGTGTTGTCGACGGACTCATTATAAGATTCAGACTAGGTTAGTTGATTTATATGCAAAAAGTGAAAAGATGGATAATTATGAGTGGAAAGATTTAGCAACTTATTTGTGGGTGGAGAATTCTTTGGATTTGAGTTCTGATCAGCGTATTTGTAAATATTGTTATGGCAAATTAAATCAAAATAGAATGCCTGCTAGAGCTGTTCATAATAATCTGGAGTTGATAGACATTCCCCGTGAATTGATAGAGTTAAATACATATGAGTCTATTTTGATTCAATGTGTCCATCCTTTTCAGGCAATTGTTTGCATGGAGCCTAAGATAGGGAAATTGCCTCCTACAGATTTGCAGAGAGGATTAAAGGGAAGAGTTGTTTATTTACCCCTAGATTTGAAAAAAAATATTGATACAATTGGTATAGAAAAAGTAGAAGAGGAACCTTTAGTTATTCTAGTTAATGGGGTTCCAACAAAGAGTAAAAAAATCTGGCAAGATTTAGTGGATGTTAGGAAAGTCAAAAAGGCAACGTTGTATTTAGTAAAAAACAATGAGTACTACAAAGATGTATGTGTTGCAGCAGAGGAAACAGCTACAGATGAAGACAGTGATTGTTCAGGCGGCCAAATTGAAAAAGTTGATGTGTCTAGAAGTGAAGAAATATATGAACATTATACTGTTCATCCTTTACATTCCAAAGAAGTAATGGGGAATACAATTGACTTGTTTCAAATGAAAACAGCAAAAGGAACTCCCATTAGTGTATGGGAAGAAAGTTTGGAAGCTCGTTGTTTTCCACAGCTATTTCCAACAGGTCGAGGTGGACGATATGACGATCGACCACTTCAAATTCCTGGATCTGAATATCGAACTGTAAGATTATATGCTGAAGATGCAAGGTTTCGTCAATGCATTCCCTATTTGTTTCATCTACTGTATGAAAGTGACTTGTCTGGGCTTTCTTATGCAGTAAACCATATACTGAAAAGTGGAGCACATCTGCAAAATGTTTTGGCGAGGGACTTTATGGAGAAAGTCAATCTGCAAGACAATATTTTGGAATCTCATCTAATCAATCTCATGGCATGTCAGCGTGGTACAAACGAGTATTGGTACCGTCGCCATGGGGAATTGAAATGTATGCTAAGAAACTTAGGAACTCCTACATGGATCCTCACTCTTAGCTGTGCCGAGTATGCATGGGAGGACTTACTTCAATTTCTACGAGAGGCCAATGCTAATATACAAAATATAGAATTCAAAACACCTGGAGAACTGTGCTCTTTGGATCCAGTGAACGTATGCAGATATTTTAATCATAGATTTGAAGCTATGATGTCTTTTATTACCAACAAAAAAAATCCTCCCCTTGGAGATGTTTTGGATTTCTTTTGGAGAAAGGAGTATCAAGCGAGAGGTGCTCCTCACATACATATGTTGTTGTGGATTAAAGATGCACCCAAATTTGGAACAGATTCGGATGACACAGTGATGAGTTTCACTGAAGAGTATTCAACATGTGCTGTTCCGAAAACTACAGAAGAAAACAGTTTAAGGCAACAAGTTTTACGCTTTCAATCCCATCGTTGTGGAAAGTACTGTCATCGAAAATTCAGAAACAAGGACAAGTTCTACACAAAATGTCGTTTCAGCTTTCCACGACCAGTGATTTCTAAAGGAAGAGTAAATAATTTGATGTCTTCTCTGCGACATACTGTGACGAGGAAATCACCAAAAAATACATACAATTTAAAAAGAGACGAAGAGTCTAAGTACATCAACGACTACAACCCAGTGATTTTGTCCATGTGGAAATGCTAACATGGATATTCAATTTGTTGCTGACAACTCTATTGCTGTGGCTCGATATGTGACGTCTTACATCACAAAAAAAGAAAAGACAGAACTAAAGGAAATGTGGGAGGACATTTCACTTGAAAAGAGTCTAAGCAAGAAATTATACAGTTACAGTCTGAAGATGTTGTCGCATCGAGAAATTGGAGCGTATGAATGTTCTGATCGATTGTCGTCAGCAAGTCTCTATGCCAAATCTAGAACCATCATTTGGGTGAGTCTAGCTCTTGCTGCAACACGAAATCGAGTTTTGAAATCTGTACAAGAGATAGAGTATTTGGCGGGGAAAGAACCAGAAAGTACAGATATTTTGAAGACAAACATGTTGGATACATACTATCCAAATAGAAGTCATCACCTTGAGAACGCTTGTCTCTATGAAGTTCTGCAGAGATATATTTATAAGAGGAACATCAGAGAAGATATCAATAATGGAATATATGGAGTCATTGGATGTGAAGGATGTCTAGTGAAACAGAAAAAAGGTCATTTGATTAATCATCGCAAATTGAGTTGTGATAATCCAGATAAAAGAGAATTTTAATATTTGGCTCTTTTGCAACTGTTTAAACCATGGCGTGAAGAAGAGGAACTTCTTGGAGATTTTCTCTGTTATGAAGACTCCTTTAATGCAACGAAGGATACCATAGAATGTCCTGTTTTTCCAAATTATCTGCAAATGTTGAATGAAGAAATAGAGCAAGAAGCCACAATTACTGCAGAGATTGCGAGAGACAGTTCTCAAGGCAGTCAGAGTTCAGCTTCATTGAGTCAGGATCCATTAGGAGGACCAATTATCCAAAATGATGCTGCTACTGCCATGGATGAGGTGGAAAGAGTTATGGAACAAGGTCAAGATGATGAAGTTAACTTAGAAGATTTGGTGAAACAACTAAACCTTGAGCAGAAACAGATATATGACGAAGTCACAGAACAGATTGAACATGGATTCAGTCATGAGAAAAAAGAATGCTCATGTACATCATTTAAGCCTGTCCAACTGTACGTGAGTGGAGAAGAGGGAACTGGAAAAAGTTTTCTGATTAAAGCCATTGCAACTTATCTGCAGAAAAGGACTCAATCACCGCTGTCTTGTGTTGTTACTGCTCCAACTGGGCTGGCAACACATAACATTAAAGGGATTACTTTACATAATTTACTGATGCTGCCAGTGGAGCATGATAACAAATTGGAGTATCACAAGCTATCAGGAGATGCGTGTTCCGAAGTTTCGAGAGTCCTGAAGAAAATGAAACTTCTTATCATTGATGAAGTAAGCATGGTGTCAAATATCATGCTTGCTTTTGTGCATTTGAGAATGCAAGAAATTCTTAGAACTGACTATGATGTCTTATTTGGTGGAAAACATATTATTGTTTTTGGAGATCTTCTGCAGTTGACTCCAGTGAAAGGACAACCTGTGTTCAAAATGCTCACACATGAAGAAAGCAGGAAGTGCTTAGGGAGCATCGGAAACGTTAATATATGGTTAAACTTTAAATATGCAGAACTGCTTCAAAATATGCGGCAGGCAAATGATGAAGATTATAAAAATATTCTACAAGATGTAAGGATCGGAAAAGTAAGTCAGCAAGGGAAAGAAGCTTTACATGCACGATTAATTTCAAATTTGTACCCAAATGAAAACATTCTTCCAGAGAACATATTTAAGAAAATTAACGAGAAGAAATCTGGCATATGTTTGTTGCCAACTCTGAAAGAATGTTCCATTTTCAACAACAAAATGCTACAGTTAGAAAATGAAGAGATAGTGAAACTGGAAGCTATTGATAAAATAGAGCATATGGGAGCAACAATTATTTTGTCTGAAAATTTGAAATCAAAATTGGATTCATTAGAGAAGACTATATCTAAAACTGCTGGTTTTGAAAAGACTCTGAATGTGTGTTTGAATTGTCGTGTCATTTTAAGAAGGAATTTAAATGTTGAAAGAGGTCTAGTAAATGGAGCAATGGGTTATGTTGTTGGTTTTCTGAATTACAAAAATAGAGATGGAATTGAAATTAAAAAAATTAAATTTGATGACATTGATGAAATAGAACAAATTTGTCGTTGTTCAGCTAGATTTTTGCTCGTGAAAGACTTATATGTTCGCCAAAAACAGTTTCCTATTTGTTTGGCATATGCGGTGACAATTCATAAGTCTCAAGGTTTAAGTGTAGATAGCGCTTTGGTGAACATTGGAAGTTCTGTGTTTAAAGAGGGTATGGCATATGTGGCATTATCACGAGTCAGAACTTTAGCAGGATTGTACTTGATTGAGTGTGATGAAACAAAGATTTGCGCAGATTTAGATTGTGTAAAAGAATACAATAGGTTAAGAAGAGAGTATGCTCCACATTTGCCTCAATATCCTCTGATTGAAAAACGTGTGGTAGGCCGAAAAAGAAGAAATGAGAATAATTGCAGTGAGGTATCAGCAAAAAGACATAAAGTAGATAAAAGTGTAATTGTAAAGAGAAACAAAAAGGATTCTGTTGAAGATGTTGTTGGATTTCAGTTTGAAAACAGTTCTGGTGTCAACTGCTATGCTAATGTAGTAGTTAATGTTGTTTTTTTTCTTCAAAATTTACAAAGACAGATTGTTGAAAATCGGGAACAAACATTGTGCTGTTTATTGAATTCTGTGTTAGAGAAATGTAGTAGTGATAGAGCTAAAATAGAAAGTGTTTCAGAAATTAGAAATCTTCTAGATATATGTTCAGGTCAAAATCAATTTTCACAGAATATTCAGCAGGATTGTCAGGAATTTTTAATGTATATGTTTGATGTATTACAAGATGAAGGAGTAGATATAAAAAATCTATTTGGCCTTTCTTATCTTATCTTATCTTTACCAGACTGCAAATCAGTGTATTTCAATAATCTAGTTAAAGCAGCGGATCACAATATGGTGTGTACTCAATGTAAGTCTGCAATGCTGTCCACATTATTTCTACAAAATTATGGTCACTATGTTATTTTAATGTTCCAACGATGTAGACCTGATGGAACTAAATTGACAACTTCTATTAAAAATTTCGTGGCTTCTCAGTTATCGATATCAGGAAGAACCTTTGCAACTGTAGCTATTATTTTTCATGACGGTCCTTCTACAACATCAGGGCGTTACACATGCTATTTAAAAACTTCTAAAGGTTGGACCCAATGTAACGACAATAATTTGACTTTCAAACAACGTTTGCCTTTTGGCTTTATAAATTCATACCTAGTGTTTTTACAGCCAAAATTTAGGTAAAGGTAATTGGCCTATGAAGACGGGAGGAGTACTCATATATACTCATACATGTGACACTATTTGGCCAAATGGAAAGGTGCAAGAATGAGTAAAGAGTCATGACTGAAAAAAAGGAGTATATTAAAATTTTGAAAATATTTCAGATGTTCTTGGAGCTTTTCTTGTAGAAAGTCGATGAAATGGATTTCTAAGTGAACAGCAAAATACTATGTAACGAGAAAAGGACCTCCATGATATACTATTTGGCCTCAAGGAAAAGTAAGTCAATCAAAGATTAGCGTACATTTGTCGTTTGTCAGTATGTAAGGTTTTTTTTAAAACACAATCTTTTAGATTGTGGTTTTTTTTTCCCGCTGTCATATGATGAGTAATTTGAACTCACTGCTTTAAGTGAAATTCAATATATTCTGAGAACAGCAAAAATAAACTATGTAACATGTTGTAGAAATTATTCTATACTTTGGATTGTGTAAATTAAATTGTATTCCCATTCTCTGACATCCACTCTCCCTCGCTTATCTTTGTTTGCTTCTTACTTTTGACCTCTTCTCTCCATTTTTCGTTCACTACTTCTCTGTGCTCAGTGCCTCACTCTACTTGTGTTATTTTCACTTGTGTTTATCTACCTTCTATCATTTCTTTTACAACAACTTCACTGCTCCTCTCTCATCGTTCTTCATCCGATTTCTTTTACTCTGGTTCCGTTACTATCCATCATTTCCTTTCTTTCAATGTCCTTCTCTTTACTTTCATCACCAAATTATTTTCTCTCAGTACCACTGTTTTAGTCGTCTTCTCCTCTCTTTCCTTTTTTTTGCAGACTTACTTTTTTTCTTTTCTCACTCATTGTACTCCACCTCACTCAGTTTTTCTCTTAGTGTGTCTACGTTATAACTTCCTCAGTCCATTTCCTTCAATTGTTGTATATTATTCTGACTCCCTTCATCCTTTCACTCTATGACCGTTCTTCTCTTACTCTCAGTTATCTTCTATTCCTCATTCTTCTAAATGCATCCTTAATTAGACTGTTTTCTGTCTCAGTCATTATCTTTTTACTTACTTCTGTTTCCTGATTTAGTTTTGCTAACTCACATTGTTTTAGTATCTTTCTTACCTTCAGTTCATTTCTCTGTACTTCTCTCTCTTTTTCTTAGTGAATCTACATGCCTTACTCTTTGTAATTTGCTCTCCTTCTATTTCTTTTTTCCTCTTTTTGTCCTTCTACCTTAGTTTATTTCCCTTTCTGTGTTCTTCACTCTCACTTTATTTCTAAATGGAGTGTTATGATGTTTTTAGCTCTTCATTTGTATCTTTTAATTTAAAATACATATTTTACTAATTATAACTTATTTTTTCTTCTCTCTTTCACAGATACCAACTGTAGTAAAAGAAAATTAAAGTTACATTTATTATATGGTAAGTATGACTAAATGTAGTTTGTTATCACCCTTTGCTTTAAGGTCACTAACATTTTCTCAATCTACCTCACTCCTGTGTTTTTACTCTGCTTCTTTCACTTATTCTTATTCTCCATGTTTACTCCCCTTTCCCTATTTACCCTCTCATATTCAACTTCTTTTGATCCCTATTCTTTACTTCACCTACCCTCTGTTCCCTTCCTTTGCTTCTTCACTCATTCTCTTATTTTTTATTATTTACCTTACTCCTACACATATAGCTCATCCCCCTCCCAACACATGCATAATGAAAATAGGTCTTCCTCTCACAAAGTTGAAAGTCAGAGTGAGAAAAAAGGTGGGGGCTTTCATCATTTGGGAAAAAAATGTTCTAAACCAATGAAAAGTGTAATTTTTAGGTCACATGACCTAGCCGTAAATCATTAGGAAACCAAAAGTGAAATGAACCAATAGAAAGTTTTATTAACAAGTCACATGACCTGTTACGCTTACGTTACGCGCTCCGCGCCGCGCCCCGGATCGCTTCCGGGGAGCGGCGCTTCGCACCTCGGTTCACGCTCCGGAGCACTTCCGGGTGCGCTAACGCGTCGCGTCATAAGACGCATTACGCGGCAATGCGATACGTCGCGCTTACGCTACGCACTCTGGATCGCTTCCGGGGAGCTGCGCTTCGCGCCTCGGTTCGCGCTCCGGAGCACTTCCGGGTGCGCTAACGCGGTGCGTCATAAGACGCATTACGCGGCAACGCGATACGTCGCGCTTACGCGACGCGTCACTATGTTGTTTTCTAACGCGGCAGTTGCGCTAACGGAACGTTTACCGGTTCTCGGACTGGGTCGCGGCACCAAATTGAGCTAACGGGAAGCTACCTGGTGCGCGGACCAGTAGCGAAACAAAAAAAATAAATTTAAAAAAAATATATATACACAAAAAAATTATCTTAAATATATATAAAATATATTTTTCCTTTAAAAAGAAGAATACATTTAACAGCTTTTAATATTTGCTATTAAAAAACCATTGAAATTCACTGAAAAAACCATAGGCTATAGACCATATATAGTTAGGAATTAGCATTTACAAAACCTTGAAAATTCACTCAAAAAACCATAGGTTATAGACCATATATAGTTAGGAATTAGCATTTATAAAACCTTATTTTACTGACACAAAACCATTGAAATTTGCATATATAGTTAGTTGCACTAACTATATATTTCACGCACCCGCAATCCACTGCTGATGATGTCACATATTACATCATTCATGACATGGTCAGTGACATCACTGATGACATCACTGATGACATCTCAAATGACATCACTGATGACATCACTGATATCAACATCCAGTGTCTGTATGTTTCTGTAAAGTTTAAATATGTCTTACATATTGAAGAATGAGTGGATGTATAAGTGTCTGGATGAAGGATATAGTAGGTGCATGACTGACTGTATGGGTGAGTGATTAAATGTGTCTCACTGAGTGCATGGGTTAGTGACTAAATTGTCTTAATTTGTGCATCATTATGTCTGTTGTTTTGTAAACTGCTGCATGTGTTAATCAGTAGCTATATGAGTAACTATATGGGTTATTGATTGGTTGCCCAAGTATTTGTATGGGAGACTGAGTGTGTGTGTGGGTGGTTGGGAGGTGTATGACTCTGTGCA
Source organism: Lissotriton helveticus (assembly GCF_964261635.1). Lineage (NCBI taxonomy): Eukaryota > Metazoa > Chordata > Amphibia > Caudata > Salamandridae > Lissotriton > Lissotriton helveticus. Next base: position 1,796,837,505 of record NC_136068.1, read on the forward strand.
TAGATGTGTGACCAGTTGATTCACTAGATGTATGGGTTCAAAAGTGCATGTGGAAACAGCTGTATGGGCGGTTGACTGTGTGCATGAGTGTATTGGTGAGTGAATGGATATCTCAGTGCTACATGTCAAAGTAAGAACATATGTAAAACACAGTATATGTGAGAGTTGACATATATAAATAACTGTGCATAAGAGCCAGTGAATGTGTGAGTGGCTGTATGGATCATTCTGAAATTGTATCAGGGATTGTATAAGAGAGTAAATATGTGTTAGTATCTGTTTGAATAAGTAAGGTGTGTATAACTGTATAGTTGAGGAAATGGAGGTGTGATTGATTCTTTGCATGACTGACTAGGTGTGTGAGTAACTCCATGGATGAGTGACACTCTGTGAGTGTCTGTTTACACTGAGTGTATATAAGGTTATATTAGAGTCTAAAGAAGTTCATAGTATTATCACATGAATGATGTCATCAGTGATGTGATCAGTCATGTCAAATGAGATGTCATCAGTGATGTCATCAGTGATGTCATTTGAGATGTCATCAGTGATGTCATCAGTGATGTCACTGACCATGTCATGAATGATGTAATATGTGACATCATCAGCAGTGGATTGCGGGTGCGCGAAATATATAGTTAGTGCAACTAACTATATATGCGAATTTCAATGGTTTTGTGTCAGTAAAATAAGGTTTTATAAATGCTAATTCCTAACTATATATGGTCTATAACCTATGATTTTTTCAGTAAATATATATATATATATATATATATATATATTACCTACTGGCGGTCGCCAGTAGGTATATATAGTTAGGATTTTTTCTCTATGGGATTTTTGAAAATTCTATGTCTAATAACTTTGGCGTTTGTGGACGGAATTGGCTGAAATTTTCAGGAAAATGGAACATTTTGTTTCTGAGCAGCCCCTGAAAATTTGGGGGGGGGTCATCAAGGGGGGGCCGAGAAAAAAGGGGGGTCCCAAAACGTGTTTTTGCCATGCAATTTTCCATAGGGCGGTTGGCCTCACTTTTAGCTCGAACGGCTGAATGGATTTCCACGAAACTTGGCAAAATTGTAGATATTGTTTGCCCGATGTGCCTTTGCTAGGTCTCAAGATATGTGGTCCTGTGAGTTTTGAGTAAAGTAGGTTTAAAAAAAGATATATATCTAGAGCCGCGCCTGGTACGCGTACCGGGGAGCGCTCCAGGCGCGCCACGCAACTTGCGCAAGGCAAGCTGATTGGTTCTCGGGTGTCTGTAAACATTCGAAACAGTCCGCAGCGGCCGCCATCTTGTGTCTTGGTAGGATTGAGACACAAGAGGTGGCAAGAATCAAAGGGGGGAAATGAGCAAAAGGGGGCAGGGTACACCCCCCTGACCCCCTACTTTTGATGTGGGGGCCATAAAAGGCTCCCGCGGGTGAAAAAAAAATAAAAAGAAAATTTCGATTTTCGCGGGGGGGAGCGCCCGGTACGCGCACCGGGGAGCGTTCGGGGGAACGCACCATGGAGATAAAAAATTACAGACTTTTTAAAAAAAAAAAAAACCTTCTTTTTATAAATTGGAGGTAGTTCTGAAAAGAACTTTTTTTTTGATTTTGTTGTTTTATATATTTTTTTTGTTTTTGTTGTTTTATATTTTTTTTAGACTTTTTAAAACAATTTTATATTTTTTTTGGATTTTTGTCAAGGGAAAAACAAAAACAAGGATTCCAAAACTGCTCAACAGGAGCAAAAAAAATTGAAAATTTAGGGACTGGAAGAGCAGCGGTGTTGCTGTTTCTTTAGGGCAATGAGTTCAACACTCTGCTCCCCATAGCAGAGCAGTTCGTCACACTCCGTGCACAAAAATTTGATGCCTGCAAACACCGGCTGAATGTTAGGGACCATTCTTCCACGGGGTGGTCCCGAAGGTGTTGCTCCACCAGTGGAGGTGCTGCCACCATCTGTGGGTACATTCCGTGCCAGCTCTCTGACACTCTCCCTGGCAAAGTTGTTAGGGTGTCTTCTTTTCACATGCCTGATCAAATTAGCATTTCCAAAACTATATTTTTTCAGAGGATTGCCTCTGGATAAACTACTCCCACATATTTTGCAGCTTACTTTGGGAGCGTTGACTTTTTTCTGTCCTTCAGGGATGTCGTAAAATTTCCAGATGAAATGGGTTTTTTTCTTTTGCTGAGGAGGGTCCTCATCTAAAAATCCATCTGAATCACTGCTGGATGACTCTCTTGCAGCCATTGCTGGAGATCAGAAAAGTAGGAGATAGAGTAGACAGAACAGCTCTTGCTCTCTCCAAGTACAAAGCAATAGTGAGAGAAATGGGTGGGTTTCACACAATTTGGAAAAAAAAAAGTTCTGAACCAATGAAAAGTGTTATTTTAAAGTCACATGGTTTGACGCGCTTACGCTACGCGCCCCGGGGCGCGTCCCGGGCGTGTATCGTAAGCGCATCGGGGCGCTTACGTTGCGCGATCGTATGCGCTTCCGGGTGCGCTTACGCGGTGCGTCATAAGACGCATCTCGCGGCTACGCGATACGTGTCTTATGACGCAAGGCGTGGCGGCTACGCGATACGTCACGATGTTGTTTTCGTTCGCGGCAATAGCGCTTCCGGGACGCGCATCAGTACGCACCCCGGGGCGCGCCGCAAGATTGCGCTTACCCGTGCGTTCACCTGTCCGCGCCCCGGGAGCGCACCAAAAATAATATAAAAAAAAATAAAAAAATTATAAAATATAAAATTCGATTTAAAATGTATTATTTTTATAAAGATTTGCTATTAAAAAACCTATGAAATTCACTGAAAAAACCATAGGTTATAGACCATATATAGTTAGGAATTAGCATTTACAAAACCTTGAAAATTCACTGAAAAAACCATAGGTTATAGACCATATATAGTTAGGAATTAGCATTTAAAAAACCTTATTTTACTCACACAAAACCATTGAAATTCCATATATAGTTAGTTGTACTAACTATATATCGCGCACCCGCAATCCACTGCTGATGATGTCACATATTACATCATTCTTGACATGGTCAGTGACATCACTGATGACATCACTGATGACATCTCAAATGACATCACTGATAACATCACTGATGACAACATCCAGTGACTGTATGTTTCTGTAAAGTTAAAATATGTCTTATATATTGAAGAATGAGTGGATGTATAAGTGTCTGGATGATGTATTTAGTAGGTGCATGACTGACTGTATAAGTGAGTGATTAAATGTGTCTCACTGAGTGCATGGGTTAGTGACTAAACTGTTTTAAATTGTACACCATTGTGTCTGTTGTTTTGTAATCTGATGCATGTGTTGATCATTAGCTATATGACTAACTATATGGGTTATTGATTAGTTGGCCAAGTATTTGTATGGGAGACTGAGTGTGTGTGTGGGTGTCTGGGAGGTGTATGACTCTGTGCATAGATGTGTGAGCAGTTGATTCGCTAGATGTATGGGTTCGAAAGTGCATGTGGAAACAGCTGTATGGGCGGTTTACTGTGTGCATGAGTGTATTGGTGAGTGAATGGATATCTCAGTGCTACATGTCAAAGTAAGTACATATGTAAAACACAGTACATGTGGTAGTTGACATATATAAATAACTGTGCATAAGAGCCAGTGAATGTGTGAGTGGCTGTATGGATTATTGTGAACTTGTATCAGGGATTGTATAACAGAGTAAATATGTGTTATTATATGTTTCAATAAGTAAGGTGTGTTTAACTATATAGTTGAGGAAATGGAGGTGTGATTGATTCTTTGCAAGACTGATTAGGTGTGTGAGTAACTCCATGGATGAGTGACAGTCTGTGAGTGTCTGTTTACACTGAGTGTATCTAAGGTTATATTAGAGTCTGAAGAGGTTCATCGTATCATCACATGAATGATGTCATGAGTAATGTCAAATGAGATGTCATCAGTGATGTCATCAGTGATGTCATTTGAGATGTCATCAGTGATGTCATCAGTGATGTCACTGTCCATGTCATGAATGATGTAATATGTGACATCATCAGCAGTGGATTGCGGGTGCGCGATATATAGTTAGTACAACTAACTATATATGGAATTTCAATGGTTTTGTGTGAGTAAAATAAGGTTTTTTAAATGCTAATTCCTAACTATATATGGTCTATAACCTATGGTTTTTTCAGTGAATATATATATACATATATATACAAATATATACACACATATATACATATATATACATATATATACATTACCTACTGGCGGTCGCCAGTAGGTATATATAGTTAGGATTTTTTCTCTATGGGATTTTTGAAAATTCTATGTCTAATAACTTTGGCGTTTGTGGACGGAATTGGCTGAAATTTTCAGGAAAATGGCACATTTTGTTTCTGAGCAGCCTTTGAAAATTTGGGGGGGGGTTCGTCAAGGGGGGGCCGAGAAAAAAGGGGGGTCCCAAAACGCGTTTTTCCCATGTTAATTTCCATAGGGCGGTTGGCCTCACTTTTAGCCCGAACGGCTGAATGGATTTGCACGAAACTTGGCAAAATTGTAGGGACTGGTAGCCCGATGTGCCTTTTGTAGGTCTCAATATATGTGCTCCAGTGGATTTTGAGAAATTAACGTTTAAAAAAAGATATATATCTGTAAGCGCGGACCGGGCAGCGGCCTAGGACGCGTACTTTTCGCGCAACGGAGCTTTGTGAAGCGAAGCTGATTGGTTCTCCGGCGTCTGTCAACATTCCAAACAGTCCGTAGTGGCCGCAAACAGTCCGTAGTGGCCGCCATCTTGTCTCTCGGTAGGATCGAGAGACAAGAGGAGGCCAAAGCGAAGGGGCAAATGACCATAAGGGGGAATAGTAGATCCTCGCTGACCCCCTAGGTTTGATGTGGAGGTTTTAAAAGGGCCCCGCGGGGCAAAAAAAAAAAAATATAATAATAATCTTACGGCTGAATGGATTTGCACGAAACTTGGCAAAATTGTAGGGACTGGTAGCCCGATGTGCCTTTGCTAGGTCTCAATATATGTGCTTCAGTGGATTTTGAGAAATTAACGTTCAAAAAAAGATATATATCTGTAACAGCGGACCGCTTCGCGTACTTTTCGCGTTACGGAGCTTTGCGAAGCGAAGCTGATTGGCTCTCCGGTGTCTGTAAACATTCCAAACAGTCCGTAGCGGCCGCCATCTTGTCTCTCGGTAGGATCGAGAGACAAGAGGAGGCCAAAGCGAAGGGGCAAATGACCATAAGGGGGCATAGTAGATCCTCGCTGATCCCCTAGGTTTGATGTGGAGGTTTTAAAAGGGCCCCGCGGGGCAAAAAAAATAAATAATAATAATAATCGAACGGCTGAATGGATTTGCACGAAACTTGGTAAAATATTAGGGACTGGTAGCCCGATGTGCCTTTGCTAGGTCTCAATATATGTGCTTCAGTGCATTTTGAGAAATTAACGTTCAAAAACAAGATATATATCTGTAACAGCGCTCCGCTTCGCGGAGATAAAATTATATCTGTATTACGTAGCTGTTGCTAGCACCAGTTAGCGACGGCTAGTAGGAGATAGCGACCATCTCGGGCCCCACTTTGCATGTGAGTGATATTTATCACTAATGACATGCAAAGTGGGCATGCCAAGATGTTAGCGACTGGAAACAGTCGCTAACATCGCTATCTCCTATTATCAACTTTTGGAAATATTCGAGATAAGCGCGAATATCTCCAAAAAGTAACAGCTGCCCTGAGCAGTTCTTAGCCATGTTATCCAATGGGAGGTGGATAACATGGCTAAGAGCATTAGCTCGGTAATGCATGAATATCGCGGAGTTTTCAGCGATATTAATGCATTGCGCTCGTTTTTTATCGTTTTTGCGATAAACCTTGATAATAGCAAGGTTTATCTGCGATAATTTCTGACGGTAAAAAAATCTTTGCAATGCATCGTTAGGGATAAATATCGCTTAACTTTGGTAATATGCCCCAACGTCTGTTAACGTTCGATTCGAAGGAAATCAGGAATTGTTGAAAAACATTGTGTGCGCCATCTTGTCTTTTTTCAAATGCCACACTTTTGTCGTGCACGGCAGCCATTTTAGATGCCTTGACCAGATCCACTCTGTGCACGCTGTCGATCCTTAGCATGGCTCCCCACCCTCGCAAGCATCTCCCCCAGGCAGTGGTCACCCCCGCTCTCTGTTTTATGCATGGGTAATAAACCTCCCCCCATCTGCGCTGTTCTTCCCTGAGAATCACACCCTGTGCCCGCCCGACACCTCCCTTTCGCCCTATTCACTACCGCACCCTCTGACACTCCTTTTCCTCTGTGTCCGATTGTCCAGGCCGGTCCTAGGCTATCAGCTAGCCCTGCAGATGTAGTTTATAGCCACAGCTGTAAAGAATCACCCGTCTTCAAAGGAGTTATAGTAGATCAAGGCCCACACTCGATGAGATCCGTCACAGCAGAAGCGTTGCTATTATCTGAAAACCATCCTGTATTGTGATTGGGGAGGGGACCGAGCGTGAAGCGGAAGATTCCAGGGATGACTCTTTGTACATCAAAGTTTTTACAATTATGTGTCACATTAAAAATATATAGCACTCCGACAAAGTAGTAAGATTATAAAACTTTAATAATTTATAAATATATACAAGAAAACAAAAATAGTAATAACATATAAACATTTTTAGAGAAAAACAACGAAGTAGCGGTCGGCTGTGCGAATAGTCCCAACGCAGCACAACGTCCAGATTTCCGGCGTGGGGCGTCGCGGGGGGTGGGTGATCAGTAGCAAACTGTTGTGCGAATAGTTCCAAGGCAGCAGAACGCGCCGAAATCTAGATGACACAAAAGTGATGTCTAGTAAGTTGCCACCCAGCAAATAACGGCGTGGGGCGTCGCGGGGGGTGGGTCATCAGTAGCAAACTGTTGTGCGAATAGTTCCAAGGCAGCAGAACGATGGCACCAAGGTGATGTCCAGTAAGTTGCCGCACTGGTTTTGGTATCCTACAATGCTGCTCCGAATAACGGCGTGGAGCGCCCCGGGGGAGGCGGCGTGAACGGGCCTCTCCAGGTGGAGTCTCGTCTGTTGTAGTGGGGCGCCCCTTTACCGTTTCAGTTGCCATTCCGTCCGCTTTTGGTCCACTGTGTCAAAATCCGCCATTCAGCTGAGTTGCGCCCACTCTTGCGGTGCAGCGATAGGCGGCTGTCACAGGACTCTCAAAATGGCGGCAGGCTGTTTCCTTTTTGGGCCTGGTCCACTGAAATGGCCCTGGGACACCTTGGAAATCGGACGCTTGTCTGCTAGGTCTTGGACCCCATTCTCGAAAGCGTCCCCTCCGCCTTGAGAATTCATCAAAAGTTTTGGGGGCCCCGACTCCTGCAGGCTTCTGGTGGGGAGCGGCTGCCATGATTGCTCGCGGAATGACCACGACGGAGCTACGAGATGGTGGTGCTCTCATGGTGACGCCAGCTTCAGTCTGAAACATCCAGAAACAAGGTGGGGCTTTCATCGTTTGGGGGAAAAAAAAAGTTTTCATCCAATGAAAAGTGTTGTTTTTAGGTCATATGATCAAGCCTTCCATCATTAGGAAACCAAAAGTAAAATGAACCAATGAAAAGTTTTATAAACAAGTCACATGACCTGTTATGCGGCATAGGGTATAAAATGCGGAGAAAATACGTTGGCACGTGAGGCGGCGTCAGTAGCGGACCGATGTGCGAATAGGCCGAAGGCAACACAACGCGCCAAGATCCGGATGGCATCGAGGTGGTGTCATAGTTGAGAGTTCTGAGCAGCGGTTGTAACACTGTCTGAAGCTTATTTGCAGCTGCTGCAGCTTCACTACGCGCCAAGATCCGGATGGCACCGAGATGGTGTGTAGGAAGTTGCCGCACTGGTGTGGCCATCCTACAATGCTGAAAGTCGGCGTGGGGCGCCCCGTTGGCCTGTGAGTTTGCGTCAGTAGCGGACCGATGTGCGAATAGGCCGAAGGCAGCACAACGCGCCAAGATCCGGATGGCACCGAGGTGGTGTCTAGTAAGTTGTCGCACTTCTGTGGCCATCCTACAATGTTGAAAGTCGGCGTGGGGCGCCCCGTTGGCCTGTGAGATGGTGTCAGTAGCGGACTGATGTGTGAATGGGGCCAAAGGCAGCGCAACAATATTTTCTACTATATTTCCGGTGTAGAAGAGACCACAAGGCGCTGAGATGCCAAGATCCGGATGGCACCGAGGTGGTGTGTAGCAAGTTGCCGCACTGGTGTGGCCATCCTACAATGCTGAAAGTCGACGTGGGGCGCCCCGTTGGCCTGTGAGATGGCGTCAGTAGCGGACCGATGTGCGAATAGGCCGAAGGCAGCACAACAATATTTTCTGACTGACACCACAAGGCGCTGAGATGCCAAGATCCGGATGGCACCGAGGTGATGTCTAAGTTGCGGACTGATGTGCGAATGGGGCCAAAGGCAGCGTAACAATATTTTTTGTATGGAAGATACCACTAGGCGTTGAGATGCCAAGATTCGGATGGCACTGAGGTGATGTCTAGCAAGTTGGTGTGGTCATCCTACAATGCTGAAACTCGGCGTGGGTCACCCCATTAGCCTGTGAGATGGCGTCAGTAGCGGACCGATGTGCGAATAGGCCGAAGGCAGCACAACGCGCCAAGATCCGGATGTCACCGTGGTGGTTTCATAGTTGAGAGGCACTTGATCTGCAGTGGGGCGCCGAGATCCGGATGGCACCGAGGTGATGTCTAGCAAGTTGCTGTACTGGTGTGGTCATCCTACAATGCTGAAACTCGGCGTGGGTCGCCCCATTAGCCTGTGAGATGGCGTCAGTAGCGGACCGATGTGCGAATAGGCCGAAGGCAGCACAACGCGCCAAGATCCGGATGTCACCGTGGTGGTTTCATAGTTGAGAGGCACTTCATCTGCAGTGGGGCGCCGAGATCCGGATGGCACCGAGGTGATGTCTAGCAAGTTGCTGTACTGGTGTGGTCATCCTACAATGCTGAAACTCGGCGTGGGTCGCCCCATTAGCCTGTGAGATGGCGTCAGTAGCGGACCGATGTGCGAATAGGCCGAAGGCAGCACAACGCGCCAAGATCCGGATGTCACCGTGGTGGTTTCATAGTTGAGAGGCACTTCATCTGCAGTGGGGCGCCGAGATCCGGATGGCACCGAGGTGATGTCTAGCAAGTTGCTGTACTTGTGTGGTCATCCTACAATGCTGAAACTCGGCGTGGGTCGCCCCATTAGCCTGTGAGATAGCTGTTCTTTGGATTTGGGCCTGGCTCGTCTGCTGTAGTGGGGCGCCCCTTTACCGTTTCAGTTGCCATTCAGCTGAGTTTCGGCTGCTCTTGATGCTACAGCGACAGGCGGCTGCAACAGGACTCTCAAAATGGCGGCCTGTTCTTTGGATTTGGGCCTGGTCCACTAAAATGGCCCTGGGACACCTTAGAACTCGGACGCTCGATTTTTTTTTCCTTTCCTGTACATGCAAAAAAAGGTAAATGCCCGGTACGTTACACGCTTCATCTGCCACGATGAACTCTCCAGAGGAACCGAAAAAAAATATAGTTGTGGTAACTATACCATGCATCGTCATATGGAGAGGTGGCACCAATTAATTATAGTGCTGCATAAAAGAGAGATTTGGAGGAGAACCCCTGACCTGCTAGTACATTCATCAAAGAAGTGGCACTGAGAGCTTCAGAGGCAAGGGAAACGGTCCCAAATTTTTAGAAGAACTTTGGAAAGATTAAAATGACATGTTTAGATTGTGGCAAATTAATTTCATGTGGACAGATGAGTGTTACTCTAATAAATACAGCATATGAACATCATCATAGTCGATGGTTGGTAGAGACATTTTGACTATATCCTGGACCTGCCCGTCCTCGCCCAAAATGGCGCCGGAATAAATGGGACTCGTAACTCCTTGTTGTGTACTGGTTGCAGAACCTTGAAATCACGAGATACGTATGCAGTTTTGAAGCACATGGCGGGCGGGGACGAGAATTGATTGAATATTTCGACATCCCTATTGATATTAAGTTCTGATGTGTTATTGATTACTGTACTGTTGAAAGTTCGAATTAACGTCACCCATGGTACTTGCCCGCAAATGTATATCTAGATAATTTTATTGTAACTGGCCCTGTCGTATTTTAATTATAAAATGTACGTCCACCGATTCCGTAACTGTTAGACACCTTAGTTCTTGCAACCTAATGGCCCGCCCGTTACGTTCCTCTACAGTGTAAATGTCTACTCATCACATACGATTACAGTTTGCTCCGTGGCCGGCCCACGTGGTTATAGGCTCGTATTTGTATAATGAAATTTTCACAATAAAGGTTTTTAAAAGAAAACATGGTAGTAGTATATACATTGGTAAAGTTTGTAATAATAGTCACTGTTTTAGAATCATTAAAAGGCAAGTGAAATAAAGCAGACCAATTACATGAAGGGTAAAAGGTATAATACGAAGGAACGCAGTAAAGATAAATGGTCAAGGGCTGTTGTGTTTTCTATTCCTGCAACATAAAGTGATCGATAAGAATCTCATATTCAGGCGTATCGGCGACTAAGACAGCAGGTCGACCCTCTTTTGCTCAACGGCTCCATCATGGGACGAAGAAACGCTCTTTTTCTCGAAAAAAGAATATATTTTACTTGCAGGACAGTTGTAAAATTTCCGGGAAAGTACATTAGTCTGGAACATTATAACATATATTTAAGAAAAAATAATGTTCGGAAGTAATGAAAAGCGTAATTTTTAGGTCATATGACCAAGCCTTTCATCATTACAATAAGAAAAGTAAAATGAACCAATGAAAAGTTTTATTAACAAGTCACATGACTTGTTATGCTTACGTTACGCGCTGCGCGCCCCGGATGACTTCCGGATGCGCTAACGCGGCGCGTCATATGACGCATTACGCGACAACGCAGGTCCAGAATATAGTCAAAATGTCTCCACCAAGCAGCGGTCGGAACACAACCCCTTTCAGCAGGCTAAATAGTTCTGTTAAATGACAACAGAAGGGACAGGCAACAAGAACCATCAGTCAAAGAGGGGAGGGCTAGTTCTTCTCTACCGGGTTACATTGGGGCGCTACCGGAACTGATCGAATTGGTAGTCTACAGTGTTTCTGGATGTTTCAGACTGAAGCTGGGGTTAGCATGAGAGCAGCATCATTTCGTAGCTCCGTCGTGGCCATTCCGCAACCAATCATGGCAGCCGCTCTTTATCGTTATTTTGGGCGGGGTGGGTGGCGGAGCCGAGCTGTTTTGCAGCCATCATTGTGTGGAGTTCAGTTCATCTCACTAGTTTTGTATTTGTCATGAGGGGTTGTTCCTAATGTTTCTATTTTAGCGAGGTCAAAAAGAGATCCCATTAGTGGCCTACTGATTTTGCTCGATTCCTTTTCTTTTTTTTACACGATTTTTCGTTATCTGCAAAGACTAAACAGAGTATTGCGACTCTGTGTTTGTTTGTAAATAGAGAATGAACCAAAGAGAACTAATTCTAAAACAGTAAATACTTGGATAACAATCAATCAAATGGAGAGAGAAGCAGGCACGACGGATTACAACGGGGGCAAAGGCCTGCGTTAACTACCTTTCACTATCTGCAAAGAGAGAGTACTCCTAATAGAAATGAGGGGGGGGCACCATTCAAAGCAGATCAGTGTGCATAAACACGAAAATGTTTTCACTTACCACGTACTTGACATTCGACAGCTTATGATATTTGCTATTAAAAAACCATTGAAATTCACTGAAAAAACCATAGGTTATAGACCATATATAGTTAGGAATTAGCATTTACAAAACCTTGAAAATTCACTGAAAAAACCATAGGTTATAGACCATATATAGTTAGGAATTAGCATTTAAAAAACCTTATTTTACTCACACAAAACCATTGAAATTCCATATATAGTTAGTTGCACTAACTATATATTGCGCACCCGCAATCCACTGCTGATCATGTCACATATTACATCATTCATGACATGGTCAGTGACATCACTGATGACATCACTGATGACATCTCAAATGACATCACTGATGACATCACTGATGACATCTCATTTGACATCAATGACCACATCACTGATGATATTATTCATGTGACAATACAATGCATCTCTTCACATTTTAATATAACCTCTGTTTCACCCAGTGTTAAAAACAGAGTATAATTTTTGAAACCATTGACACACCAATACTAGTTACTACATACGTACTCACTGATTCCTACGTCTACACACACATTCACTCATTCACCCATACAATCATTCATACATACAATCACTCATGTTTACAACACAATCATATGCACTCATACACCTATACAGACACTCACACTCTGCCACTCATCCATGGAGTTACTCACACACCTAGTCAGTCCTGTAAAGAATCAATCACACTTCCATTTTCTACTCTATACAGTTAAACATAGAGCACCTTACGTTTTCAACCATATACTAACACATACTTACTCTCTTATACAATCATTGATACAAGTACACATTGATCTGTACAGAGTCACACACCTCCCATCCAGCCACACACACACTCAGTCTCCCATGCAAATACTTGGGCAATCAATCAATAACCCATATAGTTACTCATATAGCTACTGATCAACACATGCAGCAGTTTACAGAACAACAGACATAATGATGCACAAATTAAGACAGTTTAGTCACTAACCCATGCACTCAGTGAGACACATTTAATCACTCACTCATACATTCAGTCATGCACCTACTAAATCCTTCGTCCAGACACTTATACATCCACTCATTCTTCAATATGTAAGACATATTTTAACTTTACAGAAACATAGTCACTGGATGTTGTCATCAGTGATGTCATCAGTGATGTCATTTGAGATGTCATCAGTGATGTCATCAGTGATGTCACTGACCATGTCATGAATGATGTAATATGTGACATGATCAGCAGTGGATTGCGGGTGCGCAATATATAGTTAGTGCAACTAACTATATATGGAATTTCAATGGTTTTGTGTGAGTAAAATAAGGTTTTTTAAATGCTAATTCCTAACTATATATGGTCTATAACCTATGGTTTTTTCAGTGAATATATATATATACATATATATATATACATATATACATATATATATACATATATATTACCTACTGGCGGTCGCCAGTAGGTATATATAGTTAGGATTTTTTCCCTATGGGATTTTTGAAAATTCTATGTCTAATAACTTTGTGGACGGAATTGGCTGAAATTTTCAGGAAAATGGAACATTTTGTTTCTGAGCAGCCCCTGAAAATTTGGGGGGGGTTCGTCAAGGGGGGGCTGAGAAAAAAGGGGGGTCCCAAAACGTGTTTTTCCAATGTTCATTTCCATAGGGCGGTTGGCCTCACTTTTAGCCCGAATGGCTGAATGGATTTGCACGAAACTTGGCAAAATTGTAGGGACTGTTAGCCCGATGTGCCTTTGCTAGGTCTCAATATATGTGCTCCAGTGGATTTTGAGAAATTAACGTTTAAAAAAAGATATATATCTGTAAGCGCGCTCCGGGCAGCGCTCCGGTTCGCGTACTTTACGCGTAACGGAACTTCGCGAAGCTGATTGGCTCTCCGGTGTCTGTCAACATTCTAAACAGTCCGGAGTGGCCGCCATCTTGTCTCTCGGTAGGATCGAGAGACAAGAGGAGGCCAAAACAAAGGGGGAAATGACCATAAGGGGGCATAGTAGATCCTCCCTGACCCCCTAGGTTTGATGTGGAGGCTTTAAAAGGGCCCGCAGGGCAAAAAAAAAAATTTTTTTTTTTTTGTTTTTTGCGTGGTGAGCGCCCGGTTCGCGAACCGGGAAGCGTACTGGGGAGCGTACTATGAGGAAAACAGAATGATAGACTTTTAAAATATTGTATGTTTATTGATTGTTCGTTTTGTTGTTTTTTTTATTTTTTTTATTTAAGTAGCAATATGTAGGTACCAATGCAGAGTCAAAAAATTAATATACACCGTCTCCTTTGTAGATATCTTGCATGTTGTTTCAGAAGTTATTGTGGAATATGGAATCAATATCATAGTCTGTCAGGAAAGCAGAAAGAACATGGAGGCAGGAGATGAAAAAGAGTTGTTAAATACACATTGGAGATAATATAGTTGGAGAAAGGAAGTAACTATGAGCAAAATTACTATGTAACATAAAAAAGTTGCACAGTATACTATAAGTCTGACTTTACATTATAATCAATTAGGTACTAGTTTATGAATTACATATAAAAATGATTAAAGTCTCGAACAATTTTTGATTATTAAATAATTTTATTTTTGTGATTCTTTTTCCAAATTTAACAGAACATTTAACAACAAATTGTCGGAAATGTCCTCATTTTCAATCAGCGATTCTACTACATCTACACATTGAACTAATTCATGGTCCCGTGATTCATCCATGAAATCTGAGTCATCATTGTCCTCAATAACTTTTTCTGTGTTGTTCTCCAGAACAATTTTGAAGGAAATAATCTGCTCTCCTTCCATTTTCTTGCTGTAATTTGCATAAAAAATAAATATATCACTAGAGATAGGGCACTGTTGGGTTTAAGTTCAGACAGGTACTTGTGAGTTTATAACAGAGAAGTTATCTATGGGCACTGTATGGTTTCAGGCGTGAAGTAGTACTATTAAAAAGTGCCTGCGAAGAAGTCTAAGTAATTTCATAATTATAGCACAGAAACCTAAATCAATCCATAATTATAATAAACAAGCCTTTCTCAATGTCTAACTCTTACAGAGGGACAGTATATAACTATCTGAAAATGTTTTCCCAAATTAATTTAAAGTGCATAACATAGTTCTCCTTTCAAATTTATAAAATAACATCTTACCTATTAAAAACAAGTTTAAGTTGTCAGTGAAAATGCACTTGCAATGTACTTCAGGAAGTAGTAGTCAAAATGGCTGTGTTTCTCTCTCTTTTTTTATATATATTCAGGTACATAACCAATCAAATGTCAGGTAATAAAAGTAGAAAATGAAAGTAACATTTTCATTGGTTGTCAATTCCAACACTTCAGATGTGTTTTGTGAAGTAATTTACCTCAGGGTATTTAGAGAAGTCTACAGGCTAAATGGCTAAATGGAATTTCAATCAAATTTGTGAAAATGGTAGGGATTGGTATGTAGTATGAGCTAATCTATATTTGGTGAGAGTGTCTCCAGTCGTTTTTCTGTAAATTACTTTCCCACCTTTTTTGATGGTGCGCTTCCCGGGGAGCGCCCCGGTACGCGAACTGGCGAGCGCCCCGGTACGCGAACCTTAAGCGTTACGGGAGTCCACCATTTTGTGTTTCGGTCGACTTAAGATACAAGATGGAGGGCAAATAATGTTCAGAATGGGTAGAAGGGGGTACGGTAGACTTATCTTGACCCCCTAGGTTTTCTTTGGGTGGCTGAGGAGGCTTATATGTGCGAAAAAAAATTTTTTAAAAAAAAATTCGCGAGGTTAGCTTCCGGTTCGCGTACCGGGTAGCGCCCCGGGGAGCGTACTTTGTTGAAAATTAGTGAAAAAAGTTAGAGAAAAATAATAATTGTGAGTGATCAGATGTAGGGTAGCTCTGAGAAGAGCTTTTGGGTTTATGGTACATTTAGGTACTTATAAGTAGGTACCAATGCACAGTCTTAAATTCAGAATGAAAACTCTGTTGCCCTCATCTGAGAAGTGAACTCCATCTCCTCTGTGTATATCTTGCATGTAGTAACGCAAGTTATTGTTGTACATGGAGCCCATTCCATGGTCTCTCATGTAAGCTGAAACAGATTGGTTTACATGCTTCCTCGACTTCTCAATTTGTGGACAAAATTGGTTCGACCACCTCCATTTCTGTCTTTGGCATATATTTGAATATACCAAGGCAGTCTGAGGAAAAAGTGCCATTAATTGCTCAAAGGTGTCCTTTAAAAGCATTTCCAGACCTACCCCAGTCAAAGTGCCCAAATCATTACCTCCACAGTGCACAATTAACAGGTCAGGTTTTGGCAAATGCATAAAGGTTTTCACCAATGGTATCAATTGGTGACATTTTAATCCTCTGTGGCCAAACCACTTAATTTCCACATCTTGTAAATTGAGGTTAGGTAAATTTCTGTTCTCAGCATACCTCTGAGCCCAATAGATGTAACTATGTCCAACAATCCAGACAGAAAACATGGTGAGAGAAGGTTCTCCTGCAGTCAGATGAAGTGTGGCAATGAAATGGCAGTTGAAAAAATAAGAGTTTAAAATGAAAAAAACTGTGGAGTTTCTGTGTTAATGAAGCAGTAACAGTGATTGGTGGATTTTGATTGCTGAAAACAGAAAGTTAGGGTGCATGGATGAGTTCTTTGAAAGATGTATTTTGAGTGGTCAAGAAAAAATCATTAAATGAAAGAATGCACTGGATATGCAGGTGCACTGAGAGTTCAGAGTTCAATTGCAACATTGTTGTGTGAACTAGCAAACATCAGAGGTCTTCCAAGAGGTGGTTGCTATGCAAAAAAAGCAGAGAGGGCAGAGGGGGGAAGGGTTTTGATTTGAAAAAAAGTGAGGGAAGAGTTTTGATTGGGTGACATGAGAGATATGTGTGAAGAATTACAGCATTTCTGTGCTTTTGATAGCTGCAGACTCTGGAGTGCATACCTTTTGCTCTGCTGAAGACAAATTGGTGTGTTTCTGAGACTGTTTTGAAACTCAAAGTATTTGCTAAGGTGAGAAAAGATTTCTTTAATTTAGATAGAGAATAGTGTGCTTTAAGGAGAAAATTATGAAGAAAGTTGTGTTTTTCAAATGTTGCTTTGTCTCAAGTGTTTTACAAATAGATTTTGTTTCTTTGAGAAATTGTAATTGGAGAAAATGTGAAGTATTAGTACTGACAGGGTTTTTTTGTGCATAGGAGCTGTGGAGTGTTTTCAAATTATGACTTGAAAATCGTTTTTGAGGAAAAGGAATGGTTTTAAAATTTATGACAAGGACATAATGGTGTATGCTTCTTTATAAGGCAATTGAGTGTCTCTGATGTTATTTTCCCCATTTTAATGTAAGACCTTTCCCTGCGGAGCAAATTGCTTGTAAATATGCTCCCACCTGTGCATAGCAAATTTAGATTTTGAATGTTTGCGTTACATAGCCATGTTAAAAGTGACCCAAACATGCTGCAAAGGCAATCAAAAAACGCTTTCATGTGTCTTAAGGACATTTTAAGTCATTTCCCCATGTGGAGTGTTTTCAAATTATGATTTGAAAATCGTTTTTGGGGAAAAGGAATGGTTTTAAAATTTATGACAAGGACATAATGGTGTATGCTTCTTTATAAGGCAATTGAGTGTCTCTGATGTTATTTTTCCCATTTTAATGTAAGACCTTTCCCTGTGGAGCAAATTGCTTGTAAATATGCTCCCACCTGTGCATGGCAAATTTAGATTTTGAATGTTTGCGTTACATAGCCATGTTAAAAGTGACCCAAACATGCTGCAAAGGCAATCAAAAAACGCTTTCATGTGTCTTAAGGACATTTTAAGTCATTTCCCCATGTGGAGTGTTTTCAAATTATGATTTGAAAATCGTTTTTGGGGAAAAGGAATGGTTTTAAAATTTATGACAAGGACATAATGGTGTATGCTTCTTTATAAGGCAATTGAGTGTCTCTGATGTTATTTTCCCCATTTTAATGTAAGACCTTTCCCTGCGGAGCAAATTGCTTGTAAATATGCTCCCACCTGTGCATGGCAAATTTAGATTTTGAATGTTTGCGTTACATAGCCATGTTAAAAGTGACCCAAACATGCTGCAAAGGCAATCAAAAAACGCTTTCATGTGTCTTAAGGACATTTTAAGTCATTTCCCCATGTGGAGTGTTTTCAAATTATGATTTAAAAATCGTTTTTGGGGAAAAGGAATGGTTTTAAAATTTATGACAAGGACATAATGGTGTATGCTTCTTTATAAGGCAATTGAGTGTCTCTGATGTTATTTTTCCCAGTTTAATGTAAGACCTTTCCCTGTGGAGCAAATTGCTTGTAAATATGCTCCCACCTGTGCATGGCAAATTTAGATTTTGAATGTTTGCGTTACATAGCCATGTTAAAAGTGACCCAAACATGCTGCAAAGGCAATCAAAAAACGCTTTCATGTGTCTTAAGGACATTTTAAGTCATTTCCCCATGTGGAGTGTTTTCAAATTATGATTTGAAAATCGTTTTTGGGGAAAAGGAATGGTTTTAAAATTTATGACAAGGACATAATGGTGTATGCTTCTTTATAAGGCAATTGAGTGTCTCTGATGTTATTTTTCCCATTTTAATGTAAGACCTTTCCCTGTGGAGCAAATTGCTTGTAAATATGCTCCCACCTATGCATGGCAAATTTAGATTTTGAATGTTTGCGTTACATAGCCATGTTAAAAGTGACCCAAACATGCTGCAAAGGCAATCAAAAAACGCTTTCATGTGTCTTAAGGACATTTTAAGTCATTTCCCCATGTGGAGTGTTTTCAAATTATGATTTGAAAATCGTTTTTGGGGAAAAGGAATGGTTTTAAAATTTATGACAAGGACATAATGGTGTATGCTTCTTTATAAGGCATTTCAGTGTCTCTGATGTTATTTTTCCCATATTAAATTAAAAGACCTTTCCCCGTGGAGCAAATTCCTTGTAAATATGCTCCCACCTGTGTGTGGTAAATTTAGATTTTGACTGTTTGAGTTACATAGCCATGTTAAAAGTGACCCAAAAAAGTTGCAAAGGCTTTAAAAAAACACTTTCATGTGTCTTAAGGAGATTTTAAGTCATTTCCCCGTGGGCAGTGTTTTCAAATTATGACTTGAAAATCGTTTTTGAGGTAAAGGAATGTTTTTAAAATTTATGTGCGCCATATGCCCCCAAATTTCTTTTTCAGGGGTGCAGCAGGGTGTTCTTGAGACACCCCTGCACCCTTGGAAAAATTCCTAATTTGCGATGAGCTAATTGCTAATCGCAAATTGCACCTTCATTCCTATGGGCCTCCTGGCCCATGGAAATGAATGGGTAATTTGCAATTAGCAATTTGCTCATTGCAAATTAGGAATGGTAAAGAATCGCTATTTATTCCTTAAAATTCACTATTTAGGAAATGCAAAATAGTTTGATGATACATATGGCGGTTCATCTCTAACAAGATAAGAAGCTTAGGGATACATTTATGATGACTGGCGCAATGAAGTGGACATCACTTACTTCATTGGTAGACCTTTACATGTATTATCTCCTCTGTATTCTTCATCAAGCGTAACTTTGATCTGCAATCCTGAGTAGGCCTCACCTTAAACAAACCTCTGGATAGGCCACACCTTATCGTCATCCTGAATTAATCATTTAAAATGCTAGGGACAGATTTATGATAGGTGTATGCCTCTTTTGCGCCACTGTGTGTCACTTTTGTGATGCAGCGGCGGTGCAAAAGATTTGCTATGAGGCGAAAAAATTACAAATTGATGCATTTAGGCAGATGTGTCATGGTGTAAAAAACACCGTGCCACATGAAACCGATGCAGCAGTGATGCAAAAGATGCACCATGTTGCAAGACAGGCCTCACTTGGGGCCATATGTATCAAGCTAATTAGCATTCGCAAAGGCCGAAATTCTGTGAATTTCGGCCTTTGCGAATGCTAATTAGACAAATGGTATGTATCAAACAATTTGATGCAAAATAAGGAATAGCAAAATTTGCTATTCCTTATTTTGCGATTGCACTGAAGGATTTGCAAATTTTGCGATTTCTTAAATGCAATGTATCAAACAAAAAATATGCAAAAAATGCCATTAAGGATTTGCAAATTACCACCAACTTCTAGTTGGTGGTAATTTGCGAATTCTTTTCAAAAAGCTTTTTTTCCAAATAACAAAAGGTGCCATATGACGCCCATACATGCCCTTAGGGCATGTATGTGCGCCATATGCCCCCAAATTTCTTTTTCAGGGGTGCAGCAGGGTGTTCTTGAGACACCCCTGCACCCTTGGAAAAATTCCTAATTTGCGATGAGCTAATTGCTAATCGCAAATTGCACCTTCATTCCTATGGGCCTCCTGGCCCATGGAAATGAATGGGTAATTTGCAATTAGCAATTTGCTCATCGCAAATTAGGAATGGTAAAGAATCGCTATTTATTCCTTAAAATTCGCTATTTATGAAATGCAAAATAGTTTGATGATACATATGGCGGTTCATCTCTAACAAGATAAGAAGCTTAGGGATACATTTATGATGACTGGTGCAATGAAGTGGACATGACTTACTTCATTGGTAGGCCTTTACATGTATTATGTTCTCTGTATTCTTCATCAAGCGTAACTTTGATCTGCAATCCTGAGTAGGCCTCACCTTAAACAAACCTCTGGATAGGCCACACCTTATCGTCATCCTGAATTAATCATTTAAAATGCTAGGGACAGATTTATGATAGGTGTATGCCTCTTTTGCGCCACTGTGCGTCACTGTTGTGATGCAGCGGCGGTGCAAAAGATTTGCTATGAGGCGACAAAATTACAAATTGATGCATTTAGGCAGATGTGTCATGCTGTAAAAAAAACGTGCCACATGAAACCGATGCAGCAGTGATGCAAAAGATGCACCATGTTGCAAGACAGGCCTCACTTGGGGCCATATGTATCAAGCTAATTAGCATTCGCAAAGGCCGAAATTCTGCGAATTTCGGCCTTTGCGAATGCTAATTAGACAAATGGTATGTATCAAACAAGTTTGATGCAAAATAAGGAATAGCAAAATTTGCTATTCCTTATTTTGCGATTGCACTTAAGGATTTGCAAATTTTGCAATTCCTTAAATGCAATGTATCAAACAAAAAATATGCAAAAAATGCCATTAAGGATTTGCAAATTACCACCAACTTCTAGTTGGTGATAATTTGCGAATTCTTTTCAAAAAGCTTTTTTTCCAAAAAACAAAAGGTGCCATATGACGCCCATACATGCCCTTAGGGCATGTATGTGCGTCATATGCCCCCAAATTTCTTTTTCAGGGGTGCAGCAGGGTGTTCTTGAGACACCCCTGCACCCTTGGAAAAATTCCTAATTTGCGATGAGCTAATTGCTAATCGCAAATTGCACCTTCATTCCTATGGGCCTCCTGGCCCATGGAAATGAATGGGTAATTTGCAATTAGCAATTTGCTCATCGCAAATTAGGAATGGTAAAGAATCGCTATTTATTCCTTAAAATTCGCTATTTAGGAAATGCAAAATAGTTTGATGATACATATGGCAGTTCATCTCTAACAAGATAAGAAGCTTAGGGATAGATTTATGATGACTGGCGCATCACCAGGGATGTGCCAGTCATCCTGCGCCGCTGTTCCGCCACCCATGGTGTGCTGCATTTACAATGCGGCGCACCATGGGGCAAAAACGGCACAGATGCGTGACGCATTTGTGCCGTAAAGGTGGCGCATTGCTGGAGTTGTATTGCAAGTGCGATGCAGCTCCAGCAAGGCTCAGGGGTGCTCCATCTCCACAATGCTGCGTCAAGACCTATGCCTGCTTCAAGCAGGCACAGGGTTTTGACGCAGCTTTGTCCTATCTGATTGTAAATGCGGCACACCATGGGTGGCAGAGCAGCGGTGCACGTTAACTGGTGCATCCCTGGGGACGTGCCAGTTAACATAAATCTGGCCCTTTACATTTAAGTATGTGCAGGGGACACAGAGTCGGTGAGGCTTATCCAAGGTTAAGAAGAGATGAGTCCTGTTCACTGAAAAATCGGACATAGGCTTCACCTCCTCAGCATCGCTGGACATGGCTAAATAATAGGTGCAAAATGTTACTCTTGTTAAACAATTTTACTATTATAATCTCTGAGATTTGTCTCTTACTCTGCAACATCTCATTGTTGTTATCTTTCTTTAAAGATAAAGACAACATCAACATGAGCGACAATCAGCAATCAGTTGATTTCGACCTCATCATTGAACTCGTAATTGAAACATCAGTGGATGTTGATCCCTTGGATGATTTAAATCCTGAGGATGAAGAAGAACGTGATGAGGATGCAGATTTGTCAGAATTGTATGACATAGGATGGGAAGCTGACGTGCTTGAGCCTATGGAACTATAAACATTTATTTTAAAAATTTATAATAAATAAAAAGTAAAAATGTAATCCATTTAATTTAAAAATAAAGACACCTTCAAAAACAGGTTATGTGTAGTGTCTTCAATAAAATATTAAAATATGCTCATAAAATTAGATCAGATTCACATATAAAACAGCACAGGTAAAATGAATATAAATTCCATTTCTTTTCTGCTATTTCTGTATTCTAAATTTGCCAAGCACTAAAAAATCTTCTATGTAAAAATGTCAAGTAGTGTTTTAAGTTTTTGATTACTGTTATTGATTTACTGTTGGGTAATAGTGGTTAATACCATTTTTTAATATATTTTACCACAGATTCAACTGCAGATCATTTCAAGATTTCAGCATGCCAACCAAAGAAAGACTGAGAAAGGCTGCAAAACGTCAAAGACAGCAGGTCAATGAAAAAAAGCAGCAGTCCTCTAACAAAAAGATTTTGTACGGTCATTTAATAAGAAAAGTTTGAAGCAGAAAATGAAGTTGTTGCAAGAATTAGATCCTTGCAGAGTGAGAGAAGTGACAGGTTTGCATGGTCATTCACTGGCTTGTCTTTCCAGGAGAGTATGCCAGAGTGTTTTTCATCATTTCAGGATGCTAGCAGTGCATCATAATAAAGTGAGGAAATTAGTTAGAATGTTGTATTATGCTAAGAGTCCAGCAATTATGCTTAAACAATTATGCGCTGCTCTTTTGCATGGTTCTGAAATAGATGTGAAGAATATATGTGAAGAAATTGAGTTTTGTTACTTTGGAAGTAAAGAGGAGAATGTTGAAATTGACCAAGAAGAAGCGGGTAATGTGGAAGATAGTGTACAGGTTTCCAGTACAGATAATTTCCAGAGGGAAATTGCGACGTTTGAGGTGAAATCAAGTGAGAGGCCAAATTTCACTTGTGTGTGTTGTCGACGCAGTTATTATAAGAATCAGACTAAGTTAGTGGATTTATATGCAAAAAGTGAAAGGGAAAATAATAGTGAATGGAAGGATTTCACAACATACTTGATGGTAGAAAATTGTTTTGATTTGGGATTGGATCAACGTGTGTGTACTTATTGTTGTAACAAATTAAATCAAAACCAGATGCCTGCTAGAGCAGTTCATAATAATCTGGAATTGGTTGAGATTCCTTCTGAATTGAAGGATTTAAATACTTATGAATCTATTTTGATGCAAAGTATCCATCCCTTTCAGGCTATTGTAAGAATGGAGCCAAAGACAGGGAAATTGCCTCCATCAGATTTACAGAGAGGATTAAAGGGAAGAGTTGTTTATTTGCCTCTAGATTTGAAGAAAAACATTAACACAATTGGAGTAGAAAAAGTGGAAGAGGAACCTCTGGTTATCTTAGTTAATGGGGTTCCGACAAAGAATAAGAAAATATGGCAAGATTTAGTGGATGTTAGGAAAGTTAAAAAGGCAACATTGTATTTGAAAAAAATAATAAATACTATAGGAGTGTATATGTTGCAGAGGAGGAAGTAAGTGAGGAAGAGGATAGCGATTTGTGTGCTGGTCAAATTGAGAAAGTAGAACCCTCTACTAGTGAAGAAATATATGAACATTATAGTGTTCATCCTTTGCATTCCAAGGAAGTCATGGGGAATGCTATTGAGTTGTTTCAAATGAAACAAGCCAAAGGGAGTCCCATTAGTGTTTGGGAGGAAAGTTTGGAAGCTCGGTGTTTTCCACAGCTTTTTCCAACAGGTCAGGGAGGAAGATATGATGAGCGACCTCATCAAATTCCTGCTTCTGAATACCGGACTTTGCGATTGTATGCAGGAGATGCTAGGTTTCGGCAATGCATTCCCTATTTGTTTCATCTCCTGTTTGAAAGCGATCTGTCTGGACTGTCATATGCAGTGAACCACATCTTGAAAAGTGGTATACACATGCAAAACATCTCGGCAAGTGACTTTATGGATAAAGTCAATGTCCAGGACAGTATTTTGGATTCTCACCTGATTAATCTTATGGCGTGTCAGCGTGGTACTAATGAGTACTGGTACCGTCGTCATGGTGATTTAAAATGTATGCTGAGGAACTTAGGAACTCCCACATGGTTCCTCACTCTGAGCTGTGCCGAGTATGGCTGGGAAGACTTACTTGAATTTCTACGAGAGGCAAATGAAAACATCGAAAACATCGAATTCAAGACACCCGGAGAACTGTGCTCTTTGGATCCAGTCAAGTATGCAGGTACTTCAATCATAGATTTGAAGCTATGATGTCTTTCATCATGAATAAGAAGAATCCACCTCTTGGAGAGGTGCTGGATTTCTTCTGGAGAAAGGAGTACCAAGCAAGAGGTGCTCCTCATATACATATGTTGCTGTGGATCAAGAATGCACCTAAATTTGGAACGGATCCAGAAGACTCAGTGATGAGTTTCATACAACAGTATTCTACGTGTGCTGTTCCAAATGCAAAGGAGAAGAAAAGCTTAAGAGAAAAAGTTCTACGTTTCCAAAGCCATCGATGTGGAAAGTACTGTCGTCGTAAATTCCGAAACAAGGACAAGTTCTACACCAAATGTCGTTTCGGCTTTCCACGACCGGTGATTTCTAAAGGAAGAGTAAACAGTTTGATGTCTTCGCTGCGACATAATGTGATGAAGAAATCACCTAAAAACACATACAATTTGAAGAGGAACGAAGAGTCTAAGTACATCAACGACTACAACCCGGTGATTTTGTCCATGTGGAATGCTAAAATGGATATACAGTTTGTGGCTGATAACTGTATGGCTGTGGCTCGGTATGTGACAACTTACATCACCAAAAAAGAGAAGACAGAATTGAAGGATATGTGGGAGGACATTTCCCATGAAAAGAGCCTCAGCAAGAAGTTGTACAGTTTCAGTCTGAAGATGTTGTCGCATCGAGAAATCGGAGCTTACGAATGTTCCGACCAGTTGTCTTCAGCAAGTCTCTATGCCAAGTCCAGGAGTATCGTTTGGGCGAGTCTTGGTCTTGCTGCAGCGCGTAATCGAGTTCTGAAACCTGTGCGGGAAATTGAGTATTTGGCGGAAAAGGAGCCAAACAGTACCGACATTTTGAAGACCAACATGTTGGATACATATTATCCAAATCGAAGCAGTCACCTCGAGAATGTTTGTCTGTATGAGGTTCTTCAAAATTACATATTCAAGAGGAACATCAAAGAAGATACTGAGACAGGAGTGTATGCTGTAATAGGAAGTGAGGGATGTCTGGTCAAGCAAAGAAAATGCCACTTGGTAAACCATCGAAAATTGAGTGGCGAATCTCCTGAAAAAAAGGAGTTTTTCTATTTAGCACTTTTGCAACTTTTCAAGCCTTGGCGTGCAGAAGAGGAACTGCTTGGAGATTTACTCTGTTACGAAGACTCTTTCAATGCTGCCAAGGAGACCATAGAATGTCCTGCTTTTCCCAAATATGTAGAAATGTTGAATGTGGAAATTGAGCAGGAAGCAACGATTGCAGCCGAGATTGCCAGAGACAGTTCTCAGGACAGTCAGAGTTCTGCTTCATTGAGTCAGGATCCACTAGGAGGACCTGTTATCGAAAATGAAGCTGCCACTGCCATGAATGAAGTGGAAAGAGCCATGGCACATGCTCAGGAGGATGCGGTTAACTTAGAAGAGTTGGAAAGACAACTCAACGTTGAGCAGAGGAAAATATATGACGAAGTTACCATGCAAATTGATCATGGATTAAGTCATGACAAGAAAGAGTGCTCATGTACGTCGTTGAAGCCTGTCCGACTGTACGTGAGTGGAGAAGCGGGAACTGGAAAAAGTTTCCTTATTAAAGCAATTTCATGTTATTTGCAGGAAAGGACAGAGTCATCGCTGTCTTGTGTTGTCACCACTCCAACTGGACTGGCAGCACATAACATTAAAGGGATTACTTTACATCGTTTACTGATGCTGCCAGTGGAGCATGACAACAAATTACAATATCACAAGCTATCTGGAGATGCTTGTTGTGAAGTTTCAAGAATCTTGAGGAAAATGAAACTTCTTATCATTGACGAAGTAAGCATGGTTTCCAATGTCATGCTTGCCTTTGTGCATTTGAGAATGCAAGAAGTTCTCAAAACAGACTATGATGTGTTATTTGGTGGCAAACACATCATTGTTTTCGGAGATCTTCTGCAGCTGACACCAGTGAAAGGGCAACCTGTGTTCAAAATGCTCACGCATGAAGATACCAGGAAGTGCCTAGGGAGCATTGGCAACGTCAATATATGGTTAAACTTCAATTATGCTGAACTGCATGAAAATATGCGTCAGGCGAAGGATGAAGTTTACAAGACTATTCTACAAGATGTTAGAATTGGAAAAGTGACCGAGCATGCGAAAGAAGCTTTACATGCACGATTACTGTCAAATTTATATCCAGAACAAGATGTTGTGCCTGAGAATATTTTTCAGAAAATTACTGAGAAGAAATCTGGAATATGTTTGATGCCAACTCTTGCAGAATGTGCCAAATTCAACAACAAAATGTTGCATTTAGAAAAGCAAGAGATTGTGAAACTGGAAGCTATTGACAGAGTAGAGCATATGGGATCAACAATTATTTTGTCTGAGAATTTGAAAACAAAATTGGATTCATTAGAGAAGACTATATCTAAAACTGCAGGTTTTGAAAAGACTCTGAATGTGTGCTTGAACTGCCGTATAATTTTAAGAAGGAATTTACATGTTGAAAGAGGTCTGGTAAATGGATCAATGGGTAATGTTGTTGATTTTGTAAAATACAGAAATAGAGATGAATTGAATTTTTAAAAATTAAATTTGATGGCATTGAGGAAGTACAGCTAATTGGTCGTTGTTCTGCTAGATTTTTGCTTGTAAAAGACTTATATGTTCGCCGTAAGCAGTTTCCTGTTTGCTTGGCATATGCGGTGACAATCCATAAATCGCAAGGTTTAAGTGTAGACAGTGCATTGGTGAATATTGGCAGTTCTGTGTTCAAGGAGGGTATGGCATATGTGGCATTGTCACGAGTTAGAACTTTATCGGGATTGTACTTGATTGAGTGTGATGTCACAAACATTTGTGCGGATCTAGATTGTGTTAAGGAATACAATAGGTTAAGAAGAGAGTATGCGCCACATTTTCCTCAATATCCTTTGTTTGAGAAACGTGTGGTAGGCCGGAAACGAAGAAATGTGACCAATACTGGGGAGGTTGTAGCAAAAAGACGAAAAGTCGATGAACCTGAAATTATAAGCAGAAACAAAAAGGATTCTGTTGAAGATGTTGTTGGTTTTCAATTTGAAAACAGTTCTGGTGTCAACTGCTATGCTAATGTAGTGGTTAATGTTTTGTTTTCTCTAGAAAATGTAAAAGAAGAGATTGTGGTCAATTCTGATCAAAGATTTTTCAGTTTGTTAAATTCTGTGTTAGAGAAATGTAGCACTGATAGAACAAAAATAGAAAGTGTGTCTGAAATTCGAAATCTGTTAGACAGATGTTCAGGCTAAACACAATTCTCTCAAAATATTCAGCAAGATTGTCAGGAGTTTTTAATGTATATGCTTGATGTATTGCATGCTGAAGGTGTAGATGTAGATCACCTGTTTGGGCTTTCTTATCAATGGCAGCATGACTGCGAGAACTGTAGGGTATCAAGTACTACTAGTGTAGACTCAGAAAGATTTATATATTTAACTTTGCCAGACAGTAAATCAGTCTCTTTTAATAAACTAGTAAAAGCAGCTGATCACAACATGGAGTGTAGCCAATGTAAATCTGAAATGATGTCCACATTATTTATACGAACATATGGCCAGTATGTTATTTTAATGTTCCAACGATGTAGGCCTGATGGAACAAAATTGACAACTTTAATTAAAAATGTTGTGGCTTCACAGTTGTCAATATCAGGAAGGACTTTTGTAACTGCAGCAATTATATATCATGACGGTCCTTTAATAACATCAGGACATTACACAGCTTATTTAAAGTCTAGAAATGGCTGGTCATTCTGCAATGATTCTGTTTTAATTTTTTTTTTAAAAATTGCCGTATGACCTTAAAAACTCTTACCTGGTGTTTTTAAAACCAAAATTTTAGGGAAAGAATCTCGGGATGTGCTCTGAGGAATTTCAAGAAGTTCTAATGGCTCCTACACGATTTGGCCTTGAGGATAAGTGTAGTACAGAGACATAACTTCTTACCATAACACTGGACATCATGGAGAAATAAGTGCACTTTGAATGAGTTCAGAAAAACTGTTTCTTTTTATAAGCTAATTGAAGCAGCCAATCAAAACATGGAGTAGAGGGAATGTAAGTCTGCAATGCTGTCTACTGTTTTACATTGCTTTGTGATTAAAAGTGATGTAGAGAATTAAATAATTGTAGTAGTCATAGAGGTAGTGTAAGTCTGCTTCATAGTAAGCAGTATTAGTGTCATAGGAAATGTAGAACATGACTGAGCAAGAAGGGGAAAATATTAGTAATCCAGGATTGTGAAAATGATCTTCAACATTTTAATTCTGAAAGTTGCGGAAATACAACATGACGGGATTGGCTTACAAGAATTCCAAGAGTTATAAATGGCTCTGACACGATTTGGCCTTGTGGAAACGTGTGGTAGAGAGCGAGAAGTCATTTATTGTATGTAACATATTTTTCAAAACGATGGAGGTTTTCTTTCAGAAAGTGGCGGGCTGAAAGTAATAACAGCACAACAGAGTGTAAGCTGTTCATAGGACATCCTTCGACATCATGGAAAGTAAGTTAACTTTAAGGAGTTCTGAATTCTGATTTGTTATGTTGTATGGGTTTTTTAAACACAATCATTTTGATTGTGTTTTTTTTTCCCCGCTGTTATATGATGAATACCTTCAAGTCACTGTTTTTAGTGAAATTTGATACATTCTGAGAACAGCAAAAATAAACCATTTAACATGTATAATTAATTCTGTACTGTTTGCATTTATGATGTACATGTAGAACTGTGTAGGAGGCATGGAGAAGGTGAGGCTTCTGTAAGTGTCAAAGTTGTTGCATACAGTGCTCATATTCTACGTAGTCTTTCATATGATAGACTACATTTCCACAATGAGATACCTAAGCAAAGGAAACACAGGTGATATGATTGTGGAATGAGCAAAAAAAATTGCACGTTTTTCAATTATATTACCTGTGTTTCCTAACATTACACATCACATTGTGTAGATCAGGTTTAGGCCTGTTCCTGGAGACAGAGGAGGTGTGACATTTGTTCAAGAGTGCAGTGGACATGACACACTTGGTTGGTAGGCCTGCACATGTATTCTTCAACAAACCTAAATTTCATCTGCAACTCTGAGTAGACCTTACCTGAAACAAATCTGTGAATAGGTTACAGCTTATCGGCATCTTGAAACAATGATTTAAAATGTTAGGGTCAGATTTATGATGGCTGTGCGCCTCTTTTGCTCCGCTGTGGGTCACTTTTGTGTAAAAGATGCACCATGTTGCAAGATAGGTTTCAGTTCATCTCCAGCAAGATACCATCAGTTTAAAATGTATATAATTAGCACTGTGTAGGGGGCATGCAGAAGCTGAAGCTTTTCTAAGTGTCAAAATTGTTGTATACACTGCTCAACTTCTGTGTACTGTTTGATATGCTAGACTCCATCTGCACTATGAGATACCTAAGCAAAGGCAACACAGGTGATGTGATTGTGAAATGAGGAAAATAAACTCCACATTTTTCAATTACATCACCTGTGTTTCCTAAGTTTACGAATGACATTGTGCAGATGAAGTTTAGGTCTGTCCACGGACACAGAAGAGGTCTGGCCTTTGTTCAAGAGTGAAGTGGACATGACCTACTTCATTAGTAGGCCTTCACATGTATTATCTCCTCTGTATTGTTCAACAAGTGTAAATTTGATCTGCAACCCTGAGTAGGCCTCACCTTAAACAAACCTCTGGATAGGCCACACCTTATTGTCATCCTGAATCAATCATTTAACATGTTAGGGACAGATTTATGATAGGTGTGTGCCTCTTTTGCGCCACTGTGCGTCACTTTTGTGACGCAGTGGCGGTTGAAAAGATTTGCTATGAGGAGACAAAATTATAAAATGATGAATCTAGGCAGATGTGTCATGCTGTAAAAAAACAATGCCACATGAAACCGATGCAGCAGTCATGCAAAAGATGCACCATGTTGCAAGATAGGACTCACTTCATCTGCATCAAGATACTGTTAGTTTAAAATGTATATTTTTAGAACTGTGTAGGGGGCCTGGAGAAGCAGAGGCTTCTGTAAGTGTCAAAGTTGTTGAAAAACTGTTTGTCCTTCTATTTTTTCCCTTGTCTTTTCTAATTTATTAAAAACATGTTTTAATATTTTTCAAATTTTTGTTCTCTCTTTCACAGATTGAAAGTATAAAAATAACAAATGACTAACTTAACGACAATTATAAGGTAAATGTTTTGTACTCTTTTTGTTATATTTCTATCACATTTAACTTCTATTAGTTCCATTGCTTCATTTCTTTAACCATCACTTTCCTGCCTTTGCTACTTCCCTCATTCCTTTCTCTATTACTTAATTACTCTACTCCTTCCACTATTTTTCTTAGTCCCTCTCTTCTCATACTTCTTCACTCTTGGTCACTCACTCTGTCTCTATTACTGTCACTGTTTCTGACTGATCAAAAAAATTTTTTAAAAAAAGAACAGTAAGTATAAGGGAAGGAAACAGACAGTTATGTTAAAAAAAAGACAGATATAGGGAGTAAACTAGGGATACTGTTACCCGCAATCCTCTGCTGATGATGTCACTGACCATGTCATGAATGATGTAATATGTGACATCATCAGCAGTGGATTGCGGGTAACAGTATCTCTAGTTTACTCCCCTATAGCTGTCTTTCTTTTAACATAACTGTCTGTTTCCTTCCCTTATACTTACTGTTCTTTTTTTTAAAAAAAATGTTTTGGTTCGCTCCCGGTTCGCGTACCGGCGAGCGAACCGGGAAGCGAACCAAGAGAAATAGAGGTTGGCAGAGTTCCAAATATTCTACCAATTTTTTATAACGGGGAGGTAGTTCTGAAAATAACTTTTTTTTTATTGTTTTTGTTGTTTTATATTTTTTTTATTATTTTTCTGAACATTTTTTTACTTTTTTTGTATTTTCTGAACGGTTTTATATTTTTTTGGGTTTTTTTGGGGGGGGGGAAACGAAAACGATTCATTTTAAAGGGCTCAACAGGAGCAACAAAAAAAAAAGAATTTATTGTCTGGGGCGTTTCGGACAAACATGATTCTCGATAGCTCTATTGATCAGAGTGATGCTACTTTCTCTGTAGCAAATGAACCCATTGCAATGTACGCAGACTTGCTTTACTTCCCCGAATCTCATTTGTATATTCGGCACCATCTCCCTCCCCTCTGGTCCCGTCACTTCCGGTACAACAGATCTTCTGGCCATAATAGGGGGATTATCTTGTTCATTACGTAACTGTGCAGCACTGTAGTTGTTTGGATGCCACCTACTCATATGGCGATGCATTGTGTAGTTTCCGTAGCTGTATTTCTTCTCGGTCCCTCTGGACAGTCTATCTTGACATATAAGGCAAGTTACGTACCTTGCATTTACTTTTTTCTGGCCTTTGGGAAATTTAAAAAATTGCCAAATAAAATTCTCTTTCAGGTGAGACCTCCTGGGCTCCTCAGGCAAAAAATGCCTCTCTTCCTGCTCTTCCTCCTCTTCCTCTTCTTCCTCTTCTTGCTGAATTATAACTTCAGCAGGTGGTCCTCTCTTCCTTGGATGTGGTGGAGGTGGTGGGGAAGCACCAGCTGAAGCTACTAAAGAAGCCATTGCTCACTGGTAACAAAGGGTCTTTCTCTCACAAAGATGAAAGTCAGAGTGAGGAAAGAAGGAGGGGTTTTCATCATTTGGGAAAAACAATAGTTCTAAACCAATGAAAAGTGTTAATTTTAGATCACATGACCTAGTCTTACATCATTAGGAAACCAAAAGTGAAATGAACCAATGAAAAGTGTTATTAACAAGTCACATGACCTGCTGTGTTTACGTTCCGCGCTTTGGGCCGCGTCCCGGATCGTTTCCGGGAAGCTGCGCTTCGCGCCTCGTTCGCGTACCGGTTCACTTCCGGGTACGCTAACGCGGCGCGTCATATGACGTATCACGCGACAACGCGAAACGTCATGCGGACGCGACGCGTCACGATGTTGTTTTCTAACGCGGCAGTTGCGCTAACGGAACGTTTACCGGTTCGCGGACTGGGTCGCGGCATCAAGATGAGCTAACGGGAAGCTTCCCGGTTCGCGAACCGGGAGCGAACAAAAAAAAAGTAGTAACATTTTTTTTATTAATAAACATATAAAATATATTTTTGGATTTAAAGAAGAATACATTTTACAGCTACAGATATTAGCTTTTAAAAAACCAATGAAATTCACTGAAAAAACCATAGGTTATAGACCATATATAGTTAGGAATTAGCATTTACAAAACCTTGAAAATTCACTGAAAAAACCATAGGTTATAGACCATATATAGTTAGGAATTAGCATTTAAAAAACCTTATTTTACTCACACAAAACCATTGAAATTCCATATATAGTTAGTTGCACTAACTATATATCGCGCACCCGCAATCCACTGCTGATGATGTCACATATTACATCATTCATGACATGGTCAGTGACATCACTGATGACATCACTGATGACATCTCAAATGACATCACTGATGACATCACTGATGACATCTCATTTGACATCAATGACCACATCACTGATGATATCATTCATGTGACAATACAATGCATCTCCTCACATTTTAATATAACCTCTGTTACACCCAGTGTTAAATACAGAGTATCATTTTTGAAACCATTGACACACCAATACTAGTTACTACATACGCACTCACTGATTCCTATGTCTACACACACATTCACTCATTCACCCATACAATCATTCATACATACAATCACTCATCTTTACAACACTATCATATGCACTCATACACCTACACAGACACTCACACTCTGCCACTCATCCATGGAGTTACTCACACACCTAGTCAGTCCTGTAAAGAATCAATCACACTTCCATTTTCTAATCTATACACTTAAACATAGAGTACCTTACATTTTCAAACATATACTAACACATACTTACTCTCTTATACAATCATTGATACAAGTACACATTGATCTGCACAGAGTCACACATCTCCCAGCCAGCCACACACACACTCAGTCTCCCATACAAATACTTGGACAATCAATCAATAACCCATATAGTTACTCATATAGCTACTGATCAACACATGCAGCAGTTTACAGAACAACAGACATAATAATGCACAAATTAAGACAGTTTAGTCACTAACCCATGCACTCAGTGAGACACATTTAATCACTCACTCATACAGTCAGTCACCCACCTACTAAATG
This sequence comes from Lissotriton helveticus, assembly GCF_964261635.1. Lineage (NCBI taxonomy): Eukaryota > Metazoa > Chordata > Amphibia > Caudata > Salamandridae > Lissotriton > Lissotriton helveticus. The sequence goes on from NC_136068.1 coordinate 1,796,871,090, forward strand.
CTTCATCCAGACACTTATACATCTACTCATTCTTCAATATGTAAAACATATTTAAACTTTACAGAAACACACAGTCACTGGATGATGTCATCAGTGATGTCATCAGTGATGTCATTTGAGATGTCATCAGTGATGTCATCAGTGATGTCATTTGAGATGTCATCAGTGATGTCATCAGTGATGTCATTTGAGATATCATCAGTGATGTCATCAGTGATGTCACTGACCATGTCATGAATGATGTAATATGTGACATCATCAGCAGTGGATTGCGGGTGCGCGATATATAGTTAGTGCAACTAACTATATATGGAATTTCAATGGTTTTGTGTGAGTAAAATAAGGTTTTTTAAATGCTAATTCCTAACTATATATGGTCTATAACCTATGGTTTTTTCAGTGAATTTTCAAGGTTTTGTAAATGCTAATTCCTAACTATATATGGTCTATAACCTATGGTTTTTTCAGTGAATATATATATATATACAATGGTCTATGTTCCAGGAAAAGAGAATATAATTGCTGATTGTTTATCAAGGTTACCAAATCCATTAGAGACATGCGAAGATGACACCTGGAGTGATTATAAAGTTCCATTAGTACATGATTCTGGTATCTCTGCATTAGAACATAAGGATTGGATTGCGAAACACTTATTAGACAAAGTGTTATTAGAAGTCATTAAGTACATGCCAGAAGGGTGGCCTAAAAAAGAGTTTCTGTCAAAAGATTGTAAAGCCCATCTAGAGTCCGCCTACACCGCAAGGGCGCACTACTCCTCGGAAGATTGGAAACTGAATGGAGAGAAGACTGAGGTAATGGTGTTTGGAGGGAACAACAACATCTGGTCAGATAGTTGGTGGCCTAACTCACTTGGAGCTTGTCCTTCCCCCACCACTTCTGCCAAGAACTTGGGGGTGATGATTGATCCAGTTCTGGACATGAATGGACAGGTGAGTAGAACCATCTCCACCTGTTGGGGCCTAATACACACCCTGCGGAGGATCAGGAAATATCTTTCGCTCCAATCCAGAAAGCAGGTAGCTGTGGCTCTAATAGGCTCGCGGCTAGACTACTGTAATGCGCTCTATGCGGGGCTGAATAAGAGCCTGCTGCAGCGCTTACAGGTGGTCCAAAACGCCACGGCAAGATTTGTCCTGGATGCCCCCAGACGTACATCGGCCACGTTAGCCAGGAAAACATTGCACTGGCTTCCGGTAGAATACCGTGTACGGTTCAAGGTCCTGTGTATGACATATAGAGCCATCACAAATAACAGTGACCTGGGAGTAAGCTCCATCGTTTCCAACTACATCCCTGGAAGGAACTTGCGTTCCTCCGGGAAACTGCTTCTGTCAGCCCCTCGTATAAGAAAAGCTAAATGGGGTGGCAGGGCTTTTTCCACCCTTGCCCCCAAATGGTGGAATGAACTCCCTCTCGACCTTAGGTCCCTACCCACTTTACAGGCATTTCGTGGTGCACTTAAAACTCGCCTCTTTCTGCAAGCTTATGTGTAGTGGATGAATGGTTTTATTTTCTGATCTTATTGTTAGGCGCCTTGATACCTTCGGGTTATTGTTTTGCGCGTTATAAATTATTTTCATTCATTCATTCATTCAAGATTCCAGACAATTGCTGGAAGAAATGAGCCTACCCACCCTATCAGAGTCCGACATAGAGACATTAGACGCACACATAATTATAGACGAGATCACTACAGCAATTTTTAGCGTTAACTCCGGTAAGGCCATGTGTCCCAATGGCGTCCCCATTGAATTCCTGAAGGCCATGGCCCCTGGTGTGGTCCCCCACTTGAAGAACATGCTGGAGGAAAGTAGGGAGAGGGGCATCCTGCCTCCCCCCAACGGCTGGCCTCCATAGCAGTCATCCTTAAACCAAACAAACAACCCTCTGATTTCGGGTCTTATAGACCGATCTCTCTCATCAGTGCAGAGGCCAAGATCCTGGCAAAATTACTGGCTGCCCGTCTACTTCTCGTGCTTCCCTCCTTAATCCATGACGACCAATCGGGTTTTCTCCCGGGACGCAACACGGCCCTCAATCTGCGACGAGTCAACAACGTTCTGAGCCGGCAGTCTATTATTTAACGGAGGTATAGCCCTGCCCAACTTGCGCCTTTATTATTGGTCGTCCAAACTAGTGGCCATCAATCACTGGATTCATGGCTCGCCCCTGAACCCGGCCTTCCTGCTTGACAGGAGTCACTCCGGACGAGAAGGGTACATGGGGGCCTTATACAGTAAACCGACTAGGAAACGGTATGTGGGGCCCATGGCCCACACAATCGCCATATGGCATAAAGCCAACAGGAGTTTGGGTTGGTCGCACAAAATTACCAAAGCGACTCCGTTGTGGTCAGCGCAACAGTTGGGCTCCCTATGTTTCCTTCAGGGTTTCGACAAATGGGACATGATTGGGCTCTCCACAGTGGGCGACTTAGTGCATAAGGGCAAGATACTGACATTCAAAGACCTGCAAGCCAAACACTCCCTGGCTCAAACGGAACAATTTCGATATCTTCAAATCAAACATGCCCTTCTCACTGCCATCCCGGACCTCACTTCAATACCTGAAAGCTCCCCCCTAGAGGACAGGCTATTGTCGGAACCTCTCCCTGAGAAGGCCATATCCCTCACCTATCGTAAGCTCTGCAACAACCTCCCCGACACCTTTTCATCCCTACGGGCCAACTGGGAGGTCGACCTGGGTCCTCTGGAGGAGGAGGAATGGCGGGCAGCGCTAATGTCACCTAGGGAGTCGGCAATCAACCATCGGTTCCGATTAATCCAACTGCAAGTGCTACAAAGAACATATATGTCCGCCCTTACGCTAGCTGAAATTGGTAGACGCCCAGACACGCTATGCCTCAGAGGGTGTGGACTGCCAGGCACCTTTTAACACATCCTATGGGAATGCCCGAGGGTGCAACAATTCTGGACTGGGGTAATACATAAAATGAGTGTCTCTCTGGGAAAACCGGTCCTACTATCGCCAAAAGGGAGTGTCCTCAACATATGGGGGGCCACAGACCACAACGAACTGGAACTACAATGGGCAGCACTGGCCTTCCTACTGGTTAAACGATCCATTGCTATGAAGTGGGGTTCCCCCGAGAGGCCGCTAGTGGTGGGTTGGGTGGCAGAAATGGACCGCTGCATGTTGGCTGAATAAACGATATACAAGATTAGAGGCTGCCCCAAGAAATGGGACAAGAAATGGGGGCACTGGAACAGATACCGGGGTGAATTGTGTGAATCTCCAACATTTGAACTGGCAATGACCCGAGATGGGCCTACCTCATAAAATGTGTGTTGATGTATCATTATGGCTGCTGTGTAACCTGCTATATTTGTATGATTCTCCTTGTGACTGATTTATTGACTCTAATTTCTAAATAAAATGTTATGTTAAAAAAAAAAAAGATTGTAAAGCCTATTGGGAAGTCAGATCAGAACTATCTATAGAAAATAACATAGTTTACAGAGGTTGTAAAGTTATTCCACCTGAGGGCATGCGGAGTTGGGTTTTAAGTTTATGCCATGAAGGAAGTGTTGGGATAGTAAGGACAAAGAATATAGTAAAACAAAGGTTTTGGTGGCCTTCCTTGGATAAAACATTTTTAGACAACTGTGTTGTATGTTCTGCGGCTGATAAGACGTTCCACACCTTGAGACCTCCCATGTCAATAGGAGAAATTCTAAATCAACCTTGGGAAAACGTTGCGATAGATATCATGGGTCCAGTTGGTGAGTTACATGAGTACATTTTTGTATTGATGTTTTATGCACTAAATGGCCTAATTTTGATATTGTATTGGAGGGCAAATCAGCCATAGAACATAATATCATTGAAGAAGCATGGAAGGCCCATTTTGAATCACTATATACAAGGGTTGATGACGGGAAAGGGTTAGTGAATAGTCCCTTACAGTCCCCTTCCATGATATTAGCGGAAACGCCACCGATCTCGCGGAGAGAAGTCTCTAAGGCCCTGGGCATGATTAAATGAGCCAAAGCCGCAGGGCTGGACAAGATCCCTGGTGATCTCTTCTGCTCCGACTGTATGGGCCCCTTACCTATCTTCCCTGTTTAATCCAATTCTCCAAGGTATGGCGATTCCCACCACCTGGGCAGGGGCCGAAATAATACCAATCAATAAAAAGGGCCCCCGGCTTTCACCTGTCAACTATCGCCCGATTAGTCTGATAGATGTAAGCCAACATTTTTTGCATGTGTCCTACTGGGGCGTCTCCAGAACTGGATGGAGGAACATAACTTTCTTACCCTCCTCCAAGCCGGGTTTCGAGCAAGGATATCAAAACTGACCAGATCCTAAGGCTACAGATGAACTATTGGAAAACTGTTATAATAGAGGGTGGCAGACTCTACCTTATATTTGTGGACCTTAAATCAGCCTTTCACCTGGTACTAAGGGATCAACCCTGGGCAACTCTATTAGATATGGGAGTCCCAGAGTATCTTTGCCATCAGTTAAAAGGCCTACATGAGGGTAATTTTGCATGAATTAGATGTGGCAAAAATTAAAAACTTTCATCCCCCCCTGCCTGTCGAGAGAGGGTCCGGCAAGGCTGTGTCCTGGCCCAACTCTCTTCTACCTTTTTATTAATGGTTTAATAGAATCATTGAATGCCGGGGCAAACATTGATGCTCCCAGGCTGGCAAAACGCACAATACCTGACCTCATGTTTGCAGATGATATGCTACTGCTCGCTAAATACCCTATGGGAATCCAGAGGACCCGGAACAACTTTAGCGCCTTCTGCAAACAACAGGGACTTCTGTGGAGAAGTGTGGCTCAAATGGTTATAGCGGCAGACCTTGATGCAGAGCTCAGGCCCGGGACCAGGGTTCGATTCCTGCCTCGACGGGTCTCGGGCTCATAAATTCCTCTGACCTGATATTCTCGCCTCAGCGCCTATTCTAATCATGGGCCCCACGCTGCAACTCTGGGCAATAGCTTGCTTAATCTCCACAACGGTCCCCAACAGCGCTGGGGATGCCTGGTTTCACCATGGGGTGTCCAGGAGTGGACACTTCACAAGGAAAGCCAGGAAGGGTTCCTCAGCGGTATGAGTACAAGCGCCGGGAGACCCTTGTTGGGTAGCTGTGCGCTATACAAGTACAAAAACATTTACATTTACAAATGAACCTACAAAAAAACAAAGTACATGGCTTTTAACGTAGGTAACACCACTCGTCTGGATGGAAGTAACCTAGAGAGGGTATCCATATTTGAGTACCTGGGAATCACATTGACAGAGAGAATGGATTGGGGAGCCCAAAAAGTTGACTTAAAACTATCCCAGAGTATCTTAAAAACTGGTGAGTCATGTGGTGGAAATTGACAAGGCCCAGGCCAGGACGGCTGCACTCTATAGAGCAGAACTCTGGGGCCATTGTCCTTCTGGCCAGTTAGCCCATACTGAGAACCTATTTGCCAGACAACTCATGGGATTGCCACCTAGCACACCACTAACACCTCTACGTATGGATCTAGGGATCAGACCCAGTAAGGAAGAAGCTGCTCCTAGACCTATATTACACTTGCGGCGCCTGTGGTCCACCCCTGAATTAGCCTCTTGTAGAGAAGAACTGATTGAGGTCATGGGGTTGCGACGTGCAGGGAAGATGCCTTGGCTGTTGTATGTCAGGAAATCATGTGAGGACCTGGGCAGGGGCAGTCTGTGGCATAATGCAGAAGACATCTCCCAAACAACTTCCAGAAAAGCCTTGGTAGAGAGTTATAGAGACCATTAACTCACCCAGCTTGAGAGGAGACCCTCAGCAGGGAGACTGACGGCCGAGTTTCTGGAAATAAAAACAACATATATTTTAGAACCAGTGTTGGACGACATACATAACTTTTGGCTAGGAAGCTTTATCTGCAATTTAGGTATGGAGTCCTTCTGCTTATAAAAAAGTGGGAGGGCAACACAAACGCAGAGTGCCCCGCGTGTCTCAACGTAGATGAGACCGAGCTCCATGTGATATTTTTCTGTGGGGTACAGGAAGGCAAGGTCTCGATTGCTACTTCAATTTTGTTTGAATTTGGGGACATTGTCGCAACTTGTATAGGATTCCAAAATCTGACACGCGCATGCCCATTGTTTTTTCAATATCACACTTTTTATTTTCTATGTGGTGCTCACGTAGTGCCATCTTAAATAAGTCTCCAAATAGGAATGACAATTCTCTATGATATGTTTTAACTGATGATTTTCACACTTACTGTATTTATTTGGTTGCTGTTGAGAACTCAATTATTCTTAATGACTAAACATTCCCAGACATTGAATGTATATAGATTTCTACCCCCTAATGTTTGTGGTTTTACCTAAAACACCGTGTTGATAACTGGATGCAAATACGCTGGCTGAGTAATTGCATTGCTATTCTGTTTTCTTAGCCATCATCTTTACATGTAGTGTAATTTTAAAATTGTAACACAAAATGGAGTAAAAATTGCCTGGAAATAAGCTCCAATTGTACACTGCACAAGCACTTTATGCCCTGTTTTCCAAGATGGCTGATGCGTGAAATGTTGCTCCAGAGCGTGGGATGTAGACCTTTTTCTCTTTTTAACTATTTGTATTTTATTCAAATGTTAAATTACTATTTAACAATTGTGGGATTTTAGGTACCGTTGGTTACAATGGAGGATGGCCAGGTATGCAACAGCGTCTATTGTACCCTAATACCCCAGCATGTGTAGGTAATGGTAATTATAATGGAGGATGGCCGGGTACTTACCTGAACCCACCGTTCCCTACCACACCTACACCTAGATGGAATGCACCTACAAATGGTTGGGGTTTTGGGGCTCCATCTTACAACTGGGGAGTTAGTACTTCTAATAGGTTTGACGCTCTAGCTGGTTTATCTGATTGCGATTGACTTGATGGAGGGGTTTTGATAAAGCCATGTGGTGTAAATCATATACATTCTGGTCTGCCCCCTGTAGTTACACCAAAACAGATTGCACTTGCTGAAAACCCCCAACAGCCAATGCATTCTGCAGATTCAATGGTGCGGACATTATATTTAGATGCCAATGTACCAACAACTCCGCAACTGGTAACAATGGAATCAGGGGCTTCGGATTTAATTAAAATCATCTGTTGGAATATTGCAGGCCTGAAAAAGAATCTTTCAGATCCGGCCTGGCATGATTATCTGGCTAGTGGGGATATAATTATGTTTCAGGAAACCTGGGGGCTTGAGAACTTCTTTAAGGTTAATTATAGATCCTTTTTCATCCCCGCAGTAAACATAAATGGGGGAAGACCTTCTGGCGGCCTAACAATTTGGGTAAAAATTACAAGAGGCCTGTCTTTTAAGCAAATTGATACAAATAACCCTGACCTGTTATTACTTGAGTTAAAAAATACTATGGGTTGCAGCATTTACGTGATCAATATCTATAGTAGACCACATCGATCATGTATAGAATCATCTGTTGTAACCCACTTGAGTAATATTGTGACAGGGTTTGATCAAAATGCAAGAGTAATTATAGGAGGTGACTTCAATAGAGGGTTTGAACCTATCATAGGTTTAGAAGACATCTATAAGGATGAGGACGGTGCCAACAACATTCCTTTAGTTGATACAAATCATAAAGCACCCTGTACAGTGAGTGCTTTACAACTATTGAATTTAACCCTAGAATCAGGCCTACGTGCCTGTAATGGGCGGTTGCCATCGGATTCCCCCAGTAAACCAACATTCACTAGAGGGGTGACCTATAGCCATTTAGATTATTTGTTGGTTTCCTTAAACATATGGCCTATGATTATCGATTTAATGGTGGATGATCGTACAGAGAGTGACCATTATCCCCTGATTCTATCTGTACAGATCCAGATCTTTATAACCCCTGATAAAAGGGTTAGTAACACAGTACCCTTGTCACAGGACCCTCTAGTGGCAAACAATCGTAGATCCCTGAAATGGCCAGTAGTATTAGACAACACAAAAATTATTAGCCAAATCTACAATGTATTTGTGAGGCACATGTCTGCTCTCTTAGGGAATAGTATTGTCATTCAAAGACCGCTTTTGGTAAAATCCCATGAATGTTTAATTAACCAACTTGGCGAGATCTTGAGTAGGGCGGTAAAGAGATCACAAAACGCCCAAAAAGGTAAACAAGCCGGGATTACTTGGTATAACCAGACATGCCGGAAAGCCAAATCAGATCTAATCAAAGCGGTTAGGGGGGACTCAGCGGATATTGTGAGAACTAAGAGAGCTCAGTATAAAAGAACCCTGCAAATGGCCAAAAAAGAGTGGGATGAAAGGGTTTGGTCAGATTTGTTGGATGCATGCAAGTGCAGAGACCAGACTTCCTTCTGGAGCCTCATTGCTAGAGGTACCAGGGGGGCTACGGAATGTAAAGATAAATTTATAGAAGAAAAAACATGGGTTGAGCATTTTACTTCGCTTTATTCTTGTGAAGGTCAAAGCGCGACTGAAAGCTGGGATGGTTCACAGCCTTCCCTTGTAGCCCATGACACATCTCTTGTCTTCTCTTTGTCAGAAACAATTTCAGCAATCAAGGCAGTTAAGACAGGGAAAGCCCCAGGCCCTGATAAAATACCAGGTGATCTATGGAAACACGAAAATTATATTTGGGCTCCTTACATCAATTTACTATCCAATGAAATTGTTTGTGGAGCTCCTGTCCCAGAAACCTGGAAGGGGGCGGAGATTGTAACACTGTTCAAAAAGGGGGATAGGTCAAACCCTTCACATTATCGGCCTATCAGCCTAATTGACGTGCTGCAAAAAGTTTTTGCCCGACAAGTTCTGGGTCGGCTTACCTCTTGGATTGAAGAACACTTTATTTTTACAAAATATCAGGCAGGTTTTAGATCAAAGATAAGCACTATAGACCAGGTTTTTAGATTTTTATGTTTAGTCTGGAAATACACGATTATAAGAAGTTCCCATATATACGTGGCATTTGTAGATTTGAAGGCAGCTTTTGACATGGTTCCAAGGGAAGCCCTATGGAAGACACTAAGTAAGATGGGTGTCCCTGCAAATATCCTTCAAATTTTAATTAGACTTCACGAGAATAATTATGCACGAGTTAGATGGGGACCTAATGGTGAAGTTAGCGAGAAAATAAAAATAGCAAAAGGGGTAAGGCAGGGGTGTGTAATGGCACCTACCTTATTCTCTTTGTACGTTAATGACATCCCCGAAACTCTTTTGGGCTGCGAGCATGACTCTCCCAAATTGAGCGGGCAAGCCGTTCCGGCACTGTTGTTTGCAGACGACACGATTTTAATTTCTCAGACACCCAGGGGACTCCAAAACCTTTTAAATACTTTTAGTTTGTATTGTCATGTCAAGGGATTAGAAATTAACTCCTCTAAAACAAAAGTCATGACAATCAACCGTCATAAAGGTTTCAATAAGGTCTTTAAGATAAATAATGAACTTATTGAAGAGGTCCCAAATTTTAAATACCTGGGCATCATTTTAGACAGTCATGTCACATGGAAGACGCAATTGGAGAACTCAAAACTAAGGCTGACCCAAAATCAGTGTCCGATTTTAAAGAGGCATAAGAATAGCCATTTTAAAGCACTCTCACCAGTTATTGAACTATTCAAATATAAAGTACAATCATCCTCACTTTATGGTGCGGACCTCTGGGCTTATGCCTCAAAGGATACTTTTCGAGTGAGGGAAAACTCGTTTATTAGGCAACTTCTAGGGATTCCAGGGTCAACACCACTGACACCAGCATTATGGGACCTTAATTTTAGACGTACAGATGACTATGCTTCTCTTCGTCCGCTCCTTTATTGGATCCGTTTATGGTCCGTTGAGGAGCTGACAGATTATAGAGAAGCATTGAAAGAGATATTGGCCATAAGGAATAGCACATATTTGCCATGGTTAGAGTACGTCAAGAAATGGTTTGAAAAATTAGGGCTAAGTGACTTCTGGTTTGATCCTGATTCCCTCACAAATAGTTCAAAAAAGATTTTGAAGCAAAGGTACTGGGATTATATTAGAGACTCAGTGTTATTAAACCCCAGAATAGGGACTCTAACTTCGAAATTCTTCGAAATTAAAATGACTATGTATTTAGAGCCCCTTATGGATGAAATTTATCCCCCACTTGCCAAAAGCCTATATCTAAAGTTCCGGTATGGTATCTTACAATTAAAAGAAAGAACAACCAGCTGGACTTGTAATAAGGGGTTGGCCGGGGCCGCTGGCTCTGATATATGTGAGCTATGCAAGATGGGGTTGAAAGAGGATGAGTCCCATGTTTTATTTATATGCCCAGCCTATCTAAGAGCCAGGAAAAAATGGCTCAAGCCAATCTGTAAAAGGCTAGGCTTCAGACAAATTAAGGTTGGACTTAGAATTTTTAAGGGTGACACTGCACAAACGATTGTGTTCAGCCTAAGCCGTTTTCTCTTATGTGTAGCTTTGATTAGGAGGATGAAAAATCTAAAAACGTAAAAACCTAATGGAATAGGCTACTTTACCATGTTTCTATGTTATTGGTCAGCTGCTATATGTTGTTGTTTACTGTCCTGATGTGTATTCTCCTTTTTAACAAAACAGTTAAATTATTTTTTTATTAAATTCGAATATTTAGTGTTCTGTATACTGGAGGGGCCAACCACGAGCTAGTCAATCAAATGGATGGCTTGGAAAATGAACTGAATTTTAGGTATTTATGCAAAGGAAATGTGTTGATATGAAATGTGTTGATATTCTACCCGCTGCTATTGTTTCATTATGTATTATGATGAGTTTATATTGTTACATGATGTATTATGATTGTATGTTTGTATCTTACAAGGTTTTTTAAACCGAATAAAGATTGAATGAATGAATGAATGAAATTACTATTTTAAACTGTGCTTTTATGGCCAAATATGCCGAAATAAAGTTTTATGAAATGAAAATGAAATGATATTGTATGTAAAGCAGATACAGACACTGTTTTAGAATTTTAGATAGCATATTCTTGTCTGAAGGTATTCCTATCACTCTTTTAAGTGATAATGGTGTACAATTCATGTCTTCATCAGCTAAAACATATTTTCATAGAATTGGTTTGAAACATAAAACAACAGCACTTTATAATCCAAGTGGAAACTGAACAGATGAAAGATTCAACAGAGTATTGAAAGGAACTATTCAGGGTGCAATCTCAGGAGGAACTGATTGGAAATTAGCTGTTAAAAAAGCTGTGTGGGCATATAGATTAACCAAAAATTATACAGCTGGGTTAGCTCCTTTTGTAATGATGAGAGGTGAAGATTTAGTCCGAAGTCGTTAAGTGAAAGTACTGTTTTAGAATGGTCTCCTGATGTGGTAAAGGAAAAACTGGTTGAAAATCAGAAAAAAAGTAAAAAATATTATGATGCTCGCAGTAATGTAAAAATGGTCCATGTAAAAGTTGGTGATTGGGTAAGAATCAAAAAACCTATAATGGTTAAAAAGGGCTTAAGCCAATTTTGCGAACCAGAAAGAGTAATTGATGTTCTTAAGAATGCAGTTCGTTTAACAAATGGTAAAGTGTGGAATCTGAAAAGAGGGGTGCTATGTAAAAAAAGCCAAGCAAAAGTGCAAAGCAAAAGTACATCTGTTGCAGATCCTCTTTGGTCTACTGATATTGGTGGATCTAGTTGCCAGAATTTTGATGCACCTACTGAACATAACTTTGAAAGTATGAGAGCAGAAATGGTGGATGGGAGGGGTGAAAAAAAAAAGAAATTTACCGACGTGGTTGAAGGATTTTGTTGTTGGAGAATCTGTGAATGTAAATACATTATTATTATATATATATATATATATATATATATATATTTATTTTTCCTCTATATAGGTGATAAAAGTGTTAATGGTAATTTCATATTTATTTTATATATATATATATATATATATATATATATATATATATATATATATAGATTCTCTTCTTGTTCTATTATAATGAGGGGGGTGTTGTGTATGTATTCTTTAATAGAACTGGTGAGTTATTAGAATGTATTGTTAGGTTGCCACAGAGTTGGAATGTATTGCTATGTTGCCAGGTGATGTTAGTATTCCAGTCAGTACTGTTGCTGCTGCTGGAAGAGACACACCTGTTTCCTGTACGTGGAATTAAAGAAGCTTAACCCGTTCGCTGCTGCCGTTGGACGTCGCGTGAGCTACCTCCCTGGTGCTGCGCACGACCAACGGCCGACGCGTCCGCACCCGTTTCTTCGAACGTTCAGCACTGGCGCTGAACGTTCGAAGCAGCAAACGGGTTAAATATAAAATACTCCTGCCTGATTTATACTGCACCAAGTTTAAAGTCACATTGACCAGTGTCCACAATGCCTATGTTCTGACAAGCACTGGAAAACTTCTAGTGCACCCCTTTGCCCTGTTCAATGGCTTAATGCTGCTTGGCAAAAGATCAGTCTTGATTTTGCTGGACCCTTTTCTGTTTTTGGTAAAGACAAAAAATTCCTTATTGTTGCCATAGATTATTTGTCAAAATGGATCTATTTTGCCTTTTTCAAAAACGCTGATGCCAACTTAGTTGTACTGTTTTTACAGCATCTATTTTGTATTGAGGGCACTCCCAAAGAAATAATAACTGATAATGGTTCCCATTTCATTGCACAAGAGGTCAATTTGTTTCTCACTAAACTTGATGTTAAGCATATTTTAGTTCCTTTATATAGTCCATCTTCCAATGGTCTTGTGGAACGTGCCAATTGTCTACTTAAATAAGGAGTCCAGACTGCTGTCGCTAATGATTTGGACGTTGCTTCCTTTTTTTTCTCAAAAAGTCTGGAATTATATATAATACAACACCACATATTGCCACGGGTGTCTCTCCATATGTTTTACTCAGGGGTTGTACTCCCATTTCCAAACTCAACCCAGCATGTGTGATCGTCCTGCCCTAGATTTGAATAAAGTCAGGGAAAAAGTTAAGCAAAAACAAGATGCTTATAAACATGATTATGATAAACAAATGCATGTCAAAGACCAATCATTGAGTTTTGGAGATTGGGTTCTCATTAAAAATCCCATTAGGGTTTCCAAAGGTCAGTCTAAATTGTCTTTTCCTGATCGAGTGTTGAAAGTTTCACGCATGGTAGTTCTTCTCCAAGACAAGGGTTGGTGGAACCAAAATGGTGTGGTCAAAGTTAAATCTGAGCAAACGGCTATTATCCACAAAACTCGTGTTATTAACAAAAGTGATAGTTTGAACGACAATTGGTATGTGTTGTTGATGTGACTACCCCTGTTGTCACTAATTCTACTTCCCCTCCTTCCTTTTCAGGTCAAGGTGATTGTGTTTCTATTCAACCAAGTTCTGTTTTACAATCTCATGCCATTATTCCTGTTAAAGAGAGGGGATATGTAGGGGGAGTAGGAGCAGTAGCAGAGTTAGTACTGTTCCTGTTCGTCTAAGAGACTGAGGGGCATATTATCAAGCCTGGCTTTAAAAATTATCACAGTTTTAGCGGCAGAAAACTGCTGCTAAAGCGGCGATAATGGGCTTGATAATATGGCCTTGTGAATTCCAATAGAAACCCATTTTCTGGTGTGAACATGGGCTTCCACTGGAATTCTCCAGGGCATATTATCAAGGCCAACGCCCTGCTTGATAATATGCCCCTATGTTGTCTAAACGAGTTTTCTCCTGTGGTATTTACACTGCTGTATTAATTGATGTGTTAATTTTCTCTTGTTTATATTAAAAGGGGGATGTGTGGTAAGGGCGTTTAACATTTTACTAATAGTAAGTTTCTTTTTATTGTATACCATTTTACGGAATTTTACTGCTGTTTGATTCTCTATCTCATGAAGGGAATTCTAGAATGTGAGGCTCCTTTGAGTCATTATTTGCCTGGCTGCTGTCTTTCTCAGTCGTGGGTTCATGCTTGGAAAACTTTTCCAGTTTCCTGGTCTCACTTCTACACGCCACACTACAGTGGCCCCACTTAATGGGACGACCTGTGGCATCTAACTCTCCTTTATAAATGGGATGCCACTTGTCTTAAGACTTTATCTCATGACAGTTTGCATTGGCTTGGTCCACTATACTGTAGTCTCTCCTCTCATTGTTCCACGGAGTGCCCCCAGGTTAGCTCTGTGAGCAGCATGGCTGTCAGCTCTCTGCAATATATTTAGCAGCAGTACGCTGTGCTGCCTATACTCAGGGTTGCTGCTATCCTGCTCACATCTGTGCTCTCAGCTCCTCCTCTTCTCCATTCATCTCAATATTTCTGCTCCTCCATTTGTGCACCCATTCTTTAGACCCTACTCTTCCTCTACTCCTGTTCATATTCCATCACTGACTTCGCTGCAACTCGTTCCGCCTTTTCTCCATTGTTCCCAGTACTTTTTGCTCCTCCTTTTCTCAACTCGCAGCAGTACTTTTCTCTGCTTGTATTCATATTTACCTCACTGCGCTCTCCGCCTCCATTCACCCCCAGACTACAATCTACTTTTCAGTATTCACCATGGGGTGCTATGTTACCATTTCTTCTGCCCGAAAGTTGTCTGCTCATCTTTTTCTTCATCTGTCAGTATTCACTGCACCTCATTTGCTCCACTTGCCTGGGTTCGTTGCCCTTATTTTTCAACACACATCAGTAGATTTTTTTTACTTTGATTTTATTTTCCCTCACATTGTGGCCACACTGAATATGACTACCCATGCAGCAGGGCTTTAGATGGGCCGGGTCTTGCCAGTGCTTAGCACAAGCAGTTCTAAAATGCAGGTGCCGAAACGGGTCTCTATCGGGCTCTCCATTTTTGCACTCAGGGTACATAAAAATTCTTAACTCTGCAGCAGTACCACCCTTCACTGCCTATGAGCTAACTTCAGAGAGACTTGTTATTGTTCTTTCACAGTCAGATCTTTTTAGAACTGAAGCATTTTCAATATTTCATACAACAAAGTCATACTTGTTGTTTGTTTACCTCACACAACTGACCTACATTGGCAAACCAAATAGCCCTTGCTTGTAATGTTATTTGTGGTATTATATATCTGTATGCAATCACAGAAGGAGCAAAATACTAGTTGGATGGCACACTATGCTAAGCACAGATTTTTACCTTGCGTATTTTAAGCAACACCCTTAATTATATTGGCTGTATGCATTTAATGTGTGCTTTTGAGTGTGTGTTCTTCAATACTTGCTATTTGGCATAGGTCATCTGGTGTAATTGTTAAACATGGTTGCTTATGTGGTGTGATGCTTTTCACAAGGTGGTGTTAATTATCCATACAGTTCCACGCCATACACTTCAACTCCACACATTTCCAATCTTTTGATTTCTGTGTACCTCCTTCACACACTTTCAAATAGTATTACAATTGACACCTGTGACCTGTTACTCTATAAGCTCTGCAGAGGGGCCAATGATTGGATGATTTTGAACACTTTTATGACCCACTGACAGACACTAGGAAAAACTCGCACTGGCTTTAGCTCTCATTTGTGCCCCATTATAATAGCCATCCATAACCTGAACCAGATGTCTTCAAACTGTTTTGCTGTGACCCCCCATACCTCCATCCCACCTAAACAAAATGTTTTGAAGTCGCCCCGCCTCCTCCAAAAATGTATGGCAAAAATAGGGAGAATGAAAGGGGAAGGGGCGAGTTCTGGGATGGTGCCTATGAAACAATTTCCGGTTATTGTTCTGTTGCTAATAATCCACACTATATGTGAGACTTATAAAAATACAAGAATATCAAACCAAAACAAATTTGCGAATTTGCTGATTTTTGTGTTTTTTTGTGTTCGCAATGGTTTCTGCCAGTTCGCGAGGTTTGTTTACCAGTTCGCAATTGCGAACTTACTTTTCGGCTCGCAACGGCCGCGACTATGTTGTTTCTACGTCTGGTTCATCATCACAGGTTCACAGCACCCTCTGTTTCACCACTGCCACCCTCTGGTACACCCATGCCACCCTCTGGTACATCCTCACTGCCACCCTCTGTTTGGTTTATCACTGTAGATTATGGGGGTGAAAAAAAGCAAGCACACCTGCCCTGCTTCAACTGCCATGAATTAATTTGGGGTTGATTAATGTGTCACTGATTTTTAAACTTCCAGTCTGGCTGGCACCTGCTTCCTTCCTTATCTGTAATTTGCTTTCTGTTGCAGTGCAATTTTTTTTCACAGGACCTTTATGGCCTACTTGTAGCTATTCTATGAGCCTGCTGTGAGGGTCAGAGCAGGGTCATAGAATAGTTGCAAATAGGCAACTGAACTCTGGAGGGGCCCCTCAGGAAGCACTAGAGTGAATGGTTACTAATGTTAAGATTGAACTTTTGCACCTGCTGATTGCTTTCAGTTTTGCAAAAATCGTTTTTCTGCAATTTCGCGCATTTGCGGGACGCGAATCCGTGGGAGATCGATTTTGGAGGCCGCGAATTTGTGCGAATACACGATTTGTTTTTTGCTGCGTGTTTGTTCGCGTGATTTTTTGCATGTTCGCAAGCCGCTTGTAGCGCAACATTTGTGAAGTTACCCTAGCGGTCGTACATGGGCGCAGCCATCTTGTTTGCGTGACGTAATTCCGTTTCCGGGCGCTATGTGTAATCTCGCAAAGTGTGCGGCTCGCTCGTACATGTTCGCGTGTGATCGCGAGGAAAATCTCGTGCGAACTTACCCACGCGGTCGTGAACGGGCGCGGCCATCTTGTTTCTCATTCATTGCTATGGTTCTGGGCATGCTCTCTGTATCCTTTCTTAATCTCTGCCATCCTTTGCTTGTTTGAAGTTTTTTTTAATCTATTTTACTCATTATCTATCCCTCTATTTTTCTAGCTCTATATTTTTGTGTTTTCTGCTACTTTTTGTTCATTTTAAACTACTTTTTTAAACGCTTTTCTTTTCTTCTTCCCTGTTCTATTTCTTCTTTCTTATTTTGCTTCCTTTCTGTCCAGACCATGGCAAAGGGAGCCGGGAAGAAGCCCGCAAAGGGGAAGGGTCCCACACCCCGTGCCCGGCTCCCGTGCGGGCATTTGAGGGGGGAGACAGTTGTAGCTCGGGAGATTTTTAGTGCGGAGGAGGTGGCCGCACTAGTCTTTCACGTCCAGCGCCGCCTCCCCAAGACCATCATGGGAGGCAGCAGGATCGCTATCGGCTACGGGATCCGGGAGCGCCGGAAGCGGTGGGAGAAGGTGTGCCGGGTCATGTTTGAACACTCTGGGGTCCGGCGCACCTATAACCAGGCCACCCACCGCTGGACGGATCTCATGGACCGGGAACGCGACTTGCTGGACGTGCTCGGCGTAGAGATCCCTGGGCTTGGTGAGTAGTAGTAGCTATTTATATCTATTTCATCACTACTCTGTTTTATCCCGCTCTGTGTGTTATTATATTGCAAATTTGTGTTTTTTACTGTTGGACCCGTCTGCTTCTGAGAGTCCCCTCACCACTATAATTTCTTTTGTTCCCCTGTACCTCCCAAAATTTGTCGCTTTTCATTTGTCTACCAGGACCTTTTTGTGAGTTGTTTCATGGGGCTAGGTGTTCCTTGACACCCAGTTGCTCACAAGGTTTCTGGCACCTATGTACAAGGTGCCTGGAGAAACCTGTGGCCATTAAAACTGAGGTTGGCAACCTGTGTGTGTTTAACCTTAAAATGGTGGACACATATTTTCCTCATGAGAGTGACTCCCATTGGAGACTCCTTGAACCGTGACCTTCTGAGGTTTTGGCGCCCTTTGTGGTTGATGCACTTTCCTGACAGGAATTCTTAAGATTTCTTCAGGTACACAAAATGGCCGCTCCAGAGCCCCAGTGACCATAAGACACCTCAGAATGTGTCAACCCATTGACACAGCCAGGGAAGGTTCTAGAACCTTCTGGCTGGTGCCAGTACCTCAGGGCTCTGGCTATATAAAGCCCAGACCCTGGCGGCCATTTTATTGAAGAGAGAGGGGAGTTGATTAGACTACTACACCTAGATGCTGATAGCTGCTGAAGAGGTGTGACCCCTATTCCTGACTTGACACCAGAGAAGACACCTGCCCTGCTTACCCTTGAGGTGGCTGAGAGAACAGGCAGTAGTGTGGCAAGGGTTAATATTGTGGATACAGACTGGCGTTCCAGTCAGGCGTAATTTTGAACCCTTGCGCCTACAGCGCCTGCCCAGCTAGCACCTCTGTGCCCCAGAAGACTGTGGCCGAATTTGTGTGCCTCCCCGCCCTCCCCCGGTGGTGTCAGACTGAGGAAGAAGTCGGGTCGCGAGGCGTGTGCCTGATCGCCGTGACCGTGACCTCATCCTGTGCCCCCTTCACGTGTAGCGCCAAGCGCGGGGAACGCGGACGTCTCTTAGCCCCACCGGCGTTGCGCGCTTCCTGGTTGGTGCCCAAAGTGAGAAGGTGAGGTGGTGCACCGGGGCGGGGAGAGGCGGGCCTTTACTGGGCGGGATCTGCGTCCCTGCCCTTTCCGAGACCCGGGAAACTGTTGCCGTGGGCGGGACCAGCCCCCGTGTGAGGAAGTTGGAGGGAGGTCCCGGGAGCCCATGAATTCCCTGATGCTGGCGTAGGAGAATACTGTGCCCGACTGAATCGCTAATCGATCCAGCCGTTGTGAGGAAATCTGATTCCCCTGTTGGTGCGCCGCGGTGAAGTGGAACTGTGCCCGACATTGAGTTAAGTGAGCGCTGAAGGCAAGAACCTCTGTGTGCGGCCGTTCGTCCGTCCAGCGACGTCGAACTGAGCCGCCTAGGAGCCCGCAGTAGCACTGCAGGCTCGAGTCAACCCCCACCGGCAGGGACATCCTTCCCCGGTGGCCGCGTAGGGCCGAATGAAGGACTTACTGGGTTTCCTTGTTTTTCCAGTTATACGCGCATAGTTCCCGAGTGAACTAAAAGGTGTCCCAGCCCACCGTGTGACCGCAGGCAGTCCTCAGAACTCCACAAGTACTGTAAACAACCATTTACTAAAAGTGTGTTACTTACCAGAGTCAACTGCATGACTTTCTCTAATTGGTGGCAGCGTTATTAAAATGGAAATGTGGCTTTGAAGACTAAATGAACTAGAAAGTAATGCGCTATGTACAAGTGGTATTTAATTCATGTAATGGTGACAGTTGAGCCTGCTATTTAATCTATTTATTGAACAGAGCTAATCTCAATATTTATGCAATACCAGTATTCCTGAATTCCTATGTATTGTATTTATTCCCTGTATTTATTCTTAACCTGAATCCCAGAGTTTTGTGAAAAGTGAAATGTAACTGTGCTTTCCAATTGATCCCTATTCACAAGCAGAGAACTTTTACATAAATGAATCTTATTTTTCTACAGCAGTGGTGTGATGTCCTTCTTTTTAGTGTGACTGTGCAGGGGGTTATTATTGGGTCAGAGCCGGCTTAGCACTACAGCCTTCACTGCCTTGACACTTGAGCCAAGCTACCCCCCTTTGTGCTGGGCTTGCCCATCGCAGGTCCAACATTAAATTGGTGCTCAGCGGGTGGGATTGCGAGCCGTGCTTGTTCTGTACCCCATAATAATTCAGTGTGCGTCACAGGTACACACCCGGAGTTTTCTCCCAGCGGCCCTCTGATTTAACATTTTGTTTTTTTCAAATTCTCTTCTGGAGGTGGGTGGAGGTGACCCTCAGAGTCTCATATCCTTATAACCTACTTCGGGGTGGTTGTCCACACTTTTCACTGACAAGATGGAATTCGAAATGTCAGAGCTGGAGACCTATACTGTGGCACAGCTCAAGGATTTCTGTCAGGAAAGGGGAGTGTTCGTTAGGCGAGGGGCCAAAAGAGAGGAGCTCCGTACTAGTCTGCGAGCCTGGGTGGAAGCACATCCTGAGGGAACGGTAGAGGAGGAGGAGTCAGACAGAGGTACTGTCATTGAGGTAACTGCAGAATGTCCCCTGGGGGTGGGTGAGATGTCAATCAGCCCCAAGGTAGCCTCACGGGAGGGCAGCAGTGTATCCTCAAGAGGGTTGTCAGAGACCAAGTTAGCCGACAGGAGAAAGGAGAGACAGTTCAGATGGTAGTTGGCCAAGCTGGAGATGGAGGATAGGAGAGAGAGAGAAGGGAGGAGGATGGAGGATGGAACATGAGCTCATGCTACGAGAGCTCGACCTCCAAGCCCGTAACATCACTCCGGGGGGTGTCGAGTCAAAGGAATTTGTCAGGGAACCCAGGCCTCATTTACCCAAGGACGTGGTCGCCAGTTATACTGCTGGAGACGACATAGCCAATTGGCTGACAGCCTATGAGGTCTTCTTAAGAGCCCATGGGATCCATGAGAAGCATTGGGGTGGTGGATTGTACCGCTACATGCCTCCGACAGGTAGGGATGCCCTATTGGCCCTAGACCGGGAGGAGCAGGTAGATTACCCCGCCATGAAGGTGGCGCTCATCAGAAAGTTTGGGTTGACCCCAGAGAAATACCGGCAGAGGTTTAGGGGCAGCCACAAACTGAGCTCACAGAATTGGGTTGACTTCCTGGATTATGCCAAGAAAGCCCTAGATGGGTGGGTCCAAGGTAGTGAGGTGGAAGACTATCGAGGGTTGTACGACCTAATACTCAAGGAACATCTACTCGAGAAATGTCTTCCCGAGCTGAGGCAACACCTGGTAGACAGCAAACTTACTTGCCCCCGTAAGCTTGCTGAGGAGGCGGACATTTGGACAAGTACCCGAGTGTCCACCAGGGGGACGGGAGGAGATTCTCAGAAGTCCGGACAGGGCGTTCCCCAGAAGAAAGAGGGGGGAGATAATAAGAAAAAGGAGTTCTCCAAAGGCCCCCAAAATAACTTTAAGGGGAAAAGTTCCTTCTCCAACTTTAAGGCTAACCCGCAGAAGCACCCTAATCCTGGCCAGAGTCAGCAGCCAAGGGTTGTCCATTGCTTTGAGTGCGGTGGTGTTGGACATTATAAGGGAGACGTGAAATGCCCAAAGAGACCACCCCCTCACACTGGAGGAAAGGCCCCGGGAGTTGCTAGTGTAGTGCTCGGGGAGGAGATGCCCTTAGTTAAGGGGAGGGAGTGGGCGGGAGTCACCTTAGTGTCCCTGGGTGATCGGGAGATGGTTTCAAAGATCCAGGTGCCCTCAAATACTACCAAGTATGGGCAGTGGGTCACCATCAATGGCCATAGAGGGGAAGCTCTGAGAGATACCGGAGCCAGTATGACTATGGTAAGGAGTCATCTGGTGTCCTCAGAGCAGGTAATTCCAGGCGTACTTCATCCAGCCGCGATGGCTGACGGCAAAATGGGCCACTATCCTGTGGCCGAGGTTCCCTTTGAGTGGGGAGGGGTTGCAGGTTCACTTCGAGTTTCCGTAAGCCCCGCCGTGCCAGTTGATTGTCTGCTGGGCAATGATATGGAGCACAATGCTTGGAAGGAGGTGGAATACCGGACTCATTCTGAGATGCTGGGTACACCTGATTGGGCCTGTGTGAGTACCAGGTCTGCGGCTGCTCGGGAGGAGAAGTCGCAAGGGTTGGTGCCTGGAACAATGGCCCGCCCAGCTGCTGATGAGGGAGCATCTTGAGGACAGGAGGAGCCTGCCTCGATGTCCGTGCCCCGTGAGACGGATAGGCCACCTGTGGAGGTGGACCCGGAGTCCGCGGAGGAGGACATGGTTCTGATGGAGTACCTACCTATCCCCGCTGAGTGGCGAGTGGAGGGAGGACCGTCCAGGGAGGAACTAAGCAAGGGACAGAGGGAATGTCCCACCCTCAAGGGTCTAAGGCAACAGGCTGAAGCCCAGGCAGCAGGTAACGAGTCTGGGAACTATCGTGTTTACTGGGAGGAAGGTCTCCTCTACAGTGAACCCAGGGCGCCAGTGCATGGACTGTCACGGGCCCTAGTAGTCCCACAGTGTTACCGAGCCTTCCTATTAGAGTTGGCTCATGAGATTCCTTTGGCAGGACACTTGGGTCAGGACAAGACCTTTGCCTGGCTTGTCCCCCACTTTTATTGGCCTCGAATGAGGGTGGCGTCCGACACATACTGTCGGTCGTGCGTGTCATGCCAAGCCAGTGGGAAAACAGGGATGAAGCTGAAGGCTCCCCTGGAACCACTTCCCGTCATTGGCACCCCTTTGAAAGGGTGGGCATCGACATTGCTGGGCCCCTAGATCCACCGACATCATCCGGTCACAGGTTTATCCTGGTACTGGTGGATCACGCCACAAGGTATCCAGAGGCAGTTCCTCTGAGAACCATTACTGCACCTGTAGTGGCGAAGGCCCTGATGGGGATCTTTACCCGAGTGGGATTCCCCAAAAGAAGTTGTGTCTGACAGGGGGACCAACTTCATGTCAGCGTATATGCGGGCAATGTGGAAGGAGTGTGGAGTGACCTACCGGTTCACCACTCCTTATCACCCACAGGCCAATGGCCTCGTGGAGAGGTTCAACCAAACCTTAAAGGGTATGATCAGAAGTCTACCCGAAAGCCTGCGGAGGAAATTGGAAGTCCTCCTACCCTGTTTGCTCTTTTCCTACAGGGAAGTGCCACAGAAGGGAGTGGGCTTCAGCCCCTTCGAGCTTTTGTACGGGCACCCTGTACGTGGACCTCTCAGCCTGGTGAGAGACTCCTGGGAATAGTCTCCCCGGAAAGTTCCCCAGGATGTGGTGAGCTACATGCTGGCCTTCCGGAGCCAAATGGCTAAGTTGTGGAAGCAAGCTTCTGACAACTTGGAAGCCAGTCAAGCAGTCATGAAAGCGTGGTATGACCACAATGCTCACCCAGTGGAGTTGGAGCCTGGACAGAAGGTGTGGGTGATTGAGCCGGGGGAGCTGAGTGCTCTCCAGGACCGTTGGACAGGCCCCTATGAGGTATTGGAGAAGATGGGCAAATCTACCTATCTGGTGGACGTAAGGACCCCTCGGCATCCGCATCGGGTGTTAAATGCCAATCGCCTCAAGCCCACTATGAGAGGCCCGAAGTCATGCTGATGATGGTGACTGACGGATCGGAGGAAGAGGACACTGAGCCTCTCCCCGACCTCTTTGTGTCTCAAGAAAAGGATGGGTCAGTGGAGGGAGTAAAACTCTCACCATCCCTGACTCCTGAGCAGCAGGGGGAATGTCACCAGGTCCTGGGGACATTCGCTCCGCTGTTCTCCCTTGTCCCGGGTAAGACCCATCTGTGTACCCACGACGTGGACACAGGAGACAGCCCACCTGTGAATTCAAAGTCTTACCGGCTGTCTGACAAGGCGAAGGCCAGTATCCGAAGCGAGGTAGCTAAGATGCTGGAGCTAGGAGTCATTGAACCTTCAAGCAGCCCTTGGTCCAGCGCAGTGGTTTTGGTACCCAAAGCTGCCCCACCTGGCACCACACCAGAATTACGATTCTGTGTGGATTACCGAGGACTCAATTCGGTAACGAAAACCGATGCTCATCCGATCCCTCGGGCGGATGAATTGATTGACCGGTTGGGAGCTGCCCAATATCTCAGTACCATTGACCTCACTGCAGGGTACTGGCAGATTCCCATGACTGATGGAGCCAAGGAAAGGTCAGCCTTCTCCACACCTGATGGACTCTTCCAGTTCTGCGTTATGCCTTTTGGGCTCAAGAATGCTCCTGCCACTTTCCAGCGGCTGGTGAACACGATCCTCACCGGGGATGGAGTCATTCTCTGCTGCTTACTTGGATGACATAGCTGTCTTCAGTAGCAGTTGGGAGGATCACTTGCAGCACTTGCAAGGCGTTCTCCAGGCCCTGGAACGGGCTGGCTTGACGATCAAGGCCAGAAAATGTCAGATTGGACAGGGGTCGGTAGTGTACTTAGGTCACTTGGTGGGCCGGGGAACGGTGCAGCCCCTTCAGGCGAAGATTGAGGCAATCATGGCCTGGAAACCCCCCAAGACTCGACTGAGGTCCGAGCCTTCCTGGGCCTCACAGGTTACTACAGACGGTTCGTGAAGGGGTATGGCACTATCGTGGCACCCCTTACAGAACTCACGGCCAAAAAGCAACCCAGGAGAGTCATCTGGACGGAGGCTTGCCAGCGAGCCTTCGACACTCTGAAACAAGCATTGTGTAAAGCTCCAGTCCTGAAGGCTCCAGATTTTTCGAAAGAGTTCATTATCCAGACAGATGCATCCGATATTGGCATTGGGGCGGTGCTATCGCAACTCAATGAAGAGGGTCTGGATCAACCCGTGGTCTTTCTGTCACGGAGACTGCTTCCCCGGGAACAGAGGTGGAGTACCATTGAGCGGGAAGCCTTTGCGGTGGTCTGGGCACTGAAGAACCTGCGACCATACCTGTTTGGTTCGCACTTCCTTGTTCAGACGGACCACCGACCCCTTCGCTGGCTCATGCAGATGAAGGGGGAAAACCCCAAACTGTTGAGGTGGTCTATCTCCCTACAGGGAATGGACTTTCGGGTGGAACATCGGCCCGGAGTTGACCATGTCAATGCAGACGGTCTCTCCAAGGGGTTGGGTAGCTCTCCCCACTTTCAGCTGGGGGGGACGCGTGTTGGACCCGTCTGCTTCTGAGAGTCCCCTCACCACTATAATTTCTTTTGTTCCCCTGTACCTCCCAAAATTTGTCGCTTTTCATTTGTCTACCAGGACCTTTTTGTGTGTTGTTTCATGGGGCTAGGTGTTCCTTGACACCCAGTTGCTCACAAGGTTTCTGGCACCTATGTACAAGGCTCCTGGAGAAACTATGTGGCTATTAAAACTGAGGTTGGCAACCTGTGTGTGTTTAACCTTAAAATGGTGGACACATATTTTCCTCATGAGAGTGACTCCCATTGGAGCCTCCTTGAACCCTGACCTTCTGAGGTTTTGGCGCCCTTTGTGGTTGGCGCGCTTTCCTGACAGGAATTCTTAAGATTATTTCAGGTACATAAAATGGCCGCTCCAGAGCCCCAGTACGGTGGCTGTGAGTGATCATAAGACACCTCAGAATGTGTCAACCCATTGACACAGCCAGGGAAGGTTCTAGAACCTTCTGGCTGGTGCCAGTACCTCAGGGCTCTGTCTATATAAAGCCCAGACCCTGGCGGCCATTTTATTGAAGAGAGAGGGGAGTTGATTAGACTACTACACCTAGATGCTGATAGCTGCTGAAGAGGTGTGACCCCTATTCCTGACTTGACACCAGAGAAGACACCTGCCCTGCTTACCCTTGAGGTGGCTGAGAGAACAGGCAGTAGTGTGGCAAGGGTTAATATTGTGGATACTGACTGGCGTTCCAGTCAGGCGTAATTCTGAACCCTTGCACCTACAGCGCCTGCCCAGCTAGCACCTCTGTGCCCCAGAAGACTGTGGCCGAGTTTGTGTGCCTCCCCGCCCCCCCCGGTGGTGTCAGACTGAGGAAGAAGTCGGGTCGCGAGGCGTGTGCCCGATCGCCGTGACCGTGACCTCATCCTGTGCCCCCTTCACTTGTAGCGCCAAGCGCGGGGAACTCGGACGTCTCCGAGCCCCACCGGCGTTGCGCGCTTCCTCGTTGGTGCCCAAAGTGAGAAGGTGAGGTGGTGCGCCGGGGCGGGGAGAGGCCGGCCTTTACTGGGCGGGATCTGCGTCCCTGCCCTTTCCGAGACCCGGGAAACTGTTGCCGTGGGCGGGACCAGCCCCCGTGTGAGGAAGTTGGAGGGAGGTCCCGGGAGCCCGTGAATTCCCTGATGCTGGCGTAGGAGAATACTGTGCCCGACTGAATCGCTAATCGATCCAGCCGTTGTGAGGAAATCTGATTCCCCTGTTGGTGCGCCGCGGTGAAGTGGAACTGTGCCCGACATTGAGTTAAGTGAGCGCTGAAGGCAAGAACCCCTGTGTGCGGCCGTTCGTCGGTCCAGCGACGTCGAACTGAGCCACCTAGGAGCCCGCAGTAGCACTGCAGGCTCGAGTCAACCCCCACCGGCAGCGGACATCCTTCCCCGGTGGCCGCATAGGGCCGAATGAAGGACTTACTGGGTTTCCTTGTTTTTCCAGTAATACGCGCATAGTTCCCGAGTGAACTAAAAGGAGTCCCCGCCCACCGTGTGACCGCAGGCAGTCCTCAGAACTCCACAAGTACTGTAAACAACCATTTACTAAAAGTGTTTTACTTACCAGAGTCAACTGCATGACTTTCTCTAATTGGTGGCAGCGTTATTAAAATGGAAATGTGGCTTTGAAGACTAAATGAACTAGAAAGTAATGCGCTATGTACAAGTGGTATTTAATTCATGTAATGGGTACAGTTGAGCCTGCTATTTAATCTATTTATTGAACAGAGCTAATCTCAATATTTATGCAATACCAGTATTCCTGAATTCCTATGTATTGTATTTATTCCCTGTATTTATTCTTATCCTGAATCCCAGAGTTTTGTGAAAAGTGAAATGTAACTGTGCTTTCCAATTGATCCCTATTCACAAGCAGAGAACTTTTACATAAATGAATCGTATTTTTCTACAGCAGTGGTGTGGTGTCCTTCTTTTTAGTGTGACTGTGCAGGGGGTTTTTATTGGGTCAGAGCCGGCTTAGCACTACAGCCTTCACTGCCTTGACACTTGAGCCAAGCTACCCCCCCTTTGTGCTGGGCTTGCCCATCGCAGGTCCAACATTTACCAAGAGCAATAATGCTGCTGATTACATTGTAGGTAAATTATATTTCAAAATCTTCTATGCATTTCAGGTGCACTGCTCTCCTTCTCAGTAGCCTTGCTACTATGCTTATTTGTTTTCTATTTTGTGTTCATTTCATTGGCCTGAGAAATTATGTATGAGTGTAGTGTAAATAACTGCGTAATGCTAGACACTAAGGGTCAGATTTCCAATTACCGGCGCATCCCTGCAAAGTAACAGGGATGCGCCGGTAATTGTGCGCCATGCCACCACCACCCATGGTGCGCCGTATTTACAATGTGGCGCACCATGGGCCCAAAACGTCACAGAAGCCTTACGCATCTGTGCCGTAAAGGCGGCGCATTGCTGGAGTTGCGTGCCAACGATTGGCGCAGCTCCAGCAATGCTCTGGGGTGCCCTATCTCCCCAATGCTGCATCAAGCCGTACGTCGGCTTCAAGCAGGCGCAGGGTTTGAGTCACGCATCATTGTCCTAAAAGTGACTGATTGACATCTTGTAGATTTCCCTCAGCCACTTTTAGGATTCGTTCCTGCGCAGGAACGCCCTCCCTTGCGCCGGAACGCCCCCTGATGGCGCAGGGCTTTACAACGTGATGCATCTTCCATATGCGTCACTTTGTTAATATACGCCGCACCATGGCGCCTCTTTTGTTCTGCCGCTGCGTCACAAAAGTCACGCAACAATGGAGCAAAAGAGCCGCAAGGGGCTTCTAAATCAGCCCCTACAGACTCAAGTCCAGTCCTTCCTTTAGACACATGGCTATAAGAAGAAATAGTGGTGGTGGTCGGTGGATTGATAGTTTGAGTATTCACTGATCTGCAAGCACGATGGACTTTGTCTGTCACTTCGCGTGCTACGGACTGCTGCCTGCCAGGCCTAGGCAAACCTTTTTAGTAGTTTGTTTAGTGAGTTACATAGGAACTTTCCAAGTCAACGGTCCGCAAATCAATAACGTAGTAGCCCACATGAGATCGGTCAGTATATCCCGTGGAATAGTTGTCTATTTGCTATTTCGCCAAAATATTTTGTTATTGTTCTTTTGAAATGTTTGATTTGGTTGACAAATATCATCCATGTTTTCTGGTCTTTCTTTCTTTCATGTTGTACATCAGCTCCCCCCAGGGGCAAGAGGACACAGGAGGAGGAGGAGGGTACTGTTCAGGATGCAGGCCAGGATCCAGCAGGCGAGGGCTCCTTTGCTGGCCCCAGTAAGTTTTAATTTTAATATAGAGTACCTATTTTTTCCTAGCGTTCCTCATTCGATTTTTTCTAAATCGTCTTTGATCTTCTTGTAGACTTTTGGTTTGACTAGTAGGACAATCCATTCTACTACTGTTGCAGGGACAAATCTGCACAAACAGAACTATGGACACTAAATAATGCATTGCTTAGCGTATCAATTATAATAGGTGCTGTTAGACTTTCCACATACCTCAGTGATAACAGACTTTGTAGTTGAACCCCCCAATCTCCTTACTGACTAGATAGTGTGGCAGAGTCATTTAGCTCCCAAAGTCACCGATGATTGATCCCCAATGATGATTAGATTATCCAACGCAGGACAAGAGTACGGAGTCAGAGTCAAGTAGTGTCAGAGGCACGGACTCATGCTTGCAAAAATTCCACAACCTTTAGCTCATCCACTCTAGTCTGGAGGACCAAAAACCACAGAGTCTATTTAAGTTTAAAAGCTTTATTAAAAGTAAACACATTTATAAAAATCAACTTTGTCATAAAACTAAACGTTTAACTGAAAATGGACAAGTGCTTAGTGCTGACGATTAATTGGACACATTTCTTGTGGTCGAGCCGAGCTCTCACCTGGTTTGAACTTGATCCTGCTCGTGTTCTTAGAAGTCAAGCTTCTGTCTGTTAGGAGACAAAGTGGTGCGTGTTAAAAATAAAAAGCAAGCATTCATCAGTTGTGCCAAAAAGTGCAGCAAGACAACAGCCTTCCCTGGAAAAAGGGACATTTTTACTTTAGAGTAGACAGACACAAATTATTACATTGTGTTGGACCCGGTCCTTTGGGCAGGTTCACCCCGTGACTTTTTGCTTTTTCCTAGTCTGTTTTTGGAACCTGGATTGGTGATTTTAGGCCTCTGCGCACTTTTTCACTGTGGTACAGTGTAAAGTGCGTGTGCTCTCTGTGTATGGATGATGAGTGACCTGCCCTCCCATAGGAATGAATGGGGAATATGTATGCCCATGGTAGATTCCTGATGCATGGGGAGTGCAGGGTCGAGTTTGATATGTGTGAACTCGTGGTAAGGAATGCTGCAGAATGGTATATGCGGCATGGCTGTGTCTAGTCCAGAAGCGCCACTTTTAGAAGTTGGCATAATTGTGTAGTGAGTCTGCTGGCACGTGATTGGCTGATGGGCCTGGCCCAGGCATGCCTGGGCCTGCTGGTGGATGGACTGTCTGTTTTGAGTAGGACAGGGTCTGCAGGGCCCCGGAGGAGGGGGGTCTGAGTCAGCCGTAGATGAAAGGCCCCCATCTGCTGTTAGGGAGGGGAGGAAAGAGCGTCTGGTGGAACCAGGCTGTGCCTGTCGGCCCACCCCTGATGGCTCTCCCTTCTGATGGCCCACTGTCACCACTGACCTGAGGCTGACAGGAGAGGGAAACCAGATACACCCAGGGCTTAGGGCTCGCTTACACAAAGACTTCAAAAGACTTCAAAGCCTTTTCTGTGTATAAGAAGGGGCTGTGTTCCCTTCCAATTTGTTCTTGTTTTTCTGACTTGAATCTGCCAAGGGCGTGCTGCTGCTTGGGCTCAGGGAATCCCTGAGTCCTGCCCAGCCCCTGGACTCCTGATGGACTTTCCTGGACTCCTGGGGGACCCCCCTGCCTGCCTGGGCTGATGGGGGGACCTGGCTTTGCCCCCCTGGGAAGCTCTGGGGCTTTGGCAGCATGGAGAAGCTGCATTTTCTTGTGGATAGCGCTGGAACTGTGTTTCTAGTGCCTGGAGGCGCTGAGCTTCCCCCTGAGCGCTCTGCCTGTTTGCTAGCGGTTTGGGGCGCTTGATTTCCCCCTAGCGCGTAGGAGCGCTTTATCCTTGGCCATAGCGCTTAGGAGCGCTTTGTTGTGTTCTGTTATTTGATTGATTGGGCCGATCGAGTGCCTACCTCGATTTATTCTTTGCTAAAGAAACCGGTGCCCACCCGGCATTTGCCTCCCATTCACCGCCGCCGCCCGGGCTTGGAACTGCCTAGAGAACCGAAGGCGCCGCGCTCTCATTGGCTGAGAGAGCCGAGCCCCCTCACCACCGCCGCGACGGGATAGGCCCGTGCGGCGCAGCGTCATGGCCCTTGTCGTGCCGTGATTGGAGGAGGAGAGGAGACTCGTCATTGGGGCCGCGACGGGATTGGCTGGTCGAGGCGGCCCCGGGAAGAAAGGAGAAGGCGCGGGAGATGGCGGCCGTTCACGGGGCTCCTCTCGGCTGAGGGAGCCCCGAGAAGAAGAGGCGGCCGGTTGGCAGGGCTCCCGTGTGCCTAGTGAGCCCTGCAGAGAGAGAGAAGGCCAGCGCGAGGCTCCCCGCATGGAGGGAGAGCCTCGAGTGAGCAGAGACCTGCCGTCGCCCGGCCCGCGATGGGCTGCTGGTGAGTCTGGGCTGAGGGCCGGGCAGAGTGGGGCAGAAGAGGGGAGGGGCGCCGGGGCACGGTGACGGTGTCCGCCCCCCCCCAGTGGCGCGAGCTCGCGCCTGTTGCCAGGGTGAAGCCACGAGGGCTTCAAGGGCGGCCCCAGTTGGCAGTGGGTCGCCCCAGCGTTTTGCAAGCCCAGAGAGGCTCAAGGGGGCCATATTTTGTTTAAGAGCCTGTTTGGCCCCAACGACCCCACAGTTGTTCGAAGAGCCTGCTAGGCTCAGGGGGCATGTTTGTTCGGAGCCTGTGTGGCTCTGCTCTGGCCAGGTGTTTGAAAGTTCCACGGAGGACTTAGGGGCGGGTGTATTTCTAGAGCCAGATGGCTCCAACACCCCCCAGCTGTTTCAGAGCCTGTGTGGCTCCAACCTTGTGCGCAGTTCGCCTGAGGGCCAGTGAGGGCCCCGACGCAGTCTTTCTTCAGCTGCCCAGCAATTAGTGGGCAGCTGCACCGTTTAGGCGCAATTGCAGGAGAGAGTCCCTGTGTGGGACAGCGAGGGCACAGGGGTGCCCGGCCTTCCCAGCTGCGCAGCACTTAGTGCCAGCTGCAACGTTTAGGCCCTTGTGAGTGTTCCCAGGGGCCCAGCAAGTAGTGGGCCCCTGCATCGTTTAGGCCCCTGACATTGAGACTCAGGGCGTTCTAGCCCCAACAAGGCCAGTTGGCCTAGGGACTGCCACAGATGGTGGCTTATGTAGGTCTTGCGCAATTGTATGGTTATTTGCACCTCTGAATGTGATTTCTTGCATCATGTCTTATTCCTGCACCTCTGAATGTTTTTAGACATCATGTGACGTTTGCGCTACTGTATTATTCTGGTACCTCTGAATGTATTTTTATTTCATCATGTGCTTTATTCTTAACACCGCTGAATGTGTAGGTTTATGCATTATGTGTTTTTCTTTACTACTCCTCTGAATGCATCATGGGTAATGTGTTCTTTCTTAGACCCCTAAATGCTGTGTGATACTTAGGTGGTTTTCCCTTACTACTCCTCTGAATGTGATTCCTACATCATGGGTAATGTGTTCTTGCTTAGACCCCCAAATGCTGAGTGATACTTAGGAGTTGTTCTTTTTAGTATAGGTGGTCCTAGTGAGGTCCTGGTCCCCTGCGTGACAGTCTCCTAAGGGGTTAGGGTTGCGTAGGTGGTACTTACCTGTTCCCAGTAGTTACTGGATGTGCTCTATAACTGTTACTTTGTGTTACAGTGAAGTTTATATACTTTTATTCTAATTTCTGACAAGTATTTCTATATCTGCGAAGTGTTGATTCTGACAGTGGCCCATGTGGCCCTGTCTTGTAAATAATCCCTTGTGAATATTGCCATGCCAGTTGGCACAATGTACATGTGTAATTTCTATCTGATATGTTTTGACAATACAAAAGTTATTTTAATATAACCCTGTGTGGAGTCTCTTTTGTGGTGTACCTAGTATGTTGTTGCTGTTGTGCGCTGACGCAAATGCTTTACACATCGCCTCCGAGTTTGGCCTAGACTGCTCGTGCCAAGCTACCTAGAGGGTGAGCAGGGGTTATCTTGGCGTGTGACTTCCTTGCCCTGACTAGACTGGTGGTTTCTGCCTGGCTTTGGCATCAGCCTTAGCCTACCAGAAATACCCGGTTCTAACATTGGTGGCAGCGGTGGGATTTGGACGTGTGTTTGCACAGTGCCATAGCAACAACTGGCTACATTACAAAACTCTGCATTTTTCAGAAAGTCACATGTTTGGGATTATTGTTTTTGATTTTGTTTTTCCTCAAGAGTGTCATTTTCAGATGGTGTCCCTGCGCTTTATGTTTAGTGGCAGATGAGAGAAAATGACAGGGCGGGACTCCAGTGTCCACTTCCTGTTCCTGTCCCTGTGTGGGTAGATGGAAGAGAGGGAGGGTGGAGGAGAAACTGCTTGCTCAGGAGGGTGGTTATTCCCTGAGTGTAGTGTGTGTGTCTGGGTTCCCCAGTATGGTAGGATCCAGTGGTGGCAGCTTAAATGTGTCCAGTGCGTGAATTCCCATTCCCAGTCCCAGAGTATGGTGCCTGGTGCTCAGTAAGAGGGTGACAGGTTGAGAGTCAGAGGCAGTGAGGAACTGTCTCACCAGTCTGGAGGGGGAGTGTGTGGATGAGTGGTGTCTTGAACTGGAGGGGTTCGTTTGAGTTTTTTTTTTAAGGAGCTTGCACGTGAGGTGTACCTCTGGTGGTGTGCAGCAGGTCCTGCAGAGGCATTGGACAAGAAGGTGGATGTCTGGAGGTGTGCTAGATGTCTTACAGACGCATTAGGGAGTGATTCTAAAAGTAGTGGCTTATGTATCTGATGATCCTGTGTAGGTGAAGAGGTTCATGGGTAGCCCAGCTATGTCCCATTAGGATGGTAGGGGTGTAGGGGCTCGCGTCCTGTCTCAGTGGAGGCGGAGTGAGTGTGGGACGGTGTGTCCCACGTTGGCCCGAAACCCTGTCTCAGGGCCTGGAGGGTTCCTTAAGGGAGCGCCAGGTCAGGGGCCTAGGCTGTACTTTTTAGTCATTTGAGGAGGATCTTCCTGTGTCTAGAGGACAGGGAGTGTCTGTAATCAGAACTCCGGCGGTCCTGGTGTTGGTAGTACCGCTCCTAAGTGGAGGGTGCAGAAGTCCTGGTTCGCTGGGCATTTGACCGTCTAGAGTGCTTGACCATTTTTGGGGCCTCTGGAGGTCATTCCCCGAGAAGGGGGGAGGCCAGGTTCAGGTTCAGCCTGACCTGGAGGGAAGGGCATCTGTAGTCAGTGTCCTGACCGGGTATTGGCTTCCAGGGGTACCGCTCCAAGGTGGGAGGGTGCAGAACTCTGGAGGGGGGTGCAGAGGGACGGTGTCCTTACTTCTGACCCCGGTGGGAGGAAAGTGTGTTGCTGATACGCCGCTGGCGTGTGCTCTGTCCAGCCTGGAACATACTGAGAATCACCCTGTGATAGGGAGTACTGGAGGAGAGTGTGTCACTGCTATGCCGCTGGCGTGTGCTCTGTCTAGCCTGAGACATACTGGGCCTGTAATCATAGAACTGGAAGGGGGTGCAGAAGGACGGTGTACTTCTGACCCCGGTGCAACTTGAGGGTTTAAATCCTATGTTGGGAGATTAGGAAGCTTCCAGGTCAAGAGGAATCTCTACCCAAGTAGATCAGCTGAAGAGAGTGAGGGGGCTGCCCTTGCTGTGTGTTCTGGGGCCCACCTGCAGTTTTTTGTTTCCACTAAGGTAGAGGAAAGGGGGCTTTGCTGTGTGCTGTGCCCCCCACCTACTTGAAGAGGGACTGTGCTGTGTGCTTTGTACCTCAGAAGTGGAATAGTTTCCAGGTGATAGACCAGTGACGGAGTGAGGTCCTGATCTGGTAGGAGAGTTGTGTTCTGGTGAATGCTTCCCTGTGAGGGTTATTCCTTCACCCTGACTAGAAGCAAGGGTCCCTACTTGGTCTAAGGTACTTACCTCTGCCAACTAGAGACCCCTAGTTCTAACATTGGTAGAATAGAGGTAGGGTGGGGCATTCTTGTTGTGACCTCTGGTCAACCTGAGGGTATGGTCCCAAGGTTGTTGGATCAGTGGTAGTGTAGCTACCCTGAGAGAAGAAAGTGGAGATTGGCTATTGTGTGCCAGGGGCTACTGCCCCCACTCTGTGGATTGGTTAGGACCTGTGATATTTGGATGGCCTAGGGCCTGGTCCTGGCTGTGGATGACTAGTGTGTACCAGTGGGGTATCCTAGTTGTGCCAGAGAGCTTTTGTTGAGGGAAGTCTATGTGGGTTCAGAGTGGCGAAAAACTGGACGATGTCCCTGCCGTGCAGGCCCGTGACCGTGGTTTTGTCGCCCAAAGCATCGAAGACCATCAGTGTAGTGATTGGTCTACCCTGCGTTTTGGCTGGAAGGGGGATGTGTTGGACCCGGTCCTTTGGGCAGGTTCACCCCGTGACTTTTTGCTTTTTCCTAGCCTGTTTTTGGAACCTGGATTGGTGATTTTAGGCCTCTGCGCACTTTTTCACTGTGGTACAGTGTAAAGTGCGTGTGCTCTCTGTGTATTGATGATGAGTGACCTGCCCTCCCATAGGAATGAATGGGGAATATGTATGCCCATGGTAGATTCCTGATGCATGGGGAGTGCAGGGTCGAGTTTGATATGTGTGAACTCGTGGTAAGGAATGCTGCAGAATGGTATATGCGGCATGGCTGTGTCTAGTCCAGAAGCGCTACTTTTAGAAGTTGGCATAATTGTGTAGTGAGTCTGCTGGCACGTGATTGGCTGATGGGCCTGGCCCAGGCATGCCTGGGCCTGCTGGTGGATGGACTGTCTGTTTTGAGTAGGACAGGGTCTGCAGGGCCCCGGAGGAGGGGGGTCTGAGTCAGCCGTAGATGAAAGGGCCCCATCTGCTGTTAGGGAGGGGAGGAAAGAGCGTCTGGTGGAACCAGGCTGTGCCTGTCGGCCCACCCCTGATGGCTCTCCCTTCTGATGGCCCACTGTCACCTCTGACCTGAGGCTGACAGGAGAGGGAAACCAGATACACCCAGGGCTTAGGGCTCGCTTACACAAAGACTTCAAAAGACTTCAAAGCCTTTTCTGTGTATAAGAAGGGGCTGTGTTCCCTTCCAATTTGTTCTTGTTTTTCTGACTTGAATCTGCCAGGGGCGTGCTGCTGCTTGGGCTCAGGGAATCCCTGAGTCCTGCCCAGCCCCTGGACCCCTGATGGACTTTCCTGGACTCCTGGGGGACCCCTCTGCCTGCCTGGGCTGATGGGGGGACCTGGCTTTGCCCCCCTGGGAAGCTCTGGGGCTTTGGCAGCATGGAGGAGCTGCATTTTCTTGTGGATAGCGCTGGAACTGTGTTTCTAGCGCCTGGAGGCACTGAGCTTCCCCCTGAGCGCTCTGCCTGTTTGCTAGCGCTTTGGGGCGCTTGATTTCCCCCTAGCGCGTAGGAGCGCTTTATCCTTGGCCATAGCGCTTAGGAGCGCTTTGTTGTGTTCTGTTATTTGATTGATTGGGCCGATCGAGTGCCTACCTCGATTTATTCTTTGCTAAAGAAACCGGTGCCCACCCGGCATTTGCCTCCCATTCACCGCCGCCGCCCGGGCTTGGAACTGCCTAGAGAACCGAAGGCGCCGCGCTCTCATTGGCTGAGAGAGCCGAGCCCCCTCACCACCGCCGCGACGGGATAGGCCCGTGCGGCGCAGCGTCATGGCCCTTGTCGTGCCGTGATTGGAGGAGGAGAGGAGACTCGTCATCGGGGCCGCGACGGGATTGGCTGGTCGAGGCGGCCCCGGGAAGAAAGGAGAAGGCGCGGGAGATGGCGGCCGTTCACGGGGCTCCTCTCGGCTGAGGGAGCCCCGAGAAGAAGAGGCGGCCGGTTGGCAGGGCTCCCGTGTGCCTAGTGAGCCCTGCAGAGAGAGAGAAGGCCAGCGCGAGGCTCCCCGCATGGAGGGAGAGCCTCGAGTGAGCAGAGACCTGCCGTCGCCCCGCCCGCGATGGGCTGCCGGTGAGTCTGGGCTGAGGGCCGGGCAGAGTGGGGCAGAAGAGGGGAGGGGCGCCGGGGCAGGGTGACGGGTGTCCGCCCCCCCCCAGTGGCGCGAGCTCGTGCCTGTTGCCAGGGTGAAGCCACGAGGGCTTCAAGGGCGGCCCCAGTTGGCAGTGGGTCGCCCCAGCGTTTTGCGAGCCCAGAGAGGCTCAAGGGGGCCATATTTTGTTTAAGAGCCTGTTTGGCTCCAACGACCCCACAGTTGTTCGAAGAGCCTGCTAGGCTCAGGGGGCATGTTTGTTCGGAGCCTGTGTGGCTCTGCTCTGGCCAGGTGTTTGAAAGTTCCACGGAGGACTTAGGGGCGGGTGTATTTCTAGAGCCAGATGGCTCCAACGCCCCCCAGCTGTTTCAGAGCCTGTGTGGCTCCAACCTTGTGCGCAGTTCGCCTGAGGGCCAGTGAGGGCCCCGACGCAGTTTTTCTCCAGCTGCCCAGCAATTAGTGGGCAGCTGCACCGTTTAGGCGCAATTTCAGGAGAGAGTCCCTGTGTGGGACAGCGAGGGCACAGGGGTGCCCGGCCTTCCCAGCTGCGCAGCACTTAGTGCCAGCTGCAACGTTTAGGCCCTTGTGAGTGTTCCCAGGGGCACAGCAAGTAGTGGGCCCCTGCATCGTTTAGGCCCCTGACATTGAGACTCAGGGTGTTCCAGCCCCAACAAGGCCAGTTGGCCTAGGGAGTGCCACAGATGGTGGCTTATGTAGGTCTTGCGCAATTGTATGGTTATTTGCACCTCTGAATGTGATTTCTTGCATCATGTCTTATTCCTGCACCTCTGAATGTTTTTAGACATCATGTGACGTTTGCGCTACTGTATTATTCTGGTACCTCTGAATGTATTTTTATTTCATCATGTGCTTTATTCTTAACACCGCTGAATGTGTAGGTTTATGCATTATGTGTTTTTCTTTACTACTCCTCTGAATGTATATTTATGCATCATGGGTAATGTGTTCTTTCTTAGACCCCTAAATGCTGTGTGATACTTAGGTGGTTTTCCCTTACTACTCCTCTGAATGTGATTCCTACATCATGGGTAATGTGTTCTTGCTTAGACCCCCAAATGCTGAGTGATACTTAGGGGGTTGTTCTTTTTAGTACAGGTGGTCCTAGTGAGGTCCTGGTCCCCTGCGTGACAGTCTCCTAAGGGGTTAGGGTTGCGTAGGTGGTACTTACCTGTTCCCAGTAGTTACTGGATGTGCTCTATAACTGTTACTTTGTGTTACAGTGAAGTTTATATACTTTTATTCTAATTTCTGACAAGTATTTCTATATCTGCGAAGTGTTGATTCTGACAGTGGCCCATGTGGCCCTGTCTTGTAAATAATCCCTTGTGAATATTGCCGTGCCAGTTGGCACAATGTACATGTGTAATTTCTATCTGATATGTTTTGACAATACAAAAGTTATTTTAATATAACCATGTGTGGAGTCTCTTTTGTGGTGTACCTAGTATGTTGTTGCTGTTGTGCGCTGACGCAAATGCTTTACACATCGCCTCCGAGTTTGGCCTAGACTGCTCGTGCCAAGCTACCTAGAGGGTGAGCAGGGGTTATCTTGGCGTGTGACTTCCTTGCCCTGACTAGACTGGTGGTTTCTGCCTGGCTTTGGCATCAGCCTTAGCCTACCAGAAATACCCGGTTCTAACACATTGTATTCTGTTTTTTTCACATTTCTTTATTCCTCCTAGACCAAATATTATATAGTAGTGAGTGGTGTATTCTAACATTCTTAAATGTACTTTGTAGGTGGAACATCTGGTGGCGGGGCCAGCGCGGAGGTGGTGGTATTGGACGAGGGGTACAACTCTGGGGAGGAGGCGGTGCAAGTGCCGGACGTGCCTGTGAGGGTTCACACGGTGGTGGCGGGCAGAGGTAAGCTATATATTCCTTACTTATTGAGATTGAAGACTGCATAGTGTGCTTTCTGCATGGGTGTATTATAAATCAACCAGGTAGTAGCCTCCTCTAAATGTACTTCGACTTAGCTGTGAAGGTTTTGGCGAGAAGAATCCCAATAAGATCTGAGATGAACTTGATGGATGGGATGAACGAAAAGCGAAAGAAGGGTGTAAGTAAGTGTGGAAGGACGAGAAATTTAATGATGACTGGCAAAGAAGAATGATATGTGTTTGCTTGGTCCCCGAGGTGGCTGGGAAGGAAAGAATATGGTATGGTGCATGGCTGGGTGAATGATGAAGCAAGGATGGGTGGAAGGAGAACAGCCTGGGTGGGTAAAACAGAAACTGTATTTGTGCATATACTTTGAATGGATGGATGCCTGGATCATGGTATTATCTGACTCTTAGATAGCATATGTGTATCTAGAGAGAGTAGACAGTCACTGGATGAACTAAGTGTTACTTTGAAGAGCATGTAACACCGCACCCGCACGTCCGTTCCAGTGTAGGAAAGGCAAGGAAAAGAAGTTGTAATTTTGTCCAAATACTACCATAAATAGTAGCAGTAGTTTGTATTGCAACTGCAAGCACAGCATATATCCGATTATTACGGTGGACACTCCCTACCTCTCTTAATAACTTTAGTTTAGTAGTAGTACGTCATTCATGTGTGGGCACACTGTTCACTCAATAATAAGCAAAGCACCTAAAGTCATCCCATATGTCATCAAATACATCCCATGTGAAGTGATAGATAATCAGATTATTTAGCTTCTTCATTTTCCTTTTCTAGTACTCATTTGCACTGTAGGGTGAAAGCTAAATTAATTAAGCAGTCGCCCTTTTAACAGAGTATTCTCAGTGCCACCCGTAATAGAAAAGTAAGAGCTTCACCACCTGTATGTACTGGACCGGTACAGTAACGCAAGTCTGTCTCACTCATCATGTTGTGCGTCTGTTTTTCTCGGGTGCAAGTTCACTGCGCTGGCATTATGCCGGCTTGCATAAGATAACGTACCAATTTTCCTAAACAAGAGAGAAGAAGAATAAGACTGGTGTACTGTCATAGTCGACTGTAATGGAAGTCCATAGTGCTCGTAGAATTTGTTCCTTAAACTCCCAATAATGTTAGAGCAAGGATGAAGAAGTGGGAGGTTAGATAGATACTGTCCTCAATAGTTATGTACTGTGCTTTCAATTTGCTACTTGTACTGTGAAACAACTTTCTGCTCAATCATTTTGTGTTAATCTTAAGGAGCATTGGTTACAGACTATGTCTTTCTTTCTTCATATAGTTGCTCCTTCCAAATCAACCAGAAGATCATCAAGGAGGGAGCTGGCTCAAATGGCCCGGCAACGGAGGCTGGATGCCACTGTCGTCGAATATCGGCAGCTGGTGGCCCTGGAGGAGGAGGAGACGCAGTCTACCGGTACAACAACAACATCCACTGGGACAGCTGCATCCTCCTCCGTGCACCCACGGGCTGCCAGCCAGCGCAGTGCTCCAGCGGTACGGAGCCGGGCTACCAAAGCCAACCGCCACCGCCGAGCAGCAAAGACAGCAGCTGCCCCACACAGGAGTTGCAAGGCACGCCAGCGCCGCTTATCCCTAAGAGTGTCCTACCTGGAGCAGGAGGTCCATACCTATAAGAACTTGGGGAGGCGTTCTACTGTCAGCAGCTGTGCACTCGGCCGGGCTTTGCTCCGCCGTGGTGTCTCTGGCCGGGCTTGGCTCCGCAAACATCTTCCTGCATCGTGGTGTCCTCGGCCGGGCTTGGCTCCGCCAGGGGGACGCTGCGCCTACAACCCCCAGCTGCCTCAGCGCTAAGGGACGCCGCACTCGCAGAAGGGCAGCGCCGGGAGGCGCATAAAGGAGAGCACGCCGTTGTGTGCGTTGGGAGGCGTTCTACTGTCAGCAGCTGTGCACTCGGCCGGGCTTTGCTCCGCCGTGGTGTCTCTGGCCGGGCTTGGCTCCGCAAACATCTTCCTGCATCGTGGTGTCCTCGGCCGGGCTTGGCTCCGCCAGGGGGATGCTGCGCCTACAACCCCCAGCTGCCTCAGCGCTAAGGGACGCCGCACTCGCAGAAGGGCAGCGCCGGGAGGCGCATAAAGGAGAGCACGCCGTTGTGTGCGTTGGGAGGCGTTCTACTGTCAGCAGCTGTGCACTCGGCCGGGCTTTGCTCCGCCGTGGTGTCTCTGGCCGGGCTTGGCTCCGCAAACATCTTCCTGCATCGTGGTGTCCTCGGCCGGGCTTGGCTCCGCCAGGGGGACGCTGTGCCTACAACCCCCAGCTGCCTCAGCGCTAAGGGACGCCGCACTCGCAGAAGGGCAGCGCCGGGAGGCGCATAAAGGAGAGCACGCCGTTGTGTGCGTTGGGAGGCGTTCTACTGTCAGCAGCTGTGCACTCGGCCGGGCTTTGCTCCGCCGTGGTGTCTCTGGCCGGGCTTGGCTCCGCAAACATCTTCCTGCATCGTGGTGTCCTCGGCCGGGCTTGGCTCCGCCAGGGGGACGCTGCGCCTACAACCCCCAGCTGCCTCAGCGCTAAGGGACGCCGCACTCGCAGAAGGGCAGCGCCGGGAGGCGCATAAAGGAGAACACGCCTCCTCGTCCCGCGGGACGCGCGCGGGAGCGCCCGGGGCTAAGCCCGGGCAAAGGGCGGGCCCTCTGTGGCCCTCAGAGGCCTGAGGAGACTGGACTGGGCCAGGGACCCTGTTTCGTCTCACCTATAAGGTTATCGTGCTGTGTGCACGCAAGATTTTATTTTTAAAAGTGTTAGTATTTTTGTGTTATTATTTTTCATGTGAGTGTATAGACTAGAGAGTATTTGTGTGTATGGTGATAGCCTCATTACTTATGATGTCTAAACCCAAAACAGATAAGGGGATGGTAGGCCCTGCGTCTATGGATAATTTTCTGGTTAGGAAAGTTAACCAGATTAACAATAGTAGACGTGCATCTTTGGGGAAGGACTCTAGGACAGGGGACTTACTAGAAATGTCTCCTGACATTACTCCACCTATAGATTCTGATGCTAATACCATTAATGTTACTTCCATTGATCCTCCAGTACCCATTACAGTGAGTGTTGATGTCTATTCTGACCCATTGGTGCAGTTGATTGATGACACCGATGTATTGAATGAGACTCAAACTGAAGCTAGGCCCCTGAGAACTTGTAGAACTGTATCTCAAAAAAATAATGGTAAACATAATAATTCTAAGGTTAATAAAAAGGATGGCAAAAAGTCTAGCTGCCCTGCTGCAATAACTCCTTTTGTCTTTACAGGCAGTAATGGTAGTGGGGGTAATTTAAATTCTGATTTACTTGCCTCACTTATAAAAAATCTTGAAGTTTCTTTAACAACAAAATTAGAAGAGCTTATTAAACCTCTAATTAACAGGATCGATAACTTAGCAAAGGAAGTTACAAGGTTGGGTGGTCTGATATCATTACAAAAAACTGTAACATCTGGTGGCACAGCTCATTGTGGGGGGAAAGGGAAAGAATCTGCTGAAGCTAATGACACACGGAACATGGGTAGGGGGAATACTGCTTTAGCCGCACCAGTAGGGCCTGATAGACCCAACATACGGGATGCCCCAGTGGTATCGGCTTCGCAGGCACAACCATCTATAACACCCCAAAACAGTAGAACCCCCAGACCCCCAAAGTATAACCGTTATTTAAATCTACCACCGGATTGTGCTCCGTTTGTGGCAGTGCTGACAAATGTTCCCCCTTGTGGCACACATCCTGCATCTCCTTATGATGAATCACACAGTTCCCTGAAAAACAAGACAGTGGCGTGGCTTAATAAAAACTGTGGTTTTCCCATCGCATATTCTGACCACATAATGGCAGTTAGACGCGTAAATTGGGTGGGACCTTCTAAAAAATCTGGCTCTGGAGACT
This sequence comes from Lissotriton helveticus, assembly GCF_964261635.1. NCBI lineage: Eukaryota > Metazoa > Chordata > Amphibia > Caudata > Salamandridae > Lissotriton > Lissotriton helveticus. Next base: position 1,796,912,675 of record NC_136068.1, read on the forward strand.
GTATAGTCATTAATTTCAAGCAACCTCAGCATGTGGCAACTGTTCTCTTGAGAGCTTCTTCACTGGTGTATAATGTAAACAGCATCTGTGTTCGCCCCTTGGGTTATTTCTATGCACACCTCTGTAAACCCACACCACAACAGAGTTTAACCAGGCGAGGGCTTGAACCATATACTCCTGTTCAAGATACCCAATTCTTTTATAACATCACGAACCCTTGTAGGTCAGGTGGACTGAATAATGTTCATACTAGGAGTACTAGTGCTGGCCATTACCGTCATGACCCGGATCTAATTACACAGAACAGGTATGAGGCATTATCTGGGCTTGAGATGTGCGATTGACGGATGGCACCTGCGGCTCAGGATACTGTGGCTACAGGTGAACTTACAAATATAAATTCAGATAACATGGCGGCCACTAACCAAGGATATCATGTTGTTTCCTGGAACATCGCCGGTCTTGCGTCAAAAATGTGTGATGTAAATTGGGTGACCTATATGAAACAGTTCTCAATCATCTGTTTACAAGAAACTTGGGAGGTGGGTTGCAACCTCTTTCTGGAAGGTTATAAGGCTTTCTATGTACCAGCTTTGCCATCCTTAAGGGGTAGGCCGAAGGGGGGCCTTGTAATTTTCATCTCTATATTAATACCGTGTGGAGTACGCAGAATTGAAGCCAAGCATACAGGTGTAATGGGCTTGGCCTTATCTGGTGGAAATGTTCGTGTGGGTTTAGTGAACTTCTATAATGCTATGTATGATAGTGAGGCCAAGAATGATATTTCTACCCTAAATTCTTTTGTTTCTAAAAACATGAAAGACCTTGGTCATAACTTGATGATTATGGGGGACTTCAATTTGCATCCTTGTATAGACCCATTACATAAGCGCTTACCAGAAATGTTTTGTGAACGTGCATGTTTTCTCCATATGGAACACACTAAGGAGGGGGAACTGTGCAACGATCTAATGGATGATCTTGACCTTTCACTGGCCATGTCTCTTAAAGACCCTTTATATTGTTTTGATACCCCAACCTTTAAGGGACATGGTAGGGGCACCTTTATAGACCATATACTGGTCTCTCGGACGATGCAAAATTTTATAGACTCTTTTAGCATTGTTTCAAGTGCATTTAGTGATCACAATCCTCTAACAATCTGTTTAAAATGTCCCTGGGTAAAGAAGGGAAATAAGACCATCAGTCAAGGCAGTTTGGGAACAACTGACGGGAGGAGGAGGCTAAAATGGTCTATGGTTTCTGCAGATATACTGTACAAAACAATTGCTGAAAAGTGTACAGTGGACATTGAAGTTTGCATGACCGAGGGGGGCGACCCCAGGCTAGTGTTAGAGTCCAATCAAAATGTGTCGGAGAAGGTGTCAGCGCTTCTTACTGTCCCTAACAAAAATCATCCTAAACTAGGCCCGAAATGGTTCAGTCATGATTGTACCAAAGCTGCTCGCAATTTGAGGGTAGCTTTGTCAGCTTCAGTAAGGAATCAGGAGGAGGTAAAAGCTTGTAGAAAAGAATATAAGGCTATTACTGTCGCCCGCAAGGAGTTCCTCAGGAGGGAGGCTTGGCAGGACCTACTTGATCCCTCCACCCTGAAGTGCAGCACCAAGTTCTGGGCACTGGTTAAAAAACCTTTTTTGACCGATGCTCCTTGTGACGAACTTGCTTGCTGCATAACAAAAGAAGAATGGGAAAGCCACTTTAAAAGCCTGTACCACTCAGAGGGTGTTGGAAGCAGGGCAACTGTTCCCCACGCTGGAAGCAGTAGTATAACATTTGGAAAAAGCGAGGTTTTGGATGCCATTATGGGCCTTACGGTAAATAAAGCGCCTGGTCCTGATGAAATTCCGCCGGACCTTTACAAATATGATCCAGCTTTCTAGGCTCCGATTCTGGCTGCTGTTTTTAACGCTGCGGCTAGTGTGGGCTGTCCGGGAACGTGGGGATTATCAACCATAGTCCCGGTCTTTAAAAAAGGCGACAGGGGAAGTCCTCTTTGTTATCGACCAATATCCCTGATCGATTCAATGGTTAAAATTATGGGGAGAGTCTTGCTTCAACGTCTAGTAAGCTGGTCGACTGAAAATAATATTATGTCGGCTTCCCAATATGGGTTTTGTGAAGGCCGGTCCACTATAACTCAGTGCCTTAATTTGTTTCTTATCTTGAATAAATACACTGTTGTACAAAAAGGAACAATTCACCTAGCCTTCATGGATCTGTCGTCAGCCTTCGACTGTGTTAACAGAGGGAGGCTGTGGCAGACCATGAAGGACAAAGGCGTTGACAGGGGGATTGTGGATTTCCTTGCGGACCTACACAATGACAGAAGGGCCAATGTGAGGTTCTCAGCGAATGGGGATATCACAAGCAATTTCTGTATCAATAAAGGAGTACGACAGGGGTGTATCCTGGCCCCATTTCTTTTCAATTTTTACATAAATGACTTAGAGTCTGAATTGCAAGAGATAAAATCAGATTGCCCGAGAGCTGGTGCGAGGGGTATTCCACTACTTTTATACGCTGATGACGCGGTTTTAATATCACGAACAGAGAAGGGTCTCCAAGCACTTTTGAATGCTTTTAATCATTTTATGTCTGAAAGGGACCTTATGATCAACAATTCGAAATCTTTTATTATGCATGTTGGCCGTCAACCAAAAAAGAAGTTCGTTTTCAAATTAAATGATGTTGTGATTCCTGTCACTAATACGTTTTCATATTTGGGTATTTTATTTGATACTAAGCTAAGTTGGGCTCCGCATTTGGCCAGGAAGAAGGGTGAACTGATCAGAGTGAACGCATCAATCTTTAATTTTGCCAGTAAATTGGGGAAAAAACCGACAGAGGCCATGATGCAACTATATAATGCTAAATCTATATCTACCGCAGTCTACGGCAGCGAGCTATGGGGCTATAAAAATAATGAACAACTGCAAATAGCCGAAAATAATTTTTTTAAACGCTTGCTGTGTGTCCCAGGTAGTACACCGAATTTAGCTGCACATGAAGAGCTTGGTTGTCAGTATATTTCAGATATTGTTGGTCTGAAACCATTGTTATGCTGGGCAAAATTATGGTTAAGTGAGGATATTCCCTTAACCCACCAGATACTGGAAGATCTTGTATCAATGGACTATGCTATGTGTGTACCCTGGCTCAAATATTTGAAGTCCCAATTTTTGAAGCTTGGCCGCCTAAATTTGTTTGAAAATCCGAAGGATATAGTTAAGGGTGATGTGGCAGCAATTAAGAGGGCTTTTTTATGAACTGTAGTGCCACAAGAGATGAAGTTGAGCTTCTGAAACCAAATGTTAGAAAGTACATTATGTTAAGAACCTGTGACACCATGGAAATGTACCTAACATGCTCCTTTTCCTCTCATGATAAATTTTTGCTGACACGATTCAGGTTCAACATCTTTCATCATATTTTAATTAGACCAAAGCTGGACACTTTTAAAAAACCTGCAGCACCCTGTGGCTGCGACGGGAAGTCTCCACAGGATATGCTGCATTTTATATTTTTATGCTCATTTTATGAGTACCCCCGGAGGCGGTATCTTGTGACTCTTTTAAGAAAATTAAATTTTAAACAAATCAGACCTGCCCTTGTATATCTACAGCTATTGCATTCTGATTGTGTCCTTCAGGTGCTAGAATATTTAAAATTATCAGTGAGAATAAGAAAATGCCTAGATGAATAACTGTGATTCTAAGCTAGACGCACTATTTTGCACTTTTTCTGTACATGGGCTTAACCTGCACTTTTTCTGTACTGCTCTCGTCCACTCACTATTTTAAGAAACTGTTATGTCTTATGTATTATCTCATATTGATTTGTCATCTTTGTAATGCTTTTAAATGTAATGTATAATGTATTGTACTTTTATGGATTGCAATATATCCGAAATAAAGTCAATTTGAATTGAAAAAAAAAATTGGTGGAGGGCCTCCGCTTCGACCATGCCACCCTCCGCAAGGAATATGATGCCCTGGCCGCTAAAGTCAACAGCACCCTCCCGTAGTGTAGTGTCCCTTGCCCCTTTTTTAGAGACTTTTGGGGGGTGGGAATTGGGAGTTGGGTTGTGGGACTTTTGAAGGACAATCGTTGGGGTTAGGGAGGGTCTTGCGGGAGATTATTTTGTTAGGGCTACAAAAATATACTTTTTGAAACTTTATCTGACCATACCTGTTTTTTACTGCTTTTGAGTCTGGTGGGTGGGGGTTTAACAGTAAGTTTGTTTTCCTGAAGAGTCCTAGGACTTTAGTAGTACTACCGTCAATCTCTCGTCTATTCCTAATACTCCATTATACTACCTCCCACCAAACGCTTATCTTACCTGTAATTTGTGTTTGAAAGTAGGGCTAGGCCCAGGGCTGGCTCCACGGGAAATGGCGATTAAGGTTGGCAATCCTGGGCGGATGAAATGTCCTCATTGCGGTGGTACTAGTGGTGTGACACAGTGGCAGTTGCATGCCTATGGAAAAAAAGAAAATGAAACCTAGTTTGTCCTTACTGTAGCATTACAACGGTACGATAGAGAATATAGCAGGTGACAGTACACTAGAACAGTGCCACACAGAGCCTAACAAATGGTAAAGTATTGAAAGTATAACTAGTACTTGCGTTGAATTTCTTTGACATTGGCTACTACTACAAGAAATAGTACTGAAGCAAAGTAAGTCTAGAATATATCCTCGGATTCCTTCACCAGCCTGTTGCTATGACCTTATCCTCCCCAGCAAGTGTGTGGAATTATTGATGTCATTTAGTCACACATCAAGCAAAACCACACAGCCCGGGGGAAGAGGGTTAGGTTTTGGAAAATGGATGGGAATGGGGGTTTCTTTTTGGGTAGGTTTTGTTGAGAGAAAAAAAAAAGCCCAGCATGGACAAACAATAATTCAAGATAAAGAAATCTTTGGGTACAAAGCTAACCATAAATCTTTTTAAGTGACATAAAGGAAGTGCATGCCCTACTGCATGCATTTTTACTGAAAAGTAAGTAGTACTAGAATGCGACAGTACAGGGCTGCAGCGTTTTCACTTGCCTATCTCTGCACTCAGAGAAACACTTCTTATTCGTACATTAAATTAGGTTTAAAAATTAGCTGAAGTAAAACCTATAGAATGGCTGTAGGGATCAATTTAGAAGCAGAGAGAGATCCAAGAAATGCAGTCACACTCATAGAAGAAAACAATGGATACTGTATTTGTATGTTGTTGTAGTTGTCCTGTTGAATTTGGTAAGTAAGTTGCATGCAGCAATCAATTCCTCTTATTAACGGCACTCCTCCATTCCAGCTGACGCTTCATCCATCAATGTTGGTGACCAGAAGACACCCTGTCCACTGCGGCTCGCTAATGTGAAGCCTGACTCCATCCTTTTTTCCCCATTGCACAGACTGAAACCCGGCTGTAATTATTGAATAAAAAATAGGAAGTGCTATTACAACACCACTGATAAATAAATACAAGGTATGTACGCTGTGTAGTGCAAAAAGTCACACTTTGATTTTCCAAATAGACAGTACAATATTTTTGAAAGTGCATACTCTGTCTGAGTCACCTTTTGAAGGATAAATAAGGATAAATAAGGATAAATAAGTATGGGCAAATTAATTTAGCGGATCTTTCCCCTCAAGCTAGGTGTACTGTAAACTGTGTTTTAGAACAAAATTAGACCTTCCCAGTAGTGCTCCCGCCTCCCACCCAGACCCTTACTAAAACCAGTCGCAAAAATGTAGTAGACCCCCAATCAGATCTCAAAAAAAGAGGCCTAGCAGAAAACTGGTGACAAAACGTACTTTGAAAGTAAAAGTAGGCCCAAATACCCCCTTACCCACCGTGGATTGTATTTCCAAACCACTTGCAAGCAAGCAAAAGTATCCATAGCCAGCATCGCTCCAAGACTCGAAAGCCCCCCCACCCAAATACATGCAATAGATATACTGCTAACCCTAATGAGCCCTAAATTAAGAATAGTGGCAAAGGCTTTCTTTAACTATGCCAAATCCCCCCCTTCCCACCATACTACTGGTTTTGAGTCTGGTGGGTGGTGGTTTACCAGTAAGTTAGTTTTCCTGAAACTTAAGTCTATGTCATTTTTTTCCTTTAAGTGTAAATGGCTAAATGTTTTCAACAGTAAGTGCCTCTCACCGAGTAAGTGATCCCCCCTTTCCCACCATGGATTTTCTTCAAATCGCTTGCAACAAAAATTACACATTCCCACGAGTGCTCTAAAACCCCAGAACTCAGTTGCAAAAATCAAGAACACCCAAACACAGGCAATCCTGCTGCTAGGGTTATCCCTAACGAACCCTAAGTTACAAAAAGTGCCAAAACCTTTTTTCCTCATGGATGTTGTTTAAACCAGTTTTATCCGGTATTAAACCTTCCCAGCAATGGCCCCAGAGCCGTCAACCCAGGCGAAAACAAGTAGAAGACCCCCAAACAGCCAAAAAGCAAAAGTAGAAAAATGTGGACTTAGTTACTTTTCTGAAAATTTCCAAAATCACTCAGCGCGCGCTCTGCAGCTAGGCCCTAACTCCCCTCTGCCTCCATGGATTTCCTTCAAACCTCTTGCTATCTAAACTATCCATACCCAGTAGTGCTCCCAGACCCCGAAACCCACCCACAAACACCAGGAAGCCCCCCAAACAGGCCTCTGAAAACGCTACATTGAGCGAAAAGTCAGAAAAGGCAAAACCTTTTTTCCTCATGGATGTTGTTTAAACCAGTTTTATCTGGTATTAGACCTTCCCAGCAATGGCCCCAGAGCCGTCAACCCAGGCGAAAACAAGTAGAGAAGACCCCTAAACAGCCAAAAAGCAAAAGTACAGGTGATTAAAGTTTTAATTATATTAACTTGTGCAAAACAAAGAAAGACAGAAACACAGGAATAAAAGTCAATAAGTACGAAAAAGAAAATGTCTGAATTCATTGGCTGATTTTCAGGCCTCGGTGTCAGGGAAGAAGAGTTCGTCCTCATACTCTGCGAAATCATCAGGCAGGAGTAGGTCAGTGTCACCTAACACAGAAGAAATTCCCTCATCTAAGTTGCTGTCCTCGTCTTCTTCCGTCGTGCGATCTGGTACTTTGAAATCTGGTGGAATGAGGTGCTCATTCATCTTGATCATTGTCAATATCTCCACATTTTTGGGCGAGAGGCGGGTCCGTTTGCAAGTTACAATGCCACCAGCAGCACTGAAAACACATTCAGAAGACACCTTGCGAGTGGGCAAGACAAGTAATGTATAGCCAGGCGGGAGATCTCTGGCCACAATTCTTTTTTCCCATGCCAATACGCCAATGGGTCAGCATTAACATAGACCTCTGTGGAGTCATTCAGATAGTCCTGCACCATCGACTCCAAGTTCTCCACGTTTCCTCCACTTTGCTGAATTTTCGCTCTGACCTTTTCAGAACCATAACCAATCTCAGCTAGCCAATCCTCTTCATCACCCGATATTTCTGTTGTGTCTGGTGCAGATGATGCGGTTGCCGGTGTCGTTAACGGCTGTGAGGTCACTTCTGCCACAGGTGCAGAAGTGGAGTCTTCTGACTGGGGATGGCCTGCTGATGCTGATGTACTGCCTTTTCCTTCAATTTGATTCCGTTCTCTTTCAAACCTGATGGCTGACCAGGCTACCCAACGTTTGTACTTTGTAGCATCTTCATCACTAAAAGGAAATAATGCAGAGCCTGCCAGCGCCTTTTTGTAGCGTGGATGCAGAATAGTAGCACAAATGTAATGCTCTTCTGAGTGGATCTTTTGAAGACGTTCATCGCCACGAAGACGCTCTAATAATTTCTCCGCCAAAACAAAAGCTTCTTGCTTTTCTTCATTGTTTTGAAACTTTGAAGACACCGCCTTCAGTTTGTGCTCCAGCATGCGCAACAATGGGATAGCTTTTCCCAAATTACAGTCCTCCCTGCTGACTGCACGCGTGAAGAACTCAAATGGACGAAGCATGTCTGTCAGGCTTTTAACTAGCTCCCATTGCGCCGCATTTAACCTCAGGTCCTCCTTCACAGCTGTACCCATTGTTAAGAAATACTGATCGAGTACCGTACACTGCTCATACAGACGCTCAAGCATGTAGAAGGTTGAGTTCCAACGTGTTGGCACCTCCTGGATGAGTGCTTTCACTGGCATTCGACGTTCATGTAGCAGGCTCCACAGATGTTTCCGGGCATTAAAAGAATGGCTGAAATGGTTGCACATTTTTCGGCAGGTGACCACTAACTGGCATGCTGGACTTTCTTTCTCCAAGAATTTTTTAACAACCAGGTTTATACAGTGCGCCAAACACGGCACTCTGAAATAGTCACCCAGTTCCATGGCCTTAACTACATTGGCGCCATTATCCGTGGAAACATAACCAATGCTGCGTTTTTTTGGAGACAGCCAGTGAAAGACCTTTGTGTTGAACTCATTCAAAATGTTTTGTGCTGTATGACGTTTCTCCAAGCCAAACATGTCTAGTGTTGCATGTTTCCGAGCAGCTTTAAAAACTTGGTCCAGGTCAGCACCTGCGTTTAGCTTAGCTTTAACCCCTGAAAAAGAGACCCAGTGTGCAGTGATGCACATGTAATCAGTGCCTGCGCCACTGGTCCACATGTCTGTTGTGAGATGTATAGTGTGAACAGCACTCTTCTGCAAAGCTGCCCCAATCCCCTCCAGCACATCTTCATGTAGTGCTGGAACCGCAACTCGGGCAAAATAGTACCGGCTAGGAACCTTCCATTTAGGGCAGAGCGCTGCCACTAATTCTAGAAAACCAACCCCTTCTACAAAAGAAAAAGGGAGAAGATCCAGCGCTAACATTTTAGCCAGCTTAGTGTTATACAGACGCACCATTGGGTTGTTGCGGTCATATGGCGCGTCTGAAAACAACATTGTTTTAATGTTTCCCTGGACCATTTTACGGGATGATGATGATGACTTCTTCGACCCAGTTACGCTCGCTGATGAACTTTTTCGCATTGGTGTCTCACTCTGTCCCACACTCTTAGTGTGGCTCCCAGGGGTACTGGGTGTAAGTGAAGTGTGTGACACTTCTTCCTCCTCGTCATCATCAGATGGAACATCAACGTTTTCTCGACTTGCAATTCGGGCTTCCTTGATCTCCTTTCGGTGCGCAAACCATTGGACAGCGTGCTGTCTCTCAAGATGACCTCTCTGGCCTCCAGTCCCATAGTTGGTACCAAGCTTACCACGACTAACTGCAAGCTTACAAATGCTACAAATGGCTATGTTTTCCCTTTTTGTGGAAACACTAAAGAAGTCCCAAACTGCGGACTTGAAATGTCTGTGGGGGCCGGAGGAGGGGATACTGGTGGTGGCCGTGCTGCTAATGCCAGATGAAGTGGAGGATGTGTATTGCTGAACTTTACTATGTTGTGCACTTTCACCACCACTAATTGAGGTCGAGGTGGATGGAGGTCCCTTCTGGCGAGTAAGAAATATGGAAGCGGTACGTTGTGGTGTACTAGTTAACATCAATGATTCTGGTGTTCCCATTGCCTCCTCGTCGACTTCATCATCACGCTCAGCAGCTTGTCGGGCTACGGTCAAAATGTCTGTTTGCTGCATGCCCGCTGGGGCTTCAGTGATGTTAGTGATGATGACTGCGTCGTCGTCGTGAGAGTCTTCAGCAGCAGGAGTATACGCCACTTCTTGTTGAGCGTCATCACACTCCATAACTTTGAGAGTTTCGACGACCTTCCTTTTACGCTTAGCTACCTTTGTCAGATCATGGTGTGCCTCCTCAACCTCACTCTCAGACGGCAGTGGTGCTGGTTCCCAAGTAAGATCCATATCATCAGAAGGAGGTGGGCTGGTAGAAGAAGTAGACACCAACACCCTTGACCTTTTCCTTGCTCGGGATGTGGACGACAATGAATGATCATCAGGAGGAGTGGCTTCCTCGAATGATACCTCGGCTTGATTGTCGATTTCCAGATGTGCCCCTACTTCTGGAGGAACAACTATTGTGGCCACTTGTTGTGCCCCTCCATGCACCTCTGCTTGCTCCTCTCCTTGCGCCGCCTCTCCTTCCACATGTACTTGGGCTTGTACTTGCACATGTGATTGTTGTTGCGGCTGTGGTTGTTCAACACTCGTCAGATGAGTTACAACAACCTGTGTTGATTCTTGAGGGACATTGCTGCTACTTTCTTGCGATGAGCCAACATCACTGGTCGATGGTGATTGAACAACTATACTGGCTGCCTCTGCAGCACGCAAGGGCTTGGACCTAAGTTGGCGTGGTGGTGGTGGCACTGAGCCCAATGGAGCGGAGGTGCTGCTCCCAGCTTGGTCCCCAGCAGACCCCGCTGCTGCAGCAGGCGTACTTTTTTTTCCCAAAAAATGTGGCGGTCGTCATCACACCAGTCTCCTTGGTAAGTGGCGCCACTTGCTTCTTCTGCTCCTTACTGGCAACTTTCTTGCTAGAGGAGCTACGGGCACCTTTTTTTGGGGCCATCTTCTTCAGATGTCACTCTGAACAGCAGGCCGCAGTTGCACAAGTTGCAGAGTTGTCTGTGGCCACACGTGACGGTGTGCTGCACACACCGCAGCAGGACTTCTTCCTGGCACTGGTGGTTCTCTTGTGCACCTACAAGCAATGGAAGACAGAGGAACATCAGTTATACACCCCAAAAAGTCGAAAAAACACACAAAAATCAGCACAATCCCAGCCCATCCATGGCCTCAATGGTGTTTAAATTCAAGAAGACAACCCACAGAAAGACTAGGCCCATGCACCACTCACTACCCCTGGGCAAAAGGCCCCACCAGCAGCCCCAAAAAAAACGACAAAAAACACAAAATTCAGCACAATCCCAGCCCATCCATGGCCTCAATGGTGTTTAAATTCAAGAAGACACCCCACAGAAAGACTAGGCCCATGCAGCACTCACTACCCCTGGGCATAATGGATGAAAGCTAGGCAAAATAAGTGCAGGCCTCAGACACTGCCTCTATTCAAAATGGCCCCTTGCACCCCAAGCACATGTTGCCTGTACCAGCACTCAAGATGGCCACCACCACCACCCACATGGCCAGTCCAAATCAACAGTAGCACCCCAAAATAAACGAAAAACACACAAAAATCACCACAATCCAATGCCATCCAGGATGTTTACATTAAAGAGAGTGAGACCCCACAGGCAGACTCAGTCCATGCACCACTCACTATCCCTGGGCAAAAGGCCCCAACAGCAGCCCCCAAAAAATCAACAAAAACCACAAAATGCAGCACAATCCCAGCCCATCCATGGCCTCAATGGTGTTTAAATCCAAGAAGACACCCCAAAGAAAGACTAGGCCCATGCACCACTCACTACCATTGGGCAAAAGGCCCCACCAGCAGCCCCAAAAAAAAGACAAAAAACACAAAATTCAGCACAATCCCAGCCCATCCATGGCCTCAATGGTGTTTAAATTCAAGAAGACACCCCACAGAAAGACTAGGCCCATGCAGCACTCACTACCCCTGGGCATAATGGATGAAAGCTAGGCAAAATAAGTGCAGGCCTCAGACACTGCCTCTCTTCAAAATGGCCCCTTGCACCCCAAGCACATGTTGCCTGTACCAGCACTCAAGATGGCCACCACCACCACCCACATGGCCAGTCCAAATCAACAGTAGCACCCCAAAAAAAACGAAAAACACACAAAAATCACCACAATCCAATGCCATCCAGGATGTTTACATTAAAGAGAGTGAGACCCCACAGGCAGACTCAGTCCATGCACCACTCACTACCCCTGGGCAAAAGGCCCCAACAGCAGCCCCAAAAAATCAACAAAAACCACAAAATTCAGCACAATCCCAGCCCATCCATGGCCTCAATGATGTTTAAATTCAACAAAACAGTTGTATCATGCACCCATAACCAACCCTGGTCCTACTGGATACTGTGGCTACCCACAATATATTTTATTTAATGTTCTGAAAAAGTTCCAAAATTGTAGTTGCAGCAAGTGTAATGCCCCAAACAAACTTACTTGTGAAAGTTGATTTCTAATCCAAAAGTGATCCAAAGAAAGTCAAAAAGGCCTCAAATCCAAATATCCAGCAGCACCCACAAAAAGTAATCCTTCCAGGTCAAGGTCCAAATGAATGTGACCAGCACATGAAGAAAGCACTGGGAGGAGCCTGCTGGACAGGAACAGGAAGTTGGAGACTGTGGGGCACTTCCTTCCTCCCCCCCCCCCAAAATGGACTCCTTGCAAAAAAAAAGTGCAGGCAAATGTCAACCTGAGGAGTGATTCTGATAAAAATCATCATTTCTGAAGGTTTATGCTGTTTGCTGGGGATTTCTTGTGCAGAATTGCAAAATCTCTATTTTACGAGTGCGAGATTGTACCTGCCCGCCGCACCTACGTGTTCGCAATTGCAAACTCTCGCGATGCGTGCTGTGGAAGGTAAGGTGGCAAGCCGCGATTACGTATTCGCGGGCGCCAACTCCCGTGGGATCCCACAGCAAGATCCAAAATGGCGCAGCACTCGCAAAATATCGAGAAAAACAACTCGGCAAACGCTGAATGACGGAAAGTGAACGCCGTGCGCCACGCTGCGCGCCGCAATATTGTATCACCAAGCAAAAAAATCCGCCGCGTGCGAATTGACGGATTTTCGGCAAATTCGCTAGAGTTCGCGGATTGCGAATTTACCGAAAATCCGCAAATTCCGCGAGCGGAACGGATTTTACGCCCATGCTTAATTGGGGTGTTGTGGGTCTTGCGGCTGCGCGCCTTTCTTTTGTGCTGCGCTGCTCGCCTAAATCAACTTTTAAATTATTCGTATTTCTTTTTCAACAGTGAGTTATGTTGCTCTTTAACAATGTCGCCCGTCAGGGCGCAACTAGACCCGAACTTTGGAGGTCAGGGGGGGCTAAGACTCTTAGCGAGGGCTGGCCCTAGCACTGATGTGCACAGTGCAACAGTCTTTTTTTGGCACCCTTCCCCCTTTTCAATGAATTCCCTCACTACCACTCACCAACAATGCACCTCGTCTCTCTATTGCCCCTTTCCGACAAACATTTCATTTTTTATAGGGCTACTCTTAGTTTACTCACACTCAGTTCTGATCTGCATGGTACACTTTCTTTGTAGCAGGCACATTAACTCTGCACTGTGTGGGTGACAGGCGTGCCCATGTGGTTGCACAGTGAGTGATGCAACACTGTGAGAGTAGGGTGAGAGGAGTGACTGCAGTGTGAGTGAGGTAATCATATCAATTTGGGTGCGGATGTAAGTGCAGAGTGGGACGAATGAATGTATGGTTTAATGATGGGCTTGTTTGAGTGAGATGGCAGAGTGAGCAGTGAGGGGGACAGGTGAGTAAAGTGTCCCATGTGTGCAGGGTGAGTAGTGTGCTCGTGTGATTGCAAGGTGACGTACAGGGTGAACAGCAAAAGTGCATTGTGAGTGCAGAGTGATCACTGTAAGTGCAGAGTGATCGGTGTGCTCATGCGATGGCAGGGTAAGTGGAGGGAGAACGGTGTGAGTTCATGGCGAGTGGCATAAGTGCAGGGTGGTCACTGTGAGTGCAGGGTGAGTGGCAAGAGTGCATGGGGATCAGTGTGAGTGCATTGTGATCGCTGTGAGTGCTGGGTGAAAGTGAAGGGCGAGAATGGAGTATGTTGTCTGAATGCAGGGTATATTGCCAGACACTTGAAGTAACTGAGCATGTTATTGAGGGCTGGTAGAGGGTTTCAGATGTAAATAAAACTATTAGTGCCGGACCAGTCGTAACGTGCACCGGGTGATTTTTTGTTAGGCCGGAAGGGTGGGGCCGGTTTTGCAGCAGTCCTGTTCTTGTGGCAGAGATCTCTTCTGTTAATGTCCCCTTCCTGACTCTGTTTTTAACTCATGTTAAACTTTTAAAACCATTTAAAGACTGAGTGCTATGTGGCAACCATTATTGCATTTTTAAACTCACTTACCTCTGTGTGTACTGTGCTCCCCTGCCCACCACGGCTTTCTGTGCCATTTCTTGTGGAGGGCAGGGCGCCATCTTGTGTCAGTCTCGGAGCCCGGCGGAACCGTAGGCAGCTGGGGAGGGGCTTGCGCATAAAACGCACATGACATTCCGAACGCGCAGTGGACGCGCCGACGGCAAGCCCGTCTGCGCCCGTCCGCGGCCGGACGGGGTAGGGGCCAGAACCCCTGCCGGTTCTCTCATTGCTATGAAATATAGCACCAAACAACTGCTGGAACTCCGGCCTGGGGTGGGGATAAGTGTGCTCATAGCATAGAGCTAACTTCTGAAAGAAGAAGGTGCAATCACTGCCCCTTCATTCTAGGCCAGCAGCCCAAGTCCGCAAACGCTTCACAGAAGATGAGGCTGTCCCTTATTAACTGCAGATCTTTAGGGAAGCATAAAATGGATGTACATGACTTACTAATAGATGCACAGCTAGACGTCTTATATTTAACCGAAACATTGTTGAATGAGGACTCTGATCCCGATATTATAGATGCATTACCATCGGGATATGACATCCAAAGGATGGATAGACCCACGGGGTGGGGAGGGGGACTCGCTATAATCTTTAAGACGGAAATACAATATACATTGGAAGGAGCTAACAATAAGAAGAGTGAAGCTGGCTTCTTCTCCATCACAGGCCTTGATAGACATGTCCTGAAAGGGTTACTTATTTACAGGCCCCCGGAGAGCTTGATTGATTGTTTGGTACATCTAGCTATAAGATATGAGAGACTGATACTCTTGGGAGACTTAAATTTTCATTTTGATGATCCCACCAACACAGAGGCATTAGAGATCCGAAATGAGCTGGCAGCGATGCAAATGACCCTCAAGTCGGAACTTCCCACCCATGGTCATGGCCACTTATTAGATCCGATTTTCTCCAACTGGGAATCGATAGTTGTCGATCCCCCAGTACAGGTGGTCTGGTCGGATCACTTCCAGATTTTTTTGAAGATAGAGGCACAGAGGGTGAAGGTAGGCAAGTCGGATGATAAGAACAGACGTAGGAGATGGGAAGATTTCTCCAAGGACAGATTTAACAATCTCTTAGGTCAGGGTGGACCACCAGAGGGTCTAGAGGCAGCGTGTGAAACTCTTGATAGTCGCATCACATAAGCACTGGACAACATAGCCCCCTGGACCAATAAAAAACCCTGGAGGCAAACTAAATCTGCACCGAGGTTTGGACCCGAGCTCATCAAAGAAAAGGAGGCGTGCAAACATCTTGAAAGATGCTGAAGGAATGTTTTTTCCGTGGTAGACAGGAGGGACTATAAAATTAAGCTCAAAAGCTATCATGCGCTGATAAGGAAACACCGTACCTCCTATTATAGGGACAGAATAGAGGGAGCTGATAATTCAGCTAGAGAGTTGTTTTTGGTGTTTAAGGAAGTATCCTCCCTGTCCAGCTCCGTCGCACCTGTGAAAGGATCAGTGGAATCCTTTGATCGTGTGGCACAGTTCTTTTCGGACAAAGTGGGGAAAATCTATTCCTCGTTCCCGGCGGAGGCCAGCGTGGGCGGTGGGATAGAAGAAGCCACCATTAAGTACAATGAAACGGAGGCACTTACATCCTTTAGCACTCCCCTCAGGATATCCTAATGAATATAGCGTCTAAAATCAAATCGGGTTCCCCTAATGACCCAGCGCCGGCGAAAATACTAAGGGAAAGTATAAAAACCCTGGAACCACACATACGCCATTAGAGCTCTCCTTCGGGTCGGGCATTATCCCGATAGCTTGGAAAGAGGCTGTGGTGCTTACGCTACAAAAAAAACCTAATGTTAGCACAGAGCAATTGGACAATCTGCGCCCATTTTCCCTTCTCCCCTACTTCGCTAAAATCATGGAGAAAGTTGCTAATATGCAACTGACAGAGCATATTGAAACTGGTAAATTACTCCACCCCACCCAATCTGGCTTTTGGGCGTCCTATTCCACTGAATCCGCTTTGCTCCTATCAACTGAAATCATACGGAAGTTCGTGGATGAAGGTCAGACAGCATCACTTATCCTTTTGGATTTAAGTGCTGCCTTTGACAGGGTAGCACATCACACCTTGCTGCAGTGTTTAAAAAAAGGGGGAGTGGTAGGTAGAGCTCTGGAATGGTTGGAGTCGTTCCTCCAGAATCGCAGCTTCCAAGTAGCTCAAGGACCTTCCCGGTCGAAAAACAGTAGGCTGAAACAGGGGTTGCCTCAGGGGTCCAGCTTGAGCCCCACCCTTTTCAATCTCTACGTAACTCCAGTGGCAGAGATTACGGAAAGGTTTGGGGTGCAAGTGGTATCCTATGCGGACGACACCCAACTTGTTGTGTCTCTCACTCAATCTAATGAGACAGCAACCAGTAATTTTTCAACGTGCCTACAGGAAGTAGCGGCCTGGATGGCTAACAACTGTTTGTAATTAAACGAAAGTAAGACGGAGGTGCTGGTTGTGGGGAAAGCACCGTCTGTGTGGACTTCAACATGGTGTGCACAGGTGCTGGGGCCTCAACCTTCTCCCAGTGAATAAGTTAGAAATCTGGGTATCTGGCTAGACAACAAAATCTCCTTTCACACAAGGCGCGTGGCAGGACAGTGCTTTGGTATTCTGAGAAGTATGCGAAAGACACTTGATTTACTGCTGATGTCGGCCATAAAAACCCTTGTCCATGCCCTCATCACATCTAGGCTGGACTATGGGAATGCCCTATACCTGGGAGCTAATATCAGGTGTATCACTCGGCTTCAAGCCAATACAACATGTGGCTGCCCGTACGGTCATGATGTTGCCCAAAAGAGCGCCATCTAAGAAAGGCCTTGAGTCCCTACATTGGCTTCCTATCAAAGAACGGGTGATCTTTAAAACCCTGCTGATCAGTCACAGTATTATGCAGGGGAAAGGGCCCGCCTATCTTCTTGACCTGCTGACCTCTTATGCCCCTGCGCGCCAACTGAGATCCATGGGGATTGGGCTGGTTAAGGTCCCCAAGATCAGAAGAGCCCGGATGGGTGGACGTTGTTTCCGGGTCCAGGCAGCTCAACATTGGAACAGACTCCCACCAAGAATGCGACAGGAGACCTCTGAACATATGTTTCGGAAACAATTGAAAACCCATCTCTTCCCCTCAGGTTGAGGGGGAGGAGGACCGTTTCTGAGGATTTGGAGAGAGGGACCTGTCCGCCTAACTGTTGCTAGCCGCACTACAGCGCGGGGACACACTGGCTTTAGTGTAACCAGGCTCTCTATAAACGTTATTATTATTATTATTATTATTATTATTACTAATATTATCGCCCCCTGTACCAAATGCTGCTGCAGTGTTTTCCACATGCCCCCACCCCCTCTGTATCCAAATACTCCCCCCAGCCCCCTCGCTGACTCCCTGCTGCAAAGACTACCCACAAAATATACTGCGCTGCCTTTTCAGCATTTTTAGCACCGAGAGCCCTAAATTTCCCAAATTAAAGACCTATTGTATTGCAAATGCTTGTTTCAACAGCAGCTTTCCCAGGCTCTTCCGCCTCCTCCCCCTCCACCCCCCACTCCTAAGGTCCTACTGCGTCCTGGGCTGAAGCTCTGCAGGAAGATTAACACTTTCAGCAACAACTACATTCTGGTACTGGTATGTCTGATTCCCTGGAATTAATTGGACTAAATTATAGTACTACAAAGGCAGAAGGAAAAGCCAACAGTAAGAGCTCCAACTCTTAAAAAAAAAATGCTAGACCTATTGCATTGCAAATGCTTGTTTTTACTTGTTGCCCAACAGTTGAGCTGCTATGGAACATGACTTTAAGTAAATAAAAAGTGCTATGACACAGTCAAAGCTGGCAATGTTATAGCGCTTTTTTTTTTTTACTGTAAACCATGTTGTACAGAAGGTCAACTGCTGCCCACCATGTGAAAAAACATTGATGAATGTTTCGTCATGTCTTTTTACATGTGTGTCTACACATGAATATCTGTGTGAGAGTGTGCATTGAGTGTGTCTGTTCGCCCGGGTGTTTCTCTGAGAAAAGTACATTATCGTGAGAGGCATTACAACAACATAAAATATATTTAAAGGCCAACATGTCTCAAAGTGCACCTGGAAGTCAGTTCTAGAGCAGCAGGCCTGAACATTAACTCCAGTCCCACTCAGAGAGGCTTGGGATGGGGGACGAGGGCATGCATCGAGTGACCACTAGCAGCGTACAGTAAAACACCCAAAGGCTGCTTCTTTCATGTGGACTTTCCATGCGCTCCCATTAGCTATGTTGTAATTGCATCCACTTCAGTGAGATTTGGCAGGTTCTCGAGGATGTTGGAGGCCATCTCATCTATTCATCCTTAATGTGCTTCCTCCATTATACCTTTAACTATACCCCAGACCACTCCCCCATCCTTGCTTGTTAATTATGGCTCTGCAGATAACAAAATTCCTGTCTTCTGCACTTTACCTAATCACCCAGTGGATGCACACATGTACTGTATGTTGGATGTCTCCCTCCCACGGATTGCTATTTTCAAGGGCTGGGTGGAAATTTAATTACGCTACTTTTGCAGAATTAT
Source organism: Lissotriton helveticus (assembly GCF_964261635.1). Lineage (NCBI taxonomy): Eukaryota > Metazoa > Chordata > Amphibia > Caudata > Salamandridae > Lissotriton > Lissotriton helveticus. Next base: position 1,796,931,239 of record NC_136068.1, read on the forward strand.
GGAAAAAATGTGTGGAAAATGAGCGCGCGTCCTGAGGGTCCGTGTGCCCAGGACAGGGGTCCCTCGTGCCCGGGCAGGCTCCCCGATCTCCCCGGCCTGGCTGGGTTGAGAAGCACCGGCCCCGGGCCTGGGTTTTGGTCAGGGCATGGGGTGTGGGAACGCCCGTCCTGCAGCCTGCCAAGTGTCCACCTGCCTGGGACAAGGGTCCCTGGTGCAGAGTCCCGGAGCCCTGCAAGGGCAGGCAGGAGCCCTAAAACTATGGCTCAGCTCGGGGCGGGCAGATGGGATTCCTTTCAGTCCCGGCCATCTGGTCGCACTTTTCCCCTCGGCAATCTGGTCGCACGCAGTGCTTTCCAATGGGGCGACCTGATGGCTGGGCTGCCCTGGAAGTCCCGATGGGGGCTAATTTGCCTCCCCGATCCCAGCCAGGGCTCCAGGAGGTTGGGCATGTCCGGGCCTAGGGTCCCCTGAGTCTCTCGTTGTGCAAGGGTTCACAGAAAGAGGGTTCGCTTTCCTCTGGATTAGTAGGGGCAGGGTATGCCGGAACACCACCCGGCTGACAGTTCTTTGCCGGTGACCAGATGGTCTATGCCCGTACAACACCTCCCCTCCGGCCGGAGGCTCACTCCTCCGGCCCACGGTGTGGCAAAGTGCCCGTGATTGGCTCCATGGGTCCCGGGCAGTCCTCCCCTGGGCGTCCGTGCCCGAGAAGTCCGGTGGTCCTCCCCGTGCCTGAAGCCCAGCCGGAGTCTCAGAGCCCTCTTGGATGCAGAGCTCCTGAGCACTGCGTGGGCAGGCGGGAGCCCTACCACCAAGGCTCGGGTGGGCAGATGGGAGTCCTTTTGGTCCCGACCATCTGGTCGCACCTTTCCCCTCTGCCATCTGGTTGCAGGCAATGCTTTCCAATGGGGCGACCAGATTGCCGGGCTGCCACGGAATTCCAGATGAGGGCTCTTTTGCCTCCCCGATCCCAGCCAGGGCTTCAGGAGGTCAGGCGCATCTGGGCCTAGGATCCCCTTAGTCTCTTGGTGCGCACGGGTTCCCAGAAAGAGGGGTGGCTGTTCTCAGCATTAATAGGGGCAGGGCCCAGGGCTGGCGGTTCTGGCGGACCAGATGGTCTATTCCCGGACAACACCTCCCCTCCGTCCTGGCAGGGACTTCCTCCTCCGGCCCACGGCATGGCAAAGTGCTCGGGACGGGCTCCATGGGTCCCGGGCTGTCCTCCCCCCGGGTTCCGGGCCCAAGAGATCCTGTGGTCCTCCCTGTGCCTGCAGCCCAGCCTGGGTCCCCGAGTCGTCCTGGACACAGAGCCCCCGAGCCCTGCGTGGGCAGGCATCAGCCCTACCGCCAAGGCTCGGGCAGTCAGATGAAAGTCAATTCAGTACAGTATGCCCTGACAACACTTCCCCTCCATCCGGGGGGCTTTCTCCTCCGGCCCACGGTGTGGCAAAGCTCCAGGGACGGGCTCCATGGGTCCTAGGCAGTCCACCCCAGGGCGTTAGGGCCCGAGAGCTCCAGTGATCCTCCCCGTGCCTGATGCCCAGCCGGGGTCCCCAAGCCCTCTTAGATGCGGAGCCCCAGAGCCCTGCATGGGCAGGCGGGAGCCCCACCGCCAAGGCTCTGGCGGGCAGATGAAAGTCCTATCGGTCTTGGCCATCTGGTCGCACCTTTTCCCTGGGCCATCTGGTCGCACGCAATGCTTTCCAATGGGGCGATCAAATGGCCGGGCTGCCCTGGAAGTCCCAATGAGGGCTCATTTGCCTTCCTGATCCCAGCCAGGAGTCCAGGGTGTGTCCGGGCCTAAGGTCCCCTGAGTCTCTCGGTGTGCACGGGTTCCCAGAAAGAGGGGTGGCTTTCCTCCTGATTAGTAGGGGCAGGGTATGCTGGAACACCAACCCTTGGGCTAATGGTCCTTTTCCGGGGACCAGATAGTCCATGCCCGTACAACACCTCCCCTATGTTGGGGGGTGGGCTCCCTCCTCCGGCCCACGGCATGGCAAAGTGCCCGGGACGGGCTCCATGGGTCCCGGGTAGTCCTCCTCCCCCCCGGCGTCCGGGCCTGAGAGCACCGGTGGGCCTCCCTGTGCCTGAGGCCCAGGGGAATAAGGGTTTGATTCCGGAGAGAAGCCTGAGAAACGGCTACCACATCCAAGGAAGGCAGCAGGTGCGCAAATAACCCACTCCCGATTCGGGGAGGTAGTGACGAAAAATAATAATACAGGACTATTTCGAGGCCCTGTAATTGGAATGACTACACTTTAAATCCTTTAACGAGGATCCAATGGAGGATAAGTCTGGTGCCAGCAGGCGCGGTAATTCCAGCTCCAATAGCGTATATTAAAGTTGCTGCAGTTAAAAACCTCGTAGTTGGATCTTGGGACCTAGCTGGCGGTCCACCGCGAGACGTGCTACCGTCTGTCTCAGCCCCTGCCTCTCGGTGCTCCTTTGATGCTCTTAACTGAGTGTCCTGGGGGTCTGAAGCGTTTACTTTGAAAGAAATTGAGTGTTCAAAGCAGTCCGGTCGCCTGAATACTTCAGCTAGGAATAATGGACTAGGACTCCGGTTCTATTTTGTTGGTTTTCGGAACTGGGGCCATGATTAAGAGGGACGGTCGGAGGCATTCGTATTGTGCTGCTAGAGTTGAAATTTTTGGACCGACGCAAAAAGAACCGAAGCAAAAGCATTTGCCAAGAATGTTTATATTACTTAAGAACAAAAGTCGGAGGTTCAAAGACGATCAGATACCATTGTAGTTCCAACCATAAACAATGCCGACTAGCCATCCGGCGGCGTTATTCCCATGACCCGCCGAGCAGTTTCCGGGAAACCAAAGTCTTTGGGTTCCAGGGGGAGTATAGTTGCAAAGCTGAAACTTAAACGAATTGACGGAAGAGCACCACCAGGAGTGCAGCCTGTGGATTAATTTGACTCAACACGGGAAACCTCACCCGGCCCGGACACGGAAAGGATTGACAAATTGATAGCTCTTTCTCGATTCTGTGGGTGGTGTGCATGGCCGTTCTTAGTTGGTGGAGTAATTTGTCTGGTTAATTCCGATAACAACCGAGACTCCTCCATGCTAACTAGTTACGCGACCCCCAGCAGTCGGCGTCGGACGGGGCCCCCTGTTCCCGGGGGCGACTGTCGACTGGGGCAGACTGTTCTCATTGCGCCGCCGGGCGGGGAAGCCCACGAAGGGCGCCAGGGGTCTGCGGCGATGTCTGTCAATCAATCAATCAATCAATAATGCCATTTGTATAGCGCACTACTCACCCGGGAGGGTCTCAAGGTGCTTGGGGGGAGGGGTATGCTAATGCTCGATCAGCCAGGTCTTGAGTTGTTTCCTGAAGGCGAGATGGTTCTGGGTCAGCCGAAGGTGGATGGGGAGGGAGTTCCAAGTCTTGGCAGCCAGGTAAGAGAAGGATCTTCCTCCGGCGGTGGCTCTTCGGATGCGTGGTACGGCTGCGAGGGCGAGGCTGGTGGACCGTAGCTGGCGGGTGGGCGTGTAGAAGGTCAGGCGGTCGTTGAGGTACTTGGGGCCCAGGTCGTGGAGAGACTTGTGTGCGTGGGTGAGGAGCCGGAACATGATCCTCTTGTCGACAGGGAGCCAGTGCAGGTTCTTCAGGTGGCTGGAGATGTGGCTGCGTCGGGGGACATCCAGGATGAGTCGGGCGGAGGCGTTCTGGATGCGCTGGAGTCTTTTCTGTAGCTTGGCTGTGGTTCCAGCGTAGAGGGCGTTTCCATAGTCCAGTCGGCTGGTGACGAGTGCCTGGGTGACAGTCTTCCTGGTCTCGGTCGGGATCCAGTGGAAGATCTTGCGAAGCATACGCAGGGTGTTGAAGCACGATGAGGAGACGGCGTTGACTTGTCTGGTCATCGAGAGGGAGGGGTCCAGGATGAAGCCCAGGTTGCGTGCGTGGTCGGTTGGCTTGTGTGCGGTGCCCAGGGCTGGGGGCCACCAGGAGTCGTCCCAGGCGGAGGGCGAAGATCCCAGGATGAGGACTTCCATCTTGTCCGAGTTCAGTTTCAGGCGGCTGTCCTTCATCCACTTGGCGACGTCTTTCATCCCTTCGTGTAGGCAGGTTCTGGCAGTGTCGGGGTCTCTGGTGAGGGAGAGGATCAGCTGGGTGTCGTCGGCGTAAGAGATGATGTTGAGGTTGTGCTGGCGTGCGATGGCTGCGAGAGGTTTCATGTAGATGTTGAAGAGGGTGGGGCTGAGTGAAGATCCTTGCGGGACGCCGCAGATGACTTCGGTGGCCTCGGAGCGAAACGGGGGAGGCGGACTCTTTGTGTTCTTCCGGCGAGGAACGAGATGATCCACTTCAGTGCCTTCTCTTGGATACCGATGTTGCTGAGGCGCTGGACTAGGGTGCGGTGGCAGACCGTGTCGAACGCAGCGGAGAGGTCCAGGAGGATGAGGGCCACTGTTTCCCCCTTGTCGAGCAGGGTCCGGATGTCGTCGGTGGCTGCGATGAGGGCGGTCTCGGTGCTGTGGTGGGCTCTGAAGCCGGACTGCGAGGGGTCAAGGGATCCGTTCGTCTCGAGGAAGGCGGTCAGCTGTCTGTTGACGATCTTCTCGATGACTTTAGCAGTAAAAGGGAGGAGCGAGATGGGGCGGAAGTTTTTGAGATCGGTGGGGTCCGCTGTAGGTTTCTTCAGAAGGGCGCTGATCTCGGCGTGCTTCCAGCTCTCCGGGAAGGTGGCGGTGTTGAAGGAGGCGTTGATGATGTTCCGGAGTTGGGGTGCGATGGTGGAGTCGGCCTTGTTGAAGACGTGGTGTGGGCAGGGGTCGGTCGGTGATCCGGAGTGGATGGTGTTCATCGTGCGGGCTGTGTCTTCGGTGGTCACCGTGGTCCAGGTGCGAAGGGTGGCGGTGGGGGGCGTTGGTTCGACGGTTGGGTGCGTGGGTGGGGCGCCGAAGCTGTTGTGGATGTCGGCGATCTTGCGGTGGAAGAATGAAGCGAGGGAGTCGCAGAGGTCTTGTGATGGAGTGATGTCGTTGGTGCCGGTGCTGGGGTTAGAGAACTCCTTGACAATAGTGAAGAGCTCTTTGCTGTCGTGGGCGTTGTTGTTCAGTCGTTCCTTCAGGGATTTCTTCTTGGTGGTGCGGATGAGCTAATGGTGCTTGCGGGTAGCGTGTTTGAGGGCGGTCATGTTGTCGGTGGTCTGGTCCAGGAGCCAGGCTTTCTCGAGGGTGCGGCAGGTCTTCTTGGAGTCCTTGAGGTCGTCGGTGAACCAGGATGCCTTCTTGCTCTGGGTCTGCTGGGAGGGTTCTTTAGTGGCGCAAGGTTTCGGCGCAGACGGTCAGCCACTGTGTGAAGTTGCGGGCTGCTTCGTTGTGGTCCGTTGTGTTGGCGGGTGGGCTCTGGCTGAGGGAGGTGGTGTGCTGGTCTGCGGAGATCTTGCTCCAATTCCTGTGAGGTACCTGTTGCGGGGGATGGTGGGTGGTGGTGGGTCGTGGATCTTTTGAAGCTGAAGTGGACGCAGCTGTGGTCGGTCCAGTGGAGTCCGGTGGCGTGGCTGAAGGTGATGTACTTGCTGGAAGAGAAGACGGGCTCAAGCGTGTGGCCGGCGTAGTGGGTGGGGGTGTTGACCAGTTGCTTGAGTCCGAGGTTGGCGAGGTTTTCCAGCAGGGCGGTGGTGTTGCGGTCCTTGTTGTTCTCCAGGTGAAAGTTGAGGTCCCCGAGGAGGATGTAGTCGGTGGAGGGGAGGGCGTGCGGGCTGATGAAGTCTGTGATGTCTTCGCTGAATTGTGTGCGTGGTCCCGGGGGTCTGTAGACGAGGGTGCCTCTGAGGGTCATCTTAGGGTCGGTGTGAATCTGGAAGTGGAGATGTTCGGCTGCGGCGAAGGAGTCGTTGGCGTCGGTCGTGATGCGGATGGTGTTCCTGTGGACGATGGCGATGCCACCTCCGGTCTGGTTGATGCGGTCCCTCCTGATGATCTTGTACCCGTCCGGGATGGCGATGGCGATGTCGGGTGCAGAGGAGGCGTTCATCCAGGTTTCCGCGAGGAAGGCGACGTCCGGTGATGTAGCGTCGAGGAGGTTCCAGAGTTCCACGGCGTGTCTGTGGACGTTGCGGGTGTTGATTAGGATGCACTTGAGGTGGTTGCTGCTGGTGTTTGTCTTGGCGGGTGCGGAGCAGGTTCGGAGGCAGGTGAACTTGCAGGTGCAGCAGGTGAAGGGTCCGTGGGTGCGTCTCGGGGTGGCTCGGCAGCAGGCGTGGGTCCGGCCGGCATTGAGTGCGTTGAGAGTTGCGGCGTCGTAGGTCAGTCGGGTCGTCTTGCCTCGGCGGGGAGGGCCAAGGGTCCTGGCGCTGGGCGCGGGCCAGGAGCGGACGGGCGCAGACGGGCTTACCTTTGGCGCACCTTTGGCGCTCAATCGGCGCTCCCGCTGCGCGCGTCCGCTGCGCGGTCGCTCTGGGGGCCTCATAAGTAAGGAGCCGGGAGGGAGGAGCAGCTGGGTGGCGGGAGCGGGGCGGCGAATGGAATCACAGGGGGGCGGGGCCGCAGGGAGGCAGCGGCGGGAAATTCCAAGAAGCAGCGGGCAGCGGGAAATTCCCAGGAGCAGCGGGAAATTCCCAGGAGCAGCGGGCAGCCACCCAACCCGTCTTGAAATACAGACCAAGGAGTCTAACACGTGCGCAAGTCGGTTGGGACGAGCGAAACCCTGTGGCGCCATGAAGGTGAAGCCAGCAAGCTCCGGCTGAGGTGGGATCCCGCCGTGCTTCCAACGGCGGGCGCACCACCGGCCCGTCTCGCCCAATCCGTCAGAGAGGTGGTGCATGAGCGTGCGTGATAGGAGCCGAAGTATGGTGAACTATGCCTGGGTATCAGCGGCAGGTTAGGTCGCAGGCTCGGCGTGCTCACACGCGGGACCCACATTGGTGTCCATTGTATAACACCGATGTACTGTTGCTAGCAGGTACTGTTGCTAGCAACTCTAGACAACAGGATAGGTCACGTGGTACGTAGATTTCACTTGACCCCGTAGTGTAGATAGTTTTCACTCAGATCCTGAGGAAGTGCCCAGATTCTGCATATTTTCACCCCTGAGGCGGAAGCCGGGGGTCCTTTAGCGCTCCCTTGTGCCTTTCATTTTACTCATTGTATTGTAGTGCTAGTCGCTGTTGATTAAGAACAACGATTTTAAAAGTTGTATATATTTTAATAATCTTTTTAAATAAAACTAAATCCCACCTTGCAGCGAGACTTGCGTCGCCCAAGGTCGATTTTTTGACCGCCCTGCAATAGCGCCGCCGTGCCTGGCGCTGGAAACGAATATCACCCACTTTAGACGCCATCTTGGGCAGGGGAAGGCGGGCGCTTTAGCTGATCGTGCCTCCCGCCCTCCCAGGTTACTTAAGGGCGTCTCCTCAGGCTCTTGTGGATTCTGCATATTTTCACCCCTGAGGCGGAAGCCGGGGGTCCTTTAGCGTTCCCTTGTGCCTTTCATTTTACTCATTGTATTGTAGTGCTAGTCGCTGTTGATCGTGCTTCCCACCCTCCTCCCACCCATCCGGACATGGATATAAACAGCAGACCTTCCCGTCCGGCGCGCCGAAGGCGCGCCAAAGGCGAGCCCGTCTGCGCCCGTCCGCGCTTGGACCGGGCCCAGGGCCACTCCCCCTGGTCCTGTTCCCCCTGCTTCACGATTCATATATCCCAGTACTGAGTTGTTAAGTTTGCGTCCTCAATACTCTCGGGATTGCATCATGCTTGACCCACCGCTACTTACAGTAAACTCTGCACTCTTTTGTCCAGGTTGTAAAAACCATATACCTCGGCATTCTACCCCATCTACTAAAGCTATTAACAATTCGCATAAGTCCTATAATATCGCTCTCACTAATGTCCGCTCTTTAGCCAAACATCGACAGGAAATATCCGATTTTATTGAGGACAATAATATAGACATTCTATTCATGACCGAAACATGGATGGATGAATCCTCTGACCCAGATGTGGTCATTGCTGTTCCCAATGGCTTCTCCATTTATAGATTGGACAGACAACGCAAGAGAGGTGGTGGCATTGCCATCATTGCTCGGGATGCTCTTACTGTTAGAACCACTAATATCTCATCTCTTCCCTGTGAGGCTTTACATTTCTCTATTAAGTTGGCTCCATCTTATACTTTCAACGGTATTCTTTTGTACCGACCACCAGGAACTAGGGGAGATTTCATTGCCGACTTTAGGTCCACTCTTGAATCGTTTGCCCTCCAGAGCTCCCTAACAGTCATGGGTGATTTCAACTTCCACTTCGATAAAGTGGAGGATAGAGACACTGCATCTTTTATAGAGGATATGAACACCTTCGGACTCCCACTAATGGTTAAATCGGCCACTCATGAAAAGGGCCAAATTTTGGATGGCATTTTTTCCAATGTGGATAATTTGCAGCTCTCTCAAATCCTTCCCCTCACCTGGTCCGACCATCATGCAATTCTGGCCACGCTGACTATTCACAACGCCGTTGTCACCACAATATCTTCAACCCCCCGCCAACCATTTCTAGCTTGGAACGACATTAACAGTTCTCACTTGGAAGGTATGCTGGCTAAGTCAAATCCATCCTTAGTGGAGGACCCAGATACCGCCACCATACAATTTCACGATTGGTTGGGTGCAGCCGCAACCTCACTGGCTCCGGTCAAACAGCGGTCCCGAAATAGACAGGCTCCGTCGGCCCCCTGGTATACGGAGGCACTCAGGTCACAGAAACAACAGTGTAGAC